>NC_140033.1:57249031-60125191 GCF_963513975.1 Fringilla coelebs | reverse complement strand
AAAAGTGGCATCCCTGATGGGATTTATTCACATATTCTCTGATTACAAAATGAAGAAAATTTTTAACACATCAAGTATTTTTAAAATATAGGTGAGGGAACCCTCTCATTCAGCAATTTGTATCTGTAACTGTGAGTCCCCTGCAGTCCCAGCTGCAAACAGTACATAATTTTATTGATAGAAAGGCAGAACTGCTTGCTTTCCTGGTCCCTGACCAGATAATGCTCAGTCTGGGCATGGCACATGATGAAAAAATAAAAGCCTAAGAATTTCTGAGAGCTTTCCCACACCTTAACTTTGACCCTATACATTCCCAGCTCAGAGTGACCATCAGAGGCTGGAGAAGTACAAGTACAGCAAGTTCAGCAAAGGCAAAGTCCTGCACTTCAGGAGGAGTAAACCTATGCAACAAGACAAGCTGGGGTCTAACACCTGAAAAGAAGCTTTTCAGAAAGGATGCCTGATGTTAGCAGAGTACAAATTGAACATCTGTCAGCAGAGTTCCCTGTGATGGAAAAAGCCAAAGACACACTGAGCTGTATTTCCTGAAGCTGAGCCATTAAGTAGATGGAAGTGATTTTTGACCCTCTACTCCATGCTTGTGAGACTTGAGAACAAGACAGTCACTGACAAATTGGACAGAGTTCCAGAAAGGGTTGCAGAGATGCTGTGGGCACAGGAGGACAGGCTATGGAAGCTGGGTTTGTTCAGTAAGAAGAGAAGCTATGGAAGTAAGAAGAGAAGGTTTGGGCAAAATCTAATTGCTGCCTTCAACTACTTAACAGGAAAGGATACAGAAGACAGAGTCTGGATGAAGAAGGAAGCAACAGTCACAAGCTGGCACATGGCAAATTCAGATGGGGTTAAGGAAAAAAATCTCTACCATGTGGATGATCAAAAAGAACAGGCTGAGTAAAGAGATTGTTGAATCTCCAGTTTTGCAGATATTCAAAACTCATCTGGAAAAGGCTCTGAACTTCATCTAGCTGGATCTATTTTGAAGATTTGTATTAGATGACCTTCAGAGTTCTTCCCACCCAAGTTTTTCTGCAATTCTTTAAGTCTCTCTAGAAAGCTTTCTGGTTTTACTACCCTATTTTTCCTGTCATCCTTTCCTCCCAAATATTTCTCATAGACAATGGCCATACTGCTTCACACACATGGGAAAATGCTGACCAGCACAGCCCCTTGAACCTAAGAAATTCCATTCAAGTTATTTATCAGTTTGCAGAAATATGTTTGGACATGTCCTGTAACCTGCAACAACCATCTAGAGACAAACACTAGAGCTCTTATCCTTAATTCTCCTAAAGGACAAGATCAGCATTCCTTCTAGCATCTCTGTAATTTCTGATGCCTCATGTTGTAGCTTTTATATTTTTCAGATTTTCTACTGCTTTAGTGTGTAGTTCTGAGCTTCATATTAAGGCTGGTAAGCTCTCTCCACAGAGTAGAGAGACAAAACAATTCCTTTCCTAGCTTGGGACCAAGGACAAATGATCCAAATTCCATGCCCAAGAGCATGAACAATGTGGACTGAAGAGAGCAAAACAAGCAGGATGGGACTTCATAAGCTAAAGCTATAATTGGACAATTAACTCCAATATGCAAATGGACCAGAACTTATCAAAGTGTGAGACCCTGTGACTGGTTGTCCATTTTGTTACCATTTTGGGTTCATACTTGGCGTAGCCCTGGCTGGTCTCTTGTGCTGCCCATGGTGGGTCTATTGAGGCCTCCTAATAAATATCTATTTTTTAGCTCCATCTAGTCTCTGTTCTAGGTCAGCCTTCACAAGGCATCCCTCCCTTCAGCAGCCTCCATCTCCACCTGCACAGCAACCACTGCTGCAGGCTGTTCACATGCAGTCCAGCATACAGGAGAGTAATTGGTGCTTCTTAGGGAAACCAGGGCAGCTCAGATGTGTTCCATGCTGGGTCTCAGGCGTGTCAGTGTCCCCTCTATTGTCACATGTCTTTTTGCACTACTGCTTAACTTTTTATCTCTTACCTTTCCCCTGTCCGCTGTGGAATGTTTTAATGAAGGCTTGTAAGACCACAATGCAGCTATACCTGAAGCTGTACTGACACCCAGAGGAGTTGGTTAAGAATTGCTGCTTAAAAAAGGAACAGAAGATTTTATTGCAGAATCAGTTATAAACCCAAACATGCCTATCGGTAATTTTTTAAAAGAAGAAAAAGGATAGAGTAATTTTCTTCAGAATTCATCTTGGATAAAACAGCTCCACCTCAAAACATGGCTGGCTTGGTATTTACTTGAAAAAGAAGGTATTTCCAAATGAGCAGCAAGATCATTGTAGGATAATCACAGTTTGTTTGGATTTGGGTTTTTGTTTTGTCTTTTTATAAATACTTGGCCTTTCTTTCTCTTATCATCACATGGCACTAAAATATCTCAGTGGAATGCAAGAGTTTTATTTTGAAGAGGGTCCTATCCCAGCTTATTTGAAATGCTCTTCTTCCATTTCCAGACTTTAATTAAATCTTCAAAATCCTCACTGACCTATAGAAAGTGAGATCTAAGGACATGATGTAATGCTTTAGTGAAACAACAACCAGGATGTCAAGGGATTGGATGCTGTTTGACACAGGTCACTGTTAAGAAGACCTAGAACAGGAGCTAAAGTGGCTACATTTATGCACTTCCTCAGCATTCTACATAAGAATAAAAGCATATCTATCAGGTAACAGAACATCTAGCTTTTCCTCAACAGCAAATAAGTGAACTTCTACTTCTTCTAGGAAAAGATTTAAACAGAGGTCAGTTTGTTAGGATTTCAGCTTTATTTAATGCACAGAAAGAAATTATTTTGCTAAGCACAATGCCATGACAGTCCCATTTTGAGCACCTCAGGTACAATCTGGTTCATGAGACACAGCTTCACTTGGCCCTCAGGCTACATGGAGGTTTAGCACATCAGCTGCTTTGTGTCTTGAGATTACTACCCAAATAATTTAGGCCACTTTGGGTTTCTGAACAATCCAGAAGCTACCCTAAATGGTGTGTTTGTTACAACAATGCAAACCAATCACTTTTGAAACACAGCATTTTGTTCCTGAAACACATGAATCCCTCAGAAACAGATCCTTGCAATTATGTTAAAAAATAAGTCACCTGATTCTCACAAGTACTAAGCACTAAGAAACCCTCACTTTCCTGCCATCTTTTAAAAAATAATCTAAAAATTTAAAAATCACCTTAGTTAATATGCACAACCCAGAGATCCTAGGCAGAGCAGAACAGCTGAGCTGTTTACACTCCTGCTATAGACTAATTGA
Organism: Fringilla coelebs; assembly: GCF_963513975.1. NCBI lineage: Eukaryota > Metazoa > Chordata > Aves > Passeriformes > Fringillidae > Fringilla > Fringilla coelebs. The sequence goes on along the minus strand of NC_140033.1, from coordinate 60,121,892 downwards.
TGGAGAAAAAACTTCTATTGGGAGTTTCAGATATGGCTTTTGTGCTGCACTTTTAGATGTCTGGCACAGAAACAGGAATCTAGGAGTCTGGGTTACACTGGCTCCAAGCCACCTCTGGCTCTCTGATTTCATCTCTTGGCATAATTTAGCCAGGTCCATCTGTCCCTGCTGGCCCCTGGGCATCAGCACTGCCAGAACCTCAGCAAGGCTCTCTGTTATGGCCCTGCTCCCCTTGCATTTCCCTCCCTTGCACACACCTCAGTGCCAGCACTGTTAAACACTCTGTTTCAGCTACCAAGAAAAAGCTGTGGGTTTTACTGGGCCTTTCCTAGTGCAGAGGAGCAGCAGGCAAGCAGGGACAGACTGAATGTTTTTAAGCTTTCAGAAGTTTCTCTGCTCACCTGTGCCCTTTGGCAGGCATGTTAAAGAGGCGCTGTACCTCCTACACCCTGACATACCAGCCCAGAGCCAGGGGACTCAGGCACTCCCACTAGACATGGAAGGGAAAGGGCAGCTCCCTGCAGAGCAGCCATGCCAAGACACACAGCCTGGGTAACAATGACCTTTCCAAGCAGCCCCAGTGAAAAATCTCACTTTTTGTGCCCTGAATCAAGTGAGGGCTCATGTCAGAATATTGTCCTCAGCCTCACCAAACACTAACTTCTGCAGGTCTAAAATACTCTATTGCAAACCTCAAAAGATTATCTATTTTCACACAAATCTCCTTTGTCTTTACCTTTTTGTCACATGATATTTTAGACATTTCCCATGTTTCAGCCACAGCAGAAATACAAATATGAAGATATCTGAAGAATTAATGAATTACTGAAAGGTTTGGCTTTTTTAAATTTAACACAGTCAACTCAGGTGAAGTAGTACTTCTGTGTGATATTTTAGAGCAGCTATTTTACCAAACTACATTTCTATTCTCTTTGAAAGCCTGTTAAACCAGAATTTAGGGATATGAACAGGAATAGAGTCTGAATGCATCTAATGAGATGTCCAGGTGTGAAAGCTTGAACAGAGTACGCAGCCCAATGTATGTGTAACACATGTACAGGGCTGTTTCTTACCCAGGCTCTGAAGCTTGCTGGCTTTGATAAGACAGCTTGGTACTGAGTGAGAACACATTAAGAACCAGTCTCCTCTCCAAGCAGATGGCAGCTCCTTATGGCAGGCACAGAGCACATGGACACAGGCTTGCTATTCCTGTGCAATGCTCAGAAAACTAGGACTGGGAGGATTGGGGTTTGCTTTTTGTTGTTTTGGGGGTTTTTTTCCTTACTTCAACTCTTTCAAATGAGTAAGAAGTACACATAAATACAGACATACATGTCTAAAACCACAAGGTACACAACTTTTCCAGCCTTGATTGGCTTTTAAGTCTGCCACGCTGGAGAATATTTGACCTATATTTGTAACAGTGCTTCAAGTATACCCGGAAGAATATATCTTTCTGCCAATCATCCTTTATCACCCCAGTAAACCCATCCATCCCCTTTCCAGCACCTTGAATGTCACTGGGGACTGTAGGTCTGTTGTTTCCAGTCCATAAATCTGGAGAGAGGAATATTCACATCCTGAAGTGGCATTGTCACTATCCACTATTGCTACCCTGCTCCTGCCAGGTACAGTTACCACATGTCCAATTCTTGCAGGGAAAGCAGTAGGTCCAAAATAATAAATTATCAAATGTCATTTTCTTTTACCCAGACAAAAAGAAAACGAGAATATGAGAAGTCTTTGTCTTGATATATTGCTACCTTCTTTGCTGTAAAGCTGTTTTACTTCTCAGAGAAGATTCTGCTTTGCAAATCAAGGACTAAAGTAGGCAAGCAAAGATGGAAGCAAAGGGGTAAAAGAACACAGTTGTTAAAAAAAAAAAGAGAAAATAGACTCTACTGCTTCAGTCTTGGCTATCAGCCAGAGAGTGGAAAGCAGATTAAAAACTGTTATGGTAAACCACTTCAAGGAAACTAAGGTACCCAGCTATCTCTACTTTGCCAACATGATTTTGTTATCCTTTAAATGCACTCCAAAATACAAACTTACATTCCACATGGAAAACATGGCTTTGGCCCTTTACCTGCTGGAAATATTCAGAAGGCATTTTCAAGGTAGGTGGTAGTTGACTTTTCAACATTCAGGTAAGATGGTTCCTTTGTCAAGTATATGTGCATTCTGTTGCTTGAAGCTGCCTCAAGGAGAGGAGGAGAGCTGGACTGCTTGCATTTCCCTTTTGGAAAATGGGATGCCAGTCAAGAAGCAAGATCTCTCTAAAGAAGCCAATTTGTAGTCTCATCGTGTGTGGGAGTGTTTTGCATGTCACTGTCTGTCAAAATAATTTGCCAGCAGGGTGAATTTCCTCAGCTGTGCATCAGGTGTTGAGATGCCACAAAAGTCATTAAGAGGGGGCAGCTTGGTGAGACAAGAGGAAGCCAAAATCCCACCCAGTCCACTCTGGGGAGCTAAATGCTGAGTGATAAGATGTATTGGTAATATGTACTGAGGAGAAAAAGAGCACTGTACAGGGTCCAGTACAGTATGTGCTCTGTTTCTGCATTCTATCAAAGGGACAGATGCACAAACCAACCTCACATGTGCCCAACTCTTATTAAAACACCTTTGCCTCAACAGCAGAGGCGGGAGACTTCATTCTCGAAGAAAACACACACTCTCTGCATTGCATTCATATATATAAATAAGGTTATAGACATGCAAATCCAAACCAATTTCTAATTTCTTCATTTCCCAATTATGGTTAACAAGAGCAGAAGTAAAAGTTGTGTCTTAAAGCTCAGTATTACTGGCCTGGGGTTGTCCAGATGACATGTAAGTACCGATTACTAATGACTGTTGCAGAAAACTTTAAGTAAAACACAATAATTTTCTACAGCCCAGTTCTCTATAGATAAGGCCAGATTGACAGTAGTGACATCAAAATTCTTCTAACCAAAACAGAGGAATAGATGATTAAATAAGGTTTTGCCTGTATGCAATCACCTAAAGGTAACACCACAAGTTGCTGAAAGTTTGTTTAGAATAGCTTCTGGAACCATCTGATTCTCACTTTTTGCAAAGGTCCCTCAGGTTCAGTGCATGCCATCACCACAGGCCAGGGGGCCACAGCTCACCAAGGTCAGGGGGCTCATCCCCTGACCTTGCAGGGTTTGTATGAGGCACCACTTTCCTTTGTCCTGCTTTTGTACCTTCAGACATCAGAACTAAATGCCAGGATCTTTCAATGCCCAGAACCATCCCTGAGATGGTACCACTCCAGCAGAAGTAGCACAAAGCCTCTTGAATCCTGAGTTGAGAGCATCTGTTCTCATGTTTTGCCCACTTGGACTAAACTGAGAGCATATCTCACGCAGGCCACTCTTTGCAAAGGTGTTTCAGTATGAACATTCCTTTCTATTCTCTCTCTTTTTAGCATTGTTTTCCTCTCCCAACTCTGCCTTTCTTCTACAGCTGAGTCAAGTTGTGTCTACTAGTTAGACATGGATAGGAGTCTCTGAATAATTCTTGTATTTTTCCCCACTGAAAAGCTCCCAAAACAATGAATATGGCTAAAAACTCAAGGTATGCAGAGAAATTGTATTCACAACAGACGCTTTAAACACATGACATTGTTTACCGCACTAGATTAAAAAAAATTAACAGGTGCCATCCTTGTCAAAGAATTCATCAGTGGGGGTAAGGGAAGATTTATAGAGGAACTGAAGAAAGGTTTGCCAAATGGTGGATAAATTCTATCTGGGATGTGTAAAAAATGTTAAGTATTGTGACTGCAACATGCTGACAAATAGCAAAAGCTTTAAAAATACAGGACCAGGTCCCACACCAAAATGCATCACTTTTTTTGCACTCAGTCTCCCGTAGGGAACTTGCTTTCCCTCCAAACAATTTCTTATTCATTTGCTGTATTCTTATAATTTATTTTCCCTTGCTTTCTTTGAAGTTTTTTTCTTATTTAACCCATGTTTACCTTCTTCTGAATAATTCTAAGTCCTCTTTACAGCACTTTCCATATTCTTTGGGTCTACATCTTCCTTTCCAGTGCCAACCCCACCTTTTTTACATCACTTTCCTAGCAAGAGGCAGAGTTGCTGGAGGCAAATCTCTCATGCTCCGCTTTTAGATAGTGAGAGAGATGCTATTTGTAAAAGTATCCAAGACAACAGAAGAGAAAGAAAAGGGAGAGCTAAGCAAAAAAAAAGGACACTGCACTCTGTTATATTTGAGTTCCATTATAAGGACTACACAGGAGTGTACAGTAAAGGTAATGGTGATTTACACCTTCACTAAAGTAAGATTTGTTTGAAAGCAATCAGTACTCACGGACCCTCATCTGCAGAATGGAAAGCAATTCTTACAGGTACACAAGTACCTGATTAAGACATACATACTTCACTCTTGCAGTGTAATTTTATAAAGGCAGCTTGAACTGAATCCGAACCTGAAAATTAATTTCGATTTTGCTATCAAAATCACCAGGGTAGACAACTCTGCCTATTTAGGAGCTGATGTTTTCCAATACAATATTTTTTGGGCAAACCCATGGATTTTTCAAGTCCTTACCAATCTTTGACATTTTCATGGTCACCAGGCAGTCCCTGCCTAGCATGTTCTGAATCATCTCTTTATATTTTCTAAACTTCCACTAAATTAGCATTCTTTCTCCTTTAACATGCAAATTTGTATCCCTCATGCTCTTCTCCTCTTGTAATACATGAAAATTTCTCTTTAAAAAGTACCCTAAACCACCTTGTAACATCTGTGTTGTCACACTGATTTCCTGGGCAATGATCAGATTCTTGTGGCTGAGTGAAACACTTGGCATTTAGCCTTTTTCTTCTTCCCTCTGAGAAACTAGGTTATTATAGCTTCATAAAGCAATGCCTGGATGGTATTACTAGCTAATTAATGTCTATTTAGTGGAAAGGGCTGCAGTCATCTTCAAGCACCTACAGGCATTTTTTTCTTCCTCTCCCTAACAAGACCAGATGGCATCCTGGCCAACCTTTGCCCACCCTTCACAAGCCATGCACTTGATCCAGAAAATGCAGCCAGCAGCCTGGGAAACACATTACCATCGCAGCTGGACAGATGCTAGAAGAGAGCTGGTTACTGCCCTGAATGGTGGGAAAATTAATGACTTCAATTAAAAGATGTAGATTAAACCTCTACCAAGATATAGTCACCTTTCCATCTCTCTATGCTGTGGGGGTTTTTATTTTGTCAAATTTTCCAGCTCTCATCATATAACAGGGTGACAAACAACCAAGAAGAGAAATATATGGCAAAAAACAAACACACAGTAGGCTGTAAGGTCTTCTGCATCTCTCTGCACCATTTAATCATAGGATGAAACCACTCATGTACAAAGGAAGGGTCCAATTTCCTGTATCAGTGCAGTCAGACCAGAATATTTATCTTTTTTCAAGATCAAGCACCTCTAGTCCTAGTAAATTGTCTTGCCAATGTGTTTTTTTTTAATACAGTGTTCACACTAATTGATGTTCCTAATAAACTACAATCTGCCCCAGCTCATGGTTACTGCATCAAGACACTGTTTCGTGTCCTGTCCAATCCCTCACAGATCAAAGAGCCATCAAATAGGGAACAAAACATGAAATACTATTAACCAACAGCTACCTGAAAATAACATTAATTCAGTTAACTGAAAACAAAAGCACCATTTTTCTCTCAGAAAGACCCCTGCCTCAAAACCTTTATATTCACACTGTGCTTTACCCAAACAAGCTTGTGATCAAAAGCAACACCTAACATTAGAATTAGTTTTAGAACATGGATTCTGTTCTCTGCTTTCATTTATTGAAATAATATAAGGGATCATTCAGCTTTGAGTTTTTAGCTACATTCCTCACTTGTCAGAATTACTTTATCTTAAAGAAGTTTTATATTTATGCAGGTGTGTATATATATATATATATATATATATATATATATATATATATGCATATGCACACATCTATATGTGTGTATATAGTGATTACAGATACACTCTAAACATCCTGAAGATATATTATAACCAGCTATGGTCATACCCTTTTAAGAGATAAAATGACCACTGAGAAAGCACTCCCAGTGAGTCAGCTATGTCCCTTTCTCTCACACCAAGTCCCCTGTCATTTGCCCTAAGCTATGGGATAATGCATTTTGAGCTCTACAATATTTCTGACTAGATAAAAATGCTGGATGCTGATGAGTCTTAGAAGATCCATGAGAGCTCTGTGTACAGGAGGAATTGACTGCTCTGTTCTCTGCCATATTCCTGTTTAGGAATCTTGCTGAAATCCTTTTCTCAAGTTTTAATTAAAAAATAATTTCTGAAGGAACAAACCTCTGCAAAGAACATGTGAGGAACTTCAGCTGCCAAAATATAATAATGCTTTCTAAAGTACTAATTTTTTTTTCTTTAAAGTGCCATGTTAGAGAGATTTTTTTTAGATTGCTAAGTCAAACATCCAGAAGCTTGGAAATTTGGGATAATACTTCAACCCTGTTTCACTCAAATATTATGAAAAATTGTAGTCACATTGCCAGTTTCTATTTTCTTCTGCTGGACTCTTGCCTCAGAGTTTAAGTCAAAACCTGCTTGATATCCTCCCGTATATGCACTGCACAGCCTCAAGATTTATTTCTTCCACACTGCCAAAACTCTGCACAGAATGCAAAATGATTCATGTCCTGCTAAGCATTTCTGGCAGAGTATCCCCATAGTACCCAGGTTTCTCAAGACCATGAAATTTGCCCTCACTGTGCTCCTTTAAGGTGAGGTTGCAATATTATCTGTATTCTGCAGCTGGGAAAGCAGGCACTAACTTTCCATTCATTTTAGTCATACAGCCTGAGGCAACAGAAATCCTATTTCTCAGTTTCCAGCCCTCCACACTCTTTCAAAATCTCCTTGTAGTGGCCCCCCAGTAATCAAACCTACTTTACAGTGGACATGCACAGAATGAGGAGCCCATGGTTAACCAGCCACTTGAGAAAAGTTTGTTGTAAATCCTCACCATTCAGAAATTCTGTCACAGATGCTGAAAAGAGAAGCCAGTCCCACAGAGCATCATTCAGCTGTCTTAAATTTAATAACACCTTGCTGCCTCCCCTGTGGTCCCCTGACTCATTTACCGTACACCTTCCACCTTGGTAGCAAGTGAGGCAGTGTATAAATATATTTCAGAGCTTGTCCAACTGTGTAATAACCTGATTAAAGTCAGAAATCTCTGTTCTGGAGAGAAACAGCCACAGACCCTTCCCCCATGCCCCTAGCCTGTCTCACTCATCTCTTACCTCTCTGTACCCCATGTTCTCCTCCTTTTCATTATTTCCATTCTGACTCCCCAGACACCTGATTATCCTCTGTGCTCTGAACAGTTCCCATCCTTTAACCCTCTTCCCCAAGTCCCTGCACATGCTCTCTTTGTGCTTCTACTCCTTTGGCTGTTGCAACCTCTTTCCCTTGTTCCTTCGTACACCTTCTCCTGACCATCTCCATCTGACCATGACTGCTGCATCCCTTTTCTCCTTGCTCCTGGAGATCAGCTAATGAGCAGCACAGTCCCACTTCCCTCAGGTCTGCAACCTGAATTAAGGAGCATAATTCCTCTGTGAGGATGCACAGACAGAAAGTTTTGAAAGCAAGCTCTTGAATCTGAGGTGTCTCCAAAGAGCACTAACAACCTCATCAGCAGGGCAAATTCAGGGGTAATTTTCAAGGCAGCAAAAGGCATCTCCCTGGTATTATGATGACATTTTACTAAATGTCAAGCTTCCAAAATTTCGTTCCAACAAGGTTCATTCTACTACCAGCACTAACACATCTCACTGCTGAGAAAGAACCTCATTGGAAAGAACTACTGGATTTATTGATTTGAAGGAAGGTCATTTAAAGGAGCACATTTCCCACAGATCTTGTCTTCAGAAAGAACTGGCTTTTTTGTTAAAGCCTTTACTAAAAGAAAAGGAATCTTAGCATGAGTCTTAGCATGAAAAATTCCAGCCAAAACAATTAAAGTTTAGGGAAACTGTAAAGTAAACAATTCCTCATAGTAGGTACACTTTACTCTAAGCAATGCTACTAGCTTACTTGGTACTTAATAAATCCACCAAATGTAATTGTTACAACAAAGCAAACATTTCCAATCATGCTGATGTAAACAAAATCACTCTTCTTATCAATAAGAAATTAGTCCACATGTTCTCACCATCTCTCCACACTGCCTGGAACTGTCTAAGCATCATTTTTCTCACGGCTTTGCCAACTTCAGATTTTGGGCCCTGCCATTCCAGTCTATGGAAAAATGAACCTCCATTCACCATTCTTCACTTTGCAAAGAATATCAAGAACTGCTCCAGAATCCCTCAGGGAGAAAACCAGTTGATTTTCTCCTGGCCGTGCTACCTTGATCAGCCTTTCTTGCCAAGACATCTCCTCCTGACAGCAGTTTCCAGCTAGCTGGAAAGTTTCCTCATGGCTAGACAGCCTGCCATCCCCACTGCACCTGCCCCAGAGCTGTAGGCTCTGCCTGCCCTGTACCTTGTACCTCTCCCACACACATCCTGACAGAAAAAAAAATCTGAAAAAGGCCACATTGTCACTATTCCTAATTCTTCTATACTAAGTTTTTTAAACCTGCCTATAGGGCTGCTGATACAGTAGAACTACAAACACAATTACACATTATATATTTGGGGGATAGGAGGAAATCAACCCCAAATCACAAATAACCTTCAAACCAGGAACAGAGTTCTGACAGACATTTCCCATCTAATCTTCGGTAGTGATCCGCTGACGGTTTTGAAAATCTGATGTGAAATAACCAAAAAGTTGAGAACAATTTCTAACATAGGTAAGCAGAATAAGAGGTATTTTAAAATCAATCTGAACATAGTAGATAGTACTAAGGTAAAAATTTCTTTTATGGGGAAATTATCAAAAAGAAAACCACTGCACAGCCATCCTACATGGTTCAAGATTATACGAAAACCTTTGCCTACATCTTTGACAGCAAGCAGCAGTTCTAGAGGTTTCTGCTTTATCACATTGCATCAGAACTACCTTGAGGGTGAATGCTTTGACCTTTCACCAAACCAGCTGCCAAGAAGATTTTCTTAGCTGGAACTTCAGATATCAAAAATAAGGTATTTTCTTTCAAAAATTTGGATTTTGGTTTATTAAAAGGGGAGGGTGCCACAAAGAATGAAACAAAGGCAAGAACATAAAATAATGGACAAAGAGGAAGAACAGAAGGGAGAAGCAAAAGAGAAATAGCAAAAAGTATTTGTCATTTCAGCATGTCAGCACAATTAATTAAGCTTAAAGGAGACATTAGGAGTTGTCTGTGGTGACAGGGACAGTGCATCATCAAGCAGAGAAATGCAGAGGGCTCTTACTGCAGCATATGTGTCTGGCTGGCGTCCTTTTGTTTGTCAGGTACCTCGTAGTGGGGAGAAATCTTTCCAAGGCCGCTGTCGCTCAGCATCCTCTTCCGAACCGCAGGGTTCCACCGCTCCGATATTCTGAGGAGAGGAGGAGGAAGAGAAAGGCATTCACACCCCACTTGGAAGCTGTCTTATGCTCACTGGTTCCCAGCATTTTTCAGCCCATAGCAAGTTAAAATAGATTAATTCACTATGAGTGCTGTTCCTAAAGATGAATAGAAGCATTTTTGGTCTATCAAGAGGATAATACGACACAGAGACACTTCATGGTCATTCTTGACACAAAGGGCTTCAGGGCTTTACACAGTGGGATCAGAACTCTGACCATGCAGAAAAGTTTGTAACTCAATCATTAGAGATTTATGGCAGGACTTAGGGTCAGGTGGTGTGAGGTGGTTAAAAGGTGCTGAAGTCCACAGGTCCTGCTGTGTGTTCCAGGAAGCCTAATGGAGTAAGTGTTACACTACTGTTCTGTCGTTACCACATCTGGATTTGCTCCTTCCTAATACCTGCCCTCCCACATCACCTAATCCTTCAGAACAGGGGACCAGCAAGAGATGCCCATCTCTAATACACCTGCTGAAAACCAGATTCCAGCAGCACTCACCCAGCTGCCTGCTCCACTACCAGGTCAGGCATTCCTGGTGGCGTCCCCCCCTGCTGAGACATTACCATCTCTGGGTCCAGAATAAAAATCTCGTCCTGCGAAATTTCCGTCACAAAGTGCAAATGTTCCTGTCGGAGTGACAAAAGCAACAAATAATGAACCTGCAGCATCACTGGTCCCTCAGAGTACCCAGCTGCCCTAAAATGAGTTAAGTGCATGTCACGTTCCCTGAAGAATATTCAAGGAACTCTGTGTATTTAAGCACGTACCCATACACACACACACATTAACATCAATGCCACAGAAGTCACCAATTTATATGTCATTGATTTCAAGCTAAACAAGATTCCCCTTGAGCAAGCTGCACACTCACAGCAATATTTTAAAAGGCTGTTCCTCAATGATTATGCCATTCTGATGAAACCTGGAGGTCTACTCATAAAGCCAAGGTTTGCATTTTGGAATGAGGACCAACACCTGAAGTCTCTTCTTCAATGATGGTTGACAGAACTTTTTATTTTTGGGGGTACTCTTCCAGATCTCCACCAGTCGTACATTCTGTTTTCTCATCTCCATTACCAAAGCTCTCTTTCTCAATCCTTTACTTTTGTTATTGACACTGAAGGCTTATTGTCTTTCAAAAAAAAAAACCCACAGAATGTGTGTATGCCTGTCTATGTAGGGAAATGGGCAGGAAATTTGCCACTGTTTGTGTGCTGGGACCAGCACACAATATTTAATTTTTTTCCCCATAGAATCACAGGATTGAGTAGGTATTAAAAGTGACCATTCGTACAGTGTCAAGGATTGGAAAAATGCAGAATAAGCCAAATAGAGTCAAATTGCCCAGTTTAAGCTGTAGGAGCATATTCTTCACCCCTGCCTTCCCAATGTTAGATTACAACATCAAAGCATTTATTTGGCTGTGTGCAAAGAAGCCCCACAGTGTCTACATGCAGACACTGAACAGGGGAACTCTGAGCTAAAGTCTCAGCTCCTTCTACTTGAGCTAAATTTTGCTAAGAAACATTAACATGTGATTCAGAAACAGCTTACACAGCTCTCAGGGGGACCAGATAAAAACAGCAACAGTGTGAAGTCAACAATTTGCACTTAATGCTGAGCAACTAATTGACCTGTTCTGGCTACAAACCAAAAACACCAAAAGCCCTGTAAAATTTTCAGTGTCTTTTAAAAAATATATTCAGATTGTCAGATCCACGCCACAGGTTTGAATCCAGCAGAGATACACGTTGTTTTGGGGTTCCTTGTGAATATTTGGTGCATCTCTGTTCATAATTCTCAAATTGTAACAACATCTTAATTTCCACAGCTATTTCATCGCACTCACACACACATACAGCATCAAGACTTCTGGTGCCTAAAAGCAACATTGAAAAGATAAATACAAATACATTGGTGCCACACAGGTGCCCTGAGTAAGACTTGATAAGGAAAACAATTGCAGGAAATTCTGATCTGTATTAGATTGGTAGTAAACAGAATGGCAGCTGGTCAGCAGATACAAGACTTCAGTGAATCAACATGAATTAGATCAACTAAAAACCAGCCCAGAATTTTTTCTCTACATCTCGTGAGACATCATGAGTAACATTTTGCAATAGACAGGAAGAATGGCAGATAATTCATTTTAAGCTGCACTTGATGTAGCTTAAAAAAAAATCTATATGAACAAAAAACAAATAAGGATTTACCTGAGATCTGTCAATGCGGTAAAAACGATCAGCAGAAGTTGCTGTAAGACAAAGAAACAACAGCAGAAAATAGTCTGAGCAGGGCTGCATGGACAAGCTGGGCTGCACTAACATCACTGGCTCCTAAAACAGCCCGTGTGTCAGGGAAGTCACAGTGGCTCCAGAAGAGCATAAATTAATTCCTGTATGACCGCCATGGTCAGTACTGTGACAAACATCTTTGTCAGTGGCACGGAGAGTGGAATCGAGCGTGTCCTCAGCAAGTTCCTTTGCAGCAGCTCACAGCAGCTGGAAGGAAACACACTGGAGGAAAGGGACACCAGCCAGGGGGACCTTGGCACATTTGAGAAGTGGGCCAGTGCAAACCTCATGGAGTTCAACAAAGTGCAAGGTCCTACACAGGAGCCTTGGCAGTCCCAGCACACCTACAGGCTGGGTAGAGAAGTGATTGAGAGCAGCCCTACAGAGAAGGACCTGGGGGTGATGACTGCTGAAAAATTCAGCATGAGCCAGCTGGGTGAGCTTTTAGCCCAGAAACCAGCCATGTCCTGGGTGTCAGTAAAAAGCAAAGTGGCCAGCAGGTCAAGGGAAGGGCTTCTCTGCCTCTACACTGCTCTTGTGAGACCTCGCCTGGAGCGCTGCGTACAGTTCTGCTTCCCCCAGAAAAAGAAGCACCTGGAGCTGTCAGAGCAAGTCCAGAGGAGGGCTATGAAGTTGCTATGGGGACTGGAGCACCTCCCTTACCAAGACAGGCTGAGAAATTTGGGGCTGTTCAGCCTGGAGAACAGAAGGTTGCATGGAGACTTCAAAGCAACCTTCCAGCATCTGAAGAGGTCTACAGGGAGGCTGATGACAGACTCTTCATCATGAACTCTGGTGACAGGACAAGGAGTAAGGGATACAAACTGAAAAAGGGGAAATTCAGGCTGGATATTAGGAAGAAATTACTGTGAGAGTGGTGAGATAGTTGAACAGGTTGCCCAGGGAACTTGTGAATGCACCAACCCTGGCAGTGTTCATGGTCAGGCTGGGTAAGGCCTTGAGCAGCCTGGTCTAGTGAGAAGTGTCCCTGCCCATGTCAGGGATGGGTTGGCCTAGATGACCTTTAAGGTCCCTTCCAACCCTTAATATTCTATAGTTCTGCAATATTCCTATCCCATTAAATGCTGAATTTAAAGATAAGGCTTAATGAAACAGTTGTCACTGAAAATATGAACTTAAATATTTTAAAAATGTATTAAATGGATTTCAGTCTTATAAGAAGAATTGATTACATTAAAATATGTGACAGAGAAAGCTGCTTTGTTCCAATGAGAGTTTAGCAAGCATATACTCAATTTGATGGTCTAATGGGATTAATTCAAATTCTGAATCTAAAGAACAATAATAAGCTTAGGAGCTCTTTATAAATCAAATGCTCGGCCACAGATATTGACTCTGAATTAGCAATATGTTCAAGGAAAATTTGTGCTACTCATGAAAAACACATGAAAATAGGGGGATTCACTAAATAAAGCACATATTATGAATCTTGTCATTGCCAAATAATTTATATTACTAACCCCAAAAGTATTTATCATCTACAATGTGCTTCACCAGATGTGATTTTTTTGTATCTGCTTTGCATTTATTTGGGTGAGTGAAATCAGGTTCATTCTCTCTGCAGTTTTGACACAAGAGCACAGTGATATAGCATTGTAGGCTTTGGCACTTCACAGGAATATCAAATACTAAAGACAAAAAACTGAACACATCTACCCATCCAGCTTTCTCCAAAAACCAAACAGATTCTCACTGTGGCTTTTATCAATGTCCCTCATGAGAGAAAAGGAATAGTGATTAGAAATTGCCAAGGAGAATTTCATTTTGTTTGGAACATTAAAAATTTAAGCCTCCCTGTGCTGAAGCTTTTGTAAAAGCAGATGCCATCCATTTCAGCTGCTAATTCCTGTGCTCTGGAGCCTGATGTAAGGCCCTGATAAGTCATCTGCTTTGACAAAGTCTGGGTCAAATACAAGTGCAGCTCTCCAGCACAGAGTTAAGGAAAGGGAGGTACATTTCTGTCACCTAAACGCTGTAGTGCCTAAAGACTGCAGCACCTGCAGAGAAACCAGGGTGAAGAGCTCAGCCTTGCACCAAGCAGAGAATTGCCACAACTGGCTGCACTCTGAGCTCAGGCAGTGCATGTGAGGAAGTCTGCTCATCACAGCAGAGGCTCTGATAAACCAGGGTTCTAACCTGCCTCAGAGGGAATGCCTCTCTCTGGCATGAAAAAGCTACAGCAGATATTTTGATTGTTAAATGAAGGGCCTGTTTAATTTTTTAGAGGGGAAAGGGGAGCTCCCCTCAGCTCCTTTTTTACCTTCCCAGTGTAACAAGAAGGAACCCCTCTCTAGTATTACTCAGAACTATCCTCCAGAAGCACACCAGAAGCAGGCAGCACGCTGGGCACAGCAGAAGGGAGATGCACTTACCATCTAGGAAGCACCATCTAGGAGAGAGCCTCTGAACAGAAAGTACTCTGGGGAAAGAGCTTTCCTGGTCCTGGATAGGGCATGAAAATTATGTTATTAAAGAAAACCCTGCAAACTGTTTCTTCTCTGAAAAGGACTATTTTCTAGACTTTAGCTTTTTCATTTTGCTTTACTGACATTGCACAATGTGCAAAATCCATGTAGCCCAGGAACCAAATGAAATTACCAGGGAGGAATTAAGATCTTCTTCCTGACCTGTACTTATCAAAGACTCAAACAGGCTTCCCCATGTGTTTTTAGCTCATACTGGAGAGGCAAAAGGGACCAAAAGGGATCTAAGAGAGCAGAGGATGATCATGGCTTTGCTCCATGCTGCCAGTGAATGGTCAGCCAGCTTCCTAAATCTGCTGCATGTAACATTTAAACACAAACATATTTGCACAGGGCAAAATAGAGTGCCATGGATCTTTGGCGCACACAATTTGTATAGACACAGATTCTATCCCTGTTCACATCTTCAGCAGTACAATCAGCACCTCTGCAAATGTTGTAAATTCAGGTACATGTTGGCTCAAGATTAAGCTTTACTCCTCTTTCAGACAACAGACCACAGGGCAGTATATCAACTCACATGGCAGGAAAACAAAAAGTAAAAGCAACAGGAAGGATTTTACTTGATCCCATAAACCTTATTCTCATGTACAGCTTATGGTATCCAGCCTCTGTGCATCACAGAGATGGAGACAATGGCAGCAAAACATCCCATAAAATGAACTCCAACTGTACATGAGGAGCAAATAACACATCTCAGGGATTTAATAGAATCAGATTTAAAATGCAACTTTGTCTAACAGGGGCAAACAGATATGTGAGATTTTAGGTTTGATTGTATTGCCACTGGAGCGTTTGTCAGAAAATCAAGGATCTCTAAAACCCACTAGGCTTGCTGACATGGTTGTATCTACATGCACAAAGCTTTGTGTATCTTAATATCTAATCCACTCTGTGTCAAATGGAGGGAACTGCAACTCAAAGGAGAAAAGGAAAAAATATCCAATGGTGTGTACTAAAATGCAGTTTATAAAAAGAGGAGAAATTAGTAAAATTCATAGAGTACAAAATGCTGAGAAAATGAAGATAGGAATACTGCTGGTAAAGGTCAATTTGAGTCACAAATTGCACATTGTGACATACTCCCTCCAATACTTCATTACAGTTCAACTACAGAACTAGCTTGCAAAGTTTCAGGCCCATGAGAATGATATTTTTGTGAGCATTAAACTCATTAGAGAAACAACATAGAACAAGAAAACACTCCAGTATATTTTTTCTCATTTGCACCTTGGTTTGCTAATATTTCTGCTGACTGCCTATGTTTTGAACTGCAGAGGAATCACACAAGAAAATTACATTTATGAGATTTAAAAGTACCCATGGCACTTTATTAGTGAGGTATGAAGACAGTTCAATCATCTCAAGCACCCTATTCATGCCCTTTATCCCCCTATTTTTCCCATTTCTGTAATATGTAGAGGGATACCAACAAATAAGGAACAAACCTCAAATTAACCTAATGAGACAATTTGCAGAAATGAACCACTGAGGAAAAAAAAAAAGAATACTAGACAAACAAGTACTAAAGACAAGACACAGAGAGGGTGCATTTAAAATGTAGCATCATAAAAAATGAATGGTATGTTAGAGATTTTACACTGCTGTGCACTAGAGAAGATGGGTAGGCAACTAATTTATATACTGCTGTAGCTGCAGAGGTTAGAGCCAAGTATGGAGCTGATTTCTGACATTTCATACTCTCTTGTACATCTCCCCATATACACAGATTTTGTTCTTCATTTTACCTCAGGCAGTTTTCTACACATGGAGCAGTCAGCAGCCACTTAGGTTAATTTATAATGAGTGGAACAGAATCATACATGCTGGTTTATTAGTCAATTTGCTAGACACTAACACTGTTCTAAAACCCAGTTCCAGGGCAATGATTGATGGAAATGTCAAGAATAAGAAGTTAGCATTGGATAGGGAAACAAAAACAAACCATCAACTCATATAAAGAAGGCAAATCCAGGAAAACATGCCAAATTGCATTTTCTTATAGTGTCTGCAGTCACAGCATCTACAGGAATTATTGTAAAACTGGAATTTTTTCTGCATCCTCCAAGTAATCATTAACCCCAAAGAAATTATCTGCAATTTCACCACAATTGCCAGCTGTAGGCTGGCTCTCTGTATGCTTCTCAGTGAACTCATTCCTGCTGATCCAACAAGATTTGCATTGTTGTTTCAAGGAAAATGCTATCAGCACCATGCAAACTTGTCCTGTGATCCTAAGCACTATGTCAACTGACCATGGCCTGTGCCAAGTCTCCATGGTAATATCAGATCATTTCAGGAGTCAGTGGAGTTAGTCTCACTCAGTTTACTTCCAATTTAAGCACTCCATAATGAATTATTTTACCGAGAGAAATACGCGTTCTTGAATGATACTTCCAACTGAAAATACAAGTTCTGTATTGCATACATTGTAGAATAAAGTTGTAAAACACAAGGAGACCAAGTCTAAGAAATATCCGCCCAAACTAAAACCTATTTATCTCATGCAGAAAACACACACGTGCTTAGGATGGACTAAAAAATTACCCTGAAGATTATGTAAAGGTAGATGGCTGTACTGTACAGAATTAAGAGGCTGGGCCTGCTAAAACAGCTTTTTTCCCCTCATTGATAGACTTTATTACAACAGTTAGGCAATACAACATGTCATTATTCAGTTTCTCAGACAGAGAAACAATTTTACTTTTGTCATTCGTCCTACAGGACACATTTTCTCATTCACTTCAATATGGAAAATACTGCTATTGCAATACCACAAGCATCACCAAGTTTTGCTAATTTTAAAGGTGATTCCATAAAACTTGTCCAGGAGAAAGCAGAACTTGCTTCCAATATTTAAGGGTAAATTCAATAATCAGATAATTATAAATTCATCTAAGATATGGGTTCAAATGCAAAGAGTGTCATTCCCATTTTTAAGCCTCTTTCTGTTCTGATACTAAAAGGAAAGCTTATCTTACCTGGTAATGAACTCTTTGTGTAGTAGAAGTTACTGACTGTAGGTCCTAGCAGGAGAATGAAAGACATGGCAGTGATGAAAAGATCACAGCAACAACACGAGCTCTTTGTAGTTCTACTATCTGAAGTGGTTGAGCAAACACAAATAATTTTGCAAGTATTTTTCATTGGTTTTAAGTATATTAAACAAAATACACAGAAAAGTCAAGAAAAGCTCACTCAAAGTTTAGATTTGTATGTATTTGGCCAAAAAAAATAGTTTCTAAAAAAGAAGATTACACTAATGTATCTTATCATGTTAAAAAAATCTATTTGTCCCAAAAGAACTACCTAAATTTACAACATCAGCAACAAAATAAATGAAAATATGTCAAAAATCTTTAAGAAACTTTTGCAAATATTTCTGAGTGATTAATGCACTTCAGAAAATCACTGACAGTTTTCTCTATTTTAAGACAACCTCACTCCAAGAAGGTCATATCAGAATAATCCTGACATTTAACAGGGTTCAGGCATCTAATTTATTTTAATAGAGATTTTGTCAAATAGTTATAGCACATGACATAGTCTACTAAAGAGCCTGGCCTGCAGACTATTGCCCTCCAGCAGCATGGAAATTGGCAGGGCTCAGCAAACCTTGGCATCTCTACTCCCAGCAAATGGGACTGAACCAAATCAAGCACACATGCAAAAATTAGTACAAACCCTGCAAAAGGTTAAAAAAAACCACAGTTCCTCCACAACCATTATGGGTGATTGAACCAAAGTATCTAGCTGGGCTTCCTTCAAGGGTTGTACCTAAAACTGCCTGAACTCAGTGTGAGATCACATTTCTAATCTGATGAGATCATCATCATTAGTATTTCACAGTAATTTCCTGTACTGGATACTTCAAATATTCACCACCTCACAATATGGATTTATGTCTGATAACAGTCACACTCCAGGTCTGAATGTCCAGAAATGCATTTGATGAAGGGAATCCTGGCTGAAATGCAAAGTGAAAGCCTTAAGTGAGATACTAAGTTTCATATTCAGACTTGCAAGTGTGGAGTTCCAAAATCTGCTTGAAGTCAACAGCACTCAAAGAATTCAATGTAAGGGATGAGCTTCATAGTTCCTACGTAAATTGTTGGTCTAGTTTATAAAGTTTTATAGATGTTCATATATAAATTGTTTATAAATGTAATGTCATCAGACTTGTAAATGTTTTTGAAAGCTATCACTAAGAGATTGAAAAAAAATCAGAGACAATACATTAATAAAAATCCATTAGTTTTATCATTAAAGGGGTTCACACAAAATGATTTGGGTAATGAGGCATTTGGAGTCTGCATTTCCCAGGGTGTATTGTAGACTGAACTCTCATGAGACAAGGTGTTCAAGAATAACAGCAAAATTATTGTTAGCTGCATGAACACCCATTTTTGTGTCTTTGAAAATATCTAGGTTATGTTTGCAGCATTTAGTGGTGTCTCATATTACTCCATTATTAGAGAATGACATTTGCATAATTAGACCCACTCAAGTGGGTCTACTCAAATGGCCACAGTGTTTATCCTTGCATAACACACTTCCTAATCCATAATTTATGTCATTTCAACAAGGTATATGGAAAGTCCTAGTATTCCATTATAAATCAAGGAGAACCATACACACCCACCCATTTCAATTCTGTTATCCTTTATAAGGAACCAGTGTGATCTTTGATTTTCTGTTTAGGGAATATTTTTCAGTACTTTTATTATTCTATCTTAACTCTAGAATTTTGGTCTCAATGGTAGGCAAATTGCACTCTTGATACGCAGTTGTTGCAATCATTATACCCCTGCACTCAGAACAGAAAGAAGCATAAAATAGGTTTGTGAGTGGTACCTGAACTGACAAAGGCCTCACCTCTTGCAGACGGTCAATGTACATACGACAAGTCTCCAAGTCACAATCTCCTCGTACAACTATGATCCCTAGGGGAATGGCTGAAAAAATCAGAGACAAAGAAAAACCTCTTAAATGGAAGTCTCTTGAACTGTAACAGACTTGCAATGGCTTCCAACGTTGTTTTTTTCATGTCCACATGAGAGTTTTCTGTTATATAAACCTTAACTGTTATGTAAAAGCAAGAGCATATTAATCATCATCAGTTTCACCAACTTATAATTATCAAATATTTCATTTTCAACCACCTTTCATGGTTTCATGAAAGAAGTGAAAACATATTCAGTTAAACTGAGTACTTCATTTTCAGATCTTAACATCAAATATTTGTAAAACAAAGGAACATACCCCAGGAACAAGAGTTATGGGGGGCACCCTTGTTTCTTGAAATAAGAGTGATATTTTATTCTCAGAACTCAAATTCTACAGGTTTAAAGCAATGTAAATCACCGGCTGATATCAGGGAAAACTATCCAATACCAGGTTATTTTTATCTAGGGCTGCTTTTAAACCAAAATAGATATTATCTCATCTACACACAGAACTGACACATTTCTGTATTTAGTCAGACAGGAAAAAAAAAGATAACTTGTGAAAATACAGCAAAACCTTTCAGGTTAGGGCAAAATTTTTAATAACAGGAGATTGAAGTTTTCACATTCATTCTGTTCTTGCCACCAGAGAGTCCAAAACAAAATCACAAAAAGAAAAATAAATTAAAAAGAATACAATAAAAGAGAAAAAAGTGAGTCCACAGGAAAGATACCAAGAGAGCTACCTACTAAGATCTCATTAAATAAAAAGAAAACAAGTGAAAACTCTTGAGTACCTGATTTTGTGAAAGTGAATCACTGAATTACGTTCTTTTTTTTCTCCCTGAAGGGTCTTTAATCAAATAATGGCCAAAAAATTTATGGGAGCAGCAGGAAAGATATTTAAATCCTCACATGAAATATTCCAGAAGCAGAACAGAATATCAATTCACAAACAATTTTGATAACTGGATAACGAGCAGCAACACAAAATCACTAAGGTTTCTGAGATAAACAGAAAACACAACGGTGCTGCAACCCTTCCTGCTGTTGAGAAGAAGTTGATTAAGTGAGAGAGATGTATTTAAACCCCACTTCTTCATTCTGATAAGAGAACAAGATAGTCCTAAAAGATATTGGGAAAGAGAGGTCCATCAAAGCTTGAAGCACAAAGAGGAGTTCAGTGGCTTGCAGGGAGAAGAGCTGGGGGGCTCCTGCAGCAGTCAAGGTGACTGAGGACCTCAGAGGCCAGCACAGGACTCAGCAATGCTGCCAGAAATGTGTTTGCAAAGCAAATTGAACATCAAAAGAGTTACAGACCCAGGAAATGGGAGGCAGGGGAAAAAATGCTGGAGTGAGAGCAAGAACATAAAGAAGGAATAGATGGGAAGGAAGAGGTCACACATCTCCTGAAACAACACTGACATCCAATAGTGATGACAGTCCCCCTGCACATTTTCAGAGGGGCCAGGTGGAAACAGTGCTCATGGAAACCTCTAAGATTCTTTCACTGCAGAACAGAGACTGAGACACAAGCAAGGGGAAGGAGGGTCAGAAACAGGGCTTGTTTCAAACAATCCACTGCTCTGGGTTACAGACTGATTCTCTTTGCTTAGTGTTTATTATTGCTTAACCTGTTTTGGCAGGAGCCCCTTAAGCTCTTTGCAGAGACTTCTTAATGGCTATCTAGATTCAATTGAACAGATCCCTTTGCAGCCCTTACTGAGAGAAGTGTTTGTTAAATTCATTTATAGCACTAAAAACTGAATTGTAGCAGACATGGCTACACCTCCAACAGCTACAGAGCACTAGGGAGTTACAGCACTGGCTCACAGACTGTCACCACAGATTTTTTTTTTCTCTCTTCTCTACACTTAATGGGGACTACAGCTTTGACCTGACAAAACAACACAGATAACAGAATTGGAATCCTTAACTATCACCATTCCCAACAGACCAAAAGAGGAGGACCTTAAAACATTTGTAATTCTAAAGAAATCCACTAAAACATCTAAAAAGAAAAAACTAGTATGCAATAGGTATCATAGTAGTGATACCTTGTGAGTCTCATCTAATGATTGAAGAAGTCATGATTCAGAGCTTGAATTAAATTATGTGATACTGGTTCCTAGTGGACAAAGAACAGTTCTGAAACTCTGGGCTGTGTGACTGTCCTTAAAAAGAAAAGTGCTGCCTTAACTGTTTGGAAATCATGAATTAGCATGCTCTATGACATTTGGGGTCAATAGCTAGCTGAGGTGTAATGTGTGAGGTGGGTCTCAAGTGGTTCCATTCCATATGGTTCATGGCCTTTGGAAAGCCTTTAAAGTCATTACTGGATAACACTAAAGTATATGCTAAAAATGTTGCTTCCAAATTTTTGTTGTTGTTGTTCATTTGTTGCTTGGTTGGCTCCTTTTGCAAGACCCATTTGGCTTTCAGCAAGGAAAATGTTCACAGCCCTGATTTTTATCATAAACCACAATAAGCAATCAAAATGCACCACACAGTCAAGACTTACAAAGTGACTCACAATAGTTGCTGTTCTAAAACAAAAGCAAATGCTTAGTGACTGATAATGGGACAGAAACTCGGGTTGCTGCTCATTCTACAAATAGTGCAATAGCATGCAATAGAGGCAAAATGAGTTAATTTATGATAAATCAATTAATGTCAAGTAAACATGCATAGCAGACAGTTACATTGTGGGCACTTTCATCCAGGACTAAAGGAGCCTCTGCATTTGCTGTGTGGATGAGGATGCGGACAGTACAAATTCCTGTGGGGCACAGGGATTAGTGGGTATGCCAGGAGAGAGGTGGGAGTGCAAACACATTAAGATCTCAGGCACTACAAAACAACTTTCCATGTACATACACACTGTCCACTCCTGTGAATATATGGATCAACCCACCCACGTGACTGTGCCAAAAATAAGGAATAGTCTCAGATCATGAGCCAAGCCACAGCACTCAAGTGCCAGATATTTTTCTCCAGAGGCGCCTGCTCTTCTGGCCACTTGCATCCATCTCCCTGTTCCTTTGTGCTCCCTGAATGATGAAAAAGGATTTTGTCCAGGCAGCTGTGATGAGCAGCAGTGCAAGAACCCCAGGAAATGAGACAGGCAGACAGCTGCTTCATAATCTGAACCAGTACTGCAGAAAGAATTTTGTTCCTAGCAACACTAACCCAAACCAAGGATCAGCAGGAGGAGGGTTGGGCAGATGCAGCAGTATGGCCAGCCTAGTATTCTAATTAACTGCAAGATTAGGAGTGATTTCCTAAGTCCTCATGAAATTAGCTATGGAATTTGTAAGCAACAAACAAATCTTCCAATTATTAAATCCCCAGTATGCTGAATACCAATAGCTAGTGAACTCTTTAATAGTATTGAGGACACAAATGAAGGCAGCCCAAACATTCTTACATATATTATAAAATTCAATTAACTTACCTGTTTATTGTTATGAAAGGATTCAATTTGTGATCTTAATACCATGATTAACCCACTCAAATCCCAAACAAAACAGCCTTGAGACAGAACATTACAGTAGATGTGAATGCCAGGAAAACTCATTCTGATTCTGACATACCTCAGGGGACTGGGGAGATTAGACATTGGACTGTAAATGTTTAATGCAACAAATAAAGGATCCTCACTACTGAATATGTCATAAGAAAGCCATTTTCCTGAAGGGCTTCTTGATATTAAGATATTAAGAATATGATATTAAGAATATGAAGGCCCAAGAAAATACATGGTAGAGAATCATAAAATATTCAGACATTTATATTAAGAGGTTTGGCTTTTTCCAGAATGGTTTAATAAAGCTGAGTTTGTACAAAAGGATTTTCTTACCACACAAATCTAAGCCACGTATCTTTTTAGATCCCTTCTGCATATTATACTGAGAAAACCCAATTCTCCCTAGGTTCATTGGCTACTAGTTTTTTTAGCCCACTTGCAAAACCCTCACATAAAAGGAGGAAAAAGAGTGGAAGTTTTCAGATTAAACCAGACCATGTTTGAAATGGCAGTCATCCCCTCCAGTCTCTGTGATTTTCCCAATATCCTGCCAAAAGGGAAGTCAAAGGA
Organism: Fringilla coelebs; assembly: GCF_963513975.1. NCBI lineage: Eukaryota > Metazoa > Chordata > Aves > Passeriformes > Fringillidae > Fringilla > Fringilla coelebs. The sequence continues at coordinate 60,098,472 of NC_140033.1, read as the reverse complement.
GGAAAGAACCTGTGCCAACCACCACACAAAAAGAAACAGATTATAGAAAAAAAATTTGAAGAGCTGGGAATTGAAGCTGACTGGGATTGGATATTAGGAGTAAGAGCTGACAGCAGAGATCTGGATAAACAACAAATAAGTATTTAGGGTAAAGAAAAATAGCCGGAACCTGTGCTGTGAGGTCTGAAGGGACAGACTGACAGGCAGGAAGGATGTGTGTGGGATGAGTTATCCAAAGGGGACAAGCAGGACTGAAAAAGTAAGAGGAAATCAAATCAGAAAAGCACTAAGGAAACATGCAAGTAGAATATGAACAGAAGAACCTCACAGAAAAGCCTACATGAGAAAGACAAACTACAGTATGATTTCCTGGAAACTTAATATTCTTGCTTCTCTCCACTTCTCTAAGGTAAATAGAAATATAAATTTATAAATTTTATATAAATACAAATTTTATAAATATAAATGCCTATCTCTTCTAGTTTAAAGAAGATGACAAACTTAACACATGACAATTTCCACTAGCTCAAAAGGCAGAGGACTGTACTAAATATGCCCTGTGAGGTGTCAAGACAAAGTAGATTTAGATTAGATATTAGGAAGAAATTCTCTACAATGAGAGTGGCAAGACACAGTAATGGATAACCCAGATAAGTGGAAGATGTCCCCATTCCTGGGAGAGTTCAAGGTCAGGGACTTTGAGCATCCTGCTCTAGGGGAAGTGCCTGCTCACAACAGTGGGTTGGAATTAGATTTTTAAAAATCCCTTCCCACTCAAATCATTCTGTGATATAACCCCATGATTTCAATGGCTTGGGTTTACTCCTCCCCCCAAACTCAGAGAACTGCAATTTCCAATATTTAAGTCACTACTGACTTCTAATCCTCTTGCTTTCACTTTTCTAGGAGGCTTTAAGCAACTATTTCAACCCTTCTCAGTTTCAGATCTTATGAAATCACAATGATGAAGAAATGCCTAAATTAGCTAATGTGTGCACAACACATACTGACAAAACAAAGTTGTTCAAGCAAGGCACTGACCTCTAAGCAAAGTGAAAGTAAGGCTTTTTTTTTATGGAGCTTCTTCCATGTGCCCAAAGAGATCTCCTGACAAATAAATGCCCATTGGTGCATCCTTTACAGGATGAAAGGGAAGGTTTGTAGCTGCCTCCTCTAAATCCATCCAGCGCAAAATTGCTTTCCAATATAAGCACATTTCCTTCATGGCTCATCAGGAAGACTTCTGCTCCCTGCTGACTTTTATATTACATATTCAGGATATAAATACCAAGTCCTAAGTGTTGGCCCTTTCTAGCTGTTCAAAATCACATGAGCTAATCTTCAAAATAACTTCACTTGTGATATCCCTAAGTTTTAAAGAGTCAGAACGTCTTTGATAGATCAAGGATTCTAAGTGCGTTTCTGATATGAGGAAGCTACAGTATCACTGTACATGTACACATCACAAAGAGTCACAAGCTTGTTACTCTGTGTACCCCCATGTAAATGATAAGAACTCCTGGAATGACCCCAAAACCCTCAGGTAACCCACAGATATTAGAGGCACACACATTATAGATATTTAGCTACAGATAATCAGAGACAAGAATTCAAGGTTAAGCCCCCATAATGTTACAGCATCATGCACACACACAGAGCAAGGAGGCTGCACAGAAAAGAATTGTTAAGTTACAGACAGTCCAATGGTTAAACACATGAAACTAAATTTTCTCTTAAAATTTCTTTTGAGTCTAGTGTGCCATTTTATTCTAGAGGACACAAGGAGAAGCTGGGTCTGTGTAAAGGAAAGTATGAGAAATCCAGAGCTGACACAGGGCTGAGAGTTGTTTCTGATCACTGCAACTGGGTATTAAGATTCCTCCTTAATCTTGGTGGTACTGAGGAAGCTAAGATTATTCTCCATGGCTAGGGCACACACAACAAGTTGAGGGCAGTAAGGGCTGACATACCCTATTAAGAAACCCCACAAGTGGTCAGTTCCTGCTTATGGTGAGTTATTTCACTGAGATATTTTTATGGTGCAAATCTGAAATGGTGTTGCCAGGAAGAACTAAGAAGCACGGAAGATCACTAGGTCACTGTCTAGCTTATGTTTGGTTTGTTTGTTGCCTTTTTTTTAAACCAAATTAGTTTCCACATATGCCTCCACTGTCAGGAAATTCTTAGTTATATTGGAAAGGAGAAAACAGGCTGTCACACAGAAAGATTTTGCTGCCTTAAAAATAACTCAATTGTTCACCCACAGTGCTGCTTTAGATCACACCTTGCTGCTATAACAGGAAGCCAGAGAGAGTGCACACAAGACAAGCAGGCAGTAGAGGAAGAAATAAATTTTGCCCTCCTAGAAACATCAGTCCACCTCACTCCTTGAGTGAGAATCTTAGTTGTGGATATTTGATGTACAGCTCTTGTATTGGCCGGAGATGGCAAAGCTTGTGACTAAGGTGACAAGTGCTTAGGACATGAATAAGGAGGTGTTAGAAAAGACAATGACATTTGCAGTGAAGATTATTACAACATAACTAAAATGCCAACATATATCCCTTCCTTAAAATGCTGCATCAAAGCATTTATCCCTCCTCACTGAAGGATCAATAAGTACACTCTGCACCATCATTAATCATCTCCCACACAATACTGAGATGCTGACAGGAGAAAAGGAGCAAGGGGAGGGAAGAAAGGGACAATTCAGAAACAGCATCTGGGTTAAATGCCAGCTGCATTGACAAGAAAAGTAGAAAACAACAGAAGGAGAATGAGCTAAGGACAGTCATGCCCTTCAAAGGACAAAATGACATTCTTTAATTGTTCTGGAGGCTTTCAAAATGAAGTGTCTACCTCCAGCAGAGTGAAGATTAATCTTCATGGAACATTTTGTGTCATGAGCTCCTCTATGTCAGGAAGACAATCTTAAGTGAAATAGTTGACAGATTCAAATCAGTATTACAAGCAAGCAAGGGGGATTAATGTATTCACTGTGAGTTAAAATGATCCAGATTATTACAGTGAGGTCAGAGCTTTCAAAACTATGTTATGGAGCCATGTAAGAGGCAAAAGCCAAAATAGGTTCTTTGCTATTTTTGCTTCAGGGGTAGCTCCTTATTAACTGGCTTCCTTTTTCTGTTCAGATTGCTGTGAGATTCTGCTTTGTTCTCAAATAATTTAGGGAGGCCAAACTGGTTTTAATCCATGTGGCTGGAGAATAGATATTAAGTATAGCATTCTGGATTCAGTTGTAGGTATTCTGCCAAAGCCTGAACCAGTACATAAACTTGGTCTCCTGCAAGCATCTAGTGAGACATCCATACGCACAAGAGCTACAGTCCTGCTGAAGGAAACTAGCACCTCTTCAGTAACAACTCCCCTGTAAAAGAGGCATTTAAAGTTATATAACCAGAGAAGTAGGCTTATGACCACCAGTGTACAGTGCCCTCTCACAGGACATTCCTACTGCAAAGGTTAAGGTGAAGTATCTTTTCTGGTCTCTTTTAGGGTAATGGCGATATTTGCTTTCTCATATTCTTTCAGTAAGTAGCAACAGTAATGCACATGCATTACTGGGAAGTTAAAAGAGGACTGGTAGGGAAAAGAACTCAATGAAAAACATCTGGGGAGAATAGCCCAGTCCAACTATGTTATATTATCATGGTGGACATGCATTAACTTCAAAGATTCAAAAGGGTTTCATTACAAATGACCCACCAATGTCCAAAGCAATCATTTTAACTCTTGATGAACGAACATCTGGTTTTTTTAATTATAACCTCTCAAGCACACTCCTACTAAGTGATCAAATCCATACAAAATGGAAAACCAGGATGTTAGGTCAGTTGCTGGCATTTTCTTATAATGTTATCATTATGAATTTTGGCAGGTGGCAAATAACATAAACATCTACCCCTGCAGTGATAATAGTGTAAGAAGTTATATGCTTTGTGTCAGAAAATGTAATGGCTCCTAAGGACAAAAAACATGCTAACTACAGACACAGAAAATTTGCATCCATACTAAGGATGGATGAGAATAACTCTCCTCAGATGGGAAACCCTCAAATGAACCAAGTTGTTTCTGACAGTGTTGGGGAGTTGTGTGTTCAGTGTGGCCTGAAATCTACTCAATGTCAAACTCTCAATTTAAACTTGAAGCAAGTTCTGCTCCAGTGAGGAATAATCCTGATCCTGTTAAAATTCTTCTCAGTCCAGTGAAGGCTTCGATTGCTTTAAATATGACCAAAATCCACTAACTTCAGTTAAGGCTGTCAAGACCTATGTTAAAATTTAAGCTATTTCAATTCTTTTGGTGTAAGGAGGAGGGGTGGGACTGGAAGAGTGAAATGGAAACAGTTTAACTATCTTCTAACAATAAGATAAGCAAACCAATTAAAAGTATTGTCATCCTTTAATTACCAAAGCACTCTGTATTGCAGAGGGAACCGAAGCTCTGTTGCACAACAAACACTCATGCTCATAATTTAATATGAATAATGAGCCAGATGCATAACAAGACTATTAAATTGTTATCACAAACAGCCCTGTCCCTCATTGATTAATGACTCTGTGTGTCACCAAGGAAAGGAATTACATTTTTAAGTTCAGATTGTCATCATCAATGTTGCCAAAGCAACCACTGTCTGCTTTTGACTTACCCCTAAACACAGCAATTAAACCACTACATGAGGAAACAAAACAGCGATTATTCTCTGAGATGGAAAATAAAGCCTGGTAAAGAATAAGGGTGTGGGGAACCCAGATTTTCTCCCCAAGATAAATGTACCTGTGCAAGAACCATGTTCCAGGTCAGTGCACATTCTCAATATCAAATATATCATGGTCTCTCACTCAGCTTGAAATCTGATGTTAATTGTAAAATCTGGTACAGTTTCATATGCTAGAAACCCAGCAGAACCAGCAGAAAGACATGAAAAAAAATACTCTGTGTGCAAAACACTTATTTTACAGTAAATATAATCATAGGGCAGAAACATAGTTAAATAAGAAAGCAGTGAAATCTCTATACATAATCTCTATAGAGGCTATTTATATAGAGAGAACACATTTGTACATATGCACATATAGATGAGCATACTCTCAATATTACTCATCCAAAAGTGTGTCCTTGACTCTGTGTTTGGGTGGTGGTGTTATTTTTGGGGTAGGGGTTGTTTTGTCAAAGTAAGATTTGTACAGAATGTTCTACCAAAAGCAGCCACAATCTGGCTTCTTCCAACTTACAAGCTTCCCGGAGCTTTTCCTTGTCATAATGTAGCCCCTCATATTCTTGTAAATTAATCCTGTTCACTCTGATCCGCAGGCGATCTGGGATGGAATGAGGACTGCAAGAAAACAAGAAAGCTTCTTAGACAAAGTGTTCCCTGGAAGAGCAAAGGAAAACAGGATATGAAGGGATTTCAATCTTCTCTGAAAGAAGAAAACGCACAAGCCTCTTCAAAAGTGAGCCACGTCCCCACAGGGCTATTCCTGAATTTAAAATTATGACTTTCTACTGCACAACAGCATAGACATTACACCTTAAATAATAAGCAAGATCAGGAATCCCGTTTGCTGTTTGTGTCACCTGAAAATGCAAAGGTTTTTTCTGAATTCTTATACCCCTATTTAGTTACCCTGCTGTTCTCCAGTTTGACTTTGCGTAGATTCTTAGAGCCCTACCACAGCCAGTAGATAGATTTGCCAACTTCAATTTCAAGACGCAGAAAGATGCTTCTTGGGAAGTATCTCAGGACAATCTCTACCCACAAGAGCATCTACACCACATTACTGAAGGATCCTGATCCATCACCTCAGGTCTGAGAAACAGTCAACAAAAATGTGGCTAAGAACCAGATTTCAGAAGTTCTGAGTCTAATACTCAGAACCCAGGAGGACTTTTAAAAGCAAGGAACAGTATAGCAATCTCACTTTTACTGAATTTAGTCTGATTTAGATACCTCAACTATTGATAATTTTGAAAGACTCAATAGGTCAGTGTCTAGAAATTAAGTGTTCATACACTTAATATGAAATATCCATATAAATACGGATATAAATTTTTCCAGAAAAGCTTTCTTTTTCATTTCACACTAGTTTCTACCTTAATGTAACCTATTGTTTGATTTTTTAGCTAGATGCTATGCAAATTAATTTAGTCACACTTGCATCTTCCACTTTTAAAGAAAGAGAGACAATCTGTGTATTATAACACATGTAGCAAATGTCTGTCCTATAGGAACTCAGCCCCAGGTCAGTTAAAAGTAGATTACTCATTCTGTGCTTCTACAGACTCTCTATATTTTCTGTTTTAATCTTGCTAGTACCAGGATTCTGCCTACAGTAATATTGACCAATACACACTGCCTTTTCAAAGTCATAATGCTGTGTACTCTCATAAATATACAGTTTGCCTTCTTTCATTGTCTCAGTTTTAAACTATCTGATTTATAGCATTTGCACTGCTAGTGAAGGACAAGGCACAGCTCACAAATGTTACCTGTGTTACCTCATTTCTAAACACTGGTTCAAATGTGAATTTTCTTCACTAATGTCATCAATTAATCAGTGGTAGACTTATGTTCTATTACAATGGGCCTCATTTCAAACTCATTATCACAATGAATGATCTGGGTCTCATGAAAGCAGATGAAAACAGGATGACCTCATGCCAACATCTGCCAAACCTTGGCTAATTGCCTCCCTTACAACCTACCTGTTGGTGTCGAAACACCATCCCACACAGGATGGCGTTTGGACACCAAGGGGAGAGAAAGATAACACTGACTTCTGTAGACATGCTGACTCACTGCCTAATGCCATGTAAGGAAGAAAAACAAGTGTTATTTCTTAGCTTGAAGCCGATGGCAACCTACTGCATGCACAGTATCACCTTCTGAGTCAAATTAGTCCTTTCACCTGAAAAGAAGTGAACAAGGTCTTTTTCTTTGCTTGGAGCTGGAGGAAGAGAAATGTCTAAAATTAAGAGCAAATCTAGAATATATTTTTTCTTCCAAGAACCACATACACACTCTCCAAAATTCTCTTTTAATTAGAAAATATTTAATAGGACACTTGGCATGCTTTTGCAAAAAGTATAATTTTTGATATATAGGCACACTCTATATCTCTGATTTTGCTCCTGCAGGAGCAACAAGCACACCATCTAAAGTGTGATGTATTTCCTGAGGAGAAATAGGAGCAGGTCCAGTGTAGGAGGGCAATCAACTGGCAAGTACCAGCATTTGATATTCTGTTCTCCCCTCCTCTCACTCTATTTCTATAAAGACCGGCTAAAACCACTACATAAACAGGTTGTGTGCTAAAACATACAACTGGAGACAAACAGAACTTGGCCTCTTGTCCATTTGAAAAGTTTCGTTTTCTTAGTAAAAAAAATGTAACCTTGAAAACAGCAGCTTTCTATAGAAAATAAACTATTACCAGAAATAACAATGTCAGGAGTTCCTTTCTACAGGGTAGAAATTTATACATTTAGCCAGGTCCAGTCACAAGCAGCATATTCATAACACAAGAAAACATATATACACATTCCTAAAAATGTGTGTATTGACACATACACAAAAGAGACATTTATTCAGTAACTGAAGCTGGATGGTTTTGTTCATCAGTTCTCTGCAAACACCCTTTGTTCTCTTATAGTAGTCATTGGCTCACACATTCTGTCACTAAATTTTATTACCTATTCAAAACAAATTTGATTCTAAAACTCACTACTTGAATATTCATTTCTTGTGCTATCAGACTAGCAATAGACACCAGGGTATGTTGCCCTCATCAGTCAAACTAATTAACTCACTCATTCACAGAACTCTAATGGAGCTGAGCAAAATACTTCCACTATCAACACTACTGCAGTCTTCATGGACACTACATCATAATCCATATTATTATACAAATAGATCAATTTGTCTTTGTTCAGACATACTCAGTATATCCAAAAACCAGCAAGATTAAATACATAAGCATGTCCATGTAAAAGCAAATAACAGGGTGATGAATACCACTAAACAGAAACATTAGTACAGTATTAATAGAAATAGAAGTCTCTAAATACTGTGTAAAACAACTTGCTTAACTGCAATGAGAGGAAGAAAAGCTTTCCACATAAAGCAGCAATTTATAAATAAATTTGGGAAGATTACTGCACTTTAATTCAACCTAAATTGCTTAAATTACTTACCTCTTAATTTTTTTTAAAATGGTGTATTACATAACCAACAAAAAGTACTTGAAAGTACAGATTAATGAAGTCCATTACCTCCTAAAGAATCTAATTAAGAACTCATTCCACAAACACATCAATCCACAGAACTAAATCCTAAATGTCATTTGCCTCATGAGGATGCAAATAAAGATTGAGGTCAAATAAAACATTGTGTTTGTTCATGCTTACTATTTATAATGATTTCATTTAAACACAAACCTAAATATGAATCTTCTCCAAGATCTTTCATCTAGAAAACACACTTGGCGGCTTTTGATGAAGCCATGAGTTCCTCCTCTCACCCCTATTAATCATCCAGCAACAAGTGAGAGGATGCCAGACAGCTCACTTGGAGCACAGCTGGTTTTCCTAGGACACGTGCTCCTGCCTCCAGTCACCCAGGGAAGAGCACGGGTAGAGCAAGCTTGGGTCCTGCCCAAGCCTGGCACTCCCGCACAGCAAACATCAACACTTCTGCCACGCCACCAGCTTGATTCAGCTGGGGAGACAGGCTTGTAAATTATAAATACCCCAATCCCAATTTCAATTATTTATGAACCCAGAGAACCATTTCTTACACTTCATGTCTCCACAGAGAAATGAATAATAAGAATAAACAGTCCAACAAGTCTACAGAATCCAGTGACAAATTTCTGATAGATCTTCAAGAATACAGCCCAAACCATCCTACACACAAATTTTAACATGATTCAGTAAACAGAAAAGGAAATATACTTCCCCCCCATACAAGAAATAGTTGAGAAAAAAAAAATCAGGCTTTTAGGGGATGTTTGCACTGACAATGAATGATTAATGAATTACCTGTCTCCCAGAGAAGAAATAAACATGAAAAATTAATTAAGTATTCTGGCGCTTAGAACAATTGGAAAGAGGAAAGCTGTAGCCAAAAGAGAAAAAATGAATTCACCTTACTTTCAAGACCACATTGACAGAGCTTGGAAATGATACGTTAAAAAACAGTTTCTGACAGCATCGATCTACTTGAAACATAAGAACTGCCACAACAGAGCAGACTCATTCAGTCTCTTCTATGGACGAATTTCAATGCTTCACAAAAGTTCCCTACTATTTTAAGGTGAAGCTCTTGCTAAACTCTTTACCTAAAAAAAATAACACCTTGAAATTATAAGCTCTACCACTTATTTTTTTCTTTCATTTGGGAATTTGAGCTGGATGAGCAGCTATGCCATAGTGTGCTGGGCCAAAGGACAGTCCCCTTAGTTAGAAGCAGCATTGGAAAGAAAAGATAAACCTCACAGATGGGATAAGAATTTCATGACAGAACAAAATAGTATAATAGTAATAAATGTGGTAATAATGAAAATGATGATGATGATAAGTGGGGGTAGAGAGAGTTACAAACACGAGATAAAAAAGGGATGTGCAATACAACTTCTCACCACGCAGCATATCCCCAAACAGCAGTCAGACCCCTCCCAGGTAACTCCTCCAGTTTACATACTGGGCATGACCTTCTCTGGTGTGAAATATCCCCTTGGCCAGTTTGTGTCAGCTTACCCGGCCTCACTCTCTCCCAGCAATGAGTGCAGCTCCTCAACAGCAGATTGTGAGACACTGAAAACAGTGTTTACTTGGGATAAACACCTCTTAGCAATAACCAAAACATTATTCTTGTCATAAATCAAAAAAGCATTCCTGTACAACTATTAGGGAGAAAATCAGCCATTTCACAGCAAAAACCAGGACATAAGTGTTATCCCAGATAAGCCTGGTTAACCTGGATAACCCTAGTGAGTTCTTTGGCACTTTATTATCTCACAATTTCTTCAGCAAACACACTTGGCTTTGTAGAACTACACCCACAGAGACACTTAAAATAACAAACACATTCTGAAGTTCCCAGTAGAATCCTGGAACTTGCTTTTCTTCTCCTGCATGCTAACTGTGGTTCTCTCACACTTTACCCTTCTAAGTGCAGGAGGGTGTCCATAAGTAATAATCCCTCTAAACAGAATTATAGAATTTTTTGGGTTGGAAGGGACTTAAAAGATCACTTAGTCCCAACTCCTCTGCCATGGGCAGGGACACCTTTCACAAGACCGGGTTGTTCAAAGCCCCATCCAACCTGGCCTTGAATACCTACAGGGATGGCGCACCCACAACCTCTCTGGGAAACCTGTTCCAGCACCTCACCCTAAAGAATTCATTCCTAATATCTAATCCAAACCTACTCACTTTCAGGTTGAAATGATTCCACTTGTCATTATCCGCTCTTGTAAATGGTCCCTCTCCATGTTTCTTGTAGGCTCCCTTCAGGTACTGGAAGGCCACAATTAGGTTACCCCAAAGTCTTTTCTTCTCCAGGTTGAAAATCCCAATTCTTTCAGCCTTTCCTCATAGAAGAGGTGCTCAATCCTTCTAATCACCTTGGGGGCCCTCTCCTGAACTCACTCCAACAGGTCAACATCCTTCCCAAAATGGGGACCCTAAAGGTGGATGCAGCACTACAGGTGAGGTCTCACAAGAGCAGAACACAAGGCAGAGTCACCTCCCTGGACCTGCCTGGCCACACTGCTTCAGCTGCAGCCCAATTTATGGTTGGCTTTCTGGGCTGCCAGGGAACACAGAACAGCTTCACATTCAGAAATCCACATGCTAAACAGGAAAAACTGATAAGAAATTCTGAGACTCAATTCCCTATAAATCATGTTTCAAAAAAAAAAAAAAAAAAAAAGAAGATATCTCTAAGCATTTTCATCCTTAACTCTGCATTTGGAGAACAGTTCACTTTCTCCCTTACACCTTGCCTCCTAGTGCTCCTTATTAGACTCTCCTCTTATAAACAGTAACTATATTCAGCCTGAGTAAGTTGATTTTGTTTGGCCTTTGAAGCTCTAAAAGCAAAAATACTATTTTCTATTACTCTTTTGTTATTCTACAGGTTTTATACACATGCTCTGCTGCAATCATTACCACGAACTCCATAAAGGAGTAGTATTTACCAATACAGTGATATTTGTATTTTCATTTATGCAGATTTTGTAATTGAAAAAATGATTACAACCTACCCACAGTGTTTATTCCACTTGTAGAAGATCTGTAAGGGCTACACAAGTAAATATCTTATTTTTCAATGGTAATTTCCAGCATCAACCACATGAGACAAATGTACTCTCTCTCTATGCATCTCATCTCTGAACATCCAGCAGGAAAATGCAGGTTTTCACCTTCCTTTTAAAAGACCCTCAAAAATACAGCACTTGTATTTACTTACACACCTTGTATAAGCATTTGTAATGGATCACACTACAGTTCTACTATCTCTGCAAAAAAAAGACCACATGAGCCTAATAAATTGGCTGCCCTAAACTCCCATGCATCTCCTGCTGCAGAAATCCTGACATTTATCTGAGACAGGCTATAATCCATCACCAGGTCTCAGTAGGATCTGCCCTGCTGTTCAGTACTAACTGGAACTCAGTCTTCTTCTATGTTGTTCAACAAAAAAACACAAAGCAATATTTGAATCTCAAAGCCATCATAATCCAAATCATATTTCCATGTTACCTCATGGGTTCTTATTTTAATTTGCCAGACACATTAATTGGCAGCCCCAGTGCAGCAGCACGTTTCATCTATTTTTACAGATTTTAAGACAGAGACCAACTTTGACTTTCAAATTAGTTTAGGGCTTACAAGTCTTTCTCTCCCTGCTTTATTCAGACAGCTGATATCAAATGGAACATTAAAATGAACTGCATCAAAACTTGGATGTCATTTTCCAAGGGATATCCCTGAGCTTGGAAATAGTACTCATTCTCTTAGACACACAGCTCAATGTTCTGTGTAAGAAATAAGGGTTACCTCAACTTTTTTCTAGAGGCTGATTCAGATGCTGAATTGGTGAGGCAAGTTGGTTTCATTACTTCATGCTTGTCAGCAGAATACAGCAAACTGGGCCCACAGAAAAGGCACACCAAACGGAAAATCTTTCCTTTTTCCAAAATAACAATGAAGCACTTGAAATTTTCTGAAATGTCACAGAATCACAGAATGATTGGAGCTGAAAGGGACCTCCAGAGGTCAACTGGTGCAAACCCCTGCTCAAGCAGGAGCACCTAGAGCAGGCTATCCAGGACCATGTCCAGGCAGGGTTTGATTATGACTAAAGATGAAGATTCCATAACCTTTCTTGGCAATCTGTGCCAGTGCTCTGTCAACCTTATGATAAAAAGCATTTTTTCCTCATGTTCAGAGGAAACCTCCTGTGTTGGATTGAAAAGATGTCATCCCAATTCTTTCCAGGAATGATGGATTAAACCTCAAATGTGCCTGTTGCCATGGATGTTTGGGGTGCTGGCTCCTGGCTGAACCTGGTCTCCATCACCAGACATGTCCTGCTCACCTTACTTGGCTGCTGTGGAACTGTGCCCATCATGTTGTCATCTGAGCTCCCTCTTCCCATTTGTCACTGGATTTTACTGCCCCATCTCTCAGCTGAATGACACAGGGTAATAACAAAGGCTGTGGAACTTTTAAAATAGAAAAAAGCCAGATACTCACACAGTGAAGGAATCAGGGGGAGCCGAGACTCTCCTCAGGTCAGCAGACTGCACTTTATGGATACTATAAGGCAGCAGGAAATGAGTGGCCAGGAGAAAAACAGCACACGGTGAGGACAGACAAGAAAAAACGGTGAGAGAGAGAGGAGGAGTGGAAGAGAAGAAAGAAAGAGAAAGACCACACAACATTTAAACAGAAACAAAAGGAATGTGTCACATAAAAGTTGAATGAGTGGCCATGCAGGTCTCTGAGCTCGCACTAGGAAGCCAAAAGCAACTGAAGACATGCAAATGGAGAAAATCACTGCTATGTGGCACACAGGAGCTTTCTAAAGACACAAGTGAGGAGCAGTGAAAAGCTCGGCACATAAGTACACAAGACAAGGAATCCCAGAATTTCTTCCACAGGCACTGAAAAATTTCAAAGCAACAGACTTTGGAAGCAGGTCCAGAAATGCAAACAAACATCAAAGCTGAGATCCGGATGGAATTGTCTCCAAGGGTTGACCAACTAATTACTGTTTAAGAAAAAATGCCCTTACTGGAGATTTTGTATCTACAATGACAAGTTGCTGTTTCCATTCCTCTTGCTCATACCTTAGGGAAACTTGCATTTTATTAGTATTCACCTTTATTGTTTATATTCAAATGATCCCTTTCTTTTTCTTGAATGTACCAAATATGTTTTATCTGAAAGCTCTTCCCACTTCTTTCTCTTCATTTATGCAGGATGCTCTCCCTCAAGCCAAACTAAAAGTTAGTGAGAGCAAAATACATTTTGCAATTCAGGAAGTGTTCATTAATATGAAATTTACTGGGGAATATACTATGCAGGAGTTTCTAACCAGAAAATTATTCCTGGAAAAGCTGAACCACAGTTTCTCTTCTTATTACCCATAATTTTTGGTATAGCTCACAACAGTCACATTCTTGGCTCAGTCACAGAAAACCAAGCTGTGTTGTCTCTTTCACATGCTACTGTGATCAATAGTGGAGAACAGGAATGAGAACTTAGCCAACAAGTGTTTCAAGGAGGAAAAAAAAAAAAAACCCACAGAAAAAGATGATCAGGACAAAAAAAATACAGAAACAGCATAAATCTTCTTCAAGTCTTTTTCTACTCACTCTCACTTTTTATCTGGCAATAATATCAAAGCTGACAATAATAACTCTGCATTTCTGTGACCAAGATAATTTTCTAATTGCTTTCTTGGCAAGGAGCTCAAGAAGAGCTGTCTAGTAATTAAGGATAGCTCCAGACCCACTGACTTATCTCACACATCTAACATTTAAATGACAGTCATTAAAAAACCCTTCATCTACCATGTTCAATCCAATACAAGGTTTTCTGGGAGATTCCAACTGAACAAGGAGTTATATCCTAGAGATCAAGTTAAGAAAAATAAATAAACATATTTAATTACAAATTTCTTCCCTTGTGCAATACTACCAATCAGTATCATATTGAATGGACCTCTTACAATACTAATATGCCTCCTAGATTTTAGCCTTTAATAAGTCATTCACTTTTTATCACAGTAGAAAATTCAAGTCGTCTCTCCTTCCTTTTTAACACCTCAGAGCAAAGCACATACACAGATATATATAGAAATAGATGTAAATATCTACACACACACTTTCTGATATGTGAAGCTGAGACTACAGTTCCTGACAGATCATTTGCATTTTCCCAAGACAGAGATCTGCAGAAAAATACCTCAGCCAAATGAAAGGACTCTGACAGCAATTTAGTGTACCGTGGCACATTTAAATCAAACTAAACCACAAAGAATATCCCCTTGACAATTGGCACATACTACAAATCTCAATTTCCCTACCAGAGTTTTAATTCAGATCTAAAAATCCAAAACTAACCCATGCTAATTATCAGCTTGAAATGCCATGAATTCTCTTTTTACATTTGCATTAGTCTCCTTCCGTGCAGAAAAAGATGTTCCAGGGCTGCCCTTTGCTTTCACTGAGGAGTTGCAGTTGGGTAAAATTGGGCACTGCTGCCCATAGTCAAGAGTCTGCTATTCTCTGCTCAAGAAAGATGAGTATACCTTATGTATTTTCCAGGCAAATAGAAATTGCACATTAGAAAAATGGGTTTCTACTGCAACTAAAAGAATTTGTTTCAGTAAGAGAACAGAGTGCTAAATTGAACAGGAACATGTTGAAAGTAACCAGGGTGGCTTTGATTACATTAATAGATTGACAGCCAGGAGATGACAATAAATTCTTACGGGCTGGAGTCAAAATTTGAAGTAAAGCAGGATCTTTCTCTAGATATATAGCTGTAAGGGAGACAACTTTCAAGATAGCTGAAGAGAAAAGGTGTGCCTAAGACCTTGTCTCTTTTTTTCCAGTTATATGAGTTAGCCTTTTGGAAGGTATTACATCTCTTCACAGAGCTTGCCTCACCATTACAATTGCAACAGAAAATTCCCCCACCCATTTCCCCAGAAATATTAAATCCTCATTGTATGAGTGTTTGAATTAAATGTGGATCCTTAATAACTTTAGGGCATTAGTTCAGTAACTTTGGATAAAGAACAGACTGTTTTTCTTCACATTTGAAATATTTGATGAAAAACAGCAAAGTCCCTTGCAACACTCATTTTAGCAGCAATAAAGACCTATACAAGGATTACAATAATATCCTCTACAAAATAATCTAAATTATTTTATTGGATGGCCACTTTCATAGGTCAAAATTTGACTACTTAGGTGTCTTCTGATTAAATTATATCTGCAGTTCTTGTAAAGAAAGTTTAATCATGAAAAGTAATGTTAGTCCGGGGTATTCCTCTTTACAAGCTACTAGTTTCCATTCTTAGCTTTTCTCTAGTCACATTTACAATACTCATTTCTCATTTTGGTTTCTATACTGGAGAAGGATTTCCTACAAAGTACAAACAGTTCTTTCAGGACATTCAAATCTTTCTCCATAGACTCTGCCAGGCAGCATGTGGTCACAGCAGAGACTGAAATATGTCCTGATTAGTTCTTGATTGTGGCAATTTCTTATGGGGTCTTCAATGCAGCTTAAAAAGCAGATCAATAAAGCTGAGAAACTAAATCAAAAAAACTTCAAGGGCAAATGGCATACATATGCAGAACCATCAGAAGCCAAGGGGCACACTGCCAAGCCTGCAGAAATCTCTCTAAATAAATAAATACATAACAGAAAGATAGAACACCAGTCTAAAAGCAAGACAGGGGTAACTCAGAAGATAAAGAGAAAAAGAAAGTCAGGTAAGTATTTACAATAGAGTGAAAAGGGACTTCAGAAGATGTGATTTTTTTTTTTTTTTAATTTATTTTTCAAATGCGCTGCAAGTCCAGTACATGCAAAATCCATGACGGAATATGCTGCCCCACAAGGGCCTCCTGCCTCTAGGACATGCAGGTGTGCAACTCACTCATTCAGCAAAGGCATGGACGTTCTCCTCTTGCTTTTCTGCACCATGTTGGCCTGGTTCCTCAGGGAGATGCGGATGAGGGAGGGGGCCAGCCGGCAGGGCTCACCGTCCACTTGCATGGGGATGGACTTGTACGTCAAAAGCGTCACCTCCCGGCACTGGTGCAGCCGCTCCCCGTGGCCACCCACCTGGAGAGCAGCCTGCAAGAAACAAACAAAATACACAAACAAACAAAACACCAAGCAGGTCCTGGAATCTCTGCTGGTCAGAGTGACCCCGAGATACATACAAGTCTTTTCCCAGCCCAGCAGTCAAAGGAGGAGTCAGGATTCCTCAGCTGTGGTTTTCAAGGTTGTTCATTATTTCCTATCTCTAACATTATTTCCCTGGCCTGCTGAGGTCCATTCAGCAGGTCAGTCAGTGGCACACTGCCCGCCCTCAGAGACGGTGTTTTCTTTTATACTAAAAACTAAGTGTACCTTATATCCAATAATTTCCCAATACCTATCACCTATGTTAGACACTGTGTTCCTACCTTAAACCAATCCAAAAGTGCCACCATCACCCAGAAGATGGAGGCTAGAAAGAAGAAGAAAGAAGGACAAAACACACCCAAATTCCTCCATCTTGAGACCCTGGGCTCCCATTCTAGAAACCTTAAAACTCTACTTTTCACCCTATAACAAGCTAACTATTATTCTGCTTAAACTCTCTTGACTTGTAATTCTTCACATAAAGGTGGTTATTTGTTCCATGGGTCAAATTCAAAGTCACAGGTGTCTTGGGCTCTGTGCCAAGGTCTCTGAGCCCCCTGGCAGAGGCTGGAGCCATCCAGGACAGCTAGAGAGATGTCCTGGGTTCCAACAAGCAGGGAAAAAGATAGCTCAGAACAGAGGCAGCTGAGGCAGTAAACAAATCCAAAATGCCATTTTGCTGGCAGCATCCATTACGCAGTACTCCATTCCTAAGCCATTCTGAAAGAGCACAATGAAAGCATTTTCACCCCCAAACTGCAAAGCAACAAGCAGATATCTAACCGCATGGATTATAGGACTCATCTATATATACACGTGTGCACACACAAATTAATAACTGTGCTCATTCTTAAAGCCTTCCATTTGTTTTGGTTGGTTTGTTTTTACAAGTCATGCTAATAATTATTTGCTCTTTTAAACAACATCCCTAATTACATACATCTGCAAGACAGAAAAATTATTTTCCCTTCCTGAACAGAATGGTCCTTAATGTGAATTAGTAAATTTAAATTTTTTTTGTTATGAAAGCTTACACATCAAGTCAACCTCAACATTAGACAGGCTGAAAAGAGCAAGCAGAAGGACCTCATTAAAGGAATTAAATATCATGTTAAAGAATTCATTTCAAAGAAATTAGGCAAGAAAGACAATGAGCAGATCCTTCAGTTATAGGCAGACATTTTTGGGCAGAAATGTATTTTTTTAATGAATATGACTATTATGTGACAATTCCTCGCAGATGCAGGAAAAAAAATCTCATATTAATGCAATGCTAACAGAGAACAGTGTAAACACAAGTCAAGGCCTGTGCACTTAATATTATGGACCAATTAGCAATATGATCAATAATATAATAATGCTTTTTATAAAGTAGTTCTTTCCCTTGGTTTCACAGACCCACTTGGGTACAACAAGCACATCTGAGACATACAAGGCAAGTTAGGATTATATCAATGCAGTCTAGGGTTATAATCATTCTTCAGCATCACAACCAAAGCACACCTGTAGACCCACAGTTCTCAACTAGGTTTCCTTTAAAGAGAAACAGAAGCTCAAAGGGCCCTACTTCTTAAATTCAGACCCAAGTGAAATTGTTGATGACTTTTGAGATCTGTCTAGCCACTTTCATTGACTAGAACTGTGTTAGTGGCAAAAACAAAAAAACTCTTCTGACTGAAAACTGTACGTGCTAAAGTTTTGACATAATTTTCAAAAACATGTCCTAAACTCCTCTTCACTTTTATTCCACAAGATCTACCAGGCTAATAATGAAAATTTTTCTTGTGGGTTAATAAAGAAAGAAAAAAGAAAATTTTTTCTAGTGGGTTATTTCCCTAATCCACCAGGCCCATTAAAAAAAAAAAATAAATTAAAAAAAAAATAAAATAAAATGAAAAGGTCCAGGAAGGCATCCTTAACCCAGACAAACTTTTAAAGGAAAGATTGACCAAGATGACCTTTTGCTTACTTTGAAGATTAGTTTCTCTTTGAGGAAACAAACACCATTATCATGGGTATTTACTGAAAGTGATATGGACTTAGGGCAGGTCACACAACAAGGGAGTTCAGCTAAAACAGGCTGATCTATCTTTGTTTTAAACTAGGTTACATGAGACAGCAGCAACAAAGGCCTAGAGGTATGGAGCTCAGTGTGAGCTATAAAAACTTGCCAACAAGTCCAGCTGTGGGCCTTCTGCTGGGCACACTGAGCCCAAGCTGCAGTGCCTTTGGTAGCCTGGTGCTAGCATGGGGAAAATTGTCAACTCTGGCTGCATTTAACCACCCCCTGAAGGCACTGTCACAGTGTTTGGCCACTGCCATAGCAGGACACCAGGGCATTTACAGTAAGATTGCTTTTATGGTATCTCAGTTTCAGTTCACTTTAAAGATGGCATTGGAAGAAAGTTCACAAATTAAATTGTGACAAATTAAAATTGTTGGCTGAATTTCCTTTTTCTAGCAGAATAAAAAGGAGAGATACAATTCATGCAAGAAATACTAGTAAAGTCTTCCACAGCTACTACTAAAGTTTCACAAGATTTTGGTAAGCATATAGGAACTGTATGTCCATATAAGTTTATATAATATTTAATATTTATATACCAGCAATACTTAAAAATATACTTTAATGCCATAGAATTAAATTTATAAAAGTTAAAGAGAGAAAGGAATGTTTATTTGATCATAGAACATTCCCACGGTAAAATCATTACTTCATTCTTTTATCATACTGATCTTACAGTAATAATCTTGCCACTTAACTTCAGAGCACTGCACATGCAAATCAGCCATATTTTGCAAGTAATACTGATTATTGTTAAATAACACTTCTCTTATCAGAAAAGAACTATTTGACTCTGCCATTTAACAGCAGAGCATGCTTTGTTCTTATCTGACTGTGGGGAAACACATCTGTTTTCAGTAACAAGGAGTATTTTGCACTCTGCAGTGTTGCCCAGGGAGCTCTCCCAGGCTGGCAGCACCCCCTGCACTCACCAGTGAGGCCATGGTGAACCCGATAACTTCGATGTAGCCATCGTCGTGACGCTGGGGCTCAAAGTCTCTGTGGTCACCAGGGTTCCCCCAGGGCATTGTGCCAGCACAATACCTACACAGAGACAGGTTTGGAGAGCCAGTTGGAGAGAGCAGCTTGCCCTGAGGGGTCCTGACAAGTAGCCTTTTAGCCTGTTCTTTTTGTTCCCAAGCTGATACAACACCCTCAGGTGTACCCACCATAAACTTTATCAGGTTCCTCTCTGAGAGGAAAATGGGGAAACACCAAGAAATAAGTCATAGAGCAGCAGCACTCCCTATTTGCTTTGATTCCTGCTGGTAAGCTGTTGAGCCATAAAGCTGTTTTGCCCCTCTTTCCCCTCTGCCTGCTAGCTCAGCACTAGGAATGCAAAACGTTGCATAGTTTGAGGAGGCAGGGAGAAATAAGAAGCTGCAACAGATACAGCTGAGGCATCTCTCTTTTCTACCATCAAAGAATAGATGTAAAAGTGATCTGAAAGGGATAGAAGGGGGAACTTTGGAGAGGTGACACCAAGTAGACGCTTGCAGTACAGGACTCAAAAGATTAAGTTCTTGGGACTGCCTGTGGAGCAAAGTAGGAAGTTGTCTAAAGCAGTGGTTTCCAAAGTGTGGTACATGCAAGAAAAATCCACAGCTGACAAGAAAATTAGAGTGTATGAAGAAAACTATTCCTTTTACTTTCAATAATAAAGCAAACATTAAAAACATACATATTGCTTGCAATACCAGAATACAGGTACATGTATATAATTTATAAATACACATATATGGAGGTGGTGCTTAAAAGCTTTTTACTGACAGAAATGCACAATCAAATTAAGTTTGGAGACTACTGTTCTAGAGAATAACAACTTTTGATTATTCAGCCTTACTTTTATTACAAGGACATCTTGTAACATGTTTAAAGGTGTGACTTCTTTCAGCAGTTTGGTATTCCTTAACTGCTAAAATATTTATCCTTCCCCTCTCTCCATTTCTGTCCCCTCCTCCCCCTTTGCTTTTTTCCCACACTTGGACTCCAATTAAGCAAAAGACCAGGTATCTGTCCCTTTAATAACTTGTTTGCAGGTTAGGTGCACAGCTTTTCAAAGTGTGCTTGTTAAGCATTTCTACTATATCAAGATATTCAGCTTTTTAAGGAATGGCTTTGCTGCAGCCTGAACTCTGATGCCATTCTGCATAGCTCATTAACAGCATTATAAGGAGCCAGCTCTCAACGAGGTGAGAAAATATTTTCTGTACATTCACCCAGCCTAGGAAAACTATCAGGTGTCTTTTGAAAACTATTGTTATTTTTCTTGCATAACTTCAAGACTGTCTTGAGCTTACCTGGGTATGTTTAAAAACACTATACACTGGAACTTCAGCTCCTGGATCTTTGGAGTCAGGTCTGTACCATCACACTACAAAGCCAAAGTGACAGAGCACAGAGAAATTGCTGAATGGAGCCACAGACAAGAGAAGTGTTGCTGCTTTGTAACAACTTTCCCAAGACTTTCCTTGGAATGTGTTGCAAATGTCATGCTCAAAACTGAAAAGTAACAGAGCCATTAAACTCTCACCTCACACTCTCTCCAAACCTCCACCTCCACCCCCTTCCCACAATACTACGGCACAATTTCTTATACTCACCACAACTTTAACATGCTTGGATAAATCTCTTGAGCTTCTTTGCAGAAAGTCTGTAAAGGCTGCCTGCAACAGAAATCAGTACAAGAATTGTCAACACTTCCACTCTTTTTATTTTCCCTCAGTTCTTATCCCTCCACAGAGTGAATTACCAAAGTGCCACTCTTTGGTCAAAGTTACTCCCTCAGAAGACATGATTTGATTTTATTGTTTTAAATGGTGATACTTCTGCTTTTGAGAGCTTTACTGAAAAAAAGTCCTTGAACAACCAAGTTCAATGGTATCCTGAACCATTAAGCACAAATTTTTGCTCACATACTTGTTTCCATATTTAAGGCACAGGGGTGTTATCATCTAGAAATACATTATATGCCATTCATTATCAAACTAGTGTTTACTCTTAATGGCTTTAGAATAAAGTATTGTCCATTTGCCTCCTGAATGCACAAGTGAGTAATTATATGTGCATATTCACCCATCATTAATCACTCCAAATATCTGATTTGTGCCCTGCACTTCCCACCATCCTACATCCAAGACTGCTTCTCAAAGCTACAAAGATAAAGGGCAAAACTTTGGGAATTCCTCTAGGAAATTCAGTATCAATGCAGTTCCCGAGCCCTGAAAGAAGCAGAGCAGTGCCTTGAGAAGCTTATGAGCCAGAAGCAGAGGGACCAAGATATGACCAGGACTGTGTCCAAAGGAGTGGCACTTCTCTCACCTGCCCAGCTCTGTATAATAACAGTACCTCAGGCTCTTATCTACAGACACCTGTGTGTGGCACTGCCAGAAACAGCATGAGTGCACTTGGAATTGTAACAGGCAGAATGAACTGGCATGAGTTCCTGATGTGAGAAAAGGAGGGGGATGGTAATTAAGAAGACATCCAAGCAGGTAAGTTATCATTCTGTAAGACAAATCTGTACTTACCCCGGCATAAAACATTTTATTTCTAAATCGGCTGTTGAATTTCTCTGGATTTGCTTCTGTGAAAGGATGAAAAATAAAAGTATGAACACCCTAATAAAACAAGGAGACTTCATTATACTTTCACATTCTCTGCCAACACTACAGTGCTTTCAATGTATCACTCACAGAAAATATTACCATAAATATGTTTTCCATGTGTGAGTCCCCCATCTGTGCCTTTCTCTGCTATCAGATTTCAAACACTGTTATTGAATCCTTCCCTTTTTTTGTAGAGAGTGGAAATAGAGCAAAGAGGTAACAAGAATTCAATCAGTTAATTTAGCACCTCTCAGACTATTCATCTTATGATAGAATATATTAGAATTTTAAGACTTCTGTTTCTAACAATGGAGAACAAATCTATAAAAATTATTAGAAATTCATGAAACAATAACCCATGCTTTGAACCAGGAGTAAATCATTAGTAAATTACAAGATGAAACAGCCCCTAAATTCTGATGTGTTAGAGTTACTAAGGAATAGATATTTCTCCCCAAAGATTTCTGCAGAAAAATTGAAAAAAAAAAAGGAAAACGAGAATTGGTTACTCTAAAACCTATTTCATTTTGATTAGACTCCAAGAGATGGAGAATTTTAAGTCTAGTAGCAATGTACCTCCAATGGTTAATTATTCTCACTGTTAATGTAAACGTGGTGGTTTCCAATCTTGAAATTTTCAGTCTTCAACTGCCAACTGCTAAATCTTGTTTTACTTCCCTGTCAGATTAAAGAGCCTTCAACTATCAGATATCTTCTCCTTGAGAAAATACTTATAGGCAGTGATTAACTAGCCTCTTTTCCTTCTTTCCAATAAGCTAAATGGAGTTCCCTTAATCTCTCAATATGAGGCACATTTCCCAGAATACAGTTCATTCTTGAACCTCCTTGGAAACTGCTTTCCTTGCTTGTGGCATCTAGAGATTCCAGAAGCAGCCCTTCTGACCCTGTATTCAGTGTTAGTGACAGCTACTCACCCTGGCTCATTGATTCTCTAGTGAGAACATTAAACTACCAAGGCAGTCCTTCTGGCTAAAACATCACATTAGTGTGGACACATCCAAATTACCTCTCAAATGACCACTTCAAACAATATTTCCAGTTCTCTTGCAAGCCAGTACATCTTACAAAATATGACTCCATTTTGTAAGAATGAGCTGCTTGAGGTTTCTGATTTGCTCGTTGGCTCAGTTACTGTATCTGTTACTGTGTCACAGGTGACTCAAACTCAGGGCCACTTCTACTTCAATCAATCAATTTAATTACATAAGTCAATCTCATCTCACTTAATGAGCTTACAGCTCTTTGCAGAGAGTCTCAACACCCCATGCTAAGCAGCAGAAGGCATCTGAAGGCTTAGTGCCTGTGCTGCACATTCTCTCATGGTGAGCATCCCTAATGGTTTCAGACAGCAGACACCACAGCCCTGGACCTTACATGGATCTTATGACAAACACTCCCCCTAACTAAAGCCCCAGTTTAGAACAGGAAAAGGAACCTTTCTGGTGTCAGGGACTCAGCAGTCCCCCAACCTACTGGTCCCACTTCTGCCAACACAGATGAGCACGGGTAGGAAGGAAGGACTCTGTGATGGAAAAGAGAGCCCTAGGTTGATTAGAAGTGAATTATTGAGTGCATATCCATGGCTCACTCCATCCTCACCATTCCTAAACCATCAAAGAAATAGAAAAATGGAATGTGTTAGACTCTGTGTGCAGTGGGGAAGTTTCCTGCAAATGAGCAGTCCTGCACAGCTGAGGGATCAAGCAGCATGTCAGCAGGGATAAAGTAAATTGCATCTTCCGTGCTCTACCAAAGCATAAGGATACCAATGGAGGCAGTTGGAAAGAGCCAGTACCCAGAACACTTTTCAAAAAAGCAGAGCTAAATACATCAGACTTGGATCCAACCCTCAAGTCTCAATCTGATTAGTCACAAGAAAAGTGTAGAGGGTTGCCATGGAAAAGGCCACATTAATATATAGGTTCTTCTGAGACTCTGCAATCACTGCTTATTCTAAATATAGCAGCTGACCAATATCTACTGCTTAAAGCATCCTGTTGGCTGAGAGCTCATATCAATTTATCTTATTTTGGTTTTCAGGCATGATATTCATTTGTTTTAATACTATATGTGATTACAATAGCTCCACATAAGCAAATGTATGCAGCCAATTTTCTCACGAGCACAAATTCTATAGCTGAGAAAGTACTTAACATTTTGCTACCATTCCTAGCTATGGATTGTCTTCAGTGGTAACTAAGATCATAATCTGCTTTGCATTGCTTAATTCACCAAGCCACAGGATTCCTTGGCCAGGAAGGAGTCTTTAAAGTCCATCTAGACCAATCCCCTGCAATGGGCAGGGACACCTTCACCTGGATCAGGTTGCTCAGAGCCTCATTCAATCCAACTTCAAATGTTTCCAGGGATGGGGCCCCCACCAGCTCTCTGGGCAGACTGTGCCAGTGTTGTACCACCTTCATTGTTAAAAACTTATTCTTTATATCTAGTCCAAATTTACACTATATTTGCTTAGAGCCATTTATCCCTTGTCCTATTGAAACAGGACCCATTTTTCTTATAAATCCCCTTCAAGTACTGAAAGACTATAGTAAGTGCTCCCAGGAACATTTTCTTCTCCAGGCAGAACAACCCCAACTCCACATGAAAAATAGTACCCACACACCAGCAACACCTTCAGGGCTTTCCTATAAGCTTCCTCTTCTAAAATACATAGAATTCACTTCATATATTTTAGCATTTGAGAAGACAAGGATGACACCAGCAGCGAGGACTCATGCTACAGAAGCTCTCCTGGCCATACATACTCAGACACTCAGCTTACTCTGCCAAGTGCTTTTTCACCCGTGTAAATTTTTAAAACCCTGGCATGTCTGGAATAACATTCATCCTTTATAGGGCTCCATAACTTCATTATTAAATAATGCCTCCATTAAATGAGAAAGTAGCCATGCATTTAATCTATACAGTATATTCACAGTCACATTAGCAATGCAGAGTGACATGCACTCATGAAAAAAATGCATACAGCTGTCATAATTTCATTCCTGTGCCCTTTTGTGGCCCCTCATTATTATTCCTAAAGCTTGAAGCAGTCTTAAACATCATAAAATATGCATTAGCTCATTCCATCATGTATCCTGCTCTTTATTTAGCCTGGCATTAGAGTGCTATCTTTTCATCTTGAAATGACACTCTGATAGTATGACAGTGACTATGAGGAAGGCTGTTTTTCAGAAAAAACACCTGCATATGAAGCTGGAATAGCCAAAAGCTGAAGGCAGACACCTGAACAAGGTTGTTTCTACAAGCACACCTGCCTAAACCATATAAATAGAGCTGTTCATATCAGTGCAAAGCTCTTCATATCAGTCCCAAAGCCACATGACAGTCTGTACAGGGTGGCATAGCTGCCACAGGCAAGGGGACAGACAAGGTGCTACAGCTGCTCAAATTCCTGACACTTCTGTGGCCATTGAACCCTTTAACTTTTGCACAGAGAACTTTGGGTCTGTACCAAGTCCAGAGCATACTGATCCATATGTAACAGCTGTTCAGGTTGAGAACACAATTATATTCCTGCCACTTCCAGTCTTGTGGCTCTTCTCTTCCCTCCACTTCCACACTCACACCTGACATATATTATCTCCTTTACAAGAGCTAACACCTTGTAAAGCTTTCCTTTCAGCCCTTTTCCTCCAAGTACAGTACAGTCTTCTTTGTACTTTTTTCATTTCTTTATCATGAAGTCCCTTGGAAACTCATAATACAATCACTTTTTCTTCTTGTATGTATCTTAAGGCTTTATGTTCCAGTTTTACTTCTGAATTATAAGAACAGGATGTTAAATCCAGCTCTATTTCTAATTAATAAAATAACTGCCCATCCACAGGGCTAAGGACATAAAAAGTTCATATTACCTCTGGATTCATGGAACTCCAGTGTAACATGTGCATCAAATCCAAGACTGAAGTAATTATTGAAGACATTGAGGGGAAGCTGTAATTAGATAATAAAGAGACATTAAAACAGCATGAACGGAACATTTCTCAACACACCAGGGTTTAACTATTTAAACTTGGCTCATCATGGAAACCTACTAAGAACAAAGTGGAACATATCAGGGAAATGTAAGCAGAAGGTTGCTCTGAAGGTTAGTAATGGCTTGTGGAAAATAATCAGATTCAAGAGCCCAAAGAACACAAATAGACCTACAGTGCTTTATGATCATGTGTGTGTCTTTGTTGACACATCAGAGGGTTCCTTATGTTGTCGTTTAGATTTCCCATAAGGCTGCACCATTAGCATATCACCAACACAAAGGTTTTCAAAGGTTTTGCTGGCTCTTCAAGCTCAGCATGGCAAATGAAGCTCCAGCTGTGTTCTGTGCACTCCATATATAACCAGGAGCAAGCCAAGTCCCAGAGAAGAAGCCCTAACCCTTACTGAGGATGCATGAGGCAGGCAGGCACACATCTGGCCTATGCATTGTTTCACACACCCAGCAGGGCTGTAGAGAGGCAGCTGTAGCATCCAATAGATAAGCTGGAAATTTTAACTGAGAAGAAGAAAACAGTTCACAGAATCAGGAGATTTTTTTTAGTTTTGTAGCATTTTCAACATCTCCAGTCCAAATAATAAATTACTATGCAATTTCCTTGCAAAAATTTTCTCATTCTTCAACTACCAAGATACACTAGTGGAGATTACATGAAGACCCAGATAGAAAGAAGTTAAATACCAAAATACACTACACCTTGCTGTAAAATGGTAAACGCTGGTATCCATTAGCAAAATGCTAAGGAATTAAATTTTACATCCTGTTTTTAGTTTTGCCTAATTGTGGAATGAATGGCAGTTTTCCTGCAACTGGAGAGGAACATCAATGACCTTTCTGATAAAATGCTAGGGATTTTTTTTCCAAGATTTAATCTTTGACATTAATCTTCAATGCCAGCATGTTTCAAACAACAAACAAATGCCTTTCACACAACTCTGGAATCACTGACACATGAAAAGAATCAAAGGGAGAGATGCAAATATAAAATTTAAAAGTTGCAGAACTCCCCACCCATGCTGCTTAAAGTGTAACCCAAGGAGGTTCATGAGCATTCTGTAGCTCCCAGGGGAAAAAGCAGGCTCTAACCTTACGTGCCCCATCCTCCAGCTCATCCTGGGGCAAATCAGGGTTGCGCTCAACCTGGAGATTCCAACGGTCCAGCTGGACAATGGTTCCATCTTCTACGTGGCACAGGATCTTAGACACTGGCTCATCTGTGTAACCCTGACAGCAGAGTGACCAGAGTATCAGCCATGGATGATGAAAACAAATGCAGTTACCAATTACCTACAGACATCCCTCCTTTCACACATGCCTGAAACTCTCAATAAATTTTTGATCAAGCATTTTAATAAGCTGCTATTGAGGTGCAAAAGTCTACAGCAGGCAAAGTAAGGCCATAAAGAGAGGAATTCAAAGAATATCTGCCTTTCCTGGAATAAGCCCAGTGCTGTAGTAAAGGATAAACAAAGAGAAAGCTTAAATGATGCTTAAATTAGAAGTCTGTTTACTATTCTTGTTACTTGACCTGAAACACCAGATACATCTACGTACACTTTTATTGCCACAACATCATTAGTAATTCAAAATCCCAGACTGCACATTGAAGAAAACTGTTCTGCCAGAGTGAAACAGACCTTGGACACACAGCCCTGCCTGCTATTTTAGCCAAAAGGAAATTCCACCCCACACAACTAAATCTGAGCAGCAAGTTGAGAACCCCACATAAAAGTACCCCAGCCAGTCCTTACCCCACCCCAGTTGAGGGTGCGGGCAAGGTCGTTCCCAGTGCCAAGTGGAAGGACAGCCACAGGAGGTGGGGGGCTGAGTTGCAGCTCATCGAGGATGGACAGGATCCAGCCCACCTATAAAAAGGAAAATTAGAAGAATGTTTAGGAATATCATAGGGAAAAAGACATCTTTTGATCATATCATATTCTTTTTTACAGAGAAGATCAAGTAAAGGAAAGGTAAAAATGAATGAAGAATATGGACAATTCAAGGTAATTTTATTTTAACTACCATTGTGTCAAAAGAAGCTCAACCTTTGACAAACAGCTATGAAAGAAAATGAGAGACACATTAAAGCAGCATGTTGTCTCAGAACTTGTCCTGCCAAGCATGAACTTGCTCACAAGTCTCCCTCTCCCATAGGAGAGACCTTAGTGCTGAACTATTTCACTCAGTACAAGGCATTATATCTATATATATATATAGATATACACAATATTCAGATATACACACACACACACATATCTAATAAAAGAAGACTAGACTAAAAGGCAGACTACAGTTCAGGGTTGGAGGCTTTGGATTGGAACAGTAAATCTGTCTCTTTTGTATCCTAAGCTATTAGTAATTTTAGAGAGCCATTTCTTCTATCTTTCTTCTGGACTACATAAAGCTTTCAAATAGAAATTTAGCCAGAAGGAACAAATTACTGTAAATTACTTTGTTTTTCATTAAATAGTAATTTTCAAAAGGGAGAAAGAATTGTTGCTAAAGATGTTATCAAGCTTTTGGTGACTGAAATTCTTGCTGCAAAAACAAAGGACTCTTCCTTAAACTACTTGTCACTTAAAAAAAAAAAGTGAAGAACCTGTGCTGCATTCTTAGATAAAGAATTAATAAAGATTTACAGAAGAGCTTTTTTCCTGTTGCTGGTTTTCAAAAATGCAGCTTCTACTGCAAATGTGAGCTTTTAAATAGGACAGAGAACCTAAATCCTGAGTACAGCTGGATTGAATTTTTCTCGCCCCTACTAATAATACTGCAATTTCAAAGAGATTCTCAATCCAAACCAGGGCAGCTTCACAAAAGGCACCCAGCATAACATGGCCATCAGGAAAAATAGCTGGAGTTTGAAGGACTGGAGGAGATGGCCTGATAAATAGAGAAACACCATGTTATTTAGTATTCTAGGGTGTTTCTTTCTCCAAGTCTATTCAAAATAAATTTAACTTTGCACAAATAGCATTTATCAAAGAGCTATTTATCATAACCAATTGTCCAATTATTAAAGCATTCATCTGGGATGTGATCCCCTACTTGAGTTCATTGTCTGACAACAGCCAGACAAGTACTTAGAGCTCTCATGACCTTGGATGTCACCAAAAATACTGAGGTCTTTAAAGGGTTTTTCAGAGGTAAGTAATACTTTCTCTTTCAAAATATTTATACTTCTACACTGATAGCAGGAGACAGAATAAAAAGTCAAGATAACATCAGGAGGGCCAGGACTTCTTAAAGAAGTTTGTCATTGTCATTGCCACTGACTTAATCCACACATCTGTGCTTCAGCCTCCCACTGCTACAGGTAACATCAAAATACCCACCACTTTTGTAAATGCTTTTAACTGGTGAACAAATTTCAATTTATAAGCACAATGTTGCTATTTAACTTGAGGTCACTTCTAAACCTTGTACGTTAGTTGCACAATCCAGGATGACACATGCTATCATTTCCCTGTAAACAGAAAGCTCCTGACTGCTCTGAAAGCAAAGCTTTCCACTTCTGCCCTGAAGTGACAATGGAAAAGTTACTATAAAGTTCTGATTCACCTCAATAATGAGAGGTAACATCTGTTCTCATTGCATATTCATTAAGTCCATTTGAGCCAGATTTTTCATTTCTAGATGTAATGGCTTTGGGAATAACTAGATATTAATTTGTTTCAAGCTGAGCAGCAGCAGAGGTAAGAGCGGAGTGCTGCTCATACTAATGAGAAGGTGCTGCCACCTCTCGCACAGTTCAGCAAAGGGAAACAGAATGGTCTGACTTAATGTAGCTGAATTCTTTTCTCTTTTAATATCTTAATGATAATTTTTTTCCCCCCTTTCCTCAGATGGGAAAGAAAACAGATGGAGTACTTTTTCTCAGCTGATGCATCTGGCTAAAGGACTGCCTTTCATGTTTAAAGGAAAAGTTCATCATTCAGGAACAGTCATGTCTTGCTTTCCCACGCACCAGCAAGGCAGTGGTCCTATCACTGATTTTTTTTCTTCACTCTCGCAGGGGACACATTGATATTAATATCCCTACCCCTGGGGTTTTAAAAGAACCCACAAAAGCTAGAAAAATCCCCCCAGAAGATCAAGCCAAGGTGAATTAGGAGAGGGGATTCAGCTCTCTACAAAACAAACCAACCACCTCTCCATGCCCTAAACATCTATATAGATATGTTCTGTCCAATCATTGCATCTTGCGAGTAGTAATGCATTTTCCTTACCATACTTACTGCTAAAATTGCCATCAAATGCATGTTGAGGAACTGAGCCCCTAGAGATTAAAGGTCAGTTTTTCAACTGTATTAGCATTCAGTGTCACAGACAGATTTAAAATATTTTGAAATACTGGAAAGAAAATGTAGTTATAATCACTCCATTACCACTCATGACCTTCAGACCATGAGCTGCAGAGTTTTTCTCCAAATGAAGGTGCACAAATCCTTTCAAGACCTGACCCCATTCACTTATCCAGGAACACAGAAATTGTCTTGTAAAGAAAAGTAGTGAACCTGGATCTGCCAGGGTCTAGCAAGAAGGAGCAGAAATTAAGATATAATGGCTCTCAGACACTAAGTTATCCGTCAGACCTAATGCATGTAGTGAGAGGAGACCAGCAAAATTAGTTTTTATTCCTTTTAAGCTGTAAAAAATCTTTATGCATAAAGGAAAGAGGGTTTCAGACATGAGAACCTGCCCTCATATCTTCACAGGCCAGACCACACAGAAAATTGAAAAACAAATATTAGATTTCACAAGTGTAAGATATGTTGTCTCTCTGTGCCTCTGCAGACAGGGTGAGGTGGGAAAACCACCCCTGTGAGGACTTTAATCACTTGGCCAAAGACCATGGCACTGCCAGGTCTCTGCCACCTACCGTCCCATCCCCGCCACACGCCAGGATCCGCAGGTTCGGCACTTTTCTGTACAGCTCCAGCCTGCCCAGGGAGGAAAAGGGGGAAGAAAAGGAGAAAAATGTAAGAACAGCAATTTTGCTGAGTGACATTGCACCCACCACTTACTGCATTTTCAAATATTCATTACTAAGAATATGAGTAGAGGTGGAAATTTGAAACCACTAGGATGTGAAATGAGGCCTTCCTCTATGTCAGGCAGCACCTCCTGACAAGTGTTTGATAAGTTTAGCATCTTCCCAGATTTTCATATTCCCACTAGGGAGGTCAAAATCTTTCATTTTTCTCTTACCCTAAAGTAAACAAATTTAAACAGTGAGGTTTTAAAACAATATTTAATGTTCTTCATCATGACTTGCTGAGGTACCGTTTCTGAGTCTTGTATAATGTGACAGCTTCTTCAACTACTGACTGTATTTTAACACCACAGAAGGCAAGAATATGTAATAGAGTTCTTTCTCTGGATATGTGATCTAAATATCAACAGGAGAGACCAAAAAAAGCACCCATTGAAGTCCTGCTCCTTCAGTTGCACCCTTCAGAAAGCCATAATGAAATATTTCATAACAAAGGTGGGGACATTCACATGTAGAGAGCTGAGCGACCAGAGCAACTAACCCTCCTTATCCCATTATACAGCTCTGAAATATGTATGTCTAACTTAAAGCTTCTAAACATCATGAGAGTATAGCAGTGCAGGTGCTTCTGCAGGAAAATAAAAAGCTTGGGAGCCTTGAATAGGAAACATTTGGACTGCTCTTCTACAGGCAAATATTTGATTTTCAATTATTACTGTAAAATATTTATCATAATAATATTTACAGAAACATATAAAACATATTTATACAATGTGAAAGTAGTTCTGAACAGATGGTTAAGAAAAGCCAATATCCCCATGTCAAGTACCACAGAAGGATGGTTTCTCAGCTCTTGGCAGCAAAAATCAGCCCTTTAAAAAGAGGTACCCTCTCCCTTGGAAGAGGTTTGCACTTGAATTATTGTCTGGCTAAGCTGAGTTAGTTACTCAGTGATCCGGGGCAGTTGCACAGTGCTGTGGTGTGGCAGTCTGGAGGCAGCCTTACTCCACTGGAATGCTCAATCATTAGGGAATGGTCAGGCACTGGGATCCCCAGCGAGCCTTGCAGCCATCTGGACCTGCCTCTCTCTGGACATGGGGGCAGCTCCTGACCTCACAAAAGCCCCCACTGCAGCCCTTCCCCATGGCATTCACATTTTCTGGAAAAAACCCTTCTCCCAGGATTTTTCTCCTGGGAAACCTCAGAGAAAAAAAAGGAAAACAAATTCTTATCTCATTTGCTTCTCCTGTGTTGTGCTCACATGTGGAATGTGTTTGGAGATTGTTTATCCAACAGGTGAGTGTTTCATTGGTTTCTGCTATGGGTTGTTTTGACTCAATGGCCAATTGGGGCCAAGCTGTGTTGGGTCTCTGGAGAGAGTCACAAGTTTTCATTATTATCTTGTTAGCCTTTTGTAAGTATCCTTTCTGTATTCTTTAGTATCATATTCTTTAAGTTTAGTTCTTTTAGTTTAGTAGAGTATTCTTTAATACAATATAGAATCTTAAAATAATAAATTAGCCTTCTGAGAACACAGAGTCAGATTCATCATTCCTTCCTTTGTCAGTGCACCCCACAAATAGAATATTCCCCTTGCTACCAAAACCTGGATATGTAAACCTCACACACTCACTAATCCAGCCAAGCTGGATCTTTTCCTGTTTTCCTGACCAGACCAGAAATAAGAGGCACAGCAATGAAGGCTCCATTACTTACGCATCTCTCGGCCCTTCCTGAGAGAGGTCAAAGACCTGGCGTGGATTCAAATACCACATAAACATTTGGAGAACCTTGGTGCCCTGGCAAGAGAAAAAAAGCAGAGGAAGGGAAGTTATGAGCAGTTTAATGATTATTTGAAATAATAGTATGCATTATTCATTGTATTTCAACTGCTTCTTTTTTTTTTTCTGTGCTTTATCAAGTCAACATAAAACAGGAAGACAAACTAGGAAGTGGCATAGCAAATGACTGCTCTGTAGAATAGCAATCCAGGACGAGGCACACACGCAGGCATATAGACCAATTTCAACAACACAGATCACTAATGGTCCATAAGAACAGGCAGCTGGGGTCAGACCAAAGGTTCATTTCCCACAGCAACCTGTTCTCCTGCTTCTCACCACCTGCAACAAGAAGAAACCTCTGTTATCCCGCCTCACCCTCAGCTATCCATGACTTGTAGCCAAAATCTCCATCACATTGAGCAGTGTGCTGCCCAGTGTCCAAGCAATGACAGTGCTCTGGCCTCTACCATCACCACAATGATCATTCATCATTGCAACCTTTACCATCTAATGAAGCAGGAGTCAAGGACTGTGGGGTACAGCTGCCCCAATGGTCCCTCACTCTATGCCAGCCCACAACCTAAAGGTATAATTTCTGTTTTCTCAAACTCCGAGGTTCATATTTCCACTCAAATCCCTTCCTTCACATTCTGCCCAGATACAAAGTGGCAGGATTTCTTACTAGTAGCAGAGAGCTAAGAACTCTATGGGCTGAGCTTGTGCTCTAATTCAAGAATGCCTTTCAGACATAGCCTGAGGGTACACATCAGGAATTTTCCATAGCTCTCCCTTCCTAGGGATGGTTCTTCTGCCTGACACCTTCCCTGAAGTGAAGAACGAAGAATAGCAGTCATAGTACCTAGGAAAAGGTATAAGAAGAGAGAAAATAAATGTGATGTGTGCCATAGGTACTCTTCCAGTCTCAGCTGTGTGCAGTTCATAGAACCCTTGAACCAGAGGAAGGTACAGGACTTCACAGTTTTCCACTTCCAAATATCTTCTCTAGCCTGTGTAAATGTTTAGCATCCACAACATCCTAATGCAAGGAGTTTTTCACTGAACTACAGATTGTGAGAACAACCAGCTTTTTCCTTTTGTTTTGAATCAGTCTAAACAGTTTCATTTGATATCCTCTCTAATTCTAGCAGAGGAGAAAACGAACAGTGCTCATACTACTCTCCATGCTCTATAGGCCTCTGTTGTATCTTACACCCATCTTTTCTATTACAACGCCCTGTTTATTGAAAGGCACTCTGATTCTTTGGTATTCAAAAAAGTGGCAGAACCAGGGAAATAATCACTTGGGTAAGTATTCATTCCAAGAATCCTAAGGAGGAAGTCTGCTGCATTTTAGTCACTGCAACTTGGTCTCTGTGGTGCAGTACAAGACCACTAAGGATTTTTCTTAAATGCCATGGGACTGTGCTATTTCACATTAAATACTTTCAACCAGCCTTTCCTAACAAAGCTAAATCATTTTTTAGATAAAGTCTAAAAACTTCACTGGAAATCTAAATTCTCTGTGAAAAGGTGAAATCTTCTGAAAAATTCCCAACTATCATTTTAGATTCCCTTCAAGAATTTGAAGATAGGAGCATAGCCACTCAAATACTCAAATATCCATTCCAGTCATCCAACTCTACTGAAGTAGAAAGGCCATTCCACAGCAAGGACCTCTTCTAAGGAAGGTTCTTCAGGCTTTTTTAGGCATAGAGTCCTTTCTATCCAACTGGCCAAGAAATAGAGTCATTTGCAGAAACCCTGCTGCTAAGCTTAAACTTCACAATCCAGACCCAGCTTAATCTTACCTGATTCCCTCCACTTTTTGGATTGACAAAAACCAGCAGTGGCTTCATGAGTGGAGAGGAGATAGGTTTTATCACAAAAGGCCGGCCTTTGTTATCCTGAGAAACAGAAGCAAGAAACAGCTTCAGTACAAGGAATGTAAGATTCTTTGGCATAGCACACACAGAAGACCCAACCTAGCTCTGACAAAACTACCTCAGGAACTGGAAATAGTACAGCTATGCCAATGTGGTGCCCAGTTGAGAGCAATTTATCCAGCTGAGACAACAGAATAAAATTTGAGGGTAGCTTACAACTATTTCAAAATTCTTTTGAGATTATTTCTGACCCTATTCCCCACAATTATTCACACAACACTAGAAACATGTCAGAGAGAATCTTATTTCTAATACAGACAGTTTTTCCAAAGGAAAATAGAAGAGAAAAGTTACTTTTTCTATGATTTCCATCTAACAGACAAGCTGCATAAGCATTTATTTGCAGATAATCTGCTCTCAAATTTTTGGCCTTGCTGCCTTCCCACTTTTGAACAAATGCCACAGATCCAACATGACATATCCCTGGGAAAATTATTTGCCTCCCTACTCCCTAGCCCCTAGAGGACACCCCAGAGCCCAGTAATGAGGGGACTGTCCTGGGCTTTCACATACACAGATTTCAGTTTCTGGTCTGCAGTTCTCCCACCATGCAAGAAAGGACTTGAAGCAGAGAGCCCTGGCTATGCAGGGGTGAGTCTCCCTCCACCTCTCTCATGAGGCTGCTTGTCTATATAATTAATCAACTAGGAAGGATATGGAAGCAAGTTCTTCTATAGGCACATGGTAAATAAACCAATAGATCAATAAACTGCTTTCTCTCTGTGGTCCAATTTTAATATGAGATCCCTTGAAGAAGACATCCTAAAACAGGCCACATCTGGACCACAGCCTTGCATCAGTGCACTCACCATGGGTTTCACAACCCTAGTTTCACACCCCTGTTCTGCTTAGTGGAAAAAAAAAGTGCGAGCTGAGTCTCTTACATCCCAAGGGAATACTCTTTCTTTAGGGTGCTGGTGCTTCTGGAGTATGGTACATTGTTTCTCGAAAAAAAATCAGCTCAGAAAATAAAACTTTTCATACGAGTTTTATCTCTTCCAACAAGAAACTCAATATCATGGAATTTCCCAGGGGAAAAATATATTAAACATTCCACTGGAAAAAAAGGGAAAAAAAAAATCCTGAAATCTTTAAAGTTGGTGTTTAGACATTTAAACAAAAGAAGCATGATATCCAAAGCACTTGAATACGTACTTCATTTCCTCTTTTGCTGGCTTTTCTTTTAAAGGACGTTCTCTTCTTTCGCCTTGTTGAAGTCTTTAAGGAGTTCTACATCAAAAGAAAAAAGAATACATGAAAAGCAAAACAAAATTTAGAAGACAGGCCCAGACAGAGCCCCTTGACGAAGCTCTTCCATGCATGTCCACTTGGAGAATGATAAGAGTATCTGGCACATGCTCGAGATTTCAATTACATGCGCTGCATGCTTTACACTTCCACACCACCGTTTATGGAGAAAGCCACACACGGAGACCAGACTGGTGCTTTGGAACCGGAAACTTTCCCACGCTGTGAGGGGGGAAAAAAGATCAGATGCTCCCATAGACTCACATAACACCACATGTTGTACCTGCCAACCCTCCCAAAAGGGGTAGGAGACGCCCGTTTCCCCTTCGGGGCTCCAGTCTCCTGCCCAATCAGGCTCGTCTCCTGGTATGGAGACCACCTGCATAAAGATGTAATAAAAAAACATGATAAATAAGATATTTTTCATGTTTTTTTGTTTGCTTTTTTTTTTTTTTTTAAGGAAAGAAAACAACAAGTTTTAGCTCTGGCAACCATTATGACTCAACATAACGTAGGCCACCATGGCATATGATGCTGGCACCATAGAGTCAGTTCCAGCCTATCAAGAAACTTGTGCAATCATCTGCTAAGGAACAAACTGGATTGCTGATTTTTAAGGATTTAAGTAGAGAAGGTGTTTGTCAGCTGATTTTTTTTGTGTTTTTAAATAATAATACCGCTGAACTACATAGGAAAAAAACGTACAAGTCCTTGTATTTCTGCAGAACCTATTAAAATAGAACTTATGTTAAGGCTGTTCTCCAGGCAGATGAGAGTCTGCTCAGTGACACAGAGCAAAAAGGTGTTTTGTTGTGATAAGAACAGCAAAAAGGGGATTTTGTTGTATTTTTTATTTATTTTAATTCATTAATTGAAGTTATACCTGCAGGAAATCCTTACCATTTCCATAATTTAAATTTTGTCTTATGGGAAATACAACAAATATTTTTGCAGTATTTCAACTTCTAGTTTAACCATCATCAGGAAACAAAGTAGCATGAGGAATTAGAAGAAAGTTCATTGATTTTTTTTCACCTCCCCCCCAGATATAAGAAGGAAAACAAGATTCACTCAGCTCATCTGAAAGTTCTTTCCTGTCCTGACCTTGATCAGATGCATACCACTATACAAGCAGAGATCATTAAATCTGTAAAAAAGTGATGTTTATTCTTAATCCTGTTCGCTATCCAACATCAACAGGAATAGCTACTAAGATTTGTTTAATAGACATCAACCACTTTCAGAATTTCAAGACTTGAGTATGTCATGCCAGATGCACAAGTTAATGCTTCCACATGCCTGAGAAGAAAAACTAACAGCTATCTAACTGAAATACCTAAAGGCATTGCGCTCTATCACAGAGACCAAGAGAAGCCTGCCATAGAGCAAAAGGTCCCAAGTTCTCAGCATTTCTGAAGGACGTAGTCATGCCTTGTTGCTTACTGAAAATCCTGAAGGTAAGACAGCTCTCTAGAGAAATTTCAGGAATTTGCCCTCTTAGACCATATTTTGAGAAACCATCTAAAAGTTCATAATCTTCCCTATGCTGATGCAAAGTGATCTTGAAAGCATGATAAACCATAAAGACTTGCACTGAGTACCAAGTGCATCAGCAACCTCACCTGCATAGTCTGGTGCTCCCCTACCTCAGCAGTCACATTGACTGCAGGCAAAAGCCTTGATGTCAACAGAAAGTTATGGGGGCATTACATTCACAGCTGCCTCACATGGGGGCCCTTAACCCATTTCCTCGGGCATTCTCTGAAGGATTCTCCCTGGATTTGGGCAAAACACAGGTCAGACAGGAGATCTAGTCTATCCACACCCTTGTTAGCAGTGTGCTGAAAGCTCACACACATGCCAAGGGTAAAGATGGCTCAGTAAAATCCTGACTAATTGTAAAGAATAATTTAAAGAATGCTTAAATGTAGTTGTCATTAAAGCCCCCTATAATGTACCTAACAGTGGGGTGGGAAAAGGCATACAGCTATATTAAAGAAACAGTTTAAGGCTAAGTCTCTATTCATGGTTATAACCATTTTCATTTCCATACTCAAAAAGGCACTAAATGCTACATCTCTACAATGATATTTCACCTCTTTTTATTTTTTTAATTTTTTTTCAAACATACCTACGCCTATAGTGTTAACAGAACCTAAAGCTTTGCTGCAGTAATTGCAAGCTCGTGTCCGTAGCAGATGAACTGCAAGAAGCTGCTTAGACATACACAGGTTTTCTGCAAACATGCAGCAGAGTAACAGCCAAAGAGAATCAGCAGTCTTTGCACACTGAAGTGAAGAAATGGATACATAATATCTTGTTCACAGAACAAGGTAATGAGTGCTTTGTAAACAAACAATGTTATTTAGCAAGGTACCTGATAGCAAAGCATACCTTTAAATGGGCACAATAAGTAAATCCTAACTTCCCTCTAGAGAGGAAACCTCTCCTTTGTGTATGTCAGTTTGTCCATCTTCAAAAAGAGATTTTTCATATTATTGAATAGTCAGTATAGCTCTCAGAAAGCTTAGGTAGATGAACAGAGTAATTGGAGTCCTTGTATGGTGTTGGATGGTGTGAAGGCCATGGACTACCTCAGACAAATCCAATGAAACCTTTCAACCTTTTCCTTTACAACATTTCATCCTCAGTTTTCAAAGGCTTTTAGCACTCTGATTTTTGAATTACTTTAACAATGAACAGCATCTGGGAAGGTCTATCGTGACCATCTTCTGGTCTTTCACAAACCACTCTCAGACAAGCCAGCTGTGCTCAGCAATTGAGGAAATATAAAAATAAGCCCAGAAATGTAAGTGTTCACTAGAACTAGTTCACAGTCCTCAAAGGAGGAGAAGAAAACAGCAATTTACTCACCTTGAACAGAAAAACCTTGGAACTTTAGAGTTACTGCCTTTGTCTTCCCAAACAGAAGACAGACTAAATCAGTAAATCCATCAGTCAGATCCTCCTTATCATCTACTTTTCTCCCACAACACAGGCATATATCAAGTCCAGTGCCAGAGCTAACACCGCTTTGGCTACCGAACCTCACCCATAACAAAATACCACCAGTCAACAAGAGTGACCTGCTTCACAAACTAGGAGATGGAATTGTTTTGAACCCCAGGAAAACAGAGCTGGTATCAAAGCACTGCTAACAATACAGAAATACCAGAAATCAGTAGAAAAGATACAGAAGTGGCTCACATAACAGATAACATGGAAGAGTTATTGGAGTTTTCCATTCATGTAAGGGGGTCACTACACACAAGGCTACCACCAATTCCAAAACTGTTTGAACCATTCTGAATATTCTTCATCTTTAAATTGGTTGCTTATAAGAAGCAAAAGCTCCCCATTTATACCATAGATGGCAGCATAAATTTGCTCTTAACCAATTACACCATGATGCTTCACTAGGCCAGCATTGCTGGTAACGAGACACAGAGTGGGGTCTTTGTGAAGCCTAATATTTGAAAGGTGGTGACCCACATTGTACAAAATAAGCATGGAAAACTATTTTTAGGGCAATCAAAAAAAAAAAACTTGTAAAACAGAGCAAGGTTTTACTACAAAATGCCATCTTATTTACTTCAAGGAAACCACAAACAAAACGATACAGGCACCACTAAAATCAATTTTATATGAGCGGGAAATTCAGTTCAGGAGTTGTCTGTGACCAATGTAAGTAGTTAATTAGAGCTGAGGAAATATGTTATATCCATAAAACTTCTAGCCATATTTATTCTGACTGTGAAATATGTGAAAAACACATTGTTGGTTGCACATTCATCTTTTTTAATGTGAAATTACAACAATTTGTAAATATTGTGTTTGTACTCTCTGGATCAAGCAATGTGAATATTTCATAGTGTTTACCAAACATTTCTATAGAGTGAAGAGGGTCATAATACACAGAAGTAGAGCTGGCCAGAAACAGCAGGAGAGGAAAAATATTTCCTAAGAAACAGTAAATAAGAAAACAAGACTTCTGCCAAAAAATCTGAAAACACATCCAAAAGATGCATCACTATTTTTTAAAGTAATAAGGATGCATTTCTCATAACTCCAGTGGGTGCTATTAGGAGGCCTCATGGAAATGCACCCATTGTCTGTGTTAAATACAATTTTGATCCATTTAATGCTCCAGCTACTCAAGATAAGGTTTTGCATGCTACTGACCATGAATTTCAAGGACTAGAGATGTGATTGCAAGTTAATAATCAAGTATTTTCTCTGTGCTCATGACTCAGGCACACAAAGCTAACAGCTACTTTCTTTTGGCTTAACGTTTTAAGCCATTATTTAAAAGATTTTTTTTCATAAATTATAATTAACTAGATTCGATTATTTATTTTTTAATTTGAAGTTTTAAAAAAATGGACAAGCAAGCAAATTCTCTACAAATATTGTAAGGAAGATATGCCCTTCTTTGGGCAAAAGCCAAATCAAAAGAAAATGACACATCAGGGTTTATTGGGGGTTATTTGGGGGTTTTTTCCCCCCTTTTTATCTAAAAATTAAGTAAAATAAAAATTTAAAGAATTGAAGAAAAGCTTCTTTTAGTAAGGTCAAAGATGGATACATCTGTCAAATACCACACAGTTGCTGAAAATTAGCCAAGGATATTAAGTCCCTGCCAAGGACTCAAGCATTCCTCAACAAAAGAGAAAAAAGTATTTCTCTGGAGGAGACTGAGTAAAACAGAGAAAGAAAACTTTGGGGAAAATCTACAACTGGCAAAAAAGCCTTTTTTCTCAGAGTGGAGGTGGCTAGGAATATTGCAATGCTCTCTCTTGACCTAAAGGAGAAACAGAGGCCTCTTGGGTTGATTTTTTGCTAACTCTATTCATGTATTTCCTCTACCCCTTGTCCTTAACAGCCAGCTTCCTACTCATGCTCAAATCTGTCACATACCTAAACTGGAACTAAAGCCAGTTTTACAATTTAGGCCTTTTTCTGGTTTCATTGACTACTTTTGTCTTAGTGCCTTGGCTACAGCCTGAACTTCTTAGCTTCTCCTTGACAGCCAGGAGGCAAAAAGCCCAGATCACTTCCCAAGGATGGACCTTGGAAATAAAGAATATTATTCTGAAATAAAAAAATTAAACAACATTTCTGGCTCCTTGATATGTTCAACGTTTGTTCCTTTCATCTCAACTTGGAATAAAAACAGACTTTCAAAGAAAAAATTCATCTTGCATGATGTGAACCCCCTTTTAATTTCTGACCAGCTCTCTTTTGGATATCTTTTCTCCCTCTTGTGTTCAGCAGGGAATTCTCCTCTCCAAGACCTACTACTTCCAGCACAAAAGCTTTGAAGTCCAATGCCTGTTATGTGCAACAATGAGTGTGTGGGTTTGTTTACTGCTGAATGTGCAAGCCTTGGTGCAAGTAAGACCTGATTCTTTACATGTCCATTAAAGGCAAATCCAGAGAGATGCCAGTCCAGAAACAGCCAATTCCTACTGCAGTTCAAGTGGATGTTTGTGAAGTTTTTTCCCTGTATTTGCTCAGCTCTATTTAATGAAACATGCTTGACTGCCTACCACACAGGGGATGTCTTGCAGTATGCTTGCTGAACTCACAGTTACAGGAACAACTCTGAGCTGAATTAGCTCAGAACAAGTCATGTTTGTTGCTAATCATCCCAAACAGGGAAATTTACTGAAGGACTTGATGGATGGGAAGGAGGATACAGGTTCATAACCACCATATGGATGTATGCTGGGTTTCAGGGAG
This sequence comes from Fringilla coelebs, assembly GCF_963513975.1. Taxonomy (NCBI): domain Eukaryota; kingdom Metazoa; phylum Chordata; class Aves; order Passeriformes; family Fringillidae; genus Fringilla; species Fringilla coelebs. The sequence continues at coordinate 60,056,586 of NC_140033.1, read as the reverse complement.
AGAGGCAGGGTTGAACAAGCATGCCTTGGTGAAGGAGGACCAAGCAGGGAAGCCAGGCTGGCCCTGCACAGCCAGACAGCTTCAGAAACAGACATCAGCATGCAGTTACCTGAGGTTTCTTCACCTTAATGATCCAGGTGGGAGGCACAATGACAGCAGCATGAGCCCCCAGGGAACATGGCTCCTCAATGTGATGTAGCATGAAACAGGTGACTTTGTTATGAAACTGGAAGAGAGGGAAAGACTAGAGTCAAGAAAGACAAAGGGGAAGCCTGGAGAAAAAGAAGAGGATGATGGTACAAAAACTAGGGCAATATTCCCAACTCCATCATCTTCAGGTCCTTCAATAGATGGAGATTTAGGACATGTAACTAAAGATTATCTTCCTAAGCCATGTCTTCTTAGGAAAAAAAAAAAAAAAGACATAAACAAAAACAAATCAAGACAAACAAAAGCACCAAACCAACAAACAAAAAAAACCCGACAATCACTCCCAGTTAAACTCAGTCTCCTGAAGTATTTTCCACTTACCGCCAGCTTGCACCAGGAACAACTGATGGCCACAATCTCTTTACTATGGAAGGAGAATTTCTGCTGAAAGCCCTAGAATAACCAGGGGGAAAAAAGCATTAAATTATCTTGACTATAAGAAAATATATATCTCTAACTCTAGCCAGGTGAGTGTGCTAGGCAAGCAGATTTCTGGGGGAGAAAACAATTACAGGAGGTAACAGAGAAGGTTCTTCTACTAGAGTATATTCATAAAATTATTTTAAAAAGGTTTCTGCAAAATATTGCACTTTCCCTTAAATTTTTTTGTAGTTAAAAGCAATGGAAGAAATAGAGAAGAAATGTCTATTTTAATTTTTCATGGATTTCTACAGACTTGAAAGTTTCAGATTTTCTGTTGAACAAAGTGTTCTGTCATTGCAGCCTTGTTTGTTCTAAATATAAACAAGAATTTGAATTTTCCTTTTTTACTACAGAGTAGAATTACCTTTTTTTTTTTACAACAAAACAGAATTAACTACAATGTCTCTCTGGGAATGTTCTGACAGGGAAATGAAGTAATTAAGTTTATAGTTTTATTGAACTGACTCAGATTAAAATCTTTCCAGTAAGTTCCAAAAAAACCAGTATGGCTTGATTCAGATCTCACAATCAAATAAATTATTTCTTTGCATTTTTAAAGCAAGAAAAGCCCACCCCAACCAGAAAATGCAATTTTATTCTCCTAGACGGGAGCTTCTTTGTATAGATTGCAATATGACTTTGCTGTAAATTCTAAGGCTGGAAAAGACAATTGGATCATATATATCTTTCTATATGCAACACAGGCAACAAACAATAAGAGACAGTCTGCAATTTTGAGCTGAGTTAAAGGTTATTTTATTCAGAGAAAAAAATTGATTTGGGTTGATGACTGGAGAGATGGAAAGGCCACAATTTCAGTGAACAGTTTGTCAGTTGTCTTTACTGCTTAGATTTCAGATTTGCAGTTGGTTGGATCCTTTATTCATGGCCTTCCATCAATTCTCTCTCTACCTCTGTAAGTAGCCCATCACCACCCAGAATTTTCTAATCCAATCTCTCTCCCAAGTGATGAATCTGTGAGCCAATTTTCTTTTCAAGAAGCTGAGTAATACCTAAATCTCCTACATGCCTGAAAATGCCCAAGACTCAATGCAAAAAAAAGTTATAAACTGATTTAGCAAAGTCTAACAAGTCATTGCCTCACTGCTTCTGTTATTAAAGTCCTTCTTCCCCTGCAGGACAAATGATCCTATTAGCGGTCAGTGAAATGAAAAGGTCAAGCACACCGAGAAGAAGAATTAAATAAACAATCAAAAAAAAAAACCCATGCAGAGATGCCTTGGTATTCTGAAGTGGGGGGTTGAGCTACAATCTGTCGGTACAGTGTGGCTGAGAACAACTCTATGGATACTCAAAACAGGAGGAGGCTCTACCTGCCTGCTCACAATGCAGAACTACATCTTGCAGCTTCATCTACAGGTGTCCCTAGCATGCACTCAAACCAGTTTGCCACGTGGACCTCATCACCAAGACCAACTCCTGAAAAGGCTTGTGTCACCTCTGGCTAGATTTTTGCAGTTTTGTTTCAATCCTTGCCCTTATGCCTCAGGGTTTACATTCAGGGAAATTCAAAGAGGAGATTTTTCATAATGACTGTGATTTGGCATATTCAGGTTTAGCAATTGAGTGTAGTGAAGTGGCTTAACAAAGACAAGCTGACCAGATATTTCTGGCTGATCGCATCTTCTCAGCCATTCAGTGTGAGCATAAGAGCAGTAACTGTGATACAAGTGCTGGAACAGAGGTCTGACACTGGGCAAAAAACTCTCTCCTCATTTACTTCCTCTAGTGCTTCACAATGTTTCTAACAAATCTCACTCCTCCTTGTTCCAAAGTGCATTAAAATAAAAATAATTATTTTAGTCCCTCATGGGCACAAAGTGTTCTGGTTTCTTCTGTCTCATAACATCAATGGGAAAACCCTTCTCTCCCAAAATCTCCAATAATAAAAGTCTAAATTCAGTACATTAATTCCACAGCCCATCAGCTGTGCATTTTAAACATATGGACTGAGCAGCTTGTCTGGTTCTGGACGGATCATTTTTCATTTATTTAGTAAGTCATTTGGCTTTTAGGGAGTCATTAGAGAAAATTATACAGCAATAAAAGCATATTAATAATAACTAGCAATAAAACACCACTTTCCTTCCTCAAGTTGTTTTACAAATGTGAGCTAATTCTTTCTAAGGATAGAAGTTTCAAGTAAGATGGCATTTATTTGAAAGCTAGTTTCATAAATTAAGTAACTGATAAAATAAACCATGCACTGTAAAGTCACTGGGAGATTTGGCAGGGACCATTGGATTGAAACATAGGAACCCTCCATATTTCACTAGAACTCATATTTTCTGCCTTCTCTGATTGAGAAGAAGCACTGAATTTCAAATGTCTTCAATCATGCAAGGAGGTCTTCTATCTCAAAATTTCTAATTTGGGGCAGAAAATGAATTTCACCTTTCTGAGAACATCAGGCTAACAGTATGATTAGCACTGATTCTCCAGTAACCAATCCCTCCACAACACATGAAACCCCATGTTGTGATCTGCTCCTATAGAAATAAACAGTTGTGTACACCAGAAAAAAATGTACTTTGTAGGAAAAGAGTGCCTGAATGGCCACAAAACCAACTTGTGTTGGTAATTCAACCTGTCTGAATAGTCTGGATTAAAGTATGTTCTAACATAGACACCTGTGCACCAAAGACAGCACATAAGGATTACTAGTTCTGATATGTTTTATTTTTATCCACAGAAGTATTGATTACTAAAGACTAGTTTTACAGCAGTGTTAGGGCTACTAATAATTTTTTTGCAAGTATTTTCCTACAAAAGATTTTCTCTCTTTAGTGTTCTTAGAGATACCCTAATGCAGCAACCCTGTAGGAGAGACAGATATGATTACAACTCAAACACAGACTGTAACAGAAGCACTTGGATGGTGATCTCTGCTAAAATAACAAAGAACTAGAATGGCCTTTCAAGCACTAGAAATTTCAGTCTTAACTTTACATTCAGCCCTGCATCAATCCACAGGCCTTTAAAGGGACACCAGTGACAGAGACACTGTAGGCACACACTGCATCTGTGTGGAAGGCACCCCACTCTGGACACCACAGAAGGTTAAAGAATAGTGTTTGTTTAGCATTATGGTCCAAAATATGTTCTCAGTCTCAGAAAACCCCTCAGCCACTGATAACTGGGAGCATATTAGAAAAAGATTCCTTTTCATTCATCCTTAAGCTTCTATTACTGCACATAGTTATGAAATGGATGGATGCTGGACCATATGGTCTGAGCATTTTTATGTCATATTATAGAAAGAAAAAAATTATCCTGATTTCTCTGGTGATCTCAGCTAACAAATAGCTAACAGCTACAAAACTGGCTTTTTTTCCCATATCTTCGAAAGAAAGAAAAGAATTCTTTAACATTATGACTGGTGTGGATGCCATTGGTTGGGAACTCTTAATTACCATCCTTTCAAACACAACAGCTATGAAGGATTAGGAAAAAGACCTAATGTGTGACAGGTTTAAAACAAACAAATGTATTTCTTCTCATAGCATGCAATAAAGTTCAGGAATTTCTTGCTAAAGGATGTTGTAAATGCTACAACTTTACATGAACTCAAGGTTCAAGAAGGCAAGACCACAGGAAAGGTTATCATAGATTATTAACTATAAAGACAAGATTTCTGGAAATTCATGAGACAAAATCAGAAATTGTTTTCTTGATTACACTGCACATTCCAGGCCCCCTTCTCAGGTACCAATTTCTCTATATAGTACTTCAGCAATAAATCAGTGAAATCACCCTTGGAAAGAGTAAAAACCTAAAGCCTAGATGCATTTCTATAGTCTGTATTTGCACTAGCAATAATGTGTAACAGGGTAGCACAGGCTCTGTTAGTATTTAAGAGATTACACACAAGCATTTTCAGATAATTTTACTTTGGATTAGCTGTAGTCTGGTCCTGTGGACTGAATTCCCACCAGCAACTGCAGAGTGAACTTCCAATTAAGTTTAATCTAAAAGTAATTCAGTTCATTTGTTACAAGACTGTCCCCCATGTGAACCATTGCAAGTGATGATAACATGGAAAATTTCTTTCAAACTGCACTTCTGATCTAAGATTGAACAGTGACAGACCCCTGTGTGCTCAATTTTTCAGGAAGTGCCAGACATGGCATATAATGGCACACAGGATATAGAGCCACAAGGCAGTGCTAAGGATATGGAGTGCATTAATTCCTATCCACTTGCTTATGGTTTAAGCATGAGATGGGTATATCCTGAAAACTTTCTTCATTTGAACTGTAATTAATGATCACTAAAATACTTACCCATCCTGTTCCAGGCATGAGATAGGACTGGACTGTCATTCAACAATGAGATCTACCAGAATTCTTAACTATTCTATGAATAATACTTTTTATTGCTTTAAATTTACTGTCATTCTGTTTCATGGATAGTTTCCCTTTTCTTACAAGACAAGAGAATAATAAAGGTGGCTCTTACTTGGAGATTTTTGAAATGTCATAGTGAAACACATGCATTTTGCTGTAATAGGAGACTGTTAGGCCAATAAATTTAACTGATTATTTCAGTTATAATTTTCTCTAATTTTTTGTTTCCTGGCAAAGAATAACTCTACTACAACTTACTTATCTTACTCTTAACTGGATATTTCTTATTTAAGGGGAAAACTAAGATTTTCTCTGAGGATTTCTATATTGTCTGTTTGATGGTTGGATCTGAAGACCTATATCAACCAAGGCTGTCCATAGGTACATAACCCTCACAAGTTTTGATAGGATACCTGGTGAGTACTCATTGCAAAATCAACTCCAAATGCTTGTAGGGGAGATCCAGGCCAAGAAGGCAGAGAAGGATGGCAAAGTCATACCCCAAGAAAGCTGTGTGCAAACTGCCTTGCTGCACTGTTCCCATGGTACTTGCTGTAAAAGGGCATCACATTTTTATTGCATGTCCTATTGGTAGCTGACAATCTGTATGAGTATCCAAATACAAATTTCATTTTCCTCTGCCTGAAGGAGAGGAAATGTGCCATGGAGATGAGACCTGGACTTTCTTACTATTTGTAAAGAGGGAGGCAGGAATATAATATAGTGCTAAAGAAAGGAAATTAAATCCATGTTAATTTAATTTTTAAATATTTCCCAATATATTTCAGGGGTTCATAATATTTCAGAAGAAAGACCTCCAGTAAATTTAGGCACTGCTTCCCCCTTTTTATAGTTTTTTTAGAAACAAACTTTTACAATTTATGAAGCAGAAGAAACATAAAGCAGTCTCACAGATCTTAGAGGCTGCTGGGCAGAAAGAAGGCAACAGCCCTTCTTTTCCAGGAGCCTAAAAATAGGCCATCACACTTTTGGCACAGAGGAGAGCACTGCAAGAACATCATATTAGTACGGGGTTAGCTTAGCAATTAAAAAGGCTCAAGGAGTCACAGCTTTCCTCCTCCTCACTTTCAGCAGCCAGTACACCACAACCTCCCAGGACAAATGCTGTGCTCATTCCTGCAGATGCAGCTGCCTTTCTCTTCCCACGTGGGAATCAGAGCTGTAATGCTCAACATCTCAGGCTTATCATTAGCTATTAAAAGAGGCCAAGTGTGTGTGATAGAAAAAAAATGCAGTGACTGGAAGGACCTACTGGCTACCCTGAACTCCTAAGTGCCCTGTGTTGTGCTTGTGCTGTGCAGGAAATCTCACCTTTCCACACTGCTTACATTTGCCCTCCTGCCTCCGCCGGTGCACCCAGTGATGCCGCACAAAGTTCTGCAAACAAGGAAAAAGAAGATGTTTTATAGGAGCACGGGCACCTTGCACTCAATGGTACCATCTATGGGCCATTTGTTAACAGACACCAAGGAAAAAGTCCCTTCAGCCAACAGAGTAACTCCTGGAGCAAAATGCACAGCAGGCGCTGCATAGAATCCCAAAAACCACCAAAACTGTAGGAGGAATAAGGACAAGGTGGTGTTTTCTTTATCTCATTGAAATAAGGCCAGAAAGAGGAAAATAGTTTTTTTAAAAATAAAAATACTAGCTCAAAGACCAGGAAGAAAAAAAAAGCTACCAAAAAAAAAAAAAAAAAGGAAAAAGGTAGAATAACTGAATGAATGGGCAAAAGACAAGAGAAAGGTGAAATGGTTTCTGTCAGTGTAAGCAATAGAGTGCTTCAGCTAGAATTCATTTTACATTTTTTCTGGAGAGGGGAACATACTCCACTGGGAACCAATTCTCTAAGACTCCTCTCATTCTCAAAGCACTTCTGCAGCTGCACACCAGGGGGACCAGCACACGTGTCAAATGAAGAGAAATTTGTCCATTACTCACTTCTCTTGGAGATCTGGAGCCTCCTTCTCGGAAAGTTGGTTTGCAGCGAAAATTAATCTGGCATTGAAACAAAACTGTTAGAACTTAAAGTGAGCTGAAAGAAAATTTATTCCAGTACCTTGATCTAGGCTAGACTTCCAAAGTACTTATTATCTATTAAAATATTAGCTTCACTGGGTGAAAAAAGATACTTACCTGGATATCAGAAAAATCTCTTTTCATATGCCATATTAATTCTCCTTGGTAGACCTCTACACAGCCCCCATCTTCACTAATGCTATTGCTGCCTACTCAGTTCAAATATTTCAACTGCCTCCTCCTTCTAGAAGGAAACTGCTTTATCTGTTTTGTTTTTCTGAAAATCATTCGCAAACAAGGGCAGACTTCAGTTTAGGTCTGGAAAGGTGCTGGAAATTTCACTCTTCACTCAAGACCTTTTTGCACATCCTGTATTTATGTCTTCATAAACAAAATCTGTAGAGAAGTTGCAACTTACATAAAGAACCATGCAAATACTCATTAATTTCTACATTTTCCTTAGAGAAAGATGTTTGCATCCACTTCCCCAGCCACAAATCATTTGGGGAGCATTGTATTGCCTCATGCAGTGGTGTTGCCACTCCAAAGAGAACAGGAGATCTCATAAATGGAAAACATTTTGAGGAAGGTGAAGAGAAAAAAAAAAGTATTTAATAAACAAGAAGGTAGTCCTATGAGAAAAAGTTTTGAGAAAAGAAAAACAATAGAATTAAAAACAGAGGGATGTAGACACTAAAAAAGGCACTGAAGAGGAAAGAGGCCTGCACAAAGTCTAAAGGATATGTGAAATAAGGATGTGCTAAATTAAACAAATTCAAGTTTGAGTTGACTACCCTTCAAAGAATTAAACATTTGAAGACAATGCACAGCTATGTTTTTGTTACAAACATAGAATGACCAAGCTTCTCCAAATTTAAATACAACCCTCCCCATATAAATAAGTTCTTCACTCATTTAATAGTTGACTTCAAAATCATAGTTCTAGGGGAAAAAATAAAAATAATTTTTTTAAAAGTCACACACAAAAAAAAGTAAGCAAAATACCTAGGACATATAAAGAAATGAAATGGATTCTAATATTAGTCTTCCCTTGCTCTTCACCTGGAATTGCAATTTGTTGTTTCTCTGCTCAGTCATGGCAGGTTGGAAAGATCCAGTTTATATTTATTTTCCTTAAAATTAGCACCTTGGCAGAGAGGGTTAAGCAGAAGACTTATGTACTAGTTTTAAACTTTATAGACTTTGTAAAAGCCCTCTGCCAAGAGGGGAATTTCATGATCTCCAAAACAGCACAGAGAAGCTGGGTTTTATCTAAGTGCTCATTTTCTCTGGCTGGCAATGCCACCAACTCACTGGGCTTTGGAAAGTCAGCACTGCTGGTGATGAAGGAAATCATGAAAAATTCACTGGTAACATTTTGTGCTGAAAGCATGTGCTAATGTTAATTTCACTGTGGATAAAAGCATCGGGGGTGGAAATGGTACCTCTCCAACTTGGTATTATGGCAATCACTGTGGGATTTGTCAACATGAGTCCAAATACTTGGAAAGGAAAAAGCCCTTTCCTTATAGGGTTGCTGCTATAAATTTGTTATGCATCAGCTTCTTTTATGAAGAACAACATTGCTAAACATTTAAGAGTGAAAATGAAGCTCTAATGAAAGCAATGGGGAAATTCCCACACATATTTCTTTGCACATATCCCACCAGGACTGAAAAGGGTGGGGAGGAGATTTCTCTAGCAACATTTCCAGTTAGGCATAATGAAGACAAATCTCTGAGGGTAAGACTGAAGTCAGTCTAGATATTCTGTAGGTACTTGGGTGTGATGAAGGATTCTTGGAGGAAACGAGAAGCAGGACAGATGCTCACAGAAAAAATGGCAATATGAAGGAAAGGTTTGATGTTTTCCATTTTCCAGACAAAAAACTTGAATTCAGAAGTTTTGAAGAGAAAACAATATAGTCTAGTAAATACAGGGGGAAAGTTCACACTAGTATCTTATGCTGCACTGCTCATAATAAGTAGAGCTGTCATAAAATGAATTATGCTGGTTTTAGCTGGGGAATTGTAAAAGGCCAGTTTTGTACGTGACAGGATATTCCATCTTCAAGCTTCAATTTTTCATTTAGAAGCAGAGACAATTTAATTTTTAAACAATAAAATTGTGAAAACATTCTCTAGTTTTTTCTTTGTTTGGTTTTGGGGTTTTTTACGGTTCACAGGGTTCAAAGAAATATACTTTAAAAAAAAAGTTGGAATTTTAAGCCAAGATTTGTTCACAAGTACATTGTTAAAACAGCTGTGAAAACTTAATTTTGGTACAGAGTGTTTTCCAGGCTGAAACCTGACTAAAGGAATTAAAAGCATGTTGGCTGCATCAGGCTCCAGAAGATGGCAATGTCTCACCTTCTCTAACTGCTCCATGCAGGCGTTGTGAACCACGATCTTGCAGGCAGCACACTTCCTCCGCAGGGCAGACTTCTGCAACAGGAAAGGGACAGTGTGTGTGAGGAACTGAGCTATGCCCAGGGGGAAAACAAAGGCAGCTGAAAAACAGGAGATGTTTTGCTCCCTATCCAATACACTTTATTTTTTTTTTCCTCCTGTGAAAAAAACAGCCACAGCACTGCAGCTTGTGAACTAGAAGTGAATGCCTCCCTTTAGGTAGGGGATCAGGTTAACACTGCAGAGCATCACTCTAAAAGTGAGCCAGCATCCTATGAAGATGATGAGCAAAGAGGAGAAAAATTGCACATGCAAATCAGAGAACTCAGATCAGTTTACAAGAGGTAATTTCATGCCTATCATAAAATATTTAATTTGATGGGCCTGACTATTGACTTGCAGAAAAATACTTGGGTACTTGGGTTATTTTAGCAGAGAATGATAAAATTCTCATAGAATGCTGTTAAATGCTTATGAAATGCTACAGCAGGGACAAAATTCTCAATTATGCTGGTTAGTTTTATTAATTTCAATAGTGCTTTTGAAATAATTTTCATTGAATCCCCTGGGCCAAAGCATATCAAAGGCAAGAGAATATATCCAGAAGAGAGAATGTATTTACTTACTTTACTTCCATAAACTGAATTTAATTAACCAGATGGAATTAATTTTCATAGAAATTTAACTTACAGACTTGTGCTTGAGGGACAGAAGATTTATAAATACACAGTAAGTTGAGATTTCTTTGCTTCAGATTTTTTACATTCAATTTATTCATGTCCATTTAAACATCTAATAAATTATTTCTTTATAATTTTCAGCATATTTTAAATAAGCTCACTAAAAAAAAGGGAATACAGCTTTAGCTCACATTATGGAATAATTATAATAATTTTAATAATTGTCATAATTTTCTGGATACACCCTAACTGTACATGTTCACAGCATATGGTGTTCTAATGTTTCACCTGAAGAATCATGGCATTGTATAGCAGACTAGGCTTTCACCTGTTTCATAACTTGGTAAGTTCATGGGTTTTATCTCTGTGTTTGCCAAGTTTGATTTTTATCTCTGTAAAAACCATACATTATTAAATTTCCATGTTACTTTCAATGTGCTAAATCATGAGGAAGAATTTGTTCAGTTTTAGGAAGGCAAAAAATCTACTGAGAACACAAGAACCATCACACTGGGTCAGACCAAAGGTCCACTCAGACAAAGAAATCCTGTGTCCAGGTTTTGCCAGAACTCAGTGTCTCAGGACCAGAGTAAGTGCAAACACACAGTGACACTTCGCTTGAGTATTACCACAGAATCAGCAGTTGCTTCAGAACTCTGAAGGAGGCATTGGCTTCTCAGGCTTGGCCTTAATGCCATATACCATAATGCATCCAACTTGCTTGAGAAGTTTTAGGAGATGGATATTAAATTTGTGCTATGGAAAGCACAAAAGTGTGCTATGGAAAGTATTTTGGATCACATTGCCCTGAACACTGGGGGTGATTAGTGAATCAAAATGCTCTGATTTGAATTAAATGCTCTGAAGGTGGGGAGGGTGGTAGTAAATGCTCTGAAGGGGAGGGTGGTAATAAAAGAAGAAAGGCAGTATCATGAAGAGTCACAGATGGCAACCACAAACATCCCAGAGAAGAGGAATTCCCTTTAACCTTTTCAGTCCAACAGCTAGGATACTCCCTTAGAGCATTGCTTCAGATCAAGGACATGAGCACAGGATCCCCACTCTCTTCCCAAGCTTCCTAAATACCAAAGTGAGAGGGGTTTGGCTATTTTATTCTCTTTTGATGAAGCAATTTAACTGAAACACTAGGCAGAAACAGCTCCTGAAGTAGCCTCAAAATGCAACAGTCAAAGAACAGACACTCACGGATCTGAGATCACTCCAATGAAATGTTTCAATAGACAGCAGAAAAGCTTCAATAGGAGAAAGCTAATCTTGAATATTCCCAAACAGGAGAAGGTAAACGCTCAAATATGAGTGCACTCATTGCTGGTGAGTACATTCAAGAGTTTGGAAAATTCAGTAGAAATCCTTGCAGTGATTAAAATTGCAGAAATTTGATCAGACCCTCCTCTCAGGGGCTGCAACAAGTGATATATTTGTGTATATTTTCATGTAAAATAGACTAGTGTCTTAATATTCCTGAAACAAATCAGTATTCTACTCCTTTTTTTCCGCCTTACCATGTTAGTAAAGCTGTTCATTACATACTTTCTCACTGTGTAAATAATCTGGGTCAATCAAAACTGGTTTGGGCTTTTTTCCTGAAGCAATAAAGTCTTTACCAGAAGCCTTTTGCCCTTTTTGCTCTCCTTTTGGAACACAGGCAAACAATTCAAGCTCTCAAGCGACTGAGCACTGCATCAGTCTGAAGCCAGGCTTGTTACCTCAGAAAAAGAAAAAGAAATCCAAAAATAACTCACTGAGAATTTGACTTGGCAGCTCTCCTCCCCCAGGTAGCAGAGGTCCCCAGAAACATTTGTCTCTAGCCACAGATGCTCTCCATTCACAGCATTTTCCTGGGAAAAATGAAATAGTTATTAATCTGTTTTGTGAAATTCACCCATGTGAATAGAGGGGGAAAAAAAAAATCTGATAGTCAAGAAATTTAGAAAACTAAAATAAACTAAAAAAAGGCCAAACAAAAACCAACTATCACACCACCAGGTATTGCTTTGGTTTTCAACAACACAAAGCCATAGCATATAACAGCATTACCCTGGCTGACCAGCCCGGCTGAAAAGATGCTGACAATACAATGATGTGTCACCAATCTGAACACACTTCACTTAAACTTTGCTGATGTCCTTCCCACATGCTGCATAGTTTAACTGGGAATTCAGATTTCAGAAGCATGTGATATACACAGAATTTTAAAGAAACAGAAAATTGAGAGAGGTGAAACAAAAACACAGCTAATGAACTTTCAATGGGAGAAACAAAAAAATTTGAGAACCAGGCACAGGAGTAAAAAACAACATGTTGACTATATCTTTAGGATGATAGGACAAACTAGACTAGAGAAAATGCTTTCCTTGAAATAGCTGGGTCAACACTCTGTTTGCAAATACCTCAATAAAGCATTACACTACCAAGAGAGACTAGACTTAGACCTCATACATGAAAGAACAACACACTCATCTGAGAACGCTCTCAGAAAAAGAATCCACCCAGTACACTGACAATTAGGAGTGATCAACATCTATCATCTAGGGTAACATCTAACTTGGTCTTGACAGCCTCATTTGACCAAATTTGTACCTTGAGTCTATGCAAATTCTTGTTCTAGAGAAACTTGATTGTAAATAGACTGTGGGTTTCACTTGTCTGTAATCCTGATGTGACTAAAAAGCCTAAAAGTCTACTATACACTACTTGAGCAAATTCTGTTCAGCCAGAATTAGAGCAAGATAGAAAATGCTTTGACAGTCTGACATTTGCTTCCCACACTGCAGAAGTCAGAAATGATGATGCTCACCAAACAGATGGCGTCCGACAGCAGGATGCTCCGAAATAGCCATCTTGGAGAAAATAATTTATTTAAAATACCACTGTCAGTTTCAAAGTGATAAAATGAGATAGCTTCTCTTGCTATGCTAATTTCTTAGATAATACAGAAAAGCAGAAGTAGCAAATCCTTTTCCTTCTGGTGTGCATCCACAACAGCCAGGACGTAGGCAAGAGTGCACATGGTGCCTACCACAACCATGGTGTTCACTTCCAGTAAAACTAGAGGACAAGATCAACACCGGCTGTTTTTTGGTGAGAAGTCTACCTGTCTGCAGGTCTTTAACTTCATCAGAAGTGTTCTAATTCCCAGAGCACCATAGTTTGGATAAGGATTTTCAACGCTTTTATAATGCAAAACAATTTCTAAGAACTTGCACTAGCTTAAGAAAATTTTCAAGCCTTTCCTAAGAGGTACATTATTCAGATTGTAAACTCCATCCCACATATGTGTCCTTATATTGCAGCTATTTTCTCTACAGCAGCAGGATACAAGCTCACCAAGGAGTGCTTGACCTGAGCAGATTCTCTGCTGACAAAACAGTGTCAACTCAACATTATAACTCAGAGGTAAATCTCATAGGATATAAAACATCCTTAGGAAAGACCAACTCTGAAAGCTAAATAAGAAAGCACACAGCTGCTGGGACAGAATTTTTAACAAGGAATAAAAATCGTACTAAAAAATAGATTAACAGCCCCTTCATTTGGACCAGGTCCACATAACTTGCCATCAGGATTTCTAAAGATAAAGTGGCCTATTTCCATAACCTGGTTTGGACTGTTTGTTCTCTATTGTTCCAGATTTTATCAGAGATTTACTTGTCTAACTTTACGTCACCATGTAAATAAAATTAGTTAGTAGTATACAAGGATGACCTTCACAGTTCATGTTATTACAGAGTTCTAGCACAACTAGGCCAATAAAAATGTAAATAACCTGATCTAGTATGAGTGGCACACCTCCAGACACCTGCAACCACAGAAAATTTCACAGCATTGCGTGTGAAAACTCACAATTTCAATTCCAGCAAATGAACTTTTGGAAAATCTTTCATCCTGAATCAGAACAAAGAGCTGAGACTGCCCAAGATGAAATGTCCTCCCTCAAAAATCTTTCCTTCTCAGTTAATTTTTCTCAATAAGATCAAAGGGAATTATTTGAACTTCCCCGTTTTAAATTTTACAAGGATCTGCAATTTGTATGATGAGACATTCTTTTGCCACTTACGAAAATCATGATATAGTCAAAGGAAGCTCTATCATCTTTTGTAAGTCAATTTTTTTATTCACTTCTGACAGAAAATTTTGACAAAAATCAATACATTTTTATGAAGAATTTTGACTTCAACAAAATGGTATTTTCTACTCCAAAATTTACAGGCAATATTCCACAACATGCTGGACAAAAGGGCACTCATCACCACCTACCAACACAGAAGATGACAGAGGTCCCTGGTATAAGCTCCTATCACCTCTAGGATGATATCCTGTTTAGCACAAAGCTAAACCACAGTAAAGGTTCTGTCATCACTTGTATATTTTGACACAGCCTTTTTTTTGTTTTTCATAAAAATTTGCTAGTTTGGTTTATTTTGTACTTGATGTCTTGAGTTGGCTTGAGGATTTAATGGCTTTTAAAGAAGCAGCTACTCCCTTTCTGTCCCTGAAGACACAGACACCAATCTCATGCTCTTGCCATTTTCCTCATGTTGACTCTGTACCTGTAAAGCTACACATAAAATCCATTCAGCTAATGGAAAAAACTAGATATCTTATTGTGGCATTCACATTTTCTGGAAAAATCCCTTCACCCAGGATTTTTCTCCTGAGAAACTGAGAAGCCTCAGAGAAAAAGGAAAACAGTAATTATCTCATTTGTTTCTCCTGTGTTTTGCTCCTTTGGAATGTGTTTGGAGATTGTTTCATTTGTTTCTGCTGAGAGTTGTTTTCACTCATTGGCCAATTGGGGCCAAGCTGGGTCGGGACTCTGGAGACAGTCACCAGTTTTCATTATTATCTTGTTAGCCTTCTGTAAGTATCCTTTCTATATTCTTTAGCATAGTTTAGTTTAGTATTCTTTAATATAATATAGTATCATAAAATAATAAATTAGCCTTCTGAGAACATGGAGTCAGATTCATCATTCCTTCCTGCCACAGGGGACCCAGCAAATACAATATCTTATCCACCAAATCAGCTAGACAAAATGACTCACCCTGTGACCACATAACTTTGGATCTGACACAAAAAGTGGTGGGTTAAAGATGGCTTCAGTGGGACTGATGCTTTTGGTACCACCTCAGCTGACCCGTCAAATCACGCTTTTGAGCTGACACGTTTTGCTCTGACTTGCTATGTGGAAAATAGATACTGTCCATCATTGTGGATAAAATGGCAATGACTGTGGCCTAATAAAGAAAGCTGTGAACTCTCTCTCCTCTCCAGATTCCCGGCCTCCACAACTGTGTGAACTCAGTGTCCTGGGAAGAAAAAGAGCCCCTGCTCAGTGAAGCAGAGGCAGCAGTGCTTTCCTGGCAGCCTGGCTCACAGGGGACACACCATCTCAATATCTCTCCATCTCCCAGGTGGAGACCTCCCATTTGATTGCTCCTGATCCATTGCCACCTTAATAGCAAACAAAAATAATTTCAGTATAGCGAACATTCCTTGCATACACAACAAATACCACACACAATCCCCCCTGAAGAGGAAGAGAAATAACAATTCAAGGACCAGGAGTTTGGGAACCATGTAATTGCATGCATGTGTTCATGACTTGCTGTGCACATTTCATGGACTGAACTAGATTTCTTTAAGCTCTCCAGCATAGTAAATGACAGAGCAAGACTTAACTTTTTACTAACACCCACTACTATCTCCATACCTCACTGTTCTTCAGTCTGCAGTCAGCATGGTTTCAAAAGCAATGAAGATAAACCTGGCTTTTTAATTTGCCACGTCAAGCAGCTGTACTTATTCAGCCAAACAAATAAACCAGTCAGAACAATCAAGTTCAAAAGAGCTGTAGCTCCAATTGTAACAGGAGGGATGGAACTCTCCTCCACTCCTGCTATGACTGATATTCTGCAAAAAACTATTTAAGAAAAACCTCTAAAATAAATCAGTAAGAAAATTTTCCTTTTGTTAACACTCCAGCAAGAGAGAAGAATCTTTTTGCAAATATGCATTTGGGTGATACTTGTGATTAGTGTGAAATCAGTGGACATCAATCAATCTAAACTTAATGAAATATACTTGCAAGCAAAAATTATTAATTTTGGCCCATTTTTTATGAAATTACTATTGAGCGGACACAAATTTGTTTGGATGTCTCTTTCCCAAATATCTTTCTGTCATGTTTGGATTATGTTTCACCCTTAACTCTGAAATTTCAGAGTTTGCAATACTTGTGTCGCAAACAGAAACAGGGCCTCAAATATTTTTCTGTTGATTTATATTTTCAATTGTAACTCCATTTTAGCACATTTTAATTTGGGAATATTTTTCACTTAGAGGTCACATATTCTTTAATTATTGCAAGTGTAATATGTGGACATAGAGCAAAATAGAACAGCATAGGGATAGGTTTCTCCTTTCCCCCATGATGCTTTCCAACATCTCTGCATCAATTGCCTTTTGAGATTCCCCTAAGCCTCAGCTGAGAGATCACCTGTATACAGAAGCAGAATGACAACATTTGTCTGTATGGAGCAGCAATGTTCAGATGCTATCAACAGAGATGATGATTCCCTATGTCCTCATGAACCACTACTTTGGCTGATAACAGCTGCACTGCAGCAACAAGAAAAAAATACATGTTTTCTGGATGGGGACCTTCTGCAAAATCACTGCATCCTCTACACCACTGGAAAAATACAAAGATATGGCCACCATTCTGAAATATGACAGACCTCTTTTCTCTTTAGAGCTCTCTGGAAAGAATATCAGATCTCAAACCCTCATGAAAAAGAAGCAGTAAAGTAGAACTACTGATCCAGAACACAGCACTTCAAGTGTCAACTGCACACAAAAATTCAGCATTTTTTAAATATGCATGGGGCTTCCACTCATCACTGCATAATTTGAACTAGAATTCCTATCATCTCTCCATCTTTTTATGTGACTAATGAAATACCCTGGGATTCTCCTTTTGTCATGAGAGCAAATAAATATAAACATCTCTTTCCAATTGAATGCTTAATTCTCAATTACAAAACTTAGCCTTGAAGACCCCCTAATGGAAGAGAAGCCCATCCCTCAGTGTTAAAGTTAGTATAGCTTTTAGGAAGTTATGATACAGAAGCCAGAACCATTAATGGGGAAAAGAAATAAATTTATCTAGAATGAGGGAAATGTTTCATCATATGTAAAACATGTGCTACTGTATTAACACATACACTAATTATCCATATTTTAGTACATCATTAGGCACTTCCAAACACTTACTGTCCATGAAAGTAAGCAGACAGAACTACTGACTAGTGCCAAAAAGGCACAGAATACAATGCAATAGACTCCTTTAAAAGTCACATTCACTAATTTTAAATACCTCACAGATATAGGTGACTTGTTGTCCATTTGTCTAGTCCATACCCCAACCAGTTTATCTACTAGGATGTTATGGAAGATGATGTCAAAAGCCTTGCAAAAGTCAACACAATTGTCTCCACTCTTCTACCAAGCCAGCCATTTAATCTGTTAGGCTGGTCAGGCACTATCTCCCCTCCATAAATCAATGCTGAATACTCGCAGTCACTTCTTACTCTTAATATTTTTGGAAATTACTTCCAGAAGGATTTGTTCTATAATGTTCACAGAAATCAGGGTAAGACTGATTAGCCTGGTATTCCCTAGATACTCCTAATCCTTCTTGAAGGCAGAATGGACATTTGTTTCGTTGCAGTCCTCAGGAACAACCTCTGACCATCACGACCATTCAAAGACACGAGACTGTCCTAGCAGTGATATCAGCCAGCTCCCTCAGCACCTTTATGTATATATGTATATATATACACATATATACATGTATATATGTATATATATATACATGGGTTATGTATATAACCCATCAGGTCCCACAGACTTCTGTATGTTCAGTCAAAGTATTCCCTAACCTGATCACCCCCCACAAAAGTAGGTTTTCCTTCTTTCAGATCCTTCTATCAGTGACCTGGGACTGCTGAAGGCAGCTCTTACCAGCAAAAATGGAGGCAAAAAAAAAAAAACAAAAACCAAAACCAAAAATAAACCACCAACAGGTCTGAGCAATTCAGGTTTTCCATGTCCTTTGTCACAATGTTCTCTGCCCTATTCAGTGGCAGCCCAACATTTTTCCTGCTCTTCCTATCACTGTTGATTTGCCTACAGAAACTATTCCTGTTAACTTTCCTGTTCCTGTAAGATTCTACACTTGATGATATCTGGCTTTCCTTTACTCCATCCATGTGGAATCAAGTAGTGCCTTGTACAATCCTCCTGACCTAAGCCTGCTTCCACATATTGCCAAATGGCATTTTTCAGCTTCTACTACGACGCATAGTTTTCTGTTCTTGTTAAGACCTAAAAGATTTCTGATATAAATTGTAATATTTCCCCTCTAAAAACATTCAACTTGTACCCAGAGAACTCCAGTTGTGCATTCACAGAGCACAAAGCATAGATCAGTCAAGTTTTTTCATTGACCTCCAATAATGGAAACTGAATACCTTCAAATGCCTCTTAAGAAATGGGGGAAAGATTCTGAGTCTCGTTGTCATGGGAGAAGGAAAGAAATGAGCATTGACAGAAAAAATGCACTATGAAAAAAAAAAAGATACTTGAGGATGTTCAACACTCCCCTATTCTAGTGGCTGTCAATAGTTTTGTAGGCACTAAAGAAAGCAAGAGCTAGAAGGCAGTAGTTAAAAGAAAATTACAGGAGTACTTTGTGTGCAAGCTTACAAGGTTATAATCCTTGGTAGAAAATGGCAACAGAAAAATACACAAAGACCTGGATCCTCAAAGGTACACAGGCAGTGTGTTGGGTGGCTCAGTGTGTACTCACCTGAGAATCTGGGCTAGAATTACCTACTTTATTATTTAACACTTGGGAGTGATGTCTGAAATGGAGGTGTGTGGGAGCAAGGGATAGGCATAAACATATCCCAGGGGCAGCCATTTAGGTCAATTCCTTTTTGTTAAGGCTTCCCCAGCACTTCCCTCTGGTTATTATAACACCTACTCCACACACTGTACTCTGGCCCTGGTGTGAAAAGAGAACCTTAAATTATACAGCAAAGCTACAAGTTAACTTGAATTAAGTGTAAGAAATGTGATGAAACTGGACATTTGTAAGTATTTTAGGGAAAAGAAACCTAAGGGAAGAGAGACAGCAGCAGCAACAACAGTAAAGAATACTGGGGAGTTTTGTGCAACAAGTCTTAGGGGACATGAGAATCTTCACCTCTGTTTTACAGTAGAGAGGCTGATGTACAGAGAGGAAAAACAACTCCTCTGAGCTCAGTCACAAGGTAAATGACAGAGCAGAGAATGGAATCCCACTCTTTGACTCAGTGCCCTGTTCACAGGTCCATCTGATAATGGCAAATCACCTGAAAGGAATTCTCAAAAAGGGAAGCAATGGCCAGGGAATTCTTTCCAGTTATTACTGTGAAGACTGTGGTAGAAAATATTTCCTCCCTTTTAAGTCAAGAGACAATTTATGTTCATGTCACTTAGCCTTGGAAAGATCTCCCATCATGTGTCCTTGGAGAATCATCCTCAGAAATACTGAAGAGGGGGATGATGTATATGAGGATGCAACACACACTGATCAATGCTGACTTTCAGTGATTAAATACAAAAATTTCTTGTCTGGCTCTGACACATCAATTTAAATATCTTTTCACTCTACTAAATATACCTCTGGACTTAATTTACAACTTAAGCTTTTTTCTTTGTTGAAATTCACTACATATTAAAAAACCTTTGGGCCACTTCAACTTCATGTCCAAACCTTACTTCCATCATACCTCATATTTGAGAAATACCTTTCTCTCTTTTACTACAGCTGCTTAGCTCAGTCTCCTCCCAACCACAGATGTCTCCCACTCAATATGGTGTCCCTCTCCCCACATGACACAAAGTTGCCTCCCTTCTCCAATCAAAGGATGAAGTAAAGCAACAACACCAGTCTGAGGGGCTGCAAAACAGCTAAGAAATTAAACTGACCAATAATCTAAACCATAAGCATGGAAGTAAACTACAAAAAAAACACACACAATTAAAACCCAAAATATTTAATCAATGTTTACCAACTTATAGCAACTCCTGCTGTATTTATGCATAGGGATTACATGAGGTAAAAGGAGTAATCATCATGGGATCATGGATCACACTGGCAAAGGAGTAGCAGACAATTGGCTTGATAATTGGCAAGTTGTCATGGACTTGGGGTTCAAGGTGGGGTTTGGCAGGGTTTGTTGCTGTTGGTTTTTTTTAAGTACAGTTTTCAAAGGTGTTTAATTTAGCTGATATGCTTAACCCTTCACTTATGTGACTGATCCTTAAGGTTTCTACTGTACAGCAGCGATGATTCAAAACAGGCATTTTTACTGCCTTGCTGAATCAGCACCTGGGTTTGATAACACCTTTATCAAGGTATTCTCCAAAGCACTTCCAAAAGGATTCTATGCAAGCTTTCAAAGCAGACTCTCATAGTGAATCTAATCCAGTTTCCTGCAATGCAGCCTGCAAAATTCATCCCTTTAAACTCTGAGTGTAATGCCTGGAGTTCAAGGAGAACAGGCAATCTAAAAATCAATTCTGTTTTGATATAGAGAACAAAGATAAACATAAGCCATATTCATCAAAACAGAAGTTATCTTCAACTAGGGGCTGCTTGGGTGGCTGGTTCCTTGATAATGCAATGTATCAACCTCTTTACCAATAGCCAAGTATAAAATCTACTGTATGCTTTGCTTTAATTGAGACATTTGTGTGACCTGCTGGCTTATGCTTATCTTTTTAGCTCTTTCCAATGCATAAACACATGGAAGGTGTGTGGGGATGATTCAGGGGAGGTACAGACTTGTACTAGTAAACACAGAGGGGTGGCCAAACCCTGGAGCAGTCTTCCTAGAGAGGTGGGTATCAACCCCGTGCTTGCCAGTGTTTAAAAGAGATTTGGACAATGGCTTTAACAATCCACTTTAACTTTTGGCCAGCTCTAGAGTGGTTCAGCCCAGAAACATAAAAGAGCAAGATGAAGGGTGGAAACATGGTCTCCATATCTACACACTAGCTTGGGCCCAGGAAAAAAAAAATCTAATCACACCAACAAAGAGCTGTGACCAAAGATTTCAATTACCTACTCTGCAGATGCAGACAGCTTGACGTGTGTCTTTAGCCTTAAATTTTGGCCCATCAAACAGAGGCACAAAACCCTGCTGTGCTAAAATTAGACCAACCTTTGTCAAGAAGAAGGTGGGAAAATATAACCAGCTTCCGAGCTGGAAAATCTGTCCTTTTTTGCTCAAGTCCCCACAAGTTTTCACGTCTCTGCCTCATGCTTCAGCTCATAGTAGAAGTATATTCCTGATGACTAGCACTAATTCTGATAGCAACAGGATTTCTGATGATGATTTAAGGATGCAGAGAGCAACTAGAGATACTGCTCAAATTAACTGCAAAAAACCAAACACCTACAGTCCACTCTAAGGCCGCTCTTGGTTCCTTCACAGGTCCATTGGTGACTGGAATGTTGAGGGAATGCACAGGAGCCAAGTGCTGGAGGCCTGACCTGGAGATTGCTTTCCTGCAAATTGAAAAGAAAAAGACAAATAAATTGAGTGTATATATGAAGTGTATATATAACAAATATATCTCTCCAACATAATCACCCAATATCCTCCCCAGCCTTCTCCAGCAATCAGAAGAGGCAGCAATGCATTTCATTTCAGCTTCAGTGAAATGGTGCTTGAATGCCATCTCCTGCTAAAGCAGTTTAGGAAAAGAATAAAGCAACCTGATCACTGGAAATTACTGTTTAATGGAGATCAGTTACTCAGCTGGCACTAAGCTGAAATATCAAATCCAGTGGACTGTCTGTGGTTGTGTTTGCCAGTGTTAGTGGAGTCCTCATGCATTTCACCTACTCCTTACACACCAACTAGATCTGTCAAATCAATTTATGCATAATTCCAAATACCATTCATAAGAGAGAGGAAATATGAGTTTATACAAAGAATCAAACACTTGTTGCTTTTACTCAGTTTATAGTCTGGGAAAAGTCATCCATTCAGCATTCAACTACAATGTAAAACTAGACATGGGGACACCACCAGGAAGGGTAGCATAAACTGCTACCTTCTTTGATCATATCAGAATCCCTCAAGGAATTACAGCTTCTTTCCACTTATATTTCGATTTCAGTTCTATCTTTCTGGCCCAAAGAAATTTTTACAGCTCTTGAGGCACAGATGTGACCTTCCTCAGAAGTCATAGGTGGTGGCCAGAAACACTCCTGAAGCTGGCTCCACAGTGCTGAGGGAACATCCCCCCTGCCTGTCTCCCTTCAGACACCCAGCCCTGACAGAGCTGTCTCCACACCAGTGAGCCCTCAGGTGGAAGCACAGTATGTTGTCAATACAAAGCCCAGCTGCACCTAAGCAGTCTATTCCCTACAGCTTCCCAAAACTATGGCATTGTACATATTAGAACCTGATGGTAGTGGCCAAAATAATCTCACAACTTCAGCTCCAGTGATTCAGAAGAGGACAAATATCATCTCAGAGAGATATCTCCCTTTGTAAGCCAAATAGACACATCGCCCACAAAGTAAAATGACAGGCTGTTTGTGTAAAGTGCATTTTTGTGATACCGCTCCCACGGCGCTGCAGCTATTTGTAGCATCTCCTAATCTTACCACTGTCCCAAGGCAATAAAGGTCAATTGAGCCAGTGGAGACAATCCAGGTCAGCCATATGCTAAATAAATCTTTTCATTGTCCTGAAAATATACAGTGCAATATATATCTGCAGTAAAGGAGCTTGGAAGCCTCGCTGCTCACAGTGCATGTCTGGAAAAATTGAGAGAACTGAAGCAGAATCTCTTAAACCCCCTCTCTTGTGGGCAGCATGAACAACTCAGAACATTAACATCAGTCTCTGATCATCCAATAACCACTTTCTACTTAATGTGGGCAAGACTTTGACATTAAGGGGTTTTTTTTTCCCAAAATATTTTGCATTTGATAAAAAAGGGGAAGAAGCCCAAGAAAAGTACTTTTACCATCTGGCAATGTATCAGGAGGGAACAGTTTTGCAAGAACGACTATATGCCAAATATATAAGTACAACATAAGCTACGCATCTCAATAACCGGACTAAAGCCTTAGAGAAATAAGTTACAAGAAACTAAGGACTATATTTGAAAAACTATGTTTTTCAAATATATTTTTCAAGAAAACTTCTCAATATTTGGCAGTTTCTTTCCATGCTGTTTTCAGTATCAATGTAATTATTCAGGCTTCCTAAACACAGGAGTACATTCTTGTGCCTATTTGTGGTTCATAACATCTTCATTTATTTGGGTGGAAACAGGGCAGTATCACTTTTTCCACTCTGCATCACTGACAGGGGTAAAGCAAACCTCCTTAGGCCTGTCCTCACAACAGAGGAAGGTAAATATGTGTAATGAGTGCTTGCAGACATCTCAGCACCAAGCCCCAGATACTATTTCAAGTCAGAATTAGAGATGCGCAAGCCTCCCACAGGAGAACCTGACACTTGGCCCACATTTCTTTAAAAGGAAGCTGAGGCTGATGAGCCTTTTTGGGGGAGACCTGGCACAGTTTTGTGCCAACAGCCTGCCCTTCCTCTGCACGCCAAGCTAGATTTATGACTTGCTTGGAAAGTACACATACACAAAACACAGGCATAACAATAATGCCTTTTTTTTCCCCCCGTGTGTTTTAAAGTAAAAGCCTTAAAATTATCTCAGGGACTGCCAATTTGCATGAGCCAGCTAGAAGTGACCCTTAGGCCCAGGAACAAGCTAAAAAATATCTACTTTTGCACAGTTTCTTATCAGAATTTTCTCTCAGAGCAAAGAGAGAAAAAGTGTCAAAACACAGCATATGCACTGCAGAAGCCTTTCCCATTAAAAAAGGAGGCCAAGCTGAAGAGCAAACACATGGCCTTCTAATAAACATAGACAGACCATAGACAGGAAAAAGGGGGGAAAAGGAAGGTAGCATGAATCTGATAACAGAGCAGATGCTGAGTATCCAGGTGATCATATCTCATATTACTCTGACAAATTACACCACCTGACACTTTTCCAGCAGCAAGGTAACACGATTGGCTTTTAGTTATCTTTCCCAGAAATTTCATCTCCACTGTGCTGAGTGCATGAATGAAAACACAGGCTTGACAGTCAGCCTTTCCCATAGATGTAATCACTGTTCCCTGATAAGAGACAGACAGAAAAAGTGAATCTTTGGTCTCATCATATATTCCATTCTTCAGACTATGAAGAGCACAACTTTGCTAAAATGGGCACAACCAGCCCCATTGCTGATGTAGTAACCAACAGCTAGGAAATATTTCCACATAAATAATGATCTGTATTTTGATAACCACTTTTTCACATTCAGTAATCAGTTATTTGTAGCAGATCTTATTATTGACTTAGCTAACACACCACCATTGAGAACAGGCATGGGTACACATAAATGCCTGTGTCACTGAATACACAACTAACAAAAATATCTGATACTAATTCCATAGTTGATACCATGAAGGAAATTCTTTAACAGAGCAGTCAGCTGTCTTGAAAACCAAAAGCAATCACACATTCAAGTACACTGACTTTATTTTTTAAAAGCATTACTTTTGCATTGCTGCAAAGTCAGGCGAGACTCAACCTACTTATTAGATCAAAGGATACATATTTGATCAGGGGAGATTTGAGCTTATATCCCAGCCTTTGGCTTTATTGAGCATTTTCCTCCTCTGAAGGCATGTAAATATCCACCAATGGGTTCTTTAGACTGAACAATTTTACCTGAACCTTCAAAGAGCACAACAATTAGTCAATAGTATGCGACTTATTTAAGTGCTAAGAAAAAATCTATTTGGAATAGAAAGAGTAAGTTACTGTAGCTTGTGTTAACAGCTTTGACTGTCAATTTAGTTGTCACTGGTAGTGGAGTTGCTGCCTTTTCAAGGCTGGGGTCATCCTCCTCCTTGATATATGAGCATTACCATAGGGGTAACCTCTCAGCTGCAAAGTTGAAAGAATCTAAAAATGCAGAGAGACTAGCTCCCACAGATGCTATGGCTAGGACATCTGCCAGCAAAGATGTTTTTACCTAGATGTTTACAGAGAAAGGGACAATCATTTGTATAATGATGTTTAAGATACAATAGCCCTGAATTTCTTTGAATATTCTATGTGGGTAAACTGTACACCTGCCAGACTTCAGCTTTGCCAACTATAGCTCTAAAAGCCCTGTAACAAGGCCAGACAGCACCTGCATACTGTTTGAACAACTGATATGTGGCTGAGTTTATTTTGAGGTCACTCCAAATAAACTCCTGCAATTTGGTGCTTATGAATGTTATAAAGAAAATGTACTCGCTAATCTCCGGTATTATTTAAATTTTCCCCATGCATCCCTGCTGACTGCACCAGGACCCTGAAACCCATTGTTCCCAGCTTGCCTCCTGGGCATGTATTCTCCTCATTTTTAGCTGACTACTGGGCAGTGATTATTTCACTGCAACATTGATTCCCAGATTTTTTGCATTTGCTGTGAAAGGAGCCAACTTCAGCCAAATTAAATAATCTGTCTGGTGCACCAACCCATTCCTGACAGTAGCCAGTAGCAGGTGTTCAGAGAAGCACTGGCATAAATTGGGTGATCCTTCCCCTGATATACTCCAGTCACAGTTTCCAGTAATCAGTAGTTTAAGGACTTCCTGAGCTGCAGGCTGCTTCCAGACCTTGGCACTTAATAGCCTGTAATGGCTTTTTACTCTAGGAATGTGTCGGTCCTTCCCTGAATCCATTTATAGTCTTGGTCTCCACAGCAGGCTATGTAATAAGCTCCACAATTTAATTATAGGCAATGTAAAGTACTTCCTTCTGTCTGTTTCTAAAATCCTGCCTGATAATTCAATTGCTGTACCATATTGTAAGTAAGAGCAAGTAATCACTTGCCTCTCTACACCTCCTGTGATTTTATGAATCTACTGATATACCCCTTAAATCACCACAATCCCAAGTAGAAGCACCCTAGACTACCTTAAACTTCTGCTAATCCTGAATCTATTCTATCTTTATCAATGTTCTGTAGCTCATTTATGAGGTTTTTAATGTACAATTGCCAGAACTAGAAAAAAATTCAACATCTGGCTGCACCCAAGTGGTGATGTCATCACACTTTGTGCATTGTTCTCTTTAATTATCCAAAGATCTCTTTCCTGAGTGTTAACTGATAATATGAAGTCCAAACTCGATAGCTTTTTAATCCTGCACATGCATTATTTTGCCTTCACCGATCTCACATTTCAACTGCAGTCTGCTTCAGAGTCATTCAGCATCATGAGATCTTTCTGAAAATTTCTGCAATCAGACCATGCCCACTCCAATAGTGCAAGACAAGTTTTACTCCCTTTCATTTTGCTTCCAATGCAACTGGTCCCATCACAGCACTGCTCCCATCACAGGCCCCCAGTGGTCCTCACCAGTAAACACCCAGGTAAACCCTGAACACCACCTTAGTGCTTGATACATTTAAATAGTTGTTTAACCATGAGGACACCCTGCCTTCCACCTCTGGTTTCTGTACCAGAAGCTGTTTCTTTTACCCCATCAAAGCTTCCTAGAAGCCCACATGGGCTCACCTTGGCCAGACCACCCCAGTCCACAGGCCTCATGTCTCTATCACAGCAACCTCTGCTTCACAGGTCCTGGTTAGTGAAAGCTGCGTTGGCTCTCCTCCAGCACATCACATTCAGCAGTGTGTTTACCAATTCTGCGTCTTAGCAGCAGCTTTACAGTTCCTCTGATTAAAATTTGCTGCTGGATTGCCCCATCAGCGCTCTGTGAACCCATGTGACCACCCCACTCCTATAGGAGAGGAGCTCACTTAACAGAGGATTTATAAAGCCCTCTCAGCAGTTTCTTATTTTAATTCCACCAGAATACTTAGCAAAATCAAACCTTAGTGATTAGTTACTGCCCTTTTTGTGGTCCTAAGCCTCTTACATTAACCTTCCCATTTTCCTCAGGTTCATCTGCACAAGTAGGCAGCTCAGCCTAGGACACTCTCAAGCACCCTCAGCACTGAACATTGATGCAAAAAATTCAATTAGCACTAAAAGAGACAGACCTTTCAAAAGCCCTCATGAAATGCTTTCCTAAGCATCTGTCACTCCCTGCTGCCCAGTGAACCAGTGTATGGAAAAGCCAAGATTTGGGTAATTTCCCAGCCAGTCAACATCCGTATCACCAATACCCCAAACAAACCTTTCCTGCCTCTCTCTCCACCCCGCACCAGAGCTGTCTGAAATAAGGTGCATGGAAATTGGCACATATCCATGAAACACTGCAGCTCCATGCAGCTCTGGGCAGCTTTGCTCTCAGCCTCAAGCCCAGCCTTCCTCTACCTGGAGCAGCTCATGGTCCACAAGAGACTGACCTGAAGAGAGTGAAACAAATTCCCACTACAACAATCTTCCCAAGCGCCTCCAACAGCAACCACAGAGCTGTAACACACTGCATCGACTCCCTAGTAAGTTCTGCTAGGAACATTTGGATCTACCACATCAATAAACACTTTATTCAGCTTGTATTGAGCAGGTGCAAGACCAAACAGCCCGCAAGCCTTCCAACAAAAGGAATTATGAGGCAAAGCAGAGGGAGCAGAAAAGAACTGCAGAAAGTTGGATCAGGTTAACAGAGGAAATGCCTCTATGACATGATGATGTCTTTTCTGCATCAACACTGGAAGTTCACAGACATTTCTGTGTTATGCACATTTTTTAAAATATCTTTTGGTATTCTTGCCCCTCAGACTCTGGGTACAAGAGTGGCAGGTTACTTTTCCTATCCCAAAAGAAAAATTGGATTCATGAAGCAGGTTGTGTATTACAAGAGGCATTCACAAGTTGTGGCATGAATGTTTGCAGTTTCTTCAGTGTAGACATGCAAATCATCCCTGTCCTGTGGTTATACTTGTAGCTTGATTTAGTGTCAAAACAGTGTAAGTTCAAATGCCAAAGATCTCTACTATATTTTTTTTTCTCTTCTCTGCTTCACTTGACCAGTAGGCATACATTAAGCACCAAATTTTACCTTTTGGAAAGCAATTTATGGTTTCAATTTAATCCTGAACTGTGCTAAATTATTCAACCCCTTAAATCTTATCTTCCATCAAGAGTTCATCTTCTCAGAAGCCAGAGAAAGCACACAGTTTTGTGTCAGCTCCTATCAAGGTGACCAATATATCTTGTCCCAGATCTATAAGTCACTTCAGAGTCTCCATTGCACTAAAATCAGGGTGACTTTGTTCCTGCATGCCTTCATTGGCCAGGCCCTGGATCCAGCTCATTCCCCTGCAAACTCTAACAACCCTCATCTGCAACGTGAATACTGAATATGGCTCACATCCAAGATGTGGATAATTAATAAGATAATTACAAGAAAAAGTCCAAGTCACGTGGAATTCTCTCTGAGCTCCTATCAGAGCTCAGATTTCCATATATCAATGGTTAACACCTATTTCTTCTTCCTGCTCATTTGAGGCTTTTTTTTTCCTTTCTCCTAATTTATTCTCTAGATTTCTTAGCAAATAGGATAAAACATGAACGAGACTTATGGCACAAGGCAATGAAATTTTAGTACCAACAGGATTTCTCACAATATTTTGTTTAAAATTTCTGAAACTATATGTACAAATAGGGTGCTTTCTCTTGCCACAAAAAATGACAGGCCTTGGATGACTCCTTGTAGTAACAGAAATGCCAGCACTAAGTTTCATGTGGAGAGGGTTAAAAATCACCAGGAGAGAGCTGGTGATGCAATAAAGATGAAGAGTATTCTCTATTCCTCCAATTTACTGAGAAAGAGACTAAAAAAGGAGCCTAGGAAAGCTAGAGATAAAAAAAGACACAGAAGCTTTCTTGAACTGATTTATTTTGCTTTATTTTTGCTTCAGTCAAAATCAATTTGCTTCAGGAAAGGGTTTAAATTTTGTCTAGCCTTTAGCTTTTAAAGCTATGAATATATCAGGTCTGGAAAAGACCTTTTAGGTCATGATATCCAGGCAACTGTATTTCAGGCAAACTAATCATATGTGTGAATTCACAAAGTTAAGGACCCATTTCAAATCTAGCCCAGTTGTAGCTTCTTTCTAATTCCTACTGAGAAGCTAGGCTACATCTCCACTCTCTTCATCATCAAAATCTTTTTTTTTTCTTTGTAATTTCCATTCAATATGCACGCCCCTGCACGATCTTCCTTAAATTCTTATTATTAGGATTTTCACATTTCATCCAAAGAGTTAAAGTTGAACTGACAACCAATGATTTTATATGATCCTTTTACAGAATAAAAGGCAGCTGAAAGTTTTGATGCAGAAATCTTTAAACCTTTGGATCAAAATCCTTTGAGTGAGTTTATGTAGGGCAGAGATGTGCAGAGGGAGTTAGAAGCTCACATTTCAAAGATTCTGGAATCAATTGAGTAACCAAGATGATAAAATTTAATCACTGTCTTTCCAAGCAAACAACAAGAAATGCTCTAGGGAACTCTGAGCATAAATGATTTCCAGCTGCATCACAGACTGGACATCAGCATTAGAGAAGATTGATACGTTTTTTTACTATTGCAGAAAGCAAAAGAAGTCTGAATGAGAATCATTTTCATACATTTCATCCAGACAAAAATCATGGGATATGCAGGACCTGCAATCTGTAGTTCAAGTATAGACAAACAGTGGCAACAACAAATTGGATGGACATGACTATGGTATGATTGTGACTTTTTTTTTTAAACAATATTCCAAAATATTTAAAAAAAAGAGAGCAGACATTCTATGTTATCACTCTGCCAACCAGATAAAAAAAAATTAGGCTCTTTTTTCAGGGTACTTCTTGGTGGCATCGATCAATATTCATTTGATCTGGAAGATAAGGAGAAGGAAAACAAAACAAGACAGGAAGGAAGGGAGGAATTTAGAGCAGCATTTAAACATTAGTTTGGAAATGTTTTCTTGCCACTCAGATGCTAGCACATGCTTTCTAAAACAACTTAAGGTAATTTCTGTATCAGACCAGGATCCTTTGTTGGCATAAGCTATTTACACAAGCTGAAATGTCATTATGATTCAAGTACTATGCAGCCTCACATAAACTATATAATAAACTACTATGTTTTTCTTTTTTTCTACAAATCCAATCTGTGCCTTGCATTTTTTCATTGTAAGCTTCAGATAGTTGTTTCAAATATGGATTTTTTTGGAACCTATCCATGCCAATGAATAATTGTTCTTTTCTTTGTGTAGTATTTTTCCTTGAAAATGGAAACACCAAAAGTTGTGATTGTCCATTTCCACATTTTTCCCCATTCTAAGCTTTCATTTAGCACACAAGGGTCTCAAAGGGGTTAAAAATAAGCATCTTCCAGTTCTGAGTATGCAAACAAAAAATTAAAAGTTAATGGAGATTCATACTTACTAGACAAAAGAAAAATAATTTCACAACTTGTAGACAGTGGATTTAAGAAAAAAAGGAATATTATAGGGGATGCCAGAACAAATTTATTACCAAGTATTGATATAAGAATCAAATTTTCTTCCTTCCAGATATATAAATATCTAAGACTCAGGGAAAAACCCAGAATAAAAGCAAGCTTTAAAACAATCCAAAACAACCATTTTTTCCTAACAAAATATTTTGCAAGCACACAGGACAGAGAAATACCCCCTCTTCTGAAAATAAAGTTAAATTTTCACACTCCAAACACAGAGCCCAGAGAGCAGAGCAGGGAAGGGAGTTCAGGCTTTGTCTGCATAGTTCATGGGAAAAGAAAAGAGGAAAAAAAAAAAGAGAAGGGAAAGAAAAAAGCCTACATTTACTTTTCATTAGTGTGACACTCAAGAAAGACAGATAAAAATATAAAACTACCATTCACTAACCAAATAAATTTTCTTTCTCCCTAAGGAAGGAAGTCCAGCAACTGAGATAAGACAAAGGTTTTCTCCCCTACTTCCCCTTCCCAAGATCCTATGAGATACAAAAATTGATGCAAAAAAAATTTCAAAAAACGTTTTTCTTTTCATTCCTCACCACAAAGACTACACAGTTTGATGGCATCTACTGCTGTGCTTAAAAATATTGTTTTGAGCACCTGGGACAAGAGGCCCTTAATGCCTCAGGGTTTGGCAGCTGCCAAGTGAGACAAGCACCACCACGCTCCAAGAACCTGTACCTTCCTCCTCTCCACCATTCTCCACTGTCTTCCTTTCCCTCTGGCATGGTTTTTATGCATTCCTTCCCATCCCAAGGAAGCAGAGGTGTGTCCACCACTTTCAATTCCCTCTGTTTGAGGCAAACTGAAAGAGCTCAGCAGAAGGTGGAGAAAGAAAATTTACTGCAGTAAGTGAATGGCAGATGAAAACAGAAAGCATCAGTTCCCCACAGCAAGTCTGTGTAGAAACCCATCCCTGCAGGACCCCATCCCAAGCTCAGATTCTAATCAAAAGGCTTTGATTACTTTTAGCAAGTTTTAGGATCAAAGAATAGAGACTTAGGGATAAAATTTCATCCAAAAAAAATATCTTAAACTAGGAATGAAGGATGTGTGTAGAAAATGAAATAAATTACCATCTTCCCCTCTCCTCATCAGCAACAACTGTATGGCAAACACAGGAATGAGGAAAAAATCTTGTCTCCTGACAAGATTCCCCCTCTCCCTTCAGTCCACAGAAAGCAGAAAACTTAAGAAACAGCTTAAAAATAACTTCCAAAACTGGAAGAGAATCTGACTCAAGCCCTGATGTGAGGTGTTAAACTTAGAATACCCAGTAAGTTTATAAAAAATTAATTCCCACTCACAGAATATGCTGAGTAGGACAGGACCCATCAGGACAAAGTCCAGCTCCTGGCCCTGCACAGGACACACTGAGAATCACTCCACGTGCCCAAGAGCATTGTCCAAACGCTTCATTAACTCTGTCAGGTGCTGTGACCACTGCCCTGAGGAGCCTCTTCCAATGCCCAACCACCCTCTGGGTGAAGAACTTTTTAGTCATATTCAACCTACATCTCCCCTGATGCAACTTCAGGCCATGGCCTGTGGTGCTGTGGCTGTCCCAGAGCAGGGGTCAGTGCCTGTCCCTCCTGAGGGAGCTGTGGCTGCACCGAGGGCTCCCCTCAGTCTCCTCCAGGCTGAACGGGCCCAGCGCCCTCGGCCGCTCCTCACACGGCCTCCCCTCAAGGCCCCTCACCATCTCTGGGCCCTCCTCTGCGCTCTCTCCAACAGTTTCACGTCTTTTTTACATTGTGGCACCCAAAGGTGCCCCAGCACTCGAGCTGAGGCCGGCCCAGCCCCGAGCAGAGCAGGACAATGCCCTCCCTGGCCTGGCTGGCCATGCTGGGCCTGTGCCCCAGGACAGGCACAGCCCTCCTGGCTGCCAGGGCACTGCTGGCTCGTGTTCAGCTTGCCATGACCAGGACCCCCATGTCCCTTTGTGTGGCTCTGCCTTCCAGCCTCCCCTTCCCCAGTCTGTCCATACATCCATGGTTACCCTGTCCCAAGGGCAGAATCTAGCCCTTTCCCTTGCTGACCTTCACATGGGTGATTGCCCAGTCCCCTGATTTGTCAAGGTCTCTCTGCAGGGCCTTCCTGCCTCCAAAGGAGTCAACAGCTCCTCTCAGTTTGTATCACCTGCAAACTTGCTCAGCATCCCTTCCAGTCCTGCATCCAAGTCATTTCTGAAGGTGCTGAAGAGCACAGGGCCCAAGACAGAGCCTTGTGGAGCCCCACGGTGACAGCGACAGGTCCCCAGCCTGATGTCCTCCCTTCACAGTAACCCACGAGCCAGTGCTCACCCATTGCATGGTGTGTTCATCCAGCTGTTCAGCTCTGAATAGAACATGAATTGTCTACCAAAAATACTTGTGATTGAAGCTTATTCTTGGTAATCAACTTTGCAGTTACACATAACTTTTTTTTTTTTTTATCAGACTTTCTGTAGCAAACCTTAACATTTCTGCCTGGAGGAGAAATCACACCAGGTTTCACATCAGATTAAGACAACAACATTGCCTGTGTCACACATTGTTATAAATCTCACCAGAATCACAGTGAGGGCCTTCTCCCTTCACCACGCAGCAGACATTGAATTGTGCTGCAGGGAGAGCAAGGCACTCTCAGTCAGGAGAGAAATTATTGCATTCCCTCCCAACCCCAAGGGACAGCTGTCACAGGGTCAGCCTATGTCTCACTCTTGGAATAGGGAAACTTTCAGGGAGACATTGAGGCAGAAAAATGCAGGCAGTACATCAACTAGGGCAGTGATCTCCATGCTGAGAGGAAAGTGGAGGATTTTAGTTCTGTTGATCTAGTTAAACAAATGGTATAACTGGAGTTTGGGTTGTGTTTCTTTTCTTTTGGAACCAATTTAAGAAATGTTCATTTTTCTCATAATATGCCCTTTTCTTTTTTTCATCTAAATTCTGTTAAATTATACATATGTGGTTCTGCTTCCTCCCTGTTGACTCATCAGCTGTATACAAGCAGGCTAAAATAACCTCCACAATACAAAGCACTGTCAAATGCATATAAGAAGAAAACAGCAAGGAGGAAGGAGACTTGTTTTTCTTCTAATTTCTTTTTGGCTACAGTAATACTGGGTGCTGCTTGTCTTGTGCCTATAGAGCTTCAGAAAAGGAGAGTAAATTGCTCGTGCTCCTTCCTTTAGGGCTGGCTAAATGCTCAGACAGAAAGACCTGAAAGACAACCTTGACCTGGACAAGATCTGGACATTAAGCTTATGACAGGACATGCCATATTACTTGGACATTTTTTAATTTGAAAGAGATTTTGAGTGTAAACCAGAGATTTGCAATGCCACACTCTTAACTCTTGTGTTGGTGCATTGTTTAGTCACTGGGGTCAAAATACTGATTTGAAGTTAAGTCACCGGTAAGTTCACGATAGAAAGAAAATATTACTTGTTTATGCACTGGTTTCATTATAAAAGAATAAGACCAGTATCTGAGGCTTTTTTTTTAACTGACAGCATAGGAGATTAAAATCCTTTACCACAAAATTACAGAGCAAAAGGTATCAACTGTACAATCATCCCACCCATTTTTATGCTGGAATAACACTTGCTGCCCTGAGAAGGTAGATCAATCACCAGATTCAATCCAACTTCCACCTCATATTTTCTTGGGATTTTTCAAGAAGGGAGCCACAAATCCAAGTGTCTTAATCCTCTTGCACAGGACTAGCTACATGTCCCCTAAGATGTGACTTGTGTGGGAATGCTGAGTCATTTTACATTGGCACACAACTAAATAGTCATTAAATCATGCTGGTTTCAGGTAGAATTAAATCTGGATTAAAAAGCAGCTAGAGGGAACTGCTCATCATGCCTTGAACTGGCACTGTCTCCAGATACAGCACTATTAAAAGAAAGAAAATCCAACTCTGGTGAATTAAAACCAAGTAGCATTTTCTTTGTTTCATTACATCAGCCCCACCAAGCACAGCAAGGTACAGAAATGCAGTAATATATTTTTTCTCCCCACATATTTTACTGCTGTATCACCTATTCAAAAAGACACACACAGAGAAACCATTTCTTTAGATAGCAACCATCTGTTGGATGAAATCACACCTTGACCACAAAATGACCATTGTTCTATCAAACAGGAGCAAAAATATCCCAGCTGCCTTTTGCTCCTGGCAGATACAGAAGCAGCCAGGACAGGACACCCTTTGGAAGTTCACATATGAAATGAAACCTGACCTTTTCTTTGCATGGAATTCCAAACTGCGTTAGATCATCTGATCTGATGGGATCACAATGCAGATGTAAAAAACACCCAAATGCAGGACCAGGTTACTTACAGTTATTCACTATGCCACTTTCCCAGCACTCAAAAAAGGACTGAATCACTGGGTGTTATTCTGACTTTGGTGCTACATCCACTTTAGAGGGAGGAATAAATTCTCCCCTTAAACTCCATCCTGTATATCCCTTCAATAAAGCCTTCAAGAAAATACTAATGGGTAGCGAAGTGAGAGAAAAAATATTTTGAGTAGGGTGCTACTGGAATAATATTTCCCTCTTTCTAGTGACAGCCCTTAGAGGAAGGACAGTGCAGCTTGGCCAAACCAGCCAGCTTGGCTGGGAACCTGGCCCACAGCACATGAGTCACTGAGGAAGAGGAGGACATCCCACCTCTGTGTGCTACTGCAGCAACCTGCTCCAGCTTCATTCTTCCAGCTGCCTTTACCAGAGCAGAAGGACAGAATGAACATAGTTAAGAGAGAACATGAATAAAAGGCACATAGCAAAAGACACAGAAATCCTGAAATTTGAAGGGGAGCATGACCAATTTCTGCTCAACCTAGGATTTAAATGTACTTTTTAGGACTCCTTTTTGCTGCTCTAAAAGTGAACATGATCATCCCATGGTGATGGTAGGACAGATTTCACATCCTGGCACATCTACATGAGCAACAGGAAAGAGAGGGGCAATGCTCTGCTCCCAAGTCTTGCAAAAAAGGTACCTAACTGGTGAAGTTAATATGACCAAAACAGCCATCCTTTCTGGCTGCCCTTGCAGCAGATTATCTTGGCAACTCCACAGGTGATGCTTCTTCCTTACAGCCACATTCAGGCTTTCAAGCCATGAAGTGATACTGAAAGGTTATGAAAAGTTCCTACTGAGAAAAATCCACCAGGGAGTCAACTGCAACTACTCAGTAAGATCCTTCCAGATACAGCCAGGTAACTTCTTTTAAAACAAATACTGCACTAAAGCTCTTGCAGAGATAAAGTTCTGGGCAACAAAAAAGGAAAGAAAAATAAATGTCTTCTGTGGAAAAGCAAGACAGACACATATATATATAATAATAAAAAAAATAGGTGAAATACTCTTGCTACCCTTTTGCCTCAGATTTTCTTCTATCTATTGTCTGTTCCTGGAGCTGAGTAGGGATGGCCACTTCTGAACATGTAGAGACCAGTAGCTGCCTTGCTGAGATGAAGAGCCCTCATCCCCAACTGGCAAATATGGTGTCACTCCAACTCCAGTGAAGTAATACCACTTTGGATCACTTGAGACATTATCCACAAATTAGCTCTTAAGAGACTAGCAGTATTCTATTAAATCAATTATTTATGAGTAACACCAAGCAAGAACTGAGTGGAAAAAAAATAAATTAGGCATTGTCAGGAAAAATTTAAAAGAGCAAGAAAAACACTCCAATTCCCATTGCTGTTGGGAGGTACAGAAGCAGATAACTTCTTTGCATGGTAGGGACTAATACAACATCATAACCCACACCAAATACTTCAGCTTAAATTTTTAGACTACTTAATTTTCACTAGTCCAAATAAGAGTGTGAAAATTACTTTCGCTTAATACCATCTTACTGCAACTGAGGCAAAGTCTGTGCCCCTCAGACTACAATAACCTGAAAAGAAATTGGTAAGGGAGTGTCTACAGGAGACAGTGCTCTGAAGCCTCTCCTTCACACTCATCAAGTGCAAATTTCCCAATTAGCAGCACTCTAGGAAAAAACTACGTAACAGTAAATAGTGTAAAATAATAAAAATTGAAAAATCTACACTGCAGTGAATACCAACCCAGATTCTTACAGGTTATCCAGAGTGTCCCCTTATTTTATTACTGTGATTGCTTTGTTTTTTAAGACATCTGATTGCAAAAGGCAATAATGAAACCACAGCCCATCCATAATGCAGAAAAGCCTGTCTGAATTTGCAGAGAAACTGATGCAGTGATTTTGGTTATAAAAAGGTCATGATTCAAATGCCAATGGCATTACTTCAACACTGCCGAAAATGCACTGCTAATTAAAGTGTAAAGAGATGAGGATGAATACCTACACAGTCGATTTGAGTGACTGCTCATTTGGGGTAGGCTTTTAAAACAACATTGCTGGTAGCAGCAATACTGCAAGCCTAATTTTCTTGACAAGTCAGGATTCAGCTTTCTAAACTTGAGAAATGCTGCATTAACTGATGAAGAATGTAATTCCATCTGGGGGAACACAATAAATTTGAGCTTTGTTCTTGTGGTCTAGCATGTCACCAGAAACCTTTGCTGGAGTTACAGAAGTACTACATGCAGACAAGAGTGCATTACCTCATCAATAAAATGTTTCAGGAGCTGTTACAGAAGCAGCAGCACAAAAACAAAGAGCAATTTGAACTCCAGAGAATCTATTTGTTCTATCTTATGAGTTAATTTGCAATGCCAAAATATACTATTAACTAAAATAACAGTTTATTTATAACTTCATTTTAAGCTCATAAGAAAAAAAAATTGTTTGCAGCACTATAAATTGTAACGTTCCATTTCTATAGAGGGGTTCACATTGCAGTTTTTGAAATGCATTATAAAACAGGGAGAAAGCCAGCATTTTGTAGATATAAACCAAAAGATACATCTTCCTCAGATAGAATTTTTTCCCACAGAGCTCTGGATCTCAGCTTTGATCAGAGCAGCTAATATTTTCAACAGATGCTGAGGATTGGATTTTCTTCTTTTAAAACAAATAAAAGGCATTTGCCATCATATCTCATCCAAATGACTTCACCCTAAATTTAGATCAGTATTTTAATCTTCTAATCTGTACAAGACCTTGCTCTGAGATCAAGTTCACTTTAGTGTGTCCATCGTCACTGGCTTGAAATTCAGATCAGAAGGGAAAGCACTAACAATTGTTTACTGAGAAATATTGCTTTGGAGAAGGGAGGAGACTTATTCAACACTCATGCACATCATCTATCTCACTAACATTCCAGTCTTCAAAAAGCCACCCGAAAATTAACTTACCATTGAATTTATCACACCTAATTGTACAGCTCACCAAGCTCATCCTTCCCCTTAATTTCATCTGACAGGGAGACACTCTAAAGAGCATGAGGCCAGAGCCTATACAGAAGGAACCAGGCTAACTAGAAACTTGCAGAAAAAGTAGGTTGCCCAAAAGTAAGAATTCAATTTCAGGTGCCCTGAGCCTTTCCCTGCAATCCCCAGTTTTAGGAATTTCCTCGGCTGCACTGAAGACCAAGTGACAAGTCTGGTGCTACTCCCCCCAGATGGAATATTCTCCCCAGACACCTACACACCCCTATATCTTCTCATAATTTTTAAGAGCTGCCTGACACTGAAGTAAATGCAAGCACACTTGACACCTCTGGTTCAGCTCCATATGTGATGTCCTACATTCAGGGAGCTCAAAGTGAAATTATGTTGCCTCCCTTCACCAGCAAGGTTCAGAAAGGCAAAACATAACTCTTCCAGGGTTGCAATAAAAGAGGAGGAATCAGATGGCAACAAAAATTAAGGCCATTGCTGAATCAAAAGCCCCCCGTGTTCTCATTTTACTACTTATAGGTAAATATATCATGCAGGTATCTTATCACGTTTTAAGTTTGATTATCTTGGACTGCTCCTTTGGCACTCTGTCAAGAGACACACATATGTAGTTGTCATTATTCCAAGCAGGTTTTAACATTTGCAATTACAGAGTTTTCTGAAGGTTATCAGAAAAAGAACAAAGTTCAGATGCAGAACAAACTGGAACATTTTCTATTCAAGAAAACTTTTTGAAAATCAGAACAAGGATTTGATTCATATGTGGGAAAAATTTGGTGATTTGTAAGGTGAAGCAATGGGATGTACAATGTTAAAAACCTTTGGTTGAACCAGATTTCATCTAATACAATAGTCCTAACATCAACATTGACTGGACTGGTATTTTATCCCTGAGCTTCAGTAACTGTGTTAGAGGCTGTAATTTCCCATGCCACTGGTTAAGCCTTTTAAAACATATTCTTTACTTTGCCTTTTGTGCATGTTCATGGTACCAAGTACCTTCTAAAGTATTTTATTAGTCTTTACAGCAAAATACTACAAATAACTTATAAGAAAACAAAGACCAAGGTGGAGAATTCGCAGGATTTGAACTCTATTTACACAATCATTGCAATATCATGCATCTCATACTAAATAGGAAACAATATGCTCATACTAAACAGGAAACAATATGTACCCACATTAAAACACAAAACAGCTGCACAGTTACTGGTTTCCTTTGACACTAAACAATGCAAAAAAGTCATTTGAACATAAATATACCTTGCATCAGGAAATCCATGAACATAATTACAAATCCTAAAGAAAGTTTACATTCCTTTATTCATCTAGAGCTGAGGAAGAACTAAAACTCCCTATAGCTGTTAAGTAGTTTATATTTTCTAGATGTGACTTTCAGGTGATGAAAGTCCCATAGCTTCCCTTAGGAATCTAATCCACAGGCTACCAGACCTCTGGGACAAAGTCCTGGCCATAGTAAATTCTTCTGGCTCCATTGGCTTAGGGCTAACTAGGTTGATTTTTCACCAGCTGATGTATTTTTACAGCAGTAGAGAGCAGAGCAAAATTAAATGTCATTTCTATAATTGCCCCCCTCATTTAACTCAATCTCTCTTAGAAGACTCCAGCTCTGCAGACTTCTTTGTTTTTAATGCTTAAACAGAAGGTGAAAATGCTACCCGAGAAATAAAGGTCCTTTAAAACTCCAAAGGCATTTCCCCACGTTTCCATGGAAATGGGGCTTCACTCTTTAACCAAGATGACATTAATGATCATATGCCTAAAGTCATACAAAAGGGAGAAAGGGGACAGAAATTGCCAGCTTCCCCAGAGTGTGTTGATGTGGAGCACAACCTCCCCAGTTAGGGGTAGCACTTGATATCCTTTCTGTGATGCAAAGCTTCTGCAGAAGCAGCTCTCAGTGTTAGAGCAGAGAAGGCTTGCTGCTTTATTTTTAATTTGGCTCAGTAACCATGTTTGCTAACTATAGAAGTAAAACAAATAAATCAATGCCATCATCATCTGAGGGAGGAAGAGGAGGAGTAGGAGAAAGAAAGGGCAGCTTTAATAAAAGTAACACTCTAAATGTGCTGCCATGCTCCAGCCCCCTTGCAATGTGTCTGTAGCTGTTTTATCTAACTCTGCCACCCATGGCTGTATGCTGAAGACTGGAAAGGATCACTCTGGATTGCTGTGTTGGAGGCTATCACCATTACAGCACAAGCTGGCAGCAAACCCCTTTCTCAGCTTTGCTGAGCAAGGAACGTGTGCCACGAACAACAGACCTTGCTGGTCTGAGTTGCTGGTCTAATGGTGAGTGGAAAGGAAGCAGAGGTGTGAAATGACTCATCTAGGTTCCATCTTTTCCATGGCCAAGACAAGAGTAGTCAGGTTTCCTCAAGATATTCATAGCATCCCTCACCAGTCGATAGCACCGACTGTGTTGTGCTAAGACTTTCAGCCTGGCAGATCTGAACCACAGATGAATTGAGCCATATCTATTTCTTCAGTCTTTTGTGCCAAAGTATCCTGACTTTTCATTTGTCCTAACTGCAACACCCACATTTTTTCACTGAGCAGAACTGGAGCCCTGAAAAGGATTCAGTGAAGAATGTGCCAGATCAGTTTGCCCACCCAAAGGCCAAAGAGACATCACACACTACACAGGGACTCAAGTGTCAAGGAAAATCCCCAGACTCAGAGAAACTCCAGAGTAACTGGGGAGAAACTGCAGAGTAACTGGGGAGAAACTGCAGAGTAACTGGGGAGAAACTGCAGAGTAACTCCAGAGTAACTGGGGAGTCCACCTTGAGATCCATATAGAGGACAAATAAAGGACAGATCACACACAGACAAGTACA
This sequence comes from Fringilla coelebs, assembly GCF_963513975.1. Taxonomy (NCBI): domain Eukaryota; kingdom Metazoa; phylum Chordata; class Aves; order Passeriformes; family Fringillidae; genus Fringilla; species Fringilla coelebs. The sequence continues at coordinate 60,015,617 of NC_140033.1, read as the reverse complement.
TTTGGCAGTGGAAATATAAGTTGTTATTTTTTGGGACATCAAAAAAGGATACCAAACCCCAGTATTTTCTGACTACTTCTACACAACTGTTTCTACTTTGGATTCTGCTGTTCAATGCTACTCAGGACATTAACCTCCTGAAGTGTCACAAGGACCAATCCATTGGGATCTGCTGCTGAACTTTGATTTCTAACACAGAATTAATAATAATAAAGAAAAATTAACTTTGGATCTGTAAGAAGGCTTGCCAAACAGAAGTCACATTGTAGAAATGAAAATCAGGCCTGATTTATTAACATGCTCTTCTAGGCATGCAAAGCCTTAGAGAAACTGCATACAGGAAAAAATATTTTCTCTTCTTTATCCCAAATTTAGAGCCATAAAAGAAAGGGACTCAGTCTAGAAAGCAGAGCAGCCTGTGATCCTTTGCACCATGACAATCACAACACCAATTTCTGAAGGTCAGGGGCAACAGATCTGTGTGGAATATTTTTTCCCCATATATTCTGTACAAGGTGTATGCCCTACCTCACACTAGCTCAGACCACCAGAAGGTAGAAGGAATGACAAAGGTGATCCTTTTGTGCAGATTAAAATAAAAGATTAGCAAATATTCAAGAGGTTTTAGGTTTGTTTAAGCATTAAATATTTGGTAGATTTAAATGTGAATCAAAACCAGAGAAAATATATGAAAATATATGGAAAAAAAATCCCAAAAAAGACCAGAATTTCCCAAATGCTGTAGTGATGTTCCACATTATTCTGGAAACAATTATCATTTTTCAAACCCACATATTTACAGTATATAAATCTCTTGCATAAAGAGATGGAATTCAAATAACAAGAATAACTTTCAGAGTAATATACATTATATATGCATACATTACTACCTGAAACAGAAGTTCTAGTAAAAAAGTGAAATTTGAGTGACTCATTTTACAGCTTTGGTGTTTCCCTTCTTTTTATTTCAAATATGATCAAGTCAAAAACCTCCACAGAGGTCTAGTCACCCCTCTGTGGATTGACCACCATGCAAGTGGGTCAGCCTGAAGTCCAGTCATAATGACAGTAAATTAATTACATGGCATTGAATTAAGAACTCTCAAGGAACACTCATGAGTTGGAGTGCCTAATGCAGATGAAAAGAACAGTTGCTTTGTTTTGGTTTAGGTTTTACTAATCAAATACAGCAGTGCTTTGCCAGCTCGGACTCCAAAACTCAGCTTTATGTAAAGACTAGGACTAGAAATAACTCCGTGTTTTGGGTAAACTCAGTGAACGTACAAAATGTAAACACTAAACACAATCTGTGATATTGACTACAGCAAATGTATGAATCATTGTGATGCAGCTACATGTCAATATATTTTATACTGGGATTGCCTTTGAAGCTAATATACTGGTAAATCAATTCAAACGTAACCAGCTGAGTATAAAAACAATGAACTTATTTGGCTTTTGCCACAACAAGTATTCCTGCATCCTCTGACATTCATTGATTTTTCTAATAGTACCACCAAGGTGGATAAACAATAGTTTGGCTATTAGAAATTCAAAAGAAAACAAGATTACACTGATGGCTCGTTCAGCTTCCTACAAAAACTTGAGAGCACTGAAGGAAATCTGAGCTGGGCATTCAGACTCTTACCTGAAGCCAGCAACCCCACACATTCTTTTCTACATCTATTACTGTTTATTGGCAACAGAATGCTGTGCTAACCTACTAGCTAAAAGAAAGCTGATGGGTGGTATTTGAATCTTCTCAAAGCACCACTTAAAGGGAAAGAATAGAGAAATTTCACTGAAACAGACAAGACCAAGAATAATATGAAAAGAGATGGAGCGTGGGTGTAAAAACAACTTTACCTTCCCTATTCTTTAGTTTTTCTCTCCCCTGTGGTTCTCTAAGCATTAGATTTACAAGAGGCTTGATGCTTTATTCTGGTACAGGATATCTCCAAAGAGAATTGAAAAATCACGTATAGGTAACAAAAAAGTTACCATATCAATTTATTTTTTAAAGCCAGTTAAGAGGAGGAAAAAACTTGGACTGGGATTTGAAATGGGGCACTGGGAATGAGGAGAATAATGGAGATGATGCAATCAGAAAAGCTTGGTAAAGCTGTTGGTCAAGAGCACATCCTCAATGTTCTGGCATTCCCAGGGTTTGAGAATGGGGTCAGGACAGCATCCAGGATCAGACAGAAACACTGCAAAGAGTGCCCATGAAACACTTATGCTGTCATGAAGATGAGCAAAAAACAAAACAAAGCCGTGAGGGCATCCCTAATTTGTCCCTCATTGTGCAGCCTGAATAATGTCATGATGGGCAACAAGAAGAAAATAAAATATTGAATAGCTTCTCTTGAAACAACAGCAGGCATCCCAAGCAAAGAAAGATGCAGGAATTCTGTGGGAAAAGCAGCGTGCAACTGTGTAATTAAAGACTGAGTCACAAGGCAAATGTGCAAGAGGGTGGGAAAATCCACATCCTGGCATTTCCTAACTTTTGTATGTTTGATTTTGCAGTCACATGAGCACTCTTTTTCTATATATCATGAACACATGTCCAGTATGTAAACAAACACTCCAGGCTGTAATTCAGCATTGTTCTCCCCAAACTGAAGGACTGCACTGTACTTAACCACAAGCCACAGGCACCACCTGGTGCCCCCACATCACAGCAAGGATGGGAGTCACCTTGCAGTTCTGCAGCTGGGGAGGGTGTGCAAACCCAAACCAGTGTTACCCTCATTCTATACAAATATCCTGAAATGGAATTTAGGTCCAGTTCTACAAGTCTACAAGGACTGACAAGACATGTCATAAACTCATCAGAACTGTAGATGGACCAAAAAGAGCCTTTGAAAGAAAAATGCAGCCAACACTAAGACCAGCACTCATGAGCAATTTGTGGCAGCTCAGAAGGGAATCCAGAGGAAAAGTCCACCACTAAGGGAATATATTTCAATAGCAAGCTGCCAAGCATTGTTGCAGCATCAGTTCAGGGTGGAGGAAGAATAAAAGGAAAATTTGAACAGGACCTCTTTTAAAAGGACTTAAACTAACTGCATCAACTAACTTTGTTAACAAGACACAATCCCTACATTGCAGGGAAGTTCCCCGCCTTCTCCTCATAACTCCTGCCTGCCAACGAAACGTGTGACAATGAATAATTGGACTCCAAAAATCTGGGTTTTGCCATTTGAAGCATTACATGAGTAGTTCAGAAGCTGCTGATGTGTGTTGTTTCCTTCTTTTGCAGAGATAAGCTTTTGGGTTAAATTATTCCACCTCAAAGCCAACAACTCAAGAATTCTGGGGACTGGCTACTGTATTCACTTCCAGAAGAAATGAAGGAGAAAGGTCATATTTTACATTTGGATTACCTATATAAAAAAATCCAATTCTTCCAGTAATTTGATATTAAGCATTATTTAATAGCAAGTGAACAGTGATCTTACTATATAGCAAGTTTCATTGTTTTCATCTCCTCGGTCTATGAACCAAATTCAAGCAAGAGAAGTAGGGGGAGGTAGAAAAGAAATATCAATGAATGGAACACCATCCTCAGAAATAGCTGTATTTCTGTTCCCACTCCAATCTTCCTCAGGTAGCAAGTCTGATCCCCATTGTCTGACCCCCTCTCTTGTTGCAAAAGCTAACCAAGCCTCCACAGAATAACAGTAAATACAATGAGCTGCAGATTAAGAAATGACAAAACACTTTCAGCAAGAATGTCTCCATGCTGAAAGACAATTTTGTCTGAGATCAGCTTAAGGAATATAAAGCTCCTTTGCCACAGGAGCTATCAATTCACATTGGGACTTGAGTTCCAATGCTGCAGTTTGGCTGGGTCTCCCTAGGAACATGCCTCTGTTGTTGGTGCATGTAGATTGCTTCAGAGCAAACATAAATGAGCAGTGATAGTGAATCTGATTGCCTAGGACAGCTCTGTTACAGCTGGAAAAATCCCAGCACAACTAGAAAATTCCATTCCAAGTTCCATTCACTAGCTAATGTATGTCCTCATTGCTGAGATTTCCATTCCCTCAGCATTTATTCAACCTGCTGTATTTAAGTGCTTTTGGGCAGTTTCCTCAATTGTATTTATTTATCTAGCCACTGCCTGGCACTAACAGTTCATGCCAGGAGTTGGATTCAACATACAAGAGACCCTGGCAGTCACTGCTATAAAATCCCTTCCAGCAACACAGAATCTGCTATCAGTTGGTTTTGGTGAGGAAAGTCTGGTTCTACCAAAGCAGAGCGCTCATAAACCATTTGGTACATTTTAAAATAAAAGGCACTATTTGAAAAGTGGTGTACACTACTACAGTTTTAAAAAATGCCTAATGACTTTAAAATATATAAGACCTCTTAAGGTCCTAAATGGTTCCCTTGGTGTATTTCAGACAAAAGAAGTTAATTCCATACACATTTGGTCAGAGGAGGATATTCTCATTGGAAAGGTCTGGGATGAAAAGAAAGTCTTGATTTTCCACTTGAGGCTCTAATGATTTTTTTTAAACACACAAAACCGAATACAGATATCACATAACAGGCACAAAGAGTCTTTTCCTCCCCACAAAATAGGCTTCTAATTTTTAATAGAGACACATATGGAAAATACAGTCTTTCAAGTACCTTCAAACTAAAATTAGATGCTTTATTGACAAGAGAGTCTTTCTAGCATGAGATGCATTCTTCCATGTCAAGAAGGCATTATAAAGCATGATTTAGTTTCCTCATAGGCCTCTTGACCATTAGTCCCTCCAAAACCATGAGCAACTTGAATATTATTCTTACTTTTATTACTTCACTCTCTGTGTTACCCACCACAGATTAGATTCTTAAGTTTACTTCCTTCACCAATTTAAGCCATTATCTTCTTCCCTTTCAAATCCCCTCTGAAGGCCAACTTCTTCTCCATTGCTTATGAAAAAAAAAAAAAAAGAGGTAGGTAAGCATAGCTTTTGTTCTCTTTCCCTAATTTGCAAGAGTCAAAACAGGGAAAAGAGGGAGCTGAAGAAGTGTTGGAAGAAGCAGAACAGAGCACTTTAACAAAAATAAATCAAACAATACAATTGCTGGCAGTCATTGCTAACAAACTACAGTGATTGTGCCACCTATCATTCTCCCCCAGACCTTTCAAATGCGAAACAGTGATTGCACTTTCCACTTTTGCTGGTATAGGCTTGGCAATAAATTGCTTTTGTGGGAAAATACTTAAAAAAAAAAAAAAACTAACCAAAAAGATTGGAAGCTAGAAGGAATGTTGCTTTTTTAAGTGCAGAACTCTCTGTCAAAGCATCTATTTTCTCTGTTTGACGCATTACCTTATGATACATAATGTGCTTGGAGGCAGCTCTATGCACTGGGTACACCTCAGAAGTGTTCTCAAAATGAGCAGGCAGAAGGGCAGGTCCTTGTGTGAACTTACAGGCTTTAAACAAAGAAAACAGGGCACTCCATGCAATCAATCCGTCATGTGATTTCCTCAGGTTGTTCACTTCAGGCAAATCAGGATATCCTTGTTACTTGTGCTACTGACTACCGTGAAGAAAAACAGTAAAATCCCCCAAACTTTATTTTTCTGTATCTTAGAAGAGAGTGATATGTAACAAGATCTACAGCTTTTTGTTTTTCTAGGCTAAGGTAGCTGGCAGGAAAACATCTCTCCAGACAGGTAAAACAACCAGACCTTCATTCTCCAAAGCCTTGCTGCTGGAGCAGAAAGGTGAGAGGTGCCAAACAGATGGACAAGATACAAGAGAGATGACAAAGGACACTGGATTTTCCTTTGGCTGATATTTGCACCCACAAATGTGTCAAACATGTTCTCCTGAGTGGGTGCCACCCACACCATTCCTCAGCTGCTCACAGAAGAGGACGGACACAGTTCGTGTAGCACCAGCCTCCACTGACCCAATGCTCCTAATTTCAAACCCCATGTTACTCATGCCCCTTGAGGTCTATGTGAGGCAGGAGACACCAAGTGAAGGGGGATGTTCCAAGCCCAACAATCCTGGTCTGCACAGATGGTGGGAAATCACTTGTTCCAGGATAGAGGTCAGCCTTAGACCTCACAGAGTGTGGAGACAGCAGTTTTCCCCCAACACACCAGTGCCAGAAAATGATGCTTTCCATGGCCAAAGATAATTCTTCAAAGATCAGCCCAAGGGTGCAGAAGACCTTATTGAAATCAGAAAAAAAAAAATCAGAGATAATACAGTCTGATCCCATGCACCCTAATTTTGGTGTTTTATACACAGCTAAGAATTAATTCCATTCTTCAACATCTTGTTTTCTTGTAAGGTCTGTTTTTGCCCATGGTTTTGGATTTGAGGATTGTTTTTAGAGGGGTTTGGGGGTTTTGTTTTTATTGGTTGTTTTTTTACATGAGCAAAACAAAGCATTTTTCTTTTCTAATTTTCAAGACTACGCTACCTGAAAAAAAACCATTTGACTCAACATTGTTATTTTCTTCATGGAAACTGTATATATCTTGTGCTAGGACTGAGGGCACCAGCTTGACTTCTACTTTAACCCCAGGTCCAGCCAGTCAGGGAAGATGCTCAAACAGAAAAATAATTTTTAAAGGAAGGAAAAAACAAAAATGCATTTGAACTGGAAACTGTAGCAAAGAGGCAAGGTTTTAAAATAAGTCTTTTTCTTTTTTTCTTTAAACCACATTACTCTTCCTTAATGTCAAAGGCAGAGCTCAGAAGACTCATGGAGGGCACTGTGTGCACACATACAAGAACTAGAAAGTATTTTTAATTATTTTTCCTGGAAATTACGCACCAGCTTCTGCACAGACTCATTTTTTGGCATGGATCTCCAGGATGCCACATGCTGAAGGACAAGTGGATATATACTGAGCTTGCTAAAATCAATGATACTGCCTTGCAAAAAATTTCACTACAGTTTTGGCCAAAATAAAAAGCAAGTGCTGAATGTCTCATAAATCAGCTTTTAGCTAGTATAAAACTGCAGTGGCACAACAGAGCCACGTCAGTGTGCAGAGGACAGCACCGTTCTGTGCAGCTCTGCAACTAAAACTAGAGCAACAGGAAAGTGGAAAAAAAAGACAGCAAACCCAGCTTCCATTCCTATTCTTTTGCCCTTGCATACACATCAGAGATCTGACAATGCAACAATTTCCCTGTCTGGCAGCTCAGAAAAATTGCTTGTTTCAGACTGTTATATGATGTTTGAAGGATTTTCTAAACCTTCAACAGCAAAACTAAAAGCATGTGGGTAACATGGATTATTTCAAGCTTAGTGAACTTTCTCAGTAGTTCCCAACTGGTTTTAGACCATTAGAACATGCAAGAGGACAGCTACATTTTCAGCTTTCAGCACAAATAAAAACAATGAAACAGAACAGGAACCATCTGTAATAAAATAGGCTCCAAAACAACAGCTTGAGGCAGAAGTAGATTCATGTATTTTAATGTGGAGTTTTGTAGATACATTTTTAGATAACTGGCCCCACAAAGAAATACAGGCTCCCTACATAATATTTTATTGAGGGAAAAGGAATTAGGTTCTTCCAAGTAACATAGCTTCTAAGTTGGCTAGTAGGGAGGTGGTAGGAGAGTGCAGCAAGAGTGGTCTCTGTATCTGCTTAAAATTCACATGCAGTCCTGACACCTCTGTGACAGCAAGTGCCTCCTTGTCTGTACCACCTCACATGAATGGACCTCCCATAGAGCCACTCAAAGGCAGCAGGATCCAGCAATCCTGCTAGCAGGGGGTTTTGGATCAGTCTCAGTATCATGTCAGCAAGATGAGCTGTTCTTCAGACTCAAGCTCCTGTACCATGCAAGGGGCAGTGTAATCTCACCTCTGTGCAGTGTAGACAGACTCTAAGACTAAAACAATCTTACTGAGACCAAAGCCAGCCACTCTCGCTCACAGCAAATTAGTGATGGGCATTAACAGAGAAAGCATGAGAACGTGGCAAGTCCAGAGTTATGTTGCCTTCCACATATCTATCTTGCCTTTAGCAAAGTATAGCTTTGATCTCCTTCCCCTTAAAAGCATCCAATCTTCCCATTCCCTCTTCACCAGCAGACTACTGGTGCTCATTTATCTGGATTTTTACACAGGAACATTTGTCTCCATGACACTGTGTGGCAATGAAAACAACCACATAATATTGAATTGTAAGCAAACATTATTCCTCTTATTTTAAAGCTGTTTGACAAATTTATTTGGCTCTCACACTAACTTAGCCTTCCCTACCTGCCTTCAGTTTGCTCTCCAAGCCATTCAAGCTGGTAAAACTTTTTCTATTCGGTCTTTTCCCAGCCATAAACTGTTCCATTTCACTGATCAAATTACTATTGCTCTATTTGAGCAATAAGCAGAAATATTCAGAGACTTATCTACAGTGGCTACTAAATCTCTCACCAAATGGGTAATAACTCAGGCAAGGATGGACTGTGCATTAGTTAACTGCAACGTAGTGCAGATGGAGAAAAGTAGCCTTATCAACACAGAATTGCAACCCCCCTTTTATAGTCCATTCAGTCACTACAATTGATCTTCCCTCCATTCCACAGTTAATTCTCATTTTAAATAGCTCAGAGACAAGTTTCAGCACCCCATAGTTTATTTCCTCTTTCCAAACAATTTCCAAGAGTGCATTTAGCACCAACTGTTCTAGCTCCACATAAATCTCTGATAACACCCTTCCAGACCAAAGAGCACTCCTGTCTATTCTTTTTTAATCAGTTTTTAGACCAAGAATCTTCACCTCACAGAATTCAATTTTGTTTCTTCTACACCAAGAAGAATGCCGTTCAGAAAAATAAAACAGTAGCAAAAATACAGATACATTATGTCAATTACATCATCCAGCAAACAAACAGCTTCGGCAGAAGGAGCAGAAGCAGTGGGACTAAATACTGCCACTCCAGCCCATCTCCAGCCTTGAGCAATCCAAACTCAATGCAAGCAAATCCTAGTCAGGCTCAGGGATTTGTCTGCATATCAATGGTAAATCCAAATCCCTGGAGGACGCACAGTTATCTCAAAGCTCACATGTATGGGAAATAAAGCGCTAGCCACTCATCCCTAAAGCTGTACCATACCACAGCTCTTGCTCACAGGGTAGTTATTGATGCTGCTAAGAAAGCAACTGGAAAAAGGCAATAGTTTGACTATTCCTGGAGCATTTCTGGAGGTCGAGGTGGGCGGGAATGGCATGCCTTCACCATATAAAAAATAAATATCTTTCTTTCTTACTGATAGAACTCAAATACTGTATAAAACATGGAGGTAGGAGGCGTTGCCCAATTGTTTTGCTGCGTATTTTTAGATTTAATAGATTTAAGTATTTTTAGATTAAATGCAATCAAAGTGTGCCTCAATAGCTGCTTCCACCAGGCTGCTAAAACACTTTGGCTGTCTTTCAGCTGCCAGATAACTCTGCACAATAACTACTCCACACCACTTCCCCAGTAAGGCCAACATGTCCCAGGTGTCTGCAGCAAACTGTGAACGGCATCACAAATGAGAAGTGAAAGTGCTCGGAGCCTCTACAGCATAAGTCTGGGTTGCTAAGGAGGATAGATACACTGTAGAGATGTAAATTATTTTAGCCTATTAGTGATCTTCCATGAGAAGCACTCACAATGGAGAAAAAAAATCTGGTAATTCAGCTGCATGTATTTTTTTTTATTCCTGCAATTCCCTTCAGTTCACTGGGCTGTGCAGACAATCATTTTCAATACAGTCCAATAGCTCCATTTGTTTTCTCAGACTTCTTCCAATTTCAAGCCCTGTAGACTTCAGCTCTGCATTGTTTTAAGAGAAGCACTGTAAATCTCTTCAAATTCACATGCATCTCTAAATTAAAGTGCACTTCTGAAGCCTTTCTTACCCTTTCCCCTTAAGGGCATCAACAGCCCTGACCTAAGAGGAAGAGCACAATTATGGTTGTTTGTCAGTAATTTTGTTCGTAGAAAGGACAATGCAGACTGAAATTTGTTTTTCATAGAAAAATACTTGAACAGCAATGCCAAATAGCTAAGAAACAAAGAAAGAGGTGCCTCTCCTATGGATGAAAGGCAAAAATCTTTGCTAGCACATCTTTTTCTAGTGCAAGCAACACAGACATGAAGCAAGTAAATTCAGAAAGTGGTCCAAATGCATGCCAAATAAATTAGAAGAGAACTAAGCCTCGTATTGACCAGGACCAAGAAGTGCTGAGCTGTCACTGAAGCCCAGGCCATTTAAATTTGTTTTGTGTTTAGGAACACCAACGCTGACATCAGCAGAACATTTTCAGAAAACCATTTCCTTCCCACATAAGGAATGGCAGAAGAGGATGCAACCCAGAAAAATGCCAGTATAGATCAGTTCAAGGGTTTATTGACCTTAGAATGACAGCAGTTTTGTCTTTTCCCATAGGATGTAATCCTAAACTGCTCAAAGTTCCACTGTCTGTGCAATGCTTTTCCTATGCTACACAGGATAGAGACAGGTTTTTACAGGTTCACTAAGATAGGAAATGACCCCTAACATCAACGACCACTTAAATAGGAACAAAAAAAAGGATCAATTTGTTTGTAACCAATATTAGACATCTTTCATGGAAGTCACATCCCAGCACAAAGTCCACTGGGTACAGGGTAATATAAATGAAGACCTGAGGAGAAAAATAAAGGAACTCTTGAATAATACCACTATGCTAAACATTTTACATGGCAATTTTCTCACCTAGAACATCCTGCAGAGATGTCATTATTAGCTAAAGCAGCTATGAAGAAAGGTCATCTCCTTCTTTTGCTTTGAAGAAACAAGATTCACCTGAAAGCATACACAGGAGTGTACAGTAAAGTGAACTGTCAAGCAGCCTTTAAATACTGGACTGAGTCAGCCTCCTTGTCTGTCAAATGAAGAGGAACCTCAAAGGGCTGCAGTTACATGCCTGGATCCAACAGCCTTCCTGAGACAGAGCAGTGATTTGCCAATATTGCCAGTGAGACACCAAACCCATCCTTTAGAATAACAAGAGCTTCCACAGCTTCTCATGTCATTCACCTCCCTGCCTTAACTCATTCCAGCTCAGCCCATGGGACCTGATTCCCAGCCTCATTTTAGAGAAAAGCAAGAGAGGTACTACAGCTCCATAACCACTTTCACTTTGGGCTGAGATTTTTGCCATCAGGAACTGCTGAGTGCTTTTAGTGCTAATTGGTAGCAGCCATACTCATTCCAGCACCACTTGGTGAATACAATGATGTGAGATGCAAAATCTGTTGAAAGCAAAATCTCAGACCTTGACAGAGAGTAAAAGCTCACATTCTTCATCACATTCTTTCCAAAATATCCAAGTGACTGGCTATTTCCTACCCCATAGAGGGGCATAACTCCCAATCTAAAACTCCTTAAAGGGTTCAATGTACCAATCTCTATACTCTTTCCAAGTCCCCACACCTCTGATGCTTTTTCTAAGGGCACAATCTGCAGTTTCAAAATAATCTTTTCAAATCTGATCTAAAATAGCAGTTTCCTACTTAAACACAGAGCTATGTGAGCTGCTCTCTGTTCCTCACAATTGCCTACATATTCACCAGGAAAGAGAGAAGTAACAATGTACAGCAATTCCAATGCTTTCTTTGAAACAACATAAAAAATAAAGACCTTAGGCAGTAGAGCACTTTGCTCCTTGTAGGAGCTCCCCTCCAGCCAAAGGACTCCAGTGATTCCTTCACAATTCACAATGATTAGACCAATATTTTCTATCTTGAAGCTGAGGGAAAACCTTGAGTTAAGGGAATTTCAGTAAATATGGAAACACCTGGTGATTTTCATTCATGATCTGTGCAGACAAAGAAAGAGTAGGAGTTAAGCAAAGATTTCTCACCTCGGTGCTGCTTTTGATTAATTACAGTGAAATTGTACTCTTTCATCCACTACTGTAAGCAGAATAAGATTGTTACAGGAGAGTCTGATCCTTGAGAAAATACAGAAGACATGGATGAACCCAGCTACCCACTTAAAATTTCTACTTAGCTTCCACTGTGTTTCTCAGAAGACCCCTCTTCTATCTTTTTCCCCCTTTTCTTTTCCAGCTGCAGTAATGTTCTGTTTAGATATCATCACTGAAATATCCACAGTGACTTTTATTCCTTAGAGAACTCCACAGCAGAGCACATCACTCTGTGTGAATTTAGGCCATTTTGCCAGCACGCATTACTTGACATTTAAAGTGTCACCATGATAACAAAGCTCCTGGCACACCAAAATCTACTTGGAGATTTTCGTCCTCCTTTACAGTCCCTACCAAATGTTTTCTCCTGTCCTTTTTTTTCAAAGAATTCTCTGCAAATGAAAAAGTATCCTGTTGACAGGCCTGTGAAATAGTTTGCTTCTCCAAAGAGCATACAGGTTCAGAAATAGATGAAAATTCAGACATTCTTCTTTATCTCAGTGAATCAATACCATCGTGGAAAGGGGAGTGGATGTTAAGGGTCTTAAGTCCTCAGGGCTGTTCATCTCCCTTGCTCAGATGGCCATTTAACATCAGTGCTGAGAGCAGGAGGTTGCGGCTGTGAACTGCACAGATGCTTCCAGACGCACACACATATGCTTACGAGTGTTTACAGCGTTTGGAATGGGCACAAATACTCATCTGCAGTTTTAAGAGAACACGTCCTAGCTGTGTTTGCCTTAGAGGATTTGGTTGCATTAGGGGTTTTTTGAGGCTATTCAATTATTAGGAATATTTGACGAAGCAGCCTACTGCATGCAGATTTCCCAGAAATGAAAGAACAAAGATACACTGATGAGCTGCGCTTATCCACCTCCAGGGTGAGATAAAATGTATGAACTGCTTCAGACCAAAACAAACAGGAATTTAAGAACCTACTGACTAAAATGATAGGACAGAGATGCGAGCTGGCAGAAGTTATACTCACTTCTCAATTATTATTGTCAGCATTTCATGATACATACTCCAAATTCTGATAGAAAACTTACTCAATGAAAAAGTCCTCTGAAAAACCAAGTCAGGTCAGCTATGCTGGACTGCCCTTATTCTGTGTTCATAGGTAGTCCCACCTGTACCACTTCAGAGCTGCAAAGTCTAACAGATGTAAGATTCCACCTTATGAGTGAAATGGCAGTTTGACCCCAGACTTACGTGCTGCCCTTTGCTATCCCAAGACTCTCTTTCAGTTCCCCCACAGTGACCAGGCAGCTTTCCTGTTCCCTAATTTCTGGCACCTTGCTGCTCCAGTTTGGAGGTAAATCCCACCCTGGTGCTTTGTCAATTGTCACCAACAGCTGTTGACTTTCCAGGATATATCCCATGTCCTCATCAGTACCAGTGCTATTTCACACTTTATTCCCTGCAGTAACCCAAGACGAGCATCATCCGGTCTCGGTGATCTAACCTCACATCCCTTTGTTGCTTTATATAAAATAGGCACTTGCAGATCAGAAATCCAGAGTGCTGAGAGTAAGCAGTAAGGAGTAATGTTTTGCTCCTGATGTAAAAATCTCAAATTTGCTTGCAACAAGTATTTTCATATGAGGTTAACTTGATTTTAAATTTAATCACATTGCCAAACAGATATTTGCCTCGAGATCACCACAAACACACAAAAGGGGAGCTTGCCACTTTGAATCTGACCATAACCCAAGGTTTTTTGAAAATTTTGAAACACACTTAAACTAATTTTCATAGATTAAAGATTCACATCAGTCTTCCAGCCTCTTTGATCACTACAAACAGTGGCACAAATCTACATTTTAGGTGACTCAGGAGTCCCCAGTGTAGAGCAATTGCTGCTCTCACATTCAAGGAGCTGTGGCACGTTAGACATCCAATTATGGACCAGCTGGGGAAAAATGCCTTTAAATTGCCTGTATAGTTGCAGATAATAATTTGACCTGTGATTTTACCTTTCATCAGAGGAGACTAAACTTGTTAAAACTATTCAGCCTAAAAACAGTTTATGAAATGTTGGTCAGATTTAACATATATATTCATATTACAGATCAGGAAACAAGCAAGTGTATGTTTTATCTGCCATTTCAAAAAACAAGGGGAATGAACATGTGACTCCCTATTACTGACATTTTCAAAGTTAATTTGAGGTAAACAGTTGAACAAATAAATTTGAAAGGGGCATTTTGAAAGATGACCATGCACCTACACTAAGCAGATTAGATTATTGGTCTCAGCATGGGCATCCAACATAATCCCTTTTCTCTTAATTGAAAAATAAAGGGAATACATCATATTTTAAATTGTATATACATTCAGAAATTACATTTTTTTTTCCAATAATAAAGTTAATAAACGCAGAAAAGCCTTTCTTTCCCTAAAGAATAACACACCCAGCTAGAGTCTTCCACACATGTGATACAGGTAACCCAGACAAAAATATTCCAAGCTGCCAGATCCCAGAGCACATTCAGCATCTCCCTTTGTCCCTTTTATTCAACACCTGCTCCCAGTGTTGTAAGAGGAGACAGAATCTTGGCTCTTTTTTTATTTGGGCTTTTTTTTCTGAGGGTTTCAATTTATCAGTAGTGCTGGATAAGCTTGACTGCAACAAGATGACTAACGAGTCTTCTGAACACCATTGCTCCTCTTCCATGCATTAAATTTTTTCTGCAAACTGAACTCCAAAACACATGGATTTAGTTCAAACATATTTTCCCAGGGACTTATTTGGAATTTTCCAAGCTTTCAACTGCAAGTTCAGTCTGCACCTTCCATGAGGAGCAGCTGGGCTCCTTGCAGCTTGGCTGGAGGCACAAAGGGACTACCTATGCCTGAGGGAATTCCCCAGCCTGTCAAAACCTCAAGGGAAGGCTGGAAAAGGTCTGTGCTTATGAGACACAGTTGCCATACTGAGACAGAATGCTAGAGGCACAGAAGCAGAGATACAGCTGAAAAACAACAAATCACTAAACTTTCTAGTACAGAAGGGAGTGAGAGTTTTCCAGTTCCTTAGAGATGTCTCAGCAGGGAAAAGGAGCTTTTGTTTTTATCTTAGATGGCCAATACACATCAGGATTAATTAGTAGTCATTAGAAGATATTTTCCAATGAAAAATAAACCAACTAGGAAAAAGAGGACCTTCTGAATACTTTGAATTCCAAATGAAGCACAATTCTCATGCACGCAGCTCTCATTACAATGTTTTCCATTGCCTTGGAGATACATATTTCACTGAAAAATTACAATTTTCTAACAAAACAGTGTGACTTCAGAAGCCAGGTTCCTCCACAGGCACACTGCTATTTTCACTACACAGACAAGTGCAAAATGTGAAGGATAACATCCTCTAAATGAAACCAGAGCATCACACACCTCTGCCACTCCACTACTACTTTGTTCTGGAGAACCCACTTTCAAAATTAACCTGAAGCTTGCAACTGTCTTGCGAATAGGAAATTATCCCGAACAATATCTGAAACTTGGGTTAGAAGTTCTTTAATCAATTGTTTGAAATATTCTTAGTCAGATCAATATTCAATTGCTAGTTGGAGGTAAAGAATTATTCCATTACCTCTTTTAGAAGTGCAGAAAATTGCTTTAATTTGTCAGTGGGAAAGGGAGAGAAGTTTTCAGGCTTCATCAATAGACATCAATACAGTCTCATTATAGACCTCTCTTCAAGCATCTCCGTAAGTAATTTTACAGAAACAAAAAAGTATTTTTTTTCTGTTACAAGAAAAATAAAATGCACATACCAAAGATTGCTGATAAGCTAGGTTTTTGTACAGAAATCTACCTGCAATTAATAAAGTTTTTTTTGCTTTCTTAATTAGTGAGCATTATTCAGTATAAAACTGGGTTTTTTTCTTTTTTTCTTTTTTTTTAATTTGCTTTAAGTGTGTTTGATGAAATGAAGGACAACTGAATGGCTGGATTCCTCTGCTCCAAGCTCAGTGTGATGCTCACATAGGCAGATAACATCCTGCCATTACTATGTGCCTGGACAATGAGGGAGAGGGTCTACAAAGGCAAATGGAGGGGCAAAAAAATCTGACCACAAAGTAAAGCAGATCTTCACAGGAATCAGTGAGAGCTTGGAGCCTGATCTAAAGTCCCCTGCAGATGATGGCAGCCCTGAATCAAACCCCCAGCATTACACAGCAGAGCTCTGCTCAGCTCTGCAGGGAAGTTGAATTCCTGGTCCCTTGCTCGGCAGAGGTAGAGACCTCTTTCCCAAGACTGTGTTAACTTTTGAAGGAAGCATTATTCCTTCCCCCCCAGCCAGGAAAAAGATCGATTTTTGTACAATGGAGACTCCTTCAAAGGGGGAAGGAAGGGTTGTGCATGAGCACTCTGGAGGAAGAAGTCCCAACACTCAGGTGCAATAACCACCCAGCCTAGAGAAAGATACCGTTTGCCAGACATTCATTACCCTAGCCCAGAAAAATGGCACAATAGGACATTGCAAATATAACAACTGGCTTTTCCCTCCCTCACTATCACCCCCAAAGCCCCTCTTGCCTTTCCATCTGAATTCTCAAGCCACTTTGCACAGTACTGAATGTGCACAGTACTGAGCACCAGGAGCAAACATGATCAGGTACATTCAGTGAGCTGTGCTGGATGCTGTTCATCTAAAACCACCAGCACATACACCACAGCCCCATGCGTGATGAGAGCTGCCTTTCCTCAAGGATTAGAGAAAGGAGTCCAGAAATCTTGAAACACCTTCAGTGTTTCAAGACAAGATTGAAAGATTGGCCATTATGTCACTAAGCGTTATGTCAATGAAGGTTTTCAAGCCTAAAATTCAACAGTTCCTGCAAGAACCCACTTACCAGCTATCCAAGGAGCCTGACACAGACATTTTACACCTGTTCTGTTTCCTGCTGCTTTTGCAAAAGAAATCCATGTAGCTCACACTCATACTTCCAGGAAAATTTAAAAAAAATTCTCCAAGTCCAACACCTCAGACAGCCAGGCTAAGTAGAAAACAGAAAAGTGCCTCCCACCAGCGTGTCAAACTGAAACAGGGAAATCTAAAGCAGGAGGAAGAAAAGAGGTAATACAATCAAAGGCTAATTCCTGGAAGAGAAACGTTGCTGGTGAGCTGATCAGTGTGAGTCTGCTGAAATGATGTATGGCGAGGTGGGGAGGGCATGTGTGCACACACATGCACACAAACGTCAGCCCCTTGCTTGGAAGTGGATTAGGTGGCAGATGGTGTCAGAACCCGAGCTGCTGTCAAGAGCAGAGTTCACACTGTCCTGCTCTCCTGTGCTTAGAGATGAAAGCAGCAAAGACAAGCCATTAAAAAGGCTGATAAATAGCTGACAATCAGCTTTGTCACTGGCAGGGAGCAGAACGACATCCCTTCACTTCCTCCCTTCTCCCTCCAGAGTCCTTACAGGCAAAATCCTCTCTGAAATGGAGACAAAAGTGGAAACAAACGTGTGTGTGCAATCTCCCAGCGTGAGAAATACCAGAGGCTCAGTTTTTCACAGAGAAACTGGAACCTGCTATTACCAACCCAAATATCAGAACCCAGGACAGAGTGGGGGGAAGCAGAACACGCAGCTTAACATCTATTAAAAGCAAAATGAGTAGGGGAGAAAGAAAAGAAAAAGAAAAAAAAGGAAGAAAAAACCCACTGCCCTTGCTTCCCAACACAATGAAAATAAATGAGGGAAATGATGCTTGGGAGGGGCATACCAGCTGAAAGCAGCCACAATGACTTTGTGCAGGCACCTCTGTTATTACTAATTATTGCAGATAATAAGGGTTTTCAGGCTGAGACACGGGATTTTTTCAATTCCTAAAACCTCATTCCCCATGTCCTGTCACCTACCTCCCCCTTTTCCTCTGGCCTCTGAGCACCTGCTTTACATACCTTTCCCTGTATTAGCATTAGCTTGGCGGATAATTGATAGCTGTGCTCGTCCAGCTGATGCTAAGAAAAGAAAGACAAGGTGGTTCCACACACACTTGCTATAAATAGACTCACAACATGGCCAGCCTTTGCCAGCATCTGATGATGCCTTCCCTCCTGGGGACTAAAGTTAGCTGGTTTCTCAAAGTCAGGGAAGAAAAGGAAAGCAAGGTAAAATGCCTTCAATTAATTTTGCAGAGATTGAAGGGATAAAAATAAGAGTGGGGCTTTATATTTTTATGACATGCTAAAAATACTCACTTTATTAAACCTTCGGTGCAGCTTGCAAAGCAGAGTTTAAAAGCCTTTTTTTTTTTTTTTTTTTTTGCAGCAACTGTGAAGATCCAAATATTTATCTGGTGATGGGGTCTTGGTCAATGGGGCTGAAAAGGCTCATGAGCAGATCTCTGCTGAGTACAGCATGTGGGAGCAAGACAGAGATGGCACAAACTCTCAGCTGCACTGAGCCCCAGTATCTCTGCAAAGCCCAAGTGCTCATGCTCCCAGCTCCGAGGGTGAAGGCTGTCAGTCCTGAGTGCAGGGGAATCTCTGCATGGCTGGCAGGAGCTCAGGCTGCCTCAGGCACTGACTCAGCAGCAGAGCCTTGAGCTTCAGCTCTCGTTGGTTCTGGACACTTCTGGGGCAACCTGCTGACCTATCCTTCACCAGGCGTGCCAGAGGTAGGCTAACAGCTGGAAAAACCTGGGTCTAGCTGGGCCCATCACCAAAGGAGCTGTGATACTCCGTGCACTTTCCCTTTGGTTAACACCTGCTTGCCATTGACCCTCCCCAGAGCCCTTTCCAGTGCTGCAGTACAGAAATTACCTTGGCAGGAGTCACCCAGACTTTTGGCAGGTTCACCCCCTGCCCAGCTTACCCCACTTCCCAACCCTGCTTCTCATTGCATTTTCTCCTCCTTTGACAAAAAGCTACCCCAGCATGGCGTAGGCTCCAAAATCACCTTCTCCCAAACTGGAACAGATGTGTATCTCTTTTTGTCTTATTCATTGCATCCAGGTGAACTTTGCAGATCAAGTTGATTCCCCCCACCCCAACCATAATTTTTTTATTTTGGGAAATACTTAGTGCCATCCATCCACAAACACTAATACAGGCTCAGTTGTCACTCACTGAGCTTCACCAGTACAAATAAGGCAAGGAGCAATCTTCCTGCTGAGGAAAGCAGCTGCAGGAAAGTGTTTGCCCCAGCACATGCCAAGGTATTGGCACTGCTTTTGTCCTTGCAGTAGCCACCTCCCATTTCAGAGCTGATGAACTCACAGATGCCCTCAGAACTTTCTCACTTTCTTTCTGAAAGCCATTTTAGACTGCAGGAGTACAGCAGCATGAAAACAAACAACTGTTTGTCCTAGTCCTCAATCAAATACTGAAATAAAGAAAATGTGGCACCTCACACACAGTGTCCAGTCACAACACAACAGCAGCATCTCAGACCTCAGGGAAGGGAATAAAGAAGAGAACCTAAGCCAAGCCTCCATGCAGCTCTCTGACAGGCAGCCTGCACACAGCAAGAACAGTGGTACAAAGCCATAAAACTTGGAGGAGTGGGAGGAGGACTTTTTCTTTAAAAAGCTCCAGAAATCTGCATAAGGTGGAGGCTTCATCTTAAACTTGTAGCTTGAAGCTACCGAGAACACTGCATCAAGAGCAAAAGAAAAAACCCTCCCTTTTATAAAATTGCTTGCCAGTGAAGGAGGGCAAACACTCTATGGATGAAACAAAGAATAAAAGCATTCAAACAGTTTGTCCTCTCACCAGCCAAAAAAGTACCCACTAAAATGGAAGCTTTAAATACTTAATGTCCTAAACAAACAAGGAAATTTACCCACAACAAGACTGCTGGTTCAACACAAACCAGCAGCACTCACAATAAAGTTGATAGAGGTTTTACATTAGCTGCACTAAGAGCAGTTGGGGACAGATAAAACCCACTCACAGAAGAAAAGGTGAAACAGTAGCAGAAAGACAGGGATCAGATGGAGAACAACCGACCTTTCCCAGCTTTGTTACACTTGCAGAAAGCACTTCAGCATCACCAAAAGTGTGGGAGACAATTTAGCAGGGATCAGTGCTTGGAGTCTCAATAGATTATGCTGCTATTTTGAGATTGTGTAAGAGAACAAATTAACCTTCTTTATAAATCTTGGCTTACTTTAATAGATGCAGTGGATATCAGACTAGAAATAACATCTTGTATTCCTTTAATTTCTGTACTGATTGACCTCCTTACAACAATTATCCACTATTTGAGCACTGGCACTATCAACAATATGGTCAAACCCTCAGCTTCTTGCCTGGTGTCTTGTTCACACACTTGTGACTAAAGCAATCACCACCCTGACACCAGCAATGCCTTTCCCACAAACTCAGGTTAGCAGAAACCTTGGAGATTTTCCCACCTTTCCTTACAACAGATGGCCCTCTGTGTTTCCCCAAGATCACCTGGGTATTTTCACTTCCAAATTCCCACTCCAGCAGGGACCCAGGAAGCTGGCAATGTCTGATATCTCACTTGATGGTTCCTTGCAGCACAGGAGAGTTTTTCAAATACTGTGCAAGAGGGTTTGATATTATTACAGGGATATGAGAGTTCCTTAAAAATTTAAGCACAAAAAAATTTAGCATTTCCCCCCCCCCCATAAATCCAGACTTTTCAGTTATGGTTACCTGCAATTACACAAACAGTACCCAATGATCAGCATAGTCCTATCTGATTCTTTATTGGTCCCCACTTATTTTTTGGTTTTACATGTCTAATGTTTTTCCCCTGATGCTTTCAAAAATTACAGAAGAGTTGGGTTTTTTTTGACAGGCTCACAAGCCTGCACCCTTCCCCCCCTCACACAGGCAGAAAAGCATTTTCTGTACATTAGTCAAAGATGTGATTGATTTCCACCTATGGTCAGCCTACCACTGAAATTCTGCATTTCAGATGCAGCTTTAATATAGCAACCTATTTTACTTCCAAGTGGGCTGAACACCCAGAAATTACTACTAATGGAGAAGCCTAGTGTGGAGCATACAGAGGAAACAGGAGTGGAAAGTTTCCAGATGAAAGGAAAAAGTCATTTCCCAATGAAAACATAAGTCAAAGGAGTGATGCTCATGATGGTGACAATTGCAGAAGGAAATCTAATTGGAGATCAAGGGAGGCAAGGTGAGCTATCAGGTAGGCTGAAGCTAAGCCTAGGAAAGTGAAGCCTTGCTTAAAAACATCATCATCATGCTATTATTTCACTCCACACAGAGAGCTCAGCCTGACAGATTCTGTCTCACTGAGGATCCCTGAGGCCTCACCCCATCCACCACTTACTCTGTTGACTCAATCTTTGACTGTAAATGAAAAATTTATAAAAGGCCTGGTAGGGAGAGTGGTTGAATGGCTGCAACCCCCTCTAGAACAATTCCTTCATGGTGCTTACAAATCAGAGCATGTGTTTGGCACTTCCCTCTCTCTGACAGAGTTCAGCCACAAATGAGTGCCTGGGGTAGGCATCCCAGCTTCCCTTAAAATGCTGTTTTGCAGGCAGACCAGAACAAGGGAGAAATAATGTGCCTCAGGCTATGCTCATCAATTCATTCAGAGCACAAAATATTTGGAAGCCTGGCTTAGAAGTAGTAGCATTTCTAGGCACATCTCTTGCTGCAAGAACAAATCTTGCAGATTTCCAGGAGAATCCCATGCATGCTCCTGGTTTTTTGCCATTCCTGGCTGGGCACCCCGAGCTAACAGGAATTTCCCTAAAACTCTGCCTGTCACAGCTTGTCAAGGCTGTTCCAGGGCAGAGCAGATATGCAGGAAAATGACAGCAAGCTCTCTTTAAAGATAGTTCAGGCATCGATCACAGCACAGTTTTGAGCATTATTTGCACTGTACACTTTCATCTCTCAGCCACCCAGGATACACAGACCACATTTGCTTCTTGAGGACAGCATTTGCTCCTACCACTAAAATAAAATCTTTATTGCATGAGTTACTCAAAAATATGCACACTACCCAGTGCTGCATACGCTGAGGGTATTTTCTGAACAGCAGGAAAGTATTAGAAACTGGAATTAAACTGTGTTCTCACCCTAAATTTATGTAGCAAATGTACAGGCAGAGGCAGCATGGAGGGCATTTTTGTTAGGTCATCTAGACAGTCATACCCTGTAGCTGTGGAGATTTCATTTCCTTTGGCAAAGGCTGCCCACTTCCATCAGGGAGATCAGGGGAAACAAAGATAAGCTTACATGGGAGCTCACAGGAACATGTGTATCTGAGGAGTTTCTGAAGGTGCTGTGTCTGCAAAGTAACACACTGTCACCCTCGGGGGTTCTTTCTTTTTCACCCTTGTCCTTTTATTTTCTCACCTTTCTGTTGTTGTTGCTTGTTTTATAGCTATTTTTTTCTGAGGTTTTTTTTTGTCCACTGCTCTCTCCATCCCCTGCACTCCTCCCCTTTAAAATTAATGCTCTCTCCCTCAAACCCTTTCCTTTCCCTAGGTAATAGAACATTTTCTCCTCCTTTCCCTGTTCTCACCTTTTAGCTCCATCCCCCACACCTCTCTAATTCAATATCCCTGTTACACTTATGTTCTCTGCTTGCCTTCCTTCTTCCACCTTCTCCATTTGATCTCCTCCCTCCCATTGCCTTACAAATCTCTACCTTCCTTGCCCCAGTCATTTTCTCCACTAACCATTCCTCCCTTCCCCTTTTATCTGGCTCAGTTCCTACTCCCCCACTGCATTCCTACCCACACAGCATCCATTGTGCCTTTCTCCTCCTGCCCCAGTTTCAAACCTCCTCATCATATTTCATTTTCCTGAATTCTATTCAGGTTCTTATATCAGCCTATCCCCCTTCATCATGTTACTGCATATTTCCCATCTCCTAAATTTTTCCTTCTCCATTTATAACAGTAGTGAGATTGTTGCTCTTATTAACAGCTATGACCTATTAAAATTTTGGACATACCTTTTTTTGATCAGAACTGAAGTCCCTTCATCCTCCTGAGTTCTTTGTCTGTAAGCCCCACACATCTCATTCCTGCTACATGCAGTCTTCTGTCACAAACAGTGCCAATGCTCTCCTAATATGGAATGATTTTATCCTAGGATAGCCCACGTTCATGGAACTGTGTCACACAACTCACACAGCAGCTCTTTCTGGTGGGACAAGCTCACAACTTGTTATTGCCTCCATGAACACTGAAATTAGCCTGATTTCAGATTTCACCTGCAAATTGACTGACAAACTCTCTCTCTGTCACCCTTGCCAGCACAAGCTGGTCCATGGCTGTATGTGCACAGCCCTGGATGAACAGGGAACACTTCCCTGTGTCCACTGCTCAGCAGTAACATGAGCTCTAACAAAAGCTATGCCAACCTCCAGATGCCAAAGGACAAATAATTCTGTCTCAATGTGAGGTGTAGGAGATTCTTAGTAGACAGAGGGGCATGATTATAATAGGATATTAAAAAGAAAAAAAAAACAAGCAAGTGAGATCAACAGACAAAACCCAATTAAGAAAATCACTCAGCCAACCTCCCAGGGTTGGGTTTGCTCAGGGGACTGTTCAACTGTCTCAGTAGGCTCTTCAAAAAGAGGTTCTTCTCTGTACCGTGCTGATGTAAACAGAAGCTATCCTTAACCTCCTCCATCCTCCCCTTACTCCCAGATTCAAATGACTACATGATTTGGCATTTCAAATACAAATGAAAAAAAACCACAATACCTGGTGAGAGATGTTGTTCTCAGCAAGAGGTCTGGCATCAAGCAGAGAACAAATACAAGCACCCAGGCTCTTGGAGCTACTACAGCACAGGAGAAAATAATAATTCTTTAAAAAGCCAAACAAAACTGACATTTTAAAGATTTCTGCTGCTTTTATCCTCTGCATATCCTCTCTGATTTTGTTGAAATGGCATTGTCTGAAGACCAGAGTAGAAAGTTGCTCTGCAACCTTTTTCACATCTAGGAGAAGGGGTGTGGCTCCTATGGCCTTGCAGAATAGGGGACAGAGTAAGATATCATACCCACAAAGCTTAACTTGTGTCCCTCATGCACTTACCACTCAGCTTCTTATGTCCCTCCATCATATCTGCCATCTCCCTCTCCTCTCCTTCAGACTCTTCATAGAGGGAACATGACAGGACTGTCAATAAAACAATTCCTGTTGACTTTAGGGCCTTACTCAACTAACATGGAGAACGTGTCTTCTGGCACTGAGGACACTTTCATACATAAATGTTGTTCTCAAGCAATAAGCTGAGGATGCTGCTGCAGCTGAGTAAAGGTGCTTTTAATCCAAAATGCTAGAACCTTGTGCTTAACCATTCCATCATTCCCCCCACTCCTCCCCAAATCTTTGAGGTGCTTCTGCTGGTAGCTAGTTGCCATAGGAACCCTAATCTTGATGTGTTTTGCTTGTTAAATAAACTAGCATCAGAAGTCTCCTTTCTGGCTGCTCTGTCCTTCTCTTCCCTTTACCCCTCCCTCCTTCCCTAAAAAAGAGATCAAAAAGATAATGTGTTTGATAATCATCCTTTCCTCCTCTCTTCCTTTCTCCACAGGCCCTATGAGCTTTCCAAATCCAATATCCAGAATCTGGCAGAAATAGCCACTGTGATGCAGAGGGATGCATCAGGCCTGACTGCTCCCTGGATTGCCCAGAGAGAAATCAGAAGCAAGGCAGAGAACACCAGGTAGGATAATGCAGCTTGAGAACCATGCTGTGAAAACAGAGATACCTAATCCCAGCTATTTTAGATGAAACTTTCCAACATTTCCCATGACAACTCCCTTCTCCTAAAGTCTACATTATGTGCCTTATCCTACCTCACTATGCATCAGCAATGCAATTTTAATACCATTAGTGAGAGGACAGCCCTGAAAAGGTGTTCCAGAGATGAAAGCTGAAAGCAGAAAGCAAAAGAGGCTAAACATATGAGAAACACCAAAAAGACAAGATGTTTGCAGTGGCCTAGAGCTTTATAAATGAAGTAAGTTTTTTTCTATTCTGTGGACCAGAGATCTAGGCCAGAACTATGTAGGTCACAAACAAACCTTGTTTCATCTGGTCTTAAGCCAATACTTAGAAGGTGATAACTCCCACTCAGAGACACCATATTTTTCTTCACATATTTTCTTGTAACAGAGACAAAAAAACTAGGGGCAAGAGATGCTGGGTGAAGGAAAAAAGCAACGTGGCTTTGTGTGCATGTCTAATTGCCTAACTATGCTTTCCATCTCAGGAGGAATACATACATAAATATATATATATATATATATATAGTGTGTGTATATATATATGCTAAATGCAGAGATTCCTAAGTTGTTCTTCCCCTCCTAATTTTTAGTACAAATATCATTCAGAGAAAGAGCAATGGCTGTCTCACTCATTTGCATGGAAGTAAATACCTAGAAAATTAGTGATTTCAAGATGGAAAAGAACAGGCAGAAGGGAATTTTCAAGAGGCTGAATCCCCACAGCACACAACACCAAAGCAGGTTGGCAAACCAGGACCCTATTTACCTGAAATCAATAAATAGTTAATCCTTCATCCACACCACAACAAAATAACCTCACACCATAGCAGAAGCATCAGTTTCAGGATCATTTGGGCATACCCAGGGATCTGCAGCAGCTGTTCAGTGGCATATGAATCATGGTCCCCATGGAAGACATTGCATCGCTCAGCCTGCCTCCAGTGGATAAAAGCACAATTCTGAAAGCAGTTGGACTACTGATTTCTAGCCAATTCAAGGCTTGGGCTGGTCTGAGTTTAGCTGAAAGTCTCAGCATCTATGGCAAATAATTGCCAGAGAAGCAGTCACTGTTACAGTGTGGTTTACAATTAGTGGTCCTTTTGCTGTGTTTTGCACAGGTCCCCTGCTTGCCCAGCACACATGGATGCCCTTATACCTCTATTTATCAGGAATGCAGCTAGGCTTCCTCCCAGACTCTTTCAGAAATATGGCTTCTTAAATCAGCAGCCCCAAATTTTAAGTGCAAAGTTCAGGGATCATTCAGACACAACTCCACATATGCAACTTGGCTAACCTTACCCCCACTGGTCTGCATTCTGACAAACTATGGTCTCTCATGATCTGGATCCTTCTGACATGCCCACTACTTCCTATTCCTTACAAGAATGTTGGAAACAGCACTCAAGCAGCCATCTCTGGGAATATTTGTATATGTGTGCTCAGGCCCACAAGTAGAAAGAAGAGACAAGTGACTAAACAACACTAAACTGAGTTAAGGTTCATTTATTCTGGATGAAGGTGTTGCAAATTCCTACTTTAAATGAATCTGCCCCCTGTCAGAAGTCTCTTTTCTTTGATAAACATGGTCCTTATTCTTCAGCAAAGCCATTTCTAAATTCAACCTAAGTTTCCCCTCTCCCTCTACTTTGCTTTTTCATTTCTCTGCGGGGGCTGCTTTTTTTTGAAGAGGTATACACAGGAATCCCAAGTGGCTTTGCTACCCCCCTTATGTAAAGTATATTCTGGGCTGTCAGAGTGCACAGATCAGCAGTAAAGCATTGTGGGGGCTATTTCTTCTTCTTCTTCAATCCCCATGAGTCTCCTACCTCCAGCTTTGCTCAGAGATTCATAGCTGAACAACCTTTGAAAAAAATTCAGCTGAAACTATTTCAGCTGAAGCCTCCTTTGGGTTTGTACCTAAACCAGGAAGATGGTCTAGGGCCAAGGGGAAAATTGTCCAAGATTTATTCATTAAGTTAACCATTTGCCATTTACTTGAGATTATGCTTCCAGTCCCTCAGAAGGTTTGCATACTCTATTTTCACCAACTCCACAAGGTCAACACTGTAAAGAATTAAGTGGGCCCTGCAAAGAGCTCAAAGGCTTTTCTACGAGAGCTTGGCACAGCAGTTTTCATTCCTTTCCCCTCCACAGTTCAGCCCATGCAAAATTTCCAGTGTCCTCCTCAGTTTATAAATCCCTGCCTCACCAAGACTTCTCTGCCACCACCCCCACTCACACAGTGACTCAGACTTATTAAGATAACTTCTCTTTTTCTAGTTCCTCACCTCCAACACACTCAGTGCATTAAGGCACATACTCCTGCACATGTTTGAAATCCTCACCCAACCACCCTCTCTCATCCAACTTTCCTCCTACAGTTCTTGCACTCCCCCATCCTGGGATGACAGAGACAGTCAAAACCCACCCAAATTAGTTCAACTTTTACTTACACTTCTGGCTTCTGTCAAGATTATTTTGGGCTGGCACTTGAAGACACCAGAACCAGAAGGTCTAAGGTAGCTATCCTCTCCCACCAGCACAGCCTTTGGCAAAGGTGAGGTTTGTCATGCACAGAAGATCATTCATGACCAGACTTTTACTTACACTTCTGGCTTCTCTCAAGGTTATTTTGAGCTCCCAGGTGGGGAGAGGCCTCAGTGCTGCAGTGCAGCTGCACAAGGGTCTGGCTCTGACCCACGTGCTGTGTGCAGACCACAGCCATGGACTGGTTTAGGAACCTCCTGGTTCCTTTAAATAGCGACATTTTGTCCCATGGAAGAAGAGGGATTTCTAGATCACTGTTTACCCCTGCTTTGAGATGTTTAGGGCAAGAAAATCTTCTCATCAGGTTTTAGGACCAGCAGGTACCCTATTTTCCCAGCAGGCTATGGATGGTCTGTAGGCAGTGGTGCTTGGGTGGTCACTGGGCATAAAGCAGGAGGCTGAGGAAAGACACAAATAAAACCCTTCCAGCCCCTGGGTCCCAGTGCCTGTGTCAGCACAGGAAGGACCACAAGCTGCAAAGCAGCACTGGCACTGCAGGGAAAAGAAGGCTTTTGCTAGAGCTGGGGATTTGCTCAGATTGACACCTCTGCTGCTGTACAAAGCTCTGCACATTCGCTCAGGCTCGCTTTTGTTCCTCTTCCGTAACCAGCAACAGGTGGGGAGGAGTGGGATGTACATGCAGAAGGAGGATGCAGTGGGAGCAGAGAACATGTTCCTGACATTCAGGGATATGTGCAGGGAAAGCTGTCTGCCTGGAGCAGAGAGGGACTGGGAAAGGCAAGGGGCCTGCTGAGCCGTGGGTCGCTTAGGTAGGAGCAGGGACTGACTTCTAATTCTGGCAGCATCAGGTGGGAGTTGGGAATATGGCTGAGGAGAAGGTGGAAGCAGAAGGAATGCACAGATCAGATTAAATGAGGGAATCTGCATCCTTTGTACCAAATGTAGATGCTCTTAAAATAGTCTTCTGTCACACTTGTGTACTGATTAAGAAACAGTCCATTTCTGAAGCATAATTCTGTGTGTCTTTATTTCATAGCCACTGGCAAAATGCTGGGAACACCTGGAGCTAGGCAAATGGCTTTACTTTCTGTGCAACAATCTTTTGCTTTTTCCCTGATCCATGCAACTGTAGCTCATGTGCATCACTTCTACTCCAACATTACAGTCTTCCCTGACCAAAGACTTCCAAGTCTAACCTATTTGGGACGTGCATAACCAAGTGACCCTACTGGAGACCTACAAGGAAAATTAAACTGTGGCTCAGATAAAAGACTCTTCTCTAATTTCACTGCAACCCTTCCAGCCACCTTCTCCCACAGAACAGGTTTCTGATTTGCCCTGCTCTGCTTTCTGGATAACAGGAATCCAACAGGAGTTGGATTAATTTTGTTCCTCACTCAGAGGCCAGGAACACAGCATTTATCACCTCAGCGTCCAAATTCACAGTATAAGCCTCACACATGAAACACCAAAGGGAAACAGAGCTAGGGAGAAGAGACATAAGAGAAAGGCTGCCCTCTTCACTTTTCCAAGATTTTTATTTTTATTGGGTTGAATTTTAAACACTCTGAAAAGTTGCTGGACTGCTTTACCCTAAAGATGTTTTATCACTCTAATTCTGAGTCTGGATAACTGGACAAAAGAACCACACGTGGATTTTCTGAGAATAACAGAGACAGCAGCAACAGAGAGGCAAGCATAATCCAAAACACCTCATCTTTGAGCATGGAGAGACCACCCCTGTGAGAAAAGGAGATATAATATCTGGACACATCCTAACCTTAGCCTCTGTGATGAGCTGCCAATAAGGGCTTCAGCTCCTGTTAATTATGGTGGTGTTTCTACAATGATGAGATGACTTCTCTGTGGAGAAGAGCTCTCATCAGGAAATTGGTTCTATTGCAATTAACATCTTTGAATATCCAAATTTAACATCCTCCTTAAGCCTTCTCCCTTATTTCAGGAAGTTTGTGATCAACCAAGTCCTGAAATAGAGCTGGAGATCTGGGATTCAGGGAAGGGGGAGGAGTTCTGTGTTTGGGGGCAGGAGGGTTAAGTACACCACAGTTTCAAAATCAGCTGGTTGATGTCTCCAGCAGCATTTCAACCTCTCATTCCCATACACATCAGTTCCAAGAAAGCTGTTATCATCATCACCACTATTTAGAGTCAGAATAGGTAACATATCCATTTCCTTGCCTCAGCTCAGTCTTCAGGGTCAGCTGTAGAGCAGAGTCTGAGACACAGCAAGCCTAAAAACACAATCAACCTCTCCTGAAACAACTGATACAGCTTGCCATAGGACACACCTTTCCTCTTCCCCTCCTTCCAAACAGAAATCATCAGTTCTCACTTCCTGGGACTCTGCCATTCCATCAGTCCCCAGCTGCTGCAGCTCCTCAAAAAGCTGGGGTAACATGAATGGAAGCCAAAGTAGAACACTAAACAAAACCTCCTGCTGATCTTGCCCTGCCCCACACTGCATCTGAAACACCCAGAACTTCCAGCAGCAGCCCTGCCACAACCCAACTCACAGGAGGAGGGCAAATGAATATTTCTGATGTACAACCTTTCAGGGGTGAAGGAAAACAGACTTTCTACTTCCAGCTCACTTAAAGCAAAGCATATAGACCTAGCCACCAAAATTTTCCTCATCTTGTACGACAACAAGAAATCTGAACAGCAGATGCCCTCCCTTTATGGCACTGTAAGCAACTGGGGGAAAGCAGCCATACACAGGAAGGATTTACCAAAAATTTCACTGTTAGCTAGCTATTAAATTTTAAAAATATATTCATAGCCAATACCATCAGAAGGCTAAACTTTAGGGCTCAAAATTCATAACCATGAAATATGATTTTTTTTAATACAAAAAAACCCCAAATTGTTATCATCTTATTGCAAAAGTTCCATACCTTCTTGGTGATTTCTCATGGGCAGCTCCTTACAGCACTAACTCTTTCTTTCTTTCTTCAGAGCACAGCCAACAAACTCCAGCTCCCCCACTCTTCTATAGCACTCATCCTTATTAGATACAGCTGTGGCCTGTTAAGGGCAGGCCTGTGTCTAATCTTTGGTGATTAGTCCAGCTGCTACTCCTCAGGGGTGAGACTAGCTTCTGCACTATCTTTATTTTCTTACATTCTATTCCCCCACACCAAATTACTTTAGCTGTACTATATTCAGTTATATAAAATCTGATTTCCTGCTAGATAGCATTAGACCCTCCCCAAATTGCAAAATATAAACACCAAGTGCTTACATACTTATCTGGGAAAATCACTCTGACTAAGAAAATTGTATTACATTCAACAAAATTTAAACAAAATGTGGCAGCACTTTATGTGCTTCGATGCAATCTCTTGTCAAAAATTACAAAAAAGAAAAAAAAAAATCAATGAAACTTGAGAACTAAGTAAAATGGACACAAAATTAAGGTGAAGAGTCCTGGACCACAGCTACAGCAGCTCACACAGTCATCTACACCTGTTCAATAATCAATAAAATATGCCTCAAAATCACATTTGGACACTGGAGCCCAGGGTAGCCAAGGAAGAAATCACAGGGAGTCAGTCTGTCTGTTCCAACAGATACCAAATTATACATGAGATGAGCAGAAAACTGAACAAATCAATCCTACAGCCTTTCATTCTGAGTCCCTCTTTGTTTTCAATGAGGGATGCTGTTGAGACAGAGACAGGAAAATACTTGGATAAAGACCTGTTGAATGAAGTCTAAGGTTTAGAATAAGAGAAGTGGAAACTAGAGAGCTGATGTGTTAGAAAACCTCTGCACAGCATGAGGGGTCACAGCTGAGAAACCAGTGCAGAGGGGTTTGCAATGGTCAGTGCCTTCTGCAGGGCTGCCTCTTTCTAAGGAGCAAATGAACTTATAAACCAAGTAAGATTATGAAGATCTACACAACATTATGATCCATTAGGGAGAGCTAGGAACTAATAATTGGGGTTCCCTTGTCCCAGATTATTCAGTATTTAATACAGTCTGTACAGAGGCTGCTGCAAACATATCATCCTGTCTTCCAAATCACTGTGATTTGTGCGCATCCACACCGGGAAACCATGAAGAGTTACAAATACAATTGAGGGGTTCTGGAACTACTAATTTTACAGCTCTCAAAGCCAGGGTAATTTCAACAAATAAAGGAGGATAATAGGAAAGCCAACTCTTGGGAATCCCATAAGAATTCCACTCCCTGGAAACCAAGGTGGGGGATAACCAGTAGGGATGGGGGCTCAGTCTATCCACTCAGGGAACCAAAGGGGCAGGCTCTGAGGAAAGGTTCCTGAGTGGCCTGGCATCCTGAAGGTGGCCCAGCTTTCTGTGCCTGCTGCCAGCAGAGCCAACATCATCCAGAACATCACACCCTGACTGCAGGAGGAATAAACACTGCACAGATCAGAAGCACCGAGCAAACTTTGTTCTGAGTGCAGGTCAAATTTCAGTCCTCTTACCCTTGACATAAACCCCTCTGAAATTCCTGCACTTCAAGGCATGAATTCACAAGAAGTTATTTAAAGCACAATATCATTTAAAGTCTGCAAAGTCCTCTGTCACACCCCAGTACTTCAAGTGTTCCACACCATACATTTAAAGCCACTTGGTGATATTTAAGGAGAAAATTCCTCTTTAGCTCTCCACTCAAATTGCCATGACAGACACCAGCAGGGTGAGCCCTTTAAAGAGCCCCTTTGTGTCTTTACTACACGAGCTCGCTATTGTACACACACAAACATGCTGACACACACTCTGCAGCTAATGTGGACCACACAGAGATATAAAAACACCCATGACAACCTGGAGCACACAGACAGATGTGCACCAGCACACATGAAAGCTTCCAACCTTCGTGTGTTCCAAGGGTGCTTGTCTTTCCACCGATCCCACATTCCTGAGAAGTTCTGCTGGCTCCTGCCCCCAGCACCCAGTGTCTGACTTTCTTGTCAACTCCAGAAGGTGCCCAGCATGAAGACAAGAAAGCAGTAGATCCAGGGAGACTTGAGGAGTACCCTGTGACTGCCCCACAGCAGCCAAGTGAAAAAAAGATGAGCAGGAAAAGGAGGGAAGGAGGGAAGAGGTCACTGGAACAACTGTCATATGAGCAGGTTTCAGTTCCCTTCCCATTTTTTATATTTAGGTGAAAACTTGAGTAGCTACTTATAAAATGGGCAGGGGGGAAGCCCCACCTCCTTGGCTTATAGTTTTCCATGGAGGACATGACAATGTTTGAACATCAGGACAGCAAGTAAAAGCAGAGTAAGCAAAACCAGTGCAATTTCCAGATCCTGCTGAAATTTTGCTCCAAATCCAAGGATGAGCATTGAGAGTTAGAGCAGTAAATAAAGAATCCCTTGCTTTTGCTTCAAGCAGATAACCACTGTGGCTTTCTAAAAGTTCTGAGCGCTGTAGCCTTTCATAACAAGTAACAAAGCCAGGCAGAGCACATAATAACCCTTACCCTGTGATGAAGTATAATAATAATGCATTACGACCGTTTGCTGGTTCATCTTTATCCATGAGTAAGAAGAAGCAACTGTGTTCTTCAAATAAACATTTTGTCTGGCTACAAGGAAAGCTCTTAAAGTCAGAGTGGATTCAGGAATAAATTTACTTCATTTACAGTGCACAGCAACAGCCCATTCCATGCTAATGGCAATTCTTATGCTTTGTGTCAATATGTTCTTTTTACAGGGAATTTGGATGGCTTTGTAGCTGGTTCATTTGCTATTTTGTGTCACACATCACCTGCTCTTCTCTGCTGGTGTTTTCCAGCTTTACAGCTGAAGATTATCCCTTTGGGCTGATCATCCTTTTTTTCAAAAAGGTAATGCTGTGAAATGCAGGAAGCAGGTATAAAAATCCGGAGAGGAAAAACCTTTCACAGATGTCTGCCAACTCCTCAATCCTTCCATTCTCTAAATGCTCCCTCCCCTTCCCCTGCTACCCTCCTCCCAAAATGGCTGAGCTGCAGTGCACACACACAGTCTCCTCTCCAGGAGTGGTCACAGCATCCCACACTCTGCAGCACCCTGGCTTCGCCAGCCAAGGGCAGGAACAGCCTCCACTGCCTCAGGGGCAGCTCCAAAGGCCTCTAAGCCAGCTCAGGCAGAGCAGTTCAGTCTCTCTCCTTCCCTGGAGTCCCATCACCCACGTTCCTGGCAAATCAAGGGACTCACTGCCCTGGGCTTGCACCCTGATCTTCACTTTGAAGAACACTTCCTCTGCGTAAATGGGGACACTGGGCACGGTACTCCCAAAGAAGACCCTTCAATTAGTATGAGTTCATCACTTGGGCTACTTTTAACACTTTGTGATCATTTCTGTATAGAGATAAGTAACTCTCCCGTCTTCTCACTCGGGGACAGAGAGACTCTTCTGAAATATTTCCATTCAGCATTTTTTCCAATCATCTTTTAAATGTTTTTCTTAAAACCAAAGCTGACTCACCCACTAAAACAAGATGGTCTGACTCATTTTTAACACTTTTGTCTCCATGGCTCATTTTGGTCACCAACTGGCTTAGACTTTTCTTTGTACCACATGTAAGGGGAAAGAATAGAGAAAAATGTACTTTAAACATCCATTCACTTCCAAACTGTTGACAAATGCTCAGGATAAATCTGCAGAGAAAGGAAAATTGTTTCAGCACCTAGAGACCTATTAAAAGTTAGAACAGAAATGAAATTTTCCAGCAAGAGACAGATTTGTACTTTCATGTTCCCAGATTCAGATGAAAAGGGGGCTCTGTTCAAGAGATATTTGGCTAGAGGGTTTTCTTTTCTTCATTTACCATCATCAAAACCCTCATAAGACTGAATAGCACTTCAGAAATGAAATAACAAGCCAGAAATAATTTCCCATTTGCACATATCTTGCAGTGAAATTTATTACTTAATATTTCTAAAATATCTAAAAAGGGCAGCCCTAAAAAGTGAGGCCCAGATTTAGGTGAGATATAAACTATTACTGCTTCACCCATGGGAAGTCCCCATTTCAAACAAGAACAGCATCAACATCCTCTTTAGAGCCACCAAACCCTGATCCACAGAAGGCTCCTCTGAGTGGATCCAATTAAAGCACCTGCAGCAATTTTCCAGAGGAATCCAAAAAGCTGGAGAGCAGATCTGATGGAAATTAATGGGATCTGGGGTGCTGCTTGCCTCTAG
Source organism: Fringilla coelebs (assembly GCF_963513975.1). Classification (NCBI taxonomy): domain Eukaryota; kingdom Metazoa; phylum Chordata; class Aves; order Passeriformes; family Fringillidae; genus Fringilla; species Fringilla coelebs. Next base: position 59,981,250 of record NC_140033.1, on the reverse strand, counting down.
CTTTCTTTCAAAGGCCTCCAGGTCAGCCTCAGAGCTTGCTCTTCTCTCTGATATGGAGATCACTAATAAAACCAAAACAGTGTCTTCACCCATTGGTGAGCAAACCAATATCAAAGGCTTTTCAGTAACTTACAAGTGGTAGAGGACTTCAGTGCCAGCTGAAATGAAATACACTCACAGTCTAGAATTTAAGAAGTTGTTTATGAGGTTTGGGTAAGAACTTTGAATAATCTGATTAATTAGGACAAAGATAAAATGCTGGGGGAGAAGAAGGGAGAGATTTTGATGTAGCTTAGTTATGGCTGTGTTTTGGGAAGCAGCAGGGAGCTCAGGACATCTATATAAGAACATTATTGAAGCATTCTGGCTTGCAACTCTTGCCTAGGTATCAACAAGACACAATTCCCCTTGCTTCACATTCTTCCTCTGTGCTCTGGCAGATGTTAACATCCAGACCCACTGCTTCACATGCTTTTCAGCTTTAACCTGTGTTTAATGCCTCCTGAGATCACAAAAACTGCACTTCCAGGGAGCACTTTTTCAGCCCAGGCAGGCAGGACCGGTCCCTAGAAAACCCTCAGCCTGGGGCAGAAAGTGCTGCTGGTGTCCATCTGAACTCTGCAAGGGCAGGTGACTTTGAGAAGAGCTGTGCCAGTCTGGAGCTGTACTTCACACCCTGTTTGAAAGGAGGGACAGCCCTGTCCTGTTCCTCACCCACAGAGAGGCAGATCATAAGCTCTGCTGTCACAAGGGGCACCTCCATCAGCAGCCCCAGCAGCACAGCAGGCACTCAGTGCAGAGCCAGGCTGTTTGCTCTGCAGTGTGAGGTACCAAAGGTCCCATTCCTCATATGCCTCCACATTTGTCAGCTGCATGTGATCCCTCATGAATAATGCTCTCCTGCCCAGCTCAGAGGCACACAGTTGTCACTGACCACGTGCCATGCACAGACAGCCCAAGGCACAACTGGGATAAGCTTATTGCAGTGCCTTAGAGCCCAGGAGTTAGAACAGAGCACTTTTCCTTCCAGCTCTACACCCTGCCTTTGCTGTAAGCAAGAAGGAAGGAACCTGGTGCAGCCTGTTGAAAACAAACAGAATGCCTCTGATTTTACAAAGGAGCACCTGGGATTGGAGGGGGAATACCCCATCTGAGAGTAAGCCAGGGCAGTGCTTTCTCCAGATTCACCCCTCTGATCTACCAACAGGTCCCCATCGCTATACTGGTGGCACCAGGTACCAGGACAAACCTTGAGGAAGCCTGGCACCAAGCTGAGGTGTGCCCAGAGCAGAGCCCCACATCTCTGGGTGGGAAGGGAGGAGCTGGCAGACTGCTGGAGAAATGTAGGTGGAAAAAATAACCAAATAGTTCCCTTGGGCATTGCATTCTCAAATTGCCTGAATCTCCACACCTGGTGGTAGGCACACCTTCTCAGTCTGGAGGAGATGACAAAATTGTTTGTGCCCCCTTAGCCATTCCTCAAGGAATTACTGTTGTGATCTAGTAAGAGACTCAACTAGATAATCATTTTCAGAAGAGAACCACCAAGGTCCACACAGCAGAGGGTTTAACTCCCCCTGGAAGCCCAAATTATTGAGGTCTGTGTTGTCACAAGCCGTCTGCCCTGCCCTGGGCTCATCATGCCTCTCTGCCCTGCACATCCTGCTCCAGGACTCCCTAGCCTGCCTGCACAGCTCAGAGCAGCCACACCCCTACTCTGTAATATTCCTCCTGACAGACAGCAAGGAGAATAACAATTTTCAGTTGCCTTGAAGATGCAAAATAGACCTTAAAGACTAATTAACAAATTAGAAAAAATAATGCAAAAGTAGGCACACAAAGTAGGAGGAAAAACATAGCTAGACCCAGTGGATAAACAGATAATGGGGAGCATAGGGGCTTTTGTGGCAAAGTTATGCAGCAAGAAATAACAGCACACGCCCTAAGAGAAGTTCAAGGCAAAGTCATCACAATACTGGGGGCTCTCAGTGAATATGACCACCAGGGACCCCTTAAGATGACTCTTCAGAACCATAAGAGGACTTCCAGTAAGAGGCAGAGGCCTCTAAATTAATTGAAGGAAAAGTGATGTTCATGTATTAGCTAGGAAATATGCTATAATGAATAGGATCAATCATGGTGGAGTAAACTCCCTGTTGTAAAATTTCACAACACACATCCAGTTAGGGGAAAAATCCCTCAGGTGTGTCCAGCACTGTAATAAAAAATGTCTCCTTTCTAATACTTCCAATTGTGTTAAAATTTTTGTTCTCAAGCTGATTTCAGTGCCAGTACCTGAGAGGGCAGGACTAGCCAGAGTACAGCTCATGGCAGCTATAACCTGCTCTTCCCAAAGCATTGCAAAACAGCAGGGTTGGATCCTGGGCCAGCAAATCCTTTGCCTAGGGGCACAAGGGCAGATTGAGGTGGAGTGCTGTACACTGGGCTGCTACATCCAGGAGGAATGAAGGGCAAAGACATTGGGAGAGAAGAGATAAATGAAAGGAGAAGGCAGCAGTCAGAGAAAGAGCATCCAAACCCCCTGGCACTATACCCACAGAAATCCCTTATAATTGTGGTAAAACCTTCAGCCTGGCTAAAAATCAGAGAAGGCCTCTTAGGTCCCCCAAGCTCATGCGTCCCTGAGCAGGCGCTCTGAAAGGACTGTTTCACCTCTACTAATGCTTGAAAAATTCACAGTTTAACCTTTACTCTTGAATTTCATCTCCTGTGGTAAGAGAACAGCCTGTCCTCTGCCAGCCCAGTGATGTTGCAGAGATTAATGCACACCTGTACAGGATTTTGAAGACCACTTTACAATCCCCACAGTTGGTCATTATTCCCCAAAAATGCTCCAGAGAGAGCCTGCTGCTCAGCATGCTGCAGCCAACAGCAGGGCCAGGGCCGCCCAACCTCATCTGCCAGCAGCACCCCAAGGCAGGAGGCAATCCCAGCAGGAATACCAGGAGCACCTGGCATACAAATCCCTGCAATCCCAGCAGGAACACCAGGAGCACCTGGCATACAAATCCCTGCAATCCCAGCAGGAATACCAGGGGCACCTGGCATACAAATCCCTGCAATCCCAGCAGGAATACCAGGGGCACCTGGCATACAAATCCCTGTCTGCAAGCCAGTGCACTCTGGTAAGGATTCCCATGCACTTCAGTAATGGATGCAAGGGCAGCTCTGCTCCAATGCTCAGCAACCACAACCAAAGAGTTGGTGCTGCTCTTGCTCCTCTCCACAAGTCACACCAAAGACCAACATCATGGCAATAAGCAAGAGAGCTGGATCCCCAGGAAAGCTCAGGTTCCCTTTCCATGCAGGCAGAAACAGTTGTTCCTCTCCAGCTCGTAACAGAGGCACCAAGAAGAGCCAGGAGGAGAGAGACAGGAAGAGTTAAGCAAATGTATCAAGAGCAAGAGAGAGAACAAAAAGCTGACACCCACAGACAAGCCCTCAGGTAGTCTCTTGCCACTGAGTCCATCCCCAAGTGCTATTCACAGGACTTTTCCATCCCCTGCCACATGTTAATAATTCTTGTTGATGGCCCTCCTGCTAACACCTGACAGCCAGAGGGGTCAGGGCAGTGAGAACCACACGGAGCCCTCCCAGCTGGGAGGGAACCTGCCAGACAAAGCACAGACATTCATGCTGCAGAAACAATTCAGATTTTCTCAAAACTTTGCTTTACAAATGGAATACAATCAGCAGCATGGAAAATGTGTGTGAACCGACCATTTAATGCAGTAGTTCAGATCCTGTCAGCTTGGGCACAAGGATCCTGTCTGCTTGATTTGCTCTCTGTTGAGTGGCCCCTCCCAGCTTTTATAGCACAGGCTATAAATATATTTTTATTGTATATATACAATACTCTATACATACAATCATGTGTGGCTAAGGTCATCTATACTGAAGTATGCTAGCTCCATGAATCCTGATTTTCTTGACAAAACCTTTTCCAAACAGACAAGCCACAAAAATTTGAAGCACCCTCACAAGTGAATATATTAAGTTGCATCAATATTCATTTATCTTTTACATATCACTTCCCTCATGCTTATTTTCTAAACTGAGTACAGTGGAACATTTACCCCGAGTATGCATAGTTTTTCATGTTTAAATACACAAAAGAAAGATGCACAGAAATAAAAATCTGTAGAGCTTCACACCTGGAAAAGACCACAGGAGACAGGAGATCTGTTGCTCATTCCAGCATTCCTCTACATGGATGAGATTTCCTTTACAGTGCAGCATCCTGATAGGCCTGATCAGAAACTTAGAGCAATATCCTTTTGGATGCATAATAATTCCTTCAGTGCATATTTACTTTCATGCAGCCCATCATTCTTTATTTGGAGCTATATTTTTATGCACAAAACAGTAGCTTTCAGAGGAGGCAGGAGTTATTAAAAAGTTCATCTGTTCCAGCTGCTTAATCCTCACTTAAACTCATCATTAATCCTTTTTTTATGACACCATAATTGTCTCTATGGCAACCAATTATGATGTCACAAACAAGATTAGAATTTTAGATAGGGGAACAGAATTAGCTTCTCTGCTATTTGTTTAGGTCCTTAGCGGCTGTCACGCCTGATCAAATCACTGCCCAATGAGTTCAAAACTCTGCTCAATATCCCACCAATACAGGGCAAGGCAGACAGGAACACAGGCATGTGCCCAGGGAAGGATGGGAAGCTGCAGTGCACAGACACTCCCTTTCCAGCCCCCCCAGGTCACATTCTCAGCTCCTGAAGCAAGAAATCATTGGCAGCTCCAGTGACATTGTGGGGTACTCAGTAGTCAGGCTTGCTACAAATGCAACTCATTTTCCTATAAAAGCCTAATCCTTCTTTGGATTCCACTGAATATTCCCCTTCAATGATTTGCTGCTGCAGCGAAGTCCCTGTTAAATACACACAAAACAATCGTGTATGGCAAGTCAAGAAAAAGCCCCTGAGCTCGCTTATTTCATCATATCTTCTTCTGCTTATAAACCAAATAACCACAGCCTGTCATCTTTCTTCCTGCAGAATAATCACAAACACACTTGAATGCCTGAAGTGATTTACCCTTCTTTAGTCCTTTTTCATTTCATCTGTAGCTTTTCAGGCTCCCAACAAATCAAAGGAAGAAAAGAGTAAAACTAATAAAGAGGTCAAATGTCAGCCACCCAGGTGCCATTCAGCACACCATCACCAGCTGGAGGTGTCACATTTTCACAATAAAGATGATTTGTCCCCATTCCTTCCCCCCTGCAGGCTTTGTTTGTGCCATTCTGGCGAGGTAAATGAATTAGAGCAACAGCAAATGTTAAGCTAAGAACAAAGCTCACCAAAAAAGGGACTGTGCCATGGAATAACATCAGGACTTGCACAGAGGCACCCTCCTCTAACACACGCTCCTTTCAGCAGCCAGGGCTGGCTTTGAACCATTAAAGTACAATCCTGAGACCAGCAGTCATGGCCAATCCATGCATTTTACTTTCAGGAATCTAGTGTAGCTCATGGAAAACATGACAAATGTGCCCCCCTAGATACACACACCCCAGAGAGGCAAGAGATTTGCTCTCATGTCCTGCACCAGGACAGAGTCACAGAACAAGTGGCTCCCAGCTGCCCTTGCAGCTGGCAAAGCAGTTCATTTTCAAGATGCAGTTCACAGCAGGCAAAATGGCAACATCTCTATTGGGCTGTAGAGGTACAGCAGCACTTTATAAAACTGACAGACTTGCCAGCGTTCACTAAAGGAAGTCAACACTTCCACTTCAAAGCAGATTTATATCTTGCCAAAAAAACCAAAACAGCAACAACAAAACTAAAAAAAAAAACCCTTAAAAAAACCCAAAAAAGCAAAGAAAAAAAAGAAAGAACAAAACAAAACAAAACAACCAGCTTTTTGCAAGAAAAATTGTCTTGCCTTTTTTTTTTTTAATTTGGAAGCATTTGTCAAACACTAACAAGAATATACATATATTCATCCTCTTTGCAGGAAAGGTCCACATAAAAACTAAATTCAAGACTGCTTTCCATGGACTGCCTGCAGTCAATAGAGATGGACTCTTCCAGAGGACAGTTTGGAGCCAGAATTATGTTGGCAAAATGGTTCTCTGGAGAAGACTCTCTCACATGCTAACAACCATTGAGTTGGGGTAGTTCCCCCAGCCTGAAATTACCCTTCAGAAATAATTCCTCCTCTCCTCATACTGACTTTTTCACACGTACCAGCACTCACAATTTTTCCAGAGCCAGCAGGGCGTGACACCAACCACTGAGATGTGCATGTGGGGACTGATTCATCACAGCAGAGCCATTAGAAGGAAATGCATTAGTCTTAATGGCAAGAACTGCACATTCACATGGTCTCTTCCCAAGAAAGTTCTTAAATCCTGTGGGAGACATATGTCTGGAACAGCAAAACCAGTACAAGCAGACACTGTTCTGGGACTGACAATTCAACAATCCCTTGTCCAGACATAATTCACTATAACAAACACTGCCTTGCTATTTCACCTCTCTCTTTTATTTGTTTCCAGGCTGCAGTTACCAACACCCTTCAGTCCTACCCTCCTTCCTTTTCTGCTGCCCAGACCAGCTGGATGGGAGCTGCTCAGTGCAGAGAGCCAAACCTCACAGAAATGTGACTGCTACAAAATGCTCTCCCTGTTGAGCCAAGCACGCTGTGGTGTTCAGCAAGCAGAGCATGGTGGGAGAGATCATCATCCTGCCAAGGTCCAGCACCCTGAGAGAGGGTAATTGCTGATCCAACTGCTCCATGCTGAGAAAGGAGCAGCAGAAATGGCTAAAGAGCAGATCAACACCTCTTCAGGGCAGGAGCCCTTCCAGCTCTGACATCAGACACCTCTTTCACCCTCTCTGTAAGAGGAGAGTTGTTGCCAGTAAGTGACTACTCAGCTTTCTACTAACCAGTTACTTCCACCAGTACCTGCAGAAGAAGACTTCCAGAAGAAGACTCTTTTTCTCAGAAAGAGAAGGAAAAAAATCCAACCAATAACCGTACACCTGATGCACATTCACCTTTCAGGCATACCTGGAGAATGACCTCCCTCTTTAGCTGGAAAAATTTGGATGGCCACCCAGTATCACTCTGATAACATATTTTAATCATGACAACAAGAAGTTCCTGCTAGCAGTCAGAGGACAATAAATCTTCCATGTCCCTTCAGTCTCTGGTAGCTCAGAAGAGGCTGAGTGTCACAGGGCTGACCAGCACTAGATGTGGTTATTACAACACATTTCTATCATAAAAAAATTAATCATGGCCAAGATAGTTTCACAAATGTTACCAAATAACAACTTTGGCTTGCACTCCCACTCATTGGAAAATTCTCATCTTTCAAATCAAAACAAAACCACTTTTCTCTTCTGAATCAGAGTGAAAAGAAGAACTCAGGATGAAGAAAGGGAACTATAATATCAACCATTCTATATTTTACTTATAAGATGAACCTATAAATACATTTTATGTATTTATAGTCATGTTGTGAGGCTTTTTAAACAAACCAGCATCTTCCCCAGAAGATTTCAGTTGGAAAATATTGTGTCAAAAATGTTCTTACAGTGGGAATATTCCCCTGGGAACTTTTCAGCTACCCTTCTCCACTACAGAAGACTGGAATTACAAGCAAATGCATATATTGTGGTGCTTCACAAGTATTACCTGATGCCCAACTTCCTTAGAATGAGCAAAAGGTCACCATTTTAAAAAACAAATATTTTTTCCCCTCTCTGTTTGAGCAGACTCTTCACAGAAGGGCTTTGAAATCTCCCTTGTGTTTCAGCACACACCCCCAGCTCAGGCACATCAGGGACGAGCCCTGCAGGCTCACCTGGCTGTCCCCAGCACCTTCCTCACTCCAGTCAGCTGCTGACGCACACTGTTGTGCCTGCAGCCACCCATCATGAAGATATTTTCACTGGTTTTCACTTATCCTCCTATTATTTGTGGTTCCACACATAATAGAAGCTGCTTTGTCTGCCTGTGCAATAAATTTGTCTCATTGTCTTACAGCCTCGCTGCGAGAAGCTGTTAGGATTGATTCACAATAGGACCAACATTTCCATCAAATATCATGCTCAGCACCTGACAAATTGTGACACTGTTTGCAAAGCGACTGAATCAGAAACAAAAAGCTCCCGCTGCGTGTTTGGGTAGGGGTGGCTGGGAAAGGGGCTGCCAGGCAGGAAACAGGGGCTGCTGTCCAGGCACAGCTGGGACACAGCAAAACCCAGCAGACCCCTGTGATTTCTGGGCATGATCCTCATGATGCAGGCAGGAGTGGGCAGGAGAGCTAACCTGCCAGGGAACTGCCTCTTGAGACAGCAAGCTGTGTCTCCTACAGGAGAGCAATCCACATCTTTCTCTTTTTCACCCATTGGATCAAATTGGGTGGAGTTGATTTAGGTGTCCTAGCTTATTTCTTCCCTCTTTTCTTTTTCTCTGTATCTCACATCCTTATTGGCTTCTTTCAAGCTTGGAAAAATTTTTGTTAAAAAGTATTACCCAATGTGCTCTAAGCACAACTTTCCACCCTTCCTTCCCCTCCTTCTCTCATTTTATAATTGCTGGTGACCCACTGGAAAAGCCTGTCTTTGGTCAGCTGGAGGATCCAAAACTCTGACTGGCTTGAAATAATCAAATCCTTTTTTTATCACCTGCAGCTCCCAGCACCAACAGATGGGAGAAGCAGACACATGGAGCAGGCCCACATCCATATCCTTCAGCAGGCAGTCAGGCTCAGCTTCATAACTGATAAAATGCACATAGGATAGTAAAATAACATCACTGGTGGCAGAAAGGAAAGGCCATTTGGTATCTTGGCACTTCACACGTAAAATGGGATGATCTCCAATTTTCATGAAGCAAAAGACTTGAGTAATCTTAGGACAAAGGCCAAAGAGTGAAAAGAAAGTGAATTACCTTCTTTTTCTGCTAAGTCAGAAGAGAGGCATAATCAGTGTGTGATGGAAGCTCTCCCTGCCCCTGTCTGCACTGCACCTCTCCCTGAACAGAAGACAGCCCCTGCCAATTAGGAAATGAGGAGGAATGAACCCAGCACTCTCAAAGCCATAGGTCAGCTCCCTTCTTCCTTCCCTCTCTCTCCCCAGATTAGTCATTTTATCTTCTCTTCCCACAGAAGAATAGCCTGAGCTGTGAAAGGAGAGGAGCCCCCAGCTCACAGCTGTGGCTTACTGGACCAGGTACTAACACAAACACCAAACTCAAAGCCTTTCTTTAGAAAGAAGGGAAATTGGAATTGGAAGAAGCTATTGTTTGGGCAGGAAAATGACAGCTTCAACCCATCATCTGCTGATGGCAGAATTACATTTCAATGCTTTCCTTTCTGCACTAAGGAGGTGGGGGTAAGGGGAGAAGAGTGAACTGAGCAACCCAGGGATTAGGGAAAAAATGCCATATTGCCCAACCAAGGGATCAGATCAGGTTTTCCCTTTAAATTCCCTGCTATCTGATCTCTCACATTTTCACCAGACATGAGGTGAAAATTGAAAAGAATGTATTCCTTCCTCTTGAATAGGTGACTCTAGAAGATTACATGAGGAAATAAAATAGAAAAAAAAAATCTAGAAGGAAAAAAAATCTAGAAGATTATATGAGGAAGTAAAATTACTTGTGTGTCATATTAAACATCTCACCCAGTTGCAGCCAGAGGTAGCTCAGCTTTGTGTGCTTCATTAAAAAAAAAAAAGGAAAATAGGAATTTACTCCACTCAATCTCTGTTTTGGTATTTTTTAATCACATGTGAGATTTTTCTGAACATATTCTTTAAGAGGGAAGCTCACACAACACTCTCTCAGGGTTTGCCCTGTCCCAGACAGCATTTCTTAGAGTGCCTCTGGCTTGAGACTGCCCAGGGGCTTGGATAAACATGCATAATGCTTGGCTGATGTTGTTGATGTCCATTACAGCCCCGGGAGTCTGGGGTCTGGAAAGCCCAGGCTATTCCCAGAGGGAAAGACAAGCAGTGTCTCCTGTGGGAAGCAGAAAAGCTGTGCTTCTGCCAGCCCTCCCCTCGGGGGTACCAGAGCCTGCCAGGCCAGGCTGCCTACAGCCATCCCTGCTGAAGGTTATGGGTTTTGTCCCTCTCAAATGGATGAAGGTTTGATTGGTAAGGGGATTTCTGGGGAAAGAGCTGCCCCTCCTAGGCCACTAAACTGAAGGGTAGTAGCTTCTAAACACCGTATGTAAAATCTGTGAGCGGGCATCTTAACTGCTTCACTGGTCTCAATCCAACTCCTCGCTGCCCCAGCATCACAGCCAGCATTACTCATCCTTCTCTCTGCTGAAAAAAGAGAAACAAAACGCTGCCAAGACAGAGGCCAAATAACCTGACACTGGGTAATTCTGCTGCTCAGGCTGGAACACGGCGCATTTATCAAACCCTGATATGGTCCAACTCACACTCAAGGAAATGAAAAGCACTGGGTTGCTGTTTGCTGTCCAGGATGAACCGAGATTCACAAAGCCAAAAGAGAGTCCAGGCAAGCACCACAGCCCTACCCTGTGCCCAGCCCATCGGGAGCCTACTCCAGCACTCTGTTATGCATCACTGGGGCTCGTCAGACACCTCTCAGCATTCCTTCAGGATGTGAAAAAGTAAAAGCTGAAAAGCTGGAGGGGGCAACTAGTGCCTCTTCCTTTTTGCCATTGGTTGGTGCTGTACTGACAGAAAGAAGTCAAAAACCAGTCTCTGTTCCAATTGCACTTTAAAAGAGCATGCAACTCCTCTGCAACACAGCCTACCACTGCAGGGCTTGGGAACTCCCCACACTGCAACTCTGAAGGGGAGAAGGAGGCAGCTTATGAGCAACCTGATGGTAAAGAATCAGAGATAAAGCACTGTGCTATAAAGCTCACACTAATCTTGGAGGCAGGAAAAAACGGCTTGAGCAACCTCAATAACTAAATCTCACCTTGCAGAATGTGAAACCCAGTGCTCAGGTAGTTCTGTGTTCTTTGTTCATTGTACCATGCACTGCACAGCTCCAGGTATAAAAATAACACAGAGCACAGGGGTCTGGGTGAAGGCAGGGCAACAAAGGGAAATTATAGAATTAAAAGGACAGAGAGCAACTAAAAAAATATAGAAAGACATAAATTCTCTCCTGGTAGACACTGGCCAGGGACAAAACAACCTGCTGCAAAGTCAAATGCAGTGCCCTGCAAGAGAAGTGACAGTTGCAACTGTTGGCTACCTGCAGAGACAGAAATGAAGAACAAGGAATAGTTTAAGTTCTTTTCACTAGCAGAAGGCCACCCACCACCAAACATGTCAGCTGCATCAGTACTGTTGCTAATTCCTTCTTCAATGTCATTTTAAATCAAGCTAAAAGCTGGAGGTGACTACAGTGCCAGAAGCAAAGGTTCCTACAAGCACAAGCAGCTGGCAAGGCCTGGTACTGGATATCCCTTGAGGCAGCAGCATCAAAGGCACTTATCTTTTGTTTCCTATCTACACGAGGGTTTTTAAAATGCGAATTCTCTCAGTGTCTCAACTTACAAGTAACCTCAAAACTCATAACGAAACTTTATTCACATCTTTGGCATTTCACTTACTTTCGCAGGAGAGTCCATTGCCCTCTGGGGCTCCATCTCAAAGCCATAGATCAGGCTAACATCAGCAATTAGTAATGAGGGACCTGGCCTGGCATGCACCTTCACATGGCATTTCACTGCCTTCAGAGCACCTGCAGGATGCAATGCTCCAGGGGAATGAAGTTTTCACAACAAAAGGATATACTCCTGGGATCACTCACTAATTGGATAAAAGCATCAGAACTACCCCATTGCCATCCCTAGAGGAAACTCATTTGCAACCTAATGAAATAAAGGGATGACAGGAAGGTATTTTCTCATCATCTTTTAATGCTAACGGGCTTTAAAGCTATTTTGCTTCCTCATCCTCTCCTATGGTGCCCAGAAACCCCATGGCACCTCTCAGAGCATCACAGGCAGTCCCCTCTCCTGCACATTACACAACATCAGGGAGCAGTTTCAGAGCACAGAGGGATTCTAGGGTGTTCGACTCACCATCTTTGATGAATCTATGCAATTGAAGCTTAATCCCTGCTCCACTTGGAAAATGCTCCCCAGTGGGTCAAGCTTCCTGATGAGTCATACAATTTAGAAGAAATATAACCTGACTACTAAGGACTTTGCTGCTTGGTTTTATGACAGGCAAAACTCACGAACATTTGAAAGAAATGAGAAATATTGAAACAAATTTTACAATTTTGAAATACTTTGAAGTTGGTGAAATTACAAATATTGAAGCGAGTTCTACATAAGCATAGTGCTTCTAATAACTATGTCTCTATTAAACATTATAATTTTTTACTCCTTCTCTAAAAAGCACCAGCTCATACCCCCAAACACTTCTGTATCATATAGCCTTAATATGCACATATTTTACATGTACATATTAAACACAAACTCCTTAGGAACAGCGAGGGAGGAATGGATAATTTTGAATAAATCTGAAAAGGATATTAGAAAGCAACACAAATTATTTGCCCACCACATTTCCACTACCCACACCTCTGACCACTAAACACCTTCCTCCAAGTCCCTGGACATTGAAGAAGAGCCCACATCTCTCCTCCAAGAGCTCTTGCACAGAGTCAGAGCACCAAAATCATTTATCTCTGCAGTGCAGCTGTGGCCTAGCTGAGGTTACAGGGCTGCCCATCTGATGCTGCACACCTTCTTGGCAGCCCAAGGGAAGGGCATCCTGCATCTTCTCATCTCTCTTGTTCAGCCACAGGGGGAGCAATGAGGTGTTCAATTATACCTCAATCTCAAGTCCAGTCAGACACCTCCCCTCTCTCTGACTGCATGGCCATTTGTCCACAGCAGTGGAATCAGTGTGAGGTGGTCACAGGGCTGGTGAGCTGGAAATCTTTATGCATAGACTTTAATGTTATGACTCCCCCTCCCCACCCAAAAAAAAATTAAATTGCATGAACCAAATTATGAAATAGCACTTTCCCATTAGGAACTGTAAGTTTTGAACCTAGTTAAGCTTTCAAACAGCTGTGAAATGGAAAGGGATGCTGGCAGTGCCATTCAGAGTTGCATTGGAATGAAGTCCAGAACTGAAAGGTTCAGGACCTCATTACCAAGGTTTTCCTAGCACAAGTGTTTCAAACTACCAAACTTCCCCAAAAATGCAGTATAGATAGGTACTGGGAAACACCTACCAGGCTCAGTCCCAGAACACAGATAGGGTCAGCCCTGCAGCAGATTTCTTTGTCATGAACGCAGTAGTTAGTGACCATTCATTCCTCAGAAACATCTAACAAATCCTTCCCTTTCCCCTCAGCCTCTTCCCCAACTTTATTCTGAGGCATTTCACTAAATTAACTGAAGGTGTTGAGACGTTCAGAAGAGCCACTCAGTGCCCTGTGGCAGCCTCAGGCTACAGAAGATCTTTAAAAGGAACCCTTCCCCTTGCTCGATGAAATAAGTCAGAAGCAAAACTTCACAGAACCAAAGAATGCTTTGGTTTGAAAAGGATCTTACAAATCATCTTGACCCAACACCCCATCCATAGGCTGAGACAATTCCACTGTCCCAGCTTGCTCAGAACCCCTTCCAGCCTGGCCTTGGACATTTCCAGGGATGGGGCATCCACAGCTTCTCTGGGCAACCTGTGCCAGTGCCTCACCACCCTCACAGGGAATAATTTCTTCCTAATATCTCATCCAAACCCATCCTTTTTCAGCTTAAAGCCATTATCCCTTGTCCTGTCACTACACACCTTTGCAAATATTCCTCTCCAGCTTTCCTGTAGGCCCCTTTCAGGTATGTTTGGGTATATTATACTCCAAGGAACATCAAATTATAATAGTCATGCACAGCTGTCCTCTGCCTCTCCCCCAGCCTTCAGGTTTTCTCTAAAAGTTGCAGTTTCAATCCTTTTCTGTTCCAGTCCCTTTTTGCCCTGGATGAGAGGTCTTGCTCTAAGTGCTAGAGTTGAAGATCAGTTCCCACTTTGTCCCAGGGACTCCATCTGCACTCTAAATAAGTCTCTCTCTTTTCCTTTCCCTCTGTTTCTCAAAGTGCACCTGCAAAAATTCAGGCCCTACACTGCCTGTGTTATGGATTGTCACAGGTTACAGCCCAACAGGTGGAAAAAACTGAGGCAGCATCCAATGGACAAGAATTACACTTTTAATTTGAGATAAAGCTCTGACCAGCACACTAGACATTTTTGGAGTCAAAAACCAAACAGCCTCTTCCTTGACATTACATAATCTCCTGCTTTGTTTGTGGATGTCTTCTGCAGACTAAGATGGGGAACTGTGGTCTTTTGTAAGAGAAAAAATTCTGGTGAAATTTAAGGTAGAAAAACCTCTTTTTTTCCTACCCACAGTCATCCCAAGCCCAGTGTTTTCCTCAGAGACCAATTCAAGCACTGGCTGGACTCGTCTGTGCTAGTATGGGGCACACACTAGACAAGGTGGTGCTGGTGTGAGGACTGCACACACCTTGGTCTTCAGGGACAAAATCCTCCCTGAATTCCTTTATAGGCAAAACACAAAAGACAGGTTTACAGGTAGGAAAAAAAAAAAAAAAAGCCTTTACAAGCTGGCTGAGAGGCAATCAGCTTTCCTGTGGGCAGCACAAAGTGGGCTGCATGTGCATCAGCAGGAGCCCCACCAGGAGCTCAGCATCCCCAGAGAAAGGGCAACAGGAGAATCCAGGGTCTGGCACAGCATGGCACCAGGGAAGCAGCTGCACCCAGCACATCCACACCAGGAGACACAGGGAAACAGAAGGGAAAAGCACAATATAGACAAAAATGAAACCAGAGAGATGTGGGGGCTTTTAAAGAGAGAGAAATGGGCCTGAGAAGCTGGGACACAGCTCTTGGCACTGCACTTTCCATCAGACCTATGGCCTTTGCCATGAGCAAGCACATTAACATTTTGCATGCATAAATATGCATTACCTTAGAGAAAAGGACAGAAAAAGGCTGAAAACTCACACACCATACATTGGAATCAGCAACATAATGACATCCCTTCATCTTTGTCTCTAGGTATTTATACAGAGCATGCACCCAGCCCCACAAGCACACAGCACACTGTGGTGTGTATTTCTCAGCCCATAGACAGCCCAGCAGTTTTTTGGTGAAAGCACCGATGGTTTTCCCACATGACTGAAACTTTTAAAAACACACAGCAAAGTCTTCCATGTTCATGTCCTACCATAAACCTTCTTCACCCTGAAGGGACATCACTTCAGCCACACACAGGCAGCAAACACCCAGCACTAACCCACACAGAGGCCCCCATCGCCTCCCTACACACATGGGCTTCTCTAGAGATGCTCTCAACACTTTTTTTTCAGCTACACCCCACCCCACGACACTTTTCTTTGCTAAGGGCAACAAATCATAGAATCATTCAAAAACTAAAAGAAGCAGGAGAAAAAAATGTCCCCAGACCAGCACTGGACATGTGGGTGAACATGTCAAGAATAGTTGAGTTCATGAGCTTTTAAAGAACCAAAACAACAACTTTGTAAAGCGAGACAAAAGGAGAGCTCCAAATTTCTACATACATTTTATTCCAAGGCAAAGTTTTGCACTGATAGTTCTGTAACTAGAAGTGGATACAAAGATGTGAGGCTGCCACTCCTGACTATTTTTTTATTGTTATTCTTTCCCCCATTCCTCTTTAACATCTGTGAAATCTTTTGTCTGACTGTCACGTGTGTCTCTCATGCTGCACGTAACATAAAGCGACAGAAAGAGCACAGGAGATTGCTGCCTATACCCATCTCCTTCCCAAAACCTCAGCCAAGTTGCCAATTAAATAATTTTTTAAAATTTAAAAAACCAAGCACCCAAACAATCAAAATAAATAACCAAACAAACAAATTATCAAAAATCTGGTGAGGCTTCAAGAAGATAATTTTATCAGCCCCGTGGCTGACCCAGGAGAGAAGAACTGACTACCTGCTCATTTATTCCAAAGGACTAGAGAGAACAAAATTGGTTTTCCACTTCATCAAAGTTATGTGGCACCTGATTCAGCACTTTTTACACGACGAAATTTTCCACCTGCAGGGCAATCTGGGTGCACAGGTCCGTGCCTGTGCTACACAACAGCTTCATTATGTGCTCACAGAGGCTCACCCTTTCGGATCACTGATGCACTTATCTCATTCTGACTATGCACATAATTCCACTGCAGCTCATGTGTCATTTTAGTCAGAGTTACCACTCACAACACCTCTTTTGTGAGGTGCTAAGCCCAGATACAGAAGGAAGAAAGTCAGACACACTTTAAATTCAAAGACAGTCCCTTTACTTTGTGCTGCACAGAGACATTGATGGCCAGACTGGCAGCCACATCTCAATGTCAGGAGGGAGCCTTAAATGTCAACTTGATTTTCCCATGGTAGGAGTCTTCTTTCTGACTATCCTAGCATTTTTCTGCATTTTGCTGCAGCACAGAGTTTCCACCTCAAAGCTTTATAAATCAAATAGCTTCATGAAGGCCCCCTCCTGTACCAAAAACACTCAGTTATCTGTTTGGGGAGGAAACAACAAAATGGTGATGAAAGTCTTGGGTGACAAAGTAAATTGAGTTACTGTTACACGAGTGGGTGGTAAGAAGACTGCACAGAGCCTACCCACAACTCCTAACAGAGACAGTTGCATGCAGATCCTCTGAGATTAGGCCAGAGAGTTAGAATTATTTCCTTGACATTTGGTAGAAAATAAAAACCCATCCATCATTTTCATGCAGAGTAGCTGCACTCATTTATAGCATTAGAATGTGTTAAGATTCAAAGAAACTTAGGTGAAACAAAACAACACAAC
This sequence comes from Fringilla coelebs, assembly GCF_963513975.1. Taxonomy (NCBI): domain Eukaryota; kingdom Metazoa; phylum Chordata; class Aves; order Passeriformes; family Fringillidae; genus Fringilla; species Fringilla coelebs. Next base: position 59,964,373 of record NC_140033.1, on the reverse strand, counting down.
CAAAAGATCAAAGGCTTGTGTTGGGTGTTTTCATTTTTACAAATGTCACTCAGCTTAAGTTATTTATAAAACTTCACAGTACACTAATAAATGCTGTCACATTTCATAAAACAATTAAGCCTTAGTAATAGGAGACACCTCTATTATCCTGTCTATATTTAATATTTACTGAGAAGTGATGCGTGTCTCATGACTGTTCTCATGTCTGAAAACAAAAGAACAAAAAAATATGAGGATGTTTCCAAGTTTACATTTCTACTTTGGTCCCCATCTGTAGTCTCAGGTACTTAAATTCTCATCAAGCGACAGGGTTTGTGTAATAAGGATCTCCCAGAATTTCCTTGCCATAACTTTTTCCCTTTCAATTGCAGTGAAAAAACCTCCTCTAATTATAACTCCTGTTCCTTACTGCCAGGGCAGGCCAGCAGTTCCTGCTGATGGTGCAGGGGGAGAGGCCAGCTCGATTCTTGGCTTCTGCTGGCAGAGGAAGGGTCGGGAAAGCACACAAGGCACATCCCAAACAGATCCATTTGGCAAGCAGGGGAGGAACCTCAGCCAAGGGAACTCAAACCACCTCCTTGAGGTGGTTTCACAGTGATTAATTCTTCCAGGAGTGGAGCTGGGTGGCCAGAGGACTCGGGGAGCTCAGGACAGAGTGCCTCCAACCTCTTCATTACCAAGAAGACAATGCATGGCTCCCTGCTGGAATTCCCTGTCTGGCCAAGGACAAGGAGGGAGCACTGAGCTGCCAGGACGCTGCCAATTAGCAGCACAGGACTCGGAGATGTTCATTACAGCCCCAACTTGGAAATTCCTGGCTCAAGGAGGAGCAAAACTTCTAAAGCCTGCCACCCACTGCCTCAGTCAGGATTTCTCAACCTGGTCAAAAGGAAATTGCATTTCTCCAGGAAAACTATTCTCAGGTGACAAGTGTTTGCCAAACATCAAGCTCTCTCTTGAGCTCTCACAAGAGGGGCATGAAAATTACAACTTTATTTTTATTTATAGTGCCACTAATCAAGATTCCTTGAAATTCTAAATAATAATTAATTAGGAAATTAAAAACCATTTGCTCTATTGATTGTTTCAGTTGGCTTGCTCTTTAGGTAGCCTTGCTTTGATTTTTAGGGATGATCTTTTGTTTGGTTGGGGGTTTTATTCATTTCTTTATTACTTTTACTATTTTTATAAGCTTAATTAAATGACAAGACTGCATTTCAGATTAGATTTTGGAGGAGCAAATAGCTGCAGAAGACTACCAGATAATGCTTTAGTTTCCAGGTTTCCTCTTACCTTAGCTTTTCATTGTATATTTATTGTACAGTCTTACTAAGCATCCATCTTTGGCATAATCTGAATTTCTCTTTATATCACTAATTACTTCAGGAAAGCAACTTTTACTTAATCTAGAAGACACTACAAGGTGCCTTACGAACTTTGCAATGACAAAATAATAAAAATTAAAGGGAAAAAAAATTACCTCACAGCTTTCTGTTGCAATATCTTGTAAGTATTCCGCTGGGTCTAGAAGTGTATGGGTTAAATACTATTCTGAGAACCAAACTGTAAAAAGCATTTTTCTCTGGCAGATGTACATATTTAATTCACTTTTCAGTTTTCATTTGCCAATCTTTTCACAGCAGGGCAGGAAACTGAACTTTTGGGTTTATCAGTTTATAAAATACTAAAAAAAAAAAAAAAGAGTACTTTTTCATTTTGTGAGCCAATGTGTCAGATTTTCAGCAGAAGAGCCAAAACATCATTAAGATATTTAACTCCATATCTGCAGGATAAAACATAAATTAGGGCTAAGAATTGCTCCTTAGCTGATGTCCCTAGCTGAATTGCTCCATCCTAATGTCAGCATCCAACCGTGGGATGGCTCGGCCTCGTTGAAGAGCTGAAAAGGGAGATTGCTCTCTGAAAAGGAGATTTCTCTGGCTGTCACCCTCTTTGCAAGGCGACAGGAGCTGCAAGGGACCGAAGGTTCTGTTTGCAGCCCCCCGTCCCGTCCCGTCCCTCTGCCCCGGCGGCTCCCCCGGCTGATCCCGGCCCCGGTGCTCCGGGGCGAAGGAAGATCCGCTCAAGGGATCTTCCAGCGACGGGCACGGGAGCAGCCACACTCTGAAGCCACCAGGGACAGTGGCACCAGCAGGGACAGTGGCACCAGCAGGGACAGTGGCACCAGCAGGGACAGTGGCACATCCCACAGTGAGAGTAGAGCGGCGGGGCCGGAGCGCAGCGAGCGCGGGTGGGCTCCGAGCGGAGCGGGCGGGACGGTGAGCCCTGCGGAACACGGCAAGGTGGGCACGGCAGGGAACACGGCAAGGTGGGCACGGCAAGGTGGGCACGGCACGGAGCACGGCAAGGTGGGGACGGCAGGGAGCACGGCAAGGTGGGCACGACAAGGTGGGCACAGCAGGGAACACGGCGGGGTCTCGGGAATCGTCGGGCTCCCCACGAAGCATACCTGCGATATTTAAAGCAAGTTTTTTTCCTCCTGCTGGTTTGACTGGGGGACAAACACGCCTACATTGGTGTTTGCTACACAAAATCATGACGTATTTAATACAGCAGTTTCTGCATTTCAAGGCACAGGCCACACCGGTGCAAACCATTGGTACAATTCTAGAGGAACCAACAAGTTCTTTGCATGCCACAACAATGTCAGCTAATTAGAGATGTATTACACTGAGGATATTTGCTGTTTAACCACAAATTATAAAGGAAGATAATACTTTAAGCTCAGGCTCAGGTAAACTACAGCTTAATAATAGTACAGAAGAAGTTTCTCTTCTTTTTTTTTTGCTGTAACAGTACCCTGACCTCCCATTTCACTCCAACTGCCACCAATAGATTTATTCTTTTACATTCATTTTCATGCACCTTTATTATTTTAAGCAAGTTCCAGCTGTTGGGGTTTTTTTTCCTGAATGTATAAAAACAGCTCTAAAGGTGTGTATGGCAATGTAATTCACCTGCATGGAGAGCCCTAAATGAGCTGTTTGAAAGGCTCTATGAAGCCTTCAATAATTTCTATTGTGCCAGTGGGTAAGGGAGTCCAAGTGCCTATGTAAATAGGTTTTCCTGGACCTAATATAGCCATTTGCATCCAGAAATGTATTTCAGCACCATAATTTACTGAGGGAAATGGTAGCAATTTAAAGAGACTGGGGTTACAGGGTGTGGAGAACTCAGTGGACGTCTTCTGTGGAAGTTTTATACTCTTCTATCTATCCAGAATGTTCTTATTATGGATAAATGATAAAGTGAATATTATCTATAGGAAACCAGCCATAAAAGGAAAAGGTGTGGAAATCCAGGGGTGCAAACAAAATGTACTTTCTTGCGCATATCTTAAGTAGAACGAGTGATATGCATCAAGAGATGCTTAAGAAAAGGCTTTGATATCTGAAAGTTCAGGACTTGTTATATGCTTGCATAGAAGAAGGAGAGGAGAAAAATAAAAACATTTCCTCCTAAAAGCATCTAACATGAAACCCTTACAAATATTGACCATGCAGAAAATTTCGAGAATACCCACAACTTCAACATGCTTCTCAACAATCTAAACAGCAGAACACGAGAAACAGATTTGCTATCTCCTCTTCCCTACCCCCATGCCACCCCCAAAAAAGGCAGAAGACTTATTGCAAACTCCTTGCTTTCTGTCCCAAGAGCAAACCTGTCTCGTTAACAGCCGCTTTATTTCAGCAGCTCGCTCAGACTTTGCCTCTACCTGAAAGGGATTTGCCCCTAAATGGCACAAGCTAAGAAAACTGTCAGGGTAGAGATGCAAAAGCACCCAGAGCTGACTGATGCAATGTTGGTTTCAGAGGTATCCAGTAAGTTTTCATTACCACATTGCTCACCTTACTGAGTCTGGGCTGCATCATCCCAAACTTCACACTCTGTTCTGGGACCATCAGCCCTGCTGGGGAAAGCCTCTCTGCACACATCAAGTATTATATAAAACTTCAGCTATGAAGAGTGTTTAATTACATCACCTTTAAGCCCTGCCACATGCAGAGCTTAGACCAGCTCCTAAGTTATCCCAGCTGTAAATTGACAGCACATTAAGCATCCCCATGGCTGGGGAGAGTCTCAGCTAATTTACCTGGGGCTGGAGACGCCCTTTTCTTGCAGGGGCAAGTAACAGCTCTGTGTTTCCTGTCCTCCCAGCTGAGAGGGCTCATCCCTAAGCACACTAGAACATTAGTTACTGATGGTGTGCTGCCTCCACAGGGGCTCTGCACTAGAATTAGGTAAGACTCGAAAACTTTTTGGCATGGACCTTCTCAGACAGCAATCCGTTTGGGCAGATGCTGGCAATTAGCAGCTCCTAGCTGCTAACAGAAGAGCAGACAAGCCCCACCGACGGCCCCACCGCGCAGGTGTATTTACAGGAGGAACAAAAACATTTATTTGACATCAGACACGTGAGGCAAACGCACAGCCATGAAAACGAAAGACCCTGATTATGAGAGTACCGTCCTGCTCAGGCCGTAGCAGGGCATGTGGCACCCGCTGTCTGCCCGCTGGTGGCCCGCAGCCACGCCTGGGGTGCCGGGCACAGCAGCCCCCTGTCTTATCAGCCCCCCTATCTTATCAGCCGCTGGGGCTCACGCAACGGCAGCCGGCGCGGGTGGGGAGCGGGCGGGAGGGGACACTGCACTCCGGGAGAATTCCCGCAGACAAACCCCTCCGGGAGCAGCGGTGCCGCCGGAAAGGTTTTTCCCATCCCCTTAACGAGCGTTTGGAGGCGCCGGGATCACGGGCGGCTGTGTTTTCACTGAAAAGGGCAAGCTCTAATCCCCAGTCAGCCGGGCAAGAGCCCCGACTCTGACTCGGAGTAACTCCGAAGTTCACCCACATTCCCCGTCACGCTCCCCATCTTCCCTGGCCCTGCCGCTACCCTAAACCTGACGGCGGCAGCAGGGCTGGGAGCAGCTCGCTCTCTGGCTTAAGGGAACGCAGATCTGGGAGAGCTCTTTCAGACTTCGGGCTGAGGAAGAAGCCCCTTAGGCAGGTCCGGCGGTGCTGCCCTCACGCCGCTGCCCGGCCGCGGCACCGCCGGACCCGCCGGTCGCCTCCCCGCCCAGCGAGAGGCGCCCGCCGGCCGGCACCCACCTGTAGGACACCTGCTTCCTGAAGGTGAGGCTCCGCAGCTTCTCCTCCAGCGACTCGTCCGCCGCTGACAGCCCCTGCTCCTCCGGGATCCCGGCGGCGCCCGCCGCCTCCCCGCCACCCTCGGCCCCCCGGCAGCCGCCGCCGCCCGCCGCCCCCGTCTCCTCCCCGCCGGCCGCGGCGGGGGGGTTCATTGCGGCGGGGCAGCGGGGCCGAGAAGGAGGCGGGGGCAGGGGAGGGCCGGCCGGCGGCTGCAGGCGCTGGGGGGCGGCGGCGGCCGGGGGACCGCAGCTCCCGGGGCCGCGGGGCGCGCTGCGAGCCGCGGCGGCTGCAAATGGCAGCGCGACCGCGCAGCATCCATCGGCGGCCGCACTGCAGCGGGGCATTGTGGGAAACTCCTGGCCGGCCACGCCCCCGCCACGCCCCGCCGGCCGCCGGCCAATGGCAGCGCCGCTCCCCCGCCGCGCCCCCGCGGCCGCGCCCGACTGCGCCCCGCCCCGCGGCCGCGCCCGCGCCGCACCGCGAACGCCTTCCGAGCGAACATCTTCCGAACGAACGCCTTCCGAGCGAACATCTTCCGAAGGAACATCTTCCCGAGCGAGCACAGGAGCCCCGGGCACCCAGCGCTGCCCTCGTCTGCCGATCGCTTCCAGTTTGTTCCCCCGGTGATCTCAATTTGATGCACTGAGAATCAAAGCGCCCAGAGGCAGAGACCTCTTCTGACAAGCATCACGGTGCCCTTTCGTAAAGTTAATTGTACTCCCACCTTGTTCCTTGCTTCTCCCTTTTCTTCATTAGGGGACACTAAGGAAAACTTCAGAGGAAAAGTGTCAGCATGTTTCAGCAGAAGGGCTGACAGTGACAGTAAGATTAAAAAGTACAGAAAAGGTTGAGGGCTGTGGCTATACAGAAATTATTGCAGGAATTATGCACAGACAGTGCTTTGTTTTCTGCATGCAAAAGTTCCCTGAGGTGATGCAATCCAAAATAGAAAGATATTTTTAAAATTTAAAAAGAAAAAAGCAGTGTGAACAATTACTCTGTACAGAGAAGGCAAACCCTGCAGGAAGAGATTTCAGTAACTCCTGTGCTCCACAGATGGCTTCCCTAAGCAGCCTTGCCTCTTCTGTGTGAACCCTGTGCCAATCAGGTTCATGTCAGCCAACAGATTCCTTACACCTGATCCTCACTCCTTTCCAAAACCATTCCCAGATTTCTTTTAATTACTAGTGAAGCACATAAAGCATAATTGAGCAACGTAAAACCCTTGCTTATTAGAAGCAAAACTAAGGTTCATATGCAGGGCTGTAAAATGAAGGTCTGGATCTTTCTCTGAGCTGTGTGCAGAGAGGTCTACAAACCAGCATGGAGCTCCCCTGGAACCATTGGTCAACAAACCACCATGGACCTCCACTGGAACCATTGGTCCTTTTCCACTGAGAGCTGGGACTTCAGCTGGAAAGTCTCTTGTTGAACTTCCAGGGAAATCAGTAGTGAATGTTCCTTGTGAAAGCATTCAATTTAAGACCATGTGACAAATATTTTTTGCAGAACCAAACTAAACCATCTTGAGCTGGACCTGTCAAAGAGCAGTTCAGCGCCAGCCCAAAAGTCAGCTTTGAGGATGGGGAGTGGCACCATAAGTCCCTCTCTCATCAGTGCTATTTTGAGGTTTTGTCATTGGTGAAAATTGTGTGGCCTGTTGCTATGAGAAGATGCCAATGACATGTGCTAAAAAACCTGTAACTGCAAATTAATTTTGCACTCGGAGAGCAGAACACTGTGCATCATCTCGCAGCTTTATTCTCCCAGCCTCTGGTCCACATGAGAACAGCTCTGTGCCCCAGCTAATGGCTCCACCTCCCCCAGAGCATCTGGAGCAAAGCCTACCAACCCACCAGGATTTCCCACCCCCTCTCCAGTGAACATCCATGCCACTGAGCCACCTCCTCCTCAGGCACAAGCTTTCTCCTGTAGCTCCTGCTTGTCAATAACCCTTTTATCCACACGACCAAATTTAAACTCTGCTCCGGGATTACCTATTTTTCCTCTGACTGCTGCAATTTGCATGACTCATTTGCAACATGAAGAGCTAAATTGACTTCCTTTGCCTTTTTTTCTGAATATGGGCAATTATGAGAGAGTCTGAGGCTGGTGAAGGAAAGCCCTGCTTACGCCATTACACCTGTGCTGGAGCTGTCAATCCCTGTGGGTACAGCAGGGCAGCAACAGTGCAAACTTTGTAGGAGTATCACGTTTGCTCCAAGGTGTGGCTGCAGACATACCACTGGGCCAGGAGGGAAAGGATGAGCACAAAAATAGATTTTTAGCAGGTTTTGCCACTATCTGGGATTAAAAAATCTGAACTCCCAGGTCTGGGTTCTCTTAAGAGCTGTCAGGTTAAATGAGCACCTCACACCACTCTGTGGTGCCTCCCCTGATTGTCTGGGAGAGCTGACAAGGTTCAGCAGGTGGGGAGCTCTTTCTCCTGGGTGGGAACTTCTCACCATACTGCATTCCATGAATAGCAGGGTGGATGGTGGGAATGATGGAGGAGCTGCAGCGAAAGGAGGGATTTCAGCCTTTTGGAGTAAAGCCAAGGGAAGGTTTATTCCATTACTCACATGCCTGTAAAATCCCATTTTGAACACTCCAATGTGCACAGACTGTGTGCACTGTGGTAAGTTTTATTGCAGCGGGAGGGACTGAAAATTCTCTTTCTAATAGAAAAGAGATGGATATATGAAAAAGGGGATTGGGGAGGAAAAGGATGAGGCAACCTTACTTGTTCAGTGTGCCAGCCTAGCCAGTGAGAAGTCAGTCTACTTTAAATGCTCCATATTCCTTAAGTTCACACAAAATTCATCCCCAGGTTAGCCCCCTACATTCAACTTTCAGGGAAAAAAATACAAAACATATAAAAATAAATTTATACACATAGACATGTCTATGCATGTATTTGCATCTCCTCCAATTGTAAATTTTTTTTTTTAAATGTGACATAAATGGCCAGCTTCCCTTTCCAGATCCAATGTTACTAGATGGGATCCACCCACAACATCCTTCCCTTTTGGTCAGCATCTGAAGGTCTAGTAGAGCACTGCTCATCCATTGGGAAACTGAGGGATGTTGAGGCACAGCAAGGAGAGACCCACCTCAGCTGAGCAGATCAAACACAGATTTTTATCAAAAAGGTTTAAAAAAGAGGGCTAACCAAATCCTAAGCATTTCTTTAGACAGAGAAAATGAGACAATCCTACAGCCATGAAGTTGTTCCTATCTTCCCTCAGCTGTGCCACAGCAATGACAGGGGCCAGAAGTTTTAATTTCCTTCTTACTAGAGGGACAACAAATAGTAATTTTATACTAATGTATAGAACTCGTGCAAACAGAGTGCAAGACTAATTCAATAATGAAAGCATAACCATTTGAAGCCCACAGGGAGACAACACCAAGAAAATGAGAAATCAAATAAATCACTTTGACTTTTTGAGGCACAAACTGGAGGGAGACAAGACAGGCAAGAATTATTATTCATTAGAAAGGAAATATGCTTTTGTTTCCAATTGCTATCTCCTCAGAATCACCTTGCTCTGCTTAACCTCAGCGTGATTTACAGAGAGGAGGAAACTACCACTGGCTTTGCAGAGCAGGAATCTGAAGCATGGAATAAATAGGCCAAGCCAAATTCACCAGCATGCCACAAGCATGAGGCCCACGTTTCTAAAAAAAATCCTAAAGCAAACAAATCAGGAAAGGGAGCATCAGGAATGAGTCTTCCATGAAATACCTTTCAAGGGGGGGAGAAGTCTGTGCTGCTGTAACATAGGTACAAACAGCACAAGGAGAACACTGCACTGTTTGCTACCCAAACATGCCATGAGAGGCATCACAAGCTGCATTTGGACATCCTTCCTCCTGTCCTGCAACAGGAATCAGCCTGAAAAAGGAGTATCAAAATCCAGCCTTGGATTCAAATAGCAAGATGCTTTTCCAAGAACAGCATGTCCTGGAGGCTGATAGGTGGGGAGGCTGACAGCTCATCACTCAGCATTTCCCCATTGTGTGGGGGTTTTTTCAGTCACAGACTCCCTGCAGCATCACCTGCTGTGTGATGCTTCAAGGGGCACACGGAGATCTGAGGAGATTCCTAACCAGTGGCTAATCACAGGCCTGTGTTTTGTTTGCTTGGAGGAACTGAGCTCAGCTAAAACTAAGCTGAGGGTAACTTTCCCAATCAGTCACAGTCTAACGATTTTCCTCTAAAAATGCTATATATGGCTTGATGCTGCAAACAAGTGCCCTGGATCAATAGTCCTGGCAAGTGAAACTCCCTCTTTGGAAAGCAAGAGGCACACAGGGTAGATCCTTGGAGAAGAGCTTCCTTTTTTTCTTCCTCACTGCCAATTTCTTTTGCTACTTTAACCTCTTTAGCCCCAAATCAAGGCATTTCTGAAAAATCCATATTAGCCAGAAATTTAGTGCAGGCCACAGTGTTCCAGTTTCCATAGTGTGCTGCCTTCCCCAAACTCTAGAGCAGCCCTCTCTAAGAGGCCTTGGGAAGGATGCACTGAAGCCATCTGTCTCACTCCCCTTTTCAGTTAAGCTGGAACTACTCCTTCCATGGCTAGTATTTCCTGTGGAACATAAATTCTTGGTTGCTGTTCTAGGGATGCATGGTACTCATATATGAGGTCTCCCTCCCAGCAGAAAACTGGCAAAGAACAAATTAATGTATATTTGTGATTCCAGCTGTGCACAGGATGATTTTCACATCAGTACTAGGTCATCCATCGTCACATTCCCTGGATGACCAGCAAAGCCACAGAGTCCCCACACTGAAAGAATCAGGAATTTTCTTTTCCATGTCTATCAAAGCAGCAGAGGTCAGCTCTGTGCCCTGGCTGGATGCTGGCTTTGGGCTGTAAGGTGTCATTCTGGGTGCTCACACAGGCAGAACAACTTCCAAATTGCTGGAGAAAGCTCCCAAAATATCTCAGGGGAGAGGCAGGCTAAGGAAAGGAGCTGAGGCCAGCAGAAGAACCAATCCCAAAAAGCCAAAGCAGAAAGTGGAGTTCACTCCAGTTTAAACCAGCTCAGTGCAAAGCCAGAGCAGGGAAAAGCCTTACCTTCCTGTTTGGGCTGCTTGGCCCACAGAGATCTGTCCCTCCAGGTGACACAGCTCCTCAGTGTCACTGGGCTGCAGCAATGTCCCCTGGAGCATCAGCCCTCCTGGATCCCACTTGCACAGGGAATTTACTGTCAGTGGGGCTGGAGCACTGAGTGTCAGGATCACTGTCAAATGCTGTTGGCCTTCACCTGATTTGCACCCATTACTGAGATATAATTCTCTAACCTCAAAAAGGGCAGAGGCAGCCAGCTTCAGTAAAACCCCCATATCCCTCCTTTTCTATCACTAAATTACCACTTAATGTTGAAGATGGACACATTGCACATGCTGGCACACCTGGGAAAGTCGAGGGCCCAGATTTTTTTCCAGTCATCAGGAAATCAAACCAGTAGCAATTTCTTTTTTCTACAGAAAATATTTATTTGCAAGAAATGAAAAGCATAACATACTTCACTACATAGATATTTAGGCTAAAAAAGCAGGTAGTCTGTTCTCTCACAGAATCAGGCAGATGATTTAAAAAGGAAAAACAGCAATTTCTTTCCACCCAATGGACATGTTTGCAGTGTGAACAATCAGGTGGGACCGTATCCAGATGACAGCACTTGTACAAAAATAGAAAGGTCACTGAACACAGACAGAGTTAAATAGACATGGCAAGAGAATAGAGATATCTGCAGCCAGAAGAGGCCCCATGAAGTGTACTGAGGAGTTTGGAGGGGGGAGTGGTGTGCTTTTGCACTAGTATCACTGTCCCTGTCATCTCAGACAGTTTTAAATGTTTGCACAAACCTATACTGCATTCACAGGAACAGAGGGAAAGGCAAACACCAGCTCAAGTGCCCCAGGGGTGTCACAGCAGAGTGACTGCCCAAGGCAATGGAATTGGCCATGGATACTTCTCTTCAAGAGAGCACCACCAGGTAATTTACCCTTGGAAGGCCTAGAGAATCTCAGGGGAACTGGGATGTACTTGCAGCACCCTCAGAGAGGAAACTGCTTCCCCTGGATTGCATCTCTCTGTGCCCAAGGGGTGGTTAGGGCATCAGTGCTCCCAGGAGCCACCTTTTAAGGCAATTTACACCACTTAAAAAAGAAAAAAATAATGAAAAAAGCATTCAAAGCCATAATTCTGCAGACCAAAAATGATACCAGAATATAAAGTAATTAGTTTTTTGTACCAAGCCAGAACTGGTCTCTAGAAAGGCCAGACAATCTAGGCACACACACAAAATGACACAGTGCAACAACATTTAGTCAACAATTAATCTCAGGACAGTCTTCTGAGCAATTCACACAACAGTTTTACAAGTGCTCAGTGATGTGGAATGTGAACAGGCTTCAGAGAGAAATGCCTGGACTTTCTGCTGCACCAAGCCCAAAGTGCCCTGTGTGTTCAGGTAGATGCCTTTATTTAGCAACACTTACTACATGAAGAAAACTCTGTGGTTTTGATACCTTTTGATCATTCACCATGCACCTGTGCACACACACACACACACACACACACTCTCATTCTCTCTAACTGCACAAATGAAGAGAGCAAGATGCCATTATATCAGCACCACTGATTAAAGTGTCTGTTATGGTAAAGTCAGATATGAGCAAGAGTTCTGTTGAACAAAATTCAGTACCTGCCTCTGCTTCTCCCTCTCTGTCTCCACTCCCTTCATTATGGACTGCTAAGGCTCAGAAAGATTTTCACCTGCTGTTTAAAGTGGGATATAACATAAAGGTCAGGTATGCATAAACAGGACTGCATAGCATTAAAGAGCAAGGGGGAATAGGAGTGAACCTAAACCTAGCAAGTAACAAATGAAAGAGACTATCACTGCTGACTTAGGCTATTACTGCTGATTTATGGAATCAAGAACTAGAAGGCTTCCCTGTGGTGCAAGGAGTCCCTTCACCTGCCTTTTCTTTCACCCTTTCTGTAAGACAGGTCTACAAATTCAGCTTTCTCATGTTCTGTTCTCACCTCTTCAGTTGCAGCTCTTGGAGGAAGAATCTGGAGATTGGTTTTAGGTCAGACAAGAAAGGACCTGACATAAAAATGAGAAAACCAGATTGCAATTTCCCTCTCAATCCTGGAGTCTAGAATGGATGCTGATCACCTAAGCAATGCAGTATTAATCAGGATCAACCTTCAACAAATCCTCTGAATGCCCAATGTCACTTTATTGGCCATGAGAAAGCTACAAGATGGATTGAATCCTTACATTTTCTTTGTAAAGACCTTACTTAACACATACATCAGCTCATTCCCCTTTGCAACCCCCAAAATTGTTAAACCTTAATACTAGAAAATGCAAAGCAGTAACACATCATAGCACTACTCTGTTATATAGGCTGGGACAACTTTAGTAGCTACAAAGTACTGACCTATCATTTCACCTTCAGAATACAAAATGTTCCCTTTTTAATTAGTGACTCAAGAAAGAAATATTTTAGTCACCAGGAGTATAAAAATACTCTGTATTCCTCTGTTCTGAGCTGCGTGGGTTTTGAACAATGGCCTCTTGGCATTAGCTAGAATCTAGAGCCCAAATACTCAGTGGAAATCCCTCCCAACGTAGCAATTAGCATCATTCACTCACTTGACCTACATTCTAAAAGTGTCTAGACAGAATTCACCACCGATAGCTTGGAGGGATGGGAGTGGAGAGGTGGGTTGGTTTCTTTAGCAGGGAAAAAAAAAAGTTTTCAGATGAATTTTTGGTCTACGTTAGAAGAATCAAGAACACATTAAGATACACTGTTACACAGAGAGATGTGGAGGAAGAGGTCCCCTGTCAGTATAAATCAGACCTGCAGCCTCCAAGAGCAGTGTGTGAGAACCATGCTGGTGGTATCAGCTGGGATCTGGCCTAAGAACCTCAGCCTAATCCATTAGTCTGCGCTGCTGAAAAATATTGAGTGGTACAGATGAAATGAAAGAAGTGCAGCAAAGAACTATAAATAGCCTGGGGGAAAAAAACTGAACACTATCTACACCCTAGTAACAAGGTTAGAAACGTCACATGCCCTGTGATTCAGACTTTTGAAATATACATATATATATAAAATAATGCCCTATATTCCTTCATAGCTTATCTCCCTAGAAGCAAAGACCCAACAGATCTAAACATGCTCTAAAGCTACAGGCCAAAAGGTAAGTTTACTAGTGTGTATAAAATTGTGCTGGTGAGCAACCTAACCTTACAGCTGAGGGCTGCAAGTTTATCACTTAAGTCCTCTACTGGAAATGGAAATTCTGGAGCACACAGGGCCTTTGCTTACCCTGTCCATACACACACATGTATGATTCCACAGCACCAAGTCTCTGACCAGCACAAAAAGCACACTGGCAGAAGGCTAAGGCCCCAAGTAATAGAGCTGAACTGACTCAAAGCACTTACTGGCATCCTCCCTGAATACGCCTTTCTGCTCCCATGCCCTTAACTCAGGGCACAGAAGCTGCCTCTCCACGTGCTCAGCAGTGCACCAACATTCCCAGGGGGGTCACCCCTGCACGCTGAGGCTGGCAGTGCAATGGCACCTTCTCCTGCCTCTCCTGTCCCCTGCTGGGTACAGAACATGGGCACAAACCCCCTCTGGAGGTCACAAACCCCCTCTGGAGGTCGTGGGTCCTTGCCACACAACAGCCTGTGAGTAGGTGGTGACAGGGGATTCCTGGGCCCCTGGCAGAGAAACCTCTTCTGTTAAGGGCCCTGAAGAAAAATGATCACAAACATAGCCAAGTGAAGCAAAGCTTTTCCTTATTATAAAGTAACATGTAATACAATAAATCCCCAAGCAATGTGTTTGCTAGGTCAAGAGATTCCTTAAAAAAGAGTACCTAAAAATAACTTAAAGGAGTACACAAATTAAGATTATAGTAATAGATTATCAAATACTTACAAGAAATCAGAATGGCCATACTGGCTTGGATGGATTAGTACAGAGGCCTGACCCAGACCATGGCCAGTTTAAAATGCTCAGGATGAAAACATGATTGATTATCTTCCAACCGGATTTGAACCAATATGCCCAAATTACGCCAAAAAAAAAGGGCAAAGTTTTAATGGTGGCCAGTGCAGCAGGCTTCAGAGAGGAGCTATTTTGGTTGTGCAAAATCATCTATCCTTTAAGAGGTGAGAAAGAGTTCCACTTTGGTTTTCACACGGTGAAGTCAGCCAGCTGTATCTGAAATGGGAGGTGATCCATCCAGCTGGCAATGGGCAGGAGCACAGGCTGCACAGTGCAAACTGCAAGACTGGTAAGTGGTGCTGTGCTTCACACCCTGGGGCCTCTTCTGCAGAACATTTAACCACTTGGTTTCCCTCAAAGGCAGCAAAGCCAAGGGTGCTCTGGAAAGAAAACACCATTTGAGGAATTTTCTAAACTGTGACCTTGCCCACTTATGCTGACCAGTTGGGGTCAAACCCAGCTTTCTCCTGTCACTTTGCTGACCTCAAGTGGCTGAGCAATGCAGCCACCCCTTGTGCCACTCACAAGTGATCACTGTTTATGTGAAGCCTTGAACCATTTTTAAAAAGCCAAATACAAAAGTTGTTAATGGATACTGGAATGATGCAGAGAACCCAGCAGGATCACTGTGAAGGGAAACAGACTTTATGGTGGAGGCTGACCCATGCCAAGATGGGAACACTTGCAAAGCAGATTACAACAGCATTTCTCCTCTCATTGTCACCTCAGGTAAAATAATAAGGCACTTGGGTAGAAGAACAGGGCATTACCTAGAAGAGCAAATCTGCCCATCAGTACGAGCTCATGGAGTCAGGCACTTGTTTCACTGATTTGAAAAACCCTCTTAAAATGGCACAGGGAGAACTGATCCACAGTCCCCTCCAATTCACCAAATCCCTTCCATTCACTTCACTGGATTTTGAGTCAGGCCTGAGGGTGGCAAATAGGATGCTGAAGGAAGTCTAAGGAGAATGAAGAACAGGAAAGGAACTGGTGCGACAGCTGCTGTAATAAAATACAAATTCAATATTTTACAAAATAGAATAGTTGCAAGAAATACCTACTGTACATAGTAAAAAATTATTCATAAGGCTAGGTTAGTTTTTCCCTTATTTATCATTAGGAAAAAAAAATAAAAGAAAAAAGAGCTTCAAATTACTTTTTTTTTTTTTAAATTGACTTCTTCTGGTAAACTGTTAAGTAGCTATGCTAGCCTGCTGAATTAGGATTTTCACATTAGATCCATCCTCAATGGAGCATGAGTGCCCTTCTGTAGGAACCAGATAAAACCCTGCTCAAATTCTAGACTGAGTTCAACTATGCCCCTGCAAAGACAAATTGCAAGAAGCACAGCTCAGGCAAAGACATGACCAGGGTACTGAGAGAGGGAGAGAGGACACTCGAAGACAACACCACGGGACAAGAAGGATACAAAGCATGGAGAAGAGTACTGGACCAGGATCAGACCTGAATGCTGCTCTTGGCTCTCTCAGCGTGCCTGGGCCAGTCATTTCATCTCACTCCTCTTTTGACAGGTCTCCTGCCTACATGATCAGCTCCTCAGATCAGAGGCTGCCTTGGCACACAGCTAATACAGGATCCAGCACCTCTAGGCGTGAGCTAGCCTATCTGTACCCAAAGCAGCTGGCCTCAGATCACACCTCTGGAAAAGCAGGTAAGAGGAAAATAAGACACCTGGCTTTATTTTAGGACAATTCAAGCTTAAGGGAAGGAAATGGGCATTCAGTGATGTTTGCCTGTCCAATTTCAGGGTCTGCCCAGATCACTTGCAGGGTTAGGAAAGCTCAGTTCTCTTCATTGCAACTACCTGAACAAAATTTTTCAAAGCTAATAAATACTATTTACAACAGTAACAGGAAGATGGCAAGGAAAGGAAAACACAAGACAATCTGAGACCGGGTCTACACAAGAATTTTCATCAACCAGCTAGAAGCCAATAAATTAAATCCATACAGTCCTCTCAGGAGGCACTTCTGGTTTAAGCCTTACATTGATTTAGTTTGTTGGGAAGGAACTGACTTAAGCTAAATAGATTAGCCTTAAGCAGACTGAAGGGCATGCATCTAAAATATTGCATAAATGTAACAAAACCTGCTTTCTAAACAGATTTAGTTAAACTAGTGTAATTCTCCCACACAGTGTGTGGTAAAGACAGTGACTGATCTTTGCTTAATTTCTCAAGGGTGGAAGCAGAGAAGCCCACTAGGACTACTTTCAATGCACAGAGCAACCTACCCTGCTAAGTGATGAAGAGACTGGAGGGGAGAGGAGAAAGAGCATGGGGAGGACAATTCAGCAGCATCAGGGACCAGCCCTCTCCTGCCTGTGCTGTGAACTCAGCAGTGTCAAGGCCCTTTCTTGTCCCCTCAGCAGCAGGCTGCACAGGAGCTTCCCTATCCCCCCAAAAGGCTCAAGGGCTGTGGTGAGACTCTAAGCACCATCATGCTGCATCTCCTCTCTCTCTCCATCACCTTCTCCCAAGAAAACCATCACCCACACGTTCCCATTGGTTTTGCACAATTCACCCTTCTCCAGAAGGTCTTTGCGCTCAGATCAGGCTGTGTGCATGCACACACACCCACCAGTCACTGGCACACTGCTGGCATCATCTGCCATCATAATAATTCAGTCCTGCCCTCGCAGTGTTAGACAGGAAAGGGATAAAAGCAGAGACAGGGACCGTGTGCAATGTGAGGAAGGGAGTTACAAAGACAAGAGATCCCATCTGTAGGCACAGCGTCATCAGTCAATGCAGAAGTTGAACTCCCTCTCTTTTGTACTTTGGTTCACTGAGGATGACAAGTCAGGGGAACTTTGGTTGAAAATATGTGGGAATGAGGGAAGTCAAGAAAAAAGGCCTTTTTTATTTTTAAGAGGTGGCATTGACTCTTCTATCTATTTCAATTATCTTCAGTGTTTCATTTCCTTCTAGTTCCGAGTTGACTCTGTAGGGAACAAAAAACCAAAGGTTAATGCTAATAGTAATTTTTTAAAGTACATATCCTGCTTGATTTGGCTAATGCTGAAGAGCCATTCAGTATTTACCAGCAAGGTATTGGTCAGTTAGCTGGGTCTGGTAAGATACTGAATTATACTGAAGTAGTCATCTCTTTGGTTCTAGGCAAGCAAAGGTGCAGCAGAAAGAAGCACATGTATTTAAACCAGTGACTCTCTCTCTTTTCAAAGGCCTGCAAAACTTACATTTATGCTAAAAAAAAAAAAAGGCAAAAAAAAACCCCTTACATTTATGCTAAAAGTGAGGGAACTCAGTGTAGGAACTTAAGTAGTCAGATAATTGTACACGTCTGTCTCTTGAGACTGAGTCCTGCAAACTTTCTGTTTTAGTAAAATCACTGCTGTGAGAAACTCCAGCTCTTCATGCCCTAACCTCATTGAAATTCCAGTGAATCACAACCTCACACTTCCATACAACTGCCAAAAGCTTATTCCTTTGGGAAGCACACAAGTAAGTGCTTTAAAGAAGTGGGTAGGCCCAACTAACAGGCTTACAGGGGTTAGATTTCTGGCAGAAGTACCGAGTTTGGTAGCTGCATTACTACAATTCTGTTGCAACCACTTCTCCAGAGCAACAGTGACTTTGCCTATGGGCTCTCCAGACGAAAGCCAAACTCTTCCTTCGTGCCTCATGGTGCCCAGCACAGCTGAGCTGCCAGCCTAACCTCTGCCCTTGAGGCATGAACGAGAGTGACACAGAACACCCGTGTGACCAGCAGCCTGCCCTGCACTCACCTGTGCTGCTGCAGGCCCAGCAGCACTGATTTCTCTAGCCTTGTCTCGTTGGCTATTGTGAACTGCATGATGTCATCCTGCTGCGTCCCTGGCACAGCTTCCAGGGACAGCGCTGTGAACTTGGAGGTGTCTGTTTGTCTGTCACTGCGGTCTGCAAGGGAGATCGGGCTGGGTGCCTCCTCCAGCTGCTGAGGCTCTTCATAAATTAGTAGGCTCCTTGACCTCACTGCATACAAAGACAGAAGGCAAAATGAGATGAGCAACAGACAGCTCAGAGAACAGCCCTGGTCATCGCAGGAAATGGAAACTGCTAGGGCAGAGCCAAAGCTGCAAAGGCCTTTTCTTTTTGTAGTGATTAACTGGCAACTCGAGAGCTGAGGAAAGAAACCACAGGAATGGTCTAGGTAGGGATCCAAAAGCCCTAAATTATTCAAAAAACAAGAACAAAATTAAATAATAACTTTGATAATATATTGGTTCATTATGGTTACGTAATGCTAACAGTTTCCCATTCAGTCCTTGGACTCTTTGGTGACATTGGCAAAGAAAACAGCCACTGAAATAATTTGTGCATTTTAACAGTATGAACACCTGCTACCAAGCAGAAACCCTGCTACCTTTCACAGACCACTAACTTTAGTTCTGCAAACAGAGGCAAAAAATTCTTTAAACAGAGGTACCAAGCAGGCTAGTGGGGAAAAGGTTTTGCTCATTTTAATGAAGTCTGCTGCCATCAGCACAGTTTGCCAAGCTATCCTTCTTAGAAAAACACAGGTTTATAAGAAAAAATGGCCATTTAAGGAGCAGAAATGCAAGGGGTGCTTGAGAAGGGGGTTGGGCATGGGTGTGGAAAACAAGTGCTTAAGTAGAGCTGAGCAAAGAGCAAGACTGGAATAGCTGTCACTTACCAATGGAATCTGTGTAGGACTCTGGTGAGGAATGCTGCCTGGGCAACACCATCTTTGTAGCAGAAGGATATGGCCCATAGCTCTGAGAGAAGCTGCCAAAAACTACTGCAAAGCACAGCACCACCATCTGGCAAAGGGAGGATGCAGGAGAGGTGAGTGCACTTGACCCACATGCGCACATGAGAACTGATATTTTACCAAAACAAACCATTTGGGGCCATCCTCACCACTGCACACCCAGCAAAGGCACCTGTACAATGACAATGCAGCGCTTCAAAGGGCACATCTCAAGGCTGGGGTTCATTTTCAATGTCTGCACCATTCTGACCAGCTGCCTTTTTACTCACTAAGCTGAAATGCAGATAAAGCTGCCATGTGTGCATTACAGGCACTGCTGAGGATTTCCAAGGTTATTTCTGCTGCTGGCCCCAGTCTTGCTTCCAAGTGACAGTGAGGCTAGATTGGGAGAACAGCTTACACCTTGTAAATTATTTCCATCAATTTATAGCACTTGAGGTATAAAGGGAACTTGATAGCTGAGTGTAAGGAGGGAAAAGCAAATGTTTCATTCTATTCATTTTCTTATCTTGACTACTACTACTGAAAATAGGACAGAGGTAGATTTACAGCCTCAGTCATATTTTGATTTGGTTGAGCAAGTTTATTTTTATTAGTATCAAAAGTACGAGCCTCGAAGGTCACCCTCGTTTTCCTTTTACAACCCTAGACACCATTTCCACCATATAATACTGCAGGAAATAATAAAGTGGGTCCCTTGGAAGAGCATTGCTCCTTCTTTCACCACTGCAGCACCCAACCAAAACCACAGGCCCAGCCTCCTCTAGAACTCAGTACCTTCCCACAACCATTAATCTTCATCAGTCACAAGTCTCACCTCCCTCAAAACTGTTAAATCATGAAAAGGAGTCCTCTAAGCTGCAAATTTGCCATTGAGAGGCTTTGCAGAACAAGAGATGTGCCTTGAAAGAGATTCTCCTTCCCTCAGAATTCCCAGCCTCGGGGACACTCACCATGAGACAGGTCCCTGTTTGTGTGCTAGCTGCCTTACAGGAGCGGGACACTTTGCCAGCCACCATGGCTTGGAGTCTCTGCAACTGCTGCAGAAGTGTTCTGGAAAGCAAAAACAGACAAGCATCACACACACTGACCTGCCTGCTGGTTAAATAGATTTTTGTTTCAAATTCCACACGTGGCACTAATACAGCATTTAGGATAAAGCAGAGATAGTTAAAGTCTTCTCATTTAAAATCCCTAGCAAGGAATGGTTTTAATTTTACCAAGTTTTTATATGTATTAGCACTGAAATGTTCAAGATTTTTTTGCTTTTCCCTCAGCTTACGTCCCTGAACATAGTACTTTCAGTAAGTTTTTATAAATAAAAATTATATTTTCAGTGTTTCCATACAAAATGTCACATTAACAACTGAAACTGTTCTGCATGTGAGTGACCAGTTGCATGTATAACCTGACTCTATGTCATGAATTCAGCAGGTGTTTTGCCATTATTTTTAAAGATGCAAAATCAAGTTTATAACCGCTCAGTTAGTTTTCAAAACCTTCAACTGGTCTAGTCAGTTATCTAGTTGGTTATCAAAACCCCCTTTTCCCCAGATCTTGCTATTTAGATGTTTAGAACACATGCTGGCTGACTTTTAAAGAGAAGAACTTAAAACCAGACATAGGCACAGACTTCACTTACATTCATTTATTAAATAAAACACTTCAATGCTATTTGTTAAATCCTGCAGAGTTGACAAAAATTGCAGATGCTTCCAGTGGCTCCTCTGATTGTGTCTTTCAGAGGTCCCAGCCACAATGACAATTCTCTTGTGGCTGGATTCAACAGTCCCAGACCAGAAGAGCCTTTCTGACTGTTTTTTGCCTGTTTTTTTTACTTTTTCTGCTGTAGCATCAATTACTACAGTCAGAACACAAGTAATTTAAATGGGAAATTATCTCAAAGCATGATTGGTACAGGATTTTCACGTAAGTCTTTTTAACAATCTATCAGTGACCCAAATGCCTGTCCTCAACACAAATACAGTATAATTTTGTATCAAGATACTAAATTTTCTATTTATTCCCAAGTTTACTTTTCACTTCTCCTATAAGTTTCACAATCTACTGTGGAGGATACCCCACAGAAACTCCAGACGACAGTTTTGGAGGCTGTTACGTCAAAAGCTAAAGCAATAGGCAAGGTCAGGATGTCAGAGAAAATAGAAGGGGTATTTTAAGACCAAACTGGCTAAAAGCTAATTGTAGGACAGACCCAGAGGTGCCTTCACAGCTCAATATACACTGCTCTGCCTATTTTCATGGATTTTTTAATCATCAATGCTCATTGCTAATTAGGGTTTAATGAATTCAAGGACTTCAGGAATACACTCTGAAATGAGCACAAGGCATTCTCACAGCACAGATTTATCTGGGCCAGCAGATCCTTCTCAACTTGTTAAGAAAGAATATCTTGGATGCTCTTGAGAGCGTGGCTTACTCTGCAACTCAGTATTTAAAAAAGAGAGCAATATGCCCAATGCAATCCTTTATTCAGTAATACAGAAGACCACAGGCAAATTAAGAGATACAAACAGTGTCCACCACCTAAATGAGACCATCCTAATTCCCTGCTCCCTTTGGCATCTCTCCCCAGTTCCTCCTGACATCCACTGCATGGCACAGGGTTCCCCAGACCTGTGCACCTCATTTCCTGGCACAGACACCTTGCCTGCAGTATTCCCACCATGGGCTGTGTCAGACAGCAATGCCCTCTCAACCCTGAACTTTCCATGCTATTTTGGAAGACTCAATCTTTCCCCCATTTCAGGCCTGACTCACTGGGCTCGATGCAGAGCAGCTCTGCAGAGTGAGGAGGAAGGAGCTCTCCTTCTCCTCCTCCTCCTCAGCTCGGGGGCTGGCAGCAGCAGCAGCAGCCTTGAAATGCTGATCGTTCTTGCCACTTTTTGTGGAGGCGTCAGTGAGAAAACAGCTAATGGCTGGTGAGGAAATCAACAGAGAAGAGGCAATTCTCCTCAG
Source organism: Fringilla coelebs (assembly GCF_963513975.1). Lineage (NCBI taxonomy): Eukaryota > Metazoa > Chordata > Aves > Passeriformes > Fringillidae > Fringilla > Fringilla coelebs. The sequence continues at coordinate 59,942,410 of NC_140033.1, read as the reverse complement.
CTTGTTCATCTCTGCCTTTTCATGCTCAATTAAAAAACCTGTTGGGCAGAGTGGGCCCAGAGAGCGGATTACAAAACAGTCTCTTTGGAAAGTGTAATTAGGCAGGTATTCCGAGGTCTTCTAGAGACAGAGGAAGATTCATCCTCCACCTTATTTACCAAATACCTTCACAAAAAATGTCTTTCTTCCCCCAGTCATTTATCTGTTTGAGCAGAGCTACCATTTCCTTCTCAACAGACAAGGACTCAGTGTTTGGAGCTGACAGGATACAGGCGCATTTGCAAACTGTGAGCAAGAACTGAGGCAAGAACAAGAAACAAGTTTGATCAGAGATGACATCAGTTTATCCTGCCACTGCCAAAATGAGACACTCCTTGGTGCACTTTGAATCTGGAATGGTGGAAGACTGCATTCTGAGGCCAAAAGATTCCCCTGCAAAAATTTGTGACTGGACAACTGCAAGGGTGATCTGGATCAGGAGAGGCAAAAGGAGCAGATCTCTGCTCTGCAGAAGAGGGACTTCCCTAAAACGATGATGCTCCCTCTAAATACCAGTATTAAGGCCACAAATGCTCTTAGTAGAATACACTGCCTATGGCTAAGTCCTAACAGGAGAAAATGCAATCCCAAGACAGCATGCTAAGGGGGTTTGCACCCACAGGGATTATTTTCACTGTGTCTGACACGTTTCCCAAGGATATTCAATTAGAGGGTCAATTCAGTAGGAGGTGTGAGTGTGCTTTCACGCTTCTCCCTGCCAATGGAAGCACCTCATAGGAAAGCTGTAAAGTGCCTGAAGACTCCTGCACTTCCTTCCACATGCTGCCAGCAAACTCAGTCTGTCTATGACGTCTTGGTTTTGGTGCATATTCACATATATTCAGCTTCAGAAGAGGTCTTATCACTACCAAAGTATGGAGAAAGTCAAGCCTTCCCTTCTGCTTCCAGTGATACTTTATTTAAGGAGAGAAAACTTGTCACTACAGAACCACCTGGGAGACCTCAAGTCAGCATTTCTGTTTAAAATCCAACATTAGTGCAAACAAACAAAAAAACAACCAAACAACATCTTCTAGGCGACACCAAACACTTTATCCTAATCGAAAGTTTTTAGAGGATTATTCATATTGTGTGAGGAACAAAACCCAACTCTGATAAGGAGAGAGAAAAAAATATTCTGACTTTTAATTCTACACAGAGATTCCTTCTCTGTTTGTCCTATTTGTAGGAAAGGGGACAACACCCAAAGTAAAGTTTTAACTAAAAGACCACTTAAATCCACAATCTTCCCATTTGAATTACAAAGAAAATCTCCAGCAATTTTCCATAAAAGATGTTTCAGCATGAAAACCAATGTCCTCTTGGTCTGAAAGTAAGGACTTACTCCAGGGCTGCCAAGCTGTGTCAACTATTGTAAGGGTGGCCTGAAATTAGGTGCAAGATATCTCATTGCAACTTAAACCTAGATCCTTTACTCCTTGAAAACAATTTGCTAAAATGACTTTATCAGTCTCAAATGAATGAACAACCAATCAAATCAGTGAAGTCTGGCAGCTTCGGTGCTGATAAATCCTTGGTGGGTCAGACTGATGTGCAACTTGATCTTTAGGTGACTGGGAGTTGAAGAAATGGACGAATATCCTATTTTTATTTACAAGGCATTGCCTTTAAAGTGCTTGTTAGTGCAGATCTACACAGCTGGCTACTGTTACTCCATGGGAGCAACTCTGGCAGCCCCTTGCATTCATTGTCCATGTGGGACACTCTCAACCACTCATGCACTGGATCCTATGTCTATCATTTCTCCAGGAAAAGAGATCATCAAGATACTTACAAATACAGACTCAACAAAAGTGAGAAGCAAATGCACTTCTCAACACGATACCCAGAACCAGATGTTTCAAAATTGTCTTTAACCCCAACAGGGCTCCCAGGTAGACAACACTGGTGTCAGAGAATGTTTGCAACACTCTGGATCACTGGCAGTTTCTGCCTTTGGTCTCAGATGTGAGTGGTCAAACCTTCCTGGTGGCTGGGACAACTTAGTTCAATACCCAGCACCAGCTTCTTCTCACACCCTTTGCTTTCTGAGAGAGCACATGCTTGGATTCTACTCCAACCAATGGCTCACTTGTGGCAACAAGACAAAACAGGTAAACATGTAATAATGTGCTTCCTTAGTCTGGAGAAAACTGCCTAGGAAGGAACTTGGATGGGTTTCTTTTAAGGGATTGAGTCACACAAATTAGGAGAGGTAACATATGCTAGTGTTCTAATACTAAAGCTGACAAAAATGCTGCACTCACCCACTCAGAGTAATGAGAATTAAAAATTCTGGCATCTTGATCCCCAGCCTCCTGTCTTATCTTTTAAGATGTGTGAATGCCAAGGGAGATGCTCCTGGATGCAATTTTTTTGACCACACCCACACTTTTGACATTACATCTCTTCAAACCCAGATTTTCAGGCTAAGGCTGGCTTTCAAGGAAGAATCTTCTAATTTTTTTTCATGTTACTGAGAGTAAAGAAGGAAAACTTTTATCAGAAAAAAATTCTCGTGTTTCCATGGTTTGGAGCCAGATTTTGAAATGCAAGCAGGGTTTCCCTGAAATCTTAGGTATGTCTCTATGCAAATGTTTTCTATATATAGATTAACATACTCTTAAAATCTGATTGCACATACTGAAAGGAAACTGCTGTTCAATAGTTGTATGTTTTGGAAATTGCTCTTCAGTTCCTCTCAATCCAGCTAGACTACACAAACATGATAGTGACTGACAGTAATACATGTTCATTAACTTTTAGGTAAGCAACTATAGCCCAACTTTTCAACCATCCAACTTTGTCTACATCTACAGCTGAAAGCATCATTTTAACATGTAATCTTATTTTCCTGTTATCTTTCTTCCACTCTTACAGTCTTTCACAATGGGAGAACAGCTTTGATGTTTGTAGATCTAATTTTAGATAATATGTTCAATAACGTCTTCATTTTTTACTGGAATGAACACTCAAAGTTACAGCTAAAGTCAACTAGGGCTCTGCTTTGGGCATATTAAATAAGATACAAGTATGCATAACTGTGTTAGGTACTTTGAGAAATAAAGTCCTAAACATATAAAATTGGGTATCTGATACACGAAACTGACACCAAATAATTTTGACCACCACTGCTCCAAACTTAGACTCCTTACTGTATGTAGGAGATGGAAGTTTCAGCTACAGGGTGCTGTGAAGACAAGTTCTGAAACATGTGAACAGTTTCTGGATGCCATGCCAAAGCTCTGTGCAAATACCAATGAGGAAATGAGACATTTTGAATTCACTGTAGGATGTGGATAATGTACATTAAACCAGCATTCTCTGAATGAGACAGTTGCACAATTATACAGTAAAGAGGAAAAGTGGCTTTTTGGAGTTCAGGTGAAAAACTCTATAATATGATATGTTACAAAACTGAGGTCTGATGAAAGCAGGCACTTTAACAAATTTCTCAGTACTTCACACATAAGCCTTAGCAGATTTTAGACACAGTTGATATCTAAATAGCCAAAACAGCACTGCCATGAGTTACAAGAATTTCTGTGCAGAAGGATGAACATCTGCTTCTCTGCATGAGATTACAGATCAATATCAATGCTATGGCAGAGGGAAGGAAACAATGCAACTCATCCCACATGGGGAAAGTATTAAGGATTTGGAGATCATATCACTTACCTAAAAATTTTAGAGCACTTAGCATGAAAGAATTAAGATAATCAAATAATAGGTAAGATGCCAAAGGTCCTTTCTGAAAGGATGAACAACACCAACAAAGCTTGAGCACATCCTCAACAGTTCAGAGATGAAAACAGCAGGCAAAATTTATTTTAACAGGGGAGAACAACAGCAGGGTTGATAACATGTTGTCCCCAAGAGGATAATCTACAGCTGCACCTTTTCTTAAGAGAAGTTGGCTTCAGTACCTTCTGGGACAGATTCCAGGTGAGACATCTCTACTCCACACCTGCAGAATAGTTCCTGGTTCTTTTATGTCAAACCCTGGAGGACTATATAAGAGGCACAGAAATGGCTTGGCTCTCTTCAAGCAAGCAGCAGATGTCTTTATGCATGAGCAGTGTGTGGGAGACACTCTGCAGCAAGTCACAGTGCTACAGGGTCTGGTTTCATGAAATTAGAGACTGGATCCAAAGATTAGAAACAACACATGCCACTCAATTAGCAATGCACTGGCTGCCAGATCAGCTCTGGGGCCATTTCCCATGATCGTGGGTCTCATCTCCAAAACCCAGCCTCCCCCCACACTTCAGTGTCACCATCGTGTTCCTTGGTAATATTCAACCACCACTGCAAATGCCTCTAACTGGGAAGTGTTAAGGGTGGGCTCATCTGGTACCTGGCACAGGAATTTGCCACACTGAGCATAAGCCAGGATTGACACTGCGCTCTCTCAGCTAGCATCAAATTAAAAGCTTAGCTATTCAACATCTTCTGCCATGTGTCCTTTGAAAAAGCCACCACTGAGTCACCCATTTTTTCAGACATGAAGAAGTAAGATGATTTTCCTCTCCAAATGAAGGAAATTCTGGGGTGTGAGATAGTTAGAAGGGTGCACAATAATTGCAATGACATCTAGTAGTGCATAAGGAAGTAAATAATGACTCCTGAGTTTCAGCACTGTTAAGTCTGGAAGTGTCATGTCTCAGCTTAAGGCTTCCTGGCAAAATTTCACTAAATAAAGACAATTGGGAGAGCTGGACCGCAGGGCTTTTTTTGTTTTGTATTGCTAATGACATTCCCTTGGGCAGTGGAGGAACTCAGAGAAGAGTGCTAAAAGGTTTCTCAAGCACACCACAGGCTGGGGAGGCAGTTTAAGACATGACATCAAAAGCTCCATGCTTTACATCTCACTGCAGTCACAATAACTGGCCTTCCACATCTTTCTCTGACATGGACCCCATCAGACACACCTATTGTTCACATTTCAGTGATCTCTTAACCACCAGATTTTCACTTTTCATGGTGATATGCCACTACCTAGTTCTGTTTGATGATATCCATACCTTACCTGTTAGTGTTCTCCAGGACTTCAACCTTCTTACGCAGCTCACTGTTTTCATTTGAGCAGGTCTCAACTCTGGAGATAGCACAACGAAAGAGAAATATAAAAGCATCAGTTGTTTATTCAAGTGATTGTAAAACAAGCCAAACTGGCTTTCACTGAGTGCTCTATGATCTTGCCTGCATTTAAAGAAACAATTACACCAATGAACCTTAGTAGTAATATTTAATCACACTTCATAGCACGAAACACAAAACAAAAGTTGCATTAGCTGTCTGGCAAATGCCATGCTTCTGAAATCAGAGCCTCAAATTTCAAGTTTATGAGAGCTAATAAGCCACAAGATTAAGGACAGCGCTCAAGACTGTCCCAAGACACTACCCATTTCCAAACCACCCCTGAAATCCCCAAACTAAAGGACATTGTCATATAACATGTAAGAAGTCCAAGTAAAATATGTGACTCCTAAGAAAACAAACAGAAACATCCTGAATAGCTTCAAGAAGAAATAAAAGGGAAAAGAAAATATCCTTGATATCTGGTATACATGAGGTGGAATTTCAGAAGAGTAACTCTGAGGAAGCGAGACAGAGCTATAAAGAGACAAGAAAAAAATGGAAATTACATCAAGGATATCACCAAAGATGGTACAAGGGTTTTAACAGAACCATCTGGTGACTTGCATAAGAGTAATACTAGAATATTCATCTCCTGGAAGAAAGATTATAATTGGGATATAAATCACTAAGTGGGGGTTTGGCTCCTGCTTGCTAAGGGAAGTCCATGGGTCACATGCTATTTTCCTTAGTCCTGCTTATTTTCCCAGGCAGTCCTGACTCACCCACTTCCTATTTCTGTTTCCATCTGCACTAGAAGACAGAGTTTACCCACTCTGGATCCATCTTTCCCTGAACACTGCCTGTCCACTAGGCCAACACAGTCCCTGAGGTGAAGGCCGATGCAGCTGCAGGGTCTTGCCTAATGTAAGGTGTGAAGTGTTTGCTGGCACATCAGCCACCCAGTGCAGGCAGGCACAGCCCTGACCCCGACAAGCAGCTGCCGGGAGCAGGGCCTCTTCTCAGTCACTGCCACGAGATGGCAGCTGGCACTCTCTGCATGGAACTGTCCCAGCAGCCACAGCTGGATCCCTTCCCAGTCCCACAGCTAGTGCTATTGGCCTGCTGGAAACAGGAAGGAGGCTGGCTTACTTTTTTTCCAGACTGTCCATGTATTCTTTCTTTTTTCTTCTACTTTCCTGGGCAGAGATCTGAGGAAAAAGGATGAAAAACACCAAATATTTGCATAGAAAACAAAAGCATCAGAGATGAATTAATAAACTGGTAAAAAGCCCCAGTGTTACTGGATTCAAGCATCTGTCTTGTTCTCATTTCTATTCCTGGCAAGCAAAGCACTGACTTGATCTATTTCCACATTCTGAAGCAAGGCTCCTCCTTTCAATCACACAAAAAAAGATCATCCCCTGCTAACCTTAAAAAATTAATCAGATTCATCTGGAGAGAATATCCCAGGACAAATACCAAAAGATGATCCCAGGACAATGTCCTGCATCCAGGAGAGAAAAAGCCCATGATGTACTAGAAAGCAGCTTTGCAGACACAGACATGGGGTCCTGATGCACAAGTCAAACAACTGTCAGCAGTGTGCTCCTGTTGGAAAAGCAGCCAACCAAATGTGGGTGTGCATCAAGGAGATTGTAGTCAGCAGGTTCAGAGGAATGGTTCTTCCCCCTCTGCTCAGTGGCTGCAAACCACAGCTGAGTACAGCAGTGCAGTCCATGGCTCAGAAACAAATCCTCTGGATGTACAGAAGCAGGCTCAGAGGCAGGGCTCTGCTATAATAAGCATGCCAGAGCACATGATATTTCAGGAAAGGAAGAAAAAGATAGGCTTGCTCAGATTGAGGAAGAGAAGGCCAAGGAGGGAATCTGATTTATTGCTGTCTTCAACTATCTCACACAGCAAAGATTATGTCAGAGCTCTCAGAGGCACACAGCAAATGGCAAGAGGCATCAAATACAATTTGCAGCAAAGGAAATTCCAGTCACACATTAGGGATTCTATTTATTTGCTTTTACCACAAGAGTATCCTAATATGGGAACATGGTGCCCAGAGACACAGGGGGACTTATCATCCTTTGCAGCAGTAAAATGTGACTGGACAAGACCCTGAGCAACCTACTCTAAGCTGACCCTGCTTTCCAAGCCTTTGACCAAAGGACCTGCAGATTTCTCCTCAATATAAATGACTCTACGTAAGTGACACATGAAATGCACAAGATCACCTCAGAAAATTTTGGAAAAACACAGGACAAGACCAAATTCCAATTCAGTGTACTCGAATTTACATCTCTATCTGCAAAACCAGCAGCAGAATATAGTAACCATGAAATATGTGCTAAAATCCTCTAGAACAAGTGAGCTGGCCAGGTCTGAAAAAAATTGCATCCTTCTCTATCACTAGAATCTTCCCCATGTCAGAAGGAAAAAAACCCAAACTTGCAGGGCATTTGGCATCCTTGGTATCAACTTTAAAAGTCACTGAATTCAGTGATTAAAAGACTAGTGCACTGAAATACAGAGTCATATTTTGAAACAGGAAAGAGAAAAGAACACCTTCCTCACCATGCAGAGAATACAGAGCTCTTTGCCCACCATAAGGGTAGGATTGTTCTGATTTTTAAATGGAGCCAAGCCACAGCAACTTGATACCCTGCCTGCTAAATACTCTATTGTTAGTGGGGTCAGGTAAATACCTACACTGAGGCACACACACACTGACAGACAATTTGATGGATGTGTTCAGGAACAAAGAAAAGCACTTTGTTAAAAGACAACTTACAGCATTCAACAGTACCAGGGACCATTACTGCAGAATCCTGCAGCATTTTTTAAAATGAAGAACAAGTAGGACCCACCCAGCAAAGCTAACTAACATTTACCTTGTTTTTGATTTTCCTGCGGATTTTCTTCAGGACTTTCTCCTCTGCTTTTGTCAGGGGCAGTTTGGTAGGGATTGGGTAGCCCTCTGCTATCAGTGTCCTCTTCTCCTCCTCTGTCAGGATGAGGGGGCCAGTCCCCTGTAATTTCTTCATGGGTCATAGAAATGAAATAAAATAAAACGAAACAGTAAGTGCACACAGTCTCCTAGAAGAAAAGGTTGTTAGGGAGGAGAGGCAGCAGGTCTCCCACTTCAGACAGCACTAAGCCTACTAGAACAGCCTCCTGCAACTGGGAATGTGTGGAAGACCTTTCAGGTAACTTCCATTCTGAGTTCAAACCTTTGGGACAGGATTCCCTCCAAACAGTTGTTCTTGGCCCAGCTCTGTCCACACTGAGGCCAACAGTATAACTGCCTTTGGCTCAAACAGGGATAGAGACACATGAGAAACACTACTGAAAATCCCTCCCCCTAAAGATCACCACCTGCTAATGACATGGCAAGAGGACAGATGCAGATCTACCAGAGACAGGTCAACCCAGCAGGGCTGGGCCCTAAGGCAAAACACAGTCCGTGATGGGATAAACCTAATAACACTGGTGAACTCTGTCTCAACTTGGAGGAGAAGCACGTGCTGTTCCCTGTGGGAACAGAACAGACCAGTGAGCAAGAATTACCGGATCTGCAGTTTTGACCAGAGATGAATTCATCGAAACAACAACAGAAAGTTAGCAAATCTCTGTCAAAACCAGTAATTTAAAAAGTGGGAAAAAAAAAAAAAAAAGACAGAGATAACTGGTGGAGGAGAGAGCCAGCTCAACTCACATGTGGTGCAGTCAGGAGAGGGGAATTGGAGAGCATCGAAGCTGCGCGCGACGCGACCTTGGCCGTGGCCTGGAGCTGGACTGGGCTGGAAGGAGGCAGCGAGCGAGCTGGGCTCTGCCCTCCCTCAGAGTCACTGCCATGGCTGCTCGGAGGGGTGGGAGGCAAATGCAGGGGATCCACTGCTGAATGGCAACAGAGACAGAAAGGAACACAAGGGTTTAAGGTGTCCATTCAGACTGCCACTACAGCCACCACACCGTTCCTAGGACTAGGAGTGTCTGCTGAAAAACAGATCAAGCAGAAGAGGCAACTTGGAAGAAGTTTGGAGCATGCAGGTCTCCAAAGGAGGAATGAAATGCAGCAGCTATCTTTAGGTTTGACAGACAAAACAGGGCTCTGTGCATATGCTCCAGTCACTTCTACCTACACTTCAGCTCCTTCTTCAAATGCTTTGAGGTTCATGTATAATGTAAAGTACAAGCTCCCTGTTCCTGGGAAACCACATTAACAGAGGGGCTCTGAGCCAGCATACTTTCTCTCCAAAAACAATAGTATTTTCTAACTTTGCCATGGATTAAACAATCTGCCAGTATTTGCAAGGGAAGGGATCACATCCAAGGAGTTACATGACCAGGAAGGAGAGAAAGGCCTCCTAAGGACATGATCTGGCACAACTGGGAAGTGACTGACAACCTAGTGACAGCAAAGGCTTCAATGCACTGATGGAGCAGGAGCAGCACAGGCAGCCACCACAGGAACCTCTCTCACACTGTCTATCCAGGGCCATCAGATAACCTCAGCTGCAGCCAAAAGAACCTGCTCTAGAATTGTCAATGTGCTGCTTATGTTCAAAAGGGTCTGGACCAAGAGAAACAGGGATGTCTCACCCACTCTTACTAAATGGACAATTTAACAGATGCTCAAAACAGCCACAACTAAGTCACTCTTTCTCTGAGCTAAATTTATAGCAATTGAATTTTGAAGTAGGAAGATACAGGGCTGATTTGCCACTTTCCACTTCTGTTATACTTTGCAAGTTTGAGTTGAAAAGATCAAATGGGTGGTGAGGGAGGATGGAAGAAAAAATAGTAATAAAAAAATCTATAATACTCTTTTAATCTCACATGTTAGCTCTTGCAGTTGACAGAAGAAGAAACATATTTGAAAAACAGAAAGGCCCTTAATCCCACAAAGTGAGCAAACAAATCTACATCTGGGCTGAGATACAACCTCCCTTTATCCACCTGCTACATTATTTGCTTCTCTCCCTGGAGCAGTGCTACTTACCCACAGAAATTAATTCACTAACAGAATATCAAGTGTTTCTAACTGAAATGCAGTTATCTGCTCAGATCTCACACCAAATATTTGGCTCTTCCAAAGTCTTCTTGGCTTTAATTGTGTTTAGCTTTCAGGGTAGGGGTCTTTGCTCCTCCTTTCACCAAAGAGATAATGATTGTTCTTAAAACTAATATGCTATAAACGATTCACCTAACTTTTATTTTCATATAAACTCACATCCTGCTTTGCATCAGAGTTTAACAGTAAAGTTTCTTATATCTTAACTAAATCTCCTCAAATTGATTTCTTTTCTATCCTAAATAATCCTGTCCTTGAATATTTCAAGCTCTCTTCAGTACAATTATTAATATCCTATTAATATCCTACAGAGAAAAAGGGATCATTTTCTTTGTAATGAAAAGGGGCGGGGGGGAGGTGAAAGAAAGAATGAAAACTTCACATAAAGGCTCAGAGAGACTCTGGCTCTTCAACAGCCTGAGTTGAATCCCTATAAAACAACAGCTTCAGCCTAAAATCTGACATGGTGAACAAGAAATCCAAATATTTAATCAGGGTAAAGTACATTTATTGTACTTGCCGGACATTTACCCCTACATTTTCATTTCATATTTAACAGACCTTCCTTAGAAGAGAGGTTCAGGAACTGATCCACTTCATGGGGCTCCAATTTAATCTCTGGAAGAACTTTCTGGGTCAGTGGTTTCATCTGGAAAAGAGAAATTAACAGCATGAAAACCTGGAGTACACATCTGAAAGTCTTAACAGAAGGGCACAAGGATTACTTCTCCATAAATGGAGAGGTTTCCTCTCCTCCTGCTCTGCCACAGGCAAAGCTTTCACTGCTTCACACAGTTTGCAAAACCAGGCTACAGAGAATATTGCCCTGACTGCTCCCACAATGGCTTTTCTTACTACTATATTTAGCTAAAATAAAAGATTATGCCTCAGAGATGACATTTCATCTAACATGAAAGCTAACATGTAACCCCCTCAAATTACTTCTCTTAGCAACAGAGCTGCTGCTAGGATTTGCTGGACTGCACGGTCTGTTTGAGCAAGGACAGGAACACCCCTGGGAGTCAGGGACAGCCTCTTAAAGGCCATTGTCATTTGGGAGCAAGAGCAAGGTGCCAGTCACTGAGCACCAGGTTTTGGGAGCCAAGCTCCTTTCACAGTGCTGAGGAGCAGGAAAAGAGACAGTCACTGCTGCCTGGAGTTGGGAAGACACCTGGCCTGCCCCACTGACAAGGCTGGGGCACCAGGCTGCCAAGCTTTGCCCAGAGCCTGTCTGTGTGCTGCAGTGCCAGGCCTGAGGAAGCCAGGCTGGCACACCAGCAGGCTAACTGCAGCCAAAACCTCTCTCAGTAACCTGTGTAACTAATCCATGCAACAGCAATGAGCCACCAGCAGGTCCCAACACTCTCACAGCATCCCAAGGTACAGCAGGACTGTGTCCTGGGAACAGCACAGTCAAGCCAGGAGAAAATGATGGGAAACTTGTGCTTAGCTTTTTTCAGTTTCTCATAAAATAATTTCTGTTGCACCTATTTCTGATCCCCATCCAAGTGGAAACATTTATTGTCAGCATGTATCAACTCTCTCCAGCCTGGACTGACATTGCATCCTGGGGGCTGACAGCAGCCATGCTTCTTCCTCTGCTGGCTGGGGACCCTGGTGAGCCACCAGCTGCTGCAGTTCATTCTCCTTAACCCAACCACAGCCAAACTAAGCTCTTTAGAATGTCCACTGGCTGCTCCAGCTGTGGTCAGAAAAGCATCACAAAGCTCCTTGTGAGGCTGGCTGGTCCGGAAGTAGCAGCAGCTTGAAATGTCAAAGCTTCACAGATCTGGCAAAAGCAACTTTGGAGGCAAACAGGGAAACTCTCCAATCAATCCAAACAAGGAGTCTTGTTCTGCTTAGGGGAGGGCACAGCAGCATTAAAGCAAGGTCTTATTAAAGGCTTCACAGAGCAAGTGGATTAGGTGAACTTGTTCTAATAGTTTCTAATGAACCAGGTGCAACTGGTTCATTAGAAACTATTCGAATATTTCTAGAAACCCAAAAGCCCCAGACTTTGGGGGCAGCATAGAAGACAAAGTCCTACATCCAACCATTAAGAGCTAAAGATGCAGACAACAAGCTCTTACAGCAACAGTGGGACACCAGCAAACATTAAAAACCATTAGAACAGACTGCAGTGTGCATCCTGAACTGCCAAGCTCTGGCACCAAGGAGGCTCCACTGGTCAGCAGCCTTAGGAGAAGCTGCAGCTAAGTGTGCAGAGAGAACAGAGTCTGCAGTACCAGGGCATCTGTCTGGAGCTCAGGCTGCTCCCCCTCCAGCGACGTGGCCGTGACGGTGAGACTGACGGAGGGAGCGAGGCCTGATGTCTCACAAAGCCCTGGCTCAGTCTTTATTGCAGCTGGAGTAAACTCTGTAGCCAGACACCATTCCTCATTTTCCAGGTCACCTGCCAGGGAAGGAAATTGAACACCACATGTTTAGATCAGAAACAGAAAGACTACAAATGAAAATAATGTCATTCCTTTTCCAGAGAAGGGAAACAAACACAGAAGACATTTTAGTCTATCAACAAAACTCTGCCCTTACTATTCAGCTTTCAGTCAATGCAGACAACCATGGCATTTCAGGGCTGTAACCTAATCCTAGCCCCAGGATACACAGAGGAGCAGCGAGGAAAGACACAGAGCACTAATCACTGTGCATTGCTGAAAGCTGCTAATGCGTAGCAGAACAAGACTAAACAAGCTCTGGCTAAAGCAGCCAGAGAGCCCTGTCCTAAACAGCCTAATGCCTGCTGACTCTGTTTTATTCCTCCTTCTAGAGATAGCCTTTAGCCAGACTTCTGCTGCTTCTACTGCTAGCAGGCAGCAAATAGCTCAAATTGTGGGATTATACTCTTTAGAACAAAGTATTTGTCACACCCTCAACTTCATTTTCCCCCAGGTATGTGTGTGCAGAAGAGGATATAGGCTTTGATGATTTCACAGGAGCACCAGTGCCATGGTGATCATGGTGATTTCCTCCACAGAGCCTCTGGGAAGTCACAGCACAGGATGCCTATTTTATCTGGCAGCAGTGAAACATGCATCACGTGTCAGCAGAATTATCCCCTAACTCCACTTATTGAAAGCTCCCTAGTCAAAAGAAAGCCATGCAACTTTTTTCTAGACAAAGCTGAAGGGTTTGCCCAACATTGTCAAGAGCTGGAAGAAGGTTGGCATGGAAAGTTTAGCTCCCCATTTCCATTCACTGTTTTACTTGCTGAAAAAGGACTTCCTTTCCCAGGCCTGAAGTATAATAGAGCACCAAGAACTTAGAAAGACTCAACCTTTGAAACAATTCCACAAGGTTATTAAGAACCCCCTTTAAAAATACAAAATAATCAAATGCATTTTTGTCAGTTGCAATTCTGCCTTAGACAACTTCCTATTCCAACTGAAAGACTTTAGTCTTCCCTCTTGCAGGAGAATATCCTATACCAGGGACACTGCATCCCAGCAGCATGTGGCACAGTCCTCTCTCACGACTGAGCAGTGGTTGTGAGAGGCATATCCATTAAACAGAGCAGCTGGAATCTGAAAGCAAATATACATAAAAGGAAGAAGGGTGCTGATCTTTCTTTCAAAGCCTTCTACTGCCTTCAAACAGATTCTTTACTGCACATACGAAATTAAAAGAGAGAGAGAAAAAACATACACTGTAGGGCTGGTGAAAGCAACAGAGCTCTGAATTAACTGTGTGCTGCACCAGCATCCTGGGAGGCAGCCGTGGGGCTGGGCTGTGCCACCAGCATTCTGCAAGGCTGCACAAGACCCTCCATTCACAGCTGAGGGTATCGAGCTGGTGAGATGCCAACAGAGCTCAGCTGCAAACAGGTAACAAAAATAAGAGAGGGCTTACAGCCTGTGCTGCTGTGTGTCCTTGCTATTAAGACCACACACACACAGAGAGCACACAGGCACTGGGCAGAAGCTGGGTGCCTGGAGGAAGGGAGAAGAATGTGCATCTCCAGTGCTAGTAATTACTTTGTGGTGGGACCTAACCTCCACCACTGGCAAGGAAGGAGGTAATTTGAGTAAAGACACACCAAGGAATTAAAAATGAAAAATATGTATCCTGTAATCAGAAGCTCAAGAACACCAAGGCCAGCACTCTGCCAGGTTAACTGCAGAGCAAGGGCTAAACACCATATTTAAACTTCAGGAGAGCTTACTCCCAAAGCTTCCTGGGAAATGCAAAAATAGAAGTATTTATGGGAAAAAAATAGGTAGACTTGCCTAAATATTAACTCAGGAGAGAGGATATTGCTCTTTTTCAACCCTCCCCAAGCTTCTCCAGTCACAACACAAAAGCAGCAGCTCTCTCCCAGCTTGCTCTGTATGCATTGTCCAGGTAAAACCTTTAAGGTGGTTTAACCTGCCTGGAAATCCAGAATCCCTTGGCAAATGCAACTTTCAAATGCCTGTTTGAACTGGCCCCACATCACCTTGTCCAGAGCCTCCCTTTGCTGCCTCTTGCACCTCTGGGTCGAGCTACCCCTGGGGCAGCACCATTGTGAAGGCTATGGATAAATTAGAGCTATTAGTGAGGCCAGTAATTAGCCCTTAAGTTTCTTAAATTTGTATCATCACGAAAGTAGAAGGGAAATGCAGCCATGGGTGACCAGCACAACAAGGCATGTCCTCTAAGGCTGCACATTATGATGTTTATCACCTCTAATCCCCAGACTCATCACGAATATTCAGCTGCTCTAAGACAGCAAAATATGCTGGCCTTTGGCTGGTCACTTCACTCCTCTGGAATCCGTCCTTTTACTCCTCTGGAAGCCAACTTTGCTGATTAACCTGACATCCCTGCCATCACCACTTAGATCTGCATAAACTGCTCAGAGTTATTCCAGGCTTTAAGCCAGTCTAACCAGTCTGCAGGGTTACAGAGGGTTTCCAGCAACAGCAACACGCTGTGCTTAGCGCTGAGGTCATTCTGAACAACTGCATCTGGCACTTCTCTGACACTGCCTCCTGCAATGCATGGTGACAGCTGTCATTCCAGATGAACAATCCTGTGAAAGGAAGGGATGGAGGACTGGTCAAATCTCACCTTGATACTCTCCACACCCCCTACCCCCTCCCCTTCCCCTGCCATCTTTTCTTCCAAGTCCCAGTTCCACATTCCTTACCTCGATGAGGGACTGTTATGCTACAAGTTACTTTCTTTTGATACATCCTAGCTTCTGAAGTCACCAACAGCCCCTCTCTACTTCAAGAGATTTATTTCCCACTCTCCTTTCTCCTCTTCCTGAACACAGCAGGTTGAAATTATCTGAAAATCATTCTTAGTTTACTTTTATAATAGTTTTTTAGCATCTTAGTGTACTCTGCCAAGCACTGTACTAGAAGAGCAAAGTGGCAACCCTTCTCCCAAAGTCCTTGAGAATGTAACACAAAATGAGAAAAACTTCGGCCAAGAGGGAAAATGGAGCAAGCTAATAGATCAGTGGTCATACAGAGAGGAATGGCACACCCTCCAAAACAAGAGTATTTCTGATAGAGGGTTACAGAGAACCCCGAGAGAGGTTTCACAGAATAATGAGAACAAGAAAGGATATGCATGTGAAATACTGAAATGAAAAGGACAACAGGAGCTGGCTCAAGAGATCCACTGGAGGAAAAGGTGTCTTCTCCAAACCAAACCAAGCAAGATGTGCTGTGGTAAGTGTAAATGACTGGTGTTAAGAAGTTAGAGGTGTTTATATTCATATTTGATATGATCCAGGAGGTACATGTGAACTCTTGAGCCACAGTCCAAAACAAGAAGCTGCGAGTGTAATCTTCATGATGGTATGAATTCTAGACAAATATGAATAGGGCAACACTGCATCCTCAAAGGTGAAACAAAATATGCTGTAAGTCATTCAGATATTGAGACAAGAAAGCCTAAACAAGAGATTTGGCTCTCCAAATGGCTAAGAAAACACACATCCTAAGTATTGTCACTTTGGCTCTCCTGAAAAATCTCTTCTCAGGCTTCAAAACAGCTCACTGTTGAATAAGTGATCCTGGCTGTCAGTTCTCTCCCCAGCTGGCATTTTCTACAAACCTCAGAACTCTATCATGCAATGACTGTTTAGATGAGTAGCATTCCCCTTTACCTACCCTTTCCTAAGTCCATGAATGCTAGGCATTTTGGCACATGGAACATGTAATTTAGGGAGCCCACACAGTACTTGGCAAAATCCCAGCTAACACTTCTGCCTGCAATGCACTAGTGCTGGTGAATTGCACACAAGAACTGAACATTCAGGCTGCAAAGCACCCAAGTATGAAGAAATACCTAAGAATGTTTACCTCAGAGTCCTTTTGCACATCCAAAACACCTAGAAATAGGAATGCTTTAATAACATGACCAAAGAGTTTCTCTACAGAACCCATGCTTTTAACAAGCAGAATGCATGGTGCTTCACTAATTGAGAAGATATTCCATGGTTTGTTCTTTGCACTGTCTCATGCACAGAATCACCTCTCCTTTACTGAATACAATCCCCAAATTTTTTTCCCACAGGGCTATTTAATTCCCTTCTAGGGAAACACTCCACAACTTGAATTCATTTTCACAGTGGAGCTGAAAATTCATGTGAGACATGGGGAGACTAAGGCCAAAAAGGAACTAGTAATTTAAAACAGACAACTGGAGACAACCGGAATTGAATTTTTCAGATGATTTAACCCTGTTACTACACTTGATCAGAATCCAGCACACTTTCAGGTTGGGCTGTGAGCACCTACCACTGCTGCAAGTTAAACATCACAGTTTCAACTCAGCCATCCAAAAAACCCATTCATCACAGCCACCCAGGGTTTGTGACCCATGCACATAAGATCTCCAAGGCTAAAACTACATTTCTTCAGAAAGCTTTTGTGTGCTTATTCTGTCACCAAACTTGTGCCTCTTCTCCAGCACACCTCTTTAGCACACATCTTCCACGTCACACCTCACACACTGTGATGATGGCTGTCAACAGAAATGTGCTCCTCCAAGCATCACACCTGTAGCTGTAATCAGTGTGTGTGATTTAGGCCCACATGAAAAACACACAACCAACAACAGCTGTGTTTTCACATGTCATAATTAACAGACACCATTTCTGTGCTTATAAAAAAACACTTTTTATAGATCTGTATTTATATACATATTTAAAAAATTCTACATAGTCTCTTAATAAGACCATGCGCAGTTGTCTAGGATATTCATATCTCTCAGAAGAACTGCAATATTTTGCTTCTTGTTCGTGGATATGGTATGGAAAGGCAGGGGATGCAAAGTGGAAAACAACGTGAAAAATGCTTACCTCAACTGTACAGTGTTTTTAATATCAGAGTTCCCAGAAAGTTTTGCTTTCCTTTTTTATTTCTATCCAACTAATTCTTCAGTCTTGTCCAACATACCACCTCCTTTCCTGTGAAAAAGCAGATCTTCTCCAACACTGACTAAATTTCACCCTTTCTGAAAGATGTACAAAAAAACTTACAAAAATAAGTAAAATGGTGTTCCTGGCTCTCCACATTCTTTTCAGCACTTTTCATTAGAGTTTACAGAGACACTTATTGCTGGTTAATTAAGTTGCATGTGCATTTATTATGCATTTTTAAATAAATGAGAGATGCACTCTGCATCTCAGCCCCACCCCTCTCAAGTACAGAGAATGTAAGTACCCAGAAAAACAACATGGGTTTCACCTTTTTTCCCCTCTGCAGTAAAAAATAAGATAGCACCACCATGTAAACAACCCACATGAAGGCTGTACCACTGAACCCAATCTCTGAGGGGGATAAAAGCCCATACCACCACTACAGATCTCCATCACAGAGAGAAGATGCGTGCACTCAATGCCATTTCAAACCAGTGTGCATATGAGACCTCTAGAATCATCAAGGGATATATCCCTATCTGTATCACCAGAATGAAGAGGCAGCTTTTGCTTCCTTGGTAAAGTTCCCTGTTCAAGCAATGGATAAGGCGACTTAGGGAAAAACAAAACTGAAAATTAAGGTGACCACAGACTATCAAAGTGCTCTGCACAGGTATCAGAAAAGCCATCTCTGAACAGGGTAATGCAGGAAGTTCCCTAATGAGTCAAAGTGTTCTCCAGCCAAGTGCACTTAAATAACCTCCCTCTTCAGCTGTGTTACAGATTTGAACAATAGGGTTTCAACTAATTCCTTTTGGCAGACCTTACACTGTCACCATGCACCACAGGGCTGCATGCACAGCCATGCCATGAACAACCACCTGCAGTCTCAGGCTCAACTCACCACATGGTAATGACACACCTTGATGCAGAGGGTGATTAAAATGCACCAAGGGTCCCTGTGTGCAAAGCTGGCCTTTGGACAAGTGTCCAGTCCTCACCTGGATCCTCCCTCTCTATACACAGAGCACCAAGGGGTGTCACCACCACAGAACAGCTGCCAGCTGGGAGGCAGCTAACTGCAAAGGGAAAGCACCTCTTGGAAGAGGCTCACAAATTGTTTTTAGGGAAAATGTCTGCTGGATCTGTCAGAGAAGCATCTCTGCACCATGAGCCCAAAAGGGCTTCTGATGCATACATTTTGGGAATGCTGCTGGACATTCTACTTGCAGGAAAGGAAGTTTATTGTCCCCAGCTTTGCAGTCTGAGCCCTTCCAGCCTCCCAAAGGCAAATTGGACCTTTCTGGAGAAATAACTGCTTCCTTCTCACTCCCCTGGGCTTGGATGGCTCTCAGTGCCCAGCTCTGGGCTCACATAACCCTCCCTGTCAGACACAAGCCCTGTTGATTTTGCCTGAAATGCTGAACTCCAACGCCTCTACCTCTCCCCCTCTCTCCTTTGGGAGGTGAGAGCCCACATTCATCCACAAACAGCTCCTCTTACAGATTTTCCAGATGGCATTTCCCCCTCCCAGCGCACACGCTCCCACCGCAAATAACGAAACCGGAGCCCTCAGAACTGCTGTGACAAAAGAGACACTGTTTGACTACCAAACATTGGGGTCCTTTCTAAAGTGCCAGCAAGGGAAAACTAAATAAAGGGGCAAAGATAAGCAGCAGTAATACACAGTAATTACAATGCATAGCAGAAATAGCTTTTCTCATAACAAATGATCATCGTTCATACCAGCATCCCCTCTTTGGCCATACAGCACGGAGTCCATGTCCAACACACAGATAATTTGCATCACTATCAAAGTTACTAAGATAGAAACAAAAACATACCACCTTTATATACATGGGAGTCAGGCACAGACTGAGGTGGTAGCTGGATTTACAGCCTTAAAGTTGGATAACATTAAATGTCCTATATAACATTTTTTTTTTTTTTTTTTCCTTTTCAGGTATGAGAAAGTTATCCACAGAAGCACTGTGGTCAAATAAAGCAGTTCTCTCTCCCTCTCAGGTCCCAGTTTTTCTCCTCACACCCCACACAGATGCTGTGAAGGCAGATCTGTATTATGGCTTCAACACACATGAAATGGACGTGGTGCTCACAGTACATAACTAAGTGAGCACAAGCTGTCAGTGCAACACTACAGGAAAAGTGAGATCACTGGTTTGACAAACAGCAGGACTGGAAGTGGGAGGAGAATTCCCATAACATGCATCATCGGGGAAACTATTCCTGGGAAATCAGTCACTTGACAAAGAGTTTGAAAGAGAAACTGCAAAGGCTCTTGTACTGAGAAAGGCACAGCAACAGCTGAAGGTCCAGAAGATTCCACCTAGGGCGAAACACCAAGGAAGTACAGTTCATTTAGACTGTATCCAAGCAGGAGTCAAGAGGGAACTTAATCACAGCCTACAAACACCTAGGGAAAGAGGTTTCAGAGAGCAGATGGTTCTTTAAAAGAAACAAGGGCTATAATGAGATCTCATCTATGTGTAACTGGAAGCTAAAGGAGGCCAGACTGCAAATAAAGCTGACAATTAACAGTAACCATAAGTAAACACCCACCTCTATATCAAAACTAGCATTTTTCAGACATGCTGCTGTTCAGGTAGGAGTTACAGGGTTGATGCAGAGTGAACTATTGAGACTGTGGACCTTGGACATACAGAAGTTCTCATACTCTGGTATGAGTTTAGTTGTTCTCATACAGAGCAATGCTTTCAGGCACATGGTGTGATTCTTGGGGTGTCCTGTGCAGGGCCAGGAGCTGGACTCGATGATCCTCATGGGTCCCTTCCAACTCAGAGTATTCTATGTTTGTATGAATTTTACACTGCAGATGGTGACAAGGATTGACTGCTACCTTTCCACATAAAAAATCAATACAAACACAGACCACTCACACTAAATGACTTTCTCCTCATTTCCTAAATAAACACACAAAAGAAAAAAAATGAGGCAGAAAACAAGTTGCAGGAATATGCTCTAAAAATTACCAGTATGGCTATGACAAATGAATTTCTTCTTTCATTTCTGTTCTCTTTAAAGTCAGGGCAGCAGCGATTCCCATTTTCATTGTTCACATTACATTGATTCAGTATTTGGACAAAAACAGACAGCAGCGGGACATTGTACCTCTCTATATTTGGAAAATAAATTAGGATATGTGATATAACCTAATATAAATAATAAAACTCTCATGACTCACATATACACATGTATATTAAATGTGTGCATACACATGGACACAAATAAAACCTATGAAGACCAACCTGAGCCTCAAGGCCAGAGGTGCCTCTATGCAGAGACAGCACATGACACTGATTACTGCTTGTGAACTCCATTCCTAAGCAAGGGTTTTTCATAGCCCTGCCTGAGATGAAGGATGGATTTATTGTTGAAGGGAGAAAAGTGGGAGCCATGGTGTTGGGGGTCTTGTTTGGTTCATTTGGGTTTCTTATTTGTTTGTGTTTTTCCTTTTCAAACCATGTAGGGAGATGGACTTGAATTTTAGAAGTTGAAAAAGGAAATTCAAGTTTTAAAAGCACATTACAGAAAATCATAACCTCAGCAGTAAAAAACCCAGTAACAATACAGGTTACAGTCTGGGGCCAGCCCCAGTTTTGGCACAGCTAGGAGTAAAACACAAACACAACATTTCAGCAATCATTCTGTCAAACCTTCAGCCAAGACAAGCCTCTTCAAATCCAAAAGTGACTTCAAAGCATTCCTGAGCAGGAAAGCACCAACAGGAGGGGCAGGTGGGGACCCAGAGCTGCCTCAAAAGAAGAGCCCTCCAGGGACTGGAAAAGGAATGCACCCAGCAACCTGGGTACAATCTGAGGAGACACAGCACCCAAGTGACTGCCCAGCTGTCCATTGGCTCTGCCCTGCCAGGCTCACAAAGCGAAAAACAGCAGGAAAATCAAACACACACCCACCACAACACATCCCCAGCACCTGAACTGATCTCAGAGGATGAAGAGCCCCACAGAGATGCTGCAGGCTCTGCCTTCACATTCCTGCTACACAGCAGCCCCTCAGTATTACCTGCATTCAGGTGTCACCCATGCATCTCACGTGGCCAAAACAAGGGACAGCCACAATCCCAAAGTTTGTGCCCGCAGCTAACAAGATCAAGCATGGGAGGGCAGGGGAAGAGCTTACACTCTTGAGCCTATCAGTCACAAGAATAACCATAGTGCCTGCTGAAACTTGGGTCTTGCCTTGCTCCTGGCTATCAGAGCCACAGTCCTCCCTTTCTAAAAAGCTGCAGAGACTGGAAAACTGAAGGCAAACCTGCACCGACCACAACAGAAAATCAGGCTTCTTTCCCTATTTCTTTACAGCTGTCAGAAATGAATCTGTGCCCCAAAAGGCTGAATGAGACCTCCCTTACCCATCAGCCCTATTCCCAGTCTGCCCTCCCAGCTTCTTCATGTCCTTTCAAGAGCATTTTCCACTCCACAGCTACCCACTGTCCTTCCTCACAACCACTCTGCAGCTGTTTCCAAAACCCCAGGTATCAAAACTAGAAAGGAGAAACTTGGTGGGAGAGAGGAGGCAGTGCAGCTGGTGTGGACAGTTGGTACACACGACACAGCCTCCTTTTTCATGTTGCAGCCTGAAGCCCTCCCCAGGCCATATGCCTTATTCACCACTTCAGGCCAACAAAAGTGATCAACCAGCTGCAAGCAGCCAGGTCAAGCCTGGAAATCTCTCTCCCTCTAGTTATCTTTAAAGATTATGCAAAACTGAATCTAAGAATAGATTCTCATCATGGGAAGAAACCAAATAATCCATTAAATGCCAGATGTCTTGTACACTTGTGCTTTAAAACTGACACCTTCAGAGAGCCCACAGGCTGCAAGTATTCAAAAAAATTTGTTCTGTACAAAGCTGGAGAAATGGCCCTCAATACAGTGAAGTCAGAAGAGTAAGTGGGGAAAGCCAGAGTTTGGACCTTGACTTTATGGGCACTTCAATGTATTCTCACCTTGAGCTTAACAGGACTTCTCAGAAAAGTTAAACCCAGACTTATGAGTTTCCTAAATTTTACAGTTCTAGCTCTTTTTAGAAAAACTTTATATAAAATTTACAGTTACAGGAATAGGTCAATTCAGCAGTTGCAGAAATTATGGTAATGGCCAAGCAGCGGCCAGCAAGAAACTGCTCACAGCAGAAATTACTCCTTCCCCTGCAGGAGTGGGCAGGAAAATGGAACCAGAGCAACCAATCACTCCACCATAATGGCTGAGAGGAAACATTAAATAACATTTTCAATAAGGTGGTGGAAGACTTGGGGGGAGGCGGGTGTTGCTCTGTTCTTTTAAAGTTGTTCTAAGCTTTTTGATGTTTACATATTTGCAATGGAGTTTCTCTTGCACTTTTCATGTAAATAATGATTGTTTTGCATTCCTTTCTGAAGGAGGAGAGAACTGATGGACTGTTGGTTTGACCAGCGTGGTTGGAGAGGTGGCAATTTCATCCTCCAATCCAGGGTCACTTTTGGAATTCTATAAATATCAAAGTCTGGAAATAAACGCGCCTTTTTTGCCTTAAACATCTCAGCGTGTGAGTGTCGTTCATTTCGTGTCCTACTGCAACAGGGGGGGAAACAAAAGATGGAAACAGACACCAAGAGGCTTAAACCTGTCTTGAACATCATGTGCTGAACAAGGCTAGCCTTTTTCTCAGCCTCCCTGCATGCTGAAAAAAAACCACCCCTCACCAGAGAAAAATCACGAAAACACTACAAGAGCTCACCAATTTGCCCACTGGGATGGGTATTTGGAGAATGCAAATTTTTGGGATATTTCATATATGTCTCAGCTCCTGCCACTCCACAAAACCCCTCCCAGCTCCCCAGCAGCAGAGGATCATGCTGAAACATCCAGACCTCCCCCTCCACACTCTGTACCTTCTGGTCCCCAAAAGGAAACCGGTGCTCCCAGTGTCTGTGCCCTCACTCCACCAAGGGGACTGGCCTCCACTGGAGCTGTCAGGAGCACTGTGTACCTTTGCTGTCTAATAACAGAGATGCTTTCAATCCCCAGCGTCAAGCCCTGCAGTACTGTCATCCACAAAATCCTCTTTTCCTGCTCTCACAGATTCAAGGAATGGAAAATCATCAGGGTGATGCCTTTGAATATCTATCAGACAGCCAGGTTCCCTCTAATATTGCAATTTACTAAAGTATTTCTCTGAGCTTCACTGTTTTGAAGTCAATAGCTGCAGAAAGATTATGAGCACGATTCTGGGGTTAGGACTAAATAAAATCCCAAAAACCAAGAACAACTCCTCCTCCTCCTCCTCTCTTATAAAACACTCTGCAGAGTGAACATAAGACAAAATGTTTTCCATTCATTTTCTATTTTTAAACCCACTTGTTAATGTTTCTTGGCTTTTTAAAACATCATTTGGCTACAGCTCTATTACAGTGATCTCAGCAGTATGCATTTCTTCAGGAATTTTCCCCAAAGGAAACTTCCCTCACTTTTAGCCTAAGTTGAAGCTTCCCCTAGTTAACTTCCAGAAGAGCTTGGTTTCTGATGTTCCTTGTGCTTGTTTTCCCTTCCACAATTAATATCTCCTGTATGTGTTAATTTAAAAATATTCCTATAAAACAGCTAGGAAATAGAAAAATGGAAAACTTTCTGTAGATTATGTCTCCCAATAATTTCCAAAAATCCTGTCCCACATTGAAAAATCCTTCTCACAGGTTTTATTAGTTGCCCTCTTGTCAAATCTCTAAAAGATTTCATCTTGTTCCAACTGAGCACTTTGGACTACAAAACTGTCAGCCTCTGAAGACCTGTCTGGTGGATCTTCACAGTTTAGCTGGTCAATGCTTAGCCAAAAGCACTAATCCCTCTCCCTTTTATTCTAATGCAGCTTAACACTCCACTGTTTTGTGCTGTAAAGCTAATGGTGAAGATAAACTAATTTTTAGGAGTCAGAGTCTGGCATTGCATTTATTCCTTTAGTTACCAGATATTCATGGTCTTGCTCCTCCACCAACCACTTCACACCAGAACAAGTTTGGATCTCCTCCTCCCACCATTCTTGCCTTTCCCCTTTTCCCCATCTGGATGTTTATAACTGCTGAACTGCAGGTAGCTGTTAAAAATGCTATGGGTTCTCATCAATTTCTGTGCATCATCATTTTCCACAGTTCCACCAGAAGCATTTCATTACTGCATCATCACAACAAATGAACATGGGCTCAGTGTGCTGTACCTTCATTAAAGTTGTCATCAGTGGAGATGTGGGTCAGGGGAGACTGGGGTCGGGAGTCCCCACAGAGGGAATAGCTGTGCTCAGCCTGGATGAGGGGTGCTGGGGATGCTGGAGACAGTTCCACCTCCATGATTTCATTCTTCTCAGACAAGAAAGGATCATTCAACAGCTGGCCTAGGACATCAGGTGAAAATTCATCCAGGAACTCTGTGAAGTGCTGTGGAGACAAAAAGGCAGGGGAAAGTTTATCTCCTAGCCTGTCTGTCATGCCAAGCACAGGAGGGAATAGATGAGAACAATTCTATATGTGCACTGGTCATCGGTGCCAGTCAGCAGCAGGATCCCCCAGCCCTGTCTAACAACCTCCTCCTCCAATCACTGCTTCAAGCTGAAGAGCTACAGCTAGAACAAAAGTCCTCTCAGAGGCATGCATTACAACAGAAGAGTCTCTCACTGAACTGCAACAAAAATGGAAAATGGAAGCATGGTACTCATGTCCTGAAGCAGTCTCCTCCTGCCACCCCGAAGGTACTCACTACCATGCACCATAGTGGCAAAAGTGGGAAAGCACATCTCCCTCAGACAGAGTGAAAGATCTTGCAGGATCCATCACCAGAACATACTGTGTATGGAATAGAATATAAGGGGTTAATGTTCACTGAACCACAGAAGAAAAATGAAACACATTCCAGCACAGACTGACACCACATATGACTGTTTTAGCTGCGCAGAACTTTCCGTGTGCTCCAGGAAAACGGGTCCATGCACATCCACAGCCAAGCAATTAACACATTTGCTATAAAATGGGCTTCCTGGTTGATTTATGTATCTATTTTAGAAGTAGCATTCCACCTAGAGCCCATATCCAGCTTCTAGGCCCCAGAGCTAAAGCTCCTGACAGCCAGTACTAATTACCACTTTGTCTATTGCACTGAATTCATTACACCAGCAGCCCATGTTAGATCTGTATGTAGCAGAGTAATTCCATGTTTGTTTATTATTCAAAATGAGCACAAACCAAAGCTTGCAATCTATTTTCTCCAATCTCCAATCCAGTTCCCATCAACCGCAGAAAACTTTGTCTCTTCATCTTCTTTCCAATGTCAGAAAACTACATCTTTGACAGATGAAAAATCTGCACTGCAACAAACCATTCCTGTTCATCTCATTCACACAAAGAATTCTATTTTTGGATAAAAATACTTGCACAGTGAATTGTAATGAGATTTTCTGAACAATGAACGATTATCTACCATCTTATATAGGAATCTTTTGTCAGCTCAGGCATGATGCTATAAAAGTCTAAGTTTGTTTGATCTGTTTAGTTTTGCAAGCAGTATTGATCTTGGCTCTTCATCATGCTCTCTCCTGCAGAAACAAACACTGAAATTCAAGATTCAGCTTCCTGTAGGCTAAGTTAAGAATTAAACAAGTCAATATTGTACAAAACCCACAAGGGAAGCAGTGTGCTCACACCCTCACATTTCACAGCTCCAGCAGCACCTGTGGCCTTGAAGCCTCATGCTGAAAACCCTGAGCACAGCTGGCTCCCACAGAGTTCCTGGATGTTCAAGCACCTCCTCCAAATGCTAACTGTGCCTTTTTTCAAAATCACTAAATCTTGAGTCCATTCCGAGCGACAATGAGGAAAAGAAAATATTGACTGAATACAAGGCAATAAACAGAGGACCACGGCTGCTATGCTGGAATAACAAACCAGCTCAAGAAAAGCCTTTACAAATGGCAAAACAGATTTGTAGCCTCATATTTACTTACTGTAAATCATAACACTAATAAACTCTTAGAGGACTCTGCAAGAGGGTCATGACCACCTTAGAAAGCCTCGTTTAATTTTGATGCCCAAGGACTCACTAGCACTTCACAACCAGGTGCTTCCCAACAAGGATAAAAGTATAAACACCCCACTACACCACCCCACTATGCAAAGAAAAAAGAAAAAGGATGCACAAGAGAAGTTGAACATCTTGGTACCTCAATAAAGACACTGAATAAAAGAGGGTAGGCAGCCATTAATGTGTAAACAAGGCACAGAAATACTTCCCATCCAGGAAAGAAGTCAAGGATGAACCTATAAAAAAGCAGTGCCTTTCTTAGGGACAATGCTTTTCCCCCCAGTCTACACATTTCTTTTCATTTGGAGCAATGGCAAGAGTAAATTATATTTGTTTACATATTTTCCTAAAGCTGGAGCATTTCCTTCTTTTTAATTCTTGCATGCATCACTCTGACTGATGAGTAGCAGATGCTGGAATATGGCTGCTACAGTATTTGTACCATGGTTCCACAGGCAGCTGCTTTACCACCAGCATCATCCAATTTCAGGATGTCATCCTTGAAAATATCATACCTATGTGTTGACTTAGTCTGACTATTTAGATGTCATAACTTAACAGACACAGCTTAAAGAAACATGGTCACAGTCTACTCAGCTATTTTTAGCAAATTCACAAATAAAGATTTTTATTAGCCTTCTGTCTATCACTGCTTTGATATGGAATAAAAGCTTATCAAATGTTATTTTACTATTCCATTTGACTGAAGTTAGGCCCATCAGATTTTACTTTTTTTTTTTTTCCTTTCTAAATGGGGAATTTTACTAAAACCACTTCAGGAAAAGCAAAGGAGGAAACAAACATTCACCTTCAGAAAACCAGAGAGAAAGAGGACCTCAGGGTGGGGAAGGATGTTCAACACATTTGTCAATATTTGTGCTTTCTCCTTTTCACATGCAGCTGCAAAGCAGCAAACTGTGAGCAAGAAAAGAATATGCATTTATAATAGAATATGCATTTATAATAGAATTATCTGAGAGCAAATACATGGTTGGTTTCTAAAATGATTTTCTAGTTTCATTATAAGTATCAAGTTTATTTTTAATGGTCTGTGATGTAACATTGTACACTGGCCAATAGAGACTGCCACAGGTCAGACTGTGCAGCTACTGAACTCAGCAAACAGACAATTTTAGGGATCTGGATTTCTCTGATTTTAAATATCACAGGCTCCTTGATTTATAGGAATTTTTCAGATGTTATGCACTTCTCTACTACAGTGAATGCTTAAAGCTAGATCACTTTTTGTCCCAAATAAAGCAACTGTCTCACTGAGCGTGGCTCAGTTTGCTTAGAGAACTAAAGAAGAAAAGGCACCTGAGCAGCAGCTAAAGTAGAAACCACCTGAGGGCAGCTCCCCAAAACTTCCACCTACACCTAAGCCGCTCCTTCTCTTTTCAAAGCACATTCTCCCACTGCCAGCCCCTCTCCTCCTCCTCCTCCTTCTCCCCTCTCTGCTTCCACATGCACCTCAGCGGTCATCAGCCACTTCCATAGCTGGAAAGCCCCAGAATAACCCTCAATTTTGACACAGTAGCAACCACCCCTGTGCTCAGGAACAAGAAAGGGCAATTTGGGAAGGAAACTGAGACTTTGACCCCTAGAACCTGTATATAAATTTCCTTGCAAAAGAAAAGAATTCTTTGTCTACGTCTTTCAGCTGGGCATCTTTCACCCAGTGAGTTCACCTTTACAAAAATTTTAAAAACAGAGGAAAGAGCACTTGCACTGATAATCTGCCTTTTTTTTCTTCTTTTCCCTTTTTGTTGTTAATACCTCTGTAGACAGCTCAGCTGCCAGATTCCTGCTATCCTCACACCCCACTGGCAGCCCCAGCACTAATTGCAGACATGTGTTAGTACAAGGAGTCTGTTTGAATTATTAAACTGTTCTCACCACATAGCAAAGAGATGTGTTCAGCTAGGATTTTAACCTCTGTAAAAAGTCAGGGATTTAGGACAGATGTAACCTTATCTTCCACCTCCCCTTCCCCCAGAACCCTGAAAAGAAAAACAAAACAGCAGCACTCCTGTTTACACACAGGAAGGAACTGGCAGCCCTGAGGAGTTTCAGCACTCATCTGGCTGGACACTAGCTCATGCCTGCATCCTGGGTGTTTCTGGGGAACACAAACACCTCCAGCCATGCTGCTGCAGTAAGCAAACAGAGCAAAGCTCTCACATCCGGGTGCACAGGGGGGTTTTGGGCAGCTCTTGGAAAGTAGCATTTGGCTGTACACCAGCTGTGCTGCGGGCTGCAGCTCTGCACAGCATCTGCCTCTTCCTGCCACACAAAGGCCCTTTTCTCCAGCTGCCTCGGGGACCAGGGTTTTTTTTATTTCTTGTCTGATCAAATGAAGGTCTGTGAAGCAAAACACTCAGGTTTTGCTAGGTGCATGTCAGTGCTGGCTTCTCCACCAGCCAACCTGAATCCAGATGAGAGCAGCACCAACCCAGCTGGCTGTTTGAAAATGACATTACCATGCTGAAAAATCAAAGTCATCTTCAGAAAATTGACCTTCTAAGAACTCATTAAAAAAGGAACGCAGAGAAGTCAAGAGCCCAAAATGACACTTCACCATTATATTTAAATTTTAAAACAAGCAGCAGGATTTGCTGAGCCTGCAAAATGCACTGCATCAGCTGCAAGTGTCACACACCTTTGTAGCAGCACAATCCCACCTTCTCCAGCAGAACCATGCCAGAGGGGAGCTGCAGTGACAGCACCTTTGCATACTGCAAAACAAGCCCAGCTCTCCCAGCAGACCAGGGTAAGGCAGCCATGCAACGTGCCAGGGTTATAAACACCCACAAATTCAAGATATTACCCTCCTGGGAGTTAGTGGCTCCCTCCTGGCCCAAAATCTCCCCATCCTGAAGGGATCTGTCACCCCTCCATAGGAGGAACTGTCAGGTACACAACAGGCACTCATAAAAAAAAAAAAAAAATCCCACCACCCACTTGTGGGTACAAACAGCCTGGGGGGTTATTTCTTTATTATACTGTAAAATCATTTCATGTCTACTCAGTAACTATATTGAAACTCCCTCATTTGTGGGGGAATATGAAGAGTAACACAAAACTGGTATTTGAAACCAGCAGTGAGATCCACTATAAGAGCAGACACAATTGTTTGGACTCACACCAGCATTTACTCACTTTAAGCACTAAAAAAAAAAAAAAAGTGGACAGATTTTAAAAAATCCACTAAGTGAATAACGTGCAAGTTGTGTCATCAGCAAAACAAATGCCAGGAAATTCAGAGCTAATAGATTTACATGGTAATTAAAGCTGCACATCTTCCCAACTTGCTCAGGTTACACAGTTGGAAATGCTGAAGTTCATGCTGAGCAAATCTTATAATCCACCCCATTATGTACACATGTATGCACACATTTCCATTGCAGACACTCAAATATTTCCACCCCACAACCAGCAAAGCAGGCATGCAGTTTTTTAATTTATTAGGGGGATTTTCCAAGAACCATGCTTACTCCTTTGCCTGTCTTCCAAAATATTCTTTCACTTTTTTCTTTAACAACCCCCACCAAAAAAATATTTTGTATTTAAAAAGATAACTAAAACCTAAATGAAACTCTTAAATGGAAAGGACTAAATATGGGTTAAAAGAAAGAAAAACAAAAACCAAAGCCAGAAACAAAGAAGCTCTTGTGCAGCAGAGGCAAGGGTGAGAAACAACCCTCAAGTTCAGTCCTTTAAGTTCACTGTCTGCAAGAAGAGAAAAGGATGCTATTGCTCCTTCCTTGCCCAAGCCTCTCGGGAGTCAGGCAAAATAGGAAAATCCTTCTCACACTCCCCTGCCCTCCTCTCAGTGCATAGCTCTTGGATCCAGCCTACTGTTTCGCCAGGCTGGGTGCATGTTTTGCTGTTTCCCACTCCCTTCCCAAGAAGCCAAAGCCAGAGGAGTGAGTCACTGGGGCAAGAGCAGTGAGTCAGTGAGATGGAAGCCCTTCAGAAAGGCTCCCCCCATGTGAGTCCCTGACTGAGACCTCAAAGTACATTATTAATTCTGTGTTACAAGTAAGCATTTGGATTAAGCTTCAGGTCAGATGTAGCTGTTATTTTCTCTCAGCTCTTCCCCCCCCAACTCCCCTATGCCTTTTCTTTTTTTTTTTTTTTTGCCAGCTGGAGCAGCAGAAGCCCAGAACACTGAACCTCTCTATTACTTGTCCCCTTCCCCTCACCACTGAGCAGCAGGGTCACAATTCCTTACCCAGTGATTGCAGAGCTGCAGGACAGGCCTGACTGACCCATCTGCATCTCACAAGCCTCCAAGCCACCAGGAGTAGGGGCAAGCCTCTCCTTGCCACCTCCAGCCAGCATGGCTCACACCACACAGGGAGGGGAGCTCAGCTTCCAAAACTTACTCACTGGGGTCTCCAATGGACACAAGATACCCAAAGAGACCAGTGATGTATTAAAAGCTGTGTAGTGAAGAAAAGTATGTTTGGTTGGTTTGTTTGGGTTTTTTTTTTCCCCGTGCTCCAGCCATGCAGTGCCAGTCATAAATATTTGCTGTGAGATAATATTAATTTGCTTGGTTACACCCCAGCTACACCTCCAGGCTCTATGGAAGGAACTTGGATTTACTGCAAGTTTTACATCAAACTATGTCTTCTGTGGAACTCACAGGGTTAAGCCAAAAAATAAACAGTGAAGAAAGTTTCCAGATTGTATACAAAATTTACAATTCAGTGGTGGGCAGTTATGGCCCTCTTTGCTGCCCAAAAGCTCAGCAGCAGGGATAACACATTTTGTTCTTGCGCAGCTGGCTCAACTTACAGCCATTTTTAAAAGAACATGGTTGCTCCAGATCCTTCTTGACAGGAGACAGATCTTAATAACATAGGAGAGTTTTACACCACTTGGGCACACAGCACTTGGCTTCATTAAACATCATCCCTCAGCATGGAAATGGGAGGGGATGAAAGCAAAGAAAATACATCTCAGGCCTCCTGCAACAGCATCCCTTGGTGATGGGTACAGATGAGCCCTTTGTAAAGGGCACAGCCAGCACAGTTCCTGCATTTTAAACAAAATCCACTAGTCCTGCACACATCTCAGAGATCACAGAATATCTCAGGTTGGAAAGAACCCATAAAGATCATCAAGTCCAACTCCCAGCAGACTTTAGAATTATAACAGGAAGGAGGAAAAGATAACCACTGATACTGCTAGGAAACCTCAGAAAATTCATAATTTCACATCTAGGTTCCCATTAGTGCAGGGGACCTCCTGCAGAACACAGATGCTTTCCAGTTCAGCTGTTTCATGTTTGAAGCATTCTCAACAGCCTCCTCCCTGAGGACCAAATTAGTATCTTTCAAAGGAGGATCTTTCATCAGTCTGACTGGTGTAGGTAGGAAACAACTCCTGCTCTATCAGCAGTGCTTGCTAGTCCTGACTGACAAGACACTTGACATTTAAAATAAAAATCCTAATTCTTTCCTTTAAAAGTATTTCTTCTTTAATGGTTGCAAAGTTTAAATGGCAGGGTTCCAGCTTGCAGCAGCCATGATTCTTTCTTTTTCCTAACGCTGACTGCAACCTACACACCACCCAACAAAATCCTGCCCTTTAATTAAAGCTGTCTGTTATTATAAAATAAGTAAGGCTTTATGATCAGTATTGGGCATGCTATTTCACAAAAGAGTTAGCAGTCTTTGTTTTACAGATTTATAGTACTGGTTGGGAGATGTTCTGCTGCACTGTTTGTTTGTTTGTTTTCAAGAATAGAAGCTGAGGCTTGAAAAGACACAAATTTAAGCTCCTCAATGTTTATTTAGGCACTCTTCAGTTTTGAAGAGTCAGACTATCAAGTGCCTAAATGCAGACACCTGAATTAATTAGAGAAAATATGAATTACCTTTTATAAAAACTACCAAAAATTCATACACATAATAGTTGAAATTGCAGATGTGTGCATAGTTTTAAAAGGAAAAAACACACCATGCACATATAACCCTTTCCTGAACTCAAGAAACAGGTGTCTGAGTACAGTGGAGGGAGAATAAAAAAGCAGTGCTTCTGTGAAACAAATGTAAAAAAATCAACAGGTCATATTGCCCTACCCAGGAGGATGAACTGCCCAACCCTTGCAGAGCTCAAGGATCAGCAGCCTTTGGCTAGCAATGACCTGAGCTGCCAGAGGGTTCAGACCCTGCCCAGCAGGACCTGTGTCTATCACACAGATATCTGCTATCAGGGCAGGAGGAGGAACACACTGGCAGGACTTTGTGTTCAGTGCTGCTGTCACTGAGGGTTACACATTAAGTACCTGCACTAAAAGAGTTGGTTGTGTGTGTGTCTAATACTCTTCCAGTGTGTGATCTCACCAGACGGGCAAACAAACAACCACCCTGAAGAAAACCTTTCCAAACAAGTCCTCTACCTTGCTTTCAGTAGAAACATCCTGGGCCTTGATGTGATGTACCTCTCACATTTCCCCTGAGCTGGCACTAAGCCCAGACACCACGGATGCACCAGAGCTGGGACTTCATCAACAGCAGGTACCATCACATCCCTGACTGACCAAACATTTCCAGTCTGCAACTTTGCAGCAAGTTTAATGTCAAACCTGCTGCTGCCCCAGCAAGCTAATGAAGAGCAGTGTGACAGTACTTGATGATGACAACACCAAGAACATCCCTACCCTGTACCTGAAAGACAACATGGTTTTTGAAGGCATGACACTGGAGCTGCTTCAGATGAGCCAGCCCTACCAAATGCATCCCACAGCAAACAGCCTTGCATTTTAAAGGCACGCCCAGTGGTCCTCTGCTCCATGAGATGGATACTTCAGGACACCCAAGTTGCACTTGCACAGCCTTAACTCTGCAGAAATCCACACAGGAACCCACAGAAACGGTTTTGGCACCTCATTTTGTATGGACCAGTACTTCCATCAGCACTTTGGGACTCTTCCTCTGAGGGAAGACATATTTCATTTTATGTCAAAACAAGAGTGTGGGTGGGTCACTTGGTTTTTACTCGTGTCAAAGGCAGACAAAGTTTGTTTTGAAGCCCTGCTGAAATCTGCAGAAAGGAAAAAAAAAAAGGAGACAGGATATGAAAAAGATCAAATAAATATACACTTACAAGCATGTGTCTGGAAAAATCATTTTAAGATACCCCACACTTGAGAGTTGGTATTCCAATTTCCTATGACAAGCCTTTTGTCCCAGTGCCACTAAACATTACTTCACTCAGTTTTATAAAAAATAAATAAACAAACCATGAGTGGTACTGGAATAGGGTTCAGGACCCACAACAGCAGTAGATGGAAACACCTGTATCCTAAGACCAGGTCTTAAAAACAAGCTTCTGTGCTAATTTTACCTCTCTGCTTCCTTCCAGAGATGCAGGGACTTGTGGAACAGGTTATCTAGCAAGAGGTATGGTGGCTCTCTCTGCTCATGAGTCCTGGGAGTACAGGGGAGACTTTCAAACCAGTGCTGCCATCATTTGTCTGTGACCTGACACTTCAGCTTCATTTTTTAGCCCTCTCCCACTCAGAGCAGCCCTCTCTTTCATCTCTAGCTCCCTCTCTGTACTTTCCATTTCCAGGCCTTTGCTCCCAAGCAGGTGAAACTGAGGCCAAGCTACTCAGCCATCCCCTTGCAGGACATAAAGAAGAGCAGCAGAACTGGGAATGAAGCTGCAAACTGCAAGCAAAGACTCTGGAGGAGCAGAGCCAGAAAAGCAAAGCAGCAGAAGGAAAACAACAGGAAGAGTCAAAGTCACAGCACCTGGAAAGGGATAAAATAAACCAGTGACAGATTAAAATAAACCAGTGACAGATAAGCAGCATATTAAGATTGTGCCAGAACTTCTTCCATCCCCAGCTGTGTATTTTTCCCAAGTGTCATTGACTTTTGTGCACTGCCATTTAAATCTCAGCCTATTACAGCATTTACTCTCATGACTGCTCCAGACTTTCTCTCTTTTGTTCCTCCCCACCTGGAAGACAAAACCACTGCCATCTCACCATGGCAGGGGAAGAGAAAACCACACAGGGAAAACAAACCTGCTTACCATGGGAACATAAATATTATTCATTTCAGCTACTGAGAGAAAGGAAAAATGACCGAGAATTAACGTAAATCAGAATCTAGAAAACAAGAAAGAGTTAACAGAAAATGCAATTCAGAGGGAGAAAGATTGCTTCTGAGTTTGTCAGGATCCAGAAGAATGTTAATTATAGATCAGGCCACTGCTTGGCTGCAGTTATTGAGGGGAGAAAAAAGAAGATCAAAATGTTTAATTGAATATTCCTGGGAGGGGGCGGTTCTGAATTACTGCTTTTTATATAAGCCCAGATGATACAGCCATCCCACAGGATGGTAATGAAACCACTTTTATTCCAACAATAATGGAAGAGAATATAAAAACAGCTACTCAAAGTTGGCCATTTTAATTAGAAGACCTAGAAAACTTCCATCTGTAAAATCTAAATAGAGCTTCTAAGGAGCTCTTGAAACTATTTTCAGTAGGAGACAATATTAGTGGACTGTAAGAAATAATACAAAAATATTTAAATGCAAACAAGGCAACCAAAGTAAAAGCAAGTTAACCTACCTACTGTTCATTTCTGAGGAAGGGAAGAGATGGAAAAGGGAAGAGCCCAAGAACTTCCAAAAGGAAGAGAAATCTAATTTATGCTTATAATTCCCCAATAACTGATAAGCTTCTTAAATTTTCTCTCATTCTGAAATAATATTACAAGCTCAATACCCCTTGTCATGTAAGGCAGTTGACTTGGTGCTATACAAACAAAGCCAGAGTGAAAAGAAGTCAACATGCCCCATTCAGTGTGACAAGGAAATCAGAAATCTCCAGATGTGAAACACAAATGAGCTGACTGTGCCACACGTTTTCAGTGGGTTCCCATAGGGATCAGACTCTAATACTGTGACCTGAGAGGAAAAGCCACCACCACTGAAGGTTGCAGATAATGCAGTATCAGCAAGGGCAGCAAGTAACAAAATGGTCAGGTCACCAAACCAAAACACAGAGAACTTGGTAAGCAGCCATAAACAAGAGACATGTCTTAAATAAAGCTGAAGGAAAAATAAAATAAAATAAAATAAAATAAAATAAAATAAAATAAAATAAAATAAAATAAAATAAAATAAAATAAAATAAAATAAAATAAAATAAAATAAAATAAAATAAAATAAAATAAAATAAAATAAATTTCTCTTATGGTGTACACCAAAGGCCCCAAGTCACACTTGGGCAACTGACAATCAGAAGCCAAGACCTCAGGACTCAGGGACGTGGCTGAGGAACATCTGTGGGACAGGTACCACAAGCACTGGGTCCTGGGGAGGAATTACTGCAGGTGTGTGCTCATGCTCCAAGTGCAGGAGAACCCTTCTGTATTTCAGGTTCAGCCCCTCACCCAGTGCTGGAGTTTCACTCAGTCCCTGGTGTAGCCAAGCGCTGGGAAAACTTGCATGGCCATCCCATGCTGTGGGGCCAGCACCCAAAGAACAGCAGGGAGGTACTGCAAAAATTTTTGCCCTTTTTATTTATTTAGGACTTCTTTTGTTTGTAATTGTTTCTTAAATGAGAAATTTCTTTCATATTTAGCAGAAGTGTGCCTGTAAAGCTCAACCCCCAGCTACAGCTCTGTACTGCAGCCTCACCCCACTCACACAACCTGCTGCACAAGTCTGTGCTCCCTGCAAAACCAGAGTTTGAGGACTTCAGAAGACAGAGAGGCGTGAAGCACAAATTGCTCTGTGCTCATGGTGCAGGCAGCTGCTACTGGTCACAGCCAGGCTCCACTCCTATGCCACCAAATTTCAGAAAAAAAGGAAGTTGAACAACTGGAGAAAGTTCAGAGAATCACAAGAAACACTATAGAAAGGGAAATCTTGCTTCAAAATAAAAGCAAATAAGAAAAGAAGAAACCAACATATTCAGCTTATCAAAGAGGAAACAAATACAGAACATGAATGTTCCTAAGTAATGAAACAGGGAATAAGACTTCTGAGGATGGCTCTACCAGCTTGCAGCTAAGTTTACCATCTGGAGCCACATCCATTCATTGTGGTTGACAATATTAAAAAAAGGGAGGACAATCAATCACGAAGGAAGAGTGTGAATTCTTCAACCCAAGCCATTCTTAATTGAAGAGTAGAGGTTGCCCTAAAAAGATATGCAGGAATTCAAACAATCTAGGGAATTTTTATAGCCCTTGATTTATTTATGTAAGGTGAAAATAATTCATCATAATTGTTTCCTTTGGCCCTCTGGCAGCCACACAAGGCTGTTTACTAGAACGGCAGCGTGCTCTGGAGAAACTGATGCACAGCAGAGCTGGGAAACCTGCTGATGCAGCTTAGCATTCCTGTACTCCAGATAACTCGATACCCTTGGTATCAGGAAGGCAGCTGGGGAACACAGTTCAGGCAGGCAGGTTTGAGACCAAAGGTTGCTGGTGTCAGACACAACGCCCCGCTCCAAGCCTGCTCCAAACACAGCCCGGCAGGCTCCAGTGGCCGGCACATCCCACAGCATAGCCCACTGGAGGCCTTTTCCCTTGTTTATTTTAAAGGCTGGGCTTCCCAGCTCTGCTGCACAAGTGAGTCAGCTTTCCTCCCCACACCAGAGGGCTGCACGCATGTCCCAGCTAGCTGGGAGAGGGAGCCCCTACCACTTGTCATCACTGCAAGAGCCCCAGCCCAACAGCGAGCTGGGAGAGGGTCTCAGAGGAGGAAAGATTTGGTAAGCTTGCATTGGACTTCAGGGTTTCTCTACCAAAGAGACTGAAATGCAAGCACACACATGCAAACTATCCCCTATCCTTCTGAAATTCTTTCCTCAAGATCGGAGTGGCAGCCACACCACACCACAAGCAAGTGGTAGTGACAACCTGCAAGGATTCACAAGCACAGAGCACTGCTACAATTTTCAGAGTCCACATTTGATTTCCACATCCAATAGATGGCCAGTTTCAGTGCTGATGGGAGATTCCCCATGAGCCCAAGTGAGAGGAATGCTGAAGTGCATAGGGAAATTAAAAGGGAGCTTCCACGTGAAGGGATTTGCT
This sequence comes from Fringilla coelebs, assembly GCF_963513975.1. NCBI lineage: Eukaryota > Metazoa > Chordata > Aves > Passeriformes > Fringillidae > Fringilla > Fringilla coelebs. The sequence goes on along the minus strand of NC_140033.1, from coordinate 59,904,644 downwards.
TCAAAAGAAGTAATTTAGCAGCTGCTCACTTCAAAATCTTTTTTAAGTCTTCTAGTTAGTAAAGCTGCATGTGTCTGGGCATCTCTTTCAGGGCCTATCATCCTTTCCAAGTGCCAAGAAGCATTTCCTTTCCAGAAGCCTGCCCACAGCAGAGAAATCAAAGGCAAGTAACTTTATTCTTGCTTTAAATCTGACAAAGAGCGCAAACACAAGCATGTAATGTGCAACCCTGTTCAAACACAGCTAGAACAAGGTTACTTGTGCTCCTATTTTACATTAGACATAAGCTGTTTAAAAAAAGGTTTTTAAAGCTTTTTTAGTTTGATAAAGATAAGCTTTAAAAGCAACCAGCTGACAGAATGAAAGGAGAGGGAGCATTTAAGGAAAGGAGGAGTTAGATCCAGTTTTAAAGATTAATTACAAGATTAATGCCAGCAGAAGGTGCTCCAGCCAGCACACACACACAGAGCCCTGTGCAGCATCTTCCCCATCCACATCTCCCAAACCCTAATGCACAAACAAAGCTGCTTTCACTTGTGGCACTGAAATTTAATTAATTGGATATACTGAGCAAGTGAATGAGCCGTGCAGAGTGGAAGATGCCTCTCCTGAGGCTGCAGAAAGAGCCTGCCAGCGTCCTGGGGACAGAGACGGCGCAGGGGAGTATCAGACATTGCATAAGCACAGGCACACGTCACGGCTCATTCCCACCGTCCCGGCCAGCGCTCGTTCAGCCCCCTGCCAGCCACGGCCAGGATCTATTCCAGCTATTCACAGGCGGCTGGGTGCCCGAATGGGGGAGCAGGGAGGGGAGGCCAGCCTGGGGGTGTGCCTGGGGACGGGCAGGGGACCTGTCCCAGCACCCAGACAGTGCCTCCAGGGTCCCCTCAGCCCCTGCTTGTGCAACCATTACCCCCAGTTTAGAAGCCGGGGGAGTAGGGTGGAAAATGTGGTTTTTCCAGACTTTAGCAGCATATTTTCCTTCTTCTAAGGAAAGAAGTATGGCCTAGTGGTTGGAGGGCTGGGCAGGAGCTGCCATCACACCCCACCTGGGCCAGCCTGCCCTTTGCCTCTTCACTCCACGCACCCAAGGGCAGTACTCTCCAGTCACAAGGGAGGGATCTCAAGGGTAGTGGCACGGAAGATTGCATCACATTCAACGCCAAAATTATCAGGCTCATAAGAAAACCAAAGCCAGCTGGAGAAAGCCCCTTGTTGCAGGGCACAGCACTGGACACGGTACAAAGGCCAGGAGTGAGAGACATGCACACAAGCGCTTGCAATTGTTTAGGTTAGTAAATACCTTTGAGATCATCAAGTCCAACCCAGCACTGACAAGACCAACATTGAACCGGGTGTTTAAGTGCCACATCTGCACATTATTTAGAAATCCCCAGGGATGGTGACTCAATCCCATCCCTACACAGTCTGTTCCAGTGCTTAACAATCCTGTCAGTAAAGAAAATTTTCCTATTATCCAATCAAAACCTCCACTGGAGCAACTTGAGGCCATTTCTGCTTGTCCTTGGGAGAAGAGACCCAACTCACATTGCTGTGACTTCCTTTCAGATAGCTGTACAGAGAGCAAGAAGGTCACCCCTGCACCTCCTTTTCTCTAGACTAAACAACCCCAGCTTCCTCAGCTGCTCCTCATAAGATTTGTGCTCCAGATCCTTCCCCACCTCTGTTGCCCTTCTCTGGACTTGCTCCAGCACCTCAGAGCCTTTCCTGTCGTGTGGGCAAACACTGGATTCAAGACGTCACCTCACCAACGCCACACACGGTATTTTAGGCTCTGAGGGGTACCCAGAGGCAAAATGCAAGCTCAGGAGCTCAGAAATCAAAATCTGCATTCAGGAATTTTAGGTGCTGTGATTTCTCCCATGCAGCCTGTAAGGCACCTGTGGCACATGGCCACACGAGACCCCACTGCCAGGGACCAACCCAGCACAGCCCCTGGCATAACACAGCTCCAGCAGAGACCCAGAGGGAGGAAAACTCTCCTGGAGCTAAATGAGCCTGTTTGGCTCCAGGGAAACACAGGTACAGAGCCAGAAAAATAATCAGGGGAACCTTGTACTGCTTATCAGCAATGTGTAACTGCAGAGCCAGTTAGGAACTATATATACACAGATTTATATACATGTGTATGTGTGTGGGCTGGTGTGTCTGTGTGTATTAAATATAGATCATTTTTTTAACGCGGCACCGTTGGCTGTGTAACATTTCGGATGAGCATCTGCCACAGACCATCTGGGCTGGGAGGGAGGGAGACCAGAATGCCATGGGACTCTTGAGGAATTTGAAACTTGCAGTGGATTTTACACAGAAAGCTGTTGCATAAGGGACACTGACAAATGTGTGGTAGCAGGAAGGTTCTTTAACTAAAAGAAGGAAAAAAGAAGAAACAGAAGTGATCCTAAAACTGTTGCTTCCTGTGGGGGTTGGAGCTGGCTACAGATGACAGGACTGACTTCACACCACTTATATTCAGCATCATGAAATGAAACCAAACCAAGTTGCCAGGACAGGCTTCAGTGTGCCAGAAGATCAAGCACTGAACTGATGTTGCCCCAATGAACTGAAAGTGGTACCTGGTGTTCAGCAGGTTAGCACAGAGTGCCTTTTGCTTCTGTCAAAAAACAAAAAGCACATCAAAGCCACACAAGTTTTAATTCATTAAACTAACATACAAGAACAAATGGTTCCTGTGTAAAGCATTCCAACATCCTTCTAACCATCACATTCACAATGTTTATGTGTAGATAGAATCTCAACCACTTCCCTGAGAAGACTGTTGCAATACTTGACAGCCCCTTCCACAAATTTTTTTATCATATTATCCAATCTAAACCTACCCTTGGTACGCCTTCAGGCCATTTCCTATTGCTGGTTACCTGGAACAGACTGACCCAACCTCCTTTCAGGGAGTTGTAGAGATCACTAAGGTCTCCCCTGAACCTCTTTTTCTCTAGGCTAAACAATCCAGCAACCTCAGCCACTCCTCAGAAGATCTGTACTCCAGATCCTTCAGCAGCTTCTGTTCTCCAGAAGCTAAAGTTTTACAAACTAGAAGATTTTATAAATCAAGGCTCACAATAATCACATCTTATGCAATAACAATAAAAAGACTCAGACATGCCAAAACTAAAACCATCAGATTTTTCAGAATTGCTGAGCATCCTCCTCTCTATTCCTCTATTTTTAATTTATTTTTTTAATCTAGTTGCATGAGCTGCAAAGTCTAACAAAGGAAACTAAAGAACATGAAATATGTTCGAGTTTGCAGAGTCCGCAAACTTCCCCAGAAAAGCGATGGGTGTGCAAAAACAGCAAGGGATATATAAAAGCACTGCTCTGTCTACCAACAAGTTGTGGCTTCAGATGGCTTTGGAAAATCTGGTCTTTGGCAAGTCAAAATGAGCATGGCTGGCACTAATGCCAAAGAAGAACCCAGTATTTCTGGGATTTCTGAAAGCTGAATTGCTCCTGTGTTGTAACAGTTGCAAGCATGCACATGCTGGGAACTCAAGCACAGACAGTAGAGAGAAATAGCTCTTCTTTTCGAAAGAGCAGCTGCCCCTCTTTTCCCCACTAAGTTACCTTTATTTTTCCAATAATGCAATAAAAATATCTAGTAACATTTCAAAAGGTCCAGTAGGGTACCATTTTGTAAAAGGAACACAGTAGATCATTTTACAGAAAGACCCAGTAGTTTTGTTCCATGAAAGGGTTCTGTTACACAAGCCTCCAGTTTGAGCTTTATGGGGACAGCCAGGCACACCCAGAAAAGCCTGCAAACAGATGGAGATAATAGAAATTTAAATGGACCATCCAGTTTTTAGCATAATTCCCATATGCACTATTCTACAAGCTACCAGGTGGGTGGGATGGAGGGAAGGAGTAGAAGACATCATCCATCTCCCCATCCTGCCTACAGTGCTTCAATCTCTGGTGCATGTAGCTGCAGTTAAACCTACTCCCCTAATCACAGGATTTGTTAAACCAGCCAGAAAAGGTCAGGACAGAACATGGAAATAGATTTAAACCGGATTCCCATCCTAATAGCAATTCAAACTGCATATTCCCTAACTAAAATGAAAATATTGAATAAAAGCAGCAGCAATCTGATATGCTTTTAAAGGTTTACTGCTCTAGCCATTCTTATTTAAGCAGATGATTTGTCTGATCCTGGTGTAAATCCATTCTTAAAAGTTCAAGCGGTAAACAAGGATACATGCTGAGAATCAGCCCTTTTTGATGTGTAGAAATTTGTATTCCTGGCTTTTCTGTTGATAAGATAAAGGGTTTACACACAGTGCTGTACCTACAGGAATAAAAGCTGGACAGGACTTTTCACACCACATCACAGTATTGTTAGGCACTGCACTGTACTATCACACAACACCACAACCCTGCACCTCCAAGAGGGACAACTGGGCCAATAACACACAGGTTACAGACCCAGCCAAGGGCTGTGAAATCTCTCACTGCCAAGGGATGTCCATGCACGTATTCAGGTGTTCTCCTGGGACACTCTGAAGTTGGTGCTTTGTTCAGGGAGAAAATCCAGCATTTAAGGAGGACTACAGAGAAGGTCCCTACCAGGACTTACAAGAACCACACCTTCTTAAGTCTTCAGTGATAAGACAAGAATACACAAGACCCAAAGACACAACTGGAGAGCAGAAGAGGAATGTGCACAGCTCCCCATCTTGTCCTTCAATATCAAATTCCCATGACAATGAGTCTTTTCTTCCCGAAAATAAGAGCACGCTTGTGAAACTGCTGCAGGAGCACCACCAGCAAGCCGCCTCTACTGATACACACAAGCTTCATCCAGCCACAAGCAAGATAACCTCTAGCAGCAAAAAGGTCCTGTGGTCATTCACCTTGTTCAGCCCCTGCCAGCAGTGGCACAAGAGCACACTTGTGAGCCTGTGATGGGGAAGAGGCACAGGGATGTTGGGGAAAGGAACAATATTTCACCAAAAGCCATGCAGAACACCGCAGGTGTTTTCTGTATCAGATACCTATCTAGCCCCAGGATACCTGAACCCTTTAGTCACTGCCCAAAAACTCAGATAAACAAGTTCTGGAAAAATATCCAGGAGAACAGCCCTGGTTTAAGATAACATCGTGCCAGACACCTGCAGGACTATCACTCTCCTGATGGCAGGAGCAGGCCTTCACCCCTGCCACTCCTGTTCTCAGGAAGGGACAAGGAGCCTAACTCACCTGCCTGGGCAGGGTTAAGCTAAAACACTGGTGCAGAAGGCCCAGGCACCTCTTCCCATGACAGTCCCCAGCAGAGACACCAAAGGGACAATGGGGACAGCGGAATGGAAAAGCAGCCCTGTGCAAAGACAGACCCAGAGCAGCTCCAGGCCTGCCTCAGCCCAAAGCACAAACACAGAGCTGTTGTCCTTGGAAAGAGGGAGAGCATCCCCGCAATTCACCCCACCGCCGTCCCAGCCGTGCTCTCACACTTTATATTTAACTACCAGTAACCGATGTGCTAACCCCTGCCTGGATTTACATCATCCCTCTGGCAGAAGGAAACCACACGGATTCGGCGGGGTTTGGCTCAAGGCGGTGCACACAGGCACGGCTCGGTGCTCGCAGGCCCTCACAGGCCGGACTGCCGGCGCTGGGCCCTGCCGATCCAAGGGAGCACTGAGCCATTCGTGGGGAGCCCTTTGCCCCTTTGCGGGCGCACACGGGGAGCAGGGGTGCGCTCTTTGCCCCCCTTTGTGGGCGCACACGGGGAGCAGGGGTGCGCCCTTTGCCCCGCTTTGTGGGCGCACACGGGGAGCAGGGGTGCGCGGTGCCGGAGGGGAGCTGCGCTCCGTATGCCTTCCGCACGCATTCCCGAGGCTCGCTCTTCCTCCAGCGCGGCTCGTCCAAGGCATATCAGCACGGAAAGTGAGACATTTCTGAGTAGAGGCAGCAGCAGTCTCCGGCCTGCGGAGAACGAGCAATAGCCCCCGCCTGTCCCCCATCCTGAGCCCTGCCGAGGCAGGGCTGGCAGGGATCCAGCCCAGCCGGACACCGCGCCAGGAGCCTGCAGCTGCAGGAATGTCTAGGACGGCGCACGCAGCTTTTTTTAATTGCATGCCTCTGCTTCCACCGTCTCAGACTGCCCCAGCCGGGTACATTTTGGGCTCGGCTTCTTTTTTGTCCTTCTTATTTCTTTCCCAAGTTCTACTTTTAAGTGGATGGGGAAGGGGAGGGACAAGGGGAGTAATTATAAGGCAGGCTGTTGTGATGGAATGCTCCTCTGCCTGTTCCTAGACTTTGAAGGGATGCTCTCCGGCCTAAATGACCACAATCTTATCTTATCCTCGTTTTTGAGTAACACTTGGGTTTTTTCAAACTCTGAGAAACCGTTTTTCTCTGTTGATAGCGGTGAAGAAAGCAGGGATCTCAGACGACACAAACCAGTGTGAACAAAGCTGAAAGAACACATTTCAGAAAACCTCGATGTGCCTGAAAACCCACATGCAGGCAGGAGTGTTATAACAATATCAAGCTATGAAACATACTTTGGCAACCTATCTTTAACAGCTCAAGAGTCTAAATGCTGCTCATATCCAATGGATGAGAGCATATCTTGAAAACTGAGCAAGTTCTGGCAAAGTCACATGCAAACTACACGGCTACGCCAGCTCTGTCATTAAAACTCAGGCTGAGCACAACAAAGAGGCACATTTCAACTGCAAGACTCAATCTGAAGCCATCACACCAGACTGCAAATGCAGAAGGAGTTCATAAATACGCAATTTCTTATAGCCTGACTTTCCATCCTATCTGTTTCACCAAAAGGAGTGGTTCAGCCTCTTGTCAGCATCCCACAGCATCAGCAGACCACGCAAAAGGCCACCACCAAGAAAATCCTAGTATTGCTGTGTCACTAGAATTCTAAGATAAAAATTTTTAACAGCCATAACCTGCAGAGATATTGTGCCCTTCTGCCAGAAACTTTTTGGTTTATTCCTCATATTCAACAGAAGGCACCATCCTTCCCAGAAGTTACTGCTCTCAGCTTCATTCCACATCTGCTGCTCCAACTCAGTTCCACCAGGATGGATTCATGGGTTATTCAAGCTAACAGAGACCACCTTGGCAGAGCAGTATGAGGGAGCTACTCCCGGTTCAGTTATGCCAGCATCTCTGAAGTGGACAGCCAGAGCATCCAACCAGCGGTTCATTTATTGCTCTCCCTCCCATGGGTGGTTTCTGCTTTATTTCTACCTGTTTGGTCAATCAGGACTGACCTCATTTACGAGATCAGTGAGATTCCACAACTTCAGAGCAGCAGCAGCCCAAGCACTCAGCCCTACACAACTCAAGCAAAATTTGGATTTCTTCTTTCTCTCCGCCTCTCAGAACTGCACTGTTTACAGCAGCAGCTCACCTCACAGCCTATTTCTTCTTGGAAACATAAGAGAATGTAGAAGTATGTAAGAAATTCAGTGTTTTCATCAATCTTACAGTAGCATGATAAAAAAATCATACATTCTTCCTGCATCATCTGGTGTGTGTAAGTCTTTATAAAATGAGACATTGTGATGTAGGTTGTTCAGGCTGCTTCATCTAAATCACACTGCCTTGCACAAAGCACCGCTCCCTTTACAGGTATTGCAAATGACAGAATTTGGAGATTTAATTGCAACAATTAGACCATTATTGCTGAGGTCAGGTGCACAGAACTTCACTGAAGTGAGAAATGCACTTCCAGAAAAAAAATAAGACCCGTATTCTTGCAGCAGATCATTGCCAATAATATGGGCAACTCTTCATTTTCTGTAATTATTCCATGAAATACAGTGAGGTATGTTAGCATTTACTTTCCTGATAAGGTAGTGCAAGAAGTGACCTCTTCAAACTAGAGCATTTGACATTGAAAATGCAACAAAAACTTGAGTATTCCTGTAAGGGATCTGCAAATCTACCTATCCCCATATGTATAAGTCTGGAAAAGAGATTCTCTGTCTTCAGCCTCAAGAAAAACCAAAACTGGTAGAGACAACAGACATCTTTAAGAATTCTTCTTAAATTCATGGAATGAGCAATTTGAGCTCTATCAAAAGCTTCACAAAATTTCTTTGTTTGAAGATGCACTTTGAAGTCCAGTTTCCCTAAATTGTCATGCTATGGTCATAGGACAGGGAAAAAAGCAGATTGATCTGGACATCTTGTCCAAGTTTGCCCTGTGTAGCTGTACTATCTCCAGGGCGAACAGCTCTTTCCTAGAGAAGAATGTGTGGTTTGTGTGGTTCCCTGTCCTTATGATCTCATGGATTAGCCTGAAATGCCTCGGGCTACAGTGCATCCTGACCAGGACATGGTGTCTCTTATAATGTTGCAACAGCACAATTTAAGTGCCGAGTGGATTTCGCAGGCTGCTCTCCCCAGCTCTGAGTCACCAAACGGCTGGAGGTGTCAGAGTTACCATAAATCACAAAATCCTGCAGGCTGGACTGACAGGACTGCCACTGCAAGCTCTGGGAGGGCATTAGCAATGCTGCTTCCTCCAAAACCTGTGCACACTTTTGTCACAGCACACACACAGGACTATTCAACCCTTCCTACTGAAGGAAACATCTGCTTCTGGCAGCTAATGTTCCCAAATCCCGCCAGAAAAGATTACTCTAGGTAGCCACGTACTTCATGATGGCAACACATCAGCCCCAAACTGAGCAATCCACTCATCTCTGGGCCATCTGCCATCCACCTGACACAAAGTACCTGACTTTATTTCTTACTACAGAAACAATCCAGCCATGCTTTAGCAATTGGAAAATAAAATTCAGCTGAGGCTCTTTTGGCCTGACCACTGCAGTGGGTTTGTTGTTTTTTTCCCTGGTTTTCCATATTTAGTTGTGACAGCAGCAGTAAAACATTCTCTCAGCCGCCCTCCGGCAGCTGAGTCTGTACCCACCCACACCACAGATGTACTCAGAGGTACAAACCCCTCCCTCCCTAGTTACACAGCCTGACCAGCCTGGGATGCCGCTTGCTGCAGTGCTGTTGGTGCTCCAGCCCTCCCACAAGATCCCAAATTTGTGTCTGGGGTGCAAGGCAGCACCTGTGCCAAGTGCAAGGAGCAGGAGGAGCCACGCACATCTCAGATTCCAGGGCAGTGCACTTCCCGTGCTGCCCAAGATCACTGTGGGATCAGAGCTGGCAGGTAACTATCACAAACTCATAACAGGAATTAGTTCATTCTTAGAGAGTTATCAAGGCACATTTTAAGCACTGCACATACAAGAGTAGATTTCGAAATGTTTCACACTTCCTTGTTTTCTTCTTCACATATGTTTCCATCTAGCAAAATCCCACCACATTAATGAGCAAGATCTTTACCTTCCTTGTGTTTATGCATAATCCTAACTAAGCAAAACATGCACCTTCCACTTAAATTTCTTTTAAGTTACTTAAGCTACATTAATTAAACAGTATTTTGTTAATGTGCCAGTGTCACATTCTGATATATTCTGCTTTGGATGGTGCACTCCCACTCTTTTCCCAAAATACAGAAACTGTCTCCAAAATACTGCACACCTCCAAGAAAAACAACACACCAGTGGACAGATGACAGTTTCTTGCTAAGGCTGAGTACACTCCTTCCCCTGGTGAAGAGGGAGTCAAATTTGGATCTTCTGAGGTTTGCATCACCTCCTGGTAAGGGCACAGTTTGTCTTCTTTTTTTTTCCCTGTCTTTAAACCTCCTTTAAACCCCTCCAAGCCCAGAAAGAATCCAAACCAAAGTGGCTGAGCCAGCTTACACTACACTTTATCAGTCAGCCTTTGACCAAAGCAAGCAAGCCAGACTCCCCAGAGGTGCCTCTGACCAGCAGGCCCAGCTTCTCACAGTGGCATCAATACACACAACTGCATCATGTCTGCCAGGGACAGATAAAGCACAGCCTGCAGATAAACATTCTGCTGCTAAGTCACAGGTTCATCATGCATATACTAGAAATATGGAATGAGAGGAACCCAGCCTCCTCTAGTGATAAGTCTTGTTTTAAGTGAAATTACAGACAGTTTCTGTTTCCTTAAATCTCTTCCTGGTCCAACTAGTTGTTATTAAAGATTTAAGCTAAGAGAGCTTCTTGCTAATTTTTCCTCCCAAATTCTGTCAAACTGACTGTTGGTTCAGTCCGTGCCCTGTCCCTTAGGCTGAACCCCCTGAAGAGCTCTCTGAAGCTTAATCTGGAAAGGGAAGAGGTTCTCCTATAAAAATATATTCAGCAGGAGCTGGCAGGTCTGAGTTAGATACACAAAAATTTAACAATGAGAGCCCCACAAGACCATCAGCACCTACCAGCAAGGTAAGGAGCAGAAGTGACACTCTCCTACACTGTATGGTTTCTAGGGCAGGAGTTGGCTGAAAAGCACACATTTCTCAGCTCTTCTACATCTCTCTGCCCCTTCCCTGGATCCCCTCAACAGATCCTCTGGCTATACCCTTTACCAGTAAAATAATGGAAAACCTTTTTACTGCCCATCGTGGTTACACTTGTGCCCTTCCATATCAGCCTGCCCACCAGTGTGAGAAACTGCACTAATCTATAGTGAAAAGACCTAAATGAGGCAGAGGTGCTCCTCACATAAAACTATTTTAAAAATTGACATTTTATAACCTTTTTTTTTTCCTCCCTGCCAGAGAGGGAAGGAAAAACCTTCTCCTTCCTCCCAACCTTATTTTCCTGTTTGGTTTTCAAAGGAACACAAGGACACAAAGGAACCAGGTCACAAAGACTATTTGCTGAAAAGAAGACTCTGAGAAGTTAGCAGTGACCTTGAGCATTTGAATATACCGTCTGCAGTACACTGACCATAAGGTCCTAAGGCTCCCTGCTCCCTCTCTGAGTGGGGAACATCCCTGTTTGGCTTGGCTCAGCTCCCTGAAGCGCTGCGTCACTAACTGGAAACAGGCAGGTTTGCAGGGAGATTCCAAGAAGAAGCCCAAAGGAGCAATGCAACCACAGGCACCACTCCTCAAACCAAATCAGGGGAAAATGCAGGAGGCTGAAGGAACCTGGTCTTTGCTTGGTCCCTGGCTAAGCTAACAAAAGAGGGTGTAAGTGTCTCTGTGCTGCAAATAACCACAGTGAGGGACCTTAAAGCGATGGTTATATTAATTGTGCCCTTGTACTTCAGAGAAATCCTTGACAATCTGTTTAGAGACAAAAAACCCCAACCTCCTCTCTGCTCTATGAGACAGCACCAGGCCATGTGTAACCTCAGGGCTGCTTCTACCTCCTCCCCTCCAAAGCCCAGAGGGAAGATCAGCTCCTGTGTGAGTACAGCTCCAGTCCAAGATGTGCCAAATATCTCTGCTTAATGCAAGAGCTCGGAAGCAAAGCATCACCCTGACACATTTCAGATTGTCACAGCACTGCCTCAAAGCTCACACACAGTGCAGCATCTGCCACTGACTGAGCTGGTCAAAGAGCTGTTTCCCAGCCCCAGCGCAGCCATCTCTCTTTGGCACACAGTGCAGACCTCTGATGTCACAGCCTGGGCTGCACACCACTCATCGCAGTTCCTCACCCCATCTGCCTCCCCACTTCTTCACACCTCTACTTGGTCCAGGTTTTCCCAGGCATTTGCTCACTCACTTCATATCATCTCCACAGAATTCTGACTCCCATTTTTCCCTGTTGCTTGACTGAACTGATGGAAGGCAGCCTGCCTGCCTCAAACACCGCACCTCTTGTTGGAGATCTCAGCAGAAGTGGGAACTGAGATTTTTGGGGCACCTGCTGGAAAGTGCCTTAAGAGGGCTCAATCAAGAGAGGCTATGTAAGTCAAGAGAGACCCCTCAAAGGCCTCTGGCAGTACTCTGAAAAGCCAGGCATGTCCTGGCCCGTGGCTCCACTGCACCAGGTTACCTTTGCACAGCAGAAGGACAAAGGCAGTCACAGGAGGAGAACTTGTCCCACAAATTAAGTGGTGCTGAACAATCTGCTTTGCTCATTTATTCCATCCCCAGACAGGCTCTGGAGGTGACTCCCAGCAGCACGTAGCTGCAGCCTCTCCTGGTGGAGCCTGACCAGCCTGACAGGATCGTCAGGCTCAGGAGCTTCATTCCTTGCCAGACATTTTCCAGGAGGCACTTCATGCTGAGCAGATCAGGAAGGGGCCACCCCAGGAGTGCAGCAGCATTCCCTCACACACCACCACCACACCACAGGCACACTGGGACCTCATGCCACAAGGAGAAGCAGCACTGCTTTAGAGAAGGTGGGCACTCTCCTGGTCATTGCCGTGCTTCCAATACAGCTTCTGGACACTTTCAAACCACATCTGCTGTCCATACTACACTAGAATAAAATATTTTTGCTTCTAGCATATTCCAGAGAAAAACCAAAACAGCATTACCACTACAAAAGGTTATGCCATGTCATGGAAGCAGTTTAAGGCAGTATCTTCTGTCTGCCAGCTGCCTAAATACAGAGATGCCAAGGGAGAAAAATTACTCACCCTTCCCAAATGCCCCAGGCCCCCTTCTCCTCCTGTTTCAATTTGCATGCCAAAATTAAAGACTATTTCCCTATAAACTATGAGGAGACTGACCCTGGATCACATGAAGACCTCCAGGCTTGTTAGAATGCTGCAGAAGTTCTGGACAGGCACTAATGAGGTAAGGCTGCCACAGCCAAGGGATTTTAAGCTTCCTCCAGCTGATGGTGTAGAAAAGTACAGGTGTGAAGTCGATGCACAGAGGCAGAGAGACAAGAACAATCTTCCACTGTTAAACACTGGGGTAAAAGTTGGTACTATATCAACCACCACCTTCTATTACTTGTACCTTTAAAATGAAAGCTACAAACTTTGCTTTTTTATCTGTATATTTATCCCATCTTCTCACACATTCCCTTCTTCCTCATACCTCACCCTAACTGCCTTGCTTTCTGCTTCTCCTCTGCCCTTGCCTTGTCGGGTTGAAGACCCTTGGCACACCAGTCATGTGTGTTTTACCCACTCTGTCCCAGACAGAGGCTTGGAGGATACAAGGCCACCTTGGGTACTCAGCTTCAAGAGGGAATATACATAAAGGCACCCCTGTATTTTGGGACTAACATCTTTTTTCTAGCAGAAATCTTATCCTTCTCCATCTGCCTTGCATATTTTCCTCCTTTATATGTGCCAAGAGGTGTCGTGATAAACACAAGCAGTTCAAAACCAGCTTGGAGCAATTAAAGCACTTACTTAAACATCACTGAAATCAACAGTTCAAGAAAATGACCAAATGCTGTGATGCATGTGATGTATGTTATGCCTTGAAGTATCCAGAATCAACAGACCCAGCAATAAAGTTTTATAGCATTTCAAGCTAGAAAGGACTATGAAACCTTCCTAATCTTCCCTGTCCTAATCCACTGTTTCCATGAGGTACCCTTATATAGGATCTGATAATTTGTTGAAATATAACTGCCAGAAGAGAATATGGGTGTGCCTCAAAGATTGAGGAATGAGCCTTTTTCTAAACTCAAGCATATTTTAGCACTTCTTTTGTTATGCATTCCAAGTCTTGATTTCCAATATATATTCACCTGTCCCATGGGCAGACACATCTTTCTGTTCCTAGTCATATAACTTTGCTTCCAGACCATGGATGAAAACCTTGAGAAGCCTCCTGTCTGGTACCTTTTTGCAGAACCCAATAAATCTATCCTCTGATGCCAACTGTCCTTCAACAACTACTTTGAGTCAGTCCTTTAATTCCATACACTTTGTGGTACAATCTTCAGCCAATACAATAAAATAAATAGCCAATTGCTTGAAAAATTTCTCCATTTACTATCATTTTTTTTGCTTCTCAAAGAATGTAACCAGGTTTGTCTGACTATATCTGCTTTCCATTAAATTCTACCTACTAGGGTTAAATCCTGTCTGTATTATTGCACTCTCTAACTGTGGAATACTAAAAGATTCCAAATATTTTTACATGTCTTTGGTACCAGGATCTCCAGTGCATAGTTTTAATTTCCTCCCCTTTACTCTATTAATTGAATATTTTCAGATATTTCCTCATAATGTCATGACCCAACAAAAATCAATGTCAACAAGCCAAACTTCCCCTCTGGGACAGTCCAGCTTATCTGGATTTTCAGTTATCTAGATTTATTGGTTTCAAGGCATTTTGTAACCTGATTACTGACAACGGCTAATTTTCACATGACACTATTTAGAAAGGTAGACACCTTTCTACCCTTACACTTGCCAACATTGTTGTTTTCCCCTTGGATATTCTTTGCTGGTCATCATCAGTTTCTCTTTACTTCACACCAATTCTTTTTTACCCTTCTGTAGCCTGGAAGCATTAGATCAGACAAAAAGAGAAAAGGTACTATCAGAGGACATTAGCAGTTTAAAAAAGGCACAGCATAATGATAGCTGAAGATTCATAATTCCCTTTATGATAATTTTAATCTAAGCACAAAGCTCTGAAGGGATCCTGCTGCAAGTACAGAAATATTCATTATCTGTGTGTTATGAGAATCACAGCTGAAATCAAAGTTTTCAGACGCTCTATTCTGGTACTATTACTGAAAATGACATTACATACATCACATGAAACTGAGAAAGATGCCTCAAGAATAGTAATGTTAGCTTAATATAAACTGTTCTGATCACACCACTTCCTCAAACTCCTCCAAACACCTGTCCACCTTTAAAGCAATACATATTTAATGTTTGTAATAATTTCTCACAAACCTGCTACTTCAACCACTTACTTTTGCAGCTGTTCTTGGAATTCTCCCAAATTAGCCTCTTTCAGATATCCAGGTGTCAAGAACTGAAAAGTCCTAAGCCAAACTGTGACACACTAACACTTGCAAGAGCCAGGTTTTTAAGAATCTCCCCAAACCATACTTTTCAACACTTTCATCCCCACAATAGCAGCAGCACCGCTAATTTGTCATCCCCAGCCACAACCCAGTCTCCTTTACACCCAGACTTCACAGCTTTCTGCACTCAACTGCTTCAGAAGCCTCTTCAGCAATGCAAGTTTCTGCAGACTCTTGTTTCTTGCTTACAACTCCAAGCTCCCTTTTCCCCCTCAAATGCCTGTGAATTTCAAACAATTTCCTCATAGCTCCAGTGGCTCCATCCCAGCCACCACCCTTGAGCACTCTTGAGCTCTAAAGCCACATCTTAAAAACCAAGTAGGGTTTTTTCCCATCCCCAACTAATCTTGCCAGCAAGCTGTCCCAAGCAAGGGGTTCTTTTTCATTAAAGCCAAAAAAAGATGTTCTGGACACAAAATGCCTTTAAACTTTTTAGAAAAGTAATCAAGATTTTTAACTGCACATTTTGGAAAGTCAGTGACACTTTTTGTGTTCATTTTGATCTTGCAGATCTGGCAGTGTTTGTAGTTGCGAAGAAAAGCAGCAACATAAATTAAGTTCATCTTTTCCCTGTGGTTTTTCTAACATATTTCTAACAACCCAACAAACAAGCAATGGCAATAGGGAAACATTCCCAAGTCACAGAGCTGACTCCCCAAAGCACTTTTCTGATGGAAATTTAGCCAAAATTTTGAATTAGTAGAGCCAAGTGAGAAGTCACAAGTCACCCTGGGCAAGTACAAAATACTACTTCTTCTCTTTTGTCCTTCTGGCAAGCGACAGCATCCCCTGAAAGCCACGAGAAGCGAACGAGCTGAATTGAAAAAGAGCTGCAAAAGCACTAAAGCTTGAGGAGGAGACAAATTTTGCATCCAGAAAGCTCATGCCTTAAAAGCAGTGAGTGCCAAAACTCATTCCTGCCATGCCTGCTCCTGCAGGCAGTCGTGCCTGAGCCGTGCCTTCCAGCGGAGAGAGCCGGCTGCAGATCCCGAGGGAGCAGCACCCACGCACATCTGGAGCCCCCCTGCAGCTGCACCCATGCACATCTGGAGCCCCCCTGCAGCTGCACCCACACATCTGGAGCCCCCCTGCAGCTGCCAGCTCCTGCCCTCTCGCAGCGAGCCCCGTGCTCTGCCCCTGCAGGAGTGCCATGAGGGAAGGGGTCAGCCAGGCAAGCAGGCACTGAATCATGTGGATGGCATTCTCCATGTGGAGAGGCAAGGGGGAAATGCTTCCCAGGGAGAGGAAGGGCAGATGGCTCACAGCCAGCTATAAAGGACATCCCCAGAGAGCCCTCAGTCCCTGTGGCATTTCACCGGGGAGCACACAAGGCATTAGAGCCATCTGTAGGCAGTGCCAGTTTGCTTTTCTTTTTCAAAAAAGAGCCTTCTGCTTTATGCCCTTTTTCTAAAAAATACATCTTACCAGCCTGCCTGAAAGCCCACACCACTCCCAGGCCTGAGTCACACACCCAGCAGTGCAGGGGGGAGGCACAGAGGAGGAGGGAAGGGAGCTGCAGCACCAAGGAGCTCCAACAAGACATACCATCAGCGCTGATGACGAGGCCAGTTACACCCATGATGAGAAAGACAGATGTTTTGCACAAAGTCAGCCGCTGCCTCATATTAGCAGTTATGAAAGTGGAGAGTTCAGACATCATATTTTCCTTCAGTCTTCATCCAGGACAGATCCCAGAAAGCCAGGTGTCTGGCTGCAGGAAATACCGCAGCCTTAGCTCTAAGCTCTTAGTCTTGGCCCCTCCTGAAGGCATCACCGTGTCTGTAATATCTCAGGCTTTCTAAGGCAACCCTGCCATCACTGCTCCAGCAGTGGTGAGAAAATCCAGGACAGAAGATCAGTTCTCTGCTGCTCCTGAGTTTTGGTTCTACACCTACACAAATCTCTCCTGTGGGTACCAGAGGCTCCATAAACGAGAACACACATGTCTTCAGAGAACCCCTGCACAATCAAAACATTGCAGGTGGATTAAAGAAACCAACAAAAGAACCTATTTTTTTCCTAAGACTGCGAAAAAAAGCAGCCTTGGAATAAGCATTTTCTTGTGCACAGAATTTGCTGCAGGGATGAAGGAACAGAGATCTGCTTGGTATTCAAGGACTGGAGTTTGGGGGGTTTTTTGGTTGGGTATTTTTCAGGTTTTAGGTCTACAAAAACTTCTCTGTGCTACTCACATGAGCTAATCCATGAGGAGGTCTTTTCCCACATCCACAGTTTCAGGGTTATCCACAAAAAGGAAATAACAAGGGTATGAGGTAGCATAGACAAACTGCCTTGAAACAAACCAGTCTGCTGCCCAGCAGTGCCCTGTCTCAATCTGAGCAGGTCAGTGCCCTGAGTCCAGATGCTGTAAAAGGAACCACAGCACAGGTCCAGCTGGAATGGGGCTCAGACCATCTCTAGCCCAGCCTTCTGCCCAAAGAGGGACAACACTAAGACCAGCTTACTCAGGGCTTTAGCCAGTCAGGTCTTACAAACTTCCAAGGAAGGAGGTAGTGCAGTCTCCCTGGGCAGCTCTCTCTCCAGTGCTCAGTTATCCTCACTGTGAAGCCCTTTTCCTTACCAGTCTGAACCTCTCTCACTTCTGCTGATGTCCATTTCCTGTCACCCTCCTGCCATGCTGTGGTGTAAAGAGCCTGACTCTTTTTCCACTCTTTTCCACAGACCTTCACATCACAGCATCCAAACTTTGGAGAAGAGAAATTAAACCAAGTACTCCTAAGCACAGCGACTGAAAGATGCTTCTCTTGCTTCACAAGTCACCATGAGCTTCAAAGAATTTTGCCACAGCTGAGGACTCTGCTCACATCCAAAATCAGGGGCAGCACTCAACATCCTTAGTGCAGAACAAGGGCAAATGACTTTCCTCCTGTCTACGGGAGATCAGCCCATCTCACCCAAAAAAGCACACTCCTTAGCTCTGCAGGCAACTTCAGCTGCAGCAAGAGCTCAGAGATGAGTGCTGCAGGGTCACCAAACAGCCTGGGCTCATCCCAGCAGAGCTGCAGGAGTGTAGTGAGCACAGCTCCAGGTGAGCCACTGAAGCCCATCAGGAATATTGCTCCGTGTCCCTACACTACGGGAGAGGAGCCTCTACCAACTTCTGCCCTGCATCGCTGCTCAGGACACATCCAATCTGGCAAGGAAGGAGGCCTGAAGCTCCCTGAGACACCCAAAGCTCCCTCAGAGGTTATTAGAGCAGCCTGGTCTCTATTTCTCACCCCATATGACTGACAGATTGCATGAAAGGACAAAGCCAGCCCCAGCACAGCTGCAGAGGAATGTTTTTCTTTGGCAGAGAGGAGAGAGATGAAGTGCATGTCACGTTTTTCCATTAAATTTTTGCCTGTCACCACAGCAGAGCCAGATCACATACAGAAGATTGAAAGCCAGTTAGCAGCAGATGGCAAAAAAAACAGAAAGTAGTAGTTTCCAAGACACAGAGAAGGCACAGAGAGGTCACTGGCAGTATCCAGCTCTACATTTGGATGGATGGCACCAATGGGGACAGCTCTCACAATTAAGATCTATCCCATTTAACCACACTTTATTTTCCCACATTGCCTTCTCTACTTCCCTGCTCACCCTCAGGAGAGGGAATGCTCATTATCTGGTAGAGTATGTGTATCCTTCCTGCACCCATTTAGCACTCCACTCTATCCAGTGACTTTCTTTTCTGCACTTGCAATCTGTGTCTGACAGCTCAAAGACAGAGAATGAAGAGGAAGGCCCTGCTCTGAAAAGCTCAGCGTCTCAGACTGAATGTGCACCTCAGCTATGCCTTGGTAAACCCCACCATTTTTCACCTGTCTTCTCTACTGCCTCTTACTCACTTCAGAGAGGTGAAAGGGCAACATATTTGCCAGCAAAATTGTGGCCCTAAGCCAAGCTTATTCTTTGCATGCCATTCTTTTTGCTTTTATGAAAGAAAAATAATTTAGCATCCAATGCAGCCTCCACTTTTCACCAGCACTTGCATCATGGAGGGGTGGTGGGGCCATGGACCAATCCAACATCAGTGCTTCCTTGAAAATCAGGTCTGTCTGTTTTTCTGCTACATACCCACATCCCTCTCAAACAAGCCTTTTTCCTACTGACCCTTGAACAAATACCTCTTCCAAGCAAACGCTGTTCTTTCCAGTGACATCCAAATCAGAGTCTGCTGGTATCAAACAAATACACACATGCACATCAGGTTTGCATCTAAGCAGAACTCATAAATCTACTCTGACTATTCCCACTGTGCATTCCTTTAGTTCAAAATGCAGTTCCACTACCCCTTCCCCAGCCAAACATTCCTACCTGCCCTTTCACATCAGCATCAGTACCTGGGCTGCTACAGGGCAAGCTGTGTCAGGGAACTGATAAACCTGAAAGCTAATTTCTGGCAAAGAAAGTAATTGCTAAACTGGATGAGCTTGCAGGCAGCTGCCACAACAGCCTGTGGTTACATCCAGGTGCAGAACTGCACTGTCAGGTCTTGTCACCCACAAAAAAAAACACAGCCAGAAGGCATCTCCATGATTCAGAGAGAGATGAATAGGGAGCAACAGCACAAAAGAATGTGCCCTCCTAAAAACACAGACTAAGAGCTCTGCTGTGAGAGCACCCCTCAGGGACCCACCAGGAACCTATTTCTCTTGGAAAAAGGCAAGATGCTCTAGGGAATCAGAGGAGTTAAAAGGGGGGACCTTGTAGGCTCAGGGTTGGTAGCCAAGACAGCCTGTGACAAATGCCACTGAGCCAGGTCAGACATTCTGTGTCTGACAGCAATTTCACCTATCAGTAATTGCTAATCTCACCCACAAAATGATTCTCTCCAAAAGTGAGAGAAGCAGCCTAAGACAGAGGATATAAAGATGATGGATGTTTAAACCAAGTATTACAAAGTGACTGGAAAACAGCTTTTGGGAATGCAGGGAGGAAGGTGTACAGACAGCAGCAGGGACAGCAAGGCCTGATAACCAACATTTGAATACAAAAAAGCGGCACCTATCTGCAAAGCCAGCAGTAAAACTTGCCTGGTCAGAGACAGGGGGCTACTTTCAAAGTGTCTTCAAAGCAACAACCAAGTACCTCAGAGGGACCTTGCGAGCTGAGGGACCAAGAGAAAATGAGCCCACAGTGACACAGAGCTCCAAACTCTTTGGAGGAAGGAGCAGCCAGCAAGGCACAGCACACACTGGCCTCCTCTACAGACACAGATAATCCTAAAAAAGCGAGAGTGCTTTAACAATAAACTAGTCCCCATCCCATGAGAGGGGAAACTCACTTAGCTCTAGCTAAGAAGGGACTCTTCACATTGCAAACAAAGACCTGCAAAGAGCACAAGTTCCCACCAGCCCTGTAGATAAGTTGAACAACTCCAGACACAGGAAAGCCCTGTCTGGTAACACCATAAGTGAAATTCCTTTAGCCCTGCTATCGTGCACAACCTGCTCCGTGTGTAAGGACTGGCTTTCCAAAGGAAACATTTACAGAGCACAGTGCGCAGCAGTCACGTCCATTAGGAAAAAGAATAAATAGTGGGTTTGTACGTTATGCTGGCTCATTCCTATCTACCACGCTTCAAAGTTGGTCCCAGGACAGACTGACATTTTTTCCAGCTCCTGTCTTCACTGCAGATCAAGCACTTCACTATACAGTTACAGCCAGCAACTCAATACCCCCATTTTTCTAATTTTAACTGTCAGAAAACAGCAGGGTAAAGTTTCAAGGCCTCCTGCTTGTGTTTATCTCAGCTTTTAGAGGAACTGTAGATCAGTTAGACCCATTACAAGTAAGTGACATGTCTCTTGGCAAACTGGAATAGTTTTCTTATTTTAATTTGGGAAGAAAATGAGGAAGAATATGGTTTTCAGTGCGAGGCACCATGTACAACTAATTTTGCTGTTCATCAGTTGTGATGTTAACTTTTTTATTGATATGGAAAGTCACTGACAAAATTTAACACTACTGCTTTGTATGAGCTCTGTATACAACTATTTAAAAATCTCACTTTCTCATTTCCCCTCCTCACTGCAATTTTGGAAAAATCTTTACAAGTACTGACTGTACAAATATTTTACGTAAAGCCAGCTGCAGGTGTATGGGGAAGAAAGAATGAGGGATTTCAGCTTTATGGTTTGTGGCCAACAGACCCAACCCCACGTGCAAATAAATGAAATAGTTCTCCCCCCTACCAAAATGAAACAAAAATTGGATCCAACTACACTGATACCAGAGAGCTACATGCAGCCACCGCACAATCAGATACAGCCAGCTCCACATCCATAGCTGCTGCAGCAATCATAGCTTTCAATTAAATACACACAGACTTCAAAAATCAAGCCCTGTCATCCATTAAAGTAACAACTGCCCTACTCCCAAAGCTCGAGGCACTCCCGGGCAGCTCATCCAGAAGCACTTTCCTGCAGAAGTCGTTAGAAACACAAAGTAGCAGCGAGCATCCTTTCTGTGGCAGAGGAAATGAGTCACCAGGCGAGCTCCGCTGAGGCTCAGAGGTTTGTGATGGGGAGGAAAGAAGGCCAGCTCAGAGTTTCCCCAGCTCATCTTAGATGACAATCACAACCCTGACCATTAACCTTCACCTTTGGTTTTGCTTTCACAGGGAGGCAGAAACTTGGGAGCTGCAGCTTGGGAAGCCTCCTCCTCTCATTCCAGCCTACACTACACCCCTGACCCAGGGCTGAGCTGCCCACAGCATCACCAGGGACATGGAAACAGGATCACAGGGTCAGACACCACTCAGAGACCAACAGCAGCAGCAATGTGACACTTCACTAATTTCAATGCTTTCATGAGTTCTAAGTTCAATAGGCAGGCTCTTTAACAAATAATGCTTTTGGGCTACTTGGCACTTGAAGTTACCTTCCAGTTAACCACTCATCCAGACCCCCAGGACATGACATCTAGGAATTTGGTCATAAATATCTGAGCCAGCTGTTGTGCCCCCATACCTGTAGGACAGCTGCAGTTCTATGTGTGCCATGCCACGATCACATCCATGCTTGCATTTTGCTACCATCTGGAAGCACCCTGGGTTAAAATAGCCAGGAAAATAAAACTGCCTCCTCAGTATTACATAAGGAGGTTTTAAATGTCCTAGAACCCCCTGCCTTTCAACCCCCATCCAGCAATGGGACAGGTAGCTGGCGTGTTTGTCAGACTTATCCACCTGCATCAGATGTAGCACTTGCCACAGAAGACGGGGTCCCAGCTGGGCCATGTCCAACCACAGATCAATTCCAGTGGAACTCCAGGGCCTCCAGCAGAGCTCTCCCACTTCAGGCCCACCTGTGTGTTACGAAAAGTTACAGCAGCAGCAAAAAGCTGGAGGTTTTGCCACCTGGCAAAACTCCTGCTCCCCTTGGGCAGTGGCAGCTGTTGTGTTTCCCCTCTGTTCAACCACCATAAAAAAACACACAATAACAATAATAACACTAATAATAACAATAACCCTGCCTTGCACAGGGCCAGCACATGGTACTACCAACACAGTCACAACAAGCTACAGCACAGCTGAAGATTATATAATGCAGACACGTGACACATACCATGAACACACCTCTGGGAAACCTTTCAGCCTTTGCTTCCATGGGAAACCACTCTGGAAAAATAACTACTACAAAGCAATCTGGCATCCAGGTGAGCACTGTGAGGACTTTAACGAGACTTTAACCTCCAGGATTGCTGCCTGCCAATAGCAGAGCTGAGCTCCTCGAGGCCCCACTTTCTCCAGGTACAGCTGATGATATCACTGACAGCACCAGTGGGGTGAGGGAAGGGCTCCTCACACAGCTCCAGGCACTGGTGAAATCATCAGCTGTTAAAGAGAAACGTAAATCCCCAGGAGGTTGGATTTCAGCCCTGGTAATTAAGGCAGGCTGGAACAGTTTAAAATAGAGGTCAAGTTTTTAAGTGTATGCATACTTTCACACTTGTCTGCTAGCTCAAATCAACAAGAGCCAGGAACAGCCTTTTTGGTCATAGAAAGGTGAAATTTCAACTCAAAATACACAAAAGGCAGTCGGCACGGAATTCTCACCCTCACCAGTCTGTACACACGGGTGGAATGACACCGACCCTTCTTCCTGCTGGTGAGCTCTCCCCTCAATCATCATCATCTTCTCCCTCCTCCCCCTGCCAGTCCAGCTTGTGCTCCCAGGGCTGCCTGAGTGTCCCAGAGGCTTTTCTCAAGCCCACAGTTTCCCTGGATGCAGACCTGCACATCCAGCTAAGGGGTACCTCAGCAGTGTGTGAGGACAGGAGATGCTGTAGGAGCCGTGTTCCTTGGCTGTGAGGGTGACAGCCAGCACAGGGCACGGGCACTCCTGCACAGGGGGCACAGGAAGGGTCTCCTCATCATCCCAATCTTTCCAGAAAAACCCTGCAGTAAGTTTGCAAACAGCAGAATAATGGGGTCAAACCAGTCCTCCCAGAAGAAAAGCACAGCCCAGGAGAAGAACAGATGTTTCATCCAGAGAGTTTGTTTGTTTGTTTTGGGTTTTTCAAATGATTCTATGAAGTTTTGGCCAGAGGTAAATAGAGACCTTGTGTTTCATGGTATTCTCCTGCACATGGCAGGGCACATTCACAAAAGAAAAAGCTCAACAGGCAAAGTGTGGGGTTTTTTCACTCTAAAGAATGTCAATTTCATAAACGTGCTTTTCCTCTTCAAAGATTGCAATACCTCACTACACCTACTTTATAGCATTTAGTTGAGCTTTTTCTTTTTTCTGAAACTACTTTCAGAAGAATTCCAAGAACAAGCAAAAAGAGAAATTGATTTAATGCTTTTTATTTGGTTTCAAGAGGGTCTCTAAAGAAATCTAAACTTCTAAAAAGACCCAATCAGCAAGACAGCAAACACAAACAAATCAATGTCAGTGTTACTCCCAACAAAGGTCATCACAGCCCAAAATTTTGCAGATCCAGCTACACACTGCCCCTTACAAAAGGCTCATCCTCATAGCATTTGAAGCTGAAAATCCCCAATAAAACTTGAAAACAGAAAAGGGAAAAGCATTCAATTTTCATCCACCAGGATGTTTTCCATCTACCACAGGGTGTTTTCTTTATCAAGACACACTTAATTCTCAGGCTCCTTGAAATAGGGCAGAAAGGACATATCCATGTCACTGCAGCCACCATTCCTAGCCCAAGTGTAAGATCTCCTTCAAAGCACTAATTAAAGAAGACACGAGAACACTGAGTAAGAAAACAAAAGTTAAGAGTGGCAACTCCATTCTCATCACAAGGATCCAAACAGAGCATGAGGAAGTATGCCAGCACAACTGTAAAATTTGAAGGGGAACACTCTCCAAAGAGCCTCTCATTTCATTCACAACATTCTTGTTGATAAAGAAAAAAAGCCACAAGAAAACAGCTGTTTGAAGGAAGAGCTTTCCATTGTTAAGTGCTCCTGCTGGCTCTTTTAAAAGCCCAAGCCACCATAACAGGATTGCCTTTCCCCGGATCTACCAGAAGATACACATTGCACAAGAAAGCCCAAGATTTTCAAAGACAAGCCAAACACTGTTCAAAGACCGTCAGGCGTGCAGCAGGCTCGCTTCCTGCTGGGACGAGGCTTGGAGCTTGTGACGGACACGATCCCGGATCAGTCAGACTGCCACACACCACACACAACAAATAAGGTTTTCCTTGTTTGCCTTCCAAGACCGACGCCAAGATCAGCACAGAGGCAGCGGCTGCGGGATCACCGCTGCCCCCATGGAGAGCCGGGCGCCTGGCTCGGGGCTGCATTCGCACATCACCTCTTGGGTGCCAGGAAGGGACGCGGAGCCCGTGGCAGCTCCTGCCAGGCGCGATCCCTGGGGCACTGCCACATCCCGCTGGCCACCACCGCCTTCCTCCGGGGCTCGACAGCCGCACCGAGCGTGGCCGCCCCGCACCTCGCACCAGCAGCGGGCTGGGGAAGACTTCCATGCCGCTGTCCCCAGGTGCTCCGGCACACTTCCACTCGGGATTTACACCGACAGGGGTTTACAGAGGCTTTAAATCGCTGTGTTTGCGAGAAGCCTTCTGAGTAACAGTGAACCAACAGACACGATTCCTCGGAACTGTCCTAACTATGCGTTTTACGCAAGCCAGAATATGGGGATTCCAGCCAAAAAACAAACAACAAAAACATCGAAACTTGTGTCACTTCCTTCCTGCGCTTGGGGAGAGGGACGGAGCCGGGACAGTCCTTAAGAAGACACGGCCGGCGACTCCTGAGCGGTCGCCCGGGAGAAGCGGCAACGCCGAGGGCGCAGAGGAAGCCCCGGCCGGGCGGGGGGAAGCGGCGACGGACGGAGCGGGGGCTGGGGGACCCCGGTTACCGGGAGTCAGGCTCGGAGGAGAGGGAGTTGAGACCCCAACCCCGGCGCACAGGGGACCCCAAGGCCTGCCCGAGGACAGCTCGGCCCTCGGGGTGCAGCCCCCGAGGGGCGGCAGTCACGGCGAGGGGTCCGGGGAGCACCTGTTGGCCAGACCCGCCCGGTACCGACGGTGGCGCCCGCCGGGGCACCCACGGGGAGCCCGAGGAAACCCGCCACGACCCCCGAAACGCGGCCGCCCACGGCGGCGTCCCAACCATCCCTCCCCCGGCCTCCCGGCGCCGCCAGGAGCCGCCGCCCGCCCCCGCCGCTCCTCACCGTGCGGCTCAGCAGCGTGTCGGGGTCTGCAGGCTCGCACAGCTCGCTCAGCTTGCGGTCCCAGTGCAGCAGCGGCGGCTGCTCCCCGCCGCTCTCGCACACCTCCATGGCGGCCGCAGGCACCCGCGCCGGCCCGTCGGTCGGTCTGTCTGTCGGTCCGCCCGCCGCCCCGCTGCCGGACCCTGCCCCCGCCGCTGCCCCGGGCCGCGGAGCCGCGCGCTCGCCCCCGCCCCGGCGCGTTCCCTCCGCCGGCGGCAGCGCGCGGGCGTGGCCGGGCGGGTCACCCCCGCCAGCTGCGCGCCGCGCCCCCGCCACGCCCCCGCCGCCCCGCCCGCCAATCGGGGGCGAGCGGTACCGGGCGCCGGCCAATGGGCGCGCGGGCCCCGAGCGGCCGCGACCGCGAACGTGGGCGTGGCGCGCGCGGCCAATAGCGCGGCGGAGCGGCGGGAGCACCGGCCAATGGGGCAGCGACAAGACTGCGGCCGGCGCGCGCCGCCCCGCCCCGCGCCGAGCCGCCCTCAGGGAGGGACCCGCTGCTGGCCCGGGACGGCGGGGCCCGGAGAGAGGGGACGGGACCGCGGGGCACGGCCTGCCCGGCCCGTGAGGACAGGTCAGAACGCGCCTTCTGAAAAGCAGAACTTCACAGCTCTGGGCGGCCGCGCCGAGGACTCTGGTGCCTGCCTCAGATCGGTCCCAGAGCGCTCATCAACCGGCGACAAAAATAAGCCCAGGCAAGGGGAAATTATGGTGTTTTGAGACTTGTGTTCCTGCCAGGCCGGGGCAAGACTGACATTCCATTGTTCTTAAAAAGTGACAAGTTGCCAAATATTTCGGGTTCACAAAGCTGGGCATTGCTCAGGGCTTGTCTGAGCTCAGGCACGGCCGGGTGCTGCCGGCTCAGCTCAGCGCCAAGGGATATTTCCAGGCTGCCTTGTGCAGGAACAGAACTGGAATTCCTGGCGTGTTCTCTTTCCTAGAGCTCCCCTGAGACATCACCTCTGTGGCAGCCACTTCCATCCACTCACAGAGCCCGCACCTGTGCAGCACCAGTCATCCAGCCCTTGCTCGGGAGAGCCCAGACTCTCTTGAGGAAAACAAAGCCAGAAGGATTTCCCAGCACTTAATAGGCATAACACCAACAAAACCAGGAAAAATTATGGTGATTTCACCAGGTTTGTTGCTTAAAAGTTTATTAAACTGCTGAAGTTTTATTAGGGGGGAAAAAAAGTGTAACAGAAGTTACACTATCTAAGATCACCTGCCAAAATTAGTTATTTTAAGTTAGTGATTGTGAAAGAAGTCAGTCTGGTATTTGCCTTCAGCAACAAAGAAAAGCTAAATTACCAGTGCCTGAATTACTACCTTCCACTTTGGCAAGCCCAACCAGAGGTACAAACTTCTTGTTTGTACTGCCAGGCACTGTTATCAAAGCAATTCCATTGTGCCAGTCCAGAGATGCAGATTGTGAAATTTTTAAAGGTCAGTTCCTGATCCAGGAGCCTCCGTGTTTCCATTGGATGTGTTCTTCCTTTCAAAGCTCTTGAGGCCTTGTGATGATCCCTTCAACAAAAGGCTCTCCATCACCCTGCTGGCTGAGATGAACACCTTCTAAAACCACTTCTGTGACTAGTAATTTCTTGGGGCTCGGCACTAAATGAATGTTTTGCCCATATGAGAAGTCTAAAGGCAGACCCATGTTTGCCTTGGAAACCAAGAGAATGAAGGCCACCGTAGAAGAAGGTGGTCCTGACTGGGTGAGTGCAGCTTCCTTTGCTGAGCATGATGAGAACAGAAGGCTCCCAAGGACTGGTGTTGACCAAGAGTACTGGGCTGGATTTTCTCATCCTAACACATTTCTCAGGCAGCAATATTTATTTAAGGAAGAAGTTGTACAGGCACACACTTCTGTCCTTCCCCCTTGGGTAAATCACTCACACAAACTGAGGCACCCTGGGCAAACAGCACACTGCTTTCCACTCTTCCTGCACCATATAAAGCTGTGTCCCTCTCCCCTCTGCACTTCCCCAGGAGCTTTCTTTATCATTGGTACTGAGGCACAGCTGCTGCTGTGAGACACAGAGCTGCTGAGAATTCATAAGTGTGCTGGAAGACTTCTTTGGCCACTGAAATATTTTGACACACAAAACTATGCATTTCTGGGGCTATAATATAAAATATAAAACACAATATTGGTAACTGGGCATTCTGCCCAGTTACTGACACATTATTAAAATTAGTCTTCAAGGCTACATGTAAGTTTTGAGCTTCAACATCTCTGAAACAATGACCCCAAGACTTTGTAAGGAAATGTGATCAATTTGCTTTGCATGGTGACAGCCAACAGCACAGAGACCACACTGATGTGTTTGTGCTGCAGCACCAGTTCTTCTTGGGAAAGGAAATCTGAAACAGCAAGGTTCTGCTAAAGGTTGGCAGCACATACAGAGCACCAAGAAGGAAGAGACAGAAGTGCAGGAAACTATTCCTTTCCAGAGAATATTAATTATTCAGTGTGCTGATACAACACATGGGACAGCAGTCTAATGTGTCACATGTTGCTGCCCACAGACTGACACTACAGCAGCAATCAGGCACTGGGGAAAGCACCTTAAAACCTACAAGAACATGATACAGACACAGCTATCCTAACTTTATCCCATACTCCCTGGAGGATTTGAATGGTGGAATTCAACTGTTACAAGCCTGCTGAAAATCAAGGCTGTTTCTCCATGCTTCATTACTTTTCTCTTAGAACAGCTTTAATAGTATTATAAAGTTCCAACTCATGTAATTCTAAGAGCATTTTTGATTTCTTCTTTTGTGCAAGACCCTTTCCTCACCCCATTCTTCTGAAGTGGGTTTGAACTCACCCCAAAGCACAGAGGGGGGAGTGCAAAAATTGACAAAAAATCTACAAGAACATAAAATGGTGGGGAGTTATTGTCTGCACATATAGGGAAGAGAAGAGCTCAGCTTTTGTTTACTGAGAATTCTGCTCCCTTTCTACAAGGAGCAGAAAGCCCACACAGAAAATGCACATAGAAAACCAAACCAGCTAAGAAAGAGGAGGCTGCTAAGGCAGAGCTCCAAACAAACACCACTTAAAACATCAAAGAACAACGCAAGGAACAATACAAAGCCTGGCAAAGGAAAGGTGCTTTCTTTCTCCTTGCAGATCCGGGTTACAGAAGTCACAACTCCTGCAACCACATCATTACTCAGTTCTTGATCAGGTCAGCTGCACAAAGGTTCATTAAATATTTACAGGTGACATTTTTCTGACTTGTGACAACCAGGTTCAAGATAACCATCCATTTTCTACAGCTGCTCTGTTCAAATCAGTTTGAGAAACCAACCAGCAAGAAAAGAACAAACAGCAACAGAGCCCACAGGATGAAAACTGCCAGGTTTCTGACCAGCTACCAATAAAAATCTCACCCCTTGAAAGCAACAGAAAACAGCCACAGCTAGATTTCAACAAGTTCAGCACCGCTTAAAGAGTGCAGGACACAAATTTCAGGTCTAAGAATATAAAGGATAAACCAGCAGGCCATTTCTAATCACAGTAGTTACTGGAGATTTTTGTGAAATGGCCAGGTATGGTAATGAGCTGAATTTTTTACATAGGACTGAGCAACAAGCAGAAGACAAATCTCACACACACTGACACACATTCCCCACAAGAGGATGTTTCAGGAGAAACCCTGTGAAAGTTATTTCTTTGTGTGTTGTGCAAAGACTTTACTTGCACTAACAAAGCAAATTTCTTGTGTAAATGAGATTTAAATCACACTGCTGTGCTGAGAAGCTCACCACTGCCAAGATACACAGACACCAAGTCTTAGTTTGTACATTTAGACATGCTCAACTACTTGGCAAAAAGGCTTCCACCACAGAAATTTCAGAGTTAAAAATAGAAGGTGAGTTTGAGAATAGTAAAGTTTTCTTCCCACAATCTTGGCATTTCATTCCTTTTCTGACACATGAAAAAAGTGGGATAGCCAGCCCTGCAGACAGCCTGTTACTAAACCCACATAATTGGTACACTGACAGAAATACAGGCTCCCTTTACCAGAATCTTCCTTGCTGTTGTACCCAGGGGTGTTTCTAAGCTCCGATTCAGCTTTCCTGCCTTTGCAGTCCCTGCCCCTCTGCAAGGGCTTTCACCAAGCCCCCAAAGGCACTGCTGATCTTGAACTGAAGTGTGACCTGTGTTTGGGAACACAGACACAGTGCCCCCAACCCACAGAACCGAGGAGGAGAACCAGAGGGCTATTTTGGTGAAGAAGGACTTGATTTCTTTGGCTGAAGCATCTTCTCCTACTTCTTCATGCCTCCTAATTTCTGTGGGCAGAGCAATTACTGCAGAGTAATGAGAAACAAAGTTGAAAGGGTTCTTTGCTGTGTGACACAGGCACAATAACAAGGTGTCTTCCGCAAACCAGCCACAAAAACAAGCAGAGAAGAGAGTGTTTCCTACACCTTACAGCAGGCTGACAGAAATAACTGAGTGTCATGGAGCTAGCTGCCTTGCAGACCAGAATAGCTCTGCCTCAGAGCTGCTCAGAAACGCTCCAAATACTAGGTGAACATGCTGACATTTTAAAAAGAAGTCACCCATATTTATCTTTTGTAATTATCTCCATAAATACATAAAATAAATTCCTTGTTAAGGTCAAACGCTTCTAAATATCCTGGTTGATGCAAGCAGCCAGGGTTTGCCTCATCAGGTTTACACAAGATGCTAACACAGACAAGAAAAAGCAGAATGCCATTTTCCAGGGGACACTGTGGGAAAACACTCATTGCCTAGTTACAAACAAGGAATCACTGTATTTCACTTAGGTGATACCATTCCCATTGCATTTCCTCACAGAACAAATACCTATCCATAAAAAACCCCTGAAACCAACCAGATGCTACAGGAATGCTGTTTTCACACAGGATTTTCTCACAAGTGAAATGACTTAGTTACAGATTAACTTTGCCCCAGAGTAGCAGAGCAGACATAAGATGAACACACAGCAAGCCTTTGCCACTGGTTATTTTTGCTGTAACTAGGGCAGTGCAGAATCATTTGGGAAGGCCTACCCTACTGCCAAGCTGTGCTGAACATTCAGCACACTGCTTCCAGTGTGTGCTCAGTGTGTGTTGTCTTTGTAGCAGGTCAATCTTTAAAAGTGTACTAGCTACTTTAAATAGAACTGGAAGGGCAAGAAAACTCAAAGTTCTTAAGCAAATATTTTTCCTCGCTGGCACTTAATCCTAATACCTTGTGCTAGCTCTGCTGTCTCCAACTTGAGCCCGGGGCAGAGATTAGCAGGAGCCATTCAGCACCTGCAGAGTTCTGGCAGTTCTGGCCACTCCATTGTGGTGGTGAAGGGAATCCTTGCTGCCACTTCTGCCTTGAGCCTGGAGGCGAAAGGCAGCTCCCAGACACCAAAACAGACACTGCCATGAGCTCCACCACCACAGCAGAGTGCAAATGAAGTGACCACTGAATGAAGAGAAGCTCAGCACATCTGCTCAAGGCCTCCTAGAGAAGGCTCAAGACAAACCCCAGCTTTTAGCAAACAGGAAAAAATAGTGTGGAACAAGCACAAACTACTTGGATCAGTACTGTGCAAGAGCACCATCACAATTATCACAGCAGTACAACAGGCTCAGATTAAACAAGTAGTTAAAGGAATTAAAGTCAGGACTTTCTATTTAAAAAGACATTCTCCTGTGGATAACAACCCACTGAAGTAGCTAAGCCTTTCCAATACCTCTGACACCCCAGTATGGTAGTGATAGGGGCTCAGATACTTGTTAGAGCTTTAACATCAACCAGAAATAGATGCTGAATTGAAAGAATTGAAGTTTTTGTTAGTACAGACAATGTGCACAGGGCATTAAAAAACCCCCAACGCTTTGTAGAGGAAAGAGCTACAGACATGAATGTGCACTGGGATCAGAGAGAAATGAGATACAAAATCCCTGCTCTGAAGGCAGGAAATCATCACTTCTAATATTTTTCTTTCCCTGTTCCATCATGTTGTATTACAGTGGGAATTTCCCCTTCTTTGTGTAGTAGAATTAAACACCTTTTAGCTGAGCAACTTCTTACCAATAATACAGTAATTCTCACTGTGACAACAAAACGCAGTGAAACAAGGGCCACTCCCACACCACGAATCCCAGACCCGAAATGTTTTTCGCGTTTTCCACGCAACTCCCTGAAGGCACAGCCAAGGCAGTCGCTCCTCCAGCTCCTCCTAATGGCAAATCGCGGGCACAGCACCCTAACGAGGGACGGGATGGGAATGCTGATGTCATCCTACACCAAACACCACTACAAACAAGACCTAAGCAGGATTTGGTGAAAGACAATACCTAGGATCAGCAGAGGGGCAGATGCAAATGCACAGGAGGCCTTCTCTGGGTCTGTGACAGAAATCTCCAGCTGAGCACTAGTCAAAGGCAATGGTTCTGCTTTAAACTCACTGTCCAACTGGCTTAGAGAAGGAAAAACGGGGAATGACACCTATAGAACACAGGAGGGATGTCAAACGTGAGAGGGGATCAGGCTGGCAGGTCCCGCAAGACAGGAGAGAGATTAAGGCAGACAAGGACAGAAGGATTGACATTGGCTAAAGATGCATATATATTCATTTACATATGAATATATAAATAGGGAGTCATAAACAGTGACTCCCTATTTATATATTCATCAGCTCAAGAATTGATACAGCTGCCTAGGGTACTTCTTTTAAGAAGAAAAAAAGAAAGTAATCCAAAAGATCATTACTCTCAAAAGAGAGAAGCACGTGGTAGAATAAAACACACAGAAATACCCTCTAGGTAACAAATATTTTATTTATTTCTTAAAGAAACTACAGCAATATACGTGACTACAGAATTATGAAGCACTGAAAAACCAAAGGAATGAAATGGCATGGATCCAAGCACTAAGGACATCACACCTTTTCTCTGACCGAGCCATCACTCAGAAAAATCACATTATCTGAAAAGAAATTTAAAAAATTAATCTTGAGCATTGTTTTGCCTTGTTGCAAGCCTTCACACCATGAAGCCCAGGTATTTGTGTTAAAATAAGTTGCTAAGATGTGGATTTTGGAACAGAATAATAGTTCATAAAACAAATCAGTGTCCAATACAAGGTTCCTTCTCTATCTCCCCTGAAAGCAGACAATTCAAGGTGGCCTTATACGCTATGAAACAAGTGTGCTAAAGCTGATGAAGAGCTGCTGAACCGTGAAAGACACTAAAAACATTTTAATATAATGGTTTAATTCTTGAACTACAACCTCCATCAGTAACAGCTTGTTTCCCTTTTCTTTTGTCATGTTCACTCTGCACTATATACTATACCATGTCAGCAGCCTGTAGGACTATGGGAAGCTCCTACTTCATCAAACCTAAGGAATTTCTAAAGTGCCTTGAGACTGGGCCTCTTGAACAAGAATCCATTAGGAAAATACTAATTAAAAAAGAATTGATTCTCCCATCCAGTAGTTTATAGCACTGCTAGCTTTTAAAGAGGCTGCAGAAACATCCAGGAATATGACTGTTCTTTTCCCTTTTTTTCTCCCCTCTCCTTTTCTACTCTTCTAGTGTTTTTAGACATACTTGTGTAACAGAAATGTTCACTCTACTACCCATTAATTTATTCCTCATTCAAAAGCAACACAGGAGCAGCTCTGTCCACAATGAAGATGCTGCAGAATGCTCAGGCTATTTGAAGGCTCAAGAAAAAAGTTGAGTTTCCTAGTTTTCTTTGTTCTGTCCACCCAAGGCACAAGTCTACTCCTTATCCATTCTGTGGGGTAAGCAAATGACACCAACAGTTTGCAACTGGATACTCTCATTTTCTGTGTGTTCACAAACAGTGCCAGAGGAAATCTGCTGGTACACACTATTCATTCTCTCAAAATCCCTTAGTGTGGATACTGAGGACGAAGACAAACCAAGCTTCATTTCAGAGGCCCTCCACCCTCTTTTCATTTTAAAAAGGCAAGAGCCACCTTGGTGCTTCACTCCTTACCTGCTATAATTGTTGTGGCCTGTCGCCTCACATTGTTCTTATCTGTATATTCACCATAATCTATCTTCCCTTCAACAAAGATTCGAGAGCTGAAAAAAACCAAGAATTTGATTTTGGTCACAGAACTGTGCTGCTGTTTTCCACTCTGTAATCACAGAATGGTTTGGGTTAAAATGGGATCCTAAAGACCACATGTTCCAAACCCCTGGCCATAGCAGGAATACCATCCCTTAGATCAGGCTGCTCAAAGCCCCATCCAGCCTGACTTTGAACACTTCCAGGGAGGGGGCATCCACAGCTTCTCTGGGCAACCTGTGTCAGGGCCTCACTACCTTGACAGTAAGGTTTACATCCATATATCCAACCTAAGTTTCCCCTATTTCACTTGGAGCCCATGACTCTATCTTATCACTACACTTCCTGATGAAAAGGCCGAATTCAGAACCTGATTCAAAGTACACAGGCTTTTGTATCAGTTGTTTGTAGCTGCTCTGATAACTTGTTTTATGCCACCTGTATCTTACTACAGCTCCTGGTCACCATAATTATTACAGTAATCCATTATTAAGGCATTAAATCCTCACCTACATTTGTTATTTACTTACCCCTTCCTCACATACTGATAGGTGACATCCCTGAGGCCAGGTCTGAAGACAGAGATCCTGTGCCATGTCGTCTTCTGACTGACATCACCTAAGGTACACAGAAGTAACAGAGCCGGATGCCAAATCCTCTTTGCGATACAAGACTCAGAAATTAGTTTCAACACATTGGTATTCTCAAATTATGAGGAGTGATTTGAAAACAGAAGTATACTAGCACTCCATCTCCCACTTCACTCCAGAACTAAATGTTCCATTTGTCTACATCCAAACAACTTATTGTGCAGAAGCACAGTTCAAACCAAGACAATGCTTTTTCTGTAAGACAGTGCTCATGCTATTAATTTTTTCCCCCTCAAACACTCCATAATGAATAGAATCTAGAGAATGAGACATCTGCAGATGCAAACTGATGACAGAATCAATGAGAAAATTATCTTTTCTTTTTCTCATCCTGAAATACAAGTAAGAGTACAGAACCTGCTATGCCTCTGACACACCCCCACCAGTGACAAACTGCCCACTCAGCACACTCTCCTCTCCTCCTGAGGAAGGACAACAGCAGAGGTCTCTTCAGTATTTGCTGCTGGGCATCAGTGAGACACACACAAATGCACCAGCATCTCTGCTGAGCTCAAAGGAACCTTCCTGCACCCCAGAGATTTGCAAGTGTGCTGTTGCTGGCCCTGCAGCAGTGACCTGGGACACGTTGCTGTGCAGACTCACCTCCCTGGCCCACTTCACTATCTCCTGTCCGCCACATCTCATTGGTTGCAAGGGAAAATATGGTAACAGGATTTTTTCCTTCCACTTGCCTCATGATAGGGTCCTGTCCCACCCGACCAAGCAGCTGAACACGATTCATGGCTGAAACAAGAGAGACCAAATGCACAGGTGAATTGTGATGCTTCTAAGCATGGCAAGCCCTCAGTCAGCAGCTTTTCTCAAGGGCCAGCATTACAACTTTCTTCACCTCCTGAGCACTTTTTAAACTCTTGTGACATTTGGCTTTTTCAGCAGACGGTTGACTGTGTCTGTACTGCCATTACCACTGCAAACTAACTGATTTAAAAAGCCAAAGGTTTCTTATTCTTTCTATTCCATCTCTTTCACAGATACATCCGTGTATCACTTGCGACTAAACTGCATTTATGTGACTTTTGTTTCATAATGATAAAACACAATGCACAGCAGTACCTTTGAAACAAAGTTGCATTACTGTACTCCATCCTCTGAATGAGAGAGTCAGTTTTTACACCATTACCAAGCCTAGGCAGACACAGTCTATCCCTTCTCCATGTTCAAGGACAAGTGGAAGAGGTCAGGGAAGTATCCCTTGTGCACAACGAGCGTGTGAATAGTGAAGGCTGAAGTACACCTGCAGCAAATCCTGCTGGGGCAGCAGCACACACACAAGTGCCCCGGGGACCCAGGAGTCTAAGAAACAAGCACACAAGACATCTGAAGGCAGGTGTTAGAAACCATGCCAACAGCAGACCCAAACCACTGCCACAGATAAAGCACAACCATCTGCCCTATAGAGGTGGAAGTCTTTGTCAGGGCTTTCTTCTTTTCCCCCTGAAGTGCTGCTTCACCTGACAGAGACCAGACAGGAAGCCACTCAAGAGTCTGTGTGCTCAAAACAACACATTCTTAGGCGCTACAGTGAGGAGCTACAATCCCTGCCTGTTTCTCTCCTGCCCTATTTCAGATGTTCTAAAACTGAGGGAAACACAATGAGTAACAACTCAATTGTATCTCAGGAGGTACTTACATCTCTCGAGTACCAATGAGTTAACCGTATCAGAGTCATGTCTTACAAACTGGCGGAGCACCTGAAGGAACAGAGAAATGTGAGTTTCCAAGACAGACTAGGAACAGCATTCACAAGGCTTCACAACTCATTTTCTGAGCGCTTGCAGAGGCTCTGCAAGTATGTTCTCTGTCAGGTAACTAATGGGAGACCTGAGGAAAGAAATCTGTTCAGCCAAATGAAGCTAGTAAGATTATTTAAAGAACATCTGGTTAAATCAAAGAGTGCCTAGAAAAATCTGGCCCAAAGGTACACCTCCAGCATTATTTTGGGACATGCAGTAACTACTGTTTTTCTGTAATATGCAAATAAGAGGGGAGGAGGTTTGTAGGAGAGTGGGGCTTTAGTTGTTTGAGCTTTAGTCTTTAGAAACAAACTGGTCTGACGGTTCTGCTCTGTTTCAGAGATTAACCAGGTATGCCCAAAAAGTACATCTATCCCCTGGAATGAGCTGTGGATGCACTGACACCCTTGTTCCCAAGGCAATTCCGAGGACACAAAATTCTTAGTGCTGCAAGTGGGAAAGCTGTACAGGAACTGCAAGTATTCCATCCCAGAAGGAAGGAGGAGGGGAAAAAGCCCAGAAACACTTCTGCTAGAGATCCACGCTCAGGAATTGGAAAGAAGGCTCATTTCCCAGAACAGGTGCTTCCAGAGCTCACACGCTTTCTCCCCAGGAGCAGACCCAGCGCCGAGGCCCCGGCCAGCGGGCACGGCCAGGCGAGGGCTGCGGGCGCTCGGCTCCGTCCGCCCCTCCCCTTCCCGGGGCAGCGCCGAGCGCTGTTCCGGATCCGGAGAGCCGCTCCAGCCTCTCGGCGGGGCAGAGGGGCCGGAGCTGCTGCTCCCCCGCCGCCCCGAGGGCACCGGGCCCGCGCTCCGTCCCGGCCCGCACGGCCCTACCTGCCACGCCGGTCGCCGCCACATGCTGCCGCCGAGCCTGCGGAGGGAAAAGCAGGGCTGAAGCAGCGCCCCAGGGAGCCCCGACCGGCCCCCGACCCCGCGCCCTCCGCACCTCTCCCGCCGCCGCGCTGCGCCCGCGGCCGGCCGGAACAGGAAAGGGCCGGGCCGCGGGTTCCGGGGGAAACGCGCCCGAGTCCCGGGGGGCGGGAAGCGCCTGCACCCGAGCCCCGAGCAGCGCCTGCACCCCGAGCCCCCATCCCCGAGCGACGGGCAGCGCCTGCACCCCGAGCCCCCACGGGACCCCAAGCTCGCGGAGGGGGAAAAAAATAACCAACAAAATTCCATCACTCCGTCATCGGTTAAAAAATGATAAAACCTTTATTCGCACGAAACGATAGGGTCGAACAGTTAAAAGCCAGCATGTGCAACATTATAAAACAAACCAGTAAAACCTGGAAATAAGCGAGTTACCAAGCGCTCCCTCATAACGCTCTCTGTCCAGCCAAAACAAACAAGCGACAAGGACCCCCTAAAATTACATTTAGCAGGGAGAGGGGGAAGGGTGTGTGAGATCTCAAATACGAAATCCATACAACCATCAACACGGGCAACTCCAAAAAGCTGAAAAAGCCCTTTCTAATTGCCCTCATCTTTGCTGGAAGGCTGCAGTTCACAGGCAGGCACTGCACCACGTGCGAGATACCGGACAGGAACTGGGTACAGAGAGACCCAGCTACCAACACCCTGCAGTTGTCTCCCCCACGCGAACAAGGAGTCCTCCCCGACTGACAGAAAACGAGCCGGGCATCAGGGCCTAAGTAGTCTGCTAGAGCACATCCAGTTACAAAAGTTTGAAAGAATGTTTTTCTTCAATTCCCACTCCTTAACTCAAAGTATTTCCTGTGACTCTGTGTCCCCCCTCAGTGAAACACCATTCCAGCTGCATCCTGAGCCCCCCAGGACAGCTGTGTGTAACCAGCCTGGCTCCTGACTTGTAGCTAAAACCGGCTGCCATAGTCTCTGCCTACTTGCTCCTAGAAGGGGCTAGCTATAGATGCTGTCTCCCTGTACAGCCATTATCACCCCTCTGAAGATATAGTCAACCCAAGTGTTAAGGACACAAAATCATCAATAACAGGGCCCAACTCAAGAAAGAGGGAAGTGAGTAGAGAAAACGTCATTCTTTTGTCTATAGCAAGGCCGATTACACAAGAAATTAAACAAGTAAAAGACTGAGGACAACCTTAAATCCCATTATCCAACACTTGTCAGTCATTCTTTTCTCAGCCAACATCTCATCATAACTAACAGGGGAACAAAAAAAATAAAAAGAAACAGGGAGAGAATAGGGGGCATTGGTCTGTGCAGACCCTCTGCTTTCACAGGGCCATTCAGCAGTCTTTGGACAACACAGAAATTCAGAAACCCAGAGTAAAGCTAAACGAGCGACAGCTCTTCCCTCCCACCAGACGCTTGCTCTTCTGCTTAGAAGAGGTTTCAGACTCTTGTAACTTGGCACTTCCTAAGGCTTGGTCCTTCATGAGGCTCTGGGCAAGGCGAGCTGCTTTAAGTTCCCTGCAGGGGGGAGACGAAGGAAGAGGAAAGGAAGAAAACCAATCATGCATGAGTCCCCAGCAGCTACAGAAGCAAACTATGAACAATCTTGCACAAGAGGGTTACTGTGATACTCCAGCACTGCTGGAAGGGGGCAACTTCTCAGCCCAGAGGGTAACATGAAGATTACTGTAGCTGTCTCTAGAGTTCCAGTTTGAAAAGGTAGGAGCTCTGAAGAATTACCAGAAGAAAACTATGTATCAGGTCAGCAACACACTGGCACCAGTGTGGGGAACGCCTGGCTCAGTCTTTCTCCCATTGTTTCAGATAGTTGTGAGTGCTGAAACTTAGGCAATGGAAAAGAAGCATCTGCCTTTATTTAGGTATTATATATGTATGAGATGACATTGATCATTCTTCCCTTTCTGGTACTTGCTGTTCTTCCAGAGCACTCACTATTCTGTCTAGACAGAAAACCTCCTCCCCAGCTGAGTATTGCACTTAGAGGGGTTGTGGGGCAGTTCTTAGATCCCAGCACCCCAAAACACTGCTGCCAACAGCAGTGAGAGGGAGCAAGGAAAATCTGCCACCACGTGATATTTCTTTTCCTTCTATGCTTAGCCCACTATCTCAGTCAGTGCATTATCAATTCCTTTTCTGCCCACTGGCTGCAGGTTGTACCAGCACTTTGCACCACCACTGGCTGCAGGAAGTGCACAAGTTCACTCTTATAACACAGCCAGAGCTGAAGCACAGCTGCTGCCTGGGCACAGCAAGTCCCTGTTTTACATCCCCATCATCCCCCCAGCTCCAGGCACAGGAACTGGCTGGGGATTTCTGCACGTGCATTCTCCCAGCACTGCCACCCTCCATTCAAAGCTGGTGACCAGCATGGTTGTGCCCATGCCTTGTCCCCTTCATGCCCAAGCCAGCCCTACCTTTCCAGCATGGCAGTCTTGCATTTCTCCATATTTAGCTGCTCCTGGAGCTGCACAGCTTTTCCACACGAAGGACGAAGAACAGGGTGTTTGGCGAGAGCCGTGGCAGAAGGTCTTTGTGCTGGGTCAGGGTGGATCATGAGCTAGAAGCCAAAGGGGTTCAGAGTTTAACATTCCTGTCAGATGCCAGCTGCAAAAGCCA
This sequence comes from Fringilla coelebs, assembly GCF_963513975.1. Taxonomy (NCBI): domain Eukaryota; kingdom Metazoa; phylum Chordata; class Aves; order Passeriformes; family Fringillidae; genus Fringilla; species Fringilla coelebs. The sequence continues at coordinate 59,865,042 of NC_140033.1, read as the reverse complement.
CCATCCTGTCAAGACTACTTCCTCACCTTAAGGAGCTCAAGAAAACGGTGGGGAAGCTTCTGGGGGATGGGTGGGACATTGCCTTTGCGGATGTGGTGCCACAGGGCTCCGTTGTGAGGCAGCGGTGCTGTCCCAGCTGCCAGAGCCACTGTGAGTGCCAGGGCAAAGATGTCTGCCTTGGGCAAGTAGCAGTATTGCTGCAGAGAGGAGGGAAAGGTGTTAGAAAGGAACATCTTGCTACACTAAGCAAAGGTGAGTTGGGGTATGAGCTCAAAAAGAAGCAGCCAAGCAAGTGTGTGTATATAGCACTGCCTTCAGTGAGCTGTTTCCCATTCTTCACAATGAAAACACTGGCAGCAGGACTAACCATCAGCACGTTGGATCTCAGTGATTGGGATCACTGCAGTAACTCCAGAGGATGGCCTAACACGTGTGTACCTCCAGCCTCCACCACAAGGCAGTAAGCTACCCATGCCCAACTCAAACTGGAGGCTGCATCTGATACATTGGCCCAAGAGCTCCTAAAGCCACTTGCAGCACAGATACTGTCCCTTAAATACCTGAACTGAATAACACATCCAAGCTGGTTGTTCAATTCTGATACCCTTTCCATTTGTTGGCCAGAGTGACAAAACTGCAGTCAGTTTAAGAGGTGTGTTGTGCCTCCCACCTCTCACCACTATTTGTTCAGTGTTTGTTTTACAAGGCATCTGTCTGGGTAAATATATTCCTCAATAATCACATCCAGTAGTTTCATCTCAGCTGGATATGCAAATCAAATGTCCCCAAACTGATAAAGGTTTTGTCTCACTGATCCCTCAAGGGGAATAGTTACAATAATCCAATGATAGCTACTTATGAAGTATTTACATATTAAGTAAGTATTTACATGATAAGACTCACACCACTATTGTTCATGATAAAGTGCTAATTTCACAGATTTCACAGCCAGACCAGACAGAAGAAAGAGAAGATAAGGTGAGGAACAAGTCAGACTAATGACTGCTCTACAGTTGATCTCTCCCCACTGCCCTGCTCTAGCAGTTTTACCTCTTGCAGAATTTCATTGGCCAAAAACCGTCTGTCTCCTTCCTCCACCTGAGGGTTTGTTATTGATGTCACATGTCCAAGGTCCCCTGAGACAAAGAGCAAGCAGCTGAAGTGTAATGAAGCAAACTGAAGTCATTCCCCAACAAAAACCTGCACTTTATAGGCACCAACAGAGAAATACTGAGTAAGAGAGCAGGCCTGCTCCTAACTCAGGAATCTGCACTTGGAAACAAGTACATGAATTTTCTGTGATTTGTCTTCTTAGAGGAATTAATTCTGGTGAGTAATTGGGGCATTCATGACTATCCTATCAGTTCTCTGTGCAAGTCTCTTCAGCCACAGGACACAGCAGTCTCAGGCAGTAATGGGCAGCCCTAACCTTAGGCCAGCTGTAAAGTAGGCTAAAACCTACCGATCTTATACACCACACCAGGAGAGAATTCATCTTCACTGTCACTCTCCTCCTGCCCAGCAGGGCCTGAAACTGCCAGCTTGTGACAGATGAAGATATTACCTGCAAGACAGAGAAGTTTAGCAATAAGGTGATACCAGTAGTCAGGCTGTAGCAGCCTGACAACTTTGTCAAAATCCCACCTGTCAAAGTAGTTAAGCTTTGCAGCCAGAGAAATTATGCACATGCTTCCCACCCAGTAGTCAGCTTCCTGCCCAGCTCACATTCAGCCACATAGCTAGCTTAAGACAGTTGCATCCTGTGCATAAAATATCCCAGTGAAATCAGCTTTCCCCTCCCTCTGCCCTCTATGGGAGAAGCATAATGTCAGTAGGAAAAAGGAGTTCCCCTCTAAGAATATTAACTATGTGACAGAGGGGAAGTATTGCCCTGGAGGTGACCACCCTGAGCTGCAGAGAGGAAACCTTGTTACTATTTTTGCAGCGACTTAATCCCCTCAAGGTAACTAAACACACAAGAGGCAAGTGTTGTGCAACATGACAGCAGTAAATAAGGAAGTCTCCAGCTTCCTGGCAGCCCTACTTGCTTTATCAGTTTGAAGGTGATTCCCATGAGATAGGATTACAAATGTCATGAGACAGGAGTAAAATGCTGCCAACAATCAGAGAAGGCTCAATTTTAGAACAGCAGTAGTGGCATAAATCAAAATAAAAAACCCCAAACCACCATACACAAGACAAGGGCAAGGTCCTCTTTTCTTTGGAGCACTACAATCAGTCCACTCAGAAGGATTTATTACAGGTCCTGCCCCTGAGGGTTCACTAGAAAAACCCTCCACAAAGGAGGAGGGCACTCTACTTACTAGGCTTGATATCCAGGTGCACAAGGCCAGAGTTGTGGATGTATTTTAGTCCCATGGAGACTTGCAGCAATATTTCCTTTAGCTCTCCTTCTGGGAAATACTGCCCATGCTTTGCATTTTCCAGCAGCACATCTTGAAGACTCCCACCTAGGGGAAAACAGTCAGTCTGAGACCTGACAGAGGTTTTATGGAACACTTGGAGGCTTGCTAGTGACAAACCCCAACCCCAGCAGCTCTGTGTGCTCTAGTGAGCAAACTTGGACATCACCACTTGGCTTCAGCCTTCCCACTGCCCTGGAATGCCCAGCCTGCTGCTCAACAAGGATGACCAACTGCAGTTCTAACCCCAGCCTACAGCTCTACTTCCTGCCAGGAGGGCTGACCTGTTAGTGATGCTGGTGCTGCTGCGAGTGACCAACAGTAAAATTAATTGCTTCTGCTGTGCTTGGATACAGAAAGCAGGTGTAGGAGTGATGGAACAAGGAAATTAAGTTCCCACTAGCAGATTTCTGACTGAAAAGCATTCTACATCAACATTCTACATAGTTCTGTGAGTGTCCATCAAGACACTTCGGCTATTTCAGAGCTAGAAGATATCATAGCCTCTGTCTCCACCAGCTTACTTTTGAGCACCTCTTCTTCAGCCTCAGACATTCAGCCACCAGAACACAAGCCAGACACTGATGCTGCAGCAATGAGCACATTTTGTGTTTGCCTCCACCAGATTTTAGAGCAATACTCCAAACAGCTGTCACGAGCCCCAAGACTACAGTTGCAGTCAAAAGATGAACATTGCATATTTGCTTTCAGCAACTCTGGTAGCTAAAGGCATCTTTTCCAATTTCTCTCAAGCAGTGGTATTGCCAAGGGCAAACTTCAGTAGGAGCTTACCACCCTGCCTGCAGCACCCCATTTATACTTTGCCTCATCATTTACTCCATTCCTCTGCAGCTATAAACCCCTTTCTTCTAGTCAGGATGCAAGGTGCCTTCATCCAACCAGTCCCTACCCACCTCCATTAAGAGGAGGTTTGCCAAGATACAGTGACTCAGCGGCTCTTGAGTCACTCATATCAGGTGTTACCTGGACAGCCCCAGCACAACCCTGAGCATCAGAATGGGGAATGCTTTTCCAGGCCAGTCAAAACAGAGAAACAGTTTTCAAATCCCAGAAATACAAAATTTCATTGCTTCTAAAACATTAGCACCACTTAGAGCTTCACCTAAATATTATGTGCCCTTACTGGATTCTCCACAGGAATGCAGCCCCGGGGCAGTTTGCTTTCTTGTAAGCCCAAACACCCACATTTAAGTACAAAAGAAGGGAACTTTGCCCATGCTGGGATGTCAGGCCTGAAGGCAGTGCAGCCCTTACCATTGCAGTGCTCGTTCTGGATAATCATGTGATCGTCCTCCGCCCAGGCCGAGTAGTAGCGCACCACGTGGGGGTGGTGCCCCAGGACAGCGTGGGCATAAACCTCCCGTAGTGCCAGCTGCCTGGGGGGGCACACATGGAAAAAGCTGAGGTGACAGGCTGCCAGAGGCTACTTGGCACCAGAGAGAAGCCCTGCTTTGCAGCCTGAAAGTCCTGAACCCCTCTGTTCCCCCTTTCTCTCAGGTTTTGACAGACTGGCTCAGGCAAAACCTGCCCTTGCTCAAATGCCCTGAGCAGCTGTTAAAGAAAATAATTGCTGAGCAAATCTTTTGTTAAAGAGGCAAAGGCAGCAGCAGCTTCAAAGTCTTTGCTTTAGCTACAGGACACCACAAGCTGGTCAACACAGGTAAGAGTAGTTCTGGCCATACAGCAAGGCAGGGACAGCAGTATGTCTGTCAAATAAACTTCTTGACAGTTACTATAAAGAAACTGTCTGGATGGACCCAAGGTGTTCAGGTATTCCATCCTCTCACTTTGCAGTGCACGTGACTTCTTCCTTCCCTAGACATTTACATCCAATAGTTGTATGGTGGTATCTTCCCCCACTCTCCCAGCTGTTACTTGTGTGCAGCAGTAGCCAATTTTTGTTCATGCCACCCATCAGATACTTTTAGATCCACACTCCCTCCTTCCCATCACACCTCTCAAGAACATGCCCATCATTTCAACTGGCAGTTTCCAGCAAGCACACTCACTCATCTGAGGATCCTGCCAGAGGCCTTTTGGAGCGTTTGATGGCATAAACACATCCATCAAGGCGTTTGATGCACTTGTAGACAGAGCCAAATTCCCCCACACCAATTTTTTCTAGTTCCAGGAACTCCTTCTTGTAGCGGGAAACCATATTGCTCGCCTTCAGAGGGTATCTCTGCAAAGTGACAAAAGCAGCAGAGACAAACAGGAGCTGAAAGACTCAATAGCTGTCATTGTTTTAGAGGTGTGTGACACTTGCTGTCACTGAGCACCCACATTGCTCCCTCTCCCATTCTGGCTGTTCATCCAGGCATATGTGCAGGTGTGTGGCCAGTTCTTGAAATTAGCTTTCACTTGTGTTTTTTCTGACCACTTTAAGGCCACCTTTCCTGTGGGTTAGCCAAGTTGCAGGTTTGGTTAGTTTTATATAATCAGGACTTGTTAGCCATAGAGGTAGAAATCGTAGTTAAGGAGAAATTTAGTCTAGTTGGCTGTATATGCCTAAGCCTCCTTGGGTTGCTGCCATGAAATCCCTTCTCCTGATAACTCCATCCCTGACTGATGGAGACAGTCAGGGATGAACAGCAGGCAACAACAAGGTATTAGCCCAAAGACAGGACTTGAGAAGCCCTCAGGTCTATTGCCTATTTTGAGCTCAGGAGAGGAGCTTGGTGTTTTGGCTCTGTGTGACCCCAGCTATGCAAGAGCAGCTCTGCCCTGGCAGCTGAGGTTGTCTGCAGCCAAGGCCATTCTGTATCAGCTCAGACTCTGCAGGTTTGAAGCACCAGCTGTTGGCTAATGGCAGATCAGCTGGTCTCAGTGTATTTGTCTGTATTCCCACTGATATCTCACCCAGAGACACTTTTCCACAAAGAGTTGAAAGCTGGCAGAACTGTTGGAACATAATTATTGCTACAATAATGGCCACTAGGGATCTAGGAACTGCTGGTACTGCTGGGAGAGTGATGCCTACTGGCAGGGAAAATAAGTAAAAAAAAAGATAAGCACTGGGGCATGAAGTGAACAACAAGAGTGGTCTAAGTGATTTTTCTCCATCCCTTCTGGGGACAGCAGCTCATGTTGCTCAGTGGCTTCCACAGAAACTGCTGTGGTTAGTTTATGGTACAGAGGAGGAGGTAAGAGTTGGTCCTCACAGCCAGTAAAATGTGGCTCACATGAAAGAGCAGCCCTTCCCAATAGGTTGCATTTCATAAGGCAGCTGTATTTCACACTAGGCTAAGAAGCTTGGCAGTACAAATACCTCCTAATACACAATCTCATTAGCAACCCAGCGGAATAATAGTCCAGTAATTCACAAGTTACTTGAGACTTTCTTCTAGGTAAGACAACACTTGTGGCGGCCTGGATGTTGCCTGGTAGCAGATTTGCTCTGCCGGTGTAGTTTTTCCAGGGAGCCCATTTGCCTGCAATCCCAGTCTCCCCGGCTAGAGGGTACCGTTATCCTTCCATAAGCCTGGCCATTGCAGTGACAAACAACAATTCCACCTTTTCCAAGTTTGTCATCTCAAACAAACGTTAACAAAACATTCAGCTTAGGCCTTCTCTGTCATAGCTATTCATCCTCTGGCACGGTGCCATGGTTTCTACTCCAATAACAGAATAAATCCCATCAAACACCAAGCTTTTACAAACATCTTATCCACCCTGTGGGAGGAAAATGTACAGACTCTCACCTTTATAGGCAGCTCCTTTTTAACCTGGCTTCCTGGATGAGGATCATTCCTATAACAGAAGGTTGGGAAAGTCTGTTGTATCATTTCAGTGCAGCAATCCAACTGGGTTTGAAATTAAAACACCTTTCAAATAAACCTCCAAACCTTGCTTCACATCCTAATTATGTATTTTATAGAGTTGATAAACAAGTTTTTAGTTGAGGTCTTAAAGACTGCAGTCCCAGGTTAGGAATTCTTTGTTTCCATTTAGGAGGCCTCCACAAAGTGATTCCAGCACTGCCCACAGGACATTGGTGCCTCTGGAGAGGCCACATTCTCCTGGCCTCCTTATTCCTGCTGAAGCTGCAGCCACAGCACTAAAGAGAGCTGTTGATCCCCCACTTTCCTTCCTGAACAGAGGCAATGATTGATTTTTATTTATACTTCTGTTACCTTTATACATCTGCTAACATTTACTCTACACCAATGAATACTACAGAAGCAGATGATTCATTGTTAGCAAATAAGTCCAGATACTGAACATCTCCATTGCTTATCTCCTTCCACCAGTCTGATTTCAGTCTGCTGCCCGAGAGCAGCTCACTTACAGCTCTCCTGCAGCCTTCCTCTTGCCATTAGGATGGAAGAGCGTTTGTCGGTAGGACTCAGGTGTGAAGGGGTTAATGTTGACAAGAGGAGCGTGGGAGGAGTCCTCAGAGTCAGCGCGAGGAGTGAGCCTCAGGTGTCGGAAGCCTTTGGCCGGGACCTTTGTTGCAGATGAAGGAAAGGCTGTCTTCGATAACAGGCTCTGTGTTGAGAGAGGAAAAAATAAGTGGCAAATAAACCAGGACATTTTTTTGTTGCTATTTCAGAATAAAATTCTTGTTCTCCTGTAACTCAAGGAGAGCTCAGCTCCCTTCCTTGGCAGAGCTGAATCATTAAATCCCTGTGTCCCTAGTTTAGTACCCACAGTTTTCATTTTCCACAAAGCATTCCATTCTTTGTTAAGCCCTTTCATAGTCTATTCCCTGCTCACTTGGGTGAGGCCTGCAGAGCCATTTTGGCAATCACAGTCCTCAAGAGGAGCCAGCTGCTCCCCTTTCCCTCCTACAGAGAGGCAGAAATTGCATCATATGTTGCATTAACATGGAAGACCTAGTTCTGCCAGGCATGGACCATTGCATCAGTTCAGTCAGGATGGGTTTGTCAGGAGATGAGCTAGAATACAGCCAGATTTCCCAGCACTAAGCAGCATTAGGATAGGGGATGTTGCTAGAAATATTTTTTTATATAGCTACTAGCAAAGAAAAATGAACCCATTTCTCCTCATGAGTAAAAACCAGAGTTTCAGAAATTTAAATTCAGAAGAAACCTCTGGATAGTTCACCTTGCCACAGAACACCTTGGACCATAGAAATCATATTCAGCAGTCTTGAGCTGAAGACAGAAATCTACTCTGACTTGACTCCTTCAGTAACCATGAGCTTTTAAAAAAATGTGTTTGGTTTTGACTTGTTTCAGCTTCAAGAGAGTGGTTTACAGTCTAAAGCATTATTTAAGATCGTGTTTTTAGTTGAAAGTCCTTTAAGAGCACAGAAGTCTCCCTGTTGAAGACCAAGGCACTCATATCTTGACAATCCCACAGTGGCCTCACCAATAAAGTCCTGGTGCCACATCTCCACTCACATCTGGTGGCTCTGTCTGCAGTTTTAGACAGGGCTCTGCTGTCTCATCCTTTCTATCCCTTTCAAATGTTCTAAGGCCAACACTCCCAGGTTGGTCTACAGGCCAATTTAGGCCCTTTGGAGCCCATCTTTTGCAGCATCCTTGGGAAACAAGACCTTTATCCCAGGAAAGAAAGGAAGAGAAATGGTTGATTTCATGTGATTGCTGCTTATGGGCTACAACATGCCAAACTACAAGCAGCATGTTTTGAATCAGCCAGCCAACATGTTATCCAGACAATGCACACCCTGAAAGCAGCCTTCACTACCTGCAGCCCATCTGGTCTGGAAAAGATTTTTATACACCTCTGTTGTGGTTTAACCCCAGCCAGCCACTAAGGCCTCTGCTTTTGAACCCTTTGCTCACAACTACAATGCCTTCCTCAGTGGGATGGGGGGCAGAAAAAGGGAAAAACTGTGGGTTGGGAAAAGAACAATTTAATGATTAAAATAAAATATACTCACTATTATTGCTATGAAAAGAGAAATAAAACCCAAGACAGACAAGTGATTCACAATTGCTCACCACCTGCTGACTGATGTCCAGCCCATCCCTGGGCCCTAATCAGCCCCTCCTGGCTAATTTCCTTCTGTTTATATGTTGAGCATGATATTCTATGGTATGAATTTTCCTCTGGTTTGTTCCTGGCAGCTGTCCTGGCTATGGAGCCACACAGCTGCTGGTGCTTCTGCTCACTGGCAGAACATGGGAAACTGAAAAGTCCTTGACTTTGGGTAAACACTTCTCAGCAGTAACCATGTTTTAGCAACACTGTCCTTAAGCCCAAAATCACAGTGCAGTGCCAGTTACTAGGACAAAATTAACTCCATCCAAAGCAAGGACAGCTTCTCACCTATGTTAAGGTGAGATTTAAGGAGATTTCTTATAAAAGATCACTGCAGGAAGTTTTTGGAGTGGTGCCTTTTAGTTTGCTTTCCCCTAGAGAGTGGCAGGCCATTCCTCAGTAAATATTGCCACACAGTCAATCATATAAGGAGGATCATCCTTCTCTTCACATAATCAGGTTTTTGGAGGAGGAGAGAAGTCAAAGCCTAGCTCAGAAGCATTAAAGCACTGATCCTCTGTGTACCAATTAAGCAAAGGAGTGAACAATCTATCAGTAGAGCAGGAGCATTGAGAGAAGACCAACAGCTACACTTCACTGCAGGCCTGGACTGCTTGGAGCCATGCACACACCAGAAATCACCCAGGAACAGAGAAGCTGGTGCCAAGTCTCCACCTGTGCTTACTTAAGACAAAGAGCAGCTGTATTATACTCTCTCCAAGAAGTTACACATAAAACAAGGGCTGGGATCATTCTCCCAAGAAACTGGCTCGGTAGCCAAGTTGTATTTTAGGACAGTGACACAGGTGAAGAGAGGTTAACTCCCCTCCACAGGCTCACCTTGGTTTGCCACCCCTTCCATAGGAGATTTGACTGCCCTGAGAACAAAGCCCTGCTTTCTTCAGATTTGCTGAGCAACTGTTTCACGCAAAAAGAAACACTGTGGCACCAGACAACAAGCTGGCTGGAGCTGACCTGTCCTGCCAGGTGAAGTACGCATCTCAGCCATAAAGCCATTTCCAATTTTCAAGACAAAACCCATTAGCATCCAAAAATGTGCTGAACAGAGCAGCAAGTGCAGCTGCCCACATCCAAGCTCTCCCCCAAACCACGAGATGCATTTGTCTCCTACAGAGGTGCCACAGACCTGCCCTTACCTTAGGAGTGTGCGGGGTGTCACAGAGCTGCAGCTTTTTCCAGGTGATGTGCAGCGGTGTCTCAGGTTTGCTCCAGCTCTTGCTCACAGTTGGGGAAGACTTCAGGGTGGGACTCATCCAGGCTTTTGTTCTCCCCAGGAAAATCTCACTAAGCTTTCTCTGAGGGGTTGCTGGCAGAGGACTGCTCTCTTGCCATTTCTGGAACTCTGAGCTTCTGGGGGGGCTCAAGCTCAGGGAGTCCTCCTCATTTACACTTCTTTCTTCACTCTCTTCACCACAACTGGAAAAGTCCAGCCGCTGGATGAATTCGTTGTTGTTGTCCCAGTCATCCATGTTAGCACATGAAACAGAACAGGTAGAGCTGATACTGGCCTGTTTTGTGAGAGAAACAGGAAGGCAGCATTATTTACAGATAAGCTATCTTCTTCCTTGCTTCATCACATGCATCAGTTCTGCTGACCACACTCTGAAATCCCACATCCACAGAAACCTTGGTCATTCATCAGTGTAACTAGCCAGCACTGGTTAAAGAAGGGCACCCCAGAATTACCAGGTACAAAGCCATTCCACTACTGCTCATGTAAAAACAGATTTTTGCTTTTTGCCTTATTGGCATAAGTCAGATACAACTCAGAAGCCACTGCCTTTGCCAGTGAGTTTCCAAGAGAACTCCTCCATCCCCTATTCCCATCACACAAGGAAACACATACTAAAGAATAACACACACAGCCTGCACTCACTCTCTTCTACATCAAATTTCTCAAGCAGGAGGAATATGCCACGCTACATACAGCTGTAAAAGCAGAGGGTGCCCCAAGGAGTCACCAGATACCCCACAGACAGCCTCTCTCCTGCCCTGGACCATTTATAACCACCCCACACCTGAGCCAATGCTAATGGGAAACATCTGGAGCTTGGCAGCACCTGTCCACAGTTGCCTGGTGGATGAGGAATTCTCTCTGGATGTGGATTTGCAGTGCCAACAGCCAGCTTTGCAGGGAGCTTGACTCCCTCTCAGTCTGAGTCATCTCCCTGCTCCTGCATGCTGATCCCTTCTCCAGCTTCCTGGGGCCTGTAAGGGGAGTGATGCTTGCTGACAAGCTGTCTGCTCCATAATCCCATCAGAGATCCAGCCTTTGTGGGCTTTACCTTTACCGGTATACCCCTGTGATGATGGGCCCTGTGTTTCCGCCTTTAAGATTGAATTTCACTTCCTGCATTTAGATGTGTGTTAGTTTGGGCAAGCATTGAAGCCTGCATGGAGAGGTCATTAGCCTAATTTATGATGTACAGATTGATGAATGTATCATTTATAAGACTTCAGGAGAGAGTCAGGAGCCAAACACAGGTGTGGGTGCAGCTTCCCATTCGAGGTTCCAAAGGAGAGGAGGGAGGAGCTGTGCTGGGGAAGGCAGCCCCAGAGGTGGGGTCCCTCTGTTGCTCCCTGGGAGCAGGTCAATGTCTCCCCTCACTGCAGCTCTTTGTAAAAAACAGGAATCTTCTGAGCCTTTGGCAACCTGTGTTTCAAAGTGGGACTAGAGCAAGTTTTAATTGGGAACAAGGTTACAGCAGCCTTTTTTCTTAGCCTTGAGCAGCTGCCAGAAGGACGTGCAGAGATTGGAAGTGGCTGCAGCCCATAGGAGATGGGTGCTTGGCAGAAGCAGCACCTGCTTTCCTTTGCACACATCAAGGGCAATTCCCACCAGAACACACAGGACCACACTGGGCTGAGGTCTCTGTGCTCTCCTAACCTGTTCCTTCAGTGAAAAGTGTGGCCTTATGGGTCTCTGAAATTGCTTGTTAATACTGTGATGAACAATTCATTTGATACAGAAATGATTTGTATCCAATTCACCAAAACAGCCTCAGGAGGACATGCCAGGAGCCCAGTAGTGGTTGGATCTGGCCCAGAGGTTGCAGTATTTCTTGCAGGCACAGAGCTGTTGCTGCCATGCAGCCTCTCTTAGCCTGAAATGCAGCTGCTGCATCTCCCTGTGCCTTATCCTGAGCGAGGTCAGCCTGGCAGTGCCAGCACTGGCTGCTTTCTGCTGGGACAAGCTGTGTCTGCAGCATCTGGCCAGCTGAGATCCAGGGCCACTTCAGTACTGCTGTGATCTGACTGCATTCATCAGATGTTCAGTACCTGAAGCATTAGACTGAAATATATTAATTCTGAAGAAATAATGTTTTTAGTCCCCATGACTACATGTTTTTAATACCCAGAAAGGAAATTCCTCCAGACCAGTCTTCAATCCCACCTTAAACAATTTTAAAACTTTTTCCCTCTGCTCAGGATTTAGAGGAACTATTCATTTTTCTAAGGAGGGATGTGATATTTAAAGGAGAAAACTTGGACCTGCTGTGTAAAGAGGGCCCAGCTTATTCATCTTGCATTTTAAAAATAAAAGCTACCCCACTTTCATTTACATTTTTCCTGACTGTTCAAAGACCTGATGATAATTTCCTGAGCCTTCACCTGGCAAGAAAAGGTGTTCATTTTCTTTTGAAGTAGAGTTTTTATTTCTAAAAGGGTAATATTATCTTCCAGCCTAAATCATTTCCATTTTGGTGAAATAATAAAACAGTAGAAAATGTGGTCTTTGTTTTTTGCATGTATGCAACAAAGAGTGTACCCTCAGCAGGCCCAGATTTCTGGCCAAAACCAAATCAATTGTTCTGGTACCACCAGGTCCCTTGTCCCACGGGTTTTTTCAGCAAAGCTGGGAGCTCAGAGCATGATGATGTTTCACACATCTCAGAGCCAGCACTGGCAGCCACTGCTCCCTGTCACTGCTTGCTCTTCCCACTGCATCCCCTCCCTCCTGCTGGGGCAATACTGGTGTGACTGCACTGCTGAGGGGACCAGGAACAGCTCTGCACCACAAATAGCTCGTGTGGGTCATGAAGGAATTCTTATTTGGGATTCATTTCCTACGTGGATTGCTGTGGGACAGACACTTGACATTTGTAGCAGCACTACTGTGGAGATGAAGATAGAAATGAGCTGTCACTTCAGCATCACCAACATGCAAAAATATATTCATCCAAATGAAGATTGGCACTGTCTATACAGTTAAAGTAAAGCATGTGGCCAAGTATTTGCAGAATCTGGCTTTTCTTTACACAGTAACAAAATATTGTGCAGGGTTTGTTTCTTTTTTTCTTTACCAGTCACCTTCTATGAAAAACTCCATCTGCTAAAAACCACCTACTCTGGTCTATAGCTCTGCAAAGTAAACTTGTGCATAGGCTTTGCAAAACAAAATGCCCACTCAGTGTTGGAGCTGTCTGAAATGAAGCTCACAGCAAATGGATGCTAATGTTACCAGAAAAAAGAGAAAAAACCCAAACCCCACTGCTGAGGAAACTGGATGATAGGTTTCTTAATGGGGTATTGAACACTCAGAATTGCTCAACAGGAAAAATGTTAGACAATTAAGGCTTTTATGACAGTATCTTCTTTTTAATTGTGGCCTGCTTAATTGGGCAATTCAATTAATCAGAAAGACCTAGGAACCAAGTTGATCCTAGTGACACTTAATGACATTGGTGGTGGCATAAGGAGGACAGTAATTACAAAAAGTTGGCTGACTGTAGATGCCTTGGTCATGCTTCTGTCCCCATCTTTCAATCTGCTTCTTCCACCCAAAACTGTTTCACATCCTTCTGTAGCACACACGTACATAAATACACATATATATGTACATATATATATGTACAAATACCAGTATGTACTGGATCAGTAGCCCTTCAGATTTGTGGCTCGCAGCTTCCACCACAGCCGTTTGAGGGGGTGCGAGCCTGCCCCCGTTGCTCTGCCCAGTTCCCGCGGCTTTCCCAGCAGGACGGCTTGAACGGGGCTGGGGGACGCAGCTGCTCGGCGTTGCTGTCCCAGCCTGGGGGGGGACAGAGGGCGGGCAGCTGGCTCTGCCCGGAGCGAGCAGGTGAAGCACGGGCAGACGGACTGTCCCCAGCCTGCCGTGCTCCTCCAGGAGCCGGCACCGGGAGCTCCGAGCCGGGATCTCCTCCGGCTGCCCCGCGGCCCCAGCCCCGCCCCGCCGGTGACACCCCCGTGCTCCCGCCCCTCGCTTCCCGCCCCCCGCCGGTGCGGCGCGGGGGGTGCGGCTCCGCTCGGCTCGGCTCGGCTCAGCTCAGCTCAGCTCAGCTCAGCTCAGCTCAGCTCAGCTCAGCTCATCTCTGCTCGGTTCATCTCGGCTCGGCCCGGCTCGGTTCATCTCTGCTCGGCTCGGTTCATCTCGGCGCGGCCCGGCTCGGCTCATCTCTGCTCGGCTCATCTCGGCTCGGCCCGGCCCGGCTCATCTCTGCTCGGCTCGGTTCATCTCGGCTCGGCCCGCCTCGGCTCGGCTCCGCTCGGCCCGGCCCGGCCATGGTGGAGCGCTCGGACGAGGCGCCGCTGCTGTTCTGGGCCGAGGGCCCCGCCGTGTCGGCGCCGCCGCCCGCGGCCGAGCCGGGCAGCAGCGGCAGCGGCGGGCGGCGGCTCGGCGGCGGCTGGAGCGCGGCTCCGTGGGACGGCGAGGGGCCGGCGGAGGCGGCGGGGCCGCAGCGGGCCGAGGCGGAGGAGGACCAGATCGTGGCCGTCTTCGTGGTCACCTTCGATCCCCGCACGGGTAAGCGGCGGCGGGAGCGGGCGGGCCGGGGCGCGGGGGCCGGGCCTGGGGCTCCCGGTGCCGCTGGACTAAGATGGATGCGGCCGGGACCGGGCTTCCCTTGGGGAGCGCTCCCCCCGCATCCCGCCTCCCAGGGACCGCTCCTCCCGCCGCGCTGGGGCAGCGTGGCCGGACCCCGTGCCGAGCGGCCGGCGGGAGCCGGGCTGCCCTCTGCCCCCACCGGGGACCGCGGCTTCACCGCACGGCTGCCGGTGTCGGGACCGGGGGCCGTGGGCATTTGCCGAAAACGGAGCACAAGGGGATTGGCTCTTGATTTCCATCCCGCCGAGAAGAAGTTCTGGCGGGAGGAAGGCGCCGCGTCTGGTGCCGCTCCGAGGAGAGGGATGGGTGTATCTCCACGGCACAGGGAGTTTGTGGACGGCGCTGGGGCATCCCCCGTGCTCCGCACAGATTTAGGCCGAGCCTCTGCCCAGCGCTGCTTGGAGGGCACCAACCTGTTAGCAGCATCTTGAGAGCATCCTTCTGTCTCCGTGGAGGCCTGCCCGCAGCTATCGGTGATGGATGGCGTTTGTGGCAGGCGTAAATCCGGCAGGCTCGCAGGGAACGATCACCAGCAGCAGCGGCTCAGCTGCGTGTTTCTTGGTGACCACTGTGTTTAGAGGCTGGCCTCTGTGGGATCTCTGGGACTTAGTGCTTTAAAGGAGTGCTGCGACCCAGGAGGGCAGAGGAGAGGGGCAAGGGAATGTATTTCTACTTCTCACGGCTATATCCATCTCTCTCAGTGTTATTGGACTGTGCTGTTGTATCACTACTGACAGAGGTTATTAATTTCAAACCTGTAAGTCAGCATTTCAGAGAATGTCTTAACTTTGTTTTCCTAGTCCCACTGCTCCCACAGTATCCACCAAACAGGATGTAGGACACAGATAGGAAGTTAGCACCTGCCTTGCAGCTGTGAACACAGGTACTACTGTGCAGAGGGGTCTGATGTGCTGAGACACATTGTTGGGTCTTTTGGTTGCCAGGCACCAACCTGGGGTTCAAAGGCAAGAGAGAGATTCAGGAGCCCATTTACATCCAGGTGTGAGACTGAGCTCCTCTTTCTTCTCTAGACAGGCACTGCCTTAGCAAATCCACAGCAGAAGTACAAGAGACAGGGGTCTGTAAAGCACAGTGAAGTTAGTTCATCAGTGGGAGGGGAAAGTACCTGACATCCTGCTCACAAGAGGGCCTTGGTAGTGAAGACTGAATGCCAGTCTTGAACTGAAAATCCTAAGGAAGTAGAGAACAGGACTTAGCTGCTGGAGTGATGCGTTGTCAGCAATGCCCACTGTCAGACAGTATGGCTGCTGTGTCCCAAAACACCCCAGGATTTTGAGAAGTTACCGTTTCATACAGCCCCAGAGGGAAGTGTCTTCAGTCTAGAAGTCATTCACTCATAAAAATCTGAAATAAGATTGGATGTCATCTTTCCACCAGGAGATGGAAAATGGAGGTGTTTCTCCTAAGTATCCGAAACATGAAAGAGTCCGGGTGACTGCAGCAACAGCAGGTTGCCTTTCAATCCGACAGCATATGCCTTCTGTGAAATTGTGAGATTTTCTTGAGAGCTGGCAGAAAGCTGAGCTTTCTCAGGAGTTTTTCTGAACCAGCTGTTGCTTTGAATGAAGTCCAGGGAAAGTTGGGAAACAGCTCTTCTCACATCTGATGTGCAGTTAATGCTGGGTGTCATCAGCCTTGGAGTAGTCTGTCAAGTCCAGGAAGATTCAGCCTCCTGCTGCTACCCAGCATGGATAATAGGACTGTGAGCAATATACCAGTAAATGTCAGCTTTACAGCTGGGGAGCAAAGTGCCCTGTGGAGGGTGTGGACTTGGAAGAACATCATGAAGGTGCAGTGGTGTGAACTTGCTGAGGTCAAAAAAAAAAATACAGAATTACTGGTAAACCACATCAGATAGTGTGAGGGACTTCTGTAATGTTTGTAAGGGTAGCTGGTCCTTGTGTATGACTTACAGGAAATCATCCAGTTAGTGTCTGAGCTGGAAACAGCTCCTGCTTGATCCTGCCCAGGAAAAGCATGGACCTCCTTTGGCAGCTTGCTGAGGCACTGGAACAGCTGAATTTCTGGTGATAGCTGTGCAGGTGGTTATGCCAGGTAGTGTCTGCCCAAATACAGGCAAGTAGATTGGCAAGAGAGGTTCTACTGTAGAAGTATGAAGTGGTGACCATGCTAATAAAGAATGTAACAACTTCCGTACAAAATTTAGAAGGGCTTGAAGCAGAGGAGCTTAGTGTACAGCAGTTGCATGTGATGAGTTTCCAAAGGTAGGTTATGGGGTTGCCAGGTCACTGTTACAGTTCCAGTGTCCCTGTGACTGTCAGTGCTCATGTGAGTGACTGACATAAGAGCCAGAGGCAGCTTCTGAATCGCTGTCCTCACCTGCAGCATGGTGAACCTTGTGGCACTTGAGAAGGAGCTCTCTTCACTGCTGTTGTGGGACAGCTGATAACAGTCACCTTTGTGGAGGTCCCACACAGTCTGTTAGCTTAAAGGTCTGTGAGTAATAGACAAGGAGGGAAAAGAGGGAAGTAATGTGTTTTGCGCCAGTGAACATGCAAATATTCTGTTTTTCTGTCCCACATTTCTTCCGTGCAGGAAATGAAACGAGTGTGATGTTTAGGTTACACTTTTGGCTTCTCCTGTCCTGGCACAGCATGGTAGCACTGCACAGTTGGGGACCCTAAAGCCCTCGAGAAACATCTAATAGTAAGGAGTGATGGGTGATGACCCTAAATGCTGGTGCCAATATCTTCTTTGTGAGGATGTGAAAATCCAGTGGAAAGGAAATACAAGGGAAAGAGGAAGAACATCCTTAACTTTGCACACTAGAATATGAGTGCTGGTTCAGACCTGACCTGGAGGTGGGAGATAGCTTCCAGGAGATCAGATCTGCAGATCTGACTCTCAGCAGAATCACTAGTCTGCTGTCTAATACTGGGTGACTCTCACTTGGAAAGTTTCCTGTGTGCACGAGAGCTGCTTTCTCCATGGGGAAGGGCAGTGCTTCCTGTTTTTCTACAACATTGTTCCCTCCTCCCTCCTCTGGTTTCTCGGGCAGACTGGCAGTCCTGTTGCATCTGGGTGAAGTCTCTCCTTTGTTTGCTCTCCTGTTTCGCCAGACTGACTTTCCTACTTTTTAATCTCGGCGTTTGTTCTCCGACTGCCACGTCGCCCGTGTGCTCATAGGGCAAGGTGGCGTGAGGAACAGCCAGGAGCACAGCTGCAGGTTGCTCCTGACAGATCCCAGAAAAAAAAAAGCGCTACGTGATAGGTGAGCTGGTTTTGAGGTCACATGCAGGGTAAAGATCTGTTCCAAGGGCATCCTTTCCTTATTGCTGCTAGAACAGGCATTGTTTGAGCAATGTCCGCTTTAACGCCTCTGCAGCGGATGTGACACCTGACAGTGTTTGTGACTGAACTGAGCAAAGCCCATCTTCCTCTGCTCTTGCCAGCACTCTCACCTATCAATCTCTGAATCTACAGGTCATGACCAATTAGGGATGCTCTGTGGGGCAAGGCTTAAAAGCACATCTGGCCTTAACCACAGTTTCATGGTTATGAGGCAACAGTCTCAAGAGTTGACTTCCTCGCGCTTTCAAGGAAGGCTCTTGTGCCTTTAAAAAGCGAACCAAACAGGCTCACACAAGCCCCAAACAACAAAAGCCACCATCTATATATAATCTGCAAGCCCTCCAGGGGAGCGTGCAGGCTGCTATGATGTCAGTGGCTCTCTCTGCCAGCCTTTCACACGCCTCAGAGGCCGAGGCTCCGCACAGCAGAGCTCTGTGCTCTCGCCTGTCACTGCACAGGGCTGCGCTCGGGGTCACGAGGCTGCTGCTGCTCCCCGGCTCTGCGGGAGAGCTCTGCTTGTGCACTGCGAGTGGGCTCTTGGATGCACAGCTCCTCCTGTTGCCATGCCTAATGCTGTTGGGTTTTTTGAAGTCCTTGCCAGGCAGGGCTGGGGGAGGTCTACTGAATCTATGTGAGAAGAAAAATAGCCTATTTAAATGTCAGTAGCTAAAGCCCTATTCCTGTGCAGGCATATACTTGTGCAGTATGAGTAATGAGACAAAAGACAGGCTTCAGAAATGAGGCCTCAGATTTAAATATCTCCAAGAGTCTTGGCTGAGTGTAAGGTCCCTCCATATGTACGCTGTCTGTGCAAGCACTGCTGGAATGTTCATCCCAAAGGGCAGAGAAAGGAGTGAACCAGTAGGAAGCACCTTTGTGCTGCACCTGCCATTGCATTATCCTGAAGAATTTTGGTTTGTTTGCCTTGTTTTTAAAACTAAGCCACATGACTTCAAACGCTGTGGGCAGACTGACAGAGAACAGAAACTCGGTGGGCAAATTTGGAGCACATCTCAGTGCAGTGGGAATGTCCAGGTGAGCAGGCTGGGCTCTGAAGTGCTGTCATGGGAAAGTGTAAGAAGTCACCCCTTTTTTGGTCCATGTTAAACTTGTTGGACTTCATTTGCTTTAGGGACATTTTGTAACTTCTCTGATATCATCTGTTCCAGGATCAGGCTCCTCAGGTGGCCTTTTCCCCTGAACAACTGCATGCTTTCTGGCTGGGTTGGCAGGTGACAGATGTTTGCTGATCTTGATCTAGCTTGTAATTTATGTACTTTTTTGTTGGTTATTCTAGCATGCACAAACACATTGCAGTACTTGGATCACCTCAGCCTCCATATAGAGCTTCAGGTAACTCCTCCTATCCTAAAGAAAATAGGAGAGACTTCAGGGAAGAAGTGACGACTTGCGTGATGGCTTAGGGGTTTCTGTTTGACCAGGTCTGCCAAGCACAAGCAAAGAACAATTTTAGTGGTGGTGTGAGCTATCCCAGAAACTCATCCTAAAGAGCAACAGTCTGTCCTTTGGTTCTTTCTTATGGGATGGATGCTTGTGTAGACCAAAGCTTACCCACCATCAGGTAAAATGATAGCTGCTCTGTAATTAAGCTTATCATGGATAAATCCACAAAATAGCACTAGCTTCAGAAGTGGCCCCAAATGTCCTGCAGTGTCTGTGTGTTGTGCTACAACAAGTAACATTTGCAAGTGTGGAGTATTGTATGTCATGCACTGTCTGTGACAATTTAGGAGTTCAGGAGTTGTGTTTAGGGCACTGTTACAGGTGTCCCAGGGTTAGAAAAGCAACAACTTGCTGTGTATTCAAGCTTACCCAAATTAATTTGCTTCTCTGCAGGCAACATGGTGGAATGGTGTTTACCCCAAGACATAGATTTGGAAGGTGTGGAATTCAAATCCATGGCAAGTGGGTCCCACAAAATCCAGTCAGATTTCATGTGAGTACATCTGAGCTGTATTACTTCTTCCTTTCTTAACTGTGCATCTACACCACCAGCACTTAATTCAGAACATGCAAGAAAAATACCTTCTAGGAAGCTAGGGTCCTGCAGAAAGGGGCTTGCTAAGCTGCTTCTACCTGTGCCAAAGATACTTGTCAGACACTTTCAGTATCATGTTAAGTATGAGCTAGCTGCAGGGATCTGCTGTATGACTGCATTGCCTGTGGAGACCAACCGGGGCAGGCCAGCTTCTCACTGGTGTGCAAATTTTAATGTGTACTGGGCAAATGATCTGCACTGCCACTATTGAGACTGTCAGCAGAGGCCTAGGGTGAAGGGCAAGGAATGGCAGAACTGAAATGGGAAGGATTTTTCAGGAAGAGGACTTAGAAAAATGTTCTTAACTCTGACAGGGTTTTTGGTTCCTTTAAATGTTGTTATAAACGGGTCTCACTCACTTTCTTTGCTAATTCCTTCAGGGGAAACACATAAGAGAGGACTTTTCTGCATTCTGCTAAGCTAATGTTGCAATGCAGCAATGTTTTGCAATGAACTGCAGTGTCACAATTCCTTTTGGTCAGGAATAACAGTTACTTTCTTAAAGGCATGTGAACTGAACTCTTGCAGTCAGATAATCAGAGTGTGCTTCAACGTGCTGGCACCCAAAATATGACCAAGTAGCTGTAGTGTACTCAAACCTGCGTTCACTGACTGAATCATACATTCTGTTGGTCTTCCTTCCAAGTTACTGATTTATATTTTCTGGCCTGTGACATGGCTGGTAGGGGCTTTAGTGGAAACTCCTGGGAACTCTTGCCTTAAATATTTTGTCTTGCTACTTAGAAGACTGGGGCACCCAAGGCCTGTCCAAGCCCTTCAGTTAGCGGGGTGGGATTTCAGGGAGCTCCTGGCAGAAGAAAATATATTCCCAAATCAGCAATTTTAGCTCTCAGTTACCTTTCTTCTTCTTCCCTCTTTTTAATACTAACCCTTTTGTCAAACCTTTGTCTGCAGTTATTTCCGGAAGGGGCTCTGTTTTGGCCTGGCCTGCTTTGCCAACATGCCTGTGGAGAGTGAGTTAGAGCGTGGTGCCCGCATGAAGTCTGTGGGCATCCTCTCCCCTTCCTACACGCTGCTGTATAGGTACATGCACTTTCTGGAGAACCAGGTCAGGTAAGTTCCCTTGGGAATGAGCCTGGCCATTCCCCACCTGGGAGAGGTAATGTTCCTTCTATGGAGAGCAGTTTTAGGCAAGTGAGAATTCAGTGACAGTGCTCTGCTGTGATTTCCTTGACTGGCTATTTCTCCAGAAAGTATTACATGTTCACAGTGTCAAGGAGACAAGGAACTGATGAGCAGCAGTCTGTTCCTTTCTTTACAGGCTAGTCAAATGATACCCAAACCCTGCTTATTGTAGGCAGACCTAAGTGTCACAGGGAGAGTTGAGAGAACAAGAAGTTCCCCTTTTCTCCTTCTGAAAACCATTTTACTAGGGGTTTACAAAAGGCTTGTAACTGTGTAATGGTGCTCCTGGCTAGCTGTGTGCTTCAGTTGTGTTGAGTGGATCTAGCAGCAAAAATGGTGATGGTAGAAAACTGTTCCTACCATCCTACCTGGTGATGGTAGAAAACTGTTCCTACCCCAACTCGTTGCCTATTTCAGTGTGTGTGTGTTCTCTGGCTGTACTGAGAGCTGGTTGTTCTGATGTTTCTTCAGCCCTCCTGGAATAATCTGTGCAGCTGAGGCACCCAGGATCCCTTTTAGCTGGGAGAGCAGATGTTTGCTGGGGGCAAGGCACTAAACAAATAGTCTGGAGATACTACAGATCTCCCCTTTTTTCCTTTCTTTTCCAGACACCAGCTGGAAATGCCAGGGCACTACTCCCATCTAGAGGCATTCTATGATGACAAGAAAGGAGTTCTCCCTGATAGCAAGGGCACCCCCAGCTCTCAGCAACCTGTCCACTGGCTGCCTTCCATCCACAGATACATGTACCCAGAGATGAAGGTGAGGCAGGTGCCTGAGGCCTGCAGGAATGGGCAGAGGGCTGCTGCTCCTTGCTGGTGCTTCATACTCCTTTATGTAAGCAGTCACTCCCACGCTTTGTAGGCTGCTTAGATAAGATTTTGTTACTTGGACCGTTGCAAGCTGTGTGCTGGTCTTGCTCCCACATTTAGACTTAGCATCTGTGCAAGTGTCCCTGTTTCACCTCTAAGCTGTTTTCTTCCCTTTCGCTCCACCTGCAGATCACACACCCTGCTGGCTGTATGTCTCAGTTCATCAAATTCTTCGGTGAGCAGATCCTCGTCCTCTGGAAGTTTGCCCTGCTGCGCAAGCGCATACTGATATTTTCTCCACCCCCAGTTGGAGTTGTCTGCTACAGAGGTATGTTTCCAGGGACACTGCAGAACTCTGATCTAGTAGGCTGAAGCATTGCAGAAATTCCCTGCGAGTACTGAGAGACGTCATGCAGGGCTTCAGAATCCATTGTGACCATGCCTCGTGAAGACACCGCTCAGTCTGCATTTACACATTTCCTACCAAATGCTTTTCTTCAGGCCTCATGAGTAAGGACACATCTGGCACTGTCAAACTCAGTTCCTGTCAACACAGGACAATAAGAGCACTGACTGAATGTGTGGATTCTAGAAGGTGGGATTCCTATGGGAGAACTGATTATTTCCTATGCAAAATATCACTTGAGAAGTTCTGGTGTTCAAGGGCATTTCAGAGCTCTCATTGTTTTCCTAGAGGTCTGTGGGAGAACTGGGCAATTGGGGTTCAGAGTGCCTTGAGGGAAACCAATAGCATCTCAGGATGTACTTCTCTTGTCCACAGTGTATTGCTGCTGTTGCCTTGCAAATGTTTCTCTGCCTGGTCTTGGAGGAACTGTCCCAGAGTCCAAACCATTCTTCTATGTGAATGTGGCAGACATAGAAATGCTGGAGACAGAAGTATCATATGTGGCCTGTAAGTATGATGGATTAGGCATGATAGTTTTTACTTCAGGCTGCAAAATGTCTTGAGACACCAGACTGTGGAATAGAACTGATGAGAAATAGGTTGTGCATGGAATGACTAACTATGCAAGCAGGAGAGAACAGTTGGTCTGCTGGGAAAGCAACATGAAGTGCATGAAAGCTGCTCTGAAAATCTTCTCTGGTTTTGGCAGGTACAACAGAAAAGATCTTTGAGCAGAAACGGGATCTCTATGATGTCTACGTGGACAACCAGAATGTGAAGACGCATCACGAACATCTGCAGCCACTCCTGAAAATTAACAACGCTGACAAGGAGAAGTACAGACGGCTCAATGACCAAAGGTAATCACAGATGTCTGGGTGCTCCTGACAGGAGATGTGGAATAAAGAAGACACTGCTCCTTTGTACTTTCCTCCTCGTAGTATTTTCAAAATATCCCACTGGTTCAGCTCCTCTTGAAGATTCTGGTCATCTCATAAAGCTTTGAGGTTCACCGTAGGTATGTGCAATTAACTTGTCTCCCTTCTCTCAGGCAGATGTTAATGTATTCTCAAGAAGTGGGTGAGGATTGCAGCTCCTGTGAAGAGGACCTTTTTATCTTGTGAGTGGCTACCTCTAATACTTAGTCAGACACTGCTAGTTTTTGGGAGCCTCTTGCACTGATTTTGTGTTGCACTGTTTGGCATGTTATGAAACAGCATGTTTGATATAATTCCATAGTTAGCTTTCTTCCTCTAGGGTCCCAAAAACAGACTGGCTCTTCTTCTTCTGACCACCTTCCTTTCATTTTGAGAAGCCAAAATGTAGTATCCACTGGGGTTGCTTATGTGCCAGAAGGGAGAAGTGAATTTTAAAAACACAATCAGAGATGTAAGAATGCCCTCACAAACATAAGCACTATTGCCAGAACATTAGGCTCTGGAAAGGACAATGTTCATGGAAAGCAGGCACTGTACTGTGCTGGGGGTTGGTACAGTGTGGAGATCAGACCTGCATGTGAAGGACTGGCCCACTGATGTGGCTGGCTTCATACCTGGCAAACAGAAGAACCTGAACTGGGTGTAGAGTGGGAGGTACAGAATAAGATAAAAACCACATGCCTACCACCTCTGAAGCCCTTCTCTGCCTGGTGCTATTCACACCCTGCAGCAGGTGAGAAGTAATGGGATGAAACATGTGAAAGGGCTGTGGGGGCAGAGCTCTGATTGTTGAGCTTCACAGGTGTAGCCGGAGCTCTTTCAAAATAGCTTCGCATGTTTCTAGGAAAGCAACAGGTAAGAATTTGCTCTCACTGGTGTGTTCTGCACCAGTAATGGAGAATTTATTTATCCACTGGCTTATCAGATGGGTGACAACACTGTTTCCTCCTTTACATTACGGGAGCTGTAGGTGTGATGTACCTGCTTGGTGATCACAGATCACACTTTAGCTGATAACGTGGCTCCTTCTGAGGGAAATGCCACCCACAGACAGGAGCACCTGTGTCAATTAACGGCTCCTGCTTTATCTTTGTTTATTCTGGGTCACCATAGAGAGAATAGAAAAGCACTACAGCACCACCTAACAAGGTGGGATTGCTGGCTGAAGGGGGTTCAATGCAGTTCTGGGGCTCTGCTGCCTGTTTGGTGAATGCACTATCTTTTTGGAGTGTGTGCAATCCCTTTTGCTGACTTTACCCTATAGGTTTTTCATGGAGCAGAACAACCGCATATTCCAGACGCTGATGGAGGTGTCAGCCAGCCAGGACAAGACACTGACAGCTGACCATGCACGAGGCATGGGCCTGGATCCCCAAGGGGATCGAAGCTTCCTTATGGACCTCCTGGAAGTGTATGGCATTGATGTTATGCTAGTCATTGACAACCCCTGCTGCACTTAAACCAAGGGCAAGAGAAATGGGGAGCAAAGATCACTTTTTAAAGACTACTGGACATTGCTTAGGAGGATCACTGGAACTCACCACAGCCACAGTTATTTAATAACTTTATATGGAGAGTATTTATAATTTTAAAAGAAAATGTGATTTTATTTTCTCACACTCAACTTCCCAGTGAGTACCTGCTCTAAGGTTCTTTTTGGTTTTGTCTCCCTTTCCCTTTCATTTGTGTTTTTTTGTTTTGTCTAGCTAGGACCAGTGGCACCTTTGCACCAAACCTCACTGTTGCCAGTGATAGCTAGGTTTTGGCCTAGCCTGGATACCTGAGGGCTGAAGACTTCAGGAAAGCACTTTGTTTGATGACAACCAATGTGAAATGCTATAGCTGAGCTTTCAGACTTGGCTGGAAAATCGTCCTATCAACTCCCCCTTGCACTTGGGGACTGAAGAGGGCTTTAGCACAAGCTGTCAATGGCCCAATCTCATAAACAGCTCCTACCAAGATTATTGGTGGGGACAGTTAAACCAATGATAAGAACCAGGACTCCTTTAAACATTCCTCACCCAACTTTAAGGTGAACTGGAGTCAAGTCACCCTTCCTTGTAAATGGCAGAAGCAAGTTTGGGATCGGGGATGCTACAGGACCTCCTGACTTTGCTTACTGGAGCAGCACGGTTTCACTTCCAGCATCTGAGGTGCTCTAAACTGGCAGAGACTGCACCTACCAATCTCATAGCTGGAGAAGAGCACCCTCTCTCCTCAATCCATCCCATCACCACCTTTGGCTTTTAGTTGCATCATACCTGCTGCTTTGGTTTAAAATCTTCAAACCAGCAAGATGGTCTCCCACTTAACAGGGACCAACACCACTGAGCCACTTTGCAGTCACTTTGTTGTCCAGCCTCAGCTCGGATGGTGCTGGGCTGGAGGGGGGGAGGCTAAGAATGCTTTAACTGTGCCTAGCCCTTCCTTTGTAGCTGATGGGACTTGTTGCTCCTTTGCTTTAACACTGTCTGCTAATCCTCCTTTTGTTGAGCCTTCAGCACTGCCTGCTGCTATCTCTTGCTTTCCGTGTGAGACGGAGAACAGACCTTTCAGCTGGGACAACTGAAGTTTGCAGGAGGTTCCCTTGCAGTCCGGTATTCTTACCTGGCACAGCTACTAGGAGCAATGCTTAAAAGCAAGTCTGTCTTTTTTTTCTGGGCAGAGCTGTAGAACCAGATGAAACAGATGTTTTCTTATGCTGTTGAAAGAACAGGATTCAGTTCCTGAAGGACTAGTCAAGACCTCCAAGAAGGCTATCCCAGTAAAGAGTAATCCCTTTGCCATACAAAATCCAAGAATGCTACTATGGATTCTATGTGTGACATACAGCTTTGCTCCAAATCCTTTAGCCAGTAGCAATATCAGCTTTAAGCTGACTGTTCTTCCTGAACTGTGGCTATAGCTGATTAGTTGCTGCTTCTGTCATTACAGATTTCAGCACCGTTGGAGGCTTTCTGTGCACTGTAAGAATGCAAACTGTGGCTGATGTATCCATTTGTCCTAGCATTTTATAGGATGAGACAAAGCCTGAACCACTCTAAAGCAGGCAAGCACCTTTTTGAAACAGGTGAAGCAAATGTTCTCCAAGCACACCCTCTGTGGATTGTCTTCCTCTGGAAAGGAGGAGGCAGTTGTTCCTGCAATTTGCCTGTCTCTGAGCAGTCACTCCCCTAGCTTCTTTTTCAAGGCTTTGGGATGTTTTTGTACTGAAAAAAATATGCTGTTGTTCATACTGTCAATTGCTCACAACAACTGTAACATCATCCTTAGAAGGTTGAGGAAAAAAATGGAGAAAGAGGTAAAAGCAGCTGAGTATCATTTAATGGACAGACCAGTCTCTTTTCCTTAAGAAATGGCTTAGTTTTTAAATTGACACCTGAAGTATAAAAGTGGCCCACAACCTCCACATTTTTTTTTCTCTAATTTCCACTTCAGTTTTAACATGCTGCCTGCAGTGATGATCCCTGAGGAAGTACAGCTGAGCTGCCCTTGTATTGCTGTCACTTCTTCAGACATCAGAAGTAAAACAGAACTGAA
The DNA here is from genome assembly GCF_963513975.1 of Fringilla coelebs. Classification (NCBI taxonomy): domain Eukaryota; kingdom Metazoa; phylum Chordata; class Aves; order Passeriformes; family Fringillidae; genus Fringilla; species Fringilla coelebs. Next base: position 59,838,528 of record NC_140033.1, on the reverse strand, counting down.
ACTCGTCACAAGCAATTTCTCCTCTCACTTTCTTGAAAGGTTTGCTACATAGTTTAACTGTAATCAGTTGTTAATGACTTTCTATTTCCTTGTCAGTAGTTCTTTTGCTTAACTGAACAGAAACAAACCTTTGATTTAATGTTGAAGTTTTACAGTCAGCCTAACACTCTGCATTAGAGCACTGGTGTTTACAAACTGTTGGAACATGAGATCTAGTAGATTGCACTGACATTCACTGAGCAGAAGCTCCTGAAATTCCTATTTGACATTTATTAAACCTCTGCTTTCCAGAAATCAGGTCCTCAGTTGTTAGCAGTAGTATGGGTGCAGCAGCATCCATGTGCTACAGCCAGTTGTATGGCTGCAGCCTATCTTGTTCTTCCTTGTAATTTTGTTCTTCCTTGTAATTTTGCTTCTCTATCAAGGCTCTCTTGGCAGGCAACTGCTACAAAAGTCAGAAAGTTGTCCAATAGAAGACAGAACAAGAAAACTTTTCTCTCCTTACCCTTCCTTATTTGATTAGCTGCAAAAGTGCTTTCACCTGCACTCCTTTTCTAAAAGATAGTTCTTTTATTTTTGTCACATGGTGAAAGTTCTTGAGAAATGGGTAATGGGTACATAATAGAAACAAATTGTTATAGCTTAGGACATGAAGGACTGTTCTGTGGAACCAGTTTAACTGAGTCTTATCTTTCCAGAAGATACCATAATTCAAGGTAAAACAGTTATATACAGATATTCAAAATTCCCTCCTGGGCCCTCAGTTGGTGCTTTGTTGCATAGTAGCAGCTGGGAGACATCTACTGGTATGTTTTGAATCAAAAGAGGGATGAAAATGGGGCACAAGATAGGATATTGCTGATTTGTCTTCCCCCCTTGCCTTTACAGTGGCACCTTCAGTTTCTTGGGTGTAACGCCTCTGGTCAGTTGCTGCCATCAGAGCCCAGGTTTGAATGGTGGTTCAGTAACCAGGTCTATGCTCTGCCTCTGTGTATTCTCCAAAACTCAAATTGTTGGATAGCCAGTGCAGGTTCTCAGCTTGTACTTGCTTGACTTGAACCAGGAGAACAAGAGCTTCCTAACTGCATCTTAACTCAAGCTGCACTAGAAATGTATAATCAAGCAATGAATTATTACTGCTTGTACTATCTGCATTGAAAAGTAAGGCTTATGAGAGACATAAAAGCTTGGTTTTCAATCTGAACAAAGAACACCATGCCAGACATTTAAATCATCCCAAAGTCTTCTCACTGCAAGGTTAGGCCAAGCTGCATAGAGCCAATAAAGAACTATAATGAATACTAGGACAAAGGCACTTTATGGAATCAGAATTCAGATTTGTCTTACAGACATGCCACTACCTTCTTTTCTAGCATACATGAGGTACTTACTGCAGTGATCTTAGAGCCGATGGTCATGACTGTCACAGGAGCTGAGCTTGCCTGTTCACCATCCTTTTGGGCAGAAGAAAGTTCCATCACCTTTTCAAGAGGAAGTAGCTCCCTGTACAAGTTATTCAGTAAAGCAGGGTTATGGTGATAGCCCATTTTAACACCTCTCAAAGTTAATGAGCAAAAGGCTGGGAGTAGCTATGGCCATCCTGGCCACAGCTGTGCAAGGGACAGGTATGCTTTGCTCAGGGAGGTGGAAAGACAGTGGCTCCTGGAATAGCAGGGCAAGAGCACTCTCTCCTAAAGCAGAATTCTAGGTAAAAAGCATGCACACTAACTCTCATCCTAGCCATTACCTCTAAGTTAGTTGCTGTCTTCTTCCCACCTTCCCAAAACCAGTAGTGTAGGGATTATAAGAAAGGATGACATAAATGTCTTTTACAAGGGACTGGAATGTATTGACTTAACAGTGTGATCTGTCTAAAACTGAGGGTACTAAATGCCTATGAACCAGGATATTAGATCTTGGTTAATGCAACGTGTCATTCAAATGGGAATGTTTAAATGCGGTCAAAATAAACAGGTGCCTTGTGCTGGTCCATCATTAGATTGTTATCCCTCCTTTTTATTTATGTTACAGTATTTTAAGTCTTTCTAGAATGGGTTGTAAGTTGGAGCCAGGATAAGTGTTTTCATGAGTGGGACCTAGGATTCTACTTCTCCTTCCTGTCTTGGAGTTTTACAAAGATTTTTGTGCTGCTGTCAGACAGAAACATGAGAACTGAGTCCTTTCCTCAACACTTTAGATAGTGGGTTCAGCCCCTGCCTATTTTATGTAGTGTCTGTCTCACACCTCCCTTCTGAACGTTGCAATTCAGAGGTCTAGAATTACCCGATACTGGAAGAACTCTGAACTGCAGAGGAAGGAGAAAAACTACTTGAATGGTATTTGTACAAGCTACTCAACTTATGCTGAAATGAATATTTAAATACCAGCCTATGTCTCAGATGATCCTTGGTACTTCAACATCAGCAATACCAATTCTGAAGGGATTTCCTGGTTACCCTCAAGCAAGGAATCACATTGCACTGGGAGCTATGGAAGAGAACTAGTGATTTCCCTGTAAAATGGTACAGGTGAACAAGGAGCCAGTTCTCACCATCTCACCCCTTGCAGCAGGCTGGGTGTAATTCTAACAGCTCTGATGTTGTTTGCATCTTGCAGATGTGTGGTTGCTCCCATAGGCCTGTGGCTCTGTAGAGAAACTGCTTACTAAAAACATGGGTATTTTTTAATACAATTAAAGCTTACCTTTTTGAAATGGCTGTTGCCTTGTCTTTCCTGCCACTGGAGAAAAAAACACATTGCTGATTTTATTACAGAAATGTCAACTTGAGGGAAAACTCCAATGGTGAGAACTGCCCTTGACTGTGAATGAGCCAGGGCCTGCAGAGCAATGTCCCAGGTGCCTCTGTGGCAAGCAAAAAGAGCAAAGCACAACCACCATGTTCCTTGGAGAGTGACCCAGGGCTCCCCTGAGCACTCTTCATTACTGCAAACCAAAAGACTGCACAGACCAGGTCCTACCACTAGCACCAACTATGAAAAGAAACTAGCAGGCTTCTAGTCCACTCAGTCTCAGTCAAGAGTTACAGAACAGCTAGGGCTGGAAGGGACTTTAAAGATCACCCAGTTTAGCTAATTTGTGTCTCTACAGTGTAGTCCAGGGAAAAACATTCAGCTTGGTTTCAGCATCATGCAGAAACCCAACCCTGCTTCCTCTTTCAAGGCATTTTTCCTTTAAGATGTCTCCAGCAGAGGATGCTGTTGGAGCACAGGCTGCCAGGATTCAGTCCTTGACAGAGCTGCTGGAAGCCAACTCACTTAGCAGAGAGTCAACAAGCGAACTTACACTGGACCACAGTGTAACACATTGACTACAGACAACCACATCAGAAAAATAAGGAGAATTTTCTTTCTTCCAGTAAGCAAGGCAGAATCATGTGAATTTCTAAGTTAGAACAAGGGCAACAGATAAGCTTGTCTAAGTCAGTAATACTTCCTTTCAGCAATTAAAGCAAAGCTATAAAAAAAAAGCACATAAAAGCAACAAAAGTAATTATGGTACTGAGGCTCAAGTGGATGGAGGTTGCATATGGAGTGGTGAGCACTGTTTACATTAGAGAAGAGCAATCAGACACAATAAATAATAAACTTTATTTGGATATCCTTACTGGCATTATACTACTGCAGGAATAAAAGGAATATTTACAAAAAAAAAAAAAAAAGAGACTCACTCAGCTTGTTAAAGACTCTTTCCAAATGTACTTCATACAGCTTTGGATCAATGATGTTTTCCAATTTGCTTCTGTGCAATATACCTAAATTGATCAAAGGAATACATTCCTACTATATAATTATTGGAACTCTGTGCTGTTTATCCGGCAAGATGGAAAAAATTGACAAATATATTTATTATCAAGATACATATGGGGAATTTTTAAACTTGCTCCAAAGCTTTGTATCACCAACCTCCAGTTTATTTTGTGACAGAGTAAATAACCAACCATCTGTTTTAATGTGGCAATTCCAATGTTTCGTAGAATTCCTTAGCATTAGTCCCCCAAGTATTTTTTTCCCAGGATCCCAGGTTTTGCAAGATTTTTAGATGGGTAAAGTAAACCTAAACCCTTACAACACAAGGACAAGTATACTTAAACTTTACTTTAATATACAATTGCATTACAGCAGTGGCATCTGGCATGCAGCACTCAGCCTGTAGTGCTGTAAATGATGTAAATGATGACTTCTTAGGGGAGGGCGGGAAAAAAGATGCCATCAACTTAACATGCATTTTTCAGAATTTTAATTTGCATTTTTAACCCCTTTGAGACCAGTCAAATCATACACTTCCAATGGAAGTACCTGGCACATAAAAATAGCCAAAAGGCTTATTAGTCTAGTGGGGTTAATCAGGTTACTTAGGTCTCATGTGCCTTGAAGAGACCCTGGTAAGACTGGTGAACGCTGGCCCCCCTGCCATGAGCTCTCACTGTACCACTGCCTGCAGCAGCTGCTCTCTTATTCGGGGATCACAGAAGAAGCGGAGTTTGCGGGGTAGGAGCTTCACCTCCACAGGCATCGCTTCATACTCCTCATTATCAATGCCAAAGGATCCCCCAGTGCCCTGTGTGCAGCGACAGTTCAACATCAGATGTTATTTCAGCAAGGCAGGAATGCTGATTTTACTAATAAAACACAGCTGCATACTTAGCTCAGTCTCAACCAAGATGACCCCCTGCCTCTGCCTTCCAGCCCATTTTCTCTCCCACAACACAGGGAGATCTATCCTTCACCACACAGAATGTATTAAGAGTCTGGTGCATGAGATGTTACCTCACTTAGTTACTAATTAGTGATACTTAAACGCTAGGAAGCTCCAATGACCCCACATTGTTTATACTGAAGGATTGTTTTCTATTGGAACTACAATTATGTGCACTTAGATCTTGGGTCTGCCAGTGGTGACATAAACTAATCTGCAGAAATGCCTGTTAAGTAACTTCTATTAAATCCATGTTACAAACCCCTTTCAGCATTGTTTTACTATATTGATCTGAAACATGAGATGCAAAGTAATTTACTGGCCAGAAATTACTCAGCAGTAGAATTTTCTCAAGTGTTTAATGCTGATAAAGTTACCATGTGATTAACACCATTCATCAAAATGGCAGGCTGACTTTACCTAGAAACAACTTCAGTGACTGCTCTGTGTGCCCTTGACTCATGGGAAGGCTGTGGGTACTCAAACCAGCTCCAAGGAAACTGAGACACCAGAGCAGCACAGACTAGGGGAACCAGTACAGGCTCTGGCAGTCAGAGGTACAGCAAAGCAGTTCATCTCCATCAGATGAGTCTCACCAACATAAACTGGTGAGACTCATCTAGGCTGCCTCCAGTTCCTTCACTGGAGCTGGGCCATGGAGTTGAACAGCACTGCTCGGTACCACGCACCCATGTTCTGAAGATCTTAGCAGCAGCTGCAGTATGAAGAGCTCATTTTACACCACAACCCTTACTTATGGCCCGGCTGTACTTAGTCCAGCACTGCAGAATATTCTTTCAGAATAACAAATTTGCTATTATATGAATTCAGTGGAAGCATTAGGATGCTGGTTAATCATGATGCCATAATTCATGATTTTAATTTGGTAGCAACAGATTTTTTTTGCCTTTCAACAAATTCTTTATCCCTTAATATGGAATTATTTTGCCAAATAATAGATCACTTGAAAACAGAAATTGTCTATGAGATTGATTTAATGTCCTTGTAAAAACAAGAAACTGTCCTCCCAGGGCTGCAATAGCAGCTCAGAGGCAGGAAAAGATGAATCTAAAATTACACAGGCAAGCACAGCTTTGTCTTCGTTCTCAGCTTCATCATTTCAAAGTTTTGAGGCACTTCCTTATCCTGATTTCAGCTCCCCTGCCCTGTCTTACCCTCCTTTGTCTCTAATATTTATCTTTACAGCACAATGCCTTCTAGGGTAAAATGTACACACCTTCAGTGCTAAGGAGAAGATCTGCATATTACAGCATTACAGAATGTTTGAATCAACAGTGGATCATCTGGTCCAACCTCCCTGTTCAAGCAGGGTCATCCCAGAGCACATGGCACAGGATTGTGTCCAGATGATTCTTAAGTATCTCCAGTGAGGGAGACTCCACAACCTCTCTGTGCAGTCTGTTCCAGTGCCTGGTTATGTGCACAGTAAAGAAGTTCTCCCTAATATTCAGGTGGAACTTCCCATTCACATGCACTACACTCAAGTAGGAGACCCTTTAACCACCATGACTGTCTTCATAAAAGATCTGCCACTATTTCCTGGTAGAACAAAGCTCCCCCATCAGGTTTACAGACTACTTGGGGAACTTCAGTATGTCTGTCTGGCAAGGGACTCACTGGCTGCACTGGGGAACTGAGTATCTCACTTGCAGTGTAATCAATCAATCTCCCAGATTTAGAATAGGAATTTCTTAAAGTGCAGCATCAATAGGTACAGGAAACAAAGTGAAAGAGTTTTTCATCTCTCTCAGCTTCTCACCTCTGGAACTTGCAAGATGCATCTGCTGGCTTGGATGCACTGACTCCCTGCAGGACATATGTACGGGTCACGCATCTTTTGACTTCTGTCCAAAGCAAAACAGAGGTAAGGTAAGGACATGCTTCTCTCAGAAATGGCCTTCTGCAGGGATGGCATTTTGTTGTGGTAAATCATTATGCATTTGGTAAACTTAGAGGTTATATAAAACAAATATTTGTGGGTTTAACTGTGGAAAAAGTAGAAGAGTCCTTCCCTCTTCTGCCACAGTCAATGCATATCATAATGCACCAACAGCCTCCAAACAGCTTCTGCTCTGAGGCTCACTAATTATATTTGAACACGGAGCAGAGTTTTGTGCTCTTCACTCCCATGCTGAACTATGCACTTCCTGCAGTGACTACCATCTCCTCATAGTTCATGCAACTAAACTTACCAGCAACTTAAAAAACCTAAGCCAAAAAAAGATAGCAATTTAATGATTCAATATAATTATAATTCTATCTAAAAACAAACAAAACCACCACATTTTTCATATCAAAACCAATCAGCATGACATTTATCAGCTGCTTCTGCTATCACTCATGAAGAAACCCCCATCAATTTATCCATTCCAAACAACATATCCAGTTTTGACAGTTTCTCTCTTCTGGTACCTGTGAGATTCTTATTTATGTAATGTACTTAGATAAGTGCTGCTTCCTTTCCGACATCTGTTGATGTCCTATGTCATGTAGAATGCAGTTTTCTGTCTTGGAAAGCTGGTGTTGCAAGTGCCATGTGGTCTATTTCAAGGCTTAGGCTGCTGTCCTGTCACTGTCTCAGCTGTTAGAGACAGTGAGTTGTGATTCCTTTTCCCCACAAGTGCTGCTGCAGAGTGAGCACAAGCTCTGGGCTGTGCTGACCTTCCTCTGGCCTCCTGACTGACCACACAGCAGCCTTTTGACTGACCACTGGCAAAGGGTACATTGCACCCCAGGCAGCAACCTCTCAGTCTGGGCCCCTCTCCAGACAGACAGCAACACACAAACAGCAAAGAGAACAGCACAGAATTCCAGTGTTAATACACCACAACTCTCAAGCATGGTGAAATTATCACAGATATTTCTCTGACAGGAAATGCCTGCTGTCCCCAAATTTCCCTCTCCAGACTGATATGAAAGAAGGGTGTATTTTAATATTGCCTAGGAAAAGAACTCACAAAAGCATGTCAGAATCTCTCTGTACACCAAATCTTCTACGGCCCAAGGAAGGCAGCGCCTCTAAAGTCACAGAAAATCCCAGAGAAGGAACATGAGAAGTGAGGGTAGAAACAGGAGATGAAAATCAAAGACAAAGGAAGAAAAGCTAAGGAAAGGGCAAGGAAAGACAGAAGCAATATTAACTGTGGAAAGTTTGGTTTTAATCAAATATGTATACACTAAAAGATTGATGAGTGACTGTGAGGGAATTAAACATCCTCCAGCAATATAAATTATAAATCATTGATGGCATACAATACTGTCAGTTTATACAGTGCTGTACAAACAAGCAGCAAGATTCCTCACTTAAAGTTTAACCTGCCTGGAGTTTATCACACAAGGTCTTAGATACTAGATACATAAAAGGCATACTCTGGTAAGTGAGCAGATTTTTTTGGCCAATGAAGGCACATGAAGCTCTGTAGAGATGTAACTGTGGGGTCAAGGTAAACTCAAAAGAACCAAGATATGGAATTAAAGATCAATCAAAAGAGAACACTGGTACAAGCAAATAAGACAACTCCACCTGCAGTGATTGCCCCTCTAGTGGTCCAGCAGAAAAAAATCATAATTCATTTCCCTTAGACTCTGCCCCTCACTCAAGACCAGACAGCAATGTGAAATAGCAACAAGATCAGAAGTCTAACAGCAAGTTTCCATTGATTGTTGCATCCAACTCTATGCTGAACCACAAAAATACAGGCAGAGAGAGAACCCCAACACCTACTGCACATAACACACAACCGGAACGTCATTTCCATATCCAGAAGCTGCCAACGTTAAATGAGTCAGAGTAAGACCTCTAACAAAAAAAAACAGGTTTGTGCCCTGTGGATGATAACTGCAATCGTGCCCTGGAGTGACAGCTCTCCATACTTTCATACACAGAATCTAAATTGGCTACCAGGATGTGGATTACTGATGCCACACTTTCCATGCCTGCTCTCCTTCCCTGCAGCACTTCTTAGTAAGCGCTCCATTGTAAACAACTCTTCTTCCCCCACCTTATCTAAACATCAGCTCTATGGCTGCTGCTCTTGTTCACACAGATCTGATCCACAGCCAGAGGGCACTTTGATACACCTGGGATGACCTCCTCCTTTCTTGGAAATCCAACAGCAGCTGCCCTGCAGCACACTGATGCATCCCCACACCTCCCCAGACACACACACTGCCTGAACCTCCAGGGTAGTTTCCCGCTGGATGCGTGGTCTTCTCTGTGTGACCCATCAGTCCTTATCAGCTCATGTCAGTGCCCTCTCCAATATAAAAACCCCTTGTTATCGGCACTGATAAGGTATTTCCCCTAAAAACCTTTTTCAACCCCCCAAATTCTGGTATTTAAACTATGCACTAAAAAAGAAGAAAAAAGAAAGAGCAGTTTCACACATTTCCAAAGACAAACCCTGTTGGTGCTAGGCAATGGGGGGCCTCTGATAATGGGCTTAACTCAAATCCAGCTGGCAAAGGCACAGTGGGACCTCTGAACACCCTGATTCTGCCTTGAAAAAACAGGGCACCTTTTCTCTGCTCTGACTCCTCTCTGTACAACTAACCATCCCCTCCCACTGCTCCCCCACCCCTCCATACCTCTTTTTCTTTGTTACCTACAGGCTTTTTGGCACTATTTAATCAAAAGAGCTTGTTTCTCTGAACTTTGCTTGAACAGCTCAAAGCTTTCACTACTGCCTCTAATTAGCTCCCAACAGCAGGGCTATGGTAATGCTCCTCAGAGGCATTTTCTGCACGACACTGTAACTGCAGTCAGAAAATGAGCCACACTCCTGCAGGAAGCATGTCCAGTCAACACAGGAGGTATTATTTACACTGGGAATACACTTGAATATGCCTCCCTCAAGTCACACAAGCTCATTTATATTTTTCTGCCAGTGAAGTGTTGGAGAACCCAGAATAACATCTCCTTTATGAGACCAGATTCTTCTTGCTTCTAACAGGAAAACTGCCTCCTTCTTTCCCTCTGTAGCCTTCAAAGCAAACAAATCAGTCCCAAGCAACCACAGTCCACATGCTCAGGCACTTTGAAAGCAGCTGCAGGTGGTAAACTAACTTACAGTGTATGCATAGGTCAGAAGACTCTATTCCCACTGAGGCTCCTGGGAGGCTCAAATAAGGGCCCCGTGTTGGCATCAGTATCATAAACAAGTATCTTGCAGGAATTATTAGGGTGATGACAAGCAGGTAAAGCTGCACTGAAATTTTTCCATTGATTTCACTAGAGGGAGCTCGAAGACTGAGAAAACAGCAAATTAAAAGGTAATATGGAGAGGAGCTCCCCTGGATTTAGCAGGAAAATCTGTTGCTGGTAAAACCTGCACTGAAGATGCAATGTATTTGTGAGTGGGACTGTAAGAAGGAGCTGAAAAAGGCAGCTCTGATTCACTTCTTGTAAGAGCAGGAGTAACAGGCACACTCCAAGACAACATCACAAGCAAAAAGGAAGCAGTGACGCTCACTTTTTCCACACACTGCTTCTTCATACCTGCAGCCTTTCTTATTCCATGTACAAGCAGGATCAATACATTTGCTTAAAGTCTCTGTTTAAATTCACATCTTCCAAAGTTCTTCCAGCTCAGACCTAATTTCTCCCCAGAGCTATTGAGGTAAGGAAGCTCTTTTCTTAGAGAAGGGCCTGTCTAGTCACAGTTCAAGAATTCCCAGGTACCACTAGTACAAACAAACCAGCTCTGTGACCCACCTTTCAATCCACTGAGCAGCTAGGTCTAAAAGATTCTGGGCTAAGTCTGCACAGCTGCCTATAAAACTCAGCAAGGACAGTAATATCCAAGCAGTACTGACTTACAGCAACAGGGGAAAAGATGAAGGTAGAGCAAACTCAGAAGCTAGGAAGAACTCCAGGTTCTGAATACTCCAGGTTCTGGAGCTCTGCCTTGTTTACAGAAACAGAAGATGAGTAAGAATTTTAAAGAATTAAAGTACTAGTCCCCAGGAAGCAGTACTGACTGGTGTGCTTTGCAGACCTCTGCTTCTGAGTCTTGCAGCACAGTATGAGAGAAAACCAGCACACCTTCCAGAGATCCTGCCCCCTTTCTGCAGCCTTCCCACACTCACCCTCTCTGAACAAACTCCCCTTTGCCGACATTCTCTGCTTCGATGCAAATGTCCATGAAGTCCTTCGTGCGCTGTGCAAAAAAGGATTCAGAAATCAAGCAGTTAACAGCTGAAAATGCCACACCCACGATACTGCAATATGTTCACACAATGGCCAGTCCTTTGTCCCCCAAAAGGAGGCAGAAGATGCATTTCTGCATTTCATGGTTTATTCAAATCTCAACTTGAGATTTGAATTAGAAATTACAGACAGTATTTTCCCATTAATGAATATTCAATAAATATCACAAGAAGCAAAATAATGAGTCAAACGCTTGGCATCTTGTTACATTTAAAGACAATAGCAGATCTCTTAGGCTTACTTATTTTCTATTCAATAGGTCTTTCATGATTTTAAGCAATAGTATAATGATACAACATTTGGCCACCAAACACCACAGTAAGAGAATTTTAAACAATACAAATTGGAAATCGAAATGTCCTTGGTAACAATTCTTTAAACTCCTTACTTAGCTTTCCTATTCACAGCCTGCCCTTAAAGTGAGTACAGTACAGCTTTTTCCAGGAAAGCAATTTTGATTAAGATGCAACTTAATTTTTTATGTATTTTAATATTTTTGTCCTGGCAAAAGTTGTAGTGTGCACACAATCAAAATGACAAAAGTAAAAATAAATGCATCTATTAGTGTAACTTGGTTTATTCCTTTGCTGCTCTGCAGAGGCACTGCCTGAGCTGCATCTGTAGGGCTTTATCAGCTTCCCTTCAATGGGGCAGCCTCGCATGAATCTGAGGTGAGACAGAGAGACAGGAGTGGCTGGCAGCAGCCAGCAGATATGGCTTGGTAATTCCAGAGAGCCGCTGGGCAGCTTGAAGGACTACAGGGACAATAGTTTCAAGAGAGGAATTTAATGCAGTAATAAGGGATCCACACTTGCAGAAAAAGAGATGTAGTATCAAGGTACTTCCAACTCTAGAAACAGTAAAGTACAACTGGTCTAACATGAACTTGTCCATTTCTCTACGTTATGCAAGAGACCTGAGAATCCTACATGACTTCCTTCTTTTCAAAACCAATATTAAAGTGCATCTTGAAGATCTAAGGAAGACAAAAGAGACAAAACCACAGAAAGAGCATAAGGGAGTTTGTGGTAACCAGATACTTTATCTGTTCTTGGTAGGTCTGTTTTTACTTTACATCACTGGCTCCAATCCAGTCCAACAACCAAAATTCTTCTGTTCAAGTGCCACCTAGAAACCACTAAAAACACCCAAATACTAGTCTCTGTCTAGCTTCTACCATTAGTAGGACACTCAGTCCAAATCATAAATGACAATGAAGAAGAAACTAAAGGTCATGGTGGTATAGTCTACGGAGAAACCAGGAAAACATTAAAAAACTATATGTGCCTGATTGGGTTCTTTCGGTCTGACCCTACAAGATAAATCCACATAACTCACATTTTCATGTTCTTAAAGACCCTGACTTCTAAGGAAGAACCATATTGCAGAAAGTTCAACACCACCTCTTAACCTGGGTATAGTGGCAAGGGTTTCCTGCACCCTGGAGGAGGAAATGCAGGGCAGCTCACAAGTATAGGATCACTGTGTAAGCATTTTCCTGTAAAATTAAAGACTGACATCTATCCAAATAGCTTTCACAGCAGTAAAATTGCACCAAAACACAGGCATAAGCCAAAGAGAGGTTCTAAAACAGTGAATGAACAGCACGAACATGCTGAAAAGGTTATGACAGGAACTGTTGCTTTGATGCCTTGCTTCTGTTCTTTCAACCACCTGCACTTCCTTTGCTTCAAATCAGTGTAGCCCCTGTCCTTTCCCTAGTACCAATTATTTTTAACTCCACTCTCCAAGTCTAAAAAAGAGAGAGAGAAAAAAATTCCAGCCAGACACTCCAGCTCAGCTTCCTTCTAGCAGCAGTTGATAAAAGAGAATCACTCTCACATAGGTGAAGAGGGAAATGAATGTTTCTTGGTGCTTTTTTTATTCACGGGAAATCCTAAAACTTCTGTTTGGCTACTGAAACCTTGTACAAATTCTTTCAGACCCCACTGCATCCCAGTTTTACATTGGTCTCCTGTGCTTTCACACTGGATTTGAAACTTGCCCATTCCTGGTTTTGATCATGGACCTCTGTAGCAGGCACAGGGCCTGCAAAGCCTCCCTGGCGTTCAGCAGCCTAAGACAGGAAATGCCTGGTTCATGATGACTGGACCTAAGAAGCTCCTGTTCTACCCTCAGACCCTTGCTTATCTCTCTGTAAGACTATAAGTCACATTGCCCCTCAACCCCTACTATTGGACAATTTCTAAAACCCCTGCATCCTATAAAAAGGGCTGCTTTTGCCCAGCTTGGCAGAAGCAGCTGTCACTGGGAACCTTTGCAGCAGATCTCAATAAGGACGTCTCTGTGGAACCTCCCACAGCCTTCTCCTCTCTCCCTGCATCTGCCAAAGGCACCTAGCAAGCTGAAGAGCTGAAATCACAAATGAGCTGAGAATCACTAAAGAGCTGATATCACCTAAGAGCTGAGCTTGCTCAGGTTGCCTGTGGCTCTGGAGCCTGCCTGAAGAGCCCAGACAGGTCGTGCTTAACTGGACCTCTGTCTTGGGCACCCATGGCAGCCGGGCTCAGGGAGACCCCAAAACACCAGAGTCACCTCACAGACCTCTTCTTCCATGAAGCAGTAAATGTTATTTACATATACCCATGAATGGAAGTTTAGCAAGACAGGAAAACTCTGGGGGCAGGCAGCATTTGGAATCCCATTATCTTATGGTCTTACTGTTAGATCAAGCTGCCTGTTCCGAGTTGCAATGGAAAGCTCAATGGTGGACAGCTTCAGTTCTTCCCAGTCCTCCGGGGCTACCTTCATGGGGAACTCTGTGTAGCAGGAAGAGAAGGTTATCAGTCATTAAGTGGAATTTAACGACACAGATCACTATGAAGTGGATGCCAGACACAAAAATCCATCTGAGCCATTCTGGCCACTAGCTTTGTTTCTCTAAAATGTCAAAATCCCAAAAAATTGAAAGGAAGCTTAGGAGTACTGAACAAAAGAAGAAACACCATCAGCATTTACACAGTATCAGAAAAGACTGTCAAGCACAGTACACCACAGCCCTGTGATCCTTATGTTCAAGGATGAACAGATCTCCTGGGCTGGTGACAGGAACATTTAGAAAACCCATGAAATGCTAGTACACCAAAAAACCAGGAATCCAGTGTTCAGGAGGCTGTGGTAACACATTTTTTACAGGAGGAGCTCAACAGTTCAGTTCTCATATCCAGGTCACTTGGTTTATGCTCCTGCATGAATCACCTCTGCTAGCCAAGGTGAAAGTCTTAGCAGCAGACTGTGCAGAATACCCACTCTCCTTCCTCCTGTGGCCTGCCAGGTGCACTGCCCAGACAACAGCCCAACCCAAGAGAGACTCAGAGAACAAAGTTTATGGTACAGAAAGAATTTAACATACTAAGAGAAATTTAGGCCTGGCCCAAATTTTACTGTTCTATTTAAAGCAACATTTGTTGCTCTGTGTCAGCAACTCTCCCCGCCCTGGAAAAACAAGGGCTGCTCCTCTCTGCCCAGCTCACTAAGAAGCCATTCTCCTGGAAGATTAAGAAGCTCACCCAGAAGTGCCAAGTATCTTCAATGGATGCCTCCACTGCAAAGGCAACTGTGAGTCCAGGGAATGCCCTGGGTTCCCTACAAGTGAGTATTTGCTTATGAGACCACAAACACTGGCAGGACCACTCTGTTCCATTTCTGATAGATGCCACTATAACTGTCTTGACAAAAATCACAGCTTAAAGAAATAAAAAAAGGAAACTAATAAATAACAGCAACAAAAAAGAGAGCAGAGAAGTAGACATGCCCTCCACACAACCCACCCCTGGATGTGTGAGAGGAGTAGAGCCTGCATGTGAGTTGATGCCAGAACACACCCAGCCCACCTTTTGGAGACGACCAGTATGATCGAAGTCGTCTGTAAAGCCTCACATACAAAGGAGGTCTGGATGATGTCTCCTCTGCCTCTTCTGGAGGTCTCTCAGTTGGACCCACATACATGAGAGCAGCTTGATGTTTCTGAGGCCACTCCTATGGAAAGAAAAGACAGAAGATAAAGGGCATTTTGTTTAGGGCATTTCCTGTTTATTCTGTTTAGTCCTGTAGCCCACATATTGTGTAGTCACACATACTCAGGCCCCCCCCCCCCCCCCCCCCCCCCCCCCACTGCCTCAGCCTACTTTATGGCTCTCTAGTCTCCAGGTTCATTGGTGAAATGACACTTCTGCAGTTTCAAAAAGATTACCCACAGTTCCTAAATCCACTAATCTAATCCTTCCCTGCACAGCAGTGAGGGCATTTTCCCCTCTATGAACAGAGGGTGAAGGGATGTTTCCTTTGCTGCTGATGTGTGGCAGGGTGACACAGCTGCTTCTGCCTGGAGGGAACAGCCCAAACCAGCCAGGTCAACAGTAATGTCTGAAAGCACACTTGGTTTCTGCATGCCAAAAAGGCAACCTCAAAGAGCAACTGCTCAGCAGGATCCAGTGCAAACAGACAAAGCCTACAGTGCTGTGTGCGGCCAAGGGGCACTAAACCTGAAAGGCCTTTGTTCTCCAGCAACTCAAACAATGCAGACCTGACCTGATAGTCAGGTGCTTCTAAACAGCAACACAACAGCTCTCAAGACAAATCACATGAGCTTCATAAAGCATCTTAAAAAAAAAAAAAAAAAAAGTACAAACACATTATTCTTGGTGATATTTCAGATTCCAGTACCAGGGCTACAGAAGAGCCTTAGCTTTTGAAATATCTCCAGACACTGACAAAATTTATTTCCTGCCAGTGTTATGAAAATAATTTCTGAAATGCTCCAAACATAGGACTTAGGGAGGGAATCATTTAATTGGTTTTTAAATTTATATACTAAAACAACACAGCCAAGAGCCCACATGAACTCAGTACAATTATTTTTCTATGTACAAAACTTCAGAAGTAGTTTTGGATCATATAGCACAGGTTGTTAAACTAATTCACCTCACATCTCTGAGAGCAAGGAAAGACACCACTCTCATATTACATAATAAGCAGGACAAACAGAGGTTGTATCAGTAGGGCAGTACACAAACAATAAATATTAATGATTAAATGCAAAAGCAGCAATGCTGTAAAATTTAAGCCTGTGTATTTTAGAAAAGATGATAACACTCATAACAATGCCCCTACCCATATCAGAGGTGATATTTCCAATTACATTTTTTTTCAGCTACAGGTCATCCTGTTTCAAGAGACATCCCCAATAAAACCAGAAAATATGGTGTGGAGCAGCAAACACAAGCCAGGAAGAAATTAAACTCAACAGGCAGGAGACTTCTTGTAGAAATTAACAAAGTGATAACATAGGAGGCACGTAAAGCAATATGAATATCACAATTAGGTGAGATCAAGTAGAAAGTTTTCTATCTAAATGGCTGAAGAAGTAGGCCCTTCTCTTTAACCTTCAGCAGGTTAAAGAGATCTTTTTAATGCACAATTAATAGCTCACCAGAGAAATTCACTATTACCACCCCCAGCTGAGCCTAAGGACAAAGGAAGTGAGAAAGGAGGTGGACAGAAAAGCAGAATAGGTTTCTACCTAGAATGCCAGAACACAGAAGCATAACCTCAAATTTTCTGTGGATGAGAGGGGGCGGAAAACCCACCTCAACTTTTCTGGATACATTACTATTAAGTCCCCCTTTACAGGAGCTGCCTATAGAGGAAGCATTGGCATTGTCACAGACAGCATGGCTAGACTGCACTATTTGATCTACTGTGCCAGCTCCTGGGCATTTTCACTGCCTTTCAGGAGGTTCCTTCTATGTTGAGAGAAAAGAAAAACCACGTGAATGAAAATACCTTACCTTTAATACAGGTCAAATTTTAATCTTTCCAGGATCAATTTTAAGCAACAGGAAAGTTTAAGGTGAGATAAAAGCTATTCATCTTCATGTTCATTTTACTACACAAGGAAGCCTGATTATCAATGTGCATGAGCAGTCTAATTATAGACCCTTCTGCCAGATGAATAAATCAGAGTGAAATGTTATTACAAAGACTTGAGAAAATGTGGCTGAGCACTTTAGCACTTCACCACTGCTGCTCACCAGTTTCACAGGGGGTTACTGGCTTCCCCCGGTGATCTTGCAGCAAAAATTTAAACAATTTTTTTAGAAGTATTTCTCTTCCCCTTCCTCTCTTCACAAGTAAATCTATCAATTGGTAGGCTTTTTAACAAGTTGAATTTTAGCCCCATTTTATATTGTTACCAGAATCCTTCACGAAAGCTTGCAGACAGATTATACAAAGCAAAGTCAGCCTGTTCATTTCCCAAAGAAAAACACTTCCCTCACAATTATTGCTTACCTTAAACATACTGTAAAGATGAGCTGCTTTGGCTTTCAGAGGCCCAAGGTACCAGAACCTGGAAAAATAACAGAAATAGAACTTGTGAGACATCCTGGGGTCAATACTGGGAAAGGAAGAAACTTTGCATGAAGTCAGAGCACACAGACTTGTTTGCCACTGGGTTAGTGCTCCCTGACAACCTTTAGCTTTTTGATACTGTAAGATAGTTTCTACACATCACCAGCAGCCTAGCAGTGACATCTCTATCCTGAGTTACACATCACCAAAAAGCAGTGTATAATCTTCACTACAGGCAGCAGGACATCTCACTATCAGAATTTTACTGTGTTATGTGAGACAACTGGGGATGATTCAAAGGTCTGTGGTCTAACAGCTGGTGGTGTGCAGCTCCACAATATGCAATACAGCATATTTCCAAAGTTTGGAAGAAACAAACAAAAACCCAAAAGCTTCAGGGACAAAAGAACCAGCAAACATTCATTAGTCCTAAAGGAGTCTCACATCAAAATAGCGGTTTTACAAAATAAAAATCCTGCCAGCCACACAGCATTGTACAGAATCTAAAGATGTGACTGTATCTAGGCAGGCTTGGCACACATTTTGATCAGTGTCTTCCAGCAAAGAGGGTCAACAAAGCACTTTGAACACCACCAGCTCAAGAGTACTGCAGATCTAAGGGTCTCACTAACCATTAAGGCATGCAAATGTGCCACCACTCCCCTCAAGCCATGAAACTGTCTGTAAAATAGTAACATAAGACAGCACCAGGTCTCCAGCAGCACAGTCCTTACCAGAGGGATAGTCAGATACGCTTCTGGAACTGTGTCTTATGGCTTAACTCCTTTTGAGTGCTTTTCAGTTTAAGATCAGCTGCACTGGAACACACCAAATGTTTCTAGTCCAATAAGCCATGTCTCACAGGGAGCAACAGTGGATGAAGTGGAAAAGTATAAAAAAAGGACAAGCACACAAGAATTTTGTTCCAAGCAGACTCTGAGCACCTGTTCATTTGTTGCTGAAATGCTTTCCAAGCTGAACACGTTTTTCTGCATTCAAAAACATTTATAGAAGGAAGCAAGGCTTGGGGATGTTCATGCGCCTCACGTAGCAAAGGTACTGTCATGCCTCCAGCACTGAGCCCAAAGGACTCTTACAAAAGGGAAGTGCTGCAGGGAAAGATGCGAAGGCTGACACCAGGAGAAAAACAGGGCATGGGCAGGAAGCCCAGTAGGAGTGCAGAGCAGAGAGAAATGCATTTCTTGGAACTGGGGGCTGCAATTAGCAAGAGAGCCTGCAGCACAGCCAAGTCAGCACCTACACAGCACACTAAGAATGTCCCTGGCCTCCCAGGGACAAACAACCTGACCATTTACTGCATCTCCCACATCCCCTCTTAAACCTACTCAAACATTTGCCAGACAAACTCCAGAGGTCTGTTTCCTCTTCCTTCCTGACAAAGACAGCTCACAAAGCACATGGTATTTCCTTACAGCTGCAATTCCTCCATAAGAAATGGAGGAGTGAGCTGCTTTGGCTCTGCTGCTCCTTCAGCAGATAATGCCTGTCATTTGATACACCGACACTGATATGCTAAGTGTCCATTTGGAGAAAGCCCAATAATTATGAGTTTAGCATTCAGAGAATAGCCATCAGACAGCACAGTCCATGCCACTTCTGGCAGGAACCTGAGGCATTTCCTACTGCTCTGGTATCCCTTGCTGGAATTGAGTTTCAGAGTACACACACAGCTTTTCATTGGCAGATGATGAAAAACAATGGCCAATTACTTACTTAGACTTTACTCAAGGGAGAGATTTTCTCCCTGTTACAATCTGAATAAAGTTCCAGAAGCAGATACCACAAGGCAAGAAGAAAGTAAATACTTAAATTAAAGAACAGGTCAGCACCAAATACTTATTTCAAATTACAACAATTCTGATACATCTTACACTCCCATGTGTGTAATGCAAGATCCAGCAAGAGTGGGTGCCTCTGCCTGTCAGATGCCTACATTCAGAAAAAAGACTTATTTGAGAGAGGGGAGTGCATCTTTTTGGGCAACAGATACTAAAAAGGGTAGAGTTTCAAAAAATAGTATTTTCTTACTTGCTAGCTTTAACTCCTGCATCTCTGTAAGATCCCCATCTTAAACCAGAGACTGCAAAGACAGGCTGCTCCTTTTCTCCCTGTAAAGAAAAATAAACACTGCAAATTTGCTTTCTCTCACCTTTCTTCCAACTTTATTCTCCAAAGTTGGAAAAACAGCATTGCTACGTAAAAACTTCTGCTAAATTTCTACAAAGAAATTTAACAGAAGTATGACAAAGACCTAACAGCAATAAAGCTTAGCAGAATTTAAGCACTGTACATTCCACTGCTCCAGGGAGGAATATAAGAGATGAAGTTTTGAACAGGTAGCCCGAGTTTGACTGCACACCCAGCAATGGCCATTTCATTTTGTGGATTTGACTGTTAGCCAAAAGCAAGGAGCTCTGCACAGTGACACAACACTCTTGCTGCAGAAATGTCCATTCTACAACTGAACAGAAAAATAATATTCAGAAACCATATCAGGCATAGTCAAAGGTTTTCCAATTTTGTATTTTTCCATTTGTCAAAGAAAGCTATTAACTTCACAATCCACATGAATGCATCAAATCAGCAGACAGCTCCTGCTATCTCTCACCATTGCTACAGAAATATGACTGTAATAAGTTTTGTATTCATCAATATTCTCTGAGTCTCAAACAAAGGCAATGTTGAGGCATTCTAGTGTTTTCTTCTGTTTATATTGTCTGATGCCATAGCACATGGTGGAGAAATGACTGCCAGCAGAACTGCAGATATCATAAACCAAAATTGATAACAGCAAGACACAGAGGAAAACCAGTCCATGTAAACATAGAAACATCAGAATGGGAAAATTTTAGACATGTTGGCTTCCAAGTAAGCAGATGCTTTCACCTTGATCTGTAAGACATCAAGAGGAACTGTCTCTCCTTTCAAAATGGCCAATGTAGCATTAGTAATATGTCTGCAAAACAAACCGGAAAAAAAGCAAAGGAAAACAAACAGGAATAAAGGAAATGAGTAAACTTTAAAATTACTTTTTTTTTCCCCAGCAAATTCTACTATGAGTCCAGGTAGGGCTTTTTTTCAGCAAAAGTAAAAACCCCAGGGAAACGTGCTGCACTTAACTGAAATCAGAAAGCAAAAAAGGTGGTTGCAACACATGACAAAACCTAACAAACAGCAAAATACAGAAAACAGCGAAAGGAAATTATCAGCCTAAGCTTTTGAGATATTCCTCCTTTTTGAGCTAACCTGGGAGGTCAGAGGCCAACTGCGTTACCTCCTGTTTCAGGTACTTAATACACTAAGGACCCAAATCACGGTTTTATTTTAGTGGTAGCAAGTATTACAGCCTGGGAGAGAGTGGGACAGCATGACTGGTCTCAACTTAGTAAATCTACCTATCAGCAGTGCCCATATTGTTTAGGTCTCCATTAAGTTGTGGGCAGTAGCCAAGGCACTCTGTCCTTTCAAGCTGTAAAGGTTTTGTAACCAAATGTCTAAGTCCACTAAATAGTCTATGTTCAAACCTTGAAGTATATACTTGATTGAAACCCCTTCTTTGTTTTCAAAGTTGGGTAATATTTAATTTCCATACTGCATGCATTTCCAGTGTCCCAGCTGGACAAGGAAAAAATACAGTTTTCAGACCCACCCCAATATTCATGTGAATCAGTGGGAGAAACTGCCCTTGGTTTCATCAGGATTACAATACTGAGACAGATAAGGAAGCTGTTCTTCCCACAGCCCATCTTCTCTCCCAGCTCTTATCTTTCTCTAAGACCTTTACAGTTCCTACACTCCTAAGAAAGTGCTGAAGGAACCAAAGCCCAAATATTTCTTCAAAAAATATCACTTCTGCACTTCTTAACTCAGGTTCTGCCACTGGTGCAGGTTGTTAAGCAGCCTATTGACCAAATTACCTTAATCTTCTCCAGTGTGCTGCAGTCCTACCTGCACAGTTCATCACCTTGGCACAAGAAGATCATCCATCTCAAACAGTTTCTTTAGAACCCAAACATAAATTATTATTTTAATCTTAGCTGCTGATTACAGCCTTGTCCACCTTTCTGAGCTTCAAAGCACTCCAGAAGTTTTAAGGAAGGATGTTAGGCCAGTTGACTCATGGCTTTTACATATGATAAATACCAGCAACGGCTTCACAAAAAGAACAATATTAATGAGTTACTGGGAGAGTGAGAGTGAAAAGATTTCAGGATCAAGAAGAAATATATTTATTATTATGAGAGGAGAGGAAGGGAAAAATTGAAAAGAAATGAAGTGTGGGGAAAAGAAAGACTGACTCCCTTTTCTCTTTATAAGTGGAGAAAACAATCCTGCAGCAAAATGAACCGCAGACAACAGATACCACCAGACTGGATCATATCAAGGATGCTGAAGAATTGGGTTGTTGGATTACTGCCAGCATCAGTCCCACCACAGGGAAAAGTCACTCCTGCCCTGCAAAAGTCTGTAATGGGACCCAACCTTTCCCATATTGTTGTATGCCTTACTTTGCAGGTCCTAACCAGGCTATATGTGGACCAGTTTCTAGAATTCTTAGAGTGGAGAAGGGTCAGAAAGAGGACTTATTTTTGGCTTATTTTATATCCTTGCTACATCCTTGTCATACCCTTTCAGCTATTCCTAAGAGGCTGATCCTTTTAATCCCTTTTTCTTTTTAAACTCTGAGCATCACACGATCACAGAGAAATTAGCCACAGCAAATGATTTCTAATAATACATACATTTCCTTCTTTTAATTTTTAGTCAGTTTTTGGAAGTCATTAACTCAGGTAAGTCCAGAGAATCATCAGGCTCTGCCCAGAGACTGCCAATTTCTATGTAATACAGAAGAAAAAGAAAAACATCAAGCTACCAAGAAGCACTGCTTCTTGAAAACAACCAGCTATGTTTCAGAAACACGTCATACTTACTGGACTTGATTCGTGCTCTCAGGGTACAGTGTGTGGCTCAAAGTGCAAGTTTTTCCAAGGGGTATGAATCCTATAGGAATCTTACTGAAGGCAGCCTGGACACATAAGGAGAGTAAATTAACATTTGCATGAAGCTTCCCGTGTGGAGATCACAGCTGTGTCTGGCATCACCCCTTTGGCACTGAACACCAGGCACTTCCTCACACAATGACTCAGAACATGGCACCCAAATCTGTGAAGCCACCACTGCCAACTGGGTACAAAGGAGCTCTCTGTAATCATTAAGAGCATTGTTACATGCATTTTGGCAGACACATCCCAATTAATGCATGGATTCTGTCAGCTATCTGCCATCTTTCTTAATACTGATGATGGCATCACAGGCTCTGAATCCCATTTACCATTGCAGAAATCCCCCTCTGACAGAGTAACCTTGCATAGCAAAGAGATTTTCTCACTTAAGGAAATTAATTGATTCCTCTGCCATCCAAATCATGAAGCAGCAGAAGGCCTAATTTTTGGAAGTCACTGACCATATTATTTTTCTGTACAGCTGTTCAGCAAAAGGGCATGTTGAAGGAGCAGGTTATTACCCTGTACCTCATCTCAAACCTTGCTTTTTGAAGCATGTCAGCAAAGCAGTGTAAACTACCCCATACCCCAGTGCACCATGCCTGTCCTGGGGAATGCTGCCAGCAGCACCAGGACACAGCCAGTCCACAGCCAGCCAGGAATTTCCCTCTCACTGCACACCCAAGCTCTCTCCCCTGCTGTGTCCGTGTCACCTGCAGGTGCTAACACTCTCAAACACCCTGCTCTCATTTCCCTCAGCACTGCTTTGCAGTGTGCACATGAGAGGCTGTTTGCAGCTCCTGCAATCAAGGTCTGCTCCCCTGGCTGCTAGGAACAGGGCTTCAGGAATACCTTGCATAGGCTCTTATCCAGGCAACAGTGGCGTGGCACCCCCAAGGGAAAAGGGAAGCAGGGCACAGAGAGCGCGAGCTCAAGTGCAGATCTCTACTCCTAGAACTGAGTGACACGAAGGACAAGAATTCCTTGGCCAAAGACTTGAAGTGACACAGTGGCAATACTACAACACAGTATTTCACCCATAATTGTGCTGGATGCAGAATTCCCTACACTACTGCAAAAAGATCCAAGCTACATCAAGATAAGAAGCCAAAAAATAAAGAGAAAGTAGCCAGTAAAGCCTCTTAAAGTTTGCTTCCACTATTGTCAGATTATAAAAGTCTCAGGATCCAACTATAATAATATTAGATTTAAAGCAATGGTGCACCAGAATTGATGTAACTAGCCCTCCTTTAAAAATATTGACTTGGTTGCAGAGTCCCCCTTGTCACATTCAGACAAAGCAAAAGTCTAAACAGATACAACTCTAGCTGCCAAAGGTATCATCATAATCTTGTCTGGATTATTTAATTGAATTTTAGCCAGCTACTGCCAGAAGGTTTTGGGAACAATGATTCCCTCCTTTCTTCAATAACATTGTCCTCCCACTTGAAAAAGAAAAATCTCTCTCATTTCCATTCAGAGAGATCCACCTTGAGAGGTTAAAATTTGCTTAGTACAGCCATCTGCATAGGTAGGTATGCACTGCTTGAAAAAACAGCAAAGCAATCCCAAAGCAGTAGGAGTGTGACCATAACTGAATTCAGTTTCAAGCCTGTAGAAATACAAGAAAAACATGTACTTTTGCCCAATGCTTCTGCCAAACAAAGTGGCATGCACAGCTGGTCCATGGGTCTTTGAAAATTGAGCATTTGGCTTCTCCACAATCCCTACTCTGATGCTGGAAACTTCCCAAAGCCATGGCTTGGGAGTCACTGCACTCCCTCAGAAAGGGAACAAAGAACAGCAGGCAGCATTGCAGGACAGTAGCCCAGCTGGATTTCTGCAGAGAAAGCTGGCTCCAGAGCAGTAAGCAGAGTATTTGCTGGAGGCAGCTGAGGCCAAGAGATCACAGTGGATGCATAACACACTCCAAGAAATAAATACAATTTTTAAAATTACACCTTCTCACCTCATCTGCTCTGCGGAGAAGTCCAGTTACAACCTGAAAAACATGGGAAATGCTCTAAGAATTTTATTTTTCAGTTACAGTAAGAACCTATGAAATTCTTAACCACATTTAATCTTTGATAAGATTTAAGGAGCAGCTACTCTTTTTTGGAAGGTGCTACAGGTGTTTACATGGGAAAGGAGGAATGTTCAGCCTGCAAACAGGTTGGAAACAGCAGGTTTATGAGTGTGTCTGAGTACATGCTGCTCCCACAACCAATGCCAGTGTAAACGTTTTAACACTGAACAATGTTCTGCATAATGTAAAACCAGCTCTGGTCAGTACAATTAACAAAAGGCCAGAATGACCTACAGATGTGTTCTGATCTCTTTCTCTTAAGGTCATTGTATTCATTTAGCCATTGTCTTATGAAATCAGTAGTTAGAAATCAGGAACTGCTTGAATAAAATACAGTCTTGAAAAAGAGAGTATCCCCCAGTTCTGCTCCTGTCATTAATCATCTTGACAATAAGCATTTATTAAATATGTTCCATGCTTTGTTATCATTCCCATGTAATTTTTAAATTATCTGATTCCCACTTAGCAAAATTTGCATTCTTCTTGGGGAGTTTATAGAAAGGAAGGAACTCTGAAAAATCAAACCACCACAACTACATCACACTGAAAGAAAAAGTTAGAACCACATCCCTCCAAAGAGTTTGCTCATTCTAGAATAAAGTTCTGGAAGACAGCTATGTCACACACTCTTTTGTCCCCCATTTCCATCATCTCTTAAGACTAATACCAACAAGCAGAGTGTTCTGTGCCCAGAACATTGGAACATTTACTAAAAAGATTCTAAACTGGACAGATTTCTAGGAACAGTTGTTATGATGCTGCTATGTTACACAGACTCAATCTTCTTGCCCTCAGTCCAACCATGATTCTCAACAAACGAGGCTCCTGCAGTACCTCTTGGACTGTGCCATCTCCTCCTGCAATAATGATCAGATCCGTGTTTTCCATCAGTTCCAGAAGCTTTTTTGCTTGTCCCTCATAATCAGTCTGAAGAAACAGAGATCCAAACATGAGCACTCAAACGACTATTTTTAGTATACCTATTTCATAGAAAAGAAATTATCTATCCATCTGGTTAATAGTTATTTTTATACAGGCATAATAGAGAATAGAATAGAATAATCAAGTAAACACACACACACACAGATTAAATGAAATATCAGACCAAATCTTACTCAATAGATCTAGAATACCACAGCAACCATCTTATTTCCAGGTAATACTACATTGAACCCAATCCAGGAGCCAATCACTTGCACAAAAACTCCCACTATCTTTTACAGCCAAAGTGCTCAGGTGCATCTCCTGAAACACAGCATCAACTACACAGAAGACCACTGCCTGACAGCCACTGACAATGGATTTAGCAGTAAAGAGTACTGACTTTTTAAACCATTAAAACTGTTTTCTACAAAATTCATGTCTTTTACAGAATCATCTCAGCCTCACTTCCTGGCCCAGTCCTGTTTTGCCAACTTGTCAGGTCTAACACTACCAAGCATCCGTTTTAAGTCTTGGAAAATTATTTCTTCTCTTAGGGTGGGACTAGGTATTTTAATGACCAGAGAAAGGGATTAATAAAAACAGCATTTTAATAGTAAACCTCATGGAAAAGATTCCAAGATAGAAAGATGCATATCAGAGTATTCTGCTGTTATGACACACTGACTATTAGGCAATCCACATATCACAGCTTCAAAAAAACTGCAGAAAGAGCAGAATCCCTTCAATGTTTCATTGTTCTTCTCTTTCCAAAGGAAACCTGTTTGTTAATTCACACCATTTAGAGCTCAGTGTTCTGCTTTCATGGTGGGAAATGTTGAATTATTTGGAAAGGCACAGAAATAATTTCAGTGTAAAGATAAAAGGTTATTTTTAATTAATCTGAACGGTTCAACTGCATGTCAAAATTCCTCACTTTTCAATTCTTCAAGTTCTGGAAGAAATGACAAATTCAACAGCAATGGGCACGCACCACTAGCCAGCACTCAAATATTTAGAGAGGCTTTTTCTCAAACATGAATTTTAGAAGGGCTGCTTTAGACAGACAAACAAACATATGTACTGCTTTAGCTGAAAATTAAAATCTCACTACGTTGTTTGAGAACCAACTGCGAATGAAAAAGATTAGGTACTGGCCTAATATCTCAGTATTTATTTCTTCCTGTAAGATGTCTACAGGGCAACTGAGAATTTCAAATGCATACAGGTTTGAATTTCAATTCCTCATGTAGAGAAAGAAGAGAGTCAATATTTCTACAGTAGCAGGATCTATCAGTTCTTACCTTAACCACAGTTACATCCAAGCCAGATAAGTGCAAGATTGGTGCAGCATTCTTTTCAAAAAGGTTCCCAGCTTTGCTAGAAATAACAGAGTAAAAACTGTTTAATGGTGCCTGTCTCTAAAAAAAATTTAAAAGGAAAGAAACAAATAAATATCAAGAAGAAATCTACTTAAAACCAAGCATTCAATCCCCACAATCAGTCACTCAACCTGACAGTGAGGAAAGATGAGATTTCACGTGGTTCAAATGCATTACATTTCTAGTCTCATACCTCAGATGTCAGGGTTTTGTTGCAGTTTTATTAAGTGCACAAGATGCTAACTTTAGCCAAAAATAATTTTAAAAATCCATTAAAACAAATTAAGATCTCCAGAAAGAAATTTATTAGAAAATGAATGACGTACAAAGCACTAGCCTTTAGGACCACAAAGAAGGCCCACGTAGGCTTTAAGAAGTATTTTTAAAATCCTGATTATTTATTACTACATATTATTAAATAATGTTAGAAGCAGAATACTGACCTTTTTTTTGTTGTAAGACTGATAATTTTATGCCTGTCATTGTATAACAATTATATCTCTAACTGTAAATTGTTTACAAGTAGAAACATGAGATTGATTAATACTATGCATTTTCCAGACTCACAAAAGCATGTCAGCTATAATATTCCCCTCATAATGGTAGTAACAACTCTCTGCCCCTCCACAAAATGCAACTATTCCAAAGCTTATTTGATCAGCAGAAACAGACACACATCATATCCAAGATTATGATTTTTCTGCTAATGAGAACGTAAAAATAGCAGCCGACCTCTTCCAGGAGTCTTGCTCCAAGCCCATATTTAGCTTCTCAGTTTGTGGGCACATCCCTTTCAAGGGCAGGTTCCCACAGAAGTAAGATCATTTCTTGCCAACTTCAAGTCTTGAAGCAATCAAGGTCATCTCTTAC
Source organism: Fringilla coelebs (assembly GCF_963513975.1). NCBI lineage: Eukaryota > Metazoa > Chordata > Aves > Passeriformes > Fringillidae > Fringilla > Fringilla coelebs. The sequence goes on along the minus strand of NC_140033.1, from coordinate 59,810,927 downwards.
TTCTATAGTTTTTCAGGATGGAAATATATCACACACAAAAGTTTGGAAGGAATACAAATGAATGCTACAGACAAGGGAATGACAAAGGCCAAAACACAGGATTAAAGAAAAAAAAAATGAAGCATATATATATGTGTGTGTTTATAAATAAATTCTTCCACCTCTAGTAACTAATTGTATTTCTCATCCCAATATTTTTGGTGAAATAAAGTTTGGCATAGTTACACAGCACCAGCTTGGCATCAGAGGGAGGCAAAAATGAGCTCAAAAATCTGGCTGGCTTTTACAGTGGATAGCAGAGCAAAAATGCAGCATGAGTGCCTCAAATGAGAGTGCTAGGAAGGGGGAATTTTACCCTTTGCAAGCTGCTGGGTTGAGGAAGACTGTTGCTTTCTTCAACGGCATAGTGGCAGGCATCGGCTGGTTGCCAAAAACCTAAGTAAGAGAAAAAGAGCAGGGCTCAGTTTATCTTTTAAACACACTGCTAAAACAGTTCAAAATAATGCATCTCTACAAATGTCAATGGGCTTTCAAGCCTCATGACATTCAAATGACTTCCATCTTCAGCCACTGGACAGGTCTCTTATTCAAAGACCCACACTCTTAGCAGCAGCTCACATCACTGGCGTAAGTACTCTTTAGCTCATTTTTACAATTCTATCACCATTTCGTTTTTGTCAACCTCTGGTTTTCTGCAATGGGCAGAAATCCAGGGAGCTCTCCTTGACTCCAAGGTTACTGGATTTTCTTTCCTTATGCAATTCTCTTACACCTGCCTGCCACCTTCTTTCTGCATTCTTTCCAACTTCTGAACTTTAATTCCTCTATCTCTTCTACTCATTTTAGTATTTTCTATGCTTCAGTTTTTGAAGACAGGAAGGAAAGATAATTACAAGAGAATCTGCCTTGACCTATAAGCAAGTCCACTGTTTCTTACACGTTTTTAAACTGATCTCTCTCTCCCTAAATATCATTAAATTCCTCTTCAACTTTTAATCCAATTTTGAAGAGGTACCTCAATTTTAAATTCTTTGAGAGTTTCTCCACAAAGACTCTTGCACTTTGGACTGATTTCCAAAGCTGTTCAACACAGGCAAGGAAATGCAAAAGTTCCACATGTTACATCCTGCTCCATAAGCTTCTAGAAGGTCACTTAAAGGCATCCTCACTAACACACCAAATCAAACTGGATTTGAACACAAGGTAGTCAGCAATACCATCCAGAAGCCCCACAAACAGTAGGAACCAAAGCCTACTGTGCTGAACACAGCTCAGCCAACTGTTCCTGGCTTTTTTCCCCCTTTCCCTTGGAAGTTAACCCCCTAGAAGTAATTTTTATATTGAAGGAGGTGATATTGTACACAAAACCAGGACATTTTAGTAGCTGTTAGCTATTTAAACTTATTATTAATTCCACTTGCAAACTTTGCTCAGGAAACTGTTGGTATCTTATTGCAGGGGTTCCATACTGTTGTCTCCTATCGCAAAAATTTCACACCTTCTTGGTGTTTGTGGTGGGCAGCTCCTCAGAGCACTGACTCCTCCTTCACAAAGTAACCAACTGACTCCAGTTCCCTTCTGGACCCCCCAACTCACACTTTTATAGCACTCTTCTTCTCATTAGTTACAGCTATGGCCTGTTAAAGTCAGGCCTGTTCCTAATCTTTGATAACTGGCCCAGCTGCAAATCCTTAGGGGTAAGATTACTTTCTACACTATCTTTATTTTCTTATAACCTATCCCCCTACCAGAAACCTCAATTTAAAGATGGGTACAGGCTGGCTGTGCTGCTTAAAACATCCAAATTTCTTCTTCAGGAAAGAAAAAGCACGAGAGAAGATGCTGAGAGTAAAGAAATCTTCAAAGAAAGTGAAACAAATCAATAGCTCTTAAGCTTTACTCAAAGATCAGCTGGAAAACAGACCAACTTATTATATTGCACTTGTTGGGTGGAAATTGGGGAATAGGGGCCCTCTAGCATGTTACAGCTGTTGGAAACAACTAATTATTTGCTTAGGGGGCACAAAATAATGTATTTGCATGCTCCAAACAATCTAGCAAGGCTCTAAACAACCCAACAAGGCTCATAAAGATTTTATTAGTAATGACATAATTGCTTCGTTATGTAATATACTTAGACATTTATGTTACATAGAGGGGCATTTCTAAAGCAAATACGGATTTGTAAGACAGGAAATTAAAAAATAATAATGCAATATGCTAGAAGTCTTTCAGAGCAGAACATAAGTAAAGACAACTCATAGTCATACCATAAAAATGGTTACTAAATATACATACATACATATATATATATATATATATATATATATATATATCAAGGTATAATTTAGGTAAGTCAGTGCCTTTTTCACTTTCTGGTAATATGCACACTTCTAGGTATTAGAAATCCGCTGGACTGCTAAAATGACAACCCCTATTCTACAACTTTGAAAATTCCTTCATACAAAGCTTTTATAGTGCTTTATGAATACCAACAAAGAAACTACATTCTTTTACACAAAACTATCCTTGAGTGAATTGCTCGCCAGCTAAACCGCATCTCTTTATACGTGCCCAGAGTTCAGCAACAGCAAGACTGATCTGCCAAGGAAGACTGAGTCAGCTGACACTGATTTATCCCAAAGGTGTAAAATGTTAAAAATATGATAAATGGGTTCTTCATTATAGAATCTTTCTATAATCATTTGCCACACCAAGGCTGTCATCATAAACTGGTATTTAAATTCAGACACACATGGCAGAACTTTTGCATGAAATACTGCTGTCATGGAGTCACTCTCAGGAAGGCAGCTCCCTTATCAATTTGATAATGTACCAGGCTTAAAAACCTAAAAATCCAATGTAAAAATGGTACGAACTTCACACACACTTTGTTGTCATCATATTACAAAGTTCCCATACCTTCTCAGTGACGTCTCATGAGCTGCTCTTCATATCACTGACTCCTTCTTCACAGCACAACCAACAAACTCCAACTCTCTCCCTAACCAGCTATCTCACTCTTTTGTACCACTAATCTTCTTATTGGACACAGCTGTGCCCTGTTAAGGGCAGGCCTGTTCCTAATCTTTGGTGATTAGTACAGCTGCAACTCCTCAGTGTGAGACTACCTCCTGCACTATCTTTATTTTCTTACATTCTATCCCCCCACAACACCTCATTCAAACTAAACTTTCTCTTTGGTGAGTTTGTCTCTATTTTTTTCTGATACTTATATACAGCACGATAAAAGCAAGTAGCATTTTTCAAACAATTTTAGATTGTTGTTATTCTGAAGATACCAGACACTTAATGCCTTAATGCAGCACCACTGTGTGTTTTCAAGCACTATTTGCCAATGGCATGTCAGTGAGAATGGAAATTACAGCAAGAATTGATTACTAGGCTTTCTGGTTCATTTCTGTCTAATGCAGGAGTCTTCTGCAGGACATTTTCTCAGGCTTTAACCACTGAAATTGCAGGAAGCTCTACTGACAGTGCTTTTGTATTTTCATTTGTAAGAATAAGCCATAATGGAATAGAACCTGTCACTTAAGTGGATTTAAGAAATGGGAAATTCAGGATTTCCACAACTGAACTATCTGCTGGTACCTGTCTTTTCCTTAGCACTCAGACCTTTCTGACAATACACACAAACCACTTCATCAGCTCCTTTTAAAAAATTGGTTTAATTTGGTCAGCATGCTTCAAATACTGAGGTATTAATGGCTATTTTTTGTGATATTAAAAAACTTCTATCACTTTGTTATTATGTAGTAAAAATGAATAGTGAAAACATAAAGACTCTGAAATTACAAATATGGTTTAAGAAAGCAGTATTTTCAGGGAAAGATCTCCCTTGCTTTTTCATGAGTAGTGAGTTCCCTTACATCTATTCTGGCATGAAGATCCACTGCAAAAGACAAGTTGCTGTGAAAATCTTTCAACAGCAGACAGGCTAAAATTGGGATAATTCAGGTGCACAACACTTCTTTACTGAGAAAAATAATTTTCACCATTCTGCTCAGGTCCCACAACATAGCAATGATGGGAGCGGTGTTACAACCTGCAAAACGTCAAAGATTTGTCACAAAGAGCAAGTTTAGAATAAACTTTATTTGTGGGAGGTAAAAACTTAAAATCCTACAGAAGTGATGTCATCCATGGGAAGCAGCACTTACACCTCCAAAAGGCTGCTTATTAAGGACAACATTTCTTTGTGGGAATATTGCAGTATGGGAATTTGTTGACTGCTGTTTGCTCATGCAGGTCACAAACTAAGAAATACAACAGTCAGTACCCTGAGAGAGTAACTCTCCCCCATGAACAGTGGCCTTCTTGTCACTGATCAACAACCAGGCTGTGCCCATTGAGTTCCCAGGAGATGGGTCCCAAAAGAGCTGGGTCAGTCAGTCATCACAGCTGGCATCCCTGATAAAGTCACTCAGGGTCAAACAGACAAGGGCAGGGTCTCTGCAGCTGAGCACAGACACAAAGTGGTTTGTGCTGCTTCTGCCCAGCATACAACCCTCCTGGTGGGGCTGGGATTTCACTCTTATCAACAAATCATCTCCCTGCCAGAAGTTTACAGGCACAGAGCAATTACACATGCAGCAAAGGAGGTCTGGTAGCTCCAGCAGCAATTAAGATCACCCCAAGGATAACACTGCCCTCTCCTGCAGCAGCAGCCAGGACACACAAGGGGCAGCACCCACGTCCACCCCTGGGCATCCAGGGAAAGAACACAGATGATGGCATCATCAGAAGGCTCGTCACGTAGGAAAGGCCCACTGGGAACAGCTCAGGAGCCCTGCACAACCAAGATAAGAGGTAGATCTTAATCTAATTTTATTACTTTAAACAGTATTACCTGGGCTTCTTGGCATGCAGCTCTTCGTAGCAGGTTATCACTATCAGGTAAGACAGAAAAGAGAGGGGACATTATGTTGTGTAAATTTAAAACAATTTGCTAATTTTTAAAATGTAGGTACATACCCTTTTTACACACAATTTGACAACACTGGAACAGAAAAAAACCCAAAAAAATTTAAGAATAAAACACCCCCACTGATGCACAAATGCATATTTTTTTTCTGCATGTGCACATAAGCATTCTTTCTACAAAAACAAAAGCAAAAAACAAGGACCAGGATGCCAAGTGTGTTGAGATTATGTAAGCTCTGGCTCACTGTGTAAGTGTGATTTATTTGTTAAATTGCTACATAACTGTAGTCCAGAGCTCAGGTGTGTTTTTTTCCAATGTTCTTGCTGCCTGGTGTTTACACTAAAGGTACTTACCATTCTGGCAGTGTAGAAGGGTTCTAGAGAGGACTTAAGTCTTTGTGCATTGCAATTGTGAACTCCCCTTTCCATCAGTTTGCAAGCCAAACACACTTTAATGCAGCACCTCCCACTCACCCAGGTCTGAGCATGGCCCAAAGCAGTAACTCAGAGGGGTGAAAAACATTCATCTCATTAAGTGAAGGGTAAAAACAAAAGAGAGATGCTCAGTGTTAGATATGTCACAGATGGTCTGTTCAGAAATATGTTCCCGACTTGTCACTGGCAAGGGTATATAGACAGCAAGCACTGGAGGCACAGCTGTTGAGTGAAGAATGAAAGTCTATTCCTTCCCCAGCCCCAAAAATGCCCTATTTCCCCTTGCAGACAAAATGGCAAGTACTGTTCTGCTGCGCCCAGAGTCTTGCCTTTCCTCTAGATACCAACACTCTCCATCCTCCAGCTTTCCCTTGCCTAATACCTGGCAAGACCATATATTTTTGTCTGAAAATATCACACACAAAAAACCCCACTTACAGTCAGCATACCAAAACAAACACTGTACCAACCAAAAGGACTAAAGGCCAACCAGACAAAAACAGGTGGCTGGGAGAACAGCACACCTCTCCCCTGAAGTGTGGCTCATCAGGCCAAACCCTGCCATGGAAATGGCAGAAGAGAAGGCAAGGCCAAAGTGCCATCTATTGGATTCCACTGGTTTACAGTATTTATCTGTCACTGGAACTATATAAGCTGCTCTTTTTGGCATCACCAAGAGATGCTGCAGTGCCATGAAACAAGAAATAGGGTGACTTCAGGTGAGATATAAAATTGGGTTCTGTGAAACTAACTACACTATAAAAGCCACAGATTTATTCCTGGTAATAATGAAAAGACAAAGGAAGAGTTCAAGCATGGAAAAAGAAAATATGTGAATAATACCTCATCAGGATAACAAGTAACTGGAATGTCTGCAAAAGAATTCCTCAGAGGCAAGCTGTCATATTTGCTCCTTAAAAACCAAAGGAGTAGATAATTTGTATTAAGCACCTGCAATATCACTTAGAGGAGCAACAGCCCTGGGTTTGATTGCAGTAATATGATGGAAATGCACCAGTTAAAATAACTCTGCAAAGGTTGGTGTTCCAGGCTGTGCAACAGCAGTGTCACAGCTAATTCCAGACAATCAACACAGCGTGACAGGCTGAGTCCACACTGTGCCACTGAGGGCATGAGCCCTCACACAGGGACATTTTTACCTCCCTCTGTGACTACATGTGGCCAAAGCAAATAGAAAATAATTGTGATTTCAATACATAAAATTGAAATATTATGGGATATCAAGGAGCTCCCATTATCAAATAATGGCTGCACAGTTGATGTCTTTGAGAATTGCTGTCCTAACCTTCTCAACAAATCCCAGCCAAACCCACGTTATCTGTTCACTTCACATTGACGCTATTTTGTTCAGAAGTCAAGCTCTGTCACACTGTCAGCCAGGCTGTTTTCCTGGTGCCCCCAGCTTTACGCTGCAGTGTTAATTGTCTTTAAAATTAAGCCCAGCAACACTTCCCAAATACAAGCTGAAAATACTGTGCTCTCTCTTTCAACCTCAAAGATCCTCAAAACAACTGTCAAGGATTCACCTCAGTGAGTTTTACCCATAAAAATTAAGCTTGACAGTTTAGATGTCAACATTTATGCGGATTTTCTCCTGCATTGAAGCACTTAAAGAGATAGAAGAAGCCTGCTTTGACACTTACCATTTTGGTGTCAAAGGAAAAGTTAGATTCTGAGACTAGAAGAATCATTTACCATCCAGCATTTTCCAGGTGATTTGTCTCACTTCTCCAGCAGCACAGCACCCAGAATCCCACACCATCCTAGCCATACTCATAGGACTTCCACTTAATTCAACTGGTACATTTCAAAGTCATCTGAGTTTGTCAAGGGTGTCCCAGGTTTGGTTTAAAGATGCCAGGAATTTTTTAATTTCCTTAAAATATTACGTCAATATTTAACTAGATTCAAGCTCCAATAAAACCAGTACAGGTGCACTCACAGGGATGCATTTGTAAGAACAGCAATCCCCCTCCTGCATCACAGCTGCTGCATTTACTCACCTCACATAGCTCACCTAAAGTACCCCAACTGGCCCTGCAAGTACCCTGCAGATCATAACAACCACTAAATAGAGCTAGAAAAAACGTGAAAACCAGCTAAACTTCTTAAAGCCTTCTGCCTCAGTATGTATTCATTCTCAAAATATGACTGCTTACCAGCTCCCATAAAAGATGAGACTTTAATAACAAATATAAGATTTTGTTGATTTTTTTGTACTTTATTGTCTATTATTAGGTGGTAACAAAGCTTTTTCAACAATCCTCAAACATGAGCAGGTGGACGTGGAGGGAAATTGCTCCACTGCCTTAAAGAATACAAAGGGATTTCTTCTGACTTGCACCATATCCACAGCAAACTAAAAATCAATTTTTACTTCACGTTTCCCCCAAGGCCTTATCCACAGCATTCGGCCTCAAAGGCAAACAGACAAGCAGTGTTGCATCTGCTGGCAAACTCAGGGCTGTCTTCCTGCTGTGAGAATTAAGCATCACACAGCTTACAGCTGGGCCAACTTGCTTAAGCAGTAAAAAATTGGGAAACGGAGAGGAACAAACAGTGGCAGCAGGGTATGGAAGAAAGAGACTGTCCTAGGCTGAACCCACAGACAGAACATTCCCAGCACAGCCTCAAGGCCAGCAGCCACAGCAGCACAGACTCTGTGGAGAACAGAGCAGGCTCATACCAAAGGATGGAACCAACACAGAAAGGACACAAGAGTGACTGTGCAGAGCTCCCCACTCCCCAGCCCTGCCGGGCTGCCATCACACAAGGCTCTGAGAACACAACATTAGTATGACCTGCCTGGACAGGGGTGCTTGGATTCCTCTGCAACACCCCTAGGGCAGGACAGCTGGCCACTGCTCCTGTCCTGAACGTTTTCAGCTGGAATAGGGCATTAATACTCTTACACATAAGCACAAGATGCACACAATTTAGTATGGACGCTGCTCAAGATGAGGCTCAGTTTTGTGCCCAAGAGCCAGCAGAAGCCAGGGTGGAAGGACACCTCCCATGATGAAAGTCACTCAGGGCAGCAATGAATGCAACAAGGAGAGGACAGTGAAGTTGAACTGAAGCTGAGGCTCTCAGCTGCAGCAAGGGTCTGTCTTACATCCAACCAAGGCAATTCCCCTAAAAATGATCACACTACAAATGTAAAAAGAAGCTCAGGATCTCATTCCAAAATGGGTTATCAGCATTAAATCTAAGACTATTAAATGTACTCAAATATGAAGAAGTCTAAAAACTTTAAAGTTTAGTGACCGCACCGAACAGTTTTGTGAGGAGAAACTTGACCAAAGCTGTGCACACAGAATCAATCCTCAGGAGCTGTATCAGAGCTCCTCAAAAAGATTTTATCTTAGCAAAAAGCTTTTTTGGCTGCTTCTAATACAGTAAGAGCACAGAATCCTCTTTACTAGGTATTAGAATTTACTTCCATCTTGGCCTTGGAAGGGCATGAAAGACAAATCTTAGGTTTCATCAGCTTTACCTAAGACTCAGAATGTTTTTTGACAAAGTTTGGATGAAATAAAGTCAGCTACTCAGGAAGTATATGCAGAAAGGTGACAAAGTGAGTTATCAGCTGGCAAACACACAGAGACTAACATTCAAATTGTAGATAACAGCACCACTCAGGATTACTGGCAGGCAGTCAAAGGCTCAGGTGCTTTGCCAGCATTTTCTACTGAGAATGTCAATACTTTAATATATACAGAGTAAGTATGTGATGAGTCCACTGCCTCAGCAGAATATCCAGGGTCTCCATCCTGACATGGTGATGATCACTTATGCAGTGACATCACTGTAACAGTCTGGTCAAATCTGACAATCAGTTCAGCTGATGTCCATCATGCTGGAGATTTCATTTCTGCTGATTTGGCAGAGCTGGTAACTCACTGTACCCCCTGGGGCTACAAAGAACAGCTGCAGCTCAGTTCAGGAAAGGTGACCCAGGACGTAAAATTGAGAAGGGATTCCAAACTTGATGAAAATTTTAGAACAATCAAGTGGTAAAGAACAATCTTTATTTGTAATCCCCCTCACCTGTGTATGTTAAGCAGAAGTATGTTACTGTGTATGAGCACACATCTGACAATCTCCCTACCCTGCAAGCTTTGATCTAGGATATTAAGTGTCCCTGGTACCCGCAACATGATATGCGATAGACTAAAATGAGCCTAATATATAAATTCATGCAATCCAGACAGCCTCACATGTAGCAACAGTGAGTTATCCTCCTACTTCTCAGATAGCACAAGAGTATTTGCTATCCTAAATGCAAGACAATGGATCTTTAAAGCATGTTCTTTTATGAGAGCAAAAGGAATTATGGTTTTGCAAGAATGGCAATGGGGTTCTAGTTAACAGTAGTTCATCCAGACATAATTCCTATCATTTGACACATGAAAAACCTTTGCCACCTCCTGACTGACAGCCCTGTGAAGAGGTACCTTCTGCACTATCACATGCTCACAAGAGCTGAATAACTCATGGCAGACGGGGGAAAAAGCACAAGGCTTCCTCCTTTAATTCTTCCTGCTCTTCCAAAACTCCTTACTTTTAAATCAGTCAGTATTTGTACCAACAACCCAAAATTAAAAGGCTATACACTGATCCAGAAACTAAACACTGCAGGAAGAAACTACCAGGACTAAGCAGCTCCTCAACCTTTACAGTTGCCATCCACAACCTTCAGACCAACTCAATGATGATCCATCACACAGCAGTGCCCCTCTCCCCTTTACACCCTAGAGAGCACAAGGGCATCCACACCAGGCTCCACAGCACACTCTTCAGGCCGTGCAAGGGGCACTCCCACGTCCATTTCCAGGCAGAGAAGAGGCACTGGGAACAAGCCTGGAAAAGGTAACATTCTTCTTGTCCATACAGCATCCTCCAAAGTCTTAAGGAAGTACTTCAGAGCTCTTCTGTCCTGTGAGCTTGGAGAGACTGACTACAGAAGAGCTGCCATTTATCTGCAGAACAGATTGTTATTTACAACACCTCCACTTAATGCAGGCATCATGGCTGCTGCATCCAAAAGAAGGAGGAACCTTGAAAAGTCAAAAAAGCAAATCACCTTCTCCTTGCAAGAGAAATATTTTAGAAAACCCACAAGGATGAAAAGAGGGATGCAGGATGGCAAACAGAAATTTTCTTTGGCTGCAAATAAATGACCAATATCAGCTAGTTTCAGGAAGTCAGAGGCCAATCTGAGCCAATGCTGTGCGAAAGCAAGGCCCTTCATCAGGAACTTGTGATGCCAGAAACCAAAGCACAAGACCTCACTACACTTTAAATGTGTTCTCAAAGGGCAAATATCAGTCTAGTCAGGTATGGCTCATGCATATCCAGTGAGGCTCTGATGTGGATAACAAGAAGCCTCAGGGCCAACCCAGCCCCTACAGATCCTTCATTAACCTCCCCCAGCACTGTCTGTGGCCATCTGTGCATGGGGCAAAAGGCACCTCCCTGCTCCCCAGCACAACTGGGACAGAGACACAGAAACTGGGAACAGGGAGTGTGCAAAAACACACCAACAGCCATCCCCACAAGCTGCAGAGAGGCATCCTGGCCTACTCCCTGCTGTCCACCTGCCACAAGGCAAGGTTCTCACCTCACAGAGTGTCACAAAGGGCCGTTGAGACCTCTGAACTCTTTTTAACACTCTTGCCATCAGGCTCTTGTCATTCCTTGTTTTTCTCTAACCTGGATAAAACACCTCTGTGCAGGAAATAGCCCAGAAACTGCTAAACAGTTGTCAGGGTTTCCAAACAGTGTTTAAAACTCTGAAAACAGTAGCTATGGCCTGCACCAAAGTCTCACTGAGCTGTCTGTCATCACAGGATTTCCTTCCTTGCATTTCCAGTGCCTCCAAAGGAACTGCTGCATTTTCTTTTACAGACAATAGGGAGATTGGAGAATGTGATATATAAAATTTTTCTGCCCCCAGTACATCACTGGGTTAAAGCACCATGCCTACACTTGGGGCAAACAACCCCCACACACCAAAATTTAGATACCAAAGATTCATTTTTTTCTTGTTTGCCTTTCATATTTTCCTCCTTATTTCCCACCACCTGTGGGAAATATTTCCCACATCACCTGTGGCACACTCCACATTCTCTGTGATCCAAACAAAATTTCACTGCTACCACACAAGAAATCAGTGTATATCCGAAACCAACAGCACATGGGCACAAGAACTCCCAGACACAACACAGGGGACACTGAGCCTCAGTGCTTCAGGTAAGAAGCAAGCAACTAAAGCAGATGTACCATGCAAAACAAAGGCTGATATAATGCCAAAGTCCCTAGGCAAAAGGATGTGAAGAGAGTATAAAAACAACATAAACAGATTTATTTTCCTAACTTTTCCACCAAGGCTTTGGCAGCATTGCAATGTAAGCAGAAAAGAGCACTGTTAAAAACCTGAGTAAACAATTAAAAATCATTAAGACTGTGACAATAAGCAGCAGAACCAAAAGTAAAAGCTTTTAAAAATAATTTGGCTACACCTGCTTTTCAGTCAAATGCATTACCCATAATCCTGAAGGACAAGGATTAAAAGATAAACTCAGCTTTTTAAAAAAACACAAATGAGGATTTTACTTAGTGGAAGGGACAATTACTCCCCAGGTAAGCAGTGGCAATGGCACCCCCAGGTATAACTTACGGGAGGAGCAGCTGCCAGGCTTCTTCCTGGGTGAGTGACAGCAGCAAAGACCGCACCGTGGGGGGAGACAGCACAAGGCTGCCGGTGCCAGGGCTCAGGAAGAGCCAGGGGCTCCCGCTACAGCCAGCAGGAGGGGAAGCCCACAGGCACAGGACACCACGCTGGGCCGGGCCACGCTCAGCACACGCTGCAGGCCTGGCTCCAGTCATCCCTGGGGTACAGGCTCAAAGCCAGCTGAAGGCACACGTGTGGCTCACGACATTCTTCTTTAGGGTAGAAGACAATAAACATTCTCCTCTCCAAGAGGCCCCGACACTGCTCATGCCAGCCAGACATCCACCCTGTTTGAACCTCCCGCCTGAACCCGCCCCAGTCCTGCAGCGCGGCCGACGTGGGAAGCCAGATGAGGCACTGAGCTTCCCACGGCCCCGCTGCCGAGCAGGGGGGAGATCCATGCCCTCCTCCATCCATCCATCCATCCATGAGGGAGATCCATCCATCCATCCATGAGGGAGATCCATCCCCTCCGCCTGCCGGGGCCCTCCGAGAGGCGACCCCCCTTTAGGCGCTCCCCCTCCCTCCACCTCTCCCTCCCGGCCCGGCCCGGCCCAGCCGGCATTACCAGTGCTTCCCATAGAGCCAGTGTCCGCCCCAGCCCAGCAGGCAGGCTCCGAAGGTGGATTTCTTCCAGTGGTGCCTGAGGGCCGTTAGCACTTTCGCCATCGTGCCCCGCCGCGCCGGGGGCCGCTGCCGTGCCCGGCCCGGCTCGGCTCGGCTGGAAACGGCTCCCGCGGCCCCGGCGTTCCGCGCACGCAGCCGGCCGCGCGTCACGGAACCAACCAACCAACCAAACAAAAAACAAACAAATCCCCGCGAATGCCGAGGGAAAGAGTTTTCACTCTTCCCAGAGTCCCGGCGCTCGCTGCCTTGCTCCAGCCCCCGAGAGGACCTGTTGCCATAGGCTCTTGGCTGCCGGCGCTGACGCTGCCGGGAGCACGGGCAGGTGGAGATGGAGCGTAGCGGAGGACAGAAGTGAATCGGTCTTTTTTTGCACATCGATAAAAATATCCATGGTGTTGCCCCAAAGAAAAAAAAAGCCTTAGGAAAACCCCAAACCTGCCAAAAACACCAAACCCAAATCAACCAAACAAAACACAACAACAATAAACCCAAAGAAAATCAAAACAAAACTCACAAGTGAAACAGAATCACAAACAAACAAACAACAAACCGAAAATATTCCATTCCAAATATTCCATCAAATGCAGTTAGAAGAAATGTTGTCCAGGAGGTAGGGGAAGGTTGCTCTTTAAGCCTAACCATCAGGATGGCCATAAGAACCTGGAGAAATGTCTCCAGTCACACATGGAACACACCAATATCACAAGGATGCCATGCAGCCATGAACAGCATGAACATCCTGCCAGGGAAAGGTGGAAACATAAACAAGGGACAAGATCTGACCTCATCATGGAAAAAAGCTTTGGGGTAAACTAGTGGGGGTAGCCTCTCCCAGCATGAGGTTGTAACTCGTATTCTCTGTTTTTCACAAGATAACCCACCCAGTTGATCAAGGGAAGCCAGTACATGTAATCTTTTTGGACTTCAGTGAAACTTTTGTCAGGAAAAGCCACAAACGCCAGAAATTTATGTCCAAAAGAAGACAGAGGAGTCCTGCAACTTTATTGGACTAAAGGGAGAGAGTCCACCGGGGCACACCTGCGGGGTTTTCTCTCTCGAGGTTTTGGAGGGTGCAGCCTCCTTTTACCCTGAGCTCCCGGCCATATGCTGCCCTCTTCCTTTCCCCAGTGGCTGAGGTACTAGGAAGGTACAGCCTTCCCAAACCACCTGCAACATATTTCCCCCTGAACCTGACATTTTACCCCAAAGTTCTGAAGCTCGATCTTGTGCAGACCCGTGTCTATTTCAGGAGCCAAGCTGTCTGGGCTCTGCAACAAACCTGCCGCAAAACATCAGGAGGGACATCAAGACCCACAGCACCCATGGAATTGATGGTAAAAGACATGAGATCTCCTCTTCTTATTTCTCGATTTGTCTTTACAAATCCTAGTTATTATTAACTTAACCCTTTTCAACATCTGGAACATTTGAAGCACCCTTCCTGACTTTTCCACCTCTGGTCCCTGCACCAGGTGTGGCAAGTAAATACAGAACTCAACTGGTTCATGGTAGCCCTTCTATTTGGTTGCACCCAGTCAGTACAGACTTACTAGGTCTTAAACTAGGTTTAAAAAACCCAAAAGCAATGAATATCATTACACAGAGAAAATGTATAAAACTCCTCGGTGGACACAAGCTGTCACTGTCCTATTTTCTGGAAAAATCCCTTTGCCAGGATTTCTTCTCCTGGGAAGCTGAGAAGCCTCCGGGAAAAAGGAAAATACTATGATCTCATTTGCTTCTCCTGTGTTTTTTTGCTTTGGAATGTGTTTGGAGATTGTTTATCCAACGTGAATTGTTTTGACTTAATGACCAATCACAGTCAGGCTGTGTCAGACTGAGGAGAGAGTAATGGGTTTTTAATTAGTATCTTGTTAAGCCTTCTGTAAGTATCCTTCCTCTATTCTTTAGTATAGTTTTAGTATAGCATAATATATAATATAATATAATATAATATAATATAATATAATATAATATAATATAATATAATATAATATAATATAATATAATATAATATAATATAATATCACAAAATAATAAATTAGCCTTCTAAGAACGTGGAGTCAGATTCTCAATTCCTCCTCTGTCTGGAGAACCTTGCAAGTACCACAACAAGCCCACTTCCTGCTCATGACTGATTCTTCCTGACCTCTCTCAACCCTGTACAAGGTGTTGAAGGGAATGGGCAAAGACAGCTATGGAGATAACACACACCGTGGGAATTCACATACCCACACCCACGTTCACCAATTGTGGTTTAATAAAATGTACCTGCTCATCTTTCTCACTTACCAAAAGAACATTTGAACATTGTTCCCCCTTTGGCATAAAATGCAAATTAGAGAAGTTCCTGTGTCTGCTAGGAAACAGCAAGGGCTGCAGTGTGGTGAGCCCCTGGTGCAGTACCTGATCCTGACACCCTTAACAATCCATTTGTAATATTTCTTTTACAAATGGTACCAATTCCTTCCCAGTGGCTGCCCCCTTCCCACTTGTCCTGGAGCTCCCTGTACTTTTTCCCAAAATTTCTCAAGACACATGAGAGAGGCTGAAAAGCCACAGAGATTTCATAAAAGTGCTGAGTTATTCAGAGAGACCCCATCCTATAAGAGAGGAAGAGGGATGTTGGCCATTCCTAGCAATCTTTTGGCTAAATAAGTGATGTGAGGGAGCAATGCTGCTTTTGTAGACCACTCTTGATAGGGACCTCAGTTTGCAGACTCAGGAGAACAAGGATGCAATCTGGCAGGGAACAGTGGGTCAGGGTAATTAATGTAACACTGGACAGAATTATTTTTTTCCTAAATGCTTTTGCCCTCCTACAAAATGCCATTTTAGCAATTCAATAAAATGGCTAAATGGCTTTTTCTTTTCTTTTTTTTTTTCTTTTTTCTTTTTTATTTTTTTTTCTTTTTTCTTTTTTTTTTTTTTTAAAGCTTCTCCAAATCCTTCTCTTACGAATGTCAGGATATGAGTTGTAACATAAGATGGCTCCTTGAGGCCAAATTTGGGATTCTGGGTGTCCAAAAGTCTGTTCTGCAAAAATCAAGTTGATGCAGAAGATGGGCCAGAAGACAGTCTGTTGTTAGTGATAAGAAAAGCTGATTAAACCCTAGGGATTAGCATCCCTACTATGTTTTGGGTTTTCTTTTCCCTTTATTTTGCAGAGCAGAAGATCTGGGATTTTTTTTCTTTAAGTAAGAAAACATTAAATTATCTTCTTCTGATGAATATTTCAGGCATAACCTCATACAGTAGCCATTGCTTCCCACTTAAATATTCCAGGTTCATCTGTCCACTGCATCTCAGTGTGCTGAGTATGTGCACTTGATGCAGTGCTGAATGTTCCATGTGGTGTGGAGTGATTAAATGTCCTACTTTTCTTTTGGTGTTTGTCCTACTTTTTTAGAGAATTCAGGTGGTATGGCCAACTGCTAACAGCAATGATAGCCTCAGATATTAGTACTCTCATCCTTTTCTTCACTTATGAAAAGATTGTGTGCTGATAAATGCTTTTCAAATTCATAATTCTCATGTGGTGCCACAAATAATTTACAAACATCTATAACTTCCTATTTTGCAACCAAGTCTACCGAGTACAGTTATGTTCATTAACGATGTTTCCAAAACAAGCTTGAATTTTTAAAATAAACCCTCTTTAGTATTCAAATACATGTTCAGAGCAGTCAGAAAAAATGCTTAAATGTATGAGTATCTCTAAGATGGCTGAATGGCAATTTTCCTGTGTTCATAACCATGAAAACACGTCAGAGTTAGTATAAATGAGGAATGTTACCTCAGCTGCTAGTTGTTTTCAGCATCCCTAGCAGAGGGACTTGACCCTCCTTTGGGCGGGGTGGTTGGACAGGGCGAGGTCCAGACGTCCCATCCCATCTCCCCTGCTGGGACTGTGTGACACTATCTGAGATTTTGGGTTGCTGATTTTTGATGTGGGGCTTTTTGAAGAGAGTTGCCCTTAGAAGAAAGAAACAGTGCAGACAGCAACAACAGATTGTGCACCTTTCTTTTTACTTGGCTTTACTTAGAATGCCGTGTCCATTCTGAAATTCCTCCTGGCAAACACGTATGTCCTAGTTTTTGGCTGTGGCTGTCTGATCACCCTCAAGGTAGATCACACCTGCCATGCTGCTGCATGTACCAGGTAATTCTCTTTTAGCTGTCCTAGTTTTCTGCATGTCAGATCAATAGAAGCAGGTATTAAAGTGTGTGCACTGGAAAATGAGAGGATAAAGGACTGATCTTGAGCATCCTCTAGATTATGTGCTGTAGTTATTTTTTAGGCCATGTAAAATTCCTGCTCTCTTTTTCATAACGCTGTTCAGAGGAGGCTGGAATGTGTGATTTTGTTTTCTTATGATTGCTGGGTGGTTTTTTGTAAAAAACAGACTAATTCAAAAGGCTGCTCTGTAACTCTTAAAACTTGACTGGGAAAGTGTCACCTAAAATTATCTCACACGTTGTGTACGAAGACAGGTGAACACCTCATCCTAGTTACTCATGTCTGACCCTTGTATGAGGAATAATTTTTAATCATTCTGTCTCTACCATCAGTTCCAAGCCTGTTAGCAGGAGAAGCTTCAGATGCATGATCATGCTTCAGGCACATACTTATTTGTTACTTTGGAAAAGTCACATCCTCAGTCATCTCAGTGCTCAGCCACACAATGTAAAAGAGACAGTAGAGAGGGTTTTGTCTACTGCTTGGCACTGCCCTACAATTGATAAGGACAGAAAATCATTTAGTCTCCATTTCTGTCCAGTACAATCTGTGCCTATGTTTGCATAAAAAAAGGGACCTCCCTAGCCCAATGAAGTCCTTCTGCCATCCTTACAGCAATGGAAAACTGGGACGCCTCAGCCTGCTGGTTATTCTGGCATTTGAGACTCATTTATCAATGCTCTGGGGGTATGGAACAGCAGTGCTGTCAGCACATCCCGTGCCATCATGGTAATTCTGTCTCTTCAGGTGCTGTCTTACAAGTAAAATGCAAATAGCTGCTTGTGTTGCAAAGAGGCCAAACGGAGTGCTCTGCAGGAGCTGTGTTTACCGCAGCGGTGCAGGTCCGTGCTCCTGCCAGACCGAGGCGGCGTTGTCTGTTAGAGTCTGCCCACGTCCCTGTTTTTCACATGATTAATATCCCTGTGGCCAGAGTGACAGGGAAGAGAATCCTCACACAACCTTCAGGCTTTTGTGCAGCCGATGAGGAGAGAAATGGAATCTAAATATTTCCACGTCTCTGAGCCAGCAAGAGAGATTATAGTTTGCTTTATTTTAATTCTACAACACCTGACCACCAAGCATGGTTTAAGCTGAGGGAGAGCCCTTTTCTTTGGTGGATGTGAGCAGCACTAACTGGATACCTCTCCAGAGCTCCGTGAGATGGGAGCTCTTGCTTTTTGGGCACACCCACCTCTGCCTTTTCTTGGCCACAAGCCACAGGCATAGGCTCGGCTGCAGACAAAGCTCTTTCCCTTCCTGCCCAGGAGGGTCCCTGGGCTAGCTGAAATCTCTGGTGGGCTTCCCAGTCTGTGTCTCTCTGCATCTGTTCTTCTGGTTTTGTGTCCAGGGCCTGAAACTCCTCCTCCACAGAGTGTCCCAGGTCCCACTCCATTCTACCCCAGCCAATTATTTATGTAAGAGAGAGGAGCACTGCAGCCACTGAAGCTAATCAGAGAAAGTTCCTGCCTGTGAGAGCAGAGAAAGTTCATGATGGATTCTCTTGCCCTTATTTCCAGCTCTGCCTGGAGGTGTGATTCCCTAGGGCAGTCATGTCTGCAGTCAGTGCCTGCTCCACTGGTTTGGAGAAAGAACTGAATCACATTGGCAGGGTTTTTGGTTGGGTAACTCAGAGAAACTCTGCACAGGAATAATCCCTCCCTTCTTCCCCCTCCTTGCTCTTCCTTGGCTCTTCTGTAAGCAGAACCTGACCTGAGCTTCACCCTCCCTCGAAGGAAATTCAGGAGCGTGCCTAGCGTATTTATATGGCAAAACCGACGACCTTTACACCCTGCCCCCTCTTCCCACATCCAAGCTATTACACAGAAATATTCCCTAATTCTCTGAGTTTATTAACCTTTTTTCCAAGGGAATGAATAGAGATATTCACAGCTTTTGAACAGCAGCAGAAACCCATTAAGTTGCTCTGTGGCAGTCTTGTCAGGAACTTGTTCCTTTAGCAGAGACACGTTTCAGAAGGCTCTACACTCACTCCCAAACCATTTGGATTCAGTAAATGCAGGTGCCACTGAGGCATCAGCATGAGCAGGACCTGGATCCTGAGCTTTGAGTGTAGTTAGATCTCCTCTGGGTCTGCTGCAAATGGAGGAACAATGCCAGTGCCCTGGGACTGGGATCTATCCATTCCCCTAGCAGCACAAGCCCCTGCACAGAAATGTCTGGCAGCTCCTGTGCTAATTCTACACTCTGCTCCTCAGTGAAGGTCTCAGTGAGAGCTACATCAAAAACATCCATTTTGTTGTTGGTACAGGTTCCCATCCTCAAGAAAGTCCTGCTGACTGAGGCTAAGGTCACTCCTCTCTGAGCTCATGCTGTTACTATGGTACTGCTACATATTAGAGGACTCAGCGTAGAAAATAGTAGGATAGCAGGGGGAGAGAAAAGGAGAGAGAAGGAGAGAGCCTGACCTGCCTGCAGGATGTGCATTCCCATCTAAGCAGTGCCTACTTGGAAGGGATATAGCTTCCACCTGCAGGCTGGCAGCACCAAACCTCTCCTGCCTTACATCTGCAGGCAGGTATTGTCACTCTGCACTGAGTGAGGGATGTAACCCATGAGACTCCTCACTCAGGCATTTTGCTTTTGGCAGAGATTAATGCTCATTGTTTAACAAAAGAAATAAGTAATATTTTTTACTTTTATCCCTGTTGTACAGCTGGATGAGAGAGAGTAGGAAATTAAGGCTTTTACACTGTTCCTTGATTTCAGTGCATCCACAAATATTACACATACTTTCCTATATTCACACTGAGATACTGCCTACCCAAAAATCCAGATGCTGCTATATACCATCCTGGTTATATCTCATGGCCAGATGATCTCGTATTCAGAAGAGCTTCTGAAAACTACTAATATATCTGCAGCAATGGTTCATTTTTCACTGAGGCAGTGACATCCTAATCTATGGACCAGATGGAGTGGGGCCTTGGGCAATTGTAATCAAAGAGCAACAGCCATAGTTTGAAGGAAAGAGATTCCCTGTTGGTTTTCTATTAAATGCTTCTATTTTCATTTTCTTTTGACTCAATTGTGTGCATCACCATGGCCCACTGAACACATCTGGCTGACATCTTAGATCACATACCCAGCACATTACTGTGTTTGCTCAAAGTTTCACTCCTTCCAAAGTCAATGGCACAGTGGCTCTGTGACAGTGACTTGTTTTATCCTTGTCCTTAGGTGGAGTTTGGGGATTGACAGAAGCAGTTGCAGGCAAAGGCAGGCTGAGAAAATCTATCACTGTAACGATGAACCACTCCCATTCCTTTTCACCAACCAAATACCTTTGCTGCTGTAGAAGGTAAAAGATTAATTTGTCTTGGATGCTGGAGTGCAAAATAGGACCACTTAGGAAAAGCATAATCACACTAAGTTACTATAAATTGGTCTAGTTCAGTCCGTGCCAAAAGATACATTCTGCATCTTATACTGACAAGGACCTTTGCTCACAAATTGTAACTGGCCACTTCATCAGTCTGTGAAGCAGAGGTCTTAATGTCTTCAAGTGTTGATGAACACATAATTGTATTTTGTCTTCTACTTTTCTCTCTCTAAATCAGTTAAATCAGAATAAAATCTGATATTCTACTTTCTCATAGCTTTCAACTGTTTAAAGGTAATCACTTTTCCTGTGAGAAAAAGGTTGTTGGAGTTACAGATCCTGTTGTATATACTGGTTCCTTAGCATTAGAGAAAACATTAGAGAGTTCTTCCAAACATTTTCTTTACAACTCTGTAGCATTTTCATCAGACGTACTTCAACAATCTCTGTGGCTAGCTTGGTTTTGAACAGTTTCACATTGCATTTATCTTCCAGAAAGTTGCTAAGTGATATGGTTTTATGAATTGGTTTTGTTGTTTTCATGTTGTTAATTGACACACTAATTATGACTGACACAAGCACTGCTTTTAAATCCCATGTTGTTTCTTTCCCTGCACACAGTGCATATTCTTTGAATTCCTATCACATTGTGATCTGGTATCAGTTCAAAGACTGGCTTTGCTTCTCAAGCTGTTTAGACATTCTTTTCACTTAATATGCTGCTTTAAGGATCTCTGATAAGATGTTGCTGAGGGCAGTGAGAGACTCTGGGACTTGACTAGGCTCGATTAGAAGAGCCATGTATTTTACATTAAATGAAAGAGGTTTGAACCACAGTAACGAGCCAGTACTTGTTATCCATGCTCTCCAAATGCACAGGCATTACTGACTCCATTTATATGACATCTTTGCTTGCTTTGTTTTCTTGCTTTCCCTTGCTAAGAACAGATGGGAAGAGTAATTTAAATACCGAATACCATAAGGTACCTGGAGTAAAGTAAATTAAGGAAATACCGTAAGTGAGAGAATGAAGTGTTAAACCTCTAACAGGAGATTTACAATTAAGAATTAACAGAGATGATAAGCTTTGCCAAGAAACAGCAATCACTTCACAGAGTGAATCTGGCAGAGGATGGGCAGGGCTCTGCCATTACAAATACATGGAGGAACCCAGGTCATAAGAAACAGGAGACTCAAGATGTCAAACATGTAAAACAGTGTATGGATTTATGCACACTGTAGCAAGCAATGTAAGTTGGGATAATGTCCATTCCATGATGAAAGAGGCAAGGAATACCAGACTTGACTTTGCTTCACAAAAACATGTGAATACCAACAGAAGGAATCTATAGGATGGGTAATGAAAACAAGGACAGCACCACATGCTTAGATGAAAATTATACATAGTGGAAATGTACAGCATAGCAGCCAAAGATGAAATAATCTAACTGGAAATAAATAAGACATTTATTTTTTAACTGTTATACAAAAGCATATGTGTTGCCAGAAATACTTTTGGAAGATACTTGTAGGAGAGTCACACATAGCAGAAAGTAAATATGGAAACAGAATGGAGAGTGATAAGCTTATTAAGCACAAAGAAGTATGTGAAAAAACGGAAAATAAATGGGCAATATACTGGAAAAGGCATAATTTGTAATATTGACCAGAAAATATCTCAACACCCTTAGCACTGTGCTATGAGCTCCCTGCAGTTCTTATCTTTAGGAAAGGTACTCTTAAATCAGAGGCAAAGAGGGGATGTTGGTGGGATCACTGAAATGGACGATGTTAAAACCATCACATCAATTTTTGTAGGAACAAAGCACAGTTTCTTCTAGTACTGGGACAAAGCTAAGCAAACAAAACAGAAAATTCTGGATAATGCAAATAATGCTGGAATAAATAACATAACATAAAAACTGCAATGAGTATGTCACAGTTGAGATGACGAGGGAGAGCCTGTCCACATAGATGAGGAAAATATGTAAGGATTCATTGGGAAGGCTGCTAACATTTGCCCCTAATCTGGCTGCTTGCAGCTACCACCTGGAGCACTGCCGCTCGCTGATGTTTAATGGATGTGCAGTGTCAATATTAATACAGACTCTGAGAAATTGAAGGAGTTTATTAGGGCACTCTATTCCAATGGTTCACAGCACAAGAGTTAAGCTATGCATTCATTTCTCCAAGGACACTATTAGTGGTCCTGCAAAGCTTTGCTCAAAGCTGCAAAACAATGACTTCTGTGCCACAGATGCCAATGAAATGTGATATTGGTGTGTTCTAGTAAATAAAGAGATTTTGGGTTTTTTCACAGAAAACTGTCTGCTGAAATTGGCCATGTCACACTACTGAGATTGCCAAGCCAGTTCATCCTGGGAATTCCTGCTTGCAGTTAAATACACAGCTGGCAGGCATTCTGGGGGCCTAGAGCTACCTCCAGCTACCTGTGTGAAAATGCAGTAGGTACAGCTTAGAATTACGTTGCGTGTAATGATCTGGCTTTGAAAAACAACAAACCTACTATCCAAAGCTTTGCCCAGCCTTGAACAGAAGACAGGCTGAGATTGCCAGAAATATGACAGAGAGAGACTATAGAGAAAATGAATATTATTAGCAGAATTACTATTAAAATTCTTTAGAAACTCTCATTAGTTAGGACCAAAATGGATCTGTGATAGTCCTTAAGAGACTGAAAAATTTAAGTGAAGAGCCAGGAAAATATTACATAAACCTTTAAAGGCACTAAGAAAGCTGGCAAAATTCACTAAATATACCAAAACAAGCAAGAGATTTAGATGGTTCATCTCGATAGTGGAGGACAAGCTGCAGAGCTGTGCATCTGCTTGTGTGTGTGCACTGTTGTTCCCATCACTTTCCCAAAAGAGTGGGACACAAGCAGCTGTGCACTCAGTGGAGTTTGCCACCTGGAGCACACAGTTAGTTGTGTGAACATGCCTAGATCCAAGAAGGGAGGGGGGAAGGGGATGGTGAGCCTGTTGTTTCAGCCAGGACAGACGGGTGGCTTCAGGATCTGCAGGTTCATGGATGTGTGAATGCTTTGTCCCCAGTCAGCCTTGCAGATCCAAGAAGCAGCAGATTCCTTGCACTAATACTGATCCTGAAATGTCACTGAGCATCAATTTAGAAAGGAATGCGTGGCTTTAAGGTTACAACTTTGATGACCAAGCATCCCTGTCAGGCTCTTGTGGCCATCACACAGGAGTAATGGGAGCTAGGCAAGACATAAGGCCCAGCTCTCGAAAGCCAGGCACAGTTTGATCACTTGGACCTCACCGTTCCCAACCCAGCGTGTTCATGAAGGGTCCCACCTCAGCCACCACATCCTGGGCTCTGGGGAACCATGGCTGCTTGTCCATCCACACCCTGGGCAAGGCTTTGTCCTACAGCCTCACAAGTGGATGGGAGAACCTGGAAAAAGCATCAGTCACAGGCAATCTCACTGTAACGAAATGGTAATTTGGGAATGATTGTATCTTAGGTTAGTAGCCATTGGTATCTTCCCTCACCAAGTTTATTTACTCCATGACATAGTTACTGTGTCTTAAACAGAAATCACCTTCAAGGTATCATCTAATTATCTTCTCATCATTCTACAAATCTGTTTCATATTACCAATAATCTTATTACTACAACTGCAACATTCATTAAGCAAATGGAGAAATACATACAGTACTAGCAATCAAATTAGGTTTGAATCTCACAGTGAGTGATGGATAATTCTGGATCAAATTGTTCTCATAGATTTTTCCCCATTATTTTCTAAAAAAGCTTAAATAGCTCAAAAAATTTCAATTACAGGTTCTCTCCTAGAGTCTGGCCATTTTATGTGACCTGGTTACCACAAAATGGCACACTCAGGACCAGAATTGGTTTCAGAAGCTTCCCCTTGTGAGCAGAGAGACTTCTCAGCAGAGACAACATTGCTCCTGTGGCAAACACCAGTCCCTGCACAAGCCAGGTGAACTCTGCGACAGTGATCCAACACCTTGGGTATGTCAGATGCTTCCAGGGGACATCCTGAGTGGGCTTGCAAAGGACTGGGAAGCCATCACTTTCTTCTCAACATGTAGTGGCTCCTGATGTTGCACTGAGCAAAGCAAAACCACAGATTTCTTCTGAGCCATCCATATTTAAAAGATTTGGGGCTTGATCCTCAGCTCAGGGGAGTAAATGGAAATGCATTCATGAAGTGCAGATGGGTTGATTTTCAAGCTGTTCTTGCCTATCCGCTGTGCCAGTTTATATTTAGGTCTGTTACACCTGCATGGAGCCACTTGAACATGTATCAAAACAATTCCCATCCCTAGCTGTGATCTGTACTCTCTAGTCCAACAACAGATCATCATTTGTCTCACTGGTAAAATAACTGCTGAGGAATACAAGTGATTTTTTTCCATCTGCAAATGCACAAAAATACAGTTGGAACATTTTATGGGTACATTGCACACCTGATGGAAACATGACTGCTTCTTCTCTGGGTACATCAAAAATATCCTCAGCCAACCTCACTGTTTTTATCAACTCTACTCTTTTATTTTATGTTCATTCTGGCCTGGAATTTTATTATTTTTTTTCTGAGCATCACAGATGAGTTTTGGCCACTTTGGTATGCTCTGCCAAATGGTTGTAGAAGAAACCCAGCCTCTGAAGTACAGTATGTGCCATTAAATCAATGAGGGGATGGTGTGATACATGCTTATGTGCATGTGCAAATTGCTGTGTGGGACAGGGCTAAGGCAGAGAGAGGTGTCTGGATTTGGTTTGGACTCAGGAGAGGCTAGTGGTCACTGCCTTTTTCTGCTGGCCCAGTGCCTTCCTAATTTGTTTTCTTCCAGATAATTAAAATCCTTTTTTGTTTTAATATGCAAGTTTACATTTACCTCAATAATTCAGTACCACTACTGCAAGTATAATGGAAATACAGCTACACCCAAATACATTTTTGAGCAAAATGGGCAAAGAGATAATAAATAGGAGTTTTTAAAAACATAGAACTTTCCTGGATCCATAAAGAAAGAATAAAATGGGAAGCTGGAGCACAATATCCCACCCCTGATGGTATGACAGACTGTAAATGTCTTGTCCTTTTCCCAGTCATGTTGTGTGACCCTCCTGTCTGGGCTGTACTTGCCCATGACTGTGCTCCTGTAGAGAAATGCAGCCCAGATGATGTATGCAGCCAGTTTTAGGAGGAATGAGGCAGGTCCCAGGGGCTCCCACCACGGTGTTCAAAGAGACACAAGTTTTGTGGTGTGTAAAGAGGAACAAGAGGTCAAAGGGAATAAGCTCTCTGGCCAGCTGCCCTGTAACTCACATCCTGCATCACACATTGCCAGCATTTCTTCTGCTGCAATCCTATCTGGGCCCAGTCAGAAAATGCAAAAATGCAGTCAACTTTAAGGAAAAAAGTGACATGTGCCCCTGGTTTAGTGTTTGCTATGAGTTGGGAGCCATCTGCCAGCCCAGTGCTCTGCCTGGCTGAAGGTTCCACTCAGCACCCTGTTTCATCCTCCCCATCTCCTCTGTCTGGAGCTGCTAGCTTCTGATCTTTAATGCCCTCACACAGTTTGATGTGGCCTCCCCAGGATGCAAAATTTGTAGGAGATCCCTTTCCAGCCAGCCCTCCTGGGGCTGCAGGAGGGAGCCAGGACAGAGCAATACTCAGCTCTCACCGTGGTTGGCAAGTTTGGAAGTGACTCATGAGGAACTGGAAATCAGTTACATGGCTCCTCCTGGACATTCTCTTGGTGGATAGAAGCTGAGCTGCAGACCTTGGGAATTGAGTTTGCCCTCAACCTCCTTGGATCTCTGCAAGCAGAGGGTGTGTGTTTTCTGAGCTGGCAGGAGCGAATGTGACAGCAAAGGACAAATGAGAGAGGAAGGAGAACGAAGGGCTCTGCACAGAGGTGACAACCTTGAGGGCAGAGCTGGCAAGCTGAGACCTTGGTCTATTTGCACCAGCGTTGCTATTTGTGGCTGGATGCAGGCAACAGTGAGGCAGTAAAAGGCCTTTTATTTAAGGTGCTGACACCTCAGGAGAAAATGAGAAAAAGAGAGGTGCTAAAAGAAAAATACATTGCTTTTCTTTCTTCTGTCCTTTCACTTCTTCCTTAAATTTTATGGGATGAACTCGCTCAATTTAAGTACTTGTCAGCAAAGGTGTGACAAGGCAATCAAGAGTCACCCACTGTGCCAGCTGGGAACACTTCCAGGGGCCAGGTGCTGGCAGGTACCTTGGCACTAAAGGGAGAGCACTGCTTCCCTCCTCTCTCTCCCCTGTCCCCTGCCCACCAGGCAGTGAACCTGGTGCACAACCTCCTGCATTCCCATTAGCAAGTCCTGTGAGCCCCTGGGCTGCAGGAGCACATTCTGTGTTCAGTAGATGAACATTCTCCTAATAAACGTGCAGCTTGAATCTAGCTCTTCAGAGAAGTTGTGGGGCTGGTGAAAATTAATTTGTTGCTGGCAAAACAGCAAAAAGGGACTGTTTTATACAGACTGGGACTATGCCACCTGGCAACATTTGAGCAGCACTACATCAGTAGATTTCACAGTAAGCTCTTGCAGATGTTAACCTCCATCCCATCTTATTCGTGGGCAGAGCAAGGCTGGCAGGTGGGTTGTAAGGTTTTCTGCAAGGCTGTTCTGGATGGTGCTATGGCTGGAGGAGGGAGGAAAGCCTGGCTGACTGCCTGTCCTGAGACACAGCTTCCCTCAGGGTGTCTTCCCATCTCTGCAGATGTGTTTCAACTTGCCAGGTGTACCTTGGAGCATTCAGATCCTGACTCAGATGAGGTGGATCTCTGTTCCAACCGTGAGTGTTCCCCTATCATCTTCCCTGGTGGGCTCCTCTTCGGGACTCGGTCCCAGAGCAGAGCTCTCAACACCGACAGAGCCTCCCAGATGAAAGGAGGCACTGATGGCAGTAACAGCAATGACAGCTGCCACGGGCAGAGGTGTCACCCAGGACACAGAGCTGCTGCTGCCACCTGCGTCCCCTGACTTGGCTGGGCCTCCCGGGAAGCTGCGCATCTTTACGGAAAAAGCTGAGCTCTGAACATAATATTTTTAGACTGGTTTCCTAAGGAAATGAAGGTTCTGTCACTTCATGTCTGCCCATCTGTCCCCATCAAACTCTGGATCCACTGTTGTTTGCAAACAAGTTTGATGGAGCATTAGGAGTTTCAAAAATATTTAGATTTCTATTTGTGAAAATCGGTAGCTGGGAAGAGCCAAGAAGTGCAAGGTAATGCATGAATCTCTATCTGACAGAGGGGAAGGAAGGGAGGACTCAGCAGTCACCTGTTCTGTCTGAAAGCTCTTTACAAACCTCAGCACATGGCATTTCTTGCTGCAAATACGGTGGGTAGAGAATTCCCAAATGAAATGAGCTAGGTTAAATGAAGCAGAAACTGCAGCCTGTCAGAAACACCCCAAATGTGAAACTGAGAACTTGAAGCTTTGTTCAATGCACAGGGCAACACATTTCACTCAGCCTCCTCTGCTCTGACAGGTTTGAAGGAAGCTTGTAAGAAAACATAACAGAAAAGAAGGAAATCTGCATCACTGTGAAGGTGGATATTTGGGGTTGTTTCATGTTTCATACTTTACCTGCTGAGGACCTTGTGTACCTGCATGTGTGTGCTCACTTTATTTAGCCTTTTGAAAGCATTGAAGTACCAAGTGGCTTTCTGTGCATAATGGTTTCAAATATATATGGCCAGCTCCAAGTGCCAACTGCTGCTATGAAGACTTTGCCTTTGTGTTTTATTCCCTTCCCTCCTCCTCTGCCTGCCTCTGCTTTTCCAAATCACATGCTCCTTATGGCAGGGTTTATTATTTCTCCCTTTATGTCCCTGGCATGCATTTTGAGTATTGCTGTGAACAGTAAGCAAAAGCCAAAGCAGGATACCTAATGCCTTCAGTTCTCCTGTTATACACCTCCTGAAATACTCACCGCTCCCTCTGACTGAAAGGGGTGTCTCTGGGGAACTGAGCAGGGCAGAGATGATGGCCCAAAGCTTGGACTCCGTGACCTCTCTCCAGCCATATCTGCTGGCAGTAGAGCTCTCCTGCTGCTGGGCGTGCCCTTGGGCCACCAGCTCATTTCCCAGTGCAGAGCTGAGCTCTGTGAGAGGGCTTTGCTATCACAGGCAGTGCCAGCTTCACTCTGAGCAGCCTGCTCCCGGTGAGGTCTGCTTTGAATTTCAGAGCTGAGAAGGCCAAGGGTTTATCTCAGAATGGGAAGAAATAGCAGGGAATTAAACAGTCAAAGGAAAAGTGCAGTTTCTGAAAAAGAAGCGGTCAGTGGTCAGTCTTTGCAAGTCAATAGCAGATGCAGGATAGCAGGGACGCTGTGTTTGAGGCATGCTGGGGATGCTGGGGCAAGTCGGGGCCTGCATGGTGAGCTCTGGGATGGCAGCAGCCTCTGTCACTCCTGCCTGGCGACAGGCTCACTGCTTTGTTTGACGTGGGTTAGCAAGCTGATAAAATCAGAGCTGAGCTGGTGTAGCTCTTCGACTTCTGTCTCATGTAAATGAACAAGACCATGCTCCCTCTGAGCAGGGAGGGAGCAAAAATTTTAGTAAATGTAGCTTGTTAGGTGGTCTGGTTTTGGTCTCTGCAGGAAAGGAGCTCAGGCGTGACTCTTTAGAGGGCCCCTGGGGAAGAGCCCGATAATGTAACAGAATAATGAGTGTCGAGCTATGAAAGCATTTCATTAGCAGCATCCTCACCCCATGCAGCCCCAGCCTGCTGCAGTTATCATGTGTGTCTGACAGGAAAGGTCACCGTGAGATTACCCTGCCTCTGAAACACAGCGCTTGCATTCTGGGGAGGGGGTCCTCTCTCCTGGGTGGGCGCAAAACATGAGCAGATATTCAAAGCAAAGGGAAAGCTGAACTTTGGGGTGCTCCTCAGGGACACAGCAGGTGATTTCTCTGCTATGAAGAACTGGAGTTGTTGCTGCCTGTCCCTCTGTTCAATCTGCTGAGGCCCCACTGTGTTGCAGATGAAGCTGAAAAGCAGATTTCTTTCTCCTAAACCTAATTCTCAAAATTTGCATTATTTTCTTTCCTAATTCAGTAGTTTTTTTCCCTTCACAACCGGCTGGAATCTTGAATAGATGGTGCTAATTCAAAATGGGAGTTGGACCTTGAGAGATGAGCACTTCCCAAACTGAGCTGCCAAGTCCAGGTGCCCAGAAATGTGGGGGAACAGTGTCTGTGTATGACAGCCTCAGTCCCTGCCTTCCTGACTGAGACAAGGGCACAGCAAACCCCTGCTTTTCCATGGGTGGCTTGTGTGATACTGGGTTATTGAAATCCCTCTGTTCATTTCCTCTGGGGTGAACTACAGTTAATGAGTTTTCCCTTCTCTTGCTGTCTGCTTTATCTAGCTGCATTGCAGGCTTCTGTGTGACCCCGTGGCTCTCATGTATCCTTTCATGCCCAAGAGTCAGCGCCCAGGACTGGAGCAGCAGCCTGGAAAGCAGCACAGAGCTGGCAGCAGCAGGGCTGGGCAACTTGGGCACTGCATGGAGCAACAACGCAAGGTGGGCTTAAAATTCAGCCCTCACGTGGCTAATGCAAACCTGGACTTTTATGCATAAATCTTTCTTGAAGTCAGGCCACTTTTTTTCCGAAGTGCAAGCCCTTCCATGACAGCATCTCTAGCTCAACCTTCAAGGACCCGCTGGCTTTTTAACTTCATGTTCTTCTTCCCTCTTCCCTGTAGGAGCGGCTGAGCAGCTGAGCCCTCTGCCCCTGCGGCCACACTGCTGAGGCTTTCCATGCCGTCCCTGCCACAGGAGAGGGCACCTGCTTTCTCCCTCGCCACAAAGCAGGCTCCGCAGACTTCTTTTTTTAGCAGTGATGAATCACGGTTCCCCTGCTGATGGCAGAGAGCAGAGCTGAGCAACCCCGACCACCGGCATCGCTGCTAAACGTGAGCGCTGTCACGGAGCGGAGGAGGATGGCTGGGCGGGCGGCGGTGCGCAAGGAGAGGAGAAACTTCATCCAAAAGGTTTTGACACCTTGTGGTGCTGGATATGCCGCTGTAACACCTCTGCTCCCTTCACTTGCTTTGGGGGGGGGGTTGCCAGCTTCTGCACCCCCAGCCAGCTCTTCCCTGCTCCTGCTCTCTGCTTCACCCCGCGGATTTTATTTGCAGCAGCCAGCAGGTCATAAGCACTGGCAGTACAAGTGGGTTCTCTTGAAACGTGACCAAAATAGGCACATTCTTGGAGTTCTGTGTTTAGTGTATCACCAAGATTTCTCCCTTCCTCAGCCATTAGCGCCAGGGAGGAGGTGAAGGAATTTACACCGGTACTGATGGGGGTTTTGACAGAGAATTGTCTTTTACACTTCTCCATTCTGATCCTTCATTTTGTTCCTTACTACCGCTGGTTTAGACAGGACCTCTTTGGGGGCAGGAGGGTCTCCATCCTGAAAACTGCAGGAGTCATGAGAAAAACAGTCAGCTTTGGAAGAGCCATCAGGTGCCTTATTTTTGACTGTCAGGTCTTTACAGGTACAATGCCTCAATCGGGTAAAAAGAGTCAACACAGAACCAACACCATAACCAACAAAATAATAATGTTTAAAAATTCCTTGCCGTTATTTTAAAAAATATTTTAGTTCTAGATTAGTTAATTTAAAACTCAATAATTAAAAAAAAATTACTATTTGTGCTTTTCTGTTTGATCCACTCTTTTGCTCTTCTTCTGCTAGGACAGTTGCAAGCACTTTTGTCTATTTCTTTTAATTTAATTTTTATACAGCTGAGGTAGTTTTGATACCTTTTATGAATTCACTGAACATTGGGTGTTCCACCTGGGACAACTGCAGCCTGACTGTGGCTGCACACTCCAAGCCCTACAGAAAATGTGTGTCTGCTGCATGATTGACCGCTGCATTGTTGTCTTCTGCATGATTGTCTGCTGCATTGTTGTCAGCCTGAGGATACAAGTGCAGTGAGGAAGCACTAATATCAGTGCAGTGTTGTGTCTGCCAGGTATCCTGACGCCCTTACAGCTGAGCACTGGAAACCCAACAGGCTCCAATCTATATTCAGTTTTAGTTGTTTATTTGCTGGGGGAAGGTGGGAGCTAAACTACTCTGATGTCTCTATACATTTCAATCAAATCACAGACTTCAACACGTTAAGTGGCTCCAAAAAGAGATTAATGGTGTTAGAGTACATGCAGTACTCTAACATCAAGGTTCCAGCAGGAATCAATCCCTTCTATGACAGACAGAAAGCCTCCTCATAAACAGTCACATTGAGATCCTCCTTGTATTTCAAATGTCTTGTACAGTGATTCTGATCAGAAGCCATCTAATCTTTATTATTGTTAGTTTTCAAAGAGCATTTCCAGTACCCCATAACTCAGAGACCACCCTGTTCCAGATTGTAGGGCAAGATTGCAGTACTCTAACATCAAGGTTCCAGCAGGAATCAATCCCTTCTATGACAGACAGAAAGCCTCCTCATAAACAGTCACATTGAGATCCTCCTTGTATTTCAAATGTCTTGTACAGTGATTCTGATCAGAAGCCATCTAATCTTTATTATTGTTAGTTTTCAAAGAGCATTTCCAGTACCCCATAACTCAGAGACCACCCTGTTCCAGATTGTAGGGCAAGATGTATTCTATTGCCATCTGTATGGCAGTTGTCTGGTGTCAAGTGGGCAATTCTCCTTATCTCTCTTCCTGAGTGATCATAATCAAGGTCCCTCAGCAGGGAACATCTGCTGATAAGAAGCTATTGAATGTCACCACATGACTGATAAGAACCATAACATCCCATTGTGAGATGCTCCACCCAGAGGGAGGAGCCAAGCATTCCTACCCAGATATAACCTGGAAGATTCTGACACACCACACAGCTTTTTCTCCACTGACTCCCCAGAAGAACAGCAGCTGCTTCTACTTCCACGGATCTGCGGAGGAAGAATTCACCCCTTTCCTACAGGACCCCCCTGCTCCAACAGAACCACGCCTGACACTCCAGGAGGACTGCAGCCACTTTTTTCCAACTGGACTGCTACCAACACCCTGACCCACAGGGTGTCAGGTTGAGTTCTGACTCTGACGGTGTTGTTCTAGTGTATTGCATTGTTTTTTGTCCTTTTATCTTTTTTCCCTTCCCTATTAAAGAACTGTTATTTCCTGCTCCCATATTTTTGCCCGAGAACCCCTTATTTAAAATTCATAGCAATTCGGAGGGGTGGGGAGGGTTTGCATTCTCCATTTCAGGGGAGGCTCCTGTCTCCTTTAGCAGGCACCTGTCTTTCCAAACCAAGACACACCCACCTCACAGTTTTGCTCTTTGTCCTCCATCCTTCTGTGAGGATGGGGGTGGTGAGAGGTGTCCACTCACACTCCTGACACAAGCAGACACAACCTCTTAAAACACACAACATGATTTTTTTTATTTGTTTAATCAGTTTACATTCCACAACTGACAGTTTACTTATTTATTTTTTTAATTTTCCATGAACAAGTTGTTTAGTTAGTTACCAGACAAGATTTTAATCGATGGAAATACAGTATTCTGTGCCAATCTGAATAAAACCAAAACCAAAACAAATCAAAACAAAAGGGAAATTGTAAGATGTAACCAGTTTTTCGGCAAAGTCCTGCGACGCTTTCTGCAACTCCTGTCTTTCAAAATTATAGGGGTTTGTTCATTCTACCTGTTAGTTCCCTGATCCAAACCCTGCCACTGAAATGTTCCTTCAGGGCCACAGTCCTGCAAACACTGATGCACATACACAAACACCTGTGTGTCTGCAGAATAGCACCTTGGATTAACAGAACAAGAAACTTCGGGGTGTTTCATGTTTAAACAAATTCTGTTCACCTCTGCTGCAACAGATTACAGGAAGAAATGGAAAAGTACAATACACTTGATGTCACATCACTTGTGAAATTAGCCACCACACTCACATCTCACCAGAACAACCTAACAAAATAGTCAGTGGTTGTTGATGTATTGTTAGCACCGATGGCCACAGGAGCCACTTTGCCTCTTACAGCAGCACAGAGGTCCCAGCCTCACAGGACGTGTCACTCTCTATTACTTCTGACAACTGGATGTTACTACCCAAAAGTCATAAAACTCTGTGTGTATTGGCTAAAAAGTCCTCCACTTGGTTGAGCAGCTGCATACACAGTCCAAATATCCTTTACAATGCCCAGATCATAATCAGAAATAGACATGGTTTTAGACTTCTCAAAACATGTTGAAGTTTTTTATATTTCAATGTAATTCCCAGTCTAGCAAAGCACTGAGGCATGTGCCTAGCTTTAAGCATGGCAATAGCGTTCTTAATGGGAAATTTATGCTTGAAATTAGGCAAGTGCTTTGTGGGATCAAAGCTCTGTAGCAGTGCTCTGAAGAAATCAGGATCCTGAGTGTCCTAATCCTGGCTTTCACATCTACAGCCACTGCAGATTTGAGTATACCCAGCTACAGCCTGGATTTGCAAAAGTGCTGAAAAGAGAAGTCTCCACCTGCAGCTAGTAGAACTTGTGAGGGGGCATCACACCACTAAATAGAAGGTCTTTTCCCAGGCTTTTGGCTTCCCATCTCCAAAATGGCTATAATACTACCTGCCTCAGACAGGTCTGATGGGACTCATACTTGTAAAATTTTCTATAGAGAAAATATGCCAGATAAATGTGATGTATTGCTGCATTTCTCTAAATATGCCTGAGTATTGTGGCATTCTAGGTCTTTCTTAATCCAGCTTTGATGTGTGTGCTGCACTTAGTGGAAACATAAACAGCTGGTCAAGATGCACCAGCATGACGAATGTCTTGTACCAGTCAAATTATTTACTTGGGAATGTCCCAGGAAAGTGCTGACATGCTTCAATTTGCAGGCATTTAAGTGAATTATTATCTTAAGCCTCCCAAACTGTCAATTAGCAACAGTGTTGACTGCAACTTTTATCTTCATCAAAAGATGATTATGGGAATTGCTTCATTTCTTCTGAGCAAGAAAAAAAAACTAAGGAAAAAAGGACCAATGAGAAAGTCAAGAAAGGGAAACCCTCCAAAAACTTTTGGCCACTGTGGTAGCGTGTGGTTAGGCTGAATATTACTTTGGGCAGAAGAAATCCTGAAGAGCAAATATCTTCATGAAATGCACCTACAGTGGATGGTGGGGAGTCCACTGTGTCTGGTTTCTCCCTGCCCCTTGTACCCAACGCTCGTGCCCTCACACAGGAGTGTTTTGCACATCCACACACAATTCCCATGGGCACAAGTGGGAGAAGGAGAGTGAGACCCATGTGCTGAACTGGCCGAGAGGTTCATGAGCAGCAGGGGAGCTTGCAGGAGAAAGTGACACTGGAGCTCTGATGGCCTGAGAGCTCCACCCATTCTCCTTCCTTACCCCCAGGATT
Source organism: Fringilla coelebs (assembly GCF_963513975.1). Classification (NCBI taxonomy): domain Eukaryota; kingdom Metazoa; phylum Chordata; class Aves; order Passeriformes; family Fringillidae; genus Fringilla; species Fringilla coelebs. The sequence continues at coordinate 59,776,142 of NC_140033.1, read as the reverse complement.
GCCCCAGTGCCAGGCGTTCTCTGTCCCATGGAGCCTGGGCATTCACTCCCTGTGGCAGGATCACAGGAGTGGTTATGGCTTTCATTAGGATGTGAGAGAGGTTTTTTTGAGAGAAAGTGGAAAGTTATCCAAGTGCATCATGGGGGTGAGAGGTCAGGCAGGCCCCTCTTGGCAAGCCACACCTTGGCAAAGTGAACCCAGCAGGGAGGAGAATGTGCATGACTGGGCAAGCAGGAGGGTCTTAAAGAATGGGAAATAAAAATAAACTGGAGTCACCCCTTAGAACCTCCTCCCACGTGATGTTGTGTATTGAATTTATCACCTTTTAAAAGGAGGTTTTCTTTGACACTAAAGCTCTGAAAAACCTGCAAAATCCTTGTGGGATACAGTGAGTCAACAGTTTAAAATGCAGCCTTTGAGAGTCCCACATCCCAGTACCTTTCTCATCCCTCTCACAGAGAGGGAGGGCAGGAGAGTGATGATGAGAATTTAGGAACATTCTGAAAAATCTTGCACAAAATGGTGCTGCATCCTTAAATTTGATATATTCTCAAGCTCCTCCTCATTTCCAGAGTTCACTCTTAAAGCCTTTATTTCTTTTTCACAGACATCTTAAATAACAAAACAGTCACATATGCAAGAGCTGGTATGGAATGAAATTTAGAGAAAAATGTCTCTACAGGAAGCATGTCTGTATTCTCACACAGGGAGGAAAAGGAAGAGAGGGAGACAGAGATATATATCTTACTCCTCAAAAAAGGGAAATGGAGAACAGGAGAAGAATGTTAGGATGATACACTACAGGTTGGGCAAGGTAGTACCATGCTGAAAAATAACATTTCATCCCTGGAACTCAGCTTTATCTTCCACTTTCTAACTAAAGTCTTTCCTTAAGTACTAGTACACAATATTGAATCTTCATTTTGCAGTTCCCTGAAATCCCTCTTGTCCAAACTTTAACAGTATTTTTAAAAATAAAGTTGTTCTTAGAGATGGGTGAAGATTGTCAAGTCACTGACTTAAATTTAGCTGTAGAAACAAATAGTAGTGACCATACATTGGCACAAGATCCAAAGTTCACTTAGCCTTAGAGTTTTCAGAAATCAGTTTAATTTTCCCACTCCTCTGACTTTGTTTGTTTTATTCAGGTAATACATGGGACTATACAAGAGTTCCAAAGTTCTAATACTAGATTAAATTGCTGGTCCTTCTAGATAGACTCACTATCCGTATGAAAGTCCAAATTTTGGCTCTGATATACTCTCACCATGAGATGGAGATGTACGTTCAGCCTTGTCAGAGCAGCTTTCTGAATTATGCAGCCACAGTTCATCCTCTTGTTGAATCCTCAGTTTGGTTTTTCTGAGGACAACTATAATCCCAACAATAAGGGATGAAATTGCAATCTCTTTAATCTCCATGTAAGCTGTTTGTAAAGCAGTTATTAACATTGAAAAAACGAATATGAAACTACCCAGACTGTATCTTGGAGGAGAAGTTTTTGATTATTACTACCAGCTAGATGATTTTTTCAGGGCAGTTTGGGAATAAAGCAAGAAAAGTAACCTTTGAACAGCTCAGCTGTTCAAACGGTTAAAATGTAAATTCACTCTTTGAGCTGCTTCAGCAATGCCCAGGACTGGCAGAGAAAGGTGAAGAGTTCAGACCAAAGACCTCTGACCTCCAGCACTGGGACCACCCAGTCATTTATGCCTGGAGGCCACCACAAGGCACTCACCTCAAATGCTATTTCCAGGGGTTCAGACAAGCCCCATCCTTTGCAGCCATGTTGCAGTTTGGGAGGGGAAGGCTGTTGTGAACATCTCCTTTTGTTCCAACAGGCTTTTACAAATGAAACCTGTGTTTTACAGACGAGCCCAGGCCATGCACCAGAAGCACACAGACACAGCCGATCTCCACATGAATGCTCCCCTGCACTAGGTACTTGATTCACCTCACCAGGATTTAGGACCTTTTAAGATGTTGGGGTCACTCAAGATAGGCAGTGGTCATTGCATGAAGCAAGAAGGAGCTCCTAAAGCTTAGATGTCAGTTTTGCTAGGTCACCACCTGTAAGCAACTGTCTCTCTTTGCTACCTGTACAAGAAGCCAAGGGAGATGAGCTTATTAACATCATTAACTCAGTGAAGTGTCTAAGGTTGATGGGGACAAAGGCAGGTCAGAAAATCCTGGCCTTTCAGTGGCTCTGTGTCACCCACAAAGGTGCTCCTCCCAAACGTACACCGAAGGAGAAGGACAGCATCTGTACAAAGGGCCTCCTAATAAAGGACAAGAGAGTCAATTGGGAGAGCTAATGCTGAACAGAAATTCTGCCATTGCTTTTTCAGTCCATTCCTTTTCCTTAAAAAAGCCCTTGAGACCCAGTCCTTTGACTGGATGTACGTGTGTAGATGTGTGTGCTGCTGACTTAAGTGTGGTACCCCTCCTCAAGTGGTGCAATGGCAAAATGAGGATTTTCCTGGGAAATAGTACTTTTCAGTTTGATTTGGTTTAAATCTGAGATACGTGAGGATTGTGAAAAAGAAACAGTCCTTTGCCTGAAATTCTGTACATCAACCTCAGGTTATTTCAGGCAGTCATGAAGATATGGACATTTTTCATAAATTTACAAATATATATACAAATATACACATATTTACAAGTATATGTGTGTCAACCTATGGGCTAGATTTAACAATGCTTTATTCCAGCCACACACAAGTATAATGGTTGTTTTTTACAAAAAGAGGTTGGTAGAAAGTTGGAGTGACTTAGCAGTGACATTTCCTACATCTATGCAAAAGACCTTAAGTAGGCTGACATTGAAGTGCAGCCCCCTTACCTAAGTCCCCTCATCACATATACACATAAATAGGACCCAATCTTACATCTACTAATGACACAAATTTCTCCTTGATCCCAATAACCTATAATCAAATAGAATTTAACTTGAGAAACAACTGAAAGTTCAAGCCCATTTTAGATACAGTTTAGAGTTTTGAAAGCTGTAAAGACTGTCATACTAAGCCTCAAAATGCTTTAAAATAATTAAAGTTACTGCAGAAAAATACCTTCAAAGTTCCCAAATATGCTTTTTTTTTTGTGTAAGTAGGGGAAATTTTGTCCTGCAAAAGATCAAACTGCAAATACATAGATATAAACACTCTAAGTGATGGAAATTGCCAAGTAAAAATAGTAACAGTTTAAATTAGATATCTGTGATTGCTGTTGGTGCCCAGGAATTATAAATAATTCAGTACACTCTAACTGAATAGTCTGAGGCTGCACTTTTGTTGTTCTGATTACTCAAACCTTTTTCTTATGATCTATATTGTTAATGAATAACTCTTTGGAAAAAAAAAAAATACAGCCTTATGCTTTACAGCCAGAAGAAAACTCTTCTTGAGATAAAACATCATGAGAGCTTAAGCAAATTAGGGCCATATAAGTTTTAAAAAAAAAATTAGGCACCAAAAGCACTTAGTGCTTTATTCACTGTCTAAAGAGGAATTGGATGCTGAAGCTGTTTTGTGTATCTGGCCCCAGGAGACTAAGCCATGACTGATTCACACTCCTTGGAGTCTACATCATTTTGAAACTGGGGAAAAACCCACAGGTTTTTGAAGGCTTTAATCTTTATCTCACCTACTGCAGAATCACTGTTGCTGCTTGAGTATTTCTGACCCGCTGGCAAGTAACAAGGCCACTTGAAGCATCTTCCTTTGCAGAGATATTCCTGTGTCCTGCTGCCACAGGTAGGGCTCAGACCCACAGGATGTGAAGCTCCCTGCTGTGCTCAGAGCTTTAACCACAGCCTTCATGCTGCCAACAGCCTGCTCAAGCCCTCTGCAGGCTCAGGAATGTCCCGCCATGGCACTGCCTCCTGGCACAGTGGGATTGTTACACTAGGAGATCATTAACATTTCTGATTTGGAGGGGATACATTGGCATCTCTTCCTTAAATATCCAAATACTTTTTGATGAAAAATACTAGATTTATCCCAGTTGTATTGTGCTTCCTCATGCATCTCCAGCAGAGATTTTGCATGTGATCTTCTTGCACAACTTAAGAGGGACACAGATGGTATCTGAGTTGCATTGCAGCTCCTGAGTTAAGTATAAAAGAACAGAGAACAATTATGCTGCATTTTCCTATGTATTTTCTCTCTATATAGGACACTTTTACAGGTTTCTGCCACCCACATCATGTGGGATATGCACATGTGCGTGTTTAAGGAGAAGGGAGTGAGGGTGCCCATGTGAACACACCCTATGCAAGAAAACTTTGGAAGTCACTTTTTGCCACTGTGCAGGAATGTTAATCAGCAAAGGAAGAATATGAAAGTGCAGTCTAGAAGGGAATGACAATTCCTGCTGCTGAGGGTGACATTGGATTATCCTTACAGAATTCTACCAATTTTGAAGCAACTGCTGTTGGGTCTCCTTTTTTTCAGTCTCCCACTTTCCTCTGGAGATAACCTATCTGAGACTGATATTTTCATTGAAAGTCTTCCCTGAACAAGGGAAGGAGAATTGATCTGTGATTCTGGAGTGCTTTCCTGGAGGTGACCAGAATTTAATTTCCCTCTTGTGGCCTATATTGAGGCAGTTGTCCAGACTCTTTCTCAAGTTAAATCCTAGACTTGTGCAAAGCCTACTGCAATTAAATTGACAGCATGTATCAGGCTACAGTTCTCCAACTGACGTCCACATGCAGCTTGTCAGAGCCCCTTGGCACCAGAAGCACTTTTTGTCAAAATGTTGCAATTAATAATTATGGCTCTGAAGAAGGCTGTATGATTGGGGTGTTAGTGGGGCGTACAGGATGGAAACCCTAAGTTGAACTGGGGAGATGGCAGGGAGGGAGAGGAGGTAGCATCTGATGACTTTCTTTCTAAAGCCAAGGAATAGATACTGTGAGTGTGTAAGCACACATTTCATGTTCAGTGTTAACCAAGACAGCATTAAAATATTTTCTAAGGCATCTGAGCTTTCCATGAACCTCAACAGACTATGGAATAGTTGCATTATATTCCTGGCTATGACTGGAAACAGTGGACTATAGGTTTTGAGCTAAGCCCTGGTTTTTGAGTTTTCACCTTAGACTGGCAGAATCAAGATTTTACGGATCTGGCCTGGAGTTAGCAAACTTTAGGCTTTTTTAAGCTTTGTTTCCTGACCTTGGAAATTCATCTGTAACTAATCTTTACATGTTGTTTGTGTTTCATGGCCACTTTTTACCCTTTGTCTGCCATTGGTACCTGGCAATCAATCAGAGCTGTCTCAGTTTTTCACCTTGAGTCTTCCCTTGCTGGCTGGATGAGCACAGTGGTTTGGAGTGGGAACCTGGGGGCAAGAAAATGCAGTGGTGGTTCATGTGAATGTGCCTGTAGCCCTTCTAGGCCTATGTAGAGACACAGAGAAGAAAGAGCCCAAATAATGTACGTCTTTATTTAAGCTATACTTGGTAACATATTATTTTCTCTCCATTTCGCTGCTGGCAGTTAGCGTGGTGCTCAGGAATTAAGGACAGATTACAGTGATTTTCTTCTGAGCTCTGCTTATCAGTGGGGCCCCAGGGATGAGCCTGATTCAGAGGTGTTGCATGGTGGGTAAATGGACAGCCATGGAGACACAGTCTTCCAGGAATGCTTGGGAAGCTGAAATAGCCCTTGCACATCAATCTCCTCCTCCACCAACTTTGCTTTTTTCACCATCCATTGAACTGCACAGCTAATGTGCCATAGCTAAAAATGGTCCCAAATGACTTGCATCCACAGGAAAGCAGAATACCTGCACTCTCAAAATTCACTCCTGGTAGGATAAGGATCCTCTGTTTAGAGGACTCTGAGGATGCTTTTTTCCCCCCTTTCATTTGTTATTGCAGCTGGAATAACATTTTAAAAAGTAATGACAATTTTTCAAAAGCAGTATTTCAAAGAAATTGCTCTGGTCGCTGGAGGTTTGTGATCCACTTGTGACTGTCTCTGGGGTAGAAGAAAAAAAGCCCAGCTAGAAAAAGAACTGGAGGGACTGTACTGTTTAGATGAGGAAAAATCAGTTGTGTGTTTGCAGAGAGGAAGAAGGGATTGATGATATATACAGGCAGCTAATATGGGTTAGGAAATTTAACACACAAACAGCTTTAGTTTGAAGAAGGACGTGTCCTATAGGACCCCTATCCTATAGCACATAGGATACAGGGCACATGTGCTCCTGCCACATAGCCCCTTCAGGTGTACAGTGTCCCAGCAGGGACAGACAGCAGAACCCCTGCAGATGATTCCTTAGAGTCACAGAGCAACACAACTGGTCACTACACACAAAACCTCAGCCTGCAGATCACTCTGTGTTGAGCCAATTCATCCTGCATCCTTAGGATGGGCATTTTAGGGTATCTGTGCTCACTGCACTCCAGTGGCTCTGTGGTCTCTGGAACATAGAGATGTGTTGTCCCAGAAGTGCAACATGAAAGGCTACATGTGGAAAAACCCTGCTAAATATGGATCCTGCTTTTCCACCTCACAGAAAGGGAGACCAAGAACATAAGAACATACTGATTGCTCAGGCTATGACAGAGTGTCACCTTATCTACAGGGGAAGGATAGGAAAACAAGAACATGGGCTGGACTCTGCAGGAAGCTGAATGTCATCCAAGAAAGCACATTCTGGACTTTAAGCATATGAATAGTCAACCAAATTTAAGGGGATTAATCACATGCTCCAATTAAAGCACATGCTTAGCCACTTGGCCAGAGCAGATCTGAGGGACAGGGTCAAGCCCCTTAATGCTGGGATCACTGATAACAGATTTCTAATTAGCTGCTCCTCCAACTAAGAAACCACACCCTAGTAAAAAAGCTTCAATCTCTGTTCAGAAAGATACTTCAAAGCCTCCCCCAAAATGCAGAAACTCGGAGTAGCTGTAAGTGTGCTTCAGCTCAGGAGAGATGGAGACACTAACCTTCAGAAATTTACATCTGGATGTATTCTGGGTCAACCCTGCCCTAAAGACAAGTCTGAGCACTCAGAAGGCGTAGTGGGGCTATGAGTCCCCCAATCAGGGGTATGGAAGCACACAGGATTCCTGCCAGGTCTTTGAGAAGCACAGAGGGGAAATTCACACTCTCGCAAAGAGGTTCTGCCCTTACTTAAAGCAGTGATGAAAGAACTGGTGCTTGGATAAATGGTTCTTTTGGGGATCCAGCTGGAGACTAAGGTGACAGGATCCCCTGCTGCTTCAGACATTCCCATAGATTTTTAGATGCTTCATAGCCACACAGGCCTTACAGACACTATGCTAGAGCAAGTGGAAAATCACAGAACTGGCCCAAAGATTCAGGGTCAACACTTTTCTGTTGTTTATAAAATAACCATAACCCACTGGCACACACAGACAGACACAGAGGCTTATATACAGCTTGCAAACCAACACCATCAGAGAATACTTCATCAAGGCAAAACTGGTTTTATGCCAGCTGCAGAAGAAAAGGAAACCTTTGAAAATCCATCAAACAGCAAAATTACTTCAATTTCTTTAAATCTTACTGCTGTACCTCTTTCAGATCTGTATCTGTAGAATACACCCTGTGAACACTCGAGGACCACAGAAGGATACATCATCACAGGAGCTGCTGTACTGCTCTGCCTGCCACAGGGCCTGATGGTAGACTCCAGATAGGTTCCTCCATGACTCTGGCTTACCTGTGTCACTCCAGATATCTATTTACATGAAACACCTTTCCTATCACATTCAGCACTGCAGAGGAGGAAGAAAGTTTGCATTCAAAGCAAACTGTTTTAATTAAGCAGCTGTATAATTTCTTACCAATAAATTGGGGTTTTCCCAAAATGTTTCATGCTTTGAAGAAATGAACAATTTTTTTATAGGTCTTTTTTTGGTTTCCAGTTACTGGTTTTCTGCATTCAGCCTTCATTTAGCTCTCCAAGGCTATTTTTGTTTTAAATTTCCTTCTTCTATTCAATGGTAATTCATCAACCTCCTTACCAAGTAGGCACTTGCACAGTCAAATGATTTCAAAACTTTTCAAAACCACTCTATTTGAAAACCTTCCTAGAAAAAAATAAATAAACCAATCTGCTTAAAAAGGAAGTTTTTTCAAAAGGCTTGTATTTTCAACTTGAATAAATAAGTAATTTCTCTGGTCACATCTAATGTATAATGAAATTGTGAAACTTCAGTTGACAGGGATGGCACTTCAGTGGAAACACACTGACTTAGCAGTTGGCATTGGCATGTTTGGGGAATCTGTAGACAACAGAAAACAAAAGCTAGGTGGTTGAGCAAGAATGGAAGGAACCCAAATCTACTCTATTCCAACATGTCCTCCAGAAACTTCATTTCTCTGAGCACTGTAATACAACTACATGTGTAAGGATTATTTGTTAGCTGGATATTTTTAAACCAAGCAATACTGTTTCTTGCCAGCTGTGTAAATGGCATGACCTGAAAATTAATGCCTGCATTTCTGTGCAGCAGGCCCAGGCTCCTTCTCCTGGTGAGATATTTTAGATGGAGAGGATTAGTTTTTATTGACTAATGAGGACTGATATCATGCAGCTATCAGGTAAGAAAGGATTGCTGGTACTATCCCTGAATTAAGAGCATGTTGGGTTGGACTGGTTTTGGGGAGACCTTTTTTCTTTGCCCTGTCTCCCTTTGCCTGCATATTTGTCAGTGGTGCCCTCACTTTTGCACGTGGCAATTCAGTCATTGTTCTTCTGAGTCCCTTTGGCTACACCCTTGGCCCTTCTTCCCTACCTTCCCCTCAGCCACTGGTACCTTGCAAGGACCCACTGTCCTCACAGCCAAAAAGCTTTTCTTCCTCTAATGGCCTTCACCTACCTCTCCAGACTTAGCTGTTTGTTTAGCTCTTCTGGGACTTATGACCTGAACAACGGGAAGAGCAGAGGGAAGGAAAAAGGAGACAATAGGAAGAGGAGTAGCAGGAAAAAGAGAAAGACCAAAAAAAGAGAGAGAGTTCCATTTGCAGATTCACAGTTATATCATACAATGCTTAAGCTCATGGGAAATGGATCTCTGTTCTCTGCATTTGACCCTTTCACATCCATCTGTACACAGTTCTCCCAGATGGAGAGAGGAGATGTCCATTGAATTGGGGCAGTTTCCAAAGACAAGATGTGGGAAGGTCTTATTTGGCATACATGAACACAAAGAGAGGCATCTCTTACTTCTCTTCTACAGAAATTAGCTCCCTTTTCCTCCTCCACAATGGCTTTTGCTCAGTTGTCTCAAGCTTCCAAACTGGAAACTTGATGAAATTCCATTCCATCAAATCCCTGGGAAGAACAGCTACCAGGCCGTCCCCCACCTCCCTTCTCCTTGGTCAGTCTTCCCCTGGATCCACCATCCTGAACTCTCAGAAGCTCCATGAAAAAAGAAAAAAACCTGCTGAAATCCACCAGAGAAGATGCGCTGTCTCAGACCTGACGGCTTTCCTCACGCTTCTGCCGTTGCGGTGCCTCAGTCTTGGGCCACAAACACAGCATGGATGGTTTGGTGGACAATCACATTGCAATGTTTTAAATTTTTCTTTTTGTAAAAAAAAAAAATAAATAAAGAGGGAAGAAAAAGTTATACACACATGTATCACAGCTTTTTCAAAAGGCCTTCTGCTGCATTTACATTAGCAGTTCAGCCTCAGTTGTAAGCCTGGATGTAAGGCAGCTGGAAGATTAAAACCACATTGTTGGAAAGTCCGCTGAGATGTCCTCTTGGAGATTTTTATTGTTTTCTGGTTTTATTTTCTTAGATTTTTTTATTATTATTAATTATTATTATTTTCACTTGTTTGCTTCTCTCTAAAGTTTGGCAGGCAAAGAGAAAATGCTTTTCTGCTTTTCCTCACACATTCTGTCCATTTTGTTTTCTGCGTTTTAAGGAGGAAAAAACCCAACAAAACCCCAAAACCAATGACACGACTTCTGTCATTTTGTTTTAAGAAAGAAAAAGAATGTGGGTGGGTTTCTGATAATGGCCTTGAGGAGGTATGTTGTTGAAGTGGCTCAAATGCTTCATTTGCTTGCTGTTTACATTTTCCCTTCTGGCTGCAATGGAGACGCTTTTTGTGTCACACCCCCCATGCCTCTGCCCCCGCCATGTCCTGTATAGATTCTGGTTCCAGATTCCCCACATGGATCCCCTGTTTCCCCTCCCAAATGGCAGTAGGTAGGTGCAACTGTAGGTTCATTTGACCTCTAAGGTATGATGCTGAAGTTAAGAGTTGGATGGAAGAGCCATGTGAGAGAAAAGCTTTCCCATCACTGTGAGAAAGAATGAAGCAATACAGAGTCCAGTGGAGATGTGAGTGCCATGTTGGACTCAGCTCTACCTTGGCACTGGCATTAATTTGAGATTTTATATATATATATATAATTATATATATATATATGCATGTATAGGCATACCTAGGCATATATATATATATATGTCTTTGTGTGTGTGTGTATTTGTTTGCTATTTGTTTTAGCACACTGTCCCATTCTCAGGTCTAGATTTGGGGCAGTTGGTCCTGGGGACAGGTTGGACAGAAGGGGCCAGAGTGCAGAAGAAGCCAGAGATCAGAGTGAGGCCCAGGCCCCCCCACGCACAGAACATGGACCAGCCATAGCCATGGCTGATGTCGTCGGGCAGTCCGTACAGGTAGCGGGGGTAGCGGGAGAGCTCAAAGTTGATTCCAGCCACGCACGTGCACAGTGAAATGATGCAGAAGGTTCCTGGAGGAGAGCGGGAAGGGGAGAAGGAGGGAGGAAAAAAACAAAGAGAAGTTAGAAGAGTGATAGACATACCCCTTTCCAAGCTGCATGAGGAGAGCTGGTGCAAGCAGTAAGGAAGTGCCTAAGGGAAGATGTCTGTATAGAGTGGCTTAGTCTGGAGAAAGAATTGAGTGCCACCACAGCCTTGAATATTGATCTGCTGCTGAACAGAGCTGTGTGGAGAAACTTCAACAGGAACATTTTTCATTATGAGCACTCCCTTGGGAACCAGAATGCTCCATGGAACCATTGATTTTTCTGAAACTTTGCTTTACAGAGTAAATACAGAATGAATAATCTTGTTTTGACATTTTTGGGAGGGAAAATAACCTTGATTTTTTTGTTTCATTCCAATTTTTCAGTGATAGGCTTTATAGAACATTACAATATACTTGACATGTTCTGGCTCTGTTGAAATGTACATTTGAACTTATGTGGGAGATTTTCTTCAAGCTTTTCTTATATCAAAATACAGAATTTTTCATTATACAGTCTCCCTTTAAATATTACTTAAAAAGTCCTTAAATCCTTCACAAAACTCAGAATCTGCCCTCTGCATGACTCCAGTTTCAATCCAGATGCCCTCTGCCACATTGCTGAAATCTTCAAAATATTCTTGTTCTTGTTTTCCATCTCTGCAGCAATATTTCATTTATTTCTTTCTGAGAACACAGCGAGAACAAACTTCCTAACTCTGTCAGGTGATGTTATGGAAAGACACACATATCAGATGAGGCTGAACTTTATCCCACCCAGATGAGTCTAATTTTGATCTTTGGCCTCCAGCTTCATTGAAGCTAAACTCTGAGCTCCTGAAATGTCACAATTGCCACCCACACACCAAATAATGGATAGATACAGATGCTACACACCTGCCACAAGAGATAACGACTCACATCAGTGTGAAGTTGGTACTTTATTTTTCTTCTCAAATCCTCCCTTTTTGGGCCTCTCTGAATTGCCTGGAGAGCCCTGGGCACAGAAGGCACAGAAGGCAGCCTACAGGATTCATGTGTGCTACCTGTGCAGCATGTCCTGCATCTGTTCACTTACTGCTGCTGGTGAGGAATGTCTTCTTCCTGGTCCCATCCCTAACCCAGCATAATCTTCCAAAGCAGTCACAATCTGCCTAGTCTCAATGACAAGCTCCTGTCTTCTGCTTAATAGATGTCCTTGCTTCCTTCTACTGCTTCCTGCCCCTGGCTCTGCTTCTCTTCTGCAACACTTTTGCTGTGGTTTCTCGCTGTTACTTTTCTCTTTTCAGCTGCAGTTACATTGAATAAATGAATTTAACTCTCCCCAGTCTGAACACAGAGGTAAGATTATTTGGTGAATTCCCATGGAATTCAGTTCAGAAACTGGGAGCCTTTGCAGGAACATACCCACATCACCAAAATGTGTGGACTTTCCATTATACCCACTTCCTTTATTTAGCAGAAACATCATATAGGCATTGAATCTACAGGCAAATCTCTATAATGGACCTGCAGTGAGATCACTGTTATGGTTCCCTCTTCTGATCACTGCTATGCCTGTTGGGATGGCCTTTTCTCCACTGTATTTTGGAACGTCACTTGTAGATTGTCTCTGCTGTAAAGGTCAGGTGCTTCCACTAATGCCATGCACAGCTGCCAGATGGCCCAGGATATTCCCAAATACTCATATTATGGGAGTGCCACTGGGTACCAGTGAGGACCAGGCAGCTGCTGCAGCAGGTACTATTCAAAACAGTCTTTTTGCCTCCCACCAGCACCCCAGCAGTCTGCAATTAGTGATCTGGATTCTTGCAAAAGCCTCATGAGATCCCAGGCTCTGGAGTTGACCTATACCACTTCAAAGCACAGAGTAGGATAAATGGGGAGATCACCATCCCACAATCCATTAGTCAAAAATCAGGTTGTTTGATTAAAAACCACACATCCTTTCCATGTTTTACTGTGTTACTTAAGTTATTCAGCAATATGAAGAGGTTTGAAAAGAATGTGGTTGTTCCCCGTGTTCTATGTCAGAATGACTAGAACATTGTGGGATTGGGGAAGAGGCACTGCTCTGAACTGAGCTCTGTGGCTCATTTCAAATGGTTGTGGTTAGAAAATGACAGGGAAGGCCTTTCTTTGCTAGTAAGAACATGGTAATTTCTGCTCTCTCAAAATATAAGATTGTTCAGAGAGGTGGGTGGGAAAATCTGTGTGGCCAGAGTAAAGCTGCATTTGCTAAGTACAAAAGGGAAGGAATAACTTTGGATTTCAAATACTCCCCGTGCTTTCATGCTTTGTCTTGGCTGTTTTGTTCACAAGCTCTTCAGTGCAATGAGTGTTGCTTACTCGTTGTATTTGAGCAGTGCCCAGTATATTGGCTCTCCACCTTGCTGAGGGTATTCTGCCCCTTAACAAAGGAACAATAAAGAGGAGCAAGTAACAACACTAGAGAACTAAGGATGAGACACACAAGGATGAGACTTCTCTAAAAAAAGCCTGGCCCCTTTCTGGAGAATGTGCTAACACATGATGACAAATAATGACTGCCATGCACAATGTCACAGAGTGCAGAGCACAGTCCTCAGCCTGTCACCCCCCAGTGCTTCTGCAGGATGTCTTGTACAACACAGACTTATCTGTCTCTCTAGCACTGTTCATTGCAGACACAAAAAATGCCATTTTATGCCATCTAGAAAAATCTTTATGGCCATTTTATGAGTCCTATGTGTTGGTTGTGTTCAGCCAAGCAAGGAAATTCCTGCTTATAGTTAATCTGGCCTCTCACCAGGAAGGCCACTGATGAAAACCAAGTAAAGTTCCTACCTTATGACTGTTCAGTAGTTTTTCCTCATGAACTGGCAGTCACAACACAAAAGATCACCCTTGTAAATTGCACAGTTGTTGGCCATTGTAATGAAGGAGTCATGGGTAAAAGAGATGCAGAACCTGAGCTTACCCTGTGGAAAGGAAGCCTCTGCTAGTCGAGGTAAGATGTGGAGCTGAGGTAGCAAGAGGAGGGAGGCTGTTGGTGCTGCCCATGACACTCTGCACTACAGACACAGTGCTTCAGAGGCAGCAGGACTGCAGGAAGTCATGAGCATTCCCAACCCTATGATCCTTTTTCTCCCCAGAAGTCAAACTGAGCCCTTCTGCAGTTTCCTCCCAAGTTCATGCGCACTAATGCCCCAGATCCCCTGGAAACTGCGCTGACACAAGCTTTAATTTCTTTGTGAAAAACACGCTCCATAGCTGTGGTCCAAGCAGAAGTCTGATGGTCCAGCCATGGCCCTGGCACAAACTGTGAATGGCAGGTGTCAGTGAGAGCTCGCTGGTACACGAGCTGCACAGAGAAATAAAGGCCATGTCCTTCAGCAGCTGGGGGGAGCAGAACTCACAAAGTTCTTTGTGCTGGGATTTACACTTTATCCTCCAAAGTAAAACCTAATGAATGAGACATGGCAACAGTGGGATTTTTGACAGGTAATTCACGTGTCACTGCAAAATGCTTCAATCAAGTGAGAGATGAAATTTCATGTAAAGCTGTGTCTGTGCCACAGAAACTGCTGTTTGACATGTAGTCAAACCTCCATCCTGACTCCTTGTCAGGTAGCCTCCCTTCATCTTGGCCTGGTTCTGACAGTCCCTGTCCTGGTAATGGGTTGATGATCATCAGTGCTTTGAGAACCGGAGCTATTAAATACCTCTTGGTTATCTTGTGCCTGTCTTTCTTATATATTGAAGAATAATATTTAAAATTACACTAACGTCCCTTTCATTTAGATTGGGAGATTTTTTAGGACAGAGATGAACTTATTTGCTATATATGTATATAAGATTGGGGTCCTGCCATCCTTGCTGCAGGGGCAGACATGGTCTGAAGAGGGATGGCAGGGAAAGGTAATGTCAGTGTTGGTCAAAGCCTAATTCCATGAGGATTATGAGTCAGAGCCCTTTGCTGTTTTCAAGCATGATTATATCAAGCAGTGCCATGGGCCTCTGCTGCAAGGAATTAATTTTTTCTTTTTTGTAAATGTCCCTTTCTTTCCAATCAGCCCAGCTGTATGAGGGTCTGCAATGCCTCCACAGTTTTTAAACCTCACCTCCAGGGGAGACCAAAACTGCTCGTGAGTGAACAGATTTAAACACAAACAGGCTCAAATCATCCATAGCAAATCTGTTTGAATTTTCCCTGATGCTAGTACCCCCTTGAACCATGTCAGAAGCCACATCCTTCACCCATAGACCTGGCTCAACTTCCAGAGTGATAGAGCTTGAGGGATTTCCCAAGATCTGTGATGTCTTGAGACAAGAACTGGTGCCTTTCTTAAATGCACTGCAGATGAAAGGGAACCTTCATGGTGCTAAGGCATAAACAGACCCTCCTGTTGGCAGGAGCTACATCTAAACACCCTCATCCTTATTATTAGAGAGGAGGTGTCTGACTGGAACCTGAAGGAGACATCACCAGTTTGAAGGCATGGGAAATCCAAAAAGCCAGTAATTAAAATGAACTGGGCACCAAGCCCATCTCTGAGACCCTCCTCCTACAGATCATTTGTCTCATGATTTGGAAATCATTTCCTTCGCATCTGACAGAATGATGTTCATTCTCTCCCTTCCCTCCCCAACAGATAGAAATGATTCACAAACTGTGCTGTCAGATGTACAAAGTAAACAACCCCAAAAACTGATTCTTCTCACCTTCTGTTATTTTTTAAAGCATATAGAAATGTCAAGTATTACTTATAAATTGGAAGATAAAAAAGAACTGCAAAGGTATGGATTTTAAGATGTCCTTTGAAACCATACAGTTTTCAAATAAACATAAATCTCTGCCTTTTAAAGTATTTCTCAAAGCTTCTTGTGGGCACTAATGTCTTTGGAAGGAGTGCTGTTTACTTAATTATCATCACTTTCCTTTATTATAGGGCTACAGGAGAAAAAAAATCTCACAAGTGAAACATTATCTTTACTTTCTCTCTGCCCTACTAGCTTTTACTATTTTCAAGGTACATCAAACAAACAAATAAAATTAGGTCTGATCCCAAAATGGAGTGTGTAGCATTAACTATTTAAATTATATCCAAATCAAATGAAATTATTAAAGAATACACCAAATTCCCTCCCAATACAGTGATGACAAAAGCCTTTTGGAGGGAGGGAGCAGCTTTGCAGTAAACTCCTTCTGTGCACGGATTAAACGCCTCAGCAGCACGCAGCTCTTGAGAACACTTTATTGCTCTGTGCATACATGCATAGAATATAAATTATTGCTTAATTATGTACTGTTCCAGCAGAAGCAGCTTGCAGCATCACCAATAGGCTGCAGAATAGCAAGGGGTTTACTGGAAAACTGCCCTTCTGTAAAAAGCGGAGATGGAAGGATAAATCTGACTGGGTGATGGAGATTTAGTGCGGTGTCCTTGTGAGATTACATCCCCGCCTGGGTTGGGACTTAATGCATTTTTATCTTATACCATGGACCAGATAAACTGCAGGGCCTGTCATGATATTGCATTATAGCCACTCTCAGAATGTGGTTTGCATTTGGCCTTTGGCCTCCTGCCTCACAAGGTGCCAGAGGTGCCCAGCAAACACCAGAGCTGTGCTCCTGCTGCGTGTCACCTCCCCTGTGTGCCTGCCTAGGGACTGCTGCTGCACAAGCTGTAATTTCTTATGGCACCAGAGAATTATGTGTCCTCAGCTACAACCTCAAACACTTCATGGGGACCATGGTTAAGCTCGTGTAAATCAGTATCTCATATATAGGAACAATGCTACAGCAGCTGAGGGCTGAACTCCAGTTTGCTCTGCTGATACAAGTGTCAGTCCATATTTCACACTGCAGATTTGCACATGGTGACATTTCCATGACCGTATCCCTTGGGGCATGGGACTGCACAGGGAGTGGACACCCATGCTGTGCGCTGCCACAGCCAGTGAGCTACAGCAATGAGCAAGCACTCTCTGAAGCTGTGAGTTGGCACGTAAGGCAAAAGCAACACTACTTAGCTAAAGGCACAAAGGTTTGATGGACTAGGCCGAGAAGAAAGCTTTCAGATCAAAGCCTGAGTGAATAAACTTCTGAGTACTTTAGCAATGCTGATTCCTGTGACCCAACGAAAATAACCTAGCAATAATAAAGCAGATTGACTATAGCCATTAAGCAAACATAACAGGTCATGAACTTGCAGCCACAACACAAAACACAGCAAAAATTGTGCCAGTTGTAGTACTGTGATATTATTCTGATTTTACTGGAGCAGAAAGCAAAGAAAGGACCTCAGTGTCAAAATGAAGAAAAATTCTAATCCAAAGTTAGAAAAATTATCCCATCCGTGTGCTGGCAAGCACCATGCTTGGCAACATACAGTGGCTTCTGGCAGGTTCTTTCATCCTCTGCAGTGTGGAGCTCACAGCATGACCCAGGCAGAGGCCAAAAGATTAAACAGAAAGAGGCACTGGAGGTCTGAACAAACTCAAGTGACTCCATCACACCTCAGATTTGCCTCAGATGATGACACAAGTTTAGTATCAAGCTGTACCTTAGGCAGGTGCTTCCCACCCTCAGCATTTGTCAGAGCTAAAGGGAAACTTGTGGAGTCAGGTTGGGCTTGCCTTGTTATGGGACATGTTCTGTAGCATGAGGAATCTGTGCACTATGTTGAATCTGGTCTTTTAGTAAAGAGCTCATTACACCTCTAAGTATGTAAGAGCATTTTCTTCCAGTCAACAAACTGGACATCTCTCAGAAGGAGCCTCAGAGGATTAGTGTAATTTTTCTTGTGCAGGAAATCCTCAATTGCTGAAAAGTCTACTGATAGATCTTCAAGACAAGACTGGAGAACATGTACAGCACAAGTAAATTCAATACAGCCTTCTTCCATATTGCCTCCTGTGTGCCACTATAAATACTTCTAGAGGGAATACTTTCAGGTCTAAAAGGATAGTTAGTCACATGCCTTTTTAATCCTTCTGTTTGCTGAAGGCAGTACTAAAGAAGCCATTGGGAGCTTGGCGTGTTGGTGGTGGCTACCTGATTTGGATATTGTCCCCTTTAGGTGCTGGAGAAAAGTCTTTCCATTCATTTTCTGTAGAGTCACCAAAGGACTTTTTGCTTGTACAACTTTCAGGATCTTTACTACAAATTTCTGTGGGCTCTATTACTGTTTCCCTGAGTTGACTGTTAGGAACAGAAAATCCTTTCTATATCTTCTGATCCAGTTAATGAGAGAGAATAGTCAGAAATCAAAATCAGATGCAGTTTTGTCCGGTCAACAAGAACCACTTAGTGCAGGGCACTCCTATGAAGTTTACATTATCCACATAAATGCTTGCAAGCAACAAACTAGACTGACACTGTACAGTCCTAAAGGATCATGCTGAAATCTCCTTTCCTGTGGCAGAGGAAATACCTGTTCATCTTCTGTAGCCCATACAAGTACATTGGCATGACTTATCTCTGTATGCCCTGGAAGAGCCAGGTTGGTCAGAAACGAGGAAGGCCCTACTCATTTATAGCTTTTTCCAGTTGTTTTTTAAATGCAGCTTCCAGTGTCCAGTTGGACTCTGTCCAGACAGATTAGACCAAGTGAGTGTGGCAGTGATTTGCCCAAGGGGAATGTTGTTTTCTGAGCTGACAACCTGAGGAGCAAAGAAAATGAATCTAAATCTTGCTTCAGCCTCTGCATTTAACAAAAAGATCTGCCACACACAGAAATTTCCTCCCTATTCTCTCTGTAAGGTTTTCTTTCTGTCTAGCAAATCGTGCCAGTATTAATCTTCCTTCTGTTGCATGTGCAGTCTTTCCACTTTTATGTCAGGCATGCAAACAACTCAGCAAAATTTCCTTTTAAAAAGACCAACCCAATAATAAATGCCAGTTTTGTTTTCATTGTCTTCCTTTAGCTTTGGTGCATCTTGCCATTGGAATTCAGAAGCCAACAACAGATCAAAGGCCTTGTGACATTATTAAAGGATATGGGACAACCACTGAATTTTAAAACACACAGAACTCGTTTTCCAGGGCTGTGGGTGGGGAAGTCTTTTGTATTTCTACAGAATCTGTCTCCTCTGCTTTATTTCTACTTTATTTTACCTTCTGTCAGCCCCCCAAAGACCTACTCACATCCCTGAGAAGGAACTTGATTGCATGCCCTTCACGGACTGCGCTAAGTTGTCTGTTCTCGTAACTTTAGAAGGTACTGGTGCTTCTGCCAGTACCTCCCATCCTGGTGAGGGAGAAATTACAAATCAGTACAGCTGACTTAAAATGAACACACAGAGGAATATGAACAGCTCTTCCTGCTGAAAAGCCAGACAGAGCTGACTCCTTAATTTACTGCACACAAAGTTCAGGGAAACAGATTTGAGCTGGGACAGAAAAACAATGAATTTAGAGGTGTGCAGTCTTTTGCTCCAGACTATAAGATCTCTGCACCTCATTAGAGAAGCTTTTTCTCTCCTTCTCCTAAGTGCCAGTGCCCTCCCGTGATCAGGTACAAGGCTGATGAAATTGTGTTGGTATTTCTTTCCCCACAGCCTGCAAGTGGACATCTAGGAGCATCAGAAATGAGCCACAGGAAAAAAAAAAAACCCACAACACATTTGAAGGTTGACTTTGAAGTCAACTGATGTTTCCATGGAGATCAAATGCTATGGCTTGACAATGAATTCTCTTGTTGAGCCTTTCCTTCCAGGGGAAAAAAAGCCCCACAGAACAATACTTCTAAATGACTACACTCTGCAGTACAGTTGTGTTATTGACTTGCAAAAAACACATCTATATCCCACCCCTGTTTATGGAGATGTTACCTCAGGTTTCAACATTTCAATGCCAGGTATTCACCTAGAGAATCAGATATATTCCTGAGGTACTGGAAAAAAAATAACATCTAGTGAAGATAATATTCTATGAGACAAAAGATATAACTCCGCATTTGAACTTATGCTGTAAATGAGAGTTATGATTCCCCTTGAGGAGTATTATAACATGAAATTATAAAAGAGTATTTCAGCTGCTGATAGGCAGTGACACACAGATGTCTGTATTGTGAAAGTGAGTGATCTTTCCTATTTCCAGAGTCTCCTATTTCCTTTTCAAAATGAGTGCCAGCATAAATAAATAAATGCAAAATGTTTTGGTGCATCAGAAAGGAGAGAGAAGTACTAGCAGTTAAGATGTAACATGGACCTCCCCCCCCCCCGCCCCCCGTCCCCCCCCCCCGTCCCCCATGCTCTTTTAAGCCTTGTCCTGCCATCTGCTGAGCGACTTTTTTCTAGCTGGGAAATGCTCAACAGGCCATCCTGGCAATATATTAACCTCAAAAGATGGCAAAGGGGATGTATGTCTCCCTGAGCGATTTCCTAAATATTTATTTTTTGAATGAAAATAGGGAATTAGATAGCATTCAGAAGGCAAGAGGTAAGAGTTGCTAAAGGCTCATCACTAATGGTTCACTGGTCTGGATGAAGAAGCAGTTCCAGTTCTACCCCATATCAGGACATGTGTACGTACAGTGAACCTGTATCCACACATACGTGTCTGGACATGTGTCTGTCTGTATCCTGGTTTTGAAAGATATAAGAAATGAAAAGCCACACTTCAGACTCCAGAAACCTGGCCTAAAATGGGACCAAGGAACATGACCTTGAACCAGGTCTGTGAGAGACACCACAAACTCTGCAGGGAGAGATGCTTTAAAAGAATCAGAGGATCGCTTAGGTTGGAAAAGATCTCCAAGTTCATCAAGTCTGACTGTTCACCCAGCACTGCCAAATCCACCACTAGACCGTGTTCCTAAGTGCCACATCTCCACAACTCTTGAATGCCTCCAGGGATGGTGACCCCTTCTGTGGGCAGCCTGTTTGAAGACACTTTTGGTGCAGAGGTTTTTTCTATTACTCAATCTAAAGCTTCCCTGGTACAATTTGAGGCCATTTCCTCTTGTTCTATGATTTGTTACTTGGAGAAGAGATCAGCCCCTTCATAGCTACAATTTCCTGTCAGGTAGCTGTAAAGAGGAATAGTCTCCTCTGAGCCTGTCTTCTCCACAGTTAAGAACCCAAATTTCCTCACTAGTCCCCATAAAGAGGGACAAATCCTTAAAAGCAAAAAACGACATTTTTAGAAACAAGTTGACTCTTATTTCCTGAATATGAATGCTCTTGGCCTTGTTACATTACTTCCTGATGGACTTAAAGCCTGCATGACTGCTCTGAGCTCTGCTTCTCCTCACAGGTCCAAAAAGACCCTCATCAGCTCCTTTTCTGCCTTCCACAACACCCTTGTCATGTGTTTGAGGGTTTTAAACAATGAAGAGCCTTTGAGATGTTTAAACATTTAAAGCCTATTAATGCTGTACATTAACTCAAGCTTCTTCCAACTCAATGCCTTAAATCACTTTAGAGCATAATGCAAAATTTAGCCAAAAGCACAGGTAGGAGCCAGAGTGTTCATGTGTGTGGTGGGGGAGGCATGGCAGAGGGGGGAATCATTTTGTTGTGCTGAGCCTGGTCTCAAACACTTTCATAACCCATTTATAGCATCTCTTGATACAAACCAGCCTGTCTCTCCATCTGGAGGTCAATCCACATGAATAAGTCCTCATAGTGGTCTGTAGGGAGTTTTGCCAAATTTTTAAGCTCCTCTGCAGTCATCATTAATTTAGAACGTCCCACAGGAATAAAACATGATTGGTATCTCATTTTTTTCCAGTCTTCCAACTTGTTTTGAATTATAAATACTATTCAAATTAGCCAAAGGTATTATGACTTAGTGAAAACTATATTTATCCCAAGCTTCACAGTTCACATTCCAGTAACTTACTGCAGATCTTGTTTTTCTAATGATCACATGCTGCTGTTTAAGATCTGTCTGCATACACTTGTGCACACACATGTGCATTTATACTTACCTTTATATAGGAAAAAAAATAATTGATGTATACTTTCTAAAATTATTTTTTCAGGGGAAGAAGCACAAGAAACTGAACTTTCAAAGAATAATGTCGTGTAAATGAAAAAAATATAAATGATCACATGAAATACCTTCCATATTCAGTGTTGTGGTTGATCATGTCACCACAAGTAAACATTTTGAAAAATGGGTAGAGACCTTGATTATTAATGAAAAATAGAAATCCTAGGTGCCCTGTGGAACATATCATATTTCCCAATGAATTCCAAAGAATGGCTCTTACTTTCTTCCTTTGTTTATCTTTCTCTTTGCTTCCTCTTGGCAGCTACTATGAAGGTACTTCATAACTTCCTAGGAGATGTCAGTCACAGAGCTTTGCCTTACACCTGCTACATTAAATTGCTCCATCTTGGTTAAATTATTCAGCAGTGGAACGATTATTTTGAGACGGCAGGACCACAGTTGTGTAGAATAAACACTCTTATTTTCTACTGTTACGTGCTATTTTCAAAGTACAGTGAGTTAAATTTGAGACTCAAATGACTCAACAGCTGGTAACAATCCATGGCTGCAAATCCACAGATGTCTCTGTTGTCATCTCCTCACACATGCACAGCACGGGCGGAGGAAGCACAGCCGGGGGGTTTGGAAGACGAGGCTCTCTGTGGAGGTGGGAGTGAAAGAGGATACGGACGTGTGCAGCACAGCTACGCTGAGCAGCTCCCAAGCCTTGGTTTGAAGCCCCCCTTTCTGATGGGGTTGGCATCCCAGCCTGCCCATCAGCTCCTGGGCACAGCAAGTCGTGCTGTGACAGCTGATGGCACTGGCACAGAGCCCTGGGTGTGTCCCCATCCCCGCTGGCACCTGGTGACAGCCCTGCATGAAGGTGGCACAGGTGGGGCACGAGAAGGTGACCCAGTCTAAATGGTTGGTCCATCCTCTGGCTGTGAGGATAATAAAGCATTTTGTTGCCTTACCCCTGGACTGAGGAAAGGAATATTTTGGAATATTTCTGAGAAGGCTGGAAATTACTTATTAAAAGCTATTTCTCCACAGTTTAAAATTTTAAAAAGAACACACTCATAACATACATAAGTGGGTTTTTCTTTATTTCTTTAAAAAAAATTCTCTCTTGCATATTTGAAATAAAACATTACATTATGCCAACACACCTGCATAACTTAATGTTTTATTCCCTCTCACACATCTTTCCTGCCTGCTTATCTTTACGGCATCAGCCAGCATTGGAATGAATAGGTGATCACCTCTGCTGTGGGAAAGATTTGAAGCTTTTCTAACCCTGACCTAGGTCCTCTGAGTATGGACAGGCTACAGAGAGTAATGTCTCTGCAGGACTCTTAGAGGGGGTCAGAAGAAGCCCAAATCAGTGGCAAAAGTGGAACTGGCAAATGGCACTTGAAACCCCCTGACTGGCAGATAACCACTGATGACAAGGGAAGAGAGGATGAAAAAAATTCCTGATTTTTTGAAAGTAAGTGCTAGAACAAAAAATCAGGCCAGAAGAACTCTGTACTACTACTATATGTGTACAGCATGACTTCCAGGCCTTTCAGTGCCAGTAGAAAAGGAAGTTTCAGACTCCCAAGCAAAGCTCCAAGTCCAGTACCTCAGGCAAAAATATCACTAGGCAAAGACAAGAAATGAGCTGCTATATGAGACTCCAGATCATTTTATTACAGATCTGCATGGTGAAGCCAAATCACATATGAGGGCATTTAACAGCTGGAATAATTTCCAAATAGACTAATTAGAGACTGAATTATTAATGGTAAAATCTCTAATTGGCTCAAAGCAAGGTTACAGCAAGAAACTCACTTGACTTTGCAAAGAATAATGAATATTTGCAAGGCTAGTAAAATTACATGCTTCTCTAAGGAAATTGTTATCAAATGGGGAAAAACCCATAAAGTCATCCTGAAGTGTATGTCACAAGACAAAACTGGCAGAGACCTGATAAGAGTAAAGAAAACAGGTAAAAGAGTAAACAAGTGCAGAGATGATTTATTACATTCATTTGCAGTAAATTTGGAATGAAATAAGACAACACAGAAGTCTCTCCCTGAAGGGCTGCCTTGTTAGGCATGCAGTAAAACCCCTAACTATTTCACTGAAATCTGTTCTAAGTACAAATTACAGACTCAGAAAATGAAAATACATGGATGTGCAGCCCATGGACAGAGTTCTGATAAGGATGATAAAACATCATTCTTTGTCAAGCTTTTAATACATTTACAAAGGCAAGTGAGGTAGCTTTGGCCAGGGATAACTGTGTGCAGAGGCAAGTACCAGAACATGATATTGGAAGTGCCATTTTGTATTTCCAGCTGGGACAGCAGACAGCAGTTCAGCAGAGAGGTGCACAAGCTAGAGAGGGGGAAGATGAAATTACTGCCAAAACACTGGATCATGCCACCAGGAGGCAGCCACCCCACTTTCTCCACAGCAGGCACTTGAAGTATTTAGGTAAGAAGTTAGCCCTGCCCTCAAATTAGAAATCATGCAAGCCATATGATATTTCAAAACGGCTGACTGAAATCAGCTGACTTGGGAAAACATCACGCTATCAGAGATTGCCTTTAAAAGATGATTTTATAAAGCAAGTACAGTAACTGAAGATGTGGATTGGATTTGCAAGACTGCATACCTGAGATGCTGAAACAAGAAAATCCTGTGCATGAATGTGCTGGAGAGCAGGTAGAAAAATGTAGGATTAGATGGGTCAGCTTGTTGGCTGATCATGATACAGGAAATATTCACAAACAACTTGATGGAGAGCTGAAAGAAGGGATTCGTGGAGACCGTGGAATATGCCAGTGTGTCAGTTCGTAGCATCTCAGCTCTTTGGAGCTGGAACTGAAGCTGACATTTGACCTTGACAATATTGGCTAAATTAGATGTCAAGGGAGTGAGGACACCAACCAAAAGAACTGGCAGGTTTGCCATAATAATAAACCCAAACTAGTCAAGGATTTGAATGCTTTCAAAAGAACTGCTCAAAGCCAGAAAATGTGATCACCTCTTCCTGGGAACTGATGGGATGGCCACGTCTAGACTTGAAAATGCAAAGGCATCGTTTTGGTGCAAATAAATTTGCTTTGGTCAAAACACAGTGTATAAAATATCCCATATGCATTTCCTCAGGTAGGTGTTTAGCTGAATCCCTGTTAGACTTGGTACTTTATGAGCATGAAAGCATCACGTTTGGCACAGGACTCTGACATTTGGAAGTAGTGTTACAGATGTTCCTAAAGTTCCAGAAATTATTATAAAGTTACTGGTTAGGGCTTTTACTGGTGCACAGATTTTCAGTAATTTGCATGAAGAGAAAACACAAGAACCTGCAAGAGGATGTGCTTGGAGTCATGTATAATTTGAGTGTGACCCACTTCTGTAATAGAGTTAAACAGTCTCAAGTAAGATGAACAAAATGAACTAATCACAGTGAAATTTTAGAGCATAATTCCATATAAAGAAACTATCAAAAAGGGAAACTCTCCCAACCTGCAGGGTAAAACGATACTGACAACACTGGAATGTAACAATAGTGTAATTCTACGTATAGGAGGCTGTGCAACAATACCAGCCTGCAAAGTGAGATAAAAAGTGCTAAACATAATTTACAGTACCCATCTGGCTCTGTAGAAGATGAGGGACTGAAAAAAAATCCTACTATGGTCAGGCAAACACGGTCGTTCAAGAGAAGGAATCATAGTATAAATTGTACAATAAATACCAAAAATTATGGAAAAGAACTGTGGAAGCCATAAGGGATCTGTGATTGCTGTTGATACAGATACATTTGGACTAAACAGAAAAGATGAATTATTAATAATTTTTAGCTTGTTATAAAACATGCAGAATAGCAGTGTAAAACAGACTCTAAATCATAGTTTACTTGTCCTGGATTCCGGATGAGCTAAAAACCAAATAATGGCCTGCATTTCATAAATGACTTGTTTCAGCAATTTGCTTGAGAAATTAGATCAAGCAAAGTAAAGCAAGTCCTTATGAGGCACTGCCACATGGGTTAGCAAGAGGACTGTTTGGTAAATATAATAAAGAACCAGAGGTCCAAGCAAACCATGTCTGGTCTTATTAGATTATTATAGCACGCTTCTCAGTGCTCTGTTGAGATTTTCTGTTCAAAGAGTTATGGGCAATAAGGGACAAACCCCGCAGATATGTTAAGCTGGCAATGTTTAAGCATTGAAAAAGAGCTATTTGTCTAGAAATAAAAACAGAACAAATGCTACAAATGTAGCCAAGACAAGTGGTGTTGAAAATGGAAGGGAAGGTTAGATTTCAGTCTGATTCTACGGCTACCAATTGAACACAGTCTCCTCTCAGCTGCAATGAGGTCAGATGGCAGAAACCTTCCAAAGCAGTTTTCCCATTATTGGATCTGAGAAAAAGGCAAAACTAAGAGGCACTCTGTCTCCATGCATTTTAAGAAACAGCACCGTAATATGTTGACAGCACTTTTGGCATGGAGGAAGCAAGAGTTTTGTATTCAAACACTGTCCAGCAATAAAAAACTTTAATTTAAAAGACTCATTGTCTGTAAAAGGAATGACTATGTAACACATGACACAGTCTGAAAACATTGATAGCTACTGACTTTTCAATTAGATGGCTCTAGTTTTGTATTTTATTAACTGACTGCTTCAGTTTGTAGATGTTACTTTATGCCCACTTGCTGCTAAAAGAAATCAGTTTAGCAGGTGCTATTGACTTGTGCAAAACAAGAAAGAGGGTAACCTTTGGGTAATACTGATCCACGTGTCTGCATTGAAGCAGAAAATAAGTTTGATCTCCTCCCAGTACATCTTTATTTATAATATTACATATCTTGACAGAATTTGGCAGATAAAATAATCTGGTGACTCTCATTTAAATTAGTTTTGTGTTCCAACTGCTGGATCTGGTTATTATTTTGTCTATGCAAAGAGCATGCTACTATCAGATGGCTTCCCACTGCATAGGTACTTCCACTCTGTGTTCAAGTTAATTATAAACCTTCTGGTAAACAGTTTCAAGCAATTGGCTTTTTGTAGCATGCTGTCTTTTTCTTGTTTTTCAAACCACATTTTTGTAGCTCTTCTGCAAGCCTCTTCCATTCTTTCCATATACTCCTTTAGCACTGACACCTGATTAGGATGTCCAGAAATAGTTTTGCTTAGCCCAGAGGTAACCCCACCTCATAGTCTCATTGCATATTCCATAAAAAATAACACATTCAGCTGCATTGCACTGATAGCTCCTGTGCAGCTGGATGATCCCAGCACCCACGATTCCAGAGAGTTTTGCAGAGCCACTGCTCTCTGAGAAGGAGCAGCTTTTTCCATGGGAATGACTGAGGCTGCTCCCAGTTGCGTGGCCTTGGCTCCATCTCCACTGAAATGTGTGTTGTTTGAGCACCCCAAAAGATGGCTTTGTAAGCTGTGAGTGACCCATTCCACTACATATGGTAAAAACTGAGTCTCTTTTCACCTGGAAACTTTATCAGTCATCTTTTAAATCACTCACAAATAACCTTGAGCTAAAAGGTAATCTCTGCAACTGCACTGGAAACCAGCCCATATAAGATGATAATTTCTGAATAGAAACAAGACATAGCTAGTTTTTAATAAATGTTAAGTTGTCTGTACTTATTTAGTATACTCTTAATGTTTTAATCTGAATGTTGGGCTGTAATGAGTTAAATACCACGCAGATATCTGAGCAGATTAGAAAATGGCCCCTGTGCAAACTATGCTTTTAAATAAATAAGAAACACCAAGCTCATCTGGCAAGCCATGGCCTATAATGTTTTGACACCCACAACAAACCATTTACAGACATCCCCATGAAGATCAGTGAGTGCTTGCACAAGATCCTAGCAGATTTCAGATGTGTTTTTGGGCACAGAGAGAACTGATGTCTAATGTCACCAGCACAACACCACTAGAACATAAATACTTGTTACCCCAGCACTTAACTCCTCTTCTGGGACTACAGAATCTTTCCTCTATGTCACACACTGATCTATGTCACACCACAGTACAGATAAACAGATGATAAAATGCACTGAAGTGATCATCTGCCCAGAGGGCAAAAACCCAGCTAAACAAAAATCAGCAACAGAGAAAAGAAGAGAGAACAGAAGTAGTGGTGTTTACTTTGAGACATTCACCCAGAGCTGTGTTTGGGACTTGACTTTCACACCCTTCATTTCAAGTAACTGTCCCTTGAAATCTGCTGCTCACAGAAATTTGGATGGGATCTGTAGTAAGGAAGGCTGGTACATTACATGGGAAATGTTGGATGACCTTGAGGGCTGGTATAGTAGGAATGGGAAGAAGCTCAAAAGTACAGAGTGTCAGGACATGTACCTGGGGATTAATAACCAAACCTCTGCCATAAATTGGGAGAGCATCAGTAGGAAAGTACAAAGGTGGAGAAAGGTCTGCATGTCTCACCCAACTGTAGGATGACTCTGGGTCTCCAGTGTGATGCAGCATGAAAAAAGCAAATACAACCACAAAATACTTCAGGCAAGGAATCACCAGCAGGGGAAGGAAACCATCACACCACTTATACAAGTCATTGATTAGACCTTATGAGAATGGTCCTTCACATCCATATTTGAGAAAGGCAAGCACAAACAGGAAGAGGTGGGAGAAAGACTGCTAGTTTGATAATTGTTCTTACAGAGAGAAGTCTATAAGAAAGTGTATGTAGAGTGGGAAAAGGAAAACAGAGAATTCTCTTCATAGGTACAGCAAAGAAAGAGAAATATAAACTAAAGGTTACATTTGACTCAAGAACAACTCATGAGTAATAAATATAGATTATAACTCTCAGCACAGGTTCTAGATATCAGTGTCCCATTCAGAATTGGATAGTGGTGGGAATAACATCTGCATAATCCTTGGATTTTTATTACTGAGCTTACTAAGTGACAGTGTTACATCCAACAGGGGAGTACTGTACTAAAAAATTCAGATTACCCTTTCTACTACCATGAGTTACAGACACTCTAGACAAGTTTTGTGATGGAAGTTAAATGTAACTATGACTGTGTGATCCTTGATATACACAGAAGAAGATCAGAATGAAACCAAGTCCAGATCAGGCAAAACAACTGTGAAAACATAGTGACTTAGAAAAGGAGAGACATGTGGAAAGAGGGAACATGAAAACAACAAGAAAAATGCATTTCTTCAAACACCACCATCCTTACCTCCCATGAGGAAGAGAAGCCCTGCCACATACTGCATAAGGCCTCGGTCCCAACAGCACCCCAGGACGCCGATAATCCACCCAAAGAGGATGATGGCCACGGCCATGCCCATGAAGCCAGCGGTCATCCTGCGCAGATCTGCAGTGGGGAAGACAGAAAAACAACATGAGTGAGAACAGTGATAAATCAGCATCATCAGGGGTTCATAACAGCCTTAATCTAAAATGCTACTGATCTGCAAGGACTGCAGTGTGTGTTGGTATGAGATGATTTAAGTAAGGGTGATTCAGAGCGAGGACAAACCATAAATTAAGCCACTAGCTTGGGCTGGGTAGAGACAGAGAGAGCCACTGACTTTTACCACACAATGAAGTTCAGTGCAGATGCACTCAAGTGACTTGTGACAGCTTGCTCAGGAGCTAGAAGTTGTAAAATGGCCTCAGTGCAATGAAGTGCCTAATAACTCCAGTCTCTGGGCACTAGCACAACATCTGTTTACATCTTGCCTTCTCATCTCTGTCCATTGCTCCCCAACATCCAAAGGATGTCCCTGCTCCAACTGATCAGCAAAGCAGTTGCTATGCTTTGTACCAGCACAGACATGACAGAGTATGCACCTCAATTGTCACCCCATGTGTCACTGAGCCCCTCTGGGCCACAGCTTCCCATGTGTTGGGCCATGGCATCCAGGGGTGGTAGGACTGAAATGTAGTTCCTCCAGAACAGCAAGGCACACAGATACTCTGGTGTCAGACATCATTAAATGCACTCCAGATACACATCTGGGACAGAGGACACATCATTGTCCTCTCCTGTACCCACATGGTGACCTTGCCAGATGATTTTTGGTGGGGATGTTTTTGACTGCTCCAGGGAGCACTAAGAGTAGGAAGAGAGCAGGGCACTGGAGAAAAACAGTTTTGCTCTTCAAGTGGGGACTGAGTACATCTGATGTGGGTGACAGGAGCTGACATGCATTTATTTCATAAATAAAGGAAAAGGGCCCCCAAGTCTTAATGAAAGGAATACTTAAATAATGACCTGGCTATGTTGCATATTTGCCTTCTGCAAAAAGGATGGGACTATGGGACTGCTGAGAACCCTCTTCCTGCATGTGCTGGGAAAAAAAAATTCTTCACAGTTGGTTTGGATGTGAAATCTGGGCAGTGAGACCACGTGGCAACTGAAAGAGCAAGGACTATGTGAGATAAAGAGCATCTTCACACCCTCAGATAATGAAACAGATGGGGGCATCTTCACTAACATTTGATTATTCCCTGTCCCCCCTTCATGCACACATAAAAAGTTTAAGCACTGATATATCAAGAGTATATGAGCAAAGAAAATTCCAGCCAAGTCAGCTCTCTAGACATTTGTTTCCTTCTTAAAACTTTTTTTTTTTTTTGCACAGCAATGATTTTACTTTTTTTTTTTTCCTCAAGAAACAGAATGCTTATGACAGAGAAGGAAGATTTGAAGACTGTGAATCATCCACCAGTCTCTATGGCAGCTTTTCTCCTTGGCTGGCCTTTGACTATGTCTCAGTTTCTGTTATTTTTTTATGCTTTTCCCACAGTAGATAAAAAGACCAGCAATACCCACAACACAAATTCAATGAATTCTGTGAAGAGATAAATTACCATCATCAGAGGTTAATATAACTTCATATCCAAAATGCTAAGTGTCCACAAAGTCTATCAGTATGCTAGGACAGAATGACTTGAAGTCAGTTTACTCAGGTCCACGTTCCTTGTAGCACTTTGTATGCAAGATCAAGTTGCAGAACACAACCTCTCCCTTGAAGCTGTAACTCCTTCCTGTATTTTCTGATTTTCCAAGGAGTCTCTCTGACAGCATAAAGATAATCAGGTCCTCAGCCCACCAGTAACCAGGCTCTTTTAACAAGATACACATCTTAAAAGTACTCTTGTCTTAGGTTTTGTGACTGTCCCACCACATTTGAGTATGTTCAAGGAGTTCTAGTACAAGAAAAAAAAATGCATTTCCTGCAGAAACTTGTACTTCCCCCAGGCAGTGTCTCTGTTCCTTGGGAATTTCTCAGAGTGCTTTCTAAAACAAGCAGTAAGTGTTAGTAAGCATTTTTGATGGCCAAGTGTCTTCCTACTTCTTCAGTCCATGAGGCCCTGGGCTCAATTTGAAAATGAAAACATAAAATCTTTACTGTTTCCTGTATCATCTTCCATAACAGCACAGCACATCTCTCCAAGGTGCTGCACAGCTCTTTGTGTCAGCCCTACAAACCCCTTGCAATTTAACTGGCGAGTGCTGACTCCAAGTAACACCATTTGCCTGTCCAAATGGAAACAACCTGCCTCTAATGAGCTCATAAATGAGCTCATGCCTATTAAATGACTTTATTCAGCTGCTAGATGTCCAGAATACCTCAGATGTACCCCAATGGATAAAACTGGCTGATGGACCCAGTTTTCATAGGCCTCAGAGTGGATCACAAGCATCCCCACAACATATATGCCAGACTCAAGAATAGCGTTTATCCTGCTAAAATCTCTATGAATTTTGACATTAAATAGAAGACTAAAAGGAGAAGGACCAAGATTTCTAGGCCAAATTTTGACATTTGTTTCCCTCAACCTCTTTTGCTGACCAAGCCTGAAATTCCTTTTATAACACAACAAAATCCAAATAGAACTTCTTTGTGAACTCTTAGTTCTCACAATTCAGTGATCTTAGTTTAAGATTGCCACTGCTTAGGCCAGTTGCAAATCTGCTCCTCACAAGTCTATCCACTGGGATTATCGGAAACAAATAAAATATAAACTTTCTTTTCTATTTAAAACTATTTGGCTTTTGTCCTGCCATAACATCCCTTGAGGGGAGCCCTTGGAAACAGCAGTGCTGGGAAAGGGGGTTGTAAAATTGGTTTCAATAACAGCCTGCACTTGTCCAACAGCATCCACCTGGCACTCCTCACCTGTCAGTGCCCACATGCAGCTGAGGTCAGTGCTGGGATCAAGTCTATTCAAAGTGATTCTTTTGTGGAAAAGTACTTAATGGATGTAAATGAATCATCACCCTCAGGCTATTTAGAGGAATAGGAGCCTATATTCCCCAGACTCAATCCCTATTAATGGGATTGTTTATGATTACTGTTTGTTGGTGTGGTGCTCGACATGGAAAGGACAGAAGAAAAGCAAAGATTTGCATTGTGTACTCGAGGCAATATCTAAATTTGTTCTGCTAATTTAGGATGGAGGGATGGCATATAAATAAACAATAGCTCATCAGTACAAATTGATGGGGTTTTGTCTGAGTTTGATTGGCACTGATAAGACCCTTCCTGAATGCATCCTGCGAAGGTAAAAAGGGTCATGCTGTCATGTAACACCACTTTATGACATTTGAGCACATTCTGGGTTTGGTTTATTTTTCTGAAATTGCTTTTATTTATTTTTAGACTATGAAATTAATAGTTCTCTACATTCTTTCTGTTTTTGAAAACCTCTCTGAGTAATAGGGTCTCAGGGTCATGGCATAACACCAATCGACTGAAGGAGTGACTATGCCAGCAAAATGCATTGTTGAATCTTATACAGCCAAATAGAAGCTGCAACAGCAAACAAACTTATCTCAGTGCATTCATGAGCACTGCCTAGCTGGTCCTGCAGCTAATCCTCTCCTGGGTACCCATCCCAAGTCCTCATACTGTAGCAAAGTGCACAGATTGCAGGGACACTCAATTCCCCTTCACCATCTAGCAAACCAAACCTTTAGAAATGTAGCTATGAAGTGAAAGTAAGGAATGTATTGCACTGCTTATTCCATAAGCTAAAATACAGAAGTTAATTTTTAATGCTTGGCCTATATGATTGCTAGTTTCAACTATTTACTATGTGGACATAGATACCAACATCACTTGGGGGTGAAAACACAATATTATCTTTCCACACATTTTTTTTAGAAACACCTTCTTCATCTCTTTTTCTTTTTAATGTTGACTAAAAGCTATGAGTGAGTTATCTTCTCTTTGGGAGAATTTTCATATCTAGCACTGCTACAGGTGCTGCTGCGTGAAGGCAGGAACTCAATCCTTACTCAAAAGCAACGTGGATCATCAAGCAAGGAATACGGGTATCATTTTCATGTAGGTTGGGAACAACAAACTTCTTGACTGATAACATTGGAGAAGGGACAAAGAATGGAGTAATTCAAGCCCCATGCTGGAAGCTGAAATGATAAATTTGAAAGCCACAAGCTTTGTGAATCATGATGAAAAGAGACACATTAGCATTTTAGACAATGTCCTTAAAATATAGACAGATTCTCATAAACCAACATGCATTTCTTTAAAGCATTTTTGATTTCTGCTGGGAATGTTAACTCTCTAGGTTTCCTGAAGATAAAGAAAGGCAGAAAAGCTGATTAAGAGTCGTTTATTTCCAAGCAACATGTGAGGAAGGTTCTCGTTTATTTCCAAGCAACATGTGAGGAAGGTTCTCTCTGCCAGTTTGCAAATGCCCCTGCTCTTCCTTTCACCCTGATGTCTGTCCATCTGTATTTGTTATGAGCAATAAGGTAATTCATGCTGGTTATCACATCGTGGAAGAAGCTTCACACCCCAGCAGCTGCAAACATAACATGTTCTGATTCAGCTTTGCTTTTTAAAAATTTCAATATGCCTTTTTGACTTCTGAGGTTCTGTTCTCTTCCTTGAAATTGCAAGTCATCTTTCTAAAGCAAGGGCTCAGTCTTCCTGTTGATATCTATCTTCCTTTCCACAGAATTTAATAATATCTTCTAAAAGCCAGAGACTGCTTTCCTCACAACACATACAGGAAGGATTGTATGAGACTTCTGAAAGATGGGGAAACCAAGTCACGAATACTCAACATGCCCCCAGCTACATGAAAACTTTGTGGAGAGTGTATAATTAAATCTGTATTAGCAGGATTTCTGGATAGCCCTGTATTAGCAGGATTTCTGGATAGCCCTTGAACCACGCAGCACAGCTTTTGCTTTCAGCACTGCTTGTTCTCAAGTGTTTGTTAGCAAATCAAAATACAGTGTTTGTTATCAGACCCTCAGAAAGTGCAATATTGATGCAAATAGTATTTCAGATAGTCCATCCTACATGTTCTCCCTTCTCCCAACAGAAAAAGTTCTGCAGGGACTAAGCACCTTGAAGCCTATATCAAGAATATCTAGAACAGCTTAGAAGACATTCTGGGTATATCACAGATCTTTCCTGAGGTGTCCCAACAAATGGGAAAATTGAAAAGGAAATCACAAATCTATTTCTGTGCCCATCTAGGAACAGATGTCAGGATATAGTAACATCACAAGTAGAAATAGACTGGGATGGTGTAATTCTTTAGCATAATCCTTCATTGCAGGTCACTGTGATCTATACCCTCCTGTACTAAATTCCCTCTGATTTGTCTTTACCAGGGATTGAGAACATTTGTACTCAGAAAGAGTCAAAATCACTCCTTTTTCTTCCTTTTCCAAACATATGTATTGGAAGTTGTTCAAGAACTGCACACAGCCCTAGAGCACAATTTACCAGATTTCACTGAGCTTTGTTTAAATTACTTCTCTTATAAAGAATCAGCAGCACAGAGGTATCTTTCTCCAACATAATCCCTTCTCTTATCTCACCCTGAAACTTCAGCAGGGGCAAGATAGAATTGGACAGACATGCCTTTTATTGAATGCCAGCCCAGCAGCTCCCAGGTACAATGAACAAGGGAGTGTTAATGCAGGCGATTTTGAGTGGCATTTTCTGGCTCTTACTATTCTCTCTGCAGAGCTTAAAACTATGTTTTGGATGAGGTTGGCAAATAGAGGGTGAGGGTTTTAATCTTTTCTTTGCACTTCAGGTATGAAGAGATAAGAAAAGAAATATGTATTAGCCTACCTGAGACTGTTAAAATCTCTGAGTGCCTTTCACTGAATCATGTGATAACCCAGTCCTCAGTTTAAAGATTACTCTAATGCCATCTCAATGAGTACAACCCACTTCAACCAAAGTAACAGTAGATTACATTGACATGTAAGTATCTGCACCAGAGAGACTCAGAAATATGCACATCACAAGCATACACTAAAACACAACTCTCTCAAAGATGAGAGAAAGAACAGCAGAAGACCCTCGAAAAAAGGGAAAGCAGCTCTGTCAAGGATGAAGCGAGCCTTCATATCTCAAGAGGTTATAAATGGCCTTTATAACACACATGTATAACTTCGCCTAAGCAACAAGATCCCATCACCTTCTGTTGACTAGAGATTGTTATTTGTGTGGGAAGGGAAGGAGAGAGGGAGGAAGGAAGGGATTGTTCAGGTACAGCACAGAAAAGGGTGAGATGAAGTATCTCGTGAGGGTGAAAAGATGAATTTGTCTTCAAGAGACTTTATGACGTGGATATCAGAGAGTTCAGTGCATAAAGGGCACATTTGTCCTGCAGGAATTTAACACATCTGAAGCAGTTCCACTATAGAAGGTGCAAGACTTATGTTCTGGGAGAAGGATGGCTGTGAATACAATCTCATAGAATGGTTCAGCCTTTTGCTCCAATCCTACTTTCTCTTAGCCTCAAAAAGAAACTTTGGCCAGAGAAGAAAAAAAGGTATTTTTGGTATCTGTTGTGTTGCTACTCAGCTCTGAGTGACAACAGGGTAGGAAGAAAAGCTTTGCCCTTAGCACCCCTGATCTAGTGAGGCAGAGTAGCTGAGCCTATGCCAAAACATCGTTCAACTCAACTTTACTCTGTCATGCCCCATTCTACCTCCCCTACTCCACACCATTCCCTCTCCTTCTCTGGTTCTGGTGAGATTTTATCAGAAAGTACCTGAAGCTGATCATTTACGTTTCTTCAGCAATGTTCAAGAGCTGATCTTGGAGAGTCTTTCTCTCCTCAGATTTACTATCCTTGAGTTCAGCTCTGCAATATATGATCATCTAGGAATATTTCCAAGCTTTGGTCCCAGCAGAGTACACTTGGAATTTGCCCAGTCAACTTTCTCATCCCACTTTTCCCTCTCTCCACAGAAACAGGGAAGTCTGAGGCACTCACCTGCAATTTTGGCCACTCTTCTTCATATTCATAACTTTAATCCTTCCTGCTCCTGCTAGGTGAGGCCACACAAAGCAAACATTTCTCAGTTGTGACCAAGCTAAGAAGCTTTTCATTACATAGCTTCCATGGATTATGCAGGTGTTGAAAAATCTGAGGCATTTGAAGTAGGCTTCTGCTCAATTTCAGTGAGGGCTTTGGGACTTTATGACATCAAAGCTGTGCCTTTTTCATTTTTCTTCCATCCTGTACTTTTGAAAAGCTCAGGTAATACATACTTCTTTATTCTGGTCATCTCTTATTGGAAGTGACTTCTACCTGGAGCCACCACAGCACAATATGATCTTGCTGGGGAGGAAGGACAGCACAGTCCCTCAGCATCACAGTAGCCTGACCAGAGGGATCCTTCCTGGAGAATGTGAAGTGCTGTCTCCCTGCTCCCAGCACCTCCACTCCTGGGGGTGGTGGGAGAGGCCAGGTGGAAAGCCCATTTCTAAATGGAAGTTTCCCTGCATTCTCCAATGGTCTGGAAGAAATCTGTGATGGGCTCTGGGTTCAGGGCAATGGTGACTCCCTTCCCTGTAAAGCGCTCTCAGTGCTGGTGAGAAGTGCTGAATACTCCATGTGTGCTTTCACAGGGTACAGTGCACAGGAGGCGATGCAGAGCCGGGCACCAGGGCCAGCTTCACCCCACAGCCCTGCTGCCAGGCTGTCACAGGCACCTAGAGATGCCTTAGGGGCAAGGAACTGAGCATCAGTGAAGAGACCTGTGAGCTCTGCTTTCCCTGAAATCAGTGGGAGGGTTGGGCCCTCCAAAGATTTCCTCTGAAAATCAGACTTTCTCCTGTCTCCCAGGGGGGCCATGGAAGCCAGTTTACCACTTTTTCTTCATAAGTATTCAGATAGTAATGAAATACAGTAGCATTTGTATGAAAATAATCTGGATAAAGAAAGCCCTATTGTATATATTAGTTACTTTATTTAGTTTACAGAATTGCCCTTCTGCTGTGAGCAGACTCTGCCCTGTTACAGTCTGCTTTTTATATGCTGGTCACCATCACAGTATCAACATATCCACTAATCACATGGAATTTTATTAAGATTTAATCTTCAGTTATTATCTCTTGAACCACTTCTTGCAAAGGTGGATAAGGTTCATCAGGGCCAGAAAGATGCAAAAGAAAAACCAGAACAACTTCCTTTCTTTCAGTGAGGAAAGAAGAGTTGACAAAAACAGATGGATAATTGAAGAGTGATGAGAAAAATTAAAGAAAACCTTAAAATGAGAAATGGAGTGTGACAAGAAGCAAAACTCATAGTTGTATGTAGAACTCCAGTATCAGTCAGAGTGTTAAGTGCTTTTTGTAAAAAGCAGATTCACCCAAAGCTTCTCCCAAAGATAAATGAAGTTGGAGACGTGCAGCAATGGAGCACAGGAGGAGCAGGAGGTGTAATACAGAAAGAGAGAGACTTGGTAACAGCACCTTTGTTTTATCTATTTCCCTCTGCATTTGACTCCCTTCCTCTACTGCCTGCCCCAGCACCAAAACTTTGCTCACAATCAGGAGCAACTAAAATATTATGCTAAAAGGTTTTCCTTTCTTTTCATCCCCTGCCCCAACCACTGCACAAGCCTGAGCATAATCCCAGCACAAAGCATTCAGAGCAACATGCTTAATAATGGCCAGCATGAACAAGGCTGGAGGTGGAGGGATGGTATCTCTGCTTTATCAGTGCCCCAGGCCTCTGCTCAAACACACTCATTCCACAGATCCTAGCATTAAACATTTTCATTCAGCAACTCTGAAAGATGTATTCTTGTTTTCAAAAAGACTATTTAATGCAAGTGAGGCTGGGCTGAGGTGTAGGAAGAAAGGAAGGAGGATGGAAGAGAAAGAGGGAAGAAGTAGAGAAAGACCTGTGAAAAAACACTGTCCCTTATGGAGAAATTTTGATTTTGAAGTTTACTCTTCTATTAACATTTAAATTGAAAGGCGTTTCTTCCAAGTTCCACATATGAAACCAGAAAATCTGCATTTAAATAGATACCATTTAAATGTGGAGAAAAATATATATCAGCATTGAATGCTTTCCCATTTGTCTGAAAAGAACTTCTCTTATAGATGATTATTAATTTTTTTCTTTTTTCTTTGTGTGTGCTAAAAAGAGAAATTGGAAGTACATTAAAATTCTGCTTGGCACAAAGCAGGGGTGGGGGATGGTTGCTTGATTGACCAAACCCCTGATTCTGATCTCAGATTTTCTCCAGGAAAGCTGCTGGAGCCTGCAGGAGGCAGTCCAACCTGCTACCAGGGTCAGGGCAAGAGGGGTCGGTCCTGCCTGGTCCTGGAGACATGGCACCCATGACCAGGGTGCCAGCTCCCACCACAGTGCCCATCTCACTGGGCAGGTCACCACCTCCCCATTCCCAGCTGCAGAATCAAACTTTCTGCAGGTTTTTTAGTCACCACTCTGGCTTCAGGACACTGTCTAGAAAACAGGGACACACACCTCCTCAAAAACCACAGAAAGTCAGGCTTTCTGCGTCTCAGTTCGCAAACCAGAAAAATCTCACCTCAGTAGGTCATTTTGAAGATTAATACATTAAAAACTGCCAGCTAGGTTCTTTGCAGTGGTAGCCCCAGAAGCCCTAAAAAGGCCTTGGACAGATAAAAACTGCAGTGTGGGACTTTTTTCAATGGTAATTTGGAACTTATTCTGATTAAATCCAAAAAAAGCACAAAGTTGTAAATAAGCAAAACAGTAGCTCTCACCTAAATACAGGTACCTATAAACGAGGGGAGAGCAACTGGAAATCACAACTCTTATGGGGCCAAGCCGGTATCATGGAGCAAAGAACCCATAATTCCCCACTTTGACACTGGGTTTTCATCAGACCCAATTTTTGCAGTATGATCTAGTCTCTAGTCACTGGACTGGTGAAAATAAACACTTGTTAACACTCAACACTCAAATTTGGCCAGTTTGCCCCCATTGCCTCTCCATCTCTGTTGCCTAGGTTGCTGGAATTTCACAAAAACCAGCCTTATTCTTCATGGGTCTCCAGCTGATTTTTCTCCTATGTAGATGGCAACCACTTTCTGAAAATATATATATGACAAGAAGAAATGTTTCGTAGAAAAAGCAGGTGTCTGGAAAATGGATTCCCATTTGTCCTTCCCTGCCCCTCTCCAAAACCCAATCATTTCTGTGTTAATAAGCTCACTGACTATAATGTGGCACTAACCTTTCACAACTGATGCCAGTGACATTTTGACAGTTCCACATATGGGCCTGCCAAAAGCAGAAGGAAAATAAATTTGCAATTTGGTAAAAAGCTGGGTAAGCAGCCAAAGCAGCTTGGGGGAAGGAGAAGAAAACCACCAAAGAGCCAAACAAAAGCCCACTGCACAGATGTTACACACAGCAAAAAGGAAAAGCACATCCACAGCTGGAGTACCCCAGCAAATATGTGCTTGGAAAAAAAGCCTTAGGCACCTATTAAGCCCAGTCTAGCTTGAGATGCCTCCCAATAAATTCTTCTCACATGGCAAATTTAGAAGTCTTTCCTAGCAGAAGGGAAATGGGACATGGGCTTCAATCTGTACAAACTATCTGGTTAACATCAGATATCACAGGACTCAGCAGCTGCTCTAACAAGGAATCTTCAACATTTCCACTGATGTGATCAGCTGTAGGGAAACAACTATTTTCCAACACTGTTTTGTGGGGTGTCTTTGAATTTACTTTTCAAAGTAGCCCTGCATAAATCACTGACAGTTGACAGACTGAGTCAGATACTTGGTGCCTGTATCACAACCCATCTTCTTCAAATTACATATATCAAATCTCATAATTTTTGGCTAAAAAATAACTTCCAGAAAGAGGTCCAATCATCATGTGACAAGATGAAGAAAAGAAGAATGTTGCACTGAGCAGTTCATTCAGGTGGTTAATTAACCCCCAAGTAGGAGAGCCAATCTTTCAGCTGAACAGGTCCAGTTTCTGCTGCCAGGCAGTTACTGATAGGAGGTGAAGTGGTGCTGTAATCAGCCCACTTCCTTCTGATTCCCATTTCAGCCACACTGAAATAACTTTTTTCCTGAAATTAGAGGACTATGGCCTTTATGATGGTGCACTGATGCCCTTGGTGGAAAATGTGAAGGTGTGTTTGCTGCATTTGTGTATGTAAATAGTCATGTGTTGTAATGGTATAGCTGATGTACATGGCTAACCAGAGATGCAAAATTACCACTAAAAGATAATAGTTTATTGAATTTTCTTTAGGACAATGTGGGTCTTCTTGGAACACCAGTCTGAGAGGCATCACAAGAGTCTACACAAGCATACAGCAGCTTGCAACTGAGAGGAAATGGAGCATGCTCTTTCCATATTCAGAAACACAGAGCCAAATGTGGAGCCCAGAGGAGCTCTAAAAAAACCTTAAAATACTCCTGAAGCAAGAGCAGTGGGATCCATTGGCCAGCTGGTGGAGGTGGGCTGACACTGAAAACACAACTTCAGAAAGCTGAGTCTTTGCACGGGCTGAGGACAGTAAGCCTGCTGAAAGTATCAGATAGACTCTTTTCAAAACATTTTCCCTAAAGCATTTTTGTGTTGAAGAAATAACTGCAGGGCAGCTGCTGGACCACTGTATTAACCATGCTCATGGGGAATGTGAACTCTAAGACCTTTTCAAAGAAATGCCACTTGATAGGCAGGGGACTGTGACCAAGGCTGGGGCACATGTGGGTGTTTGATGCGGCTGCAGGACACAGGTGATTGCTCCCAGCATGATATTTGTGTGGGGTTACACCTGATGGAATTGGGAGGATGATGGAGGTCAGAAGTGCAGAGTGGCCAGCAGTTGTGACAAGAGAGCATGCTGGATTTCACTATAGTGAGCTTGATTTGAAGCCATTTACCTGTCAGACTTCAGGAAACAGCATGGATCTGCTTCCAAAGCCAGTATGCATAGCTATGACTGATTCTGGTAACACATTCCTTCACCTAAAATAGATGGTAGGATCCAACTTAGCATGTGAGACCATCTGCCTCATGAAATTAAAAAAAAAGTGGGAACTTAGTCATTATTTGGCCAAAGCACTGCAAGCAGGTAGGGTGTCCACACATGGCATGGGAAAGAGTGACCCCTTGTCCTAGCAATGCCACTGGCACAGAACAGCCTGCTGGTGCTTAGCCAAAGCTTTCTCCTAAAGTCAGCTGGTTTTCAGTTTTGCAGAGCGCCTCCCTGTCTCAGCTCCCGCTCCCCAGAGAGCCCTCTGGGGGCTCATTTCCTTCTCTGACTTCCCAAGCTGCTATTCATCCTTTTTCAGGAAGACCTGTCCTCACACAGGCTTCCCTGATGGCAGCAGCACTGGGGGCACTGATTAGCAGCAGATTTTTCTTTGGCTCATATCAGCAGTCCTGCTGCTGATATAATTTCACAAGCCCACACCAAACTTGGGCAACCGTGGGAGATTTTCTGAGAAATTACCTCACGCTAATGGAAATTGTCCAGTCTAAACAGCCTCCATGCACTGACTGACAGGGTAGGAG
The DNA here is from genome assembly GCF_963513975.1 of Fringilla coelebs. Lineage (NCBI taxonomy): Eukaryota > Metazoa > Chordata > Aves > Passeriformes > Fringillidae > Fringilla > Fringilla coelebs. The sequence continues at coordinate 59,734,595 of NC_140033.1, read as the reverse complement.
ACTGAACAATCTTGGAGCTGTATGTCTCACAGGACCTGTTACCTTTTCATGGAGAGCACCCCTTGATCTTTGCTAAGGAGAACAGTGAATGCTGCTAATGCTGCAGGGTCCTGTGGGCAGCACTCTGACTCAGTCTGACAGAGTGGTGTGAGACCATGAGATGTGGCTTGAGGTCTCTGAAGGGACTGATATTTGCATGGCAAACAGAATGGAAGGGCCCAAATTCCTGAGGATAGCAGTATATATTCTAGCAAATTATCCAAGATCACCTAAGCCCAACAAACAATTCCCTCACAACACCGAGAGACCCTGGTGGTGTTCCTTCATACCATGCATTTTTCAACTATCATCCTAAATGGTGGATTATTCTTGTTGTCATATACTCAACACTCCTGAAATCAAAAGTCCCTGTGCACCTCTGTCTCTGAAGTCTGCAGAATGCACAGGAACGTGAGGACAAACGTGACCATCCCCCACCTGCCTCATCAATCAGCCAGGAGCAGGGCTGATTATGTGTTTGGAGACAGGCAGGAGGACAGACAGGGGAAGTGGTGACAGTTATAAATGTTTTGCCACCTGAATGTGACATTAATGTATGTATGCAGTGTGTTCACGACATTAGGTATTTGTGCACAACCCTAATAAATACCATGTTTGACAGCAGTTTCACAAAACCACTCAATGAGCTAGAAGAACATGCCATGAGACAGCTTCTAGTTTTACTGTGAAAAAAAGAAATATCCCTATATTAGTCAGATCCTTGGCTTAGTGGAAATCCAGAGCAATTCCAATAAGCTCCACATAAAGTTCAATTGCTCAAAACCATATTGAAATGACCAGATAGATAAGTGATTAAAACCTGCTCCATAAAACACATTTAATTTCTATTCTCCAGAAGAGAGCCTTAGTAAGCTTCTGAGTTAGAAAGACCAATGTAGGATGCATGGCATTGCAACATCTCCATCTCAGGGACTCTTTTTTTGGGGGGGAAGGCACAATTGTCCTGTCTCTTTCACTGGGTGATGATCTGGTGCTGCACTCCAAAGTCAGAAATTCATCACACTATATGACTTGCCTCATAAGTTCACTTTAAAGGCCAAGTCTGTGATTCTGATGTAGATCAGCAAGGTTTTTGACACAAGTTGGAAGCTGACTGGAAAACTACCCTGGCAATTTCTTCACAATGCCCAGGGGCTGTGGTGCTGCATGTGGACACGTGGGCCTGGCTGGGTGCTGTCCTCTCTGAGGGACAGCCTCACATCTCCTTCAGCAGAGCACTCCAAAAGCAGTGACACATGTCTGTGCAGTTACCTGCTAGATTCTGCCTTTCTACTGTTTTTGAGATGTCACAAAAGAGGGAAAGTTAAGTATCACTTAAAAATGTTGATATACTCCATATAAAAAATCCAAAAGGTCTCATATGGACATTTTCTTATAATAAAGCTTCTGACTTTTCATTTCAAACAGCCTTTTTAAAAATTGCACTTACATTTAAAAGAAAAAAAAGATTCAAAAATGTTAAGACAATCAAAGCAGCTCAATTCAGCCAAAACTCTATTGGCTGCTCCAAAATAAACTGTTGTTCATTTTGCTGAAAAACTTTTAAAAGCCACCTGCAGCCCTGCCACCACGCTGTTTTATTCACTTTGCCTTTCCAGCCAGAAAGCTTTTTATTTCAATAGCCCTGTCCATCAGTGCAGCACCTGAGCAGTGGCAGAGGGCTAATAATATCCCTGGCAGGAAGGAGAAAGCTAAACTGGGAAGCCAAGCTTTGACAGCGGTGGTAAAACCAGAACTGATTCTCAAATATTTTGTTTTTGAGATGGCATATGGTTCCACTTTTGTGCCTCCACATGAGTGACTCAACTGATTTGGGATCTGAAATCCTTGGAGCACATTTTCTCACTTTTAAGAAGCGTCATGGTTCATGTGCATTGGCTGATTTGCTCAGTTCCTAATGGGTCTCCCTAGATCTGATAGAGCATTTGAAGTTTTGGTGGGTACATATGTGAAGGAGGGGGAACAAATGGAGGGAAGGTCCCACTGTGCATTGCTCGCAGTCACACATTTCCAAAAAGCTGTGTTTAGGAGATCCCTAATTCACTTAACCTCTTTGATCTCATCATGCAGTATGAGATGCTGAAAGGAAAAGAAAAGATTGAAGGCAGCTCTGCTATGTTTGCACATCAAAACACATGCCTCAACCCGGTACAGAGCAGCAGACATAGTAAACACTCTTGTGAGAGGTGGAAAAAACAGCTTTTGATTGGGAAAGAAGAGCTTTCTTCCTGCTTGTGTGGTGATCATGTATGTGCAATAAGAAAAAAAAACCCAGAAAACTCAAACTGTTTCAGGAAGCTGTGCACACTGGGACCAGAATTCATTTCTACTGCACTGCACCAGGCTACAGGCAGGATTTACCTCCCTTTTCCCCTTGGCAATTAGCAGTACAGCACAAGGCAGACAGTTGTGCCTCAGACAACAATGACCTGCACCTTAAAATGACCTATTCTGCCAAATGCTCAGGCACCAAAAGACGAGATGCATTTTATCAAGGTCCAAAACCCCATTCCCTTTTCCTTTAACTGAGACCTGTCTGTCCAGAAAGCCAAGATACAAGTCCAATGCATGACAATATCTGTGTTTTAAGAAAATGTAACCCTTCCCTCTATAGCTGCCAACCTTTCCCTCCAGCCATCTCCCCACCTTCCCTTCTATCTGTGTTCCTCATCCCCATCTCTCATGCAAATCCATCCTTTTCCCAACCTGCCCTTGTCTGCTTGTCTTCATTTTGCATTGTCTTTCGCTTCTCCTTTCTTAACACACACACACACACACCTCCCTTTCCTTCCTAACATTCCCCTATAATTTTCTCCCATCTCCTTTCTCTCTCTCACAAGGCTGACACATCTTAACACCCTCCCTGTGACTTTCAAGACATGTGAAAAGCTGTAGTCAGGTATTAGATTCCTTATCAGGTCAAAAAAAATATTAGGGAAGTCAGTGGACAGATGCAATGATTATGGTTCAGTGTGGACAAGAATGACATCAGTCTCTATAGTCCCAGATGGGATTTAAATTGTTGGTAAAATGCATTATCATTGATTTTCCACTTCCTCCCTTTGTGGTATCTCTCCAGGGCTAAGTTAAGACAGTTTGGGTACCTTATCTCTGCATTTCTTATCTCAATGCAGGTGCTTTCTCTTATATATGAAGCCAGCTATGAATATCCGGAATTTGTGCATTAGATATTGTCCTCTACTATTTTTTATTGCTAAGTTACTGATACTCTTAACTGTATCAACACTTGATGCTTTGCTTAGCAATTTTTTTACTGTGTTTTCTTTTCTTTTTTTTTTAATCACACCTAGTGAGGCATAAGAAAGCCCAAGAGAATCTTACCTTGTGATATTTCTAAGGGCTTGATGTCCTGAAGTACTAACTTTATATTGCTACTCCTAATTTAACTTTTTAAAGGACATGTTCACTGTGTTCCTGTAGTGTCACACACCCAAACCACACTTGTGACTTTGGCTTTTGACCTTTGAGCAGAGTTTTTATCTAGGGCCCTACATATGAGGCTCTCACTCAACAAGGGGAGCAGAGGATGCTCAGATGAGTCTCAGTGCAGTGCTCCAGCCACAGGGAGCCATCCCCAAGGCATGCTGGTTTTCTGGGTCCTGGCATATTCCTGCCAATGGGATCTTCTCCTTCAGGGAAAGGACATCCCCAGTGCCAGCAAGTGCCTGCAGACCGTTGTCCTGGCATGTTCAATGAGCCACAAAGGAAACACAGCAACAGCTGGGCCTCCTTTGTCTGCAAATCCAAGTGACCCAAGTCTGGCACAGACCCTGATCATCACAGCATCTAGACATCATTAACAACTTAACTTAATTACATCCTAATTTCTTTACAAAGAGCCTATGAGCAAGATTTCAATTAATTTTAACTATATATAAACTATAAGTTTAATGTGTCTCTATTGTTCCATTAAGATGATCTGGGACAGGACAAAGATAAACTTAGATATTAACATTCTATGAAGTATGAGATTTTTAATTAACTTTAACAAAAAATTAATTATCAAGTTATTTATAAAGCACATAAAATTCATTTTCTACTCACAGAATGTACAATCTGTACATTTGGGATAGGTTTGTTCTGTCTCTCAAACAAAACAGAGATTCTCAACCCCTTTTGATCTAATCTGGTTTTACCATGGAGCATAATCAGCAATTCTTATTAAAAAGATCTTTGGAACCCTCAAATAAAAAACCCATCTAAGTGCAAAGTCCTATTAATGTTTTCAGTGAACGTTTTTATTATCATGTGAAGAGCAAAATAAGGTTTAGCTCAGGCAGGAGCCTTTTTGACTGAACCAGAAACTCATCTTGCTGGGAGTAACAGTGGGAAATGCGCCATGCCCTTAAAATGAAGCTCCTTTAAAGTCAAGCTCTGCTCTGGCCCAAACAAAGTCACTCCATTTACAGGACAAGGTTTGAAGCTCTGCAGGCACATCATTAAGTAGGCATTTTCAAGCAAAGAATTCCACATGATAAATTAGAAGATGCATCAGTCTGTGGAAGAGGATGTGTCCTGAGTCTAGACTCTGGATTCATTTATTAAGAGGGCGGCTCAGATTTAGAATTGCCAGGTCAGGGTTTGCTGGCCATTAAAGCTACCCTGCTTGCTGGCTGTTAATTTTAAACATGACTGCATAAGCAGCCAACGGCCTCCCACGTGCCACTGTTGAGCCAGCAGCCAGGTTTCCTGGCCACAGAGCTGTCACTTGTAGAGATGCTCAGAACCCAGGGGGGTGCATCTCGAGGGCTCCACCCAGGGACAGCCATTCCCCACATTTAGGGCAGAGTCTGACTGCACCCACATGCAAACACATTTATGGGGACATTTCCCAAGCTGTGAGCATGTTTTGCAATCCATCTCCTGCCCCCACAGGTGATTCTGAAAAAGCCTAAGGGATTTGCCCCGGAGGAGCCAGACTTCTCTCTCTGGCACACGACAAACACAGTTGTACCACCGGGCACAGTGCACTGAGAAGCCCCAACTCTGAATCTCCTTCAATCCTCCCCAGACAGGCTCTGGGTCAGAGGCTGGGTGCAGCCATGCCAGCTGCCACCCCTATAAGCAGGGCCATTAGCAGGTTGCTATGGAAGTTTCCTCTCCCTGGAGAAGGTGTCAGGGCACCACTCAGGGGAGACAGGAAATTAAAAAAGGAGGAAGGGAAAATGCAGATGACTGGTGGAAAAACACTGTCTGTTGAAGCTCCCCCCAGAGCATTATTTCCTTGGCCAGAGCAGACCACACACCTTGTAGGCAGGACTGTCTATTTTGTCTCCAGAGAAATGCTCGCCTTAGCATGACTAATACAGCAAGCAAACCCAGCACAGCAGAAATGTCACCAAAGTCTCTCCCACACAGGACCTGTGATTACCATAAGCGAGTATTCTTAACCTGCTGCACCTTTAATGGACAGCTAAGGAAAGATGGGAAGGAGGAGAAAATTATGCTGAATTTTAGCATCTTCCTGACTCTCAGTAAAAACTTCTGGCTTCTTGAAAAAAAAAAAAAAGAATTAGCAGCATCAGGCAAGTTCAATTTTCTTTCTACTGCTGATTCCCAGTTTCCAAGCACTGGAAAGAAACAGAGCAAATCCCTCACAAAACCATATCTCCTGATTGGGAAGAGAGTGCAAACAAGACTGAGGGAAAGGTTTAGTTCCGAGCCCACACCGGCTGCTGTACCAGTGGGGAGAAGCAGCTGGGGAAAAAGACTAGTAACGAAAAGTCTTTAAATGGTTTTTGTTCCTCCAGAGTCACGGGGGGTGAGAATCCATAGTCTAGGTAAATCTGGATGTAAAACGAGCAGGGACCCAGCTGGAATCAGTTTAGTGATATAAAGACACATAGTCTTAATTAAGGGAATTGTGATTTGCCAATGAAATCCCAGCAGGGCGTCTGTCTGCCTGATCAAAGACTCGACTTTCTGATGGAATCTTAAGCGCATGAGCCATGAAATTACTTTTTGAAAAGGGAACATGCAGCACAAAGAGGCAGAGCTAGAGGGGAGGAGGTAGAGGGGAGAAGGGAGAGAGTTAGGGAGGGATAGTGAGCAGACTGGAGCTCCAAGAGTTGTTACTGGGAGCCCCCATTCCCCCCCTCCAAACAAAGCTAGAGAGGGGCAGGCTGGGGAAAAAATTATATCAAACTGCCAGGAGAGTCAGCACCCAAAATCATTACTGAGCCCACTGAATAGAGACACATTCCTAACTTGCTTTTCTTTCTTTTGTGTTTTGGGGTTTGTGTTTGGTTTTTTTTTTGTTTGGGGTTTTTTTCCCAGCAACACCACACATTTCCCTCCATTTTCTTGCAGAACAATGAAAAAATAAGAATATCTGCTCCAAAAGATATCAAGCTTTTCAGTATACATGGGAAGAGTTTTGGATTGAGTCCCAAAGTAGGCAAATCCTGCATGATCTGGAATTACAGTGCTGTGGAGCCCTTAAACACGGAAAGCTCCATAAATCAAGACACAAAGTTGATAGAAGAGACACAATCTACCAGCTTCATTTATCATGTCTGTACCACATAAGCATTCCCACACACTCAATAAACTTTCCAAATCCCATCTCCTCACATAGCAGACTCAGTACAAAGCTACATGGAATTACCCCAGAAAAGCCTCACCTCTGTTTATTAAAATCTACCTAGGCATCCGGGGGACATGACATTTCCAAACATCTTACACAGGTCTTCTCTGACATTTAAATACGTATTTTTTTAAAAAGCTCTCTCATCACCAGACTAAAACCCAATGGAGTGACTGCAGAAACTATTATATCAGAAAAAGCCAACTGTCACCTTGTCACACTATCGTCTTCCAAAATGACTGAAGCAGGGGCTTCAAAGGAAGAAATAAAGCACCCATATGCACCTGCTGGGAAGGGCAGGGGCTCTGTTTAATGGAAGAATAGTCTCAAGCAAACACATTGGGCTGTATTACTGGTCAGGCAACAGCATGACCTAATAAATCTCAGTTGGTATAGTGATGCCATGCCAGGATCTAAAGTAAAAGAGAAAAAAAGCAATCAAACCCTATGAATTTCTAGCCGCGTTCAAAATACCTGGGAAAAAAGCATTGGACTTGGTAAAATCAAAATAATGAAATAAAGATTAAAGCAGTGAGAGAACACACTCCATTTTCAAGCACCTCCAACCATTTGTGTAGCAAAGAGCCTTTGGGTTTCTGACAAGTGGCTGTGCAGCACAGAGAGCAGCTCTGATCCTAGCCTGGTGGAAGGAACAGGGTGCCTCCACTGCTCCCCACTGTTCACTTGGTCCTTAGTGATGCTGTCAGATCTACAAGGAAAACAAATCTCAGCATCATTCCCTGAGTCAGCTCTAAAGCTCTGCTTCAAGACTGTGAGCCCTCAAAAAAACCTGCAGGTTGAACAAATAAATAAGTGATCAGAGAACTCAAACATTTACCTTAATTACTGCTTCTTGAGCCAAATGGGAGCTGCCACAAACCAGAAGTAGACCTCCTGGTCATGGCTGCTTTACTTCCATTGGTGGAAGAACTTTTGAAATTTGCTTTGGTGAAAGAAGTATTTTCCTTGTTGTTTTTTTGCCCCACAACATCTGCTATCACGAGGCCCTTCTCTGCACAGCTTCACCACTGTGGGATGAAAGAGCCTCCTTCACCACAGCTGTGGCAACCAGCTCTCTCTCACTCAACCAGATTTTCTCACTTTTCAATCTCTTCAGGGTCCAGGAAAATGGATTTTCTCTCTTGTCTCTTTTCCCTTTCCCCTACCACTCTGTGTGCCAGCTGTTCCTGTACTTGAAATTTTTGAAGAGCAAGTTTATAGAAGAAATACAGCTCAAAGTATAATGGAAGGTGTTTTCCAAGAGCACATAAAAAAAAAAAAAAGTTTTAAGGAGGATTAACAGCTATTTCACATATGTGCATTCTTCAAAACACTTTCTTCTCGCTATTAGAACAGGATTCACAGCAAAGCAGCAATTTACAAGCTTGGGTTTTCCAAGCAGGTTCTGTGCTGTGCTTGAGGGGCTAATTAGAAGCACCAAAATACACTATTAATTTGTGCATCCTTAGTAATAAACTGCTGGCTCTGCTCTTCATCCCCAAGCATGCTTAAGATCTAGAGGAAAATATCCCAACATAACTCCACCAAGTTCTCAGTTACTCACACTTCATTTTCTGACCAAAGAGCAGCAAGCAGCCATTCAGGATCAGGAAAAAATCTACACTTCTGGTTGTCTTGACAAACAGAATTTCTTGTTCCTGCGACCTCACATTTTCTCAAGGTTTCTGACTCAGGAGTGCCCAGCACCAGCTATTGAGCCACCACCTACCTCTGTGTGTGTATATAGCAACTGCACAGATATTGCTGGTCATGCTAAAATATGCACACTACAAAGTCTTTGAAAGTTTCTTTGCAAGGCTTCCTTTAGGATACTCTTCTGTATTTCTTTGAAAAACCTAAGAGGCCAGAATCTTGGTGAGGTAATGCCTCACCAAGTGTCTTTTATCACTACAGGATTCAATCAGGAGGAGGATGGTTTTCTAGTCATGGCAAAATATAAATAGCAAGGAGAAGCCAGTCCTGCTTATGGACTTCAGCCCTCCATCCAGGAAAGTGTACATCCCTCCTTTCTTTCCCTCTATCCCATAGTATGAGTCTTGTCACCTTTTCAGATGCTACAGCTACATCAGACCAAATGAAAATAACAGGAGTGAGGTGCTTCTGCCTTTCACAGACCATGTTTTTTTCTGCTCTCCTCATGATGTATTTCTGAGCATTCTGCTTTCTCAGAACTCAATGAGTTTAGACAGCAATTTCTCCTTTTAAGAAAAAGGGTTGCTTGCAGAGAAGATGTGATCAACAGTCACTTCCTGTGTGTAGGTTCTAGCTCTCTTGCTGTTCATTCTTGTTTTGCTCATTAAGAGATTCCCCCTCCCCCCCTTTCTTATGTAATGAAAAAGTCCTAATCCCTCCCTCCCCACAAACACTCTGCTTAAAATCAGTGCTCATTGTAGTTGGTCCTGAGATCTCAAAGGGCATTAATTGGTTTGGGCTTCACCTCAGAGCTGCTGAATACTGATAATAACTGGTTTGCCTGGGCTTAGTGCCTAAATAGCTGATAATTACAGCCCAAGGACAGCAAGGAGAATGCTGTCTTTCTGCCACAGCCGTCTGTCTATCTGGTTTGCTAGGCATCTGTCCACCTGTCTCCAGGCCATCATTCCTATTTCTATTTGACTTTCTTCTCTATTTCTGTCATTTATTTTGGTTTTCAGTCTTTCTTTTTTGTGGTTTTTTTTTTTAAAGTTCTGACATCTTTGATCTCTTGTCGACAAAGAACACAGCTACATGTTCAGAGATCCAAATATTTTATCACCCCCCAGAAGCAGGGGTGATGTGCTCACTCAGGATGTGTCAGGTGAAACGTCAGAAACAATTAGAGAAGGAGAGAGACTTTCCAGCCCCCAGGGGAGCCATCCTGTCTGCATTCTGCACCTCCTGACTCCACAGGAATCAGAGCACTGAGCTGCTGCAGCACCCATCCAAAGAGACAAGTGGGAAGAGATACAAAGACTCAGAGAGGATGTTAAAGGTTTGGGAGGATAAAGGGGTGTGTGACCTGCAAGGGAGGCCAGTTGGATCCTCATCTAACTCCTTCTTCAGCTGTGACAAGATGCAGTCATCCTTGTGCATCGGAGAAAAATGTGCCCCCAGCAGAGACAGTTTTCCTATAACCTCACTGTGTTATTGTGACCATCTGCTCCCCCATCCTTGCCAGACTCCCATGGACCAAGAGGATCACCGTACTGACCAGGGAGTCAGGCACTGAAATAGAAGCACAGTGTTACAAGCCAGAAGGGTGATGCAGAAATTTGGGTCGTGCTGTAGCTCAGTGCACTGGAAACACAGAAGGATAAAAAGAGCACAGAAGCCTACTGGCGATGTGGGCCAAAACCCAGGGTTGACATATTGGGTTGCAGACCATGGTGAGAATCTGTGGAGCCTCTGATGTCTCCAGAGCCTGCTGGGTACAGCAGAGAGAAGAAAGAGTTGCCATGCCTGCCACTCTGTCACACCATCTGAAGAGTCACAGGCCACCTGGGACTGCTGGGATGTGTTGTTTATCCAGAACTCCCAGTCCTACTAGGACTGCCAAATACTGAGGGCTTTTCTAGCTTACAGAACTTTTCCTCCCCACCTGGTTGCCTGAACAGCATCGATGGGCAGCAGAAGGAGCCCTGGATACTGCTGTACACCTCTTCCCACAACTCTAAAAAAGTTGCCTGAGAAATTTTAGGTCCAAACTCCCCTTCTGCCTTTGCCTCCCTCTCTCATGCACAGATTCTAAGCAGGTAGCTGTTGGGTCCTGGAAGGAGCAGCCTATCTCTGCCCTGAGAAATTATCTCACTCAGCTCCTCTCTTTCTCCTGTCAATTGTACAAAATGGTTTTCCTGCACTCCCTTCTTCCCTCTCTTTTCCTCCATAAAACTGATCCAGCAAATAGTCCTTTTCTTTCCTGACAAATAGCACCATTGCCTCTTGTGTTGTGCACCCTGCCAGATGGCAGGGGAAAACAGCTATCTGCACAAGGAAGCTTTCTGGCTCTCTGTGCACAGGAAACAGCCAAAAGGAAAAGGAAAAACACTTGCAGATGATGTGCCTCCTGACACAGACTGATAGTTAGGCCTCTTGCACTTGTCCTTTACTTCATTTTTTCCTGTGCTTTGATCTGTGGGAATAGATGACTGCCAACCAACAGAGGCTGGAGGGAAGTAAAGGTCCAAGCTCTTACTGATACTGACCTAGCATTAGAACTCTACGTCTTGGCTGCTGTTTTCCAGCCCATGGCTGTTTAAAAAAAATTGCCTGGGGAAAGAGAAAGCCCTTCTCACTCCACCTTGACAGACTTTCTCTAAAAGTCATGCACCCCTGTCCAGAGGTGGGACAGAGGTTGCGTTTGCCTGGATATTGTTGCAATGTCATGGACAGTAATTCCTTGTTTGTTAATTTCATTCAGGATATCTGGGACACGAGAGATGTTTAATCATGTTCTTGTCTCAACACTGGGGTTCTTTACTGAGGCTGTGAGGACATGGATCATGTCTTCTAAGTATTCCGGGGAAAACAGCCCCAGAGCCACCTGTATCTTCATCCAACCTCACCTTAAAGACTTCACCTCAGATTCAGACCTGAATATGCACCTTGAGGGAACATGGATTTAACCTGATGCTGACAAATTCATACACAGCAATATTACTGCTGTGGCCTAAGGCACCTCAATTATATCCTCCACTGTTGTGGTTTAACCAGCTCTCAGTCAGCCTATGGAAAATATTCCATATTTGTAAACCACCTTTAAAAATGTGTGTGGTGTGTGTGTTCAGATATGACTTTCCCCTGTTGTTGCTGAAAGAAATTCAGTTTGAAAGTCTCCTTCAATCGACACAGTACCTAGGAGGACAAGAACAGGTTGCTTGGGAAGTACAGATCTCTGTATTCCCAGGCTGTCTGGAGAAGAAAACTGCCTGGCATCTTAAAATTTTGAATGATTCTACCTTTAATAGCAGCGAATGCAAAACAAAACGAGCCTGACGCCATTTTCTTCAGTGATGTGCCATGGCTTATTAGGAAGGGGTTATAAGCTGCTTTCCAGTGAACTTGTTCTCAGACAGATAAGCTGACTAGTGGGAAATCAATCACTATGAATTTTGATAGCAGCGCCTGCTGAAGTAATTACTTCAAACATCAATAATGCTGCTCACCTGCCTGTGCAGTTTTCAGTCATGCTGAAGGTTAGATTAACACCACAGAGCTCCTGGGGACTTTTGTTTGTTTTGTTTATGTTTTTCCTATCTTTTTCCATCTACTTCCTTAAATATTTTTCTTAAACACTGATTTAATTGAAATGTCACTTTGTCCTTTTCTCTTTTTCTCTGTCTTCTCACCCAAGTAATCAAAAAGAGTTTGGTCATATCAGTGAAATTGTCTCTGCAATTGTGTGCATACGGGAGCTGCTGCTGATCCCTCCTGGCAGACTTACTGAGCATTGAAAGCTCACATCACATCTCCCCTCAGCTGTTTGTGCCTGTGTTTAAGTTAATATCTATTTAGAGAGAAGGTCAAAAACACTTTGGAGCCAAATGCTCTTAGAATCATGGAATAGCTTAGGCTGAAAAAGACCTCTAAGATCATTGGGCTCAACTCTTAGGCTAGCACCATCAAGGCCACCATTGAACCATGTCCTTATGTGCCACCTTACACAGCTCCAGGAATGGTGACCCCACCACTTCCCTAGGCAGCCCATTCCAATGTTTGACAACTATTTTGGTAAAGATATATTTCTTATATTCAATCTAAAACCTCCCCTGGAACAACTTGAGGTCATTTCCTATCACTTGCTCCTCAGGAGAAGAGCTTGGTCTCTGTGCTCCTTTTGGGCAGTGGTAGAGAGCAATAAGGTCCCCCATGACCCTCCTACCTTTGGCCCCAGCCCATTGATTCAGCCTGTCCACATCTTCCTGCAAAGCCTTCCTATCCTGCAGCAGATCACCACATCTGTCCATCTTGCTGTCACCTGTCTGAGAGAGCACTCATCCAGATAACTGATCATGGCATTACACGGGGCTGGCCCCAACTGAGCCCTGGGGAACGCCACTAGTGACTAGCCACCAGGTGGATGTTGCACCATTCATCACAACTCTCTAGGCCTGATCATCCAGAGAGTTTTTACCCCTCAAAAAGTGCACCTAACCAAGCCACGAGCAGCCAATTTCTCCAAGAGAATGTTGTGGGAAGTGGTTTCAAAGGCTTCACTCAAGTCAATTTCAACAGCCTTTTCCTTATCTCCTTATATGAAGATCCTCACCCTGGCCTGTGTACAATGTGATTTTAGTTCCCACACAGATAAGCTTATCAGTTCAGGTTTTGCCACATAGACTGGGTGCACTGATAATTCCTAACTTAAACCATATCTTACCAAAATTATAAGGTGATACACTATCACCCAAAATGTCCTTGTCTCAAAATGAATTCCCTTTGGAAGCAACAAGAGAATGGTTGGAAAAACATGTGTGTGTATGCTTGTATGTTCATCATATAGTAAATTAAAGAGCATATTAGTCCATAGAGAAACTAACTATTTCATCCAGTTACTAAACACCATGATAAAATTATAACATTATCCAAAATGTGTATCATTTTCATTTTAAATACAATGAATGATCTGAGTTTTGGACTACTGTGCTTCACAGACTGCAACCTCCTCCATTTGCCACATCTCCGAAGCCCCTGGATATCTCCTGCTGCCTTATGCTAAATATCCTCCAGGTCTCCCACTGCTGCCACTTTTATACCCAAATTTCATGCAGCCCCAGAAGTTCTGCTCTCTCTGCTGGAGCAGCAATATATTTATTACTACATTATTATTGTATTTCAGCTCGTAGCTATAGTAAATTCCATCCTGCTGTAACCCCTACCTCCATGTACCATTAGACAGCCTGGGATTCCCACAGACTTGGCAAATTTGATAGATTTGTTTATCAGCTCATCAGAACTGATGCGTGCATGGACTTACTGCCTGACTGAAACTGAAAGCTGGCAGAGATGTGCCAGGGGATATTTTTCTCACTTTCCTCTCCTTATCTTTCTCCATCCAGTGTGGAGAGCAAACAATAGTGATACTCCAGGAAGCATCAATTTGCATTTGGCTTTCATTCCAATAAACAGCCCACTCCTCTCCAATTAAACATTCTGGAAGCTCCTTTTATTGTCCATTATACTGAGCTAATATAGCTAATATCAAGCTTATAGAGATGTCCTTTGTTTATAGCAGTGATTGAATACACATCACACGTTTCAGCAGAGAAAGTCCTCTGCAGACCCAATTTCAGATCCAAAAAGTGTCCTGTTGATGATTGCCCACATAAATCCAAGCAAGGAAAGAATGTAAACCAAGCACTTTCCTGTCTGAATCACAATTTCCACTCCCAGAAGAAGATGACATCCATCACTTTAGCACCACTTAGCCAATCACCACAGACACAGTAAGAAGGGAATAGCAGGGCAGGGAAGAGTACTCAAACCCATGAATAATCAGGATATTTTCATGTAGGCTTCTTACTTATCACTTAGCTGAAGGCAGCCAAAAGCAAAAATAAAAACTGCACCTTTATCTAAATACTATTCCCTTATCTTAATACAGCTTTACTGAAGTTAGGCAACTGAGAACTGAATTTGGTCTGTATTGTCCATAATGACTAATCAATCTTTGCTGACCTCCTGTGAGAATGTCCGTTCAGTTTATGAACAGGAAAATGCTCTTAGTTGACCTGACACTGTTTATCCCATTGTTTTCAAAACTCCTCCAAAATAAACTGTAGGGAGAAATGAGGGCATCTCGACAAAGAGGAACTTATATAGAAGAAAGATTTTGGTGGCTGAGAAGGAGATTTCGACACTACCCAGACTGTTAACAGCAAGTCACCAGAATGGTTCCTAACTCTGGATTTTAGAAAAGATTTTAGGCTACTCCAAAATACATTTGGGATCTTTAAAAAAATTCTCCTCTGTATTCAAAGTAGTTAGGAAAATTGTGTGGAAAAGGATCTGAAATTTCTGGTATTGGTTTAGTACTTCACATAAACGTGTTTAGAAGGGATCTATGAAAATGAGTGAAGAGGAGGTGATTAAACCTCCAAACAATGCCATTTATTTATTTTGATCAAGAGTGAAGAATTTGATAGAGACTTTCAGCTGAATCTGGTGAACCTGTGGATGAGCACAAAGACAAGAAATGAAACTCAGTGCTGAAAAATGTAAGGTACCAGAAGGAATGACTTGAACTCATTGCACACGTTACTGACTTCTAAATTATCTATGAACTCCATGGACAGTTCAGTGCATGACAAAGGCAATCTTCAGGACAAATTAAATATCAAGCTGTATGAAGAAAAGAGGAAAGAAGAACATTGAAATATGATTGTTTCTTTATAGTAATCCATGATATCTATGTAGGGAAGGAATTTAGTTAAAAAATTAGAAGGGTATGACTAAAAGGAAAAAAATCAGGGGAGTCAGTTACAGAAAGCAACTCTTACAAGTCTGGAAACACTGAGGGGGGAAAAAAGACTATAATGACTGTTCAGAAGAACAAACCCCATTCTGTAGGGAAGAATTGCATGAAAACAAAAAATGGTGAAGAAAAGTTAAATTAAGACATTCTAGTTCTCTCTTCTTCCTATGAGAAGATAAATTAATAATTGGATTGAAAAATGACAGTTGCCTGGAAACCAACTACCACGACCAGATTACAATCAATAAGGGAAACGAAAGTTCAGCATCAGCAAGCAATACTTACATGCCCATTCCCACATAAACACAAAGTGCACAGGTACCACCAAATGGTCTAAGGCTTCAAGAGAAGGTATTTGAAGAAAATTTGAGTGAAACTGAGAAGGGACCAAAGATTAGAGAGGTAATGTGATTGAAAAGTGGAAGTACTTCATGTAAGAAGAGTCAACTGACTAGTCAAAATGCTGGTATCACAGTGAAAAGCTTACAACATTGGATAAGAAAACAATGCTTGGTTTGATGGCAAATAAAGCAGTAATTAGAAATTAAAGCAACATATGGTAAAATGTAAGGCAGCAGTTACAGGTGGCAGTCAATACAAATGAAAATTGTATGGGGTGTAAGTTACTGATGAGGGCAGCTGAAGAACTGAGGGAAAAATGCCTGGCTGACAGAGTTAAGAATAACAAAATCATAGAATCATTAAGGTTGGAAAAGACCTCCAAGGTCATTGACTCCAGCCCTTGACTGAACCTCACCATACCAATTTCACCATAGCACCTGACCAAGCCACAGACTGCCTGTTTCTCCAGGAGAATGCTGAGGGTATCTGAACAGACTCTAAGAACAAAAGAAATCTTCAGGTAGTGGAAGTATGATACTAGATGAAAGTGGCTAAATTGTGAACACTGAGGTAGCAAAATGTCTCATAACCATTATTATGGCTGTTTAACACACTATGTATATATTTAATATTTACTGAGTTGGCAATAATTAATTCCAAACCTATTGGTAACCAGGGACAAGTTCTGTAGGCCAAACAGCCTATTCTTGAAATACCCCCAATTCTTGAAAAACTGGCTTAGAAACATCCCTCAACACCATGATGTTAATTTTTAATACACTGTAGAACATTGAGGAATTTGATAGGACTATGGGAATCTTAATGTTGAGTCAACAGACAAAAAGGGCAAGGGAAGAAGGGAGGGTTCTCAGCCTGACAATACTCCCAGGAAAGATCACAGAAATGCTGAGTCAGTGTTAAATACATAAAACAATATCAATAATATTCATGCCAAGAAACACGGGATTATGGGGACAAAGTATTTTTAAAGCAATAGTTTCATACTCTAATTAAATTACAAACTCCATTGACAAAGATAAGTGAATATCCTACAGAAATTCTGGCTTTTGTAGAGTTTGTGACTTATTATCTCATAGCACTGTGATTTAAATTGTATTATACCTTGACAATAAAGTACCTATTCAACGAATTGATGACTGTCTGAGGAATCTCAAAAAGGAACAAAGAGCAGAATCATCATTCAGTAGGAGGATTTGGTGTGAGGTTCTGCATATATCATGAGTAAACAGAACGTGATTTTACATCTCATCACCAATGTAGAAATAAATGCAAAATACTTGAGGTGAACTTTGCAAAGACTGGTAGAAAAGCAAAAATATTAAATAAAGTGGATCGCTTCTAAATTATACTTATTCAAACTGAATATATTTTAATACAGCCAAGTAGACAGTAATATGTTAAGGACCAAGAAATGCAAATGATATCTACAAAGCAAGACACTGCAACTGGGAAACAGGGACCTTGAGGAAGATTAAGGTTCATTGTGGATAAGCAGAACTATAGAAAAATGGGTGAATACAAGCCAGGAAAGTGAAACACCTTCAAATGAGAAATGAGGCACAACTCACACTGCAAGTGTTTAACTACTGGAACAAACTACCAAGAGAAGCAGTAACTTCTCCATCTCTCAGATTTCTCACATCAAGAGTTGATGCCTTTTTGGAAAATGTGCTTTCACCAAATACAAATTATCAGCCTTCATACAAATTGAAGTCAATGAAATTAAATTGTCCGTGTTCTATAAAAAGGTCCCACTCTAACAATGTCTTGTATCTTCTGGCCTTAAGGTCTTTGGCTTTGCAAAAGGAGGCTTTTCAATAAACCCAAAAAATAGCAACATGAAAAATGCAAATAGCAGACATCTTCAAACCCAGAACATGGAAACTTTTTTCCCTGCACTTTGCGGGCTGACTATGCTATAAGCTGCTGCATTCTTGGCCTCAGCAAGAATGCTACCTGCAAATCACTGCTGGTCTCTTTCTGAGCTTCCAAAAAATCTGCTGGTTCTGTGCAAATCCTGACCCTCTGTAACCTGTCACAACTCAGGGCTGAGGTAAACTGAGCTTCCTTTCCCTATCATAACAAAACTTGGGTTAGGTTGTTTTGTTTTGGGCACGAAAGGAGCACAGTGGGAAGGCACAGGAGAAGGACTGCTATTCCTGTGACTGAGCCTGTACCCTCACAGCTCTCTGGCCTTTGGAAAGGTGCTGAAACTATGGGCCACTTCATGCAGTTAAGTGGGAAACCATGGGGCTACTGGGAGAGCACATCTGTCCCAAAGAAGAGAGCTCAAAAGAATGCCAGGCATATCTAGAGGAACTAATGGACCCTGGCAGCTATGGATGTACATCTCAGAGCAACTTTCCCAAACACATCTGCTGATGTTCAAGGAGTGATTCCTGCAGGAGGCTCTCTAACCAATTTGACCAAAGAGGTTCAGACTAAATTAAGAGGAAGAAGTAACTCTAACTCTTGTTCTCTTTCAGTTTTACTATGTAAACTCTTGTTCTCTCTCAGTTTCCTTAGAAAACTGGAGTAGAAAAAATTGAGTATTTATAGTCTCACTTTATACCTGTACTAAGCCCCCAAAAAATGTAGTGGTCCAAGAGGGAGCAGAGAACTGTAAATGCCTAGAAACAAACTCTGTCAACCTTCAGTAAATACAATCACTCAAAACCAAATTAAGCTATTTATATGCAGTTTTGACACGTGGAATTCAAGGTATAAGACACTGAGACATGCAGACCTTTGGCAACATGCTAAAAGGATGTCTTGTCTGCCCTCACACCTGACAACAGAGATAACAGAGTTATCTGTTGTCGGCTGTGAGGGCAAAGAGAGGGCAGTATGAAGAGGAGTGGGCAAGAGGGAGGGTGGGCTGCAGTGAGTGTCTGAGGCTGGTATAATTTATCATGACAACTTGCACTGCCATATCCTGTTGCACTAGATCCTCTGGTATTGCACTCATCAGCATGAGACAGCTGGAATTGAGGAGTCCTATCTCATGGTGTTAGTGGTGAAGTAAACCAAGCCATTCCCATGACTCCATCCTGCCATGTCATGGGCTGTTTCTGGAAAGGAAGAATACTGTGAGAAGACTGGAGAAATGTAATCATGTCTTTGAGTCTGAATCCTTGCATCAAAGCAGGCAGTTTGTCAACTACAGTAAGAATAACACCCGGGCTTTGTCTTATGACCAAATTAACTAGCTCTGGTTTAGAATATTGTGTGTACATATATATACACACACACATATGTATATATGTATACACACATTTATATCACTGTCAGTGTGTACATATAAATAAACAGGCATTTGCATGTAACAGTAGGACACTGGCAATGCAGAACACCAGAGCAAGAACCTCTAATTTCTGGACAAGAAAGATAAGTCCACAAAAAAACCACAAATGGGTAAGAAAGAGAAGTGTGAAAGAAAAAAGGGAGACACTGGTTATGTGTCAGAGAGCCTGGGAAAAGGCAGGAAGGATATGTAAGGAAAAAGGGTTTGGAAAGGGCATTTGGCTGAAGCAGAACATAGGGAAACAGAGGCAAAAGAAAAGTACAGAAGGAGCTGAACATAATGAAATGCCAGAGAAGTAAAATAAACATCAGAAGGGAATTCACAGATTAAAAGATAGGAAGGGAAGAGGACATGTTTCCCTCCCTGTTCACTGGTTATAGTTCTCCATCTCATGTCTTTTATTCTCTCACGCACTTTCTTCTATTCTTACCAGTCCCTTATAGATGTTTCTCTTAGAAGCATTAATCTGCAGAAATTCCCTCACTGCACCTCTGCCCCTACACTTCCCTCCCTCCCCAGCACACAAGAATGATAAGAGAGCAGACCTCTCACCTCTACTTCTCCCCAGCGTGAGCTTTTGTCAGCTTATGAACCACTGCCAGATACATGATGCAAAGACAGGACAATTTACCATCAAACAGAAAGTCTCATTCTGACACACCCAAAGTTTGTTTCCATCAGAGTATGTTCCCCAGGGGATGGAGTTTTACAAATCATATGCAGTGTAATATTAATTTTTGCACGCTACTTCAAGCTGACATGCTGTCTGTTGGATGATTGTTTTTTCCTAACAGGACTATTCCACTGGGAAGAAAATTAACTCTTAATATGCATTTCTCTTGTACTCTGCCAGGTTCCTGTTCTCACTCTCTTTCAGTCTCCCTTATTTACTCCCTCCATCTGCCGTCCTCATCCTTTTCCCTGATTGTTGTATTCCATTTTCATCTTTCTTATTCCTACCTTCCTGATTTTTCTTCACTACTCTTCTTTCCTTCTTCCATCCTGCCTCTTTTCCCTGGCTTTCCCATTCTATACTTTCCTTCTTTTCCTTTTTCCTTATTTTTCTATTTTGCCAGTTTTGCTTATTCCCTCTCCTGTCCCATTCCCCTGCACCCAGAAAATAATGTTCTAGGTAGTTCTGCAGCCATAGAGCCATTAGAAGAGTCAGCCAACTTATTTAGAAACCCAGCCAGTCAGCCCCATAGAGCTGTCAGCATCACATGCTATTCTGTAGGCTGGTAATTTCAGCTCCCACAGAAATAAGGGAACTAGAATAAAGACCAGAACCCTCTAGGAAGCAGGGCTTCAGCATCTTTGGGAACCTAATTCAAGAATCTGACTGGGCATACACAGTGCTACAGGCTTTGAGATGGATGTGCAGAGACTGCCCTTAAACTTCAGTAGTTGTATTGTCCAACCCTGCTGTATGATGCTATAATCAATAGGAAGAGAGCAGGGGAACAGTTCCAAAGAATGAATTATTCTATAATAAATATTTGTCTTGGGGTGACTGTCAAGAAAGCCTCAAAATTATTAGCCTAACTTTCAGACAGTACAAGCTATGTAACATGAAACGCCTGAGATGGGAGAAAATAGAAAGGGAAGTCTGCGTGAGGGTAGAACAGTAGAAAGTAGAGGAAAATCAAGAGACATGAGAAAGCTACCTTGTTTACTAGTGGACACACTGAAAAAAAAAGCCTTTGCTAAATCAGCAGTACCTAGAGGGCCAGAGTTCCAGCCAAGCTGAAGAGCTCCCATTGATTTCTCCTACATTTCAACTGCTCAGCATTTCTAGAAGGCTGAACCCTAACACCTCTCCTGAGCTGGGGACTAACCTAAGAGACTTGCCTTTCACAGCTACTGCTCTGGCCATGTCACCCCCAGAATGCTGACTTCATTCCATTTGCACGGAGCTGCTACTGTGGAGAACAGCGGAGTGAAGGAACAGCGAATTAATGCTAACGCGTCTCGCGGAAAAGCGCTCAGCAGCTGAGAAATCTGTCTCAGGCTATTTCCCTCTCACCCCTTCCCACAGTATAATTTAATCTCCTGACAGCACAGCCTGTCAAGCCCCGGAAGGGAGTGCATTTGGACACACAGGCTGCTGCGTCTGGCTGCTGAGGCAGCGGCAGCTCAGCTCTGTGGAGATGTACACAGCAAACTGCCTCCTTGCCAAGACTGGGAAGCACGTGGGCCTTTTTGGGGGGGGTAAAATCAGTGCTGCCTTCTGCAGCTAGAGGGAATTGGCCATGTCCTGTGTTTATCCACTCTGTATGAAGACATGGACTTTAAGTCATCAAACATGGAGTGCAGTGCTGCTTAGCCAATGGTACTGTCTGCTCAGGTTCCTGTTCGAAGCTTCTCTGCAAGGCAGGGTGCACAAGGAGTGTTTAAGAGAAAGGGCGAAAGGTAGGAGAAGGAAATTTCAATGAAATTAAGAAAGGAGGAGGCAAACATAAACATGCAGCATAGGCTGTGAACAATCAAAGCTTTCTATGTGCAGGACATCCCAAACCATAGCAAAATTCGTGGGTTTTATAGATGGCTTACTCCCCAAGCAGCGCCCATGATCTTCACTTGCTTTTTGGAATCAAGGGACCCAATACACTACAAAAGTAATATGCTGTTAAAAATCTTGACTCTGACTTAGAAACAGCATAACTGCATGATGACTGAACCAAGACTTCTGGATGTGCACAAAAAGTTTGCAGCCTACCACCTCAAAACTCCAGATCCTGGCTTGAGGATGGCTGGGAGGAGAGCTCAATTGGGAAAACTCCTTCAGCTGTTTTGGTCTACAGAGTATTTGCTGCATGTACCTGGAGTGTTAAGAATCAAACCTCTTGTGAAGTAAAAAATGTATCTACAGAAAGAAAGCAAGCAATTTCCAGAATGCTTTCATAGACAAAAAAGGATATAAAATGGAACCTATAGTATAGAGTATTTTTTTCTTTTTTTGATTTTTAATGGGTTTTGGTTTTTAATTTTCTGGTTTTTGTAGTTTTTTGGGTTTTTTTTTACTTCATTTGTGTAAAGCAGTTCCAGAATAGCCTGCGAGCTAGTAAATCAATAGAGCCCTTTGTCCAGGAATGATTTTGATTTGGTTCCCATGCTTAGTCTGTAACATGTGCTGCCTTTTCACTGGTCTCTGACAAGTAAGAACATTGTGACTTCTGAGCTGAGAGAAGGATATCCCAACAAGAGACCCTCAGTCCTGGAGTTCATTTTCTTCATTGGAACTGGTCAACCTGGAATTGAAGAGCAATCACTTATATGACTTATAAGGAATTTTGGAAATCTGATTTTACCCTAATGAGAATGTAGTTTCCATTTTCTAATACAAGTTATTGTATAGAACTGTTCCTACCTTAACCTTCACGATCAAAGACATATGACTTTTCTGTAATTGAATATTAGTCTCATCCTGTGACTATTATCTTCTCATATTTTTTCCTGCTATAAAAGAATTTGCTCTGGAGAGTCTTTAGAAAACAAAAAAAATTACATTATTTGAGAGTAATGGATACCTCTGCTCGATGGCCACATAAAATCTATTAAGTTAACATGTAACCTTACATGTTACTGTTAACATTTGGAAGATTCTTCTGGCATTTCTTTCTTTTAATTCAGTGTTAATAAGTTTAAATAGGAAATGTTATTCTTGGTTAGGAAGAATCTGAGTTTGAAGGAAATGCAGTGTCTGGAAAATGCCCCAAAGGAAGGAACAAAGATGAGACACTGAAGATTTGCCTCACAAGTCGGGGGCATGCACAGAAGCCAAGAGACACAGAGAATCACAGAATAGTTTGAGTCAGAAAAGATCTCTGAGATCATCAAGTCCAACCATTAATCCAGCACTGACAAATCCACCACTTGTTCATGTCCCTAAGCGCCACATCTACACGGCCTTTAAATACCTCGAGTTCCAACAGTTCACTGGACAGTCTGTTCAAGTGCTTGACAACTCTTTGAGTGAAGAAATTTTTCCTAATATCCAATCTAAACCTCCCATGGTGCAACTTGAGGCAATTTCCTCTTGTCCTATCACTTGTTACTTAGGAGAACAGACCAATCCTTACCTCACTACACCCTCCTTTCAGGCAGTTGTAGAGACCAAAAAGGTCGCCCCTGAGCCTCCTTTTCTCCAGGCTAAACTACCCGAGTTCCTTTAGCCACTCCTAATACAACTTAAAATACATCTATTTCAATTTAAATTGTATTTAACTTCATATGTATTTCAGAGGAAGTGGTGAATACAAGCAATAGCAGTGATTTCACTATTAAATATGGACTTTTGAAAAAAAAAAAAACAAACCCAAACCAAGCACAAACCACCTATGAGCAAGTACAAGCAGGAAGAGAAAAAAAGATATAGTGTTTGGGCTGGATCATTGGTGGGTGAAAAGAGACAAATCAGTTTTTGTGTGTATGGAATTTAGTGTTTTGTGGCAAATTTCCCCCCCATTTTACATTTTTTCTCTCCATTTTAAGATGAAGGGTGGTGCTCCTTAAAGCTGTTGTCAGTGGACAGGGTGTGGTGGACCAAAACCCCTTTGACTCTACGTCCCACTGTACTTCTCCTTCCAATAAAAACCACTGGTGGTGGGCCATCTTCCCAAGCCTCTTATCACACATGTATTGACATGGCTGAACAAGACCTCTCCCCACCCCTCAATTCAGATCAGGGGGAGGCATGTGAGGAGAGAGAAAGGGAGGGGATGAGACAAAGTGGAGCAGAGATGGGAAAAAGGCAGAGATAGAAAAGAGGCTAATAGCCTGACAAAGCTTTTATTCTCAGTTACAGAGAATCTCACCCCCTGGAAATTAGGTAATTTGGGGCTTTTCAACAGAATGATTAAGGAAAGGCAAGAACTATTACCTAATATTATTTATTTTATAGGGAAAACTGAAAAGGCTAAATAGGACAGCGTAATAGAAAAATTAAAAAGATATGTGCACAAGCTGTCCTTTGTACAGCTGGATCACAGAGAACACTAGTCCTGGAGCCCACTGCACAATATCATGATTATGGTTAAACTTAAAGAGGAGATATTTAAATTAGATTATCGGGAAGAAATTTTTTACTGTGAGGGTGGTGAGGCACCGAAATGTGCTGTCCAAAAAACTTGTGGATGCTTCATCCCTGGAAGTGCTCAAGGCCAGACTGGCTGGGGGCCTCAGCAACCTTGGTCTAGTGAAAGGTGTCCCTGCCCACAGCAGAGGTGTTGGAACTAGTTGATTTTTAAGATCCCCTCCAGCCCAAATCATTCTATGACTCTGTGATTGTGAGAGACAGACCTCAAAATGCTCTACGCACACGTTGCCCACCTAAAAAATACATAGGAACTGCAAAAGGCAAGCAATTGGTGGTGGAAGACAAGAGAAATTCTCCAGATGGGATACAAGTGAGTGCACATCTAAAAAAATCTGCCTGATATTTTTTCTACCATGTATACTTAAGCAAATATTTGGGAACAATGGGATGAAAACTAGCATAATAAATAACAGAGTGATTTCCATGGGAGCTGCTCTAATTCTGACTGACCCAGGCAAAAGCTCCCTTCCTTCCACAAGAACATTTAAACTTGACTGAAGACTGTATTTGAGGAAACAATTGTGAAATATATTACCTAGGGAAGGGACATGCGGTGATCACTGCACCTTAGAGAGGAACCTCCAAGCTCGTGCTAGTTCAGCTCTGGTTGGCACCATCTCCCTCTCCTCCTCTTTTTATACACAGGCTCATGAATGATGCTATTAATCAGCATCAAGTCCCCAGAGCACCTCCTGCTCTGGAATGCCACTGATGAGCAGATGGGATTTTTGGCAAGCAATGACCTGGCACGAAAATGAACAGAGGAGAAGACTACGAGAGGGGAGGGGGAACTGCCTGGAGCTCCTCATTTAAAAGAATTCAGGAAAAGAGATTTATCTTCTCTGCTGATACCACATTCCAATGTACAGTCATCTAAGGAATTATCAGAAGCCACCTGTGCACATCAACACAAGCCAATTTCTTTTCCTTCCTTTCCTTTCTTTAACGGTCTGGTATATCTATATTTGTGTGGGTATATCTAATAGGTAATGCTAGCAGCTCCCTACAGTGGTTCAATGCAGGTTAACTACAAAATGTTGACTCAGCCTCTTGGCTGGGTTCTGCAGCTCACACTGATGTCCAGACAGATGCTGTGCTAAGATTCCACCTAGCTATTTTAAACTAGCAGGGCTACAGCTGTCTGAACTGCAGCAATGGTCAGCCTAGAAGAAAGGCCTGACCTAAAGTCTTTTGAAGCCTGTTGCTCATTGCTCTTCCACATTTCCTTTTGCTCAGCAAATAACAGACAGGCCTCCCCCTGACACCTATGAAATTCACATACAGGAGGTGGCAGCTAATATTCTTCAGTCATGAAATGAGCAAGACATCTCAGGAAGTTTTTTCACATTAAACATTACAGGAAATAGCCTCACTGTGAGTGAAAAGAAGATTCAGATCTTATGGGTCAGGGAACACTCAGTTTTAAGTCTGTAAATCTCACTGGTGGTTGTGGAAGCTGGGGAGATACATCTCAGGTTACATTCTGCACCTTTGGAGGGCTACAAGGCTGAACATCACGTTACACATCTTGGATTCAAATATGCATATAATGCTTGAAACCGCAAAAAAGGCTACTTATTTCTGACATATTTCTCCTTTTTTAAAAGAAATCTTCTGTCTTCTTGCATTTACTGAATAAAACATAGCAGAACACAGAGTTATTCTGTCAACAAAGCAGTGTATGTGCAGCCTAGAAGACAAGCACCTGCTCAGGGATCATTAGTGAATGGAGAGGGAAATCTTCCCTGTCCCACACTTTCACTTCACACACACTTTGAAGAGACACGTGATGCATCGTTTGGTGATGCACATGGCACAGAAATACTGCTTTCTATTGCTCATACCATACAAGGCTCAAGAAACACTTTACAAACACTAACAAATGAAACTCTGTCTCTATAACACCAGGGTTATCACCTCTCTTGATTCTACCATAAGTCTCTCTCAACTTTACTTATCCTACTCTATTTTATGTGAAGTCCTAACTCTCAGAAGTCAAATGACGTACAAGATCCACAGCCATATAATTGGGCAGCAGCTGGCAAAAACCAAGTCTTATGATTCAGAAATCTGAAAGTAATTGAAAAAGTTCCCACTTGAGGGGAAAAAAGTCTTGCTTCTTATGTAAATTCTCTTATTGCATGGCTGGCTTCTGATTTCTAATTCTTGGGCTGGTAAACCGGAGCATTTCCCCACTAATGGGCAAGTACTCTTATCCCCAGCTGGCAGATCAGAAAATTACAAGGCAGCACTAAACCTGGCTACAGTATAAGTGAGTATTCAATGCAGCTAAATTCCTGTTACATACTGCAGCATTGAGCAGTGCCTGTAAAAAGGACAAACGATGCATTTAAGAACAAAACATGGGCAAAGTCTAGAGCAAAATCCAACTGTCTTACTCTTAGCCCAGCGTTTCAACATCCAAGCATGCTCTTGTCTAAACTTGGAATTCAGAAAAAATCCTTCCTGCTTTTAAATAAAAATCTGCAAGCCTCTCTGCAGATGTATTTGAGGAAAGAAAAACCTAGTAAAAACCACTGGAGCCTCTCATACCTTGTTAGGACTCAAAGAGAAAAAGGAGTCAATTTTTAAAGGACTTTGAATTGTTTGCCCCCTGTTTAGATTGCAATAAACTAGGGATGATTTCCCAGCCCAGGCAGCAGCAAGAACAACAGCAACACTTCTAGATCCACATGATGCAAACCAGCTCAAAAGACAGCAGACAAAAAGAAGATTAGGGACATTCCCAGGAGCTATAGAGTTAAGCAGATTTCACTCCCATTCATTATACATCCTACAGAAGTCATTACAGAGCCATCTCTAGCATAGCTGGGACCCAGAGAGCTTTTGTTTGGCTTTCGGTGTGTGACAGGAGCTGGAGCCCACACGGTGTTCACTGCCCACTGAACAGGGTGATAGGGGCTGTCTCATTCCCAGTGACTACAGGGCTACTGACTTTTCACAGACAATACCTTGCTGTACAAACAAAACAAGAATCATACATTCTCCTCTGACTTAGTTTGCTGTCCCCCTCTGTTCCACTTTCCCCTGGATGCCACTGAAAGCTGGACACCTGGAGGAATAGAGCAATTGCTTTACGCCACCAAACGTGAAAGAAAAGAAACAGCAAAACAAAAATTAGGCAAATGCAAAAAATAAATAAGCTCTCCCCTAAAAAGCTTATAAAATACAAGACTCTTTGCAGGCAGTTTAATTTCAACACCTATCTATAAGGGAACAAGAGGACTGGATGGTGTTCAGGTCCATAAAGGAGGTTATAAACAGTTCCACAAGGGCAACAGCATATATCGTAACATGCAATTTTATAGAGGCCTTCAAATGAAAATAAAAACACTGGGTAGTTGAAGCTTTCTCACATGCCTATGAAAAGTCAGGAAAGAAGAGATGGTACCAAGAATTGATAAACTGCGGAGGAGAAAGAAAGCACCAGAAAAAAGGAGCTAGGAAACATTTTATTTTAAAATATTGTGTTGTTTCAAAAAAAATCTGGTGGGTCACTTCAATTTATTTCCAGGTTAAACAAACTGAGTAAGGCTTCTGTGAACTCTCTTCAAGGCATAGCTGTTAAGTAATGGAAAAGACTCCCATAAGTAATCAAGCCAGGAAATAGGAAGGGATTTTAGGAACACAATACCCTACACAAATTAGTCAGTAGCCATGTCTTAGATGTCTTCTGTTCTCTTCTTAACCCTGGGGAAGAGAAGGGGGGAAGGAGATAAAAAAAATTTAGAAACTAAATTAGACTAATGCTTTGCCCTCCCTTGCATCTGTCAGGAGGAAAGTTCTTGGAAGGTGAAGGTCAGGGGAGACAGCTCCAACACATGGGTGAGCATGTCCAGGAAACCAGAGGTCCTTCAGACTTCCCGTGATGGAGGAGCTTGGCCTCATGTACCCTGCATTGATCTCCTAGCACTTCCACACATAAAAATTGATCAGATTGAATCTATCCATGCTCACTCAAGGGATTCTGCCTCTAAGCCACTTCTGTTTGCTACCAGACTAGCACATAATGTGAGTAAATTTGTCAGAGCAACAATGTGGGCACTGTGGCAGAGCTCCCTGCCATAGTACCTTTTGAACTGGGTGTTGACAGCTCCCACCTCCTCACAAACCAGAGCTGAACCCGTGAGAAAAAGCAATGAGCTTACACCAGATAAGGAGGACCTTCCTGATCTGTAAAAAACTTCATGGGTGAGCACAGAGTACCCCTCCCAAAAAACTTATAGCTTCCTGGGATGCAACCATTATCACCAACACTACATATATGGCCAACTGGAACGTGTGAAACAGGTTAATGAGGGGGCAGAAATCAGCCGTGCACGTAAGGAATAAAATCTGTTCTGCAAATGAACCATTTCACAGACTGAATCCCTTTCTGAGAAGGTAAGTTTATCATTCCCACTTTTCACAATGGGAAACAAGTCTTTCTTCATTTCTCTCTTCTCTTCAACTTCTCTTTCTCTCCCCATCAGCGGCTATTGTGTGTCATGTGGGCCACATTCCTGTCTACTGTAAAATCCTCTGAGTGCAAAACAGAAGGTTGCAGCAGAAATACAACAGGCACTGAGTGCCAATTCCATTTCCTCCTCTATTTCTTTCTCTCCATGAGTCAAGCTCTTGCTCCCTGCTTCCACACATGCAAAGAGCACGGCACAGCACCCTTCTGTGTGAAAGCAACATTTTGTTAAAGCAGCCTGAATTCTAAGTGAATTCCTACTCCAGCTTTCACCCTAACACTATTCTCTTGTCTTAAATCATGTAGCTTTCATGTAGTTTTTCCCTAGGTAGTTCCAAAATAACAACACTTCCTAACTGTACCATATGGCTGACTAGGGACAGCCAGCCACAGGTCACACTCAGACAAATTCCAGCAAAGGCTTATTCTCTGCAAAGAAACATTTGAGCACCTTTTATTAACACTGCTGTTTGCATTAAGCTATGGAGTCACAACCTCAAATAACAGGAAACATTTGCCAAGGAGACAAAGGAAAAAATCTACAGCCTAGTTAAGGTCCAAATCCCCACTGTCTTATTCTGGGTTCTGGTTTTGAAGCCTTCACTTCTCTTTATAAACTAATTTACTTTATATACCTAGTGGCCCTACTACTAAGATTTCCTTTCTTTACTTCTGACCATGTGGCTCAGAATTCCCAAATGCATTTATATAGGAGGCAACTATGCAATTACAAATGTATCCTTTTGTTGTTCATGTTATTTCATCTTTCACAGATCCCAGTTCTCAATATCATATAAAAGGTAAATCATCATCTCCCAGGAGTCCATATGAACATAGCCAAAAAGCTTATTCACTTGAGACCTTGTTTATCTCCTGTTCTGATGATTAACACTGTGAGCAAGGAGGGACTGATGCAATCTGGGTTAAAACCAATATTCATTAAGTGACAATAACGACCCTCACGCCTTCCACAGAAGCAGACAGATGCTGTGGGTCAGGCTGTTGCTTTCCTCACATCTTTTATTTCAAATGAGATAATGCTGCTAAAAAGCACCGTGCTAACAGCCTTAGACATAGAAGTCCACATGTGCATAGACGGGTAACACATGGTGATCAAACATCTGAAAAACCTGACCAAGGGGGTCAGAGTTTGAGGGGAATTCAGGGTATTTAGTCTCCAGGAAGGTTAAAAGAGATACAGCAATCTTGAGATGTGTGAAAGGAAACTGTGGAAACGCAAACAATAAGCAGTTCTCCTTGCTCACAGGGAACAGGTCAAGAAACAAGTTTAAATTGATTGTAGTTAGAGATACACAGGTTAGGCCTTAGGAAACTGTCTCCAGTGGGAGCTCACCATGGGAGCAGACAGCCTAGGCTGTCTGCAGAACTTCCAGGGCAGAACAAGACATGCAAACATCTGGCAGAACAGGTGTGAGTGTGGCTGGTTCTGCCTACACACAAGACAATGCTGCCTGGCCAGGAGAGATGTGATTCAGGCCTTTTCCCAGTGACTCTCAGATGCCAGCACTATAACCTTTGCATTGCCAGTGTGTTTGTACTCTCAACTGGCAATGCCAACACCAAAGTTTATGGGCTCTCTCCCTGCCCAGGCCATTCAGTGGATGGTTGTACTGCTCAAAGTGCCAGCAGAAATGCTACACAGTGCAATTTGCACTTCAGTGTTGCCAGCATCAGTCTATTTGCAAAGGAACTGAGACCAATTAGTGCAGGCTATTTCAAGTGATCATCAAAAAAGACTGAAACAAACCAGAAGGAAAAGAAAACACGTCCAGAAATCTAAATAAACAACATGCACACCACAGTGCTCCATGTTTTTCTGTGTTTTAAAGACTTGGTCCAGACATGTCCATCAAAGAGGCCAAAAACTAGCTCATGATGTAATAAGGGAGTGTTAAAGGACACCCAGGCTTCCAGAGGCATGCACAGCACATGCACAGTTAAGAAACTTGCCATGAACTTCTCCAAATATGTCTATAGCATTATCCTAACCCTGGCTACTCCAGATAGCTCTGAACTGCACTTGGTGGCTATGGACCATAGTCCTTCCCTTTTTATATATCCCTTCTGCCTAAAATATGAGGTGGAAGTACCTACAAGCCAGCAACTTTTCTTTATCCTAGTCATTTGGTTGTAAAAACTTGCCAGCCCACCCTCTACAGAAGTAGTTGGAGAGATCGGACAGTGGAAAAACTGGGTACACCTACCCATGCATTGTGGGGTGTGAAATGGAAGAAAGTTAGGAGGACACCAAAAAAGCCAATTTTTTAGAGCACCTATTTGATTCCAGAAAAGCTACAGCAGTCTCAACAAAGTAAAAAATGCCTCTGTTTTCACCAGTGTCACCATAATCTTTGCTGTGATTGCCAATGAGACTCGATGCTCCTAGAAGCAGTGTGGAATAATCTCTGGGACCTCTAGCCCAAATTCCTCAGGCACCCAACACCATGTTCTGCCTTCCAAACGCAATGTGTTAGGAGAAGCAGAAGGAAAACAGAAAGATGTTGGTGTCAGTGACAATGGCCTCCTTGCTACAAGTGATGAAAAATAAAGAGGGCATTGACATATCATGACTATGGTGATGATTATATTGCCTGGAGTTTAACAGATGAGGGAATAAATCAGTCTTCTGTCACTGACAGCATGACAAAAGGAGTTTCTAAAGGAAGTAAGTAGCCCTCAATTTTCTATTTTGACTATTTCTCCTCTTTCAAATTCCCCCACCTCTGCAGTGGTGAGAGCAAAGAGAAGTAGTAACCATTCAAGGATACGCTGACCAAGGTAATTTGCTTTACTTGCTCCCAAATCCCTCATTCATCCACTATATCTTAAAAGGCAGCTACTAAGCCAGTGGTCTAATGAAGACATTATTGTTATTAAAGCAGGGTCTTTGGCGTTGTGGTGCAAATTAGCATAATGGCATCACACCCTGTGGGGGCATTAAAACAATTGCTTTTGTCATTTCAGTTTAGGTCTTCAGAGATTGAAGCCTCTGATTGTGGAATTACTCTCAAAAGTCTCATTGAAGTCATCCTGCTGAATCTTATTAGGATGAACCCAACTCCAAAGACCACATCTATGATTTTCTTTAGATAATTCTGAAAAGATCTGGCATGTCCTAGCTCTCATAACACATTAACCCATTTACAGCTACCTTGGTTTTCCAGTTATGTAAATACATTTTATCACTAAATGATAATCTGGTTAGTTACAGTAACTTGCTCAGGGAAAAATACAGTCTGTGTGGCTGCATCATATATAGAAATGGTTGGTCCTGCTTTGTAAACTACCTAAAATGCAAATTGAAATTATTCTTGTACACAACTTCAAGAGAGTAAGTTATAAATCAACAATTTTTCAGTTGCTGAATAGCCATATATTATGCCCACACATGCCGTCACTTATTTTTTGCAAAGAATAGGAATCCCCTCCCCTTCATGCATAAATGTCAGGATCCCTGGTACCCAGTGTTCCCTTCTCACAGAAGGAACCAACATTATGGAAATGCCCTAATCACTCGATACAAATGGGGCAGGAGTTCCAGCCTCTCCTTCTGGTCCTTTTAATTACCTGCAAGTAGATTAAGTGGTTTGTGAATAAACCAGACAACAGCACAGAGATGTGAGTTAGTCTATCCAGATCCAGGCAGGAGGGGTAGCCAGGACTCAAACACTTCCAGTCCACTTCCAGACCAAGAATCTGTGTGTGTGATCATCATCCATTTGTTACCTACACAGCTCAAAGCTGACACGCTGCTACATGCTGCTCTGTCAGTTGTGCAGAGGACCCTCCTTTTCCATGAATCACAGAATCACAAGGTTGGAAGAGACCTTCAAGATCATCAAGTCCAACTTGTTCTCTAACACCTCAACTAAACCACGGCACCAAGTGCCACATCCAGTCTTTTTTTAAACGCATCCAAGGATGGTGACTCCACCACCCCCCCAGGCAGACCATTCCAGAACTTTATCACCCTTTGCATGAAAAACTTTTTCCTAATATCTAACCTATATTTCCCTTGACACCTGGAGAACACATGTCTGCTGGTGGAGCAGCCAAGACACGTTTAAGCACAGAAGCTCATCCTGCTGGATGAGACCAGTCTTAACTGCCTTGCCAAGACCCACTATGCCCTTTCTAGGCCTGTCTTCCAGCCCAGCTGTTCCTGGAAGTCCTGCCCAGGGGTGGGATATCCATCAAGCTCCTTCCTGTTTTGCTGCATCTGTGCAGCTCTAGGTACAGGCTCATCCCTGAGTAACAGGTACTGGGCAGGACAGACCAACAAGTTTGGTCAAAGCACCCAAGCTAGTTCTGAGTTCTGTAGCAGGTTTGCTTTTGAGAGTGGAAACTAAAAGGGTCTGTGGTTTTCCATACCTGAAATTATAGGTAAATGAAGTATCAGGGAGTTTTCAGTATACAGTCAGCATTGAAACACCAGTGCAATTAGAAGAGCAAGGTTTCAGTACTCTTCTCATGACTATTTTAGCTGCATGTACCTGAAAACAGCTGGTTCTTTTCAGGCCAGACCAATACAAAAGAATCAGACCCGTCAGTGCAGGGATTTCTCTTGAAGTCTGGTCCTTGGATCTTGCTGAGTTTAAGTGGTTAAGAATAGCAGTCATTGCATTTCTGACTCTGGCCTGGGGACTCCCTTTGCACTGCAGTGTTCCACTTCTCAGTGCTGGAGTGAATATTGCTTCTGTTTCTGGCTTTGCAGTAAGTCTCCCAAAACCACTGAATTCCAGGTGAGACACTACTGTGCAGGGTGGCAAACTCCAGCACACAGATTCTCCAGAGTGTGTCACAAACCATGTGTGTCTTGCTGAGCATCAGCTGTTTGTTTGCAAAGAGCTGCCTGATCATAGCTCCCCACCTAAAAATGCATTACATGCCCTCTTAAAATTACTTTTTTCCTCAATAGGCAGTTGCCACTGCTACCACAGGGAAATAATGTGTTTTTCAACATCTGGGGTCATTTGTGCAAGATGGCAAATTGGAAGGAAAAGTGCACCAGTAACTCTTTTTATATTAAAATATGGTTTGCAGTTGTGAAGGAGACTGAAAAGACCTGTTGTGCAGTAGCTGAGAAGGGGTTGATGTTATGAGTTACACCTCGCCCAAGATGAATAACAAGTCCTGTGGTAGTCCAGCTGAAATAGGCCACAACAGGATGTGTACTACAAGAGGGTGAATGCCATTTCCACTCTAATTTGAGTGTCTGGATGAGAATAAAACACTGGGTGCTTTCTATGGTGGTAGGTGGGTGATACAAAGTCACTTTCACGCTGCTTTCTATGCTCTCCTCTTGCCCTGTGTTTATACAGCCAAAATAAAATGTTTTCCTGTTTCGGCTGTGCCAAATAAACCAAAGTCAAGCAGCTCCACTTTGCATGCTCGTCTTGCAACCCTAAGAATCAGCCCCCAGAAGAGCCAAGGCAGAGAGGCAGTATGTCCTGCCCCTTTCTTCTGCCATCCTGAAGACACCCTGATTCCACCTGAGAAGCTTCCTTAAGGTTCTACACCTCAGAATAGGCACCAGGCCTACTACCCAATACTGTTAACATACCTCTGTGACTTAAAATCCACAATCAAACCAGCAAATACTGGCCTGTGGTGTCAGCTCTCCAGCTACTGTGATGACAGCTCAGAATGAGCCGACACCACACACAGCCTTGATATGTAGGTAGAATAAAATATGAGGCGGGAAGTGAGAATATCAAAAGGAAACATGAGAGGATGCTATGCAAGGCAGAGCTCTTTGAAAATATGCTGAAAGACTGAGGTTGAAATAAGAAAAGTTTTCAGCTTCCCACTGTGAGAATTCTCTGTTTTACCCTGTGTTGGGGGCTCAATAGGGACTGACCCAGGCTGGGTAATTGTCATCCTATCACCTGCACAGCTCTCTCCTGGAGCCTGAAAAATCATCTTTATGATAGTCTCACAAAATAAATTACAAACAAGTGCAACTCAGATGAAGAAGTGAAATGCTGAATTCCTGCAAAGCGTCGTGGGCAGCATTAACAGGAAAAGGACTATTTGGCAAAAAGAAGCCAAATAGAGAAGACCACGGGTAGAGAGCTGTGGTGAGCCACACCACCTGTGGCAGGTGACTCAGGTAGAAGGAGTGAAGGCAGGCATGTGGCATCTAAAAATGAAGAAAAAATAGCTAGGTAGGAGGCAGGAGGAAAAGGGCAAGTCTGATGCAGCCACACAAACTGATTCATTCCAATGGCAGCTACAGTGGCACAGACCTGAGCAGTAAGGGAGCAGTGAGTCAGCCCCTTATAATTAGCCCTAATTGGCAACCTAGTGAAAGCAGGAGGGTGGGAGAAATAGCAGAGCAAATTCTGTCCTATATGCACTGATGCAAATCCACAATGCGCAGTTGAAAAATTCATCTTACCAATGTTTTGTTCAGAAAGACTAAATAAACCCAATACTGTATAGGCAAAGGGCTTTTTGAACCACATGGACAATCCTAAAAGTTTATCATTTTCCTTTTGCAGTACAGCCATTTTCAGATATTCAGGATTAATATCATGAGGGTTTCCACATTTCTAGTAGTTTTTCAGGAAACATGACAAGCAGAAAGGAAGTTATTTCTTATGGTACAACACAGCCACTAAAAACCAGCCTCTAACTATTTTTCATTCAATACAACCTATTTACTTGACAAGCTAAATGTATCAATACAAGTTGAAAACTATATTTCTTTGAAGACAGATTCTATTGTGGAATTTTCATCAACAGCTATTTACAGAAAAGAGATGGCCCTGTGAGTCAGGACACTGGCCTCTGGGAACATGAATTCACACTTTACCTGAGCACAATGAACTTGATAATTTAATTCTCAGCCAAAAAAACCCCATCAATACATTTCACAAACACACATCCTTATCCAATGTGAATGGCAACTTCTCCTCAAGATCCAGGAGTGGAGCACAGAAGCAGTTACTGCAAGTAAAATTGCTAAGGAGATTTAATGTATTTGCAATAGGGCCTTTCATCTGTCTACCACATGGCAGCATAGCAGTGGTATCACCTCTGCTGCCATGCTAATTTAATGAGAGCTAAATACAGTTGTGATTGCCATAAAAGAAAAGCCTTTCCTCCCCAACTGGTGACAAGGGCACTCAATGTCCATGAACCCTCATGGAAATTGAACTACAGTCCATGTTCTACTATTAGAAGTAATGGGAGACAGGCTGGGTTAAGCCAGACAGACTCTTCATGCCTCCAAGTGTTGGCTGTGTGTGGAGGCTCAGTGGGTCTGCAGCTTCTAAAACCAGCTGGATCCACAACTTTTCCATGCAGAATAACTCTCCTAACACTGCTCTCTGCCCAAGCACAAGAATATCCCAGAGACCCAAGTGGCTGCACTCCTGGTGGAGGTGATGTGGCCCACACACACAGCATGGTGCCTCACTGAATTACTCTTCTGGGTTCAGGCTGCCCCTACATCCTAACCATGGATAACCAGCAAGCCAGGAAACACCTCCCTACCGGTTCCTACCGGTTCACTCTGCATCATGCGGCAACAAAGGCAAGGCAAGGCTCTCTCAGCTGCTGAACTCACAAGGTAATGGGAGCTTCCCAAACTGCTCCATCCATGTTGACAGACCCCAAATGACACTCATCAACTGCAAAGCTAACTCCAAACTTCTCTTAAAAGTGGAAGACCAGAGTAAACATGACACTGAAGTAAAGGAGGAATTTATCTTGTGGAAAAGCTAAAAACTCAACAAAGAACAACATTTTTCTTGCTGTCAAGCTCATCAGCACCAGAAAGGGATCTGTACCATAGTTGCTACCCAAAGGCTTTATCTCACAGTTATGAGTAAAACTCAGTAGACTATCTCTGTATGACAATTTTTTACATTAAAAAAAAAAAAAAAGAAAAAGCCTCATTCTAGAGAAAGAAAATGAGCAAGAGAAACATAAAAAAAGGCAAGTGAAGGTGCAAGGATAGAACAGGGACTCTGTTTCACAGCCACACTTCCCCTTTGGAAGGAAAAAAAAAGTGGAGAGAAACTTTATTTTAAAGTCTTCTGTCAATTATTCTTTCTGACTTAGATCCTTCAAAAATCAAATGGGCTTAACAGTGCAGGACACCTGCTGAGCCAGAGACCATCGTGCCAAACTGACCTCCAAATGTACAGGTTATTTACAAACTAATGGAGGCAGCAAGCAATTCCACTGCTGCAAGGGCTCTTTCCAGTAAGAGGCAGATCAGGAGACATCACAGGCTGATTTAATAGATCATCGAAGCCAGTGATTGAATTTTCACATCAGACATCAATCTCGCCTCTCGGTCAGTCTTTATTACATAGAAACAGTTATAGAAGGACATCAGTGAAGAAGCCAGAGAAAGACCTGCATTTCAAAGAAGTGAGTGAGTCAAGGGGGAAAAATTATATCTGTGATTCACCAGAGAAGAAAACTGCTTATTTCAGTCAGGAGGAATTACTGACTAACCCAGGCAGAAGGAAAGACAGGAGATTGGGGTGGCAAGGGGACTAGCGTTTAACTGCTCTTTGGATTTTTATTGATGTATCAATAATTTCCTTTTACTTTACTAAAAGCTCATGGGTGTCTTTGGAAGGACTTGTAATGGGGTCTCCTGCTGGAGAAAAGGTAAATTTAATTCCATCTCAAACCAGTCTTCCTTCTTTCTAATTCTCCTCATTAAAACAAGAACAGATGTCATCAACAAATTCATGTCTGTCTCTTAAAAATTACTTATTTCCTGCTTGGGCCCCAAGCCTGGGAGATAACAAATGTTCTCCACTCCTGCTGGACAATGAAGCTCAGAGGAAGGCCTTGGGGAGGCTTAGACACCAAATGTCAGTAGTCCTGAATATCTCCCCACCACCAACTGCCACAGACAGCTTCTGAAAGAAGGTTGGGACTGGGATTCCTGGGGATGGGTAGGAGAAGGCAAAATGGGAATGCAAAAATGAAGATCTCAAAGAAATCAAGGAAATCTTTCCTCAACCCAAATTTTGTTTGGGCTGGAGCCATCAAAACTGGTGAAAGATGAAAATTAGAGTCACTTAAGGGAATGGCAAAAAGTGCAAAACTTTGAAGACTTCTCTGACCTATATTTCACCTTCTTGTACAGCAATTTTCTTCTCTCCTTGGTCTTTTAGAGCTAGGGACTACAGAATTATTTAAACAATGTGTATTAATGCAACATTCCTGCTGTGTGTGCTACCAATGAGCTACTGAAATACTCTCTCACAGATGTGCAGCTTTGGAGAGCAAAACAGGAGAAGCAGGTCTGGGGGAAGTATTTGGCTGAAGCAGTGGATGTGGAGCCTGACCTTGCCGTCAGCAAAGTGCTGACAAAGCTTCAGGAGGGCTGAAGGCTGAGTCTAGAAATCCTTTTCTATAGGATGCTGCATGCTGGAGAAATGATGGCAGAGAGTGGTATTTGGTCACAAGTCACAAGTCAGTAACTGGGTCTCTACACCCATCCATGGCATTCAAGCACCAAGAGCAAACCTGGAAGATTCTGTGGCAAAAGAGTAAACACAGAAAGGTCTAACAATAGAGAGGCCTAAATGGAAAAGTAAAAAAAAACCCACCTTTTTACAGAACCCTGGAAAGTCACTTTTGCCCTTTTTTGTGTTGTTTTTGCAATGCCTAGCTCCTCCTAACCCTGACAGCACAAAATAGAAGTATACATGAAAAATACATGTGGTTGGGGAAAAAACCCCAAAAACCCAAACAACACAAAACAAACCGAACACTTCTAGAAAATTTCTAGTTGGAAATCTAGAGAAAAGGATGAACCTGTTCCGCCTCCCTCCCTCCTCTTTCCCCAAACACATCTGACAAGAAGACACAGGTAACAGACATTGTCAGTTCCTGATCCACACGCTCACTTTTGATGGAGAGAAATTAGAAATTCAGTTCTCACCCACCTCCACCCACCCACTGGAGCTGAAAATGATAGTTCAAAATAAAATGATGATATTTCCCTTTTAGTCTCCAGGGGAGTGGAGAGTTTTGGGGGTGGGAAGAGCAATTTTACATAGTCTTTTCATTATTTTACTTTTTTTTCTTTTTCTTTCTTTTTTTTTTCGACCAAGTGTGAGACATTAAAAAAAAAAAAAGTGCTGTATTTGCATTGTTGAGTTGTGAAAGGCGTGAAAATAACCATTCTGTGAGATAAGTAAAGAGCTGCTTCCCCCCTTCCATCAAAGCTACTACACCCACAGCCCACGAAGAGCAGAAACCAGTGGGAATTGGGATATGGGAGCATGAAGAGCGGGAATACTGTGTTTTTTATTCAGAAGTTGTCTCTGGCAGTCTTTTGCCCCCCTTGTCTCTGCTGGTCTCCATGGCAACAGCAGCCCAGCAGAAGCATCGTTCTCCTGCCGGCTCCAGCACAGATGAATTCGAACAGGGGTCAAAAGCAGCCCAGCTTTCAGGGAAGCAAGAAAATGTGCTATCTCCCTTCCTTCCACTGCCAGCCTGTTTTGCAATTGTTTTTTTCTCTTTTGTGCACTGGGGTGAGGCCCAACCTGTCGCACTTGTTTTTCCCTCAGAAAAGAATTGAAAGGAATGTGTTTTCTTTTCAGTCATCTCTCCAGACAGCCTGATCAGCCATACTGCATATGGGACACAGACATGCCAGCAGAAAGCCAGGCTGGGATAGAGACCTCCAGCCCAGAAGGTTGGACACACACATCATGAGACACACTATGGAAGGGCTGCTCAAGAGGTCCCCACACTGGATTGATGAATAAAAGCAGGGGCTGCACTGCTGAGCTGTTTAAATAATTGCTGCAATGTTGTTTGTTGCCATGTTCCTTAAATATCTGGTTTGAAAACCCAGGAAGCTCAACTGACATCATCCAAATCGATGAGAGAAATTTGTTACTCTCTACTCTCCCTCTGCATTTCTTCTACTTAAAATGTTTCAGATACCTAGTTAAAGAGCAAAAGTACCATGGGCAAGCCTACTCCATGGACAAGCCAGTTGTGCAGGGAAGAGCAGAGACCTTCATTGAGCAAAAAGTCCCACACTACTTGGACAATACTCAGACAGAAAACAGTAGCCAAAATCAGAGTCAGTCTGCAGACAGAGATGAACCATTTTCACTGAATATTTTATCTGGAGCTAAAAATTCTCCCAATTATTTTTCTGATTTCTTTGGGTTTGACAACAAACTTTGTGTAAGACTACAGAGACATAAAGATAAATTGCTAAAGGGCTCAGTATTTTCTGAACACATCTGTTAGCACAGGACATTCATGAATCTAAACACAAGGGAACAAAGGGAACAACATTAGTCCTACATGTAAAACATGTCACTCTGTGCTGAGTAGTGCTCAACATCTTGCTTAATCTGAAAGAGTCCTGGAATAGAAGAGAGTGGCTGAACTGCACCCTTGCTTCTCCATTCCTTCTTTCTCACTTTGTCTTTTATAAAATCATCAGCCCTACTACCCTTACCACAGCCTCTGGCACATTTTAGATGAGGCTAGCACAAGGACATATGTCTAGGTCTGCCTTGGCTCCAAGGCCAAGCTGTTTGCTGTCCCACCCTCAATCCTTGCTTCTGTTGCAGGGGTGGGCAGGAGGAGCTGGTGTTGCTGCAGGGAGTCAGGAGCACTTCAGGCCAACAAAGTGTCACTCATCTGCATGATAGGAAACCACCCCTGGGCAGAGGAAGACTAAAAACTGTGAGACAAACATTTCTAATGCTGTCACCACAGGTGATGCCGTGTGAGGCTCTGCTGCCAAGAAGTGTGGTATCTGACCATATCCTGGGGTCAGGTTCCTTGCTGGAGAGCAAAGCATTTAAATGCTTCTGAAATGTCTTCTGTCCTCTCTCCAGGCTGGGAGGTGCCACCAGCTGCCTCTCTCCATCCTCTCATTACCTTCAGATGTGCCTCAGAGAGGAAGGACACTGGTCTCCAACACCAGAAAGAGAAGAAAACTGTCTGAAGTACAAATGTGATTTTTAGGTGGCTGTGGGCCCTTCCCACTCTTGCTCCATCCCCACATATTCCACCCGCTCCCAAACTTGTTTTCACATGTCACAACCACTCCTACTCTACTTCCACAGGTCCCATGTAGTCTTCCTCAGCTTCCACCTGCCTCCCCCTTGCTTCCTTTCCATCTCCACTCACTCGACCTACTCCTGTTCCACTTCTGTGCGTCATTCCACTTCTGGCATGGGGAAGGGTTGACAGCCTTAATGCTGAGCTTCCCCCACTCCCTTCCCTTCTCTCTTCCCAAACTTGCACCTATTTATGTTGATGATAAACTTCCATCTCCCCTTCAGCACTCACTCCCCTGATGGTCCAAAAAGCATAACTACTAATTTTGCTTACCCATCTGGTCTCTGTTTCACAAGCAACCCTCATGGCAGAGACTGTAAGAATATTTTGAAAAAGCCTTAAAAGAGCCAATATTTCCTCAGCCCAGAGGTCACCACTGCATGAAGCCCTGGGGTTACCTTTACAGCATCAAAGACAGACAACCCCAGAGCTAGCATGGGTTTTCAGGTTTGGGGGAGCACTGTGGTGCTGCCAGAGAAAGTAAAACATAGCTTTGTTTCCTCAAGATAACCAATATCAAACAAAGCCAAGGTGGAATAAAAGGGAGCACAAAAGATACGAAGGATTGTGATGAGCTGACAGGACCTTATTCCATCTCAATACAGCTACACCGAGGTACACCTTTTCACATCTGTGGATTTTGACTGGCATCCAGCACACCAGTTAATAACTTCCAGAACAGCAAAACCTTGGATGCTTGGTCAGTAAAGCTTTCACTCCTAGGCATCCTCACGCTTTAATGGAAGCAGATGTCAATTTACCTTGGGAGGTTTTATTGTAAGAGACACTTGAGATGTCCTGAGAGGGTGTACTGAAAGACAGGAATGCGCACAAACACACACACCATCACCTCTCGCTTTTAAATAATCACAGTGGTATGGTGGAAGTTTTAAATCATCCTGCTGCTGAAGGGATAGGTGCACTGACTGGAATGAGGTTGACCCAGGAGACGAATTTAGAATTAGATGCCAAGAATAATATGTCTGTTCTTCTGATTTACAAAGTAGAAAACAAGGTGGAGAGTGAAGAGAGACGGGAAGAGGAGTACCTAATTGCCTAATTAACAGGATTTTCTCCACTGATTATAATCACTTTCAAATTAAAGAGGGTTTAACTGCTTCATAATGAAAAATTTTCTTATGTTTTTTGCATTAGAGAAGTGCCAGCAGTGTCCAGAAGACCACTGCAAGGTTGGAGCTCCAGAGATAGAGCTCTCATTAGTGACCTGGGGCCAAATTTTCACAGCTGACCTAACCTGGCATGACTCCAATGAAGTCAGCAGATTAAATACAACCTCAAGATTCATTCGCCCACTGTGCTGTGGAAGAGTGGAAATGCAAATCTTATCTGGGTGGTTTGGCAGCATCCAAGAATGTTCAATCAAACCACAGAAAGGATTTCAGCAATTATTTTGGAAAAAGATGCTCGGTAAGCCATATGCTATTATGCTGTAAAATGGGAGAGTGGGACATGCTCTGCAAGGCAACAGCTCAAACGTCATGAGATGAAAATTTCATGCTATGCTTCAAACTGCAGAATTTTCATGCATGTTTCTTTGCTGCTGCAGACTGGCACTTGGGCATCCAAACTATGGATTGATTGCATATTCAACTATCAATTATTTGTGTAAGTGACGTGCTACAAATTTGCATTCATTACCTTTCAAGCTTAGTTTGCTGTTGGTTTTTTTTTCTTTTCAACCACAAGCAGGCAATACTCACCAACTCTTCAAAAGCATTGTCTTTGTGAAATTTCACTTTAGTTATGGCAAAATTAAAAAATACTGCAAAAAGCAGCAGGATGTTGCACCATATCTCGAACATTTCAAGTGAAGAACACCCTTGGACACACATGATAACCACAAAAGGGGTGGTATATAAAACACTTTGCTTGCCCTGGTTAGTTTTTTTCCTTATGATAGCTGCAGAAAGATCCAGTGATAGCTCTTTTCCAGCTAAGGAGAGGCACTGGATACTTCAAATTAAAATTTTTATGAGTGAAATGGACTTTCATCTCTTAGATGTGGAATGACCTTATACTGAAAAATGAAGAGCCATCTTTTACTAATGAACTGATGGCTCCCTGCAGAGAGCATAACACCATATCCTGCACTACACTGGATCTTTCTCTTCCTTTAAGGAGCTATCAGAAACATTATCAACTTCCCAGCAGAAAAGAAAATTACCCTGTGAAACTATACTTATCTTTCTCTATATTTTACAATAAAAAGACACCTGTATGCTTGATTTCTTCAATAAATCTGTAATATTCTTATATTTGAAAAACAAGAATACACAAAGACACACAATGCATAGTGCAGATATGCAAATTTTACCCACAAACTTTCACCTATAACTCAGGCATCTACAAGCAAAGACTTGGGTATATCTAACATGCATCCCCACTTCTGAAACATACCTTACTTTAACAAACAGTAAATAATCATGGCAAGTGTTCACCATGCTTATTCAGTAATATATTTTCACTCCTGCCTATTCCCCCCCACACACCTGTAGTACACTGTGGTGATCCCACAGCTGAGATTTAGTGTCATGCTGTGTGAGCCACAGCCA
Organism: Fringilla coelebs; assembly: GCF_963513975.1. Taxonomy (NCBI): domain Eukaryota; kingdom Metazoa; phylum Chordata; class Aves; order Passeriformes; family Fringillidae; genus Fringilla; species Fringilla coelebs. Next base: position 59,691,553 of record NC_140033.1, on the reverse strand, counting down.
CGTGCAGATGGAACATTACGTTCCTACAATGCCATGCAAGGGTCCTGCACCCTTTGCTAAAACATGCATGTGCGAATAATCCCCAGGGAATCAAAGAAAGGCATTATGAATAAGAAATCTCTTCAGGTGACCTAACCCAGTCTCTGCTGGTACAGCATAACTCCCTCGAGATCGCTTCCTATTTACATTGTAGATGACAAAGGCACCTCTGACTGTACACAGAGATGCAAAACATTTCTGAGGAGCACCGAGGGCCTGAACATATCCAAAAGCCAAGTGCACATATCAGTCTTCATAGAAGGCAACATACAGAGGTACACTGTGTAGTGTCTCACATAAAGCATTTCCCCCCAGCATAAAGAGATATGATCAATGTCTGACCGTGGTCTCCCGGGGGAGCTGAAATGACATCTCTAGCTGCCTGTTTATCACCTCCAGTCCTTGACAGCACTGGCAAGGCCATCCATATTGCTGACACTTTCCTCCGCCCTCCCCTCACCGCCAGCCTCGCTGCTATGGCTGGGTAGTCCTGCTAATGTTGCCATTTAGAAGAACAGCTGAGACAGTAGTGCTGATAAAGCATTCCTAAATCGCCATTATCGATTCAACAGGCGTACAGAAACCCGGGGGTGCTCACAGTTTGTCTGTGTACTTGTGAGAAGGAGGGAGAGTTGCAGAGCTCAGAGCTGCCTCCCTCTGTGCTGACATGCCTGGCTCCCTGCATCTCTCGAGCACACACCATCCCCAGGCTGGCCCTGGATGCTGAACACGTCTGCCAAACCCATCAGCAACTTGGCCCTTTGCCATAAATCAATAAGTTCTCTTTAGAATTCTACCTTCCAAAAATATTTACTGTACATAATTTAATATAATACTCTCCTGGATAAAGAGCTGACATGTTTAATTACTGGCTCAAGTGTTTTTCTTCTAGAGAATACTGTACATCCAGCCAGGAACATGGACAAACACAGCAAATTTTTAATCTGCTGTGAGCTTAGGGAGGGAGAAACTTCAGCCCAGAGACTGTCCTCTGACAACGTCCACCCCTCCTAGGGTGAGTTTGGGTTTGGCCCGAGGAGGAAGCAGCATCTTGCCCACACAGCTGGAACAGGTTTTGCCTTGCCAATACCTGAAGCACTTTCAGGAAGAGAAGAGGTGCTGAAAAGAAAGCTCATCTCTTAATCAGCTCAGCAGATCACTGTTGCCATTGATTTGACCACTTATCCTGGACAAACTTCTTGACCAAAAAGCACTGGAAGACTTGTATCACCTCCTACTGCTTTGTAGTTTCAAATACCCAGGACCTCTGTTGATGGGCCAGCCTAATCACACAGAAGTTGTCCACTATTTTTTCCTCACAAATTTTAGACTGTAGTTCTGCTTGAAAACAATTTTTAAATATTTAAACCCTCATTTTCCTTTTGTTTTTATCTTCTATCTCAGCATGCACATACTGTCATTTGTCAAATGTGGCATCCTTGTCAAATGCAATGTCTCCCCTCCCACACTCAAGATGCAAACCTAGAGACTACCACCAGCAACCATGGCTTGGGTTTAGCCCTTCTTCAGTCTCCTTTTGAACAAGTAACCCAGCTGGGGAGCTTTAATTTCAAGGTCAGGTTCAGGTCAGTTCACTTATGCCCTGCTGCCTACTCTAAATTGCATAACCTCAGTGAATCACACTCTGAAGGCTGGGTGGGAACCAGGTATGGACTGCTGAATACAGATGCAGGAGGAGAAGGTTGCATGTGAGAACACTTGCAGGAGCCTCAACAAATACAGCTCACACGTACTTTTGCGGACTTTGACTTCTGAACATCCAAAAGCTCCAAAACTTAAGAAAACTCAGCAGTGCACACAGATACAAATTATCTCACATTCACTTATATGGGAATAAAAATATCCCATTTTGCTTATGCTGCTGAGAAGTTCCTAGTGACCTCTGCCAACTGCTTCCCTTTGATGACCAGGATCAAAAGGCTCTGCACAAAAGCCAGATGCAAAGTCAGCTTTGTCTTAGAATGTTAAGAGATAATGTCCTTTTTTTTCCTGCATGGTACATGTCAGCAAAGTTTTCTTGGGAAACATGTATATCCCACGTCTCTCACATTTTCATGAGGAGGTCCAAGTGATCAAGGTGTGGGCGAAGCAGCTTTTCTTTACGTATAATTTTGTTATTAATATTGCTGTTGCTACTGTGCATTTCTTTTTCCTTATTCTTCTTATTGCTGCTGTCTTTCAGTAAATTGTTATCTCACCCCATAGTCTGCCTTTGTCCCTCTCTGGCCCAAGGAGGTGGGGGGAAGAGGAGTGGCTTCTTTGGAGTTTAATTTCCGGCTGGTGCTAATCCACCACAATCCCTTATTTGAAACAGAACAGAAATTTCATCTTGTTCTCAGAGGAATCCTTTGAACTAACCCTCAGTGACTTCTGATCTCAGTTAAAACTTGGTGATCGCTTCCAAATGCAAATCAAAACACATTTCTAAAGCAGCAGACGTGTACTTTGAGCAGAAAGGTATAAATTTAGACCCCAAATGTTTTCACAGTAGGAGCTTTGTCAGATTTGCTAACAAATTTGCTCTCTCTCTCAATGATGCAGGTATATTCTCAACAAAGTTTGATATTTCTGTGTTTTTTTGGTTGGATGATTAAGGGGTTTTGGCACCATGGCTGGTCTTAGTTGGTCAAATTGGTCATTAGCTTGAACATGGCCTAAACCAAATTGGAAGTAGAAGCGTCGCTTCTCCCTTGCCTCTGAGGAAAGTGGAGTGGTCTGGCACAGTGCTGTGGTGGGTCTGACACCTTGTGTGCAGAGCTGATGTGATGCTGCGCTGGATGTAACGCTGTCACGCGTGACATCCTGTGGTGATGACAACATGCATGCCCACAGCTCACAGAGCTGTGAACAGGAGTCACTACATAGCTCTTGAAGTGCAAGGAATATGAAAGAATTTGGGAGCTTTTCTGCTAAAAACAGTCTGAGACCTTCAGACTAGCTATCTGTGGAATGGACAGAGAAGTTGATGTTACATGCTCAATCCAGTCATGCACCGTGCAATTTCTCTACATGTAATAACAGATCACTCCTGACAGTGCACCTCAGTCTTCATCTGCTATTCTTGTCCCCAGACAGCCTTACACAGAGGCTGCCTATCATACCAAATTTGCTGCTAGTGACAAACATCTCACATGTAAAAATAGCCCTGAACCAAATATCTTTTTTCTGGCCAGTTCCACAGGGCTGAGAGAATACAAATTAAGAACAAACATTTGGATTCACAGCTGAAGTAAAAAATCCTCCTAATCTGTGCACTGTATAAATCTGGTACTCTTATAAGCTACATTCAGACCTGTAGTCTCCAATCACCTCTAATGACCAGTTCTAGAGAGAAACCACAGATTTTTTTTGCTTGTGACCTAACAACAGTCACTGAAAGCAGAGTAGGGGGTTTTACTGTATTAAGAGATCTGAATCAGGCACTACATCAGCTTACGAAACAGATGCAAGATGCAGTCAGTCTATTTACCACTCTGTATTCATGTATCCTTGTCTCTGGTCCCTCTAGAAGAGAACAGGTCTTTGCTCTTCCTAACTGCTGCATACCAGCTCCCTGCTTTTCACACAGGCTAACTCCTACTCTCCCCAGGAATAGCTTATCAGAGTCTCCGGCATTGTTTAGCTGGCTATAAACCAGCAAGCAAGTTCTGTCTCCATGGTGAATGATTCTTTGTCATCTTTTCCTCAAAGCTTTCTAATTAGACATCCTGTAATTTGCAGCTTTTCTATAACATATTTGCAGTGGGGTGGGCGGCTGTTGCGTAGAGAATAAAAATTAAAACATGGCAGTGAATTGGCAGTCTGTAAATAATTGCAATAAATAAACAAATTTTTAATTTTTTTGTTAATGAGACAGGGACTGCATCTCCATTTCAGGCAAGCAGCAAGCAGGTCATTTTATTCCTTCATCCTTAAATCCTCAAACCAATCTGCCGTGACAAGGAACAACACCAGTTTCCACCTGTTCTTAACATTATGGGATGACACGTCCCATTTTGGAGGTCCATCCCACAGTCTGGGGAGAAAGCAAAGAATGGATACAAAGAAAGTGAGACCACAATAAAATAATGTGAAATTAATGTGAATTTAAGAAAACATTCACCTCCAATTTGGAGTTTCTTCTCTAGTCAAGAGCTGATCAAAATTTGTTAGCATTTACCAGTCATCTAGCTGGTTTTTCTTTTGTGAAATGTGCTGCTGATTTCATCTGGTTCCCTTTGGACAGGCATTTACCTCACAAAAGCAATCTTTACAGTGGGTATTACTTATCAAGCCATAAAAACATGCCAAAATAAAAAAAAAGAGCTACAAAAAAGAACCCACACTGAAAGGGGTGAAAGCAGGGGTAGTGGGAGAGAGGAGAAAAGGGAAAAAACAGATCTAATGATTCAAATGATTGCTTTTCCCACCAAAGATCCACATAGCTTAAATTCTTATGGCTGTGTCCCTGCCCTTCTCATGACCACTTGGCCACCCAGATCATGGAGTCCTGGACACTGGTCCAGTCTCCTCTGAGAAGGCTCCTGGGCTGGGAGTGAAGACTGCACTGTCTGGCAGACCTCCTTGGGAATCTCTAAGCATGGAGCTACTTCAAAAGCTAGACCTTCCCAATAGCACATACCCAATCCTGACAGGAAAACACTTTCTACCAGCAATAGTTTCTGTTGGAGTATTCACCCCTATTCAATCAATAAGCTCACTACTACTGCCTTCTGACCTTCTAAATAAAATGTTCACATAAATAATGTGTTTTTACACAATACGTAGGCTTGCATGTACATCATACAGGTTTTCCCAAGCTTTTTTGATATTGCTAGGAATACCGCAAAGAAAAACTGAAATTTCATCTGTGTGTCATTCATTCCCTGGCTGAAGTTGTAAACCACTACTTCTAATAATGCAATCAACTCCACAGAAATATATTGCATTGTCACAAAGACAGGCTTACGATTTCAATTTAGGAATAATTAGATGGAACAGATGTGAATGTCAAGAGTATCTGTGTCTGCAAATTCTTCCAATAATGTGTCTGATGACCACAAAATGTTTTACGAGGTTCAAGCCTCATCCACAGCTAATGGCTCCCAGTTAATAGAAGCAGTCAAAGGGCAAAGAAAGGAGAGGGGTGTTCATGAATATTTATGAAGCAAAATAAGCAGCCAAGATATTCCTTTTAACAGGCTTCATTACTTCTTTCACTCTCCTGATGAAGTAACAGTATTAAAATCCAGGCATTTGAGAGTTTTTCATCCACCACTCACAGACTCATTAAATCATTTAAACATACATATATTTATATCTACAAATGGAAACAAGAAAAATCAGACACAGTCTATTGTTTTTAAACTATTTTGTTTCTTGAGGACAGGACCAGATTGACAGACAGCTTTGTTCTGTGCCTCATTCTACAAGCTGCTGAATGTCTACTGAAAACACTTGAGCTCTCTCAGAGCCATGAACAGAAGATGAGAGCCAAGCTTTCCTGAAAGATGTGCAGCAGCTGGCAGGATTACTTTCTTCATCCTCAAACTAGAGGCAGTCTGGGAAGGTTTCACCAACATGGCTTGTTTCTGTGCCCTCGGGCAGCATGGCTGACTTCTAACAGCAGGCTAATTTCTTGTCAGCTGTTGTTACTCTGTGACAGTCCTGGTGAAAAAACCGATGGGAACAGGCCTGGACATTGGTAGGCATGTAAAAACTTAGGGGGATCAAGGCCTAAAAACCCTTATTACACTTGCCTATCATCAGCAATGATTTACTACTCCAAGCAGGCTGGAGTTGCCTGGAACCGTAGCAGCCTGCTTGTCTGAAGCAGTAGGCTAACACCAGCAAACAGTTCTACAGCTGGACTTTCTTAATCTGGTACAGTCCCTGAATGCCACAAATTACAGGAAGGACTAGGATTTCACCTAAGCATGATGCCAGGCAGCCATCAGCGTATTGGACAGCAGAAAGCAATGGATGTAGGAGTACACTGGCCCTCTGTGGGCTGGATTTATTCACAGCACTATCATAGTTCACCACAGACTGCTGGCAGAAACTGTAAACACCTCAAACCAGGCCTGAAACTCTGAGTTCCTGCCCAGGTCCGTAGAAGCCACACTGTCAGGAAGTGTGCATGCAGAAAACACACTCCATGTGCCACCGTGAGATACAGAAATGTACCTAAATTCAAACTACAGCACACAGAGGTGGGTTATGATTGTAACTGCAGTGTGTCTTGTCCTCTCTGCTGCTCCCAGCTGCACACTCAATGATGTAGAGAAATGGTGCTGCAAAACCAAAATTTTGCAAAACCTCAAGCACATTAATTGAGATAATCTAATTGATACAGAGAATATTCCCTTGGGCTGAAGTTCAAGACCTTGGGAGATGAAGGTCCCAACCAGCACTTCTCTGCCTCCCAAGCAGTCTTGATCCTGATAACCTGTGGAAGGATGAGAGTAACAGGAGCTTCATATGCCCAGCTATGTCCTTGCAAGCTCTAAGGATCAAAGAGAGAATATTTAACAGTGTTTAAAGCCTCTGTATCCTGAGCTTCGAAAATAAGTCTTAGTTAGGTCCAGACTTTTAAATTAGAAAATGTACTGAGCTGCGAGGCTCTCAAACTAAGCTCCTTGATAGCCACCATATAAAATCCCCACATCCTGGCTTGACACTGTTTGTTAGTCCTACCCACTCTGTTCTGGGAAAAAAAAGCAAAAAGGAAGACAGCAAAGGGGACAAAGAACATGGCATCTTCTCTTGGTGTCTTTCAGTGTCTTGGTTACCATGAGGAAGTCCAAGTAGGAATGTTTCTGCGGAGACTGCTGCCTGGATTGGCATGCCAGTGATGCAGAAGGTTTGAAATGGCAGCTTGAGAAAACACTGATTTTTTTTTTCAGAGCTCAGCAGCACATGCACACAGTCTACTGACACAGCCTGGGCAGCTCCTGCATTCACCAAGCCTTCAGAAGCTCCCAAAAGCACAGTACCCACAGACACATTGCTCAGGTCAAGGCAAAGCTCCTCACTGACTTCCTTAGCCTCCAAGCTCTTCAGCCTTTCAGGAGGCTGAAACACTCTTTGCTTGGATTTCTTTCCTATGGACACTTCTAACTACAAAAAATTTGTGTTCTTCTCATCAAAAAGGTTCTACAAGTAATGCAAACTTCTGTGAGAAAATGAAACTTTAAAAATTTAGGTTTGGATCAAATGCTTGTCTACATGCTCTAGGATTTGGCTAATGATTTGTAAACAGAAATATATTCTTGTAAGAAAATACTGAAAACACGAACAAAAGTTAGTTTAGGCTAAAATTAAATTTCCTATTAAAAAATCTCTTGATAGGTAATTTTTCTACCCAGCTCTACCCAAAATTGTATGCATCAGATATGCCATTTTGTCACCTCTTCCACATAGGGATAAGATGATACATCATTTTAGCACTTTCCCAGGGCAGCTTCTCAAGCAGCTTTCAACATCTACAGCCACGTACCCTACTGTTCACACCTTTCGTTTGTAAATCTGTCAGTCTTGATTGCTCCCAAATTATCAATGTCTATACCTTGTTACAAATGTACCCAGGCCTTTTAACAGCTCTTGACCTCTTCTCCTTACCTGTATATGTAAACCACATTAATTCTGGAGATTTTTAGCAAAGAGTAGACAGTTAATGGATATTCTAGAATTAAGTATGGATCAACCCATTTTAGCTTCCTGCTCTTAAATGTGCAATGGCTCAACAAGACATATACACTAAAAAATCTCATAGAAGCCTGTATGGGAGAATCAGAATTGTCCTTCTTGCAGTAGGAAATATTCCTTCTTTATTTAAAAAAAGTACTTCCTTTAGTACATCAAATTTGCTAAATGTATTTTTTTTTGTGTTTGAAACAATGAATTTTATCTTTGTCTTGCATTAGCATAATAAGCATGAGACTCCTGTGATATCCTTGCAGCTATTCTTAATTTATTCCAACAGAAAGGCAACTAGGTTTTCATTCTGCACTTATTCTCATATACAAGAGATATTTTTTCCACATATTCATCACTCCTGAAAGCCACTGCAATCCTACTAATCAGATTACATCACTTATTTGTCTAACATACAACTTTTTGCCAAGATGAGAGGAATAAGCAGCAACCTTTGCTTCAGTATGAATTGGGAGACATTTGGCATTCACAGCTCACATCTGTTACACTACACTCAATACTGCAATACTGCAAATGTACTTAAGTCATTAATGGATTCTGAAATATATACACATGGTCTAAACTAAAGTTCATCCATAAAGTATTGTTCCCAATGCCTGGAAATATTTGGGGTCAAGTAAAGTTGAAGGCCATTAGTCACTTCTAAGCTCTTGATTCCAGTCTGCTCCCTCTGACACCTAGCTGCAAGCAGCGGTGCCTTCTCAAGGACTCATGCAATTTTCTCTATGGATCTCAAAACTGCCCAGAACATTTTAATGCCTTTAATAAAAGTAAAAGCTTTGCCAAATATATTCAAATGGATGCTTTGTAAATTTTCAGCATACAGAGAGAAACTTAAGTTTGCATTTAGACTTGCCATGGCACAACTTTTGGGTTTTGTGTACTGACAGTACTGGAGCTTATTAGGAAACAAATTATTTCCCAGATTAATAGAATGCTGGATGTCACACTGCTACAATTCCATTTCTGAAGGATTTTTACAATGCTCAAGCCTAACAGAATTGTTTCCATAGGGTTATTTGTTAGTTTTAAAAAGGAACAGAATAGCAGAGGAATTTTAAGTATAAACTAACAGTCTGCTCTCGTGATTGCATCTCTATGTTGGGGCATAAAATCTAAAATTGAAACTGTGCAGAAAATTACTATATAGGCAAAACCAAAAACCACTAACACCTCATTATAGAGGAAATTTGGATAGTGGTCAAAAATATGAATAGTGACAAATGAAAACTATTGCTTTAATCTTCAGTTTTAATCTACTAAGGTTATTTTAAGTACCTTATTTTAAGTATTTTAAGTAAGTACATTTGTTTCACTAATACTTTTAAATACTGAGTCAAATTGTTTTCTGGAACAGCTCTGTGGGATAATAGCTGCCCCATGTTTTTTCCCTGATCAGACTCTTCTTCTGTTTAAAAGGAAATTGCACCCTTGTTTTGACAGAACCCATTCCTTTCTTTATCTTGAAATTCTATATATTTTTGAGGGGTTGTCTCCAGGACATAATTCAAGAAAAACTATTTGGAGATCCAGAAACTATCTGTGGGAAATCTATGGTAAAATGTTTCTATTACAGCTTTCTAGATGATGTATCAAAAGTACTCCCCCAACAGATGTCTGAATTTCCTTTGAGAACTTCCTAACTTTATCAGAGCTAACTGCTCCCATTAGCTCCTTTAGAACTCTGTGACATGCAGACAAAAGTGCAGGAGAAGCATTTCCCTACATATTTTCTTACTGGCAAACTTTTATAAACCTGACCTGACACCTTTCAGTTCCAGAAGCTGGAAAGAGCCATTGCCAGTAGCTCTTGTACTTCATGACGTGGGTCACAGCACTGGAAGGGCTTCACAGAGCATGCAGAAGAGAGTGGCTAACCACAGCCACTATCTGTGACTTTCCCTAACTGGACAGGCATGGGGACTGTAGCAGAGATTCCTCCCAGCAGAGACAAAGGATAAATGATTTAGGAAGTGAAGAATCTCATATTAACCATTAGACAGCTGGGTAACACAGAAATCACAGCCCACACTGGTGACCTCTCAAGCCACCAGCTTCCCTTTTCAAAGCAAGTCAGCTGAGAATCTGGCACAAACCCAGACTCATGGCAGGGTGCTAGATGCTCTTTGGTGCCCTTTGGACCAACGCACAGCATGAAGACAGGACCTGCTGCTCACTGGGAGGAGGATGGGCATAGTGTATCTCTGTTCTGGTTTTCACTGCCCTGGACGGTTGCAGAGGTGTGTACAGGGACATCATTGAAGCAGGGTTTATATAGAGAGATGATATTTTTTATTCAGACTAATTGATACAGTTGGAAGAAACAGACCAGCTTTGAGCTTGAAAAGCCTTTTTGTTTTGCTTTCCAGCTATGCCAGCTGAGCTAAGATAAGATATTGTCTCCCTATAAAACTCGGGGCCTTACTTATGTATTTTAGACAATCATGACTACAGAAATCCTACCACTGTTTACTTTAACCCCCCTGTCCCAGGGTCCTTCCTCTTTAGTCTGAGAGTTAATTTTTTCTTCAACCTCCACAGACTGTGTGGGTCCATTCCTCCCCAACCCAGGCTGTTGGTATTAGTGATAAGACCATACAGCATGCAGATGACTCCAATATGTACTATCTTTCTTATAACCAAAATGAATAGCATAGTTCCCAAATTTTTGAACAAAGGCTTGCAGAAGAAAGGAAACACATCAAAGTCTTCCCAGTAACGCAGCAAGTCTTCTACCAACATGTTAATCCCACATGATCTCACAACCCACTGCCATAACAGGCATCCTTGCCTTCCTCAGCCATCCATCCCCTTTCACTGTCCTCTCCCTGAGGGTAGGTGACTGAGAACAAAACCCACAGGCATTTAGTACACCTTAGAATCACCAAATACCAAAATAATGCAGTCAGAAAGAATGGTACCTATATCCATCTGGTGCTGTATGGACTATATCCTATCTTACCAGACATATCTGACTTTTGTGGTGCCATTATCCATGATGCCAAGTTTTGCCCTTGCCAAGGCTTAACCCCAGCCAGCAGCCAAGCCCCATACAGCCATTCACTCACTCCCTCCACCAGTGGGATTGGGAAGAGAATTGGAAAGATAAAAGCTGGAAAACACATGGGTTAAGATTAAAACATTTTAATAGGAAAAGCTCAAGCTGCACACACAAGCACAGCAAAACAAGGAATTAGTTCCTTGCTTTGCTTCCCATGGGCAGGCAGGAGTTCAGCCATCTCCAGGAGAGCAGGGCTCCATCACATGTAATGGTGACTTGGGAAGACAAACACCATCACTCCAAACATCCCCACCCCAACCCCCCTTCCTCTTTCTTCCCCCCACTTTATACTTTAAGTATGATGCCATACGGCATGGAATATCCCTTGGGTCAGTTTGGGTCACCTGTTCCTCCCGCCCTCCAACTTCCTCACAAGTGTGACCAATAAAAAGCAGAAAAGGCCTTGTCTCTGGGTAAGCACTACTCAGCAATACCCAAAACACCTCAATATTATCAACCCTGCAGTACAAATCCAAAACACAGCCCCATACCAACCACTGGGAAGAAAATTAACTCTACCCCAGCCAAAACCTGCACAGGCTGTGACAATTAGTGGTGTTTGGTTATCCAACCACATAATTAAAATAAGCTTCAGTGCATGTAAAATGAAGCTGCTTACTTATTAATAGGTATATCAGGTCATTGTATACATTGGAGACTCCTCCAATTATGTTTGAGACCATTTCAATTTCTCTGTCGTCCGCTAAAGTTTTTTTCACAATACTGACAGCAGCTACTCAAGGGACCTCCCTGTAATCTCCAAGATAACAGCACCACACCTACACAATTACACCACTGAGTAGCAGCAGGAGGCTCACAGGCTGCAACTTCTGCACACCAGAGCCATCATTCACATATTTGTTAGAAGTGCAGGTCTGCCCACATTTAGAGCTGAACACAAACCACATCCCTGTTACTGCCTGTCTCTCTATGGAATTGCAAGTCGTGCTTTCACCTGCTCCAATACACCAGATACATACACATGTACATGCACAGCCTGAGGAATAGGAAAAAGGATTATTAATGTTATTTCACTCTTAATGCCTTAGCAAAAGTTCACACACTTGATGTATGAGGACATATTAAGCATTCATATGATAGCTTGATCAATCAACAGATCAATAGCTCAACTGTCCATCTGTCACCTTTAATTCTTCCAGGATTATATCTCTTAAGACAAAAGACAGTTCTTTCAAACACCTTACAAAAAAGCAGATGTATCAGCTGTTTCTCTGGACTATATCAGTATTAATAATCACAGGATCCCTGTAAGCTTCTTCTTGTCTTCTGCATCTTTTAATTTCTAGCAGCATTCAGTTGCTGCATAGAAATAGATGCATTTGGATTGCTTGCTACAAACACCAAGGATTTTAATAAAGCCACAGTTAAGTCTCTGAATGATGCCCAGCTCATATTTCATTGTTTTTTACAGTAGGTCCTCTGGTAAACTGAATTCTTTAGCTAGATTATTTCACCAGAAAGCAATCATCAAAGACTGGTACTTCCTAAACTACCTCATATCACTCCAAATATGTCAGTCTGGCAGTTACAGGAACAGAGTCCAGATTCTCAGGTCCTCCTCTTTTTTATGCAATTGCTTGCCCTTGAACTTGGAAAAACTATCTAGCCTTGCTCTGTCCCAGTCACTCAGCTTATGGAGTGGATGGCATGGCAGGCACTGCTAACCAGCATCAGCAAAGCTGCACGTGAAAGCCTCATGTCTGGCTTGCAGGAGAAACTGAACAAGGGTCTTGCAAGTGCTGAAGCCATTGATCCTTCTTCAGGCAGACAAGAGGTTACCTGTACTGCCATCTCACCCAAAGGAGTAGGCACAGGGTGCAGCCCACACATGCTGCCTCCATGGCATAAAGGTCAAAGCTCCTACAGTTTTATCTGTACCTACAAACAGTCCTGGCTCCGGAAAACAGCAACATAGGGATGAGATAGCAAGAAGGACAATTTGAAGACCCCTTTCCAAAAGCAAGTCATGCTCTCACGAAGCTCACAGAGTCAGGGAACTGGAGGATCTGCAGAGGGCAAGGGGTCAAAGCAGCAGGAGCTGTTATCACAGACAGTGATATATGAGCCTTGATTCACAGTAAAAGAAGAGTACTTGGAGCAGAGGCTGGCACTTCTCCAGTGCCAGAAGAAAATTGAAACATGAAGAAGTGATGGCAGGTCCATCCATCATATCTGCATTTCTAACCACCCCATTCAGAGTGAAGGGTCCCTGGTAGAAGAAGCTTACCATGTTTCAAGTGAAAACATTCAATGACAAGGATTCTTACAGCAGAAACTGCTGATCCTTTAAGTTGGGATCACATCTTGACACTAAGATCAGAAGACAAGACACCAGAGGAAAGAGTTAAAGTAATGTGGTTCATTTCTAGGGAAGTTGTCCTATGAACAGAGAACAGAAAGGACAAGGGAATCCTCTCCAACGAAACTCTCCTACTCCTGCCAAAACAATTATATACTGTGTTTTTCAGGAACTCATTTAGTCTGAATAAACTTAATGCAGAATTGGCCAGATGCTTAGGTCAGCATAAATTGGTGCAGCTCTCCTGATTTTTAGGTGCCAAAACTCAGTACAGGGTACACCCAAAGTGCCAGACATTCATCATTACTGACAGGACACATCACTGCTCACGGAAGTAAAGGTTTTAGTGCTGCTTCAAGACCCACCCAGCTACAGTACATTTATCTTTCCTGCTGTTCAGTTGTTCTCTGTCTCCTTGAAATTAATGTGCAGATTTATTAAGCTATTGTTGTAGTAACGTACATTACTTTTACTTACTTCTGGAAAAAGTTACACTTCTTTCATTTATCTCACAACACATAGACACTCAGAGTGTATACAATCAGTTTATAAATGCCATGTGACCTAGCTGGCTGAAAGGTGCTCTATGAGTATCATAAATCATTTTTTATCTGCCTTGGCTCTTTTTATAAATATCACGTCTTGGCTTTGTATGTCTTAAATGCTTTGGACCATTTCTTTTGTTTAGGCAGTAAAAACAGCGACAAGAATTTGTTTATGAACAGGGAAAGAAAGACAGGTATTAATATTTCTCTGCTGTGGCTGAAAGCACAGTCCCAACAGGGTCTGAATTTCCAATCTTTTGTATAAAAGCCATCAACAACCTTTTTCACTGGGCTACCTGGGATATTGTTTAAAGCTCAATGCACACTAGAAATTCCATGTAAATTAGCCACCTGAGGGTATCAACATGGACCCATGACTATAATAGAAGCATATTGACATAAAAAAGGCTAATTAACTGCTTCCTTTCTGCAAGTTGCACACTGTACACCGTGCTCAGCACCTTCTGAGCTGCTGCAGACACACCAGCAAATCCCCTCATTCCATGGAGCTCAGCACAACAGCTGCTTAAAAGGTCTGCACAGAAGCACAGAGGAGCAGCAGTATGAGGGGATGAGTGCTCCACAAGGAAAGGGATGGAGAGTTCAAAGTCTATCCCTTTCCTTCATGCAGAGCAAAGCTCTCTTCATGCATGCACCATTTCTGGAAAATCAGACTTGACTTCACATGTTTTTATTCCTCAGTACAAAGTGCCACTGAACTGCAGTAGTTCTATGCAGCATGTTTGGGGCTGATAAGAATAACAGTGCGTGGGGAATTTAGTCCTTCATTTCTCACAAGGGAACACAGACTTTGTGGCATTTTCTAGCTGAAAGACAACCCCAAAGAAAGCTGTGAACTCACAGCATCTGAAGGTTAAAATCAGGCAATTCATCCAGGAAGTTGCACATTCTGATTAGAGGATCTTAAGGTGTTAGGTAAAAACCAATACACTTCCATGAATGCAACTGAAATAAACTGTGAATTACTGAAGTAATTCTCAAGCCGTACAGGCTTGATTGCCTTGTATAGTGATTTGCACTCACACACTGTGAGTATCAAAGGCAGGTGAAAATGCCTGCAGTGGAGACATAGAGGATGCTGATTAAGGGCATTTTATACACACTGCCCTGAACTTAATTGGTATGAAAGCATACTACAAGATAAATAGGAAAAAAATTCAGTCCCCAGAACTCCAAACACATCCTTTGTGGCTATCAAGTCCTTTATACTTGCAGTTATCCTGATATTAATGCTTATTCCTTACAATTTCTTTCACTAGAGATAAGTCCAAAGCAGAATCTGTTCTAAGTCCCAGAAAAATCTGGACTGCCTGGAGCCCATTTTCAGGTTCTCTTGTTCATTCCCACTTTTTCAGTTTCTAGTCTCTACAGTGTTTTTAGACTTGCCTCTTTTCTATGTTATGCACCACAGAAGATGAGCACCCTTTCAGGGTTTTCCCTCTAACTGTTCTGCAGCATCGCCTCTCACCCAGAGAACCTTTATGTAGCCATGAAGGTGACTTAAGAATGAGCAGCTGCATGGGTCAGGTCAGTGGCAATGGCACAGTAAGCCTTTCATTTGGGGTCACCAGCAACAATCCAGATCATCTCAACACAAAATGAAAGTAAAATGACTTTTATGACTTTTTGGTCAACTGTGAAAAAGGAGGTAACAGTTTCACAACAAACTGAAATGTCACAGAAAATAGATAATACAAAACATAAACAGAAAACAGTGCACTCATGTGATGCCAACACTACCACACAATAACAAAACCAGGTCTGAAAACCAAACTACTAACTTCTCACCTTTTATATTCTAGGTAATGCTGCAGGTCCTCTGGTGGGAGGCAGAAACATGCATTTCTGTTGCCTCTGCTGTCCTCATTCAGAAGTAAAGCACAAGACTCAGGGTCTGGGAATGTAAAGCCCATACTAAAGACACCACACAACAGGGAAGAAATTATGAAAATGCAGGGTACCAGCAAGAGAGATTATCTGCTTGTTCCTTCCACAGCTGCAGTCCAAGGAGGAGCAGAACAGGCTTCCCTGTAACATCAGGTTCTGCTGACTTAGCATGAAGATGGATGGACACAGTTCTTGGGTAAAGCTCTTTATGTGTCAGAGAGCATCAGAACCAAAAAGAGTAATTTGTAAGCAGCCAGCACCCCTACAAAGATAGCTCATTTCACATTTTTATAGTCTCCACACTCATCTTAGAGATAACACTTTCCCCTCTGGCTAGGAATTAAAACATCTTTTTTCTCTTTTATTTCACTGGCTCTGAGGAAAAAGCAGTGTGAGAGAGATAATGCTGTAGCAAATGCACAGTGAAAATGCTAAGAGTTAACGAAAAACCCTGACTAGGAATGGGAGATAAGGTTAAGGGCAATGACCTTCTTTTTGCTCCTAAAAATGTAGAACAAAGGTTAGCTGTTCTACTAACCCTGCTCGCTGTTATTTTTTGACTCCTCATGGCCCAAAGGCCCTGAAGCAAAAATATTGCCTCAAATCTCATGGCCTATTTGAGGTGTATTCTTTGAGAACCTCTTTCTTTCATCAGATACAAAGCAGCCAATGAATGAAGACAACTGTCCCTGAAGAAATGAGAGCACCCAGCCACACTGGGTTCAAGGTGCTTGGGGCACTCTGGCAGCCATGAGCAAAATTTAGGGAATTTATTTTTCCCATTACATCCCATCAAATTAACCACTGCATGCTCAGTTGGACTGCTGCAAAGAAGAGGGCCGGAGCTTAATTTCATTAGCCATCACTGACTAAAATTCCAATAAAATAGGATAGGAGAATAATGCTGGAAGGCATACTGATCTGTCTCAATCCTAACATAACCTACATTGTAGCTGACCGTAAAAAAGCAAAAATATCTCACACAGCAACTCCCCCTAGGCCTCCAGACTAATTCTGACTGCTGTGGCCATTCTGAATTGGCTTTTTTATCTTATTAACAGCAGCAGTGATATCTGCTTCCTCTGTCTCAGAACTCTGCTTGATATTGGGGACTTGCTTTCAAACTCCAAACAGCTTTTGTGCAAGAAGCTTGCTTGTCTCTTTTCTTCTTAGATGTCTGTCTTTAAATGAAATTGTAAGGCTGGCAGGACTGGACTGAAAAAAAAGAACCATTAAACCTTGATAATTTTCTGCTAGAAGAAACAATTTAAGCCAAAATGACAGCCAGATCAGGAAAAAAACATACACTTTGATAAGCTGGTAATTAAACAGAAGCTGATGAGGCAGTGTGATCAGTCAACCATGCTGGCCAAGATGGTACTGTCAAGTAGGACAGCAAGTTTTAAAGGCAAATTTTACTCATCACCCTCTTAGAAGATGCCACAGATATTCCACTACAGAGGAGAAGTCATGTACAGAAAAACAGGAAGGATCCTGGTCTTACAAGAGAACCCCAAACACAAGGAGCATGCCATCAGAATGAAAAACTGAAGCAAAGAAATGTTTTTAAGTACTTTATTGATTTTGTCACATGTGTGGTGATGTGTGAGCTGAAGGATAACTGACTTGGAATCCCTCAGACAGCACATTAAGTATTTCAAATGTTCCAGGGCAATAAGCCATTAGCTGGAGCAATCATAAAGCTGAAGACTTGGGAAAGGATGGGTTTACATAGTGTATTTTGTGAGGACCAGAACTGCCCCTGAAGATCTAGGACTCTTAGAAGTGATTATGTGCCAGAGGAGTTAAAGGAAAGGACACTACAGAAATCTGTGCAGAGGAACAGGTTTGAAATCACATCAGCTCAGCCTATGGAAACTGAGCAAAGGCAGGTGGGATGGTTCACAAGATTCAGGCCTGTGAGATAACCCACTCACATTAATTAAGGTGTCAAGATTTGCACAGCTCACCCAGCCCACTAGGTTTGCTAATGCTGCCAAAGCTGTTGCTACCAGTCCCCGTGTCTCCTTCCTCAGTGCCTGTCCCCAACATCAACAAGGTACATGTGGGGAGCCTCTAGTCCAGGGCTGAATCCCCTGCTTGGGAAGGGAGCTCCACTGGCCCCCACACAGGCCCTCATATCTGCCAGAGAGGAGAGTGGGACCAAGAGGTGCCACTGGTATTGTGTTGGCATGTTCAACCACGAAAGAAGCAGCCACCAAGCCCTAGCAGCCCAAGTGACAAAGAATGCTAAAATCCAGCCTTCCTCCATTTTTTTCTTCTTTCCCTGCATGTCTAGCCCTTCCATAGTCAAAAGAGATTTGGCATGCAAATCACTCATTAGTATGCACACCAGAGACTCCCTAGTCCTGGTAGGTTTGAGTGAAAAACACATATGCAGCAACTGCAACCCCTGTGACACTGCAAGTTCAGTATGTAGCTATCCAGATATCTCAGTTATAACCTATCAGACTGATAAAGAAATCAGCTTTTTTTTTTTTAAAGAATTTTAAATAGCACAAGCTAAAAATATAAAAATTCTATTCCTTGTAACAATATTAAGGCTTACAAAGTCTATGTATGCAACAGAGACCATCACAACTGGTCTATTCTCTATTTAATACAAAACACCAAGGCTATAGGACAGGTTTTTCATAATGACCAAACAATGGAAAAACACAAAAAATCCACAGCAATCATTAGCAAGATTAACCAGTGATATTTGACATTACTAGAAATTTATATTGCCTCCAATGGCTACTGGATTGGACATTTGGAGATCACTGATGGATCACAGGGAGTGAAAAATGGAGGGGGAACAGGAAAAAACATAAATGTGGAAGCTTGTGTAGCTTCAAAGCTACAAGGTTCAGTTCAAGTTTCAGACCCTTCCAAATGCACAGGGATTTGAATCTCTAAAATTTAGCTTCAAATTCATAATCTTAACGTCTCCAAAACCTCCAAGGATTTTTTTACTTTAAGGTTTGCATTTAGTCATATGAACTTCAAAACTGATAGAAGTATCCTTGTTGCTCTGAATAGTCTGAATGATTATCCACCAATAACGTTTCCATTAACACAACCACAGTTTCTCTCAGAGCAGGGAGGGTTTCTCACTCTTTGTCTTAGAAAAGCCAGAGTTTCTTGAGTGTTGGCTGCTAAACAATTGATTATTATCCTGTGGGCTTTTCCCCATCCTTTCTTTTATGTAGGCTCCCTGTGTGCCTGTACAGATGATAGAATGTATATTTTGCAGCATGCTGTTTTAGCACATGGCTCAGCATGCAGAGCACACACTCTCCAGTCTGACTGTCAGTGTTCCCAGCATCAGGACATAGATAAATAGCTCTCAGGATAGGGCTTATTAGGCTCCACTGAATAGCCAGAGGAGCAACAGATTCGTGAAGTGAAAGAATTCAGCAGGTGGAAAATACTCATCACTGGATTTGAGCAAAGACACATGTTGCTCTTAAAATACTTCCTAGTAGCTATAGAAAAAGGTAGAAAACCACATTTGAATTAGTTGTCTCTGGCTTCATCCTCACTGAAGGGAAGGTGCATTCTGCAGCACATCTCCAAGTCCTGGGGTTCACTTAAGTGGGGAAACCACTGCAGCCCTGTCATTCCCATCTGCCTCCTTGGTTTACTCTCCAAGGAAATCGCAACAAGGTTGGAAATGACATCTGCTCAAGCCCTACCCTGACAGACAGTTGCAACACCAACAAATTCACTGCAAACAGCTATGAAGAATTCCCAATCCCATTGTTTAGACAAATGGGACCATATCCTATTATTTTTATATTGAGCTCTTTGTCTGCACCCCAAAGGCCTGAAAGTGGTCAAACTGCACATCTTGATTCCTAAGATTCACAACCACTTGAATTCATTGAGTACATTGGAAAGCAAAAGTGGAAAACAAAGGTGATGACCAGGCATTAGAGTACACTGTGGCAGTACAGCTCAGAGCTGCTTCCTGATGGAAAGCTATTTCCATGTCTTTATTTATATAGATATTTATATATTACACTGAATTTGAGAATCTCTCATGCCCCACTAAGTAAATTTGCATGACACAGAACTAACTTAGCACAGGCAGAACTGTTCTACAGAATATTTTCTGTGTGCTTGTTGTTGTTTTGTTTTAAACCTCAGGATTACTCTAACTAGATTGAGGGGGAACTTCTGCATAAAACAGTTCTCTGGACAGCATGTTTGCAGGGTGAGAGGCTAGAAATTTCACGCTGGAAGCATCTGCAGTGGCAGGGACATGGGGGGGGCTCAAGGAATTTGCCTTCAGAAAAAGCTCTACCCAAATGGAGCCAGAGCAGAGAACTGGCTTCTGACAATAAGGGATGAATTACAGCTTGGAGAGAGGTGAAGGAATCAGAGTGTCAGGTCAGAAAGTGAAATCTATGAGGAGACTGTGAAGTGACAAAAGCTGCCATGCCAGAGGCCATGTCATCATCACCTTCTACCACACCCCTGCAGAGGAGGCACCGCTGGTGTCCAGGCAGAGATGGCACCCAACATCCCCAGGGCCAGAGTGAGAAGGAGCCATCCCTGCCTGCCCTCCTCACTGGCATAGTCAAGGGGGTGGTGTCAGGACTGTAACCAGCCCTCTGACACCAGAGCTGAGTGAAGCGCTGCATTCCCAGAGGAGCCTTTGCCCTGCTGCTGCCAGTGCAGAGACAAGCGCACAACATGTTTACTGAGACAGGGAACAGTGGTTTTTATACTAACGCTGTCCCTACTTTGGGCTTTTTATCTTTTTACTGCTGATGCCTGACCTTGCTGAGACTAGAAGTCCCACATTTACATGAAAATGGTTTCATTTCAAGAATTATTAAGTGTGTTTAAATATTAAACAGTCAATAAATGCCAAATCAAGACAAATACTCATTTAAGATGTAAATAGAAAGAAAGGTTTCAAGTCAGCAAAAGCCAATGAGACATGAGATCTCACTCAGGAGAGGGCACAGGCCTGACAACACCAGAACAGATGTCCCATCCCAGAAGCATTGTTTCAACTTCTGTTGGCACTTTAAGACTTTTTAATGTTTTTGTTTTGATTGCAACCCCAATTCCAAATTTACCTTCTTTGAGGAAAGAGAATAGTGATAGAATAGCACACATACAAAATGCATTTTGCCACCCCTACCCCCGCTCAAGTCCTGAGGTGATTTAGAAATAGCATAGAAATCATCTCAAGCCAAAACGTTTAAATGTCCTGCGCTTCATGGATACACAGGATGTAACAGAGGAGCACTGAGCTGGACAGGTTTTGCCCCACCCCTACCAGCTCCAGATATGGTGCAGCATTGCAGGAGGGCACCTGCCAGCTCTGCTACCTTGCAATGGTTGCAGTCAATACCAGGCAGCACTGAACACAGCTGATGTGAAAAATGTTGCTGAGCACAATATTCTTTGCTGAAAGAAAGAATCAACACTTTCTGCATTGCTTTGCCTGTAGTGGCATGCTCATGATGCCTGCTTTCCACTGCTGCACTCATCAATATGGCAAAGCTACAAGACCCTTTAAACTGCAACCATGATTATTTGCACCTTACCTAGCATTGCCTGCAGCCAGGTTTCCTTGAGAATTTATGGGAGGCCTGAAAGGGAAAGATGCTGGATAGAGAAGTGTCATGCCAGAGAAAAAACATTTCTATGAAGGCAGTCTTCTCAGAAAAGGAGTATGGTTAGCACACAATCTGAACAAATTGCTGGAGATCCACACCAAGTTGCAGGTCACAGCTGCACTGGAACACAACATCGGGGTGAGGAGCAGGAAAAAGGCACACAAGGTCTGATTGAAACCCCAGAGGATTGAATTCAGAGGACTTAGGCTCAAGTTCTTGCTTAACAAATCCTCCCAAGGCTTGATTTCCCCACCAGTGAGGTCTGCATGATTTTACATCATTACGCTGAATAGTGTATAAGTCACAATACCTGCAGAAGGTTCCTAGAGGTTCTCTCTTAAGTGTCTGTAAAGCACATGTTTAAACTGCATTTCCAAAGTCATAAACAAATACATAAGGCTTCCTGATACACATTCCAGGTGGGTTTTTTTAACATGAAGGTCACCTTGAAAGCTGCAGTGCAAAGAGATAACTCATTTTATCTCTAGTATCACAGTCCTGCCTCTGCCTGCCATAGCAAAAGATCTTCACCACATGAAAAACTCATTTTTACCTCTTATTCAAAATAGACCTGCCACAGATTTTGAATATACAACCATGATTCAAGAGCACCTGCCTGGCCACATCAAAGAGCTGGATGGGTAGGAAAGTGAAAGATCCCCTGGCACTTTGCTTACTTTTGAAGTAACTTTTGAGAGGCAATATGGTTTTGGAGATATGATGGTGGCTCTAGCAATCAGAAAACCTGGATTCTATTTCTGGCTCTGTCACTGACCTGATGAATGACTCAAGACAAATGACTTCCACATATCTGCCAAGTTTCAGAGAGCAAGTGTGAGACTCACACTCTCCCATTTTCCCCCAAGCTGTCCCTTCACAGCCCCAGCTTCCCACACATTTGCAGCACAGTCATGACCTCAGTTATGCCTCGTGATACCTTATACAAGTTACAGTTTAGCAGCCACCTCCTGACATGCCAGCCTGCTGTGCCCAGGGTGCAGAACCCCAAAGCAGAAGGGAAGGTTCAGTCCTATAAGTCAGTTTTATCAAAAGCACCTACTGCTCTCTCTCCATGAATTAAAGCCAGATGCATCCAGGGAGGCTTTATTCCTGGAACACAACTCATGGACTATCAACAGCAGTGCACACTCAGTGTTCACCTCCACACATCTCACAGATATGTAGAAAGTCAAGAGGTCCACTTCCAATTATGCACCTCTATTTTTTCTTCTGCCACTTCCACGGACATGAACAATCCTCTGGCACAAGGATAACATTTTAATTTTCCATGGTCTGCACAGAAAAAAGAGGCTCCATCTCTCCCAAGGAGACCAAGTGCTTCCATACCTTTATAACTACAAATTCATTTTCCTACCCAGCAGATCCTTCCTGCACCAAACCCTCCCTGTAACCACTGAAGTACATCACTAGTGATCCCATTTCCAAGGGCTAGCACTGATTATTTGCTGAGGGACATTTGCAAAGTATTTTACTGTCACGGGCTTATGTGTCTTCTAATGCATATATCAGAATATATCAGAACATATCAGTACGAAGGGAGTGCTGTCATCTTGGACTGAAAAAATCTATTTGTGAACCACCTATTATTATTATTATTGTTAAATATTATGATTATTTCATCAGTTACTCCAACAGAGGAAAATACGTACTATGACTAGGAGTCACTAGGGGATTCTCTGCCCAGCCTGATATCTGACTCTTTTCTGAAAACAAAGACTGCCTACAGCATATCGATTTTTGTTTACCTTTCACAACTGAGAGGTAGAACTCTAAGGAAACCATTTCTTGATTTTTTTTTTGCACCAAAAAAGTACTATGAGGAAACATAACTACCTGTATAATTTAAATTAGACTTCTATGCATAAATTCATTAATGTTGCTCTTCATTTAGTACTACTTGAAATCAGCAGAATTCTAATCTCCATTGCCCTAGTGTAGAAGGGCAATAGAGATCCTCTCTTGTTCTGAGGGAAGGAAGAGCCTACAGCAAGCAGCAGATGATCAGCCCTTTCTGAAAGCAATTTTAGTCTCTGTGTGCATGATACAACACCAAGAGTGATACCTCTGCTTCTTAAAAATACACTTCAGTTTAAGTTATTTTATGAAAAGTGTCCCCACAGCCCCTGGATGGTAACAAGAGAGGAAAACACATAGCACCAAGTCATCAGCACTATAAATGGAAAATACACAGGGGAAGAGCAGGGATAACAGAACACAGAACAGGTGGCAGAGGAGGAAAATCTCAAAGGGAACATCAGCTGTCAGTGGAAAAACCCTCACAAGGCTTCTCCCACCAGTGCTTTTGTTCTATATGTAATAACAGAAATGCCAACAAAGTAGAGGATATCACTGAATGGGCACCATACATAGAGAGTGATGACAGTGAGCCTGAGCAGTCTAAAAACTACATGATAAAGAGACAGAGAAAGGAAACAGAAGGAAAAAGCCATCTGACAGAAGAAATACTGGAGTTAAGAGAGAGCAAGTTCAACATCCCAGAGGAAGCCAGTTTCAGAGCAGTAGTTTCGGATCAAGACAGTGCCCTCACTTGGACAGCGCCCTGACATAAGAGAAGCTGATTGACTCTCAGTGTCCTTCAGCAGTGAGGAAGTGGGAGACTGGAACAGGCTGAGGAAAAGAGTTCACCTGACTTGGCCCAAAAATGTCTGCATCTAAAAGGCAAAGAAAGTGGGAATTTTCTTTCCTTGTAAGGAAGGACATAACTTTAAGCAAAACTCAAGAGTAAATACTTTGACAGAAAAGAGCCAAAGCCCTATAATTGAGAGGCTGGATTAACCACTCACACAGGCTTCTCTTAAATCCTTGTTATGTGATTCTTATCTCTGAGAGTATGGTAACTTTTTCGCCACAGTTTTTAGCAACCTAAATAATCTTTAGTATTTGAAAATTGGTAAACAGGAGTGCCTTCACCTTGGCTTTAAAGCAGGGTCCACAAGAGTATAGAACAGAGACCATTCATCCCACTAATCTTGACTCACAAGGAGTCAAATAGCAAGAAAACACTCTATCCCAATCTTTAATTCCTCAACATTGCTAAGGGAGGTCTGCTCAGTCCATGCTCCTGCCAGTCCATGGAGCCAGGAGTTCCTCAAGGTTGGAGCTTGAGGTCCTCTTTAAGCTTACTCTGTGCAGAGTCACATTTGTGCCTTAGCTGATGAAGTGTGTACCAGCAAGGATCCCACAGCTCTGTTTTACTGCTTCCTATTTCATGATCTTCTATTTTTGTAATGCTGCCAATCCCAACTCATTGCAGACTACCCTCAGTGGATTTGCAGATTTATCTGGAGAAGCTTCTGGCTGCTCAGTGCACAAATCTTAAACCCTGACCTTGGGAATGCAAAAAAAATCCAATGGCGACTCTGTCAATATTTCAGGTCAATAACATTGCAGAGGTTGTGATCTTCTGGAGAGCAGTGAGCAAAGGCTCCGACAGCTGTGTTATTATGGAGGTTTAGGATAAGGTTAACTATTTACAGATAAAGACCTGTAACCAGGTTAGCTGTGCATGCCAATGAGAAGGAGAGCAGCCTCCAAGATGTGACAGCACTGTAGATCTTCCCCCAGCAAGGCAGCACTCCCCTCCAACAAGCTCAAGGCTTAAGATTCCTTACTTAGAGGCAAGTAAAACAAAAGCACTCAAGAGATAGGCATGACAGAAAGGAGAATGGAGGATTACATGGCTCTAGCAAAGCCACAGGGAACCTATCCACATGAAAGTAAAATGAACAATTCACCAAAAAAATGTACTGTGGATATAGGGTCCTGTTGTCATCCCCTTCACTGCTAGCTATTGATTTTACAGTATTTGTAAGATTTATTCCCTTTTATTTTCACCAGGGGAAATTAGGCTGTCAAGATCTATTAACCCAAAACAAGCCATTATCCCTCTCATGGTTATCACCTTCCAGGGCTGGCTGCAAAAGGCTCCCAGGCTCTGTGTGACAGGGAAGGAAGCTGCTGGCTCTTACACACCCCTCACAGCCACCCTGTCCATCCCACTCAGGGCCAGCTGCATATCCAGCTGACCAGCCTGCAGAGGACAAAGCCAGAAACCTGTGCCTGAAGTGCAATCGTGTCCTACAGTTCAGACAGTCCCATTAAAAAGCACCCCTCTCTCGTGCCCTCGCAGAAAACTAGGAGACCTCCAGGGCAGGCATGGACCAAAGCTATGAGTGCATGCATGGCTCAAGACAACATTGGCATTCACACTCAAATGCAATATGGGTTTTTCCATTTACTTTTTTTACAGTGACTATATCTGGTCACTTTATGAGGAAGAAGCAAGATATCAAAAGAGATACTCCCAAAGCCACAGGGACATAAAGCATCCAAAAATAGAAAAACTAGTTGGCTAAACACCAGAAGGTGCTCTCACCAAATTTTGTTTGAGAAGTGTGCAGACTCCTCAGTGGTAGTTTCTGAGGAGACTGGGGACTAGAGATACATCTGACCTCAGTTGAGGCATTATTGTGGAGAACAGCCATCCTCAGGGGCTGTGTTAATTCTCCTACTAAAATCTCTGCTCTACACATTCAGCATGGGATTTTTACAACCCCTTAAAGTGGTCAAATAAAAATTAGTCACCCTTGGATCAAGACCCTATGCTGTTCCCCAGTGGCAACTATTTCCGTAACAGACTGCATCTCTCCAACTCCAGCTTGCTCAGCACCAGTCAGACACACTAAACAGGAGTTGTGAAGTACAGACCTGGAAATCGGATTTGTGCCCTCTTGACTTCTAGAGCTGAGTGCATTTCCCCAGGCAACAAGGGCATTTTGACTGGTGGAATAGCAGGCACTATGGGACACACTTTTCTTACCTTAAGTTTTTCAAACCACATGAAAAACAGCCTGTGCTTTTAAAGCTCTTTTGAGGCCCACCCAGTTGACTGCAGAGTGAAGTTAATTCACTCACGTACAGTGCCTCATTTCTGAGATGCACACTTAAGCCCAGGAAAAACACTCCACAGTACAGGCTCAGTATGTGATTTTCAGTGCTAATAGTCTGGTAAAATCAAACCCAATTTCCTTTGGAAAAAGGCCACACATCATTCTCCAGTGAGGAGCATTACTGCCTTAAATCACAACTTTCAAACATCTGCCATTACCACTGAAAAGCAGCTTAAGAAAACCATTACCACCTAAAAGACATACCCTCCTCTTTTATTTTTCTCAGGAATAAATAACTAACTTTGGTCTTATTTGAAAGGACAGGATAGGAAAGAAAAAATGAAAAAGCTTTATTTCAGACCAGAAAGCAAGTATGACAGACCTTTGCCAAATGCAGAATGCCTCCCAGGCTCAGTCTGAAAACAGGATTTTGAAATTTCAAGTACCTTGATAATCTTTAATGCAATACTAACTGCACCAGTCCCAGCTAAAAATATTCATGCTCTAGAATTTCTGTCACTTAAAACTCCCAGTGGATATGGGAAGAGTGAATGTGGGAAGTACATCAAGGCAGATGTGTGCTGGTCATTGCTCTGCTAAGAGAAGAACAGCCAACGTCCTCCTAACAGCTGCTTACCAGAGC
Source organism: Fringilla coelebs (assembly GCF_963513975.1). Classification (NCBI taxonomy): domain Eukaryota; kingdom Metazoa; phylum Chordata; class Aves; order Passeriformes; family Fringillidae; genus Fringilla; species Fringilla coelebs. The sequence continues at coordinate 59,664,751 of NC_140033.1, read as the reverse complement.
TGGCACTGCATGCGAGAGCCCAGCTTGGGACCCAACCACTGCAGCCAGGCCATAACTCCTTGGGAAAGGCTGAGCTGCACCATCTGGAGCTGGCTCCTTCCTTGCCATGAGGGCATCTGCATTTTTCTGATGTTCAGCCTCGCTCTGCAGAGATACACACGCAAGAAGCAAAAATAGAGACTGTACATCCTGTGGATATGGTTTGAATTTTCCCTCCTGACAGCAAATGGGGATCAGCCCTCTAAGTTCTGGCCAAAGGCAGGTATGTTGCCAGGCAAGCCACCAAGATAGGGTGTTTCCATCCATGTGATACCAAGGGACAGGGAGACAGGATTAAAAATAAACCTTGTAGAGCAAGCTGTGATCACGTATTTGAGGCTCTATGAGCTGTGAGCATTACAGCCATGCTTATGGATTGGAATTTGACTGCTCCTGCAAAGAAAATGGTGTCCTGGAGTCACTTGTAATGAGGTACTCCCAGAGCAGCCCTGATGGCACACAGAGTGTGTAAAACCCCAGCTGGGAACCTAAGGGCCAGCCAGCACCCCCAAGCCACTTTGTCTTGGAGATGTTTGAGCTAGGCCTAATGCATTGTGGAGCTTGTAACACCAAAGTGCTCTGGGGAGAAAGGAAAGGAACAGTTTCTGACACACCATTCCTCATTTAATTCCCTGAGGAGTGGGATGATGCCAGAGCTGGCCAGAGTAATTAAGCACACCATCTGGGCCTCTGAATCTCATGTATGAATAGACTAAGCCTACATCTAGTTAACCCTTCTGCAACCAGTGAGATACTGAGAGTAGTTACACACTAGGATGGACAAAATTTGGAGTAGGCACAAGGGGGGCAGCTGTAGAGCCTTACACAGGTACACTCAGCAGCACCAGGCTGAATTAGATACTCTTCAGTCCAGCCATGGGAAGGAGCAAATGATCCAAGGATGGACAGGGTACCATGTGAAAATGATCAGCCACAACACTAAAAACAATGGTTGTGATCTTTCAGACTTGTCAGTCAACCCTTTCCAAAGAGTGAAATTATAAAAACCAATGAAAACGACCCCATCAGCAAGAGCTGAGAACTGGGCAGATCACAGCTGCCTCTACTGAAGGATTTCCCAGATTCAAATGTTGCAAGTCAGGAGAGGAGCCAGTGTCCAGATGGTGCACTGCAGAAAGAAAGCAGCAGAAGTCCTTACAAGAAAAACCCTGAGTGAAGGCAGCAAATGGGCCTCCTTGGACCATCAGAAGAAAATCAGAATCAGAGATCATCAGAAGAAAAAAAAACCTTTGAGACTTCTGAAGACACTTTTAAAACCCTTGCTGCATTTTGTTTCACTGCAGTCAGAGAAATAAAATTTGGCTTAATTATCCTAGGCAGAAATTAGATTTCTGCATATAATCTCTCTATTTATTTTATTCTACTGACTCCCAATCCTCAAAAATCCTAAAGGGCCCAGCTTCATGGAGCCACAAAAGGAGCAGCATATCATCACCCAGCTAATAGAGATGGTCATCAGGAAAACCCCAGCTAGAGAGATCAGAGGTGCTGAAAGACTTGTTTACTAAAACAAATTGGTCACATTTGGTCATTGTGAGATTTTCACAATGACTGGATTACAGAAAGTGGAGAAGGCAGTCAGAGTGGAGAAAGCAGTCAGAGACAATCCTACATCTCAGATTATGCAGATTCACAACTAAGGATATGATATTGGTTACATTAAGATACTATGGAAAGACTAAACAATAGACAGATAACATTCAGGATTTAAGAGAGAAAGATTAAATTCTGGCATAAAACTCTAGAGAGTCCAATCTGTGATGGGAACTGGCCTTGAATGTGCAGACACAGACAATGCAGTTCATTCCAGCAGTGACAGGACAACTCAGTTAAGAAAAACACCTATTAAGCCAGAACAGTTTTAAGGTACAACCCTTAGCTGCACCTTTAAAAATGCTTCACTGAAAAGCACCTTGGCAGTGCAAAAAACCACAGGGATCCCTGTGGAAAGTGAGACATGATAAGTACGAAGAACTCAGAATCAACTGAGAAAGCCCACTGCTCTCTGCCTGCCTTCAGACATGCAGCAATGGACAGGCAGGGAAAAGCAAACCAACCAGCTCATTAACACACTCATGACATCTCCAGGCTATGTCATAGGATTTTCTGGCTAATCAAATATTCCTTAGTGATTCTGGAAAAGGAGTTCTAATAAAATATAGAATTTATGTTCTGTTACCACATTGTATATTCAAGCAGCTTTAGAAGCCAGGGAGCAGCTTCCTCCAAGGATCTCAAGGAACACAGCCTACATTTGGAAAGGCAGGAGAGCAAGAGCACCATCTTGTTTCTTTCTTTTACTGCCATGGCACACAAAAAATGCATTTATTTATTTCAATAAGCCATGAAGCTGCATCTTATTCCTTTACAGTCTTGTTCCTTAATATGTGCTCTGCCATCTTTGACATGCTTGAGTGCCTTGGTGAAAGCAAAGGGCGAAGAAGGACAACATGGAGCTGTGAGCAACAGAACCAATAAATGATGTGCAGTAGCAGACACTGGATGCAAGGCAGAAGTATAGCCTGATAGATAAAGCAAACAAGGGCAGAAATGTAACATTCTTCTCCATTTTGCTACTGGCTTCCAGTAATGGTTATGGAGCAGCCCATCTCCTTCACCTGTTAGAGGAGAGCAATAATGCTAACTTACCACAGGGAAGAATAAAGATGAGCAATCTCATGTCTTTGGAGAGTGCTTTGAGAACTTGAAATGGAAGGTATTACAAAACACCATGTCATTGCTTTCCACAAAGGACCACACAGATGAATTAGAACGGGAAAAAGGATCCATGTGCATTGTCTTCATGTGGTGCATCCATGGCATGCCAGGATCTGTTTAGATCTATATTTTATTTCAGCAGCATGAGAAAGGAGATTTAGTGGTAGCACAAGAGCAGCAAATGAAATCCCCAAGCTTTTCTTCATTGCAAGATCTTCCTCTGAAAGTCCTATTTATTGCATTTTCCCTGCAGCAACAAAACCACAGCAGCAGTAGCTATTACTGTTTCCATATACAAACCATATTAGACAGAATTTACAATATTAGCTGTCAAATAATATCCTTTCCTCTACCACCCACTCCTTAATATACAGCCACTGATGTGAGAAAATGAAAATTTGGGTATTGGGAAGGGGGGCATGTCTTCAGGCAGGATTATCATCTGCAGGGTATGCCAGGAAGAAACTCAGAATTGAAAAGGAAAGATAAAAGGGCAAAATCTCAAGTATTTTCTGTGGAGATGACTGTGCTTGAATTTTCTAAGGTATGTGCTGTTAAACTGTTACCAACTGCCTTTTCCAAGTGATGTGAAAAGCTGTGATCTTTATCTGTATTCCTGCAAGAAACTGATTGCTCAAACAATGCACCAATAAAAACAATTGTTTTGAAAATTTGAAAAAAATTCAATTTTTTTTTGTTTTCAACAAAGCATAATAATACATTTCACTTTTACATAACTGCTTTTAGCTTGCAATCTCAAAATAATTTTGACTTTTATTATCATCATTACAATACAGCAAAAAAAGGTGCAGTCCCTCTTTATCAGCACAAAGATGCTGCGTGAGCAAGGTTGTGATCACAAAGGACAGTTGCAGAATTAGGAGTGGAATCCAAGAAGCCTGACTCACAGAGCCATGAAAAAATAGGACCTCATCTCTCATCCTCCATGTGTTTAGCCTAAGTCAATCACATCCTCCAGCCCTGTCTGCTGCCACAAATATGCCAGCTCGAGAGCAAGCACAGCTCACCCTGGAGACACTCCTCAAAACAAGCACAACACATCCACCCTCCCTCATGCACAAACTCTTGCTGAGAACTTCCCTAGGACAGGAGAACGACCCAAACAGCTCCACTGTCACCTGAAGCACAGAGAGGGACGGGATCACCTCTGGCCTGTCAACAAAGATGTCCTGTACCACACATCAAAAGGGAAACCAAGCTGAACTGATGAGCCCAGCAATCCTAGTGAAGCTCTTTTTTGTATAGCACCATACTAAAGCAGTTTATTTAGAAAGAAAACCAGACTGGCACCATGCAGAGCCATTCACTGGGCCCTGCAGAATGCCACCAGATCAAAATGGTGGCACAGTGATCCCTTTTGCAGTGATGTACAGGACCAGAGATAGTACAAGACAGCAAGGGATCAGGATCTATCCCCCAGCCATTTTCCCTGAAGATAAATCTGCTTTCAGATGCTGAAAACCCTCTCAACTCTAAAGCTACCAAAAAAAAAAAAAAAAAAAGAGTTGTGATAGTGACTTGTAGTCCTGTACATGTCCATCCTTTCACAACTACCAGATCACATGGACACACTTGGGAAGGAAAAAGCTGATACCTTCAAAATGCAAAGCTTCTGTACATGAACACACACAGTGAAAGACACCTCTGGTTGTGCTGACAGCTTTGACACTCTCCCAAATTGCTTCTGCAAATGCAATTGTTCATCTTCTGTCAAAACACAAGGAAATAAGTTTGCTCTTTGGTGGCAGTTTCTTAATGGGGAAGAGGAATTAGCATCAGCCTTCTATACAGAATGAAGGTCCACTTCATCATCAGAGACAATTCCACCCAGGACTATGGGATCGAAACATCCACCAGGAGGGAAGGAGGGAAGGAGGGAAGGAGGGAAGGAGGGAAGGAGGGAAGGAGGGAAGGAGGGAAGGAGGGAAGGAGGGAAGGAGGGAAGGAGGGAAGGAGGGAAGGAGGGAAGGAGGGAAGGAGGGAAGGAGGGAAGGAGGGAAGGAGGGAAGGAGGGAAGGAGGGAAGGAGGGAAGGAGGGAAGGAGGGAAGGAGGGAAGGAGGGAAGGAGGGAAGGAGGGAAGGAGGGAAGGAGGGAAGGAGGGAAGGAGGGAAGGAGGGAAGGAGGGAAGGAGGGAAGGAGGGAAGGAGGGAAGGAGGGAAGGAGGGAAGGAGGGAAGGAGGAGGGAAGAAGGAGGGAAGAAGGAGGGAAGAAGGAGGGAAGAAGGAGGGAAGAAGGAGGGAAGAAGGAGGGAAGAAGGAGGGAAGAAGGAGGGAAGAAGGAGGGAAGAAGGAGGGAAGAAGGAGGGAAGAAGGAGGGAAGAAGGAGGGAAGAAGGAGGGAAGAAGGAGGGAAGAAGGAGGGAAGAAGGAGGGAAGAAGGAGGGAAGAAGGAGGGAAGAAGGAGGGAAGAAGGAGGGAAGGAGGGAAGAAGGAGGGAAGGAGGGAAGAAGGAGGGAAGGAGGGAAGAAGGAGGGAAGGAGGGAAGAAGGAGGGAAGGAGGGAAGAAGGAGGGAAGGAGGGAACTATGCCAAATAGACATTATTTCAGGGGACCCATGCACTATACTGGGACTATATCACTACTGGTATTTCTACAGCAGACTGGACTAGGATTCAGCTGTGGGAATAAAATAGAAAGTTGGGCAAGCTAAAAGAGAATCTAATACTTAGTATCCTAACCACCCATCCAGATAACATCAATGTTGCGATTATTTTCATCTCAGGAATATTAAATTGGAAGAAACTTCAAGCACTAGATTCAGGTTTATGAAGGGTCAACATGTGACACTCCCTGCATGAAAAACTTATAAATGTACACAGAAATCAGTGTTGTTAGAACTAGAGGAAGCTAATTTTTAATTTTAATAACTCTAAACAACAACCTTTAAAATAATTCCAAAAATAGATATAAAGTTTTAAAAGGAAGTTTTCATTTAGAAATTAAGTTTTCTTCAATATTTCTGTGGGGGGAAAAAAGAAAACAAACCCCTTTAATTTATAAAGTAATGCTTACAGGAGGTTCCACTAACATATGATACTATTAAACCTGCATAATTTGCTTAACTGTTTATGGAGTTGGTTTGGGGGGTTGAGGGGAGGGAGGGTTTGTCTGGGTTTTTTTGGTTGGTTGGTTTTTTTTGTTTTTCAATTTTTGGAGTTTTTTTCCTAAATAAGCTGCAGGAGGCTGTGGTATGGACAGAAGCAGCACCTTTAGTTACTGGAAAGTTGCTGCCTGTCCATAAAGCCTTTGCATGAGCCAACCATCAGAGGGAAGTACTTTGTTTAAGGAATGTGCAGAATCTGGCACTTTTTGTTGAACTTCATCTGATTGGTGACTGCCCAGTCCTCTAATCTGTCAACATCTCCCTACAGGGTCTCACTGCTCTCCAGGGAGAGCAGTTCCTCTCAGTTTTGCATTGCTTGCAAACTTCCTCAGTATCCCTTCCAGTCCTGCATCCAAGTCATTAATGAAGGTGTTGAAGAACGAAGGGCCCAGGACAGAGCCCTGCAGAGCCCCACTGGTGACAGGTCCCCAGCCTGATGTCACCCCATTCACAGCAACCCTTGGTGCCTGACTCGTGAGCCATTGCTCACCCATTGCATGGTGTGTTTATCCAGCTGGGTGCTCACTCAGAGCATCCAGCCACCCAACAGGAGGAGGAACATGGCCCAGCCCGGGCCAGCCAGGCAGTTATTCCCCCAGGAAACGAAACAAACCCTTTCCCTCCATGCTGGAGACAATACCAGTACTTCTTTCACTCCAAGGAGAAGTATCACAGGGGGAAGTTGATCCAGTATTAGCAAAACAGGTTGGACTACCTGCCAGGGACACATGAACTGGGGCCAGAGGAAATTAAGCCATAGAGTGCAGCTCCAAGTCACAGCATGGGTATTGCCCCAGCAACATCTGGTGCAGTTACAGCCCTGGGTTGCTCAGTTTAAAGAGGCTATATTATGCACTTGCCTGCAAAGATTTTTTTTTTATTACCTCTGTCCATTTCCCACAGTTATACAGCACTTTACATTGTAAAATGCCAGCATAACAAGTGACATCAACCCCTTCCAGAAAGTGTCCCTGATTTTTTTTACTCCACATACAGTCTCCAAATATCATAGTAATAAGTGCTTTGTAAAGGGCAATAAATAGAATCTACAGATTTTGACACCTGGTAGTGTAACAGGCACTTTTCAAAGATGAGGAACATCAAAATGTTCAGCAAATTGCCAGTGTCTGAAAACCTAATTCCCTAAAACAGAACCTGATGTAAAAAAGGCATATACTTTTGAAAGCTATTATCACTCACAAATCCCTTCTTTTGACCAAGGCAAAGATACTGAGCTAATGGATCTTTTATAAAATACACTTCCACTAAAAGGTTTTCTTGTGAGAATTTCAAAGCCATTGCAGGTACAAAGTCCCTTACAGAAATTACTAGTCTAGACTGAAAGACTCAATTCTTAAACTGAATCATTATTAATTTTTTAAGCGTCACTCTCTCTTTATTTGTGTATCAACAAAAACAAAATTAAATGCTTTATGAAATATTCAAAGGCTTGTAAAATCATACAAGGAAGACATTTTGACTTAAGCAGTGGTTAACATTGCTAAGTGACAACAAAGTATTTATTCATCCATAAAACATGGATAACATCTTGGGACAAACAAGCAGTGATATTTTCTCAGGCATCAGTCACAAAGCACAATACTAATCTTACTTGGAACTGAGTATTGATGTACTAGATGCGACAAAGCAAAGCATCACCCACAAATTTTGCAGCTCTTATAACTGCTTTCATCCTTGTTCTGTCAGGCGTCACATGGCACAGTTTCAGAAACAGGACCAAAATTAAGGAATATTTAAAGCTGGCCAGTGTGTAGGAAAATTCCTCCCTGGGGTGCCAAGTGATTCTGATATGCCAACTGAAACAAACAACTTCCACTCCTCATTGCAGAGGGGAAAAAAAAACAATGACAAAAAAGCATCTACATGTTCACCCCTTTAGTGCAGTACCTGCTGACCAGCAGTGTAGAGACCCATGGTGCTACCAGTGAAATCTTAGTGACCAGCCCTCAGACCTGCACATCAACAAGACACCTCCTGACGTGTCCACAAGCTACGGTTGCATGGCTGCCTTCAGACTTAGGTGGAAGCTGATGACTCATTTTCATAATTTTCATTCCAGATAGGAAGAAAAGTGACTTCCTTTGAAAAAATCAAGAGTGTGAAACTGGAGAACAAATACAATCTGGTTCAATTCAAGCCCCAGGAAATAAATAGCTAACAAGTTCATTTTACCCATGGAATAAACACATTCTTACTAAGAAGGAAAAAGTACCTTTCATCACAGCTCAGAACCCTGAAGGTGACGTGTAAAGGGATAACAACCTCAGTTTTGAGTTCTGTTTTTTATTGTTTCATGAACTATGAATTATTTTTTTTAAATGCATTTACATTTTACAAGGCCTTTTCCTGCTAATTTCTTACTTGTGAAACCTGGTTATTTTCTGGAAGATGTTATAATGACGTGAGAAAGTGTGAAAGGTTATGTATCATAAGTCTAAAGCCAGGGAAACTCTGAGTTATTAGCAAATGGGATTGCAATCAGGCTACTAAAAAGTTTGGGAAATTAGGCAGTTGTAGTTAGGATGTGAGTTCAGCTGTGTGAAGAAAGCTCGTTGCTTAATTTTCTTACTTTCTAATATCAGCATTTGAAGAAGAGTAACCCATTTTTAAAGATTGTGCATCTTCAGTTGTAGAGAGTTATAACCTGCTGCTGGCCCACCAGATCATGCACTTGATCTCAGGATCACAGGCTGAACTCTGGAAATGCCCCAGTGTCCTTCAAGAAGATCAGAAGTTTTATTTCTCATCTTTGCAGAACTGCTTTGAACTATCACAGGCAAGCTTGAACATTCTATTGACAGTAGACCCAAAAGCTTTGTAGGACAGTCAAAAAGCAGCGCTGAACAGGAAGGACACAGTATTGCCAGCAGCAAGACATGCCAAAACACTAATACCACCCAAAATAAGAGATACTACATTTTTACTACCTGATCAATTTTTGCATCAGAAAATGTATCTATGCTGCAACATAGGATTTACGCTACCACTACTTCCCAAAATCTTTATAATTGCTTTTTCATGAATTCCTGCATTTTGTCTGCAATGCAGGAAACACTTGCTCAAGACTTAAACCAATTGAAGGAAGCTGGTTTTGTTTATATCTCTCTTGCTTACCTAGCCTTACAACCTTAGGCATTTGCAAGGTACAAGTTTAAATAAACTATATCTTTTCCAAACTGCAGTTTGCTAATGACCTTGCTTTGCCCACCAGAGACTTTTCACACAGCTCAGCATTTAGTAGAGGAAGCAAGTTCATGAGTACAAGTCGCTAAAAATCACATCTCTGTGGTGAACCACAGACAGGCAGCACAGAATAAAAAGAATGATGTTGACATATACAACAGGACAGAGCTTCTTCAAGGCTTTTTAGCTTTGTAGGCAAAATGTACATATTTTGAGCAGCAACCAAGAAAGTTTGGGGTTGGGGAGTAAGAAGCAGTGGCTACCAGAGGGGTGAAGAAAGCTGGGAATAAGATGAAAGCTCTTTGGATATGGTGAAACAAAGAGCCAAGAGAAAATAAAAGTTTTAAGAAATCCCTTTATTTGTATACATTCTGCTCTTTCCTTTGGCCCTCTCCCCCTATCCCAATGGTCTGGGGTACACAACACTTTTTTTTTAGTTTAACCTGAGACCCCTAATCATCTGCTTCCAGTCCACTTCCACCACAAAGTCTCCTCCTCCAACCTTTTTCCCCCCAACAAATCTCTTTTCACTCTCTCCTATTAGAAAGGGCGTGAGAGGAGTAAAGGGCAGGGCTGCCCATGAAAGGAGGAAGGACAGGGCTGGCAATAACTCCTCTCTTGCCTGTAGGGCAGAGAAAGGGCAGGATCAGGAGGGGCAGAGCCTCCAGAGGGCAGGGATTCTGCTCCACTTATGCCAGGAGTGGAGCAGGAACAGAGGTGGGGACTGTGATTTTTTGCTGTTATGAGACACAACAGAGCAGTTGCCATCCCACCTCCCATTGACCCTTGCCTGGCTTCCCAAACAGCCAGCCTGAACCAGCACAGCTCTGCTTCTGGGGTGGCCTCTTAGAGCAAAGGGTCTGCTGGAGCAGGCTGCCAGGAAGGGGACCAGCCTGGTGACAGAGGGCTGGATAAATCACTAGAATAAAGTATGGCAAGGCAGGGGCTGGAATTGCAGAGCCGGGAGGAGCTTCTAAAAGGCATTGCAAAGCCTTTTAGAGACAGGGGAAGGATGGAAGAGCTCCTCACCACTTCTCAAGAAAATCAGGCCAGCTGCCATCGCAGCCAGGCTGTCGTCTCCCTGGGCCACCTCTGGACAGCCTGGTTCACTCTGTATTCATAACACTCTGGCTTTGAGGGAAATGCTGCTTCTGCAAAGCACCCCATGGTGCTGGGTGGGCCTAATGCCAAGCAGAGCTTGTCAGGTAAATTCCAACTAATTCTGGGCTCAAAAGTAACATATCCTGGAAGAATGCCAAACCATCTCCACAATGGGGACTACACAGCACAGGAGATAAATGGACAGCATACTGAAACAGAATAAATCCAACCAACGGCAGCTGGACTACAAGGAACCCATTGGAAAACCTCTACTGCTCTGATTGAGCCTGGCCAAACAGTGCTGTGAAGCAAACCCTGCCTGAGAAAAAGCTATGTAAACAGAGCTTGCTGTGAGGAATGAAAAGGCAAGCAAGGGTAGTAAGAAGATAGGCAACTTTTCCAGCAGCTCTTTCAAGTTTGTGTGTGTAGAGAGAAAATATCAAGTGCTATATTCCAGAACTGGGGCCTAGGGATCAACTGCCATCTCATCACAGAGTAGCTGGCTCCAGCAATGCTGTCACATTAGCTTTTAACTGCTCCTTCCAGCTCTACAATTGGTTTGTTTTATGAGATTGTGTGAAATGTCTAAACTATATGGGACTCAATTTCCTTAGCTCCAAAATACAGCAGTTTCTCTTCATTGGGACCTTGAATTTCTGTCACTCTGTAGCCTGGTTCCCCAGCTTTACCCCATGAACACACATGGCAGCCTAAGCCCTAACTGCTTCCCTCTGATGAAGGTTCAGTCTTCTGTTCATGCTGCTATTGCCAAAACAGGAGAAGAGGGTGGGAAAAAATGAGAGAAAACAGATGCTCTCAAAGTGATCCAGGCTGGGAGATGCTCCCACTGCTCATGGCCCTTGGGTGACCATCTTCATGAAGGGAGAACATAAGTAGTGGAAGAGGAGAAGGAAACCAAAGATGAAGAGAAGACTTAAGGCAGATATTGAAAGACAACAGAACATAAAGAAATGAGGAGATGAAACATAGGATAAGCAAAAAGACAAAAAAAAAAAGGAATACAAGAGGGAGTTATCTCCTGAATTGAAGGTAAGAATATGGCCATCCTACTTCATGTCAGTGCATTTCCCATGAGCATCTGTGAAGTACGTGCAGGTCATTTTCAATACAGATAGTTTTCCCCTTGAAGGGACACGTCTCCTAAAGGACTGAGCACAAGACAAAAAGGATTCACAATTTCAGTACTAGTGCCCCTGAACTAATCACATAACTTTTGTACCCCAACCTTTGCATCCCTTGCAAGAAATTGAGAAAATCTCATTATCTTCACAAGGGATTAGTGAGCCCAAATTCAACTTTTTGTTTCCCAGGAACCTAGATGCCAGTTCTTGGCTTCAAACTTGTTACAGAACAGCAAAAATTAGTTGACCTGTACTGAAAAATCAAGGGACCTACTTTACCCAGACTTAATACAGTCATACCATTAGATGGCCTGAAAATTAAACAGATTAGCCCTAGGTAGTGCTAACAGATGGCATGGCAGAGCACACACATGGCAGAGCAGCAAGGCACCACTTGGTCATCTCCCTGCTCTGCTGTTAAACTTGTGGTGCTTCAAAGTTGTATTCAGCAATGGGCATTGGCCCCAGTTTGCTCCACTGGCAAAGTCATCTTTGCCTGGGAATAGGACAAACACTGAAGCCTTGTACTTGTCATGCAAAATAACACATCTCAAAAGCCTCCCTGGGACTCCTTGTTATGGTTCCTGCTAAAGGGACTGTAAAGTGAAATCAATTAATACCAGAAGCAGCAAAGAAACTCAAAGAGACAAGGAGCAATTAAAAATGCCTGTCAGAAAGGGGCAGAGAAGGAAAAAACAACTTAAGCCATCATTAAAGGGTTGCAAGAACACAAAGAAAGGAGCACAAATCCCCTTCAAAAGGAAACTGCAGATAATTTTCCAAAACATCTCTTGAGAAGACATGGTCTATAAGTTGTGGAGCAGCCCTGGAACCAACAGTGCTGAAGGAAGGGAGCACCTCCTCTCTAGCCAGGATGGCCTGGTGGCCCGGCAGTACAAGTAACAAATATTCAAAGCAAGTTCTGCCACTTCTCCATTTCCCTCTGCAAACCCTCCCCCCTCCTCTCTACCTGTGCCCCATCAGAATAACAGAGCACAAGAAGTCCTGCCAGGGGCAGATTCATTCCCAGCTTTCAGGGCAAGCACGATGACAGGCTTTTACTGGACTGGGAAGCAGCAGTGCTGTGGCTATGGGGTACACAGGCAGTTCCTAGGAGTGAAGTGCACCGATTTTCCCTTCGGAAGAGGTTCTGCGCGTTGCCTGCAGCAGAGCAAGTGCACTGCCATCTCGTGGTGCTTTGGAATGACTCACGCCAGGTAAAAAGCCAGGATAACCAGCAAATGGGGCTCACACTGTATTTGTGCTGCGGCCCGAGCAGTCACTCCCGTGAGCAAAATGCCAATGTGGGTGATGAGCACACAATCCCTGCCTTTCCCATAAGCAGTGGCTCGAGGCTCCAGAAACAATTGGTTTCAAAAAGATCTTATTTCTCTCCCCTTCAGACAACTCACCAGATATGCACCCAAGCAAACACAGCTTCCATTTCACACAGAGATCCCACAGGAACCAGGACAAATTACATTAATTTGGGCAGCACCATGAGGTGGAAATACTTGACAACATAGGGCAGGCAAGCTGTGTTTACCCCAGGTAGCAAGTGATGCTCTTCTCGCTGCCCACCGACCAGAAAACCTTGTGCTGCAGTGTGGCACAGCATTAAAGGCACCTCTAATCAGTTCTGATTAAAGCCCAGGATCACATGCATAATCCAAAGCCCTAGAACTGCACACATACTGTGGAGAAGCCTTTTTCTTTTTTTTCAGGCCAGCACTTTGCTCATCTGAGATTGTGAAGATCCAGGGAGCTAATATAAACCAGCAGCAAATAGGGAACAAAGACCTTGTGTATAAATAGCTCATCAGTACATAGAGAAGCTATGCAAAAGCAAAAGGAAGAAGACTTGCACATCTTATTAAATTTCATCCAGCAAAAGTAGTTTTAGGATACAGTGGTAGTTCCAAAGATTTTGCAAAACTACTTCTCCTCCTCAAGATCAACACTGGATGAATGGGTGCACATATGCTTTGGTTATGGCTCTGTTATTTTAAGCTACTGGAATGGTACTAAATCCCAAATTAACATGGCTTGGACACTCCATTTCTCCTCCATACAGAAACCTGAATTCTGACTCACAATTAGCAAATGGAGATCATTGCTGCCCCTAAGGTGCTGTGAAAACACACCTGCCTGCTCAGCACCAGTCCTTCTAGCCTCTGCCCTCCTGTGGGCCAGCAGACCTCCCTACCAGAGAGCAAAGGTAAAATTAACTCCAGTTCTGTGGTCAGTGAATTTTAAAAGCCAAGTTTCAAGAGCAGGAAAAGTTTTCTTTGGTTAACTGTGACTTGGCTATTAATTCTCCACAAAACAAAACAAAGACTAACTCTGTCCCTACATTTCTTCCTTTTCCTGCATATGCCTAAGTAATCTTTCCTAGGTAGATGCTATTCCACCCTTGCCCCATGCTCAGCCCAACCATGACTCCAAGCGAGCTTTAGAGATAGGAAGAGCGAGGCCACTTGACTCTACAAAAGGCTGTAGAGATGCTTTGGTTGTCTCTTCACCCCTTCATACACATTCTTCACTCTTAACTTTCTCATTAATGTATTGATATAGTTATTGTTTCAATGTCAAATATCCACATGCCACTAAAACAGTCAGTCAAAAACCTATGGTTTGAAAAATCTCAAAAAGACACACATGAAAAATAACAGGCGGCACAGGTGTATGCTTAAAAAGGAAAATCCTAAAGTAACATTTTAAAGGACCACCTAAAGAAGCCATACATTTTTTTGTGCCTCTTATGAAAGAGGCAGAGACAAGAGAAAGAGCAAGAATCTGAAAATGAATGGAGGAATACAACTGACCAAATTCCCTCAGTGCATGCAGGAACTCACCTGCACCCCCATACACACTCTGTGAGGGATCTCCACATGATCTTGAGCTTATCAGATGGAAAATCCTACACCACCTCTCATACAACAGACTTTTAGGGTAAGGATTCCCAACATTTCGTGGCAATTCAGCTGGAAAGAGACACAAAGCCTCATGTACCTCAAGGGTGCAAACAAATCAGCAACAGGATGGAAAAAAATTCCATACAGCCTCTGAGTCTCAACAGGTTTGCAGCCAGAGGATGGAGAAGAGGTAGCTGTAGTGACTTTTATTACAGTAATTCTCCTCCTTACTCAAAGCTATAAAAAGAAAGCCAAAGGGAGGATGAGGATGGTGGCAAAGATTTCCAAAGCTTACAGCAATTTTAGAAGGTGCCTAAATCAGGCTCAGGGCTCTAGCACCTCTCAACAATAGTTTAAAAATCTATAGAGTGCAATAAAATACAGAATATAGAGGAAATTCTCTTCTGGATGCACAATCTGACCTTTTATTACACATTGTCCCTGCACTTACATTTGCACTCATGTGTGCCATATTAACAAATACATATATGTACACAAAGGTTTAATAGACACACATATACATAATGCTGACATTATTTCAAAGTTTTAGTAATCTGCAAGAATGCCATGAAGTTAAATCAGGTGGAGCTTGTTTCAATATTGCTCACCAGACAAAAAAAGTTCAGGTGACTCCCATCAGAAAACAGGCAGTAAGGAATATCTACATATTTTGTCAGGAGTTTATCCTAAGCACAACTCAGATTTATGGATCAAGTCTCTTGGTGACCTACAAGACACAGACTAGCCACTAACAACTCGAATGTGCAAGATCTACAGGGTGGAGTTCCTGTTCTAAAACCTTCAACAGCTGTTTGCTCGAGGCACAGAGGAAGGACATGATGCTGCAGTGAGGGCAGTGCCTTGCCCCAAAAGGCTCTGTGGCTTTGCCCCTTGTGAAGGCTGGAGGATATGGACTGGAAAACACCTCAAGTAAATATGTATGTCCCTTCATATTTAATAGTCAAAAAGGAAAGTGTGGAACAGACATAGCTTCAAGGAGAAGATTAAAAATTTGTCTGCCTGGCAGAGGTTACACAGAAGGCTAAACTGATATTTTTGGTGTCCTACTGGCTCATAGGCATGAAAGTAAATGTCTTGGTTTAGGGGGAGTAAGTGGCTGTAATCCTTTACTGAAAGTGGTTCCATTATATGGGCTCAACATTTCATTTAATTTAAAACTGTCACATTCAGGTACAGGTCTTTATGCTTTTTGCCTTGTTCATTTGATTAGATATCCAAGTGAAAAACTGTGTGCATGGATGGCAAAACAACACCAATTCAGAGACCCATGTGTATGAGCAGCCCAGCCTTGACACAGCAAAGCCACTTCTCCTGCTCTCACACCACTGCCCCATTGCACATCACATGGGCTGTGAGCCTCTACAATAACCAGGGCTGGGAAACTGGGTCAGAAAAAATAAGGATTTTTTTTTTCCCCCTCTGTGAGTCCTTGCTAAGGGAAATCTGCTCCCTGATCCAGGTGACTGTACAGACACCCAAGGTTTGGTCTGGCAGCAGTGAGGAGCTGGCAGAGAAGTGGCAGGAAACAGCACACTACAGATAGAAAGATGCACATCACAGGACTTGAAGTGACAACATCACGAACTGCACAGTGCCTCTGTTCCATATGAAGTAGACTTCATAGCCTACTTCCAAAACTTTATACTATCATATATTCTCTATGTGCTCCACGATAAAAAAGGTCTTTTTAGAACAATACAAAGAGCTTCCAAAAGTGCTGCTAGGACTGTATTACTCCTTTTTTTCAGCACAAGCACCAGGTGCCTTAGTTACAACCACCCCAACCACAGAGGGCTCAGAGGGAGCTGTTAAAAATGGGGGGAAAAGAAAATAAAAAAAGGGGCATAAAAATTGCTTTCATATCTAAAAATATCTTAAGTCTTATCTCAGACCTTCTGAAAGCTGTAGGAGTTTTCCCCATAGGAAAAAGAGGATGACTTCCCACACACAACTCCCATCTCAAGCTTTGCATTGCTGCAAGTGACCTTTCACCACATCCTATTATTTTGTCCAAAGGATCAAGCACAAAATGATGACAGTTCCAGGCCATGTTAACTACCTGGCACACACACACCAAAAAAAAAAAAAAAATCATGGTAGGAAAGGAAGGACTACTCTGCCAAGCTGATTATTTTTTATTTAGTGTCAGTATTTAATTTTTTTAAGATGCTGGAATACCCTCAGAAAAAATAAATTACTGAACAGAAGCCAGCTGACACACGTATTTAATTGGTATCACATGACTTCTCAGTTTAATATCACCTCTACATCTGTGAGGGGACATTCATGTGCATCTAATCTACAACTGCTGCCAAGAAACATTGAAAGAGTAATTTTCTCTGTTTATGTAGGTCCTATGTTGTGTTATCTTTTCCAGCTCCAAAACAAGCAGAGGGAGCATCTGCTAACTGAAAAAAAAAAAACCAAACCAATTCCCAGGGCAGAGGAGACATTATCCAACATTGTGCAGGTGTTTCAAATAAGGTATTAAAGCCAGGTTAATTTTACACCTACTGCAAACAAAGAAATATGGAAAAACATTTAAAATGACATTCATATAATGTGTCTCCGTCCCACATATACTTCATGGCATAATAGCAAAGGATGGGAAAGTTATTTAAATCCCTCAAGAAAGTTGACAAATATCAGAAAATATTAAAAAAAAATGCAAAGTGAAATCTTACATTTCATGCCAAAAATCTGGCTCCACTTATTAGCTCTCTCACAGTCATTTAGACAGGGGTTTCAAAGTTCCCTTTACATCCAAAAGCCAGAATTTCACTAGAGCTGCAAAGCTGCTCTTTAGAGCTTTTCTTTCCAGCTGCCCAGCTGTAATCCAAAATTCAGTCTCAAGTGTTGCATTTTTACCACCACTGTGTATTACATTCATCTAGGTAAGAAATCAGACTGAAGACCGTGGTATCAGTGTGCCACTGTGATTAAACTGATTCTTATTTTTGTTCTTTCAAGACAGTGTTACTTGTGGGGAAAAATAAGTAAACCAGCGCTGCTGCCTCTTGGTTTTGTCTCCTTGGAACAGTTGATAAACACAGCTCTATTTCCCTGTGCTTCCAAAGCCTTAAATGCCAATGTAATTCTAGTTTGATTTCTGCTATGTCCATACATAAGTATTACTACCTGTTGGTCTGTTCCTCAGACTTTTTGAGGTACCTGTGACAGTAGAAGAGCAAGGAGAACTTGGATGGAAAAACACAGATTTTTGTTAGACCAACTGATAGAAACACCAAGATGCAGTCAGACACACAAGGAAGACACGTGACCTCTTCCTAAAAACATCATCTCTTCTTGCAAGAGCTGACAGAATTCTATCCTGAAATCATTATGCCTAAAATGACAATATCAAAAGTACTTGGGTGCTGTTCATAGATTACAGTCAGATCACACTCACACACGACTGCCTATGGTTAAGCACTTGCTTCTGCCTTCATATTCACAGCTAGAATTTTTTTCCAGCTTCCCTTTAGGGAAGTTTTCAATGAAATGGCAGATGCTGCAGCAAAACATGAAAGCAGCAAAATTTGGATCTTTTCTTGGAGTACCACTGGAAGCTTTCACAGAGGATGCTTCCCACTGCCACACTTCATGCGCTGCCTCTCCATGATGGACTGTGTTTGTCCCCCACAGGGTCATACCTGGGCTCTCTCTGCTGCAATGCACTGAACAGCCGCAGCTTTCCGCCAAGTCCTGGTGGGATTTGAGACCATAGAGCTCCCCCTGCACATAGGGCAAGGCTCATCACACCATCCACCCATTTCATAAGCACAGCCACAACTTCAACTTGAAGTTAATGCAGGCCTGGAAACTACAGAGTATTGAAGTTCTTCAGTTTTTGAGTTCCCTCAACAGAAAAAAAAAAAGTTGCATTATCACCAAATACTATTTCTATTTAACAAAATAAGAACAGACTTTTAAAAATCTCTTTTTACAAGTCTGATACAATGAAAAGAAATTAATCAAATTTAGAGCAAATTGTTTTGATACTTAGATATTTCACTATTTAAAGCAAATTTATCGCTCCAGTTCTGACCAACATCCTAGAAAGCTGTGCTTATGTACCTGAGAGCAGAATTCAGTCCCTACTATCCAAAAGCTGGCTAGATCAGAACACAGGGTTAAGATACAGGGTTTGAACCTAAGGCATGCTCACACAGACAGATTTCTTTGGTAATAACTCAAATGTAAGAAAATTAAACTGAAACAACTTTATCAATATTTAATATTATTTAGCACTAGAGATTTATATCTTATCAACTAGACCTACTCCGAAAATAACTACAGTTTATGGACTTCCCCGTATATAGTCACTCAGCAGACTGGAGTTCTGCTTCAGGTTGAACTTCTTTTTATTCTACTCATCCTTCCCCAGTTATGTTCATCTACACTTCTGCACTATTTACAGGACCTTCATTTACATAGTATTTAAGTACCTTGTAATAACATCAATCAGGGAAGCAGCATTTATCCTGATTCTACAGAAAACAGCTGAGGTGCTGCAGTTACATGGATTGCACACAGCCACATCAGCAGTCATCAGTGATGAAATCTGGAACTTGAGGCTAAAATCAAACCTGCACACTGCCTCTCCCTCCAGCTCATTTCTAGGAAGGTAATTCTTTTTTATGATGCCAGTTCCCTGGTATCCTGATTGTCAGCAAGGTATGTTATCAGCATGGTTTAAAACTAGTGGATCTGATAGCAACAATATCTGTCCAGCTTATCAAGTGGTAGTGATTGACACCCATTACCTCAGGGCTGAACATAAGCTAAAGTTCCTCATCCTTGAAAATGAAATAAAATTATGGATACAGCAGCTGGACCCTATAGCCAACACCATATTTCTACTACACCACTATCTCCATTCAAAGGTCAAAGCCTACCCAACTGAAAAAGAAGGAACAGGGCCCCACTTTCAGAATTCCCAGATTGCTGCACTGGTTTGCTGGAGTGATGGCAGAGAAATGAAGGAGACAGAGACTGGCTTCCCAGCACTAAACCAGTGGGTTGGTAGAGGAATCAACCCTTTCTAATCCCCTTCACAAGGAATGGGGCAGTGACACAAGGAGTTCCTCTAGAAATGGCTTCTGGGGTGAAAATAACCCCAGAGCAGCTCCTAGGACTACTCTAACTCCTGCCAGGCTACCAAATCATTTTTCCCTGCTCTTTCCTGTTTGGAGCTTGTGTGCTGCTCTCTCCCAATTCACCAGTGACTTTGGTCGGAGTGAAGCTGGTTGCTGGCACTGCACTGCATACTTTCAGCAGTGGCAAACACAAAGACCACAGATGGTTGTGACAGCTCCAACAGGGATGTGGCAGTGCATGGTACCTCTTGCAGAGTGTTAATGAGCATGACATGGAACGGGGCTGCAGCACAGCAAAACAAAATTTTGTCCAGAGAAATCCCCCAAGGTCCGCAGGTGTCAGTGCTGAAGGAAGTAGCTCAGAGGCATGAACCCAATCCCTTATGCTGCCAGATGTTCCCCCTAAACAGAGATGTATTATGCAGCATGTAGGTTTTTGGGTTTTTTTAATGAATAGAAACAATTAATCAAGCAACCCTTTCCTAGGTGCTTCCTATGCGTACTTCCAGTGCTTGCTGTGCTGCCCTTTTTGGCATGGATAAAGCCCCCTTTAAACATTGCATGATACTAGCAGGGAGGTGATGGGCATGCTAGCAGCTCAGCTGTGAGAGAGGAGAGCCAGCAGAGAAGCAGAGACTGCTCCAGCACACAGCATGGCAGGACAGAGGACTATCTCTCGTCAGAAATCATATTCATTTCCTTACCACTTTTTAAGCAGAGACTTGCATGAAGCAGGGTAATTGCTGTTTTACACCACTTTCAGTACTGTCAGATAAAAAGAGATAATAAACGCATTTTCTTCCTCTCCTCTTTATTCCCTGACTCACTCTTCCTTGCTGTCTCCTGCACTTTGACACTCCATCCTTTGCAACCAATTTTCACTCCCTTGACTGATTATTTTTAGCTTGTGCTACTGAATCTGTCCTTCCTTCTCTTTTTTGCACTGTCCTTTCCCCTCGATCTCACACTACATAGTCACTGGCTCCTTTTCTGTCCTTTGCCATCCTTCCCTCCTCTTATCTCTACTTTACCCCTACACTGCACAGAAGTTCAAGTCTTTTCTTCTCTCATGCTTCTACTGGCCCTTCTAGGAGACACTTTTGCAAAAGAAGGGTGTATGTACTTATCTGAACAAACGAAGAAAACAAACTAGAACCCTTTTGGCAGGTACATCTCTTGGCCAGGAGTCATCTCCTCTCATTGAGTAATGTGCTGAACACTGCAGAGTGACCCAGATGTGGGAGACATTTCAAGGCCTCCACTCTCCCCCTATTTCATGTACATCTGTAATACTGTAAGACATCAGCTAATTCACCTGACTAGAAATCAGGGTCTTTACAGTGTTCTGGTAAACCTCTCCTTTGAAGCAAAATGCAAGAATTCCATTTCTCCTCCAGAACATTTCTTGCTTTGCATTATTAATAACATTTGGCATGCTACAGCCCTTAGGTAACTAATCCTTACAACCACTTCTCGCCTCCAGCCTGTCAGGTAGGGAAGTGTTATCATTTCAATTTTAGCATTACAGACACCCAGAAATAGCAACTGAGCTGGTAAAAACCACTGGAAAAGGAAAGTCAGAGCCAGGGAAGAAGCCAGAAACACCTATTTCCCGAAATCATTATTGCATCCTATTCTCTGGGGAAGAAGGTGGCACTAATAGCATCTAATTAGCATATGTGTAGGAAAGCTCAGTGGGAGGTATGGTTTGCTGTACTCCCCTGGGGAAAGGCAAGAAGGTGACCTAGAAGAGGGATTTAAAGGCTCTGACAGGCCTGATATATGGCAATCTAGAAACAGACTAATTGGAGAAGAAGGCTTAAGGGTAAATCCATGCCAGGGATAGGGAGAAGCTGAAATTCACCATTAAACTCAGAAATAGAAACACTGGAGCATCACGCAGAGGTGGCAGAGGCAGCAGGGGACAGACCTGCTCAGCTCCCTGTTTGGGAGCTTCTCTGTGCTGGCACAGCCCCTCAGGGAGGCACTTCTGCTGCCCCAGGTGCAAGGTGAGGCTTCCACTGGGCTTCTCACTGCATTGTACCGTGAGGCATGAATAGAATTTGTGTTGCTCAGGGGATCCCGCACTGCACCCCACCATACAATAGGTACATCATTCTGGACTCAGGATAGCGCTGTATTATCTTGACCAGCTCAGAACAAAACTCCAGAAAAAGGTACAAAAATAAATCTGAAACAAAATCTGTGCAGCCCCTGTCAGCTTTTCAGAGCATCTGGTTGTTTATACATGCTGCTACAGCTTGCTGGAAAAGATGTAAAAAAAATTACTATATTTTAGAGAGGGGAGCCTTTCAACTCAACATGACTCAAATTACAAAAGAAATTTCTGTTGAAACATCTTTTTAAACAGATAATTAGATTTTTGACAAAAAGATGCGGAAAGCATCCTCTTTCCTTGAGGAAAAAAAGGTTTTGTTGGAGAAAAAAATGCTGAAGACATTTCAGTATCTATCTGAAGTTTGGGGGGTTTTGAGAATCTGTAATTATAAAAGAGCAAAACACAAAAGAGTTTTGCCTGAACACTATAAAAGTATTTCTGGGAGACGCCAACAAGCTTTTTTTTTTTTTTGTCAGGACTTTTAGTGAAAAAACATTCTCCAATCACTCTTATTATTCATAGCTGGAGCAGTCCTAACTTGATTCATTTAAACAAGCAGCTCCAGTTCATGCTTTCTCTCGTACATGATGTTATACTACCCACTTGTTTTATTCATGCAAACAACTTCTGTTCTACTACACTAACACAAAAATGAATAAACTGAATTCTGCCTTGCACATCAAAGCAACTATGAGCTAATCTATTTCTGATAACTTTCCTTTATATCTTCCTGCAAAAAGCACCCACCTTGTATTTCAGAACAAAGGTTTGATTTAAAGGATTCTGCAATTCGATTGTTTTTTAAGTAAATTCAATAGGAGAACCTAAGCAGGTAGAGAACACCGCTGCTCTTTCCACAGATACTTTTCAGTCTACATATTCTCTCTTTACAGCTCTTTCATCCTCTCACTGCTAATAACCTGTGTGTACTGAGGAACAAAACCCTGCTATCAGATTTTTTTAATAATAAGGGTTTGTTTAAAAAAAGGTAATCTTAGAGGTGCATTTCACACAAAATCAGCTTAAATATGGAATTTGGAAAGCTGGGGCAGGAGAATTTTTCTATTGAAGTGCATTTATTAATAATTGTTTTCTTCTCCTTCCTAATGTAGTGCTTCTGGAAATTGCCAGATTGCAAGCTCTAGAGGCACAAGTCCTATTTATTCATGAAATAGGTCAAAAATAGTCATTGAAGCAAACACTTTCCCACACACATATCTCAGCCAAGAATGCACTGGAGTTTGTGCAGATTCAGTGGTGCCAGTTTTCTGTGCTCAGCTGCTAGCAAAGATTTGCTCTGCTTAATTGTGCTATAGACATGTCCCTCCTGTGAGCTATATTTGCATGCCAAATCTTTAAAGAGCCATCACTTTGTAAAGGCTTTTCATTAATTTATGACCTGATTTACCTTGGGACTCAACTCCCCCTATGAACATGGAAGTAGCAGCCTTCTACCCTTCACAAATTCCAAAGCTGTCAGCAGTTTCTGAGTTGCTATACACACAAAAGAGGTGTACATAGGAAAAAGGAGATACCCTACTGCTCTTTCTGGTGCACACACCTTTGAAAAACAGAAGAAATTTTATGGTCATCTAGGAACCCAAGTTTGTCTGTAAGAATTCTTAAGCATTAGTAGCATCCTCTGCAGTTGACAACAAAGACAACCTTCATTAGAAGATATTCACTTCCATCAGTCCTCAAACCAAAACTATCACCCTGCTCATTCAGCATTCCACACTTACCTGCTCTCTTTTTTATACATATACTGACATTCAGTAACCATAAACTTAGCTTGGCTGTGAAGTCACAGCAAGAAACATTGACATTTGAAGGAAAGGATACAGTTCTGTGTTTAAAAAAGCCTACCTGAAGATAAATATTCACAATAAAGAAATAATTAGGGAAGTGATAACACACCAGAAACTGGTACCCTCCTGCAAAGAGTATGTGTGTCAAGGCTGGAGGCACCTTCTCTACAAAGATCATGTCAGTAACAAACACCCTCATCTGTCCCCATGATGAAAATCCAAGGCCTTTCTGCCTTCTGTGAGACAGCTTGGGCCTCAGCAAGCTGCCAGGGAGTGAGGCAGGGATTACAGAGCAGCACAAGACCACTGTGCTGCTTTCCTCCCCTCCGTGGTGAGCTGCGAGTTTTTCAAGAGTGATGAAAAGCCAGAAAGATCTCTCATGCCATAAAGGCCCAGAAACAGTTTACAATGAATAGGCTTGAATGAGACACATGATTTCATGTTTTAAAGTAATTCTGAGAACATGTCTTTTTCAACAGCACTAACCAGAACACCTGCCCAAAACTTTCAGACAGACGAGATGCTTTCTAGTTTCAAACAATAAAAAGATGGATGGTGCCCTTCATGACATGACACTTTTATTCCTTAAGGAGTTCCTCCAGTACTGCTGACTTATAATTTAAAAGCCTCAAAAAGTGCAGCCATTCCAGGATCCTGCACCCAAGTACTCATGAGCGAAATCCAATATACATGGCACAGGCATAGCCTTGCCTGTTTCCACCAGCAAAACTGTATTTTATGAGATTTTAAAAACAACAGGAAGGGAAAATAAATCTGCTTTTCATTAAATGTTTTTAATATGCCCCCACATGGTAGGTGCATCATACCTGCCACTCAGTTGGTGCAGTTTTATTACCAGTTCTCTTTCCCAGCTTGCTAAAGAACACTACATAAAGTCACTCCTCCCTCCTGAAATCTGCTGATGAGAGGGCTAAAGCTGCAACATTTGTTTA
The DNA here is from genome assembly GCF_963513975.1 of Fringilla coelebs. Lineage (NCBI taxonomy): Eukaryota > Metazoa > Chordata > Aves > Passeriformes > Fringillidae > Fringilla > Fringilla coelebs. Next base: position 59,640,488 of record NC_140033.1, on the reverse strand, counting down.
AAAATTCAGTTCTAGCCTGCTCTTTACATTTCAAGAAAAAGCACAGGAACCCTCTTCAGAACCCATTGCTCAGGTTTATCTCAAGCAAAGTTATCCCAAGCCTACTCCCTCCCTCTCTCTCCACTAAAACTCTTCCCCTTTCACAAGCTAGTAGAATCCAGATAGCCTCCCCCAGCAGTGTAAATGCTTGCAAAAAGTACAGGATGATGATGATGAAAAACATGGCCAAGTAACTGTTGTTGTGTAGTTTAGTGTGGGTGAAAATTTGCTGTACTGAAGTCCCCAGTTTATTTACACAGCAGAAAGAGCTCCTGGGGCAGCAGCTTGCAAGCACAGTTAAAATGAACAAGAACTCATCTCAGCTGTGACCAGGAGGGAGCTTACTTGCCAGACTGAGACCAGCACAGTCTCCTGATTGATTCTGTTCTTGGCCTCTCTTCTCAGACTGCTACAAGGTGCCAACTGCATAGGTAGCTGTGTGAAACAGCTGTGAAGCTCATGGAAAGAGGAGGGAGAGTGCCTTTCTCTCCTTACTAAGACATTTACTTTTGCTGTCTGAGCACAGGGTAGAACACCCATTAAGGGCACTACAGCTTGAGAAAGCATGGAGAAATTGTGCAACGTGTCAACACATGCAGTGAAAGTTACAGTTACCACCCAACTCTCAAAATATCCATTTGCATTGAGTTCCCAAGTTCACAGTGCAGAAAACAGTGTTTATACTTAGCATTAAAAACAACCAAATGTTTATATTCACCTCCTGCATACATGGGACTTACAGGCAACATGGGTTTGCCCTCGATCCCAATTATATATACAAGTCTTTGGGCTACAGATTTACAGGAGACAATAAGCAAGGGTCACTGCAAAGAGACAAGTTCTACCAGCAATGAAAACACAAGGCTATAGTCCTTGGAGCAGGGGGAGCATTTGTCACCTACACTTCAACTTGGGCCATCACACCACATGGAAGGAGAAAGTCGGTGCCTTTGAATTCTTGCTTGAAGCAACAGAATAACAGCAATGCAGGCCTGTAATGAGCAGAGCACTGAGGACCAAACATCAAGAATGCTCTTGGTATGACTCTCATCCCTCAAACTAGAGAGGATTTAGGACTCAAGAGGATCTGCTACAGCAGAAGTCCAAGAGGAGAGGCAGCCTCATTATGCATGGAATAGTTTAGGTAAACTCAGTGGGAAAACAATCCCCTCTACTGGAAGATAGTACAGGAATTGTGAGGAGAAAAACCCAAGTTAAAATTCTTGGATATCAGCATGGTTCTGCTCTCACTGCCCTGTGAGAAACCATATGAAAATACTTGTAGGATAAAAAGGGAGTAATGAAGAATAAAAAAAGAAAACATACTTTTTCCTGCAGAATATTTATGGCATTTGAAAAGGTACACAACTGCAACATAAGGAAATCGCCGGGAACTGGAGAAGGGTTTATCCAGACATTTTAAGGCTCTTGTCACTGTGACAGAGGCAACATCAGCCTGTGCCCAGAACCCCTGAAATTGTAGCTAAAAATTTCTGCCTGAATAGACCAGAAATGTCTCAGCCAGACTGTTTTTTAAGAACACTCAACCCCCACACACACTTCCAAAACTGAACTGATATGTGTGGATAAGGAGCTATACTTCTAAATTTATCTCCAGCCACTTAACTAATTCCAAATAAAACACCTTTGATATTTTGTGCAAGCAGTCTGTTTAAATCAAATGTCCTGAAGAAACTCCTGACTACAAGATTAATCCCTTGGGCTCTCTCTGGCTATGAGTTGTTGGTTTTTATGCTTACGCATTCTTCACAGAATGTTAATATAAAACAAGATCTGTCTTCATTTACCAAAGGGTTAATAAAAATCCCAATAATTAAATTAACAGTAATCAGCTAAGGAGTTCCCCAGTGCCAAGTCTAGTACACATCAATTCCTTTTCTCCTCCAGGATAATGGATCAGGCAAGAAAACTTCCATTTCCTCCGGCAGGACTGCGGCAGGCACAAATGTGTTTGTGCACTGCCCCATCTCTCTCCTTCCATTCACAGCTTGACTCCAGCTCCTTGTGCCACAAATGACATTACATAAAATGGTCCTTTGATTTTCCTGCTTTCTCTAGGGCTGAATCTGGCCTAATAGACAACAGCAACAAGGGATTAGTAAGTAAAACTTTAGGTGTTTTAAAAGATCCAAATGCATACTTGTTCCAAAAAATTAGAAGTTACATGTGAGGTCAGGAGAGCACCTAGAACAGCTTTCAAAATCCTCCCAAGCTCTCTGACAAACAATTTCTGTCCAGAATTCCAAAAAGGTGAAACTGCTGGGACAGGCTCTCTCCAATGGTCACTGTTCTAACCAAGAAGAGCATCTCTTCCCTCTCCATAAGTTAAAATGCCAGTTAAGACCCTTGAGGTGGCAATAACCACAAGGTTAGAGCAGCCACAGAAACTTCTCCTTCACTCTTCAGACGATGGATAATCTGTCCTGTTCTGATTCTTGTTAAAGGCATGTCATAAAATGGGAAACAGAGCTTCCAAGAGAGTCACATCCATGCTGAAGAGACATCCCTGACAAGAACAGAGCACAGCACTTAGTGAATAACATCACCAAGATGTTCTTGGTCAACAATTAAGGAAATTGTGCTCCATCCTAAGCAATCACACTGCCAGTCAAATACATCAGCCTATTTAGGACAGAGCCGGATGCAGTCCCAGAGGAGGAGGGCAGCTGCTTCTGTCCCCAGAGAAGGAAACACATGGGGTTTTTCCAACCAGAGATCCATGGCTCACTGCTGCTGAGGGCTTCCCAAAGACATACTGCATCAGCACATTCACACATCAGTTTGGTTCTGCTACAGCCCAAAATAGTCTGGTTTGTTTGTGAGCAGCCACAGCTGGAACCAGGGGTATTTGCAAAGCTTGTGCCATTATGTCACAATGCTGGCAGTAAAAAGCATCCACAGTGATTATGAAAATAATTTGGGCTTGTGGTGCACATTTATAAAGCACAGTACATGCTATTGGTTTTGCACTAGGGAGTGTATGTTTGTTACCGAAAATATGAAGGTGAAAAATTCTTAGTTGAATTCAGAATTTGCAAGTTAATTAAAATTTTACATCAAATGTTTATACTAGAGGGATTTTGAAATTTGCAAGAATCAACAGCAATAATCAATACTAGCTGACAACATCCACCTTGCCGTTTACTTAAAGCATGCTGAGAAAGTGAAGCCTTAAATTTGTCCCTGAGGGAGTGTGAGGTGACACATGACACAGTAACAGCAAACTAACTCAATCTTTCTCATCAATATTTTTAATGTAAACCGAAAAATACAAGCTTTTTTTCAATATTAACTGCATCAAAACAGTAGTGCAAGCACATAATGAGTAAATTATCTGTGCATTACTATTAATAAATAAATTCTATGCACAGTTAATAAATATGCTAATAGCATTCAGCTCATAATGCTGATATTCCTCAGATAGTAGAACTGTGTGACAGCTGTGTCTGAATTTTATTCTATGATTCAGCTAGAATAATAACTAACTGGTTATTTTCTTCTCTTTTGTAAGAAAAACATACCAAAAGATATCCCTGTGATAAAACCAGCACAAGGTTAAGGAAATGACATCAAAAGATTACAAAAGTAATTCCAAAATGCAGATAGCCCCCTCATTGCTAGGTTTTGCAGCAAGCACATTTCAAAAGCTCTCTACAATTAACACACCTCTAAAACTGAGGTTCATGAACTCAGACAAGTTTTCCTAACTAAGAAATAACTTGAATGAAATTGAAATTCAAACCCTGGCTTGCTGTACCAGCTGCTCTGTTGTGACACTGCGGTAGTGGAGTTTCTGCAGCTCTAAAGATAGAGTTGTGCAGTCAGAGTCTGAGAGCTGCCAAAGCAGCACAGGAAGCACCTGAGCAGCCCCAGGCAGGAGTGAGGACAGAGCAACTGCTGCCCATAGGATCCTGAGCCTGACAGCAAGGGATGGGGCTGGCATTCTATTGTGTGCAACACTACAAGAGACATTTTTGAATGAGATCTAGTCAAATTGTTGAAAAAAAAAAAAACCTGCCACGGGAGCTCAGCTGTTAAAAGAAAAACAAACAAGTCAAATTCCACTGATTTTGGCTGGGATTGAGTTAATTTCTCCATAGTAGCTATTATGGTGCTTTGTTTTGGATTTGTGCTGGAAACAGCATTGGTAACACAGGGATGTTTTAGTTACTGCAGTGCTTAAACAGCTCAGTTTTTTATTCCTCACTACACCTCACCAGTGAGTGGGCTGAGGGTGCACAGGAAGCTGGGAGGGCACACAAACAGGACAGCTGGCCCCAAGTGACCAAATGGGTCCTGTTCCCTCCCAGAGAAATCAGGGGCTCATGATGGGCAAATGCATTGACAATCTCCTGAAAAATGTCCCAGCCCACATGCTGCAGGTGTTATTAGCAAGGTGTAGTCTGCCCTTCTACAGCAGAAAGAGACATGGAGAGAGGACAGGAGGGAAACAGCAAAGATGAGGTGTACAGACACATTTCATCCACATAATATTAGTTCAAAAGAACTGCAATCTTACTATTTCTAGTAGCAAATTGCTGACCCTGTCTCCCTTAGGAGAGACTTCCTTCAGTTGAGAAATACCCTTATCCTATGGATAAATACCCACTATTCAACTAACAGTGGGCTGATAAAGCCAATGAAAGCATGGAAACAGGGCTGTCAGGAAGCAGCATGGAAATTTAATGACCCTATAGTCTCTTACAGGGAGCATCCACAATGACTTTTTAAGGGAAGGATTTAAGAGTCTGGCTACTATGACTTTTGCATGGTAACTTCTAAATCCTATTAAGGAGTTATAGAGGAATTGGATTGTTTAATTGCTATGGATTAGAAGTCAATAATAGGAAAAAAACCTGAGTACTATTTCATGCTAGATCTTGGAGAAAAGACAACAGATGAATATGATTTCTTTGTAAATGTATAAATTTGAAAATTCAGCTCATTGGAAGTATATGCTATTTTGTGTAATTACAATCCTCAATCTTCTTGTGAAAGACAAGCTGTTTTTCCTATGTTTGCTCAACAGGGAGTTCTGAATATAAGCAGTCATCCTTTTCTAAAAATTCTGGATTATCCCAGATTTCTCTAACATGCTCTCAAAAAATGAAACTCAAGAATAACATTTTTGTACAATGGTGTGACTCGATGATGACACTGTCAAACATTTTGCTGGGCACTTAAAACATCCATGCACACTCAAACCAGTAAAGTCTATGTTGCCTGAATAAACAAGCCTTTGCCTGCAGTACAGTCATGTTCCATTTGTAGCTAAACTGGAGTTTTCTATTACTCAGTTAGAAACAGGCCTCTGCTAGTAATTGTGGTGTTCTGAAAGAAGCTGTTTCAGGACTGAAAATGGGGAAAGGGGACAAAATTATATTGTATGGCCCACTAGGAAGTACTGAGGCCTGGCTAAGAGCTGACACCAGACAGGCTGCTACCTGGAGTAGCAGTCACACCCTCCAGCAGCAGCTGCTGTCACCAAGTGTTGCTCCCAGTCTCCCCAGAAGCCCCACTATGGGCCACCACAGTACTGCAGATTCTTAGAGTCACAGAACAGTTGGGGAGAGGGCTGAAACTGTCTTTGAAGGCCATCAAATCCAACCCCCCTTCCACTACATGAGGGTGCTCAGAGCCCTGTCCAACCCAGCCTTGAAAGTCTCCAGGGATGAGGCATCACCACATCTCTGGGCAAATCTGTGCCAGTGTTTTACCACCCTCACTGTAAAAATCTTCCTTACATCTGTATCTAGTCTAAATTGACACTTGTAGTTGAAAACTGTTATCCCTTGTGCCACCACAGCAGGACCTGCTCAAAGGTTCTCCCCTTCCTTATAAGCCCCTTTAAGTACTGAAAGGCTTCAATAAAGTCTCTCCAAAGCCTTCTCCTCTCCAGACTGAACAACCCCAGCCTGTCTTCACAGATAAGGTGTTCCATGTCTTTAATCATCTTTGTGGCCCTCTGGACTCATTCCCATGGGTTCTCCCTGTACTGAGGAACCTGGAGCTGGATGCATTATTTCAGGCTCTCCCCAGATCCCTCTGTCACACATTCTAGCAAGCAAATACAGAGGAGTCCGTGTGCTTCTGGTTGAACATGGTCTGCCCAGCTCCAGCTGGTAGTTTAAATGGTTTGTACCAAGGATTATGTTGGGCTCTTTGCCCATTCAGCTCACTGAAGTCATCTTTGCCACCTCTCATCCCCCTCAGATCAAAGGAATCTCAATTGCTTCTCTGTTTACAGTCATCACAGGCAAAGGCAATGAACCCTCAATCATACCATTGTTTAAATAACTAAAAATCCTCTCATGTAGAGGTACCTGGCACCAGCCTCATTGCTACCAAAAAAAACCAAAATCAGTCAAAAAAAAATCAGCTGGGATGTGATCCCACAGGCATATAGAGGAAGAACAGGGATATGCATATCTCAGTCATTTAAAGTTAGAAATAATAAGAATATTCAAGAATTTGGGAAGGATGGGGCGGGATAAAAGCAGGAAAGAAAAAGAAAAAATTCAAAATATTTTTAGAAAGGTAGGAGGGAAAGGGAATTCTAACTAATGAATGACCCACTCTCCCAGACTGATAGTTGGGCTCATGCTACAAGATCATTATTTCAAATAGCATTCCTGAAGGACTCAAGGTTTTGCAATGCAGTATACAGATGTAGCTGTAATTATCACTACTCATCTCAAGGCAAACTTAGCGTTCAGGAGCTCTTTTGACTTATGCTGCTATTTGCTGCAAGCCTCCCAAAGCTAGTTCCACCACCAGAATTGCCCAGAAAGTTTGCACCCATCATGTGCTGGTTCATCTGCTCTAGGAACAAAATATGGAATTTTCAAGATTCACTTGTAGATTTCAGGGTCATTTAGGATCCCAAGTATCTCAATTGCTTTTAGAAAACAACACAGTATGCTAATTTATTTCAGAATTATCGTTCTCTTGCTTTTGGAACACCACTATTCACTGTATGTGTGAAGGAAGCTTTCCACACATAGCAAAAAATAACCAGTATATATCCAGGACTATGGTGCAATTTTGCAGACAGCCTTTTCTCCATGAGTTGGTTCCCAGCCAAAATTCTTTCCTGCACTAAGAAAGCAGCATCTTCACTAGAAATCCATAACTAGCACAGAAATAACAAATACAGCCAAACCTGCCAAAGAGACACCTTTGCTAAATAATTGCCTATACTGGGAGGTAATGCTGCACACAACCACAGCCAGATGATGAAAACCTTACTCAGTCTCCTGTTAATATTGAAAAGTGTCCTGAGGAATGCTGAGCACTTCCCACTGGCCATCACGCCCTTTCAAGCATGCTTAATGTCAGATACCTCAAAATCAGGTACCCCAATTAAATTCCCTCTGAAAAAGCCCATGCTTTTTTTAGCAACTATCTCGTTGATGCCCCAGCTATGCTCAGACAGAGCTGCTTTCTCTCAGAGCTGAGAGGCACAGCTTTCTCTGTTTGCTTTTTATGGCTGCCTAAAGGTCATATTCTTCTCTACAGCTACTAATTCTGCATGTGCAACAGAGGGTATAAAATATGTTTGTGAGGTTTTGGCCTTTTCTTTGTAAATATAGCCTGGAATTCTAGTACATGCACTAGCTTTTGGTGCTGAAGAGCTCAAGGACACGGGAAAAATAGCATCCTGCTCTCTTCCCACTTCAGGGCCCAGGGCTCACCCAAATGTAATGACTTAGAAATGGATGGAAAGCAATGCCACTGCCACAGACAAAAGGATTTACAAAAGAATTAATAAATGACTATCACTTCTCTTGCCTCAGGACTTTTCTGGGTAAATTATTACTCTTTAAAGCAGTGCACTGTGAGTAAGCTGCCTGACTCCCATTAACATTAGTAGCAGTAGCATAGCATAAGCTTTATGTGCCAGTTCTGAGGATTAATCACAAAGTTGTATCTGTAGGGCACTCGCTTTGAACTTAGCAAATCTGCAACAGAACAACTTTCCTCTGTCAGACTCTTCTTTGAAGAAAAATCACAAGGAAATGGGTGGGCTGCCGGCTAAGCCACGTCTTAACCCACCAGTGCTTCCCCCATAACTCCAACAAAACACTACAGCAACAAGTGACAGCATTAAATAGCTCTCTTGCTGCATTTCCAGTAATGTTAGCCAAGGTATGGGAGCAAGCAGGGATATTTTTTGAGCAGGAAGAAAAAAAAAGGATAAAAGAAATCACATAGAATTAATGCAGTAAATGCACCATCAAGATAAGACTGTTTTTTTTAATACAGGATGAAAGCTGGAACACTTGAGAATAATTTCCATGTATGGATTTGGCAATTTAAAAATAGCACCTCATTTAACACAGAAAAAAACCAGTAACTGACCCTAAAATAGATGGTGATGAATACATTCAACATCAAATTTTCTCTATTTTCTCTTCCCTTCTATGCTTGCTGGCACCTTTTCCAAGCCCACCCCTTGTAATTTCCCTAAAGAGGAAGGAAAGGCAATCATCTCTGAGCAGCCTCAGAGCAGCTTTAGCAGAGCAGGACAGCCATGATGGATAAGGCTTCACAGGAGAGCAGCTCTGTCAGCTTGGGTCTTGTTATTGTTTGCCTGAGGTGCTGGAATTTTGTCTCACTTCATGCTACAGTGACAAATATCCACCTCTTTTAGTTTCCACGTCATGTTGCTCCAGAAGCTTTCAGACCTCCCCTTTCTGCAGCTCTTCTGTTCTCCTCTCAGCAGCAGTACATGTCCCTCACACAGGCTTTTGGTTTGGTAAAACCCCAAAAATGACCCACACAGAGGCACCATCAAGGAAAAGGAGAGCACAGGGTTGCAGCCAGCCCTCAAATTCCAGCCTTCTCATCCCAGGAGCTGCAGAAGGGTCCAAGGCCCCTCCACTTGGGGCACCACTGCCACTGCCCACTTCCAGCCCACTGCTTGGGCTTCAGCTCACAGAAAACCAAAATCACTGACTTTATGCTAACTCCATTTCTCCCTCCTCAAAACTGAACAAGACTTCCTCTACAAAGCTCTTGCTCTCCAGTAAAATCTACTGGCACAACAAGTTCTTGGGACCATCTCTGTCAGGCCCAATTACAACACATTTGCCTTAGGGGCCAAAGCGCTTCTAAACAGCTCTAAGATGAGAAGCATATAAATGTATCACACAGACTCTGCCGCCAAACCCAGTAACTGGCTAAAGCTGAGAACCTGAAGAACAGGGCCATGAGTAGAACTCACACCTTACTTACCAACACTTAACTACTCCAGCAAAGCATGGTGCTGAAGCAGGACACATTCTGACCTGAGGACAGCCCTGGGAGCCAAACTGCATGGCTGCAGCTGCCACAGCGCTGCATTTTGGGAATGGCAGGGCAACACTGCAGGAGAAGGCTTGAGACACAGCAGCAAAGCTGTCTTAAGTCAAGTGAGAGCTCTGCACCAACAAGGGATCGGCTCTTGCTAGAGCAACAGTTTGAAGGCAGTGATTAGGCCCAGTGGCATGGTGGTAACTGGGAAACGTGCCCAGTCATTGCCTGCAGTACACCTGGGTTTAGCTGGTGCTCTCAGGTCTCTTGCTTTCATGAGCAATACACCACTTCAGCCTTTCCCCACACACACCCCCAAGTAAAGAGAAAACTCATTGCAAAAGACAATGTTCTGTTCCTTCTGCCTGTTCATTCACACCAGAAGCCCAACAGAGCAGCCGTGTCCACAAACATCTCACTTTTACTGATGAGGCCAGCATTGTAGGAAGAGAAACAAAACCACAGTGAATTCAGGACAACTGAAATAACTGCTTTCTGCTCCTTCATAAAAAAAAAAAAACACAAGGATTCAACTGTCAGCTAATGATAGTTGCTAGCAGCAATAATTATCGCTATTTACTATCCTGTGGCATTTATTGCATATCCACCCCTGACATTCACATTCAGGTGGGTATAGGATGGATATGTACAGCAGTGTCTACAATAAAGCTTTTGTAATTTGGTACTCTAAGTAGTCAGAACAACTACCAAAACAATTTTTTCACCATTCTGTGTACTGACACTTTAAAAATACTTCACCAAGATCTGTTTTGATACTTGAATGCAACAGTGGGCAAGATTTTCATTACACAGCACTCAGTCAGGACACAAGTGCAGTGAATCTCACTCACGGCCAGCTCACACTGACCCCAAACCATACCCCTAGGACTTGTTGGGGTAAATGCACTGCTGTGACAACATCCCACGTGGTTGATTGGATGTTCTAATGACACCCAAATGAACCCATCATCATCCTACTTCTCAGCCTTCTTTGTAAGTCAGGGAACCAGATGTGATGTATTACAAGACAGCTACGTGTGATCTGCTACCAATGAACCCCATAGATGTTGACTAACACCAAGTATAGCCCCATCTTCACATCACCTGCAGCTCTGCCCTGGCTGCTGTGGCCTCAGACATATACATGCCCAAAGCTCAGTGTCATGGACCAGTCAAAATAATAACAAACCTAGCCCAAGCCAGTTTGAATTTTCCACATTTACCTGTTGTGTAATCCTCAGGTCTGTACAAACAGACCACATACCCCTGATGGGGTCAGTATGAATAAAGTGCAGGCAAGAGCTCCCTTCTATGAGCCTTGGTACTTTGGTTTTGGGAGCTACCTGATAGCTATCAGCTAGCAGGTGTTAAACAGTAAAAACACACTTTTAATAGCTGGTTTTGTTTTGTCATTCAGTCGAAATTAAGAGATTGATCTCTATTGATCTGTGGAAAGGCTCCATCTTTCTGTTGCTTATCAGAGTTGTGCCAAGAGCTTGACAAACACAAACAGAAGTAAATTTCAAAAAGTAATGAGTGAGCAATGGCAAACTCATGCCAGTCTCATTCACCATCAGACTTCACTGCAAAAGGAAAGTGACAGAGGCAACAGCTTCTGATTGTTGTCTCAGCACTGCCAGCAATGTCAGGAATTTGTTTGATTTTCACATAAATCTAATGCATCCACATCACTGAATAATAAGCAGAGGAGAAAAGTTCTCGCTATACACAGAAGAACATCTAGGCACTTTTATTTCCCCCAGCAGCTTTTCCATTATGCTCTGTTTTCTCTTTTAGCTTCTCCCCAGGTGTTTACACACATCACCTTAGCTCCCTTGTTCACATTCTTAAAGGCACCACTAAAAGCTCATCCAACTGCATTCTCAGCTCTTGGAAAAACAAACCAAAAAAACAGACAGGGCCTCCCAGGCATACAGAGTTCCCCCTTGCACTCACCACTCCTCAAGGCGGTAAGATTCCTGCTCCTACACCAGAGAATGTTTTCTCTACTCATGCCTACAGCACAGGAATGAAAGAGACTTGGAAAGAAGCAGTATCCTTTCAACTGCCAACCATACCACTTAACAGCCACCACCAGATGTTTTTCCCTTTCTATCAACATCAAAATGAAGGCAGCTGTCAAAGCAGATGGCTTTCTGTCCCAAACTAGCTCCCCTCAATCCCACCAAAATGAGATCACTGTGTGGACCAGAGTCCTCTGCAGATAACTTGGGGCCACGTGACCATCCTATCCGTGTCCTCCCTGACTGATGTCCCTTCTTGCCAACTTCACAGACAGGTGTGCAATTCCTACAGGCCATCACTGCCTGGGGATTGGCTCTCCATGGTCCCTCTCTTAGATAAAACATCTTCTCAAGACTGCACCAGCAGGTTTAGGACCCTCCTAGACCTTTCTACCAGGTCTTAGCCCTACAACAATATTTACTATGCCTTCTCTAAGCACTACTTTGGTATAGTAACAGATCAACTCACCTGCTCTATGAGGAAAGGACAGAAAACACTCCTCATGAATCCAACAAGCCAGTGACAAATGGCCTCTCTTCTCTGGCTTGTAAAATACTGAAGCTCCCCCAGTTGTGATTAAAAAACCACAAATATCCTTACCCTGCACTTGTCATCTGACTGCCAAAAAGTGGGAATTCATTTACCTCTGGAACTCTTCTCTTACTTGCATAGAGGATTGGTTCCCATTGAAACCCAATGCCAGAACTGTTCATCAGGAAATCCTATGAACTAGCAGCCAAAGAGATACCTCAAATGATCTAATCCATCCACACATCACACAGATTTTCAAAGTGCTCCTGCCTGCACAACCCTTTGTCTTGTCAAAAAGCTTCACCTAGCAGAGCTGTCAATTCAGCTTTTCAGAGCACCACCGATTCCTCCTGGAAAACTGGGCAGACAGTCTGAAATAGTAATCCTATTGCTTTATCAAGGGGGGTTTTCTTGCATTTCTCTGCCTGGTTTCTTGTTACAAAAGCCTTTCATTCTCAATTAATTCCACATGAAATATCTGGTCTTCAGTGGAAGAATGACACTATGGACTTTACTACTTCATCAGCTAAAGCCAGTACAGAGTAATGGTGCTCCAGCAAATGGTTGTCAGAGATGTAGAGCTGTAGATAAATGGCTTATCTACAGAATAAAAATCCTGTTTTAATGTAAAGACCTAAATATCAATGAAAAAACAGCAGAACTAATCAACACATAGGCCCTGGTAACCCTGGGTTTCGTGAAGGATGAAGATATTCCTGCAACAAGCCAAAGACCAGTTCAGCCTAGGTTTATGTGAAATAAATCACAGGTAACTCTAATACACCCTCTGGTAGCAGATGGTTCACAGCCAGTAATCATGGTCAGGACTATCCTTGTCAATTAATCATTTCCTGACCCATGCCATTTTGGAAAAAAGGAACAGAGCTGACTGTGGCCAATCTGAATTGACCAAAGAGGATTTGTCACCCATAACAGGTTCTGCCCAGGCCATATCAGAAAGGCCATTTTTGCATCATATGCCTACAGTTATCCTTTCAGCATGCATTGCTTTCAGATTTTATGACTCTGTAATAGGATGGATAATTATTATTTCTCCAAATGGACTAATTTGATTATTTTTCAGATTAAATTATGGTCGAGATTACTTGCAGGTAAAGCCAAGTACCTTGTGCTGTATCAGTTGTCATTAAATCAGCAAGAACACTGGTATAGAGAGCAACATATACATGGCAGAAAATTCCCAGTACCTAGACATACTGTAAGGGACAACCTTTGATCTTTATTCCTCACCCTCGTATCTCCAAGGACCTGGGTTTTAACAGGTTCTGAGGAACCACCACTTTGTTATATCTAATCTGCTAGCAACTTTTGAAGGTGGTTTTGCTGTTTTTCTAGGCTGAAACGTATACATCTGTTTGGATTCTGGTTTTGGCCAGTGAATTTTCATTCAATTCTTTTTTTTTTTTTTGCTATCTTTAGGAAAGACATTCTTGATATTTGGTTTTGCCAGGCTTTTCTAGGAGATAGGCTGCATAATCCCTGGCACTACAGGACCAGGATTGTCTAGCACTTAGAGCAGTGGGAGTCCCAGGACCTGAGCTCTGTTTCTGGCTCTCCCACTCATTCTCCACATGACATTTAGCAAGTCAATTCACTTCTCTAACTCCTTCTGTGAAATGGGTGTGCTTAGGTTGTATTCTTCCTTTGGCACCCAGTTAAATCCAAAGAATACTGAGTGAAAACAATTTCCTGAGTGTTTCAAGATGCTAGGATGGAAGGTGCACTATACACCATCAGCTGCAGCATTAACAGGAAAGTTTAATTGTGGGATCTGTCCATTTTCACTGAAATGCCAAAGAGTCATTTTCTCTTCCTGATATCTCTTGAGTATTTGGTACTCAGATGCTGATTTCACACCATTTTCATCTTAGAATATCTCTTCTTGTTTCAGTAGAATTATTATTTCAGTATGCATATAAGCCAAACCAAACTCTTAGTCCCCAGCCTATAGCTCCCTTCTGATTATGATCTTTCTCTATATGGATTCATGCCGCTACTGAATCCTCAGTGGAAGAAGGAAGTTTAAAGCCTTGCCTTGGCAGTTTAACACTTTTCTTCCCTTGGCAACACCATCAGGCATGAGAGGACTTTATAAGGGATGACATTACATCATGCTCAAATACATGTCTACAACATGCTGCAAAAAGGATTCTACAAGGAAGACTGATTTAGTGTGTGTCTGTGATGATGAGTAAAGAGCAGCTGGTACTGAACTAATGCATTGCTGAAGATTGTATCAGATTAAGCCAGTAATTCTGCTACCTCCATGTCCTCTCCCATAAAATTTTAATAAACCAAATCTTATGGGAGGAAAGAAAAGACAGGGACCCTACTGAATTATTTATAACTTTAGTTATGTATGGCAAAGAAGCCCCTCTTAGATGAGCAGCTGATATTCTTCCATTGATTTTCTTCTGAGAATATTGAGGTGAAAATCAAGTTTGGGGGGGAAAAAAAACAAAATACACAGGGATGCAAAGGGCAAGCCAGAAAAGACAAAGCTGATGAAGGCAGAGATGAGGGAGAGTTTGTATTTATGAAAGAGATATTGATCAATTGCACATACCAGTAGCAGACAGATTCAAATTAGCTGTCATAATTCCAGTGATGCAGAGGGATATACATGCTCAAGCTCCATTAAGTATAACCTACATCCAGAGCAGCCAGATGAGATTTGCCAGACTGAACTCTGAATTCCCACAGGAGATACCTGCAGTTGATTTATATTCCTGCTTTCCTATTCCCCCACCAACTATGCAATCAGTTCCTGGAGGTGGGTAGGGAATAGCTGAACAGTTAAACTGTGATTCACCCAGCCAATTAAGGAGTCTTGGGATGGGCCCCTAGACAAATCCTTCAGCTTCATCTGGTCTTCATGGACCAGAACTGCGTTTGGCTCTGACAACAGGGCCAAAATCACAATGACCCAGTTAACACTAACAATTTGAGGAAGTAAATCTGCATTATGGTTTCTGCACATGAATATTGACACATTTTATGTTTTTTCAAAGGAGGAGGATGTCCCGACTGTACATGAGGTTTGGGTTTATTCTGTAATTCAATGTCCAAAGAGCATCACTGCAAAACAGTAATTAAAATGGCAACCACTGCCTAGTTGCTGTTGACATATAAAACCCACCTTCATGTTTCAGCCTGCAACTTCTGTCAGGTCAAGACCAGGTTGTTTGATTCAAAGTCTTCTGCCGTCTCTCTCATGCTGGCTGTTATGATGTTTCCCTGTGGATGGTGCATGGCTTTGTGAACAAATCACACTAAACTCATTTCCAAAATGTTCCACTTATGTCTGTCTTCTTGCACTGAAGTAAGGAAGCACTTAACTCCTCATTAGTAACTCTGTATGTGGCATATAATCACCTTGAAATATTGAACTGCTGGGATTTCATCTCACTAACATTGAGGGGTGGGGCATCAGATGAGGGTATAAACAAACTGGGACATAAATCATCATAAACCAGGCATTAAATTGGTATATAAATCAAAAACTATAGAAGTCAGATGGATGAGACCCATTAGAGCCTCCTGTTTGTTCTCTCCTCTTCTTTCACCCTAAGAATGCACAAGACATCATTCTTGATTAGCCAAGAGACAGAAGAACGCCCATCTCTCCCCCTCTGTTTCTCTTAAGAGGGAGAGAAGGGAAACAGAGAGCTCTATATGCATATTAATAAAGCTATATTTTGTCTGGCTGAATAACTAGAAATTATTAGCAATGGTATGTTTTACCTGTCAACATCTCCACACTGCAACAGGTAAAAACTGTCTAATGCTTTTTTGCAAAAAATCACTGGTGAGACTGGAAGGGGTTTGCTCTGAATTTTCCTGCACTCAGAATAGCTCTGTAAATACCTTAAGACTCTCTTCAACAATGAAGATAAAAATGTGTTTTTTTCTTGTATGACAGTGTAAGACAATGCAAAACATCACCTAAGCCACAATGAATCCAAGTGCCTGCACTTACAAATATAACACACAAAACAAAACCAAAAAACCCAAAACCTATCAACATGAAGGTTACCAAGCCAAGCATGCCAAAGGTAGGAAATACAGGAATGGGACCCCTTGAAAGGGTCAGTGTGAAAGGGGAGAAGATAAGAAACTCTTCAGCAAACAGCAATCAGAGCAGAGATCAGTCAGGTGGCCACACTTCCTCCTCCCTCTCACACAAGCACTTTGCTCTAAAACTCCTTGGTGCTAAGTCAGTCCAAGAATTTCTTAAGACATGGTCCCTAGCTGTGTTTTCCTCATTTACACCAAGCCAGTGTGAGTTGGGTGGCCATTTGAAATTTGATTATAGTGTGGAGCTTTTATAGTTACTCTGAAAGCCAATGGGAGCTGTGCTCTAAACATATGTAAAGCTCAAACTTTCTTTATATCCAACTGGACACTCAAAAAACCCAAACAAGTTATCTTTGATGGTTAGGCCTAAAATGAAAATTATAGCCGACCACAAATGGTTATTAGATATTGATATATTTACACTCCCTTCTTCAATTCAATTACTAGAAACATGACAAAATCCATGAAGTGGTTAACTCCATCATAGGATCAGGAGCTGTCTAATCTGTAATTCAAAAGGCCAACAATCATAAATTCAGCAATGAAAAATAAACCAAACAAAGGCATCATTGAATGGAAATAGAATATCCCAAATGTATGGAACAAGGCAAGAGTATGTGATTACAGCTATTAAAGACTCAATAATGAGTGTGCTTAGAGGAGATAAATTAAGGCCAAGTATGCAGCCCAAATTGGGTCATCTCCTAACTTTACATACTTGTATTTGCAACTTTAAAAATGCTCATTTGATTTCAAGTGAACTTTAGGCAAACAACAAACTCCAAACCCAGAAATTCTAGTGTGTAATTTCTTACTGATTCAGACGAGTGGCAAGAGGATCATCAGCAGAATAAGATTATCCTGATTCACCTGTGAGCCCCATTATATGTGCTGGGCAAGAACCTGCTGGCTGAGGGAGCAGGATGAGACCTCCCCCCACCAGCGTTTGACAGCTGCATTAGCAGTTAGCATTAGTATTAGCATTAGTAGATGTACAGTAAGACCTTTGACTTGTGCACTTTGAACAGGGCTTTGGAGGGGATCCTATACTTTCCTGTTTGTTCCACACTTCAACTCAATAGTCTGACCATTTTTGCGCCTTCTCTCCAAAATTGTTCCAATCCACCACTCCAACCAGTCTCCCAATTGCAATGCTTAGTAATCCCTCATCTCTTCCAACTCTCCAGCACAGTTTTACCCCTTTCCTTGTCCTCATTTTCTTGCTTCCCAAATCTTGTCTATATTTGTTATTCAGGACTAAAGGGTCTAGTGACCTCCTCCCTTACTCCATCGCTGCTCTTCTGCCTCTAAGAAGCAAATAAAAAAATAGTATGCAGTTGAGAAAGTTATTCATCAGTGTAGGTATTAAGGTCACAGGCATATTAGCAGATCCTAAGATGAAACCTAGCAGAAGGCAATAAAATCCCTTACAGATTTCAAAATAGGTCTTAGACTTCAATGCCAAAAAAAAAATTATCTTAGCTTGAAATAGCAGGATATGAAGAAAACCCTACAGCAGAGAGAGAGGGGGAAATGAGAAGGTCTGTCACTACCACCTGGTCATTAGCTGAGGGAACAATGAATGCAATGAAGATCCAACAACACGAGACCTCCAGGCATGTGAGCACCTGCTGCCTGACTAACCTCTGGGATGGCTGCCCTGTTTGTTGTGATAACCAATGCACTAAGGAGTGACATCATACCAAATGGCACTGACCAGCAGGATGGGGCCATACTTCAGGGTGTACTTCCATCTGGGGGCCCAGGTAGCTAATTAAAAATGAAACAGGATTTCCTTGGAGAGGCGCATACAGGAGAGAGTGAAAGAAAGGCGACATCCCACTTCTGCTCCTATTTACTTCAAACACTGTTTTCAGTAGTACCAACAAAAAAAAAAAGAAGCAAAAAATTTCTGGGTTCAGCCCTTATTAAAAATGCAAAAATTAAATATTTATTGTTGCTTATAATAGCAGATGGGGCCAAGTCCATAAGCCTGCTGGTGGTTACCAAGGCATTGTCAAGCTGTCAGCTGAGTTTCTCTGATAATTTCAACTTCATGTTCCATGGAATGAGAAGGCTTGGGAAGTCTGTAGAAATTAGAAGTCTGGACACTGCACAAATTTGAAGTCCAGACATCTTCCTGAGTGTTAATTGTTGCTAGATATTTTTCCCGTAGTTTTACTGGTTATAAGGAAGTATTTGAGAGCTTTGTAGGTTCCTGCAAAATTCAGAGCATTAACACTAAAAAAATCCACTCAACTTTCAGCATAGATACTGCATGAATTAAAATATTACCACTCTGTACACCTTGTAGAAATTATTCATTTCCTCCAATACTTGCTCTGTGCCAGGCTATTACTTTTCACTTCAGAATTCATTTTTTATGCAAATGGATTTTAGACCACCACAAACACAGGAGCGCTGCAGTTTCAGAATGCAGATGAAAGTTATCATTCCAATACAAAGCATTATGATTGTTTTTCTGACAATGCAGCTCTCCTCACTGATACTTTAGATTCAGAGCCCAGGTCCTGTGGTCCTGCA
Organism: Fringilla coelebs; assembly: GCF_963513975.1. Taxonomy (NCBI): domain Eukaryota; kingdom Metazoa; phylum Chordata; class Aves; order Passeriformes; family Fringillidae; genus Fringilla; species Fringilla coelebs. Next base: position 59,621,936 of record NC_140033.1, on the reverse strand, counting down.
GTAGAAACATGGGGGTAGAAGACACGTAAAGGAGATCCCACAGTGCCAGGCAAGGAGTATTTTCAAAAAGCCCAGGAAATTCTGAACACTTAGGAAGCATCAGCTACCTGTTTATGATCTGGTTCACTCTAAAGCAGTCTGGTGACACAGTTTCTAAGCTGTGCTGGAAAAAATCAGTTTCCATAGCAATTCCAGCCACTTCCTGCCCAGATGCAGCACTCTTCACATTCCTGGACACAAAACAGCTGCTGTAGAAGACAGGTTGAAGAGGCAATGGCAAGCTGGAGAAGAAGAGACAGAAATTCCCTCTTTTGTAGCAGTGTTACATCCAAAGTAGAAAATCAGGTTTGTGACATACAGGGAGAAAGGAAAAATAAAAGGCTTCTAGACCCAACTATCTACCTCACACAATAGGCTCTGTGAATCAGCAAAACAAGAGCTTTTGGAGACAATGAAGAATTTTTTATCTCTCTTCTGATGTAGAGACTTTCATGCACTATAACACAAGCCACTGGGAGCTCTGCCAAAGGCTCTGAGAGCTATGCAGCAATTGTCCCATTTTCAGCTACCAAGGCAGGAAAAAGGGAAGAGGGAGTTATTGCACTTGTTCTCTAAGAGAAAAACAAATATCACTTTTCAAGAACACATCAGCAACTTGCCTATTTGCAGCATTTTAAAGCCACATTAGTTTCTATATCTGCCTTGGAGAGAAGATGGCTCTTTTACATGAAGCAGTTAATTCTCAGAGTGCAGCATAAGATGAATATAGAGCCTGGGTTGCCTATAGCCTACTAAAAAAATACAACAAAACAAACACACCCACACAAAGCCAAACAGGGATGAGAGCAAAATGACCTTACTACAGCCCTTCTGGTGGCAGAAAAAAAACAACCACACCGCATCAACCCAACACGTGTTTTTTGTTCTCCAAAGAGTAACACAGACTGAACACTCCCTGGGCTTTAAGTGCCTTATCCCTCAGTGCCTTTAAAGGACAGCTTTGTGAGCTCCTGGAAGATGCTAAACTGAATATATTACGTTCCCTCATTGCTTTGGAGGTACTGCCATTTTCATTACAAACACAGCCTTTCAACTGCTTTGCCATAATATACACCAGATAATGGTTTCCTGAAGATCTGGGGACAAGAAAAAGAAGACATAACATCTACATAGCCTCCCTTTTATTGTCAGCTTCCTTAATGCACAAGCATCCAGTTGAAATGCTTATTCTATCACCTGATGGTCTGGATTGCCAAGCAAATTGTATTCTATTTGCCATCTGTATGGCAGTGGTCTTCTGTTAAGTGGGCAGTTTTACTTATCTCTTCCACAACCAATCCTTCCTCCGGAGGGATATCTGCTGATAAGAGGCTATTGAATGTCACTTCGTGACTGATAAGAACTACAGCATCCTATTGTGAGATGCTCCACCCAGAGGGAAGAGCCAAGCATTCCTAACTGGAGATAGTCTGGAGATTCTGGAACACCAGCACGGCTTCTCCGCTGGATTTCCCAGAGGAACAGCTGCCTCTTCCACTGGATCTTCAGAGGAAGACTCCACCCTTCCACAGGATCACTGCTCCAACAGAGCCACACCTGAGGAGGACTGCAGCCACAATTCCAACTGGACTGCTGCCAACACCCTGACCCACAGGGTGTCAGGCTGTGTTCTGACTCTGTCAGGGTTGTTCTAGTTTAGTGCATTGTTTATTTTATCTTTTTATTTTCTTCCCTAATAAGGAACTGTTATTCCTGTTCCCATATTTTTGCCTGTGAGCCCCTTAATTTCAAATTTATAACAATTTGGAGGGAGGGGGTTTACATGTTTCCATTTCAAGGGAAGCTCCTGTCTTCCTTAGCAGACATTTGTCTTTCCAAATTAAGACACCTGAAAACCCTTCTCACCCTTCCCAATGCCTGCACCACATTCTACAGCTCAAACCCCTGCCATGAGCACATTCCCATGTTTTGTGAACACATATGTAGCATAATGAAAGTGAACCCACAGGAACAGCATAAAACATATGGAACAATGTGTGAATAAATGTAGACCTGCTCACATTTTCTTGGCTTTCTGCAATAATACACGTCTATTTCTAAGAGCATCAATGATGCTGGTCTTGTTTTTACGAAAACAGAACTATGGATCAGGTTTTGCACTCAAGACCAGGATCAAAGTGTGACAAGGTAAATGCCTAATAGTGAATCAGTCATATCACTACTTTAGCATCTTCCATAAAGACAGTTACTCATGCTCAAAGTTGTCGGACACAGCTTTCCTCTGCTTCTTTCTTCCCCTCTCAGCTCACATAGAGACTTGTTTTGTCTAATTGGATCTACATTTATCTCCTGACAGGCAAGAGCTGACAATACTACAATCATCTTCCCCTCTATCCCTGTTTAACCAGAGATAGTTGAGAGGAAGTGATTGCAGCGAAGACAAGTCCTATTTCCCCAGCTCATACTGCCACAGGCAATGAATTTGGAGCAAAGGTTCCATCTTGAAAATGTCAAACAGAATGAAAATAGATAAAATCAAAAATTGTAAAGTCAGCTCCAACCATTCCTCTAGGACCAACTGCTCTCTCAGGTTCTTGCAGCATAGCTAACAGCATAGCTGGAGTAGAGGAGGAGTATCTGCTTTGTGTACTGAATGGTGCCAAGGGGTCCTCAGCCTCAAATTAATTGCCCCCTCACCCACTCCTGCAATTCAAGAAAAACTGCTGGAGCATCAGTCCTGCCCACCAACCCAAAAAAAGCAATTTGCAGTCCATGGTGGGAGCCCTCTCTCCTCTGATCCCCAGCCCACTGAACATGCAAAACAATGGATTTCTTTCACAGGCACCACAGTTGGCTGTCCATACACAAGAAGAAGAAAGTACATGACTCAAATACAAATACAGCAAATAGTAACAGTGGCTTCAGCCTGGAAGAGATATTTTTGTTTACTAGGGTGCCCAAATATTCTGGTTTCACCTTTCCAGTTCCTCTGAAGTTCTCCAAGATGCCATTTTGCTGCCACGTTTCTTCAGAAAATACTTTTTTTCCCCCCCAATCTCATGTTACAGATCTGAAAAATAACTTACGGCAGGAGAAAGAAGATAGCCAGACCTGGGCTCTGCTTCTTTTGTTGTTCGTCACAACACTCACTGATATGAACAGAAAAATATTCGGAGGAAAATAATGGCCAGGCTGACTCAGAAATATCAGACTGACCAGTGTTGAGATAAAGTAGCTGTGTCCTGGATGAAACTAGTCCAGATTCATAGAGCAGGATCAGCTGCTATAACAGGGACTAAAATCACAGGGACTTTCTGAAGAGATTTATCCTACTTGGTCTACTGCAATGCAAAGGGAGGAAAATCCCCTCAACCAAACCACAATTTGAGAGATTGGTATTGGCTTTGTCTTTTAAAACAGGTTACTGTTTCTACACTGGAAATAGTCATATAGATTCAGTTAATTCTTAAATGCAGTGACCACCAGAACCACCAGTGGGATCACCCCATATATCAAAGCACTCTGTTGCACCAACTGCCCAGGAGAAGAGAGCTTCAGCAAAGTATTTCTCTACTCCTTTGCCTTCAGATAGGTAGATGCAGACATCAGTTCTATCTGCATCTCTCTACACTTATCTGACTCCTGAAACTGGCAAGAAAATTTGGGTCAGAAATCTGAGGTACACTAAATGTACCCTCCACAGGGAGGAGACAAGCAGCCTCATCCTGAGAGTGCCTCAGACCATACCAGATAAATAAATCTGTGAGCAGTGTCTAGATTGCACCTTTGGAGACTGACGAATGCCCTACAAACACTCAAAGCCCAGGAACTTGCTGATCCTACCAAAGGTTGCCCACAACCTTAGATGACCAGGTGTATAACCCTTTGTTTGAGCCACTGCTGAGATAAAGATTAATTTTAAAAATAATTTTTGAACAGCAAGATTCCCAGCAGATGGTTGCAGAAAAGTCATTTTTACTCACAACAGTGCCAAACCTCACATACACAAAGCATAAACTAAAGCCCCTTCCTACTGCACTATGAGCCCTAACAGATAAAGTCTTGGGTGGTGGGTACTCTTCTTTTTTTGCCCATAGATGAGCACTGCTACATTTTGTATGCACATGAAACTAACACCAGCAGAGAAGACAGCTGGTAGGAGAAAACCTGAAGTGAACTGAACCTTCTGATCTTCTGATTTCAGGGACAAATCAGCATAACACAGTATTTTGCAAGACCAGTCTCTTAAAACCTGCAGAGAGGCATAAGTTCAATTATACCTTTTTTTTTGCCATTTCACAATAAAAATGGCTATTTATCCACATAGACACAAAAAAAACCCACAGGCATTTAGCAAGACCCTCTAAAATGTTCTTAAGTCTTTACCAAAGTGTACCAGGAAGGCCTACAAGCATCAATGAATCTCACCCATACAGTAAACAAAATTATAGCATTGTACCTTCTCCTTCTCTGAGCTTAAAAGGAGCCTCTCAAAGCAAGAGTCACACAAGGGAGGAGTGAAACATACTGAAAGTCATGGGAACACCAGAGGTCTGGCACAGTTCTCAAACTGACAGAGTAGAAACTCACTATCACCTTTCAAGCTTCTCAACCAGAACCAGTATTGCCTCAACCACTGCCGCCTTCAAGGAGATTTAACTGCTTCCGCCAAAACAGAGCTGCTAAGGATATTCATCAGTCCCCACAACTATGTGGTAACAAGAACAGTCACAGTGGTATCCTTGCTTGTGAAATTCTACCTCATGCATTTCATCAGTGAAAACCCTTTTCCATCTCCAAGATGAGAAAGAGACAAGATTTAAGGTCAGCCAATACATCCTAAAGCAATTCCATCCCTGTCAGATCTTGTCACTTCAGCAAGCGTTACAAGTTGGTGACCACTGGCTACAATTCATCACTGAGGGCTAAGCTTCTTCCTTGTGCCTTAAAGGGTGCAGCAATTCTCTTTCAAGATCTTCAAAGGAGAGTGCTGCCACATTCACACAGGAGCTGCTGGCAGTGGGACATATTCTACAATAAAAGCCAGCAATGAATTCTCCTGGAAGCAGGAAACTCAGCAGCAATGGCATGAGAATGTGCTCACGTACAGAGCATTCCACTGAATTAAAAAATAGGGCATTGATTTTGTTATTCATTTTTGTATTTAACTCAGTATTAATCTCTGCATACAAATGCCTTTTTCCCACGGCCGCATTCTCATGCCTCAGCAAAATTTCCAGTCAGCAGCTGAAACAGAGATGTAGATCCTAAGAACAAATCGATCCGTCTGCTACAAAGACAAACTGGATGTGAGATGAGGGCTCTGAGCGGGCTGTCACTCAAAGCCTCTGCTCTCATTTACCAGGGAGCACCTCCCGTCTGCACACGAGGAGAAGGTGAAGAAAGGCAGCAACACTTACGCAAGGCGTGCCACTCATCCTGCCGGATTGTCTTGGTGATGTTGTACGTAAGATTCTTGGGGATGGTGGCTGAGGAGTAGTGGTACTTGATGTATGAGCACCGCTCAATTGCTCCTGGGAAAAGCAAAATGCAGAAAAGTGTGGTTAAATCAATGTAACGTGTCCTGCCAGCTACAGGATGGGTTTGACAACCAAAAGCAAAGCCTAGGAGCAAAGCAATCCCTACCATCTCTGCCCACTGTGACAAGCAGCGCGCTCTCCAGCCCGTGACATGTAAGTTCAGATCCAAACTTATACTGGAAGTTTATCTTTTACACATTCCAGGGATCTTCCAGAATGGCCCTGGAGTAGCTGCCAGTGCCTGCTTTCACCATGAGATATCTGTGTGGCAAATTCTTCCCTGAACTGTGAGCTAGCAACTGCCATGCAGTTAACATACAGAAGCTATAAATTCATGTCTTAGCTTTCTGTGCAGTCATAGTCATGACTCAATGCCCATACTTCAGGAAATACACAAAGCAAACACCTTTGATCTTCCCTTAAATAAAAAGCAACGCAGAAAAATTATACATATGGGTAGTGAACAATTTCCTAACCCTTTCCACCCCACAGCAGAGGAACACGTGACCAGCTACACTGCAGGTAGCTGAAGGTACCTAAACCCTTTTACAGCAGTTCAGAAACAGAATTCATTGGCATCTCTGAACAATGAGGCTTAGATGGCAATATCAGTGGTTGAAATGGGCAAATTTTTTCCCCTCTGTATTTTCTGGATTTCACCTATATTCCATATAAAAAAAGCATCATGTGCTGCTTCTGATGTCTTCTGGTCACATCATTATATCTCCTTTTACAAATACACTTTCCTTCCTGTACAATAATTGCCCCTCCAGGATCTGATCTCCTGGCATCTCTCTGCATAGTTAGTGTCCTTGGAAGAAAGAGTCTGGTGTAGTTTGATGCTTTTCATGAATTATAACCTAGCCAAATTTCACATCTGATCAGACACCTGTAACTGTGTAACTGTTCTTGTATTGATGAAAGCCAGTCAGGTTTCCTACATGGCTTTTGCCAGCATTCTCAGCTAACACTGGCTTTATTAGACCACCTCACTAAGCTGTCAAAGCTCATGGAAGTCATTTTCCCACTAACATTGTTATTTTGGCTCAGGCCTTTGATAACTAAATAGGTATCCTTAATGTGGTTGGCCATGCTGCTTGTTACTAGCTACCACTAGTCAGAGACGCAGCTATGCTGGAAATGCTTTTATGTATTAAAAATACATTAAGACAAGCACTCAATAGAATAAATTAAATGAAGCAATGAATTATATAAATAATAAAGAGTGCTATACACAAGGAGGCAGGTAGAGGACTCTTACTGCCAGGCTGAACTGAAAAGGCAGATCCATTAGCCTTATATTGACAGTTCCACCGGGTAAAAAATGCTTTTAAACCACTACAAATACAGGCTTCTACTATGGGTTGTAAGATACTACTTGGCATGAACTTAGATTGTAGACCATGAATTCACAGCATGAAGAAAACCCATGAAACAAGTTATTAATTACATCACAGTCTACCAGCATCTTCCAGAGTTAGTGCAGTATAAACATTTGAGGTCCTCATTGTTTGCTTCTTTTAAGTATTCTTCACATTCTGCCTTTGACAGCAATTAGATTAGACAAAGCCAAATATTATAGGGGGAAAAGGCAAAATATTTACATATGTATCCGCCTGCCCTGACAGCGTGATGGGCTTCTGTGTGAGTCTGCACCATCTGGGCACCAAATGTACGCCCAGAATTAAAGTTTCAAACTAAGAATAGTATTTAAATAAAAAGACAGCTAGTGTGCAAAGAGCTTTAAAAAAATCTCCAAATCACAACCTTGCCTTCTTATAGGTTTTCCTATCCACTTTTGCTAGGCTGTTTTCCTAGATCAGAAGCATCAGCAAGAAAATAACAAATGCTTATTTGTCAGAAATTAATCTTTAAGTTATCAGATACCTGCCCAAACAAGAGATTTATATAGAAGAGTAGAAAGAACCAAGATAAAAAATAAAAGCTTACAGAAGGAAGAGAGAACTCCTGTTCTATTGCAGCTTTTCTGAAACCAAAAAGGCTAATTTCTAGTAAGGTCCATCAGATTTCTAATTCTGCAAAGACTTTTGGTGGTAATGCAGCAAGATGTTCAATATCACTTTTATCACCAAAGTCTAAAGCAGAAAGAGATTATTGGCTGAACTCAAGTCATCACTTGACCATATTCATAATTTGGGGCTCATGCTTCCTTCCCCGTGGCTCTAATGAGACTTAAACACACAAAAATAGCTTTGGGACCACTATCAACTGGGGTGGGCAAATGGGGCATGGTACAGCACTTGGCATGGCAGTTCACAGAGGGCACTGAAGCCCTGCCAGCTCCACCAGGGAACAATGGTGTCCACTCAATAGAAGAAGGCAGTATCTTAGTGGGAAACAAGATTTTCTTGGCCAAAAATGACAATGCTTGTGATTGCTTGGCATTTAAGCATGAACCACTTATTTAAACCCACTCTCACAAGTGTAGAAGAATGACTTTGCTGAATCAATGCAACTACATCAGCATAAACCTAACTAGAGGTGACAGTCAGCTTTTGAATTAAGAAAAAGGCCTTCAATTGCCTGGACCTGGAAATAAAAATTAGGAGAAGGGCAAGTTTATAAGCAGTGATGATTTCATACTTCTGATGTTTCCCTAGTTGTTCCACACAGAAGAGAACAATGTTCAAGAAGCCCAAGGATTCAAGTCCTGGAGGTCCCTCTGAGAACAAGAGCATCAGGAGCAGCAAGAATCAGAACTACTGCTCTGCTGGAAAGCCTTCTCAGAAAAAGGCTACAAAACCTTTACCTTCAGAAAAATTACTAGCTGTGTTCACTCCAGTCTTTGAAATAGGAAGCAAAGCAAGCTTTCCCCTCCATACCCTCAAAAGGGAAACTGCAATTTATGGAGCATTTCCAGCTTTCAACGCAAACTTAAACCAAATGCAACTGCAGCTTTGCTCTGCACTTTGCTCCAGTAACTGGGAACAGTATTTATAGAGCCAAGCAGTGAGATGTGTTTTTTTTAGCTACGAGCCGCCATAGCAGGAGTTATAGCTGGCCACAAGAAACACAAAAACCACCACAAAGCTGCTCCAGGGACAGAGGCAGCATATCCTATATTTCTCTGACCAAAGGGAAATGCTTGCTGAAATCCTAAAGAAAAGCAGCTGACATCTTCCAATAGAGTGCTAAGAAAACGATCAGCAGAGGATGCAACTAGAACCATGCAGAGCAAACCTCTGCCATACCATCATCACAAGCACAGATTCTCAGGGGATCCAGCAGCTGTTAACTGTGGCTGGCAACCCCCTGTTCCTGCAAAGGTCAGATGACAAACAAATTGGAGATAAGGAAACTAGAGATAGCTTCACCCTGAGCAGTTAAGTACTCACAGCATCAAACATGCACCTTCTCTTATTGACACAGTTAGCTGCTCAGTTTCCTTTTAATATCTGCTGATCATTGCTCCATACTATCACCTTAGCACATAATACTTCCTCTTCTCTCCACTATAAGAAAAACTTTTAACCTAGGCCACAGGAAAAATACTGAAAACACTGATGTTTTTCTATCCAACTTTCAGAACTTTGCAAACTAACATCCTGATGTTAGTTCAGCTGCTAGAGAAACTCAGCCTACCACTGCATTACTGGAGCTGTAAACATCATCCCAGTAAAGGCCTCGAACTGTTTGTTGACTGAGCCATTATCCCACTCTAAATTCTATCCCACTCTAAAGATCAATTAAGGTCCTAGTCTAGTGTCCAGACTTTATTTGTCTGGTAGGTCAACACAAAATTTTTCTGAACATTTGGACCAGTATTTCTTCATCACCATGGTGCCCCTACTACTCCCTTAAATATAATATTTAAATTCTTTCAAACTGCTCCAAGCAACAGTTTTTACTGTGGTTAATTTCAAAAAACAGAATGGAAATTCAAAATGCCACCAAGGTCTGTTGTAAATGCTTCTGATCTCAGAAGCACCCAGAGGTATTTGCTCTGGTCAGTTTGACTTCTGCAAAGGTGATTGCCAAGTTTCACAAATTTACAGTGTCATTGTGAGCGTATGGTTTAGTATTCTGCATAATACAGACCAACCGACCTGAGAGCTGGTAACAGAAAGCAGTCCTTGACATGGCCTTTCATCAAACTGGTAACCTGTGAGAGCAATTGGGTGACAGTCATATCACTTCAGATTAAGCCCAAGATGGCACAGAGTTACTTGCATGGGTTATCTGAGTACTCCCTCTCCTGTCTTGAGGACTAGAATATTGCACACTTTTCCCCTGCCTCAGCTCTCAGGGCTGCAGATTGTGGGGCCATCCTTAAAGGTTCAACTAGAGATTAACCCAATGCCTGTGAATAAGTTACTTTCAGTAGCTAGAGGACTTCCAGATAGAGATAAAAATTTCTCCCACACTAAGATTCTTCACAGCAGTCCCTGGGTGAGCAGTCAGGAAACTGAGATGCAGGGAGCCAGCAGCTCACTCACTCTGGATGAGCTATGGTGTAGCCATTCCAGACCCCACAAATTGGGGCTGAGAGTCACCTTGCATTCTGTAACATGCAGAGATCTGAACCAGGGGGTACCCATTCTTCTCTTATAGTATGCGTATTGGTTTCTAAGAAGGATCCAGCTGTGAAACTATTATTTGTTTTACTACATTTACTGTCAAAGCTTTTGATATTATGAGTTTCCCTGAAAAGTCTGGTGTGGATATTCTGAGACTTTGCTACCCCCAGGCAGCTTTTCCTTCTTCTGTGTTGCAGATACTCCTGGATGAACTGTTTTGTAGCAAAAAATTCCACAAAAGGCACCCTTTGTTCTAATTTTCACAAATCTATTTGAGAATTAGTACACAAACATTTCCTAGCAAAATAAATCTTAGCCTCTGGCTTGCAAACTGCACTCACTACATATATTTGCTCTTCATTATGAGAAACTGCCTTCAGTATGAAAGATTGCCTAAATTCCATGGTTTGGTTACTGGTCCCTCATTGGGTGACTATCTCCATAGCAAACAAAGAGATGTAGATTGGCCACTTAGCCTCTAAGTGTTTCAAATTATCTTCAGAAAATCTGTAGAGCAGAGGAAGTTCACAGTGGGTTGTTTTTCTTAGCATAACATTTCAGTTAGGTTTCCAGAGGCTACAATCACAGTTAGGACCAAGATTTGGTTACAAAAAGCAATTCCATTTGGCGTATGTGTCTCCTAATGTCTTAAAAGTCTTCTCTCACCTGGAAAAGTTCATTGTTTATTTGTATTAGCATTTTTGCATCCCTCAAACTAGCAATGGCAATTCAGGCTGGTGCCATTTCAGAATTATCACCCTCTGATATATGTGCTGCCCTCAGTTACTTTAATCATTTCTTATGAGTCATCAAAACTCATCTGGAGGTGCCTTAATATAGGCAAGACTTGCAGCTTTAGCATGAATTAACTGGTCAAATTAAACCTTGGAGGAGGATAGAAGGAGAAATTAAGTTCTACTTTGACCAGCTGCTATGACATAACTGCAATCAGAGATTGCAATCAGATTGCAATCATGCAATCAGACATGCTGACTAGTTAATGAACTCTGGATGACTTTTTTAAATGAAATCAGATACTTCTTAGAAAATCTTCAACACCTTTAACAGGATTATTTTGTCTGGAGTAATACTAACCATGAAAGTACTGGTTACGTATTTTTTCCAGATCTATAAATAGATTCATACCAAAAATGTAGGAACACTACTCTTCTGCATTAACTGCAGAATTATTTATGTTAAAAGTGCTCTCTAGATGTCAACTAGCCCAATGCCCTGCTCAAAAGAGGCACAACTTCAAAGTTAAAATCAAATCCAAAGATAGTTCATGCTGCTCAGGGCCTTGTCCAATCAAGTTTTAAATGCCTCCAAGAATGGAGATGCACATCCTTAAGCACCTATTCCAACGTCTGAACACCCTTATTACCTAATCAGAAATTCCCTTGGTGCCACATTAATATTTCAAATAATAGAATACCTCAGAGTAAAGGGCTAAAAATCTAGGAAGAATATGCAAGAATCACCACATTAATCAACATGTTTGGTGAATATTCATTAACTTATGTGCATAAATAGAAGCCAATGTTCTAATTAATGAAGCTCAACATAGCTTTTCAGTTGCAGCATGGGCCAAACTATTAGAACAAGAGATGTTTCTTCCTAAGTGGCTCTGGCATCATCCTGCACTGAGGTTCAGCTTGATCTTGCTACTTGTCCTAGCTAAAGTGAAACAACTCCTGGTGCTCATTGATGCTTGCTGTGAGCTGTCAAGGAATTGGGCTGATGCCTCCCGTCAGTTGATGAGCTGAGTTTCTGTCTGTTGGGTTTAAGACACTGCTGCTAGCCCCTAACTGCCTCCCCTGCATGTGGATTGAGGTGCACAGTCAGATTTTATTCACCTTCTGGATATCTGAGTAAAATCAAAGAGAGATCTGATCCAGTGCCTTTTCCCATTCACAGACAGACCAAAGGGTCACATATTGGGAGAGACAATGAACATGTCTATGGGAACACATGACATGGATCAGGAGAGAGCTTTTAGGAATGACCATCTGATCATGTCTAGTTACCATGCTTTGGTTCAGAACACACTGTGCTGTGAGATGATGCCCATGAGATTCTTCACAAATAAAGTTAAATCAGAAGATGTGCTAATGGAAATTCAACTAATTGTACAAGAGCAGAGCCAGTTTGAAGTAACATTCCCTCCTTGAAAACACAAGGTGAACATTAGATCCTAAGCACAAATTGTCTCTTTTTTTTCGTCTATTAAGTGGATATTTCAATCCTATTTAAACTTGCTTTTTTTATGTAGATGCCTTTACTGACCACCAAAAAATGCAACAAACACAGAACTTCAGGAAAACACACTCAGAAGATTGCAGCATCCTCTGTTTTATCTGAAGGGAAAGCTTGCCTGTATCCACTGAGTTGAGAGCAACTGAAAGGATGAGACATAAAATAAATATTTTGTCCGCAAAATGGCACATATCCAGAAAATACATTAACAGAATGAGCAGCTTAAAGATTTTCACTAGGAAAGAGAGCAAACATTTTCTTCAGAGTGAGAAGCAGAACCGTGATGCTCTTTTTTCCTTCTATTTTTCTTCTACAGCTCATCTCACTTAACTTCCAAATAAAGACTCTCTCAGAGCCTCTAGCTTAGTCAAACTTGTTAGGCAATGCTCAGCTGGAAAAGCAGTCTTGCAAAAATTTAGCAAGGGGGGATGGTTAAAAGGATCCACCATACTGTACTATCCATACAGAAATGGGGTAAAAACAACAGCGCGCCTTTCCCACTTATACCAGGTCATCTGGCAAGCTCTGCCAGCTCCCTTTCACTACTGACCCACTAGATCTCTAGAGATATAGAAAAAATCAGATCCAGTGCACACATGAAAAGGAAGCCATCCCTGAAGATAATGAATCTCCAGACACACAACAGCTTTGTTGTGTGTGGGCTTTTTGCGACCAGATTCCACAGAGCAATATCCACAGATTTCAGACAGTTACGCCTACATTTCAATTTCTGATTCCACACCAAAATGTCTAAGTTTTCTTTTTAACCACTGTGTGAGCAAAGACAGAGGTGCAGAAGACATGTGCACATGTACTGAGCAGACAGCAACATTTTCAGAGTAAAGGAAAAATAAAGTGCTTGAGCTGCTTTTGCCAGGCCTGTTCCTCACATGCTCTCTGGATAGCCCAGCAAATAGCAACTTGCTTAAAGCCACCAGCTGGCAGAAGATAAATATTCCACCCATGATAAGAAAAGAATCCAAGTATGAGACCAAAAGCTGAATTTGCATTGGAAAGTGATGAGCTCACACTTTCTCTCCAGGGACCAAGGAAAGGGGGCTGGCAAGGAAGCAGGAGCAAGAAGAGGGTTATGAAACACTTTTTTACTTCAGCTATTAATAACAGTCTCCAAGCCACAGGGCACTTGAGAGGAGGAAGGCATCTCCTTGCTTCTATTAATCTTTTTGTCCACCTATTTGCTTTGGGCTGGCCACAGGGGAGAAGGAAGCAGAGCACAAATGAAAAGTTAAGGAGGTTAAAAGGACTGAAAAATATTTGCTCCCACATGTTTGGAGGCAGAAATTAAATGATCAATAAAAAGTCAGTGAGACAGCAATTACCAGTAAAAACTCACTGATGACCCAATAGCTCATGGAACAAAGCAATATCTCAGCACTGCTGTCAAGCCAAAGAAAAAGCACAGCAAAGGCTATTCCATGGACAGGTTTCTTCTCTATCAATGTACACCCTATGATTCTCATAGTAAGATGCTCCCATGGAGCTTGATGTTTCATTAACTAGCTTCAAAACCTATTGCAAATGGATGTCTAAGAAACAGGGTCCCAGATGGCCAAGAAGAAAATAAGGGTGGATCCACTGATATCACTCATCCTGCTGAGTATCTGTGATCACATGCAGTGAAGTCTGAGGTGCCTATCTCTCTGCCTTGAAAAGCTCTTTTGCATGCTGCTTTGCAATGCAAATGTGCCTTTCTAGACACATTCAGTCCCCTTCTTAAAGTGAGAGGAATAGAAGCTCTTCTCTGTATCCTCTGTTAGTTTACAGCAAGCACCACAAATAACTGAGCTGGAGAAAGCATTTAGCTTTCTTGTAGCACTTCAACCTCATGTTTAAACAGCAGAAATCACAACATGACACAGTCATTCAGATGCTTGCATGCAACATTGAGGAAATAAGGCTGAGGCCTAACCCAGACAAATCTCCCAGAAGAACCCACTTACAGGGGATCTTACGCTCGCATACCGCAGTCTCTTCAAATAAAAAAAAATTCCCTAAAAAACAAAAAGGACTTATATGAGCTATGCAACATCTTTATGATATCATTTTCATGTAGGCTTTGTCCTGCAATGAAGTGTGGGGGTGGCAGGCAGAGTTTCACAACTTTAACTGGAACATAATAAGTTGTGATGAAGAGAAATGAGAAGGAAGAAAAAAGTTTGTGGCAGGAGTCATATGGTAGGGATTTATAGAATTAAACTAAGGAGACAGGTTTTTCTCTTTTAGTCAAAAAGCATTTTGCTTATAAGTTGAAATTTAGATGATTTTTCTAACTAACTCACATGTTATATATAAAGGTGATTTGGCTTGCCTTAAATTTGGGAAGCACACCCCTGTTAGCATAGATCCCATTTTGCACATTTTAAATTAAAGGTAACTAGGAGAAGCTACCGCATTTGAAATTCTCTCAGTTCCAAAAGCAGTAATACCAGCAGACAACTAGCCTATCAAACAAATAAATGAGGAAGAAATCCAACATCAGCTTTGCAACCAGGCTGGGCTTTTTCCCCTATGAGCAGACTACAGCATGGATAGACCAGAAAGACACCCTGCTATTCCTATGAATCCATAAACTGTTCTCTCTACATCCTGTGCTGATGAGACAGATTATCTCCATCCATCAAAGACTCTGTTGAGACTTTAAAACTGTGCAAACAGAAGACTTTCAACATATTCTTTCTTTGGTAGGAAGATACCACTTTAAATACATCCTTATATTCTAGATTCTCTAAGATTAATAATTTTTTTATGCTGTCCCTATTCTAGTTTTTACAAGAAAAAAATTAGGGTACTGTGATTGGAATAAAGATATTTTCAAGACATCACTTCATATGTAAAGTATTTCTGACACAAAGATCCCCTGCAGTTATTAAATGTAAGTGCAGAGTAAAGCTAGCAGATGACATCATCATCTAAGTGAGCAGCATTTCTCCCAGCAAGTCCATAATGTCTCTTGCCTCAAACTGTACCAACTGAATAACTACTCATATCATATAGTCTGATGACAAAAGCTACAAAAAAACTACCTTGAAATAAACATTGAGATTTTTTTCCTGGTGAGTAGAGACCATTAAATTATACAGGCATTTATATAATGTCTCTCTGAAGTGAGGAACAGCTTCATGTTTGGCCATGCTCTTTCCCTGAGAAGTCATTCCTTGGATTGTCCTTGTTCAAATTATTAACTTGTGAGCTACTGTGACTAAATTGCAAAGATACTCCATCTCCCTTTTTAAAGGAGTACACATTCAGAGGGACAAAAGACTGCACAGCTCACTGCCCTTCCCTCACAAGGCTGTTTGCTACACTATTGTAACTGGACTTACTATTGTACATGAGGGCTTCAATCAAATAAAGGCCTTGAGAAATTCAGCATTATGAAGATATTTAAAAGGTGTCCTTGAATAGTCAAACTGAAAGACAACTAAAAGGAAAAGAAAAGGATGATAAAGATAATGATGAGAAGATCAGACAACTGTACTGTGGAATCCAAGATGAGCAAAAGCACAATTTGGTCATTCTAAAGCCTACAAACCACAGATATTGTTAATCTCTCCACAGCTGTCTGAAATCATAAGTGGTTCCTCCTGCCAGAAGTAAATTATTCTTGAAGTAGTATTTGAAATAGGAAAAGTTGGTGGATGTGATCAAAAAATATTTTTCCAATTGACTGGACTGTGCCCTTACTTATCCAGTGATGAGTTTTGCAATACCATCATATGCCCTTGTGTACAGAAGGCTTGGGCATTGAGCACCTCTCTGCAAACACTACAGCAATTCATTTCTGGTGCATCAAGGTCCTGCTGCACTCAAAAGTACTTCAGTCAACAACTTTGGGCTAGAACCTCAACATCACTGCAGACACTCTGTACCAAACAACAACACATTTCACAGCAGATAAAAATACTGGAAGGATAAATGCCCTTGCAAGAGGATAGAGGGAACCTGAAGCTGAGAAGTGACCAACTTCTTTCCAGTCCCAACCTTCCCTTTGCTTATCCCCAGGACGCATCTGGAAGGATCAGAGTATGCCAATAGCTCAAGCTATGGGAAAGTTAGCAGTGAGATGACCTGTTGCCAGCATGATCTTGAATAAGGAATTAAGTTATTCTAGTCAAGTCTCAAAGGTATTTAGTATCCAAGCACTTTAGCTAAGATTCATTGTATTATTCCTCTTAAGACATGCATATGATGTACTTTAATGCAGAAATTAAAAATAGCAGAAGCCAGCCCAACTTATGGAACAGCACAGCAGAACAGAGTTGGGAAAACCCCTATACATCTAAAAGCATCTATTTCCCACGCCAAATAAAGTTAGATTGTTATAAATCATGTGACCCTAGCTTAGACCCAGAGCTGGTATATATTTAAATGTATTAAGGTATTTACTGCTGGGTCAGCACATATCAGAATTTGCTTTGGGAGGGTATTGTGACATGATGTTCCCTTGCCTATAACATCCTCTTGTCTTCCAATAAATGTCATCTACCACTTCTCGCACCTTCCCATCTGAAACGTCAAATCAAATCAGAGGCTTACAATATGAAGGTCTCCCACTCACTGCAATGTAAGATGTTCTGACCAGGACAAGCTGGACTAAATATTTCTGCTGCCTGTCAAGAAAGTTGCATAGAAGGAAAGACACGATTCAAAGTGCACTGAGCAGCATTAGATAATAGAACTCCATGGGTGGCAGCAATAAGCATTGTCTGAAAGGTGAGCACTGCACATCTGAACATCTTTGGCACCACCCAATGCATCCCACCATCCCTGTGCCTGAAAGGGCAGCAGAATCCCCCTGGGGTTTATAGCCTGAAGTGTTATTCAGCCCTTTACAACTCAAGAACCTCCTTTATGATCCTCATCCTGACAGAGAAGGAGGCAACCATATCCTAGAAGATCCATCAGCATACATGGGACCAAAGAAGAGCTCTCTTCCAAGCACCACTTGGAAGGTGCAGAACAGGCCTTTAACACCACACTGGCGAAATTCAGATTCAGACAGAAGGGGTTATGGAAACAGGCATTTATTCAGACACTGCCAGCTCAGGATTTACTTTTTTACTCTATACTCCTAGTCTGAACTTTAATAAAGGCTTGTGTCTCAGTAGCCTCTGATAACACCCAATGGGACAAATTCAGTGTACACTGAATTCACTGTACAATTACAGTGAACAGAATCTGGCCCCTGAAAGACTTTCACTGATCCTGTTTAGCACTTCCCCTGCTTATATAGATAATTTTGTATATATGTAAAAATAAGACTTGAACTGCAAGGCTTGGTTTTAAAAATTAAAAACTCCATGATTCAGCATCCTATGGGCTTCTGGACACATTTGTATCTGTACAATTAATTCTAAACCCAGGTGTTATTATATGTGTTGTAATCTGTGAATGCTTCACTTCCTATTTTTGTTACTACTCTAAAACTACCATGCACAGTCTATTTCTCTAAAATATCTGAAACTATTTAATAAAAGACAGTATTGCTGCCCAACTTTAATTTACATATTAGTCTCTTCCCAAAAGAGTATGAGGCTTCAGTTTATTGAGTACAGGATGAGGTGAAGGAGATCCAGGATGATTCTAAACATGCCTCCACTGGATGATCAGCCCCACTGATGAAAAGGATGGAGACAACATGCCAACCTAACAGAAAATATACTCATTGGAAAACATCCAAACCTTTAAGAAAATATGCCATTAGCTCAATATTCTTATCTCCTAGGGTTCTGCTATATCAGGTTTAATTACAGCAATTGTGACAAAATCATAGTAAGGAGATATAGCTGCAAGCTGATCTTGCCCAGAGATTCCACCCACCAGACTCTAAGAGGCAAATGCAGCACCAGGAAGACACTGAAGTACAAACTCAGTGAGTTGTACATAGAAATAATTTGATGAAACTAATTTACAAGTACAGCCTACCTTAAAGAGAACAAGATATTAAGATGGCATGTACAAGGCTGAGATTCAGGAGGCACTCCCAGGACCAGGAGACTTCGGAAGGAGAAGGAGAATGCCCATCTCACACTGGAGTAGAAATACAGTAAGGGTGCACAAGTGCCAGACTCACTGGCAGCACAGTCAGTACCCCAAATTGAACACCCAAGTCTGCCACTGGACCTTACTGGAATCAGCTAAAGATGACGCTTGTGTCCTCCTCAGGCAACTGACCAGCCTGATCATGCCTAGAGAAAAGAACAGCCAAGTTTAGATGGTTAACAGAAAGGGTTACAGAGTTTATGCTTGTAGCTACACAGTGGGCAACAAGCATAAAACAAAGGAGCTAGCAGTACAGAGCTCTAAAAGGAGTGAGAAATAAAATAGCCCAAAAAAATAGCCCAATTTCTGAAATTGATGCCATTATCATATATGTTTGTATAACACATTTGCAAATGCAGTAGATTTTACACTTTAAGGATTAAACAGCTTTTCTGAATGTAGCCACAACAGATGCAGAATATGTGGAGAACCAATCTTAGTACATGGACACAGTTCAAGTAAAATACTCCAATCCTGGAATATCAGTAAGTGAACAGCTTTCAGATGTGCAGGAATGCAACCTCATCCACACATAAAGAAGCCTTTGCCAAGAGCACACACAAAGGCAAAACTGGATCTTGACACTTCATAATGGACTAAAGAAAAGCTACTTGGGAAATACAGAATCGTAGAATAGGTTGGGTTGGAAAGGACCCTAGAGACCACCCAATTCTATCCCCCTTGCCACAGTCCAGGACACCTTTCATTAGGATCAAGTTGCTCAAAGCTACATCCAACCTGTCTTCAAACTCATCTAGTTCTAGAGCTTTAATATTTTTCTGAGATTTAATAAACATCTTTCCAAAATGAGAGCAAGTGGTAAAGAATTGTACAGAATGGCAGAAAACAAATTTCCAGCTATTATTTCCCCATTCCAGCAAAAATCTTTCCTACTGGAAAATAACCAAGTTATCCTAAGAAATGAAAAATAACAGGATTCATCTGTTTCTCTATAGTCTTTCAACTATGGAATAAAAGATTTTACTATGAAATCGCATGATAATAACTTACCTTAAAGAAGAATATTAAGTACTCTTGACATATAGACCATGGTATTTAAGAATCCTAATGTTGTCTTTAAAAGGAGGGAGCAAAAGAAAATGCCTTGTTTCTCTGTTTAGATTTCTTACAGACTTGGTGGCATTTATTGTAATCCAGCACTGCTGTGACAATGACTTGGCACTTCAGTCTTGGACCAGGTTCCCATGAGTCCACGCACTGTGTGATTGTGAAACTAATAGTGTTCCAGACCAAATTTATTCACCATTTGATGAAAAATTCTAGTGCTTCTGCACCATAAGCTGATTTTATACTGAGGTAGAGAGATGTACTTAAACAATAAAAAAAAATCATAGCTAGATATACTACTAATATTCAAAATCCAAGAAAACACAAAGTGGAATGATATAATGATGCTCAAACTGTACACCTTACCCACAAGAATTGTTACTCAAGATCAAGCCTGCAATTTTATTATTCATATTATACCAGGGCAAAAAAACAGAGTCTGAAATAGTCCTGGTTGTTTAAAAGACTCAGAATCTTGTACTCCAAAAGAAGTAAAAACGTGAGGTCCCACGAGGAAGAAGGACATGTAAGCTGCACATTGCCTCTGTGGCAACCTTTAAGCCTCAACTCATGCTCCTCTGATTTTGCCTAATTAGGATAACTTAAGCCTGAGGCTTTGATCATTCTGGAGCCTGATTCCATGCCATGAAGTACAAAAACAGTAAAGAGGTTTACTTCAAACAGTTGCACATGACCCGTGGCAATAATACAACACTTGAATCACTTCAGCACTGGACAGCTCTGCAACATCTCCAAATATGCTGACCTGGACATGAAGCTGAGCATGATTTCCCCTCAGCTATTCCTCCTAATCCTATAAAGTGAATCTGAGAAATACAATGTGCACAGTAGTTGAAGGATGCCAGTCTCACTTCTAACAGGAGAAAAGCAGACTCATATCACCACAGATACTCCTACTAGGATAATATTTATGAGGAGATTTTAAAATAATTTTTAAGCTATGCTAGATATAGTCAGTTATTTATCTCTGCCTGGAGGATGCTGGTGCCTGCTGGAACCTCAGCCCAGAGTTAGAAAGGACAGGGATAATCACTCAATTGTCTTGTTGGAAAGGGGTACCATCATAACTGCAGCACTGTGCACGCTTGCAGCTGTGCTGCATCAGGGATGCAGTCAGGCATTATGAACTGCATTGCTCTGCCATATCACTAAAAAGCATGATGGAAGGTTCTGACAGAATCTTTCATTAGGCTTAGGGCTATGCTGCTCCCATCAGACAGAAGAAAAGTGGAAGCACTGTCCTGCCAGAGTCTATAACATGTCTTGGCAAGCGGGCCCAGACTCCTGTGTCATGAATTACCTGGTTGGAAGAACTGCAGCTTGTTTCAATATTAAATGAAGATATCCTTTCATTGGTTTAACCTTTGGTCCCTTAACTCTGAATTTCACCTCTCTGAACTACAAACAGCAATCACAACTCATGAGTATTTGGGGAGGGACAGTAGCTTCACCCTATTCTAGAAAAGGAAGAGTGAACTGCGCTATTTAGCATGAGCCCACACCAGATGATAATGAAATGAATTAGCAATAAAAATTTATTTCATGTATAAAAACCTTTTAAAGGAGAAATAAGCCAGGCTCCAAATTACCATTAAAATTAACTTCCATTGATGCTCTGCCAGTGCTGCTGAACTAACGTTCTTTGCAGAAGCCGAGTGCATTGATGATTGAGTGGTATCAATTAACATGAACTGTTGTGCTAGTTGCTTCATCTGGAGATCAAAGCATTTTGTTTAGGAGAAAAGAAAAATGCAGCACCACACTAAGGTTTTCCCCTTCTGCATTACCCTCCATTTCTGATACCTGGTCTCTGACACAACTAGCATTCTTTCCCAAGCATAACTCTCTGTATTTAAGTAACCATCAACCATAAAGTCAAAACAAAAATTCCATCTTCTGAGAATTAAAGTTCTAAACAGAATGGTTCACAGACCACAGGCAACTGAAAAGTTGTATTACAAAGCTAGCACACAACTGAGTATGGCTGAGTGAAGTTCAGCTGACTGGACGCAGCTTGCACTTCTTTCTCTCCCTGTGGCTCCCTAGCAAGATGACAAATCTGTTTGAGGTGGCTGCCTGTTTTTTCATACACTTCCAAGCAACACTACTGAGTCTTTCAGCCCTCTTCCTTGTCAAATATCAATCAGAGTGTGATGCTTATATTTTTCTCAGTTTATAAACCACCCAATTTTGTTGATCCATGCCAGTGAGCTGCAGCTGGAAGCATCTAAGCAGTATAAGCAAGTTGTGACAATAGAGAAGGAGCATCGAGAAGGGGGAAATAACATGTTGAAAAAATTCTGACTGCCCCAGAAACTCACACATATTCTGTCAGGTCACTCAAAACTCTCCCAATCAGCAGTCTAGACTGGAGCAAATGTCTGGGGAACAGTTTGGGGAACAAACTGTTTTGCCTTTTGTGATTTGTGCCCAGTCATCATCTGAGTGTTCTGCCTTTGGCCCAGGCAGGGTAGGAGAGGTACACAGGTTCTGTCTCAAGGCTTGGCCTCACCAGATTTTCTCTGTACCAAGCACAAGTCCCACTGTGATAACCAAATTCAACAAAGTAGTCTACCTGGATCTCAAAGCAGGGAAATTCACTACAACACACTCCAAATGTGGGATGCTAGCAAACGCACCTCTGAAAGCCACAGGAAACAGATTCATGAGATTTGTTAATATCAACATCTATATTAGCATCAAGAGTTGTGCCTGAAAGGAATGGACAATTTAAGACCTAAAGTACATGCACTGCTTCTCTTTGCTCTTTAGAAGCAAAGAAGGATCTACTCCAGCAGCTGAACCCAAACATGACTTCACTTGGCTCTAGCACACTGTCCCTGCTAAATCCCAAAATATCCTGTAGAGACAACAGCAGGTATGGAAAGGAGTTAAGGAACTGACAAAGGCCACATTCTCTTCTTAGTTTTGAGATGAGGTGGAAAGTCAGTGGAAAAACCCTCACGCTGATGGCAAGAGCTGTGACGAAGAATCACATCAATAGAGCAAGACTATCCACTGTGAGAAGGCAGAGATTAAGACTGAAGCCAAACCTAAAAAAAAAACTCAAAGGTGCAGTCCCACATTTTGTCGAGTCACCCAAGAAAAAAGGGCCTAAATTTTACTTCATGTGTATCTTAGGATGTTTGGGGCTGGGATTATACCTAACGGTTGCTTGCAATAACAGAAGACTACACTGATTCAGCAGCTCTCCCTCATCCTGCACAGACGTGTCAGGAGAAGACAGTAAAAATTATCTGCATTTCATGGATGGGAACAGGGGAAAAACACAAGAGTAATTAAATATGTTAACTTTTCTCTCTAAGTTCTGCCACTATGACCTCACTACATTATTTGAAGTACTCTCTACTCAGCTAACATTTTTATTAGGAATAAACCACCTCTAGCCTCCATTCCACTTTAACCACCATTATCCACCCATAAGACTTGCTCAGCACAGCCACTGAAAGTCCTCTGAACAGCATCAGAGCTATGCTGCCTTGTGCAGCAGACCAGCAGGGAATACTTTAATTAGTGTTTGCTTCTGAAGCGTAAAAAAAATTCTGAAATTACTTTGCCTGGTAACAAACTGCATCTTTCACACTATTGGAGAACTGAAACTGATTCCTGCTTCATGTACTTTCCTTAGTTTAATTTTTTTGTTGCTTTGTTTTACAGATTTCCTTCTATCATGATGACAGCTACAAAAAATATTGCAAAAGCAATGGAGAAGGGAATGTTAATATTAAGGGAAATTAAGTTTTCACTTGCCTTGCTAAAATAAGTTATTCAAGATGGGTGGGAACAACCCCAGCAGAAAAAGAAAATCTATAAACCACTTTATTTCTCCAAATTTCTTTTGCCTCCTTCACAGGGTGACTTTGTTCATTGGCTCTGAACTCAGTGAAGCAGAGGTCACTTCTACCTCTCAAAGTAGGTATTGCTCACACACACACAGCAGCACCAGAAGCCTTTACATGGGTCAGGTTCTGGAGCCACTGCCCTGCCAAGCTGGCATCCAGTCACCAACAATTACAGAGACAATTAAAGACACGTTTTCCTGCTATGCAATGAAGTGCATTTCAATAACATTCTTGTGTACTTATTAAAATGTTTTCCACTGGAAGATCTCCAGAATGATAAATATTCATTAATTGCCACAAAACTACACGAAAACTACATCAAATAGGTGATCACAGTCAGAGTTAAAGGCCATTCTATATTAAGCCAACTTCATGCTGCTCTGTTGACACACAGCCAACTTGCTGTGAGCCATTCCAGCCCCAGAGTTACCTTTCTTGCAAGAAAACACTTTGACCAACAGCACCCCTGCATTTGTCAATCATCCCAAAAGCTCTGGCTCAGAGAAGCAAGGGCCATGCCAGGCATCCATGAACTGATAATCCTCAACTACCTTAGCAGCTGAGCCAGACCACGGATTGTCAGGACAAGTGGCCTTCAGGCACCTCTAAGGAAAGCTCATTGGCCGGGGGGAAGAAGGAAGAGTACAGCCAGATCCCACATTTTCCCACAGGCCATGGGATCACAGATTTACAGCTCAGCTAGTTTAGTCACCCAAACCTAGGAAAGGATGACAGAAGCCTTTGCCAGGGCAGCAGGTGGCTCTCACTGCCCACACCTGACACAAAAGGTTCTCAGTGAACAGCCCAGAGCATAAGACTTGGCTGGAGTTAACAGAACCCCAGAACACACACTCAAGGGGTAGTCCGTATTGAAATAAGGTTTTTGACGTGATTTTTGAAATAAAGGTAAGATTTTTCCTGAAAAATCATCCTAGCAGAGAATCCAGTACACTGTGTTACAAGCAAACCTCTTGGTACTAATATAGCTTATTTTTGTTCCAGAACAGGAACAAACAATTCTATTGGGAAAGCTGGAGTTGAAATAAGAAAACTCAGACACCAACATTTTTTACAATTAGAGAAATTTCTAACACATTACTAGGCTGTTTGAATTTTATTACCCATGTAGAAGAAAAGACTTGAAACACAGTTTACAGAGAATTTGTACTGCAGAGTACTGCTATGTCTGATGCTCAATAAGAACATAGAAGTTTGGATACTTTCATTTGTATACATGAGTATTTGTACATATGCATGTTTTAATTAAGCCTTATTAATGTACTTAGTCTATTTTCTCTCTGTAATTATACAGTTATGCAGAAAAACATTCAAAAGCCTTGATGACTCAGGAGTTTGACAGCAAGATATGAACAGCCAAATTTAGTCAACAGTACAAATTCAGCTACCCAGCTTAAGTCACTAATCTGGAGCAGACAGTCATTTAAATACAACTCTGACAAGTTTTATCCTTTTTTCTTTGTTAATTGTCTGCTAAAAGGCTGCAAATAAAAATCTGAAATTTATTCAATATTCAAAATGATTCATAAATGTCTTCCCTGACTAACCCTCAGCCTACAAATATCTTAAGCTATGGCTGTCACAACTAAGTAAACAATTTGCAATTCATGGTGTAACTTATGTAATGAATTTCTTCACCTTATGTAACCAGCTTGAACAGTTTAAAGAGCTGACAAACACAGCATACATTTTTAATTGCACACTCCCAGTTAACAGTTGGGTTGTTAGAGGAATCACCCTCCCAGGAAACATACAGTGCCACGTGATTTAGGTTGCAAATATCAAATCTTTTGCTTGAGAACATGCTTTGAAACTCACTTTGTCTGCCCACACCAAAAGAAGTAGGCAAGTTCAAGCTATAAATACTTTTCCACTTATGTTGTTGTAGTAGTACTGTCCCTCCCCAAATACTCATGAGTTGTGATTGTTCCAATTTAAGCATGATTTTTTTTAAATTTCATAAAACAACAATTTATTCCATCTTCTCCAGTACTACAAGATTTGGAAACCAGTCATTTATCAGAAAGCTACTGTATTCTTCCTAATACCATCAAGTGCCCATAAGCCCTGCATCAAGGGTTGGGGTCACACTAACACAGGCCTTGTGCTCCTCTGCTCTCTTCCCAATGCTGCGCTTCACTTCAGGAGTTAAAAACTAAATATTAAAACTAGACAGCAGAAGATTGCTTTAAAGCAGTTCCTCAAACAAATTAAAAGCTTCAGGCAGCCTGAGTTTACCATTTGTCTCAGAATCCAATTCCACAGTTTATCACCATGCTCAATGGTCTTGTACTGAACTAAAATTTTACATTTCAGTTCATTAACCATTTTTTTCTGTACGTTTGTCCAAACTTTGCTCTTACTAGAGTCACAGAGAATGTGATGATCAGGAGATCTTTCCCCCCATTTTTTGTGCCAAGGTTCAAGCCAGATTTCAATAGTATTTATAGGGTTCTTAGAACCCTTTAAATTGTGTGTAAAGTCAGGAGAAGGAAGATGACTTTAATGGGGCTACTACTGAACATGAATAAAGCTCTGAAATCTGGTCCTGATTTAGCTTTGAAAAAAAAAACACAACTAACTCCTAAGCCAATCATCCCAGCGTCCCAGTTTTCAGTGTTCTTTGATTTCCCCCAGTATTACTCTGATAGAAAAGTGAAATATTTCTGTGCTGCCAGGCAATAGCTATCAACAGTTCTGGAGTACTCTGATGCTTTGCCCCACTTATAACACACTTTAAAATCGTGCCACTTTAATATCTCTTCTCACACAGGTTACAACTCCTATTTTTCACTAAAAGGAACTATCCCTAGACAGAACTCTGCCCAACAGCAACAAGAGCTTTACAAGAGCCCAGGCATGAAACAGCAAGGCCCCTCCATGAGGGCATTGGTGCTACATCTGTGAAACACTTCTTGACAATGAGTAGAAGGCAGTGGTGAATTGGATCCCAGGACAGTGGCCTTAAATTAAAAACTCACTTTTCATAACCAAATAATCAAAGTCCTCCATGTTGTTTGGGTTTTTTATTTCTGCCAACTTCTATTACTGTACTTTTACAGAAATGTTGCTAAAAATTTATTGCTATTTTATTATATTACTAGAAATAATAAAAATTTCATTATAACAATTAGAAAATAATTTATTATTCTTATATTATATCACTAAAAATTATTATTAATAAAAATAATAAATATTTCAATATAACAATTAGAAAATAATTTCATTATGACAACTTTAAAGATTTTAAAGATGTCACTAAAATTTAAGGGAAGAAAGACCAAAAAAATGAGCTTATCTTGACCTACCAAAAAAAACCTATTTAAAAAGTCTGGTACTACCTTTCCACAACTATGTTCTCATTTTTCAGACAGCTCTCACCCCTGGGACTCCGTCTGTCCTCAAGATTTTCTTTTACCATTGGTAACATGTTCCTGATGATTTGCCCTGGAGGTAGAAACAGCCCTGTGTACTCCCCCCATCAACACACACAGACACACACACGTATTTCTTTCCCTCCTGCCCATGTTCCACTGCTATTTTAGTCTATTCTTCTGTCTAGACAAATTTTACAACTATTCATATTACTGGGCTTTCCTAATAAAAATACCCCTGTGCAATATGCCATCACTGTGCCTGTGCCACTTAAGATGAACGTAAACACACAAAATAAAGCTGAAAAGGCACATGGGCCTCGTATCTTTTGGATATACAGGAGTCACACAGATATGAAATCCAAGAGCAGTTATTGCAATTCTTCAGAGGAGGATTTATTAGACTCTTTTCTGAAGAAAACCCCCGCAGTATAGATGGTGTTCCCACCAACCCCAACTCTAGCAGTATATCCCAGGCAAATGATCTTTTTAGGCAAGACTACAGCACTTACAAAGAGTAGCATCAAATTCTGCATTATGAGCCAACTGCAGAGCAGTAACCTTTTGCATTTTACCAACACTTCCCACAGTATTTTGTCTGCTAAGGCTCAGCTCCAATAATATAGCAATTAAACTCATGGAGGACAGCTGAAAACCTGCCCTGAGTATCTGGGTATTGATCAATAACCAGAAGAAAATTAAAATTAGGCCAATATTTGTCAATCACCTATGTTTCATAAATCTTCCATTTTTTTAGGGCTAGATTGATTTTTTTTGCACATTTGGAATGGATGTTGTCAAACAACGCACAGAATAAAATCCAAATATCAATGAGAGCATTAAAATTTAGACCTTAGACATAAATCCTGCACGAAAGAGACAGCCTTTATAATATTTTTGCCACTTATAATATTCCTCTCAGCAACATCTGGCATAAAGTAGCAGTTTTCCCCTAAAACCTCACACAATGTGATACATATCACAATAAAATTCATTTAATATGATCACTTATAATACATAAAATGTCAATTCAATTAGACTACAACCATTATAGCTTCCTGGTAATAGTTTGCTCTACAAAAGTGTGACCTAGTACTCCTCCTATTTGTTACTCTAGGGGGGAGAAAAGTGGTGATGCTGCACTATGTAAGGTACCATCAGAAGTTAAGAAAGCTGTCAGAGCCACTGGTTTCAGCCTATTGAAACTCATGGACCTATAAAGCATCTCAAATGGAGGTATGGATCCCTGAATAATGAATTTAAGCCTAATGACAATAGCCTCACTTTTCTCATTATCTTTCACAAACCCATAGAAATAGTTCCTGGGCCATTGGTCAAAGACCATTACTTTAGGGCAGAGAAGAATTACATGCTGACACTCACAGTACTGCTGACTGAGTCATCAGGTGAATAATTACACACTCTGCAGCAAAGCACAAACTCCTGGGGCTGGCCAGTCCAAGGCTCTGTGCCAGCACACAGGGACCTGTGTGAGGAGCTGCTCCAGTAAGCAGAGTCAGTGCAAGGCAGGAAACTACACAGATGTTCAACTGCACACAGCACTACTAACTGGGTAATGGCTTAAGGTTGCAGCTTGAGAGCTTTTATCTGCTGTCCTCTCTTGCAAACCCAAACCCACACACTGAAAAACCCCAAACTGAAAACACAACACTAAAGAACAGGAAGAGTCCTATTAACCCAATTGAATCCATTTTTCTGATCCCTTTGGCCCCTGAACCTTTTGTGGGAAAGTGTTGATAAAGTCTCTGCTGTTTAAATCTGTTTTTCACTTACTCTTAAGTAAACATGGACCAAACATATGTGAAGCACTTTTCCCTTACTGCTCACTCACCAACTCCACAGTCACACCAGGTCCTGACCCCCTTCATACCCATGAGCATGGAGCCATTGTGTCCTGCCAGGGCTGCAAGAGCTTCGGGGGAAGCTCTCAGGCCCATGCAGACCCCAAGCTACAACCTCCCTAGATGGAAAACAAGCTGGACATCCAGCCTGCATGGGGACAACCTCACAGGCCACCAGTTCTGTTACCAGGATCATACACAGCTGCTCTACAAGCCAAGCCTGCATCACCCAGCCTAGCACTGGCACTCCCCAGGTGGATGTGGTGACCTTAGGTGGCTCAGGGAAGAAACAGCTCCTCCCAAGGGGTGATGATCCCCCAAACCAACAGCCAAGTCTCCCCAGGCCAAGGGAAGAGCCAGGAAAGAAAAAGATGCCATGTCATCCTACAACTAATGTGGTGTTTGTTTCCTCGTGCTGCACAAGCCATGAGGACATGGGGGAGGTACCTGCAGCACCAGCAGCAGGTCCCCTGTCACCTCCCAGACCAGGAAGGGTCCCCAACTGAGGGAGCAGCCATTTCTGTACCATGGAGCTGCACTCCGGGGAGCACAAGGCACCTCAGCCAGCTGCTACTCGTGCTCACACAATCTGCCTGCAAGAAGAGCTGTACCCAGTCCAGGAGATCATCAAAGACTACCCTGCTGGTTTGGGCCACAGAGGGCACAGTCCCCAACCCACGGGGACACCCCAGAACCAGCTCCAAGCACCCTCAGGGGAGTTCAGGTGCACAAAACCAGGCCCCACCTGTACCCAGCCATGCACATACCTGGCTCAAATGGCGGGAAGAGCCTCACAAGGGGTGCAGGCCCTCAAGACAGAGCACAGGGGCTGGTAACGGGGTCTGTCATCACAATGATGGTTCATCCATCCAGCAGGGCCCTCAAGACAGAGCACAGGGGCTGGTAACGGGGTCCGTCATCGCAATGATGGTTCATCCATCCAGCAATGAACAAGCCAGGACCATGGCACCCCTCGAGGTGTAAGCCCCCCCTCACAGCAGAGCTGGGGGAAGAGGCAGCCCCCTGTGGCTGAGGGTGACCCCGGGGATGAGCGTGGGGGGCCCAGGTGGTGCCAGTCAGGGCCGTGAGGGCCCTGATGGCCTCCAGCTGGCACCACCTCTGCTGAGGAGCAGCTGCAGCTGCCACCAGAGCCGTGCGGCACCAGGGGCTGGTTTTCCCCACAGAGACATGGAGGAGCCGTGCCCAGAGTGCAGCCCCCCACCAGCGCCTCGGTGGCCGCCCACAGTGTGGGATTCCCGGGCTGAGGGATGGCAGCAAATGGCATCCAGTCAGGATCAGGCCCTGCGATGGCCCGGCTGGAGTCAGCTGGGGTGTTTCCTTTTCCCTCAAGAAAACTTCCAGCTGATGAAAGGCAAACAAATTCCATCATAAATTTTCCTAGGATTATTTACAATGTTCTCTCAGAAGAAGAGATTAACAGCTAGGGGCCTTACGTGTCTCCCCTTCCAGCAGTAAACAGCACTGAAATAAATGAATTGTCAAGAAAAGAACATGAGAAAAGTCCACAACATTTTCACCCCTGCACCAGTGCTTGGATGACATTTGGGCTTCTTTTACTTGCCTTACTCCTCCAGAAACCCCTGGCATGACATCCTTCCGCTCACGGTCTTGGATTTTTTTCTGCACCCCACCCACAGTCCTGAGGCAGTGCCCAGGCAGGTGTCATGCCTGCCAAAAATGACCTCTGGAAATATTTAGCAAGCAAGGACCAAGGGTCTGATACAGAGACCCCATCTTTGCAAACAATCCACTGTGCTGCAGATGAACAACATTAAAGCAGTCTGAAGTTTACTTGGGGAAGAAACCAAAATTAACAGTAACATTAAGCCCCCATCCCTGAGTATGTGGGGTGTCCTGCTATGGGCTACACTCAGAAGAGAAGCTGTGTTGCTGGCAATTAAGAAATTTGTGAATCAGCACAATGGAAGAGCTAAAAAAAAACCAGCCTTTGTCCTTCTTACTTGTGTGGCAAGGTACCTGATCTTGCCAGATTTTCATGAGTTTAGATTAGTTTTAAAATAACATTTGAAAGACTGGGCCAAATTAACAAGATTCCTGAAACTTGTACACTCACTGGGAACATAATAAGGAAGTCATAGGCATATAGTAATAAATTAATACACAGATTCAATGTGTTGAATTAGAAGACATTGACAAAAGAGGTCATTTGAATGATTGGTGCATTCACAAAGATTGTGTTGGAAGAAACAAAATGTGGTAGAGGAAAGCTCTCTCAGGCAGGTGAACAGGTAATCTACAGTTCACCTCTCTTCTAGAGCAGGCTGACTCCATGCAGCACAGCCTCCCAAGTTTTGCCTCCAGGGCCTGTTACCTACCTCTGTAGATACTTCATTGACAACACAGTACTATATGTTTTGACAGCAGAAAGTTCTTTGTAGTTTTCAGACTATTTTGTCACTTCCTCCGGTGTCATTTCTCATGACACAAATTAATTCCTCTCCTCCTAGCATTAACACCCACCAAATATTTGTAGTCTTTCAGTGTATGCCCACCTTCATCATCTCTTACCCACATTAAGCACACCTAGTCTTTCAACCTAAATCAATCCTGAAGCCATCCTGATGATTTTTATTGCTTTTCTTTGAACTCTTCTCAGTTTGTGGAGACACTGCTATCAAAGTTTTGTTCAAGGCTTGATGTGATAGTTTTAGATATATATGCATCAGAAGTTTATAGAATTAATCTATTACCACCTTGAACTGCAATATAATGCTCCTGCTTTGCAGATTAATAAGGAATGCCCTATCTTGAGTTTCTGAGCTGATCTCCAGGCTTTTGATTCTTTTTGAGAGTCATGAGTTCCAGATTACTTTCATACCTTGTTTTTTTCCATTAGATGAGACATGGGTTCTGAAAAATCTAATAAAAGGAGCATCAGAAGACAGTATAATAATCAGAAAAGAAGGCTTCAATGTATTGTTCAAAAGATCCATGACATTTTGCGCTAAAGAAAATATCAGTTTGGCTGAATTCTTGTTTAGTCTCTCTGTGTGTGTACAGTGATTACTGCTGGGACAGCAAAGAACCATCAAATCCCACAATCCTGAATCCACTGCAGAGGATCATCCATCACCATATACACCTCTCCTAGCCTTGGATTATGTGTAGCTGCATTCACATGGTGAAGAAAGCTTAATGACAGGATCACAAGAAGACATGGAACAGTCTTGCTGATAGACAGATGGGAGATTCAGAAGACAGCGAGGAAACAGTACTGGAGAAAGGAACTCCAAGTCACCCAACTCATACATGGGACAAACAAACAAATACACAGAGGAGGATCCCCAGACCTCTTAAAAGGCCCAACCCAGCCTTACAGATAAGGTATAAGTCTCCTCTCCTGCCTGGACTGATTGCTGCCCACTCACTGTGCTGAGGCTCCCTAAAAACCCTCCAAGACAGGGAACATTATGACTTACACAATTTGCATGGGAAGACACTGGGTCTGTGCAAAAGAGCAGGAGATGAAGACTAGAAATAACAGGGCAACTTGAAAGGACAAGACTAATAATAACAAGATGGGACTAAGGAAAGGCACAGAAAGAAAGGCAGCAGAGAAGAGCAGGGATCAAAGGAGTAGGAGGAATAGTAGTATGGAAGGTGAGAAGAAACATTGTGGCAGGCCCAGACTGTCACAACCCAGGGTGGCAGACTGCATCAGGCCATTTAGAGCACTTTAATGTCACACAGAAATATGATCCAAAGGAAGTCCTGGCAGCCTCCAAAGGGACAACCTCTGCATTTCAAACACACAACAGGGCCCCAGACTGAGCCACTAGTAGGTGAGCTGGTGTTTGAAGGCAATAGCCAACAGCCATTT
The DNA here is from genome assembly GCF_963513975.1 of Fringilla coelebs. Classification (NCBI taxonomy): domain Eukaryota; kingdom Metazoa; phylum Chordata; class Aves; order Passeriformes; family Fringillidae; genus Fringilla; species Fringilla coelebs. Next base: position 59,589,471 of record NC_140033.1, on the reverse strand, counting down.
CTGATAAGACAAAACCTGGCCACACACCTGTTCAAGAAGCCAACAAAGATCTCACCTGATTGTCACTTTATTGCAGGGTTCCATACTGTTGTCTCCTATCACAAAAGTTTCACACCTTCTTGACGTTTTCTCGTGGGCAGCTCCTCAGAGCACTGACTCTTTCTTCCTCACAAAGTAACCAATTGACTCTACCTCCCTTCTCAATCGCCCACCCCACTCTTTTATAGCACTCTTCTTCTCATTGGTTACAGCTGTGGCCTGTTAAAGTCAGGCCTGTTCCTAATCTTTGATAATTGGCCCAGCTGCAACTCCTTAGCAGTAAGATTACTTTCTACATTATCTTTATTTTCTTATATCCTATCCCCCTACACATCTTTGTCCAGACAGAAACTGAGTAATTCTATTAGCATTGTGATACTAATAGTAGTAATAGTAAATAGTAATATTCCTTTCTCTAATAGCACACTCTTCACTAACATATTTCAAATGCCTTATAAAGGAGGGAGTTCCATTGCCACTAACAGGTAAGATGGCCAAGGTGCAGGGGGTGAAGTTTCTTCGTAAGCTTGTCTAGCAGAGATCAGGAAATGGAGACTGGCCACTTCTCCTCTGCTCCGCTGTGCTACTTGTAAAACAGTGCCTCATTTATAAACATGATCTCTTTCTCTCTCTGCTTAAAGGGCACCACTTCTTCAAACTGATTATGCTTCCTCTGGTTTCTTACAGGCACTCTGGAGGTAGGAAAAAAACCAGGTGACAGCCAGTCTTCCCTTTAACATTCATCATCAGATATGAGGTAGGTGTGCTTAAGGGGAAGGACCAGAGCTCTCCCATGCAGAGAGATACCCTTCTTACCCTGCACCCAGTCAGTTCCCCCTTCCTTGCCTGACTACTCAACATGCTAAGTACATGACTAGTGGATTAAAATAACATTTAAGACAAGACCTAACAGTCATTAAAAAGAGGGGAGATCTCAAAGCAAGCTCAAACTACATCACCACCTCAGTCTAAAGAGATGGGAGATGGTAGCTTGCTGCACAGTGACCGCTGGTGGTTTCAGTCACAGCAAGTGTCAGGCTGCCACACATGTACTTTAAATACATAAATGCACATGTCAACAAGCTCAGGAGTTCAGTATCATGTGTCATACCCCATGAGGTATCATGCTCAACAAGGAGAGCTATGGGGCTGGAAACCCCAAATCTGACTTCATCTTCCATTGACCAGCTGATCCCTTTACAGAGCAGAGCCCCAGATATTCCTACGTTGTCCCATCACCCCCACTTTCCCCAGTTTAATCCCATACACACGTTTTGCTTTGGAAGATGGGCATGAAGGTGAGGGGAAGGAAGGCAAAAAGGGATTTCTCCCAGGCCTACTAACACAGGGGCTCACCTGTGGATTTGTCTGGGAAATAAATGAAATGCATTTGTGGTGGAAAAAAGCATTGCATAAAACCAACTCCGTATTAGGACATCTGCTCTTTAGATCATCCTGTTCTGGCTTGCTTTACAGATAGCACACATTAACCAGCTAATGATGAAGAGTCAGCCTAGCTATGGATGAATGGCTTGGATTAATCTCTTTTGTCTTGTGTATGATAAACACCAACTCGTCAGCTAAATCCTGTCTATAGAAACTTTATTAAGGATGATTATGCATGAGTCAGAAAGGACACAGCTTGACTTTCAGATCCCAATTTGAGTTTAAGGGCTGGCTGGTTAGAAACATCACCTTGAAAACCAAGTAAATTTGATCTGGATGCCACTGAAGAGAATAAATACAGAGTCTGATGAAATCATTATTTCTCCAAAGTCACTTTTCTGTCTGCAGCAGAATTTTACCTTTATTTGAACAAAGACCTTTCTTTTGACTTTTCTTGTCTTTGTGCTTTATAAACTATGTAAGAAGAAAAAGAAAACAAAAGACCAAGAAATGGAAAACATAATTGTCACTTTGGGGCAATGACATTCTTATCTGTGTCACTACATATAGCTGCAGAGGAAAGAAACCAATAAAAGTTATTTATAGGGATTTTGAGTTGAGTAGATAAAGGTCAAGATGTTTACCTGGCCCATTACTAGAGTCAATGGGCTGGAGGATGTTTTAAAGGAATGAAAGAGGGATGAAATATTTACATATCCATACTAAAGTTACACATTATGAAAATTTAATGCATTTAATTTTCAACTTATTTTTGCCTTGTTTCACATTCAAATGTGCAAGATCAAGCTAGCAAAAGTTAAGATGTTGTTTTAGTAAGATCCATCAGAAACATGGAAATCACAGAAACAAAGAATGATCCATCAGAAGCAGATGGTAAAATGAGAAAAATCAGGAAAAAATTAAATTTGACTGAAGCAGAATAAAATTTTTAAAGCTTTTTACTCCAATGTTAAGACAAAAAAAGCATTTTAGGTCAACCCAGAATGTTTTGGCAAAATAATAATAAAATGCTTTGATTTTTAAATGGATCCATTTTTCCTTGAGAAATATTCCCTAAAAAAATGGAAGTCTATTTTTAGAATATTAGAAATTGTTATAATTTGCACAATGATATCTGCTGTGCTGAAAAAAATTACTTTTTCACTGCCTTGTTTCCCTCAATCCTTTATTGCTTTCTGACACCATAGTGATTATTTTGTCACTGTGCTTGACAAAAATTCACAAAACCCTTTGATTCTCCCCCACATTGATAAGTTTACCATTTATGAAAAAAATTGGACCAGCTCTGCAATGCCAGTAATTCAACCATGTCATAGAGACATCATCCTTCTCTTTTCTGTATGTCTGATTACATTGACCTGAGGCTTTATTCAGAATCATAATACTGGAGACAAGAGTCTCCATTTCTCTTCATTCCCTTGGCAGACCATTACTACAGCTGTTCAGGAAGAAAGGATGCTTTTATAGCTAAGGCATAAGACTAGGGGTCAAGAGTTTTGGACACACTTCCAGCTCTAGCTCAGATTTTTGTGAGATTGAAGACAAGGCACCTGAGCTTCTTGGCAAAAAAAGGAAAACAGAATATCTCAATAATTCTTTCACGGTTTAGATTTTATGCTTTGAGGCAGTCCTTTTCCTCAGGACAGTAGTCAGCTCAGATACACAGTCCTTAATCAAAGACCAGGCCTTCTGCTGGGCCCCTTGGTAGAAATCTCATCCTGGAGCTCAGTTTTAATGTTTTGAGGTGAATTTTAATGCACCACGACTGCAGGACTACACAGAGCTGCAGAAGGAACCTGAGTGCAGGCACAAAGTAAAGCTTTCCCCCACTGTAGGGAAAGCCAGAAAGACATGATTAGGTCACAGCAAAGAGTGGGCCTCCAAGAAGGCACCTCCCAGTGCTGTTTCCCTGTAGCTGTGCAGAGAGACATTGCTCTGTTCAACTGCCACGGCTTGGGGAGAGGAGAGTGGTGGAACAGAGGAAGCTCTGTGGGTTTAGCAGCAGGCAGTAGTCAACACGTGTTTACCAAGATAATGAACAAATAAAGCAAAATCAAAATTAAATATCTCAGTTACTAAATCAGGGGCTTTCAGCTGACCCAAACTAAATGTCTACTTTGGTGTTCCAGTTCTGAGAAAAATCCGCTATTTTGAATTTCCGGATCAGTTCTTGCAAGCCTTTCCCAGATTGAAAATCTGCTGCCTGTAGCTTAAAGCAAAATGGACCAACTGTTCTCTCTCCTCCTGGGCCATGGCTCTGGCTCTGCATCTCACCCCATCTGTACCCCAACAAAGCTGAGTACCTCTGGGTAGTCACAGCAAGTCTGATGGTTCTCTGTGGCTCAAAAAGGCCTGGCAGACAGCATCCCTATTTGTCCACGGTGTGATATTCTGGGCAGAGCAAGGCTGAGCTTGTTGTATTGGCACACTGGGTAAAAACTGATGTGCTGGGCACAGCACATTAGTCTGGGCTGCTGGTCTCTGCTCTGCCTCAGCAGAGGTGGGGGCAAAGGCTGCCAGAAAGGCTTTCTGCCACCTTGGTATCTTCTGAAGATGGGGGCTGTCTAGGGAGTATGACTGTCCCATGTGTAAATCATAGCAACCCCAGAGACTGCTCTGATTTATGCAGACCTGAAATACCTTTTACAGCTATTTTACAGCTTGTGTTATTTTCATTCTATTGAAAGTGAATAAGCACAAAACTTAAAGTCTGTTCTCCTTGTGCTTTTGCTGAGGTTTCAGCCCAGCTGTACTGACCCTGCCTATGCTTAGGACTTCCCAAAAAAAGCACCATTTGGGATGGTGGTTTAGTCATGCAGACAACTGTCTGCTTATAATTGACTGAGACCAATACATTTCACATAAGCCACTTATGGTAATGACTTTTGGTCACTAGTGATGTGAGCAAGGTCAAGTTAAAACCCATGGGTGAGAGACTGCATAGTTCTTTTTGAGTCCCTGAGGACATCCGTTCTCCAGTGATGATAACTGAAGTAGCAGGGTGGATTGCTGGGAAAACTTAATTTATAAGCAAGAAAATATCTTGGAGCTCATGCAGGGCTGTCAGCAAAGTTACTCTGCTGGGCTGGAAATATTCTGAGCAAATATGATAAGGTGAAACTGGCCAGCAGCAAGGCCTCAGTGCCATCTCACTCCCAGAGCTCTATTTTAAGGATTTAAGAGAGATTTAAGTCGTGTAGAAAAGTTAATTTCTCCCCACAGACAGAAACCATCTTTCCCAAAAGCAAAACAAGCGCCAAGTAATTTTAATTTCTTTTTTCCCTTTTACCTGCATCCCCTCCTTTTAACTATTTACATAATTTGCTTACTCTTCCAAAATGAAACAGGGTCTGAACTGCATGTTGCACAATGCCAGTACAGTAGGAAACAAAAACTGACCATCTATGACCTGAATCATAACTAAATTACTCCAATCATAAAGAAAAGTTCAGCTCATCAATGTTTAAGGGATTATTCCCCCCTTTTCATTTCTTGCAAAGCAGAACCATGCATCTTCTCCAGAGGCCACCAGCTCCTCAAGCTGCAGCACAGAACCTGCTCCTGCAAAGAAGGTGCCAAGGACAGGAGATGTAAGAGTTCAGGAACTAAATATGGGGCCCCAAAGTAATTGTTCTCTTATATGGGTTGCTTGAAAGGGGCTGGGCAAAACTTCTGAAGTTTTGGTCAGTAAGTGTAGATTCCCTGCAAATCCTACCCCATGGTGACCTGAAGGCTATGGAAAAAAATATAAATTAAGTTCTTGCTTTTTAATTGGAATGCAGCAAATCTCTGGTTTTTAGTCTGTTTTCCCATGTGGTATAACATCTATGCAGCACTTTTTAAGTGACATGATGCAGCATGCTTGTGTTTAAAACAACAATAATAACAATCTTATCTCAAGCCCTCAGGATGCTGAGGGGTTCAGCATTGGGTGAAATGTCACCCTTGCAGAGGATAGACTGAGGAATTCGTGTGCAGCAGTACCTTGTGATCTGAGCACAGGGCTTTAGAAAAGGGCTGCATTTCATGACCTACAAAAGAGAAAAAAATGAGATTTACATTCCAAATGTGCTGAGCAGCCCTTTCCCTTTAGTTATTAGAGGCACTCGGCATAATTCATAATCGCCTGATGCCAGGGGGAGGGGGAAGGTGCCCGCTGCCATTCAACATCAAAATCCCTCCAGGAATAGCAGTAACAGAGTTCTGCTCTTATTTATATCGTGACAAAAATGGCTGGCAGGAAGATACCAGCAAATATCAGAATAAATAATTCAGTAAGTGTAACAGAAGGTCACGAAGACTAACAAACGTTTCTGTTTCTTCTCCTTTTCCCTCTCCCCATCTTTTATGTACATACTCTTCTGTCCCAAATTTCCCTGGTTTTGTGCAATACGTCTCTCCCTTCTTTTCCTTATGTACACAAAATTATGGCTTAAAATGGAGCTTTCACATTTCTCTGTTTTCTAGCCTCTCTTGTGCTGCTGATGGTTTTACTGCATCTGTCCTTTCTCTCTAACTTTCCCTTGTATTCTTTCCCTCTTTTACTGCCTGTTCCTGACATCACCCTCCACATCCCCTCTTGTGGGACAGCTGGCTGTGCTGACTTGCCAGGGTAAACTCAGTTCGAAGTTATGTTACAGTCAAATGCTGATGATGTTGATAAAATCCTCTCGGCTTGATCTTGGAGCAGCAGCAGAACGTGTCCCTGCATTAAGAGCATTCCTAGGCTGCATTGCTGTGGCATCAGATCCACCCAGTTACACAAAGCTTTGAGATGGATGCATTCATGGCTTTGTGTACTTACACACATAAAGTACTCCAAGTCTTGCTCTGCATTCAGGAAAGCCAGAGAACCCTTTGACTCACAGGCAAAATCTGAACTCTCAGTGTCAGGCACTCATTTTCCAGAGCCACAACTACCATTTAATTATGAGTGCACAAGGCAGCTCTGTGATCACTCACTCAGATGCCCAGTAGAGGCCATGGGACTGTCCAGAATTCATTTCTGTTTGAAAAATACAATCTAAGTTTTCAAGGTGTTTGCACTGGAGAATTTGCCACCTCCAAAAGGAAGCTGTTCCTTGGGTTAATACCTTCCCCACTAACTGGCTTTATATCTCATCTGAATTCAGCTGGTTTAACCTCAGCCCTTCGCCTGTGATGGATCTGCCTGCTAGATACAGAGTCCTCTCTGAGCAGGTTTGCTTTCCATGTGCAGCTTTATAGCCTATGGTGAAGCCATCCCTCAGTCCTCTCTTTGTTAAGCTTGGCTGGTTGAGCTCCATAAGCCTTGCATTACCAAGTGTGCTCTCCTCAACCATTTCCACAGAGCTACCTGGTTTGCATTATTATTTAGCACTCCCCAAACTATTATAAGTATACTTTATGGATCACTTTGTCATGTTTTTCCCTAGTCCTTTAATAAAGATGATAGCTTGCCTAATGCAAAAAGCTGTTACCTGTAACATCCTGTGAAATCTGTTTTATGTCTATAGAAAATTTCATTTTAAACTCCATAATTTACCCAGCTTTTTAATCTATTTAATGTGCATCATGTTGATTTCTCTGGTTTGTTAATAAAACTGTCATCTGGTACCCTGTCAAGTGCTTAAAAAAAGAGAAGGAATATCCAATCAACACTAGCACCTTTATCAACAAAAATTCTTTAATGAGATCTATTGTTATAAATCCATTTCGATTAGCATTAGTTAGCATATCTGTATTTAATTCTTTAATAATTTATTCATTAATTACCTTAGCTGCTGCATTACTTTTCCTAGCATTTTTATATTTACACTTTTTAAGAGTTTGAATAATATCAGCTTTCTTCTAGGTCTTTGCCATTTCACCAGTATCTGGGCAAATTCTAGAAATCTCCATTTATATTAATTAAATCTGGACATTCCTTAGCTAGGTCTTTTAAAATGCTTGGAATCAAATTATTCAGATCAATTAAATTAAAATGACTGAATTGATTAACTGTTCTGTCAGTCTAAATTACTGCTGGAGAAGAAAGTATTTTGTTGTCATCACATGGCAAGAATATCTTATCTAGGATTTTCCCAAATGAGAAATAAAAATTATTATTAATTAAACGTTATTCAAAATATCCTTGACTTCCACAGGTTTTCTTAATCATTTCCATTTAGCAAAAGGCAAACAGTATTGTTAGCATTTCTATGCTAACAATATACTTTGCTATTACAGAGCATACAATAATAATTTACTTGAGGTGTCTGGGTTTTAATAGCTTTTGGAACTTTGCTTCCTGTACCGACACAGCTACCTATAGTGTTCCTTCTTGTACTTCTTCTCCTACCTAGCTGTTATCATTCCAAGGTTTCAATTTCCAGATATTTTAGTATATTGCCCTTTCTTCTTCCTGTATATGAGAAAAGGCCCATTCACAATTTTTATTCCCTGCTATTTTTACTTCCTCTCATAGCAAATCTATTGTAGTTTTAAACAATACTGTCTTCTTTCTCAGATATAGCACTACAGTTTTTTGCAGACATGCAGCAGAATGTTGTTGATAAGTTTCCAATTACCTGTCAAGATTGTTTAGATTTTATCTCCAAATTAATTTGGTCCTCCATTATTTTCAGCTTTGTGAAATTTTACACAGTTCTTTCTCCTTTTGCTTTCAGCCTTCAGGGCTTTATTTTGTTTAGTATGTTTGTGCGGTTCAGTGAGATCCATTTCTCAACAGGCAAATATCTACAACTCTTGGATATTTACCTGTCTCTGCATACACAGCTGCAGACATGCAGAGCAGGGAAATGCTCGTGCAGAAGGGATAGAAAATGTGCTGGATCTACCTTTCCAATGCCAGACCAGCCCAGAAAGTCTTCACAGGCCCAAATTTGCCATCATGTCACCATACAGCCTGACACCCCCTGTGCCATTAGCACCGTGCCGACCCCGACTGTCAGCAGCCTGGCTTTAGTTTAAATCCCCTGCACGCAGCTACAGAGTCATCAAAGTGTCCTGAAAGCTCTGAATCTGTGCTGAAAGGAATAACTTAAGTGAGTTAGGCAGAATGATTTAAGTCACCCCTAGCTATGCAGTGCGCCGCCACCCATGGGTAAAGCAGGCAAGTTTTCTAAGCAAATCCTTTCCCAGCACACGGGCTTAGTCATCAGTGAAAGCTGCTGGCTCGCTCCCATCCCAACTGTGGTTCAGCTGCTGCTCGGAGGTCAGCTCTGCAGGCACTTGATAAAGCTTCAATTAAGTGCTCTTCTTGCAGCACTGGCTGATTTACACATCTTGTGCCCTCATCGGCCATTTTGCTGAATAAGCCCGCGTGACGGCAGGGACCGCACACGCACAGGTGCCCAACTTCCCCTGCCACAGCACAATTAAGCTCCTCAAGCTTGGGCATCGCCAGACAGGTTAAAATAAATAACAATATTCAAATAAGTGCTCAAAAGGATGGGGGGAATAGAACTGCAGAGCCCATAGTACAAATATTACTACAGATGCTTCAGCTGGGTAATTAATAATACATGGCATATCTACTCCAGACAGTTTCTGAGCTGTATTTCCTTGCAGAGTTGTGCATGTCAGTATTTAGATGCCGCTATAATGGGATGGTATAAAAATCTCAGTGACATGGACATCATGGTATGCTTCTCTATCCTGTGTAATAGCCTAAAAGACCAGCATCCCCCCTAAAAGGTTACAATGGAAAGGCCTGACCTTACCTGCTCGTAAATGGGGGTCACTCTTATCTGCAGTGAGCTGCTTTTATCAAAGCCTCGCACTCGTGTTCAATTGTTTGGGCTACAAGTCAAAATGGAAAGTGACTCATAATGATTGCAAATCCCTCTGGGAAAAATGAAAAAGTAACAAGCCTAAGACGATGGAAATTGTTTGGTCGACACCATGTGCATCAAGGAAGATCTGAGCTATTTATTTGTGAGTGAGACTGGTTGAAAGGGAGCATTTACATTTGCAACTTTCACAGAAGAAATTACTTCTACAAAAGAACACAATGTCAGAGGTGTAGTGGATTATTCAACTAAAGACCTAACATTTTTATTTGTAAGGGTAGTTATACGAATTGATATGAAGCTTTGGATTATTTTTCCTTTAACTTTTTTTGGGCAGTGGTTCAGAGTAACAACCTCAAAAAATTCACTCAAATATTTATCAGCCCTGGCACGAATTCTTCTTTGCCAGGAGCAGTGTAGTAAAGAAACAAATGAACATAATTTTACTGTCTCCTCAGGAAAAAAAAAACTACATATCCCAGCCAAACAGGCAAATGGAATTTGGCAACACTGAGTTGTTGACATGCTTTTATTATACCAACAAATAAAACGTTAACTGCAAGTGTTACATGGCACTTGCCTTGTATATAGGTCATTTTCTTTGGGCAAACCTCCTGCTCCACTCAAGGTAATATTTCAGAGGACTCACATGGCAGTGAACCTATGCAAGAAGGAGTGATTAGTGAGTCCCAGGGAGGTTTGGTTTATAAGGTCTTTCTCCATTTTTTCTTGAAGACTTTTCACAAGCAAAAATTAATGCTGGGCAAAATCTATGTCCCACTGAAGTCAAAGGCATGTTTGCTTCCAACTTCAGCAAGGCTGACTTAGCTCCCCTGGACTTAAAAGCAGTTTTGCTTGAGCAAGAACAGAGTAAAAGCTATGTGTGATCTTCAGCACGTTGCCCTGGGCTAACTCCAGGGAACACAATCTTCTCAAAGCCCAGCTGCAGACATGAGAACTTATTTAAGACTACTTTAAAATGCAAATTACACTGGCGTGCTCATCATATGCCTATGGATCCACTAACATGAAAGTATGCACAATCCAGAAATATCCATGATCTAACTTAACTCTCAGCACCAGGATGCTGTGAGTTAAGAGTGAAAATCCCATATAAGGGTCCATCCTGAACTTACACAACAAAGTATAGTCTATCAGCATGGATTTGCTCTGATTTTTCATGCTTTTCTGGGTTTAAGTCTGAACCCCTAACCTCATTTTAGTACGGATTTTCTGCAGACTCACTGACAGAACAAATGACAGGCACTCGTGAATTGCAAGGATATAAAAACTGTCCAAAGGCCGAAGCTCTGTGGCCAGAGCTGATACAGTGAATGATTGCTATCACCAATTACTTCTTGGCACTGCATTTTGCAGAAGCAATCTGATCACTGATTATTCGAGGTAGCAAGGAAAAAAATAAAGTGGCACCACAATTACTCTCACTTAATCATTTTGGCAACCTGAGTTTGTTTTGCCATGTTGGTGCTACCCGCAGTGCCAGACCCATGTCCCAAAGCTTACATGCAGGACAGAGTTACCCAGGTCCCATGGAAATGGCCATCAGCAAAGCAGGAGCAGTTCCCCATGGGCAGCAGGAGCCCACAGAGGTGTAGCATTGCAGGGGTCACAGTCTGCACAAGGAGGGGCTGTGTGCCACGTGCCACAGGGCACAGCAAGTAACAGGCCATGCAAAAGGGAGCTGTCAAACCAGACTTCCTCCACAAATCACCCCACAGTGATGGCTGTGGAAGACCTACATTGCCAAACATGAGCCTGCAAGGACAAGGCCAGAAAGGGAACTTTGCCAGGGTTAGTGCTGCCTGTAGGTTATGATCCATCTGTGATCTGTAACCCTGTCTCCTCTTCCCCCTCCCATGCCTCTCGGTGCAAGATAAAGCTCCAGAGACCACAAACTCCTGGAGATTTTCTCCCCAGCCTGAACTTGTTTAAAGGGTTAATTCCAAAAGGCTCCTGCATCCTCTCACATACTCCTCTGTACACATGCTTCATGTTAGTCACTGCTTCCTAGCAAAGCTGTGTGCTCTGATTCAGGCTAGACTGTGCCTATGACTGAAAAATGGACATGTTCGGTCATCTGTCCTAGTCCTGATGGAAACAAGCTGATGCCTGCTGTATTTCACGAGAGCCATGTCCCATCTAATTTTAAATGTCACTTATAATAGCTGGTTTTTCTTCCCCAAATAACTTTTGCAGCCCTGCAGTTGTAGTCATCTGAAACCACAGGACTGGAGTTTGAATGGTCTCTGATATTATCAGTGAGCCGAGCCGTTGCTCTGCACCTCAGACACCATTTTCCCTCTCCATCCTTTACTGAGATGGGTGTGCAAATCCAAAGGAACCATTCCATCAAATCTGGTGAAGCTATCAAACACACGGCTTCTCTTTCACAGCAGAAGAAGCCTGCCTAAAGCCAAGGGAATATCTAGGTAACTGCAGCCACTAGAAACATTTAGGGCTTTCACAAGGCATGACAAAACTGTCATTAAAGCAATAGAGCAGACTTGGGATCTTGAAAAAATGCAAAGACAATAGTGTAAACAATGAGGGGGACTTGTTTGATAATAAGTTATTTCCGGCATACCACAGGATGCTCTTGAGCCTCCTGAATTCACTGCCATCTGCAATTCTCATATCCCCTTGGAGGAATTGCTGCACTACCCAAAAGCTCAGTTACGCAAACTTATTCAGAGTCCCTTAAGATGTTTGGGTTATAAGGCTCATGCTGTATATTGATTTGTCTTCTCCTCCTCCCTGCTCACCTCGGGGCCTCCTTTCCCATTTTGTCTACATTGGTTTCCTGGATTGCAGAGGGAATTGTCTCAAGGTCATACCAAGATGCTTCAGTATGGCTCAGCTATGAAAAATGTATGTAGCCAAAAATATTGTTTAAAAGCAATAGACTGAATATATAATGCCTGTGGCCCGAGGGAGCCCTGATGTATTTAAGATACAGGGATATAGAGGTAGAGTTTTAAAAACTGCCCGTACTTCACCAGTTAAAAGGATGAGAACAAATGAGGCTGTGATCTGTCAAGTGATCCTTCATCACTCCCAGCACAGGCCCATAATCCTTTGGTTGTGATTATGCAAAAGAATATTACATTGATCCTGTAAAATATCTCTGATTGGATCAATGTTATTTTCTCTCGCATTGACAAGGTCTTACAAGAGAATGACTATAATTCCACTGCTAACACTGTCTTAGTGAAATCCCCCAATAAATCCTGCAAGCAGCACTGTTAGTAATACCTTTATTAGACTAACTAAACAAGATATTTATATGCAGGGCTTTCCAAAGCACTCTGGCTCCTGCTTCAGTTTCTGGAGGAAAACTTGATCAGAAGTGCTCTGCAGGAAGAATTGCCCCCAAGGAGGCTCTGCAAGGACAGAAATGGCAGGTGAATTACCCTTTCAAGATGAAAAAGGCTGGTCACAGCTTTGCCCTTGTCCTGCCCCTACTACAGTAAGGACCCAAATGCATCTTTGTCAGAAAAATCTCACCATGAGTCTGGTTCATAGGCAGCATTACAGTTCAGGTTCTTCCCACACATTCCACAAGCAGGCCAGCAGTTTGCTAACAGCCAAAGGGGAAAGAAACATGGTGTTTATATACCTTTTGTCACTTCAATATTTGTTCAAGGACAGATCCTGGCCTTCACACTCAACAACAGGTCTGTTCCCCTTGCAGCCGCTGCTGTCTCTCCTTACCAGTGCTTCCATTCTCTCACACTCTTCCCCACCTCTCTTTGTATATGTTTCCCCTAACTTTGCCACCATTTTCTTTTGTCCACAACTCCAAGCTTTTAGTCCTAGTGGTTTCATTCTTACTCTGACCTCTCCTTCATCAGTGAATTTGAATTTTCACCTTCTGGCTTGAAACATGATGCTCCAGTGAAATGACTGTGATCACCTTGCTAAGTCATTTTCCAGGCTGCCTGAGGGCTCAGGCACCCACTGCATCTCAGTTTTCCCTTGGTTCATTTCAATAAAGTTACTTTAATCCATGAGTGCTACAAATTTATTTCAGACTTATCTTCCTAAACCTTTAAATAGAACCGTAAGAATCACGAAAAAACAAAGTAGTCCTTTTAATATAAAGCTGGAGCACAGCTGAAAGACCAGTATATACAGCCATACATCAATTAGCAGATGAAAAAGCTACAAAGACAATACATCAACAGAAAAACATCAAACAAAAAAAACAGCATGGTAGACAATAGGCCTTATTAAATCCTTTGAAACCAGATTGGCATCTGTGATGGGTAAACTTTGGCTCTTACATGTTTCATGTGAAAACTTTCTCCATATTTTTTACAGCAATATACCAAAATATCAGAGGAGTCACTTCTCAACTCCCAAGACCTTAGAAACTAAGGAAAAATAATTAATATATTATCTCTGGAAAGGAACAACCTGATGGTAAAAGAAACTGTTAAAGACTATAGAGAGAACTCCTGACCTATTTCTTCCACTCATATCCAGTTTTTTACATGTTGCCTCTTTCTTTTGGTTCAAGTCTGTGTGCACCAGATGCCTAAACCATGATATCAGCTTTGAAGATTGTTGCCATAGCTCTGATGGAGAGTGAAGCTTACTCAAATTAAATCTTAAACTCAGGAGCACTGACCTGCATTTTAACACAGACCAAAACCCTGGAAAGAAAGCATTGAAATGATTGGAGAAATGTTCATATTTGATCCCTAAGTATTAGAACCAAGTCCTACCCTGGTGTAAATTGCCACCAGGATAGATATAACTGGGGCAATTTGTGCCTTCTGAGAGCTAAACAGTTGGATCTCATTTCAAAACACAGATCCTAAAGACATTCAATGAAACATTATCCCAAGCAACCTGAAGAGCCTTAGTCCTCAGAGGAGGTATTTCAGTGCCTAACTCATGTTCCCAAGATGAACATTCAAACAACATAATTTTCTAGGTGACAGGTAAAATGTGCCATCCAACCATAGCAATCAAGTGCAGGTCGCCTCAAATTTCAGGTACAGGAACTCCCAAAATGCCATGAATTGCATTCAAAGGACAGAGAATCTTTGAAGAGGATGTGCCATTCCAGTCATCCTAATGCCACCAGCCAAAAGCTACACCCTGGTAACACAACCAAATGGACACCAAGACCCCTCAGATGTAGGGCAAGGCTGGAAGCAGGTGAAGCAGAGCTTGAGGTTGAAGATTTGCCCATAGCTCAGCATTATGGGCAGCTTTCCACTAAAGGAAGTCCTGCTTCTTTCCCCTTTTTCTCCCTCTGTACTTGTGTTCTTAGAGTCACACAAGGGCAAAGAGGAATTTGGTGCTGAAGAGTTCATCTGCTCCTGCTCCTACTGCTTCTTCATTTGAAGGCATTGACAATGTGGCACAGGCTGGATGCTGATAATAACTGATGAACAAGAGGGGGCAGATGTGCCACAAGTTCTGCTGTGGCACAGAGTGCAGGGGACACCGGAAAGAACAGCACAGGGGACAAGAAGGAAAGACTGGGGGAGAAGCAGAGGCCATCCCTGTAGCAACATCACTGTCAGTGTGAGGGAGAATTTACACTGACATACACCTTTCCTCCTTCCACCCAATCAAGCAGCCTCTCCCTCCTTCCCTGGAAGACCCTTATACAAATTGCCACACTCTTCCCAATGACACCTTCTGTTTAAAAAAATGTTTGAAACAAGTCCCCATGCTTTCCACAAATGGAATTTTCCAGGTCCAGAGGCCAAGACAGTGTATAGGCACATTCTGCAGCTTCTTCATCACTGATAAACATGGACCTTATGGAGTGGTCAATGAGATTTGGTCCTGCTCCCATCCCCACAAAGTCAATGACCTGGGAGCCTGTGACTACCTTTCCCACCAGGATCAATGAGTTAGAAGGAATAGCATTTGAAAATTGAAGGCTCCTCCCTCAAGACACCGAGCAGAAAGGATTCCTCTTTCCCCTTGTATTGGGGAAGATGAAACAGGAAAGCCTTATAAATACGATTGCCTGGCAAAAGATTTAGAGAATATGCAAACTATAAGCAAGATTGAAAGGAAAGCAAGCTTTGAGATATCAAGCTTTAGTTACTGAACAACAGGAAAACAATGGTGTGGCCAGCTGAAGGTAATCCCCTTTTGATGAAACAATACCTCTGCTTGCAGGCAGCTCCAAGGGTCAGAGCAGACCCTACTAGCTTGGCAGAAGGGGTCCAAAGAGTAGTTTTTAGGGTTTAAAATGTAACATATGTTACATTATGGTACAGTGTGGTACATTATGGTACAGTATGGTAATGTGATGATTCTTATAGGCTGTATGTCAATGCTATAGGATTTGTACCTTGTACTAGGTTGGTTAGTGAGAATTAGAATATTCAGCACAGAAGAAGATTTACTGTATTGTAAGGGGAACTTCGCTCTCTTATTCTTCTCTCTCTCACTCTCTCTCTCGCTCTCTCTCTCTCTTTCTGGCTCCTCTTTGGGGCTCCTCTCTCAGGCCTGCTCTGAGCTGTGGCTGGCAGCTCCAAGCAGGGCCCTGAACCCAGGCCCTTGGCAATAAACCCCAAGTTCCACGACCTGGCTCAGAGATGTCTTGTCTCCATCCATCCCGACTGTCCTACCCCCGTCATTCCTACATTCCTGGACACGTAATATTTCATTGAAAAAGGATGGCTTAAGTCTACACAAATGAGCCAAGAAAACCACTTATCTCTGCCCTTGTTCCATACCCTCAGTGGTATATAGTGGCTTAGCATAGCTCACAGGCACATATGTACAGCTGATAGCACAGCTCAGCACACGGGTACAGGACCTCACATCCAGCTGCTCCCACATATGTGCCATGCCTGTAGAGGCAATGCCATCAACCTCCAGCCTCCCCTCTCTTGGTCTCTGCCACCACCCTTTCCAGGTCACTCAAAGCAGAATGGGGCCAGTTCATCAGAGTGCAGTCATTCTTCAGTGGAAAGAGAAAACAGAAATCCCTTCTCTAATCCACCTTAGATACAGCCCTGCTTCTACAGGTGCTGAGGCAGAGAGCTGAGTAACCATTCTCAGTAATGCAGAAGGCAGCTTTGCTACTGGGAGTGTCAGACAATGTTCCCTGAACTTCCAGACAGGAAGAGCATCCGCGCTCTTGTTCTGTACTGATGTCATCGTGCTTCCACTCTCCCTGGGAGCTGAACTATAGCCCCAAAACACTATCCTAGATGTTTTCCTACCTTTAGTGCTGTGGAGCCTTTATGTTGTCTGTAAGACCTTTTCCAAAAACTTCTTTGAGGATTGTGGTCTGCTGCTCCACACACAAGTGAACAAGGTCCATAGTGGGTTGTTTATTCCTCATGAGGGGGTGGATCCTGTGCCAAAACCCATCCCAATATAAGGAAACTCATCCAACATCACCAGACAAAGGGTTGAACATTTTGTGAGCTGAAATACACATCTCATGATAATTTAAATAAGTGCAAAGAAGAGTTTAATTCCGCTGCTGCCAGCCATTCTGAATGTTCAAATATAGTACGGAAATTCTCTTTTATTTTATATAAACTGTTTTAATGAAGAAGCTGAAAGCTCTGCATTCTCCTGGTTTATGAATATAAATAGCTGAGAATCTAACAGGCCTTTGTTGTTGTTGAGCTAAGGCAATTTGAAATGAAAGCAGGGAGCCAGGAAACAAAGACCCTACTAAAAACGTTATTTTAATGAAAGGTGAAGTATGCATTAAGTGCTCAGAGTCCTCCCCTCTAGTCCTTCCTGGATGTGTGGGGTGTCACAGGAATGAAATAAAGTGTGGCTCAGATCTAAGTGAGAGACAAAGTAGCTGGGATAGGGCAGCTGGATTTGCCTTAGATCCCTTCCCTCTCACCAGACACCTGTAGCTGGTGTCAGGCAGCCCAGAGACAAACACTCCTTCCATCAGATCCTGCTCAATGCAGAGCTGAATATGCTCTTTCATAGGGAAAAAAAGGAAAAAGAAAAAAAGAAGGACTAGCAATAATAGTAAAATAATCCTTCAGAAGCCTATGGATGTTTCACAAGCACACAGTACTGGGAAGGACTCGCCATTTTTCTTGCATAGTAGGCAATATATCACAGAATCACAGAAATATTTGGGTTAGAAAAGGCCTTTAAGATCATCAAATCATTCTAGTTGTGCTTTGGCCCTTCTAATTTCCTTTCTGCATAACCTTATTACATCCTTGTAGTCCTCCTGAGCTGCCTGCCTCTTTCTCCAAAGGTCACAGTCTCTCCTTCCGACACACCACTAACTCTTGAGTCTTTACTGCCATATGAATCTCTATCCTCTACCTCCACTGTGACAGCAAACCAAAGGGCCTTGATAGCACACTGTCCCTAAAACATCAGTGTGCCACCCTCAGGCTTATCTCTAACAAGCCTGGCTTTATCTCTTTCCTCCTCCAAATCTAGCTCAAAGATCTTTCAATGAGCCTTGCTAACTTCTGTGCAAAGATGCTACTGGTCCCCTATTTCAGGAATTCTATTGTTGACTTCATCTTGACACTTCCCCTCTCAGCACTTTTTGCCTTCCCTCAGTCAGTTCCTTAAACCCTCTGTAAATTTTGTACTAATTACCTTAACATCACAACAAACCATTTCCTTAGGGGCAGAATATAAAATCCTTAACCAAATTCCTGATAATTTAGGTCTAAAGCATTTCCTTATCTTAAACCCCAGTTATCTTCCTAGCAAAATATATCAGGGTAGTTTGGCACACTTCAAATAGGAAAGCATACATTGCATGTTTATTTCATTTTCCCC
Source organism: Fringilla coelebs (assembly GCF_963513975.1). Lineage (NCBI taxonomy): Eukaryota > Metazoa > Chordata > Aves > Passeriformes > Fringillidae > Fringilla > Fringilla coelebs. The sequence goes on along the minus strand of NC_140033.1, from coordinate 59,571,472 downwards.
TGTGCATTTAACTAATCTCTCCTTTAGAACTTACTTTAAACACTGCTTGGTATTATTATGATCAAACTAAAAGGTCCACTGTGGCCCAGACAACTTTTGCTTCTTTCTTTAAATATAGATTTGCTACTTTTCATTCCTAATGTACCACTCTAATTAGACAGATTTATTGAAAATCCTTTTTACTGGACTTGCAATGTCACATCTTTCAAAAGACTGAGATGGAAATTGTCCAACTTCCCAATTTGAGCCCATTAAGTTATTTGAGTTTTTCCATTTCCCCTGTTCCTGTTGGCTGTCTCCTTTGTCTCTCTGATCACCATAACACCCCTCCCTTTCTCTTTAACTATTGCAGAAAATCACATGAACAAAATTACAGAATATCACATGAACAAAACTGGACAGTCTTGGGAACCAGTAAATAGAAAGGGGATGAAATTTAACATAAAATATGTAATTAGGGATCAACAATTACAAATTTCTTTCCAATGCAAATTGTTCCCCTGCAGAACTTTTGCATTGTTGACCAACTGTCCTCTGTGTAAAAAAGGGAACATTCTACTCTTCAAATTCCTTTATGTTTAAAAATCTAGAACAGTATTTGGATACTCTCTTAATCAGGGCCACTCAAATACCTAAGACAAAGCAATATAAGTGGATCATCAGGTACCATAAATTATCAACTCTTCAAAATCACTCTAGTGACCCTAATCTACATTTGTAACATCTGAAAAGTTTTTGTTTCTTTTGTTTGTGTTTGTTTCTGTTGTAGTATTTCAATATTTAAATGACCATTAGGCAGGAAAAAAAAGTATCTACTCTATAAAGGCTCTTTTGCATATTCAAAGATAGGCACTGATTAAAAGAGACACAGACAGAGACAAGAATCATACATTCATATTGAGGCAGAAAGATCTTTTCAAATAGCTTTTGTTATCCAATAAAATTAGCATGACAGTTTCATCCTATTAGAAAGCCTAGAAATGCATTTAGGAAGTTTTTTTCAAATGTCTGCTGTTAAAACTCAAAACCAACAGAAGTTCTCAGAATTAAGTAAGGGCTACAATGAGACACCCCATGTCTTTCACTTGATCTGGTGGGATATTTTAACAGGATCCACACTGCTGTGTACACAGGACATCCTGGAACTCCTTCTCCTTAAAAACCCCCAGCTATGCAAATACCATTCTCCACACACACACCCCACTTGGTGGAAAATATCCTGAATTAATACTATCCTGATATTTATTTATCTTCTTTGAGGTTCAAGCTGAGACTGGAACATGGCTGTTACAAGCACTGGACAAACTTGCTGAACTCTGCTGAAGAGAGCCATGCTTACCCCTCTGTAAGGTTACACAGGATAAACTCACAGCAAGAAGGCAGAGCAAGTTGTAGAAGAGTCAGAGGTAGTGACTTCTCTGCCCTTTAAGCCTTATGTTTTAGTGCATCTTCTGTTCAGTGTACAACTCTGCTGGATTCAGTCAGTCACCAAAAAGGCAGGGCTTCATCCTGAACCCTGTGATTCCCCCCCATCCTTCTCCTCCACCACCTGGACAATCCCCTGGATTCTTTCAACAAGCACCAGCCACCTCTTCAGACTAAGCTTCCTTGGCCGTTCTGTCACTTCAGATCATCAGCATCAAGGACTTTTTGCCTGCCCTTATTCTTTTATCACCCTCTTTATCTTTCCTTGCCTTTCTCCACCTGTAGATGTTATCCATGCTGCATTCTTTCATTCACAGACCTTTTGCCTTGCATCCCTCTAGCTATTTCTGCCCTGTACCCCAAATCCCAGCTGATTCATACCAGCTGGTTTTTGCTGTGTCTCACACAGCAGGGCATCTCTAATGGGAACCCTCCTGCCTGACTTATTTTCTCATCTATAAATGCATTGTTTCCCCATTTAGTTCTGCTCATTTCCTAGACTTACTACTCCAGCTCAGCAGAGTAAATCTCAGACTCACAGTCACAATCACCTCTTTGCTACATTTGGCTCATTCTCAGACCCTCCTGCCTCCTCCAGCCCCCACTTCAGCTGTCACACAGGATTTCACCTGGTTCTTCCATGAGAAAATGACAAACCATGATCTTCCTCTTCCAGCAGCTTTGCCTTCTGTTTCCTCTTGCCCTTCTATACAACTCCTTCCCCATTCTTCCTTCCTACAGATTAAAAACCTCCTATGTGTCTCTATTCCTTTCTTTTATTTGCCATTGAGCCAGTCTTACCCTGGCAGGAGGTCCTGCCTTTTCTTACAGCTGCTCTTGCCCTCTTGCTCTCTCTTTGCCTTGACCTCTCACAGCCCTCTGCCTCTTTACTCTCATAACACAAATACCATTCAATCTCTTTCCTCTCAAAATATTCTCATCTTAAAACACTCTTTTATCTTAAAACATTGTTTTCCCCCTAAAAATACCATGTTTTTTCCTCTCATCCCTTCCTCACCAACCTTTCTGAATATGCCAGCTACAAACGTTGCCTGGAGTCCTCCCCACTAGTTCATTGCAGTTACCTCTCCTTTGCAACCACTGATAAAATTTTACTTTATGTACTGGGCAATCTTCAGCACAGTCTGAATACTCTATTCTCAGCTGCTGCAGCACAGCACACTGGCTACCTGCAGTAGTCTCTTGTGCTGTTTAAACTTGAAGCAGTGTCTCTCTTCAGCTACCATGGTGTTACTGACTTCTACTGCACCACCTTTGAATCTGCTCCTTTTGCATGCCCTCCAGAAGACACCTTTGTTCTCCCAGATCTGCTGGCATTCATGGAGCTTTTCCCTTTTTCTCTTTCTGCATTTCACTCCTTGATAATTTCAAGTGCAAACATAGATTCCCCTCTGATCTCCATGCAGCAATTTCCAAGCTCACTCCTCTAACACAGACTTGTCTTCCTAGGTCCATACCCACAGTATCACTAATATTTCCTCATAGACACACATAAAACAATCTCAGCTTATTGTAATTAAAACAGAGTTCCTAATGGTCTTCTTCCTTCTTCACTATATGCTCTCTTCAGTAATTCTCCTCTAGATCGCCACAGACAATGCTATTACTTTTCTCATTGTTCTGGTCTAGAACTGGAGCAACATTTTCATCTCATATCTCTCACCATGGATATAGATCCAGGGGATGTCTAAGGTTTGCATATCCTTTCACCATCCAGGCTCTCACCACCTCCTGCCTTTATTACCGCAATATTTCTTTTTCTGACCTTTACAAATGTGAACTTGCCCTCCATGTATCCATTTAGGATGCTGCTAGAAATATAATTTTCCTAACACATCATTCTGACCACGTCATTTCTCTTAGCAGCTGTAGACTGCTGTCCCCATATCTATCTCATTAGTGTAATCTACTTGTCTTCATTAAGGAAATGTCAACTTCTTCCTACAGCCAACCAAAGAGGTCAATCCCCATCACCTACTTATTAATATTTCAAGCAGACATGACCCATGATTTTTCTGGTGCTCTCCCTCAATTTTTGGAAGACCATCCAGTAAACATCTGCACTTCTTATTCATTATCCTTCTTTACAACTGTACATGGGAAGGAATGCCACATTTTGTGGTGCTCACAGGAATGTGGTTTGCCTCCTGGTGTTCTAAAGCCACTCCGCTCATGCTGAACATAATTACTTTGTAGTCTCGTTGTACTCTCTCATAAGGCTGCATTCACTGCCAATATTTAAAGTGCAGCCACATGTCAAAAGGACAGGGACATTTTTCTGATCCGTGATTTCTGATCCATGATTAAGGCTCGTAAATCTGAGGGTAGAATGCGAACTGGCATTAATAATAGTGAACGAAATCCCTATTATACTGCTACTGAGCTGAGGTATGAGAGATTTAGTCCCTTGCCTCAGGTCATGAAGAAAGACTATGGCAGAGCTTGGACTGAATTCTGGCTTTGTAAGCCCCTGCCCTAACTGCAGTACTACCTTTCTTTCATCTATTTTGGTACTTATCTACAAAGGATTATGATTTCAGCAGGCTCAGCTGGGCAGTTCTGAATATTTATTTATAAAAGAATTAGGCCTAATGAGAAAGAAAATGGATAAATTTCCATTTTTTTAACTCTGATTTCTCTCCTGCAGGGAAAATGTGTTAGTTTATATTCTTTTCTTTTAAGTGGATTCTATTCCGAATGATCTGTTAAGGGAACTTGGATTCCAGAATCCACATTATTTATTTATTCATTCCTTAAAAACTAAAAAACACCATCTCATTTCTTTCTTTTGGTCCTAAAGAGGTAAATGTGTAGTTAAGAGCTCCAGCATCAGTTTGTGAGCAATGAGCCACTAAGTAACTCACATTATAAGTTACTGTCATTATTTCTGCTAAACACCCAAAAAAGAAAGGCTTCTTATCTATATAGGTTCTGCAATAGTTAATGAACTCATTCCCCCTACTGGTTCTGCAATAGTTAATGAATGAACTCATTCCCCTCTTAAAGCTTTTCTAAATGCACAGAAATACTTTTTCAATGAGAAAAAGCAATATTAATATGGATTTTTATTGCAGGAGATGACAAAATAGTTCAGACCATTTCATCTCTATTAAAGTAAAATTATCTTTCAAATTTTTATTTTTACTGTGAATAGAACACAACTACGCTCATATTAAATTTTTCCTCCACAGCTTTTGCAAATTTTTAGCAGTAGGCAGAAAGGATAAAAATGTTGAGATTTCTCAAAAGGATTTGGATGTTCAATTAAATGAACAGGAATTAAGCATGCAGTCCTGCAGGCAGCTCTGCAAATATCAGTTTCTCTTGAGAAGGACATGATCCCATCATTTTTACTCAGGCAAAATTTCCATTTGTCTTCACTAGCAAATTTGTTTGAAAGCCAACAGCTTGATTGAAATTTGCCCTTTAAAAAGTCATGATCGAAACCAGGTGCTGATCTGTTAAATTACATATATGTTCTTAGTATTTTTAGCAGATATATATTATTAAACTAATTATCTCAGATGTGTCAGAGGAATGTGTCAGGTTCTTATTACTTGTGGCAAATAAACTTTTTTATGAATTGCTATTTAAATTTGATGCAATTAAAATATTAAATTGCTTATTCAAAATGTGATGGGCCAAATCCTCCTGGAACTCATAGGCATGAACCAGTGATTTCATCCACTAAAGGATTTTGGAAAATCCCTGAACAAGAGGATGGCTTTGCTGTATCTTACTTGTTTGACTTCCAGTCTTACATCAACTGACTAAGAATAATTTCAGCATCAAAAACTGCAAAACTGAGTACCTGGATAGCCTAAGATTCAACTCCAATGCTGTCTATTGCCTGAATTTCAGTGGATGCCTCCAGCAGAACTCCAGCTGTGACAGGAGGGAGCACAGACCTTGCACTGGCCTTTCTACCCAGGGACAATTTTAACCTCAAAGGAAACACTAAAGGCCTGAACTTGCTGCATCACCATATTCAATAAAACATTTACTATCGACTTCTCTAGGATCAGAATCCAGACTTCAATAAAGTCCCTTTTTTTATGAGTCCATTTGGAAAACAGTTGGGATTTCAAGCACATATCTTAAACAAAGCATTTGAGTCTTTAATGTATAAAGGATACATGAAAAAAATGGCTGTCCTAATTTACCTGTCAAAACTATTGCACTTTAAAAGTCAAATCTAGAGCATTGCAAGGTATTGGAAGAATTTTTACAAAAATAAATCTTTTTGCTCTTTGCAGCTAGATATAGCTGCAAGTAGCCACTCTCAGTAGCCTCATTCCATTTGTGTATAAATAATCCCTAGTGACGGCTGGAGTAGTCCTGTTAAGCCTTTCTTCCTCAGTTATGCCCTGCCTCTAACAAACCAAACCAGAGAATGCTTTCATCCCAGAAATCTTACATATTATTTCAGGTGGAGGTAAGCTGCACAGGAATTACTTAGGGGTTTGGGGTTTTTTTCTTCAGTGGTGGCATGGGCTAAGTATACTCACAGTGAAATGTTTTAAAAATAGGATTTACTATGACTTCCAAAGAAGGAAAGAAAGAAGGTAAAAAGAGGGTTGAAATAATAAGGTCATTTTAAATTCTGGGGTTATTTAAGTAAAAATTGGATTCCAATGGCAGGCAGCAGAGCCCCATCCAGTCAGTTTTAACTGGCAGCCTTCCAAAGGCAGATGAAAGGTCCTCTGAGTAGCAATTGTCTAAATGGAACAGACTCTGGTTATTGCACAACTTCTTCATCTACTTTATTGTACCTTTATAATTAAATGATGTAATTCCCTTTTTTCCTTTCTCGTTTTTCTCTCAACTACTGCAGGAAACCATCTGAGCAGCATTGCCATAGGATGCAGGCAGACTCTCTGGCTCCCCATTTTTTTTCTGGCTCACTACAAGTTGTATACAAGGAGTTGTGAGCTGCTGGTTGCCAAAGCAGGACATAAACTCTGCCTTCTCCCAGACACTCACCTGCATTCCAGCTCTCTGCTTGCTTAGTCCTGGAGTTGGTTGGCTCACTCAGAGTTGTTGCTTGGGTGAGGGATTGCTGCTTTTGCTAGAAACTCCCTGGTAAACAGGCAAACAGTGGATCTGATAGGAGAGGGTGAGCTCTGTGCTCAAAGGGGCCTCCAGCAGCAAGGCTATTCCCTTTGTGGAGGAGACTGGACAAACACCTCACAATTGGAAGGGTTTTAGAATATTGTGCTGAACAGCCACAGAGCCAGCATCTCCTGACTCTGCAAGGCTTTAGGGATCAGGAGTGAAACTCTGGTCCTGAGATGCTAAAAGGCTCCATCAGATGTGAAAGCAGAATCAGAGGAACAGCTCTGTTAGCTCTTTCTTTTTCACTGGACCCTCTGTATCTGAGTGCTTTCCCTCAGTCCAAGCAGTCCATTCCCAGAAATATTGATTATTCAGCAGAGGAAAAGTTAGCAAGACTGAGACCTCAGTTTGCATGTTCAAGTCCAATAATTTCTTCACTGATTGTAGTTTCTGTTGTTTCTGATTTGATTTTTTTTTTCATGATGTCAAAGAGAAGAAATGAACTGCCTAATTTTGTTGCAGCTTTAGAATACTCCTCAAGTCTTTGGTCTCATGCTAGTCTGCCTCTCCCTGAGTATTCTTACTTGTGACAACCTCTTTTAATTCACTGACTATTTACCTAATTGCATTAGTTTAAGATATGCACATGGGTTCTATGAAAAAACAAAAAAGAGTAAAGGAGAAATAAAAACAGGACCAACTATTTTGTATATGTATTGCTATCAATTATACCTATATATAAGAAACCTGAAGCAACAGATTTTTCTAGCAAAATCCAACATAAATATCTTGATTTATTTCCCAGAAAGTAAAAATTAATAAATGCAGAATAGAATTACAGAAGTGACCCAACCTATTCAGGAACAGAACTGGTTTTTAAAATCACTGGTATCAGAATATTGCCAAGTACCACAGTTCCTGGTCCTGCCACAAGCCATTGCCTATAGCTTGTATTAATTTCAGCAGAGTTCATAAGCAGAATAACTGCAGGGTATTTGCAAAGCTAGTTAGGCTCTTAATGACCATTTTTTGTTATACTTTGATAGACAAATCTCAATAGACCATTCTCAATACTGGAAGTCTTGCCTAGAGAAAAATGTAGGATCTGCTTTAAACTAAATGGATCACAGATCCTGTCCAGCTTTAAAAGCAAACAAACAAAAAAATCCAAAACACTTAATAAAATTTACATTCAATTATGTATAACATTACACACCATATTTGGGGCCAGAACCTGCATTAGTTTATCCACTTCTGAAGAGGTGTATTACATTAAATTAACAGAGGAATAACAGTTAAAGCTGTATGTAAATCCTCTTTTATAAGGCATTTGCCCTGGATCTCCTAGGGAGTGATTTTATCTGTGCAAGGATATGTGCCCCAGTCAGGTTATTTGAACACTGTACACAGGGAATATCTTCAGCCCCTCACACCTGCACACAACATACTCTGTCCACACACCCATCCCTGCAACTCCTAACTCCCAAAAAAGTATCTGTCATGGAAGGGAAAACTACTTTTAGTTTTTACCTTCATGATATGTCCTGCTTGTATGTACTTGGAATACCTGCCTTGTTTTGAGCTCACTGCTCTTCTCAACATTGGACAGCAGTAACACTTACTTCACTTTCATCATGTAAGTGAGGGTCTAAAAGGAAACATCTCCATTTTTATTTCTGAGCAAGTCAAACACTTTATCTTATTGAATGCCATTATACTTGCTTCTTTTGTGTTTCAGTCTAGAGGTGCCAAAGCATATATATATATATATATACATATATATATGGTATACCTCTATAGCATTTATGGGTGACCCTTCCTCATGGCTGAGAGGCAAGGAGTGACACACCCAGATATTTGCACACTGCTCCTTTACATGCACAAGCTGCACATCTGACCTGGGGCAGTGACTTTGCCAAGTGGCTGCCTGGCCATCTGCAGACACACCTACACAGGGGTGTGTGTGCAGGGACACTCACTGCACCTGGGCCCAGGGAACCCTTGGCTACCAGCTGAGTGCTGTGTGTCTAGCGTTAGTTTACTCCACACACTCATTCCCACACACCTGAACACAAGCAGACTACAGCAAGATCTTTCAAAGACCACCTTCTCCTGCATGTAACCACCTCATCTTGCTTTGTCACGTTCTCCCTGGGGGTAACGCTTAGTAGAGTTGCCATTACACATAACCCTGCACCACAGAATTTCAGCTGTTTCTGGCAGGAGAAATGGACATTCCTGCTCCCAGGACAAGGCAGGTGGAGAAAAAGGAAAGAGCCTCACTTATTTCAGGCTGAAAATCCTCTCTAATAACCACAACTCCATTTGCAAAGGTGAGCTCTGTTGACATGTTTGCCCGCTGTCAAGGTTGAATTTGTTTATGCCCCAAGCACAGTGAGCACACGTGGCAGAGCAACCCAGCTCGCCACAGCCAGCCCAGCACATACCATCCTCACCTACATGGAGAATAGGAATCACTCCCTTGGCACTGAAACCAGCAGCAGGGTGTCTGGGTGCTGACAGGCTTTTGCCATGCCCACCTGCTCTTTAAAAATGGGGCTGAAGACATCAATCTATTTCCTAGGAGTTGTTAAATAGCAGCTGGATATGAAGGGTCCCTAGAAACACAGGCAGGATCCCAAGCAGTGACCCAGGTACACCACCTGCTTGGACTGGTTTGGTACAAGTTTCTACCATGCTACTCATATCCAGTGCTCCCTCATAAAACATGCGGAACAAAACATGTACGTGGGCAAACGTGTGAGAACACCCCTCCTGAATAAGTAGCTTTCAGCAATAATTCTACTTGCAGTGTCTGAGAAGGGAATTAATGAAGGCTGTCAAGAGAGTTTGGGATAGAGAGCACTCTTGGAAACAAGTATTTTGGAAGATGGCACTGTGTGAGAAGCAATGATTTCACTACAATGGAAATAAACCATTGAGGAATCTTCTGATTGCAACAGAAGAACCATGGGAGGGAAATGTTATTTTGTAGTACAGAGTAACCGTGCTATGGGTAGCAAAGATGCCGTCATCCTTTACTGAACCCTCATCATCCTGCAAAAACATGCATCTTCTGTTTAGGTAGGGGTTTATGCATGTGTCCCCTTCCTATACTTCAGATCAAAGAAACATTTGGGGCAAAATGACCATCACCTTGAACCACTACCCTGGGGGAAAAATTAAGACAAAGGACCAAAAGACTAGAAAAAAAATAGCACAAAAATGCTACAGGCGAACAGATGCATCTCCACCCCAAGAGAAAATTATTCCTTTCTAATAAATTCATGTAATGCTTTGTAGATATTGAAAATATTCCAAAGCATAGCTCAGTGTAAACAGCAAGCTGGGTCTCCTCCTGCTCTTTAGCATTTCTCTTTGTTTACTCTCCATTTGAGGATAGGAAAAAGACTACATGTGAGCACTGCAAATGGTGTATTTCAGGATGGATGGGGCATTCAGAAAGGCAGCGATGAAACACAGACATATGTAGCCTCCAATCAAATATGATGTACTTTGCCCAAGCCACCAGGGTCAAACAAACTGGAAAAAAAAAAATCCAGTGTCTCCTTTATGAATGCTTCTTATTTGTGTGTGGAAATAATCTGATACCATGGTGATGGGAAGACTATATCCAGATTAGAGAGAGAGGCATGAAAAAGATATTCTGGGGCGTGTGTATTCTCACCCTCATTGCCTTCTTGCTCCCAAACCCCGTGTCTCAGGAGTGGAGATCCTGTGGGAAATTGCCCTGGCAGTGCTTCTGGAAGCAATGCCCAGCCAGGCCAGTTCACCCATTGCAAGGGGAGGCACTTGGCTGGAGATGCCAGCTCCCATCTGTGAGCCCAAATGGCTCTGCTCAGCCCCTGCTCATCTCAGGAGAGCTTGGCACATTCATCTGGTTAAAAAAAACAGCCCTTACCTTTGGCAATCAGCTCCTCCAGCTCCTGGTCGAATCCTTGTCGGTGGCATTTCCTCCAGAGCCCCATATTGGTGGAGTTGTACTGTCTGTTGCACTCGTCGACTGCGCTCATAGCAAAGATCTGCCTCCTGTTTCTTGCCAAGAGGAGTTTCCCTTCCCAGCGGTCCAACCTAGACCTGCTGGCCCTGAGAGGCAGGTTGTTGTTGGAGTTATAAATGAAGCCAGGATCATTTCTCTTAGTGGTGATGCTCTTGCACCTCTCTCTGTGCTTCCTGGCATCAGTTTCGTACCAATGGTCAGAGCAGATTGCCACAGCCAGCATGCCAAGGGCACACAGAGCTAAAGAGAGGCCAGCATAGAGCAGTAACCTTCCAGCAGCCATGCCTCAGCTTCACAGAAACACCATGGACATCTTCACAACAGGCAAAGCCGTTGAGAGTGAGACCATGCAAAAACCACCGGAGCAGCTGTTAGGTGTCACTTGGCACAGACTGCCTCAAACATCCCCAACTCCCGTGGCTCACATCCACGCTGCAGAGGGATGCTGAGAGCACTACAAAGTTCTGCCCTGGAGGCAGTCTTGGAGTCTCATCTGCCTCTTCTCCTCTGCAAAGGAGACCTGGTGAGGAGAAACACAGCCTTTCACCACGAGCACCCGAGTGACAGGGGCTGAAGGGATGAATCCCCCTGAAGAGACCTGGTGGCTGATCAGTCCATTAATCTCTTTCAATCTGGCCCACTCAGAAATCCAGAAGAGATGGCTTTCAGATCAGCAAGCTCACTACAGCATCATCACAGGACAGAAAAGTTCAACAGCCTGACATCTCCCACTTATAAGCAGCCAGTTGTCCCGATGTCAGGAATGGGTGACTTGCTTTTTCTTTGTTAGTGGCTCAGCAAGAGCATCATCGTCTGGACGGCCGGTCACTTGCTTGGGTTTAAAGCGGGGTCGAAAGGGAGGGTGTGAAAGGGGGGGAGCAATCTGTTGTTGTTGTTGCTGCCGCCGCCGCCGCTGCTGCCGTTTGAAACCGTGGTTAAAACATCCCCTCCCCGCCTGGCTCTGGGAACGCGGGCACGCTCGGGTCTCTCCCTCAGCAGACTTCGCTGACAGCCACTGGCATCTTGGCTTCGGAGACACCTCGGCTTCTCTCTGCCAGCCTTGCCATTCACTCTCCCGCTTTTGTCGTAGGCGCTGTCATCCAGGCAGCCGAACGTCGCGCTGCCTTCCTTCCCCGGCGCGCCCGGGCAGCGCTCGGGCAGCCCCGGCTCCGGGCCGGGCAGAGGCGGCGGGAGCAGCCGCAGCCCGGCAGGAGCCGCCGCCGGCCGCGCACCGCCCGCTAGGCAGCGCGGGGGGCTGCCCTCGGCCCCGGCATCCTTCTTCCACGCACACACACACACGCGCTGCTGCCCCCCCTTCCGCCGGCAGCTGAAAAGCTTCCTCCGTCCCCGGCGCTGGGATGTGTTGTGCACAGTTTTCCTAACACGGCGGCACGTTAGCCATCTGCAAGATGAAGGCAGGCAGGGCTACGGCTGGCGGAGAGGATGCTGAGGAACGGGGAGGGGAGGGAGGTCGGGGGAAACCGAACCAAAACAAACCGGGGCGGAGGGGCGGAGGGGCGGAGGTGGGGGGGAGCTACACACCTTACACGGGGAGAGAGAGGAAAGCAGCCCCTAACTGTTGTCAACAGCTTTAGGGCTGCACCATTTCTCTGCCATATGGCCCGATCTCCTCGTCGGAGCTGAGATTTTTTAGCTCAGCAGCTTCGTACGAATCGTATCCCCGGCATCAGTAGTTATATATTCAGACATATTTTTTTTTCTCCTTAAATTTTCACTCCCTTTCTCTTTAATGGGAATAACTCACCCATCTTGTAGAGATCAAGTGCAACAGAAGGCGAGCTGGAGTCCCCAAGCTTTAGAAATCTCATTTCACCGTTTTTAACCCAAATAATAGCAAATCCAATCTTCTGTACACCTGGGAATCTTTCCTTGTTCAAACACCGAGCCCTGCAGCCTTGGCCGAAGCCTACAGACCGAGCATACAGAGCGCTGAGCCAAAAGCCAGTGATGTCACCCATGCAACGTGAGACTCATTTCTTATTTCTCTATCCTCCTTAAAGATAAACTGCACCACTTCCCAGGCAGGAAATGTCGAAGCCTTACTCTCTTAAGAGGGGAAAATGTAAAACCTGGATTTAACTGGATCCTGATCATTCTTGATCACAAGCCCTTACATTATGTCAACCAAATCCAAAACAAGCGGAGCTGTTTCTCACTGCACCAAAAAAAAAATCCCAACCTGCTACATAGAGAGAACGAGCTTGAAAGAAATCCTGGATTCTAGACCTTCTGTGTCATCCAGAAAGCTGAGGCCTCCAGACTCTGAAATGCATTGCTTAAAAAAGAAATACACATGTTCATTTCCCTTGCACCAAAAAGGGCTGGGTGCTGGCACATCCTGACCTGCGAGTACCACAGCATCCTGCAGTTGACAGAGGAACCAAGTTAGCTCCAACCAATACTTGGCTCCCACTGACTCCACAGCATGAAAGGCAAACAACGCAGTTGCTCCTACTGCACCAAAAAGTCCACTGCCCAATGCCTCCCCACAGATGTATGCTGCAAAAATCTACATCCATGATGGATCCTACCAGCTTTTGGCCCCTGAATCCCAAGCTGTATCATCTGAATTGAAAATAAACACAGCCTTTCTAGGGCTGCTGACAGCTCTTGGCCCCAAGAGGGGAGCCTTTGGATTTTGCTAGCTTTTAACCCTAGCCACACAAATTATACTTGCTCCAGTGGGGAGAGCAGATGTGGTAGCTCTTTGTGTATCAGAAATACATACCTGGATTGTCTTGTGGAATACAGATGCACCAGGAAAAAATTAACCCATATGGCTGGATCATAACAATTTTTGGCACCAAACCAAATTATAGAAAAAATCAAAGTTTCTCCCATTTTACCTGGCAAAACCAGGGACCAAATCAACTGGAATTGCACCTATGGATGACTGTCTGTGTCATTAAACCATTTTTGGTGTGAACTGTACTGTATTCTCTAACAACCTTGCAGGGTTATGAAACTAGCAAAGAAAAGTCAGTCATCCAAACCATAAAGGTTATAATCACCTGCATCCACTGAACCAGGTGTATTGCAAAATTTCAGTGTTGTGTTATGAATATTCACTGTATCTGAAAAGGTCTAGGCAAATTTAAGAGTTTTGCTGGAAAAAGGGACTATTTTAATTTTTTTAGCAGTAACTTCCCTTTGTTGTGAATAATAACAGCCAATATTTAAGGATCTCAGGTTTTTTTAAAAATAGTTCAGCACAGATGGATCCACTTCTATAACTGGATTTTTCAAGTAACTACATGTCAGTAGATAAAAAGAATTAGATGTTACAGTGGGCCTGGAGCAGCCATACTTGTTGTCTGTTCAGAGATAAAATTTAGAGTTTTGTGGCCAAAAAGCTTTTGGTTCCTATAAGAAGATGAACATCAAAGTTTCTTGTATCACACCCACACAGAGATGAAAATGCACCTGGATTTCTTTGTCAGTTTTTAGCATCAAGTCCCAAGCTGAAGGATGAGAACAGGGAACAGGCCTAATTTTACCAACCATATTTTATGGCTGATTGTTGAATTTTCTGTTCAAGCACAAGAACCTGCCTGCTATGTTTATTCTCTATTTAGATTGAATTGGAAAACAAAACTGGTTTTTGTCTAAACATCCAGTTTAGACAGAACTGGAAGACTGGGACTAAGAGCAGAATGGAGGACCCAGCGACTAGAACTGTTTTTTCTCATGATGCTGGCCAAAGATATGTGAGAGGATGGGAAAATCATATAATGGAATCACACCTAAATTTCCTTCCTGTTAAACATTAGGATTACAGTCCCAAGAGCCAAGATTTGGTCGGACCCAGGGAGGTCCAGGTGGCAGGTTTTCCCATCACACTCCAAGACAGCAAGACAATTTGGGGCAGGAGGACTTTTGTACCTGGAGAAGTCAGACTTGTTCCCTCTTCTCATTCTTAAGCCTGGGTTTGAAAGCCAAAATTTGACATTCAGTTCCAGGTTTTATCTTTTTCTCTCAAAAGGCATTTTACTGGCAGTTTCTATGCTTTTTTTTTTTTTTGGTTTGCATTTGTAGCTTTATCAGATACGAGTCACCTTAAGCATATAACTGTAAAAAAATTGTTGGATTTTAGCCCTTCTTTAACTCTTAGAATTAAACATTTTCTCCCTTCATCATCAGCATCACTATTCCCTTTTTTCAGAAGGGGAGAACATTGCTTGCTGCAGGCATTAGGAACCTTCCCTATGTCTCTAACCAGGATTGTTACAGACAGCACCTTCTCAGCACAAACAGATCATTATTAAATTTTCTTCCTCCCACCCCACCCCCGCCTAACCACAGGGGGAAAAAAACCAATCCTTGTTGATCTTCCGATGAATGTAAGCTGGGAGAAAGACATTTTAAAAAGAATAAATAAAAAAACCCCACAACCCCTCCACGCACGCTTGGGCACGCGACATGGGAACCGCTCCCGACAGGGAATTAAGGACAGCTCAGCACAGGGAGCTAATTCATGGCTCTTAAATCAATCAGGGGGTGAAAATGCAGTTTCAGCGACGGAGTGAAAGCTGAGGCTTTCTTTTCTGCGGGTTACGAGTTCAGTGATGCACGGAGAAAGGCAGAGAGCGCAGGAAAACATGTCTGAAGGCGCGGGACAGAGGAGCGCAGCGCGGTGAGCCTGTGCGGAGGCGATCCCTGGTGCCCAGCCCGGCGCTGGAGCTCCCTGCGGACGGAGCCGCCCTGCTCCCCATGCCCGCCCAGCATCCTTCCGCCCTGCCGAGCATCCTCCAGCGCCCAGCGCCTCTCCAGAGAGCTCCAGACACAAAAGCGAAGCGAGCGCCTGTACCGAGGTACACAGCGGTGGGGGCTGGGGCCAGGAGGGGGAAGGGCAGAGTAAATGGACTGAGTAAATGCACAACCGATTGCAGTTTGCTTTTCTTCGTCGGTTTTTTTTTTGGGGGGGGGTGGTCTTTTGGTTTGGTTTTTTGGGGGCCTTTTCTACATCAAAATGACCTCCACCATATTTTTCTTCGTCTTTTTTTTTTTTTCGTTTAAAGAAAAAGAATTCAGTGCCATCTAGTGGGGGAGGGGATCGAGCAAGTCAAGGCGCTGCCCATTCCTAGGGATCTATACTTCTAATTCAGTAATTCAACAGGGTGAGATGACCCTCAGTATTTCCCTGCTCTCTCTGTGATCTTCAGCTCCCCAGAGGTGATGTTTAATTCACATGGGCTCCAGCCTTCATTCTTTGTAAAGAATCACCTACTGAAGTCAAAGGAATTCGTCCTAGTGTTGTATTACCTGAAGCAGTACTGGCTCTGGAGGCAGTCTGCTGCCCTAATTACAGGATTTCAAACACAAGACAGCAATCAAACCAAACACAGATATAACAAATTACGTCTACTAATATTTTTTATCATTCCAGTGCACCTTGAATAGTGGTCTCCGTGAATCCTCAGCATGTCAGCCCTTCTAACAACACAGCCATAAAAGATGCTACCATAAAAGCATCTTATGATAACTCCCACAAACCCTTGACCCATCATTCAAACAGATTTGGGGTATTTAGGTGACTCAGAACAAAACAGAGGCTCTATAAAGGAAGATCCAAACCACAAAACACCATATAAAATTTGTAATCTAAACCCCAGACATTAACCAGTTGTCAATGTCCCTTCTATTTTTTATTTTTTTTTTAATAGAAAAAGAGTTTTCAAAGGGAAGCATCAGCCAGCTGCATAAACAGGGGCTAGCCACACACACAGACACAGAGAATGGGCACACAGCTGTCTACACACTCGTGTAGCTGTGCACACACTGATATCTAGCTGCACACAACAGCACCCAGCTGGATGTCCCCTGCCCTCCCCACTGACAACTTCCCAAAGCAAGTCAGTGAATGCCAGACTTGAAATCACCCAATCACCCGTGGAGCTTAATTTTCCCAGCATACAAACACACTATGATACAATCTTTAATAATATGATTTTGTTTCCATGGGTCTCCCATTTTTACAGTGCAAAGGATGAATGTTGCTCACTTAATGAACACTATTCAAATTTTCTCCTATCCTTATCATCCAGTGTGTGGTGCATGAACTATTTATTGCAGAGCATCCAGATCTTGCATTGCATACAGAATGATTAATTTCCTCATGGGCTTTTCTATAGTGGTGCTCTAATTGTACTGTTGGAGGGCTGGGGGGTTTTTTACAAACATCAAGGAACTTATCTTCACAGCTCCCTGCTGAGGGACAGAGATAAAAGGCAGTATTTTCAAACATGTCAGTGTATTTTGGGTACTCTATTAAAGGAACTTAGATCCTAAAATTTCCAGAGTACTTAGCACCTTCCTTCCTCAGAGAACAGCCCCTTTTGCTCTAGGCACAGTGGGCAGTATTGCCACAAATTAGTCATGGGTGACTGAAATTGGACACACAGAAAATGGGAACCACATGGACAGAAGTTGGGAAGAATGTCATTTTTTTTGAGTCACCAAGCTTCATAACAGCACATTTCACAAAGGGTGAAACAAAATCCAATTTTCAATTTCAATTCAAATGCCTGTGACCATGATTTTTCCTGCCTGTCCTCATCTGCTAGGCTCACTACTCAGCCTCCAAACTGTCCACCAAACAGCCACCATCTCAGGACTGCAGAGTCCTGGTTCATCTGACATCTACCACGAATGAAAATAGAATCTGAGCAGAAAGCAGGATGGGATCAAGTATTTTACCTCATGACCACAAGTCACAAGTGAATGGCAGCCCACAGGCAATATTTATTCTGGTGTTTTCTTAGAGTCTTCATTTACTGCCCTGAGGTTGAGATGAACAGGGGAAGCACACAGGAGCTGAGGCAGAATTGATCAGGGCTCAGGAGCTGAATGGAGTTTACCATCAAAAGAACAGATTTGGTTTTGGAGGAAGCAAAATGAATTGCTGGGCAGCAGGCACAAGGACAGGTTGCTGAGAAGTCCTATATCATATTTTTCAATAAAGCAGAGGGAATGGCCAACACTAAATGGCCTCACACAGAGACCAGTAAAAGACAGTGCACAGATAGAAAGAACCACAGTATAATGTTGTTTTTCCAAAGACAAAAAACAAAAAGCTGTTGGCTTTCCACTAAAAATGTTTTCTCCTGTTAAAACTTCATATTTAGCTGTCAACTGTCAAAACCACATCAATGTTAACAACCTAAGGCTGCACTGTGGACATGGCTATGTATGATAATCACTGCTCCTCATGAGAGTATCTCCAGGAATGCTTTTAAGCTCAGGCAAAACAAGGACGAACTATTTTAAACAAAACTTTTCCCCAGACTGCCCAGTGTGGACATCATGCCTGGGAAATGTCAACCCAAGCAGTTGGAGTTTAGCAGAGCTTTAAGGCACTGAAAACAAGGCCAGGTAGGCAAACTCAGCCTGCTGAAAACATTATCCCTGAACCTCTGTATCACCTCCACACAGTGGAGTGTCCATGGGCACTGTGCTAAACTGCAGAGGGATTTGGGAGATGCTGTTTCACCTCTGAAGGCATTGCCAACAGCTTTAGTGTTTTCAGCCAAGTGGGAGGACCTAAATGTAGATCATGCCATGTTTGACATGTTGAGTTCTAAAGTCAAATACTCAGGAAAGCCATTCAGGCTCTTGAGTCCTGGGTAAACACTCAAGTGCTTCCAATAACAGAGGAGAAACAAGAAAGGTTTAAAGAAAAAGGAAAGGCCTAAGCTGCTCAGGTTTAAGCCTCTATTGAAAGAGGAAGTTCTGCAGGGAGACAACTCAGCTAAAGCACAAGGGCAATATTTAGTATTCAATGCTCTTTCAAATTCATCTCCCTACAACAGAAAACAGATCTTAGCCCTCCCCCCCCCAGGTTTCACAAGCAGAGATTCAGCTCTGATCTGCTGCTCTCTGAGATCACAGCAGCCACTCTGTGTCCTGCTTACTGTCTTGCCACCTTGACAGTCAACATCCTCATATTCTACAGCTCCTTCTCTGAGCTGGACAGGCTTCCACACCAACAGACCTGTTTCCCCAAAAGCCTTGCTATGAGGACTGCTGCTTCCTTCAAGCCCATCTCTGCTTCCCCCTGTTTACCTTTTGGATCCATCAAGCTCAGGCTCCTACCCCAAATCCTGCCACAGGAAAATCCCCTTGCCTACTGCAATGAGGAAGGTGACATTGCTCTGAATGCAGTTGTACAGCAAGGTCACTTGCTGCCTAAAGCCAGCCACGAAAGCAAGATGGCTCTCAACATCACCACCATTGGGCTCAGCTGAACAGGAGATATCACTTCATTAAAATTCATAGATCTTGTGACTCTCATAGAAATAGCAAGAAGAATCCAGGATGGAAGAGATGAGATATTAGGGCCAAAGAGTACTGACTGAGAGCAAAAGCTCAGACCTCAGTCTGCCAAAAAAAAGCATATTTGGTAAGAAGTGCTTTTATTCTTAAAGTTACATCTAACACAACTAACATCTAATATATTGATCTTCACTATATAAAAGCCTGATTAATTCTGGTTTTTCTGTACTGCATCAATTTGTAGTTCATATAAGCAGCCTAATGTAAAGCTGCATCTGCAGTACTGCTAGTTTGCTTGACCTGGCAAATCACACTGTACAGCTTTCCCTAAACTTCTGACAGATTTCAGAATACATTGTTCATTCCCAGAGAGTTTTTTGGACATGGTTTCTACCAGCAGCATTTTGTGAGCTAATGCAGAGAAAGACAGTGCCACAGCCTTTGTAGATGGACAATGTGGTATTTCACATCATGTGTGTGGTGTTTCACAATGTGAGTGTATCACATCTGTGATTGGCTCTCAGCTATTAATTAAATTCATTGCTTCTTGTAGACCCAAAAGAAGAACAACAATTAATTAAAAATCAGAATTCATAGATCATAAGAAGACATCACAGAAGCAACTGGAGAGAAAACCAGTAAGCAAAACAAAAACCAGCACCTGCTTGGAAAAATTATATTCTCTAAAATCACTCCTTCATTTTGGAACAAGACTCAGAAGCAAGACTTCAGTCTTCATCTATTCTATTTAGTTGTGAAGTCCCAGCAGAGTAGATTCATTCAAATAATTTTTTTTAAAAAGATGTATAAAAATACATTGTGTGCTGCTGAAAAAGCAGCTGACATCTAGGATGATAAACTCTCTACTTAGACACAAGCATGCTGCCATCTTCAACAGTTTTGCATTTACTTCTCTTCATTTATTATCACCGAGTATATTTGCATCAACATAAAGCACTTGGTTCTTCAGAGTTCATCTATTTGTGCAGTTCATTTCCCTACCTCATGCTTCAGAACTGTGATATCACAATTACACCTCATACTCTGAAGCTGTTCCAGTGAGAACTGCTGGGCCATGAAAGGCAGGCACTTATTCCCCTTTGCTGCAATGGCCTCCAGTAAGTACTCACCAAAGAAGAAACCATGGGGAGTACCAAGCTTCAGTGACCATACTCTGATTGTCCATGACAAAGAAACTGGCCTGTAAGAATTTACTTGTTTCCAGAGAAATAAAGTTCCCAGGACTAAGAAACAAAATTTCCCAAGGACAAACAAAAAAAAAAAAAAACAAACCCACCAAACCAAACAAACAAAAAACCCCAAACAAACAAAAAAAACCCCCACAAAAACCACCTGAATTTTGGGACTCATGGCAATAAAATCTGAAGAAGGAATTTTTCTCAGGAAAAAGGGAACAAATGTCCAGAAAGCACGTGTAGGAGTACGACTTACTCAGCCTAGATACCAGCAAGGTCAGAGAGAAAGAACTGAACCAAAAAAAGCCTCTGTAGAATGTTTCTTACAAGCTGAAGCAACTGAGGCTGAGAAGTGCATGCAGGATTGATTATGATTCTCTAGACAGGCAAATTATAAACCAGAGAGCAGCTCTGGTTACAAAACTAACAGCAGCCTCATGTCACCCACCAGGACTGCAGCGAAGAACTCCAGACTAAAACCAAAACTATTATCTGTTTCCATAACTCTGCCTTCAAAAGACTCTGTGGGGGAGAAAGGTTGATCAATGATGTTTAGGTCTACAAAGAGCACTACTGGGTACCTGGGAGTCCAGCCAGATCTTGGAAAAATCTGCTGACTTAGAAATCAAGGCAGCCAGATTGGCTATCCAGAGAGCTCCCAAAGACCTAAAGATGTATCCTGTGATCAGCACTGGTCAAGATACCCTAAAGCAAGAAGGGACCTAAACCAGGAAAACATGGAAAGAAATCTGCATTGAAATGCACCATAGAGGTCAACTATATATAAAATACATTGTCATACAAACTATACACAGAGATACACAAAATCAAAGTCTGCTGAAACTCAGGGGAATCATCAGCTCACAAACCCAAGAGGTCTAGATCCAAGACAGTATCTTGAAAAGAGTTCAGCTTGAAGAAACAGAAATGTGAACTCAAACAGACCCAACTAATCTCCTTGAATTTTATGTTTAAGAGATTGATTTATTCCTGAAAATTCTATTGCTGGAACATTTTTATTCACTCTGTTTTCACACTTCGTCAAACAGAATTAGAGATGAACAGCTTTTTGACCCCATTTGAAAGCCTTGGTGGATGTCCTTTCAGATGAGTGTTGCAAGGAATGATGGAAGAGAAACTACAAGAGCTTTTATCAGCAGTGAGCCAGATGTCTCCATTATTTCTTCTCTTTTGCTGATTCTGTCATTTTAATATTTTTCCTTTTTTTCCCTCTCCTCTGCAATCCTCTGTTCCAGCCAAAAAAGATGTGTCTTTGTTACTGTTGCCTTTAAAAGTTTTATGTGCTTGTTGTTAGTAAAGTAACAACAACGCTTCTGTAGTGTTGTTTTCCACAAGGGGAAGCTGAAGCGTTTTCTAAGAATCAATTAATCTTCACAACCCATTTCTGAAGCAGACATTATTTTCCCCAGTTTACAGAGGGATGAAATGGCAGATAGGTTAATTAACTTGCTCAAGGTCATTCGGTGAGTTAGCAATCGAGCTGCAAAAAAAACCCCCGAGATTCAACAATTTCCATTCCCAAGCCCTTCACCTAACCACTAAGAAATATCCCTTCTCTTGTCTTAAGTATTTCATTGAAATCTATCACTTACCATTTATTCTGACATATTGTTGAACTCCAAATTAGTCAGTCTGAATGACAAACATGGAAGTGTGTGGAGATCCACAGCATCCTTTGCCTGTTCAGCCTTGTGCAGTGCCTGCTATGCTGGACAGCTCATCTGCCATTACAAATGGCTGTGTTACAGTTCTCCTGCAGAACTGCCAATATCATTCCAGGCATCGCTCTGAGGGCACTGCACAAGAGAGAAAGGCACTGGCTCTCTTTCCCCAGGGGGAGGGAAGGCTGCCTTGACAGCCTGGCTGTTGGGGAAAGCAATAAACTCAAAATGCCAACTGGCTTTGAAAAATAATTTCTGTTTTCCTCTTCTGCTGCATCTCCCTCCCAAGTGTTCCCAGTGTTAGATAGCTGGAGCAGCAGTACTTAATAGTGACATCTTTGTGGATTCCACTCCAGCATTAGTTTGATGAGTTACTTTAAAGTCAAAATATCCTCCAAATGCCCACCCAAAGTCTGTCAGTCTCCCAACATTACACATCATCTCCAGAGGGATTTGAAATTCAGATGTCTCTGTGGCTCAGCACGAATCACTGTGCAACAAAATACAGTTGAAGTTTGACAATTAATCATGAACACATAATGAATAACAAATGATCTCTAAACACACATGTAGCCAATGCAGTTCTACCAAATGCTCAGAGGGTCCTTCTACTTACTCAGATGATTTTGTTCCCTTATGTCAGTATTTATAGCAAGAAAAGGTTAGAGATCATGTTACAGCACAGTAGTTCT
Source organism: Fringilla coelebs (assembly GCF_963513975.1). Taxonomy (NCBI): domain Eukaryota; kingdom Metazoa; phylum Chordata; class Aves; order Passeriformes; family Fringillidae; genus Fringilla; species Fringilla coelebs. The sequence continues at coordinate 59,549,088 of NC_140033.1, read as the reverse complement.
AAGCATAAGAGTTAGGAGTGAAGTTGATCACTTTATCATACAGATACTGCTCAAATGCCTCATTTCCAAGATCAAATGCTACAAGTTCAGACTCTGCTTTCCTCTAAATGTCAATAAACAAGCACCAATGAGCAAACTGTCACCGCGATCTTTTTTTCTTTCTGGGTATACCTTTGCCATCTCAGAACAAACAATGCATCAAGTATTGCATTTTGTCAAAATTTTGCCTTAAAGTTGTCATTCAGTTACAAATAAAATACATACACAAGATGAATTAACTAGATATATAGATCATTATTGATCAAAAAATATAATCCAGACAAAATTACTGCCAACTATTTATAAAAAGGTCTTTATTGTACTTTATCATGAGGTGTCTTCCTTTTTTTTTTTTTTTTTTGGCTGATTTGCATATGTTCCATTAATGTCTCTCCACTCCCTTCATTTCTTTCCTCCACAATAGTCCCTGTATAGAGAGTGCCAATGTTGTCTTTTACCCCATGTCACTCTCCTTTAACTCCTTTCCAGGGTTTTCAGCTTTTTCACTCACCCACCGCCCACCGATTTTCTTGTTAATAATTGCTAACAAGTCCAAACACTTTGCACGGCTTGCAACAAAAAGCTCAGGAGGCTCTAACAGCACATCCATCGAATTGAGCTCATCACAAACCCACCCATTCCTGTAGGCAGTCTCAGCTGCATCCTTCCATTCCCTCAGCATGCCAAGTCTCATTTGGACTGGGAAGACCTCGGGGTGGGGATGTTCAGTTTACACTCCCTGGCAGAATACAGAGAGACACAGAGTCCCAGATAAGGTGAGCAAGATTTTTTGGGTCCATGGATTGCAAACCAGATCATTCTCTGTCTCTGCAAGTTTGCAGATGTGTTGAGCTGTTTTGTTGACTGATGTGACCCTGATTTTCCATCCTGAGTGTCTGTATGCTGCCTCACTGGCACGCTAACCCTGGCTGGGTGCTCTGCAAGCAATTCTCCTCATAACCACAGCAACAACAGTGCTACAGTGACATAAATAGGCCCTTCTAAGTGCACATTTTTACTTTGATTTAATAATAACAGTAATGGCTGACAGGAGAAACAACTGAGCAGAAAGGCAGAAATATTTAACTAACGCAGACCTTTTCATATATGTGCTTCCACCACACCAAACAGGCCATGCTAGAGCCTGCAAGTATAGGCAGCAACAATATCTTGAGGGAAAGAGGAAGATGTTTTCCAGTGGTCTATATGCCAGTTTTCAGAGTGTGAGTAACATCTAAGTAAAATACCTTCACTGATGAGGAGGAATGAGATAGCACTGATGTAACTACTGAATCAGGCATGATGATTTACCAAAATGCAATCTTAAAATACTTTGCCCCAATCCTTTAACATAAATAAAGAAATTTGAAGATTGAGGAGGTAAGAGTGCCTCCAAAACCACCATCATTATTTTAGAGATGCAGAGACAGTAACCTGCTCCAACTCACCCTGTTGAGGAGGGTTGAAATGGAGTGGGGCTGACTGCAGAGAATCAGGCTGCTGATCCCTCCAGTGAACCAGAAGTGTGCTCAGTTTGAAGCTGTGTGAGGAAAAAGCCTCAGTACACCTTGCAAAAACTTCTCTTCTGTGACAGCCATTAATCCAGTCTGCATGGAAGGAGTATTTTTGAACTCATAGTGTTTAAACAACTTAATCACGGAACAAAAAGGGGGTGCTTGTTTAGGAGCCAGCAACCATAATTTGATTATGGCAAGGACAGTTGTTATAAAAAGGACAAAGGACAGTCCCAGTCAGGGAAATTGTCTCTCTTTCTCCCCTCACCACCCTCTCTCTGTCTCTCTCACACGCACACATGCTTCAGAGAGACCTTCTCCATCAAGATGGGAGAAATGACGAGAAAATTGCGATTCAAAAATAGAGATAGATATGGAAATGAGAATACTTATGATCTTACTCCATAAAGTCATGATTGCTTAATTAACAAAATGGCCAATTTTTGCTGAAGGACAACTTTGTCACAGCAGCAGGGTGAAGGAAACACTCAGAAGTTAAAAGCATGTTATAGAACAACCATAGAAAGGCAAAAATATAGGAAAAAATGTTCTGTTAATACAAAAAATGAAGACTACAGAAAAAGCATAAATGGTGTGAATACAGACAGTAAAATGAGGGGTGCAATAATGCTGATGTGTATGTCTAGAGATGGTAAAATAGCACAGAAGTGGCAGAAATGCTAAAAACCTCGATTTCCTCCTTAGAAATATTAAGGAAGAGAATTAAGAAGTATTAAGGAAGAGACTTTTCTTATCTTGCAAGAAAAAAAAAGAAGCACTTTTCTATCCATTAGTCAGTAATGAAAATGGTATGCAAGACCTACTAGAGCAAACATTTTAAAATTAGAGTATCTACAGAACTTTTATATGACAGTGCTTGAATAACTGGCTAAAGAAATTCCATGAATGTTAATTCTTAGTAATCACAGAATCATACAAAGGCTTGGGTCAGAAGGGACCTTAAATATCATCTAGTTTCAACCCCTCCCTGCCATGGGCAGGGACGCCTTCCACTAGATCAGGAATATAAAGGAAAGTAGAGGCTCATGCCAATATTCAAAAAGGACAAGAAAGGGGACTGGGTTGCCCAGGCCATGAGGCTGCTCTGCCTGTGACAAGCATGGAAAAGGTGACAGAAAATTAATTAAGGAAGGATGACAGAATAACAATTTATTCAATGCTTGGCAGAATCTGCTCTTCCAGAAAACAGGGCGAGCCAGACAAACCCAATTTGCTCCTTCGATGGCATTACACGTTTGGCATATAAATGCAATCACATAATTGTCATTTACTCAGATGTTTGCACAGAGTCTGATTTAGCACCTCCTGGCACTGATTAAAAATTAGCATAAATCAAGCACTGGGAAAGCTCATCTCTAATGGGATTGGCAGCGGCCAGAGAGGTGCCAGGGGAAGCGTAGCAGGGTCAGGTGCCCAGCCCCACACCTCAGGGGCTCCCCTGGGCACACACCCCACTCTGGGTTTGGGGCACGAAGGTGAGTGACCAGCTCACCACCTTCACCTGCAGCAAGGGACCAAGGGGACACTGGTGCTGAAAGACTGAGATTGCACAGGTGAATTTGCCAAGGGAGATATATTTATGCAGCTGAATAACCATCTTCGAAAACAAGCAGCAGGACGGAAGCAAAAGTAATGAGAGTAAGGACTGGCAAGGAGCACAGGAGCCCTGAATTTGGAGTAGAGAAACAATCTCTCAAAGTGGCTTGGAAACACAGTGAATAACAAACGTTTGTGGCTCCCAAATTCGCCCTTTCATCTCTTTTCAGAAAAACTACATTTTGACATTTGTCCCAGTCTGCAGCCTGGTCAAGAGTGAGGACACCCGGCTTTCAGCTCTTCATGTAAACTCATGCCTTCTGCCAAGAGTAAAACCAGCTTGCTCTAATTGACCTGAGCACATGTTCTATGGAGCGAGGCTGCTGACAGGACGTGTCAGTGTGGACATCCCACAACAGGGAAGGGTTTCCCTGACAAAACCCAAGGATAAGGCTCTATGTAAACTTGTCATCCTTTTAATGATACCACTGTTTTTTTTAATGACCACTTTTCTCATTTCGTTATTAGATTTACGCATATAACTCCAGAGCCGCTTACAACAGAGAGGGAAACGAAAGAAAGGGAGTCACAGCGAAAAGGTTTGGTTCTTGACGCAGAGGGTGTGACCCTCCCGTGCTGTGATCCTTGACGGTCACTTCCAGCTCAGGATACTTTGTGATTCCGTGGCTCCACGACCGCGGGGACAGCACCCGACGTGCTCCACGGCGAGAGGGGAAGGAGGACGAACAGCAGAGGGAGAGGAGGAGGAGGAGGAAGGAAGGAAGATCCCTCCCTGGGCCGCCCGTCCCGCCCCTCGCGTCACCCGTGCGCGCCACCTCCGCTGCGGCAGCGCCGCCGCTCCTCCGGCCGCGGCTCAGCGCGGGGTGAGCGGGGCCGAGCGGGGCCGAGCGGGGGTGCCGGGCTCCGGGCTGCCGCGCTCCGGGCTCCGGGCGGCGCCGTGTCCCCGGGAGCCGCAGCCCTCGGGCGCGTCCCGGGGCTCCCGTGCCTGAGGGAAGCGGGGCCGGCCCGGCCTGAGGGGCAGCCGCGCCCGCCGCGGGTTGAGCTCCGCCGCGGCCTGGTCTTTCCCCCGTGCTCCTGGGAAATGCAGAAGTAACGCGGGGGAAAGAGCGTTCTCCTGGCGCCTTCCGAGTGAGAAGGGAGCGCTCCGAAACAAGCGGGTGGTTCGGGAATAAAGAATAAGGCAGCCCAGGGCAGCAGCGCTTGGCTTTGGGAGCAGGGAGCCGGGAGCTGGTGGAACGGCAGCGCTGAACGCTGGGTTTGGTTTAGGTGTGCCAGCTCCTGGTGGAAGATCCTGGAGGTGTCATTGCTGGAAGTGACAATAACTAAAGTACTCGTTCGTCTCACAGATGTAACATCTCACAGAATCACCCTAGAACAGGCTTTGGGAGTCTGCAGCCTTCACTTTGCTTCTCTCCCAAGCGTTCTTAGTCGGGCAAGGATTAATGGAGGTCTCCAGCCTCAGCTTGGGTTGTTACAATTCTTTAGCGAGTCAGGAGTGAAAATCAGGTTCCTCAGACCACAGGTTTGCATTGTTCAGGAGCTAAAGGTGTTTTCATTTTAAGGCTGCAGTAAGTAGAGATTAAGCAAGTTGTGTGTTTGATAAAGACACACTTTTGGAGTCCTGTGATGAAGAGTTTGGGGAACAGCTTGTTGCTTTGTCTCTGAATGCAGGAATTAGAACTGGCTGTTCTGAAAGAGATAATTAAGCAAAGCTTAGTGATTATTTCCCCCTGGAATAGATGCTCATGTTGAAGTGCTGCCCTGCAATCATTTAGGAGCTTCTGTCTTCTCACACTAGGACTGCTGCCTTAGGTTGAGGTCTCTGATGCTTTGCCTTCCCTTTTGTTACCTTGACCATTATTCTCTCTTCTCAAATTACTTGTATTATTTTCATGCTTGATTTTTTTTTCCTACTTCCTTTAGAGTGCTTTGCTAACAGGAGTAAATCAAAGCAGGTTCTCCAATGAGCAGATATATGTACGTGAAGTTATGAATACTCCAGATTTGTGTTATTAAACAACAGGATCTGTGTAATCATACTAAAGTGGACTTAGCACTGTCCTGATGATTATTCTTATCCATGATCTTTAATTTGTGATGTTCATATTCTGGAATCAGCTGTGCAATATTTTTTAAAACAAGATTTTTAAACTTTAACCTCAGTGTCATGCTCTTGAAGGAATTTGTCTGAAGACTTATTCATTCAAAAAGGCAAAGTACAGAGAAGATACTATTTCAGATACAGGATTATGGGATTCCTGTTCTTGTCTACTACAACCAATTCTGCAAAGAAAGAGTAAAGAAGACTTAAAATGGGGAGGGTTAGAAAAGCTGTGAGAAAACCCTTCTCATGCTACTTAGGAGAGTGGATGTTATCTGGTGGCCTAATACCAATGGTTTTCTCTTCGGGGCATTTTTGTTGCAGAGGTTTTTAGGTGAGAGATAACTAAAAGAATGGGAAGCTGCTGATTGATTTTCTTGGAAAAAAGAATCTGGCATGGGCAAACTACTGTTTTCTTCTCAAAAATAATAGGTATTGTGAGAGACTGAAAAGAGAATGGAGAAAAAGCTGATGGAGATGATCAAGGAGAGGGAATTGAGATGGGAAAGATCTGTGTGATTCATATAGAGAAACATTATTTTTTTATAGCCCATTGTTACATGATTATTTCAACAGTGTTTTAAATAGGCTGAGAAACTTTCATCAGGAAAACTTCCCAGGTCATTTTCTCTGTATGTTCAAGTGGTGCCTTACCCTGTGCTTGTGTAGCAGTCAGTGGTATCACATGGGTGCAATTTTTGGCAGAGCTCACACTGTAATTGTTCCTTGGGATGGAGATGAAGGGTTGTCTTGAGCAAGCTGAGTGAGTTCTGCTAATAAACCATGCTAGCCATGGTAAATTGTGGTGCAGAGTACTTCTATAGTTGGTCTATATTGCTGTCTGTAGGCTGGGAATTGTCCCTGAATTCATGTAGATGTTCTTTATCAGCAGAATTACATGCTAAACTATTAGACTGATTTTATGCAAGGAATATGTGATGTCAAATGAGCGCTCAGTGTATGATACATTCCTTTGTTTGCCTTAATTCTGGGATAGCTGGTTCTGCTCTGAGCTGGGTGAAGAGCTGTGGCTCTTCTGTTTGCTTTTGCAGGGAGGTCCGTCTGTCTGTGTGAGCCCACCGCTCCTGGGGAGATGTCCAACGTTTCCAGCTACGCCCTCCGCATGGCCCGGCTCAGTGCCCAGATATTCGGTGACGTGGTCAGGCCCACGGACTCCAAATCCATGAAGGTGGTGAAGATGTTCAGCGAGCAGCCCCTGGCCAAGAGGGACGAGGTGCACAACTGGTACCCCCCTCACAACACCTACTATGCCCTGATGAAGAAACTCCGCTACTTCGGGCTCTACAGGTGCTCCCTGTGCTCGGGGGCTGGGAGCAGCTTGGAGATGGAAAGGGGGTGGCTGGCAGTCTCATTCCAGTTGTTTTCAATCCAGGGAGGGATTCACAGAACAACCGGTGGGGAGAACTCGGGGAGTGGAAAGCTGGGAGATAGACATGGGGGGGCAATGAATTGGGAACCTATCACTCGACGCCCCTGCTAGAAGGTTCTAGAAAGAGGGGATGGGAGGCCAAGTGATTGACAGGGGTCCAGGGAGGAGATTGGGGAATGAATCAGCAGAAATTAGAGGATTGATATGGGGGAGGAGGGAAGCAACTTGGGACAAACCATGTGGGGAGAATGAGGGTACATAGATCAAATCATTACAGAAACAGAACAAAGGCAATAAAAACACGTTGGGGCTGGTCAGGCAGCGACCAGATGGTCACAAAGAGGACATGGCGACAGTTTTCCTCAGGGGAAGTGTTTCCTTCTGATTATGGTGCATATGGAAGTAGGCACTTGATTGTTGGCACTGAGGGCAAGGAGAGCAAAAGTGACTGCTGTCTAACTTTTATCTTAATTGGAACCTTTTGTGAGAAAAACTTGAGGTTTAGTTGTGGGCAAGCAGTGACCTAAGAAATAGTTCCTGCTTTTGCTTTGTGGGGAAGAAAAGAAACCTTTCTGATAGACAAGAGACGCCTCTGTAGTTCTGAATATGGCAAATGAATGTGCTACAACTAGGTGATGTTAACACCAGACTTACCATATATTTCTGTCACACAACAGCTAATAAGTGAAATTTAGAAGAGACAGAAAGTCTCTGTTAGGCCAGAGGGCCTTTTTATTCTTGAAAATAAGCTAAATTAAATTAAATTCAAAAGTGATTTAAATAGTCTTGTTAATTCCCGCTTCATCCAAACCAGTTGTCTCATTTCTAAATTAACTCCCACAGTCTGTATCAGGGAGAATTCTACTGCTGAAGAACATCAGCAGGAGCCAAGAGCAGTTCTTTCACTTCAATCAGGTAGCACTAAAAAATCTTTGAAAGTGAGGCTGCAAACCCTGTATAGTCAAAACAGATTACTTGTCGCTAGTATGACAATACTAACCATCAAGGATTGCACCCAGGATGCTCTTGCTTTAGGTAGGTGTTCCAGCACTTTCTAGACTGGCTGTTTTCTTACACAGAAAGCCTCAATGTGATGCCAGTGTTCTTTACTCTTCTCCTTCCCCTATTAAGTTCATTCTCTAGCTGTATACAATGAGTTGGTAGAAGAAAAAAAATGAGTAATGAGGAATCATAGATTAATGAGGCTGGTAATAAATCACAAGCTTCTTGTTTCTGTTTAGAGAAGTTGTGTTTAAAAATAGCAGTGCAGCAATCTTAGGCTGCACAGGATGCAGTTATGACTTTTGAAAATCACTTTGCACTAAAATAAATACAGGAACATATTAATAGAATTTATTAGAAAGTGATTGAAGATTGATTATCCCTGCCAACCCCTTCATCCTCCTTCCTATTTTACTCTCTTATTATGATTCTCCCACTACTGATGCCATCTTCATAACTCATTCCTGAAGTCACCTGAGAGCAGTGCCATGTGCTGTAATTACTGCTCAGCATGGCCCTGTTTCCCTAGGAGCTAATGACCTGAACACAGGAACACAATGTGCTCTGGCTGCACTGCTGAGCTGGATAACAAGGGGGAAAATCTTATTCTTGTCTCGTGCTGATTTTTGCATTTTACTGCTCATTTAAGCAAAGGGGATCAAAAAATGCAATTGAAATAATACATATGTGCACACACCCTTTGTTGCTGAAAAGGACAACCCTGTTAGTTCTGGAAGTATCAGAGGAAATCTCTCGTGTTATTATTCAGTGATACTGCCAGCAGTAACATGGAATACATTGCAGCAAGCTTCAGTATGGACTTCATGGTTAAAAAAGTTTTGATTTTGGGGTTTTTTTTGAACTATATGCTATATTAGCATATAGTTCAAAGAATTATTGGGATCTCCACATCCCAAGAAAATGAGTAAACTTTATTGCTTCTTGTCCACGTAGGGATGAGCATCAGGACTTCAAGGAGGAGATGAGGCGATTGAAAAAGCTCCGTGGGAAGGAAAAACCAAAGAAGGGAGAAGGAAAGAGAGCTCTCAAGAAGAAGTAGTGCTGCTTGAACAGTGTGACTGACAGCTCTGGAAATGCTAGGGAATGGCTGGAGAAGGCTTGGCATGTGAGCTGTGTGTGGGGCACAAGAAAAATGCCGTGAAATTGTGGACTCCACCTTGGGAATGCACTTGGGTCTTTGAAGTTTTACTGGTTTTGAATTTCTATACTTCAAATATACTGTATATTGCAGCACAGTAATAAAAGAAAAAGTGCTCAGTGTTTTTCTTGAAACCACCTGTAGCTGTTGCAGTTTTCCTTGACCTGGAAATTGTTTGCTTTTCATTGTCTGTTTTACTTTCTTGTATTTATATCAACACTGTTTTACGTGTGGCCACAAAAAAACAAGGATTTCTGCTTCTGCAGCTGCTTGTCAATCTTACCTGTTATAATTAGTTTCATTTCAGGTAACTCTAGTGCTATTTTTTCAAGTTTTTTTAAGTTTTTTAATTTGCTGTTACATCCTGTTGTTCTGTGGTTTTCACTGGACAATACTTCCAAACCACTGCCTGCCCACAGCACTCTCATTGTACCCTAAACTTTTAGATGCTGCAACAGAAGAGGCTGAAATATTAACTAAATCCATATAATAATGGAACTATTATATGCAATAATGAAATTTAAAATATTTTTTACAGTAGACTGATTGCTTGGAAGACATGTATGAAACACTACCTAAGACAATGAACATTTTTATTAGCATTCAGTAGGGGTTTTATCACTAGGCTCCTTTGGTTGCTAATATTAATCATTGGTGGATCTACATAAATTTGTAACAGCTCAACAGCTCTACCTCACCAAGATTATTAATTGAAGAGGTGCTGATTGTGTTAAAAGGTGTTTCTGGTGAGCTGCATAGTTCTTCTTCAGTGTCCTTACTTCATGTTACCTGCTTCTCTAAGCTGTAAGAGAAGCTGATTTTAGGAAATCTGCAGTGTTGTGGGAGAAGCACCTGAGTTCTCACCACAGTCAAAAAAATGCTGTAGAAGTTAATATTTTATATGCACTGCTCTGTACTGCAGTGGTAGGTTTCTCTCTTACTCTAATTTAAAATCCTATTAGTAACTTAGAACTTTTGCTCAACTCTAATGTTCTTAAGCCATTTTTGTGTTCCATGTGTTGTCTGTGGGTTGTGACTGAAGTACCTGGAGCCTGTGGAGGGCCTGCCAAGAAGTTTGTGGTTCCTGGGACATGAGCATGCAGCTGAAGGGAAGGGTCTGGCTCCCTTGAACTCACCTTTGGGAAGAAGAGCAGCATGGACTCACATACTGGGCAGGAAAGAATTATCTAAGTAGAAAGGTTGCTGCTGCCTGACACTTTCTGGCTAGGAGTGTGAGGGGTGAGGTTGTTACGTTGCTTGCTTTGGTGAAGAGAAGGACCCATTCTGAACCTCTTCAGCAGAGCTACTGCAGCAGCTCTGGGCAGCTCTTGATGCCTTCTAAAATTAAATCCAAGATAAATAAAAATGTTTTCCCTGCTATTTAAGATGAAAAATCAAGACCATCTCTTCTGGTGCTGTGAAACTCTTAAAGCTTTCACAATATAAACATGCAAGGGACCAAAAAGTGTGCATGCATCGAAAAGGGAATTGTGGTTCTGTGAAGGAAGTATGAGTGGCCTTAAACTTTGTGTGTGGGGGCACACCTGGTTATGAGTAACTTAGAACAATATCTAACATACTTGTGCAACATGATGAAATTGATGGAAGTGCCTGTGAAGTAGGAGATACGAGACAAATGGTCTGAATTGTTGATTTTCACCTTTTTTGTGCAGCATTTACAAAAGCAAATGGATGGAGGAAAAAAAAAAACAACCTCTTTCTGAAAAAGTACAAGTACAGGAGAGGTTGCCCTGCCTAATTTTTCCTTATTTTTCTTCTGTAATAGTCATTTGCTAGAACTTGGTCTTTTCAAAAATGATTGTTTCCCTTCCCCTAAGTCTTCAGCCTAAAATAATGATGACTCAGCCAGTATTGGAGCATATCCTAGTGTTAGTATAATCCATTGCTTGCTGGGAGCATTAGCATAACTACTTTGTTCCAGAAAATACAGCCTTCTCCTTTCCATAGCTGGGATAGAAATAAGCACTTTCCTACCTCCCTTCTAGCCTGTGCTATGTCATGTAGGAACAGGCATGGCCTGAAGAAGACTGCATTTCATCAATCACAGGGACTAGACAGATTGGGAGTCAGTCCTGAAGCATCACAGGAGGTATAATGCCATAGGTGTATTTAGGGGAGGAAGGAGAGTTCTGGCCACATTCTGAAGGGTAAGGATAGGAAGACTTATGCTTTATACAGCTATTGGTATAATGGTGTTTTATGTGCATCCATTTTTTGTACAAATTACCAAGTTTAACTAGAGCTTTATTTTCAGTTTTCCCCTTAAAATTATTTTTTTCACCATTGAAACTGCTGTGTCTTGTTACAAAATTCACTCTTTTCCTGAGGAAATGAACTGACTGCCCTCAGAAAATGTATGTATTAATTCTTGATCAGAATAAACCTGGTTAGCTGACTTCCAAGGGGCTAACTGAGAGTAAAAACTAACCTCTTCCCAATCCTGGGCAACTTTATTAAGTGCCACTGTTTCTTTATTTTGCAGTGCTTTAGCTATGCCTGTCTTTAATTAGACTCTGGTATGATGTATTCATAGCTGCTGAGCACTGCTGTGATAATCACAAGCTATTTTGTAAACAGGCTGACCCAGTTGCTGTATATATCCTATAGGGAGTGCAGCTATTGCCAGAACCTCTTACTATTGCAAGCCCTGCAGACAGGCAGAAGCTCACTTGCATGTGACTGTACTTTGTAATGGTGGAAAGAAAAAAAAACCCTCAGTCTTGCTTTCTGGCAGAGGTACCAATGTGTTAAAATATCTGTGCTCTGCTCAGAAAAGTAATAACTTGAACAAAGTTTCTCCTAATGTGGAAAGAGTCTGTTCTACTTATTAAAACAGCATGCTGAGTTTACTCAGCTCAGAGTGAAATGCACCTGAATTTCTCTAAGGTTTTAGATAAATGCTTTGTCTTGCTCGCCTTTGCTTCCCCAAGAGTAAAATTAGAATAATGATCTCTTAGTGAGCAGCATCATGAGGTTAAGCTGCTTCAAGGCTGGGAGTTTACCCCAGGAGAACCCTGTCATGGGCAGCTTAGTCTGGCTCCTGTGGTAGCACTTGGAGCTCTGTTGTTTCAGACACATGGTTCTATGCAACAGCTAAGAACATTTTTAACGCATATTTCTTAAACTATAAATATTTTTGAAAATTTGAAGTATCTGTGTACATCTTCCTCTGCCACTTTGAGTTTGAAGGCTATTTTAGGATAATTTAAAAAAACAATCAACAAAGATGAAAAGATTCACAAATTTAATGTTTTATGATTTTATGTTTTTAAAAGATTCACAAATTTGAAAGGCTGCTTTGATAAGGGAATGACTGTGTTTTTTGTTCTTTCTTTTAAAGCAGAAAGGATAATATGCAAGGAAAAGAAATGCTATGGGGATCTCAGATCAATTTCCTTAAACTCAGTTCTCCTCTGTAACTGGTTGTGGAACTTCTTGTACAGTCCCTTGGAAGTAGATTCTGAAAAGAAAATCCTTCAAGGGGACATTCTCTGTTCATCATTTTGATATGGAATTGTGTAAGAGCAAAAACTCTTCCTGGTTAACCTCCTGTAGGTGCAGTGTCATGTCTCTAAACTGTCCAAACAACAATGGAAAACTCAAAGGTTCTAACAAAAATTTAAGAGGAAAAAAGATTGTATGAGGCAAATAAGAGAAAGCAGAAATGAAAACAATACCCTTATCAGAAATCCTAGAGGTAAAGCTTGAATTATGTGTGAAAGCTATTTCAAATGGATCTTTCTGTGCCTGCACAGCTGGGGTAGCATGAAAAAAGGTGGTTTTGTCTTTTCATTCTTTCTTTTCCTTGTCCTTTTCCTCAAGTATAGTAATAGTAATAGTAATAGTAATAGTAATAGTAATAGTAATAGTAATAGTAATAGTAATAGTAATAGTAATAGTAATATAATGTCTTGAATACAAAGAGGAAGGAACGGACAGGGAAACATCTGAAAGAATTTCTTATGAAGGCTCAGCCACAGCAGAGCACAGCAGTAATGTGTTCAGATGGGGAGGAGATAACTCTAGACAGATGTTAGAGGGACATCACCACCACACTGGCTGGGAAGTTATTTAGGATTGTCTAAGGGGATAAATATGAAGTCAACAGCATGATAATCATGACATCAAAGTGTCTTTATACATACTGTGTTGAATTGTTCTGGGTGGAATACTGGGGAAAATTCCACAAAGTGAAATACTTAGAAAAACAGAAGATTCCCAAGAAGAGGGTTTGGTTTATGTTGTCTGAGTCAGGCAGAGCTGGGCTGAGCCAAGTGTTATAAAATATAGCACTGAGACCACTTCTCTCCTGGAGCAGGAGGAGGCAGACTGGATGATCTAATACATTTTCTCCTATCATAGCTAGGTCTTTGAAAACAAATCTCACCAAGAGCTAAAAAAGGATTTTTATATCCATTAGGTTTACTGTCTCTGCTTGAAAGTACTTCACTTCATCCCAGGGCTTGGAAAGCTGTTTGTAAATATTTCATAGAGTTCAGAGGGTCTCCCTCACTTCAGTTGTTGTTTCTGTGTGTCTGATGTTTGCCTCATGGGCTGCTTCAGTAAATAGGCTTTTAATGGTTTTAGGAGCAAAAAGCACCTGAGGTCCAGAAAGTCTAAAAGCCATCCTACTGCCACACACAGTGGTGTGTTGCTGCAAATATGGAATTGTGAATGCATCACATTCCGCTGCTTCCAGTCCAGTCTTGCCTGGATAAAAGTGAGTGGGGTCACTTGCTTCCCACCTTTCAAACCAGATCTCTAAAATGTGACTCCAGGTTAAAACATCTCCAGAAGTGGCCTCACTTTAGAAGCTGCATAAATACTGAGTATCTCCAACTGGTATCAGTGGGATTTACCTCTGTGTACAGGTAAATCCATTGCCAGCCTTAGGCTGATGGTGGTCTCTTCAAGACAAATCCTCATCTCTCCAAGACTCTGTCATGTCTGTGCATGCATGCCAAAGGCGCTTCCCCAGTGACATTCCCCAGCTGCACCTGACCCTTGCGGATTCCTTCCAGCTCAGCAAACTGTGATTCAGTGTGGATCAGAGTTGTGAAGCTCTCTAGGTGCCATGCATTGGTTTCTGCAGTAAAGAGAGCTCCAGTAGCTCTAGGAGAGCCTCATCCATGAAATATTGCGCTGACACCTGGGTGATGGTGACTTATTTACAACCAGCCAGCACTATGGACAAGGTGAGACATTTCTAATTTCTATACTTGCGTGCAAAGGAGCCTGTGCAATAGGAAGGATCAAGCTCAGAGTGTTTCTGAGGAGCAACAAGCAATGGAGTATTGCATTCAGTATTGAACTGGCTGGTTAAGAGGAAGTTCAGTGCATTTTTTTAAATTATGTGCAGGTAAGTATTTTTCATGAGCTCTAAACCTCACAAATGCTTTCTGAGTCAACAGCATAAACTGAAAAGTGAGAATTAGGCTACAGAATGTCAGGGTTGTTACTGGCAACTAGAAAATAACCCTGTAGCCTCCCTATTTTTCTTCTTGTGCACTTATTTCTGCTTGTATGCTGTGGTGTTTGCCAAAATACTGCTCTATTGCCTGACACCAATAAAGCCAATGGCATGATCTGTCTCTGTATTTTCAAACCCAAGTTGTTTGATAGCATCTTCAAGTTAATTAATAAATATTATTGCCCTCTGAGGACAGATAGTAAGGTATTGACTAGGCATGCAAACCACTTAAAAATCAGATGAAATGAAGATCTAAGCTGCAGTCATTGTCGTGGTTTCACCCGAGCTGGCAGCTGAGCCCCACACAGCCACTCACTCACTCCCACCCCAGAGGGATCAGGGAGAGAACTGGAAGGATAAAAGGCAGCAAACTCATGGGCTGGGATAAAGACAGTTTAATAGAGAAAGCAAAAAGCTGCACCCACAAGAAAAGAAAAACAAGGAATTAATTCACTGCTTCCCATGGGCAGGCAGGAGTTCAGCCATCTCCAGGAGAGCAGGGCCCTATCCCATGTAACAGTGACTTGGGAAGAGAAATGCCATCACTCCAAATGATCATTTCTCTTTCTCCTTCTCCTTCCTCCTTCCCCCCCTCTTCCTTCTTTCCCCCACCTTTACATACTGAGCATGATGTCATATGGCCTGGAACATCTCTTTGTTCAGTTGGGGTCACCTGGCCTGGCTGTGTCTCCTCCCACCCTCCCAGTCACCCTCACCAGCTTCACAAAAAGCAGAAAAGGCCTTGGATCTGTGTAAGCCCTGCCCAGCAATAACAAAACCATCTCTATATTATCAACCCTGTGTTCAGCACAAATCCAAAACACAGCCCCATACCAGCCACTGTGAAGAAAATTAATCCTCCCCTAGCCAAATCCAGCACAGTCATGTAGAACACCCCAGAGGGGGGTAACATAATTTGTGTTCATTTACCAAAACAAATGTGTCTTCCAGAGAAAGAGGTCTCCTTATATCCAAAAGGAATAACCACATCCAAGAGCCTTCAGCAGAACTGCAAGCTTCAAGCAATCCACAGCATGAAAAGCATTGAGAGGCCATTGGCCACTGCACCAGAAATTTTGCCTGTGGCCAAGGGCATACTCATAGGAATGAGGACAGAGCAACATGGTTAGGACACTGTCCTAATTCCCACTTGCTGGGTGAGCAGCTTTCTTTTACAGGAGAGACTAAATGTCTGCAAGGCTTGTGTTGTCTTGGTGGTAGGGAGGACTAAAAGAGAAGGACAGATTATGAATGGTGATACTGATTCTGCCAGCAAAAGTCTCTGACGTTTTAACATATATGCATGTCTGTATTACAATAAAAGCATTCATTTACAGAGGTTATCCATCCTATCTGACCTATCCCTGAAGAAAAATAACTCTTAAAACTCCAGCAATGTGGAATATTGCCCTGAGAAACCCGATATGTCACCATGTTCTTGCTCTCCCACATCAAAGCTACAGTTCCTGTGTTTGATTCCTGTTATTGGTTTAGATTTTTTAAACTCTTGAAATATCCTTTCTTCAGGCCAGCACCAACCCTGATGGACTTTTTCTGCTCTGAGAAGAGGCTAGAAACTGAAAGGTGCAAGTTAGTATCTAAACTTTTATTAGATCAGAGATGTAGATAGTTGCCAACATGTCTGTGAAATGCTAGAGAATCAAATAACTGCAGGTAGTCAGGCCAGGGGAAGCTCAGCTACTCTGGGTATTATGAAGAAAAATCCTAAGACTGGAACATAATTGGAACAGTCATTTTCTGAACAGTAAAATGATTTGATTGAGGTGGTATGCTGTCCTGCCCTTTCTTGGAACACATTCAATCACATTAGTGGGGGTTTTTGTGCCTAAGTGGGATGGTTTTGAGTTGTAAAATGTGATTATTCACACTGGAATAATAATATGAGGCATAGAACACTGTTTAGTCCTTAAAGCTGATCAGCTTATCACTGTCCAACACAAAGGACTCAGAAATCAGATATCTGAACAAGCTGAATGTGTTATAGCAGTGACCAGGGATGCTATGGGAACAGGAGGGTCTGGACTAATCTTTGCAAACATGAGATGTGGTCCCGGTTTTAGTAAAGTACATCAGGCAGGCAAACCAGTGTTCCTTGCTCCTTTGTTTCCCTGTTTTCATCTGCTTCTCGTTTCCTAGGAGAGCTGCATCTTCTTCTCCAGTGTCTACTTGGACTGCATTCTCCCTCCATCTGATCTTTTACCCCATCCCTCCCCTTCCTTTTCCCCTGGCTGCCACTTCTGTTCCCTTCATAGTGGTTTCAGGGCTCATGCTGTCACCTGAGGGTCCCTCAAATGCCACATAGGTGGGTATTTACACTGCTTTTGAATAAATGTTTTTTTCAGTTTCCCCTGCAGGGACAAGAGTGAAGGCAGGAAGCAACAGGGAGAGCTGCAGAGCGCTGCAAGGCAGCACTCACGTGGTGGACCCCAAAGTCAAAGTCAGCACTCACATGGGGAAGGGAACAGCTCAGCACTGGGTTCTGGTGACACCAAACAGCGTGCAGCGTATGGAAGGGGCCTGTAGGCAAAGTCACTCCCATGTCCTAGTTCCCATCACCTTTCCTGCCTCCCATATGTTTCCAAAGAAAAACGTTTTGCTTTTTACTTTCTGAAGGTTTGGGCTGGGCTTTAGGGAGAGAAGAGCAGCAGTTTTACAAATAATGACTGAAATAAATTATGCTTGAATCAAATGAAAGCTATGTAAATATTCCAAAGATTATTACAAGAAAATCTAGAATAGGCTATTATTTTTATATAAAATAAAGCTTGTTAGGTCAACATTGTTTTAATGGTAGAATGAAAACTGAGTTAAGAATCTGGTGGATTCACATTTTTTTCCTTGCTTTCCCTACTCCTGTTTTACTGGCAGTCTCCACCCATCCTCATTGCTTCTACTCATGTATTTAACTCAGAGGCAAAGAGCTATGAAATCTACATCAGCTAAAAAAAAAAAAATCACAGATAAGAGTGTTCAGCAGCAAAGTTCAAATCACCATCTGAATATTATCTAATTTCATAAAGAAAGTATGAATGTTTCAGGTTTAGCAGCGTCACAGAATGATAAATGTCCTGAACTAGTAATAAGGAAGTTCCAAAGGAAACAATACATATACTCTATACTGGAATAGTTTAAAGTAAAGGACAAAGGGGAAAAAAAACCAAAAAACAAAAGAAAAAAGAAGCCTTGTTTTTTCTATTGCCTCAAAGTAGACCAATCAGATAGCAATTCCTAGAAAAAAGAAAACATGTAGAGTATATCTTAGAGTGGAAGAGGTAATAAACTGCTATAGTTGCTAAAGAGCTACAAAAGAAAAAAATTATCCAGGTTATATCCCTAAAAATATCTCCTACATTCTTTTCCTGGAGAGCAAAGTAATTTTCTTAGGTGTGTATTATTATGACTGCTAATCAGAAAATGACTGAACTCTGGACAACAGCCTAATTTTTGTTCCGCTTTACCTTTTCTGTCCAAGGTAACAGGGAACACAACTGGTGTCATTAGAATCTGTGTTTTTACAAATTATCCAGACCTGTATTTCTGCTGTTATGACTGAGAATTTAAACAAGCACTTTCAAATGTGCATGGGCCAAGCACAAATGCTACAATTTACAGGACAAATACTGTCTTTTCAGTGCATGAAAAGGCTGAGCAGTTTTTGAAATTTGGATAAATTTTAAGGACACTTCACGCATCCTGAGTTGAAGGGGTATCAAATTTTCACACCACTTCAAAAAATCATATCAATTATCACACCAATGTCCAAATCTTGCAATTGTTTTGATTAAGAAAGTGGAAGGCTGGAGTTTTTTTGAGATACTGTCTTCCCTTGTGAGGATATAATAAAGGAGACCAAGATTAAGTTTCGTCTAATATTTCTTTTGGATATTCACATTTTGGAGCATTTCATGAAGATCTTAAAAAGTTTTGGTGATTTGTCCTGGGTTTTTTGGATTGTTTGTTTGGGATTTTTTGGTTTTTTGTTGTTTTGTTCTTTGGTGGTTTTTTGATTGGTTGGTTGGCTTGGTTTGGCTTTTGGTTGTTTGGCTGGTCTTTTTTGAGAAGAAATGAAGTGTCCCAATGCTCACAATGAGACAGCTGCTCTCAGGAAATCATATACATTTTCTTACTGACTGCTTAAAAGATTGTTCTCTGAAAGTGCAGATGTTGATTAGATCAGACAAATGTTCTGGTGGTGGGCAACCTAGGTGGAGAGTCTTGGTCTTTGGGATTTGTTTTCTCATCCAAATTAAAATTAATTTTAAAATTCTGAGGAGGCCCCAGTGCATAACCAGGAGTTTGGTGGGAGGTGGCAGGTTTACATTTACAAGTAAATGTACAAGCAGCTTTACCTGCTGCAATACCAGATAAACTGGCTGTGCTGCATTGCAGGAGTTAACCAGGCAGTGGCCCACAGATTTGATAGCAGAAACCTGCCTTTCACATCTAGGTTGTAATTTGGTTTTGACCTATGTTGATCATGAAAGCTAGTCTCTGTAAAATGTGTTGACTATATCAATTAGCAGTAGATAGGATTTCAAATCACCAAGAAATTGCTACAGTTATTAACTATTTATCTTTCATCATGATGGATCAAGCAGAGAGACCAAGTAGCCACCATGTGAAGGAGTAGAAAATTCCATTTGTCACTAGGTGTGGATTCCCCCAATCAAAAGGAAAGCATAGTATGAGTAGCAGATTTTTGTCTCCTTCCTACACAACAATCTTTTAAAGTGGTTCTTAGGTTGTTTTTTTTTTAATCTCATGTATTTCTGGAGGCAGTTCTGCTGTGTTTCCAGCATTGGACATGACTTCTCAGTATCAGAACTGCAGCTCTTCAGTGGAACATCGAATGTGATAAGAAGTCTAGCAGAATTCGAAGTGAATGCAAATCTTCTGGAAATAATCAAAACCAGGGGTGTTGGGTCTCTTTCTCAGAAGAAAGAGACCAAACACCACTAAAAGCAACGGGAAAGGTATTATTACAAGTTACAGATTGATAGTAGTCTACTAATTCCATTGCTAGGGTTATGCCCTGGACAAAAATTGCTTGGGTAATAAAAAAAGGCTTTGACTACATTCTGTACACTGAGATTAATTATCCCTTGGTAAAAACTTCATGGAAATGAATGGCCTTACTCTGTTAGTTAACCTCTATTACTCTGTTGGCTTTTCCACAACAGGCTACATGTTGGCAGAGCCATCTCCTATTACCTCTGCTGCCTTTTCCTTCAGAGGTCAGAGAGATTTGTCCCAGTGCTCAGTCCTCAGCATGGGTGTTATTTTCCAGAGTTTGTGAGCATTTTTTCACTACCATTACACATTCCTGCCACGTAGCAGGAATTGCTGATAATTATCCTCTTCATTAATGTGGCTATTAGAGAGAAACTTCTAAACTTGGCCAACTGCTTAGTCTGTACATTTGATTCTTACATACTTATGCAGCCTTTCTGTTGACTGCACTGCAGGGCTCCAGCCACAGGAAACCCCAGGCTCCTCTCTTAGCAAGCATAGCCTGTAAAAAAACCAATTAAAATCCATTGAAATATTAAATTGAAGTTGCATTTATTTACCAGTTTCAACCCTGCCAGTATTGAACAGCATGCTTTTCCACGGCGACGGCCCGCAGTGTGAAAGGCGAAATACAAACCTCAGTTCTCTCACCAGCACCAATACGCTCAGAGCTTGTGTGGTTACATGTTCACCACTGAAGTGAAACAAAGATAAGGATCTTGCACTTGGAGCTTTCAGCCTGGTGTGTTTTAGCTGGCTACCATTAAATAGATCAGACTGTGTTAGAACAGCCTTTCTCTGAAGTCCCGCTGCTGTTCTGGTCCATCAGCTTTTCTTGGCAATGCACTCAAATACAGTAGCCATTTTTTTATTTATAATTAGGACCTTTGCAGCAAGAAAGCATCTTAAGCCCCCTGATTTAGCAGGTGTTTTATGCGTGCAAGCAGCATTTCAATGGGTGTGGCCGACAGGGATTAGACACAGCTCGAGGTTGTGCTTCAGATGGGCGCACTCGGCCGGTCTGGGGCGCGGCGGCCCCGGGCAGAGGGCGGGCGGCAGCTCTGGGGGCAGCAGTGGCGTCCCTCAGACGGAGCCCCAAAGTCTGCGGAGCCAGACCCGACCCTTCCCTAGCGCGGAGCGCCCCGTGTGAGCACAGCCGGGGCGGCCAAGGCCTGCAGGGCTGTCAGTGGGAAACCACGATGTGGTATCGATCCCAGGATCGATTATTGCAGTTATCGGCGGGGTTACAGCCAGCAGTGACCACGGCAGTGTCCAAGCGTGCCTGTCGCTGCCGCACGGTGCGTGTCGGGGAGGATTCACCCCAAAGCCGCAGCGCTGCTGTGCGCCGAGGGATGCCCGGCATCCCCTTCGTTCTCCTTTGAATTCCGCCGGCACCCCGGGTTTCCCCGCTGCCGGGAAGGACCCGCAGAGGCCCCAGCAGCGGTGTTCAACCCGGCCCCGCAGCCGGCTGTGCGCGGGGCTCCTCCTGCCCCGGCATTCCCGGCTCCCGGTTCCCGCTCCCGGGGCCGGCCCGGCGGGAGCGGCGCCGCCATTGTGCTCCCGCGCCGCCAGGGGGCGCTGCGACGGCGGCGGGCGGGGCGCGGGGAGGGGGCGGGGCCCAGCCCACGTCCGAGTTCCCAGGGCGACGGGGCGGTCGCGCCGTGACGTCACGGTGCTTCCCGGTGACGTCAGGCAGGCCCATGCGCCGTGGCCGCGGCGATTCAGTGTGACGTCACGAGGCCGGCCGTGACGCGCCGGCGGCGCTGAGAGCGGGCCGGGACCGCGCTCGCCGCCCGCCCCTCGCACTACGGGTCGCGGCTGGGGCCGCCCCGGTGGCGGGGACGCGGCCGCCCCCGGCCCCGCCCTCGCCCCGCCGCTCCGGCCCAAGATGGCGGCGCTGAGCAGCGGCGGCAGCGCCGAGGGGGCCTCGCTCTTCAACGGGGACATGGAGCCCGAGCCGCCCGCGCTCGGCGCCGGCTACGCGGGGGGCGGCAGCGGGGACCCGGCCATCCCGGAGGAGGTGAGGCCACGCGGCGGCCGCCCGCCCCCGGGGCTCGGGCCCGGCCGTGCCGGGGGCGGCCCGTGCCGGCGGGGGCAGGGAGCGGGGGCCGCGGCGCGGAGGGCGCGGGTCCCGGCCGGGCTAAGGGCGAGCCCGGTTCGGAGCCTCCGCGGCCGCGGGCGCCGCGTCCCGCGAAGGTGCCGTGTGGGGGTTTGCCATCGGTTCCCCCCGATGGCTTTGAAACACTCGAAATGCGTTTTAAACCCGAGGCTGGGTTCGGTTCGCTTTGCGGACGTGCCTTTTGTGGACGTTTTTTGCACAAAGCGTCTTA
Organism: Fringilla coelebs; assembly: GCF_963513975.1. NCBI lineage: Eukaryota > Metazoa > Chordata > Aves > Passeriformes > Fringillidae > Fringilla > Fringilla coelebs. The sequence goes on along the minus strand of NC_140033.1, from coordinate 59,527,453 downwards.
GGAAATGTTAACGGACAGGGCACCGTGCAGGCAGTGAGAATGTCAGGCCTCTGCTTGGTGTCTTTCTTACATACTTCCTGTGTTTTTGGGGCTTATTACTTAACTTCCCAATCCCACGGGGAGCGAGCGGTACTACCTGTTTTGCTGGGGCTGAAGTGTGAGTTGCGAACGCTTCTGAAATGTTTTCGGAAGGGGGAATAAACTGTGCGGCAAACAACACAAGGTGCTTCGCAGATTCAAGCACTGTAGGCATCCAAGGCAGACCAACCTGCCAGATGCCATGCCTCGAGTCTGTTCTGGAGGTAAATACAGATGCCAGAAGCTCTGCTGTTTTGTTCTCAGCGTTACCGGCTGGAGAGTGTTTCAGCTCAGCTTTCCCTGGAGTGTCTGTGCAGTTGGTAGGAAACCTCTTGTCTCTGAGCAGCCTTGTGGCCCTGCGAGGAGCCCAGCCCACCTGGGAGCCTCTCCTTTCCAGCCTACAGCAGGGAAAATGAGCTGTCTTGGACCAGCTGCTCTCAGAGGGGTCCAATTTGTTTCCCAAAGACCGGGGGGGAATTTATTTATCCATTTTATTTATTAATAGCATACTGGATTATAGTGGAATTAGTGGTTTGGGAAGTTTGAGAAGTGCTTGAGCTCATGCTGGGTAGATGGCCAGAAGGGAGAAGTAGGGAAAGAGTCAGTTCCTATGGATGTTTGCAAGATGTGGGGTTGATTCCCTCATCTTAAGGAATTCCTGACTTGCTTGCTGAAGGTAGGCAAAATTCAGCAGTACGCATCTATTTAACACCTACCCAGCATGGTGATTAAACACCTTGAGTAATGCCAGTCCAGTCTGAACTTTCCTGAGTAAGGAGAAACTCTCAGCTGGTTGAGAAACCCAAACACCTGAAGAGTGGGCTTTAACAAATGCATGCTTTTAGCAGCAAAGTGAGGCTAAAAAGCTTCTGAATTTCTCAGCTATTTCTGTCATTAAAAAAACAAAATGGAATTAATCCAATAACTGGCTTATATTGTGACCCTTGAAAAAATAACACAATACAGCTAAGCTGCTTAAACTGAAGTATAGGAGAGAAGAGAGGGAAAAGCAGTGGCAGGAGGCAATAAATTTTTTTTTAAAACAATTTTCATACTGAAGGGGGTGTTTGTGAAACTGCTCTCAGTCACTTGAACTTCAAAAATGTTTGAGACTGTGTCAGTCATTAGATTTGATTCCAATTGGTAAATTACATAGTGTGGCTGCTTCTGCTTCCATCCTGGATGAGGCAGAGATAAGTGGTCCAGCATGAGGAACACCTGCCAAGCTGAAGGGTTGGTGGGCTGTCAGTACAGGTGTAAGTATTTAGGAAGTGTTTGGGGGATAGTCTTGTATTATTTAAAAGCAAACTTCTTCTACATTGGAAATACTGAAACACATGGGTCTCAAGGCAGAGCTGGTTGTAGAGTTTTTATTTTCTGATGTGGTTTTATTCTGTAGTTAGCTAGTTCTTCCTCGAGTTGTAGGTAATTATGTTTTGTTTACTGTATAAGTGCACCTATTACTTCACTTAAACCTGTACCTTGATGAAGTTCAAGCCCAAAAAATTGCTGACACAGTTAAAATGGAAACTATCCTTACTACTAAAACAAGCCAACCTAAAGTGTAATGCAAGTTCAAAGTGACATAAGTCAGAGAAATACTGAAGTGCTTGTAACTGACTCATGGCTGTAATGTAAGTACATGTTCTAGTGTTTTGTTTCATTGTTTCAAGACAAAGTAAACCTGGGGTTTAAACGTGACCTTGCTGTGGAAGCCTGTCAAGGAGTATGACCTTACTTATTTAAGGCAGTACCTGAAAAGGTTTCAGCTCCTACAGTCTTTAGGGAAATGCAGTCCTGATTTCCAGAAGGCAAACCTTCAGTCCTGCATTCAGTTTCTGCTTTTAAAAGGGGAGCAGGCAAGAATTTCTGACAGATGTTGAAGTCATCTTACACAGCTTACTTGTATGTTAGAGCCCCCTGGTAAACAAGATGTTCTGTATTGAGATTGATTGTAATCGAGTGCCCTGTCTTGGTTACAGCTACATCACTGCCCCTTATGAATTCTCAAGGGCTGGGGCTTTGAAAAACAAATTTAAGCCATGTTGTTCAACTCATGACCAGTTCTTAATCAAATAGTGAATTTTTACCTTTGGAAGTTGCTTTGGTAGCCTAAGTGCTGTTGCTAAAAATCTTCTAATAATGAGTATTATAACTCTTCTAATGAATAGTATAATAATTGCTAAATCTTTTTCCCCCTATATTAACATTCAGAGTTTATTAGGGTAGCTGTCCATGCAGTTATAAAAAAGATACAAGAAATGGCTACTTCTTGGAGACACAAGGATTTGGGAAGAGTAGGGGCAAGTGCATTTAGAAGAAATTTGTTCCTCTCCTACTCCCTGTTTGGTTGCTGGTGCTGGGAGGCCTCGGATGCGAGCTGGCGTCCGCAGACACAGAGGTTGGCTTCTTCCCCAGCATGAGTTCTCAGGACAAGAGATTGTTTGGATGGAAGGTTTTCAGAGCATTACAGGGTTGTTGATATAGTAAGAAGTGTGTGACAGCTGGGAGGAAAGGTTCTGCTCTTGTTGCTAGAGATTATTTACACCAATATTAAATAATTCAAATGGGATTTTCTGTACTCAGAGCTTTGTACCCTAAACTGCTCTTTGTAAGACAAAAATTACTTTGAAGGCTGTGAAGTTAGGGCCTGAGCTGCTGGATGGTTGTTTTCTAGGCAGCAATGCTGGAGTTTATCCTGCATGAATATTAGTTATAAATTTAGAAACCTTAATCCTATGAAACAGATTTAAGAGTAAAATGGAGAATGGATGAAAAGATATATAAAATTAAGATAGAATGAAAAGGCACCTCTAACCTCACAATATGAAGTAAGTGATGTGCTCTCCTAATGTAATGTAGGTACATGAAGTAAAAGTGGGGTTGATTTTGTTGCAGTAACATTTAGGGAACCTATGGGGCTGGGTATAAGAGTGTCTATTTCTCTGAAGAGTTTAATAGTAAACATGCTGCTTATTTGGAAACGTGAAACCATATGAGTGGTTTTTACTTCATTGCTTTTGTAGTTTTGGGAATACATTTTATGTTCAATCTCAATTACATTTCTGTGCATTAGTATTCAGTGACTGAACTAACTTCAGAGTCTGTGAATGATGTCCTATTTAATTGTGAGAACAAGTTAAAGTGGAGCTGGACGTGAAGCATCTTGTAGCTAATATTCTGCAGTAGTATATCTCAAAAGAAAAGTTAAATAGTTGTTTCTTTTACATAGCATGGGAAAGGCCATGGTTAATACTGTCTGACTTTAGGTCAGAAATGCATGGTCTGGCTGAGGGGAGCCTAGAGCAGAATACTAGCAGTGATAGAAAGTCTGGAAGGTCAGAGCTTTGAAGAAAGACTCAGTCAAATCTGAAGTTGTTGAAAATAGACATGGAAATTGTCAAATCTGATGCAAAGAAGAATGCAAATAACTTGTTTGCCAGGCTTATGATGATTACTGCCAGAAGTAGTGAGTTTATGTGGTAGTAGAGGAGATGGTTCCATGTTACTGTGAGATGTTGTTCTTTATGGCTAACAATAGTGAAGCATGAAAATATACTTTCTGAACTTATTTATAAGCTGTTCATTAATAGACTGTCACCTCAACAGGCAAATGTACATCAGGAGTGATGGGGGGAAGTTGATCCAGGTGTAAAAAAAAAGACAATTACTTTGGGAACCTCTCATCTTTTTTTTCCTTAGGGTTTTTATGATTTATTTCTGGCAAGGTGGATCAAACATTAGAACACAACCTTGAAATACTTAGGTTTATTTGGGATAGTAGAGATTTCTGCTTAAGGTGTTTTTCCCAAAAGGGAATAGGATTAACAGTTCTGTCCTGTGGTAGCTTGTTTGATTACAAAAAACTTGCTTAATAGTGTGGGGTTCCTTCTGGAAAGTTGTGATGTCTTGGGAAGCTTGTTTCTTATCTCTGGGGATATCCACAAACTGGTTGGGAACAAAATGTTTAGTACTGATTTTCTTTTCCCTGTCTTACAGTCTTGCTTCTTAATTCCCACTTATATTTTGTTGTTGTTGCTAAACTCAAAGACCTCTTATTTTTAAAGCTGTTCTAAAACAGCTTCTTGACACTTGTTTAGCCAGGAGTGGCGACTCTTTTGTTGCATGAAGTTAAAAATACTGTAGACCAAATGCATTTTGGGTTTTGGCTCCGTTTTTTGTTTGGTTGGGGTTTTTAAATGCACATATGTTTTGATGGTGGCGATCTTTTAACATAAACTGATAACCCCCAAGTTTTCTTAAAGCTGCAATATTCCACTTTGTAACAAATCTGTAGTTCACTTTAAATAATTGTTTTATCTCTCAAAAAATTTTAATGCATGAAATATTTTGGAGGGAATTTGATTTAGAAAGAAATCTAATTTTATTTGTACTTACAAGGGAAACAAAAGAAGGTTTTGATTGATCATGGAATTACTGATTCTCTTCCAGTCTAGCCTTCTAAGGAAGGTGTTTCAGGTTTAATGGATGGGGTTTTCTGAAACACAGTTTTGGCCAAGTGCAAGTTTTATTTTCAGTTTGAACCACTGGTTGCTGAAGGATGGTGAAATGTACAATGTAGCAGAAATGCCCTGTCATAATTGTAGTCCCTGTGGTGTCTGCTGCTCCCTGTCCCTGCAGTTTGAGCTAAGTCAGTCAAATGGTGCTCTGATACCCAGGTTTTGCCCTTTGCTGTGCCCATGTCACACCTCTCAGCTAGACCTACTCCCTTGTGCCCTTGCTGCCACACAGGTCATGTCCTGAATTGACTCCACTCACTGGTACTGAAGAAAATCAGCACTGCTTTTGCTGCAGTAGTTTGCAGAAAACTTAGTGAGTGGAATCTCCTCAACATGAGGAGCACCCAGTGAGTTCTAAAACGCTTGTGAAGTGAGACACTAAAGGAATGTAGTTAGGGGGAGTAGTGGTAGTATGGGGGGTGTGTGTGTGTGTGTCCCCTTTTCTGTTTGGTTATTATAAATAATCTTTGTCCCCATAAAACTCCATTGGAGCCTGAATTTTATATATTTGAATGAGAAGTTGTGCTCAGAGACTTCCTTAGCTGGGCTTGTCAGGTTTAGGTCCTGACACCTCAGACTTTATGGTCTTGAGTTCCCCCTCCCAGGTTGTAACAATCTTCTTTGGTGTCTCTGGAGACCTTCTGAGCATGCCTTTTACAGAAATAGGATTGCATGCCATAGCTCTGTCTGTGTGCATGCCATAGCTCTGCCAGGGATGTGAAGGTGTCTGTGAGCTTCTTGTGTAGCAAGTGTACGTTTCCAACAGCCTTGACCACGTGAGAGTTCTGGGTACAGTATTTCGTTTTGTGAGGTGTGAGATGGTTTTCATCATTTTCAACTGTTCACACATCTGTGTGTGAACACAGCTACTTTCTCACAGCTAGTGCAGAGTACAGAAGTCAGCATGCAATATACGGGTTCTCCTGCTTCAGCTGTTTTATTCCACTTGCTCTTGAGCTTTTGGGGTGTACAGTGGAATCCTCCCAATCCTCCCTCCTGTGCACAGCTTCTTTCCAAGACATTGAAATATATATTCGTTCAACTGATTCTCCCATCTGTGGCCAGTGATAAAGAGGGCTGGTTGATGCAGAATTACATGCCTTCTTTTTTTTTTTCTCCTGCTTAAGCCCCTTGCTGCAGGAGTTTGGTTTGTTGCACCTTTTTAACATTTGTGAGTTTTGAAGGAGCAGCAACAGTGTCTTTCTTTATTCTGTTTCTAATTACATTTTAGGACCCTAACAAAAAAGAGTAAAGCAGGCAAAAGTCTGATTTGTAACCCTTCTCTTTGAAGATGCTGCCAGTTCAAGCAGGAGTTTTGAGGGAGCAGTGCTGCCAGTTATCATCCCACCATGACACTCCCGAACCAACATGAGCATTTAAAATCAGAAAACAGAACTTCTCTTCAAAATGGAGCTTGTTGTGCAGTGCCAGATATAGTGCTCAGTATCAAATTAATTTTCCACACTATCAGTATTAAATTCAGGAGATCATATGAGTGTGGAGCACTGAAGGGCACTTTTATTTTTCTGAGGTTCTGATCAAGTGAAATATTTTTGTGAGTTCTGCCAGTATACCTGCACAAAGCTTAGCATGAAGGGGCAATTTGATTTCTACATTAAACCAACTTTGTTTAAATCTTTCTTTGGGAGACAAAGAGAAAAGGCTCTTATTGAAGGATTGAACTTAGTTTACAAATATGTTGCATAACAAAGTGGCTAGGAATTTTTTTTTTTTACCATAGAAAGGGGGATACCAGCTCTAATGCCTTGCTCTGTTATGTAGTGAGGCCTCTTAAACAGTATCATTATTAATAAAGCTGTTGTTAAATGCAGTGGTAAGTAATAAAACTCTCCAAATGCAGTTACATTGTGTTCAGGCAACATTTGCTGACACTTGAAGCGCAGACATGGAAACTTAATTTTTTTTCTCTTTATCTCAGATAAAGGGTTTGTTTTGAAGGTAGACATTTCTGGAGTCAATATAGTGTGTCCAGTTTTTCTCTCTCTAGTACAAGGTATTCACTAATGATGTTTGAAAAACACTGTAAAATCAACCTGAAATAAAATACATCATTATAACTAAGAAGTTGGTAGTATCTCAGTGTTTAGAATTGGGTGGTTGTATATTGGTGCCTCAGTCTTTGAAATGGTTTTGAAAATTGATTCATCAACTTAATAGGTCAAACATTCTCTATAATAGGTTTAAGTAATGTAGATTTAAATGTGAGTCTTTAGTATCATCTGAGGTAGCTTTCAGAAAAGATTTCTTTAAGTGTTCTATAATTCTTCTGGAATTCAGTTTGTACTGTCTCTTGTGACATTTTTAAACCTATGTAAATCATTGGAGATTGATGTAACTTTTTCTAGATTTTAGATTAAGTAGTTAGTGTAATTTTATTTTTTTTTTACTTTCCTAATTCTACAATATATGGCAAGGAGCCAATTCTGCCTTTTAAATAATTTCATTTTCCAAGGTGGTGCTGGGGTTGCTAAGGCAGGGTGGTCTGCTGAGTAGAACATAGAATGCTGTTTAGGAGAAGGTGGTTTCTGTGGCAGTTCCTATTTGACTATTTCCTTTGACTAGGAGCACATTACTTGTGTTTTAAAAATAAAAATAAAAAAACAAGTACATTTGCTCTATTTCAGCTTTTGAGATCTGTTTGTGATAAAAATAGGATACCTTAACTTCTTTATTGGATCACAAATATTTCTAAACAAGCTGAGTATATTTGTACTCATCCAACAATTCCAGCTGTCATTTACATTTTCTGATCAGCTGGTAGGAAACCGTGCACAGTAGTCACTGTGTAGAAACAGTTTAGTGGTGGAATATTGCAAAGTTTATAACAAATTATTTTATGGATTGATAATATGAACTTTTAAATAGGTGCTGATTATCTTTTCTGCCTAGTAATTAATTGTGTACTCTGGCAAGGAGAGAGAAGAATGAAGTTCAGCTGAAACTGAGTTTATTTGTTTTGTCACTTTAATTAATGTGACCAAAGCTGTGTAAGAGCTCTACTGGACGAGTGTTTGCTTCTTATAGGCAATTATTGTAATTAGCTGGCTGGCTGCTTGCTTTCCATTACAAATGTGACTTTTCAGCTTTAGGTGTGCAGAGAAATAGTCTGGTGTCTTCATGATAATCTTTCTTAAGTGTCACTGATATATGGATTTAATGTTATTGAGATTCTGTGGTAGTTACCTGGCTAAAGCAAAATTGCATTCTTAAATGGGTTAGAAAATCTAGATAGTTTATTTCCTCTTTTATTTTTTTTTTTAAACCTGTTACTGTCTAGGGAAAAGTTGTTGAATTCATGATTGTAAATACAGTGAATTGTTCCCGAACTCAGTCTGTGCGTGATCCTCGTGACTACTGAATTAGTATCAAAGTGAATAGAGGGACTAGTAGTACTGCAACACAAAAGCCATGAAAAATATGGAATTCAAGATTTAGCTGTTCAGCTGGTGGTTAATGATTTAAATGAGGAATACAGACAGCTCTTATTTTTCCACACACTGCTGTTCTACTGTGGTAGAGAGCATTTGTTAACTTTCCTTTTTATAGTGCTTGGAGGCAAATTCTACTTAGCAGCAAGCAGTAAAGATGGCAGGTGATGGAAAAAGTGGGAGAATGAAAGAGAATTGAAACCTAAACAGGAAGGTTGCTGCTTCATGGTAGCCTGAATCCATCTAAGTGTGAGCTATAGAGAGGAAAGGTGACTTTTTCACTAGCTGAGATGATCACTGTGTCCTTTGTCAAGCTGTTTTAAGCACAGTAGACTGTCAGAAAGCTGATCTTAACAAAGAGAACATTTTTTCGCTTGTTTAGCGTACTGAAAGGGTTCAGCCAAAGGTTTAAGTTATGGAGAAAGAGTAAGGAAGAGAGCAGGGGTAAATAGCCAAGGACAATGTGATAATTGCACCCACCATCTTGGCTGGTGGAACTGCAAAGCAGTCAGGGCCTAAGGCTCTTGGGTGGCTTCATTCTTACAGAGAAACTGCTTGGTTATGTTATGAGAGTAGACTTCACTCAGCTTTACCCTTTACGGTTTTTCAATTTATATAAAAATATATTTTTAAACACTTGTAAGATGTAAGGAGCATTTAAAGTCTGAATTCCTTTGTTAAAGAGGAGGCAACTTAAGGGGCAAAGGCCTGTCAGACTGAAAGACTGTTTATTTGACTTTAAGAGTAGAGCTGAATGATGAGCACTTGAGTTTGTGTTTAGAACTAGTGAAAGCAAAAGACATAGATTACTCTTAGTTGCAACTGATGGTTTGCAAATAAATGAGAGATAGTTTCTGCTGTGATCTCTTCAAAGAGGGTACTTTGATACTTGAGTGTTAACTTAGTCAGATGTTACCTAGTTTTTTTGGAGAAGGGTGGAAGTTGTTGGGTGTTTGGTTTTGGTTGAGATGGTTTTTTCAGTAGGAGCAGCGTGAGATGCAGCTGGAACCGGCACTGCTAGTTACAAGTTAGTCTTTCCTTCATAAAAATTGCTACCTGTTAAATGGAAAATAGATTTTCATCTTGGAGCCTTTTAATATTTAACTAACTGCTGTGCTTACAGCAGATGCTCACTGATCACATTACTGTATTAATTGACCTGGTTATGATCCTAGTTGTCAGACACGGTGGTACTAACAATGTTGCCCCTCTTCTTCAGGATTTTCCTTCCTAAATGTAGTCTTGTACATCTTCCCTAAGGCCATTTGTCATGAGTCTAGAAAGATGCATTCATAGGCTTTTGTGGAAAAAGAGATAATGGGTCCTTTTTCTCTTGGCTACAGGTACTTCTGTAGATATTGTTGTCTGTAACTTATTTATTAGTCTGTGGTTGTAAATTTTACCAACTCATTTTGGACTGCCTACATACAAACTTTGACAGTGTTGCATTGTTGGCTATCTCAGACGTTTTAAAGGACCTATAAATAAAAATTATAAAAATAGTTCGCTGAGATTAGAAAAAGTTGGGCAATATGAACTGGGAAAGGCAAGCTTGATGTTGAGCTTCATGTCACTTGAGTAAACTCTCATGTGAAAGCCATTGCAGGCTGGTTTTCAATTCAGTGAAGTTTTTCAGCTGTTGGTATTTGCCACACTTATTTAATACAAACTTTAACTGCACTGTTGAAAATGTGGTGAGCATGAAAAGCCAGGAGAGTAGGAGAAGTGGAAAAATTAACGCAGTGAATGCACAACTTGCAAGAAGCTTCCACAGAGAAATGGAGAGGAGCTTTAGCCTGGAGTATTGGAAGAAGGCAAGGACTCTCCATCCCACTGTGTGTACTTGTTCCAGCACATGCCTGCAGGAAATGGGAAGCAAGCTTAGTAAGAGTTAAGAAGAGGACTGGGGCTGAGATGAGTGAGGAGGGAAAGTACCTGAAGGGGCTACCAAAGTGCAATAAAGAGGCAACAGTGACTGTCAGCATAGAAACTCAAACCCACATATTTTCCATCATCCTATACAAATGGTTTTGTGGGCTGCCCTGATATTAACCCCATTCCTATGTCCTCTTGCCTATCTTTGACCCAAGCATCTCACTTTCAAGTTAGTCGATATGTTTGTCCAGCTAAAGACAATCTCATATATGACAGCTTACTATAGTGTTTTCTGACAAAGTGGATCCTTGCTCAGGGGACCAAATAATTGAATTGATGGTGTAAGAACGAAGCCTGAAAGGACTGATTGGAATAATATTAGATGGGTATTGATGATTTTGTCCTCTTTATAAAGCAGTTTCCGAATGAAATGCTTAATTTCTTGATCGTTTTATTATTTAATTACATTGTTGGCTCTATGAGAGTATTCTCTGTCATCACCAAGTATGATAATCCAAGTGCAGGATATACTGTTCCTGGACAAATAATGCAGGTTTTTTCTTACAGAATAGATTTGAACTTTCAGTGTCTTCTACCAAGTATGAATCATACAGCTTAGAGTTGGGATGCTCTAAGAGATTTGAGTAGTGATGCCAGGTGCAGAAAGTATGAAGCTAGGCTTGCTTTGTGATGTCTCAGGCACTGCACATTTTGACGAGCAGTGAAGGATGCCAAAATAACTTTGTGGCTTAACCTTGCGTGTACCTGAAATTATTGTCCAAAGGCTTCTTGAGTTCTCTCTGGCTTGGTGCTGTAATTCCTTCCCTGGGGGCCACTGGAACAGGCTCCTGGTGTGACTCCTAGGGATGGTGCTAGGCAGGGCTGGGAGTTGGACTCAATGATCCTTGTTGGTACCTTCCAACTCAACATACTCTGTGGTCTGTGTAGCCATAGTCTTCCCTGAATAGAATGAATTTAGGCTTCTACTATATCTGACTTGCCTCTGGCTTGAAATAGGTCATCGTCTTTATTGCATTGCAAGGGAGTGCTTATTTGCAAAATTAATGCACAATTATCCACAATAGGCAGATTCAAGTTGATATATTCCAGTATATCTGGAATATTTCCAGTTGTCTGGCTGCCTGTGTCTATGCTAGCCTGCGTCAGCTTCCTTGTGTCAGCAGCACTAAAAGGAGAATCAAATCTAATCTCTTGTGATAGAGAATAACCTTAACCTAATGTTACAAGATAGGCCAGAAACATTTATTTGATGCTTTTTTTGGAAAAATGATATGGTTATCCAAGCTGTAAAGGATTCATTACTTTTTCGTGGAACTACAGTTTAAACTGTGTCCCAAAGCCCCATTCTGTTTCCTCTGGAAAGGAACTAGACTTGCACGTAGGCAGTACTGGATGCACTGCAGGTTAACTTCAAATAGATTTCCAGCAACTGTCTCTGAGGCTGGCATCAATTTTTGTGTTTCTGTAAGATACTTTATAATTGTGGTTTTATGTTTTCCTACAGGTGTGGGTTTCATAAATATAGTGGAGTGCTCATAAGAAGAAGAAAAAAATACATCTGTTTTTTCTTAATAACTTTCAGGCAGTTTTCTTTTACTTCCAAAAAAGTGTGAATAAAGAGTGGATAAAGGGATTACTTTAATCTTTAAAAACTTGGGTTTATTTTGTGGTGTAGGAACAAGCTCTTTGGTCCGGAACTGATTGATAAAAGGATTCCATATTACATGTTTTTGGTGTCTCTGTTGTTAGGCAGTTCTTTGGTGTTGTCTTGGAATGTATGTGCTTATGGGCAGTGAGACCCCCTGCTAGGCCATTTTTACACATTTGGGTTTTATTTGGGCAGTTTAAAGAAACTTACATATCTGTGAGTGCTGCTGAACTCCAGAGATGTAATTCTGAACAACTTAAGTGTTCCAGGGTGTTCTGCACAGCGAAGATGGGGCTCTGTCTTGGCTCAAGGTCTGCAAGGCTGGGCTGTGCTCATGACACAAACTCAGCTGAGTTGTCTGAACGAGCAAGTCTGCAAGGAGGAGAGACGGGTTGAAGTTGCTGGCTCTGCTGGCTGTGAAAAGGCAACAGGGATGGTGGAGTTTTGGTGAGGCAAAAGCTGTGGGTGCTGTGCTGGACAGCAGCAGGCTTTTCTGAGTCACGTGAGGTCACTTGTTCTGGGTTCCAGTGAGGAAAAGACTTGAGTTCCTTCAATTGAATTGAAGTAGCAACTGATCCTGCATAGTAGGATGCAGTGTGCCTGCACAGGGATTCATTCTCAAGCCAGATACTTAAGGATTGCTCTGGATCATAAAAAAACTCTGTCTTAGTATATTCGCAGATGTGGGAAGCCAGAAGGTAAACTTGCTTTAAGTAAATAGCAGTACAAATTGCCACTTAAAAGGAGATTGTGAAGCTTGGAAGTTTGTTATGGCATATGTGTTCTTGGGCTGGAATATGCTAGTCAATACTAGATTTGTGAAAGTTCTCATCTTGTCAGAAAACTTGATGAATATGGCACACAAAATAGCTTTTCCATTTCTATGAGCAACAAGTAATTATTTGCTGCTATGGCTGACTTTGATAAATTTCCTTCTCCCTTCAGTGTACTTTTAAATCTATGAGGAGCCTTTCTAAGGTTATAGAATCCATATTAAGTTTGCCTGTGGGGTTCACTTGTGGAAAGGCTCTTGGTTTCCTGCACAGATACATACTAGGTAATTCAGGGCAGTGTTTCTGGTTCCTCTGAGAAATTTTGTCTTCCATTAGACTGTAATTTCAGCTTCTTCAGTTGAAGATATTTTTAGTGTAGGCTGGTAGCTGCCAACAAGTTTAAAATTTTTTCATCAATCTTAGAATCACAGAATGATTTGGGTTGGAAGGGACCTTAAAGATCATCTTACTTCAACTGCCCTGTCATGGACAGGGAACCTTCCACTAGACCAAGTTGCTCAAAGCCCTGTCCGACCAGGCCTTGAACATTGTCAGGTATGGGGCACCCACAATTTTGCTAGGCAGCCTAAATTAGTTGGGTTCCACTTGTCATGGTACTAACTTTGGAGGAAGCTCTCTGCCCTTGTTGGAGGCTATTTGATTCTCTTGCCAACATTTCCAAAATGATATGCTTCCATGTGCATGTTGCTGGTGGTGTTACACTTGTTATTTGGTATCTTTACTGTAAGGGAAGAGAGAGGCAAGGTTCTTGGTATGGACACAAAATAGAAAATAATATGAGCAGGGAAGTTACTCATTATTGATATTGGAAAAAAATTATGTGGAAATTCATGTGGCAGGGGTTCCTTCTCCTTGGCACTGGTGAGGCCTCACCTGAAGTGCTGTGTCCAGTTCAGGACTCCCCAGTACAAGATAAATGTGGCTGTACTGGAGGGAAGAGCTGTGCTAGCTAGGCTGTCCAGTGAAGGGCCACAAAGATGATGGGTAGATGGAAAATGAGCCAGGCTGTCTTCAGCAGTGCTTGGTGACAGGGCCAGAGGCAGTGGACACAAAATTCAGGGAGTGCCTTCTGAACAGCAGGAAACATTTTTACTGTGAGGGTGACTGGGCGCTGGCACAGCCTTAGGGAGGCTGTGGACTCTCCATCCTTGGAGATACTTGAAAAACATCTGGACATGGTCTTGGGCATCCTGCTTGAAGAGGAGCTTGGATCAGATGTCCTAAAGAGTTCCCTTCCAGCCTCAAATTCTCCTGCATTCCTGTCTTGCTTTGTCAGCCAAGAATCTTTCCTCTTCACCCTCCTCATTGCCAGGCAGTTAAGTGTAGTAAATTGTTCATTTACATGAGGAAGACCTTTGCTGGGTAAAATTGCCAGAATAACCAGATAATAGACATTTCCTTAAGTACTAATAAACCTATTTCTGGAGGTGATCCTGAGATAATTGCTAAGATTGCCAGGAATGCTCTGTACATGCAGCCATGGTTAACAGCATGTTGTAAATTACGTGGTAAGTAAATGTTCTAAGCCTTATATTGAACAGGTTAATTGATATGGTGTTGATTCATGCTTGTTCTTTTCACCAAGCATACAACTAGTTCTTGCCATCTTGGGGAAAACTAGCCAAATACAGAAAACCCTCTCTTTGCTGCTGGTTGGCAGTCCTAGGTTCTGATAAATGACTGCAAGTTGAGAAGCAAGTTGACTCCCACCATTGCCTCAAGGGAATTTACATAGAGAATACTTGAGTAGCACATTCTTTGGTATCCCCCCACTCTCACTCTTTGTAGTTTGGTTTGCTTGTTCCTGAGGAAACTATTTTTGCTCAACTGCAGCTTCTTGATGAAGTCTTTGTTCTGGTATCTGTTCAAAAAATTGGGCTAGAAGTGAATCAATCATTAGTTTACTTCAGGAAATTGCTGGCAGATAATTGATATCTAGAAATAGAATGGCTAAATAAGGTGATGTGCAAAGTGCAAGTTCATTATTTTAGAGTTTGTTTGTTTGTGAGCTTCTCAATTTACATATTAAAACTTGTTTTGATCCATCTTGAATTGCATCTTATTATTGGTGCCTACTTTAGAATATGAAATTATTTGTAAGGGTTTTTTTTTGCAGAGGTAGGTTGTCACAATTTGTATATTGAGACCTGATCTTGAGACTACGTATTACATGTTACAATCCGTGAATTAGAAAAGAGCTTGGGAAAGGTAACAGGAATCTTTTAACTCTTTGGAAGAAGCACCCTGGGGATGGGTTTTTAGAGTATCCTGGCTTTAAAAACTTGTTTGAATAATTTTTTTCTGATAAGTAGTCAGAATAACAGTATGTATGAAGGAGCAATTCTCCTCTCTTCCTCCCTAATTCTCTGCTATAAATTTCTGATTTTGCTTGGACTTGCTTCTTACATCAGTGTAGCATTATTTAAAGGCTGTTTTTGTGCTTTGCTGCCTATTTAGGTGTAAATTCAGATTCATTATACTGTTCACCTGCAGTAGTGTCCAAGTCCTAAAGTGAACTCTTTCCAGTTGTGAAGGAGTAGCAGCATGAGTGGTTTCATAGTACAATGTTGTAGGTCATCTCTGTGCACAGGAGGTAAATGTCTTTTTCAGGTAATGTCCGAGGTCTGTAGTTTGCAGGGTAGACTGAATATGGATGTTGAGCCATAGAAAATGCTCTTTAAAATCAAAAGATTCTATTGCAATGTAAATAGAACCCTAGGTCTGGGTTTGTGAGTATTGTTAACACACATTGCTAAGGTTTAATAGAAAAGCTCCTTCACTAAATTTTGTAATACTCTAGAAATTGGTTTGCAGAGTCTTGCAAGGAAAATACTTAACATAATTGATTAATGAGAAAAACAAACCATTCTTAGAAGTTGTTTGTTCAGTGGGTCCTGAATTTTAAAACCAAATGTAAGTTCTTTCTCTTTATTTCAGAAGCAAACTATTACTGACACTGGATGAACAGGATAGCCTTTTGCACTTGTTTATTGATAATTCAAATTTTTATTATGGACTTCTCTTACTAAATATTGAGAGATTCTTGTTTTGTTCTAGGACAGATTCTGTAGGCTTCCTTTAATGAATAAAAATATTAATTTTCTGTTCTAGGTGTGGAACATCAAACAGATGATTAAATTGACACAAGAACATATAGAAGCACTGCTAGACAAATTTGGAGGAGAGCATAACCCACCTTCAATATATTTAGAGGTAAGTTGACATTCAAACAAATGTGGTTAGATTAGTGTTGTGTTATCTTATGTGAAGTATCTGAGGTTAAAACTGAGAATACTTATATTAAAAGGGTATATTCTCCTTGTGCATTACAAACTGAGCTCTCTTCTAAGAGATAGAAAGGAACTCTATGGGATTCCTGGGATTGAGTAGGGGAAGATCAGTGGCATGGTGTAATAATAATATTGGTGCAATAGAAATGTCAAGCCTCTTCGTAGGGGGTAGGGGAGAGAAGATTGTGTTTATAATGAAGAAAGTCATGCTGTGTTAAAGCCAATATATACACATGAAAACATTTTGTAAGACTAACTTTGCCTTTAAAGCAGTTGACTTCCCTTTTTTTGTCTTTGAAAAATGGTCATGTATAATCCAAAAAATCGCATTAGTAGAAGGGGACTTCTTACAGAAATAGATAAAATTGTGGGGTGGAGTAAAATTTTTAAGCCATTTTGAATTTGTAAGCTAACTACAAATTCATTGTCTGTATTTTTTCATCTCTACAGATTGATGGAGTTGCACTGGCATAGGGCCATTAACAGCTTAAAGAGCTGCATGCAAAAGTTACCTCTGTTAGGAATTGAAGGGGCATAATGTGCTTCAAATTTGCCCTTTTTTTGCTTCCCTCAAGTATTGAAATAACTGGAGGTCAACCAGATTTCTTTTCTAGTCCTTTTATTTGCAATTGCTGCCTAAAGGTACTGGATAATTAAAAATAAAGATCTCATTATTTGAGGTACTTCTAGCTTTTATCTTAATATGTCAGAGCAGGACACTAGGTTGATTATACAAATGTTGACATTATGTCCTGAGCAGTTAAGGTCAAATGAGGCCCTTGGTAGTTGCTTTACTTATTGCTAATGTGAAATGGGAGTATTGGATCAGTGCTGTCACTGTTTTATCACTCTGATACATTCAAGCACACCTCTGTTTTCACAAGGACCAGTTCATTCCCTATGTTTGGATTTATTATTGCCACATGCCAGTGGGTTTCGTTAGATCAAACTGCAACAATAATGAACTTAGTCTATATATATACGTCTATAGGTCTGGATGTAAGGTAGGGAAGTTGTTAGTTCAGCTATTTGTCACTTGCTTTTATTGAAACTAAAACCAAGATACATTACTGGAAGCTCTGTGTTTATTTTGTAGGTCATTGATAGGGAAAAGAGCATTTGCAGTGATAAATAGGTACTAGGAAATTATTATGACAGCGTGAAGAGTAAGTCTGAAATAGCAGGTGACCACAAATCATGAATCTGAAAGCAGATTTGCAAGTTGAATTTGCCACTGAGATGAAGCTCCAGCTCTGGCTCATCAGCGTGGTAGGGCAGCCCCGTGAGGCAGAGCAGGGTGTTCCTCTGCTGCGCTGAGTTCCACTGGATCACCAACACCTCTTGGGACAAGTAGTGCTGGTACTGAGGTGGGAACCACAAGCCATTGGGTGGAAGGTGAAAGGGGCTGACATTGTGCTTTTGCAGTTGTTATCCCATAAGACAGTCCTGTGGAAAGAGCACACCGTGGTTGAAATGAAAAGCTTGTTCTGCCCAGCTCTTTGCTATGCAGTTCCTCAGCTTCCTTTGTTCAGGTACTTGCAGTACTGGCAGTGACTAAACCACGGCCAGTCACTAACCTGTAAGGAAAATACCCTGGTTTTGCTGGATTACTTTACCATCCAGGTAGTAGTTTAAATCTGATCATGATGAAGTCAGTGAGCTGCAAAGCTGTGGTTAAGATTAGGGAAGGATAAGAGTT
Organism: Fringilla coelebs; assembly: GCF_963513975.1. Classification (NCBI taxonomy): domain Eukaryota; kingdom Metazoa; phylum Chordata; class Aves; order Passeriformes; family Fringillidae; genus Fringilla; species Fringilla coelebs. The sequence goes on along the minus strand of NC_140033.1, from coordinate 59,510,079 downwards.
TGCAGCCATGAGCCAAGAACCAGAAGACGGGATGAGAGAGGAAAGGAACTTTTTATTTGAATGGTCACTAGTATAGATTAGATCATCCTCAGGTGAATTTATCAAGGTGAACAGGATTAAATGCTGCAAACCTGTAATTTGTTTAGTGTGTAGACTTCCTGTGGTAGAACTGAAGTGTGAAAGGAAAAGAAAAAAGAAGAAATCTATTGCTGAATGCCAGATACAGTTAGAAGCAAGATTACTCTCTACCTTTGCCTGTTAATTTCAGTCTAGCAGCAGTTGCCTAGTGTGTCCTTTCTGTGCCTTTCCCACCTTTTGGCTTGGTCAAGACAGGGCTCGCTTTCTGTTCTCAGCATTTACTTGGCAGCAGTTTTTCAAAATCTAACCTGGAGCTGCTGGAGCTCATGTTTTGACTTCCTGTATTCCATCACTTGTCAGAGAACGGGCCAGAAGAACTCTGGTTGTGGTACAGAAGAACAAAGCTATGTGTAAAAAGTTTTGAATGTAGTGTGTTAAAGTGTGAAAAAACATGCTTGCCTCTAGCAAATGCAGAACTAAGAAAACATAGTGGTTTTGATACAAATAAAAAGATGTCTGTCTGGTGTGTTAGAAATAGCAAACTTCTCATGTACAGAGTTAGTGTGTGCTACTGGATCTGGGGCTCAAGTTCTGTCATCAGAACTTGAGGGTGTCATCACTGACTTGTGTGGAAGGCTCCTCTTTCCCCTTAAGCTCTTGCCTGTAATCTGTGAGTAGGTCTGGATGTGGTCTGTGTAGTCTCACCACAGCGCTTGGGTGGGAAGGTAATGGAACTTAGGTTCCATTACCAGGAAGGTCCATCATCTTCTGATCTTTCTATTTTTATTGCTTTGCCAAAGACTCATTTCAGGCTGCGATATAGTCCTGCTTTTACCCAGAATCTGTATGAATCATTTTGCTAGTGTTTTTCTTGAACTGCATCACCTTTCCCTTTGTTGCCTTAGATTCATAGAATGGGTTTGGTTATAAAGGATCTTTAAAGGTTGTCCAGTTTAACCCCACCTGCAATGAGCAGGGGTATCTTCAACTGGATTAGGCTACTCAGAGCCCCATCCAACCTGGCCGTGAATGTTTCCAGGGATGGGGATTCCACCACCTCTCTGGGCAACCTGTGCCAGTGTTTTACCACCCTCATCATAAAAGTTTTCTTTCTTGTATCTAGTCTGGATCTACCCTCTTTTAGTTTAAAACCACCAGCCCTTGTCCTGTAACAGCAGGCCCTACTAAAAAGTCTGTCCCCATCTTTCTGATAGATCACTTTAAATATCAAAAGGCCCTTTAATTGTTACAGGCTGAACCACCCCAGCTCTCTCAGCCTGTCTTCATAGGAGAGGTGCTCCAGCCCTCTCATCCTCTTTTTCACCTTCCTTTGTACCTTTTCCAGCAGGTCAATGTCCTCTTTTGTTGGGAGCCCAGAGCTGGGTACAGCACTCCAGTGGGGTGTCACAAGAGGGGCAGAATCACTTCCCTTGACCTGCTGGCCAAGCTGCTTTTGATGCAGCCCAAGATATGGTTGGCTTTCTGGGCAGTGAGTGCCAGCTCACATCCAACTTTCCATCCACCAGTACCTGTTCTGCAGGGTTGCTCTCAATCCCTTCATCTCTCAGCCTGTATTGATTAAAATCCTTCTCCTGCTCTGACTTCTAAAATCCTTCTCCTGCTCTGACTTCTTTACATCTTCTGTAAAATGTGAGTGACTCTTAAGGACTTCTTGAGATAGTAGATTGTCTCTTGATCATCTCTTGAGGTTGCAAGCATGTTGTCTTCTTTTAGCAAAAGTCTAAATTAGCCAAAACTAAATGCTAGGTAAGCATCTGCAAATGAACATTTTTGCTTACACCCATATTGCCTTTCACTAGATGTAAACATCTAGTTTTATTGTAATGCTTCCTGCAAAACTGTGGCTATTTTTATTCTTCTGACAAGTTTGACAGCTATCCATCCGTCTTCCAGTGTGTAGATTTTCAGTATCATAGATTGTTTGGTTCTTTTGTACTCCTGCCTGGCTTTACATCTTTAATTTACTACACTTCTCACTACCTGCTCGTGTTCACAGAACTTGCAGCACCCTGTACACTGGCTCCTGGCCTGTGTTGGAGCTGCCTCTGAAGACCTGTCAAGTGAAGTTGTGGTTGAACCTGGTGACAGCATTGCCTTTTCAGTTAAAAGGGAAAGGAGGGGTTGGGGGGAGCAGAAGCTTGTGAAAAAAGTGAAGAATTCAGCAAGAAAATAAATATGAAAATTGAGCATTCAAAGGTTATAATAAAATTATTTGTGCATTGAATATAAAACATACATCTCATTTAAAAATAAAAAGGAATTTATGCCTTAGTTACTGTTGCTCAAGAAATAAAAGCTTTTGTTTCTGTGTTCATCTGAGAATGAAGACAAAATTTTCACCCTCCTCAGATTGAATTTTTTCCCCAAGTTCAGGAGAGGGTGTCAATGCATTTTACATCAAAAGAACTTTAAAACTGACAGCTGTTGTTGCAGCCATCATTTCAGGTTTCATCAACTGACTACGAAAGAGGAATGCTTTTCTTGAAATATTAAAAGTGATTGACTTGTGCTGTGTTGAATTCAGCATATATTTAATTATTCCTGAAAGAAGGGAGACTCAAATTTAGGGGTATCTCCCTGCCTTGATCCATCACTCCTCAGTAATGGTCTCATGAAGGTCAGTGTTCAGCAGGGGGAGTAGAGCAGAGCATGGAAGCCTGGGTGGAAAATGTAGTGTGAAGCTGCAGGGCAGCAAGTTGCTTGCCCTGGTCCTCCCTGAGCAGGAAAATTAGGGCTCAGGAGGGAGACCAAAGCTGCAGAGAAACTTCTGAGTATGTGTCTAAAGTACAGGGGGAGGAAACAAAATGTACAAAAGAAAAAAAAGAACATTTGTCATTAATCACACAATTTTCTTCTAATCATTATAATTAGTAATAGCTTTGGGAATCTTGTCAATGTTCTCTAATGTGATGGTAAGAAAAGCTTTTCTGTTTGTTCTGTCTGGAAGAAATAATAAACCTAGTAAGCAATGACTGTATTGAAATCCAAAAATGGCTTGTAGCCAAATTTCCTTCTTATATAATCTTGACTTTTAACTTTTCCCATTTGCTGTGTGTGACCTCAGCTCAAACAGACCCCTTGAAATCACTGTTAAACCACAGAATGGTTTGGGTTGGAATCAACCTTAGAGATCACCAGGTTCCAACCCCATGGGAAACTGCCATGGGCTGGGAACCTTTCAGTAGACCAACCTGCTCAAAGCCCTATCTAGCCTGACCTAGAACAGGGATGGGGTGTCCTCAGTTTCTCTGGGCAACCTGTTCCGTGCAATGGAACAATTTCTCACAATTTCTTCCTAATATCTAAACACACCCTCTTTCAATTTAAAGCCATTCCCCCTTGTTCTGTCACTACATGCCCATGTAAAAAGCCCCCTCCAGTTTTTCTGTAAGCCCCTTTAGGTGCTGTAAGGTCTCCCTGGAGCCTTCTCCAAGCTGAAGAACCTCAACTCTCTTACCCTGTCTTCATAGGACATGTGCTCCAAATATTTGAAATAACTGTTTGGCTCGGTAGATATAGAAATACTAATTGTATTTTTATTTTCTTCTGGAAAAGAGGCTGCAGGAGCTTCTCAGTAGGTTTTAACACACTTTTTAGAAGCACTCTGTATCTCAGTAGCTGAAAACATCAATGATTTTTGTCTTCCCACATAATTTCTTACTGCGTTATATCAGTCCTTGAAGTGCTGTTTCCCAAAATACATAGTTTGTGACTCACCATGGAAAAACCCTTTTCCTAAGGGTTTGTCTAAGCATTGTAAATATTGGAAATATTTACTGCAAAGAAGGCTGCTGGGAAAACCTAGGATTCACTTAGCAAACCTGGTTAAAATATGCAGTTGTGTATTCTTTAGGACATGCATAAAAATGTATATTTCTTTTGTCTACCAACTAAGTACTGCTGGAAAGGATAAGCTGAGTTAGGGAGAGTAAAGGTCTGTATATTGGTAACAATGCTGTGTACGAAATGGAATGGGTTGCACAGACCCAGGTTGGCCAAAAGCACTCAGCTCAAACTTAGGAGGGAGGGATCATGCCTAAATGACTTAATCAGATTTGTCAGCCTTTGTAGACTCTTAATGAGTGTTCAGGGAGGCCTTACCTATTTAAACTTCCCAACTCTTGTGTGTCTTTTTTGCCCCATAGTCATGTGTACAGTATTACCTACCTTACCTACCTGTAAGAACTGAAACAGTATTGGCCCATTTGTGTGTAAATTGTTGTCTTGCATGGGGTTGCATTCTGTACCTGTTGGTTACTTCATTTAACAGTCCAAGACTGAGCTGCCAGGTGTGTTTGGGGTGGTTTGGTTTGGTTTTTTGAATTTGAACTCCACACAAAATGAAGCAGCATGCAAATGTATAGAATTACACTGGTATCAAAATAAGTTTTAGAACTCGGTCAGCTTTCTAATACTGTCTTGAAGGAATCATTTTCTTTCTTACTCCTACTCTTGGAAGCAATTTAAAATGAGAATTGTGGGGGTAGAGGTATGTTTGCCCCCAGCTACTGTGATTTTTGGTTTTTTCTTGGCTTTCTCTTTGCCTGAATGCGTTTTATTCAGTTATTCACAGGCATGGCTGCTCTCAGTTTTGAGAGTTTGGCTATTGAATGTCAGGAGAGTATTTAATTTTTTTCCTGTATAACTGAAGAATCCATGCAGGAGGTCAAATTAGTTAATTAAAGAAGATTACCTCTTTGCTGATCTGAAGTATGCTTATTGCAACAGCATGGAGATAAAGTCTAAAATAGATCTTGGTGATGAATCTCAGATTGTTCCAGACTGTGGGATTCCAGGAAAACGCTAACGCTGCATATAGACACTGGGAAACCTGGTGGCCCCTCTGGGGAATTTCAGATTGGTTTTTACCAGCCTCCTAACAGATGCTGTTCAAATATGTTGGACCAAATCTGGAGTGTCTAAAGTTAGACTAAGTACAGATTTAGGAGTCTTACTAAATGAAGAAATTGTGACGTATGTTACTGTCTATCTTCAGCTCCCATTTAACTTAGTGGGATTTGCGTTTGATCAACAGCCTAAAAGGTCAGACATATTTTAAATAGAAACACAATCTCAGTTTCAAAAACCAGCAACCTTGTAGTCTAGGCTTTTGAGTCTTGCAATATGTGGATATTACCTAAAGTTGATTGAGGAAGAGAGAGGGCATGGCAAAAACAGTTACCTGCTTGAGTTTGGGCTCGTATGCTAACCAGATGTAGTAGGGGGCAGAGAGGAGAAATCATATCTTGCTACTTGGTTTTCTTACAGATTAATGTAAAAGAAAAATTAACTTGTTGCTTTTTATTTCCTTAGATGATTTCACTAGAATGTATAGCCTAGTCATGGCCCAAGGAAAAAATTTCAAATATAGTATAAAGGATATGTAAGGAAAAAAATGCATATTTTTGAGAAAATCGTTTGTCCTCACCAACAGAAGTCTTTTGGCACATCTGCATAACAGCTCTCAAATTCTGTTGAATTCTGAGGTCAGTTTTTATTTTGTCAGTAGGTTGCAACATTTAAGAAGTAAGACAACATTTAAGAGTTAAGACTGCTGCTCCTGAGTATATACAACAGTTAAAACTGCAGAATATATACAGCAGAATAAGACAGCAGTTGTATTTTGGCATGTGTGCACATTGAATATAAACATGCCATCCTGTAGTGCTTTAGTTGTACTTTGCAGTTTATCAGGCCTTGATGCATTGTACTTAGTCGAAGTCTCAGGGGTGTTCTGACACATATGAGACTATTATATAATGTGCAAATATACTGATATGCAATATAATTAAAACTCCCCTTTTGTTGTGTTTTTGATAGCCATAGGATTATGTGTAGATAGACAAGTTGTGCAGATTTTAATCTAATGTTCAATTTCTCAAATATATACTTTGTGAAATGCAACTTTGTAAATTCACACCAAGCTGGGAGCAATCTGAGCTGTCAGTGACCCACGCTCACAATACCAGCAGCAAACTGCACACTGGGCTGCAGCAGCAAATGAAGAGGCACCCATCCACTCATTAATTGTGTGGCTGCTTTGGGGTGGTGTTCAGCACGAGGAAGAGAAGCTTCAGGAGGAGTCTGCAGGCTCTTTGGGCATAAAGAGAACTCACTCTTCGCAGACCTGCACAGCAAATAGGGAAGGGGCAATGTCACAGATAGTGAGCATCCAGTTCATTTCATAAGAGACATTTCTTCATCGTGAGAGTGGGCTTTGAGCTCTGGAACTGGCTGCCTGACAAGGCCCTGAGCAACCTCATTGAACTTGAGAATTATTGCTGTGCTAAATGTGTGTTAGGACTAGATGACTTCTGCAGATATTTTCTGGCCTTTTTTCTCTCTTCTCATTCTGTATCAAGCAAGATTTAAGTTTTATGTAGAACATTACTCGCTTCTTAATGGGAATATGTAAACTGATTGGATTGCAGTCTAGATTTCCTAAACTCTTCCTTCTGAAATGCCTTTAGAATCCTTGATTTAATTATTTGTTTGAATATTCATCTTAGTATTTTTCATGTTATTGATTCTGTACAGACTTAAAATTAATCTTTTTAGTTTGTTTTTGAAAAACAGAGTCAGAAATCACCCTCACAATTGACCCAGTGAGCCTTGATGGACTTGAAGGTTTGTGTAGCTGTTGATGCTTGTCTGCTCAAGTGGCTGTGTTGCTGCTGGTCAGTTCAGTAGTAGATAGGTCAAATCTGCAACATGAACTTTCTTTTAGCTAGAAATACTTGCCATAGGTCAGCTTTGCTATGTAACTATCTTTGAATATAACTCCATAGAATAATTCTGTCTTGACTTGGTGCTGTTGTCTTTGTGAGGTCTGTTGGTGCTAATTATCAGACGAAACTTTGTTTCCCCAAAGTACTTAAGCTTTGTGAAATGAAAATTTATTGGAGATAGTCTGTTTCTGCTGCATGTACTGTAGCTCCTTTTGTATAAGAGGATTTTTTTTTAAGAGAAAAATGTTTTTAAAGTCTAGCAATGCATTTCTAGTTCCTTTATGTTTTGCTGTGGGTTCTTCTGCTATGACACCGAATAACTGCATGAGCTTTTGTTCTCAGAAAAAATACAGAGCTTTTTGCAGAAATCAGTGGTATAGAACCCAAAGCCAGCTGCAGCTCCCAGCCTTCCATACTCTTTGTTTATTCTCTTAAGATAAATCATTTGACTTTGGTTTGCATTAGTGACAGATTAAGCTGCCAATGTAAACAATGTAGGATTGAGTATTTTGAAAGTTGTGTGTAATTTTGTGAAGGAACTAAACCCACGAGCGTCCGGAAGCAATGTAATGTTGCGTGTGTTTCAATAATATTTTGCAATGTTCCTGAGAAAGGGAAGTAAGTATTTAGAACAGTATTGGTGAAATGGTAACAGTTTATGTTTCCTAATTTTTGTTTACTGAAAATAATTCTTGACACATGGAGCTTTTACTCAAGTTTCCATGCAATGTTGATCCTGTAAGTAGGAGAGACACGTGTTACTGTACAGCCAAAAAATGCCATTATTTATGGTTGGGTAATGTTTCAATTTACTTTTGACAATACAGTTGAGTTAGAGTAAAAATGTTTTGGATTTAAATCTCAGAGTTTGGGGTCTATTTGTGAAATGCTAGACATCTTCAGTTTTTAAAAGAAATATGAAATAATTCTCAGTTTTTCGCAACTAACCTATGTTTATCAGAAGTGGAACCCATAAAATTTAGAGTTTGCAACTATGATGTTCACCTCCATCCTGGGAGGATGCTAAGCTTTCTTAAAAAGTCAGGGATGAACCATTGTTTACACAGCAAGAGCAGTTTGGATTAGATGAGCCTGCACATTTAACCTGGGGAAATAAATTCCTAATAAAATGTAGTACTTGTGGCTGCACTACTAAAAGTTGGTTGCTTTTTCTCTTTATTTTTTTCCACACGTAGATGCTGCAGACCATTTGGTCAGTTCAGTTCTCCTGTAACTTTAATTAGCAACAGTCATAAACAAAAAAGTAGGAAAGCAAGTAAAATAAGTAATTAAAAAAAAAAATAAAACCAGTACCAGAAAGTATTTTTCTTTTGTCTAAATATACTGGAAAATATCACTGAAGAATTTATGAGTACTGATATGGATCTTGCTCTTGCTATAGAGGAAAGTAGAAAATTCCATTCCCTACTGATTACATGTTAGGTTTGGAAGATCTTTGTTTCTTCTTTTCTGTAAAGGTCTAAAGGTCTAAATATGTCAGTTAACACTGACATTCTTCTGTAGTGTGAAACACACATTGCTTAACTGATTCAGGTTTTTGAAGATATTCTGCTAATTTATATACTGAAGAAATGGTTCTAGTATTTGAATCAATCAAAATTGTCTTGTTACAAAGTTGTGCATAACAAACTTTAAAGAAAAATATATACTGATTATATATTTGTTTTATAGATCTTAGCAATAATGTGTAACTTGACTACATTTAATAAAGACTTAATGGACAAATTTATTATTATTGATGCTTTTGTTTGCTTAAGAAACTTGATCTGTATAATCAGGTTTTGTGTAAACATGCTGAAAAGATGTTAAAAAACTTTCAAAGGATCACATTTACATGTTAATGGTGGCTTTGAAATGGGGAAAATGTGTTGTGTTCTAACAGAAAAACATTTTTTGTACTATTTGATAAGAAAGGATAGTGCCAGAGGTGAAGAATACTGAAGAGTGAGGAGTCAGATATGGATGATAAAAAGCAGGTTTAAGCTTTCTCCTAATTATTGCATTAAAAGTATTTAACTGTCATTCCAACAAAATGATACATTTTTCTGGAACACAGTAATTCAGCATTGCAGCTGACAATATTGGTTAAAGACTTCTGTCTTTTTTTAAGTGGTTGTGAATTAGAATCTTCAGTGCAGGTGCTTTGAAATGATAACTTAGGATTTCTTCAATTCTTTTCTTTATTTAATTTGTTTAAACATTACTTGTTGTTTCAAAAGGTTTAACATGATGCTCTTCGTTGTATTCTGAAAAATTTGACCAGACCATTTTGTTCATATTCTTGGGAAATTTGTGTTAGTTTAGGAAGTGTTTTGTTTCACATTTGTTCCAAATTTAGATTTCTGGTTTTGTCTGAGGCTAGTACATGATTAAAACAGTTGCTGTTCCTTCACAGGCCTATGAAGAGTACACCAGCAAGCTTGATGCTCTGCAGCAGAGAGAACAGCAGTTACTGGAATCCATGGGGAATGGAACTGATTTCTCTGTCTCCAGTTCAGCTTCAACAGATACAGTTGCATCATCTTCCTCCTCTAGCCTCTCTGTAGCACCTTCATCCCTTTCAGTTTATCAAAACCCTGCTGATATGTCACGGAATAACCCTAAGTCTCCACAGAAGCCCATTGTTAGAGTCTTCCTGCCCAACAAGCAAAGGACTGTGGTGAGTCAGTTTCTATTCACATACTTGTAACCTCAATATTTCCTGTATCTCTCTCCCTCTGTATGTAAAAGTTAATTTAAGAGCTGAAATATACCTGGGTGGAGGTCAGAAGTGTCATGATCACTGTGCTCTGCTGCAGTCAGTTGTTTTGATCTGTTGAATGTTTTTGAAAGGATTAAGTCAAAAAAGTCCATTATAGCAATAATATAGAATACAGAACTTAAAAGGAGTTTTGTAACTATGAAGATACCTGAAGAAATATTTTCTCAAAGCAGTTTTATTGGATAAATAGTATTTTACCATTTTATGGAAGTTAGAAAGGGACAATAAGCTCTATTTCTTGTCTTATACAAAACTATTGATTAGTTTAACAGGGCAAGATGCAGGAAGTATTTTCTATGTTATCAGAGTTACTAGAAGCATTGAATGCTTTAGAGCAAGAAGCAGCCTCTTGCAGCTTAGGAGGGCTATGCAGAATTGCTTGGGTTTTTTTTTTCTTTTACTTTTTCCTCCCCACTCACCATAGTGAGCATTTGTGTGGATACCATGATGACACTTTCAGGTCTTGTGTAGAGAACTGATATGGGGAGGGTCATGGTTGCAATTAGAGGGCTCAAGAAGTGTTGCCCATAGACTGCTTGAACCTGATGTTTATCAGTTTTGACAATGTTACAGTGACTCCTGATGTCATGGAAGAGTAGTTCACTTTTTGCTGCTAGAGAAGGGATTTTTTGTATCCCTTAAGAGCTGCCAACTGAAGAGTCTTGATATGTCCTTTAGAACAGTACTCTGCAAACTGTGATACATGAAATTATTGACAAGCCACAGTCTAGGCTTTGTTTTGCAAGGTAGTACATAATCCAAATTTAGCAGGGGAGCAGTGTTTCCAGAGAAGGTGAGAAAGGAATGGACAAGGGTTGGTCCATGTCAAACCAGGACATTTTGCAGCTGTCAGTCAGGTGTCAGCTATCTCTGGATTGTTACTGTCTGTTGAATTTGAGTTGCTGGTAAAAAAAGAAAACATCAACTCAGTAGTTCTGGGTGTTGGACCATGTGCTCACCCTTTCCCCACCACTTTCATTTCGTCCTTACTCCACCTCACTGAGAAGACTTGTAGTGGGAACAACATTGGAGCACAGTTGTTTTCACCTGACTTTTTTTTTTAATATTGCTTAATTGTTCAAGATTGCAGAAGATGGAAAATAGTATTTGGGTTTTGACTTAGAGAATGGGAGTTTAATGTAGCCTGTGACCACTGTGCAGAATGTACAGTGTAAAGCCAGGTGGTGTTGTCTGCCTGTTGAGGAAAGTCTAAGCACGCATTACAACCCACAGAGTGAGATCTGGAGAGAAGGTCCTGGATTTTGGAGGGACTCTGGTTTCTTCATGTGTTCTGTCCCACTCTGTCTGGCTATTTGCAGCCCCTGTCATGTGTCTCATAAGGTGGTTTTGTTTCTTTCCTGTAAAGGATCACAGCATATCACTTCCTTGTTTTGTCTCTCCTGTGTGTTCTCCTGTCCTCTAACCCGCATAGTGTAATTCTACCCTTATTCTTTCCCCCTCATCTGCCATACTCTTGTTCTGTTTCTTTGTCTCTCCCTTTTTGCCTCCTCCTCAATCCTGTTTTATTTTTCACAGTGTTAGGTGCTCTTTCTGGGCTATGGGAGGCAAACACGGTTTTACTTTGAGTGTAGTCAGGGAGATGCTTCTGTCCCCAGCTTTCTAGTGGAGGATTAACACTATTTGCCTTACAGGTCCAGCTCTGCAGCTAGATTCCAGCTTGCTTTGGTTCTTTTTATTTCTGTTTTACACAGCTTGGTTCAAGTTGTGTTACTAAGTTGAACTTTGTTTTCTTATTTTCTTTTTGTATACTTGAAAAGTATCTCTAGTTTAGAGCTGAGAAATGGTGCTTATAGGAGCTCTTGAGTGTGGGGGTTATTGGCCTTGGAGCTGAAGTTCATTTCTCTGAAACTTGAACCAGTGATCATTTTATTGAGAAAGTCAGGAATTTCTTGTATGGCAGCTCTTAATGTAATTCCTTTGTTTTCAGTATTTATTGATCCTACATGTTGTCTATTGGAAAGTAAGGAAATGCCAGGAGCAATCACAATCCAGAAGGAACTGCAGCAGCTTACTGAATCCCAGGGTGCATCAAGCACAGCATCACTAATTAGTTGGGAGAGGTGATTCTCCTCCTCTACTCAAGTGGAGCCTCACCTTGAGAACTGTGTGCAGTTTTGAGCGCCATAATTTAAGATTCTGTGATCCATATTGCAGTTTTAATAGCCAGCAGTCAGGTGATGGGTTGCTAGCATTTTTCAGTGAACATTGAGACTGCTTCCTTCATTCTCTCAGTGGATTGAGAAGTGTTGCACACGTTTGTCTTCCTTCATAACCTTTGGCTTTTAAAGCAGACTGATTGTGTCTCACTTGGGCCCATTAACTGAGCCATTTGCTTCTGTAGCTGGGATGTTAATTCAGGATGCTCAAGTATACAGGGTGGCTTGTGATGGGCTGAAGCAGGAAGGAGCTTCCTTGTGAAAATATGTGGTACCTGCCATTAAGAGCCTTCCCTTTGCCCTAGTTCCCATTTCATATGGCTGTTAAAACAAAGCTGATGTGTTCTACAATCAAGTAGGTGGCTGGGAGAGATACTGTTAAAGTTGCAGTATTGTAGCAATCTCCTCCCCCCCTCAACCTAAATTGCTTACAATTTAATATCTACTTCTGAAAGAAAATCTTGTTAATATCACTACAATAATTTCCCTCTCTATTTCCAATTCACTTCAGGAGGGGAGAAATGTTGTCAGATCCCAAGGAGTCCATTTTTGTCTGGGAATGCCATGACATTTCTTAAACTGACTTAAAGTGACTGGAATTGAGTTGGTAATGGGGAACCAATGTCGTTATTTTTTCTTTGATCACTCTGAAGCAGCCCCAAGTACTACAACAGCCTTCTGCTATTTGCTTGGAGCTGCTAAAAATGCAGGAAATGGGTGGGGGGGGGAGTTGCTTGCATATCTTACATTTTTGACTAGCAACTGCCTTGAGAGTTCTCTATGTGTTATTGTTTGTGTAGGATCAAGCAAATACATCTGTTGGAGCTGACTCCAGTTCAAAATATAATTTAAGGAAACTGGTGAAGTACAAAGAAATGAGACCATGGTGTCCAGTGTAAGTGATTGTGGTGCTGAGGTAGTGTAGCTGAGGGGAAGTTTATTTGTGTCATGATAAGGCAGAGGTTGGACAAACCTTTTCATAAGGTGTGAAGAATCTTGTCTGAAAGCCTGACGGGTCTGTGTCAGAGCCTACTGCTGCTGATCATTTGAAGTCAGCATTTTGATTCAGCTGGCTGCAGGACAGGGTTCAAAAGTAACTTTTTTTTTGAAAGCAAAACCAAATAGTTGGCTTTGTTAGCTGGAGGGGAATCAATGAATAAGTAGTGTCAGAAATAAAAGATTGTTTTCCTTGTCCTGGTCCTGGAAAGAGATGAAGAGAAGTTTCTTTCTGTGAACAATCTCCTAGAAGAAACAACAGATTGGTTTTTTTCTTCTCTTTGCTAGGGTAATTTTATCCCCTATAATGCAGAGAGAGAAACATGTGTACTTCTTTCCTTATTGGTTTTGTTCAACTGGCAAGTCACACATCCTTTGGAGAAGCATTCCACACAAGTGTCACTCAGATAAGTCTGTGCGGGTGGGTTTGTTCATTTTGTTCTAGGCCAGAGAGAGGGATGCTGAAGTCATAAAAATGGAAGATGGTGCAAGTCTACCTGAGATGAAAAATTGTTTTGTAGAACAAGTTGATGAGGCTTATCCAAGCAGTGGCAGGATTTGGGGAAATACTAGTTTCAAGCTTGTTTGGGTTAGGAATCTAAATGTCTGTGGTGTGCATAGTAACAAATCGGCTAATTGAGGGAGAGCTTTTGGAAGTGGAAGGAAAGTGTAAAAACTCTGATCTCCTGCTGATTGCCAGGAGAGATTATGTTACATGCTAAAACTTAGTTTTGGTGGAAGGGAGGTAGTCTTAAATGGAAGTAGATGATATTTACTCGTGAGATTTTTGAGGGAATGCATGGAGCCAACAGGGAACACAGCCTTGGGCATTCTTAGTTGTGGAGTGGATTAGGATTTTTTTTCCAAATTGTATGATTGAATGTGCATGCAAAGGAAGAAAAAGAGACATAAGACAGTGCTCATGCAAATGAACAGAAGTTGACACATACCTGGTTGTTGAGATGGGACAGTAATTCAAAGAGAATTATCAACTCATGCAGAGGTACAGGGCAAATAGGATAACTTCAGGTCTATGTAAGAGGAAGAAGACATTGAAAAAGTTTAAAATTAAGGAGTTTGGGCAATTAGCATAAAAAGTTTTCTAAGAGTATAAAGAATACAGGAATATGGTATTCGCATGTAGGGCAAAATTTAAGCATTTTGTGGGATTTTTATTTTTTTTCCCCTAATTTTCTTTCCTTGAGGGTTGGGGGAATGATTTTTGAGGACGTGGGTACAGTATCTTTTGTGCATCAATTTTAACTGGCAGGTTTGGAATAAGGAAAAAACCTCCATTTCCAGTTGCAAGAACAGTTCCGATTTTTGCTCTGTGAAAGCTGACAAAATAGTTGAAATTATTTAGAGATTTCTCCAATTAGATTGCTTGCTCGCTGTAGACCTTAAGGCACTAGCAAAAATTTTTAGACAGTTCTCCCATGGCCCATCAGGTGAGGTTTCCTCTCTTGGAGGAAAGTTTTCTGAAACATGTAATGGAGTAAACATTTTGTGGACATATCTGGAGTATCTCTCTGTCACAGTGAAAGAGCACAAGAATAGGTCAGGCATGTATGATATTTTCCATGGGTTGTCTTCCAAATTTGAGCTTTTTGTCACTCAGGAATTTTATGAGTTTAAGTGTTTTCTGTTTGGAAGCCCTCTGTTCAGCCTACATGAACTGTATGCTATGAATACTAGAAATTTGTGTTTTGTGGTTAGAATTCCTTGGGCATGGTTATGTGGAGTGTGAGTAATCATGTTCTGTGTTGGTCTTTGAATCTGCCACATGCTGCTTTATTCTAAGTGAAATAAGGGCTTCTGAGAAAAGCCATTTAACACGAGGCCTGTTATAAAAACAAGTAGCTAAAACTGGTTATGACTCTGCAGAGGAACAATATTGAGATGTTTTGTAGTGAAGTTCTAGTAAAAAAAAGAATGAGAGAATTCTAGGAAAGAAGAGACTGCAGTAAGAGGGCTTCTAACTCAAGGGCTTCTAACTTTATGAACATTGGGAAATAACAGCCCTGAATGATTCTCATTACCTAGGAAATCCCTTCTGGACAAGTACTTGGAGTGGGGGAAAAAACACTCTGAAAGCAAATGAGCTCTCCTGAATGATAATATGGGGCATGGAAAGTTACAGGAAAACAGTGTTTAAGTGTAAGGAATGATGGGCATTTGAAAGGCATCAGGTGGTGATGGGTCTTGTGCTTCATCTCTGTGGTCTGTTTCTGCTTTCTGCACATTATCAGCTTCCAAAGGAAATGTTCCCTTCATGTCTTCTGGCCCTCTTGGTGCAGTGAGGGTGGTAAGGAGTCTCCACTGCTCTCCCCAGCTGCATTTATAAGGGATCTTCTCCCAGCTCCAGTGCCATCTCTGCCAGCATGAGCAAGGAGTGGATTTGGTCAGTTTGAGTTCTATATCTGTCTATAGTGGTCTGAGTGGGGTCAGTGAAGCAAGGGGGAACTAAAAAACCCAGATATTGTACATGTTTTGGGAAAGCTTGGTGGCCTCCAAATATTTCAGTTGTCTGCAGATTCTTGATAGGATCAAATCATTGTGTTATCACCCATCGCAAGGTCAAAAAATTTCTATGGTAGCTTCTAAAGCAAAAGTGATACTTCAGGTCACAAAATAAGTTACCCTTTTTTCTATGTTAAACTATAGAATATTGTGTGGGTTTTGGTTGTTCTTTGTTTTGCTTTATTCTGAAGCTTAAGAGTAATTAGAGGTGCTTTGTAAAAACTGAGCATAAATGTGGGCCAGTAAAGCTTTTTCACTTGTTTTTGTGTTGGTATGCTTCATATGCTTCTCATAGTTAAACATCTATTGGAAAGTTCATGGAAGTTCTCAAAACATGAATGTGAGACTGAGTTTTTAAAAGTGACAATTTGTATGTTTTAGAATTAAAGGAGCTAAACAGGACTGAGAATGCTGTGCATGGGGCCAGTTCTTAAGTGTCTCACTCTTGTCACACCTTGGTTTATTAGTACATCTGCCTTTTAATTAGGCAAGCAATCATGTGATCTTCTCTGCAGTCATGAAGACTAGAAGAATATGCTATTTTTATTCTATGTAAATTCTTAGCATAAATTAATTCATCATGCATGCACAACTCGGATCCTTCAAATATTCTGTTTTTAAATCTGGTACTTGATTCATTTCTTCTGAGTTCAGATTTGCATCTTGCTTTCTGTAGTTTATGCTGTGAGTTTGTGCCTCAAGCTTTCTGAGTCGTAAGCACTGGATTTCTGTAGGCATTTGAGCTGCCCTACCAGTTTCACCTGTCAAGTATAAGGAAAATTCAGAGAAGGGATGTTCAGGCAGCTGAATAAACCAGTTTCTTGCTTTTAATTGCACACCTGGTCTGACATGATTAGGTTTTACTAATCAAAAATACAATTAGAACCTCCCATGTTGTATCAAACATGCAGCAGAAATTGAGTTTATTTTTAGCCTATGCCAATGGTTGGCTGCTGAATGTATCTGAATACTTTGGAATTTTATGCATCTTATTAACAGTGGTGATAGGAGGTAAATGGTAGTTTACTTTCAAGTAAGCTTCACTTGATACTTCTCAATCACTAGGAGAATTTGTTCTGTCACTTTTTGTATTTTTCCTTGAGAGTTTCTTTTGTCCTTTCAATTCTCTTTTCCCCTCCCACTGAGGAGGCAGTGAGCAACCAGCTCGGTGGTGCTTAGCTGCCTGCCAGGGATAACTCAACAAAACTACCCTCAAATGCTGGATAAATTCAAAGGCATATGTGTTGAAAAGAGAATAATTTAATCTACTACAGTTTTATTGACACACTGTCTTGGATTGCAAAGTGAAACAATATTGAAAACTTGCCATTAGAAAACTGATGACTTGTCATCTGGAACGCCATGTGCAACATTGATTGTTGGTTTTTACTCAAGTAAGGGGTGTTTAGTGATTCCTTATGAAGTGGAAAGTCTGGCTGTGAAAAGTAATGAATGCTAGAAAAAAAAAACTGTTTGGAGCATGCTTCCTTTACCTCATAATGTATTAAGCAGGCACTCAGTGAAATGGAATGCAAGTCACAAATCTGAAAATGATCACAATAAATGTTTTAATTCCATGTCTAGTAAGTCATACTTAAATTCATGCTTCTTGTGTTGTTTAAGCAAACTAGCCAATGGGAGTTTCAGTATTTGTAGAGAATGTGTATACTACCTGAAGATGGAAATATCCATTTGGTTTTAGGATCAGTTGCAACAGCTTAGAGAAGGATGTGAATTTTAGCCCTTCTGCTATAGTTTCTTGCCCCCATGCTGCTTTTGAAGCACTTGGAGTGTGATCAGCTGAGACAGGACTCTACAAAAGTGAACTCTATTTCAAAGATTTATTTAAACTGTTTTGTACCTTAAATTTCTAATGCATGTGGGTTTTGGTTTGGAGAACAGCCAGCTGACTTTTTTGTCTCTTGAACAGAAACCACAAGGTCCTGGGGTTTCATACCCATATAGTGGCTACAGATATTTTTCTAGATGAGCATTTCTCTCAAGTCTGAAGTCTAAAGCCATATTTTCCAAACTTTATTTTACTAATAGGTCATTGTCAGCCTTCACAGTTTTTGCCACTGATACTCACCCTCATGAAAATTTGAAGATGATCTGCTCTCGACTGTCCCCTTTAAAATGACCAGTGCTCTTCTGAATACAGTTTGGAACTGTCTCTCAAAAGTTTGAAAAATTATATGTGGAGGCCATTCATTAGGCACAATAGGTTTAATCCAGTGTGGTTGAGTGATGTTGTATTCCTGAGAAAATATTTCTGTACTGACAAAAATCAGTCTGTTGTGTTCTACATTTAACTGCATTGGAGGTACTGATGGGTGCTGGTAACCCATGTCTTTGCAAGTTAAATGGAATGCATTTGATTGAATGGTAACAGCTTTGTGAAATGGGTAAATTCTGATCAATTTGGAAACAGGATTTAATGCAATGCAATTGCCTCTCATTTGTCTCACTAATATGCTTCATTAAGAATGTATTTTCTTGCTGCTTTCTCCTGGAAGCTGGACAGAGCTTCATGTTCTGATATCCAGAACAGCTGTTTCTGAAAGCTGTGTTCTTTTCTAGAGAATGTGATGTTCTGTGCCATCTTATGTCCTTTTTACCACAAACGAGGGTAATTTTATCTGTTAGTGCTGTAAGAAGTAGCTGACTGATTTGGTGAAATACTTGTCCTCCATAAGTAAGATGAGAAATTAAATGTGGATCTCATGTTTGTATTTTACCAGAAAACCTTCCACATTATAAGGCCAAACGAATTATTTGTCAGAAATATAGTTTAGTCTAATTTTCTCCCAACACATTGAATTCTGTGAACATGTGGCTGAAATTTTTTGTCCTGGGTATCAGGTGTGGGGAGGAAAAAAGTGTGATCTTTCAGGGTGTATGTGTTGTGGTAAGCAAATAAATACTTTGAAGTGGTATTTCAAATCCATTCTACTATTGCACCCAGTAGTCTGCTTGATTGTTTGGAATTGCTCTGAAGCTCTAAGCTATGTTACACATACCTTACATACTGTACATGTGTTACACTTGGCCAAAGTGAGCTGAATGACAGTGTTAGGCTGAGGGAAAAATAAAGCCAGCTAACTAGTTTTGAGAAGTATAGTACTGGATATTCAGGGCTGACCAGCCTTTCCACTTTCAGAGAATACTTTTGCATTGCTTTTTTGAAGTGATTCTCAGTCTCTTTATTGCTCTAAAACATTGGAAACTACAGTGGTGTAAGGAAGCATTTTTAGCTTACTGAGACTATGCCAGTTTCTAGTCTGATGCTAGAAAAGTGATGTAAGAGTTATTTAGGGACGTAGCCCTGAATTTCTTACTGAATTGGGAATGACCTGATTTACAAAAATAAATGATTTATTATGCATTGCTTAAATACTTGTGGCTGCAGTACTAAATATATATCAATAATGTTGTTACAAATACTTACTGTCCCTAGAAATAGTTCAGGTGAGTAAAAGAAATGAGGACATTAAGGGCTACAGTTCTGTTTAATCTGTCTAGGTAGTAAAACTGCTTTGAGAATTTCTGCAATCTGGAATAATTTTCCATTTTTTTCCTTGGGGCTTACCATTTGCAAACTTAAGCATGTGTTTTGGTGTTGCCCTGAATTGCTACTTACCCAATTTAGGATGCTCAAGTAAATTATCTTCTCTGGTATATTATTAATCTACACACTGAACACACCTTGCAGTCTGTGTTGGCAGCTTCTGTACTGTTCCTTAGTGTTATATAGCCCACACTTTTCATACCCTTCACTTTTGAAAGTTGCTTGCTGAATCAACTTACTAACTGCTATAAAAACCTAAGCCTTTTCTGATCTACAAATCTTATGTATATAAGTAACCTGAAAAGAAAGCCCTTAACAATCACAGTTTAGGAGTACATCCCCTAGCTTAGTAACATGAGTTTCTAGGTGGTAACCATTGTGAAACACTTGGATTCTCTTAGTTATAAAACAGAGGGATCAAGAGGTAATGGATCAGTGCAGACAAAATGGATTTTAAATAATATTAAACATTCTATGTTTCAGTAAAATGCCAGCTTTGTTCAGTGTATTGGGTTGCAGGCATCAGAGTGCTGTGTATTTTGGAGTAGATGAGAAATTTTCTCCTGGGGAACTGATTTTGTTAAAAAATGCTGATGTGATTCAGTTAAAATGCTCTGTGGGAATCCTGGCAGAACTCTTGATGGAATTGATAAACCCTCCTTGGTGCCTTCCTGCCGTGCTGGAGCTGTGGGCTCCTGGCAGGCACTCGGGGGCTGCACCACGCAGGGCTCCTGCCCCCTGCTCCCCTCCCAGGCTGGGGGGCGCACACCCTCCCTCTGCCTGGGGGTGAGAAAGAAACTGTTCCAAAACTCCTGCTTTGGAGTCAGCAGGAGTCTGTTAGTCAGGAAAAAAGAACTGGTGTTGGGTTTTGTTTTTCTAAAGACGGAGTTCCAGTCAGTTTCTAAAGACTGGAACCAGTTTTTTCTTTAACTTTGCCGTAATCTGGGGGTGAAAAGAAGCTGGGGACAAAAAGAGGTTTCAGAGGGAATACTTTGCAGGGTGAGATTTCTGCTTTACAGCAGGTGCTAGTAGGGACTGAAGGAGGGGGCTGAAGGGCTGCATGCACAGATGGTGATAGACCATGCTGTACCAGTCTGGGAAAATGATTAATCAATACTACAGGGACTTATTCTAGCACTAAGTTCTTTTAATTTGGCCTTATGTTTCTCTGCTCGGGAGTTCTGTAAGAGAATGTTCTAAATGTGATGCTGATTCAGGATCATGATGGTTTTTGAAAGTAATAAAAGCAGTTCTTTGGGTTTTAGCTGGATCGTGATGCAAATGGCAGTGAAGAGAACAAATGTTCTACCCATGTTTCTAATTACAAATTGCATAAATATGGCTTGGATTTTAATGAAGGGGACTTGGGATAATAATACTAAGGAATAGCAAATGATTAGTGAGCAGGATGTTTAATGCACATTTTTCATAGTCCTATTGCACTTTTGTTGCTGTAGGTAACCTTCATTCTGATACTTCCCAAATTTTGAGAGTTTGTATTTCCAACTTTATTGATCTCTTAAAACAAACCCTGCAACTTCATAAATCTTGTTGTTGAGAAAATTCAAAGGAAAAAAAATTATACCAGTGTAATTAATTAATAGCATTGGAACTTGGAGGTCCCTGATGCATTTCTTTGCTTCATGAGTTACTGGAGGATGTTGTCATCATTTATGGAGGATCACTGCTGGAGGAAGAAAATGTTTTCCAGTGACCGCAATGCTGCTTATCTCTTCTTTAATGTTAGTAATCTTCCTACTGTTTGATTTTTCCTCTTGTCCTGTTCCACTCCCTCACACAGGTCAAGATTTTACTAACGTGGTTTCTTTTAATACTTAACTCTGTTGGAGTTTTCTGCCTAAGCTAGAACCTCCTCCTTCTCTGTGCTGGGTTCTATCGCTGCTCCTAGGCACCTCCTTCCCCCGGATTGTCCTTGTCCAGAACAAGCCACCTCTTCTCCCAATCACAGCTTGAAAGCTTCCTGTTGAGGACGTACTTCCAGTACTTCCCCAGGTGTTGGCAAACAGTTCTCCCTGCAAGGTGGTTCTTCACGTCATTTTTTCCTGCCCTCAGCCTCAGCTCTTCTGTCCTCCCTCTATCTTGCTTGTTTGATTCCCACTAACCTGCTGATCACAATTCCCTCTCCCAGTGTACACATGCTTTCCCTGCGTGTTCAGTTCTTGAAGTTTGTCCTGATCCTCTCCTCCCATTTCTCCTTCATGCCCAGCCTCTTTCCGGGCTCTTTTCATTCCCTTTTTTGTCCCCATCCTCTGTCTGCCACCTTTGCAGTATTTCAGTTTCTTCTGCCGCTGTGGATATTAGCGGTGAAGTGACTGAGGTTGCTGGAAAGGTACACCTGAATTGTCTGTTGGGACTCAACCTCAATCCAGCAGGAGTTTAGAGGAAAAATAGCCTTGAGCCAAAGAACAGTTGCTTCCTCCATCGAAAGGGCTCATGAGCAGATCTGATGTGGGGGGGAGGTTGGAGCACACCTGAAATCCTCAGAGACTTCAGTCAGATTCTTAAAAATATTTACTCTCCATTTGTGAATATATATGTTGGAGGCATAGAACAGGACACTGAAAGGACAGACAGGTTCTTTTAGGGGTCTTTGGCAGAATGATGATGGCACTAAATCATAGGGACAATTAAAGAGTTATTTTTTTAACAAAATATTTTGGTTAGCATAGCACAGAATTTATTATTAGAATGGCACATGAGTTCTACAAGCAGAATCAATGTTGTGCAATTTATAAGTAACATAATACAGAATTTATAATACAACTTCACTTATAATTTCTAATCACCTTAGCAAAAAATAGCATTTAATAGATGTTTTGCTGTATCAATACAACAATCATAATTTAGACTCAACATTTGTATAAAAGAATGAATCATACTCTCCATCCTTGGAGAAAGGAGAGGAATTCCTTTCTAAGGAGTTACTTAGAGTAATAGAAAGATGTATTAAAAAATAATACAATGTGTAAACCAAAGTCACCTAAGGCTGAAAATCAAAATTGTGATGTAGTCTATAGGATGTTTTTTTCACGGAATTCAGAAAAATAATCTTTTTTAAAATGTTTGTGTTGACAAGATGAAATGCATAAATATCCTGTAAAGAGGCTCTCTCATTTTAATGGGAAGAAGATGGTGAAGCAAAATATTCCTTTAATCTGTGTCTTCTGAAAGCACATATGTTAGAGTTCTAGAAATGCAGTATATAGTGTAACCTCAAGTGGTGTTCACACAGCTACTTGAAACAGGCTGCTACTTTGCACTGTCATGCTTAAGTAGGACATAGAGCCCCTAAATACCCATGGAAATTTAAACACAGGGAACAAAAACTAGGCTCTGATCCAAAGCCAGTTGAAGCTGATTAAAAGACTGCTTTTGGCTACTGAGTGCTCTGGCTTAAGCCACTTGCAAGCTAGATTTGACTTTCAGGTGTTCAGACAGACTTGTCAGGTTTGTTAAGTTTGTAGGTTTATCTTCTGATTTGTGTTCAAGGTACTGTCTGTGATTATAGGCAATATCTCAGTGTGTACAGTGCCTGACTTGCGTGTTTTCCCTACTGAGTTCTAAAAATAGTTAGTACATAATATTCAATACCTTACTACACTTAATCACCAGATCATGTGTTCTTCTTTTTTATGGCTTGACAGTATACACTGTTAAATCACAGGTTTACCTAGAGATGATCTACTTACTTGTATAAGATATGCCTACAATTAGAAGTGAGGAAAATACCTTTACATAGTATGGAGTTATTGATTTGGCTAGTTTTAATGTGCTCCTCCATTCTTCCCATCCTGTTAGTTATCTAAACTTTTCAAGCCAGGGAACAGAAAAGAGCAATATATTTTCATGTAAGACGTATCTGTAGAGTTACAAATATAGGTTAAAGTGAGAGGTGATGGTCTGCCTGACTCAGATGACTGTTTTGTTTCACTTGTTTGCATGCTTATCTTCTGTTTTAGAAATAGAAAATAAAATATTTACATTTTGTCGTAATGTTTTTTTGAGTGCAGTCCAAGTTAGTTCCTTCACTTAATTTCACTTGGCATGTTTCCCCACTTATGTTCAGGCCAGCCTGTAAAATTAAAGCTGTATGTAGTTATTAGATATCCATGTGCTGTGTTTCCAGTTTCTTCCAGTTGAGAAAGTTGGAAATTCACTTTTGGAGTTGAGTGAAGATTCTGTTCCAAATGTTAATAGATGTGTAGAGCTTGCTGGCCCCTCTATCTGAGCCTTTTTCTTCATATAATATTCAGCAATAAAATTTTTCTTGATTAAAAAAAAGGTTTTGGAAAACTCTGACCTACTGTTCTGTAAAGCATCCTGAAGAGTGGGTTTTAGCACTTGAAGGTCGAAACGTTTACATCAGTTTTGGGGGATAAATTGGACGTTGTTTTAACTAATTTCTTTTATATTTGACCTCTAGGTTCCAGCAAGATGTGGAGTGACAGTCCGAGACAGCCTAAAAAAAGCGCTGATGATGAGAGGTCTTATTCCAGAATGCTGTGCTGTTTACAGAATACAAGATGGGTATGGTTTGTGTAGGATGCTTTTTTGCTCTTAGAATCAAGTATTGGAGCTACCCAGGATGGCCAGTTCTATCCAGAGGTTGTTTACAAAGTTCAGGATTTTATGATACTTTGCACTAAACAATTTGCACATTGCAGACATGTTGAAAAGAATGTCTAACTCCTAGGAAAAGGCTCAGGCATAATATTCAGTAATATGAAATTATGTCAAAACACTCATTTAATAAACTCATGCTAACCAAGCAAGTATTAAATAGGCTGTGTTAACTTCTTGGTTTTATTTTATTTGGCTATAAAGCATTCTTAACTAAAGAGAGAGTTCCCTTGGGAGGAAAAAAGAGTTTTCAGCCCTAAAAATTTGTATATTCATGTGCACAATTAGCTATCTCTGTGGAACTCTTATACAACAGGTGCCTTCTATTTGATCAAAAAGCCATCTGCCACGTGGGAAACAAGGAATTGGTCACTACTGGAGCTGGTTGAAAAAGTGCATTTCCTTCCTGTACCTTGTCCAGGGAAGGTGTGCTTTGTTTGCTATGTACTGAGCCTAAGGTCTTGTTCTAAAGTTTCTTGCAATTGGACTGGGTAGCAACCCCCCACAGTGTAACTTTTTAGCTGATCTCACAACTTTGGCAAGAGACATGCAAGGGCTTGTGTGCTGATGCTAATGAGAGGCTTATTTTCACTTTAGAGAGAAGAAGCCAATTGGCTGGGACACAGACATTTCCTGGCTCACAGGAGAGGAGTTGCATGTGGAAGTTTTGGAGAATGTGCCGCTCACGACACACAATTTCGTATGTACTGGGTCTTGTGAGATGCTGAGTGGGGTTACATCAACTTCATACTTTCAAATTCAAATTACCAACTTGGAATATTTTGCATCTGTGGGATGTGGTGGGAGTTGCAAAAGAAGTTTTTAATCACAGTAGCTTAAGTGAATTTGATAGAGTTGTATTTGAAATAAGTGATGCTAGAGTACTTGATCACCCTTAAAACTTTCACGTTTTGTTGGAATACACCCTCTAAAATCTATAAATGTAAGAGGTTTATATCAGTACTGCATTGCAGAGCTGTAATAATCTACTATTTTTGTATTGCTGTATCTATAAAATGTATTCTGGGCCTCCCTGCTGGCTCTGCAGCAGCAATTAACTAATGAACTAACTATTCCCAGAGCAGTGCTGACATCATCAATGATGCAGTGCACAAATATGTTTTGACCTGATAAGGCACCAAGTAAATGGAAGCTGCTAAACAGAATCTGTCTAAATGTTTCCAGCTACATACAAAATCCTGGAAATAATGTCTGTCACACTGGGAAAGAAAGACCTTCTATTTCAACCTAAAACATAGCAAAATTCTGTCTGCAAGCTGTTTCAACCTATTTAGCTCAAACAGGCTGTTTGGGTTATGGCTAGTTAGGTGAACTCTAGTAGGCTTACATTTTTTATATCCCACTGAAATTCTGATTGTTACGTGTAATAATAGAAGTAAGAATGTGTTTTTACACTAGGTATTGCTGAATTTGAAAATCAGCTAAATCATTTCCCCCCTATAATCTGGGGAGAATGCATGATCACCCTGTTGTGATTCTGATTGTATCTGAGTTTCAGTAGTCAAAATTACAACTATAACTGCAATCATACATTGAAGCCCTATATATATGTGTGTGTGTATATATAGATATATGCTTGTGTATTTCCAGTCTTGTTGGTATTAGATTGAAATGTTTTTTGGCTTCTGGAAAAGTTAGAATATGAAATAGTATTTCAGCAGCTTTTGGTTTTATAGGTTGTATCCAAATAAATTCTCAATGTTTGTGTCTAGCATGATAATAGTAAAGTTTTGTTTCAGGTTTTTTTGCTCTTGTTCTTACTGCTAGTGAAGTGAAGCATTAATTCCAAGAAACAGTTGAAGGAATGTTGTAGTGCATGAAAACTGCTTCAAGAAGGAGATGATGATCTTTCGTGTAAATCTGTTTGATACATAAAACTGTAGCTCCAGCATCACAAAAGAGACTTTTAAGTACACTTGAGGGAGGTAAAAGCAAATAGCCTATCTTGGGCTTTCAGAAGGGCTCTGGGTAATTGTGACTATTTTTGCTGATGTAGGTACGAAAAACGTTCTTCACGTTAGCGTTCTGTGATTTCTGTCGGAAGCTGCTTTTCCAGGGGTTCCGCTGCCAGACTTGTGGCTACAAATTTCACCAGCGCTGTAGTACAGAAGTGCCACTGATGTGTGTTAATTATGACCAACTTGAGTAAGTAATCACAATTGATTTTTCAAGTTGAGCCTTTTAACAAGTATACAGCTGTCAGTGATTTCTTGTGTTAAATCTGTAATTCAGGAAGTCAGAGGAGGTGCCTGAAAAAAAAATAGGAGTACAACTGTTCTTGTGAGACTGCTTAATTCATACTCTTTCTGTGCTAGCTCAGACAACCAGTTCATATTTCTTTGCTGGTCTATGCTTTTTTTGAAGCATGAATAGGGTTGCTGAGCACTTGACTGTATCAGACAGACTACTCATTGTTCACAGTTGTTATTATTAATCAAAACTGGTTCTTTATTGTGTGATGGCTAGGGCCATGCTTAAAATTTAGCTGTGGCTTTATTCTCTTCAACCTGAAAAAATGTTAAGAGACAGTAGTTGATTTATAGTGAAATTGCAGTTGGTTTTACAATAATTGAAAATAAATCTGCTGGCAAGATTAATGCCTAGGTAAGAAACATAAAAGAGAGTGACCCAAACAGTCCAGTGTTCTTGGATTGAGTGACTAAACTATTTGTTCAAATAAGTCTTTGATGTAGATTTAGGATATGGTGTAAACTGGGTCTGTTCTATTTGATTAGTTTCAGCAGAGGCTATTGAGTCTTTTAAATAGATTTTTGTATGAGGAATAATTTTAAATGCTATTTTTCTCACCAAGAATGAATTTAATTTTAGTTTATTTTGGTATTTGTAACTGTTTCCATTGACATCTCTGGAGTTTGTGCTCAGAGTGTAAGTTTATGTACTGATAGACATAAGCTGTGCATTCTTGAAGAACCAGATGTTTACAATTCCATCTAAAAGATTAAAAAAATAATTTCCACAAATTTTATATTTAAGGCATGATCTTTTGATCGTCTGTGAAGTAAATAATACTTTTAACATACCTTGCAGGTTTAATGTATGTGATCTTTATTTTTAAATTTAGAATTTAATCAATGAGGTTTTGGGGTTTGGGATCTTTTTTATAGTTTTTGAGTATTATATTGTGAAACTTCTGGGTTTTGCACAAGTTAGGTTGTTTTTGTTTTGTTCTTGCCTCACAGTTTGCTGTTTGTCTCCAAGTTCTTTGAACATCACCCCATACCACCGGAGGAGGCCTCCTTAGGAGAGACCACCCCAGCATCTGGATCATACCCCTCAGTGCCCCCCTCAGATTCTGTTGGGTATGAACTTATTCCTGCTGTTTAATAACATAACTTTTCAGTACTGTGCTAAGAAACACTCAAAGCACTGCTTTGCAGCTCTGCATTGTTGTAATCTGGCTTCTCATGCAAATATATCCACCTATGCTTAACTTAAGTGAATGTTTTCATTCACACAAATTCTATACATTAATAATGAGCCTAGGTTAAATGTGTGTGTAACTGTCTGTAGAATTGAGGTATTACCTGTTAAACTGATTTCTTCTACATAATACCTTAGACCTGGTCTAAACTGGAAAGATTTTATACTTAAAATTAATATAAACCAAAATTATATCCTCACAAATTCTATTAGTTGGTTATTAAATTATAGTTTATATGTTTTGAAGTGACATATGTCAGTTTGAGAATAAAACACATTACTATAAGGCTGATGTGAACAGGTGCCAGTTCCAGGTTCATAATGCTGTCTTAGTAGCTTTTCCACATACACTGCTTTAGTATCCTCCAGACCAGCTGTCTTCTTCCTGTTCATGTTGAGGTATACCAATAGCACCTGTTACTGCAGCTCCAGGTTTTGTAAAAGTAGACCTCTAAAACTCACCATTTCCAACAAAGATTCTGGATCCTTTCTCCATGAGGAGATAAGAGACCATATTTGAATTATGTTCCCAGTAGCGAAGAGATCGATGACACCATCCACCGTTAGGTAGTTGAACAAATGTCCAGGGAAGAGTAACTCAGGGATGTGTATCACACTCAAGAAATCTGGTGTATATTTATTAAGAACACCAAACACAGAAGCCTTCAGAAAACCATTCCCAGGACATGTGTGCTGTGTGGAGTTGAGCTAAGTGTGGCAAAGAGGCTCTCTTGGATTAGTGAAAATTGTGCCTAAACTAAAGCAGAAACACACTGGAAGCTACGCAGGCACCTCTGGACTCTTTAACTAGAAGATAAATTTTCTGGACAGCCAAGACTGTTTTATAGAAGACCAAATAAAATGCATCCCAGGAAAACAGATTGACAGTCCTGCAGAGGGAACCTCACTTGGTAAGTACAGAGATTATGTTCCTACTTGTTCTATTTCGTGCAGATTTGAGTGAATTCAAAAGTACTTCTTCAAGGCAGTGAATGTTGCCTTTAGATTCTGTGGATATTCGTACAGCAGATTGTGGGCAAGGTTGCTTGTCAAGTATTTGTTGTGCTACAGCCAAAATTGTAACTGGGCTAGAACTATTAATTCATGAAGAAACTTGTTCATACTAATTGTGTTAAACACTAGTGGATGTCAAAGACACTATATAGCCCTACTCTTAATATTCTAAATTGTCCTACTTTGCCTTTGAATCACATTGGTCCATTCTTACCGGCTTGTGAGGTTACAGCAATATGGATTATCTTGATACATGCATTACTTCAGGCAGTCTTAGTTTTGATAAGTGAAAACAGAAGGAAAAAATTTAGACCAAAGCTGGTTAATGCCTTGAGATCTTTAACTTCACATACATAAAAATGTTAACATTTAAATACACTTGCTAGTTGCTGTTTAGGAGCTTTTCTCAAGTGTTGCATCTATAAATGTGTGTAATTGCAGAAGATGTAAAGCAGATCCTTTCTGCTTTTTTGCTTTGTTTTCCACTTTATTGATAAACAAAACAAAGGTATACATCATGCCTGCAAAATTCTGTTCATTTTGGAAATGGTTTATGATTATCAGCTGGTATTCATACATAATATGCATGTTAGTCATACAGTGTTCCCCTAGCATCTGTGTATGTGGTATTTCCTTTCCAGAAGTAGCTCATATGTTACTGGATAAGCATATAGCACTGTCCATACCTTTTTCCAGTTATCTTTCATGCCTTTCTTTAATCATGCTTTTCTGCTTTTTAGGAACATAATTGTGGAAATACTAATCTAGATGAATTTAAAAAGCTGACCTTTTCTATAAAAACATGTACTCACCTGTGGTTTTATTAAAGAGGACTGTTACAATATGGGCCATCAGCTCAGCTGGAATTAAAAAAAAAGGCTGACATTTGAGCTTATTTTGTCTGGGAGGAGAATATGGGATTGAAATTTGAGAGCTGAACAATGGGATGGAAAATATGAGGAACTAGCGCTTTATTAGCACTTCCTAGATTAATAATTGTTCTTTTGATTTCTCTGTTCTAGCATCTTGAATGGAACAGCTCACAGAGGAAGGGATGTTATTAATTGTTTGGTAAACCTGAGGAAAGAGAAGGCAAACATCCTTCTTCATCTCTAGCTTTGTGAAGGGATCCCAGCAGCAGGCAAAGTGCCCAAAAGAAGGAAGTTTGTGTTTCAAGACAAGTTCGAGAGTGAAAGTGTGCAATGGGAGGAAATGGAAAAGTTTGGAAGAGAAAGGGACATAAAGGAAGACCCTTGGACATGATGCAAAAGCTGCTAAACATGCTGGAGAACTGTTTCACTTTGCTCGTGTGCAACATCCTAAAGCAATCCAGGCCTGTAGCCTTTCATTCTTCCAACTGTGAGCCATAGGCAGTCCCCTCCAGGTTTTCCACCCCAAGGTGTGGGAGCTCATATGGTCCCATTTCACATTTCTGAACCCCTTATAAAATTGTGTCCAGCCTCAACATTAGGTTTTGTGTCCCATTTTAGTTCTTTCCATTTGCACTATCCTGTTGTGCCAGAACAACCATTTTAGTTAAAATCTGCAGTTAAATGGAAAGAAAAGTCTAGGTTTCCCTGCTAAGAGCCATTTGTAATAAAATTGAAGTAAGGAAACTGTATATCAGACATTGTATTTGTTTTGTTCATTGCACTGTCATGAAGTTTCTTCTCCATCTTGGCTCGTAAAATACGAGCGCAGAATTTCTGTGAACCCAGTTCCCTCAGTCTCAGATACATGAAAAAGAGATATAAGCAAGTTGGCAACATCTTGGCTCTTTGAAAAACAGCATTTCCCAATATGCTTCGTCTTCTAAGTTGGAGGAAGAAAAGGGGAATGTCTGGTGCACTGTTCTTGGAAGCTTGCCAGTCCTTGCCTTTGAGCAGGCTCCAGCTTGTGATTAAACACCTCTGCTTTCCTTTCTGCCTTCCAACTGTTCACTGATCATTCTGCTTCAGCTGAAGATACTTGAATGTCTAGAAAAGCTTCTGAAAAGCCAAGGAAGCGAAGATACAGTCTTAAAATATTACATTTTATGCTACAATGCCATTTAGGTCCTGTGGTGTGTAAGTGAGCAAAAGCTTTGTGTTTTAATTCATAAAACAGTGAACTTTTCCCCTAAAAGTTCTGGCACCAGGCCTTTTCCAGGTTTCTCCATGAAAATATTCCCAGTGTTCCTACAATATACAAGTTGAGTTTATATGCATTCTTGCTTGGCAGAAAACGTTTGGTATCAGAATCTTTATATCAGGATCATAAAACTCTCAGTCCATACAACAGGTGAGGGAAACCTCTTGCTCTTCAAAACTTTATTTGCAAAACCCTGCTAGTGAGCTGGACCTGGTTTGGAGGACTATCAGTGACAATGTGGTTCTCTTGATAACCCCTGGTATATGAAGCAGTGGGGTTTTGATCTGAGCTCAAAGGCCATTATAAATTAGTGCACACCATTGTGATACTCCTGGCAGTTGTTTTTCACCTACAAGCCAACATGGATGAAAACAAGTTGTCAGGGTATAAAAAACTGCAATAATTTGTGTGGGGTAATGACTTACAGATCTGTCCCACGATACTTTTAGACTGACTTCAGAGGGTGCTGCAAGAAAGATATTTAGCTTGTAGTTACAAACTGGTACTGCTGTCCTTTTCTCCACATTGACATTTGATTTGGGATTATTGTGTATTTCCAGGCTGCAGGGATGGGGAAGGAAATAAAAAAGTTAGGTTTTCTGGCAATGTCTATGCATTCCCACAGTAATTAAATCAGAACCTGTTTGGCCTCCACAATTTACATTTACCTGCATGCTACTATAGCTGAAATACCGCTATGTCCCAGATCCTTAGCATTCCTAAGAAACTGCTTGGAACTGAAAGTGCACTGTGTTCTTCATTAAGAGCAGTAACAACCAAATCCAGATTGGTGTTAACACTGGTGTAAACAAAAACAATCCAAAAAAAGCCTTGATACACATTCTAGCTTGCAGTTGGTTTGGTTTGGATATGAGTGTGCAGCCTTACAGGTAAATAGTGTGTGCAGCACTGAGCCCAGTGGCTAAACTGAGATGGACTTGTTCAGGGTGTGAGGAGGAGAAAGAAAGTCTCAGTCCAAGAGGGATGCTGTCATTTTAAAAAGGAACAGGTGCATGCCTTATAATTGAAGCTAGGTGAATGTGAATTTTCAGTTCAAGCATTTGCTCAAGTACAGTAAAATAAAAATACAGTCAACAAAATCTTGAAGCCCAAATACACCTGTCATGAGAAAAAATTCAAGAAAAATCTTTCCTGCATAGACCAGCTCTTAAACACTTAGGAAACATCTCATTGGTGAGTAAAGGACATTAAGGGAAATCTGTATTAAATTTTTTTTTGCATTTGTAAAGTGAACTTATTTATATCATTGCAAGTTCTAAAATGCAATAGACATATTGTATATGATTTTATAAAATTGTTTGTTTATATATAACATAACATGTGCAGACACTTTTCTGAATTACCTTACTCTTTCTTGTGGACCCAGTTTTGTGGAACAGTAAATGGGCACTTGCTATGCTTAGTAAAGGGTATCAGTTATTCTTGTTTCCTGATAAAATATCATCCTGTTTTGCCTGATAAAAAGGGGGGCAACAGTGTGCTAATCCCAAACATATGATTCAAGGTAAAAGCATGTTCTGTCACTGCCTGGAAAGGTTATAACGTATCAGATTGAGATTTGACAACATCAGCTTGTTGCCTCAGAAGCTGAGAATCATTTGTTAAAAAATGCCTACATCTTGGAGGCTGGGAGAAAGTGATTTGTCTGCTTACTTGTAGAAGGTCTCCTTTAGCAAGGTGTCTGTAAACTGTTAACAAAGGCCACAGGAGCAACAGAAATGCAGATCCTGATATTCAAACTGCATGTTCCTTTAAGCCTCAGCCTGTTATTTTTTAGGGGGTGAGGGTTGGTTTTTGTTTAAGTTTTTTTGGTTTGTTTGGGGCGGGTTTTTTTTGTTTTGGTTTTTTTTGCAGTGTGTTAGGTCAGCATTATGCTTCCATAGCCTAAGAACTAGTTTTGGAACTGGCCTGGAATAGACCATGTCACCCTTTTCCAAATCATGATATCTGGCCCTTTTAGCTCCAGTGTCACTTCTGCTCCTCTGAAGTAATTTCACTGTAGGAATACTGTAGGAACAGCCTTTTGGTATTTCAGAGGATCACTGTGTTCTTTGTGGTGACATGATTTTGATAGAGCAAGATCTTGATGCAGACCAAGATATAGCTTTTGCCACACACAGGCAGAAGCTGGTGGTAATATTTTTCTGAGCTTGTGATCTCAGTAGGCTGTCTTAGCTAGCAAACCCTTTGTCTCTTTTATTTCACTAGTTATCTTTTTCAGGAAAAAATTCCATTTAGCATAAATGACCTACATTTTTCAAAGTGTCTCAAGGACACCTGTTAATAAAATCAGGATGGAGCATGTGGCTAGCTGCTTATGAGGTTCTCATCTCTGAATTCTTTGTTGTCTAAAGCCCAGAGATTCTCCAAGTATCAGCTTAGAGACTAAAAAAAAAAAAAAAAAAGATAATTCTTTATCAGCCTATTTTCTAAAGATCTGGACTTCCCCCAGTAAGAATTTAATGAGTAGAAAAAGCTGTACAAGTTGTTTTCAAACATGGTATGACGTAGTATGCTGTCTGTGTTAGCAACATGATGGACATGGTGACCTGTGACCAGAAATACAGAAGTAGCAGATGACCATTTATGACTCAGAGGATGTAATTGAAACAATATTGCCTCAATCTGGTTTTCACTCCCTTGGCTTACTCATGATCACAGAATATCTGATTGCTTCTGGTTTTGTCATGTGGCAGAGCTCAAATGGTTTGTCAGTCAGTCCTGGTGCAGTGTTCTGATGGATGTTGTGATATATTTCCCTTAATTCCCTTATTACCTGAGAACTCTCAGGAAGTTTAAGCAGGAGTTAGCTATCCCAGCAATGACAGTACTAGCCTGCTTTAGACACTTTTTAGGCTTTTCTGCTGATACTTTTTTTGTGCAGCATTTGACACGCTTGCCTTAAGATGAAAATGTAGTGCCTTTAAATGTCAGTCAAGTCCTGCATTAGGATCTGTGCAGTGTCCCATCTCCTCATGTGTGTTCTAGTCACATGATTTACTTACACACACATTCAGGAGTTCAAAACTTCCTCATCTGCAACATTTTACCTGAAGGTACTTGCGTGGCAATGAATGAAAACTTATGTGTATGTACAACAACTGCATTTTAAAAAATAGTTCTGAAATTATAAACAGCTACTGAAATGCTGGGTTTTCCAAGGCCCTTTCTCAGAGATTTGACTATTGGTAGTTTTAGTTCATTGCTTCCCAGTATCTATATTCTGTCATGTGACAGCAGGTAACTGCTTTTTTTTTTCCAAGTTAAGCAGGGTTAAACCCCCTGCCTCTTCTCTCCTGCCCCACTTCCCAAACATATTCAGGTATTTTACTGGAAGACTTACTAGGCTGTTGCCTGAATTGATTCACAAACACTTTGTTTAGCCATTTTCAATTGTGAGATTGTTGGCCAGGAAGGAAAAGATGACAGGTCCTTAGGATACAGATAGCACTGATTTCTGGGATCAATGCCAAACTGGATAAACTTTTCAATGAAAGGTAGGATAGTAGGCTATAAAACAGACCTGTTTCTGAAAAAATACCAAGATGTCCTATTGAAAATGTTAGTTTCCCCAAAGGTTTTTGAAGAGGCCAAGGAGCATTGCTTACAGGAAGTGGCATCAGGACCTATTGCTGCTATATCCTGCAGTGGATTTTGTTTCTGAAGCTTCTCCCTGTGGACATTGTCTTTGTGGGCTTGATAATTAATCCATGAGTCATTGAATGGCTGGAGGACTCCGCTCTTCTTATAGAACTTGGAAAAAAAAAACCAGCTCTTAAAAACCTTGTTGTCCGATACCATGTGTATTTTACCTTAAAGTTTTCTCCGACAAATGTGGCAAATGTTTTCATTAGCCTTTTGCCTTAGATCCATTAGGTTGAATCATTAGGCTTAACAGTGACTGACCTTGACTAGGATAAGAGATAATTGCCAGTTTATTGAACTTCAACAAAATTAATGGATAACCAAAGAAGTGACTTTCTGCCTTTTTACAAGCAAAAAACACAAGTATTTAGTTGTTTTGTCTTTTGAATATTCAATTCATTATGCCATTATTATAGGCTATATCTACATTTATGACTGGCAGTGTTTGCATTTTTTCAGGAAGCTTGTTTGTGTGTTCTGAAGACTTACCTTTTCAGTTAATACTGTTGCATTGTAGCACTGTAAATAACATTTGAAATATTGTGCTATTCAAAGTTGTTTCTTAAAGGTTGAGGTTAAAGGGTGATATGTTTATTTTCAGTATCAATGATACATTGGCCATGTTGTTTTTAGAATCAATAATTCATAATTATTAATCAAGTAGGTTGAATGACCAGATGTAATTTTCACTTTTTCTTTGTTGAAAAATAATCCCATCCATAGATTTTATGACATTTTCTGACTGTAACATTAATATGACATGTTAAGTATTTTTAGTTCTCAATTGGTTACCATTAAAATGAGTGTATTGCATTGACTCAGAGGTGAGGAAACTGCAGAGTATCTTGCTATCTGCAATGCATGTTGGGCAGCGTGAGTTTTTCAGATCAGGATTTATTATTACTAGTTTGGCATTGTATGGTAGAGTTTTCTTTGTTTTAACTCAGAACACTTCACAGCCGTGTGATCAGGTAGTTGATGCAACAGAGAGTTGTTGCAATTGATCATAGGGGAGTAGAGACCGTTCATTATGAATTGTTTTTGTTCGGGGCTTTAGATCAGTTTTTTGTTATGTATTATTATAGTTGAAAAGGACTTACCACACCCACTATGCAGTGTTTGAAGCCATTTGTAGACCTAAATCCTCTTTTTCCTTGACTTTGTTTCTCAGACCACCAATTCTCCCTAGTCCTTCTCCTTCAAAATCCATTCCAATCCCACAGCCCCTCCGACCAGCAGATGAAGACCATCGGAATCAATTTGGGCAACGCGACCGATCCTCCTCAGCTCCCAACGTCCACATCAATACAATCGAGCCAGTCAATATTGATGTGAGTACTGCTGCCCATTGGATCAGCAATAGCAGATGTGATGTGTTCCTTGTGAATATCAGTGTCTTGAATGCATTGTGTACACAATGTACACTGTTTCTAAGATAATCCTCAGTGATCTGCCAGAATACTCAAAGATCATTTATTTTTCATTTTTTTAGCAGATTATTTTTTGCTCTTGAGAGCTGTAAGAACACAATCCATTCTCTGAAAGCAGAACTGCCTTTTGACAGTTCTGTCCTTTTCATTTTCAAAGAAACATTCTGCCCTAAACAACTGCCTTTTTTTTTTTTTCTGCCATTAGTCCCAAGACTTATGCTGTTAGCTGTTGCCAGTAACCACTCTTGCAAACCGTTCTGTGTTAAACACATTATTATGCAAGACAGAGACTTTTTTGTATTTGTATTCCATGTAATAATTTTGGCATTTAGGGAAACTAAATAATTAAGTTAAGCTGAGTTCACATATTCTGGTAGTTCTTTAAGAGTTTAAGAGCCCATTTTATGTTGTTCTGAGCATTCCTTTGGAGTGTTCAGAAACTGCTACATTAAGATTTTTTCCACAATTTTGCAATCTCTGGATGGTGAAATGTAACTAATAATAATGGTTGGTATTAGCATAAGGACAGTTAGGACTTTTCAAGATGTTGCCTTTTGCTAACTTTGCTAACATACACAGTTTGTATTTTATCCTTAAATCTGCTCTCTAGAAATTAGTCATTTGTTGGATGAGCAGTCTTGAAATCTGCCTGGACACTGAGGCACAAAATCAGTTTTGCATGTGAGCTGAGGGGGAAAGGTGAAATGTTAATTTTAAGAGTGTGGCTATGTAGGCATTTGCATGTGGAATATGGCAGTGGTGCAGCTGAGGCACAGCCAGTGCTTTTAGCAAAGCACAGGTGCATAAGGGAACAAATATAATTATGGAACAAGAAGAGAATAAATATAATAGTGTAATAAAAAAAAAGCTTTATTATAAAAATGGACATAGAGAAGCCAACTGCTAGAATTTTCTCCTTCCTTTGATAGAATCCTTAGTGTAGTTTGCTGTTAGTCTGGACATGTTGCAAAAGATAGTTTGAACTCACAGAGGATTGCAAGTGAAGAAAGCCTTCTGTAGTTAGTCGTTTCTGAGAAGAACAGTGTGCCTGGCTATGCAAGTCAGTGTGTTGTTACAAGAAAAAACAAAGCAGGATTCATTTGACTGATGTACTCCAATACAGAAAATTGATGTCCCGGGTTCTGATATGACAATTCAAACCATTTCTGCTACTGAGCAGCTGTGTTTTTAAATCAATATTTTTTGTCAGCATCTCTTTTGGGTGGTATACATTTCACTTTACTGCAGAGAGATGCTGTTTTAAAGCAACCTAATTTTGAGAAGTGTCGTAGTTCTTTGAGTCATTGCTATTAGTAAGTCAGGGTAGGAAACCGCTTTCATTTCATGGGCAACACATGACACTATGAATTCACAAACTTATCAGTCTCAATTGATTCCAGAATGTAAATGTTAATACTTAAATTAAACATGGTTTTTAAATTTTTTTTATAGGACTTGATTAGAGACCAGAGTTTACGAGGAGAGGGAGGTAAGTAGCATTTAAACCAACTACTGTGTTACTTTTAATTACACAACTGTTTTGTCCCTTCCAGTTACCCTACTTCCTTCTACAAAACACAGCCGCAATGCAAACTATGACTAGAACAAAAAAGTGAATTTACATTTGCTTGTCCATGAACTTAGTATTTGTTTCACTAAGATTTGAGTCATTTGCTGGTCATTCTGGGAGTGGGGGAGACGGAAGGAGAAAAAGTTTTGAAGTAGTATCTAGTTTTTTTAGTTTCAAGTTACTTTTTTACTCTTTCTCTCACCTACCCACACACACACACACACTTATTCACTCACATGGCTGCACACAGATACACTACAACTTCCCAAACATTTTTATGCCTGTTGTTACCTTTTCACACATGGAAACAACAGGGGTTTTCAATGAAAACCATCATGGTAGATGAGCCTTCCATAGCAAGTGCTGCATCCTAAAGCAGCTTGAAATACTCCAGTTCTTCTCCCCCTCTACCCCTGCTGAAGTTGCTGCTTTGCTGTACTGCATGCCTGTGCTACTCTTAGAAGCAGATTATTAGGATCTTACACTAAAGCCAGGTCTTTTTATGTTTCCTTCAGTAACTCACTGCCCTAATTCACAGTTAAGTCAGATCTAGTGCCGGGGGTTTATTTTTCTTCATCTGTTGTGCACGGGCCTCTTAAGCCACTTCTCCCACTAGGTGTCAAGGTCCTGAAGAGGGTGTCTTATGTGCTGTATTTATTTCTATGAATATAGGAATAAAGCAGAAATATTGAAAATACAGAAGTATTAAGTAGGGCAGGCATATGACAGTTTTTCCAACTCCAAATCAGTAACACAATTGTCTCCTACTGATTATAACTTGCTTCAGCCATAAGTATGGGTCTGAATTACTATAGTGCACCCTTTCTTATCTCAAAGGTTTTGTACTCTGGACTATCACTCACTTTGTTTCTCCCAAGCAAATCTGGTATTTGGTAGGATGTGTTGTGTTTGATGGAGCTGTCTGTAATAATGCCAGCAATAGGCACTTTAAAGAGAGAAATTTCCTTTAACCCTGCTACTAATTGCAAATTGCCAGTTTAAGCTATTTTTGTATGTGTTGATAGGTGTGGCTCTCCAGAGTTTTGCCCATTTTGTCCAACATTTAAATGTTGTGCGATCATGTTGGTTTTAACTTTTGATCATAAACCGTCTGCTTGGCATCTGAAAACAATTGGCTATTTCCAGTCCTGAAACAGTGTTCTTGGGAATTTACTTTTTTTCCTTCAAAGTACAGAAGAAATCTATGATTAGGAGTCAAAGCATCCTAGTTATTTCCCATGACTTCTTTCATTTCTTCTATGTGTCTGTCTTTCTGTCTCTGCCTGCCCGTCTCTTTCTCTCTAACAGCCCCTTTGAACCAGCTGATGCGCTGTCTTCGGAAATACCAATCCCGGACTCCCAGTCCCCTCCTTCATTCTGTCCCCAGTGAAATAGTGTTTGATTTTGAGCCTGGCCCAGTGTTCAGAGGTAGTTGGGCTCTTCTTTCTTGTTTTCACCCAAACAAAATAAGTAAAACCACAGATGCTGTTTGTGCCTCACCCTCACACCGTGTGTATGTAAGTGTGTGAGTTTATCAAAACACCTCTGTTTTTTGCTTGGCCTGGCTGGAATGCTTTGAATGTGCTTTTCACACATACTCACTTTCACCTTTACACGCTTGAAAATGATTATAAATGAAGTCTGACTTAAATCTTCAAAAGCAAGGAATTTCATAGTTGAGGTTTTTCTGTGGACCTTAACATAATCTTTCTAAACAAAGGGCATTGGATTGCATTGCAGTGATTTTAAATATGAAATTGTCCTTAACTTAGAATTTCCTTGACTGTTCAGTTTAAGTCAGTTCAGTGCTATAACAGTCTTCTATATTTAATATTCTCTGTTTTGAAAAGTGATGTAGGAAATCAAATGTGAATTACAAACATTTCCATTGATATCTTGTTAGGTCTCAAGCTTTTCAAGTAATGTGTCATGTCAGCTTTCAACAAATACTTCATTTTGACAGTGTGCTAGTGACACCACATTGGGGCTCTGGATGGTTTTAGTAGTTTTTATTTAGTTAGTAAATTTGACTGAAACAGTATTTCTGTCCCATACTATGTAAAATAAGACACTTAGATTTTCCTCTCATTGGCCGTGGGGGTAATTCAGGCCTTGAGCTGTCAATGGATCTGTTGTATTGCACAAAATCCCAAAAAAACTCTGTGGGATTTCATATGCTGGAGAAACCAACTATTGAGTAATAGCATGAAATGTTCATACTTTTGTCTGTACATATTACGTGTAGAAATGGTTAGTTCAGTGCATGTAGTGTGGTTTTCAAATGCTACCATCTTGGCTGTTTCAAAGACTTTTGTTTCAGAATATATCAAGAGCAGTTCGCCTTTTGAACTTCTGAGTAAAATTGATCTTCTAGAAGTCTTTGTAAGAAGTCAGGTGTTCCCAACAAGCAAGCTGCAGAATGAAATATGTTACATACTGCTTCAGAATCCAAGCTATTGACTTAAATCCAGCACAATCTGAAGTATTCTACTATAATAACTTGAAAACATGCCATCTGGTATTATTATGAACAGATTAACTACAGAGTTCTGCCATGTGCTGGAAGCATTTTTGGTGAAGGGTGAACATTGTGCTAGTGTTCCCATATTGCAGTATTAAAATTTAAATAGGAGATTTTAGTACCTCAAAGAAAATGCATCCCAGATCTTTGCTATTGCAGAGGAAATCTGTAGCCCAGTAAACTTTTGGGAAACTGTTCATGTTCTGGGAACATCATACATTTGATTCCATGTATGTTTGATTTCAGATGAATCATGTAATAAATAAATGACAGCATAGTGGCCGTAACATGAACACAAGTCCATCCTTCAGGTCACTGGCTTCCAACTGTTTATAAATGTAGTTAGGGTGCACAATATACATCATTATTGTTGCTTTAGTATGTGGGACAGTTTACAGATGATATGTCCCATTTTGTATCTCTTGGTATGTATTTTTGTGCATCCACTTCCAAGTGTATAGATTTTAGCTTAGTGAGTCCAGTGATGGACACATATAGTCTGATAAATTAGCCTGCACTGGGTGACTGAACTTAAGCAGCAGTTTAAAAAGTCACGAAGTCCTAGTCGTCATTAGGAGACACTTTTTGCTTAAGAGGGGAGCTTCTAAGAGAATAATGAGGAGTATTGTCTTCCACCTCTTCCCAGAGCACTGATGTGAGAGAAGGAGTGGAATGTTAGAGGTCTTGTTCAATGACATACATTGTTTAGCAAAGCAGCATGAATTTAATTAACAGTTGACCCTATTTTATGTCCT
The DNA here is from genome assembly GCF_963513975.1 of Fringilla coelebs. Lineage (NCBI taxonomy): Eukaryota > Metazoa > Chordata > Aves > Passeriformes > Fringillidae > Fringilla > Fringilla coelebs. The sequence goes on along the minus strand of NC_140033.1, from coordinate 59,470,020 downwards.
TTGCATTGGAAGGGTCAGCATAACCTTGTTAGGAATAATTGTGATGTATTTTAAAAAGCAGTGTCTAGGTGAAGTGCTCTATTTGAAAAGGGCCACTGGGGCTCTGAAACAGCTCTCTCAGTAAGGTTTTCCTGCTTAGATTTGTTTAGATAACCTACAGGCCACAGACATACTATTCTTTTTGTGTTTCCTAGAATATGCTTCAGTTAGCTAACTAAAGTACTTGTGCTTTTTTAATCCTTCCTAAAGTCTAATATTTATTTTTTAATAATAGTTCTCTAATAACAGATAGCTTTAAAACAGCCAAATGATTTTCAGGTGGCACTTGGAGACTCAACCAGAAAACATTTCAATTATTTGCATTTAGCCTATTTTGATTCCAAAGTACAATAGTTCAGCTATTTGTTGGGTTCCTAAAAGCTTAGCTACAAGAAATATCAGAGGTAGATGCTGCTAACTAAAATGCTACTGTTCTTCTCAAAGAAACTGATGGAACTTTAAAAATACATCTTAAAGTATTTTTTTTTTTACTTAAAAAGACCTTGTCTTTTTGTTAATTCATGAACAAGAGAATGGAGACTATATCAAATATATATAAATCTACACAGGGATGTTATATCAAATATATAGAAATCTCTACAGGGATGTTTGCTATCGATTTGTCTCTTCCTGAAATCTGAGACATGAGCACTAATGTAATATTAGGACAATATTCCTGTATATGTTTGTTCTCTCTTAACATTCACATTGATGTTTAGAGATAGATACATCTTAAATACAATTCTTGCACCTAATATCAATACATTCTTGTAAGGTGGATTCTTACAGATAAAACTATCCTATTTCTGAAATTTAGGCTCAGCTGCAGGCTTGTCTGCAACACCTCCTGCTTCTTTGCCTGGGTCACTAACCAATGTGAAAGCGTTACAGAAATCACCAGGACCCCAACGGGAAAGGAAATCGTCCTCATCCTCAGAAGACAGAAATCGAATGGTAAGGGAAAGATCAGCTGTTTTCCTTTTGTAGAATTATTACACAACCATATTCTTCTCACTTTTCTTTCATCCAAGCTCTATAAGTTATTTTGAAGATGAATATGGCAATGATCAAGGACTTGAAACCGATAAATAATAGAGTGGGATAACCCACTTTAAATCCATAAATAATTGTGGGATTTCTATATAAATAATTTAAATAATTGACTAAACTCACTTTTACTGGTGTGACACATATTGTAATGCCACTTTCCCTTCATGTAACAGCTTAACTTTTCCCACCATGATTCATAAACTTTGAAAGTAACAAATGTATATAGCAAATTTTTATGTAACAATACATGAAAACTTAAAAACATCCACTTTTTTAAAAATTCAGTTTAGTATTACAATTAACAATTTAAAATCAAATACTACCTTCTTTTTAGTAAGCATTTTTTAATATCTTCTGGTTTTAACACTGCCAGAATGCTGTTGCAAATGTTTCACGCCAGGTCATAATTGGGCATACCTGTGTCCTAAGGTTTTGTGTAAGTTGAGAAGTCAAAAGACAACATCTGAAAAAGAACATTTTTTTAGGATGTTATTGATGGTGAGAATTTTTTAATGAAGGAGCTGTTTTCAGAGACATTAATGCACTTGTTTTCTTCTTTTTTATTGTTTTTGCACGTATATAAAGAAAACTCTTGGTCGACGGGATTCAAGTGATGATTGGGAGATACCAGATGGACAGATCACAGTTGGACAAAGGATAGGATCTGGATCATTTGGAACAGTCTACAAAGGAAAGTGGCATGGTATGTGGCCATGATGGCGAACAGCTGTTCTTGAGGAGGTCACAGTGCCTACCAGGGTACACCCAGCTGGACAGCAGCTTCCCAGAAACACACCTGGGGTTCTGCTGGGCACCAGGCTGAGCCAGCAGCGTGCCCATGCTCTAGGCATTGCCAGCAGGTTGAGAGAGGCAATCCTTCTCCTTGGCACTGGTGATGCCATACCTGGAAAGCTGGGCCCAGTTCTGGGCTCCACTGAGCAAGAGAGATGTGGACATAAGGGGAGACCTGCAGTGAAGGGCAGTAAATAGGGGTTTTAAATTAATAAGTAGTGTGCTAAATAACTAGTGTAAGAACTTCATATTGCTTGGAAACTCAACTCTTGCATGTTCATCTGAACTGAGAAATGATTAAGGTAAAGATGAAACATTAGCAAGGCAGAAGTATGCCTCTTGATGAATGAGGATTTCAGATGGGTGTTTTTAATAGCTTTGGCCTGGCTGTGATTTCTCAGAGTAACGTAAGGATAGTATTTCTACATTATACTGAATATTGACTTACTTTAAAATTGTAGTGATTTTTTTCGTGTAAGCTAAAAAAACTGTGTATCCCAAAAATTCTGATGCTCTGTACAGCATTCTCTCAAGAGAGGAATATCAATGGCACTTACTACAAATTTCTGTTTTAAAGGTGATGTGGCAGTGAAAATGTTGAATGTTACGGCACCCACACCTCAACAGTTACAGGCTTTCAAAAATGAAGTAGGAGTGCTCAGGTAAGAATATTTTTTATGGCATAAAATAATGTGTGTAGATTTGTGCTTCATTAATCACTGAATTTTTAGATCTCCATTGGAACACATTGGTCTCACTCCTATGTAATGATACTTAAGCAGAGAAAATAACCATTTAAAAATATTTCTTTGTACCCATTGTATGTGTTAGTCTGCATACCTATGTTGTATGTCCAAACTCTCAGAACTACTTTTTGCCAATGTACTATCCCGAGGGCACAGTCAAGCCTAAGTGTGAGCTGTAGGCCTTTCTTTCCTCCATTAACATTTTGCAATTGAAGGAGAACATGACTAATGGTTTTTCAGCTACAGTCCTGCCCATATTATCTGTTGTTTAATAGTTTCTGTTCAGTAACATTAATTTTTCTGATTTTTTTTAAATATAATTCTTATAAAGTCATTTCATTATTTCTTTTTCCCATGTCTATTGCTTATACTACCTCAGAGGAGGTATTTGTTTTGGGTTCAGCTCTTAAACAAAGATCCATCAGCATGACATGAGAGAATATATATTGTGAAGAAACATTACATCAAAGTACAATCTGGAGCAGTGTCGAGCATAATTGTGTTTTAAGAAACAAAATAGCAAGAAGGTTTTTGTCCCTGGAAACCTGATGGGTTGACCTGGGCATCTATGCTGTGGAAACATCCCAAATAAGCTACAAGGAGAAAAGGAAAGGTCAGCCCTAGGGAAATGTTAGTTCCAAAAACACTAAGCTCATAGTCGTGGAAGTAGAGGTTTTCTGGGGTGTGCTACTTTGGATATCTCTTCATTTTCTTGAAAGAATTTTGATAGAACTCAATGAAATCAAACATCTTGGTCCAGTTTTCTGCTGGTAGTCCCTTTAATGGAGCCCAGCCTGTTTGATACGTAGTCACTTGTTCTATCCTTTGAGCAGACAAGGCAGATTTACTTATTGTTGTGCTTTCTCCATTAGAATTCATCATTACTTAACTTTGTGGTAGGATTTGCAAGAAGCTGCTTATTTTTTGTTTCTTCAGCAGTTACTCTCAGCATCACTTGACAAATTCTTGAACGTGAAAAAGGCACAGTCACATAGCATAGCACTGTCCTAAGCCCACATTGCTGCAAGGACAAAGGCTCACACTCTGGCATCCCATGTTAATTTTTTAATAAAAGAAAACATAAAAGAGCTCTGGCATTTTTCAGTTACCCCAGAGTAGTCATTGCATGTTAGTTTGATGAGAAAGGCTGACTTGAGGAATAATTCATTAAATTAACCTAGCAAGAGGTTATCATAGTAAAAGTTAAGATTGACCCAACACCTTCTGTTTGGAAGTATATATGTAGACTGTGGTAGATCTGCCTGAGTTTTCCTGATTTGTTGACCTGATTTCCTCCTGATTCTTACGTTTTTGTAAACAGGAAAACACGACATGTGAATATCCTGCTTTTCATGGGTTATTCAACAAAACCCCAGTTGGCTATTGTTACACAATGGTGTGAAGGGTCCAGTTTATATCACCATCTACACATCATTGAGACCAAATTTGAAATGATCAAGCTAATTGATATTGCACGACAGACTGCACAAGGCATGGAGTAAGTATTGAATTACTTGTCTGCAAAGGAGCACTGGGGCAATGTTTACTTATCCCCTTCACACTCTGGCTGACATTGGCAAATAAGGCCAGCTCTCTGCTCAATTTGCTGAGCCCAAGGTCCTGTCTCAATCATCAAAGCATTTGGTGAAAGTATCAGAGCTCTCTGAATAACAGGTTTCACCATCTGAAGAGAACATCCCTATTTTGTTCTAAGGATTGTAAATAATCCTTACTCCCATAGAGGGCCATTGAGTTAGAATCTACCAAACTAGCCAAATATTGTGTGTCAAAATCAGAACACTGCTTTAAGACCAGAGAAATTGCACTTCAGCTGAAAAACCACTATGATGATTGCAGTTCATTGTGCCATTTTTTCTACTCAGTATTCCATTACATTTTCAGTCAAGAGGCGTGGAGGTGTTTGCAGGGACCAGCCTTAGCCTTCTGTTAGCCTGTGCATCTCCCCAGGCTCCATCTGTAGGTAGGGGAGATGCAGAAGCTGTTTTGTGAACACGATTCAAAGCAGAGACACAAATTGGGGCTTTTCCAGCAGTTTTGTGCCAATCTCATTGACTAAACAAAGAGCCATGGGAGACTAATTCAGGCTGTATCTGCTGTGGGGCAAGTGCTTTCCTCTGTGTTCCCTGCCATCTGTTTATCCAGGCTGCAATCAGGGGATCTTTTTTCCACTCCTCTACTAAAAAGCAGTCAGTGTACCCGAGTACACATTGAGACTGGAAAGCACATTTAGATCCTGCAATTTAGAAAACACCTTAGCTAAAGCTGTGACTAACTCACAAAGTCTTGATGGTCCCCATTAAGGCTGGGAGGCAGAAATTTCAGCACAGAATTACATGAAAAAAATTAGTGGAGTTCTTTTTACTGTGGATATTGAGTTAGAATTGAAAAGCAGAATTTGGAGCGTAATTGTTATTCAGCAGTAGCATCAGATTTGAGCTGGAAGTCTAAGCTTTATTTTATTTTTTGCTGTGAATATTGCAGAAACTGTCATGGGCAATGGAAGTTTTACTGCCTGCATAAATGTGCAGTTTGAATGTCAACATAATTTGTTTCAGTAGTACAGTGAATTTTGAGTTGTTGATTGGTGAAGTATTATCTAACCCACCTAATCTCTGATATTCCTTTTCAGTTATTTGCATGCCAAGTCAATCATCCACAGAGACCTCAAGAGTAATAGTATCCTTTCCCAGAGATGTAATTTTGGAAGGTGAAAGCATTCCTGGTTTTTGGTTTTTGTTTTTTTCTGCCAGAAATTAACTTACTGATATGGAAAGCTGTTCATGTGTGAATATTTGCCAAATAGAAGTTTCACTGAGAAGGGGTAACATCACTAATAGCAAAACAGGAGATGCTTTCTGTCTTTTGATTCAATTGCAATAGCATAGGGAGTTTTAGTTGGTATCACAAAGATTTTTTTGCATCCTTTGGTTTCTTCATGTAATGAATAATTATGTGAGTTGGCTCATGGAACATTTTCAGCTTTTCTCATACTTGGCACTTCATGAAAGCCACCTGGCCATGGTCTGTTCAGCAGTGACCCAGTCACTGCTGAACATTACTTACATAACCCTTACCTACCATAATTCACCATGCTGGCTGCTTAAAACCTGTGTGATGTGGCAGCCTTCTTCAGTGATGCTGAATGGTTAAAACTGTCACGTTGATGTTGCAAATTGGTAGCTGTTCATTGTTCTTTTAGGACAGGACCAGCACTGCTTGTCTGTTTTCCTTTAACATTCCCCCCTTAGATATTTTTCTTCATGAAGACCTCACAGTAAAAATAGGTGATTTTGGTCTAGCTACAGTGAAATCACGATGGAGTGGATCCCAACAGTTTGAACAGTTATCTGGTTCCATTCTATGGATGGTAAGCAAGGGGGAAGTAGTGAGCTTGTTTTAACAAATTCATTTACCTTTGGCCAAACTTCCTGCTCCTATCCCTCTGGCACACTGACATATAAAAGACAAGCATAATAATATGAAGTAGTAAATGAATGTTTTTCAATTCTTCTTTAAGCATGTGTTTTCCAGTAGTCAGCAGAAGAACTTTAGTGTCTCCATCTTTTATTCTGAGGTTTATACTGAAATGAAAATAGTGGCTAAGGAAAATGAATCAGTAATTAATTATTATAATTAATTAATTATGTATAATTAATCTAGAGTTGAGGAGAAGGTGAGAAAAGCCTTGCAAAACATCCTGCAAAACAGTAGAGGAACTAGCTCAGGAAAAAGTAAGATGCTCTTAAGTTTTAAAGATTCAAGAAGAGTTGCTTCATATTGCAATCTCCTGTGCAGCTCCACTTCCTCTTTTTCTCCGTGGAAAAGCTCAAAGCTCTGTTAGCTGGCATTATTTTCAGTGTGATTAGAATTCTTGTTTCAAAATACATTCTCAGCTTGGCCAAGGTAATTTTGCTCTATCAGAGAGGAATAAAAGGGATCACCAAGCTGAAATGAAGCAAGGAGTTTTAAGATTCATGTCAGCATCCACTCTATATTAGGACCCAGTAACACCTGAAGGCAAGAGTGGGCCTTGCACCTGTACCCTGGACAAGTCCATGTTTTGTTCCTGGTAGGTGAGGTGCAGCACAGCAGAGAGAAATAAAAACTAATTCTTGTCTTTTCTGATACAGGCACCAGAAGTTATTAGGATGCAAGATAAAAACCCATATAGTTTTCAGTCGGATGTGTATGCATTTGGGATTGTTCTCTATGAATTGATGACTGGACAGTTGCCATACTCCAACATCAACAACAGGGACCAGGTAAGGGGAGGCACTGACTTCAGTCAAGTGTGTTCTGAAACAGAGATTGATTCAGACTTGGGTGGTCAGCTTTCTGATGTTCTGTGTGTTTGATGTTTCTGATTCTCATGCTGTAAGATGACATTTCCGCATTTTCTAGATCTGCCTTAGCCACATAGCAACAATTTACTTAATTCTCTTGAGGTATTTTTTTGTGTTCTTTTTATTTTAAATACAGATTTTCAGTTTCCTGACTGGTTGCCAGGATACTTATTAGCGAGAGAGCAGATTACTTAATAGTAATCTAGTTTAGAATAGTTCTGCAAAGGCAAAATGATCTCCCATATGTGTGTTCAGTTATTCTTCTCATTCCCCCCACCCCTCCAGTTGCAGTGAATAATAAATAGTGCAGCTACAGGACTGACAAAACAGAAGAGCAGTCATCTCACCGAGTGTTTTATATTCGTTTCAACTTTGAGAGAGCATGCACCATCTAACTGAATTGCAAGATATCAGCATTTCTCAAATCCTGCTTGTTGGACAATACAGCTTCCCAGAGTCTGGGCATCCAAAAGAAGATTACTTAATTGTGAACAAATATTCCATAAATCTTAATGATCCCACACACTGTAATACATCTCCACGGGACAGGCACATTTGGGAAGGCATACCTGATTCATTATTTCTGTCTAACCTGAAAATAGCATCTGTGCATCAAGATCTTTGATGTAAACTATTCTGTTTCTGAGCAGTGATGTATTTGTTGCTTCTGTGTCCTCATCCCTTGTTTTTTCACTGTCAGTACTTGACAACTGAAACCATAGCAACGTTCATCTGTGAATGCCATTTTATAAGGCTGCTTCCCTATCTGCCAGAACACTTCATCCCAATTCATCAAATTTGGAGTGACTCCTTTTTAGTTTTCTTTTTCTTTTTTATCATTTAGGTTTTGCCTTTAATGTCTGGATTCCTGGCCAGGTGGATCCAGCCTTCTAAAAACAGTATTTGGCCTTGTTTAGCTTTTACCTTTTGAAGTCTCAAAGATGAACCCACTGATGTGGGTGCTTACAATGAAGTGCTGAAACAAATTTTAAAATGCAAATTTTAAGTGCTGAAACAAATTTTAAAAAGCCAACATATGTGATCTGATGTCTTGAGTTTTGTCACTCCTTGTCTATTATATGAAAAGTTGCAAATATTCCTCAATCTCTGGTGCATTTACATCAGCTACTATGACCCAACCAAGATTCTTAGTGAACAAAGTGTCATTCTTGTTATACCTCAGAGTGTTTCTCTCACTTCAACAGATTTTTCTAGACTGTTCTTGTAGTGATACTGTCTTTTCTCTAGTCTAAAATAAAAGATTAGCCCCTATATTATTTGTAAAGAAATTATTTGAAACATAAAGACTAATGAATTTTGAATAATTTCAACTTGCGCTATTATTTAAAAAATACCAACTGCTAGATAATGGGAAGTCTGATTGCAGCAGAGGTAAGGGATGCAGCGCACAATTTTGTACTACAAAATCCTGCTCAGCACATGGGGATTTCTAAAGGAACCATATGGGAGTTTTCTGTTCTTCCGTGATGCCAACACAGATGTGACTGAAGCAGAGTTAAAAAAGGACTAGGATTGTGTTAGTATAAATAACATGTATGGCATGCTTGAGATGTGAGGGTTTTCTGCTGGGGTTTTTTTGGGGTTTTTTTCACAGTGTCAAGATATGAAATGGTTACACTTCATTAGAGAGAAGGTGTGATAAACCTGCTGGGTTGTCTGAGTTCTCAGAAAAGGCAGTGATTACTGCTGCAGCATGAATGGATCTGTGATTAGCTGGTTTGGAAGTGCTTTTTAGTGTTAGTGCTACTGCAGTATTCAAACCACATTGCAAATGACCTTGGCCTGACATGATGATGTTTGATGGGTTTTTATATATACAAGAGATGATTAACCATATTTGTTTTGTTTTCCTGCTTCCTATCAGTTTACTTGTTTTATGCTGAAGTTTTGTCCTTAGGGGAAATAGAAGCCTCCCATGTTGAAAGAATTACTGTAAAAATACCAAGCCTGTCTATCTCCTCTTCTACAGAGAAGAGGAAGTTTCTCTTTTTCTTTTGAGGTGTTTATTTCCTTTTTTTTTTTTTTTTTGTGAGAGTGGGGGTGGTGGTCAGATGTCAAGAATAAGCTTATGTGTTGGAAAAGTCTGTGACGGAATCAGTTCTCAGAAGGTGAAGTGTTTTAATGTCCAAAGTCCCTGTGTTTCTTAAAATACCTTTCAATGTAAAGTTGTTGTTGATTTGTAATATAAAGCAGAATATTTCTTTTTACAGAATTTTTATTTTTAGACATTCTGTTCCTGCCACAGAGTTGCTTGTTCTTGTTTTTGTCAGTTTTTGACACTGAAGAACCATTCCTTAGATGGTTATTGCTATAAATGGTAACCACTTACTAGTGTTCAAGTTCCACAGAAATCTCTCTGAGGAGGAGGAAAGATCTAATTTTTTTTCTCTGTACTGAATAGGTTAGCAAGCATTACTCTAAGAAATTTGTCAATTTCAATATCAGATAATGTTTCCTGGGAGCAGAAAGCTTGTTGCTGCAACCAAAATAGTCTAGCAAAATGTTCACCTTTATTTTATCAATTCAAGCTTCTTCCTCTTTCATCTTTTTTCCCCTTAAATAAAGATAATTTTCATGGTGGGACGAGGATACCTATCTCCAGACCTCAGCAAAGTACGGAGCAACTGTCCCAAAGCTATGAAGAGACTGATGGCAGAATGCTTAAAAAAGAAAAGAGATGAGAGACCCCTTTTTCCACAGGTGAGAAATGCTCCTCTTTAGTTCTCAACAGACTTTACAATTCAAAGTTGTGAACTCACTGGCCAGTTCCAATTTTTTTTTGATTAGTGCTATGGCAGGGTATCATAAGAGACCTGGTTCAGTACCTGGTTAGTTCTGTTTAATTAGAAATGCTCATTTTCATTTCAAAACACAGGTATTAAAATGACCTGTGTATTTGGAAAAGTATTTACATGTTGGAGAAAGTTTCAGCTGGGAGATAATGAAAGTAATAGCTACAGTTAGGCACACAAATTAGTACTTGGTAAACGTACTCAGAAATGTTTACGCTGCCCTCCTTGCTCTCCCCCAAGCTTCAAGAAGGGAAACAGATAGTTTTGGCACAGAGCTTGATTTCATCGTGTCTGCTGAGGAAGGTTTGGGTTCAAAAAGCTTGAGGGGGAGGAGGGCAAAAATCTGATTTTTTTTTTCCTGTTTTGAATGTAACCAAGTCGTTTTCAAAAGATAAGGAGCTCCCCCTGTTGACTTCTTGGTAAATGTTATTAAGCAAAACGCTGGCAGAGCTGGATTTGTTTGCAGCAATGGCAGGTACAGTTACTAGGGCATAGACAAGGAGTCCAATAAAAAGCAAGTGTTTTCACTGTGCTTAGAGGGAATCAGTGTGCCCTTAAAAAGGGGGAAATTCCTCAACTGTTTTTTTCAGCTTCCTTCGGATATAAACATTAAGAGTGCAGAGCAGTAAGCTATATTTTAAAAATCCTTTTTTTAAGATGTATTTAAATATTTTTCTGTAGTTAATTAATATTTTGCCTTTGGTTTTAAGAGAGAGTCACAGCTTTGGAACAGCAAGTTTGATCATGTATTTTCTATGTTTTAGATTCTTGCCTCCATTGAGCTTCTGGCCCGGTCATTGCCAAAAATTCACCGCAGTGCATCTGAGCCCTCGTTGAACCGGGCTGGCTTCCAGACAGAGGATTTTAGTCTATATGCTTGTGCTTCTCCAAAAACACCCATCCAGGCAGGGGGATACGGTGGGTTTCCAGTGCACTGAACCCAAATGTGAAAGCATGTGCCTGTGTGTCTGTGTGCTGGTGTCCTGTGAGTGCCAAGTGTTTGTTCTCAGTTCTTACCAGCTCCGGTCCTAAGGGTTACTGAGGGAACAAAGGCTCACTTCCTACCACTGGGCACTGAGTGTTCCCAGCACAGTCTGTGTTGGTGACTAGTGCCCTGGGAACAGCTGGCACAAGAAGAACTGTAATGTCACGTAAGAGACATGGGAAAAGTGACTTCAAAACAAGCAAAAATCTTGATAAGGTCATCGGGTGTCATTTTTGCCTAGTTTATTGGTTGGAATTAGTTACTCAGGAGTGTATTTGATTTGAATCTCGTCAAGCTGTGGTTGTCTGTTGTTTTGGGGGTTTTCTGGGGGTTTTTTACTTCATTTAAGGTCATTATATTTGAGCGAGAAGCTTTAGATTCTTCATTTAGTTAGGCTATTCATATGGGAAACACTTGGAAAGATAAACTTAGCTTCAAGGCTGAACACAGTCCAAACTTTATTGTGGTCAGCAGAAGTGAGCAGATACAACACAGAATCCAAAGAAAGCCCTGAATAACATGTGACTCATATCTTGAAAGTGGAAGTTTAAGTTAGTACTGTTTAGGGAACATTTCTCCTACAGAAGAGTGGTGAATGGGGTTTTTTATGTAACATTTTTCTCTAAATATTCTGACCTGATATAGTTTACACCATCTCCAAATGTTCTGTTACAATGCAACACAGAAGAAATTCTGAACATGCTTTTGCCAAGCTGCAAGGCTATTACTGGTAATGGTGCCTGTATCCTTCAATTAGTATGGATTTCAAAATTTATAAAAACATTTTAAATCTCAAGCATGACCAAGTGCTTTAAGAGAAAAAAACGCTGCTAACACCCATAATAGAAAAAGAAGATTTGAAAAAGCAGTTCTGTTCATGGAAATCAGTGTTATACTACAAATTTTGGTAAGATGAAAAGTGTTAATTACTCTAATATTGTTAAGAATACACTGAACGTGCTTCTCTTGAGTAACAAATTAATTTTTTCACTTGCATGGAAAAGCTGCTATTTGACTAGGCAGAAGTGAATCAGTTGGAATCTAACTGAGAAAGTTAGACACCTTACCAAAATCCTCCTCACTTTGGAGACTGTATTTTCCTCTAGAGCATTGCTCTAGAACAAGTGCACCAGAGTAGTGGTTTAGGTTATATCAATCTTTAATGTCAGATATGAAAAAAAGATGTACAGACAGTGTTCTTGTATGTTTTGAGATGAGTTATGTGGTTTTACTTGGTTTGAACTGCTGAGCTGTTAATTTTCACAGATTACTCTGCATTGGAAACAAGCTGTTGCTGCTCTTGTTAGGACTTCAAGAGCCAGGGGTGTGTTCTTAGTGGCTTCTGATTTACATACTCATGGAGAAGCTTGCCTGTTGCTAGTAGTACATTTTTGAAGTAGGTCAGGAATTCCAAAATGTTTTGGTTTACTGCTGTCTGGCAACGGAGCCTTTTAAAATGGGAAGCAGATTTAGGGAGCTTGAAGAGATATACACATTGTAAAAACATTTTCTGGATGGATTATAGTGGTCTTTTTGGCTTCTGCTGTTCGAATAGTTTGGGAACTAACTTTTCTCTTTTTCTTAATCAAGAAAATTTAGCTGTTGAAATCTCTCTCTATGGAAATAGTTACAGAGGACAAATGTTGTTTTAGATAAATCTGTTTCCCATCTTCCTGGTAGCTTCACCTCATTTTGACAGGCTTGTCTTAAAATGAAAACAGGACTGAAGTGTTGTTTTCCTCTTTCATTCTTTATTTTATGTATCTGTTCTAGCAGTGATGAGGAATGCTTCCAAAGCTGTGGGGTGTGGCATTCAGGACAGAGCAAGAGGATGCTGCTGTCTCCTGCAGAATCTAGAAATGGGACATCCCACACAGAAAGGTCCTACCCACACAGGGAGTTGCAGAGAGTGCAGAACCATCCCCTTTGCCCTGCCCAGACTTATTCTTGTTCAGGTCTGCCAGATCAGTTCAAACCAGTTATTCCTTGGTGTAGTGTTGTCCTTCTTGTTGTTAGGATTGTTCATCTGTGCTATCAGAGCTACAATTATGGGGGAAAAGTGTTGCCATCCTTAGACACATTTGGCCCCATTTCCTGCTGTATGGTCAGTGCATTCTTCCTGTGTCACCTGTTCTTACTGAGCATTTTGGGTTCCATGGCCATAATGTGATTTTAGCTTCTCACTAAACACCTTATGAAGCCTAAAAGGAGGCTGTTTTGTGGATCATTAACTTTATCTGACAGAGAGGCATTTAGAGGTCTCATTTCTGTAAGTTCTAATTGCTGCTTCAATGAGATTTGGAAGTATCTGTGGGATGAAGGTGCCTAACTACGCTTTTGGATTTAGGTCAGAGTTCTCAAAGGTGTAACTCAGCTATGTTGTTTAGAAACAGACACCTGTTGGTTCAGAAAACATGCCTCTAGGATCCTAGGTTCTTCTGGAGGAGTAATTTATACTAGGTGTGATTCCTTTTTATTTTACTTCCCTACATATCAGTACCTTCAACATGTTCCAAATTTTTACTTACCTGGTGGATAGTATCCATACAAAAGATCAGCACAAGATCCAACAGAAAACTACCTCCTTTTTTTTGTGTGTCTGTGAATGTAAACCAGGCATGGTGTTGGAATCTGGTGTTTCCCTATGACAAATCAGTCAGGCTCTAGTTCAGTAGGTAAGGCTGGCACAGCCTGGAAGGACACCATTCTTCTCCTTATGATTCTTCTGAGAAACATGGCATCTACCCCAGGATAAGGAGTGCAGTTAAGATGATGTGTGCATACCTTAGTAACCCCATGAATTCAGGTAGCTTACAAATTTGTGAGAGTACAGAATGGTAGCTGCATCTTAAATCCTTCCAGGAATTGGGGGTAGCAGGTTCACTCAGAACATGCCCTTGTAATACATTGTTTGGAGGCAACATGAAAGATCTTGATCATCTTTTTACTGCAGATTTTTTGAAAGTCTGCATTTAAAATAGTTTCCACTTGCTCTACATGAGACAATCATGAAAAGACTGTAGTAGCTGACTTGAAAGGGGTTTGTAAGAAGTGTATATTTTCAGATGCTATCCATCCTTTGGAAAGAAATTGCTTTGCTACCAGTCAAAGCAAATATCTGCAGTTCTGCTTGATAAAAAGCACCTCAGATGTCTGGCTCACAATGAATATAAATATCTGGGTTTTTTTCTTGTAACAAGTTGCTAAGCATGTGGTTTCATAGCTTGGTGTGGATAGGTATAGCCATGTACATACCTCACCTAGGGAAACCTGTGACTGGCATTCTTCATAACTTCATTTTACACATGTTCAGCCAACATAATCCCCTTATTAGATGACCATGTTACCTATTTTAGTCTCCTATTGATTTGAGATCATATTAATGCTTGAATTTTGCAAGGGGAGATTTAGCATTAACTTTCAAAGAAAATATGGTTGCTAAGGTTTTGTTTAAACGTCAGGGAAGTCTGAAAATTACCTTTTTTAAGCTACCATTCTATCTCAAAAAAGTCTTTACTTTTGGTCCTATTTTTCCATTGATCTTTCCCAACTAAAGGTTCTTTTTTTTTTTTCTGAAAGTCCCTATATGACTATTAAAATCTGAATTATTGCCAGAAGTAGGCAGAAGGACAAGATGAGTAATGAGGGAGCAATCTATTTTTTATAAATTTATGTTTAATCACCAGTTTAGAAAGGCAGACTGAGAAATAGATTGAGTATGTTTTGTAAGTGTAGCTAAGCATTAATGTCACTTAAAAATTGACCTCACAGGCAATATTTGGTCATCTTTTTGTCCTTCTCTTAAAAGAAAACATGTACAAAACTTGGTGTTTCTAGAAGATACTGTGAAGAGAGTTGGGAAGTCAATGAAATGTAGCCCAAAAAAAAGGAAGAAAAAATTATCCAATATTTAGAGTATTAAGAGCAGGAGTTTCATCTGGTGGTAGAGCTAGTAAATTAGGCAATTAGATCCATCATGAAGCTTTTGTTCTATTGCTGTTATACCTTAAGCCTGCCACCACAGTCTGTAAAGACAAATAGAGTTTGAGGCCTGTCACAACTCCCTGTGCCACCCTTACTTTGGACTTCAGGTGTACTCCTTTCTCATTTCCTATGAGGCACAGAGCCCTCTCCCTGCTTTCTTCAAGCTCCCTTAGAGCTGGGTCAGCTGTTCCTCACAGGCCTTTTAGATGCCTTTTCTTCCCCCTCCTAGTGCAGACAGCTGACTACTCTTCTTGGTTCTACTCTTTGTAGAGCAAGACATTCCACAGAATTAACACTCTAAGCCTACAATTTTGTTTGCAGGGATGTTTCTGTTTTGTTCCAGTATTTAGAATAAGAATCTTGAGGAAAAAAGCCAACAATACAATCACTCTTGAAAAGATTGGAAGGACCCCAGATAGGGAGCAGTTGTTTGAATGTAATGGCATTCAAAAGCCTTCTGTTGAACAGAACACAGGCTCTTTTGTGCCTGCTTATCACTCCTTCAGTATTCGGGAAGCTCTGAGAAGTGCTGTCAAGAAAGGGGCATAAACTAACCCAGAATGCATATGAAACCCAACAAGGGGAAGTTGTATGTATGTTTCTTTTCTCTTTCTCCTGATGATGCATTTTGGTTATGCTTAGTTAGACACCCCTCACTAAAAATCCTGTAGAATACAATTTCTTTGTGGGTGGCAGGGAATTTTTTTTTTTTTTTTTTGCTAAAGTATAGGATTAAGAGGATTAATATCTTAGACTCAGCTTCTATTCATTCTTCTGTCAAACTCCTGAAAGACTTCAGGCAGCAATTTTACTCTGTGCCATAGTTGCATCCCCTCAGAAGCGGGACTACGAATCTGTCTCACGGCACGGTGACACTAAATAAATTATGTAGGATTTCATGACATCATCACATGTGAAAGCACTGCATATAATTATTCTTTATTCAGTAATTCTGAAGGAAGCATGGAATTGCTTTATTTGTTATGCTCCCTGTTAGGGAGGCCTAATTTCTGGTCTGGGATTAAGTAGACAATCTCTCCATTCTTATACTTCTGTCAGTGGGTTGCTATATTGGTCTCTAAATCAAATCCTAGCACTCTGTAACACAGGTTTTCTATTCAGGCACTTTACTATGTGTAGTCTTTAAAGGGTAATGGATGTCTCATAAAGTTCTTTGTTTTTAAATTAGTTTTACAACAAAACAGAACTGGTTTGCAGTTGGATGCATTTATTGAAACTGGTGCTTCTCAGGAGGACGTATGTGCAATAAGGAATTTAAAGTAAAATTAAGCTGACACATTTAATTTTTAAATGCATGATGAATTAGACTTTGCTTGAACTTTCACCTTCTTGGGAAGAATGGGTACGGCTTGCTTTCAAGAAATCCTTTGTTGGTTAAATATGCTGGGTCTGTATTCAATGTTCTCTCACTGTGTATTCTCTTGTGCTTTAATTTTAACAGTTTTCATTTTTTAACATCCCTTATATTCAGTCTGATGTTCAACTAGTCTCATAACTGAAATCACCTTTTTAAAACCAAGCTCTTGTCCTCCCTCTACAGGAGAATTTGCAGCGTTCAAGTAGCCACAGCACCATGGCAGCACCCACTCTGTTATTTAAGTCTTGTGTTCCTACAGTTTCTTAACATCAAAACTCCATTCTGCTCCGCAAAACCTAAAGTAATTTAGAAAAGATATCCATAAGCTTAAAAGTGGAGCAGAATGGAACCACCAGTCCAACACAATGGGAAAAAGTACCTTTTTGGGAACCAGAGTCCTCTGCTGCCAGTGTTTCTCCTTCAACACAAACCACCACGTGCATTCGGAGACCTGCAGTGGCTGCCTGTGCCGTTGGCATCATTCCCAGGAGAGGAGAGGGCGCTCGTGGTGTGACTGTGGTGCTCGGGCGTGGGGACGGAGCTGCTGCTGCTGCTGCTGAACTTAGGAGCCTTGCTTTGGAGGGTCTGCCGGCCACCTTGCCCCTCTAACAGCATCACCATCAGAGCCTCAAGGTCTGATGAGTGCTCATTTCAATGAATCATTTTCCATTCTGATCCTTTTTTTTTCCTGGTGTACTTATTGATTTATGGACAACGCAGTATCCCCTTTTCGCTGTATTACAGTGTCAAACGCCTCAATCTGTCTATATTGCTGGGGTTGATTCCTTTAAAATTAAAAGTGTGGGGCAATGGGAGCTGGAGATGTTATTCTGAAGGCAGAAAGGTTCATCTGAAGGAAAAGGGGATGCTGCCACATCTTTTTTTCAGATTTACTTTACCACTTCTTAAAAAGAACAAACAACAACCACCATCCTTAACCTTTTTCCTTTTCCAGTATTTTCTTGGTGTGTGCATATACAACATCTTTTTGAAGGATTAGGTCAATCCTTCTTTTGTTGGTCCAGCAACAAACTGAAGTTTAAAAAAAATGTAGCGAGATTGTCCTCTCTTTTTTTTTTTTTTTTTGTATCGTATGATACAATGTATTTATCAAAGATGCTACTGCAGCATCTGAAGTCTGTAGAAATCCTGATACAGACCTGTGAATGGTGTATGTACCTACTTTAAAAGTTTTATTTTAAACGAGGGTGCAGGTTAATGCCAGGTACCTTACCAATACGTAATGTTTTCATAAATGAGGAAAAAAGTTCTCAGGTTGAATTGAATTCAAATACAATCTCCCCCTAGAATTAGACATTCCAAAAATTATGTTTTGGTACTTTCAAGAGCTTTTTTTAAAGGATTTTTATCCTGTTAACTAAACGTCCTCTGATAAGTGTGTGTGTAAATGTGGAGCATCTTGTCCTAATGACAAGTTGTTAGATCAAAACAAAACGGTACTTGCTGGATCCACGCTGACTCCTCCTCCTTTCGTTGCTTTCCTCCCTGTCATCTCTTCCCTTCTGCTTGTCTTTCCCCTCTGTACACTTTGCAAACTAGGACGAAGGTGGCGGTGTCTCCATTAGAGTGCTTTGTTTTCCTGTCCTCCAGTCCTGGTTTTCAAATGGTTAGTAGCTTTTTTGAAAAGTTACACAGTCAGGGAAAACAACAACTCATAGAGTTCTGCACATCATTTACCTCTAGTAGAATATCTCGTGATGTGATCTGCTTGCAGAGTTCTCTGGTGTGTGGTATTACCTGTAAATTATTTGTACAGGGGCAAGGCAGACCACATGGGAAAGAAACTCAAGCTCAGACAGAAGTTTCCAGAATTTGATTCATATCAGCCCTGTTCCTCTCCAGGTGAGGCAGGAGAACTGACCCCCCTCTAGCAGAGAGGTTCTTGCTGGGAGGAGGTGGGGAGTGTTTAACAAAATCATGACAAATAAATGAAGGAGTTAAATGTGTGTGAATGTGGTGTCCATGCTAAACGTGGATGTACCGAGTGAAGGTGCTGTCCTTCCCTCCCTAGGGAAAGGGGACTGTTCCTGTCTGCAGAACGTTGCTCCCAGATGAAGGGAGAAAAGCACATCAGAAGTAGAAGGAGTTTTTAATACCCTGGAATTTTGCGGTGTTGCTGGTAGTCTGTTACGTTTGTCAGTAAATATTTACTGGGGCTATAGGGACCGGACTGATCTGAAGTGGGAATTAAAACTGAAATACTGTGTATTCATATTAATTCCACAAACATTAGCAAGATAGCAATAGTGAATGACTTAATAGTCACTACAAGAATGAAGTGATTCATGTTGGTACATGAACAGAATTGATTTTGTGTACAGGACGCATTTTAAAAACGAAGGAGAAAAAAAAAAAGCACAAACTTTTTTCTTGTCTGCTGTGGGTCTTCAGATGCTGTAGGGTTTTTACCTTAATGAGGTTGGCAGGAATTTAAAAAGTAGCAATAGCCACTTTGCAGTGTGGAGAAGCTGATGCAGAGCAGTGGTAGCAGATGGGTGGCAGTTGGAGTGCTCCCTGGTGATCATCTGAGACCAGTACCTGAGAGGTGGAGGGAGCCTGGGGCCACTGGTGCCATCAGGCAGGTGAGAGCATTTACCAGATACAGGCTCCCAGGGGGAAAGGAGTCCCTGCTTCTCCTTTCACCCCCTGCTTGGCTCCAGCCCCTTCATGGGCTGTGGCCCCATTTGTACATGTCAGGGATACTGAGGTCAAGGTTCTCTCAGAAGAAGCTGTTAACAGAGCAAGTATGGACAGGTGGTTCAACACTTATTTGTTTCACAGATCATGTTAAAAGCTCTTGTTTCCTTCCACAAAGTCATGCTGGCAGAAAATTCTCTGTTAGGAACTTCATTCTATCTTTGCTTAAAATGAACTTACTTTGGTGAAGATTCATTACCCATTAGTCTACAATATGCTTCTTGAGCCCATAGGAAAAGCACAAGGAAAATTGCTATCCTTGTCCATGCAAAGCACTTTATAAGTAACACATGATCTCTGGGGTTTTTTTTTATTGGGGTTTGTTTGTTTGTAGTTTTGATTTTCTTTTTTTATTTCTGGTTTTGTTTTATTTTTTTCCCTGAGGAATGTGCAAGTTGTTTGGCTGCTGTTTAGAGAAGTCCTTTCAGGATGCATTTCTACTGGTTTTCTCATTTGTTTGTTTCCCTCCAGATAGCTGTAGTAATGTGTGTTTGTCTGTAAGAGTTCCCAGGTAATGCTCATGCAAAACTTTGAAAGAAATGTAGTTTGTAAATAATTGGGATTATTTTTGATTTTATCTTTTCCTTCAGGAGTTTTTCTGGATGTCTTGCATGCCATCAGAACCAGTCTTAAAGATGCCCTTTAGATATTTAGTGAATGGGGAATCAAGAATAGATGAGAAATGAGTGCTCTCTGTAGCAGTGGGATGAAGGAAGTAAACTGAAATGACCAACACATTCATGCCTGTTACCCTAAATTCCCTAAGCTCCTTCATGGTGTCCCAACCACAGGCACATGCCATGGTATGGAAATGTGAGTACATCCTTCATGTGCACATGTTGGGACAAGCACCTAGAGTTATTCTGCTTCTTTTAGCTCTGTAGTATTTTGTATTCCTAATCATTTGCAAAAGTATCAGTATCCAGTCCCAACTATTCATGTCTTTATGAACCAGGCACAGACCTTCCCCCCTGCCTTTCCTTTTCCATACAGGTGACAGGGGCCTGTTACCTGTTACACCTTCCTGCTCAGAATGTGATTATTCCCCCTGGCATATTTGCCAGAACTGCAACATTGTGGTGGAGCTCAAACCAAATGGCAGGGATATAGAAGCCAGGTTACTTTTAAAGTAATTGCTGTGTCAGTTAAGCCCTATGTAGCCCCAGATACAATTAGCCCAGTCATTTTTTTTTTTCCTAAACTTATGCAGGTCATTAGATGAATCCACTTCTGCTTTTTATGCTTACCCAAAATCATCTTGTCTTGTACTTGACTGCTCTAGCAGCTGATGATGATGCAGAATGTTTGAGAACAAATATACTGTCATTTTACCATGGTGTCTTAGCATCACTTGGATTAGTGTGTGCTCCTTAGAGGCAGAATTTGGCCTTTGTGACATAAAATAAGTGAAATTCTGATTGTTGATAAATACCATGTCTTTCCATAAATGCCCAAACTGGGGGAAAAGTACCCTGAAGATCACACATAAATAGTTTTTCTTCTGTGTTTGCCTGGTGGTGTAGATGCCTCCAGCATTTTACAGAAGGCTGAGGGAAGCCAGATCCCCAGACACCTCACAAACAAGTATGGATTAAAGCTTTGATATCTGCAGAGACTAAATTTAGGGAAGAAGCATGTAGATAGACATTTCACACTTCTGCAGCCTCTAGAATTCATTCCCTTCTTGACTGTGAGTGCAGCATTTGTAGCACAGACTCTTCATAGTACTGTAGACATGTCCTCTGTTGATAAAATGTAGCACAGTGGGACAGGCAAAGCCTCTAGGTACAGTCAAGTTAAAAAGCAGCTGCATGAGTGGACTCTTAGGGCATCACTCTGAAGGTGCTGAGTGTTCTGGTTTTCTGTGATGCATTTTTCATAGAAGTTTATGAAACAAACTTTGTTTACTGCCACCTTGTTACTGTGCATTTGTACTTGGTGTTTGTTTTGGCATGCATTTGAAAGAACTGTCTTCACTGCTTCATTACTTCATACCAACTTCATACCCACCATATGAAGTTTAGCCAGGGAAAGCACTGGATTCTGCACCTGGGGTGAATAACCCTGATTGTGTGTATAGGCCAGGGGATGAGAGGCTGGAGAGCACAAAGGGACATGGGGGTCCTGGTCATGGCAAGCTGAACACGAGCCAGCAGTGCCCTGGCAGCCAGGAGGGCTTACCCTGTCCTGGGGGTACAGGCCCAGCATGGCCAGCCAGGCCAGGGAGGGCATTGTCCTGCTCTGCTCGGGGCTGGGCTGGCCTCACCTCGAGTGCTGGGGCACCTTTGGGTGCCACAGTGTAATATTAGACTATTACCAATAATCTGTTAGAGAGTGTCCAGAGGAGAGGGCCATGAGGATGGTGGAGGGGAAGCTGTATGAGGAGCAACTGAGGAGGGGCAGGCGCTTATCTCTTCTGTGGTGACCAATGACAGGACCCAAGGGAACGGCCTGAAGTTGCATCAGGGGATGTTTAAGTTGGATATCAGGAAAAGGTTCTTCATCCAGAGGGTGGTCAGACACTGGAACAGGCTGCCCAGGGCAGTGGTCACAGCACCATGCCTGACAGAGTTCAAGAAGCATTTGGACAATGCTCTCAGACACATGGGGTGATTCTTGGGGTGTCCTGTGCAGGGCCAGGAGTTGGACTTTGATGGCCCTTGTGGGTCCCTTCCAACTCAGCATATTCTATGATGCTGTCATCTTACCTAATAAATTATCAGAAGAGCAGAGCCAGATTGTTGAAATGAAAAGGTTTCCATTTAAGTTTCAAGGATGCTGACACAGAAGCTACTAAGTCAGCACCCTGACAGCAGTAACTATGAACCTGTGAAAGGAGGAAGCTTAAAAAGTTACAGAATACAGACTACACCGAGAGTGAATTCAGATGCAAACTAACTTCTCTCTTTTGTTTAGAAGAGAGAGCTACCAAGACCCTCTGTTCAATGGTTTACATAGGGATCCCCCAAAACAGTTTTTGTAGTTTGCCAAATGATCATGTGCCTTTGCAACTTTAAAAAGTACAACAGAATGTAAACCAGGTGCTTTGTAACTAGAGCAGTGTCTTTGGTTTACATCTGCTGCAGTAGTTTTGTATATAGCTATCCCTGTAGATAGGTAGTTTGGAGTTGATCAACTCCTGTAAAGGAGCAGGGAGGGCAGAGAGCATTCCGCAAAATACCTGTTAGCATTTCAAAGCTAGGAGTTGAAGGATACTGAGCTTAGTTATAGTAAACCTGCTGCTTGAAATCTGCTCTGTCAACAGGTAATGAGCTTCATTTAACTTAAAAACAAGTAAGCCCTCCTTCCCTTCCAAAGACACAGAGATCTTGTTAAGGAAAGCTCCAAAGAGGCCCAAAGCTACACTCTTACAGCATCTTGGAATGAGATAGTAGGTGGAGAATGAGAGCTAGATGAGGAGAAACTGGTGGTTAGCATTCATGTAATCAAGGTTCACATGTATCAGACCACACAATTAGTTCCTTGTCCCAGAAAATGCAGTAAGTTTTGTTTCTGGAATGTCAGCAGCTTTCCTCACTGCTTCCCTGGGCCTCTTGCAGTTGCTGTTCAGTGATCACATCCCATTATTGCACGTGAACTGTGGGAGATGG
Source organism: Fringilla coelebs (assembly GCF_963513975.1). Lineage (NCBI taxonomy): Eukaryota > Metazoa > Chordata > Aves > Passeriformes > Fringillidae > Fringilla > Fringilla coelebs. Next base: position 59,447,540 of record NC_140033.1, on the reverse strand, counting down.
TAGGTGTCTTGTCAGCTGAGGGACAACCAGTAGGTGTGAATTTGATTTGTTCAAATTTCAAACTGGTTATGTAGACTTCTGGCAGTACCTACATATCAGTGTCATATTTAACCTATTTGTCCATGAAGGACGAAATAATGGGTTTAGGTATTAATGCTTTTTCAGATCTTTTACTTTTCTTCCTTGGGGCAGGACTTTTGGCATAATTGTAACTTGAAATGTTATGTCTACATGCACGGTTCTTATGAGATATCAGACCATTTTAATTTGGGTTTGTTCCTTTTAGAAAACAAAGTGTAAAAATGTTTTACTTATGTTCCAGGAACTATCTGGAATCCTACCTACCCCAAATTCTGCACTAAAAGTACATGTGATGGTTATTTTGTCTCCTTTTTTTTTTTCTTTTTTTTTGGGGGGTGGGGGGGGGGAAGGGAGGTGTTGTTTAGGTTTGGAGTGAGGGAGGGTTGTGGTTTTTTGTTTTTTCTTTTTTTGTTTGTTTGTTTAGGAACTTCTAAACTACCTAGTATTTGCTTCATAGCATCCAGCAGCAGTGTGTTCAGCTCACCCAGCCTCCTCAAGAGCCAACAGTGGCCTGTCCAGTCATTTTGTCTCGTTTGTCATGTTTGCAGCAGCTGTACTTTAGAATAAGCCTAGTTTCATATTTACTTTTGAGCAAGTAAACCACAAAAATAACTTTGTTTTCTTTTTTTTTGTTGTTTATTTGGGTTTGGAAGATGGTCAGGTTTTGTTTTGATAAGTGTCATTCTGTGTTGCATTTCTGTATTCACCCTTGTTGAAGAGAAAGTCCATCTGTGTGTTTGAGAGTTCAGTGGAATATTAGAAGAAATGAAGCCCATCATCTGGGCATGGATGTTGGATCTAGGGGGAAAAATGGACCAAACTTGGGTGTTGGGTTATTTGGGAATGGTGGGGGGTTGTGAGGGCATAATTTAAATTAACTCTGTCTAAAATAAAGTGTAAGTGCAATAAATGTGCTTTTTTATTCAAAGCTGTGAACCTTTAGAAAAAAAAACACAAAAAAAGTCAACCAAAAAAAAAAAAAAAAGCACATCATTCTTTCATGAGCCTTGTGTCCTACCTGCCTCCCCTTCCTCCCCCTCTCCACACTTCTCAACTGACAGAAACCTGACAGTGGCCAACTTGCATGTGTTGGCAGCCCAAATTAACATTGCTGTTCTGATCTCATTTATGGGTTTGGGGAAAATCCTGCCCCCTACTTCTCTTCCACTCTTGAAATGCTCCAGTACTGCCCTGTGCCTCTAGAGCAGGGTCTGCCACTACCTGGGATGCACGAGCCAGCCCATCTGCTCTGTGCTCAGCCTGAGGTGCAGAGCTCTTCTGGCCCTCCCTTCTCCAGGTGGAACCCTCCTCCTCCCCTCCCTGTGGGTGTAGTGAAGGCTCTCCTGGGCTGGGCAGTGACTTTGTTCTCCAGCAATTGCAAAAGGACTCAGCCATCAGCTGCCTGATGGGATCCCCTGTCCCTGCCCCAGCACACACATGCAGGCTGGCCACTGTTGCCTTCTGTGACTCTGCCTTGTTTTGCAGGAGCAGGTGTAGGTGTGTGTAGGCTGTCGTGCATTACTTGCACTGTCTCTTTCTTACTTGAGCACAGGCTGCTTTTCCTAGATTAGGAAAGGGGCACAGGTCTCCCGGGCTTCCCAGGAGCACCGTGCATTGAGCAGTGATGGAAGGGGTAGCACTCACTGGTTAGACCCTCTGGGGGAGTAAGAGAGGACTGGCTTGTTTAAAGTTTATAGATACCCAGATCTATATCCTTTAAACTTTATTATTTTTATATATAGTCAAGACAATGGCATTACCTCATAATACAGAGGCTTGTTTATGAGAGGCAAAGTACATAGTAAGGAGAGGAAAGGGAAATTTATATACAGATTTGATTTCTTTTGTTTGTTTGTTCCTTAGTGCAATGAAATGTATGTCCCACCACTTTAAACTCTGTGCTAACACATTCCTTTCAGCTGTATTTTTTTTTTTGACCACCAGAGGTTTGCAAGGGGCTTATGACTGCAAAGTAGAAGGTCCAGTCTGGTTACTTAAAAAAAAAAAAAAAAAACAACCCATTGTGTTAGTAGATTTCCATAGCTGCTTTTTAAAATCTACAATGGAGTAATTGTTTCAAAACTTGTATTTATTTTTTAATTCATAACAAAATGTTTATTTTTGGTTTCCTGTTAGGTAGGTCATGGCAATTCCCCTTCGTTCCTTCTCAAGTTTCCCCTGTAATTGCCAATACAACTTATTTTTCTTGTTTGTTCCTTCTCCCTTTACTTTTGTTGTCCCTTCATTTGTACTTTGGAGTTTTTCTCATGTAAATTTGTACAATGGGAAATATTGTCCAGTTTGGTTAGAGAGCATGGAGACTTAAAACATATTAAAATTTGATAGCTGAATTCAGATTGAAGAAAACTATTTCAGTGTAAAGTTATTTAAAGAACTCTGTATTATATGAAAGGCAAAAAGTTCTATGTACTTGATGTGAATATGAGAATACTGCTATAATAAAGATTGACTGCATGGAAAAGTCTGAAGGAGATTGTTTACTGTGTCATGCATGACTCCTCTCCACGGAGTTGGAGGGGTACAACTCAGGTGGTTAAGGGGAGTGAAAAAGTTACTTTAGGATATAACTCTGGAAGGGGAGAAGAAAAAAAATAAAATCCAGAGATTCCTGCAGTGTAACCCCCCTCCCTTCATCTTCTTAAGCTGGATCTCTGCGTCCTTGACTGCTGTGCTGAGCCCTACGGCATTTTTACCTTTACTATTCTGAACTTTATATACCCAAGGGGAGTTTTCCTTCATCCTGGGAAAAGCCTAGCACCAACTGGTCTGGGTTCTCTTCTGGGTAAATTCTCCTGCTTCTATGGCAATTTCCCCTCACCTCTTCACTGGTTACTTGGCAAAGCCTTTATTGATAAGACTGTTACCTGCTGTGCACTCATGGACCTTATTTCTTGGGGCAGGCACATTCTCTATCAAGCAAGCATTACAGAAGCTCGTGTGTACTCAGGTACTACAACTTTAAAGCTGTGATGGTCATTTTCCAACAATTCTACTTAAAACAGGGAAAAAATACAGTTCAGCTTAGACTTTGTTTACAGTTTTATTCACATAAGGACCCAGGAGCCAAAGATTTGGTTCCAGGGACCTCAATTAGTTCCAGGAACCTGAAAATAACAGAAGAAAAACCTGAGAACCTTTTCACCCATCATTTTCCCACCATGTAGAGCATAAGAAGGACCTCCTTAATGCTATCTTTGGCATCTTTGGTTTAGAGCTGTAATGCGTAATGTGTGACAAAACAGCTTAAAAAAGACTCGGTAATTAAAGAACTGGAAGAAAGCAAAAGCCTAAAACGTTTAAGGGGACATCTGAACAGATATCTCTAGAAACAGAGCATATCTTTGAAGTTAGATAATGCTGGGCCTACACAACAACATGAATAAAAGAATTTAGAACCGGTACCAGGTAAGCTACAACTCCTAACAAAGTCGGTTGTTACAGCGCAGCCTTACATTGCCAAAACCGGGCTCCCTGGTCTCAGGCAGCCGAGACACGGGTGTGAAGGCAATGAGCAGTGCGGACACTGCCTGCTGTCCCGCAGAGGCTGGGCGGGTTTCCCCTGGGCAGTGCTGGGAGCAGGCTCCCTGCAGCGGCAGCAGCCGGCGGCACAGCCGGGCACGGTGCCCGGGGCTGACCGCAGGGCCGAGCGGGGAGAGGCGACGGGAGCCGTACCGGTGTGCTGCTATTCCGCATCGTCCGGGGGGATGCCGAGCTCCTCGTCCGTCCAGGCCGAAGGGTCAGGATACGGGAAGTGTCCCTGGGAGAGAGGCCCGTCAGAGCGCGGCCGGGGCCCGGCCCGCGCCCCCCGTCCCCGGCCGCCGCGCCGGCCTCACCAGCACCATGTCCGAGTTGTGCCAGAACTGCCAGAGGATCCAGAACCACATGAAGCCGCTGAGCGCCTCGCTTCGGATCACCTGCGCCCGCGTCAGCTCCGGGAACTGCCGGTACCGCGGCGGGATGTGCACCCCGCCGCCCGCGCTGCAACACAGCACGGCCCCGCCTCACTCCGGGCCCCGCCGGCCCCGGCCCGCCCGCCAGCCCCGGCCCGGCCCGCCCCGCTCACCGCCGCCGCCCGGGCACGGCGGCCCCGGTCTGCAGCAGCCGCCCCGCCGCTCGGCCCAGCGCCGCCACCACCATGGCCGTGCCCAATGTCACCCGCACCGCCCAGCAACAGCCCCGGCGATTGGCGCGGCCGCCGCCTTCCGGGGCGGAGACAGCCCGCGGCACCGAGGTATCCCGGGAAACGGAGGGAGTCCGGGGCTCCGAGGGATCCCGGGAAAGGGTGGTGGCCCGCGGCACAGAAGGGTCCGAGCACACAGGGAGAGCGCTGGCCCCTCGCTCCCCAGAGCACTTGGGAGCGCCGGGGCGGCACCAAGGGCGGCTTCGCCGTGAGTTCTCCCCAAAGTTGGCGTCGCCCACGAGGGGCGAGCTCCCCAGCCAAGCCGCTGCTTTTTGGAGGGGCGGGGGGAGAGGACGGCTCCAGCTGGTGGTGTTTAAGGAAGGGGCGAAAGGAGCAGCGCTTCCCTCTGTCCAAGCCTGGGCAGCCCGGCGGTCCAGCCCGGGCAGTCCGGTTGCGGAGCGGCGGGGCCGGGGCGGTGTCCCGGCGGGGCCAGGCTGTCTGGGAGGGAGCAGCTGGTGCGGAGCCTCTTCCCGCTCTCTGGGCCGGCAGCCGGAGCGGGAACGCAGGGGCGGCGCCTCGGCATAGAAATAGCCAGTACAGAATTCCCACCTGAGCATCTTAGAGAGTTGTGTTCTTCTCTCCCGTTTTCCGTCTCCCACGGGTGTTACAGCGGTACCTCTGCCTGTTTATTGCTCGTTTTCAGCAGTGTTCCTGGAGCTGCAGCCTGGTTTCAGTCCCGGCACTTTGAGGAGGATGGAAAAGCCAGCCTGCCGGTGGGTGGATTTGGTCACCGGTATATGCCAGAGCAAGGGTTGGAGGAATTCTGCCACCTTTTCGTGGAGAACCAGTTGCATCCAGTAATGCATATCTGGGACACTGAAGTGATCACAAAAGAAGCAAGCAAAAAAAAAAAAAATGGAGAAAGTACCCAGACTATCAGGAGGGTCCTTTCAAGGAATCCAGCACTCCCCTACTCCTCCTGACAAGGTATGATGCCAATGTAAGATTAATCCACACTTGTAATTCCTCCTGAATCTTTCTTGAATAACACTCCCCAAAGAACTGGAGAAGAGTTTCTCTGAACCTCCTGAGGGTATTTTAAATAAGCACTAATACCTTCTCCAGTTGTTAACACCCCAAACACCCAACATCCTCAGCTGAAGCAGTGGATAGCCTTGAAGTTAAGGAATTTTAAGTTCCCTGCTCATCTGAGCCATTTTCAGCAGCAGTTTACAGGGAATAGCAGCAAACTTTTCAAGTTTTTACTTACTGTGTGCAATGTGTTGCAACCCTGCAGTGTGCTTCATACTAAGTTTATGTTTTTTCTATAAAAGCTGAATTCTTTGATACAAAGTTCATCATTTTACTGCTGGCTCTGCCTTCCAACTGCCTTGTATTTTTTCTTTCTGCCTTCTTGCAGTCCCTGGCATTCTGTTCCCTGGGTCCTTGTTCTCAAGCATCCCATGTTTCCCATCTTGCTCAGGCTGGATATCTCTACTGTTGGCTTTGACCTGCAGAGGCAAATTTGTCCCCCTAGACTGAACCCCCACTTTCTTCACTCTTCCTTGACTTCAGGTCCTTTCATTGACCTTCCAGCTTTGCTTGCCAGGGAGCTTGGAAGCTGTGTAAGCAGCAGCAGCAGTGCACACGTGGCCACTGGCTGCCCACCCCTGCTACACACCTAGCAGCTGAATAGAAACCAGGTGCAAGGGGGTAGGTTTAGGGTTTTTTTTAATGTTCCTTCTTTTCAAACTTTATTTCTCAAAATCAAAACCATTTGTGATGAATTTACAGATAAGCAGCATAGTTCCACAAGACATGGTGAAAGAATTATGAAGAGAAGTAATAAACTGAAAGTAAATTTCAACTTTGTAGACAATATTCCTGTTTAAGGATTTAAATGTTCAAAAATAATGCTCATTTTCTGCTTCCATCCCTTCCTTCCCCCTTCCAGGTAAGCTCCACATCCATCTCACATGTCCAGTGCTGCCACACAGCTAATAAAGATTCCTATAGCTCTCTGCTGCCAAGATGTCCAGTAACACAGTAAGCTCATAATCTATGGGTGGGTCACTGGAAAATCAGAGAAGGAAAAGCTGGGAAACAAAGACAGTTATTGCAGGGTGGGGGTTTTGTTCCATGTTGATTTAGTTTGTTTGTACTGCAGTAAGTTGCAGAGTATCTGTTGCCGAGCTCTCCATTGCTTCTTGTATTTTCATTTTCCACAGCTGTTGTGTTTGTGCCTGGAACCCAGGTCCCTTTTGCATGCCCTTGATACCCTCAACCAAAAGGAATTGCATTGGTTTGTCCCTGGAGGCTTCCCGTGTCCTGAGAGGGGCTCGTGTGCTGGCAAGGAGGGAAACTGATGGCTATTACTACCTGGGCCACATTGTCCAGGAGGTGAAGGTAACTCTTTATTGGGAACGTGGCTCTAAGAGCATGTATGGGGTTTTTTTTAACTCTGTTCTTCCCATACTCACCAGTCCCAAGCCCTTGCTGTGGGGTGGCCCTCCAGTGTTACAGTGCACTTCCTAGACACTGTTGCCTCCCCACACCCTGTTTTCATCTGTTACCTGGTGCTGTCTAGCTGTTTGCTGTGAGGAGTCCTGCAAGTAAGAACAGCCTGGAGACCAATCTGTTTTTCTAGATGTAATGAGTTTTTATTCAGAGGCAGACAAAACAGGTCCCTTATCCCTGTTGTCTACTTTTGCCCAGCCTAGCAGCAGAGTTACTTAGCTAAACAGCAGCTAGTAATCCAAAATGTTTGTCTTCAGGGTCCACTTCCTCTTTACCAAACTGAGAGCTTTCCTCATTCTTTTCCATCTGTGTTTCTGGGAATTGCGAGATGATTTTGGATGTCAGACAGAAAATCCCCCCTGCAGGTTTTCTTTTAAAATCCAGTCCATTTTGCAGGTTAGTTAAATAAATTTTGTTGCTAGTATAGGAGCGGATGTATGTGAGCTTCAGTGTGGGGTAGAACAGATTGGGACAGCTATAGGCACAAGTGACATCAGCTGGAGCAGGAGCTGGCAGTGTTACTTGTGTAAGTGCACTCAGAGATCTGCAGAGGAGGCTGATTCTGGCAATCGATCTTGCCCTCGCTGCTGAAGGTTTCAATTAAAGTATTTAAATTAATGACAGTTGTGACTTTTTACTGCTTTGTTACCCTTCTGATTGCTGAAGGATTGTGGTTTTTTGTCCTTCTGATTGTGGTGAACTGCATCATGCAGTTTCTTTTGGCTGCTCTTTTTCTAGTGGGAGGTTTTCCTGGTAGAGTTCTGCCTTAGCCTGCTGACTGTGTTCTTACTAAAATGTAACTCCAAAGTGAAAGGAAGAAAAAACCTGTAAGCCCCTTAAGCCCCAGCTTTTTATTTACTTTTAAAGTGGTATGGGCACAGTACAGTGAAACCCTGTTAGAAGAGGAAAGCTGCATTCCCAGAGCACATTCCACTTCCTGGGATTTCTGCCGCTTCCCTCTTAGCACTTGAGCTTTGCTGTTAACTGGACTTCACAAATTGCCTTGCACATCACATGTTTTACTCTTGCAGGGCTCCAGGGAAGGCTTTTTAGTTGAGTTTGACCAAAATCGTGCTCTGAAGGGCAAGGTGCAGCGTGGCCAGCAGGAAACGCCCCTCTATGACATTCTGCACTACGAAGACGCCCGGCGACAGCCTCTTGCTCCAGGGGACAGAGTCTTGGCACCATGGGAGGCTCCAGCCAAACGTTTTGGCCCTGGCACTGTGCTAAGGGTTGTGGAGAACACAGAGGCACCTTTAGGTACCTGCTTTGGGTGTTTTGGTTTTCTTAGCAGCACTGGACTCGCCACAGGAGCTGGTCACTGCAGGGAAGAGAACGGGCTCCAGCACGGAGGATTCACCTCCTGCTGCTTGGGTTCTCTTTGTTGTGTTTTTATTGTTGGCACTAAGCCACCTTTTCAGGGTCAGAATTAATGCAGATCACCGAATTTGCCTTTGCTTTGATCTGTGGATGAAAACTTCCTAAAAAGTTAGGGGTTTAGGTTAGCATCCTCCCAGCACAAATCAGAAAACTTTCCTGGTCCTCCTGAGAGTCACCTGATTATCTGTTAGTCTGCTTTCCAGCTATTTCAGGGTAAAATCCCACCTGCTGTGGCAAGTGAGATTTTTTTTATGTCTGCTGTCTCCTCGCAGGAAATTCGGGAGAAAGCCAGATTTTAAACCTATAAAGAATAAAATCATGGAAGTTGTTACAGAATTGTCTGAAACACAAGTCATTACTTTTACCTCCTGCTCTCTATGAGATAAATCACACATATTGACATGCTGCTAATACATTACTTGCCCTTTTTTATTTTTCCCCAACAGGCACAGCACAAAATGAAAGGGGAGTGCTTGTGAATTTCTGGAATGGGCAGACTAAGGAGGTGTCTTCTGCGCAAGCTCTGCGGATTCCCCTGCCCCTAAGCGAACGCATCATCCTGGAGCTGCAGATGCCTTTAGCAGCCAGGCAGATGGTGGTAGATTCAAGCTTGGATTACCCATACCTTGTGACACCAGGTTATAGAGCCTCAGGGCACTACAGACAGGGTCACCTGGGCCTGGATTGCTGCCCAGAGGCTCTGTATTCCACTCATCCCTGTGCAAAATGCAGCTGGGGGTGTACCTCGCTTCCCCAGTGCTGCCTTGGAGCCTGGGAACCCACACGGCCTGCAGAGTGCAAAGTGCAGCAGGAAAACACCTTCATCCCCAGAGCAAGCCTGACTGAAGAAAAGCTCAGCAAGAAAATAGAACAGGAACTGTCTGAATTGAGGATTGCTTCTTCAGAAAGTGTTTCCAGAGAGGAAGAGAAAAAGGAAGATAAGAGATTAGAGACAGAAAACGTTCCCAAAGATGTTAGGTCCTGTTTGGAAGAGGACCATGAGGCTATAGAAACTGAGAAGGTAAAAAGTGGTTCACCCTGGCTCTTCTGTTAATAAATGGTCTGGTATTTGTGTAATTATCTGCTTTGTTACTGCAAGTTTACTACCCCTGGTACCAAGCTAGAGGTTTAAGGGCTGTTCCTTATGCCTTCCTGCTAAAGAATGGAGAGACTTTGCACTGCCTTCCTTTGACTGGGGTCAGGTCTTTGTCAGTAATCTGTCATTGTCCCTGAATGGAGCAGGCTTCCATGGATGCAGAATACGAGAAGTGTTGCATAGCCTAGTCCCTTTACATTCTGCTTCTGTATGAAGGAGGTAAAGGCAAAAAAAAAAAAAAAGGAAAAGGTGTCAGAAGACTTGACAGTGGATAAAGATTACGGATGGGATTGTTCCATACCAAGGCAGTCTCTTGCAGGATTCTTTTAACATACTTCTCCACCCTGTTAGAGGTGTCCCCTCTCCCACACAAGAGACTTACGTAGTCCTCAGCAGCTGATTTGGTGCTTGTGAGCAGGGCACGGGCTGAGGATCAGTAAGGGGGAGGTTCATGTGCACCAGCTACTGCCACACTTACCTCCATTGCTCTGCAAGGGTTCGAATCCAAATTCTGGCACATGCCAGAAGCAGGGCTGTCTTTCAGCCAGAGCTCCTCTGGCCTGATCTCTTTTATACCAGTCTGGGCCCTTTCAGGCAAAAGTACTTTGGGTCATTTGGGGACATAGGGAAACTCAGGAAGTTATCAGAAATTACCTATGGGTTGTTTCTTTAGTAAAGAACTCTCCCAGAATTCGATTTTTTTTCATTCTGTCTTAAACTTCAGTTACAACTTAAGATCTTATGCTGTAAACTCATTAAATAAACCTTTTCCTTATCAGGTCCGGATTGTGGTTGCATTTCTTGTTCTTTCTAGGGCCCTCAGAGGGAGATGGCTCGTGCTGTGGTTGATGCTGCTGTCAACACAGACAGCTGGTTAATGGAGACAGATCACAAGGAAGAAGCAGAGAGCAGACAGCAGGATGCTGAAGCTGAAGCTAATTTTGAACATGATCATGGTATTGGAACTGTAACTCTTTTACCCAAACATAAGACTTAGCACATAATATCAGTGCAGGATGGCATCATGTATAAGATCTGTCACCATAATTCTTGGTGCTTTACAAAGAAATACCATAATGCCATCTTTATATATAGGTATTAATGGTGCTATGGCTTGAGAAGTTATTAATCTTCTCTCAAAGTGAAAGAATTTTCAGATGGAACTTGAGATTTTTTGGCTGTTACAGCTCAGCTACTGCAGTAGGAGCTTTTGGGGGTTTTTAACCCATATCGTAGAGCTCAGTATAAATAGAAAGTTCCTTACTGTAAAACTTAATATTTAACATTAACAATGACTGTGTATAGCAACAAGATTTCACCAGGACTTTTCTGCAAAACAATTGTCTTATCTTTATTGCTTTATAATGTCACTAAGTACAATTTTGTTCCCTTAACAGCCAAACGGGGCTGGATCATGATTTTGATCAATTTGTTGCTGTTCTCAGCTTTGTGACAATTGCAGACATCTAAGAGAGGATTCTGAAAGCCTAAAGCTTTCTCTATTATTGCTTTATGATGCTGGTGGAAGAGGGAGAATGAAAAGTCAAACAGGAGTGCACATTTCCTTCCAGCTGGTGTTCCAGCACCATTCCATGCAACAGCTGCCACTCAGGTCTGCCCTGTCCTTAGCAGGAAGGTGTGAGCAAACTCTGCTCCTGTTCTCAGTTACCCAAAAGCTCTGTTAGCAGGGTTGTGCCCATGCTAATGTCTCGTGTCTCTCAGCAGGATGTGGAGCTCAGGCATTGCCCTATCAAAAGATGTATCATTTTTACTCATCTCAGAGCAGTTCATGCCAGTCTGTGAGATAGCATGTAAACAATCCTTTAGCCTGATTAACTGTGAGAAGCACCAGGCAAAATTCAGTTTCCCAGGCCAAACTCTAGCCTAAATGCAATGGCAAGCCTGTTCCTGAAAAGCTGGAACCTCTTTTGTGGAGACTAAAAACTGTCCCACTTCCTTATAGTAAAATGTTATAAAATCCTTGCTTGAGTATATTTCATATGAGCAGACCTTTTGTTCTTTTAATTTGCTTTCTTTTTATAAGCTTCTTATATTCTCATATGTCCTTGTCCTAATTTGTTTGAAAGGCCTTTTTGAGTCCAGAGTGGCAGAAGCTCCAGTGCAGCATTCCCAGAGGAGCCCTTCCATGGGAAGCAGTGCTTTGGTTCCTTTCAGGTGCCAGACCTTCTTTGCCCAGGTGAATCAATCACTGGAGAAAGACAGCCTGACCATCAGATCAGTCTTTTGTGGGCAGAGACCCCACAGTACCACCCACCTGCTGGCTGGGAGATCCACACATCTCCCAAAGCTTCCAAAAGACAAAAGCATCACAGTGAGTATTTAGGTTTAGTTCTTAGGATGAGGAGATTTGTTTTTGTCATGTGAGAATGTTCTCTCCTTTGATCTTTCACAAAGGTTTTTTGCTGCAACAGAAATTATGCCTGTGTGGAATAATGGTTATGCATAAATAGAAGCTTAAGGACTCCACTTGGGAGCCCATGTTGTGCAGGACAGGGGACTTGGGGTATTTTTGCTCAGCACTTTTGACAGAGTGTTTTTGTATGTTAGATTTAATCTCTTCTAAATAAGCTTCTCAGCCAGCTCTGCTAGATAGCAAAAAAAGAAAAAAGAATCTTCTTTTACAGATACTGAAAGCAAGAGAAAGTTTAGGCAGTCATCTGAGGCCCACAGCAGAGAGTGCATGTTAGGGCAGGGGTGGTCTTCTGATCCTTAGGCTGGTACTTTACCTGCTGGAAAACATCATTTGTTCACCTCCCACTTACAAAACTCCTTTGATTCTTTCTTTGATCTCTCCTTGTGTGTGTCATTAAACACACCCACAAGGTACATTTTTTTGCTAAGAATAGTGATACACTGGAGAACAAAGCTGTTTACAGCCCCTGGGAAGCTGTACAGATCAATGTGTTAAGAGAAACCAGTCAAAATGCAGTGTAAGACTGGCAGGAACATTATTTCAAAGTCCTGTAGTGTTTTCCAGCTTGTGGTATTCAAGTTGTCCCCAGGAAAGCCTTGGAAGAAGACATTCTGTTTGCAGAGGAGCAGCTGATAGCAGGAACATGCTAAATGCACTTGGGAATAGGAGGAAGAAGGATGAATTTGACAGAGGAAATATTTTGGGGGAACTCTGTTCTAGATCCACACAGCTCTAGCAGTGAAAACTGGAATGCATGTCTAAAGGTTTGGTGCTGTTTACTTGCACTTCCCTCATAAAGGGCACTGTAAGGAGTACAAAAACAAATAAATATTTCACTATGGCTGTGAAAAGAGGCCTTGTAGGTGCTCCTTCATCTCTGTACATGGCACAGTGCATTTAAAAACACAAATCAGCAGCACTACAGCACTGAAATGAAGCTACTGCTGAAGAAACACAAAGACTGCTTGAGCATGGGTAGAAATCTGACAACAAAAGGTGAAGAGTTGGAACACCTGCAGAGAACTCAGGAATGTTTTGGGTTTGGCCAGATGGGGGCAGGTATTTCTCTTGCTAATAAAATCTAGTAAGGAATTTATAATGTTTTATGGTCAGAACCTGGATTTTCCTTCCAATCCAGAAGCTGACCCAAAAACTGGGGAGTTTTAAGCATTGGCTCAACACCAGAACAGCACAGCCTACTGTCCTTTGGAGAACTCTTAAGACTGGATTTTCAGGCACCTGTTTGTTGATTAAGCCTAATGTTTTCTACAGGTTTTAGCATCATCCTCAGTATTTTCATGGATGGGAATCAACACCACAGTATTTGTGAGCCTTTGTAGTTTCTAGGCCTCAGGAGTGGCATTAAAACTGGGCTGTTCTGGTTTTGTGCGCTTACAGTGCGCATTAGAAAAATATACTGCTGGGACTAAGGGTTCAGTTTGCTTTTTTTTCTTGTAGAAGTCAATCCTTAGTGGTGCATCTCAGAAGAGGTGGAAGGAGCTGGACTTCAGCAGAGCCAAGACTGAGCACAGAAGGTGGCAAGAAGAACAGAGGCAGCTGAAGAGGCACCAGCAGCAAGAGGCAGATGGCACCCAGCGCCAGCTGCGCAGGGACAGCCAGAGGTGATGCTGGGAACTGACTGCTTTTTGTGCTAAAGGTTGGAAGGTTGGTAACATCTGCTCCCTGCTGCTCTCCTTCAGTCCCTGCACATCCCACCTTGTGCTTTTTGCTGGGCTCTGCAGAGGGGTCGCAGTGGTTCCCTCCTGGAATGAAATTGGTGCTGGAGGTGTGAGTGAGTGGGTACACAGCATTATCTCCAAGGGCAAATTCCCTTCACTCCTGCTCTCAGACCAAAAGTGCTGACATCAGGCACCAGCCCATTTGGGGCTTTTGCTACCTCTGTTCTGGACACAGGTTTAATCCTCATAACCTAACAAAGAGTCCTGGAATGTTAAATGAACACAGATTGCCAAAATATCTGCTTTGTGTCTTATGCACTGTCTTTCTTTTTTATTGCTCTTTCTTTATGAGAAATTTGAGAAATTTTGTTTTGGAAACAGGCAGCGATTGCGTCAGAGAACATTGCAAGGGCTGGAGAAACAGCTGGAGCACAAAGAGAGAGCTTTGCAGCGCATGGCACTGCTCCAGGCTGCTGGGGCTGAGAGGAGGAGGAAGGAATCCTGCTCTCGAGAGGAGGAGGACAGGAAGGCAAGGCAGAGGCTTCAGTTCTTAAAGACACGGCGTTTGCAGAGAGAGGAGTTGCAGGCAGAAAGCAACAAAAGGAGCTGTGAACAAGAGAAAGAAAGGCTGGTAGGGGCAGTTCCAGAATTTATTTTCTTCTTCTGCCATGTTTCCAGCAGTGGAAGTATATATACAGATATCTGGAGTATTTGTATATTTCACCTGTTTTACATCCAGTATAACTGTATCATTTAGAGATAAAAAAGGGTAACCTTTTTTTTGGCATGTGTATAAAGATGAAAAGTGGAAACTAAAATTCCTTATTTCTGCCACAAAAGCAGTCTTTCTGCGTGCTAGAAATGAATTTCCATAGATTATATCCATTTCTGTGATCCTAGTGAGGATCATAGTACTGTAGGATGATTTGGATTGTGTTCTTCCAGTCCCAGCCCCCCTGCCATGGGCAGGGACACCTTCCACTAGACCAGACTGCTCAGAGCCCCCTGTCCAACCTGCCAGGGATGGGGCATCCACAGCTTCTCTGGGCAACCTGTGCCAGTGCCTCTCCACCCCCACAGGAAAGAATTAATTACTAATATCTAATCTAAACCTACTCTTTTTCAGTTTAAAGCCATTCCCCCTTGTCCCATCACTCCACACCCTTGTAAAAAGTCCCTCTCCAGCTCTTGTAGCCCCTTTAGGCAATGGAAGGTGCTCTAAAATCTCCACAGAGCCTTCCCTTCTCCAGGCTGAACAAGCCCAGCTCTCAGCTGGCTCCATAGCAGAGGTGCTCCAGCCCTCTGAACATCTTTGTGATCCTCCTCTGGACTCACTCCAGCGGATCCATGTCCATGCTGGGGGCCCCAGAGCTGGACAGAGATGAAGAGTGAGGATGAAATTTGGCATGAAGGCTGACTGTACAGTTTTGAATGTCTTTATGTAGGAGTTGCTGAAGAGCAGAATGCAGTCACGGCAGGAAGTGCTGGAAAAAGAATCCCAGGAGCAGGACAAACAGCAAAACCAGCACCAGGCTGCCAAAGTGAGAGTGTTCCAGAGGAGAGAGAGTTCTCATCTGAAGATGGAAAAAGAAGGGCAGAAACTCCGTGCCCTCCAGCAGTACCTCAGGGAACAGAAGCTCCTGCTGCTCCGAGCATCCCTGCTCGAGTAAGGAAGCTGCACAGTGGGTGAGCAGGGCCTGGAGCAGTTCACAGACCTGCTGTGTGCTGTCACCTGTGAGTCAGTGTGCCAGAACAGAGTGGGACAGGTGGCATTTGGATTCCTGGAGAGGTCTCTAATCTCCCTGTCACTGCAGCCAGAGTGCACTTCCACTGCTCTGTCCTTCACCTGCCTTTCTTCCTGGGGTCACTGGCTTCCCCCTCCCCTGAGAGGGAGCAGCAGGGCACATCTAGAGGCACTTTCTGCATCAGAAAGGAGGAGTTTTTAGGGCATTGTACTGTGGGGAGTGGAGGTGCCAAAGGAGAGGAGGAGGTTAAGCTTGTCACATCCTGAAATTCTGCCTCTTCCTCACATCATCTGAGGTACAAAATTCCCTGTGGCTGTGCCACAGGAAATGCACTGATCAGCTCTGGGTAACCAGAAATTTCAGCCAGGTATTTAGGAAAGGAGAATGGACATAACACAATTTATTTGCTGAAACAGTCAGAGCTGTATGGAAATATCTTTATTTTACACAGAGTTATGCTAAAATTAATACAATGTATGTATATATATGGTCATATATATGATCAGCTCTGGGTAACCAGAAATTTCAGATGGGTATTTAAGGAAAGGAGAATGGACATAGCACAATTTATTTGCTGAAACAGTCAGAGCTATATGGAAATTTCTTTCTTTTACATAGAATTATGCTAAAATGAATACAATATTTGTGATACCTTGTTTCAAGTAATGCCTAGAACTAAACTAGATACAAAATTTAAACTTGGCCTGACATTCTGTGTACACTTAGGAACATGATACATATTTTCTGGCACATTATAAAAATTTATACCTCCTTCTAGAATATAGCAACAGTGATAATGGCAGTTTCTTTAAAAAAAAAAAATTAAGAAAACTTGTGAAAGAGAGCTGCTTTGAAATCCTGCCAAATCTGAATGGCCAGCAGTTTCCAAGCAGTAACTGTCAGACTGCATTCCTTCAGGGATAATAGAGAGGCTATGCCTTCAGCTTTTCCCTAAAAAGACAAAGTTAGGTCTCTCACCCAGATGTTTACAAATTACTCTGAGACCTTAATAGCTAAAATGGGTATTTTTAACCTTTAGGATCCATAATGTATGTGCATGAGCCATCCTGAGATTTTTGCTTAAAGGAAAAAAAAAAAAAAGGGAAAAGGAAAAATGAACTTAAATAGAAGGTGAAGGCTTTAACAAACAAAATGTCAGAGTTAGAGCCTGAAAAAAGTGTAACTTGCTTCAGATTATGGAAACTACATGTGAGGCACAGTTTTGCATTTTAGACATGAATTCCCATCATTTGGAACAGTTTCCACTCTGTCGAGTGTCTGGGAAAGTTGGCTGGAATTTGCTCAGCAGGAACATGGATGGTTGTGCCCCAGAGCTGGCACACACTCTGCTGAGGGAACGTGGGTGCTGGTGGCACTTGGAGATTTTCTTCAGGGTAATGTTTGGGGGGTTGCTTGCTTCTCTTCTTGTTTGAGTTCTCTTTTACATAAATCTTGTGCTGGTTAGGACGATGGTCTGCCTGCTTATGACTCTAATTAGACTTAAAGAAACAAGCCTAAAACTTACAAGGTGTTAAACTCTGCTCCTGCTTTTATCCTTATGCACTTGGAAATGGAATATGCAGTGATTAAAGGAAAGTACATGAAATATACTGAGCTGAATCTAAACTTATTTTTCAGACTTCATTTATATGCTATTAATCTATGCTTTATAATCACCATAAAACAGCAGATTGTCTGCTTATGCACTTTCTCTTCATTGCTTAACCACCTGAGAACAGACTACTGCAGAGACCCTGCTCTACTGCTATTTCACACAGGGTAGGTCTGGGAATATATTCAGTACCACATTATTTCCAATCATTCATAGACTGTATTTCTCACTATTAAAATGCAGCCATAAAATCATTTTAATACTGCTATTAAAATAATTGATGATAAATGCCACGTGTAATCCAGCTCTTCTGCTAGCTTTATTTGATTTTAAACATTCACAGTGTGGTTTTGATCCATCAGGAAAATGCTTGGACTCTGGTTTGAAACCTGCTGGAAAAAAAAACCCTAAGTATCCCTAAGTATCTGCATATCAGTTAAGGTTGTGAGTGGAGTGGAACCAGGGGAGCACCAGGGAGGGTAGTAGAGAAAATCACACAGAGCAGAAAAAAAATAAACCTCTTCAGTTTCAGAAAGAAAAATTAAGACCAGGACATATATTCCCAGAAGTTGTTTTTTATTATGGAATTAGTTTTTTCTGCCTAGGTAAATATTTTATTATGCTGTTTATAATCCAAACTCCTATCATAATGTACTAGAGTACAGAAGTTTGAAAAAAAATTTAAATGGTCTGGTTTTGTAATCCAAAATGACTAAGAGCAGACCATTACATGCAGGATGTTAGGACACTTCTACAATAAAAGTAGAAGTTAAAAGTATAAAAGACAAACAGGTTTATTGGCTTTTTTCAGCCTGAATGTGTTGCTTAGGTGATGCTAGCACATAATTTCTCATACCACAGTGCAGGTAAGTCAGTAAATTAAATATTTAACCTGATATATTTTAAAACAGACTTGATCAATTAACAACATCTTTCTGAAGATGTTTTTAAAAACTACCAGAGCATATTAGCTCTTAGACCTGTGCAATGAGTGGGAAATGTCCAATTGTGCAAATTCTTCCTGCTTTCTGGAACAGACCTTCTGATCGTCCCGTGCCTGGTGCTTGGCTGAAATGACTGAAGGCAGCATTAGTGGAGAGCAGCCACTGTGCACCTCATCTCTGGGGTACCCGTGACTTCTCACCTTCAGCTTCCTCTGTGGCAGCTCCCAGGCAGCACAGGTAACCCCCCACAGGGAGAAGGCAGCAGGCACAGGAGTCTATTTGAGGGCAGAAGCTGCAGTTTTGATGAGCAGTGGCTTAGCTGCCTCCAGGATGTCCAGTTCAGGGTCCAGTGAACGTCCCAGTCCTTCCAGAACCATGATGGCAAAGATGATGGAAGCAAAATTGCTCTCGAGCTTCACCTGGAACCACAACAGAGTGAATGGACTCAGTGGATATTATCTTCTTCTGTACCCCCTCAACCAAGGTACCAGCTCTGCCTAAGCTGGGAGGGAAGGGAAGAGGCTGGGGAGGGCATTTGCACACCTGAAACTATAATGCAACTCCACCAGTTGGACTGTGCAGCCCTGTGGCTGACAACCCCCGTTCAAGCCACCACAGGTCTTTTGATTTCCAAAGTTGTTTGCAGCTGTGGAAATTTGTCCCCCAAATAATCAGTTATAAGGAGGTTTCTATAGTCTAAGGGACTATAAAAAAGGTAGGAAAAACTATGTGTTACAAAAATATTCCTTTTAGTAGACAGTATCAGCCATTAAATGAAGTATTGAGCCAAAAAAAAAAAAAAGCCAAACACTCCCCCCCCCAAAAAAAAACCAAACCAAACCCAAAACAGAAATTGGGCTTGGCAGAATGTGTATAAGACCTGAGAAACAGCATGCCTGCACCACTTGTATGCAATCCTGCTGTTCCTCTCCTAGCAGTTTGTTTCAAAAATCAGTCCCCCTCCTTGTTAGCCCCTCATGTTGCCAGTAGTTCTCCCTCCCCAGATAAACTTCCAGCTATTAAAGGGGACAGGGACAGGACCTCACCTTATGGGTCATCAGTAGTTTGAAGACACTGGAGAGGAGGTTTCCCACCTGAAGCTGTAATACGCAAGGATAATTTTAACAGCTGATCAAAAAACCTTTTTGTTTCAGTTTTCAGTGCCAAGTTGCACTGAATTGCAGGTAAGTGGGACTGTGACATGGTGCACTTGCCTTGCCCAGGGCAATGGTGTTCCCCCGGACCCTGGTCACAAGCTCTGCCATCTCAGCCTTGAAGCGCTCGATGTCCTGGCACTGGTTGGCACGGGCGTGGTGGAGGATCAGCTCTGCCACCCTCTCCCCCTGAGAAACAAGAACAGCACAACCAGAACCTGATCACTGGTGACTTGCAATCAGATGCTTGCAGTTCTTGCTTTTAGTAGTTGAGAAGTGCCCCTGGCAGCACAGGATGGGCCTGGATACAGGCATGGATTAGCATCGCTTCTTTAGCATGCTTCAGCAGACCAAGACAAAATGTGCCCCTCTTGAGCTGTGTTAGTGAGCCCTTCACCCTGCAGCAACAGGCAAGTAGGAGCACAATGCTTGTTCCCAGAATGAACAGGAGACACCAGCACTGGGTTCTCTAGTCCATCTGACAGTGAGTTTCAAGTGGGGAAGAGGATAACGTAGTTCCCCTCACATGGAGGAGCCTAGCAGAGGTCAGACCCCTCCACACACACCTGTTTTCCTTCCTCTCCTCTATAGATGCTGACACAACAGCAAAACGGAGGAAGGCATATGGGCCTTCCAGCAGCAAGGCTGCAGAGAGGAACATGTGGGGCAGATCAAGATGTTAACCCATTCCCTCCTCTTCTGTAACAAAACGTGACAGATTCTGCAACAGTGGCTCCCAGGAAGTCCTAACTTGCAGCAGAAGTATTCCTAACCACGAAGGGGCAGCCAATACTTCCCATTTAGAACCTTCTGGTTCCTGGGGCCCAGAAATTGCTCCACTCTGGCAGCCTCCTTGCTGCAGCTGAACAACTTGTCCTTGCGTTTGGGGATAAGATGCTAGCAAGGCTCCTTACCCCTCTTGGCATTTCAAGGGGAAATAGAAAACTCTCACTTTGGCCATTGCATTCCAGAGCTACCTCCCTTCCCCAGGCAGCCCCATGCCAGAGAGGGGCCTCACCTGTCCCTGGACCACAGCCGTGAACACGGCGCGGAAGTTCTGCATGTCGGCGCTCTGCAGCTCCGCCACGATCCCTGCGTCCAGCAGCACCAGGCGCAGCTGCCGCAGGGCTGGCTGCACCTCTGGCACCGGGGTGTCACCCAGCCCTGGCACCGGGGTGTCACCCAGCCCTGGCACCGGGGTGTCACCCAGCCCTGGCCGCGCCGTGCCCTGAACCAGGATGTTCCCGGGGTGCAGGTCGGCGTGGACGAAGTTGTCGACGAAGATCTGGAGGACAGGTAAGTGTGAGAGCAGCTCGTTCCAAGCAAACCTGGTGACACAAAAAACCCCCAGGCAAACGGCAAAGGGTTGTTTGTGGTCTGTTCTCTGTCATTACCAGTGATGGGACATCACCCTGGGCAGCACCACAGCTGGTGGCTTCTGCTGGAGACCAGCTCGGGCACTCGGGAAGTCAGCAGGGCTGTGTGAAGTGATCCAGTGTTTGCTAGAGGTCAGGTAGGACAGCCAGGAGTCCCAGCAGGGAATGGCAGTGCCCTTTGGCAATTAGCCCTAAACTGGGGCACACTGGTGGGCCTTAGCAAAGAGTGATGCAGTAAGAACAGGCTGTTTGTATTACAGTGACAATGGTTACAGTGAATGGTTACGTTTGTCTAGTGCAACCAACCCACATTACAACTCCTTTGAAAAGTAAGGAAAGCAAGAGAAGAGGAAATAAACCTGTGTAGCTCTTCTCTGACTTTGCTAGCAGTTAGCACCAAAAAGGACTGGCAAGAGGACAAGAACCAAACAGTACTTCCCCTGCCCCAAACCTCCTGGTGACCTGGGACTACAGGACTTCCTGCCTCAAGGAGATTATCTTTGTATTTCATGGATTTCTCCTATGAATTTGCTCAACTGCCATGTAAATAATTAGAGCTGTGTGAAAAAATATGGTTTTGGTGTTGCCTGAAAAAAATTTCTTCTGCCAATTTTATGTCCTCCTTATTGAGAAACCCTACACAATAGATCCATATTCATTCTCGTGCACTCATGACTGCATAATCTCTGACATAAGCTACTCATCTTTCTGCTTTCCAGAGTTAAGAGTCCAAATTATTTCACCATTCTGGTATGGAAGCTGTTCCACACAAGTAATCTTCCTATCTGCCTTCCTCTGCACCTCTTCTAGTTCTGCTACAGCCCTTGAAATGGAGGGTCCTGGGCATCAAGGGACAAGAACTGCAGAGTACTCCAGAAAGAGGTATTTGTTTTACTTACAGACATAAAGTTGTTTCTTTGCTCTTTAATTCTTTCCCATTCCTAAAATTTGAAACCAATCTTAGCATAAAACTATTCTGGTTCCAGCATTGCTTTTCTGAGTAGTAAAAGCTATTTCAGAGCCTGTCATACTACCTGGAGCCAGAACTGGAGGTTCACTATTGCCCCAGCACAATGCTGCAGTTAGCAGCAGCATTTCATCTGACATGCACTGCCCACACACTCAGTACTGTCAGGAGCTTTTGCAACTCTTCCCTGCTGGTTCTCACAGCCCCTCACAAGACACTTGTATCACCCTCTCAACACTCCTTTCCAGATTATTTCAGCCACAGAAGAGCTAGATAGCCAGAAGCTGAACCTGGCCAGGTTTGTTCTCTTTACTCCAGATTTAGTTCTCCCTAAGAAAAAGGCAGTTTTAGAGGAGTTGATAAATTAAGAAATCAGCTCATTGTTTTCCCTCTGAGTCATATGCACAATCTCTGCAGAGCACATGACATTTGCTAATAATGTTGCACTTTAAGGTACTTGGCTAATAGGTGAATATTCATCAAATTGATTAGTGGGTGTTCTAAGCAAAGGCTGACCAAGGTGCACAGGCCAGTCCTACTGTGTGCAGGCAGATGTCCCCTCTGCAGTGGCAGAGCTTGTGTCAGAGCCTAAGCAGGGCCGAGTCCAGCCCAGGCTTTACCCAGACCAGGTACAGCTAGGGAGCAAATGGTTTCTCTCTTTAGCCACATTGCCTTATTATCCAAACTGAATTGCTTCTGCAGGAAAACAACCTTCTCTTGCATCCCCAGCCAGGTGCCTACCATCTTTAGCAGCATGTCCATGCCCATCCTGGCCAGCCTCTGCCGCAGCTCTGTGCCCATCTCCACGTGCAGGTAGCGTGAAATGGGCTCACTCTCCTGAAACAGAGACAGAGCTGGAGTCAAACACCCCCTGCATCCCACCTTCAAACACACCTTTTCTTGGGTGCCAGGAGTGGAGGGAAGGTGATGATAATACTCTAGAAAGGACTTGGCAGAAAGAGCCTGTACCTAGTGTGATGGAGAACATGACAGAACCGAGGGTTTGTTGGCTTGGGAAGACACGGTATTCCAGGGACAGAAACACCCTTGCCAGGGTCACACGCAGGAAAACTAAGCCTGAGAGTAGCTTTGATCTGGGACTCCAACATCCACAAGGGAAGTGAGGCAAGGATCAGAAAGTGTCAGGCTGCTGAGCTCCTTGCTTTGACCCAGCACAGAGGAGAGGTGAAACGTGGTGTTGGTTTGCAAAGCACAGGGTGGCTGCACCCACTGCTGGTCTGCTTGCTTTCAGGCCAAGTGTTCACTTCTATACAGAGTTGTCTGCTACCTGTCTTCAGGATGCAGATGTTTGCAAACAAAACAGTGGAAGAGACACTAAGGAAGGACATCAATCTCCTTAAGCAAATAAGAAAAAAAGCATCCTTCTGCCTCTGATTTCTCCTTCTCAAAAAGAAACACCTCCTAGCCATGGTCTCCTTGGGGCTTTCTCACTGCTACCATCAACCCCACGCCCTGCAATTCTTACCTCAAATGTTTCCACTAGAACATCTGCTGTTACCAAGGGCCAAAGGGGAGTTGGAAACTTCACAAAATCGACATCTAGGAAATTCTGTCGGAAGCGCTCCAGATTCCTGGCTTCGTAGCGTAAGTCAATCTCCAGGGACAAATAGAAAAGCAGATTGGAAATGAGAATCAACTAGGATTAGATCATCAGGATCCGGTGTGAATTGCAATACTCAATACCAACAAAACAAGTCAGAAAGGCAGAATGGAAGCAAAGTAAGAGTGTTGCTTTTTACAGGCTCATAGCCTCCCTGATGGAAGAGGAGCAGACTGGGTAATGGATGGTGCACAGCCAGGTCCAACCTTTGAAATATGGGTGCCTTACTAGAGGCACAGTGTCTCAAAATAGACCAGGACCACGTTATATTCAAAAATACAAGAAGATCCTGAACTGAATCCTATCCTGAATGGAAGCTTGCTGTCTAAACAGCAAGGCAGGCAGACAGGATAGAAGAACTGCAGCCACAGCCTCACTTGACAGAGAGGCAGCTGTAGCAGGAAGAAATTTAATGTCATTCCTACAAAATAATCCACTATGCCAAGTCCAGGCCCTGGTTCTTCAGTGATCCAGTGTCTTGACCCAAGGGCATCTCTCATACTGTCTGCTACTGCTCAAGGAGGCAGGATAACCTTGCCTCTCCTCCCTTGTCTGGCAGTGGGGAATATCCCAGGAATATTCATTCAAAGGGAAAAAGCTACAATGAGCCTATCAGATGTTCTCCTAACTCTCAGTCTTCTGCACATCACCCAAGCTCTGCCAAACTGGTACAAATAATCTTGAGTCACATCTGACCACAGTAACAGTTCCCAGCATGCATTTACTGTGCAGAGATTTTGGAATTGTAGAGAACAATTAAGCTTGTTACAGACTTCAGACTCTGCAATGTAGACACAAAAATTAAATTAGCAGATAATGGCTCATTTCATAGAAACATAAGCCTAATTAAGCTGCAGTGAGATCTTTGTAAGTTTGATAGTAGCAATGTTCCAGGACTGCATCTCTAGAAGACATTAGTAAATCAGGATGTTTTCAGATCTGTTTGCAAAATTTTACTGACACTGTGAGTCTGATGATAATACAGAGTAGAATGTGTTATTAACGTCTGTGAAACCATTATCTATGCCTATATATATCAGTGTTAACAAACATGACTAGTGAGTACAGACTGCAAACATATATGTAGAATTATAGAAAAAACCCACATGCCTGAGTACTTGCTTGGAGAGATTCTTTCCTAAGGAGAGGTGTCTCACTAGTGTTCACCTTTCACAATGCTGCAAAAAGAACTCTGACTATGGCTAGCTAGCTGTCCAGGCTGTCCACTAGAAAATACATTCAAAGTCTAAACATTGTTTCCAAAGTCTAAAAAATAATTTTAGATCTAATAAAGACTGTTTTTTCATTGTTTTGCTACTTTGTGAGCGTGTAAGCTTTCCTACAGAAATGTTATGTGATTTGATTAGACTAAAGAACAGAACTAAAGAACAAGTCAGCCTTCATCGAACCATTTTAAATGTAGTGGTGTGAACAGAGTTAGAGGCAGCCAGAGCAAGAGAAAGGGCAGTTTTGTTTAGCTGGGGACCATGGCCTGGCACATACCTGCTGCATCATAAGCTTCTCAAACTCCTCCACAATCTCTGTCAAACTGAGCCACTTGAAGCCAGGGAGGAGTCCAATGATGCGGCTGCCCATCTTCATGAGAAACAGATCCATCTGGACTTGGTGGACCAGCCCAGGGTGCAGGACCTGCACAAGAACGAGCAGTGGCAACATCAACCCCCCCAGACACTCCATTGCAATGAGTCCAGGTGATACATTTCAAATATACAGAACCCAGCTTATGAGGATAGGAGGGAACCAGCTTCCTTGGCTAGTCCTCAGAAGAATTCCCATTTTGCCATTGATTAGGTCATAGAGAAACATTTTATCATTGTCAAAGTCAGTGTATCAGTGCTGGAGGCTACAGTCTCACCCAAAGATATTTTACACCACTTTCAGTCTTGCCCTGTCCCTTAGTAGTATTTGAAGCTGCTCAAATATAAGGTTTCTTTAAATAAACTTTGCTGGAACACACTTTTATGTTTCAGATTTCTTCATGTGAGCAAAGAAGGAGGTTTGCTGTCTGGAAGGTGCAAGCAACCTTAATACTAATTCTTTTAATGCAAATTGGGCCCTTTGAGGCATTCCTAGTACCCACACGCCACACCACATCTTGAGGTCCATTTGGCAAGAGCGGGGGATTGTGGCTGGCTGGAACAAAAGCACTGAGCAAGGACACCAGGAGAGACAGCATCCCTCCTTGTTCCACCTGGCCCTGGCCAGCTACTCCTCTCCACGGGATGGACCTCATCCAGCACGCTCCACGTTCATACCTCTACCATTTCGGCACATGACTTACTTTAATGGCTACAGGCACGAGATGTCTGGCTGATGACGGATCTGCATTCGGGAGTGGCTTGGCCCTCTGCTCCATAAGGGACATCCTACTCCTGGAACTTCCCTGGGAGCAGTCTGCAGAACTCGGTTCCTCCCTGCTCCTCTCATCCCGTATCTCCTTACTCTTCCTCCTTCTCAGCCACCCGAGGAGGCCTCTAAAGCCTGACACTTCCCACGCTTCAAAGGCGGACCTGAGCTCCGAGTTCTGCTCCAGCTCCTTGGCCCGGGAGCCACCGATGGCAGCCAGGTCAGCATAGGCTTTATACACCTGGGCAACGCAGCCCGAGCCCACCGGCTCCCGGCTCGGGAACTTGAGCATGCCCATCCAGTCCTCACCGAAGGCCTTCCTCAAGAGCTCGTCGGTGTGGCCCCAGGGGTGCGGGCTCACCTCGACGTGCAGCTTGGAAAACTCATCACAGAAGGCCTCCGAGAAGAGGTCCCTGCGGGTGCTGGCCCACTGGCCCAGCTTGACACACGTGGGGCCGGCGGCCTCGGCCGCCCTGCGCAGCAGCCGCAGCCAGCGGGCGCCCAAGCCGGGCCACAGCCGGCCCAGCGGGTAGAGCAGCAGCAGCGGCCCGAAGCGCAGCAGGAGCCCGCAGGCGCGCACACCCAGCCGCAGCACCAGCCACAAGCGCCGCAGCAGCCCCCGGGGCGGCCGCTCCGCGCCGCGCTCCGCCGCCCACGCCGGGCCGCGCTGCCCCGGCCTCTCCTTCCAGCCGGTCCCGGCGGGCACGGCCGCGGGCACGGCCAAGGCCACGGCGGTCCAGCGGCCGGCGCGCAGCCCGGAGCGCCCCGCGCCCGCCCGCCCGGGCAGCGCCGGCCGGAGCCGGAAGGCGGCGGCGCGCGCGAGCACCGGGAGCGGGAGCAGCCGCGCGGCGCCGCCGGCCACCATCGCGCGCGCTCCCGCCGCCACCGCGCGCGCCCCCGCCGGGGGCAGGGGGCGGGAGGGGGGCGCGCCCGGCCAATCAGCGCCCCGGAGCGCTGCTACGCCCCGCCCCTTAAAGGGCCAGCAGCGAGAGCCTGGCGGGAACGCGAGTGCCGCGGGGGAGGCGCGTGCCCGAGCTGTTCCCTCCGCACCGAGAGCGCCCCCTCGGGATCGGGCTGCCCTGGACGGGACAGGCGGGAAGGGGCCGCGCTTGGGACGGGGCCTTCACCCCTCCGTCAGTTCTGAATCATGGCAACATTGAATTTCCTGAGCTGGAAGGGACCCGTCGGGATGGTGGAGTCCAGCTCCCGGCCCTGCGCAGGTCACCCCAGGAGTCGCGCCACGAGAGCGTTGTCCCGACGCTTCTTGAGCTCTCTCGGGCTTGGTGCTGTGCCCACTGCCTTACGCAGCCCGTTCCAGTGTCTGACCAGCCCCTGGCTGGAGCACCTTTCCCTAATAACTCAGTCTCAGATCAAAGGATAGAAATCGTGTTGCAGGTTTGAGGCATTCCTGGCCAGGCGCTCTCCCCCGATGGCTCTGTGACCCCATCAGCTTCGGGAAGCCGTGCCAGTGACGGGTACTGGGGTGACAGCAAGTCAGGACTTTCTACGTTTCCCCGGAAATCTTTCCGTCTGCAACCAGAACGGTGGCTTTTCACTCAGCTCCGGTTTGCCCTGCTGACACCGGCAGCCCCCGTCCCCTCCCCCGGGCATCCCCCTTCCCCCTAGCGGGCAGCACAGCGCGCTCCATGCCCGGAGCGAGGGGCGGGCGCGGCTGCCTCGGCGGCGGGGCGGGACGGGACGGGACGGGGCGGGGCGGTGCTCCCGCCGGAGGGCGGCCGGGGCCGGGGCCGGGGCCGGTGGCGGCGGGGGGCGGGCGGGAGCCCCCAGCCGCGGGTCCGCAGCCGCCAGCCCGGCGCCGGGCGCCGCCGCCGTCATGCCAGGACACGGCCCCCCCGCTCCGCTGCCGCCACCGAGGAAGGTAGGGAGGCGCCGAGGGAACGCTAAGGCGATAGAGCAGCGGGCAGAGGTGCCGCTCCAAAAAACTCCCTAATTCCCTCTTCCCTTCCGCGCCCCGACTGGCTTTTCTTCATCCCGGCTGCAGAGAGGGAAAGAGGGGGCCGCCAGCCGAGTCCCCCCGCGCTCCCGCGCACCGGGAGCCGCTTTCCCGCCGGGACGGGGCGGCTGCTGCTCCCGCCGGGCGCGGGGGGCCGGGCCCGCTGCCGGAGCGGGGCTCGGCCGGGGGGTTCGGGGCCGCGGGGAGCGGGGCCGCTGCTGAAAAGCCGAGCAGAGCGGGTCGGGAGCAGCGGCAGCCCCGCCACCCAGCACGGGGCCCCTGAGTGAACTCAGCCCTGCCTCGGTCTCCGGCACAAAACAGAGGAGGAAACGCTAAGCGCATTCTTTGGGGGAAGCCCGGGGCCTGCCGGAGCAAACGGCCAGAGTTCTCGGTTCGGCAAAACCCCGAATCCCCGTGTGATATTAGCCCTGCACTTCTCTCTCTGCTCCGGATAGCCTGCTTTCCTCTGACTTTGCCTTCGGCTGGAAGGAGCGCTTGCAGTTGTGTGCAGCCTGTGCCTTATCAGGGTGGCATTTCTGACTCCCGGTGGGGATCGGTGGGAGTATTCACCTGTCCTGGGGAGTAAAACGCTTTCTTGCCTTCCCGCTCTTGTACCCAAGGATGATGGGCGCTAATGGACAGGCAGTTGGTAGAAGGGAATGTTGTTTGGGAAGGGAACAAGGAAGAAATTACAGCTGGCTGCTGCTGTGGTCCCAAGGTGTCAAATGCAAACTGGGAGGTAAAACCACGCCAGGTGTATTTGGGGCACTTTCAGAGGTTTTGGCTTTTTGAGTGTCCAGTAAGCATGTTTCTTGATGCTTGGTGCTGGAAAAGTGTTGGTCATGGAGGATTGAGGCTTTCTGACTGCTTGGATCTGCACTGGAGCCTCCTCATAGCTGCAGGGACTAAGTGCTAACATGGGCCCTTAATTCTGCTCTTTGCAAGAACACGTCTTGTTCCCAAGACAGGTCAGCAAGTTGTTCCTGACCCTGAGTTATTCCCAGCCACCTTTGCTCTTGCCATTTAAATAGTTGTTTAAGTTTGTTGCTTTTGGAGGAGAGCATCTCCAGCCTGGAGCTCAGCTGGGAGGATAGAGCTGACCAGAGGGATTTCCATGGGGCCTTTATTTGCTGCTGTGAGCGGAGCTGCTGGTGGTGGTGGTGGATTAAAAAGCTCTTTTCTGTGTTGGCTGCCACCTTACTGACCACTGGTTCTTGGTGTGCGGTAGTGAGGTCCAATAATGTGTACTGGGCCTGTTTTCTGAACCACCAAAAAGGGAGCTGCTACTGCATCCTGGCAGGGGAAAGGAATGCATTTCCTCCACCCTTGTGTTGTGCTCTGAATTGTTGTCTTTGGGGTAGTGTTTGTGGGCTTTGGTGCATGTCGGGTTTGAGGGCTTTTCTTTGGGTGTTGTTTGGGTTTTCAAAATAATCCAGGCAGTGTTTCAGCTTGTGAAAATGGATAACTACTACGTTGGGTCAGGCTTGGAAGCAACTGAGAACACTAAGTATGGAAATGAGAGGAAAGCCACAGGATTTCCCAGGGTAAAAAGGCGCCTTTTTGAGAAACGGAAGAGAAAGCACTGAAAACAAAGGGCGCTGGAGTGGCCAGGGATGCAAAAAGCAGAGGAAAGATTGATGGCTCTGCTGGGACCACTCTGCCTGCGTGGGTGAGAAGGTTGTGCTGAAGCCTGGGCTGGCCTTCGGCACGTCCGTGTCCTAGCAGTCCACGCAGAAGACCCTCCCTGCTCCTCAGCTCAGATCCCAAGTGCAGCATTCCTTGTAGAGCACAAGTGCATGTGGAGTGTCCCAAAGTGCTGCTTTCAGTACTGCCCCCAGCTCGCTGCCCTGGGCAAGCTTTTAGGACATTTTGTCTGCAAAGACAACTTCTGTGTGTGCTTTCTGTTCTCCAGAAACAAGAAGAACATTTAGATCCTTTGTCAGACACAATAGGCTAGTCTTTCTCCCGTGCCTGTTGTATTTACATGTTAGAAATGTTCATTTTGACATGAAGATAATAAATAAAGACCCCGTAAGCTGTGTTTTTCAGAGATGATCTAAATCCAGGAGTAGCTTTTCCAACGAGTTACTCTTAATATCAGCCATGACAACTAATTCATACAGACAGGACTTCAAATCTCTATTTTGCTGGGCACTCTGGGAGCACAGAAGCAAGCTCAATCCTTCCCCAAGTTTAAGAAATTTGCTGATGAAATCGTCACACAGCAGAGCCAATCTCTTAAAGGTGGAGAGATGCTGAGCATTTCAGAAGTGTCTGATGAGTGCCATGTTCTTTTGGATCCCCTGCATGCATCATTCAAAGCAGCTGGTCCTCCCTTCCTTTTGTAACACCTGACATTTATTTCCTGACTGGAGCTGTGTGGAAGCTGCTCCTTCCTACGTGGAGGCCAGACCAAGGGGAGAAAAGGCTGTGTAGTGCACCATTAAACCCATGGCAGGGGAGAAGAAGCTGTCCTAAACCCTTGCTGAAGCTGGTTAATTGTGATGATCTCAGGCCTGCAGAACTGGGTGCAAGCTCTTTAGGGAAGCGTTTTTCAGCGGAAGGATTTGAGTTCTAGTGGCTGATATGTCTGTTGGCAGGATCCCAAGAGCTGGCTGGAAGAGGCCTCTACTATGAAAGAAATGCTGAAATAGGACTTTTAATGCACTTGCATAGCAGTTCCTTTCAGGCTGAGAAGACTCTCCCGAGGGAAGGAGGGAGTGGGATGGAGCTGGAAAGAAATTTCTTGTTTCATTCAAGTCCTGACAGTAAATGAGGGATCCTGGCTTTGCTTCGATACAGCTCAAATAACATTGTGTCTGAGGTATCTGTGAGCACTGTTTCACAGCACAAAGGAGGAAAAGAAACAGTGTTTTCTTGACTGTAGCTCTGAAGTGGAGTAGAAAGGGCAACAGCAAGTTGATCTTGCTTATTTGGGATATATGGGATTTTTTTTTTCTGGTCTTCACCTTGGAGACGCTTTATCAGCTCCTGGAAGTTGAAGCAAAGGCTGAAATGTGAGGATATGCACGGCGTTTGGGGGTGGCTTCAGCCCAGGTTTTAGAGAAGATGCCCGTATGACTGAGCTCCCAGCTTCATGAAGGCTGTGCTTTTGAAATGTTGTTGGAATGGCTGTGCTACATTGAAATGTGGCTTCTGCAGGGACCTTGGGTGACCTTGAAGTGGGTGCCTAAGACAGTCCAGAGTCCCTGGGATCTCTGACCTCTGCGTCCTGGGCAGCCAAGGGCCGTGTCCTTTGGTGGAAGCTCAGCACAGAACGGGCTGAGGGTCAGTTCAAGGTTGATATAAAGCACTAAATAAATACTTAAGGCTATAGGCTGATCCTGTTCAAGATCTCTCCCAGCCTTTACATGGTTCACCACCCACCTGGGCCAAGGTGCTCTGTGTCTGTGGACATGGGGCTGATGAGATGAAAGCCATCATTCCCCAGGCCTTTCCTGAAAGCAGTGGATTCTTACCCACTGCTCATGTGAGTCTTCACCAGTTTATGTCTTTCAGTGAGCTGGGAACACCTTTGTGGCTCTGCCATCATGATGGTCCAGTCTGTGCTGTGCTGAGACAGCTCTGAGCAGCTCTGAACCCTGTCATGTGGTTCCAGACTGTCATCCTTGGAGCTGCTCACAGGGACTGACTGTGCCCTTGGGATAATCCTGGCATGATGGCTGGGGGGATCCTGTGCTGAAACCCCCTGAGTGTGTACTGCTCTGAGGTAAATACATTGCCTAAACATTTGCTGGGCAAATGTGGGGTGCTCTGTGTGTGCAACAAAAACCCCAAAAGGGGGCTCATGGGAAATCTTCCTTGCAAGAAGCTTGAAACACTGACTCCTTTCTTTAATGCAGATAACATGTATTGAGGACGTAATTTCTGTCTTTTTTAAAAACAGTACTATCCCATGGTAAAGCTGAAGGAAGTCAGGCAGAGGCTTGAAAGAGTAATGTCCTGCTGGAATGAATGCTGTGCGTGCTGGTATAATCTTCATTCTTTGCTTCAGTGCTTTTTCCCCTCCTCAGCTTAGGGAAACCAGCTGCAGCTGGCATACTGTTACTTTCAAGGATTTAGCAAAGTAGATGCAAGTGGTGATTTAAGCTCAGTTTTTACTGACTAAACTTGTTAGGAACTGGCACACCTCTGAGGCCTTCTTAGGGCAAGATTCTCATCCCAGTGCTGGGGCACTGCCAGTCAGGTTTGCTTGGGGTCTTCTGCAAAGGGTTTAATGGCTGGCACAAACAAGATTTTGGCTTGACTGTTACCTGAGTGTGCTGTTTGTTACACATGACCTTTGCTGAATGTGAGATGTGTCTGTGTCTGCCTTCTAACAAGCAGTTCCTTGGCTGGGGTAAAGGCTCAGGCTGCTCACTGGAGCAGGAGGGCTGGGAGGGAGATGTTTGCACTGCAGCCAAGCTGCCCTGTCCAGCCTGGGCAGGACTTGCTGCTCTCAGTCCCCCTGCCCTGCAGGCAGAGCTCTGGCTCAGCCCTGTGCTCCTGGGCTGGGAACTGGCAGTGTTTATGTGATGAAAGGCAGCAGAAGATGGCTTTTCCTGAGCTCTGCCTTTGCCCATACATGTGCTGGCCCAGGGCCAGGATGGAAACTCTGTCCTCATGAGCAGAGAGAGGGAGATGGGAGGAGCGAGAGATGAAGAGGGGCCCAGAAGCAGAGGGAGTTAAAATAAAAACACCAGCTCACAGAGAGAAAAGCCTGTAACAGATGGCCCTGGCCATCCCCTGGGCTCTTCATGCACTTGGCTCCACGTGCAGTGCTGACAAGATCTCATCCATAAGCATGAGTAAGGGGCCTGGACCATTTTGGGATGTGTGGTGGAAGATCAGAGTAAAAGGCAAAAGGAAGGAAGCCAGACAGGTAAGGCAGCTGTGGTTGAGCCCTCTCTGTGATGCCTGAAGTGGGCTCTGGGACTTGCTGCTCCAGGGGCTGCCGTGTGAGCCATTGTAGGAGCACTGCTTTGTTTTCAAGTGTGGCATCCTTCAGCTGAGGCCACTCTTGTAAAGACTGTAAAACAGCATGGCAAATGCTGGTGGAGGTTTGTTCCACTGCTCTCATTCCCTCTAGAATATGTACAGCAGAGAGCTGGTCATCTGAATGGAGCCTAGTTAAAGGTAGGTTCTGCCAGCAGGTGCTGGCAGCTGTAATTTCCAATGCCCATCTCCTCATCAGGCATCATGGTAAGTAATCAGATTGGCTGAACAGTTCAGCATGTGGGTTCTGACCTTGCTTGGAAAGGATATCTGTGCAGGAGACTGTGCCTGGCAGAAAAGCTGGTCTTGGAGAGCAACTCACAAAAGTTTTGCTCTGAGCTCATTTGACAATCTGGCCCAGACACTTAAAATGTCAAGAGCCGGTGATGGTCAGGGGCAGCTTGAGTGGGGAAAGGTGCCACCTCACTTGGAAGTGGTTGAAAGAGTTCTGGATGAGACCCTGCCAGACCTTGAGACTCCTGATCCTACAGATCCCAGAGAGCAGATGGCTCCTGGCCAAGTTCAGGCACATAAGTTGTGTTTCCAGAAATTACTGGGGACTCTGGCAACCCACTGGAGAGACTGTTTCAGGGAGCAAGACTTGCTGTTTCTTTGTAAGCAGAATAACTTTAAATGGCTAGATGCTCTGTGTTTTAATTAGATTTCCCTTTGGGAATAAAAGTGATGAACTGTTTCTGTGCTCCTGCTACATTTAAATACTCTGTACTGTGCCCCAGTCTGGTGAATCGTTTAGGCAGACATGTAGGTCAGGCACATGCTTCAATCCACCCATCCCAGTGCTTTGGCTCCCAGGGCAGTACATCATTCCTGCTCTGGGAACTTTGGAACTGCACTTCACGCAGTCTGCTTGAAGACAGTGATATGCTTTGAGCACAGACTTAAAATCAAGCATGTGCTTAGGTGTTCTCCTCATCCCACGTGGTCTCTCACTCGCCCACTGTATTCTGTAGAATCATTTTATATCAGCAGCGCCCTTGAACGTGGATTTTCCCTTCTTACCCTGCGAGGCCTCCTGCCAAGTGCTCACTGATAAGCCCTGTTGCTGTGAGCAGTTCAGGTGAGATGCAGTCACAGGCCTGGTATTTTGGAAGCATTGTGGATAGGCATGCATGTGTGAATGATTAAATCAACCCATCGGGGTGTCATCTGGAGAGGAACAAATGCTGAGCTTGCTCTGCAGGCGGGGGGGAGGATGAGATCCCCCTCTAGTTTGTGCTGAAAGCTTTTCCCCTCTGCAGATGTGCAGCTGCTGTAGCTCTCTGCCAAGAGGCGGCCGTGACTTTCCGAGCTGGGGAACGCGCGCACATCTGTTTGCAGGGAGAGCAGCACGGGGGCTCGGGGCTCCTGTCCCGGGGGACGGTGTTCTCGTGACAGATAGTGCTGACTGTCATGGAGGGAAATGGCAAATTTCACGGGACACGGAGAGGGCACTTCATAAATATGAGTTTGCTTGCCAGCGTCAGCCGAACGCCACCTTTCTAAATTAAAAAGGAAAGAGCTCCCAGAGACTTTTCAGACTATTGGAGATACCTCTTTAAAAACATTAGGGCCCTGCAGAAGATGTGTGTTTTCTACATACAAAAATAAAATGTGTTTCAGCTGCCAAGGATGCTGTGATCCCAAAGGCTTCATGGGGCTTTTGGGTAAGAGTTGAGTCTTGGGTTATCCAGAGCTCAGAGTGGCTTGCTAGCAAAGGGAAATTTACTAAAACTGAGAAGGAAGTCTCTGTATCAGCACATGTAACGCTTCAAAAATCAACATCTGGCCAAAACCAGACCCTGGAGCATCCTCCACAATCTACTGGTCCATGAGAGCTTTTTCCTTGAATTCAGAGAGTTTGGGATTAAGTAACTGAGAATCTGGTTTTCCCTGCCTTGACATGCTAGGCTGCATGTACAGCAATCCCTAGTCAAATGCTATGAGACTATTTGTTACTCAAGATATTGAGCTTTTTCCAGATGATGTCAGAAGCCCTGATCTATCTGGCTTTTGTTTCTCAGCTTTGTCAAACCCTGAGAGAAGCCTGGGAGGCTTCCTACTGGGAAACCAACACATGGTAACTGTTTTTGCATCAGATTTCTGTCTCTGTTCCCTGAGATTACTGTGAGTGACTCCACGTAGAGGTTTTGCCATGGTGTCACCTCTCACATAACAGCCCTGTGCCTGTGAAGGTGGTGAAGGATTCTGACAGCTATTGCTGCTTAGTCTGTGCTAAACCTTGCCCCATCAGTATCCTCTTGTTTGCACAGCAGGAAACTTTCCTTGTAGGATGATTTCGCTCACTCAAATTCAGTGGGAAACCAAGGGTTTTCCCCTGTTAAATTCATAAATTCCTCCACTAGTCAAAGACAATTTTGGGTATGTTTCAAGGAAAATTAGGTTCACCTCTAAAAGGCACAAATTTCATGAAATGTTGTCAGAATTTGATGAGGTGGGGTTTTTTTGGTTGCTTGTGTTTTTTTAATAACTTATTCTGACATGTAATATATTGCTTCAGTTCCACTTGCTTAATGTTTGTTTGTATGGGGTAAAACAATTTTTCTCATCCAAAGCAATCTGGAAACATTATCAGAAACAGAAACTTGGTGTTTTAGAGCAGGGAAGGACTTCAACTGACCAGCACCCACTGCAGGAATACAAATTCTATCTTTTTCTGTCCTTCAAACCAGCGTTCCCAGATGTCTAACCCAATCCCTCTTGCTATTCTTATGAATTTCATATGGCAGCCTTATTATTTATAATAATGATAAAATTAGAATTTTATCATTATTATAAATTTCATTATTATTACTCTTATTTTATTATTAATAGAATAAACTAGACTAGACTGAGTTTGGAAGGGACCCACAGGGATCATCTTGCCAAGGTGCCTGACCACTTCAGGGCAAAAGTTAAAGTATGTTTATAAGGCCATTGACCAAGTGCCTTTTACACACTGGCAGACATGGAACACTGTCCACCTCTAGGAAATCTGTTCCAGTGTTTGGCCACTCTCCTGGTAAAGAAATGCCTCCAAATGTCCAGTCTGAACCTCCCCTGCTGCAGCTTTGAACCATTCCCATGTGTACTGTCACTGGTAGCAGGGAGAAGGGCTGAGCATCTCCCTCTGCATCTCCCCTCCTCTGGAGCTGTAGAGAGCTTTGAGGGGTGCTTTATCTTTACTTCAGGCTCCTGATCAAGATCTGCTTTTTGAAAAATCAAGCCTGACCACTGAGTTTGTTTTCTCCCCTTCTCTGTCTCTTTCTCTGTCTCTTTCTCTGTCTCTTTCTCTGTCTCTTTCTCTGTCTCTTTCTCTGTCTCTTTCTCTGTCTCTTTCTCTGTCTCTTTCTCTGTCTCTTTCTCCGTCTCTTTCTCTGTCTCTTTCTCTGTCTCTTTCTCTGTCTCTTTCTCTGTCTCTTTCTCTGTCTCTTTCTCTGTCTCTCTGTCTCTCTGTCTCTCTGTCTCTCTCTCTCTCTCTTTCTCTCTTTCTCTCTTTCTCTCTTTCTCTCTTTCTCTTCTTTCTCTCTTTCTCTCTTTCTCTCTTTCTCTCTTTCTCTCTTTCTCTCTTTCTCTCTTTCTCTCTTTCTCTCTTTCTCTCTTTCTCTCTTTCTCTCTTTCTCTCTTTCTCTCTTTCTCTCTCTCTTTGTCTCTTTCTCTCTCTCTCTCTCTCTCTCTTTCTCTCTCTCTTTCTCTCTTTCTCTCTTTCTCTCTGTCTCTTTCTCTGTCTCTTTCTCTCTCTCTTTCTCTGTCGCTTTCTCTCTCTCTTTCTCTCTCTCTTTCTCTCTCTCTTTCTCTCTCTCTTTCTCTCTCTCTTTCTCTCTCTCTTTCTCTCTCTCTCTCTCTTTCTCTCTCTCTCTCTTTCTCTCTCTCTCTCTCTTTCACTGGGAACAGGTAATCACAAACCCATTCTTTTTTCCTGACACACTTCAGCAGATCAGCTGTTTCGCTGTCTCTGTTGCACATGTCACTTTTTCTTATTTAAACATGTCAACAGTGGGGTATTTTTAACGTAGGAGATTTTGGTATGATTTGTTGTGAATCCTTGAATGCAGAATTAAGCAGAACCATGTATAATGCACCTTTTGCTAGGCAGGGCCAGCATGCCTTGGTGGTGCAGTGCTGAAGCACAGTGAGAGGTGTGTGGCTGAGGTTCCCCAGGAGAGCAAGGTGATGGCACTGTCATTGCTCCATTAATTTAAGCTGAGCAATGACCTCAAAGTGAGGTTAGGAGTTTTTTTTATGCTTTGGAAGAAATTTTGTAGTATTGGTTTTTCAGTTTCATGATTGAATAAAAGAAAATTAGAACTAACTACTTGGAGAAAGGTGGCAGGGTAGCCCCATCTATTTTCTTCCCTCCTTTTTTCCCTTCAATAAAATAAATAGGAAGGAGAGAAAGCCTAAATAGTATTTCAGCTCCTTGTAAAGGGAGGGTTTAACACACACCCCCTCAATTTAGCTAAATTTTGGTAAGTAATGTCATTTCACAGCAAAGAACCTGACTCTTGTAAGCTTCCTTCAGATTACCTCAGATGTTTTCTTGAAAGTATCTCTCTGTTGGGTTTGGGGTTTTTTGAGGGCATACTGAATTTAGATCAAATTTGGCAAAAAATTTTAAAGTTAATCAGAAACCATAAGTAATTTACTCATCCAGCAGCACTGAAATCTGTTTGTGATTCATGCAAATTGAATTGCTGAGACCATGCAGCTGCATTTCAAGTATGTGAGTGCATCCTGACCAGATAAGTTATTTTCTGGAGCATTTCTGATCAGGTCAGAGAAACAGGCACTTTTGCACTGTGGTTCAGAGTTTGTGAGATGCTACTTCAGGAGGAGAGAGTACTTTTAGAGCACAAATCGCCTCTTGGGAGTATTCTTATTTTTATATGATAATTATATTTGCAAACACTGTGAATCTCTAATATTCTTTTTGCTTGGGAAGGCATATAAGCAAAGATAACTTCTTGCTGACCTATTTTCAGGGCTGAAATTTCTCCTGTGTCTTACTTTTCATTTTAATATGAATGCAGTGAACACACTTAGAAGATTTTTATTAAGTAGATGCTATGCAGTCTGAACATTTGAGTTATTACATGCTGAAGAGATGGGAAGAAGAATGCCTACTTGAATGCCGAACATTTTTCTTACCAACCAAGAAGTAAATCAAGTATAGCATTACTTAAGCTCTTCTTGTTCCTCTTCTAATAGAAGAAAATGTTTGGGGAATTTCCCCCTAAAAGATCAAGTTTAGGTTTAGTTTTCCAGTTTTGTCTGTAGGCATTCTCTTTTCAGTAAAGAAAATAGGGTTGTTATCAAATATCCATTGTATTCAACTGCAGATAACTGAGGCAGCATTGGGCAGCTTCTACCTTTTTATAAAAAATGTGGTTCTGGTGAGGAATCTAAAAAAATATAATCCAGAAGAGGGGAGATTTAGATTACATGTTAGGAGGAAGTTCCTTTTTGTGAGGCTGGTGAGGCACTGCAAGAGGATGCCCTGCCCCTGGATGTTGGGATGCCCCATCCCTGGAAGTGTTCAAGGCCAGGCTGGATGGGGCTTTAAGCGGCCTGATCTAGTGAAAGTTGTCCCTGTCCATGGCTGGGGGATTGGAACCAGATGATCCTTAAGGTTCCTTCCAACCCAAAGCCTTCTGTGATCGAGCTGGCCTGTTCATAGAGTATTTAACCTATGGAAAATGTGCATTTGCTGCAATGGCCGTCTTCTACAGAGAGAAAAAAGCCATTTACAGACAGACCTCTTTCCTGAGCCAGATCTTCAAAGCTGAGTGTGTACAGCTGATGCTTTTGGGACAGTGGGGGTGGGAATTTCACAGAGGAACTTGCAGATCATCAGGGTGTTCCACCAGGTGGGTCACTCCAATGCTGGCCCTTTACTGTAGGAGACCTCATCTCTTGCCCTGCAGGAAACCTTTCTATTCTTTAATCATCACATGAGAACCTGTAAGAGCCATCCCATCCCATCCTATCCTAAGAGGTTTCATGGACTTGAGCAGAGAGGGGCTGTGTTTCTGTAGGTACCTCTGTGTTGGGGCTGAGCAGAAAGGAGGGGAATGTGGAGGGGGGAACGGGGGCCACACCACAATCACTGCAGTCACCTTCAGTGCAGCTGGGATCTCCCTTGCATTGCCCTGGAAATGGCATCTTCATGAGCATTTGAGAGGAAAGGGGATGATGTTTATTGAATAGCTCAGGGGACAGGGCTTCTGCAAAGGGTTTAACTCCAGAAGATTCCTACTCTGATATTTTGTTCTGGGTCCTGTAAAATGTGCCCTTGTGAAACGCAGGCAGTGCTTTGTAGTAATGAGTTTTTCCTGTGCACAATAAACAGTATCAGGGCCCAGTCCAGCACAACATCCAAACATCTTGGGTGGAGTATGCCCTAGTGGTTACCCTGGAATACAAAACTTGGATGCACATTCTCTGGGTTGGAAGCTTGTGTTCAAATAGCTCTGCTTCAGTTGTGGGATAAGGGCTGATGGAGACAATTGCACATGGGTGCTCTGCTTTTGCTCCATTATCCAGCGGTGAGATGTATGTGAAAGAAAGTAAACAATGGAAATTAAAGTCCTTTTAGTATGTATTGGCTTTACCACATCCCTTGGAAGAGAGTAGTGAGCAATATGTGCTTGTTTGATAACTCTCCAGTTTCTAGGTTTTCTGCTGCAAGAAGCCCAAAGGAACACTTCAGCAAAGGAAAAAAACAAAACTCCCAAACAAATGCTTTCAGTATTTCTCACTTTTCTTTAGTAGTTGGTTGGTTGTTTAGTTTTTTATTTAGTTAATAATTAAATAGTTATACAACTATTAAATAACTATTACAATTAATAGTTAAATAACTTCAAGCTTTTCAAAAAATTGTATTCTGATCTCTGAAAGTGGAATTGACTTGGGAAGAAAATATTTTCCTTTTCTAATAGTGAAAATTTACAGCACTCATCAGTATTTGCCAAGGCAGCATTATTGGTGGATTCATGCCTTCCATGGAGCTGTTGAAGTTTCTTAGGCACTGCAGAATGACTAGGGACACAGACAGTAGAAATGTGTTGGGGATAGCATAATTATATGTCTTGATTTGGCAGCTATTTTTTACTGCTTCCTTGCTGATCAGTTGCAGGAAGGCAAAAAAGTATCACTTGGGGAGGAAAATGTCTAGTAATAATGTTTTGAAAGGTACTTTTTGTTGTTGTTTTCCACAGAGAAAATGAGAGTAGTTACTCACTTTTACAGTCATTCATGATCTGTTATCATAGGATAATCCAGATTTGGAGGGATTACAGGAGGCCTGTACTCCAGCCTCCTTCTCAAATAGGTTCAGGTCTGAGCTCAGATTGCTCAGGGCTTTGGTTGGGTCTTGAAAACCTCCAGTAATGGAGACAGCAGCGCTGCTCCAGAGCTCTGTTTTCCTCATGGTGAAAAGAGCTCTTTTATCCCCATAGTAGAAAAAAAAAGACTTTTCCTTATATCAAGTCTCCATGTTCCCTCTCATGTTGTCTCTCATCCCACCAAGAGAAAAACAGCCAAGGAATTTGCTTCAGGTCACACGCTGTGCTACACCAATGGTTTTGTTTTTATGAAAAAAAAAAAAGATTAAAAAGTCACAACAGAATGTGGAAACCAGTGTCATGTCTCTGAAAGGGACAGGGCACACAGGTGTCAGTTCAGATCTGACCTGGACATGCTTAGGTTTACAGCATCACCGTGTCAGTCCGTCCTGCAAGCTGCCAGATGTGAAGAAGCTCTTTAGACATATGTAGAGTAATTATTTCTTCTGGAAGTTCCCTTTTCAGGGCTGTGATCTGTTATCTGAGACATCTCCCACGTTAGCAAGCTCTGCCAGCTCTGTGGAGCTGGATCTGGCACGTGGAGAGCGGCAGAGTTTGCGTAGGTGCACGAAGGTGCAGAGAAATGTGCTCTTGATTTTCCCAGCCATACCTAGACCTGTCTCCTGTTGCAGTCAGCAAAAAAGGAATGTGTGCTTATAATTCTTTGAAAATGTTAGCTGCTTCTACAGTCACGGAATCATTTGGATTGGCAGAGACCTCCAAGATCACGGAGTCCAACCATCAACCTAAGGCAGCCAAGTCAGCCACCACACCATGTCCCTAAGAGCCACATGAATACAATGTGGAGCTAATTCACTCAAAGCTGGGACTTATTTGGGAGTTAAAATAAGGAGATGGAATTGCAAGTGTAAGTGCAAGCCTAGTAGGAATGTTTGTTTAAAAAAAAATCTGATCCTCGGTTGTGAAAATGGGTCTTAAACTTCAAAGTCATGTAGTCACTTTTGAATGTTTTGCCCTTCTCTATTTTATTTCTTTTTTTCCCTGGGGCTTTTTTACCACAAAAAATGGCAGAAGAATGTGCCACCAAGCCATCATGATATTTTACCAGCATTTTTGCCCGACAGTCCCAGGGGATCAGATCTTTGCCCCCTCTCTCACAGAGTTTTCTGATCAGAGGCTGTACTGGAGCCCGTGGGGCAGAATGCAGGGATGCCATGGATGGGTACCTGCAGCACGCTCCTCCTCATGCTCTGCCCTTTGCTGGCCTTCTGCTGGGGCTGGGGAGCCTTGCGAGGGCAAAGGCTCGTTCCTCGCTCTTTTGTGCTCAGGTTGCCAAATTCCTGGTTGTGGAGGGGATGCGGGCGGACAAGCAGCACAGCGGTGTGG
Organism: Fringilla coelebs; assembly: GCF_963513975.1. Classification (NCBI taxonomy): domain Eukaryota; kingdom Metazoa; phylum Chordata; class Aves; order Passeriformes; family Fringillidae; genus Fringilla; species Fringilla coelebs. The sequence continues at coordinate 59,406,790 of NC_140033.1, read as the reverse complement.
GTTGATTTTCTCTCAGTGTCGCTGTCCTGTCCGGGAGCCCGTGCTGGGAACCTTGTGCTGCTTTCCATGGCCCTGCGAACCCCCTCCTGTGCCCGGGATCGCCCTGCCGGGGAGAAGGTATCGACCCGCATGTGGAAGGGTGGAGGAGGAAGAGCGATTTTCCCCTGGGATTTGGGGGTTCTGGTAGGGCTTTTTTCCCCGCTTTTATTGGCCGTGAGTGCAATGACCGCTTAACCACAGGGACCGGGCCGGCTCCCTCCCCCACGCTTCCTCTCCCTGGCAAAGCAAATCGCTCAGGTTTCCTCCCAGCACGGGCGGATGGCGGCTCTCAGCTCCATTCCTCTCCATACAAAAGGAAAGGAAAAAGCGCTCCCTGCACGGGCAGATGGCCGACTGTTTCCTGGCAGCTCCGCTGCACTGTCCTTTTTCCCATTGTCCCGACACAAACACACGCACGCACACGCCCACCGAGAGCGGCTTTCCTTCTGGAAAAATAAATAAATGCAAGTTCTCTTTGCAGAGGTTTATTCCTCCTTGGAGCTGGGCGAGCTTCCTCCTCGTGCTGGCCAAATCCCGGGCAGCTCCCGTGCTGCCTGGCCCTGCTGTCTGCTCGGGAAGGCTGGGCGAGGGGATGATGTGCTGTGCTGAGGCCGGCAGGTTTCCATACAGAATAAGGGCTGCCGAAACAGGTTCTGCCTTTGGGATGGCCAAGATACGTGGGAGGGTTCGGGTAGGAGCAAAGAGGAGCTTGGAGGAGACAGAGGGAAGCAGGGTCTGCTGAACCCAAAAGCAATCTGTGGGTGACCCTTTTTGCTTGAGCTCAGAAGGTGATGCTTGATGGGGACAGGCTGAGGTGGGAGGTCATGGACTTGGGGTGGGTACAGGAAGGTCTCACAGAGAGTGCAGATGGTGCCCCAAGGTTGTGGTGATGGACTCTTCAGGAAGCTGTGTGCTAAATCCACACCAGGAGGGACGAGTCAGCATCCTGCAGGGTGAAGGCCACCGAAGGAGAGATTTGCTGAGGCTCCATTTGTCTCCCCGATGATAACTTATTTTGGAAGAAGTTGAGGTTCTTCTTTTTAATGCTCTCATTTCCTTTCTGAATGTGAGACAATTTGTCTTCCTGCCAGGAAACTCTTTGCCGAGTTGCTCCTCAAAGGGACCTCTTTGGGTCCCATTTATGTTAGAATAGCAGAGATTATCTCACCACATCAAAAATGAATTCCAGTGTGGTTCATGAGCTGAACACTATTTTTTTAGTGACAGGTTGTTTCCTATGCTGTCAAATGTTTGGGTTTCTTATAAGCATAAGAACCCTGAATTCTTTCCAAATCTTTTTACACTGGAAGTGATTTACTGGTGTAGTAGGACTGGTATGTTTGTAACACAGCACTCCAATCAAAGGAGAGAAAAGCATCTACACCTAGCTGCACTGGTAGAAATGAGTATTTGCCAATTTCTCTTTGACTTTGTTGGGACCTGAAGCCAGTTCCACTGCATCTGGTGGAATCCTGTCTGCCTGTGTGGCTGATAGATTATTCTGCTGGCAGATGTGTGCTTGTGTGAATCTGGTCTCTGTTTCTTTTGGTTTCATCTGTACTGGCCACAGTCATCTTCTCTGGGGGTTCTTTCAAAGCCAAACAAACCAGGTGTTGATCACCATCTCCACTGATGTAATCTGCAGGTAAGGGCACACCACCAGTGTCTTCTTCAGCCTTGACTTCAAGTAACTGAATTTTCATTTTTTAGGCTGCAAAGCAAAAGCAAATATAATCACCCCTTCAAAGGGGATGAGCCCCACTGTGTGCACACAAATGCTCACACAAGACCTTAAACACAGGGAGATGATGTAGTAACGCCAGGAACTGTCCCAGAAGGGGTGTCCTCTACTCCTGCCCTCACTTCCCAGAGTATTGGTTTCCTCATCTGGAATTTTTTTCAATCTTTTTTTCATTACTTCCTTGTAGAAAGCATTGCCTGAAACACATAATTCCATTAAGCATTGCAATCATTTTAGCAGCCAGATTGGAAAATACTGAATCATTCTCTTCCTTTCCATGTGAATTTTTTTCTTACTATTTGTTAACCTACCTGCAGGAGTTAAGACTCATCATGTCTCTAAGCAGTCATACAAACCATCCTTGCCATCAGGATGAGAAGCAGTATTTACCTTCTATGCATGCAGGACTAAATCTGTGACTGGGGGCAGTGAGTTAGAAAAAGAGTGTTTCTGGGTTTTTTGACAGGGTCGTGAAACATCCCACCACTAACCCTGAAAATGCTGTGTTTTTCAGCTGAGGGTGTGTCTGCCTGAAGGAAACTGAAGAAATGTTGAATACCCTTTGAGTTGTTTTTTTTTTCTGTCTGTTATGTGTTTAGAGGGAGGAACAAAGAGAAAATAAAACAATGGGAAATGTGGGACAAGCTTAAAAATAGTGGGTGCAACGAGCCCCACCTTTAACAGAAGACAATTCATATTGTGAGACCCTGTTTTTGATTACTGTCTTCAGGTCAAGATTTTATTTTTGTTTCAGTCTGCACTTTTCCGTGCTGAGCATTGCCTCTGGCTGAATTACTTTTGAAAGCCTTCAGCCAAAATGGTTCAGCTGTTTCAGCGTGGAGCCTGGGGAGAAAATTGTTGCTGCTTCCCCTGTGTTTGAAAAGAAAATCAGGCTTTTTTTGTGAAAACTTATCTTCTGCTTTGAAACAGAATCTGCTGTTTGGATCAGGATTTTTTCCTTTCCCATTCCTGAGTCATCTCTACCCTAACTTTTCCAGGGCTCTGTGAGAAGAAAGTTTCAGCTGGCACATGGTCAGCAGAGGTTTTTAGAGCTGCCTTGTTACCAGATGTGCTGTCCTCCCAGCTCCTGGTGTCAGGCAGGTGATGCTGGTGATATCCCTGTGGAGCTTGACCTACAGCTTTCAGCTAATGGTTGGTGGAGGGAAGTAATGGACAAGAGATAAAAGTTGTTTCTCAAGGGTCCATCTGCTTTTCTACAGAATAAGGGTAGTCTCAGGATGAAGATGAGACCTGGGGTAACCCCCTGATACTGCCCACAGCAGGTCCTGCTGGCTCCCTCTTCCCATTCCTGAGGGTTAACTTCTTTACAAGCAGAGTCTTGTTGCCAGCCCTGGTAGGGGGGATTGGAATTCAATGATTTTCAAGGCCCCTTCCAGCCCAAATCATTCTCTGATTCCTTCCATGTGTTTCAGTGCTCATTAGGTTTTCCCAGACAGGTGACTGATGTTGCTATCTGAGCAGAAAACTTTATGCTCCCCCCCCTTTTATTTCTTTGCTGGTTTAGGGAGCTGAACCAGGCAGCTTGTGAGCCCATCCTAGCTTGAAAAGGCTTGACAAGCATGGGAGCTGAAACAAAGCAAAAGCAAGAAGGCAGGAAAAAAGTAGGCACACCCTTAGTCAATGGCAGCCATCAGATGAGATTAGACACGTCTTTTACCAAGGGCAGGGATGGCACCACCCTGCTGGCAGCCAAGGGAGGAGCAGGGCAGGCCCTTGAACCATGGTAATCCTTTCAGTCAGGTTAAGGACATGTAAGCAGGCAGAGTTTGTTCTGTGTGCTTAGAGAAGGAGAAGGTCAGTAGGCCAAATTATATCCTAAAATTAAAGACATGTCCTAACACCCAGCACAGCTTTGCTGGACATGACCAGTTCCTGCAGTCCTGGCATTGCAGCCTTCTTCAAAGGCAGTGGTACCTCCATTTCACTTGGGGTTTTTGAAAATACAGTGTGTTTGGACACATGGGATTCTCCTGACCCCCTTGTAAACCCTGTGGTGTAAGATTTGATAGATCAAAGGGAAAAGTTAGGATGGAGTGGGGTGAGGGGAATAGGAGGCTGTGTGGGATCTGGCTCTAAAAGATTCTGTAGGAGCATGTCACTTCCCAGTCATTGGTCCTTTATCAATATGTTTTGCATAAGTTTACCCTGCTTTTTTCTCTTTAACTAGTGACTTGGCCCTGATTATCCACAATTATCTACAATTAGGATCCCATTATGAGTGTGATGAACTGAGCAATCCTGCTGTTGGTGTCCTCAGCCTTCACGAGATTCACGTGGCCAGGACAATCAGTGTCTGCTGAGAGGTCACCTTGCCCTAAGCTGACTGTGCCCAGCTCAGGATGGCAGAGAGGTCACCTTGCCCTAGGCTGACTGTGCCCAGCACAGGGTGGCAGAGAGGTCACCTTGCCCTAGGCTGACTGTGCCCAGCACAGGGTGGCAGAGTGGCTGAGGTGTGAAGGCACCTCTGGAGGTGGCAAGTACCACCCCATGCTGTGAGTGTGATCATGTAGAGCAGCTTGTTTGGGACATTGTCCAGTTGGGTACGGGGTGTCTCCAAGGGCAGAGCCTCCACCATCTTTCTGCTCTTGGTCACCCTCTTGGTAAAAAGGTTTTTCTTCATGAGTAAACTGATTGATCCTTTCTGGCAGCCCTGCTGCTGTGGGGGTGGCCCACCTGCAGGACTGACCAGGAGAGGAAAGGAGTGGACTTTGTGTAAGTTGTCTGAGGAGAAGCTGTTGGGGCTGTCAGCCAGGGAAGGCTCATGGCACGCATTGTGGAGCTCAAGTTTGAGGAAACTTGCCTTGCTGCTGGGCTGGTGTTGGGCACCCCCAGTCAGGGATTCCTCTGCTGTAAGCACCTTGTTTCACCAAGGGAGCCTCTCCTGGGTCCTGGTGCCCATCTCAGCTCTGGCTGCATCCCTGCTTGGCTGTGTCCTCCCTGCTGAGCAGGGGCTCCCTCCCTGAGGTTACACACTGTTCGTGCTGGGGACAGGGACCCTGCCCCGTGCTGGGGCTGTGTGTGTGAGCACAGGCACGCATCCTCATGCCTGCTGCTTCCCCCAAAGGAAAACAGGCTCCAAACAGAGCAAGGGCTGGGGGAGGGAGCCTTGAAGGCTTTAACTGTTGGTTTCCCCTTACTCATGTTTTTCCTGTTAGTGTTTTGTCTTCTTGGCATCCTTCCTGTTCTTTATATGTGTATATACGTTATATATTGTTGCCTCCTGTTGCTGTCTTTATGCTGCACCCTTTGTTGTGTAAAGCACCGGAGCAGGGAGATGTGACTTGTAGGCTTTGGCTGCTCAGAGTTACCCAGGTTTTGAGCATCAAGGAGAAACACAACATGCCTTTTTTTTCTTCGTGGAGGAGAGTTGGACCCGCTGCAGGTTGTTCCTGTGGCTGTGAAGCCTTGCTGTGTTGTGCTGTTCATATGCATCAGCAGCATATGTGGACATGGATGAAATTTTTGGGAGGTGCAGAGTAAACAGAGCAAAGGAAACCATGAGATATGGCCTCCAGCGTGCAGCAAGGGCAATTCCCAAAACCACCTTCGGGGTATGCTTGGTTTATTCCCCACAAACAAACTGCAAAGCAGGGAGGCCTGGGAGGTTTGCTGACCTCGGAGACAAGGCTCCCCGTGTGTGACCTGTGTGCTGGCTGTGTGCACTTCCAGGAACGTGGACTGCAGGGCCTTGGCGCTCCCCTGGCTTTTGTCATGGTCTGCACCGAGTGCAATGGGCAAAGCTGGTGTCTTCCTCTCCCTGGAGGTGTTCCTCTGGAAGCCTTCTCTGCCCTTTGAGGGTGGGAGCGTGCCTGTCTTTTATTCGCGGGTTGCTCTGGAAACATCACATCGTATCCCGTGCCCTGAACCAGATGTGCGCGCTCCAAAAGCGTTCGGATCGGAAGTGGGGAAGAGGGCACTGGGGAAGGGGGGCGGGAGGAAAACTTAAATTAGAAGAAAGCCAAACAGCTATTGCTGGAGACAGATGATTACAGCTCATGTCAAGGCTGTTTCCTGCATGCCAATGATAGATCAGTAAACAAACGCCTCTCTGCGAACACAAAGCAGGCAGGAACTCTGTTTGGAAGAGAGAGGTCGGGGTAGGTCTCCCTTCACTTGGTAGCAGGAAGCCCCTATCACATGGCCCTGGGAATTGTGAGGCCGGGTGCATGTGGGAGATACGCCGAGAGGCTTCTGCTGGGAGACTTCACATCCTTCCCAGGGCCCAGCCAACAGGTTTGAGAGCTCCCTCCCCTCCCTCTTTCCCCCCGCCTCCTCCCCTGTCCTTCCTTTCCCAGTTTAATTTTGAAACACTATCAGATGACTGCTTTGTTCCCCCAAACAATGGCAGGGAGTAAATGGCAGTGGCAAGGTTCTCAAAATGGGGCTCAGTATCTTCTCTCCCCTTTCATGGCCTTGATGTCCTGCTCCAGGATGTATGTGCCAGGTGCAGTGGCCTCAGGCTCTGCTTCTGCGGGGCTGTGCCTCCCATTGCTGGGAGAACGTTCTTGTGTGGTTTTTAGAGAAAGCAGCAACCTGCCCAGAAGTACCAGCTTGATGGGTGTGTGTTTGTCCTCCTTGGGTCTCCTGCTAACAGAGCTCAGCCCTGCTTGTTTCTTCCAGGCAGTTTGTTGGGCCCTGGTCACATTGCTCAGGAAAACAGAGCATTTCAGATAACACTTCTCCCCTGGCAGGTCTCCCTTCCCCAGCCTTACACATGCTCTTTTGTGCTCTCCCCTCTACCCTCCTGTGCACACAACCTCCTCACCTCCCTTGTAGCAGACTGGGTTTGTGTTGGGCCCCTTCCATGTGCTGCTTTGTCAGAAACTCTCGGTGAGCTGTAGCAGGTCACAGAGATGCTCCTAAGGGCCTGAGCCAGCACACAGGGTAGTGTGTGGTTGATTGTGGGAGAGATGTGGGCAGTCAGAGGGACAAGAGTTCCCTTTGCCCTTCACAGTGAACTGTCATGTTTGCTCTGGGTGTCCTGTGGAGTCAAAACTTGCAAAACAAAAGTAGATATTCTCTGTCTGCTGGAGGCAATTTTCCATCATTGCCATCACAATTCCTCTGCTTGGGTGTTGGTAATGCCTGTGGGTCAGGCCTGTGAGTTATTTCTAGTGATCTTTTTATTGGAAGAGATGATCATATCACCTCTGAAGCTCATCTGGGCTTGTGCTTGGCCCCAGGAAATCCTTTGATGGTTGGACTTATTGAGAGGTACCATATTAATTTCTGCTGTTTTATTACAGAGGTGACTCTTTTCCCCCTCATTGTCTTCTAATGTGTTTGGCTAAATATTTACTCTTTTGAGCAGAACCAGCTAACGTGCTGCAGTGATCCTCCAGGTGATGCTGGATGCACCATGTGTGCCCTGCTGCTCAGAGGGAAGGCACAGCTGCCCGTGGATCTCTTAGGGATGGCTTCACTCCCTAAGCAGTGTGTGTTGTCAGCAGGGGTGTCAGTAGGTACCTGCTGTTGTCACAGCTTTGGAAGCTCCTGGACCACCCCTTAACACCCCAGTATGGGTGTGCTGCTTTGGTTAGTCCTGCCACACTAGTGCCTGGAGGGACAGACGTCCCTCTGCCCTTGGTTCCAAGCCATGCTCACCTGCTGCTGGCAGTGGTGCTCCTTTCCCACGAGACTCCTGCAGCACTCAGCAGCTGCTTTGTGGCTCACTTCTGCAAATCAGGGCTGATGGAGTCTGTCCCACCCACCACAGAGGAAGAAACAAGTGCACCCCTCAGTCTGTACAGTCTGCTTTTGGCCTGTCCCACAGGAGGCCTCCCCACAGGGAGCTGACTGTGCCATCAGCACACACCTGCTGGTACCCAGATGTTCCTTTTCAAACAGGGTTTGTTCGTGGGCTCTCAGAAAAGGCTGAGAGACGGAGTTTCCTAATGGGGAAACTGGCTGATCTCATGAAGACGGAGAAGTGCATCCCCAGTGAACATTTGATGTTTCAGCAGAGGCACAGGGGTTGTGTGTGTGGACACAAGAAATGTATTTCTCACCACCAAAGGCAAGGACAAGGAGGCTGCAAGGCACCAAATGAGTGCTGAGTGAAGAGACTGGCCCTGCTCTAGGGATGTTGTAAACCAAGTGTAGAGCAGACTGTGTTGCAGCTTTGCAGGAATCTGCTTTGGCTGCCTGGGTGAGTCATTCTTTGGCCAAGGCCACGAGTATGGTTAGTTTTTCATTATTTTCAATCCATAACAGTTAGCAGATGGATGAATAGATTTTGGTCCTTGGGCTGGTAAATTTTCTTGACAGTGTTGCAAGGCTGCTCTGTGTCTAGAAGTGAAGTGGGTGCTTGTTCCAGTTACTAATGAGGGAGAGAAGCCAAGGGGGTTTATTGTCTGGGAAAAGAGAATCTGCTAAATGGTTAGCAATGAGCTGCCCCGAGTGTGTACACATTGAGTTGACCCAGAGTTCACTCCTCGCCTCAGGAACATTGCCAGTATGGAATAAAAGGAGGGAGAGAAAACTGTGAACAAACAAAACTGATTTCCCACCCCCTTTTTTCCTTCCTCTGCCCAAAAACTTGAACAGTGGAAACGAGAGATCCTTTTGTTCTTTCTTGTTTCTGGTGTGGTGGGCTATATGTTTTTTAATGACAAGAAGAATTTGGTCTTGTCAAATGCCAGGCATGGCAGCCTCTGGCAGAGCAGCTGGTGAAGATATCTGAGACTTTTCCAAGTATTGCCTACAGGATGGTGAGCCTGTTGTCATTGCAATGCTTTAGAGCAGAGATGGTGCTGCAGAGTAACACAGTAATTCTTCCATTTTCTATTTATCAAAAAAGAGCATTGCAGCACAATAAAATGGAGATGGAGTCTGTTGCATTGACGGGGTAGCAGCGGCACTCAAAGAGAGGGACAGTTATTCCAAGAGTGCTAGAAATCATGAGGCAAACAGAATGACTCATTTTTGTGAATGATTTATCTTATCCCCACAAGGAGTTGTCCTCTGAAATGAGATCAGTAGCAGGCTAACATGGCCCACCAGAGAGAAGACCAGTGGCTGCAGTGCAGTGTCTCTTCAGGCAAAAATGTTTTCCCAAGTTTTTCTTCCGGATAAATTTTTTATCCCAAGCTTCAGATGTTGTGACAGGGTTGTATGTTCAGCAGCCACTTCAGACTTGGAGCCCTAACACAGGCTGTTATAAAATTGTTTTTGGTTTAGTCTTCTGCAAGGGGAAAATAAATCTAAATCTGATGGGATTTTGACAGCAATAGAAGCCTTCTTGAAATGGTCTCCATATTTAATTCAAGGTGCAGCAATTGATGCTGAGTCAAAGACAATTTTTGCCCTCAAAAACTGTCATCTCCTCACTGGGCTTCTGAGGGGTGTTGCCGTCATCCCTCTTCCATTTTGCAGGGGAGGAAGCCTGGGCTGTCCTCAGACAGCTGTCGCGTCTTGCTGCAGCTCCTCTCCTGGATTTCAAGGAGAAATGTGTGTGTCTGTGTGTGGAGAAGGAAAAGAGAAGGGTGCTGAGCAGAGAGCAATGCTTCTTCCCTTGTGTCTGTCTGCAGGTGAGCTGCTGCCCTGCCGTGTGCTGACATGATGACAGCGAGCAAGGCGGCCGATGTGAGCAGCACGTCTGGGGGTGCTGTCTGCAAGTCTGGTGAGAGGTGAGAGCTTTCCATGCCAGTGCCAGCGTGCTTTGCTTGTCTTTATTGTCCCCAACACAAAGAAAACCAAAGGAAGGAAACCTTCTCTCTGCTGGGCACTGTCCCTCTCTGCTCCCCCATTAAAACACACCCCATAGGTCCCATCTTGCAGTTCTGTGTGTAAATCACCCAGTCAGACTGCTAATATTCCAGACTCACAGTGCTGGAAAAGGTCTGCCCCAAGGCAAGACCACTTGTGCTGATGATATCTCTGCCAATGTCTGTCCTGCCTGCACTGGAAGTCTTTAAGCCTGGAGACTCCTCAGAGAGCCCCACTGTCCCCACCCACTGCAGGGTGCCTTCGGCTCTGAGGTCCAGCCACCGTGGCACTGCCCAGCCAGGAGTTAAATATCTGTGAGGCTGAGGAAGAGCAGGTGTGTCTCAGGTCCTGTTTCCTCTCAGAAAGATGTCCCAGGCTCAGTTTGCACCACAACCGAGTCTGCAATGGCTGCCAGCACTGCTTAGCTCCAGGACAAAGCTCCAGGCCTGACAGCACACAGGGTGTCCCCAGGGATGCTCCTACAAGGCTGCTCAGTTCTGCAAGAGGCACAATGGACACGTTGAAGTTAATGGGGCCATTTCCCAAGTTGAATCTTTATGTTGGGATTGTGATTAAATGGGACTAATTATATGGGTTTGCATCCCAGTAATTACCTTTTGTTGTCTTGGTGCTCTTTCCCAAGCCCAGGCAAACCTCAAAGACGTAGCTGAGTGCTTCAGTTCAGAAACATTTTGTGTTGGAATAACTGCCTGTTCAGCAGGATATTGACAACATATCACAGCATTGATACTGTGGTGTCACACACCTGGAAATCTCTAGACTAAGTATATTTGGCATTTTTGTTGCACTTTGGACCCAAAGAGTGAAGGTGTTTAATCTGAGAGTCTTGAATCTGGTTTCTGGGTGCTGTGGGAGTGTGCCTGAGTGCATGGGGGGCTAAGTGCACGTGTGGACTGGGATGGTAGAGCCCATAGAAATGGAATAAAAACTGTGCAGTCTTTGGGCATCAATATGCATTTGGGGAATATTAGGATGGACTGAGAGAGATCCTCTGAGCAGGCACTACAGGAATGCCAGCTGTACCACATGCTTTCTCCTCTGAGTAACAGCAGTAATTTTGCTGTTGTTTGCAGGTTGTCCATTTTGCACTTGTTTGCTTAATGCCTGATGCTGTCCAAAGCTCTGCTGCACTTCTGCACACACACACACAAACACACACACACTGGTGAAGCTCTCATTGGTATCAGCATGTCTGATGTACAAAAAAATCCCTCTCTAACCTGCAGCTTGCTTCTTCCACTGAGAAAGGCTCTGTTTCCAACCTCATCTTGGTTTTAATGAGAGAAGGGCAGTATGTTCTGGCTAGAAGGACCTTTCCCTGAGCATCCTCCCCTTTAAGCCCATGTCAAGTGCTTGGTTTGAGCATCCTCTGCCATCACCTTTATGAGTAAAGCTTGAGGAGCTGATGAAGTAAACCAAGGATGAGCAATGGCAGTGAATATTTCTTTCCTTTTTGCCTTTGATATGCAGGATCAAGCTTGCAGATAAAAACAATACAGCAGCTGTGAAGGAATTAGAAAAACCTCAGTGTGGATTTTTGAGTGAGAAATGTTCTGAAGGTTCCTCTGTTGCCCTTGGTTCAACACCTGAAGCTGAACCAGTTTCTTCTGTGGTAAAGAACCCACTGGGAGCCTTGGAGAACTTGATGCTGGATCCAAGGCTCGACTGCTTTCAGCAGAACATGCTTAGTCCTAAAATGATCATCAGTGACCCATCTGTGGATCTGAATGTCAAAGAAAACAATAAAATCATCAGGAGACAGATAGGAGGCACTCAGAATACACGGTCACCTGGAAAAATTGGCTTGAGGAATAAGTCCTTCAGCATCAAGGACAAAATTTCAGAATGGGAAGGGAAAAAAGAAACGCAGTCCGCTCCTCGCAGGGAGGAGGAGGCAGGAGTTAAAGAGGAGCACAAGATGCCTTGTGTAACTGAGAAGATGAGTGGGGAAGCGCTGGTGACAAGGAAAGCAGAGACCAAGAGACTTATGAGCTGGGAACTGGAGTGCAAAGGGGCAGGCAAAGAGAATGAGCGGAAAGCAGGAGCTCAGAAAGGCGCAGGGCAAGCAGCAGAGCGAAAAGGGGAAGCGCAGAAGGATGAGGAAATGGAGTTCAGCCCTGGAAAATGCAAGGAAGTGAAAGGTGGGAAGTGGGAGGTCCAGAAGGAAAATCTTTCAGTGCTTAGTCAGGTCAAGAAGCTAGAGCAGGCTTTGAAAGATGGCTCAGCAGAGCTGCAGCCACAGTTGCCTGGTACTTACTATTCCCCACAGTGCTTGCAGGAGAAGGCAGCGCAAGGGCACGCCACTCCCGAGGGCCATGAGGGTGTCTGTGGGGCTGAGCTCAGCAAAAGGCTTCTTGGGGTGGACTCTGACATCAGTGAGCCGATTTTTGGGACTCTAGAAGAGATAAGAACTTCTCATGTGAAGTCCAAGCACTGCACGGTGGAGAACGTGTACACAGAGCCGGGGGTGCCAGAGAAGAAGCCCTTCATCAACCCACTGCCCAAGCCTCGGCGGACTTTCAAACACGAGGGGGAAGAGGACTGGGTGCCAGCAGTTAGGAATAAAAGAAACTTACCCCCTCTGCCTTCCATTCCTCCCCCTCCTCTGCCCTCCTCTCCTCCCCCATCAGCCGTCAGCAGAAGGCTCTGGAGCGGGAAGCACAAGAACAACGCTGACCACAGGTACTGGGGCTGTGTTCAGGGAGCTGTTGGTCTTCATGGTGGAGTGCCACCTTCCCATCTTTCTCTGAGAGAGACAAATCTGCCCTTTTTGCTCAGAATCTCCAGCATAATCAGCACTCAGTCACGTCTCTGAGAATGTATGAGTGGCCAGCACTACGCCACAGGGTAACTGTGGAGGGATAAGTCATGGCAGATTTAAGGTCGCTGTATTACACGGCTTAACCTTCAAGCCCAAAATTGAGGGATTTGGGGTTTTGTTTTGGTTTTCTTAGGAGAAACTCCACTTAATTACAAAATGACTACAGCTGGTCTGGAACAGTGTTTGGAATGATAATCTCTAGTCTCTAGTGCAGCATTTTCACTGTCCATAGTAAACCTCAGTGAATCTGATGTGTACATATTCATTCTTCTGGCTTGCTTGCCTTTTATCCCCTCCCACATGATTGTCACACATTTTTGGGGTGGAGAACATAAAATACACAGCTTTTCTTATGCCCTCTGGATAAATTGTCGCTGGCTCTGTTGCAGAAAGGAAATCAAAACTTGCTAGGTTTGCTCATGGAGGGCGGAGTTTTATCCTTCCTAGCATTCTGCAAGCAAGTTTTGTTTTTCTCTGATGCTCAGACAGCTGATTTTTGGGCCCTCTTACGCTTTTCGTGGGTGGGATCTGTGCTGTAAATGGGACCTCTCATGTCCTAAGGTTCTGTGCAGTGTTCCAGGATGTGCCATTTCACACTTGCATCTCCACAGTGTGCCATTGCCATAACAACCCAGATTATCTAGGGCACCCCCAAATGCCTTTATTTGCGGGCTGATAAAACCAGCCAATCTCGGTATTGCTTTTTCATGCTTTGTTTGGGATGAGGCAGCCAGACGTTCTCAGTGATTTATTCTGCCAGCTGTGTCGCACTTTGGAGAAGTGAATTAGCAGGAATTTGGTTATAAATGCTGGTTAACTGCATCACTCTCCTCTCTGCCCCTCCTCCCCCCTCCGTGGTGCAGGAAATCGTACGAGTTTGAAGACTTGCTGCAGTCCTCATCCGAGCACGGCCGGGTGGATTGGTACGCGCAGACCAAGCTGGCCCTCACACGCACTTTATCTGAGGAGAACGTCTATGAAGACATCCTGGGTAGGAACCCTGCACAGGGGAGGGAGCTGCCTGCCAGTCCAGAGCAGCAGGGACTCCTGGTCAACAGGCATGCAGCAGAGGTGCTGAATGAAGTGTGTTTATTACCCACATGTAAACCAGGACGCATTTTGCGCATATTATTGGCAAGTAATAAGAAAAATGGACTGAGTACTTCAAAGCTCATCAGCTTCAAAGATAAACCTGAGGCATATGGGAAGCAGCTTTTATTTTTTGCTGGCATATCTTCTCTGCCTTCCTTTTGTCCTGTGGATTAGTTCTCACAGCTCTGATCTGTCCATTGTGGTGACTCTGTCACTGCTGAGATAGTGCGAGCAGTCTGAAAACAGCCTAGAAGTCAGTTCCACAGCTCAGGAATAGGATTGTGTATGGCTTCAGGTACCATTGCAATTAAGAAACTTGGTCCCACACTCTTTGAAATTGAGTTTTATTTAGTTCTCTAACTTCAGTGTCAGATCAATGCCATTTTGAACACTATTTCCTGTAACCCTCTCCATTTATATAGTGTTTTTTAATATTGTGAGTTATGTGGCCTTTGATGGAACACAGAAGTGTCCCCCTTGAAAAAGCCTTAATGAGTTTTAGTAGCTGCAGGCTGGTGCTGTGTAAATCTCTTGGCAGAGGTCAGCAGATTAGGAAGGGAATAGCTGCATCAGCTCTTGCCATGCTGCTGTAATCCTACAAAGGTGCTTTGTGGTTGTTGGGCATAGGAGGAGCTGCACTTTCTCAGGAGCAGGCCAGGCATTATTATTTTGATATGAATAAAATCTGATCATACTTCATGAGAAAGACTCTGAAAGGAATCATGTTCCTTTGGGGCTAATGGCAGACAAGGCCATTCTAATCCATCCTTTCTGACATTTTTGAAGCTCTCGGCCTCATTTGTGCAGCTAAGGGCCTTGTGTTTGCTTTTTTTCTTCTCTTCACTTGGGGGGCCAAAGGAACAGGGAGTGCCTAAGCAGCTGCTGTGGGGTTTTTGTGTTGGGCCATGATGGGAGGTCTCAGAAACCACTGAGTAAGGGTCACCTTGTCAGCTGGAATAACATGGATAGCATTACAGAGTGGCTGTGAAGGCAAATCCATCTATTCAAACACAAGCACACCCCCATGTCCCAAGTGTGCAGGGAACTCAAATATCAGTCTGAAGTTCCTGTCCCCTCCAGCTTTTACTTGCAAAGATTAGAAGAAAACAAAGTTATAGGTAATTGTCAGCTAATAGAGCATGTTTGTTTTTTGTTTTCTTGCTGCATGTTAAGGCCTTGCCTGGAGTCAGTGATCTTTAATTCGTTCCTGCAGTCCTGGTGGTGTTACCATGGAAGCTTGGGAAAAGGGGTGGATGGGGATAACTCAAAATAAAAAGCTGCAGTTTTGTTTTTCACAAGACCACAGAGAAGTTTAATCAACAAGACAAAACATCATGTGAAAACCTCTCCAGTGGAGGGGGAAGCAAGACTTCAGCCACAGGACACTGCTGCTGCCCACAGACAATCACACGAGCCCATTGGGATGTGATGTGCAAGCACACACATACACACACTCATCTGTGTGACTTAGGGGGGTTCAGCTGCTGGTGGGATAATGGTTCCAATTCCCAGCAAGTCACACAGATTTCCTTCATGCACCCTCTTTTCCCCTGTTCACCATTGCTTACCTGGAATATTGGAAGCTCACAGATGGATGACAAGGCTGATTTGTAAAAAAGAGAGAAATTGTGTTCTTTCTTCTAGGCTGAAGCTAATTGGACTTGTTTAGCAGTTTGAGGATGGGACAAGCAGCAGAATCCAAGCTTGTTCTTTTTCTCTCCAATCTTCCCAGTTGCATGACAGCTGAAGTACATTTTCAATACTGAGAGAGGCCATTGGAATTAGAAAGTGGAGCCAGTTTCAGGGACAGGAGAATGTTTGCTGACCAAGTGTTAGTGCAGCCCTGCTTTGCTGGTGTCACACCCTCTTGCCTCCTCCATGGTGAATTTGGGTTCCCTGCTGGAGCGCTGGGTGTCACCAGCTACTGGAGAGGACAGTGCTGGGAAAGACTTGGGTTTCTGTCCTTGTCTGAAGAGTTCAGCTGCACTCCTGCCCCAGCTGGGCAGGCAGGTGGGAGTGCAGCAGTGAGACAGATCCCACAGCCATTACTGCTCCTGCTCCAGGGGTGTGCAGCACCCCTGGCTTCAGTCTTTACTCTCAGCCAAGCGTTATGTGACAATAAGGGAAAGGCAGCTGCTCCGAGGCCCAGCTATCCACTGGGATGTGGCATGAAGTGAGGGTAGTGAAGAGACAAGGCTCATAACATATCATCTGCTTGTGCAGGTGCTTGGGCTAAGCCTTTGTCAGGGCTTTATTAGCTGCTTGGGTTTAGATGTCACAACCTGCTTTGTCAGAGTTGTGCTCTTGTGAACACACTTAGGTTTACATTCCCTAGTACTGCTGAAGAGTGGGATATAAGAAGTTCATTACATATCATTTTGGGCGCTCAAAACTCAAATTAGTTGTGCGCCTCATCTCCAGAATTACTGGGAAGAAAAGAACCTACATCTACTTCAGAGGTGTGGGCTGTGTGCCACATGCCCTCCCCTCCAATCTTTCTCCAGGGGAGGAGCATCCTGACTTTGAGTGGCTTAATCCTTCTTTCTAAAGCACAGCATGTGAGACTGAGGTCTCTGTGATTGGTAGACATGTTTGCAATCCTGGATTGTGTGATAGATATCCATGTTCAGAGTGTGGATTAAATCTTCCTGCAGTCAGCCCAAGGGCAGGGCATCACTTCAACCCCAAGTAAGTGGTGACCAGATGTCATCCCCCTAAATGTGGGGCTGAAACAGAGAGAGGACCTTCATGCCGGGCTTCAGCTCACAGTTTCATTGAGCAACCCCAGGCAGAGGACTGGAAAGAAGGAAATGTAGTTATGAACTAATGTTCATGAGAACATCACAGCTCTTCTGGATACAGGAAAATGAACTTGAGGCCCCCAGGGTCTTTTCCATCTGTAGTATCTGTGATATGTTTCTATGGCTGCATTTGTCTGTGTCAGGCTTTGGACACTGCCCAGCAAGCAGCTGGACTTCCAGGGCTATGGAGAGAATGAAGCAATTGCAGGAATGCTTGAGAACAGGTCTTTATGTCTGATGTGGGAGGTGGGAGAAGACCAGCGGATCTCTAAACGCATTTTTATGGCACACCTCAGAGATTTTCTGCACTTAGAATCCTTTGCTTTTGGCTTTTTTGCTGCAGATCCACCCTCAAAGGAAAACCCTTATGAAGACATCGAGACCAACAGCCGCTGTTTGGGGAAGAAATGTGTCCTGACCTTCCCAGCATCCCCCACCTCTTCTGTACCTGGGACTCCCACAAAGGTGCTTTGAATTCAAGGGCCACCTCTTCTGCTCCAGAAGGTTTTTGGGTGAAATCCAGGTCCTGTGTGGAAAAAGTGGGCACCTTCATCATGTTAGGGATTTTTCCTTTGTGTCTTTTGCCACAGAGTACAGTGTGATAAGAGGGGATTTACTGCCCCTCAGGGAGGTAACAAACCAGCATTCCCTTAGATAAATGGTTTGTTTGCTTTCACTTTTTTTTCACTCCAGGATTGCCTTCCCTGGTGCTGTGGGAAGACTTTCCTCCCCTCAAAGAGGGCATGGAAGTATTTGGGTAATCAAGGCCTGCAGTAGCCTTGTCTCAGTGTCTTGGGCAGTGCAGTCTGCCCATGCTGGTGCCCAGGTGCCTCTGCAGCACACCCCCCACCCCCCAGGAGCCTTTCCTGCTCTCTCCATGAGACACTTTGCTGGTAAGTAAGGTAGTGCCAGTCCCCTGGGTGGAGAGCTAGTGCTAAAAGGGTGTCCCCACCACAGCCCAGCTCACAGCTTGGTGCCTTTTTCCTCCTTGTCCATGGAACCAAAAGAAGAGATAAAGCTTTGATTGGCACCTCTTGCTCAGAGCTCAGTGTTTACCAAGGGTAGCCCTGCTCTCTCAGCCTCCCAAGCTGCTTTGGTCGATTCATGTTGCCTGTTTAGATAATCCAAGCTAGGACAGCAGGGACAGCATGACAGCCAAAGTCATCTTGGCAATAAATGGGTCCAGAGTGGATAGCAGGGATCTAAACACAGCTTTCCTGGCCAAAGGATTTTCTCATGCTTTCCAAGTAACAACTATTATTAGAGCTGTTATCCAACATTTTCAGAAGTTTTATGTGCAGCATTCCTTGACATGCTGCTCTTTTCCAACCAGCTTAATCAGCAGCTAAGGTGTCTTTGGATAATTCAGTGAAAATGATTCTATGGTTCTCAATCCATTCTCCTTGTTGCTAGTTAGGTCCAGAGCAGCAAGGGGCCATGTGTATGAGTGCTGGGATGAGGCTGATCTCCCCCAGAGATTTGCAGTCACCCGCACGCCCAGATTTCCCACGTGCTGTGGAAAGGGGGCTGCAGTGCTGCACAGGAATGCCTTTCACCAGAGATACTGTTCCCAGCAGGAGAGCTGAACAGGAGTCATTATGTTACTCTGCTGTGCTTTGGTGTCTAAAAGCTCTGATCTGGATCAGTCAGAACAGAAATGCTGCAGCTCTCTCGGCAGCTAACGGGTTTGCAGCTGCAGCATTCATCCTGTGGAGAGCCTGGCCAGGCTGCAGTGATGGGGAATGGGTCTGGACAGACTTTCAGGACTACTATAGATGTAGCAGCTCATATCCCTGGTGCAGAATGGGCTTCTTCAGTGCAGAGACTCCTTACAGCCTCATTTTTACACGACTTCTCTGTATGACCTGAGCATCTTCTGCCAAATCCAGAGACATCTGAGCTAACCTGAGTGGATTAATTGGTGTGACTAATAACTGCTGAGTGTGTCTGTGGTGGAGGCAGATGGTGGTGCTGCCTCAGCTACAGGCATGGTGCTGCTGTGAATTGCTCAGAACTAGGCTGGATGACTCTCCCCCACATTTCTTAGTGCCAGATACATCCTCTGGCAGTGCAGATGCTGTTCCCACAAAAGGTGCAATTTACCTTGTCAGAGCTATTGGGAAGTTCTGTAGGAGAAGATAAAAAGTGTTCTTATTGAGCATCTTTCTGGTGAGAAGTAGTTTGCCCCTCTTTATCTGGAGCTTAGCTTTCTACTTCTCTGATCTATTTTTGCTCAGAGACTTTAGGAACTTCACTCTGCTACTTAAACATCTTCTGCTGTACTCCCACCAAACTTGCTAATGAGTTAGGGAGGAAAGCAGTCTCCATAATTGTCTAACAGCATCTCTTGGACCCTTTGAACTATCTAATTCTGGCTCCTGTCAAAGGCAGCCATAGTGACGGTGCTTTTTGCCTGCTCTCACTGCTTCTCTGTCCCTCCTGGCTAGCTGCTCCTTATCCCAAATGCCTGTGGTTGGTTGGTTAGCCTTGTCCTGTTTACAATCTCAGCCTCTGGATTACCCAAATCCTGGGAGATTTTTTTTCACACTGGAGCAAGACCTTCTTGGCCAACCCCTGTTCTGGAATGAAAATGGGCTGGTTAAATTGCTGGCCAAGATGTAGCCTGGCAGCTGCATGGGTTTCTTGCATGTGCACAAATCCGTGGGCACTCTCAGGCTGTTTTGGCAACTGAGTGCTGTGGCTGCATTTACTGATATGAAGTGTGAGCAATGGAGTAAAGACCCATGAAGTTCTGTGGTCGCTCATTCCTTCTCCTCCATTTCCAGTTGCTTTCCAAGCCCACGTTTTTCCGGCAAAACTCGGAGCGGCGGAGTTTCAAACTGCCAGACATACGGAAACTGAGCCGGGATGGGGCTGGCTCACCATCCAGAGTCAGCCCTCCCTCAACCCCCAGCAGTCCAGATGACACCTTCTTCTCCTTGGGAGACTCTCAGAATGGCAAGAGGAGAAGGAAGATTCCCAAGGTAAATCTAGGGTTTTGTCTTTTTTGTTTGGCTTCTTCCAGGCAGGAATGTGAGTATGAGACCAGGTTTTCTTTAGTTTCCTGTGTGTGACATCCCTGATAGCTGCTGTCCTGGCTGCTGACTTGACTTGTGCTTAACCCCCTTTCTGCCTGAAGGAGAAGGCACACAAACATGTCTGCACCTTTCAAAGAAGTTATTTTTCCATCTGAGATTTCATAATAAAAAAAAAAAAGCATTGTAATTTTGGGATAGAAATTGAGGTATGTCCGAGAGGAAAGAGCAGTTAATATTTTGCAGATGATGTACCTCATCACACTTCCTTCTGTTCTTCCTGGATGAGACAGTCAGAAATTGTCTGTGTGTTGTGTGATTTCCTCCTGGAAATCTGTTGTTCTTTGCTTGTTCTGATTGATGCACTGGCTGTTTATTATTTAAGGTCTGACTGTAGGTGAGCAATGAACATAATGACAATCGGGTGACAAAAGGACTTGTCTGCAGTTATGAGCATTTTCTGCAGCAACATTTCCTACTTGTTACTTGGATACAGCATTACTCCATTTAAATTTTATTTTCTTTCAGATCTGGCAGGATGTGTATTCAATCCAAATGAGGCTTGGCAGCAGTCTATCTATTGAATGCTTCAAAAACACAATTATAAAAACACAGTTGCTTATCCTGGTCTTTGCAGGACAAGCAGAGGCTACCAGGGACAGTCTGTGGTGATTTTTTCCAAACCCACAGTTTGCTTTTGGGGAAAGAGGGATGTGTTTGTGTATCTTCTTTGTTTCCTGGTTGCCAGATCTGTGTTCATGTTTGCATATCTGATTTTTGAATGCCGTCTCTGTGTGCCTCAGACTGTCAGGAATGAGCCAAAGACTGCAAATGTTTAGGGTTTCTTTCCCAGTATGTCTTCACATCTGTGCATGGGCTTGAGCTCTGTCTCTGTGTTCACACTTACTTTTATGTCAGTTGAAGGGAGGATTCCAAGTGTTTATTTACCCCACAGTGCCACTGAGCAGTCTTGCAGGGCCAGGTCAGAACTGAGGTTTGCTTGTCAAGGGCAGCATCACCTGAGGCTTGAGCTGGGCATCTGGGTGAGGGCTGCACTTCCACATCAGAGCATCCTGCCTCCCACTTCAATATTTGTGTTCAGGGTTGACTGACCAAGTAGGTGGTGGACCTGTCTTGCCTTGACCTCACAAGACCTGTGGATGTAAATCTGGAATCTGAATTTATTCCAATTATTTATGGAATAAATCTGAATGCTGTGGCCATATCCCACTGCTCCTGCCTGGCACCTTGAGAAGGAGGCAGGTCTGCTCAGGCAGGAAGCCTGGCATGGCTGTGCTGCAATTCCCCTCCCCTTCAGGAGGACAGGGACACCAGAGGCACTGAATGAGCCACTAAGCCCAGCACTGCCCCACACTGAAATGTCCTCTCCCTTGGTCAGCTGGGAGCACAGGGATTACAGGATTTGCAAAGGAAACCACTGGTGTAAAATATTTCAGGATCACTGGCCTCCACCCTTCTCAGTTCCTTCAGTTGTCCTCCAGCCAGTTTTCTGCTTCCAAACCTGCAGACCAGGACAGGTTGCCAAGGTACCTCTGGTGCTCCCTGGAGCATGGATCATGGCATGGAGAGGTGGCTCTGTGTAGCTGCTACAGCTGCACAGTGTGGAAGTGCATTAGGGTATGGCCTTTCATCAGGGTTTGTTCCCCTGGGCTCTGCTGTACCCGAGTGAGCACGGGCAGTACAGCATAAATCCTGGGAATTGTGCATCCTGCACCATTCAAGGGAACAGTTTCACTATGGCCAAGGTTGGGATAAAGATCACTTTGCATGAAATTCTAACTCAATTTCTTGCCTGGGGAAGAAATTAACCTTGTTTGTTTGTGTGTTTGCTGAGCAGCTGGTGTTGAAAATCAATGCCATTTACGAGGCACGGAGGGGAAAGAAGCGTGTGAAGAGACTGTCACAGTCTACAGAGAGCAATTCAGGGAAAGGTAAAGGAGCTTCAAATCATCATTCCTCTAAGACTTTCTGAGGACCTGCCCCAGACTTTACACTGCCTTAGTGGTTAATGTGACACTTTCTAGCACTTCTTCCAGTCCAGACTAAGGTTGAGTTGGGGTTTCCATTCTTTTTTTTGTAAGATAAGGGCTGTTCCTCTGCCCTTTGGTTAAAATGGAAGTTTTCTGTTTTTCTTGCTTCATTTTCAGTCCATGGCTTTGCATGATAACCTTATAGGTCACCCCAAGCATGTTCCCTCTTTTTGATGTTTATTTCTGGAACATGCTGGAAGATATGGAGAGGAATGTTCTGTCCAAAAACTCTGATTTGTTGAGATCTAAATATTTTGTGGAAATGTGTCACTTCAGTGAACTGTCCAATGGAAGACAGGAGATTTTGGAACAGCCCTGCTTCTTTCACCATCCCAATAAACAAATAGCCTCAGTTGGGAATCAGGGTTTCTGCAACTGACTGTAAGACCATCTCCATCATAGCAGGATTGAGACTTTCAGCCTCCCACTGTCAATTAACAACTTGCCCAAAGCATTCAGACACTTCAGAGCAATTACTTTTAAGCATCTCATCTCAATAAAAATTGTGTCTTTCCAACACAGGATGTTTTTCCAAAACACTTTAATATCCAGCAGAAGGTGACCACCCCTATTTGTTTCCCACAATTATTTGTTACTGTTTATCCTATTTCATAAAGCATAGACAGCCACAGGGTGGATTAGTGTGTTTATATGAACTTTCAGGGGAAGCATCCCAGACTTTTTATACCCCTCCCTATAGCATCATTCAGAGAAATAGATCATTGGACTATACAGACCTTGAATCTGATTCAGTCTGACAATTTTTGTTTGTTTCTTTCTTTTCTTGGTTTTATCCCATGTCCAAGAAACTACTACATATTAATGAGTATTTTACTTTGGTGTTGTGCTTATACAGACTTGGATAAAATACTGTTCTGTCATTTTATTCTTTATGCAATTCTTCTGGCTGTGCAAAATTGATTTTGTTGTTGGTTTGGGTGTTTTATCCCTGAATTAATGGGAAGACACTAGGGCTGCTAAACTGAATATCTGTGGGTATGTGCACCCTTGAAAAGAACAAGGCCCTTGGGACCTAAACTGCTTCCCCCTGAAGTTGCCAGTCCCAGCTTTCTCATGCAAGTGATAAGAAATGCACAGCCATAAATAGACTTTCCTTAATTCATCTTCCCCTTTCTTTCTTGTTTTTTTTCCTAGTTACAGATGAAAACAGTGAATCAGACAGTGACACTGAAGAGAAGCTGAAAGGTAAGGCAAATGTGTGGAGAGAGCAAATGGCTCCTGATGAACTCTGCTCTGAGCTCCTAGGACAAGATCTCTCCTCTGTGTTCTACCTTTGGAGAAGGACCTTGTTTCTGCATGGAACACAGTGAGAAGATGGAGATCTCAATGCTGCAGGAGAAAATCCATGGGCAGATGGCAACAGGAGCCTAAAACAAACAACTCTTCCAGCTCCCATCAAAGCTCCTTGTTGACTGACTTTCTCAGGAGGAGTATTGGACACTGAGGAAATACAGTGAGATTTCTCTAAGTGCAGAGTCAGAAATGTGTCACCAGGCTGGCAGAAGCAGTGTTGCATGGCACTGGATGTCCAGACACCTCAGCACATGCTTACAGTGGGAGAAAACCACCAGCCAGACTGGCTAGCTAGGAAATCAGAGTTGCACTATGTGATTTATTGCTGGTTAAACTCTCCTGCACTGGCTGGGTTGGGATAAAGCACTACATTTCTTTCTTCACTCTTGTAGGATTATTTGGTGTATTGGTCTCCAAAATACTCCCCTGAAACCTTGTACTAGTAATTAGCCTCTGCACATTCTGGGGATGTTGCTGTCTTTTGGGAATTTGTGGGGCATATTTAAAATCCTGGCAGAGTTAGAATGAAAGGTGGAAACTCCCTCACATTGCAAAGTTTCCTGCCTCACATGCACATCAGATCTGGATAGCAGGTCAGTTCAGTTCCAAGCTGCAAAGACAGGCATGACCTGTGTCAGCCGCCATGCATTGTGAGTGGGAGTGCTCATTCTCACCCTCTTCCAGGTTTTTAGAAGTGAAAGCTCAGGCTGAGTTCCCTCTTGTGAGCACAGCTTCCCACTCAAGAACTACTGAATGCTCTTGCTTTCATCTGCATTGAAATCTTTTATCTGTATTGCTATGTTAGCAAGAGCAAGCTGAAAATTGCTGCCAGTGCCTACCCTTTGACAGGTTCTAAGCCTAGGCTGGAGACAGGAGAGAGGATTTGCACCAGGATGGTGCAGAAAATACATTCACAACCCTCCTGAAATGTTGTGAAAATACAGAGCATGTTCAGATTTAGCTGAGAAAGGCAGTGTAGATGTGGCCAGGAAGACCTGAACTCTTGCCTGCTGCTGGTTGCCATAGTGAATCATGTGCATCATCCTGTGTTTCTCTGTAACTGCAGCTCAGAGCTCCCTAGAGAGAGGATGATGGAGATCATATGAAGTCACCTCAAATCCAACAGCACTGGGCTCTGGACAATATCCAGATCCAGACCTGGGTCTGAGTGACTAGCAAGTCTGCATAAGTGTGAACAGGAGCTCTGGCACTTGCTGTTTGCTCTAACTACAACTGTATTTTGCTTTATGCCTTGTTGAACTGTTGACTTCCCTATTTTTAAATAGGAAAGTGAGATGATTTAGCAAGTCTCTTGTATTTGGGACTTTGTACATTTTGTGTAACACATCAACCACACCAGCCAGGTACCTCTGCATGCAAATCACTGTACATCATCTGAGACACAGTAAATCATAAGGTTGGATGGCAGAGCTGGAGGTGCTGACCCTCGGAAAGGAAAAATGTTGGAAGACAAACTCTGCCATGATGTCAGCAGTAAAATTCTGGTATCTTTAGAATATAAACAGTGCAGATCTTGAGCAAGCTTTTTAGAAGCACTCAGCATTGCTGTGACACTGCTCCTTTTGAAGGCCCTGGTGAAACAGAAAGCACTTCTGAAAGCTTTACAACCCTAGAGCAAATAACATAGTAGGTGACAAGAAAAAGGACTCTCAGCCATCTTTCCAGGCCTTAACTGCCCAGGGTTTGTTACACTTTCTCATTCGAGAGGCACCTCAAGGTTGCCTTAAATTTCATTGTCTGGAATAGTCTGTGAGTGGCACAACTTCACCAGACAGAAGATCAACAAGTGTATCCCATCTCTCAGGAAGTCCTGTCTCCCAAGCAGGTATCTTACGTATTAGAGTTCCTATAGTGTCTCTGTGGTGGTTGTTTCCATCAAAAAGTTGCATTGCCACCTACCTTTCCAAAAAGCAAAGCTGTGAGAACGTGCTGTAGTCTCTGCTTGTAGTTAATTCTTTTTTTCTTTTGTAGCAGGATAAGGGAGACATCATGGAGATTTAATTTGGGATGCAACTGTAAAACGAAGCTGGGGGGTTGTCTCAGGGAATCTCATCTGGTCTCTTCTCAGCAGGCAACTTTTCATTACTTTCCATGCTGGAATGTTTATTGTCCCATGGCTCATGTGTGTGTTGCAGTTGCAGCTTGCTTGTTTTCCCATTGTCTTGGTGAACTCGTAGAAGCATGGCACTGAGAGATTAGTTTTAGGCACAGGAAGAACTGGCATGAGCCAGCATTTTTCACTGGCACCTCTTTTCTCATGTTTTCTGTTGTTGGCCTACAGCCCAGCCTGTGTGCTGGAGCTGGGAGTCCCCAGCATTACTCAGACAGCACAGCCCTGGCCTGACCCAGGTGCTGGTCTTGTAAAACCGTGGGGATTGCTGCCCACAGCCTCCTCTGAACAAAGGTTGTCAATCACCTCACTGTGTGGCTTTGCAAAGTGCACAAATGAGTGCTAGGATGAGTGGCTGGACAATATCTGTTACATCATGTCCTACACGGATCTCAGCTTGGGCTGTAAAAGCTATCCATGAAATCCTTCTGCTGCCAAACTTCTTCAGGCTGATGGCACAAGATTATGGCCCATCTCTGTCAATATTTATAGTGCAGCTTCCAAATGGTTCCCACCTCTTAGTCAGCCACTGAGAAAGCCACTGCAGTGAGGTGATTTCAGGTTTATCCCTCAGTCTGTGCAGAGCCAGACCAAGGCAGGCTCTCTGTGTGTTTCTGCAGCTCACAGCCAGCGCCTGGTGCACGTGAAGTCGCGGCTGAAGCAAACGCCGCGGTACCAGACCCTGGAGCGGGACCTGATCGAGTACCAGGAGAGGCAGCTCTTCGAGTACTTCGTCGTGGTGTCGCTGCACAAGAAGCAGGCTGGGGCTGCCTACATCCCTGAGGTCACCCAGCAGTTCCCACTGAAGGTCTGTCTCGGATTGTGTGGGGCGCTTGGATCGCTGAAGGAGCTGCAGCTTCTCTGTTGAGCACGTGTCGTGTCAGTGACCCTCGGCTGTGTCAGCATTGAGGGAGACTGAAGATAGTGGGAGGGCTTCAGTCACTGCCTGAGAATTGTCATGGTATTGCTCACTCCTGAAAGAGCAGCTGATTTAGATCTTTTGCTGCCCTTGGCTATGACTTTTATGGAGCTATTCCCCTTCTCCACCTTTCCTCGTTAAAGATAACTGATGGTTGGGAGAAATTGCATGTTCTGAAAGGGAAGGAACAGCTTTCAGTGATAACCCAGCTCAAAATGGGGAAGGAGGAATGGGAGAAACACAGAGCCAGTGTGACAGAGTATTTGTAAATGGGATGTGACCAGAGCTCCCCTTCAGTTCTCTTTCCCCTTGCTGGAAGGTGTGTCCCAATTAGAGGCACAATATAGCAGAGGCAGGTGCTGCAGACAGGCCTTGGTGGAATTGGGGGCACAAAGTTACCTTGAGATATCTAAAGATTAGGTGAGCCAGAATCACAGAAATTTTAATATCTTCCAGGCAGAAGCTTAGCCTCTGTCATCACCTCTTCATTTGTCACAGGAAAAATATTTGAAGTCATTCCATCCCCACATGACTAATTGGAAACATTCCTTCTCTCTATTCTGCTAGCTTGAGCGCTCGTTCAAATTCATGCGTGAGGCAGAAGATCAGTTGAAAGCTATTCCCCAGTTTTGCTTCCCTGATGCAAAGGACTGGGCCCCCATCCATCAATTTGCCAGGTAAGTACTGTATTTTGTATCCTGACTCATGAGAAACAGATTTCTATATCAAGTTAATTAAATGCAAGATCTGTTATGGTAGAAGACTGGGCAGAACTCTGAGAGGGGTGTATAGGAAATTCAGAAATACTGGGGGTTTATTGGATTTGTATTTCTGGGACTGGTAATGAGGCTGATGGGTATCTTGTCATTCTGGTTTCTCTTTCTGCAGTGAGACATTCTCATTTGTCCTGACGGGGGAAGATGGAAGCAGGCGATTTGGGTATTGTAGGAGGCTGCTGGTAATTATCCCTGAGTTTTTTTCCTTTTCCTAGTGGTGCAGCCTTCTGTGGGTTTGGTGTTACTGGCACCCATTCTGGAGATTAGAAGGCTGCTGCTCTTCTCTTTCAGTGTGAAATCAAAAGAGTGGCAACAGAGCAGCTTTGCTCTCTTCTGTTCAGTGCCAAAGTCCCTCTCCTAGTCCCATCCTCCACTCCAGACATAACTAAACTCTCTTGCATTTTCCTTGCACCAGCACTTTACTATGGCCATGGACTGTTGTTTCACCCCGAAGCTGAAGATAGGGTTTATCCTCTTTAGGTTTGGATACCTATTAAACAGTTGTCTAAACCTGTGCTGGTCCTGTAGGTTCAGAGTTGTCTCTGTAGATCAGTCTGCTCTGCATTTGTCATTTGATTTAGGTAAGCTGGGACCAGACTGTGGGTGTGCCCATTTCTCCTCCCTGTTTCTGGTGTACCAGGGTTTGAGTCGGGCTGCCATACTGGCTGTCTGGGCCAGCCAGTGAGATGCACAACTAAGAGACCAGTCACTCTATCTTTGCAGTAGTTACAACTCTCACATTTCCTTGGTTTTTGTGTTTGTATTTGTCTTGAAAGCCCAGTGGAAAAGGGAAGCGTCTCCCAGAAGTTTACTGCATTGTGAGTCGCCTTGGATGCTTCAATCTCTTCTCTAAGGTGAGGGGGCAGAAAGAGAGGGAATTTGTGCTGTAGGTGAAGAGGGACCTGAGAGTGAAGCCAGCACCTGAATGAATGGGGATCAGGGAAGCTGATAGCTGAAGAAAGGATTTGAAAGATTTGGTGAGGCAACCACATGCTAATTCCAGAACCTAGCAAAAGCACAGTTAATAGGAAAATTAGATTGTCAGCTCTTGCCTACTTCCTTCAGCACAACTTCCAGAGTGCAAGAGAGGTTAAAAGGTGGAGTCCTGACTCTGAGTGTAGTGGGAAGTTTGCAAATTTTCAGCTTTCACTGGAGCTATGTTTCTTCAGATAAAAGAACTCCAGGGTCTTCAGTTGCACTTTTTGCCTTCTTTCTTTTGATACACAGCTCCATGTCAATACTGGACTAAGGAGAGGACATAGATATATACTGGTGCACTTCATTCCTGGTGTTATCTCTCTCCTCCTGATTTGCATGGCTTTGTGTCTTCATGCCTTTATTTCAGATCTTGGATGAGGTTGAGAAGAGACGGGGCATTTCCCCAGCCCTGGTGCAGCCTCTCATGAGGAGTGTCATGGAGGCACCTTTCCCAGCTCTGGGCAGGACCATTACAGTCAAGAACTTCTTGCCAGGCTCAGGAACAGAGGTAAAGACTCTTCCTAGAGAGGGAGACAGGCCAGCAAATGGTGCAGGACTAGCAACTGAAAGTTGGGACCATGGCATAGCACTGGGGATCTTCAAGAACAGATGATCCGTCAGCTGTGGGGGGAAGCTGGGGTGTAAAACAGGGGACCAGAGGGGTGGTATGGAGACTTCAGTGACTCAGAAGCAAAATGGAAATCCTATGGTAAGAATGAACGTAAGCACACAGCCTAATATAGCAAAAGGAACCAGGACACTGGCCTTGATGCCAGGAGGCACAGACAGCAGGTCCTGTGCTGCCCAGCATATGACCTTGGATCTGCTCAAGGACACCACATTTAACTTCCTAACGACAGATTTGAACAGTGTGCTCCAGCACCCTTAATACAGAATCTCTGTGTAGATCAAGTAAAAAAATCCTTGAAACCACACCAGCCTAATGTTGCAGCCTTTGAGAATGGCATTTTCACAGTGTGGCAGTGAGGATCTGTGTTGCATCTCACACAACGTGGTGTGAGGACAGCAGGAGGGTTTTAAGAGTACAGAGCTCTAGGGCATGGCATTGAAGGACTATGGGGGGATGGAGGGAGACAAATTGAAGGTAGTTTTGGCCCTACTTGCTGCAGGGCCTGGTATGCCTTGAATGTGAGAGGGAGGAAGGCAAGTGGGTTGATAAAGTCATGTCTGTGGGCTTTCAGCAGAGCACTACATGATGACATTCTCCTCAACCCAACTGGAAACAGTCCCAACTAAATGACATTACTGCAGAGAACATGCAAAGCTGGTTAAAAATGTGTGCTGGAGGAGCAAAGTTCCAGTGGTGTGCTGTGAGAATGTTGTGGCTGGTTTGTGTCTGGGATTCTGTTCATTAATTATCTGATTGATGGCATAAACTCCACATTTACACAGTACAGCCCTGGGATGGGGGCAGGCACTTTGGAGAGAGTAAGGGATTAAAAGTCCAAGTGCCCCACTCCCCTGAATTCAAGAAACATTTCAAGTGTTCAAGAAATGACTGGATGTGGCACTGTGGTCTAGTTGTCATGGTGGTGATCAGTTGTACTTAATGATCTTAGAGCTCTTTTCCATTCTAAATGATTCTGTAAATGGATCATCTGGTGGGAAAATCAATATGGACAAGAGCAAAATCCTGGGAGGAAGAAAGGAGTAGTCTAATGCGACATGAAAGTAACTGAGTGAGCAGTGGTACTTCAGAGAAGGATCTGGTGGCACAGTGAGCCATAAAGTGACCAAAAGTAACAGTGGGGTATTATTTAGACAAAATTCTTCATTGTGAAAGCAAGTGAAGGGATGAATAATAAAGGTAAGCAGATTTTCTGCTTTCCCGTCTTGATGGAATTTTCTTTGGAGTATCGTTTTCCAAAACATGCGCCCACTAGGAGAAAGCCCCAGAAGGGCAGTTCTGTTTACTAAGTGGTCTAGAAAATGCAGGATAAGCTTGAGAAAATTGTTTATTTAATATAGAAAACAAAAGACAAAGGAAGACACATGATAACCTTTCAATACACAAGAAGTTTCCTACAGAGAGGAATGTGAACAGTTGCTCTCAGTGTATACTAAGAGTAAGACAACAAGTAATTGAAGTAATTTGCCACTGACATGTTTCAGCTGCAGGCTTGGTGTTGGTGAGGGTAGTTCAGAACTAGAGTAATTTTCTTGTGGGATTTATGAAACGTGTGGTGTTGGAGGCTTTCAAAAACAATTTAGATAAGCATCTGTCTAAGATAAGGAGTATGAAGTGCTAAGGTGCTATGACAGGCATTATTTAAGTAGATATGAACAAAGAAAAATACCCACAGGCTGCTCTTGTCTGTAACTGATATAAAAAATTTATGGTCAGGAGGTTAGGCATCCAGATTCTTGCAGTAAAAAATAAATAAATTGTAACTGTAAAAGTCAGAGTGTAGATTTGAACGGCTCCATGACATTCTGCTGCCTGAATACCAGAAAGCCTGAAAACCACTCCTAGCTGGACACAAACTAGTTTTCCCCCTTATGAAGAGCTTGCTGTCCTCAGTCCAGTGGGAAGAACTAGTGGTTGATCTCATGCTGTGCCTATTGGAGTGGACTCTGGATAGTCTTCATCTGGAAGAAGGATTTATGGGAGGCCTTTGGAAGGACCGTGGTTGAGGACTTACTGCTGTGTGGTGCTCACCAGCAGTCAGTGAGGGCTGCTGCCTGTGAAAATACCTGCTGGGTCCTTGCTTGGCACGCTCTGGGTGGCACCAGGAACTCATCTATGCTCTTTTTGTCCCCCCAGGTCATCGAGCTGCGGCGCCCCCTCGACTCCAGGCTGGAGCACGTTGATTTCGAGTCCTTGTTCACCTCCCTGAGCGTGCGGCACCTGAGCAGAGTCTTTGCCTCCTTGCTGCTGGAAAGGAGGGTGATCTTTATTGCAGACAAACTCAGGTACACTCTTGCATTCCCCTAAAGAAAATGCTGGCAAGGAAGGGAGGCTGGGAAGGCTGCAGTGACAGATCTCTCTGCTTTGTTCTTTTTCTTCTCTGCCCTTTTCAACCTCGTAACGATGTGAATAGGGCTGTTCTTCCCAGGAATTGGGAACTCGGGCCATGAACCATAATTTCATTTTGCAGCTTGCAAAAAGTGCTGCTTCTCATCCCCAAGGAGAACCAAGTTCCACTTCCTCCAGATAATTTCAGATCCCTGGTGCTAAGGAAGCAAAACCTCTCCTTTTTCTCCATCATGCTGCACTGTTCTCTGCTGAGCTGTGCTTGAGTTTGCAGGGATCAAGCCTTGTGCAGAGATCACTGTACCTTGTGAGTTCCCTAATGTCACAAAATCTTCTTGATTTTTCTGCTTGTATTTTCATATTGGTTTCCAAAGACTTCTTTTTTCTTATGGAGATGAAAACAAATAATGTGGCGAAATGGGGAAATGAGGAGGGGAAATGAGACAGAGGAGTTCCCCCTTTCTATTTTGAAACTCCTCAATTTGCTCTTTTAAAAATGTATTTGTTTGCTCTCCTAAATGATGAAAATGGGTCTGGGTTTCTTTAAGATCTTGTGCAGCTGGTGGCTGGCAGCTCTCCAGCCCTTGAAGCACTTGAGGATTCAGGGAGGAAAGTTTGCCAAGGCTGGGGAAAGAAAAGCTGCCTGGATGAGTAATGACACTGAGGAGCACGCTCAGGTTTCAGGAGTGTACAATGCCCCTAAGCTGTCTGTTTTCACAACTTCCAGGCAGCAGCCTGCAGCTCTGGGACTGAGCACTGGGGCACAGAATGGAGAGGCCCCTTCTAGAGGAAAATGAAGGGGAAAAATTCATTCTGCATGGATCCGGGGCTCTCTGTGGGCAGAACTCAGGCAGGCTCATCAGAGGAATAGAAAGGCTGGGGAGAGGGAAGCTGTAGCACTGGCTGCTTGCAGATGTCTTGGTTCAGAAAGGAGAAATTTTGCCTCTTTGTAATTATTGATACGTTATGTGTGTAGAAACTTGGTATTCTGGATACTTAAACCACACATTTCATACAGAGCATTTAGATTTGTATTGAAAGCGAGAGAATTCATCCAAACACTACACCTTATGTAACATATATGATTTATGACATAATCTATGATCACAGGCTCTCAAATAGTTTTCTCTTCTGTAGGATAAATTTTACATTCTGAGAAAAATTTTTAAGGACACAGATTGACATTGCAGTCTCTACATGAGAGCTGGGTGGTATCAGGAAATGGCAGGGAATTTTTTGATGGGAGGTTGAGACATCACTTTAGAATGAGCATTTGTTTAACAAATCTTTTCCTATCACATCTTTACATGGCAGCACAACACTGTGTATTCTGAGCATGGGATGTGATATCTGTAATTGAAAGCACCTTGATGGGTTTTGGTGTTCATTTCCCACCCCTGTATCTTTTGTCAGGATACCTAGGGTCCTTAAGAATTAATCCAGCTGTACAGGCTGTAAAGAGAGTGGGAGAGAGCTATAGAATCATAGTTTCTAGAGTCTCTAAATATCTCAAACAGCTTTTTTTTTTTTTCCTGTGAAAAAGGAATTGTCATGTTTAAAAGATCCAGGGTCTGTTAGACCACAGGGCTCAGATTCAAATATTTACCATAGATTTGCCAGCTCTCTATGAGACTTTTAATATTTGATGTTTCTGAGAAGACCTTGCTCTGAGCAATTTCAGGAGAGTCCTTTTATTTTCCTCTTACAAAATATGGGTTCTGTGGCTTATTTTTGTGGAAATTATCCCAAAGGACTGTAAAGATGTGAAATGCAGAAAACAAAGAAAATATCCCTCAAAATTAAATAACTTCTGTATTTTAATCCAGTTCAGTGACTTGAATGGACTGGCATTGTGAGCCTTTCCTAAGGTGAACAGTCTCTTCTATTCATAGGTGGACCTTCCATGTTTTGAAAGCTGACGCTATTGTAGATACAGGATTTTCTGTCCAAATTATGTTTTTCCTGGGACAGGAATACATTGAACTCAATGAGTATTAAGTAGCATTCACTCTAGGAGTGAAAATGCCAATTTGAGAGGAAAGATAAGAAACGCTTTTTGGAAATAGCTGAAGAGAAGGAAAAAAACTATAAAAGCAGCTGTTGGAAACTGCTCAGAGGTTAGGAATGCTAGAAATAATCCAGCTGAGATGGATTAATGGGAAGAGTGCAGGTGACACAGTGAAAGATGCACAATAAATTACATTTATCATTAATCTTTGCAGTTCTTCATGTTGGTACTATCAATAACTATCTGTCTATGTTTGAAAAGGTGTGTCTGGGTGTGAGGGACAGAGAAATTATATGTACAATTTATTTACCTCCTTTAATTGCTATAAAATCAGTCTGTGGGAAAAGAAACCTGAAAGGTCTCCTGCCAAATACTGCATGAACTGTGAAATGTTTTCAAGCTGAGCCAAAAAATGCATCTAACAAGTGTACAGCAAGTGAAATACTTTGTCTTTTCCATCTTTAGAATGAGCATTGATTGTTTAAATACCTGTCAATCCACAGCTTGGCAGTGGAAAAAGAAAGAATTTGGTTTATTAGTTTTTGGGTGGGTTTTTTTCTCTGTCACTATGGATACTGGAGTATACATTGCCTCACAACCCAGGAAAATGACTTTGTTAAAACTGTGTTGGTCTGTGCAGTCTTCCCCCAGCTTTTGTTCATTCCTGCAATGTTAACTTTAGTGCTGGGGCAGTGGAGACGGTGGCATGGGTTAGACACTGCAACATGAGAGCTGCTTTTGTTTCAAAGGGATGTCGCCTGGCATGCAGCTCCAGGCACTGCCAAACAGCCTTTTAGAAGGCATCTTTCAGCTAAAATCACCTGATGTCACAAGGTACCTCAAGCTGGGCAGTTTTTAATGGCCTGAGCAGGAGATCTTGTGATTCAGAAGGCTTTTTAAAAAGAAAAGCTTGCACAGGCTTAAAATCAAAGCCTCCTTTTTCCAGATCTCAAAAGCTTGTTGTGGATCTGACCAACTCAAGCAATTGCCTCTGTCTCTGCCAGAAACCACAGCTGTATCAACAACACAAAGTGGTCATTGTTATCAAAGGCAGATCTGAAAGAATTAGAGTAGACACTTTAAATGTGGTCATCCCCAGCAAAAGGTAATTAATCATCAGGAAGAACCCTTTACCATGTGCTACAAAAACAAATCTGGGACTGCGAATATCAGCCTCGCAGGTTTTTCCCTTTTTGCCCTGTGATTAGGGAGAAGAAGAACCCAAGGATGAAGTTTGATAATAGTGTTGTCTCTTCAGATCATCTTAATACTCATTTCTTCACCTGCACAAACTTGCCACGTTGTGGGAGTCAGTGAGGGTCCCCAGAGAGCTGGTGGAACTTGGCATCCTCCTGGTGGGATTTGCAGCAGTGCTGTGTGAAGTCATGGGACAATGCTTGGAAGCTCCTGTGCCTGCTAAATTTTGTAAACCAGAACTGCAATCCATCATAAGTAACTCCAGATGTGACACAGTGTCAGAAATCTGAAGGTGTTTGTAAAACAAATCCTACTGTGGCAGAGCTTATTAAAAAAAAAATTAAAAGATACATATTCAAATAGTCTTAAATTGCCAAATGCCAGCATAATTTGAGCAGTTTGGTTAGTGCAGGGACCACAGGACTTCCTGGCATTAAGCTCCAGCAGGAGGTTTGATTCAATGGTGTTTTTCAGAAATCATGCAGATCCTAAACCCAAAGAGGGAGTCAGCTTTGGAGGCTTTTTATCACATGTGCTTGCCTTTGGAGTGGAAAGCAACCAGGCTGAACAGCCAGTGTCCCTCCTTAGAAGCTGTTGCAACTTGTCAAGGTATCTATAAGAGCAAGTCAAGCTAGTCTTGGAGCAAGTTTTCCCAGGAGAGGAAGAAGGGTTTCTATGTAGTTGCAGCTGTCTGTATTGGCCAACTGTGTTCATAGTGGCTCCCAAGAAGCAGCAGCTTCACAGGGTGCTGTGTGCTGGGAAGTGCTGTTGTTAAGCAAACAAATGTCACAGGTTGCTGCAGTATCATTGCTCTGACCAAGGGAATGCTTCCCCAGAGAGATCTGTGTGTCAGTCCCTACCCAAATCAGCCCCTTAGGGAGGGGTCTGAGCCTTCTTGTGTACTCAGTACTTTTTAGCCTCTGTATTAGCCTTGACATCTCAGTCTCAACTGTGAGCAACACGCAGCTCTACTGTGTTCCCTGCAGAAGGCTGAATGAACCCCTGAAAATGTGCTCAGCATCTTGAAAGCGTTCTTCAAAGACCTGCAGCATTTTAAAGGTTACTCATGAAACCAAAAGCCTTAGAAAGTGGTGCCTGTGTCCCGTTTGAACAGCTGGACTGAACCTGTGTGGCCTGAGGGTGGCTCCTGTCACACAGCACACTGCAGTCACGTGCTGGAGTCACACAGGTGGCGTAAAAGGGATTTATCAAGCTGGATTCTTTTGCAAGGCTCATCAGCCTGGTGTGAGTCAGCAGTCCCTTAGTGCTTGTTGCAGTGCCAAATGCAAGAGAGAGATCTTAGGCTTGAGTCACTCTAGATAGCCACAGTTCTCCTGAGCTCCTGGCAACCTGCAGCTCCCTGAGACTACCTGCAGAGCAAGTCTGACATGTGAAAAAGGTGCCTCAGTGATACCTCCTCTGTGTCCATCCCTGAACTGCTTTGCTTACAAAGGAGGCTCACAGACCACAACCCTGCCAGTATTGTTCCCTGGAAAGGTCTTTCACAGTGAGAAATGTTTGGGAGCAGAGATCAGTGGGTTTCACCCTGGAGGCGTTGAGTCATGCACAGATGGAAGGGTGGAAGGGGAAGTTATCTTTACTTCCCACTGCCTGGTGTGTACAATTTCAGACTTAACACAGCTCTGCCTTTGACTTGCACTCACTGGAGCTCATCCATCTCTCCTCCCACTCGATCTCTCACGTACCATGTGTACTCACTGGGCTGAGGCAAGAACAAGGCACCATAAATATAGCAGGAGACAGCTTGCCATAATATCTCACCATGCCATAAATAACCACGTACTTCAGCTGCTCACTGTTCCTCTGTGGAGCTACCTGGGCTCAGAGATGCTTTCTATGGGTTTTTACATGCTGTTTGTAAATTCAGGTCCCATGTTTAGGCAGAAAATTTGGATACACCTTCAAAACAGAGGATTGGTGACAAATGTAAAACTTCTAACACTGCCACATTCACCTTCTGCTCAAAGAAGAGGAACAGTGGGTGGTGATAATGCCCCACTGCTGTGCACAAGTGATGAAAGGTGCAGTTCTTTCAGCTTTCACTATGCTGCTGCTGCTATTACCAGGTCTATTATCAGTTAGAAATCGAGGAGTGGAAAATATGCTCTGCAGTAATGGAAAGGAAGAGAAGCCCCTGCTTTTGTATCTGCTAACATGACCTGAAATGTATGAGTAGCACAGCTTTGAAGGAGATGGTTTTTAAAGGATTTCATTAGCTTGGAGTGCACTTCTGAGATGACACATTCACTTTTGTTGCAGTTCCTTTCAAGATCAGGTTGTATGAAAGATACAACAAAAATCATCTACTTTGATGTTATTCCCACATTTTTTCTGGGTGGATTTGTTGGGGGTTTTTTGTGTTTCTGTTTCTTGCTAGCTCTGTGTTTTCTCATTATTTTAATTTTGCTTTTCTCAGATTCATTATCTACTTTGCATTTGTGATAGACATGGCAAGGTATGGGCTAGCTGATGATGGCAGCCACAGCTGGAGAGCAGCAACAGAGAGGCAGCCTGGAGGAGTCAATGCAGGGAGGGGGATACACTCACACCTTCCCAAAAAACAATGTGGAACTGAAGGTCTTTTCCCATTTAAAGCTAGCACTCTGTAACAGAGCGTTTGGAGGGTCTTCCTCTGTTTTTATAGAGTATCCCCTTAGAAAAGACAGTCCTCTGGGAGTGAAGGGAGAGGAAACTGTCCCCATTTTGTGAAGAGACTTTCTCAGAACATACATCTTTCCAAGTGCCAGTTCCCTACCTGTCACAGTCCCAGATAAAATTTTCAGGTTAAGCAGATTCCAGCCTCTCCATCTCCAAAAAGCGTCATGTGTTTAACAATGTTTGTTGCCTGATTGCTTCATACTGTCACACTGATGTCCCAGCAGCTACAATTTTGTTCTGCTAACCTGAGCTTATGTGATGGAAGCCAGCCAGCTGTCCCGCAGCCATGTCACTCTGCTCAGTGTGCCCTAGTGACACAGCACAGGGATGCACATCCACCAGACTTAACTGGAGTGGGGAGAGAAAGCAGGCTGCACTTTTCAGAGCAAGCTCAAGTCCACCCATCAAACCCCTTCCCTCTCAAGTCAGCAATAAACCCAGCTTGCTGAATGTAAATTCTCCCATGGAGTCTAATGGGAGCCAGCTGGGCATTCTTCTCAATCCACATGGCTCCTGCGTGCTGCACCAGGCTCCTTCCTCTCCTTTCCTGGATGCTGGTAAAACCAAATGATGTTATATATACAGGATTTATAGCAGCTAGCCTTCCCCCTCTCTTGACACATAAAAATCCTTCCAGACTCAGAAGAGATGAATAACTGGTGCCCTGTGGCAAGCTCTGCCATGGCTAACTGGATATCCTGCCTGACTCCTGCCAGAGAGCTGTGGCAGAATGAGCTCATTTCTCTAAGGAGAGGCAGTGACATAGAAGATGCAGTGTTTGTCTGATATTTTCCATCAGGACACTGGAGCAGCAGATCCCTGATTCAGTGGAACCCATCTCTTGTCATAAGAATGTGGGCTGGCATCATATTTCAGAAGTCGTTGCTTCTGAAGCTGAAAAATGGGATCAGAAATGTGGGAAAGCCCTTAGTAATTACAGAGATCAATCAGGGAGCAGTTAATTTCTAGGAAGCACCCCTAATTCCCTGACTGACCAGCCATTGCCCTTGGTTGTGTTTTGTCTTCCAGCACTCTCTCCAAGTGTTGCCACGCCACAGTGGCCCTACTGTACCCCTTCACCTGGCAGCACACCTACATCCCGGTGCTGCCGCCGTCCATGATCGACATCGTGTGCTCGCCCACCCCCTTCCTCATCGGGCTGCTCTCCAGCTCCCTGCCCCGCCTGAAGGAGCTGCCTGTGGAGGAGGTGAGTCCTGCACTCCCACTGTGAGTCCTGCACTCCCACTGTGAGTCCTGCATCCCCACTGTGAGTCCTGCACTCCCACTCTGAGTCCTGCATCCCCACTCTGAGTCCTGCATCCCCACTCTGAGTCCTGCATCCCCACTCTGAGTCCTGCACTCCCACTGTGAGTGAGTCCTGCACTCCCACTGTGAGTGAGTCCTGCATCCCCACTGTGAGTGAGTCCTGCATCCCCACTCTGAGTCCTGCACTCCCACTGTGAGTCCTGCACTCCCACTGTGAGTCCTGCATCCCCACTGTGAGTCCCGCATCCCCACTGTGAGTACTGCATCCCCCGCTGTGAGTGAGTCCTGCATCCCCACTGTGAGTCCTGCATCCCCACTGTGAGTCCTGCACTCCCACTCTGAGTCCTGCACTCCCACTCTGAGTCCTGCATCCCCACTGTGAGTGACTCCTGCATCCCCACTGTGAGTCCTGCATCCCTACTGTGAGTCTTGCATTCCCACTGTGAGTGAGTCCTGTATCCCCACTGTGAGTGAGTCCTGCACTCCCACTGTGAGTCCTGCATCCCCACTGTGAGTCCTGCACTCCCACTGTGAGTCCTGCACTCCCACTGTGAGTCCTGCACTCCCACTCTGAGTCCTGCATCCCCACTGTGAGTCCTGCACTCCCACTCTGAGTCCTGTATCCCCACTGTGAGTGAGTCCTGTATCCCCACTGTGAGTGAGTCCTGCATCCCCACTGTGAGTCCTGCATCCCCACAGTGACTCCTGCATTCCCACTGTGAGTCCTGCATCCCTACTGTGAGTGAGTTCTGCATCCCCACTGTGAGTCCTGCATCCCCACTGTGAGTCCTGCATCCCCACAGTGACTCCTGCATTCCCACTGTGAGTCCTGCATCCCTACTGTGAGTGAGTTCTGCATCCCCACTGTGAGTCCTGCATCCCCACTGTGAGTCCTCCATCCCCACTGTGAGTCCTGCATCCCCACTCTGAGTCAGTCCCACATCCCCCCTGTGAGTCCTGCATCCCCACTCTGAGTCAGTCCCACACCCCCCTGTGAGTCCTGCATCCCCACTGTGAGTCCTGCATCTCCCCTGTGAATCCTCATCCTACTGTGAGTGAGTCCTGCATCCCCACTGTGAGTCAGTCCTGCATCCACAGCATGCTGTACTCAAGCTTGTTCCCTGTGGGCTGAGCTGTTTTCTGTCACCTGGCAGTGCCAGGGAGCAGAGCTCTCATCCTCTGGCTGCCGTGAGCATGGGGTAAGGGCAGAGGTGGGTGTTCCCCCACACAGACAAAGGTCTGTGCTCTGCCTTGGCCACAGCTTGGGAAGGCAGAGGGCTGGAATCCCCCACGGTGGGGCTGCTGTGGGTAGGAGATGGTTTTATTACAGTTCATACTGGTTTCTGCATGGTGCTGTCCAGGGGCTGCATGCATATCCTGTCAGTATTAAGTGTGATTGCTACAGCCTGGCCAGGACAGCTGCCCCTTGGGTTAACACAGGAGCCTCACGATAGCAATAAATAATTAAGAATTGGATTCCTGAGGCACAAGGGTGAGCACAGCAAGGCAGAATGTGCTGAGGGAGGGATTTCCCTCCTTCCTCCCAGGAGACAGCGGTGCAGCACACGGGGAGAAAGGATGAAGCTCTGACCCTGCTGAGTGGTAAAGGAGCAGAGGGCCAGGCCTGGAGCACAGGTCCTGCTGTCCAAGCTGAGCTGTGGTTTGCAATGGCATCCCTAGAAAGCCGCAACATGGGCTGTGCTCCTGGGTCATGCTGGGTGCCTCCTCCAGCTGCAGTGGAGGGTAGGAGGAGCAGGGAAGTGTTTCCTCCAGGGCAGTTACAGATTCAGATAAACTCTGATGGTGGAAATAATTACTTCCCCTTTTGATTCTTGCTCTTTCATTTTTAGGTCCTCGTCGTTGACCTTGTAAATAATCGGTTTCTGAGACAGGTGAGCAGAGCTAATTCACATCCTTTTCTTCCCTTTTTCCTCCATAATTTACCTCCATCTGTGTTTGCTGACCTGCCTGGTTGGATGGATCACATTCTCCCCACTCAAAAACCAAGGCAGGGCTTGTGGTGAGCAGCGTTATAGAGGTTGCTGTGTATATATGTAACATCAGCATCCCAAACCACAGCTGTTGAGGACTAAATCATTGGGAATTACCTCTTTATCTTTTTTTTTTTTTTTTAGAGGGGAAAATGGTGGCACTTGGGCACTATAGGTCCTCACGTGTCATCCTGTAAGGCAGAGGACAAAGCCGGAAAGCTTTGGTTCAGCACTGTCTGCTGGGAAGTAGTGTGGGTTCTTGCAGCCTGTGTCTGTCAGTTAATCTCCCATCACACACTCTGCCCTGAGTGGGAGAGGAGCCTTGATGGTTTTTTGAAATCCTTACTGCCTCAGGAGCTTGTGGTTCCTCAATCCAGTCCTTGCACTGGATGGGTCAGAGGCAGGAAGGTGGTACATGGGAGCCTGTGTGTTGCTCTGCAGACAATATTGCCTGCTGTTTTTCACTTCCCTTTGTTGTGGAGAGGAGTGGGAAGGGGAGGAGAAAGGGAAGAGGATAAATGAGCAAACATACTCCTGGCCTAGGAGGCTCTTTTTCCCCAGAGCTCTTTGGCAGATCGTTGAGCAGCCCTGGCAGCGTGGGTCTGTGCCGGAGCTCAGCCCCGTGACTCAGATGGGCTGAGTGCTCCTCCTGCTGCTCCCCCGACTCAGATGGGATGAGCGCTTCTCCTGCTGCAGGGAGCAGTGTGTGGGAGAAGGCCAAGCCCTCCCACAGTCCTCACTTGCCAGCTGCCTTAGCTCTGGGGTAATGCTTTACCTTGCACCTCTCTTCTGAAGGCTTCAGCTGAATCAGCCAACTCAGCCAGGGCTGGCAGTAGCTCTGCACAGTCACTGGCAGTTCCTTGGCTCCCATGCTCCCTGGGAATTTCTTATGCCTGTATAAGAGGTTTGGTGCCTGAGCAGAGGCTCTCCTCACCGGGCCACGTGCCAGCATTGTTCACACACCTCCTCTTTGTGGCAGGGCCAGTGCTCGAGGGCAGATGGTGAGGCCAGGGGTGAGCCCTGCCCAGTAACCTCCAGGGTCAGACATGTAAAATTCCTCCAGAATAGGGGAATATTTAGGAAAAGACGCCCTCTTTCTCCTTCCTCCTGTGCTTCTTGATAGTGCTGCGCTGGGTGGTGCTGGGAATGTGCCAAATGCATTACAGTTACGCCTTCTTCCTCTCCTCACGGTTCATTTCTAGTGCTCCCCCTGCTGTGCTGGGGACAGGGTAGGAGATGTTTTTGTCCCAGCCCCAGTCCCTGAGGAGGTGGCTCTGTCTTACAGATGGAAGATGAGGACTCCATCCTGCCCCGCAAGCTGCAGGCTGCCCTAGAGCACATTTTGGAGCAGAGGAATGAGCTGGCAAGCGACAAGGAGGAGGGCCCTGTCAATGGCAAGCAGGGTAAAGCACAGTGCCTTTCAGCTGAAAACCCTGTCTTTTCCTGCCCCTTTCTTGTCTGTCACTTCTTAGAGGAGAGCTAGACTTGTACTGAATTTAACACCGCAGGTATTGGAGGTAGATCAGGATTTTGGTTAAGCTATATTAAGTATTCCAGCGCACAGGGGCAGTTCTCTGTGTGAAGAGCAACAGTACTTATCTCTTCCCAGCTCTAGCCATTCTTCCCTTACAATTTCAGTGAGCACCTGTACTACTTTTCAGAGGGATTTCATAGGCTTTCATTCCACTCTGCTGCTGGCCATGAGTGATGCAGGCTCCTCCAGGGGACAGTCACCTGCAGAGCTGCAGACTCGGCGATGACGTGTGGCTTGTGGTGACTGGGCTGGGACAGCTCTCTTGGAGGACAGCATGGGCATCTCCTTGGTGCAGAGGAGCCTGGACAATGTGCTGGTTTTGGCTAGGACAGGGTTAATTTTCTCCATAGCTGGTATGGGGCTGTATTTTGGATTTGTGCTAGAAATGGTGTTGATAATGCAGGGATGTTTTAGCTGTTGCTGAGCAGAGCTCATACTGAGCCAATGCCTTTCTGCCTCTCATCCCACCCCACCAGTGAGTGGGCTAAGGGTGCACAAGGAGTGGGGAGGGGACAGAGACAGCTGATACCAAAAAACCAATGGGTTCCACATGGAGTCATGTTCAGCATATAAAGCTGCAGGAAGAAGAAGGAAGTGGGGAGACATTTGGAAATAGGGTATTTTGTCTTCCCAAGGTGTGCCTGCTGGAGCCCTGTTTTCCTGGGCAGGGCTGAGCACCTGTCTGCCCATGGGAGCTGCTGAATAAAACAATTATTTTGCTTTGCTTGCATGCAGTTTTGTGTTCATCCATTAAACTCTCTTTATCTTAGCCCATAAGTTTTCTCACTTTTACTTTTCTGATTCTCTCCCCCATCCCAACTGAGAAAAGTGAGCACCAAAATAAAGCTTGGTGTCTTTCAAAGTAGTAACAATTTGGTCTACTTCCATGACAAGCACTTCCTAGGATGCTCTCTCTCTTGAGCAGCTTTTTCTTCTCAGGCTGGATCTGAAAAAAAAAAAAACATGGAATTTTTACCCAGAGATTTTCCTACCACATTCTTACAGCACTGTTCTGAGCACTTCCTCTTTATTTTTTCCTTAGAAACCAGCCCTTTGAACGAGGTGGTGTCCGAGGCCTTTGTCCGTTTCTTTGTGGAGATTGTGGGCCACTACTCCCTGTTCCTGACGCCCACAGAGCGCGAGGAGCGGGCCCTGCAGCGCGAGGCTTTCCGCAAATCCGTCTCTTCCAAGAGCCTCCGGCGTTTCCTGGAGGTCTTCATGGAGACACAGATGTTTGGGGGCTTCATTCAGGAGCGGGAGCTGCGGAAGCAGGGGGTCAGAGGTGAGGGGCTCCAGCTGGGCTCTGGAAGCTGCTGCTGCTCCTACGAGAGCAGGGAGATGCTCCCCAGCCAGCACCTGCATCCCCAGTTCCATGCCTGGAGGTTGCGGTGTCTGTACAGGAGCACCAGAAGGGAATCTACTGGATTCTGCATGGGGTTGGAATTGCAGGCATCTTTCACCCTTGCAGTATCCTCCACATGGGCCTCTTCCATTCCACATTGAATTCCACTGCTGGAATGACATTTATTCTTGCAGTCCCTCATGCCTTCTTCCTGTGTCTAAAGGAAAAATGAGCTGGCTTGGTCGTGGTTCTTTTGTCTAGTAGAAAGCTTGGATGCTCATCTCCTTCCCAGAGCTGCTACTGCAGCTTCACTCCTGTTATCCCACAGTCCCAAGGGCTCTACTGGCAGCTGAAATTTCTTTTCCCTGCTGCTACTGGTGCTGGCTTAGCAGCTTCCTGACGAGCGTTAATAAGCAGGGAATGCTTGAATAGGTGGCTGAGTAAAAGAGGTAAATTCTGCATGATGATTCCCCAGATGATGTCACTCCCTGGGCTTAGCTGCATTCGTAGAAGAATGAAGGGAGGTACATTCTGTACCCTGAGTGAGGTATAGCAGCTCAGTCAGCCTTGCAGTGGGGAAGGAGGGGGCAGACCAAAGCTTCTGTGCCAAATCTGGCCTCAGCTGGTGGAGGAGGTGGGGTGAGTTGTTCTCTCTTCTGTGCAATAATGTGTGGGTAAGCTGAGACAGTACATTTTCAGGTGGGCATTCTTACTTGGATTATAGAGACACAGAATAAAAGCTGTTGATTTCTGTCTTTCTGCAGGTCTGTTTGAGGTACGGGCTCAGGAGTACCTGGAAACACTTCCCAGTGGGGAGCAGAGTGGAGTCAATAGATTCCTCAAAGGCCTAGGTAAGGAACCAGCAAAACCCTCAGCTTCCCAAGGGCTGGGCTTCTTGTTGCCTTCAGGCTGGGCAGCCCAGAAGCTGCCCAAGGGTGACAGGACTAGTGACTATGTGTGGCATCCAGTGCCTGGCCATGTATCCCTGTGGTGGCACGCTGCTGGCTCTGGTCCTGGTCAGTCACTGTCTGGAGGCTGGTGGAGAACAAAAGGTTGGGCCATGAGCTGTATCCAGGTCTTCTAAAGGAGACAGGTGGGTCTGAGGAGGCAGTGGAGCAGGCAGAGACTTGGGGGTGGTGGATGCAGGTCCTGATGGGGGAATTGACAGATTTTTCATTGCCTTCAGGTTTGCTCTTAGGGATCAGCAGTGGGAACTGCCCAGGGATATTCTGATTCAATCTATTTTCCACTATAAGGGGAACTAGCCAGGAGCTCCAGACTGAGGTTAGAAGTCTTTGATAAATCATGGACACTGTGGCTGAGTCTGATCTGGTGTTAAGATCACATCCCTGGTCCTCTTGTCTGTTCTTGGCCATTTAAGAGCAGCAGTGCCTGAAGGGCTGGTGTGCCCTGGACAAATGGGCTCTGGAGGGTGTGCCTGGGAGCTTGCAAGGTCTCAGCCTGCAGTTCTGCTCCCAGGAATGGGCAGAGCTCTGCAGGCCCCTGCTTCCAGCTTTGCAGAGCAGCTGGCTGTGGACAAGGAGCCAGGGACAGCAGCAGGGCCAGTGCACTGCACAGGACAGAGGAGGTGGGAAATGACACTTGTTTTGCCTGTTGCTGTGGAGAGTCCATTTTCTTTTCTCTGTCTCTTCAGGCAGCAAAATGAAATTCCTCCACAAAAAGTAAGAGCGAAGCACATCCTCATTCCACAGAAGAGAATGGCTTTACCACTTTAGCAGCAATAAATCAGATTCATCAACCATTCCCATTGAGCCTGCTCCCA
Organism: Fringilla coelebs; assembly: GCF_963513975.1. Lineage (NCBI taxonomy): Eukaryota > Metazoa > Chordata > Aves > Passeriformes > Fringillidae > Fringilla > Fringilla coelebs. Next base: position 59,362,548 of record NC_140033.1, on the reverse strand, counting down.
GGAGCCAGCAGCCTTGGGCACGCTGGCCACAGCTGCACAGAGCCGTGGTGCTGCAGGAAGGTGGGATGGCTGCAGCTGCCAGGACAGGCTTCTGGATGTCTACAGTAGCAAGCACTGGACCAAGCACTCTCTCTGAACTCTGCACTAGCACGTTGCAGGCATCCCCGTGGATTGGATCTCTTAGCTAGTCAATTCTTTATTTGGTTGTACTTTTCTATTTATATTGAGGTTAGAACAGTTATTAACCAATGACTCTTGCCCTGCCTCCTCTCTGCCTGGTGCTGCAGGAGGCCAAAGGGGGATTCCCATGGGACTGAGCAGGCAAAGAGGGCGTGGAGGGGAAGGACAGAGATGTCTGAAAGTAGGTCTCTGCAAAGCAAGGACACTGAGGGCTGCAGGGATGATGTGGACTGACCAGGAGGAGCTTCCAAGCAAGAGAAAAGGGTGAGGGGGAACCACTAAACCTACTGAGGACTTGATGGGCCAGCCAGCTCCCTGGGTGGCTGTACCAGGGAGTCTTGGCACGAGGAGAGGCCTTTCCTCACGCAGTGTAATTAAAAGCGAGTTGTGTAAAAGGCACGAGGATCCATGGTGTTTTCATGGAAAAGGGTGAGCTCTGTGTTCCCACCGTCCCACCTAGCACCAAGCACGAGCCAGAGGGGACACCAAGCAGCTGGACCCTCGCCCTGGCCAGGCCCTCAGCTGCCCTGTGAGTCTCAGAGGCCGTGGGGCCTCCATCCCTCACCTGGCAGCTTGCCAGGAGAGCCCAAGTGGAGCTCACCTGCAGGATCTTGTCTGGGAGAGCTTCCCAAAGGTCAGATGGGCTCTCCTCTGCTGTTGTGGGTGTTGCTGCTGGAAGCACAGCTGGGAACCTGTGCTCCTGCAGGAGGTGGGGCCCCCTGCACCCCTGTCCTCGGCCTGTGGGGACCTCCTTGGCTGAGGAGGTGTCGGGGGAGTTGAGTGGAGGTTGGGGCAGGGTGAGGGCTTTCTTCCAGCTGTGTGGAGGCTGTTACACTTGCACTGCTTGTGAGGGCAAGAGCACCTGAAGCACCCTTGAGTCTGCTCTTTGGAGGAGAGTCTCTTTCCCAGCTGCTGGGGGGTTGCAGGGTGAAAGCTGCATGTGTGTACCTTAGCTGCAGCTGTGCTGTGCTGGGCTGCACAAACTCGCAGAAGCTTTGGAAATGATCCCTGTGCTCCTGTGGCCCACGGGCCTTGCCAGGTGAGAGCACCTCTCTGCCCAGCAGTGGGGTTCAGAGGCCCTCACCTGCGTTCCACAGCAGAGCAGAGCGGTGGGTGCAGCGCTGCTCTGAGAAGCTTTTGAAGCCATGCAGCCAGGTAGGTTGGGCAAATGGCTCTGGGTGGCCCTGCTTGAGCAGGGGCATGGCCCAGGTGACCCCCATAGGCCCCTTCCCACCTCGTCCTCTCTGTGGTTCTGTGGTGAGCACAGTAAATGCAGGACAGCCATGGTGTCACACCAGGCAGGAGGCAGCACCTGCAGCTCTGTGCCCCCCAAACCTCCGTGCAGCGACAGAGGAAGCAACAACAAAGGGGCTCAGAGAAGCCAGCAGCATTTCCTCCCCATCCCCACCCAGGGTCAGGCTCCCTCAGAGGTGACCAGGTGTGGGGGCTGCCCCTTGGGTGTGCTGAACAAAACTGGTGCCACTTCACAGTCACAGGAGCTGGTGGTGGCTCATTGAAGGGAACTGCAGTGGGGTTCGAGGTGAATCAATGTTGTGCTTTGGTTCTTGTTTTAGAAGGAGCTTTTAATGGAAACATTATGAGGCTTTGCAAAGCTGGGGTCACCCCCACAAGTGTAAAGGTGACCAGGATGCCTGCAAAGCTCTGTGGGATGCTAAAAAAAGCTGATCTGTGCCTCAGCTCCAGCCTTCAGAAGCAGGTCACCTACATGGTCCCACACTGCCAAGCCTGCTCCTGGGGGCTCCACATTCCTCTCCTTAAGTGATGTTTTCAACAGCATGGGACTTGGCCTTCCTTGGCAGGAGCTGTGGTAAGGAGCAGGGAGGGATCCCGGGCTGCCCAACACTTAGCTCAGCTTGAGTTGGTGTGTGAGCATGCTGAGATGCTGGCAGCTTTTACTGCAATATCCTAATGGCTCAAATTAAAAAGGGCTGTGAAATATCCCTGTTTGCCTCACTGGGGAGCTCCAAAGGGGCTCTGCCAGCACAGGGCTCCATGACCACTCAGTGCATTTATTGGCTGCTCTCAGGAAAGTGGGAATCAAGCCTACATAGTGTACAAAATCCAAAGGGGGTGTTAAAAAGCAGCAGTAAGAGAAGTACAATGAAAGAAACATTTACAACTGTGTCATTAAGGATTTAAAATGAAACTTGACAGGAAGTGTTGATCTCCAGCTGCAGGACAACCTCTTCAGCTTTAGTTTGAGCTGTGCTGCTCCGAGATGAGCTTGACTCTCCATCTAAGGGCTCTGTATGCTTTGGAGGAAGCCACCTGTAAGGAAAAGCCATAAGACCATCTGTGCTGGGTGTGACCATGGGTCTGTGTCCTCCTGTGGAGGCTGCCAGCAGCAGGAGACCAGAGACTATGAACAGAGCACATACACTGGGCATGCCCTATATGCTACACACACACACACTGTACTGTACACAAACATTAAACTTGTCTATTCCACCTGCCAGGGGTTTCCTGCACCACAGCTGGGTCTCTGTGTTTAGTAGCCTTGGATGAGTTTCTGCTCCATGACCATGTGTACATGGGGGTAGGCAAATGTGCTGGGGCAAGAGGCCGATCTAGGGGCAGTATGGATTTACCAAAGCGTGCTTGAGAATCAGGACACTGGTTAAACATTAAAAGCTGTGATCTCTGCTCCCTGACAGTTCCTGCCTAATTAAACAGCTCTCACACCAATGTGAGCAGCTCTGCGGGGCCCATGATGTGCAGGACTGCACTTGCTGACTCCCAAACTACTGTCTAAGTCCCAGGCTCTGTACCCCTCCTTGGTTTTCCAGCACAGGCTGTTGGTGTCCTGCAACAGCTCAGGACACCTGTGAAATCCCAGCCCTCCCTGAAACTTTTGGGAATGTCCCATCCACCATGCAGTTGATTCTGCAGCTACTGCTGGCAGGACAGACAGCCCTGGACAGTCGAGAGACCAGACCCAGCCCTGCATGGGGCAGTCAGACGGGCTTGGAGTGTTGCAGCCAGAGGGGCGTGTTTGCACTTTGGTGCACGTGGGGATCCCTGCTGCCAGTTGCCAGGAGACTTAGAACTCACCTCTCTGCCTAGAGACAGATTTCAGGTTGCAGGTGCCAGCAGGCAGCTTGCAGGTGTAGAGCCCCAGGCAGCCACCGCAGTCAGAGGGCTTCTGGCAGGGCCGGGACTGGATGCTGTGGCAGGAGTGCTGCAGGGAGAAGGGAAGTGGTGGCTGCAATGCCCGTGGCAGCCAGGACCAGCCCAGTCACAGCTGCATCATCGCTCATAAGCAGCTCACCAGGGTCTAGAGCACTGCAAGGAGCTGGAGAAGCTGGGGCCCAAGGAAGTGCTTCCAGGGGCAGTTCATTACTGGTTTTAGCTGGAAGCACTCGAAGCTGGCCACCACAACCACAACACCCCTCCAGTGCCTCTGCTCTTTTGCTGTGGTGGCACCCATCCCAGCCGAGTGGCATCTGGCACAGCATCCCCCAGCACTTTGTGGTTAAGACAAGGTCTACTTGTGTGCTACCAAAGCGTGGTTTGGGTTTGCTAAAGGAGAAGTTGGTTACTTGTGGGATGCTGTGCTGAGCCTGTGGAGCAGATTTCCCATGGGCAGAGAAAGGCTGTGCCACCCTCAGAGCAGTGCTGAGAGGAGCTGTCCCCAGCAGGGCATCAGGGCATGGTGCCCCCATTGCAGAGCTGACAGAGCTTTGTTAGCGCTGTGGAGAGTGTTTCTGTTCCTGAACACTGTAGGGGCTGGAGCAGGACTGTCCCTGCAGCTCTGAGGGCAGCACATGGGGACAACTGCAGCCAGACCTGCACTCTCCTCCTGAGCTGCTCAGAGCCATCAGCTCTGCTCTAAGCCTTGCCAGGTACCAGCTGGGGATCTGGGGGTGTCCCTGCCCCACTCCCTTCTCAGCACCCAGACCCACGCTGTGTTGAGAGGCCATGTTGTGACTGGCACCTTTACATGCATCTTAAGAGGAATGGCCTTAAAAACACCTTTTCTACCTGGTGTTTGCAGGATCATGGCATGCTCAGCATGTCCTGCTCCTGCTGTCCTGTCTGATCCTCACTGGTACCCCACCCATCCAGCAGCCCCCCAGCACAAGCCCTCTCCCAGGGATGCTGTGCTTACCGTGTCGCTGTTGAACCTCCCATAGTCCTTCAGGTGGTGGCTCAGCCTGGCCATCCTGCTGCGGGAAGGCTGCAGTGGGAGCCTCCAGGGCTTGCCAGGGGCAACCTGCTCCCCACTGCCCAGGAGAGCCTTGGCCGTGGCCTTGCTGAGGGACCTGGAGCTGGGTTGTGCCTCTCTCAGCACTTTCCATGCACTGGCCAGAGGGTGGGTCCTCCTCTCTGGGTCCTGCCCAGGCAGCTTGTCCCCTCCATCTCCAGGTGGCCGAGGGGCTTCTTGAGAGAAGCCAGCCTCTGCCTGCCTCTGCAGGTTGCTGGCCTGGCTCCCCAGTACCCCAGACAGTGCTGGGACTGAGCAGAGCAGCACCAGGAGGAGTGTGGTGACTGCCAGTGCCTGGACATTCATCCTCAGGTCCTGCCTTTGCTCAGAGTCCTTCTGCCTGGACAAGGCTGTTGGAGTCAGTAGCAGAGGTGGAAGCTGCTTTTTTCCCCTGGCTCTGGATCCAGCCGAAGTAATTTTTATAGTGCAGGGACATACCTTGGGGGCACAGCCCTTTTCCCCCGCCCCTGCTCTGTCCCACCTCCCAGCTTGTGAGCAAACCCAGCTGCTTACGTGGGCCCCAATCCCCCTCCCTTGTGTTCCCAAACATCCCAGCACCCTTCTGCCACAGCCAGCCTGTCCCTGCTCAGGGTACACACATGGGTGTGTGGCATCTGAGCACAGAATCCTTCAGCTGAACCATAGCTGCAAACAAGGTTTTAGTAAAGGAGAATTGATGGTAAATGTTTGTGTGTCTGATGGAAAGGTGGTGGGCTCAGTGGGAAGGAGTTGCTATGAGCCTGGTGGAAGTAGCCTCAGGTGGAGGAAAGGCACCTAGTTAATGCCTCCATCCATTCCAGTGGGAGCTCACTGGTTGAACAGCAGAGCCCACCCAGGAGAGTGGTGTTAGAGCTGCCCTGATCAAGCTTTGGTTGACCTCAGTGCTGTGTCAGACACCAGGGAGCTGCTCCTCAGCCAAGGAGTCTGACCATGGTCTGTGGATGAAACTGAGGGGGGGTCTGTACTTTAGGTTTATTATCAGTCAGGTTTAGGAACCAGCCAGCACCGAGACCCAACTCTACTGGAAATCAGTTTTAATGAGTTTCAGTGTTCACCAATCTGCTGGCCCGCAGATGCATCCTGTGCACATTTCAGGCTTAGAGAGAGAAGGTGACTTTTCCTCATGGCTTCCATGGGAGATACCTTGGCTCCTTCACATCTCTTTTGCTTCAGACTTGATACTCAGGATAAAAGAAGGAGGAAGGAAGCCCCAAGTTCAGAGGAAGGCACGTGGAACAAGGGGCTGTCATCTGACCAGCCATCAGCTGGTCCCTGATCACTCTTCTTTACTTTTTCTTGCCTACTTTCTCCAGGGGCATTGGCCTTCAGAGCAAGAAGGTGTGGTGTGTGCTGGCTGGCTTGGGAAGATGGATGAAGTTATCCTACAGTGTCATGTTCCTGCCAGCTGCACCCTGCCACAGGTTGTGATCCATGGGACCTCTTGGATAGGAAAGAATAAGCAGCAAGAGCAGATGTTGCTACTGGGCCCAGCTGAAGAGACATGGTCCTGAAGATCCAGGAGTCAATGACAGAGGAGCTACTGGGAAAATGGACAACAGTGACACAAGGTGGAGGAAGAGAAAATTCCCTCAATAGAAAATCTAAAAGGCCTGGAGGTCAGAAAACCAGGAGGTCTGAAAGATCAGAAATCAGCTTTTCATTCCACAGAAGTTGCCTGGGTAGGGGCCTCCTTTCTTGAGGGTTTACTCAGGACTGAAGCAGATAAATGTTCCCAAAGCTCAAAACACAGTCCAGTTCCTGAAAATAGCACTGCTGCAAGTGCAATGAGGTGATAGATGAGAAAGGCACAGTGTTCTAGTCCATCTTCCATACCTTTGCCTCTGGCCAGCTCCTGCTCTTGACTTGCTCCTGGCTGACACTGGAAGTGCTGATTTCTGGGGAAATGGGCTCACAGGAACGGAGAGACAAGCTGGCAGCCAGCAGACCCATCCGCACACACGTGCCTGTGTCATGTTTAGCAAGTACCCCTGCAAGGATTCCTGCCATTAAGCTGTGGAAGCAAAGAAAGATGGTTTTGAACAAGGGGAGAAGAACTTTGAACCCAGGAATGTGGCTGTTCATTTGTGAGAGCTTTCATTTGGATCCCAGGCAGCACTTAGAACAGCAGAACATGTCACACAGGAACACTGAGGTTACAATAAATGGGTTTTGCTTTTTCTGTATTTTAGAGTACCAAAGAGTGTCATTTATTTGATTTTTTGCTCTTCTTATCTGAGAAGTCGAGGTACTCTTGTACCACATCTTCTCCTCAGTTTTCCAGGTGAGGCAGGAGAAAGGAGCCTAAGAAGGGAAGAATCTAATTTTCCCCCCCTCTCTAGTTATTTTGTCACTTATCTGCTCTTTGTTGGTGTCTCATTATGTCCTCATTATATTGGTGCCTCCTCTCCCCAAAGGGTTGGATGGGGTGAGAGACAAAGTTTCTGTATCTATGTGAGAGGGACCACAGGCACAGCTGGAAAAAGAAATCCAAAGCTGAAATTACACTGGAAAGTCAGATTTTTGGGAAACATTTGCTATGGTTTTTCATTTGAGATTTCCCAGTAAAAGTGATGTAAGTGCAGTGTATGGGATAGATTGGGAGCAACTACTCAATTCACAGCAGCTACTGTAAAAATGTTCAGAAGCTAGGAGAGGACAGAGAAGGGAAAGAGAACGGACAAGACAATCACATTCTAGTGGAAGAATCAAGGACAGGAAAATGTGATGGCAGGGAGGATTAATAAGTAAATCTATGGGCAAGGTAAAAAGAGCCCTTATTTTGCACTCCACCTAATTACATCAACATCTTCTTACCTATAACAAAGGCACAGAAGATTATGATTTCCACAAAGTGTTCAATCTCTCAACAGCCCCAGGAGTTGAGAGTAAATATTTGGGGGAGCATCCCCTAGCAATGCCATGTGTGGGCATGTGGTGTTAGGTTGTCATGGCAGCTGGGGGCAAGGAGCAAACAGACACTGCACACATGCTCAGCTCATGGGCAGATCTCTGGAGGAGCCATAGGGTGGAGGGGAGGCACGAAGTGCCCTGGGTCACTGTTTCTGGGTTGCATTACCCCCTGACCAGTGCTTCTAAAGTGTGAAGGTTCATGGGGCCTAAGCTGAGAAAGTGTTACGTTTTAGATATTAGCAAAAAACTCTTTACAATGAGAATGGTGAAACATGAACAGAGAGATGGTGGATGCCCCATCCCTGGTTGGATGGTGCACTGGGCAACCTGATCAACCTGCAGCTGTCCCTGCTCATTGCAGAAGGGCTCAAACTAGATGACCACTAAAGGTCCTTTCCAAACCAAACCATTCTGTGTTTCTACAATAGTCCTTTGAAAGGGCCACCAGGCTGGGCATGGGACATGTAACCAGTTTATATGCTGTGGAAATGGCTTGTATGGCATTGCAGTGTCCTAGCATTTCCAGTCTGTTTTGGCACTCTTACTCTGTAAAGCAGGGATTTCCAGAGTTCAGGGGAGCAGTTGCAGTTATTAGGAAGTAAAACCCTGAATGAACAAGGGGGCTTTGAAAATTCCCCCACATGGCCTTGGAGACTCTGTGGAGAGGAATTTGCAGACCAGTGTTACTCCAGGAATGGGAGCAGTAATGGGCCTCAAGATTTCAGATAGGTTTGGAAGGAAAAACAAGCTTCGAGGTTCCCTAGTGTAACTCAATGGAGGTGGTTGGCAGTGGTGTATTTTATCTCATCTTCAGTCTTCCCTTGAATTTTAAAACGGGAAAGGAACCCCTGGGAAGGATGTTTCATTACATTTGCCTCTAGAAAACACCTTGTCCTGCAGCAAGGTGTACTTGTGTTTCGAGCAGATGGTGAAGAGGGGAGGCTGTGTCCCTGGAGTGGCTGGCTGGGGACACCTGCCCAAGGTAGCAAGCAAAGCTGAGCTTTCCTTAGGTCAGGCTGACCCCACAATGTTCCATCAGCCCCCATTCCTCTGCTGTTATTACACCCATTGCTTCAAGAAACCATTTGGTCTTCTTTGGAGAAGATCAGCTTGCAGTTGAGTCAGCTCACCTCAGAGGTGATCTGGGACACAAACTGCACATCCTGGTGTTAGGTGGGCTCACCAGCTTGGAAAGAAGTTATTGATTGATTTTAAGTAAAATCAATCCATGTTTTAAAAAACCCACAAAAACCTTTTCATTCCGGACAATGATCAGAGAAAAAAGTGTTGCTATGTTGAGTTATTGCTAGGTAAGAGTAGAAAGGGAAAAGGAAATATCTGTCACATACAGACTTTTGGTCTAGCCCAAGGCAATGAAAGGACAGGATCAACTATTGCAGCATATGAAGCAAGAAGAAAAAAACAACCTGACTGCTACATATAGTACATATAGTTTGTCAAGTTAACAAGGAGCATAATAAAATATTACTCTGACAGACTGAGAGTTGATCACTGGGGCTAGGAATAATAGCTGTCATTTCCCACTTCTATGTATGGCATTGTGTGAACAGCCAGGCGAATTATACAGCAGACTCTTTTGAAGCAAGAGCTTCAAAATTGCCAGAGGCAAATGCAGAACCTGATGAAATGCTTTTACAAGGCCATTTTAGCTCTTGAGTGGCAGTTCCACTTCCATTGGAGAAGTGTGGAAGTAAGGCAGTTAGTTAGTAAGACAGCTTTGATGTAAGGTGGCTTACTTTACTTTTAGCAGCCCAGCCCAGAGTAATTCAGGATTCTTAGATTGCCAGGAAAGGCTTGGATCTTGAAGAAAAGCAAAACTAACAATGGCAAGCCTGGCTTCCAAGATGCTTCGGGGGACAATTTTAGCAAGCTTTGCAAGGAATCACTGTAACCAGCCCTGGCCTCATCCTTAGTGTCTCTTCCTCAAGCAGCAGTTGCTTTTCAAGTAGAATTTCAAACAAATCCGATTATGGCCCTTTCACATGCAGCTGGAGAGGACAAAGCAGCAAGGATATACCTGTCACCAGCTCCTGAGACGTTGACTATCTCCTCCCTGCTGATGGGGATGGCGGGGTAGTGGGCAGCACAGAGCCTGGCAGCAGCAGCCTGTGGGGGAGGGAAGGGAAGTTAGTGGGAATTGCCCAAACTGGTGAGGCCTGATGTGCCTGATGCCAGATCCGAATGGATGGCAAAAAAAGAAAAGGCTGCAAAAAAGGCAGTAATTTTTTTTCACACTTTGATCATTAAAATGAAGCTTCCTGCAAATGAAGCTCGTACTCATGAATATTCACATGGCACATTTAATTCTAGCTGACTCTAAACACTGCTGCTAGGAGCCAGCAGTACACGGACAGACAACTTGATTTTTTTTCAGAGCTGTGTATTCCACCCCCCCAAACACATACATTTTCCAGCAGTGATGCCATGTTTCCCAGGACTGCTGCCATGACACCAGAAATAGCAACAGTGCCATATGGTCCAAGAAAGAAGCAATTGAGAGCTCAGAGTTAGTTTTCCATGCCCTTACCTGTTTGTGAGCTTCTGGATAAAGGGAGATGCTCCCTCCCAGGCTCCTGCCGCACAGGAGGACGCCGTGAGCGCCGAGGGTCACCACCACGCAGTGCAGGTGGGCCAGCAAAGGGCAGGCCAGGGCCACTGCAGCCTGGACAACATCCTCCAACCTGGATGGCAGCTCTTCAGGGAGAGGGGAGGGAAAATGTGCTCAAACTGTAAAGGTCCTCAACCAGCCTGTCTGTGGGCTGACAGCCTGTTTATGAGCACTTCTACCACTATTTATAGGCACTTCTACTACTATTTATAGGCACTTCTACTACTATTTATGGGCACTTCTGAAATGTGGTTGGTAACATTTTTTTTCTTTTTATTTTGGGAAACATGAGTTCTCCAGAGTTAGACTTCCACACTGTACTTCCATACTGAGGAACCCAATTCTCAAGGGACAAAGCATGTGTCTGTAGAGATCAAAAAGCTGTCTTGAAGCATGGCTTCCTTGTTTCAATGCTGTTGGATTTCCATCTGCATTTGGTGGGGTGTGCACTTCTGCAAAGGGTAGTACTGCTGGGACAGGTGCCCTCTGAGCAGCATGCTGCAGGGGCACATTGACAAACCAGATATTACTCCTGTTTAGGTGATGAAGTGAGGCAAATGGGACCTCAGGATTTGGGCAATGAGCCATCCCAGGCTTACTGTGGTCTCTGATGGGTCATCAGTCCATACAGCCCAGACAGAGACGGCAGTAAGGTGCAAGATACCATGAGCACTTATGAATCCCCACTATGCTATAACCCACTTTGCCTGTATTAGAGGCTGAAGTAGAAAATGCTCTTCTCCAGGATCTAGGTTATCTAAAAGTCTGACTGGCCCTTCTGAGTATTCAATACCTGCTGGCAGAGGGTTCCCGAGGGTCCGGTTTATTGCTCTCAGCTCTTGCAGGTTGGGGGAAATGTATGTGAGTGCTTTCCAGCTGTCTGAGAGGAATGGTTTAGAGGCCTTGTTCTCATCTGTTGGCTCATAGCACACTTCAAAACAACAACGCAATTGGTTAGTTAGTTAATTAATTAATTAGTGGTTCATCTCTGTGTCAGAGCAGGATGCAGTGGAGAACACTTAGCACAATCTTCACAACTGGAGTTACACCTTTAAATTATGAGACACTCCCCCAAACTTGAGACAAGATCTCCCAAGGTTTTCTTCTCAGTTTCCAGCAATGCTTCTGGCTCTGGATGATATAACCAGACCCCAATTTTGTTCCTCCAATTAGCTGGTTTTGGAGCCTCTGTCGGGTTTTTAGATCACTGCATCCTTCTTTGGGATTTGCTTTTAAAAAGGAAGGTGTAACTCCAACGGTTTGTGAAAGGTCCCCAGCATACCAGTGGAAGGGGGCACTTATTTTATGGGAATGGAAGAGAATTCCTCTCAAAAGATGCTTTAGTGCTTTTTCTGAGAAGCAAACTATATTGCTGCTCAAACTGGCACAAGTGCTCAAATTGCCACTCGCACTGAGACTAAAAGCTCTGAGAGCAGCATTCCCTGGCCTTCTGGCAGTGCTCAAGGGCTTTACCAGCTATGCCTCAGGAAATGTGGTTCAGCTGCAGAAAGAGGAAAACTGCAGTGAAATCCAAAATGTTTTTCACATCTGAAGCAGAGTGGCAGAGTACAGAAAGAGGTGCTGAATTACCCAGCATGTCAGACAGTAAGTGGTTATCTCCAGCAAGCAGCAGGGATGTGCCTGGACTGTCTTGGCACACATGCTGTGAGGGCAAGTTCTCCTTACCTGCTAGCTGGTGCTCTCTAGCTAGTTGGCAGACATACTGAATTGTGGAGAGAGGCACATTTCCATCAATGCAAACAAGTGGGGCCTGACACAGGTTCTCCTTGAACTGGGACACCTAGTTAAAATCCAGGACACACAGGAAAGACAGCCTGAGTCATTGCAGAGGGACAAAATCATTGTTAGTCAGACTTCATGTAGGATTTTGACTTGCATTACAGCCTTTAGGTACAGGCATGAACCTAAAAGAGTGATTCCCTAAGGTTTTCCATTTGCCTCATCTCCTCCCCTTCCCCTTTCCCTGCTCCTGGTCTTTAAGGGCTGGACTCAACTGGCAGAGCCCCTCCAGCAGAGAAAGATAATTGCTGGTCCTGACTGGAGCACTACAGGGAAATGGAATGCTGCTGTTTAATGCCACTGTAGGATTCCCTGGGCCATGCTGGCTTGACTGCACCTTTGCTTGCTGTGAGTGCCATTTGATGTCCTCTCTGCACAGTGTCTCCTAAGACAGGCTGTTCAGCAGAGTGTTTGACTCCTGGGTCCCACTGAATCCCACACGGATAGGGTTCAGTGGAGCAGTGGAGTAGGGAGCTGCTGTTCTCTCCTTTGGCTCTCTGAGGTTGCACAACCACTTGCTGGGATGCCAGGCCAGTGCTATGGGCACTCGAGCAGCATCCCCCTGTGTCTCTGCCAGCCCTGGGGGGAAGAGGGGTTGCCAAAATGCACTGTGCAGCACAAGACTGCTTCAGAATTTCCACTGACCACAGCTGCTTTGTAAAGCTCAGGAGAATTAATCCCTCATGTAATGGTTTTCTGTGCCAAGGCTTTGGGGAGGCAGGGTGAGGATGGAAGTGGGAGTAATAACCAGATTTTTCCCTAGGAAATCTCCTCATGGAGATGCCACTGGTGAGTAAATTGCACTTAACTTCCACGTTGCTGTCAGTCATGAAGCATAAGCTTTTGTTCTGTCAATAAAAGAAGGAGGGTGCAGGGATGGGGCTTTCACTGAATCTCTCTTTAATCACTGCTGCCATTATGCTTCCCCGATGTTTTTGAATGTTTGGATGTGCTGAGCAACAGTTTCTGTTGATACAACTCAGCATGTAGAAACAACAGGGATGGTAGGGAGGGGATGGAACAGAAAAATTTGCTTTAACCAGTGTTCTGTCCACTTTTTTTTCTGCTTTTCCCTAAAGGAAGAAATATGGGTTATAATCAGGTTGATTTCTTGCTGGCTTTAAAATGCAAAATTATAAGTTAGCTTGGACAGGTTAATGAAGAGGATTCTGGCCTACATATCATGGATGATGGTAGTGGTGATATTTATAAACCAGAAACAGATAGAAACTTCATCTGGATCAGCAGTAGTAGAGGGCTCTGGTGGCTTGTTATGCTGCCATGCCAGTGGCCAGTGACCAGGGTTAACCTCAGCATCTCCCATGCCCTCTGCACACCCATTCCCTCCGGTACAAACATCACCAGTGGCCTTTTGTCACAGGCCCACACTCTTTCTCATCAGAAAAGCTCACAACTCTGAGGGAATGCATACATATTGCTCTGTTATCTGGTGGTGGATGTCCATGTCTCCCAAGCCAAGGCTGAGCTCCCCAGCACTGCTGATCACGGCACAGTAAGTGGCTGTGCTCTTCCCCTCCAGCTGAAGGACGCCGCTCATGTCCTGAAACAGGGAGGACAGGTACACACTGAGCACATTCCTCTTCCCTGCCAAACTCAGTTCACTCTTTCTGTGCCCACCTGGTCTCCAGCCCAGCTCACTGCTCTCCCTTGGGATAAGCAGCCTGGCAGGGCTATCTCAGTCTAGGCAATGCTGGCACGTGGCTACTTGTTAATATTTGCAATGCAACAAATGCTGCAGGTTAAAGCAATCCTTTAGTAAATGAGTGGCAGGTCTCTGCTGTGTGGTTCCACAGGCTGCGTTTCCTGTAAGAGAAGAGTGGTCTGCAGCCCTGCCTGCTCCAGTCACCCATTCTCACAGCTTGTGTGGGATGGCATCACTTGTGGCACTCTGCAGACAGCAGTGACTTGTGTTGGCTGCCTCACTGACTGCCCAGCCTGATTCTGAGCACACCCTGGAGCCATTCCTCCAGCAGTGGAGCAGAGAGCTGAGGGGTGTCCTTCCTTTGCGGCTCCTGGCAATGATCTGCTTAGGGAACGCAGGGCATGTCTTGGACAGAACATGTGGATGGAGAAATGTATCTATCTCAGGAGCTGACAGGGAAGCTGCAGTTTTTAGGGAAAGGTTCCTCTCCAGCACTGATGGGAATGTATTTTATTACAGGCTTGGTGGGTGGCCAGCAAGTCCACCTTCCCTTGGGACACTGCTCACTTGGATGGCCCAAACTGCTGTGTAGAGAAGAGATTAGAGACCAGCCATGGTGAAGCCTTTATAACCCAAAATAGAGTTCATATCCTCATTTCTTCATTTGCCAAGTCACTCAGGCAGCCAGAACCAAGGCCCCATGGGCTCTGTTTGGATCCCAGGGTAATGAGGGCACTAATAAGAGTCAGTGACCCTGACCAGCCTCACCTGGGGGCTGCACTCACACCCTTCCTTGCCTTTAGTCCTGCCTTTTCTTCATGGAGTTGCCTGATGGCCTAGGTTAGAGCTGCCTTGCTATCCTGGGGAGCTCCTGCTGCTCCAGCTCCCTGATCTGTGGACAAGCTGCTGCTGAAGTCAAGCATTGCCCTATGCACAGGTAAGTGCTGAATGCAGCTCTGTAGAGGATCCTGTCCTCTGAGCTGGGGAGGTGTCCAACCTGCAACTCCAGTGTCACATTTTTCTCTGTCTTGGGCTTTAACTAAACCAGGCTGATTTTGGCAATGCTTTGTGTGTCCTCAGGTTCAAGGTTTGCGTTTTTCTTGCTATGCTTAACCTTCATTAGAATTGTAAGTGGTTGCTCCTGATTTACCTCTACCTCCTCCAAGCACCACTTTCTGGAGCTGAATTCAGAGCCCACAGTTCAGACTCCAAAACACAGCTAGCCTGTGTTTTGAGGTGGTTCCTTGCCTTCTAATTGTCTGTAGCTAAAGAAGCATTGAATTATTCCCACTCTTAGCCTGATGGAAGGTGGCTCTCATGTCTGCCAGGGTTGGGAAGAATTTTCCCTCTGTGTATTGTCATCTCTTCCAAGTTTCTGAGGTGCAACTTCTGTGACACATACCATGTGGTGGCAGTAGTGCAGGACAGACTCTAAATGCTCATCCTTCCCCACAGCCGATAAAAGGAGAGGCGCTTGTCCAAGACGACTTAAACAGTCTAAAAAGCAAATGGAAACAAAAGCTGTTAACAAATCCACCAGAGTACTGTAAGCACAGTGACAGCTGGTGCAGCATGGGTGTCCCTAGGAAAGCCCTCTCCTGAAAAACTTAATGCTCATCAGTCCTTGCCTAGAAGGATGTTGAAGATGAAATTGAGCTGTAGCTGCAGTAAATGACTGCTTAGGGCTGAGTGAGGTGTCCTACAGAGAGCTGAACCAGCACCCTGAAATTTAGGATTATTTGGAACATCTGGGAGTGGAGGAAAAGAGGGGGAAGCAAATTCTGCTCTTTTCTGGCATCACGTCCTTTACCATCACAAGCATGTGGGTTTTCCCATGCTGCTTCTGAGCACAGTGTTTTCTGGTGCTGGCCCTCCCACACTGCTGTTCCCACCATGATATCTCACTAGAACCAGTGAATCTGAATGTATTAATGGGAAACCCTTCCTCCTCTCCTTTCAAGTTACCACACATTGTACCTCCGTGGGTGGTGTGGGTATTTTGGGGGATTTTTTCCACTCAAGCTTCTTCATTAGTGATCTGAAGTGACAGTAGATAAGTGATAGGAGATTGGGAAATGTCTAAAAGCTGGAATAGTCCTAAAATCTTTTTGTAATCTGTCCCTGTTAACTTCAGTACAAGAATACTGGTCTGCTGCTGCTTGTGGTGGAGCCACAGGTACTGTGTGCTCCTTTCCCATGGATAGGACTGTAGCCTTTCTTCTTCTGCAGTAACTCCTGTATAAGAATGTGGCTTTTGTTGATAGAATGACAAAATTATTTTTTTGTTTTTTAAAAAAGAAAAAATCTTAAAAGTTGTTTTTTCTCAATTAAGTAAAAAAACCCTCATAAAACCTAAAAAATTTTACTTCAAACTTAAAGACAGCAAATTAAACAAAAGCTAGAAAGTCTTGTCTGAGCAATTTACTAGAAAAAAAAAGAGAACAAAGAAACTAATTGCTTTTGTAGAGTGCTTTTACCAAGAGCAAAAATCTCTTGCACCTCAGTTTTTCTTTGTAAAAAGTTTTGTTATTTTGCCTTTTATTAAAACTTTTATGTTTCTAAACTATTACAAAAGCCATCCTAATAATTTTATGCCTTCTAAAATAGCAAAGCTATCTTAAATGTAATATAAATCACCAAGAGCTTATAAGACCTAGCTCAAAAAAACCCATATATCACTCCTGTACCCCAGTTCCTTTTGTCCATGGGATGTGGAACTGTGAAATATCAGTTTGGAATTGTGATTATTCCTTTCATCTTCTTGCTCTAAGCATACTTCTATTGTGTCTATATCCTAGCAAGAATTAAATCTGAGGCTGCTCAGAAGTCATTAGAGATACTGATGCTAATTTACTTTGATTCAGAATTACTGCACCATGTGCTAGTTAACTTCATATTTGTGGACCTTCCTTTTCCTGATCTTAACTCCCTCCACTCTCATTTCTTGGAAAGGGCTCTGCCTTTTCCAGGCAGTCTGCCCACTAGTATATTGCCTAATGTGTCCCAAATCTTGTCAACATTCACCCTCTCCTGCTGTGGAAGGAGTACCAAAGGACAGATCACAGCTGGCATGCACCAGCAGGCAAACCCAAGCACCAGGCACCTGCCAAGTTCCTTCCAACACCGCCAAAGGTTCGTCTCACTCTTCCAGCATTTGTTTGCCCACCGCCCTGGAAGAAAGAACAGTTCATTGGCAAAACTGGGAGGGCTGCTTGGCATAGTTGCTAAGTCTCCATTATCATCTGAAGTTGATACTGCTGAAACATAAGTCAGCAATCAGAGCGAGCACAGGGCATCCAGCTCACAGATTGACGGCAATACAAATTTCTAGAGCCATCTACAGACTTCTGTTTGATGCCAAAGGCCTGCTTTCAAAGAGGGGAGACCCACTTGATCTCCCCATGAATTGCTAGTTTGGTCTTACTTGCTAAGACCTCCTAGAATGGCTAATGAGTGTTTCAGAGAGTGTGAGCAGCCCTCTGAATTCACCTGCCCACAACAACCCGTGACTCCAAAGTTGCTGGAGCTCTGCCTTCCAGGCCACTTAGCTCCCACCTTAAGCAGTTTGTGTGAGTTATTTATTTATTTATTTCCCTCTTTAAATGTAAAATGAAATTTGCTATCTTTGCCTGTACTGCCTCTGTACTTTATTCATGGGAGGATCTGTTTCAGAGACTGAAGAGTTTTTCACTGACTCATTGCTTCCCAAACATCTCCCTCATTAAGAACACCCTTCTTTCCCACATGTGCAGCTACCAAATTCTTTTCTCTTGCCTCTGCCTTCCACTCCTCTGCCCCTCTGACTTTCTGTCACAGACAAATTGTCAGAACACAGGCAGTCACCCACCCATCTCATTCTAATTCTTCTGCCAGAAGAATTACATCAGTTAGTAGTCAGATCAATTTGGGTTTCATCTGACTATCAAATTGTTTTAGAGCTCTTGTTTCATAAAATCCTGAAAACTATTTTCCGTCTCTGAAGACAGCCTGTCACTGGCAGTCCTAATGCCTGTGAGCAGAAGCTCCTGGCCCAGTTCCTCTGCCCTACACCAACCCAGGTGCACAGGAACACCCCGGCACATAACATTTGCCTTGCTTGTAAACACCACTATCTATTCTAACCAAGAACATGTCTTGCCATCTCACTGTAGGGAATATTCTGCTCCCAACAGTCCCTGTGCTTGGGCATTCTCAAAATTCATTCTGAAGCTCCCCAAGGATTCTTCTTCCCCTGCATAAAGCTGCTCATCTGTTCTTTGCACACAATGCTTTCTCCTGCATCCAGCCCTGTGAGAGGCTGCTCTCCCATCTAAATATGATCTTCTATTTCTCTCATCTGACCTTCAGGCTCTTTTTTTTTTAGCTCTGATTCTCCCCAGTTCTGTAGCCTATAAAATCTGGTGCTAATTTTTGATACCTTTGCTTTTCTGTCTGGCAGTTCTCCAAGGCCTAAACTGTTCAGGCCACCTGAGTAGAACTGCCTCTACATAAGCAACCAACTGATGGCCTTTGTTCATCTTTGCCTTGCTTGTCACTCCTCATCAAATGCAAATGTCACTACTTGCCAAATGCCCCTCCCTTGCCCTTGCTTGTGCTCCCTGGGAATTGCCACTGGTACTGTTGGGAATGAGGATATTTCCATCTGCAACTGTATCGTGTTGAGAGTCGCAGATTTCAAAAGCAAAGTGAGTTTGGCTATTTTAACTCTGAAGCTCACTCTCTGTAATATAGCCAGCCAAGGGGAAAAATAACAAATCTCATCACCCCAAAACACAGAGCAAGGGTGCTTTTTAGGCAAGTCAAACAACATGGCTTTGAACATTGGTCCCTATTTCAGTCATTAAAGAGGGTGCTAGCTGCCATCAGCAATAAGCACAAACTGTAGTTTATGTAATTCCATTATCTGTGGTTTAAAACTGATGCCTGCAGGAATGGAGAAAATACTCATTATCTCCTTTTGCTGCCTGGCATGCTGATCCTGTCTCTTTGTTCCCCATGTACCCCAGAGGCAGAGCTTCTGGGTGTCTTTTTTATGCCAAGCCTTGCCCTAAGAGTAGATGTAGCAGCCTCCTGCTCAGGGATCCCGCTGTGGGTGACCTCTCCTGTTGCAGGATCCCACAGGGCCTAAAAAAATGAAGATGATAGATCTCTCTTTAAAGTAGCATGTGGGTACAGTGAGAGAGAAAACAGCAGTTGGTTCTCAAAGGAAAAGAAATGAGTGGCTCTCATCACACCTTGCCAACTCAATTGTAACTCTGAGTGCTACCCAAATATCTCTTCTTGGGTTTGGGTGGGGCTGGTCCAGTTTAAAGAATTTAGGTGAAAATGGGCTTGCTAAAAGTGATCTGAAATGAGGCTGGGCTGATGCTTTCTGGCAAAGTATCAGAGAATTGAAGAAATCTCTGGAACCTTTTTCCATGTCCTAAGAGGTTTGAATCCTTAATATGAAAATGAGGCTTTGCTCAGCTTCTGGGTATCCTGAGAGAATGATAACCATAATGGTTTTTCCAGCAACTTTTTCTGAGCAAAATTGTTCATCCTTCTCAGCAGGTCAGATAGTTACATATTAAGCATTTAGCTTCTGGGTAGCCTTGAAAGCCATGTGGGAATTACAACCAGGTCAGAATACAGCTGCTTTCTTGCTGAGACAGCACAAGGAGGGAGTGGTACTCAGTGCTCTGCAACAAATCCAGCAGGCATAAAGGTGGGATCTGCTGGGTGCGGAGCCCTTTGATAAAAATCCGTCTTTAAAAAGCCGAAACAGTGATATTGAGAGGGGCTTTTCCTCTGTGCCTAACCACAGTAGCTGTCAGCAGGAGCTTTCTGGCTGGCAAAATCCTCCTTGGCTTGGCTCATGGGTCCCAGCCCCCCCAGCACCATGAGCTCTAGGGCTCACTGAAGGCAGAAGGGTGGCTAATGCCTCACTTTTTTATGCAACATTAAAAGCCTCCTTTTCCCCTTGTCAGCTCTTCCCAGCAGGACCTACACTGGTGCTTGGCCCCCTCACCACGATATAGGTGGTCCAGAAATCTGCACTCATGTCTGACATGCCAAGGAATGCCTATCTTCCCTTGGACACAGCTCAGCTCCTTGTCCTGATGGCTGAGTGTAGGCTGTGTATGGTATTGGTTACATCACAGCTGAAGCAGCTGAACTCTTGCTTTTGCAAGTTTTCATAACTGATGCCACGGCATATTTCACCCTTGACCATTGTAACATTGCTTGGCCCCTGCATCATTAAATAACCAAATTCCTTACAGACAGCTTCTCCAGCACATTTCTTTCCCCTATCTGACTGAGAGGTCTTCACAGGCTGATGGCAGAAGCTTCCTGCCTTGGCTATCATCACAGAGTAATTTGAGAGACCAAAGAAGTTTTGAGCAAGCTTCACCACCTCAATCTGCAGTATTTTGTACAGCTTGACAAAAATTGTACAGGCCATGCAAATAGCTGTCATTTGCATGGGGGACTCCCAGGTTTGGCCCACTTTAGCTTCTTGTTTGCTTCTTGTTCAACCCAAATTGAGACAAAGGGAATCTGGTAACATTTAAAATGTTCTAATTTTTAAAGCCATATTTGGAGGTTTTTTCCTTTCTTTGATGGTTTTTGTGTGTGTGTATGAGACTCAAATCCTTCATGAGTACTCTGCACAGAGACTCTTGCTCCTATTTGTGCTGCTTCTCATAGTTAAGACAGTCTCAGACAGGGTTGGATTACCTGGGGGTTTCCCTGCTATTTGGAGGTTGTATGAATGATACATTGCTGCGTCCCTCTCTTGAGTGGTGATGGTGATTTTCATCTTGGGGACAGAGCAGGTCAGCATATATCACTCTATTATCCATCTAAACAACACACCAAGCATGCAGCACTCCCAAGTGTGTGCATGCACACATGTGGATATCATCCAGGGATAACACCCTCCCCCCAACCCCTTTGGCTTGGCACTCCTGTAAAATCAGCTGGAAATACACTGGTGCTAAGAAAACTGCTACAGATACAGTACCAGGATCTCAGGGTTCTGTGCCTTGGCTATAAAGTCAACGTTGATACCGCCAATCACCACCTTTAAGAGGGAAGAAATAGGTAAAAAGTGGTTGGAAGGACTTCAGGAAAAAAGTTTCCAAATCTTCTTTGCTTTGCCTAGTCACTTTTCCCACCCTCTTGAAAGCTCTCTCATTTACAGTGTAAGGGCCAGTGCTTCTTTTGACTAGTTAGATGCAGGTTTGTACAATCCCAATCAGAAAGAATCAAAACCTCTTCTCTTTGTTGCTTTCTGAATTATGCCTGCTGACAGCCAGCCCCAGTGTGGCAGGTGGGATGTTGCAGTGAACACACAGGGATGCTGATGGTTTCTCTATATACCAGGCCTCAGAAGCATTCAAGCACTGGTGTGTAAAAAAGCAAAGAAAATGGGAAAAAGTGGGCAGGAAAATGCAGTAATTTCTTGCAAGCTCCCAGGATAAATTGCCATACCCAGTGACACTTTACAGATCACTTCTTTTATTGTCCTCCAAAGCCAGAGTAAGCAGTTTAGATCCACAAACAGGAAGTTTCCAGATTCTTTGGGGACATCCAGATGTTTTTTCTCATCAAATGCTGGGTTATTGCCTCTGGAGTCACTGCCCTCTTTCATGTTGACAAATCTTAATGCAAATGGGTTTTAGAAAACCTTTCATGTCTCTAAAAACCACCTAAAAGAGATTTCCTGCAAGTTACATGGCATGGACAAAATCCAAGAGAGTGAATAGAGTATTAGGGTTATAGTAGATCTGGTCTGAGATGTGCTGTAACTCTTGTGATTTTGTCAATCATGAGCAGGAGGCCAACAAAAAGAGATATTTATGGCTCTGCAGCTAAAAATATCTCTCCCCACCCTCTTCCAGGTCTATTCCTGTAGTCACAAGTTCCCTGGTACTAAGAGCTGTCGAGATGAAGCTGAACATAAGGGCTCAGTAAAAGGTGAAAAGGTGATTAAAGTTTTAATGGCCTTGATGGTCTAAGACTTAATGAGATTATGCCATTGTCAGTGTCTATTCCTTGTAAATGTGGATAAGGGGAGGAGGAGAAGACACTTATCTTTCAAGAATAACATGGGAAACTAAAGTGAGAATGTCTGACAGCATGAAGGAGAATGATTGGTCCCTGGCTGAGTCATCTTTTACTTTTGGGAACAGATATAAATTTATCTTGTGCTGTCAGCAGAGAGGCATCATGTGCAGGCCAGCAGAGGACTCACTGGTTGGGGTGCAGTCATGTCCTTTTGCCCAGGCTGGCTCCTCTTCCTTCTGGCTTTCTGCAGTTTGCGGAGGGCCACTGCAATGCAGCTGCCCACTCTGGCATTGTTCTGGATCAGTGCAAGGTCTGTTGAACATTTCTTTGAGGAAAATTAAAAATACCAGTGAGTCTGACCTGTTAGAAGCTTATGTAGGAACTGTTTAGAGGGAGAAAGCAGGAAAGACATGCTGGGACTTGATAGGTTTGATCCCCCATACCATAATCCTTTGAGGACAAGTATAGTGGGTTACAATGCTGCATGAAAATCCAGATTTTTAATTTTTTTTTTTAATTCACCTTCTTCCCCCAGTGTCACAGAGAGGAAGCCTGACTTTGATAGGTGGGGAATAGAAGCAAAGACTTCACAGAGAAAAGAGAAGGTGAAATACTTAAATTACAGCAGAGAGCCTAAAAACCTTAGAGGATCTTGGCCAGCTTTTCCAGAAAGAGATACCTGCTGAGATTTTGCCAAGTCACTATAAGCAATTTTTTTAGCAAATTGCACTGGGAGCAGGGTATCAGAGTCTGAAAGCCCCACTTTGTGGCTGCATATAAAATGTCTTTGCCATTCTGCCCTGATTGGTCAGGTCTCCTAGAGGGCTGGCAGCAGAGCCTGGATGTGAATCTAGCTCTCCCAGATCCTGCACTGGCATCCCAGCCAGTACCTCTGCTTTCTCTTGGCTGTGCACTAGGATTCCTGCTCACCCAGGGGTGTTTGTCCTCCAAGTCTTTCTCTGTACCCCCAGGGAAGGTTGGATAAGGCAGTGTGATGTACAGCACAGGGACCTTCCAGTGTACAACCCCAGCACAGACAACATATCCAGAGATTCCATCACAGAGCAGGCAAGCTCCAGGGTCAGATATGAGGGATTTCCTTGGGCTCTGGACTAGCTGCCATCTGTGCTGCCCTCCAGTTTTTAATGTAAAAGGGGATGAAGGCAGTAAGGATGTGCCTGAAAAATCAGGATGCAGGGGCCAAACTCTCATCTGTTTGCAGACACTGAAGTGTTGGCTCCTTGATAGACCATCAATAAAGTGACAATGTTTCCTACCAGGCATTATCAGAAGAGATAGAAAATACACTGGAGGACTTTCTTTTTTTCCCCCATTTAGTAAGAGGATACTAGAGTCCAACGATTTCCCATCAGTTAATTCTGTGAGCTTCTGTAACAAAAAGGGGGTCACTTCTTTGCCTGTGATTCCTTTGGACCTGCAAGTATAAAGAAAATGCCCACAGATGAGCTGAAATGGCATCAGAGGAGAAGCACTGTTGCCAGCAGATACTTTATCTCCATAACCACATACCATAACAAGTTCTGTAAACAAGTTTTGGGCTAGATAAAGGTACAGTTGAAAATAAGTTCTGGGCTCATGACCAAGGTTAAGCTGTGCTTAACCTAGCAGTGTCCCTGAATGTTTACTCCCCCAAGCCCATGGGCTGAGCAAAGGCAAAGGCTCAGGTTGCCTCTCACCTGGCTTGGCTGAGAGCTTGCTGGATGGCCTCTTCGATGGCCTGGCCCTGGGCAGCTCGCTCCTGGGGACAGGGCACTGCTATCAGCACCCCGCTGCTCAGGCCCAGCCGCAGAGCGCTGTCTGCGAGAGGAGGGCAATATTGTTAGTGGCACTCCTTGGAGGGAGAAGTCAGGTGCTGAAGGAAAAGGACAGAGGAGAGTGGGCACAAGGAAGCCTCAGGCTCCAGTTCTTAGCTGACCCAAGATCATGATCTTTTCTAGTTACCCAACCAATTCACATCTGCCTATTTCTTTTGAATCTGTCTGCACAGTAAAAGGGGCAAAAGTTTTTTTTTTTTCTGTTTTAAACTGATTCCCCTTTTAAAGGCTCAGAAGCTGTTTTCGTCCACATATTATTACATGCTGCCTCCACTTCACCAGGTGGAATAAAACACGAATGAGCATGCCAGGCTGGCTGCAGCTGGCTTGCAGTTTCACTTGCTGTAAAGACTGGACTTTTCTACTGCTCTATTTTCAAAGCACTTTTGATGCAGAAATGGGGGAGGTGGGATGGTACAGTTTCTCAGGGCAAATTTTTCTGCAGACTTAAAGAAAGTGCCTCATCCAGGGTAATTCTTGTGTCCCTCCTTTTCAGGACCTTACATGGCCTTTGCCATCTGAAACACACCAATGAGTTTAGCTGCCTCCTCTTCATCCCGGACATGGTATGGTGCTTGGAAGCCACTCTGGCGGGAGAAGAAGGCTGGGAACTCTCTTGATTCTCCAAAGGCAGCCACGCACACACCCTGAGTCTCCTGCAGCAGTGGAGGTGAGACAAGCAGGTGATCATGGAGGGAAACTAAAGAATGGGACTTTTTCCTTCTACCCAGAAAGAAACTGCCTTCCTTTGGCACAGGTCATGGTTATTTTTGTACATCCCCTTCTGTTCTATCCTCTCACCAAGAGCCAGACATGGTAAGTGGCTAGATCAGATCTGGCTCATTGAGACAGAGGAGGCATGTGCATCCTTTGTGTGCGCTTGGAGCTGATCCAAAGACATGCAGCTGTCATTGGCACCATCCTGAGTCCAAGACAACACCCTGGGACCTGAAGACATGTTGTGAACTGACAGGATATAAATGAGTTCTGCTTGCGATTGAGAAATATCAATGTTGGCTGTCATCTCAAGGGCTGGCCCTGGTGGTTTCCAACATGTCAGACCTTAAAAGGTGACTGCTGAAAATCACCTGATTCCCTTTTTAATTCTGATTTTATTTTAGTGCATCTAGCTTTCCTGATCCATCAGTTTCTGGGAGCATCATCCCAGAAAAGCAAACCTAAGTCCAAAGAAAAAGGACATGGATAGCACTACCTTTGACCTCAGCTGGAGCAGCTGCTGGAACAGCCCCTTGGACATGGATGGATTTATGTTAGGGAGCAGCCAAGTGCTTGTACAGCCCCAGGACTACAGAACTATAAATATGGCTTCACATCCTCTCAGTAGCAATTTCTGAAAATCTTTGGCTTAGGACCCATCCCAATGCCACTGGGCACTCTGTGCACAATGAACATTATCTGCTTTGACACCACAGCCCATGCTACCTACCAGATATTCCAGTGTCCTGCCAATATCAAGGATAGACTTGGCCCCTGCAGATACAACAGCCACCGGCGTTCGTCCTAGCTCTGTCAAGTCAGCACTCACATCCAGAGCTGCCAAGGGACAAGCAGCACTGAGTTGGTGATTGTGTTGTACTCTAGGCTGATGAACTCTGACCTCCTAAAAAGCCACATAGGCCCAGAATGCCACTGCCTGACTTTAAAACTGCTGCAATCCACAAGCAAATATTAAAGGTTTAGATCATGAGTTTAGGTGTTGAGATTGAAAGAGGTATTGACAAAAAAAAGTCACATGGCTAAGGGCAGAGGTGCAGCCTTGTACTCTATCTCTTGGCTCTTTGATCACGTTGATAAAGACCATGCAAAAATTTGGTAGAAAAGAAAGAAAAAGGTGTGTATGACAAGGATGAGGTTCAAGGAGATGCAACATCATTGAAGCAGATTTTGAGTTTGGAACTGACAGTGCTTGCAAAAAAAGAAAGTGCCACAGGAGAACCTCAGGAAACTCCCTGGTCTGGAATTTATATCACATCTGAAAGGGATGGCATACAACAGGGCACTGCTCTTGGGCTGTGCTGGAAATATATACAGCTGAGAAGAGAGAAAGCCACAAACTGTACAGCCAAGACCAGGCCATCTTACAGAGAGGAGAGCACACCTCTAACACAGAGCACACTCTTTTGTGGCAAGGCTCTTCTTCTCCTCAGCTGAGAGAGCTGATAACAACACTGTGCTTGGCAGCCAGTATCAGGTTATCCAGCTGTTACAAAGAGGCAGAGGTGTAGCCAGCTCCTGTTGCACCAAACAATATCAATATAACCCCGTGTAAGCAAAGGATAAACAGAAACTTCCACCCCCTTAACAACTGTGCAGGGCTCAAGAGGAATATTTGGAAGCTTCTGGAAAGGGGACATCAGGGAGAAAGCAACCCTAGTTGATCAAGAAGAATGTTAACTTTATTCTTCTGAACAGACAGTTACTGTAGGACAGGCTGGGAAAAAGGAAAAAGAAGGAATTGAATGAAACTGTAGCAACAGAGTGAAAAGCAGAATGCATTGATGTTCTTACTGTTCTCCCCATGCCGATGGACACCTCCTATGCCACCTGTGACAAACACAGGGATTCCTGCTTTGTGTGCCACGATCATTGTTCCAGACACGGTAGTGCCACCAGACAAGCCCTGTCGGGGAACAACCAGTCACAGTCAGCACCCAGGGTGACAGGGAGGAGCAGCTACAGCTGTGGTCTGCCACACTGCACTGTGAGCAGCTCAGCAGTGAAATTCTAACACAAATATTCTTTTAGCCAAAAGGCAGAGGAACTCACTTAGGAGCTGGACTCTATAAACCCTTGTGGGTCCCTTCCAACTCAAATATTCTGTGATTCTGTGAATCATCTGTTGTCCCTGCTATATAAGCTGTTCTTGTCCTGATAGTAGAGGCCTCTGTTGTCCAGAGTGTTCCACAGGCAGCTAGTGGCACCTTTAGCTGCCACTTTAAGCCTGGGATAGCCTAAGTGTCACATAGTTTATATGCAATGAGAGAATATCCTATCATGCCAATAAGAATATTCTTAGCCAAGTGCCCATGGCTTGCCAGCACAACCAGAGTGCCTTTTCAGGAGCCCTATTTAATGTATGTCATTCCCTTACCCTGCTGAATTTTGAGTCTAATTAGGGCCACTTTTGTGCTCACCATAGGATACCACTTTCCATGACATTTTTGAGAGGTTTAAAAGCCACCTGGCATGAAGCTGGAGAGCACTATACTGTTGCTAGAAAAGCAGCTATACTTTACTAGGAAAGACCACACTAGAAAGTTTGCACACCATACCTGGCTGAGGACGAAAGGAAAATCTCTGCGAGACACTTTAACTGTATTTTTACTGCTTGCCAAGAACTCCAGTTCCTCATCTGTGAGTCCCACATGGATTTGGCCCCTTAAAATACCTACAGTAGCTGGCACTGCTCCATTTGTTCTTACAATTTCTTCTACCTCTCTGGCCATGCTGAAATAAGACAAACAAGACAATAATCACAAAATTATGGATGGAAACAATCAGGCAAGGACACTGTCATGTTTGATGGGCATCATTCACAGTTCTACAGTTCTTGTGGTTACAGCTACATCCTTCAGCTACATCCTTCAGCTACATCCATGTTCTTCTTGTATCTGCCTCATGGCAGAAATGTTTGCCCTTGACCTTGCAGAAGGGAAGAGCTCCCATTTTCAAGGATAGCAATGTCCAAGCTTTGTGCTTCATTTTTGAGAAAAATCATTTGGTTTACAAGCAAATGTGGTTGTACAATATACTACTGAAAGCACAGATCCTCTAAAAATAGGACTTTTCTTTATCTTTTATCTGTTATTTCTCTGACATAACAGATCTTCACAGAAACCCCAGGTAGTTCAAGTCCTGCTCAAATGACCATGATATATTTTCCATAATACAGTCAGTGAGATACAAAGTAACAACAGTGCCAAAAATCTGCTGCCTTAGGGTACTCCAGGGCTGCAGACTAAGCTTAAGTTTAGCAGATTTTGTACTTGATCATTCATACAGTATCTTTTTTAGAAGCAGCTTCTTCTCCCTTTCTGAGTTATCTGGACATATGCTTGGCAATCTTTAACTACTGAAACTACCTCTTCCCAAAAATCGAGTTTTTAGAGCTTCATTTTAAGAGGGAATGTCAGGCAGAATAATGGCCAGGTAAAAAGCAAGATGGAAAATCAATACCAAAACCTTTCTGTGCTTTCTGGAAGCAAGGATGGAGGGGAGAGTGCAACGATTTCTGGCACTGTAACTCAATGAAACACGAGTCTACTGAAAATTGATAAATAAAGAGTAGAGGTGGGGGTTCCATGCAGGGTACAGAAGACAGTGAGAAGGGACCATGAGCTCTCACAGTAGCTGCTCTGAGTGGGCTAAGGAACAGATTTCATTATTGTGTTTCAATCCTTTTTGCATTACAAAAGATACAGGAAAAGAAGGGCAGAGTGTTTTCAGTGTCTGTACAAACTATGCAGCTGAAAAGGCTAACTCTCTTTTAGAGAAGTGGTGACATTATCTGCTGCTCTATTTCAAAGGAAGCCAGAAATTTAAGGTGTTGGATAAGGAGATAACTAAGCTCTCCATGTATGTCCTTAAAAGTCCAAATACAATTGTTTTACACTTGAACTCACAGACAGCATGCCTAACAACCTGACATTTCCATTTGTTCTTGCAACAGCTTTGGCTTGACCACGAATACTGATACCAATCCAGTAAGTTATGTGCTTCATTCTTACAACTTCACTGAATGAGGAACATCAACATCCACCACCTCAGATTCAGAGGATAGGCCATGCCATGTGTAATGATGGTGCTTTCCAAGGCTACAACGGGTCTCCCCTCCACCAGAGCTTCCTGTACAGAGGGATGAATCCTGACATAACCACCTGGGGATAAACACAGAAGAGTGAGTTATTTGTGTGGGTATTTGCAGTAACTACTGAGCTGTTTTATAAAAAGCAAATTGTCGTCATCACAACAAATCTATCCCCCTCTTCAGCTGTTCTTTGGGGTGAATTTACAAATAACTTCAAGAAAACTAGAGCTGCGTTTTATGTAAGTGAAATGTGTGCAAAACATCTCTACTGTTAATGTGAATAATAATCCTCATCACCATCACGGAAGGATCCTCTGCCATCATTTTTGCTGTTGTATGGTTACTGTTATTCCACTTGAACGTTACTGTGAACAAACTGAGGCCTGCAACCATGCCTAAAGATGGAAATATGTTTTAGAAGAATGGAAGCACCAAGGATACCATAGGAACTCAGTGCACTACTCACCATGCAGAAGTCTTCTCACCTGGGTGGCCCCACGTGCCATGGAGGACACGTGTCTTCCCAGGCTGAGGGTTATCTTCCTAATCATCTTGTGCATATGGATGCTCCTGAGATAACAGAGGTCAGGTGGAAAGGAAAGATGTATTTCAGCAATGATGTGACCCTAAGAAGCTAAACATATCAGTTCTTGCCTTGACCTTGGAAGAAGCTAAACATATCAGTTCTTCCCAGGCTGAGGGTTATCTTCCTAATCATCTTGTGCATATGGATGGTCCTGAGATAACAGAGGTCAGGTGGAAAGGAAAGATGTATTTCAGCAATGATGTGACCCTAAGAAGCTAAACATATCAGTTCTTGCCTTGACCTTGGAAGGCAGACAGCCCTTTGCCTAAGAGATGGCCTGGAATCTCCTGGTATTTCGAGCATGAGCCGGAGTGGCAAAACAAAATGTAAAGCTGCAGAAATGGAGTTGGAAGGGGTCACCTGGCCCATTAATGCTGGGCTGAAATCGTGGTGGAGCAGAGGAAAGGATGAGGAGTAACAAACTAGGGAGAATTCTGAAGCAGAAAACCTTTTAAATTCCAAAGTGACCTGCTCATGATAGATGTCAGGCCCAGCCACTGCCACCTCCAACGTGAAAGGTCACAAGGAGGAATCTACAAGGCAGAATAGTGCTATAGGGATAGGAACCTGGTTTTTGCCAGTTTCTAGGAGAAAATAAGGAGCTCAAAAAGGAGCTGAGAACTGACAAAGCAGACTGGAACTGCAAGAAGAGAGCAGCTTTCCCTAGAGCTGGGAGTGCTTTATGCAGGCTCATGTTACATCATCCTTTTTAGCACAGTGCCTTGGAAGCAGAGCGGCAATTCAGCCCCAGCAACAAACTCCAGAACTCCTCTGGTCTCTTAGCAACTCCTTTTCACTCTAATTAAATTCATTCCCAAACAGAGAAAGAGGGGGAGAGAGCTGTAAATGTTAAGAGTGGTCTGGCCTGGGCCTCAGGGCAGTTTCACTCAATGCCTGGCTGCTTCACATACTTTCCCTGGGCTTTTGGCCATATTCCTCCAGTCTCCCTGTTCCTCACCCTTTCACTAGGAGGAAAGGATTCCCTTCCTCAGTCCTTTGTGCCTATTGTTAATTCAGATGGCAAATTAATTAAAAAACAGTACTGTGTTCATGTTACAGTTAGCAGAACATGGCTCTGCTCTCAGTGTGGCACTTCAGCTATATAGAAAATTCTTATACGCAGGGAGAGTATATTTGCCCAAATCTAAAGACTTCAACTACACAGGACAGCTTGGACTGTGCTATTTAAGAAATGTGGGACTGGATCAACTAGACACAATACACAACTGACTGAAACACTAAGATTTTCCACTTTCCAAATCCTTTTCGTGATAAGCTCCGCAGCTTGAGCTGTTCATAGGTTCATGCAAATGTTCTGGTATGGCTGTGTGTGTGCCTACTCACCCTCACTCTCTGGGGCAAAGTCAGCTTCAGAATAAATTCATTAAGCCAACAGGCTTACGCCAGGGATCGGTTGAGCCGCTCGAGTTGTGCTCTGAATTTTAACAACTCCCCAAACTCAGAAGCACAACACCAAGGAGTGCCCAAGCTGTACTGGCCAGTGGATAAAAACCAGCTGGTCACCACCTGAAACCCAACAGGGCTGAGCCGACATTCA
The DNA here is from genome assembly GCF_963513975.1 of Fringilla coelebs. Lineage (NCBI taxonomy): Eukaryota > Metazoa > Chordata > Aves > Passeriformes > Fringillidae > Fringilla > Fringilla coelebs. Next base: position 59,332,285 of record NC_140033.1, on the reverse strand, counting down.
CGGGGAGCTCGGCCAACATCCAGCCTGAGCCGCCTCAAAGATTTTTGAAGCTTGGCAAGTTGTGCTGCAAGACCCATACAACCTTTTGCCTTGTAACCAAACTTTGCACATTCCTAGTGCACGTTTCAGGCAGCTGGAGCAGGGACCTGCTCTCCTCCCACCTCCCCTGTGACCCACGCTGCGTAGCTGAGCTCACGGAGCAATGGCCTGGTGTCTCTTACCTCGGGTGTCTGTCTCATGCAGGGAGGCTGGGTGGGTACTGGAGCGCTGCCTGGGCAGCCCTGGGAGGAGGCGGAGGAGGGGGTGTGCTGGCCAGAACTCCTGGCCAAGAGAATCCATTTATTATTAACCACAGGCACAGCTGAGCTCCACAACTGCTCCCTGCCCAGGGTGCAGGGGGCCGCTTCACGGCAGGGCCAGGAAAGCTTCTGTGATTATTTTTGTTCATGCAGAGCCAGATTTTCCCCTAGCTCTTTAAAAGACTTTTCTCATTTTTCAGATTCCTTTCCTGTTAGATTTTTTTTTAAATCGGTGAATTCATTGCTCGCTAAAACAATGCATTTGCAGACTGAGCCCCTTTGTGCTTATTCCTAAAAAGCAGAGGAATCACATTTATGCCTCCCCCACAGCTTTGCCAAATGCAGCTGTTAAAGCTCTTTCTTCCCAGGGTAAGAGCTCTACCCAGCTCTTGGCCTCTCCAGCAAGGAAAGCTGTAGGTTTAAAGACAGCTGTGGCCACGTTTTTTACGATGCAGATACCTGGCTACACCCAGAACATGAGTTGAGTTCACAGCAAAAACTATCATAGTCTCCTCCTATAATGACAATCCATTCTAGCAGTTCAAGGGCAGCTTTGAACAAGGACTGTGAAATTAATGTTTGTCCCCTCCTAAAAACACCACGATACTTTGATATCTAATGCACTGGTATTGTACATGTTTCAGTTTTATATTCTGCAGAAAATATCAGAACTGAGATTTAAATGGTCACGAAGGAACTGATTTACAGGTTAAAAGACAGACATGATTCTGTGCAGCTTCCATGCACAACATAAAACTAGTTGAAATAATTACTAATGTATTGCTGAAGTAATCAGTGTCAGGGAACTGATTTTACTGCAATCCATTAACCAGGAAATTGTAAAACATAAGTTGTTAAAGCAGTATTTGCACTTTACACTCGTCCCTTTCAAAAGAAATTTCTCGTAACTTCTGTTTAACCCAGCAGTAAAAAAGTGTGTCTTACTTTCTACATCCTTCCAGTCTCTTCAACTAAACACATCCAAGGAAACTTCAAACAAAGCTTGCTGAGTTACAAAGACAATCTGCCTCTGACTTCTGCTACCCAGTCTGGAGGGAATTTAATTGCAGGAATGATAGATTGCATCCTCAGATACCATAAATGAATGGTGAAGATTTTGTGAACAATATGTTTTTCCTGGGAGGATGGGTAGCCAGATGTATTGGAAAGAAAATGTGTAGGTAAAATAATATTTTTTAAAAATACACACAAATTATAATGACATAATTTTATTTTCCATTAAATCTATTTGGAAAGACTGCAGTATTGTAGGAATCTATCTGGACCATCATGTTTTTGACATACTCTCAGGCAAGATGGCTTAGTAACCAAGCTGGTCACTCAGTTTCCAATTCCCAACATCCTCTCAAGGTGATCTTATGCAGTGAGCACCCAAGTCCAGCCTGTCACATTAGGTAAGTCAGGGATAAGGGTGTTTTGCTTGATTTGTCATTTTTTCCCTTAAATCCAGTAGAAAAATCAGCCTGTTGGATTTTTAGCTCAGCTTTGCAACATGAACCTGTGAGTCTCTGAGACAAAATGGGGCAGGTCAAACAGGTCTCTGAGGGCACTACTGCAGTCTTGTGCATATCCCAGCTCTGGAATTGCTCCCAGCAGGCTCCTGCGGGGTGAGATACGGCTGACAATAGCAAAGCAGCCAGTAGGGGACTGGCAGGAGAGAAAGCCCTGGAGAAGAGCTGGAGACAGGTTTGTGTGAAAGTGTGGGGCAGTTTAACTCGCTCCCTGCCTGCTGCTGTGTTAGCTGCCTTTCCAGTCCTGTCTGCCTGCCCCTGACCCAGAGCTTGGTGCTGCTGCTTCCCCTTCGGGGCCTCAGAAGTAGAAGTTAATATTAAACAGGTTCCTGACTAAAATGGGAGCGGCTGGGAACAAAGAAATTGCCATGGCAAATTCCTACTGCTCACTAGGAGCTGGGCCCTACAGCCACCCTGGCATTTTTCTTTCTGAGTGATTCCTAGAGTTTGCATCTCCCCTGAAACCTTTCCTCTCTCAGGGGTGTCACTGCTGGAGGCATTAAGGAAATGGGAAACTGCACATTACTTTTGTCACTCTGTCATGTCCACCATGAGACAGTATTTTCCTTTTCCTGTGTACCTGCCTTCTAAGAGTCTATTTACAGTTGTTAGGCTGGTATTTGCTCATTTGTTTCTCTGTTTTTGAAGCTTGTTTCTAGGCTGCCAATAACCAGGACACCTCCTAGGGACATGCAGAATCATACAGAAGACATTTAACCATTCACTTATTTTACCTTAGTGAGAACTGTGGTGCCTGGAACTGTCTTGTCAGGGCAACAATCTAACCAAGATGAAGGTCTGACAAAGCCACTCTTTAATGACTTAACCTCTTTAACTGTCTTGACATCCTTCTACTGTCATCAGAAGATTTTCATTATCATTCTAATGGATCCAAAATAACTTCCCAGATTATCTTAATGGTTTAAAAGTATTTGAATTTCTTTTTCTAATATGAAGGTTTTTTTCCTCCAGCTGTTTTTAACAGAATGCAAAACTGAACATACACATCTGGTGCAGTTTTTGAACTTTTATTTCAGTGCTGAACATTGCATGAAAAATGTTCTGTGATGGAGTCAGGTGCAGTAAATAAGTTCCTTCTTTTAGATATTGAAAAAGTATTAGCAATTCTCATGGGACCACGGAAAACATTCTCAATGTTTTCCATTGAACATCCTGGCTTTCTTGTAACAGGGATTTGTTGAACTGAATTTATGAGCTATTTGGCATTGATCACTGTGCTGATAATATCAGGAGGGAGTCTGCTGCATAGAGAGCCTGGATCAAGGTCTTTATTTGGGTGCTCCTTGTCCTGGATGAAGGTTGGTCTTGTACAATCACTCAAAGAAGTTATTCATTCCAAGATTGTTGGAGTTCATAGTTCTATTCCAAGCCTATTTTTGTGTTTTATGCATACCTGTACCTTGTTCTGAAGCTTGTTAAAATTGATAGGTATATTTCACCTCCTTTTAATTCAGAGCTCTGTTTGTCCAGGTCGGGATTCTGCATATTCCAGAAAATGCCAGCAAGCATTCCCATTGCCTCATTCCTTAGGTTGTTCAAGGGCACTGAAGTCATTGCTTCAAGGAAACCTGAGGACAGATGTACCTCTTTTTTCCTGTGCTCTTCCTAAAGTCCAGCATCTTAGGGGACTGTCCTAGTGCCTAAGTTTAAAGCACAGGCTTCATTTCAGTATTTTCTGGAGTGACTGATGGCCTGGATACATTTGATTTATTAATATATTTTCAAAGAGAGAGGCAAAATATCAGTAACACTGCAGTGACAGGGTTCTCCCTTCACTTTGCCCCTGCACCCCAGCTTGTCACTATCTTTTGGGAATGTGTTTAGTACTTGGCGTACGGTTCTTGGCAGTATGAAGCCAAGGGCACCATGAGGATCAGGCAAACAGCAGGATTTCACAACCAGGATTTATTACAGAATCACAGACTAGGTCGGGTTGGTGGGACCATCATCGGGCCCAAGCTCCCTGCTCCAGCAGGGCCGTCGTAGGGCACACGACACAGCATTGCGTCCAGAGGGTTCTGGAATATCTGCAGTGAGGGACATACTACAGCAGAAGGACGCGATGTTTCTTACCCCATTAGTGCAGCACCGGGTGGCTCAGTGCCAACTTTTGGGTTGGGCCTTTACGGCGCCACTGTCCCGTTCTGCTACCCGCCCCCCGCCACGTCGCCGTTCCGTGTCGTTCCCTCCTGGAAAAGGCCCTTTCCCGCCGCCGGCGGATCCCGGCGGGGAGAGCCGGGCCCCACGCCCGGGCGCGGGGCTGCGCCGGGCGCGCTCTCGGCGGCGCCACGGGGACGCGCATCGGCCGCGCGGTCCCTGCGGCCGCGCGAGGGCAGCACCGGCGCGGCCCCGCCCCCGGCGCGTTCGCGCGCGCCCGTCCCGCTCGGCCAACGGGAGCCGCCGCTGGGCCGGGGGGCGGAGCCGCGGCCGCGCCCCGCCCCGCGCAGCCGGAAGGATCCGCTCCCGGAAGTTCCGGCGCTGCCGCCGCTTTGCGGGATAAACAGTAATGGCGGAGGCGGTGGCGGCGCTGGAGACAACGGCGGGCGCGGCGGGCGCGGCCCTGGGGTCACCCGCGGCGGCCGCGGGAGCGGCGGCCGTCGCCTTCGATTTCGCGGCCGTGCCGCCGCCATCCGCGGGGCCTGGGGGAGGCGGTTGGACCAAGCAGGTCACCTGCAGGTACGCGCCGTCCGCGGCGGGTGGGGAGGGGGAGGGAAGCGGGCGGGCGCGGCCGCCCTTCCTTGTCCTTCTTTTCCTTTCCTTTCCCTTCCCTTCTCCCCGCACTGCCCCCCCCCAGCCCCCCCCCCCCGCCCCGGGGCCTTATCCCTCACCGCCGCCGCCCCCCCGCCCCTCCCCCCACGGTCACGTACGCGCCGCGCGCGCCCGCCCGCGGCGCGCGCCGGCCCCGCCCCGCGCGCGTCCCCGGGGGTGGCGAACGGCCCCGGCCCCGGGTGCGACCGGCCCCGGGCGGGGCTACCGGCGGAGGTGGCGCGGCCGCGGCGCCGGCAGCCGGGCCCGCCGGTGGGGGCGGTGCGGCCCGCGGCCTTTCTCCAGCCGCGGCCTCGTGCGAGGGTGTTCCCTGCGGCCTAGCGCCTGCGGCGGCCGCGCCGCGCCGGGAGCGTTCCCGCCGCCTCACCGGGATCCGTGGGCCGCTCGTTATTGTGCGGGAACAGGCCCGCAGTGCTCGGCGCGAAGGACGCCGTGTGAAAGGAAGTTCTGCAGCCGCGTTCCGCAAAGCGCGACAAAGCAGGAAACGCGACGTAATTTAAATTGTTGTGCGTTTCAATCGAAATTTAAAATTGGGGATTAACTAGCGATTGATATAGCGAAAGCTAATTATTAAAGCGGAGAACAGGAACAGGTCGTGACATGTTGCAGAATGTGCGAAGTGGCCCTGCCTGTGTCACATAGAGGTTCTGTGTGCTGCGTCATTTCCTATCCGTGTTTTCCTTTAAACTATATTTCTGATAAATCTTCTCGCTGGGGTTATGCAAGCCGTACTGCGTGTTTTAAAGCTTGCCAGATGGACTATTTTTAAACCTACAGTGCTGGTCGGTTGGCAGGCAGAAAGGAATTTAAAACAGTTTTTTGAGCGTAGACCTGTATTAGTTAATATAAACGCAAATGATAATCCAAGATTAATATCGACCAGCGTCTCCTGATTTTTTAAAATTTATTTATTTAATAAATTAAATTACACTTAACGTGTTTATGGACAAATAAATTCTAAGTCACTGGGAAGCAAAAAGGGCCATCCCTTGGTTAGGAAAGAAGAGGCTCTAGGTCTTGATTGAGTTCTTTTGTATCTCTCCTGCTTGCTTTTCCCCCCATTTGTTTCACCGGCAGATTGCAGCAGCAGCGTGAGGAGCCGCTGCTCGGCTTTCAGGGAGCTCGCTGGCTGTGTCTGTGTGGCGTGCCCCGCGGTGTTTAAAGCGTCCCTGCTCGCTGTTGCTCCACATCAATTTTGGCTGATGCCCAGTTATCTGCTTCCCTTCGGGAAGCTCCGGTCAGCAGCGCTCCCGGGGGGCTGCTGCGGGCAGAGCGTTTTGCCTGCGAATCCCCGGGTTAATGTTTGATGCCAGTGATGGGGAAATGACCGGGAACCGTGCTTAGCTCAGCTTTAAGTGAGACACAAGGTCAGTGCTCCCTCTATTTGAGTTTGCCTCGTAATTTCTGAAGATCGAAAGGCTCAATTAGGCAAATTGGATTCGTGAGACAGCAATGGAATAGGTATAGATGCAGGATTGATTTATTGAAGACAGCGACTGCCATAGTACAGAGGCAGTCAAGTTCATCAGTGTCCTGCAGTGCAGAGAGTCGAGGGAATATATTTGCAAACACTCAGGTCGAGTGAGAAGCTAAAGCTGCTCTTTTGTAATGGTTAATGTGCTTTAATTTGAGATTAAACAATGGGATCTTGGCCTTGGATCTAATGAATGTCTCCATTCTTTGTTCTCTTTGCCTAATCTTGCTAGTTATCCCATTGCTTGCTTTATTAATTTTTATGGGGCCATTCAAGTTCGAGGGAGAATAGCTTTAATCAGGCTTTAAAGTGAAATTAGCCATTTTGACTTGCCCTTCTAGGAACCTGTGATAAAAATTTTGGATTTCTAGTTTTGGTTTCGATAGGATATATTCATATTTAGGAAGATATATTTCTTACTATTAAATTTTGGTTTACCTTTATAAATGAGCTGGAAGATTTAACAGATGAAGCTAAATTTCAAAATGCAGGTTTTTAGTGTGGGAGATAGAGCAGTTTCTGTTTGAGTAACACTGCACAATTTTTTTTGTTCACGGGCATTTTTAGTTGAATCATCATAGGGGTGACAGTAAATGCTGCCTGAAAAACTTTTGGGAGACAGTCCCTTCAGTGTAAGAAGCTAGCATGTGATGGCTGGTGCAGAAATACTGCTGTTTTATGGAAACTGAAAGGCTTAAAATTGGTATCATAAGTTCTTGCTGTTCCTTTGAATATCTGATATGATAAATAGGTTGGTTAATGAGTTTTAATATACCAGTGTGGTATCCTTGGGATGGATGATTAATATCTCAGAGTGAGAGACACAATGACTAAGAAGAAGGACTTTGGTTTCTCCTACACATACATTTTTGCTGATGTTACCCTTCTGTTTTTCTTGCAGCTAAAGTTTAGAAGTCTCAGGGTGAAATATGGGAAATTATGTTCCTTAAGAGACGACGAAAAAGGTTGTTTTTTTTTTTTTACTTCTGTGGTTTAGCAGTTTTCAAGGCTTGTCTTTTGTTTAAATTTATAGTATTTTAATCTGGATTAAATGGCAGGGGAACAAAGCTAATTCAGAACTTGTTATTATTAATTTTTTCTTATTGATATGGTTGAAATAAAAAAAGTGGTTGTCCTTACCAAGTTCCTCAGTCCTTCCAGTTCAGATGGCTACATGGTTTTATTGAGCAGTGCTATATAGCCAATCTTTTTTTTTTTCCAAAGGCTTTACACTGTTTGTTCCATGCTTGTGTTTTCCAGATGTCATGCGACATTAAAAGTCATCAAGTTGATGTTAACAAATTGCATTTCACTTGTTTGCTTTAGAATGAATGTAAATAAATCCCATAGCAACTAAGTGCTGTACTTTGAGAGCTGTCTCTTAGCTGTTCTTCCTGAAAACCTGGGTGAGGTAATTGTTTCTTTTCATGTGAAGAGTGTGCATCAATAAAGTCAGGCCTCCTTAATTCGGTGCAGCACCGGGATGAGGTTCGGGGCACAAACCTCCTGATAGCCTGCCTGGATTGCCCCTTTCATGGCTGCTCTGGTCTGCATCCCTGGTAACTTCTGAAGGAGGTTATGGAGAAGGGATAATGAGCTAAATGCTGTGAAGATCAACTTTTTTTTTCCCCCCTTTTACTAACTCCAGCAGAATTTCATTGGCAAGTGATGTGTTTGAGCACCCAGGAGCTGTGCTAGAGCAGCATGCTTAGCCTCTTTCCTGCTGCCTGCTGCCTTCTTCCCAGGAATTCTCAGTCTCCGTATGGCACCTGAAGAAGCTAATGGCTGCAGATGGAAGTTAGCCTGAGCTTCCCCATCTGCCAGTCGTGGCAGTGTCTTGGGTTTTGAAGGGGGTTTGCTGTTGGCTGTAGAATTCTAATTTAGCTGAACCAGTAGTTTGATAAAACAAATTAGCATTACCTGAAAGCAGAAACCTGAAGTAAAGAACAGAATACATCTGAATAGGGAAACACATTGCAAGCTTCCAAAGCTGTAGAAGGAGGGTTTGCCTATTGAGAAATACCTCTGAAAATCAGGATATGATCTTTTGATCAAGGCATTCATAACTAGACACATGTTGAATCTTTTTCAGTGATAAAATGCCAGTGCAAGCAGTTATTAGTTTTTTCTAGTTGTTCCATGTGTTGGTGGCACTCATGTTTTCTACAATCGTGCAGTGAACTGAACTGGGGAAATTATCTGGGCTTGGACCCTGATGACTTCTCTAGTCTGGCTCCCCAAGCAGCTTAACCAAATTACACTTGTATATTTGAATTGGAAGGACAGAGAGCACTGCCACAATAAGTGCTTTTTTGGATGACAGCATCACAGAGGCTCAGAGAAAATCCCATTATATGCTTGTCTTGATCTAGTTTTATCTTTTCAGATGAAATTACATGTGTTCTCTGACTACTTGACCAAATGCAAATTTCAGATGTCCTTCTACTTGTCTGTGTGTAAGCCAGATACCTCATATATTTCTCAGTTTTAAGGGTGCTTTTTTCCTATAACCAGAATGAAGAGGCTGGTATTGATGTTGAGTAGGGTTAAATTGAATACTCTGTGTAAGTAAAGATGCTCTCCAAAATAAATTTCATTATCTTACCCCAAAAATAATGCACTCTGTTTATTTTTTTTGACTTGGCCAAAGTGTTTTAGCCAAACACTGCAATTTGATATGTAAAGTGTTAGATTCTTTGTGATATTAAAGTAAGAATCTTACCTCTTGGTGAGGGGGAGGGTTGTGGAAGAAGTTGGAGTGTAATCCCAAGAGAAATACATTTTTTCCCCTCCCACTCCAGCCTTCTTGTTCAAATAATGCTGAGTTTGCTGCATAGGATTGAAGGCCTATGAATTAGAATTAGAGCCTGGAGTATTTCATGTTTATTTTTTGCCCTTTATAGCCTACCATTTCAATATCAAAAATTGTGACAACTTTCAGAATTACATAGAATCTGCATTTTCAGAGGATTTTCTGATGTAAATTGGGAAGGAAGGAAAGGGGTTTGGAGCTTCATTTCCCCTATCATGCAGTGGGAGAATCTAATTTTGGGGCCTATTATAAGTCTTGTTGGCCAAATAGTTTCGATCAGATGTCCTCACTTCAGGCAGGAGCCTTTCTGTCAGTCACTTATTTCAGCTGTAGTGGTGCCCCAACACATGGCTGGCTCAGGGAGCAGAGTGGCTGTGCAGAGTGGTTGGGCAGTGAAGTGATCCAGATTAAAAATAACCATGGGGGCAGCCAAAGGAATGTTAGGTTCCATTGCAGCCATTTCCTGCTCTGTGCCAGCCGGTGGCTGTGAGGTTGCTGCCCCAGCACTTGGGGAAGCAATGCTGAGTGGAAATAAGCAAAGGGTGGAGATAACACTTGTTAAAGAACAAATCTTAAGCAATCTGAAGTCTTTTTTTTACCCTTTTGGTGTGACTCGCATTTCTTAAAAGCAATCAAGCCAGAAATTCCAGTTATATTCTAGTTCCATGACTTCATGGGTGGTTAGGTTTGGTTTTGGTTTTGTTTGGGGGGCCTTTTTTGTTTGTTTGGGGAAGAGGGGAGGTTAAGTACGGGTGGTTTTTTTGGTTGGGTGTTGGTTTTTTCCTTTTAACATGGGTCTTCGTAGGTGGTTTATGCTGGGGTGGGTGAGTGTGACTTTAAGGGGGTTTTGTGTGGTTTTTTTGGAGAGATTGCCGGTGGTATATTTGCAGGGATGGGCCTTGTTCTGTTTTTGCAACACCCTGTTCCTGCTGTTTGTGCCTCCACCTGACCCTGCAGAGCCTCATCTGGATCTTGTACTGCTTGTTTTTTATATAGGATCACATTTCTCACCTGGTTAATTTGTCTACAGGGGACAGACAGGGGATTTGGAGTGTGAAGTGTCAGCTTGTGTTCTGTTAAGCTTGTTGAGATTATTTTTTTTCTTGGTATGTTGACTACACCACTGGTATTGCATATGAAGGGTTATCAGCTCTCTAAACACTCAACCTCAGGTTTTAATATTTCCCTAAAACTGGATTGCAGATGTACCTCTATTTATGTCATTTAGTGCATTGTTCACTGGCTTTATCTGACTTCTTAAAAATACAGTAGACTAAATAGCTGTGTAGAAGTGCATGCAGTTCAGCATCTTATCACCTTTCCTGGACAGGAATATCTACTTGAATGTACTGTTCTGTGAAGAGCTGTCCTAATCTTAGTTGTGGCTGCTGAAAGATGATCTCTGTCTCTTGTGCTGACTGTGAGGCTGCACTCAGCTGCTTGGAGGGCCTGGTTCTGCTGGCTCTGCAAAGTGCTGGAAGTGTACAACAGGAGGAGGGCAGGACTGCCCCATGGAGCAGCAAGGTGGGCTTAGATGGGTATTATCTGCTTCTCAGCCTTCCCTCAGGTAGTGTTTTGTGTGAGACCTAACTCCTCACAAATTGTCTTGTCTACTAGTTCTTCCTATTTCCAGTGAGTACAGAGTCTGCAGCTTGTTATCTGGAGGCAGTGTGGCTTCTTTCGAAACTGAAGTGTTGGTAAACATTTATGGATTCAGTTTTTACACAGAATTTTTTTCCTTTTTTTCTTTGGTAATACTTTTATGTGGATTGGGAAAGGCATACTTGAACTTTTCAGTTGTTATTTTTCATGTACTGAATCTGAACAGTTACAGTGCATTGAATTTCTAGAGGCTTATTCTTCTAGGTTAAAATTGAAAAATTCTTGAAAACCACTCTACAATTCTCTTGAATAAATGAATTGAAGGTGCTGAATTAAACTTGCGCTGCTTGACATGCTAAAATTGATCAAACTGTCCTCAAAAGCTTTGAAGCTGTCCGAGTTTTTCAAGACAAGCAGCACAATATTGAAGCAGGGTGCTTTGATTTATTTGGCTCCTATCACAGGAACTAATGTGTGTGCTTTGTCAGATATAATTATCCATCACAAACATGTTTTTCATTCTTGGAGAGGAAATCACATTTGATTGAATTATTTATGAATCCAGAATAGATTTAAAACCTTGGGTGATTTAGGGTGTGTCTGGTTTTGAGTCTTGCATCCATTGTTGTGTTTCAGTAAGGTTTTTGCTTGTGTCAGGACACAGGGGCTACAAGTATAACTTAGTGCCAATCTACTTGGTCCAAGACTCTTTCCTCTTAGTGTCACAGCCCAGGACAACTTTGCTTTTACAGGTTTGTGTTTTTTCCCCAGGCTTTTTTAAGAGCAAGTCCCTAAATGCGCAGCACAGTTCACTGGAGTAACTGAGGCTTCACCTTTCCTCAAATGTTCTTATTTTTATGGTTATACTGGGGCAAGATCCCATGAGTCTTTAGTGCTGTTGTTAATACAGCACACTTTGATTTATAGAATAATAAGATCATCCAAATATTTTTGCAGCTCCAGTGCTTCTCCTTAACTCACCATTGTCTTCTCTTACAGATACTTCATGCATGGAGTCTGCAAGGAAGGAGACAACTGCCGCTACTCCCATGACCTCTCCACCAGTCAGTCTGCCATGGTGTGCAGGTATTACCAGCGAGGATGCTGTGCTTATGGAGATCATTGCAGGTAAAGAAATGCCCTGGCCATCCTGCAGGAAGCTTTGCACTCTGAATCCCTGAGTAGAGAGCTCAGGGAAAAACAGTAAATGTTAGTGCTTTCCTTTTCCGTGTCAACTTCAGATATTTTTAAAAATAACTTTTCACTGACTCTCTTGTCTCGCTAAATACCAGTGTTTGCTATGCAAAAAAAATGAGCAAAGGCAAGATGGTAACTGGTTTTCATAAAAGTGATAGTTGTCAGCACAGGGAGTTTTCATATTTTTTATTAATAACATGAGTAGATTAATTGAAATCTGAGATTAGTTTCAGATTAGCTGAATGGATGAGAATGAGTTACACTATTTAAGTGATCATAAAAGCCTGAACAGGTAAGAATTTATTTTCTTCATCTTGTTTCTTGAGGAATTGGTACCCTCATGCTGGAACTACCATTTTAAGAAAGTAACTGGAGTTTGTCATATAAGTTGCCCGTACAAAATAGCTTTATGAAAACATACTCTGAATTGATCCATACCCCTCAACTTAAAAAAGAAATTGTGAAGAAGAAAAACAGATACTTTCCTAGTGGAGCGAAGTTTTACAAGGGCTTAGGAATGTTTCATAATTCATTTTATTAAAACTTACCAGAAGTTTTAACATTCCGTCTTTTTGCAGCTGTAATTAGTGATTAAACGTTTGCATCATTATTTTATATGGTAACTCATAGTTAGCTTCATTTTCATGTTTCATGAAGGGTTACTATACGTAAGAAAGGTAACAAAGAATGCCTCTCTGTAGTCTTCTGTCTGCCAGTGTTGTTTTTTGATTGTGTAGATTAGTGGTCTTCCAACTTTGGATCATGCGCTTCATCAGTTCAGTATTTTTGAGCTCCCACCAACATACACATTTATTTATAATTTATATGTGTGTATCTGCATCTACTACTGTACTAATGTTATGTACACTATAAAACATAACCCAAAACCAGAATTTTAAAAAAGTTGTATTAAAGGTGAAATGAAAAATATTTAATAAATATTTTATAAACAATCCAAAGCAATTTTTACTGTCACTAAAAGCCTGATTAGTAATAATATTTTTTTACTGACAGTAATGTTGATTCAATGGGCTTTTTTATTATTTAAAATCTCAGTGTAGCATTTTGTGATATGGTTATTTGAAGATCTCATTAGAAGTTAAGTTTATTTCAGTCCTTGGTTTTAATGGCAGTCGTAGCTGAAAAAGATCTTTCACAAAGATATGCAGTTCCAAAAGGAAGTGTATTGTTGGCTGCATGTACTAATGTGTGATAAATTTAGCTGGTAAGTTTCCATCTTCCTTGATGTCAATCAGCTGTTAGTGCAGATTCCCTGGAAGGTGTTGCATTTTTATATTTTTAGCAAATGGGTCTAACATACACTGGAATTGTGATTTTGAAAGATTTTTAAACTTGTTAGAGAAATCATTTTCCAAGTTTAAGTGTGCAAGATATGAAAGGGTTTTTTTGCAGTTGACGCACTTGGATAGTTTTCGGCAATAAAATCACATAATGATGGAAACACTTAATTTTCAAAGTGTTGTCTCCATACCACAAATTTCCTTCAAAAAGCACTTATCTGTTTGTAGAATTACTTTATCTTGGAGGGACAGTTTGAATGTGGTTTGGTTTGGTTGGTTTGGGTTTGTTGTTTTGGTATTTTTTTTTAATATCTGCTCAGCAGCATACAGCTGGCACTGACTTGTCATCACAGAAAAGGGCAGCAAATTCACAGCACTTGTCTTTGTGAAATAAACATTCATAACTCATCCGTGACAATTTTTAAGTGCTTTGCCATGAGATAATCAGCAAACATCTGTGTGGTACAGAAGATTTTCATGGTTGCTCTCCACCTCATAACTGCAGTAAACATTTGACTACTTAAAGATCTATATTGATGACATTTTCTAGTGTCACTTGGCTGTTTCTGGATCCATCTTTGCTACAATGTCTTGCCTGTGAATGATGCAGTGATGAATTTCTGGTGGGGTGCTATCCCTGTATCCTTACCCTGCAATCTCTTATTGTGGTCGGAGCAGCTGCTGCTTCAGTGGTTTTACTTGCACAATTTTTCCATAAAGCATTGTTTTTATTAAAGTAGTTGTATACTATTGAGAAGATATCTCCTCCAGTGAATCTTTTTGTCTTTTTTAAAGAAGTAATTTGTTGAGAATGTTTCTCTACTGGTGCATCTTTTCTTCGGTGTCTCACAAAAAGTAGTCCACATTGAAACGGAATCTAGCAAGTATCATAAGCTGAGACGTGAAAAACATCTGTACTTTTCCTTCTGCCATACAGCAGACTTCCCACTCTGCACAATTTATTCTACTGCTTGTTCTTCAGACTCTAGCAGTGTTTCCTATGTGTTTCCCAACCGTATTTGCTGACAAAGGAATGCATTTTACTTTGTCACCATATTGTTTTCCATGAGTTATTTGAGTTATTTTTACCACAGCAGGAAGAAAAAGTGGTCCAGTGGCATATGGCTGTGGAGGTTTGTCTTTGTGTTCCAGATGTTCTGATTTTCAGTGCCTTGCTAATTGAGATGGCATCATCCTTTCAGTAGCTAATATCTCAAGGTACAGCATACACCGAGGGCATGGTTCTTCATTAATAATAGTCAATGTAAATCCATATTTCAGATTGCCTTCTTGGTAATATTGATCTCTTCTGTGGTTCCCCTCCCCCTGAGTTCAAGAGCTGATTAGGTTGGCATTGTTTTGCTTTGTAGTGTGGCTGTTGAGGAGCTGGTAGTAGGAGTAGAACTGTTAGCTCTGACATTTTCTTGTTGGCTTTTGCTGGCATTATCATTGCTGTTGTCAGCCCGCAGTTGCAGGCAACTTTTTAAGCCACTTGTTCACTTCGTTAGGGCTAGTTTAGGTAAAACAAGACCAGATAATCTGTTGATCCATTAAGTGGGCACTAGCAAAGTTCAGTATGTCACAATGTGCTGAAAGTGAGCAGACAAGGGGGTGCCACTGTCAACCCACCGGGTGATGGAACCTTCATGGCACCTTCAGGGTGCCTCACACGTTGCACACGTGGCTCTCTGACGTATGGACTGTGAGAACACTGCCATCAGCATGTATCTTAATAGTAATAATAGTAATTTATTGTATTTTTAAGGGGGGAAAAAACCCCACTAACTTGTAGTATTTTCTTCCTGCACCCCATTGGGTTGCCTTGGGCACCTAGTATGGTGCACACACTTTGGAGGCCACAGATGTAGAGATCTGAAGGCTAGAATTTTAAATTTGTGCTTCGTAGGAGTAGGATTGCCAAGCTTACATTTGGTTAAGAGCACCTCTTTAATATGCAAGAATTGTGACACTTTTGTTTTTAATCTGACACGAGCTAAGTGAATCACAGTCACTTCAAACTTCTGTATCATCTCAAAAAATTTCCTCCTGTTTCCTTGAAATTAGTCAGCAAATATCTAAGACTGCAATATTTGTCATTTATTTTCCCCATTTAGTCTCCTAGTTGCTGGAAGACAGATTTTTGAGGGAAATGTGTCTTCCTGTTTATTGTTGATGGTAGGGTTAAAAGGGTTCTGACCATTTTCCACAATAAGCTGAAAGAGGTGTTAAGAATAAGTACTCAAGTTCAGTGTAAAATCTGTTTGAGGCAAGATGCTGAGATACAGGAAAAGAATAATTTATGTTGGTGGGGAATCTCTGAATCTCTGCTACCAGGTCACCCGAGGCATTGTCCAGCTTTGAATATCTGCAAGCATAAGGATTGTGCACCCATTCTAGTGTTCACTACTCTTAGAGCAAATTTTTTTCCTTATATTCATAACTGTAACTTCCCATTTTGGACTAGTGTCTACTGACGGTCATCCTATCACTGCACCTCTTAGAAGACTCTGGCTGATCTTTCCTGTGGCTTCCTGTGAGGTAGTTGGAGACAGCAGTGACTGTCCTGAGTCTTCTCTTTATAAAGCTGGATAAACAATTTTTCTCATTCAGCAATACTATACATGTGTAATTGGTAACTGACCTGTTTGGAACATATTTGAAGATTGTTCTATGTGTAAGAATTGTGCTCTTTTGTCTCCAGAATCTCAGAGTACCTTGTGTTTTCTTGAACAATGCTGACAGATTGCACAAGTGGAAGCATTTCTCTATAAAGGGTCATCAATGACTTTCTCATCCTAGCCATTTCTGGGTCTTCCTTCCAAATAGCATGTTCACATCTTCATTAGTCCATTTTCAGTACATGGTGCTGCTGTCTGGAGGTATTTTTTTGTGGAAAGTTGACATGATGTGTTTTAACTTTTTAGATATGAACATACCAAGCCACTAATACAGGAAGAAGTGACTGATGTTAACCCAGAGGCAGAAATCTATCCATCAGTGTCCTCAGAGTTTGCATCGCTCCCTGAAACAGTTGAAGAATTTATTACTGAGATAGAAGATGAAAATACAGATCTGGCAGCAGCAGGAGTAGGGGCTGAAGACTGGGTGAATGCAGTGGAGTTTGTCCCTGGGCAGCCATACTGTGGACGTGGTAAGCTGATCATGGGATAACAGTGAATTTCCATCATGGCTCAACAGTTTCTGTGTAGTGCATTTATTTTAATGCATTTGAGTACAGCTATTCATATTTATTGATCAGTTCAAGTGAGCTTGGGTTTTCCAGTGTGGGTAGTCGGACTGACTGTTTCATTCTGAAGCCAGGTATATTTCAGGTCAGTCTCTGCATGACTGGCTTTCTCTTGTTATGTTTCTGAATGACTTGAGGATCTCCTTTGAAGTTTAGTTTGCATATGGGATGGGAGAGGAAATTACTGGTGATAAAATTAATATTGCTACTCAGGAGACATCATCTGCTGCCTTTGTGTTTTGGGTTGGTTGATTTGGTTTGTGATGGTTTTGCAGTCTTTCAAAGGTTTTTCAGAGGAGAGATGGATTCCTGTAAAAGGAATTGAAGCCTGATGCTTACTTTAGTGAATCCCATGGCCAGAGGCTGAAAATGTTTAGTCTAGTTAGCTTTCTGGAGCTCAACTTTCTAATACTGTGACAGCTGACAATGAGAATGAGACTGAAGGAACTCATCAAATGGGACCACACTGTTTGAGTAGCCTACTTCTCATCTGTTTTTCCTGCCAAAATAGAACAGTCTTCAAATTAAAGTGAAAAGTAGGCTGAAGGTGTTCACTTTAACATAATTTTTAATATTTGTCTCTCTAAGGCATGAGGAGGCTATGAGTACTTAAATAAATGTTTGAATTCAAAATGGACACCTTGCATCCAGAAGAATTTGAAGATCTCATACAGTGCTCAGATTATACTGCTCTGTCTCCGTGGCACTGCTCAGATGCTCAGATTTGGAAAGAGAATGACCTGCTCAGTGTTACAGGGTGCTGCTTGGAGCCTCCTGCCATCCAATTTGAGGAGGGTGAAGAGGAATGATCAAGTGACTCAAACAGTTTGCTAATGTTGTTGAGAAGTTTGATTATGGAATTGCATAATAGATGTGAACTATGTGAACTTGAGTATATCCCAAAGGAGTGAAAACTTGACAGCTGCCTGTGAATGTGCCACCTTAGTGTCATGAAAGATAGAGCTTCTGTGCTTGTTGAGACAAAGGATTTTTAAAAGTATTTTAATCAGAATATAATATTTAGATTGGAAGGACCTCTGGATTTCATCTAGTTTGTTTCCTGCTTAAAGGTTGTCAGGGGCTTTGTTTAGTTGAATCCCTGTCCTCAGATGTTCAAAGGGCCATAACCTCTGGGTATCCTTTGTAGTGTTTGACTTCTTTCACAAAGAAAGCCTCTTTCCTAGTATGTAATTGGATTTTTCCCTGCCTCAGCTTGCATTCTGTCTCTTGTCATTTGCACATCTGAGAAGATTCAGTCCCTTTTCTTGGGAGTCAGCCCCATTAATGACTGGCTGGCCCTCCACTGGAATCAATTCATTGCTGGTTTGAGCAGCCAGAGATCTTTTAAATACACACAGTCCTTAGAGAAGAGCTGGTGCTTCTTCCTGAAGTCTAAGTCACTACATTGTTAACTTAGTATTACTAAAGCAATTTTTTTTCCCTGGGGTTCATGCGAACTTGTGCAAGATTAAGTTAAATAACATTGTCTTCTGTGAATCTTGTTGCAAGTCTGTTTTATAGCTTTTGAAACTTGATGTAAACATACTCATCTGTTTCTCTTCTGAACAGTGATACATGATGGTAATTCCCATGGTGACTTTAAAAAAACTTCACTTTTCTGAAGCAACTGTCTTTATTAAGCTACAGAAATAAAAATGTGTGCAATGTGTTCTGTAGTGTATGCCCTAAAGCAGATTATTCTTGTCAAATTGCTGGAGAAATGTACAGATACTTGGAAACTTCAACATGAAATCTATTTCTCAAGGTTCCCTAGAAGCCTGTGTGTTTAAAAATTTTCTTTAAAAATTTTCTTTAAAAATATAAAGATTCAAGGCTGGCAGTTTAACCATGCATAGCTGGGACTATAATGCTCACCTTTTACCAAGATTCTCTGATTCAGGACTAAACCTGGTATCTTGAAGACGACTTCAGGACCTAGCATAGAAAATAGTGATGATCTTCAGGTATTCCCTTGTTAGTTTTACAGATGTGCCACATTTCCATGCTTGTTCTGCAGTAATTGAGGAAGAGTAGAAAGGCAGAAATATAAGAAACAATAAACTTGGTGTCTGTTTCCTGGTACTGAAAGATTAATGTGTTTAATGCTACAAAGCGTGTCCTAAGTGCAAGCAGGTGGTGTGTGGATCAAAGTTAACAAACCAGTTTTTCCACTAGTATGAATTTAACCCTGTTGACTGGGAAATGGGCAATGAGAAGCTGGGGATTGAGTCCACCTACTGGTGAGCAGAGATTTGGAAGCAGCAAACAATCACAGAGAACAAATGCTACTCTGAGGGATGTTGGATTTGTAACTGCTGAGCAGTGAAGTCTTCTGAATTTTTCTAATTGTGGTTTTAAAGAGGAAGTAAAAGTGGCTGCTACAGTGCAGAAGATACAGAAAATATACATGCTGTTCCAGCCTCACAGTAAAGAGTTTCTTCTTAGTATCTAATCTAAACCCACCCTTTTCCAAAGTTGAATTTTAGTTTGAAATCATTACCCCTTGTCTTATTACTACATGCTTTTGTAAAAAGTCCCTCTTCATCTTTCTTGTAGGCCCCCTTCAGGTCCTGGAAGGCTGCAGTAAGGTCACCCCGGAGCCTTCTCTTCTCCAGGCCGAGCAACCCCAACTCTCTGAGCCTTTCCTCATAGGGGAGGTGTTCCATCCCTCTAACCATCTTCATGGCCCTCAACTAGGTAAAAAAATCTGTGACAACATTAACTTGAGCAAACACTGGCAAATGCAACAGTTGAGGGACTAAAAACTGAATGGTAGTTGAGATTTTTGTTACTTCTTATGGAAGTGGAGACCATGAATTTCAAATGGGAGGGTAAGTGGGATTTCAATAAGTTAAGTACATATTTTCATGTTCTACTGAACTACTCAGGAGACAATGTAGAGCCTAGTACATGGTTTCTTGTCACTTTTCTTGGTGCTAGTTCACTAAAACTCATGGGGAAGAAGAGCTAATGAACATAACTTTGTTTGGGAATCTCAGACTGAAGATGAACAGATTGCCAGGTGACTTGTTACTCAGTTACTCACTTGCTTTGAGAAGTATGTTTCTAACCGACTTCTCCAGCATCACTGAGTGACCACTACAGTCTGAGATGATTCAAGAAGGAGACTTGATCTTATCTTGAGAGCTAATATTTTTCTACACTAATCTTCAATATTTGCTTATTCCTCAAAACTTAAGTCACCGGGACATGCATTTTCTTTTTCTTTTTCCTAAGACTAACAGACTGATACATGCCTGTTGTTATGTCTTTGCTCTGTGGGGATGAAACTGTGTGAGTGTGCAGCCTCTGATAAATTTTGGGGAGTCTGTCCTTCATTTTAACTGATCCAAGTATGCCTTTGGTAGTTTTTGCTTGCTTCTGCAAATCTAGTGCTTGAACAGCTTCTAAAAGTTACACTTTCTTATAGTATAGATGAGTTGCTACTCTTGTAACAGCTTCTGGTTATGTAAATTAACTCCAGCTGCTGTTCTTCCTGGTGTTTACTCTGAATATAGTAATGCTTTATGTTTATTACAACTTCAGTTTCTCACTGACTGCTTTTGTCTTCTAATTCAGTCATCATCCTCCTTATGTAACAATTTCAGAAGGCTGACTTGTGGTGAGGCAGGCAAGCATGTGTTTGAGGTACAGGAAGGAGTGTTCAGCAGTAGCTATCTAAAAGGGGAAGAGAAAAGATACAGATTTCAGTTCAGTTTAAGGTTAGGTGAGGGAATTTACTTAGGATTTTGCAGAACTGATAGCCAGCTTAGAATGCAGTGATAATAGCCTGAATTTCAATTTCATGGGTCTGGCTAATTGACCAGATATCTGTTTAGGACAATTTTTTTTTTGCAAATATGTAGAATGGAGTTAGTTTGAGAGATGTGGGCACCACTTCTCTATCAATCCTAGAGATGCATGGGAGTCCAGAAATGAAAGTTTGTTCAGGCTAAAGAACAGTGTGCTAATTAGCCTGCACATAAAAAATTGCTGATGTGGTATTGCCATACTAGCATTTTCTTATGCTGGATACATCTTTATTATTTCAGCTGTGTGATTTCTGGGGAAAAAAAACTGTTAGCTTTAGCTGACGTGAAAATTTTAAGTAAAGTGAAATTGATTCTAAAAGCAGAGAGATTTGTAGCCTTATTTAATGGTTGCTGAACCAGAGTCTGTATTAAGCTGCTGATGATTGTGCAATTTTTCTACGTGGACTTAGCCTGTAAATGGATCTTCCCAGACCACTGAAACTTTGATAGCTTTAATCTTGTCCGGGTTGAAGGATGAAAAAATTAGTCTTGAAATTAATTGAGTGGGGAAAATAATTTAGTTCAGATTGAGGGTGTGTGAACTTGGACTGAAGTGAACCTAGGTTATTTCTGTTATTCTGTTTGGGTAACCCTGAGTGTTCTTACTCATGGTGCTCAAAATCTGAATGTGCTGCTTACTGTTCTTAATTCTGTTCCCAGCTGCTCCTTTCTGTGCTGAAGCACCCTTGCAGGAAATGGTGATTGAAGAAGAATACGAGAAGCAGCAGGCAGATGTGGAGATGAAGAAGGAGCTGTGTCCCTATGCTGCGCTAGGAGAATGCCGTTATGGAGAAAACTGTGTGTACATCCACGGGGACGTGTGTGATATGTGTGGCCTGCAGGTCTTGCATCCCATTGATGCAGCACAGAGATCTCAGCACATAAAGGTAAGCAAACAACTGTCTGCTGTTAACAGCTGTAAGTTATTGCTTTCTAGCTTCCCTCAATCACTTGTTACTAATTCCCTTTTATTTGAAGGTGTGTGCAGGTTAGGCAGTGAATGAAATTCCGGTTGTAAACTAGACTGTTTCCTGCCAGGGCCATACTCAAAAGCAGCTGGATTTCCTTATCTGTGTTGGAAGAGCTGTCTGCTTAAAGATACTGGAGCTTTGTTCTTTGCCTAGTCAAAGTGAATGGTCTTTTAAAGTGCCTTTTCATGTTTAAAAGCAGTGTCTGAAGGAAGGAATTTGAACTCTGAATTGATTGTTCACCAGTACTTGAACAAATTTTTTTTGAGGATGAAGATTTTTTTCAGCTTAATCACATTTCATGCATTTTGCAAAACAGCAAACTGAGTTTAAAAACCTGCTTAGACCTCACCAGATGACCAGTCATCTCTGTAGTTGTTTTCTTTGTGTCTCCTTTTCAGTCTTGCATTGAAGCTCACGAGAAGGACATGGAGCTTTCCTTTGCCGTCCAGCGTAGCAAAGACATGGTGTGCGGGATCTGCATGGAGGTGGTGTATGAGAAAGCTAATCCTAGCGAGCGCCGCTTTGGGATCCTCTCCAACTGCAGCCACACTTACTGTCTCAAGTGCATCCGCAAGTGGAGGAGTGCTAAACAGTTTGAGAGCAAGATTATAAAGTGAGGCACTTTCCCATTTCGATTGTGCTTTGTTACTGTGGAAGAACTTAGTAACTTGTGACAACTTGCAACAGACTTCCCTATGCAGACTGCACAGAGGCTGCATTTAATGCATACTAACTTTTAGTTTAGGAGTGAGAAAATTGTTAGGGATAACATTTACACTCTGATTTGGTTAATACCGGGTTAAGTTTGCAAAACTCAATGGTAGTAAATAACTGTTGTTTATTTAGTAGCATGTTGTCCAATGGTTACTGTTTATGTCTTGGACACCCAGGCAGGAATCTGGAAACAGATTAACCAGTTCAGAATGTACGCTGCTTAATTCATTACTGCCTTAGAGCATTATTCAGTTGGCAAAACATTTCTCCATTTAAGGCTGTTCTAGAAAATACCAAGTTCCAATCAAATAAATATAGGGAAAATACAAAAATAAATTTATTTAATTCTAAAGAAAAAGGAGTCTGTGTGAAGTGTTTTTTCAAGCTTTTCTGAGACAAGCTGACCAGCTGCCATTGCCATTGAGTTCTTGAAGAGAATTTAGGTTGTCTTCACTTATAAGAGAGTCTGGATTGAAAAGGTTGTACAACAAGTATATGAGTACAGTACCTCTTTAAAGATGGATATATGCCGTGGCTTGTTATATAGGAGAGAGAGCGCCCTGTCATGTGGAATTTTGCAGCACAGTCTGTTCGTTTCCCAGGTCCTGCCCAGAATGCCGGATCACGTCTAACTTTGTCATTCCAAGTGAGTACTGGGTGGAGGAGAAGGAAGAGAAGCAGAAACTCATTCAGAAATACAAGGAGGCAATGAGGTATGAGCGATGCAGCCTTTTATCAAATTGACACTGCAGAGATAAAGGCACACGTGGAAAAGAAGGGTGTTAATGTAAACCCCCTTTTCACACCTCCTTTCCACCACCAGGTGTGAAGCACTTCTCTGCCTGTCAGCCCACAGAAGCATGCACGCATTCCCAAAGCTATTCCTGTGTTCTTTCACCTCAGGCTTCCCCTTCTCTACACAAAACACTGGTAGTGTAGCCATAAGGCAGTCCAAGCTTGTGCACTGCACACCACTGGTGTCCCTCTGCATGCATCAGTCCACACGTAGTGTAATGAATCATTTCTGCATGTAGGTCTTTCACTCACAAAATGTCTCCTGCTCCTGGTACCCGAGATCCTTGTGGACTGCAGGTAGATGCAGTTCTGAAGTCTGATTGGGGTGTGCTGTCAGTAAGGGTTGCAATATTTTCCTTTCCAGCAACAAGCCATGCAGGTATTTTGATGAAGGCCGTGGGAGCTGTCCATTTGGAGGGAACTGTTTTTACAAGCACGAATATCCTGATGGCCGCCAAGAGGAGCCACAAAGACCCAAAGTAGGAACCTCAAGTAGATATCGGGTTAGTGCTGATGATTAATTGTCCCTTCAATAGACAGAAAGCACAGGAGGGGTGTGCATTATGTCTTCTGCCTTGAGAAGAGGATAGGGAAATACTGACTTTTCTTTTTTCCACTTCTGATAGACCTCTGTAATGGTGAATTTGAAGGAAGCGGTGCTCTAAAGTTTGTGAATGCTGGAGGCCAAGATGGAAAGACTAAATTTAAAAAACTTTCTTACAACATACTGAAGTAAAAATGTTGGGTAGCAGTAATAGGGGTGTGTGTAAGGGTTAATTCTGCTGGAGGTCAGTATCTCCCTGAAAGAGAAATGTGATTTCTTGCATGTCAGAAAGTACACCCAGGGGCATGTCAGCCTCTGGAAAGGCTCCTGGTTCGTACCACTGGGTCACCTGGGAAATCCTTGTGTTCCATTTGCAGGCGCAGCGGAGGAATCGCTTCTGGGAGTTCATCGAGGAGCGAGAGAACGGTGATCCCTTTGAAACTGACGAGGATGAGGTGGTGACCTTTGAGCTTGGTGAGATGTTGCTTATGCTGTTGGCAGCCGGAGGTGATGATGAGCTAACGGATTCTGAGGATGAGTGGGACTTATTTCATGATGAGCTGGAAGATTATTATGATTTGGATCTATAGCACCTGTCAGTGGAGTGTGGACTGTTGTCTTGGCTTCAGGCAGTAGCTATTACCTGTGGTGTTGTGGCAGTGCCTGTGTTTCTCCTAGGCAGGCCGATCAATTCCAGGTGCTGTTGTAATAACTTTTACCCAGGGTCTGTCTCTTCCCTTCCCCTCCTTTCCCACCCCAGGAGTGTTGTTTTTCCTCTGTTTCAACAAATAACAATAAATAAATCTTTAAAATGTTAGTTTTTGTAAAAATGAATTTAACTGTCAAACAGTTAGCTTAGGTTTGTTGCTTCATCTGTGTACCCAACAGAGTTCACCCAGTTCCAGGGTTAAAGTGTTTACAGGACTTCCACACTCATTTTGAAGAGCCCAGATACAAAAATGAGCAGTGGCCATGCAGTGGGGATGTAAATTGGCTGATGGCCTTTATTCTGTCTTTGTACCAATATTTCTGATTTCAGGCCAGATACAAATATTCTTTCTGGAATCAGCTCCGTTCCAGCCCCCTCATGTACACGTCTTCATTTGTGACTTTTGGTCTCTGTTTACTTGCACATTACTATTACTACTGTGTAACCAGAACCAGGTGTGAACGTTCTGGATTTTTACTGTGTTTAGCATGAAAGGAAAATGTCTTTGTGAAAGGAGAACTCTCTATGTGTATATACAGATAAATGTAGAGTTGGACCTCAAGGATGGGGAGACTCTGTGTAAGTTAAAAATAACAAAACCATCTTTCACCCCCTCTTGGTGCATGAAGTCTTGCCTCCAATTGGACATGAAACTGGTCTAGTGGTCTCAGCCCAGACTGGGAAACGATCCTGATTATCGCTTAACTTGATAGATGGCACTCCCTAATACACCAGCTCTCTTTCATGTGTATGATTAGGGTTGTCCAGGAGCAGAAATCCGGTTAGCCAAGGTGGGGTCAGAGGAACACCAGAGAGGACCCTTTAGCTTTATCGCTCTGTAAGTTTTAGAACTTCATGTAAACACTTAAGCCGTGAGCTTTGCTAGAAACTCGCTGTGCCTCCCAGCTGCTTTGAGGTACTTGTGCCTCTCTGCAGCTGAGTTGGGCAGGTTGCCTGGTAAAGCTGTTCAGTTTATGTGAGTTACTGCTTACAAAGGCAGTCGTGCAGTTTCTGGCTGTAATTTGCATTGAGAAATTACTTTGCCACCAAAGCCCCAGCACAGGAATTTTAACCTTGCATTACATTATTGCTGTTTTTTATTGACTTGTGGATGCCCCGTGATCTGTTCTCCTGCTGCTCTTGTCCCCTAGACTGCCTCTCCTTTCACTTTTAAATGGAATGAGAAATTGTTCTGAGGTCTATAACGTATTGTTTTGCAGCTGCCTTTTGTAAGAAGCACTTTTCCCAAATAAAAAAAGTAAAAAAAAAATTAAACAAGAAGTCAGTCTGTTCTTTTAAGTCCGAAGGTTCTGGTTTTTGACTTGATTATTTTTGTGTGCGTTTCTGTAACTACAAAGGCATTTATGTCACTTATTCTTAACTCCTGCAGAACTGTGTTATGCTGAATACAGAATTCCAGCATTGTTAGAGCCTTTCCAGCAAAGCGCCTGTAATGCAGGAGACACATTCCAAATGGGCAACTGAGGCAGCTGATGTATTGAAGGAATATCTGGGGTCATTAGTAAGAACTGACATGTCTTGCTTTCTCAGAAGTCAGTCCTCCACTCTTGTGTTAATTTTATTTGCACTGGACAAAGCCAGCTGCAGGACATACTCTTATCCATAGTTTTCCTATCATAATGCTTTTGGGCAGCAACTCCAAGCACTGCTACACGCCACTTCCCGAGGCTCCACATGCTTGTGTTCACACAGAAACATTTTTGTGCACAAAGTTGGAAGTAAACTGCTGGAAGCCTATTAAGATGCTGGGGACATGATTTTTAAAAAGTTTAAGTGAACAGAGTAAAGCTATTTTTGGTATGTTCAGTTTGTTTTTTTTTTCCCAGGGGCCAAGTAGCAGAGGGAGGAATGTAATTTGAGCAAATGACACTTTAAACTGATAAAAGGGAGAAAACAGAAAAAAGTTAAAGCCTCCCTGCCCTACATGGTTAACATAAGTTGTTATATCCTATTGGAAAGCTTCATTCAAGTGTGAGTTTGTAACAAAGCTGTTTTCTGATAAGGTGGAAAAAGGCAACGAACTTACCCACCAGAGCACATGTGTGAGCTTGCTTTCATAAGGGGTCAGGAGTGGTATGCTTTTTTCCCTGCCTGGGTGTAGGTGTGGCACAGTGGTGGCTGCTGGTGCTCCTAAAGCTTCCTCCTGTACACATTACAGAGGAGGCTGAGAATACCCAGATGAGTGGTGTGCTTTGGTGGAGGCTGGTGGGTGGAGCTGCACGGCACTGATGTGTTCACAGGCAGCGTGAGGAATAGCTCCTCTTGCTTTGAACTGTGCCGTGGTGGTTCCTGTTGTGCAGGTTCAGGAACTGCCTGTGTTTGTCCCCAGGCCAGCGCTGCTTGGTGCCACTTCCTGTCCCTCGTGTCTGAGCTGGCTGGAACATTGTGATTCCCACCCCCACCAGCCCCAGACTGGGACAGCTGAAAATAGTATCTTATCTCTGAGATAAGTATGTTAGTAGGCTGCTATGTTCTTCCTCTGTGAGAACAGGAATAAATTCAGTAGAATTAAGCTTAAATTGTAAGAAGATGGAGGGTGACGACTTTGGCTGTGCTACATTCTCTTCAAGGAAATACTTAAGGTACAGAAACTGAAAAGGCTGACGAAAGTAGCATCAAGGTGGAAACGGTATAAAGTCTCCATAAACTTCCAGCAGCAGAATCTTAATTTCAAATCAAAAATCTTGATGGATTTTTTATTTGAAATTAAAAAAGATGGATGCTGTCACTTAAGATGTCTTGACTTTACTCCCTAGGCCAGAATACATACATTTCATTTGATACAACCTTTGCCTCTTGTGGAAAGCGCAGAGTAAATGTGCTACCTGTTCTCCCTGCTCTGAATGTGATCATTCAAGGTAAGAGCACTTGTTACAACTTTGGCTGCTTTAGTTCAAATGGTGGTAGCACAGCTGGCCTTCGTGGCGCAAGGTGGATTGTAATCTTTGAGGAAATACCTGGTTCATTTAATGAAATACAAAATAACTTCCATACTACTGCAGGTACAGAGGAGATTTGTGTTTGGAAGGTACCATGAGCTATGGGGTGCCTCTTGCTTGGAACAAAACTTGTGTAGATGAAATTATTAATGCTGCAGCAATTTAAAATGAGGGAATTTACATGTAATCCTTTAGGATTGAGATACAATACAGCACTGTGCTGCAGGGATCAAGTAACTACAAAGTCAGTTGAATTGCCAGCATTAGAAAGGCATTAAACTGTGAGCCTCACTTCAGGTTAGCAAAACTAGACTTAAGAGTGAAAACTACAAGCAGTGATGTTCATGGACACAGCAGTAGCAAGGAAATGCAGGATTGTAAATATGCTGAACTCTAGTTATGCATGGGTGTGCTGTTTTGTCACTCACTGTCAAGCCAGTCAGGCTCTGCTTGACAACAGCTTGATGTGAATGCATCCACAGAAGCTGTGCAGGCAGCTGTGTGAAGGTTGATTTACTACAGCAGCGTTAGAAAAAGTGCTTTTAAAGATTTTTCAAAGCCCTGCCCATCTGAAACTGAATTCCTGTTTCAAGGTGAAGTACTCTTAGGACTAAGGGGCTCTTGGCCCGTCTAGAACTATTCTCAAAAGAGTGTGATATCCCAGCATTGCCTGTTGGTGTAGTTCTAGTTCTCAACACAGTTGCTTAAGAGTGGTACTTGAAAATTATTTCAGGAGGCAGTTTGCTGAGCAATGACAGTTTGGGCCCCTCACACACACATGCAGGTAAATGTGGGTTCTGGGAGCTGAGAGCCAGGAAAATGCCTGTTGGGGAAGGGGAACCTGTAACAACGCTGCCGTTGGAGCGCTCACCTGGCTGGGGGGAGCTTCACTTCCATTTCCTTGTCCAAAATCACAGGCAGGCATCTTCCTGAAAGAAGGCTCCAGGACAGAGTGCTCCACCTCTGTTCACCATCTGAAAATTGTCTCCCTTCCAACTACACTTAAACATTAACTGGAATGATTAGATAAGAGCCTTTTGTAACTGAGAGACTATCCTGCATATAAAGCAAAGCTGGACCACATAGGCAGTGCTGTGTGCCTTCCACATCACTGGGCTGCTGGGTTGTGTTGGCTTTTAACTAGTCAGCTTCTGGGAGGTGTCAGTTTGGTACATTTTAAAATATTTCTAATTATTTTTATTACCCTATTCCATCAAGAGGTAATGCTTCTTCTCATCTGGCCTGGCTGCAACATTAGTGCAAGTAATGTGCCACAGCAACGATTCAAATACTTTTTCCCAGTAGGTAAGAACAAATGAGCTCATTTTCAAGCTGAATGTGCAGCTCTTGAAACTGAAATCTGTGGGGCAGTAGTAGTTTTTAAAATAGCATTGTAAACAACCTTACAACCCTTTGTACAAATGCATTAATGATGCTGTCAGGATGCACTTGGAATTTGCATATGATGCTGGGGAACAAACCATTAACAGAAGGCTCCATAGGAGTTAGTGCTACTTTGCCTTGTCATAGCTGGGTGTTTCCATCTGCTCTCTGATGGGGAAAGGCAGAACCACAGAGATTATGCTGAGCTTGTATTTTAATCTAGTGGTTCTCACAGTCTAGAATAACGGGGATTTTTTAAATTGTAAGGGGATTTTTTAAAAGTTCATCGCTTCCTGTATTACCTCACAAGTAACAGCATTACCAATGTACTCCAAAGAACCTTGTTAGCAAGTGCTGTTCTTCACTCACGGGAGGACAGCTGGAAAAGCAGCTCTGTGGAAACCACTCAGTGTAACTGCCCAAAGGCCTCGTGGAAAACGCCAAACAGAACCAACCAAAAGAGGTCACACTCCTGGTTTAGCTGCACACTGGGTAGGTGTCTAAGACTAAGTTTCTTGGAAGAGCAGGAAGCCTGTTAGACCTGTTAAAGGAAAGGGAACAGTCACAAGCCTGTTCTCCCTGATCCTGTGTTGCACAGCTTTCTGCCAAGAAGGTCTTGCTTTGCCAGTAGCTCCACATGTGCGGGAAGAGAACAGCAAGAGCCCTGAAACCTGGCAGTGCTGGGCACTCAGGATCACAACAGCCTGTACAGTAGTAGCTAATTAAGATGGTAAACCCAATGAACCATGCAAAGGTAACACTCTGCTGGTACTATCCTTCCTCTAATTCTTGACCAGTGAAAGATTGTGACTGGAGAGGAAAGCAATACTTTTTCTATTGCAGTCTTCTGGAAGATACTAAAAAAAATAAAAAAAAAGTAAAAATTATGGATTACAAACTAATACCAGGACTAGAAACATTAAGCTTACATTTGACTGCTCTCGTAGTGACAAGCGCTGTACAAACTCGTTGTTTGGAAGCTGGCTCACCACTGTGAAAGGCTATGGTATTTGCTTGAATGTGCAAACCAAAATGCAACTACTAGGCCAGTAAAAACGAAGAAAGAATAAAGATTTAAAAAGAAGGAGAAGGAGGATGCCTGAAGATGAAGCTTTCTCTACAGCAGGCTATAGCAAAGGGTAGCATGGAAGGTTCCTCCCTGAGCTTACGCAGAGCTGAATTAAGCCCTGCTCTTTGCACATAATAGCAAAGAACCAGAGGAAGCATTAAGAACATTAGAAATATTTCCAAGACTATTACTTAATTATTCATTCTCCTTTATTTTTTTGTGCTTCTAGGACAAGATTTTCCAGCAATACTTGCTACATGTTTTTTCCTATTTTTCAAGGACTTAGGAAACAGGGGCAGCCAGCCATTGGGTAAGCTGGCAACACCCTAGCCTTCCCAAGGCTGCTTTGCATGTAACACAAACTGTGTTTTATCATTACAGAGTTGGAGTTGCAGTTCATAGCTTAACAGTAACTGATACACTTTGGTATATGTGGACTGCAGTCAAAAAAAAACTTCCTCTGACGTTTCTTTCCTCCTCCTCCTTCCCTGTTTCCATCTATGGGGAAAAAAACTTGCAAGCAACAGGAAAAAAAAACAACCTCAAAACCTTCACCAAAAAAAAAAAACCCAGCCCAAACCCTTCATTCAGTTCTGGTATACAGAAAAGTGAGCCCCAAGTAGCAGAGCTTGTGACTGGGAGGAGCTATCCAAAACCTTCCATTGCTACCACCATGCTCAGTCTCCACAGCAGCAGCAGACACACTCACCTAGGGCAGCTCTCTGGTGCATCCCATTCTGTTGCCTTACCACTCTAACACAACATAAATTTTTAACTTTTTACCTAATTTAAACCATCTCACCCCTTGCTGAGTTTTACAGGAACTTGCATCCATCCTTTACACTTCCTTGAACAGGGATACTCTCAAGCTGCCATTGGCCCATCACAAGCTACAGAAGGCTTAGGGAGGAATGAAAAAAAAGGTCCTTTCACTGGAAGCTTTGCTGCTCCCAGCAAGTCCATGTAGCAGGATGGAGAACGGTACTGGAAACAATCCTGACTATTACCAAGCAAAGTGAAAGGCAACTTTTCCTACCCCAGCAAGAAGAGTATCATATTCTGCCTGCTGTGCCAGCCCTGAGATGTTTCCAGGTTTTTCTGGTGAGGAACTCAGGGCAGATATGAAAACCTCTACTCTTTCACAAATGTTATTAAGCTCCTTGGGATGGGTGGCTACCTGCCTGACCTCAAGAGAGCTCCTAAATGAAAGTTTAGGCAGGAGTGGGTTAGTGCTGTCCAAGCGTGCGTCAGACTTTTTACAGCTACTGGCAGAGAGGAACGTGTGGAAACCAGCAACACAGCTTAGAAGGGTCAGTGCAGAACTCTGGTGCAAATTTATCTTCTGATACAGCCAGAAAGACATGTAAGGAAATAATTAAAGGCAATAACTTTTATAGTTCTCTTTGGTTAGGGCAAGGCCTGGAAGCTTCCTGAGTGTTCTCATCTTAGAAGTTCACATTGCTATGTTCAAAGCAACCTTTGCTACCAACAACAACAATGATCTCTGAAAATACTCACAAGCCAAACTGCAAGGTAGAAATATCAAGAGAGATGGCTTGAGGCCACATAAAACACTTTCATCAACTGAACAAAATTGAATCAAACAGCCTCAGAAGTATGGCGGTTTCCAAGTTCTCCCTGATGCCTCTCTTCAACAGGAGCACTGGGTCTTCTCCACACTTGGACTGGCAATCACTGGCCTGGAGTCAAGACTGAAGCTGTTTGGAGGGTTCTCCCCATGAAGCTGTAAGGTATTTCGTGCTATCAGCTCCTTAGCCATTAATGTGAACACCTCTTCTATATTTTGAGCTTCCTTTGCTGATGTTTCCAGCACAGCTAAGAGCCCATGCTTCTCTGCCAGGGTGCAGGCATCTTCAAACAGCACTTGGCGCTTGTCCAGTGAATCCGATTTGTTCCCTTAAGAGAAGGCAAAGAGATACTTCAACCACTTAGTCTTTCAAAAATTTATTCTTAAATGCGATGCAGGAATTCAGTTTTGTTAAACAATAGATTTATGTGAGCAGTAAGACTTACTGGATAGAACAAGATGTGAGAACATCAGAGCCACAAATATACTGTGGTTTAAAATTAAAACTGCAGCAAATCATATGATAGCAAAAGAGATGAAATCCAAGAAAAAGCTAAAAACTTGTGTTCATCTGATTACTTACTGTAGGTAAAAGATTATTTGGAAGCAACTGTTGGTCCTGTTCCCTAGTGGTTTTAAATGTTAAGTAGCCTTTAAGTTGAAGATTTAAAAAAAAAATCTCTTTAGAGTGATGTAAAAAGAAAGACAAGAATTCAGATCAGCTACCTTAATGCCTAAAATATATACTTGTTTCTGCATGAACAGATTAAACTTTTACTTGCAGCACTTTAGTCAAAATCTATCATGAAACACCTCAGATAAAACATCTTTGTATATTTAGGCAGTTGCAGCACATGTGGATTACTCAGTTCTAGTTGCTGGCTGAAGTCTACATTTTGGAAGAAAGCACCAAGCTGGATCCTTAATAGAAGCTTCATTTTTTATTACTTTCAGAACTTCTCTCTAAAAAAAACCCAACAACCACCACCATCCCCCACCACACACAGATAAGTCTCCTTCTTTAGATTCATGACGGAAGTTAGAAAAAGCCAGCCAAAGTGCAGTGATTTACACCTCCCGTGCCCCCAGTTCCAAGCACTGTATTAGAAGCAGGTCACAATTTATCGTTTGCTTCTTCCAGAGGAAGGACAGGAGAAATCTCTGCAGCACAAGCACGGAGGGTGCTGGGAGCAGAGGCAGCAGCTCAGGGGCCCTGCCTGGGGCTCAGCGCCGCCCCAGCCCCGGCTGCTGAGCTGCTCTCAGCACACTGCAACAGGCTCAGCCACACCAATATAAATAAAGGCAAGAAAGGCTCTGGCGTTTCACCACACCAATGTTCTCGTTTGCAGCTTCTTCCCTGGGGGAAGGAAGAGCAATAATAACCATGAAACCCAAGGGAAAAGAACCGCGGTTTCCTACCAGCTCCATTCCCGGCAATTCCCAGCCACTGCTTTCCTCCAAGAGGCAGTTTCCTGAACGCTAGTGGAATGCAAGCAGGCTACTCCCCATCTATTGTCTTACCTGCTCGGAATCCCATTACAGAGCAATGCGCATGCATATCAAGAGAGCAGAGAGGAAAGATGAGAACCAGGAGTCTGTGCATCTCCCTTCACCTTGAATTACTGAGCTGCTACATTCCCGTGCAGCAGGAGTACAGGGTCAGGCTTGCTGCAGTTCTAACCTCAACAAGGTGGTCCCTGCCTCCAGCCTGCAATGGGTTCAGTCCTGTCAGGACCAGGTTATGACTTTCCTCATTTTTTTAAGCTTAGGTTGAATTGACACACTTTTAATTTATTTTAGTTAGAACTGAATTCTTCCTTAATGCATAGTGTAGAGATGCTTCAAGTAGCGGTAGGAAATGAGGCAGATTTTATATCCATATTAAAAATCTACATAACACAATATTTAAAACTAAAATCCTACCAATTAACATCATGACCAAGTTTGCAGCACCATACTTTTCAATTTCATGAATCCAATGAGGAATGGATTCAAATGTGGACCTCCTAGTAAGGTCATAGGCAAGGATGGCCCCATGGGCACTCCTGTAATAAGACTGGGTTATTGTCCGGAAGCGCTCTTGACCGGCTGTGTCCCACACTTGGATCTGTAAGAGAAAGGACAGAAGTTGTAAAGACCCCTGAACACCACTCTCCTAGGTGCTTGCCCTCAGCATTTGAAGCCCCTTGTCCAGAAGACAGCCAGACCTGTCCCAGCGCACTCTACTACACCAGCGTGGCTGTACCCTCCCTAGATCCAAAAAGCCATTTACAAGCCTGTAGAGTCAATCTACACAGACCAAAGAGAAAGCTCCAAGGGTAACCCAGCTTTGCAAAGAAGCCAAGAAACCCATTTTCAACAACTGTAGTAAAAGACATAGAACATTACAGCCTTTTAAGAAGAGAGCAAGGAACCCTAATACAGGGCTGGGCAGAGCAAATGCATATATAAAAGCCAGGCATCCTAACTTTCATCTGCACAGAGAGGGAAGTTCTGGCTGACAGTTTCTTCTGGTGTTTGTCTTGGAAGTCTTCTTCCCTCAAATTAAGCACACATCAAAGTGGAGCCTTTGCAAACTTTGGGGGCTTTCCCTTCTTGGTGTCCCAGCTCAAACCCCCACATCTCTGGAGGAAAGAGACATCTCCAAATTATAGCCGTCTTCCAAAGAACTCCCTGCAGGCAAAGTAGATGCAGGGAAGTCACAAGAGCAAGTATGTACCAAAATCAGGGTGACTGCTTCCCCCAGAACATCTTCTGACAGAAAGCTCCCCTGGGAAACACCCCTGGTTAGAAAGACAGCCAGCTTTTGCCAGCTGCCTTCGGCAGGGCCGAGCAGGAGGCGCCGAGCGTCCCGCCGCTCCCGGCACCTGCACGGAAGGACGGCACGGCCAAGGCGCTGCTCGCCAGGAGCCTCGGGCTCGCTCCCGCCACCGACCTTTACTTTCTTGCCGTCGATGTCCATCGAGCGCACGGTGAAGTCGACGCCGATGGTGTTCTGCTGCTTCTCGTTGAACTGCCCCGTCTTGAAGCGGTGCACCACACACGTCTTCCCCACGTTGGAGTCGCCGATCAGGATGATCTTGAAGAGGTAGTCGAAGGCATCGTCCGCGCCGGAGCCGGGGAACGGCATCGCGGCTGCCGGGCGGGCCCGCGGCCAGGCGGGGGAGGAGGAGGAGCCGCAGGCCCGAGGAAGGAGCCCGGTGCCAGGCGCTCACCTGCCGGCGCTGCCCTGCCGGGACAGGTAGCGCCGCTCTGAGCCGCCCTGCCGCGGGGCTGGCGGGAGCTGTAGTCCGCCCCCTTCCCTCCCCTCGCCCCCCTTCTCTTCTCTTCCCTTTCCTTCCCCGCCGCCCCGCCCCGGGCTCGGCCGGGCCGCACAGGGGCCGGGCCGCTCGCTCCCGCCCCGCGCGGGGGGCGGGCAGGGCCTGGCGGCGGCCGCGGCCGGACTACAGCTCCCGCCGCTCCGCGGGCCCGCCCGGAAGAGCCGCCTCCTCCCGCCGACTTCCTCCGGCCGCGCTGGGCGCCGCGCACGGTACGCGGGGCCGCGCACGATACGCGGGACCGGGTGGCTCTCCGGGGCGTGAGGCGGTGGCGGCGGAGCCGGAGCCGAGCCCTGCCCTGCCCTGCCCTGCGCTGCCCGCTCGGCTCCGCGCCCCGCCCCGCCCCACCAAGGACGTGGCTACAGCGCCTGGAGGGAGCCGCGTCCTCCTCCTCGCCCCCTCCTTGGGCTGGGCTGGGCTGGGCTGGGCTGCCGTGCCCGGGGCGGGAGCGCGGCCCGAGCCTCCCCAGCAGCCCGGAGCGTTCTCGGAGCGTTCGGGTGCTCGGGCAGCCCCTTGTCCTCCCTCCCGGAGAGCGCCCGGCGGGGCATCCGCGGTGACAGACGGGCTGCTTGTGCTGGCCGCCGAGGGCCCTGGGTGGGTTTGCGGCTGTGCCGCTCTTCTTCTGTCTCTTTGAAAAAATGGCATAGGAGTGTTGGGGGCTGTTGGTTTGGGTTTTAATGGGGTTTTATTTGTTTTTTTAAAAAAATTATTATTATTTTGAAGAAAAAATCCTTTCGTTTGTTTTGCACTTTGGAATGTTAAGGCTGCGCTTTCCTGCCGGCTTTGGAGGCAGTAGGGTCGCATTAAGGGTGTTTATTTTGAACTTAAGATGTTTTATTTTGCCTTTAAGTGAAAGGATAAGGCAGAACACCGAGGAGAGCTTAACAAATAAGGGTGGAAACCTATCAAAAGCTTACTCAGAATACCGGCAGGCTGTAGGTAAATAGTGCTAAATAGTTAGATGAGGCAGACTAAGACTCTAAAAGCACTTCCTTTTCTAAAGGCATGTGCTTCACTGCTTTGAGTTCTGTGAGCTCTTCCTTTTGCTCGTCCTCCACCACAAAGTTACCATGGTGTTCTCACAATAATTAGAAGACTAACTTTAAAGAAAAAACTTTTCTAGCCTAGGAAGAGTGCCAGTTTTGAATATAGAAAGGGCAGGATGAAGATAGAGGGAAAACAAAATCTTTCGTGGTTATCTCTACGCTGTGAAAGTGTCCTGTGCCAGAAAGCCTTCTGGAAAGGAGACCTGAGATTGGGAAGCTCTGAGGAACAGATTGTTTCGATAGCAAATGCTGTTTAAAAAAAATCAGGTGATTTTAAGGTCAAGCCAGGTCTTAGCTTTAAAAGGACTCAGTATCTTGAACAAATAAGATCTACGTTTGCCTATGTTGATGTGAAGCAAGTAGTAAATCTTGTGCTTTGGGCTGCAGACTGATTACCCAAGGAAGGAACTTTTCCCCACAGCGTTGCACAACTGGCAGTGTTTTGCTTTCCAGGGGACAGCTCTGTTATCTGCCTGGTGGGAGGGGAGGGAGAACCAAGGAACCTCTTGTGTTTGACCAGCAGACCATGTGGCTCACAGGCCTGTAAGGACCGTGGAGCTGGGAAACTGGAGTGCCTTGGCTTCCCTTCTCGGTGCAGCTTGTGTGGGGCACAGCCCTGGGCTGTAGGGTTGCTGCTGCACTGTGTGGTACTTGTGTGGGTGCTGAGTCTTCATTCACTGGTGCTGAGAAATGGTCTGGGACCTCAAATTAAGGTAGTACCAAGACTGCTTGCAAAGTTGCCTCTTCAGGGCTAGTCTTGGCTTCCCACAGCTCCAGTTGTAGGCACTTTTTCCCTCTCTGTGAACCCAAGCAGTCTAGGCACGTGTCCCTACAAGGAGGTGCTGTGTGCCAGCTGGAGCAGTGGCAGTGTGGCTCAAGAGCTCCTGGGCTGTGTGGAGGCAGATGGGGTCAGGTCTCGTACAGACTCACTGCATTTGCCCTGGGTGAGAGGGGAGGTGTTCAGGCATGGTGTAGGATAAATGTGACTCTGGTGTCTCAAAGCTGTCATAGCTGGGTCCCTGTTGCTCGGAGGATCTCCATGCTACGCTCTGTTTTTGGAGGTCAGATGTGATGTCAGTTTCCACAGTGGTTCACGTACCCAGCAGTAGCTGGATATTGCTGTTGGTCAGGAATGTGTCACCACAGAGAACAGGGAAGGGAGACTGCCTGCAGTGAAAGGTGTCTTGACGAAAGCTTTAAATGGAGGAATAGAAAGTCTGTGTGAAGTAAAGAGTTTTCAGCTGCAGAAATTTGGATGAGAGACTGTCTGGGCAATGAATTCTGCTTTCTTCAGGTGAGGTTATGAAGCTGAACTTGAAAAGATTTCTGTCAGATGTGCAAATAATTACAAACAGCACCTGTGGATACAAAAGGACTCAAAGGCATTATATTCTGTCCTGTTTCAGTGCTGATCCTTTGGGGGAACAGGGATGGTGCTTTAGTTTACCTCTCCTCAGCATTCAGAATGTTTGTGGTGTTGGCATGTCTTCTGAAATGTGTGGAGGGAGAGAGATTCATCCCCTCACTGCCCAGGGGAACTGTTTGCCAAAACCTGTTAGCAAACATCATCCCTTGGCCATGCCAGCTGGGGCATTGGAGTGGTGTGACATGGAGCAGCATGAGGAAACTCTGTGTCTGTGATGGCCTTCCCTCAGTACTGATGGTTTCTGGTTGTCTTCAGGTTGAGGCAGGTGTCACCCATGCCCTACACCCATGTCCTGTAGGGACAGGAAGGTGTGACTTGTTGTGTGCTGTACTAATGAGTTAGGGACTGATGGAGCTGTAATGTCAGGCTTGAGAATAAACAGGAAAGGATTTCAGCACAGTCCTCACAGCTGCTTCCCTTCTTCCATCTATGCAAGTCTACTCTTGGGCATATTCCTTCAATAACATCTTAATGAGACAGTCAGATGCCAAACCCTTCTCCAGCCATAGCCAAATGCTGCTCTTGTGGCTTCATCACCTGTCTGTGTCCAGCCAGGTAGCCGCAGAAAGCTCTTATTTAGGGTCACTCTGTACTGCACCATGTGTGTAAATGGTGGACAACGGTCTGTAATGGGAGAATGCTGGAAACTGGTAGATCCAGGGGGTGTTCCTTTGGTCCTGGGCACTGAAGAGGCATCTGCTAGGAGATAACCAAAAGAGAAGTGCCATGAGGGTACTGGGAGAATGGGAATAAAGAGACACCTTAAGGCATAGAAGTTACTGAGGAATGTGCAAGTGATGAATGGGTGGTGGTGTGAAACAAGTTGGAAAGGCATGGCATGGAGTTGTTCCATCTGGATTCGAGCTGTTTGGGGAACAAAGCTGTAATTCATACACGTGTTTTAATTCAAATTGGTTTTCTCTTCTCCTCCCTTCCCATCTTCTTCTGTTTAAGGAAGAAGAAGAATGACTTAATCAGCATCCAGCCCTTGTGGCCAAGGCAGGAGCGGGGCTGGGGCTGCCAGGAGCATGGCTGTGCCTGGAGGCTTACGGAGGCAGCCTGCCAACAGAGGCCTTGTGTCCCACTGCACCCACCATCATATTGTTGTGTTCCTGCTGACCTTCTTCAGGTAGGCTGAGTGTACCTCTGCTCAGAGATTTGTATTTCCATCCGTTCTCCTGAGGAGATTGGACCAACCTGTATCTGTGTGTTTCCTGGCAGTTATTCCCTGCTCCATGCCTCCAGAAAGACATTCAGTAATGTCAAAGTCAGCATTTCCAGCCAGTGGACTCCCTCCCCCCTAAACAGCACGGCCCCTGAGCTCTGGCCATACGAGGTAAGGACACAAGGGAGAAGGGGGTGCTAGGAATGGTGGGCAGCTGCCAGTGAGCTGAGCTTGTGGGGCTGAAGAAGCCCCTTCAGGTGTTCCTCACTTCTCAGAATGTGAGTGGAAACTTCAGGTGTTGGCATTGTAGTTCTATGGATCACCAGGCAATGCTGAAAGCTTCCTGAGTGGCACCCAGAGAGGAACTTCTCAAGAAGCTGCAGTGTTCCAATGGAAAGGGGGGCCCAGAAGAGTCTGCAGTAGCATGGAGGAGGGGGAAGGGGGACTCTTCCTCTGAAGGGTTGGAGGCAATAAACCAAAGCAGTTAATGGGCTTACAGAGAGTTCTGTGAAATCCTAGCTGTGCTTTCTCTGTGGCAGTGGTGCTGCCATCTTCTTAAAAGGAAAGCTAAACTAGGAGAGAAGAGAGCTGCCTGACAGTGCTAGCTGTTATCCTAAATTGATGGTGAAGAATGACATTTTATCTTGCATCTGAAAGGCCTGGTTTCCATGCTGAACATCCAGTACCCCTTGTCTGTAAAATCCTGGTTTCAGTTAAAGCAGTGGGAGTTTTGGCAGTGCTTGCTTGAAGGAAAGGAAGATCTAAACTGCTTGGTTCTCACAAATGAGAAGGCAAGAACTACCTCCTGGTTCCTACTATGGGGTTCTTAGGGCTTTTGGGGTTTTTTTGTAGTCCTTTGTCCTGATGCTTTTGAGAAGTGGAAGAAATCTCACATCAAAAGCTTGGCCACAGGCCATGAGATCTATTAGGGCTGGGAGTTCCAAGTCAGCTGCTGGAGCATTGCCTGCATTAGAAATCATTGGTTAGTTGAATGTTTGACAGAAGGAATAGAAGGATGATAAATGCTGACTTCTTGTGATAAGTGAAAACAGTACATTTGGCTTGTAATGTGTTCAGGATTTTATAGTATGGCCAAAAGGAGTGAGCATCTCAGGGATGCTAAAATGAAATGCAAGGTGTTTATATTTAGTTCCTTAACTAGCGTTCAAACAACTAGTACATTTTGGAAGCTGTTTTGATTTTTTTAATATATAGATGGTTTGGTGTTGCTGGATGCTGAGATGCATGTGTCTGATCAATAAAAATGGTCAAACTGATCCTTTAGTTATCAAATTATGTTACATCTGTTAAACTAAGTGGATGTATGATTAGTGTTGTCTGTACAGGATGTCCTCCTGCAGAGGTAGAATCAAGCTGAAACTGATGATATTTGAGTTAGGCACATCCGTAGGTCAGGCTTGTGTTTGGCTTGTTTGTTTTCTAATGGAGGCATGGTGGGAAGGGAAGAAAACTTTGTTCTGATTAACTTCATTAATTCTTCAAATTATCCTCAAAGCTTGCTATTTTTTTTTAATCTGATGTCGCTAATCTTTCTTTGGGGACAAGTGAGACTTTTTCTTTTATTTGATCATATTGAAGCTAAAGTGAAACTCAGGGAAGCACAAAACCCAACAACATTAGTGATGACTAGAGTTTGTTGTAAATAGTTTCCAACCACTCTATTTCTTCCCCTTGTTGTTTTTGTGTTCTTTCTTTTCTGTTTGTTTTCTGTCATTTCTTAGTTTGGCTGCTGCCACAAATACTTTAAGGGAATTATTCATTTAGTGAAGACAGCAAGAGAAGTGCAGAAGAGATGCTGCACATAAAACAGAATATGCCTTTATTGTATTATTCATTAAAATGCTCATCAGTGTCTCAGAGTAAGAAGCTGTCTAACAGTTGCATGCTTGTTAGAAGTAGGGTTTGTTTTGCCACTCATTTGTCTTGATCCAGGTGAAAGGAGCGTTTCTCACTTCTGGTTTGCTAGCTTGCATTTTAGAACTGAAGCAAAGTGTCAGTGGACATTCTCTGACAGAGGATAATGCCAGAATTGTTCCTGATTTGATAACTAAAGTGTTGGAGAAATGGAAGCTTGCTTGGGCCAGATGCTGTTCTGCTTTGGAGCTGGGGTTTCCATTGGAAAAGAGTAGAATGAGCTATGCCTCTCCCCATTTACCTGTCAAAATTTTCCCTCTGTAGCTCTGGAACAGCAGCCATTTATTTCCAAATGCAGAAGAAGCAACTCTCTTCCTGGGAACATTGGACACCATCTTTTTGTTTTCCTATGCTGTGGTGAGTAAAACTAACCCCAAGCTGCTCAGCTTTGGTTGACTCTTGTTGGGAAGATCACACCCACAATAAAAAGCTTAGATCAGAGGCAAACCTCTTTCAGTTTCTGTTAGTTCTGCCCATGCCTGTCACCCATGTGAAGATGCTTGTTAACAAACACAAGGGAAATACTATCACTTCAGAATTTCTTACACCCCTGTCACTGGGGAGGACTAGTTCTGTCTCTCCAAGAGTCCTCAGCTGAATTCTTTTAAACAAGAAATGTAATGAGCCGCTACAAGCAGGGTTTCTTTGGTGGCAGGAGAAGTGGTTAGAATCAAACTGTATGTTGATGTAACAGCAGTGTTTGGATTAGTATGGCCTTTCTATGTGGTTTTAATTCTTACAGCTGTAAGGTGCAAATCCTCTGGCTTTATTTAATGCTGTGGTTTGTTCTCAGGGTCTCTTTGTCAGCGGCATAGTTGGGGACCGCCTGAATTTACGCTGGGTTTTGTCTTTTGGCATGTGTTCCTCTGCTCTGGTGGTAAGTGTGAACATAGCGGTGGGATTGAAAAATCTGCCTGAGGGTTTCTGGGTAGGGTTTTGCTGTAGGGGAGAAGAGGCTGTGTTTCTGTGTGAATCTGCTCATGAGCTGTAGCTGTACCTCAGTGGTCTCAAAGCCTGCAGGTCTGACTTGGTGCTGGATGCATGTACTGCACTGTCTACAGCATGGAGCATAGATGACTCTCCCCTTCCTGAAATGTCTAGCTCTGGACACTGTGTCAGAAGGACATTACTGAGTTTGAGACACTGTCTAGAGACTTGATGAACAGCTTTTGTTCAAGATTAGTGTATTTGGGCTTTTGTGGAGTGGTTTGTAGTATAACTTAATCTCTTAAACCATGTATGTTGTTATCAAGGCTTTTGCTTCCAAACACAATCTTTGCTCTGTTCTTTAAAGGACATCCTAACAATACCAGGCACTCATTTACTTATTTTATATAATTGCCAGGAGGGTATGTGTCAAAAAAGAAT
Source organism: Fringilla coelebs (assembly GCF_963513975.1). NCBI lineage: Eukaryota > Metazoa > Chordata > Aves > Passeriformes > Fringillidae > Fringilla > Fringilla coelebs. Next base: position 59,291,232 of record NC_140033.1, on the reverse strand, counting down.
GCTTAAAACAAAAGATGTTTTGTGTTCAAGTTCAAGCCAGTTCAGATAAGTGTAAATCAGTTTTATCTTGTGGTTTTCTGGTTATTAAAGTAGTGGTAAAATGTGTGGAGTGTGTTTGTTTTACCAGTGGCTACAAACCCCACTGTGGCCTGTTGGGCTCTGCAGACACATGACTGCAAGTGTGCATCAAGCACACTGTGCCACAATGTGTGTTTATTTTGGGTTAGAGCAGTTGGTAATTTGAGCCCTGGCTGTAGTATTTGTGTTAAGTTTGGTGAAGATACGTGACCCGTGAGGGTTCTGTGTTTGCAGAGAGCCTCACAGATTAGCATGTCAGTACAAGAGCAGATCAAGAGGCTACTGTATTTTTAGTGTTGTCATTGAAACTATTTGTGTCTTCCTTCTCTTCTGTTATAGCTGTGCTGTTTGGGGAGGCAAGGTCTTTTGGAGAGGTAGTGCCATGACAGCACATTTGTCTGGAGTCAGAGCTGTGCTGGCTCAGCAGAGGGTGCTGTGAGCCCTGTGCTGTGTCTCAAACAACGCCAGCCTGGCCTCTGCCCTGGCCCCTGCACAGCTCCCTGAAAGCTTGTGCCTTTTTTTAGGACCCCACTCCTCCTTGTCTTTCAGCAGTAGCCTCAGGGTGTCTTCTCTGTTTTCCCCCTGCTCTCCTCTAGGCGTTCTCCTTTGGCACACTCACAGAATGGTTGCATTTCTACAACAAGTGGTTCTACTGCTGTCTCTGGGTTGTGAATGGCTTGCTGCAGTCCACTGGCTGGCCCTGTGTGGTTGCTGTCATGGGAAATTGGTTTGGAAAAGCTGGGTAAGTTGAGTTTTCTTCAGTGACTCACTTATCTGACATGCTGAGTAACAGATTGAGCTGAAATTCTCAAACCAGAAAGGCCAAGTGTTAGATCATAATTAAAATTAGTTAGGATGAAATATGCCTTACTTGTTACATTCTCTCTTTCACTTTTTTGTGGAGCCACAGAGCAGCCTAGTGTGAACACAACTGTGTTAAAAGCATAAGTTCAAACTTCAAAGATCCCATAGTGTAGAGTGACTGAATTTTAATTTTCATACCACTGAAAAACCAGTTTCTCTCTGCTTAGCAATAGAGCTAATAACTGAGTCATGCTAGGCTCTACTCTCACTTCAGGGCATTGCAGATGAGCTCTAGTCATAGTTTGTAACCTTGTTGCCAGCTCATTCTCCTTTAACACAGATGTTTCAGGGTTCCTGGCTTATCTATTTGGCACCTTGAAGTTACGTGTTTTGTTTTAAATGAACTTTGAGCCCCTTTGAAATGGAAGGGAAAATGGTGTAACTTTATTAATAAGTTAAAGTTTACTTAATGTTTTGTTTGTGTCTTGTTCTTAATGTCATCTGTCCTTGCATTTTCTGCTTCAAATCTTTGTTCCCTTCTGCAGGAGAGGTTTTGTCTTTGGACTCTGGAGTGCCTGTGCATCTGTGGGAAATATCCTTGGGGCATTCCTTGCCTCCTGTGTTCTCAAGTATGGCTATGAGGTAGGTATTGCTGCCTGGCTTCTAGCTACACCTGCATGTCTGAATGGGACACTCTTTTTTTATCCTGTCTTTGAGAGATAACAGCCTCATGTATCCAATTTCATCTTCCTGAATTCTGTGGAAGCAGAATAGAAAAGTTGTTCCTTTCCTGACTTTTCCAAGCTGGGAGAAATGAGCCCAAGACTCCTCTGTAAAAGGGACTGATGTTATTAAGGAGCTCTAGTGTCACACTATACCTTCTTCTGATTTTGGGTGGCTTCAAGTGCTCTTCAGAGTCATCCATCACAGGTTCTGAGTTGACTGGAGTCCCTGGAGCTGGAAGGGTATAGAGGCATAGCTGCTGTGACTGGGAAGAGGCCAGGCTGTTGTGTGGCAGTGGACAACTGAACATAGGGAATGGGAGTGACCAGCACATCTCATAGCATGGGGCCTCTGAGGAGGCTGGCAGAGCTGAGCTGGTCACTCTGGACATAAGAAGGCTTAGAGCACCAAGAGCAGCCTTCCAAAGCCTGGGAGAAGATTGCTGAGAAATCAGTCAGACTCTTTCCAGGACTGCACTTTGAGAGAGCAAAAAAGCAGTGGGTGTGAAGTGAAGCAGGGGTGGTTCTATTTGGATATTTGGAAAGCCATTTTCCTATGATGTATGTTAAGCACTGGAACAAGGGTACAGACCCTGGAGGATCTGTCTTTGGAGGATTTCAAGAATTTGATTGATCAAGGCTCTGAGCAACCTTGTCTGAATTTGGTGCTTGACTCTTCTTTGAGCAGTCCCTTCCAATAGAGCTGGATCTCTGGTTGTGTTGGCTCAGCTCCTTCCTCCCTGCTGTCACCTCAGTACAGATAAGCCTAGATAGGACCCAGTCTGTTCAGGAAATGCAGTGATCACTTGTTTCCAGGTGTCATGGATGCAGTCTGGGTTGTTGTAGCTGTGTTTCCCCTCTCATGAGGTTGGAATGTAAAGAAATCCTCATTAGAGAGGGAGGTGTATAGGACTGAAAGTGCTTTAAAAAAGAATGTTTTATTTCTTTCTGCTCAGTATGCTTTCCTGGTGACGGCCTCAGTGCAGTTTGCTGGAGGAGTCATTGTGTTCTTTGGGCTCCTGACGTCGCCGAAGGAAGTGGGTGAGTGGAAGAGCTGTGCTATTTCAGTCCCTTCATGGAGAGCAGATCTGCAGCTTCCCATGGAGTACTACTCATTCTGACAGCATTTATCCTCAGGCCTCTTATCAAATGGTGCTGCACCTTAGTGCATTTAATGGAGCAAATGCTTTGCTTGCCAAGATCACGCTAAATGCTACCATGTGTCACGTGAATAGGGTCTGGATGTTTTTTAAAGCAAAATAAAACAGCCTGGCTCTAACATCTCCACTAGCATATGCCTAATTATTCTAATTACCAGTTTTTCTTCACCTGAAACATCAGTATTTGTTAAAGAAACAGCGGGCAAACTGATAACTGGCTATTGTAGGAGAAAACTATGGCAAGCCTTAAGTGTGCAGTGGGAAGGGAAAGTAGTTTTGGTCTGCAGGTCTCCCACAGCCAGATAAATAACTCTTGGGTTGGATGTGTTTCTTCTCTGAGAAGTGGTAGGCAAGTCAGAGTGCAACAGGGAAACAAAAGAACTTTGGAGCTTTGAGAGGGCCATGGAGGAGGTTTCCCAGGTGCCTGCAAAGGCTGTAAAGTTGGGAGCTCTAAAGCTGCCATAAAGTGTGCTCGTAAGAGTGCTCTGCATCCCAGGAAGCACAATGCAGTTCCCAGACCTTCCATTCCAGCAGAGGCAATAACAGGCAGCAGGTGTCTGAGTCCCTGCTGCTACTCAGCCTCCACGCTCAAGGGAGGTGGCACCCAGGGCCAGGGCTGAGGATCCCAACCCCCAATAAGGGGGGAGTGCACTAATTTGTTGTGTCTTCCAACTAATGGCCAGACACTCAGAGCAGACAAAGCCGACGCCAGGATCACACAGTACTTTCAAGAGCCCTAGAAGACAAAGGGTAGAAACTGGCGGCACTGCAGAACACCATCTAGAAGAGTTTCTAAGCCAAAGGAGGATGGAGGTATGGGAGAGCAAGGGAACTGCTGGAAGGTAGAATTGCTTAAAAGAAGTGAGCATAGCTTTAGAGTGGGGAGAGGGTGAACAGTCTGTGGTCTGTTTTTCCTGTTGCTTATTCCTTGTAAAACTTAGGCCTCCCTGAGCTTGGAGCAGATGAAGACAAAGCCAGTGTGGAAGAAGATGCCAACAGACCCCTAATGGGCAATGATGATGTAGATGATGATGACCAGAATTACTCCATTCAAGCAACTGACAATGACAACCAGCCCAAGGCCATTGGCTTTTTCCAGGCTTGTTGCCTTCCTGGTGTAGTACTGGTGAGGACACAGATTCTTAAGTAAGAGCTGACTTAACTGTTGAACATAAAGCTGTCTTTTTGTGTTGCCAGGATTTGTACACATCATTGTTAATATGCTGACCATATGTTGTAGTGGTTGGCGTCGGATGTCTCATGCTGTTAAAATGTTGGGGTTGGGCCTGCTATCCTTGTGTACATGGATGATGCTATCTGGATGTGTGGTGTGTGTTGCTCTTCCCATCCTGCTTCATGAATGTATGTAATGAGCCAGTGAAGGGCAGCAGGGATCCTGCCCTTCCTGCTGTGAATTTGCAAGGGAGGCCATGGCCAAAGGTGGCTGTAGGATGCTTCCTAGGTAAGGTAGATGCCTGCCCTGAGGAGTGGGGTTCTCACTCCTAACTGAGCATCACACAGAGCTCTGTGGCACTGATTCTGAGATTTGGAGTTTTTTCATTATCTTAAAGCAGAAATCTGTCCTGGAAAGCCTGAATCAGCATGATGTAACATCTGGCAAAGTGTGCAGGGTTTTTTATGAGCAACAGGAAACAAGGTCTGGTGATGCAGTTTCCACATATCCTTGTCCTGTCCCTTGAAAACTTGTGCTTCTGTATCAGCAGCATTGCCCAATTCATGTTCAGCTGAAAAGTTAACCTATCATTAAAAAACAATGTTTAACCTTCTACAGCAGGACACGCATTCTGTGTGCCCCTGAGTACTAGAACCAGTACAAGAAAGGGGACAGAGTGTCTGCTCAGCAGAGCAGTGGGAACTGCCTGGATTTGCCATGGAGCAGAACTACTGAATGGGCAGTGTTGTCAGGTACCCTTAATGAGCAAGGCAGTTGCTCATTAAGGCAACAGAAAATCTGGAAGGGATGGGTGCATTGTCCTGTTGAGTGCAGGACAACCACAGTCCTGTTGTTAAGGCTGCAGTTGAGGGATGGCAAAAGAAAGCAAACCCATCTTAAGGTCTTTCCTACTCTGGATAAATGCCTCACAGAAAATGTTAGTGATGGTGTCTGCCTCAGTTGATGTGTGACTTTTTTCACTGGCCTGAGCAAAAGGAGATGGCAGCACCTGAGGTTGCTTGCTTTGAACTTTGGCTTTTGGGGACACGTTCCACGCCCTAATCCAGCAACCTGAGCACCTCTGAGTTGGAGTTTATCTGATGTCAGCTTAGTGCCCCAGCCAAACAGGGCTACCATGTCAGGTTGGTGAGAGACCAAATACTGAGAGAATCTCCAAAGCCTTGTCAAGATTCTACAAAGAATTTATTTGACATATTTTTTCTGTAGCTCCTCTCATCTCCTGCTGAGTGATACTCCTCCTCTCATCTCCTGCTGAGTGGAAGAGTTTTAGTACAGACAGCTTTCCCCTTAGCCTCTAGGAATTCAATGTTTAATCACTCAGACAGTCTGGTAGACAGTTTCTTAGTGTGTTGTAATAAATATCACTTTGTACAGTGCACTTTTCACACCCAGAGGCAGAAGAACCCTACCAAACATCCCCATGTCTTCCATGTATGGTGGAAATTAGTTTGTGTCCTGTAAGAGTGAAAAAGCATTAATAATACAGCTTAGAAGTCTGTATCTATTAAAATAATATAAATTCAAAAGAGATGATTTTGTGGAATTTAATATATAAGAAGATCTGCTTTTTGAAATTCGAAGTCAAGTGTCCATATGCAAAGAGCCTCAAAGGCTGTGCTTTGACATCTTCATCCTTGTTTGCCTTTTCCAGTGGATTCCTTGAACTGCTGTCTTTACTGAAGTAGAGTGACCTGTCCCTCTGCATGCTGGGCCAGCAGTCCCCTGAGAACTAATCTTTGCCACACACATGAAGGCTCTGTAGGAGAAGATCTGCTAGCTAAGGATAAACTGAGCCCAGCAACCAAAAGAAAGTTGTCTCAGCTGTTGGGTTTGGAAGCCTGTGCTCAGCTTTGGCCAAACCTTTCGTCCCATGTCCTGGAATACCTGCCTGGGGACTATGGGTGAAGCTTTCTCTTCTGGTGCTGTAAGCAGATGAGCCTTCTGAGCAGCACAAGATAGCAAAGGGGAACCACTTCACATAACTTTTCTCAGCATGATGCACAGATGACTAAATCTCAAGCTTGTTTCGTGTCAGTGGTTGGCTCCCTTCTCTTCAGAATGTGAATTAAATTTTCTTCGTTTTTTGAAGCCTAGTGTCATTTCTTCTCAAGATTACACTGAAAGTGCATTAACCCATTGCATTCAGTGATAAAAAATTACCTTCTTGACAATGATTTTTGTATTCCTGGGTTCCTTTTGATGTTCAGCATTAAACTTTCATGATGCTGCCTTCTTACATGAAGTTGGGAAGTGCTTTCCCCTGAAAGCTTTAGCTGGATGCAGAGCTTTATGGAAATAAGCAGAAATGCTGCTTGCAATTCTCAAGTGCTAACTGCTTGCTGGCCCTCTCTTTGTTCCAGTACTCCTTGGCTTATGCCTGCCTGAAGCTGGTGAATTACTCTTTCTTCTTCTGGCTGCCCTTCTACCTCAGCGACAACTTTGGATGGAAAGAAGCAGAAGCTGACCAGCTCTCAATCTGGTATGATGTAGGAGGAATCATAGGTGAGTGAGCAGGGGAGTGACACCTTCTTGCAGCTGCCTCCCTAGTGTTTGAGATTGAAAGACAGTGAATGCAGCCAGAGCCGTTGTGTTCAGTGGGACCTAGCTGGTCACTTAATGTGGGAAAAGTCTAGGTTTGTTTGTGGCTGCTTGGCTTATTTTTTTTCCTTAAACACAAAGTGTATGACCCCCTAAAGAGTTAACATATAACTGAAGGGCACTGTCATATCCTTGAAAATTACCCCTTCACTGACTAGGACTTCTAGAAAAGTTCTGTGTACAAAATGGGGCCCTGCTTGCTACTTCCTTTCTGACAGGTACAGATTTAGATCTGGACTTGGTGGGTTCTGTACTGTCCTGTCTGTCCTGTGTTTCTAAGGACAGATTCATTGCAGATCTCAGGAGAGCAGGCACCAACAGTGTTATGTTCAGAAATTAAACCTAATTGCTTTTATTTCTGCTGGCTGCAAAACCTGACCCGATTTCTCCAGAATCAAGAGTATATTCTGTATATGTGTTTAGACTTCCACTGTCCTGTGCTCAGGTTCTAGCTTTATTCCCTTTTCCAATTAGCTTTCCTATAATAGACATTCTCGTCTGGGTCCATTCAGGGTCTGGTTTTGCCTCTGTGGCATTTTCTGCACTAGGCTTTCTCAGCATTCTGGCTTTTACCAGCAGAGCAGTTCCTGCAGAGGTACCAATGGTACGTAAGGTGATTTTTATTGGCCTTTGGCATTTGTTGCATTCAGTTGCACTTGCCCTTAGTAGATGAGAAAGCAGAGAATGTGAGGCCTCTGTGTGATAATGTTTTCTCTGTGAAAGAGAGTTGCCTTTTCTTGCACTTTCAGTCAAAGGAGCCAGCCACAGCGTTCAGCTTGCTTCATCCAGGGTTGTGGTGGTTCTAGAGCTGTGGTGGTCCTGTAGGGGAAGAGAAAGGAAAGTAGGAGCATTGGCTAGTGGCATACCAGAGAAAAAAGAAGCAATAACTTCCCAGTAAAGCAGTATGAGTAGTTTTCTTTGCTTTAATTTACTGTTGTCTCTGTGTCCGGGGCAGTAAGGGCAGGAGGCTTAGCTCTCAGGATTTTAGAGGGAATGTGTATTGATGAGGAGGCCACTGTGCTCAGTGAAATGAGCTTTGTTCAAGGTATCAGCATCCTGAGCCTGACACTGAGACTTCTTTTTTAACAGGTGGTACTATCCAGGGCTTGATTTCTGATGTGCTGCAGAAGAGAGCCCCCGTGCTAGCAGTGAGCCTGCTCTTTGCTGTGGGCTCTCTCTTTGGATACAGCCGTGAGTACTCGTGTGCTGCACAGGGATAAGAGGCTCATTCAGTACCTCCTGGAGAGAGCCAGAGCACAGCCTGTTCTCATTATGTTTTCTGGTCTTCAAACTGCTTCTGGATCAGAATGGGGCCTTTTGGTCTATTTTGCTCAAGTGTGGCACTGCACAGAAAGAAATCTGTTCTCTGGTTAATTGGGTGGAAATGAATTCTCTGAGTGGCTGGATTTCCCTGTAGTGGTGAGTTATGGTACTGATCCTTCTGGTACTGATCCTTCTCCAGTGTCAGTGAGATTTTTGGCATTGTCATTGTGTCAACACCATAACTGGCAGAGGAAGAAGTCTCAGGTGCATCCCTATACTATGAGGAAAGAGAACCTGTGGACAGATCTGTGCTGGAGTATATATTCACTACTCAGAGGCTGGAGAAGCTCTTAGACTTCACTACTTAGACTTCTGAAAATGGTGAAATTGGAGCGTTTCTGCCTCTTTTGTGATAGATATAGTTCTTGGTGTCTGTTTTTTGAAAGGAGTCTTGGGAAAACAGAGTATGAGGAGATGGGAAGATGTAATTTCTGTGAAACATCCAAGAAGCACTTCTAGGGGTGACAGGTTTGTTTTCAGACAATGTCCTGTGGTACAGAGTGATTTAACTCAGTGGGATTTGATTTCACTTCTCTGTGTGTTCCTCCAAAATGGGATGGTGGTCCAGACAGACTTTTATAGAGCACTTTCAGATCTGTGGGCAGAAATTTCTGCTGGATCTGGAAATGAACAGTGGCTTTTGAAAGCATGCAGGCTTACTCAGATGGTCTTGAAGTAAGGTCAATAAGTTATTATCATTGAATAGCAAGGATTTGGTTTGGTGGAGTTTTTGTAGGCTCTTGTATTAATTCATTGCTTTAAAAAATGAATTGGAAATAAACATGAAATTATTGATGATGAAGTTTGTGACTAGGTAGCAGAGCAGCCAGAGCCCCAGGTGCCTTGTACTTAGCTCAAAATGTGCTACTGTCCAGGCAGATACAGAAGCCTCAGGTGATCCAAAGTTCCTGCAGTGTGATAATGCAGCTTCCATCAGCCAAACCAGGAAACCTTATTGTGCCCATAGTGTGTTGCTCCTAAGAGTGATAATGGCCTGAGAATATATGAAGAGGGTGCACCTTGCCTTGTGCAGTAACTCAGCATGTGTGGGCTCTGAGGGGAAGGGAGTGAGGAATTCAGGTGATGCCTGGAAGTGAGATACCAGGGAAATCAGTCTAAAAGGCACTGAGGGGCTGTAGTGGAAAACTAGCAGCATGTACACATGCTGCTGGAAAGGCAAGGGGAACCTGTAGGTGTTCAGACATGGCTTTGTGAGGAGGAATTAGTGTTTTGGAAAAAAGGGCTGATTCAAGTGCTGAATACTTTGTGATGTGAGAGTTTGGGCTGAATCTGACTTCCCCAGAGAGATAAAAGAAGGATTCTCTTACTATTCAAGTTTTATTTACACTCACCTGGTCTTTCTCTTGCAGGTTCCCCAAACAGCAAACCTATCAATGCTGTGATCATGGCAATTACAGGTAACTTCTCAAAATCCACTGTTATGCTGGTAGAAATGTAAATTCATTGCAGAACAATCAGTATCACCAGCCAGGTGGTGGTAAGGTATTTGTGTGTGCTGCCATCTCTGCTGGTTTTGCAGAAAGAGTGAAAACTGGGCCCCAGTTTCTGTTACCTTTGGAAAACAGCTGTAGGAAACTGCCATACAGAGGGAGGTATAGAATACAGACTATATAGAATCATGGCCTGGAGCTGAGGGGATCTGTCTTGGCTCAGTATGATGGAGGTGGATTTATGCCAAAATACCTAGCAGTGATCTGTTATCTGAGGAAGTGAGTATATGGCAGAGTCATGAGCTGCAGCTCAAACTTGAGGGTGTTTGTCAGAATCCAAAATACCCCATGTGCTGGGAGAGGTCACAAGCTTTTTGTGCTACCACACATACTGTGCTGTGTTATGGAATTAGCCCTGCATGAATAGAGCCTTTCTTTCCAAACACTCTTATTTCAGAACTCTCTGTCCTGTTGTTGTGGGATTTTTTTTTTTTTTTTTTTGCCTTCCATCTCTTCCATGAACCCCTGGAGACTGAGGCTGTAGCATGGGTGTCCATGCTAATTAAAATGTTCTTGTTAGCTATTTCTGTGTGACAACTCCAGATATTCAGGGTGTTCCATGACTGTGTGTTTCAGGTACCCCTCTTCCTGCAGTTTGTCTCTGAGCACTGTCCCTAGACTTAATTCTTGTCCTGAGCTTTCAGGGTAGAAAATCTGTGTTTTGATGATGTTTTGTTGACAATCTATGTATTTGTTTTGCACCAAGGCTGTTTTCTTGTCTCTTTCAGGATTTTTCATCGGAGGCCCTTCTAACATGATCAGTTCTGCAATTTCTGCTGACCTGGGGCGTCAGGATCTGGTGAAAGGCAGCAGCGAGGCCCTGGCGACAGTCACAGGAATTGTGGATGGAACAGGCAGTATTGGTGCTGCCGTGGGCCAGGTGAGGCTGCCAAGGAAAAGAGGGGTCTGGGGAAGGAGGAAAAGTGTCTGTTGTGGTTACAGATGTTAGTGCATTCCTCAATCTGAATTTTGCTGGGGGAGAAGGAGAGGGTTGGGATTTTTTTAAAAATAATTACTTAAAAATTTACGAAGGGAACTTTTCTGTTTTAACAATTTCCAGTGGAAACAATGTAAATAAGAACTCAACTTAAGTATTCATAGTGCTAATGTTAAGGCACTTTGGTAATTCAAGTGAATTTTACAGACTTTCAAAGTGTGAAAAAAAGTTATTTTTTTGTTTTGAGGTGATAGGCAAACCTGCTCTTACAGATGAATGTGTCTCTATAACAGAGTAAAATTGGAATACTTATTATGAAAGTTACAGTGTTTATGAAGTGATTTAAAATTTGCTCTTATTTGTGCTTTCTCTTTTTATCTGTGGATGTCTTTTACACTTTGTAAACCCAGCCCCACTTGCTCCAGTAGTCCTTACAGTCTGAGGAGTGGAGTGTTGCAGAGGAGGAAGCTGACAGTGTGCCCACTGGGGATGTTTTCTTCTCAAATACAAGTGTTAGCTATGTGAAAGAGCACAGTGGTGCTTTGGAGAGGATTTAGTAGAGAGATTTGAGCCAGTGTTTCTCCAGGCATCCTCCAGTGGTGATAAAATACCAAGGATGCAGGCGAGGCTTGTGAGTTTCTTTTCTAGAAAGAGCTTTGGGTTTGTGCTTGCCATTGATTGCCTGATAAATGCAATCATTCAGTCACTGTTCTAGGATAGATGCTGCTTATCTCCTCTGAACATGGAAAATTACAAGTGCTTTGAGGACAAATATCAGTGCACTGTTACACTCAGTGTTCTTCTGGCATCATCTCTGTTTTTGTCTTCCCACACACATACCATCCAAACTCACATCATCATAAAAAGTGGGTCTTTGCTTCTGAGAGATTCCACCTGCCTCCCCTTCTAACACTGCATTTATTCCAGCAGAGACAACCACGACGTCATTCCGGGGGTGTGTGAGTGACAGCAAAAGCACAATGAGCATGTTGGAAATTCAGATCCTGTTCTGTTATGCCCAGGGGTGAAGAAGGGAGGCCCTTGTGCAGCATCTGAGTATAAATCTGCTAATAAGAGATACATTTTTTTGTGTGGCCCAGGCTGCCCAATTGAGCCAGGGTGCAGCTCAGAACAGAGTGTAGTCTCAAGTCTTGCTTAGATGAAGGGTTAAGCAGTTACTGGTAGCACAGCTCTTGAAAATGTGTCCTGTGTAATTTATAACCCATTCTAGAGCTTTTAGTTCTTCTGAGAGTACTTACATCCACTTATGTCCCAGTGTTCCGTGCAAAAACCTTGTATTCAGCAGAGTCAATTTGTCACCCTTTGAAACTGTAGTTCAGTTCTGTCTTTGTGCTGTTCTGAGTTACTGTAAAGCTTCAGGGTGGTATCTGTGCTTTGCTGAAACTGTGGGTTTCATACAGAAAAAGGCTGCTGTCCTGAGTCATCCCTTCTGACAGGAAAAGATCAGTTGGAAGATTTTGTGATCAGCTCTATGTGGAGTGCCAACAGCCCACAAAGTCTAGAAAATGAAAGTGTCATGCCTGAAAGCCATGTTTATCTTCCCAGTTTGAATAATATTTTTTCCCTTTCTGTTTAGTATCTAGTGTCTTTGATCCAGGAGAACCTGGGATGGATGTGGGTTTTCTATTTCTTCATTTTAATGGTAAGAAATCACTTTTTAAAAAAATTCTTTGACAAAGCTCAATTTGCCATAGGATCTTTTTGTGAGAACATGAGAACTGTGACTTCTGATACCATTCTCAAAGTGGCCTGTGGTGTGGCCTTGCCTCAGGTTGTCTAAGTCAAATGAGTTCATTTTGGATCCTTTAAAGTCATGTTACCCAACAGGAACTGAGATTGTAGCAGAGACACAAAAGTACTTGCCCAAAAATACCTGTATGCATTTCCTAAAGCTCATACCACCTGACTTCCAAGGTGAGGCTTCTCCCTCCTTCCTCTCCATGATACATAGTTTCTAATATTTTCAGAGAGCTGAAGTTAAGCTGCTTGTTTGTTAGGTTTTGAAGATTAGTGCAAAGTGTGGTGAGGATATTGAAACTAAACTGAAAATGCCTTAGCTCTGTTTTGCTGCTGGAGCAGAGAGCTGTTGAGGCCCTGATGTCCTCAGCATCACCACAGTGGTGAACACTGCACAATTTACTTGGTCTTCTCTGCTGGAAGTGCCAGGAGATGTCTTTGCATCTGTGCTGATAAGAGAGAAGGCCACTTTGTTAACCAGCAGAGGTGGTGAGGAGCAAGGTCACTGAGGAGCTGGAGAGCTCATCTTTATGAAGAGGTGATCATGACAGCTGAAATTGTATGAGCTTTCCTGCAAGCTCAGCTCTTCCTCTGCTCTGCCACTCTGTCATTGCTTCTCTAAGCCTGTGTCTTCCTGGGATGGCCTTGGATGCACACTGGAGCAGGGGGGACTGCAGCTCTGGTTGCTCTGTGCTCATTGTCCTGCATTTGCTTCTTTCCACAGACAAGTTCCACAATCCTGTTCATTTCACCCTTGATAGTGAGGGAGATCAGGCTGCTGCTGCACGAGCAGCGCCTGCGAATACTGGCAGAGTGACTTCTGCTCCCTCTGCCTGGACTGCTGTGTGCAACTGACAGCTGGGACACTCATCAAAACTGGGAGACTCCTTTGTTACATCCTCCAGGTTTGGACTGATTCAAAAGGGCTCCACAAGACTTGATTGACTTGCCTGTGGTGAGCTCAGTCGTGAAGCACCAAATACCCATCCTGAGACCACCTGTGTCATGGAGCTGCTGACCTAAGCCAGACAATCCAAGAGACTGATGGATTGTCCCAGCTTCCCAGACCCTTCCAGCAGTCACACCAGGGTCTTCTGTTGGGTGTCCCATTCCTATACCTTTTCTTATTTATTTCTGGATGTGCTGACCAAAGTCAGCTCTTTGAAACTGACGGTTTTCAGGAGGCTGTCTTGCAATGAATGTTGATGCTCTTTTGTGCTGGTGAAATCATACAGTGCAGTTCATGGATAGTCCTAGATTTCAGATCACCTTAGCTTTCAGAAAGGGCAAAAATAATTATTTGGGATTTATGCTGTCCAGTTGTTTAAAAACTGCTGTTGCTAAATCTCTGCACAGATGGACCTCTGCTATTCCCATCTATTAACTGTTACATATTCCAGTAGAATCACAGGAAGAAGTTACCTCTGTATTTGTTTTTAACATTTTTAATAATGTTACTAATCTCTGAGAAATGAGATTTCATTTTTTAAAACTGTTGAAGCAGACAGATAGTGTGCAATACTTCATGTAATCTCTGAAATAAGCCTTAATAGGTCCTTTGTGTCTAAAGGATCCTTGAATGGCTTCAGGGATCAGTAATGGGATACAAACACTTTCACTACTTTGTTTATTGAACCTGACCAATACTGACCAAAATGGATGTGAGGTGACTTTCTGAAGGAAACTGGTGTCACTGACTTGATACTCCTTGGGCAATTGCTCATCTCTAGCAAAACAGGATCAGAATGGAATTCAAGGAATTTAAGGGACCTAGCTGCTCTCAGAGAGGGGCTGAAGTGTACTCGTGGAGTAGCATTAATAAGCAGCTGCTGCTGTTTCCCCTCATGTTGCTGTGGCTATGGCTGCGTAGGGGACCTCAAGCTCCAAGGTTTGGGAGCTTGAGTTGTACCTTGAAGGGAAAGGTAGATGCAAGTGTGCCTGCAAGCAGTAAAAACAAGTGGCAGTGCTTGCTGAGGTAGTGTTTGAGTGCTTTGCAGTACTGTGGTAAGTGGGGTGACCAACTGACAGCTCTAACATTTATTGGTGATCTTAATGGAATTACTGAGACTGAGTAACTTCTCAAAAAAATGCTTTCTGTTCATGCCTTGAGATGTTTCATTGTAATATAGGTCTGTGTTAACCTGCAGAACTTGTGAGCAAACACTCTTAACTAGTCAGTGCCTGGATGAAGGTGGGGAGCAGCAAAAGTTGGAGCTGAGAATTTGAAACTTTTTTAATGGGAACAGTTGCCTTTTCAAAATGTGCATTGATTTTATTTTATTTTATTTTTTAATTGATGAATGTCAATTTTTAGTTATGTGTTGATTGTAATGAGTGGAACATCATTAGTGCCTTACGGTTTTACAGTTTTGAACGGTTGCTTGGTGATTGCTGCTTCTGTAGTTATGTCTCCATGCACAGCTTTGCTTAATGTGGAACTCAGTTGCCCCTTTTTTTTTTTTTGAGTCTTTTTCTCTGGGTGGAGGTGATTGTTGCATCTTTTTGTTGACCCTCAAAGTATTTCAGTGCTTGGGAAAATGATGCCATTAAACTGATATGGGGCCTGAGTCCTGTTCTTGACTCTTCTCATTCCCATTCCAATTTTTGCCTGTATAATTAGAGCAGGAGACTGAGAATCTATCATCCTGTTCTCAGAATTATGCCCTGGGGTTAGTGTTCACATCCCAAGCTACTCATTAGCCCCTGTACAAATAGAATAAAAACTCCCTGAGATTTAGTTCTAAAATTGATGGTGGCACCGTTTCCCCGAGCCACAGCGTCTGAGAATCTCTGGTTTCAAATTCCAACCTGGATGAACTTTTTGGCTGCCTCTCTGGGCAGCAGATAAGCTTCTGATGAAAGGTGGGGTGGGAAAGGGATGTTGCTGGGGTCGAGGAGGAGGAGAAGGCCTGCCCCTGTAACAAATGGCTTCCTCTAAACAGCTCCGTCCCCTCTTGAGAAGTGTCAGCAGAGATGGAGCGCCAAGCCCAGGCTGCCCAGCCACTGTACTGAGCACGGGGTGCTCTGGGGCCACCCCCAATTAGTGAGGTGTGCCCAAGGCCTTGGGATTGCTGCTGTGCTTGTCCTGGGTTTTCAGTTCTGTGTATTTCTCCAGGGTGCTCTGAGAAAGAAAGGTTTTCAATCTGGTTATGTCTGAACTGACCTCACATGAATAAACATTCTTTGACTTGATCTGGGCTTGTCCTTCTGTGTGCTTTATTCTACTCTCCC
Organism: Fringilla coelebs; assembly: GCF_963513975.1. Taxonomy (NCBI): domain Eukaryota; kingdom Metazoa; phylum Chordata; class Aves; order Passeriformes; family Fringillidae; genus Fringilla; species Fringilla coelebs. Next base: position 59,275,915 of record NC_140033.1, on the reverse strand, counting down.
TGGTGTGGTTCTGCTGAGCATCCTCCTCTTCCTCCCTTCCTCCTCCTCACAGGTCTGGCTCTAGCAGCTGCTTTTCACTCAGCTGCTGTGAAGACCTGAGCCCTGACTAATGCTGAAACCAAACCCTCATCCCAGCCTGAAAAAGGGGACCATGTTCCCAGGGCTGCAGTTTGGCCCTCTTCCTGATCAGGCTCACAGGAAGTTTTGTGAGAGTCCCCTAACAGAGATGGTGTAACTAATGGTCCTAAAGGATCCAGACCATATACTTGGTTTTATTAATTTATTTCTTTGTTGATCTGCATGTCGAAGTCAGGTGTTCTTCCCTTAGAATTAAACATGCCATGTGGCTGTGGGCCCTGCTGTGCCTTCTCTCCTGTGGCTCATTCCATTAAACATGAATCCACGTCTTTGCTTAGCTGTGTTTAAATGGACACAGTGGGGAACTTGGTAACTGTGTTTGTGTTTTATAGTTTATAATAAATTCTGAATAGAGCACAATACCAGACCACTGGAGAAACTCCTGTGTCTGCATGTTCTGGTCTCTCAACTCCAAGTAGTTTGGTGGTGCTATCATGCTGTTCCTCAAGGAAACTAACAGTTCATGTTTTTACCCCTTTTCTGTCACTTCCCCCCCCCCCCCCGCTACTCATCAGGAACTTCCCAGCCTACTCTGGAGGTACTCTGAGGAAGGAGTAGAGCTTTGCTTGAGCATCTGAAAATGCTGACAGTAGCAAACCCAATCACCACCACTGTGACTGTGATCTCCAGAGTGTAATGTGTGGGCAAGCAAAAGAATAGGAATTGCTTCACTTCAGAAGTGCAAAGGAAATGCATAAGGAACTGGTCTCTGTTTCAGACTGAATGCCAGGCAGGGCAGACTGACCAAAGCGATACTGAAAGAAAAGGTGTACTTCAGCCCCATGACTTTTATCTGTGCCAAGGAAGGGCCTTGCAACAGATGCCTTAAAAGCAATGCTGCTGTGTCCTGGTTTCCTTGGAAGTGTGGAACCCAAAAGGTATGCATGTCTGCCTAGTAGGTACCACCGTGCTCTCCAAAGCAGGGAAAATTGAGCTTCTGCTCTAAGTGCTGGGCAGCCTTACAGACCATGTGAGCTGCTTGTCCCCACCAAACCCAGGAGAGCAGCTTTCCCTTCTGCAGGAGAGGGAGGAGCAGCAGCATGCTTTAGGGGTTGTTTTCTCTCAGAGATAGAAGGAGAAAGTATTTTGAGGTAGTCCCACAGACCTCTCCGGTACAAGCCACGGCTGCTCAGGGGTGGCTTAGACACACTGCTCTTTGGTTACTCTCCTGTCACTTAACCCTCTATCCAGCTGTGGCCAAAGTGCTCTGCCAAACCTGTTTGAAATTTCTCCCCCCCTTCTTTACTAGGCTCTTTTCTAACTGGAATTCCTTACAGGGATGTTTTGGGTTCTGTATTGCAGAAGTTTTCTAAGGCACAGCATGCCCACCTTCCTGCTTAGTCAAGCCTTATCTAATCCTTTTAGTAAACAGCCTCCCGCTTGCAGGAGCCTGTAAATACAAGCTCTGGGGACGCTGTGTGAGGCTGGACTGGGGCTCCCTGTGCCATGTACACACCCATGAAAGCATCCCCATCCCTGGAAGTGTTTAAGGCCAGCTTGGATGGGCTCTGAGCAATCTGGTCTAGTGGAAAGTGTCCCTGCTTACGGAAGGGAGGGTTGGAACTAGATGAGCATTAAGCTCCTTTCTAACTCAAACCATTCTGTGGCTCTGTTGAAGTCTCTCTAAATGAGAATTGCTTAGAAGAGTATTTAGTACAAAGATTAATTTAGGCAATTACTGGGAGCATTTCTTTTGGTTCTCCTGTGCTGTTGATGATATTTCTGTACATTTGGATCCAGGAGGTTCTCTTGGAATGTCTCCTTTGACCACGGCTGTGACAGCATGCAGGTGCAATAGGCAAGCTGGAATCTACTCCTGGAGCAGAGGGCAAGCTTTTTTACTCTCTTGTAAAGTTTAACAGTGCTTCCAGGAGAAGAAAGACTGTTGCTGAGAATAGAGAATTCCAGGTAAGCTATTTGGGGACAACCTATTTTGTTTGGGAATACATTTTGAAGTGGCTGGTGGCAATTGGAGGACTTCTAGGTGAGTTGGTGAAGTCTCTGTAGTTTTGGTCTTCTTCCCCTGTTGTGAAGCAAAGGAAATCCATACAACACACCTCTCGTCCTTGAGGGCCACATAAGTAGTGACAGAATTCAGAGTGTACCACTGGAATGACACTGATAAGGAGGAGATTACTTACATGTGCTAATCAAATCTTCTTTCTTTATAATGCAGTTAGCAAAGTATTGGGGATTTAGGATGGGTTGATTTCTCTGAGCTCTTGGATTCCAACACTAGCTCAGAGAACTCCTGCACCAGGACACCTATGTCCTCACTCTTTTCCCTGTTTGTCAGGTGGGACCTGTTTCTAGAAACTCACTCATCTGCTCTGGGGTGCATGGCAGAGGAAAGGATGCTGGGCTGACAAAAGCTGGTGCTTGCCTGCAGCAAGTGCCAAAGATGACAAAGCAATTGGGTTTCAGCCCACTGCACTGCAGCCAGCAGGATGGGAGTGTTTGAGAGGCAGCAGTTTCATTGGGACTGGCTCAACTATCCATTTACATCTTCTTCAGCCTCTTTATCTCTCTGCTGTAACTCTTGCATCCTTCTGGGGAGAGTAAAATTTCATTTCTTCCAGTCAGTAGCAGGTTCATCCCAGGACTGATAATCAAGTCATGGCAACAAGAAAAGCAGATGGCAACAAGCAGCTGTGCTTGTTCCTGTTGAATGCAAAGGAGCTGTTCCATGGGGATGGGCACAAAGGTGGGAGCCCTGCCTGTGAGTCCTGACGCAGCATCAGGGACTTGGGAATCGGCCCACATCCCCAAAACGTCTGGGCACTGCCTGTGCAGGGCTGGGACAGCCTCTACTGGAGAGAGCTTTGTCTCTGTGTGCATCTCTTGAGCTCCCAGGCCCATTTTAGACCACTGTTTTGGTCCTATGTGCTCAGGTGGCATCAGGGCTGGTTTCCCTGAGGGAAGGAGAAAGGGGAACACAGAGCCATGGCTCCAGCAAGCTGGGTGCCAGGTTGTGAGGGAATCTGTCCTTTGCTCCCAGATGGTAAAATCCCGCCTGCCTTATGCGCCTGGTTCCACACTACTTTGTCACTGGCTTTGGTTGCTGTTTTGCTCTCAGTTGAATGAGGATCTCTGCCTGTCTTCTCCAACTTTATTGAGCACAATTTTCTCAACTGCCTTCAGTTGTTATGCAGAAAGGGAGCATGGAGTTGTTTTGGAGGGTTTATCATAGGTTTGTTGAGTCTTTTCTTTGCTCTTCTCTTCCTGTTTACACTGTTGCACCTCAGTTCACCTGTTTGACCTCAGATGTACAGGGCCATTTTCTTTGTCCCCAGTCTTTTCTTTGCTCCAGCCTTTGTGGTAGTTTGTCTGCAGGACCAGAGAAGGAGACAGTATTTTCTATGCTAACAAAGTGAGCATTGTTGTAATGCTGTTGCAGAGTGGGTGGATGTGATTGCAGACAGACGTATTTCTTCTGCTGGGGTGTGGATTAAGGCTCAAGGTGACTTTGTTCCTTCATAAATTCACTGACTTTCCCCAGGGAACTGAAGGGGCAGGACTGGGAGGGGAGAACTATGATAAATGAAAGTGTGGGAAGGAAATGCACTTACATAGGCCACGCTGCTTAAGAACAAGTGTGTGCTCTGTGAGGAGCTCTTGCCATTGTCTAAGATAGCACTCAGTGGGTTAAAAAACCCAGGAGGATGTTTAGCTGAGAAGTTGAGCAGGCTCCCTGCAGGCTGCTCTCCCAGTGTAATTGCCTGGGTAAGTGGATTAGCCAGCAGCAGTGGCTTGTTGGGGGTTAGGCAGGCTCTGAGGGAGCCAGCAGAGCCCTGTCCCCCACAAGAGGACACAAGATGTGGGAAGCAGCGTTGCTCCCTTCCAGTCAGAGCTGTTTGATCCCGGAAGCTGTGGCTGATGGTTGGTTGTCATTGTGGGGACTTGCTGGGAAGGGTCCCATGGAAACAGTTCCTTTCAGAGCTATCACTTGTCCTTATCTGCTGCGAGGTGGGTACAGTGACAGCAAATCACAACTTGGGACACTTCTCTGCCTTTGTTGCCATGGGAATCGGTGTCTTCTGCAGCTTTGTCTTCTGTGAAAAAAGAGGAGTATTGTTACCTCTGCTGGCTTGTCCTCTGAAATGTGCTGAGGGTGAGGGGGTGGTTGTGGTCAGCCACAGAGCAGCAGGAGGAAACCTCAGTGCTGGGAACAGGCTGTGAGGTCACTTTGTTTAAACTCTCACCTGCCGTGCAGTCCCTCCCTCTGTGGTGGCTGCTGCTGTGGGGTGGTGATGCAGAGCACACGGTGGCCCAGGTGGCCCTGCTCCACCAGCCCTGGGTGTCAGATGCTATCAGACCTTGCCAGACTAACAGGGTTGGGACCTGCCCTTGCATCCGCTCCATGATTAGGTAAAAGAATCTGGGTCACGTCTGATGTGCCAAAGCATGACATTGGTTCAAAAGCCTGGCATGGCCAGAGGTTAAATTTGGGAACTCGGGTGGGGCCACCTGCCTTTGGGGGAGTTGTAGGGTATGGACAGAGGTGTACCAGATTTGTAGGAAAGCTGCTGTGCTTTGTTTCCTTTCCTGGGTGACTGAGTAGCCCCAGCAGGGACATGGGAGCCACGCAGCTGGTGCTTCTTTCAGAACCAGGAGGTGAAGGCACTGCAGAGCCACCGAGGGGACCCAAGGATTTGCCACAAAGCAGGACCCCAGCTGAGTTCCTAACCCAGGGTCTGCATCTCTCCTGTGCTTCAGTTCATGATCAAGCCCTTTTGAGTGTGGTAGGGAGCTCCCTGTGTTCATACCATACATCTCACCCCTTCCTCCTAGCCCACGCTTGTGTTGTTTCTTTAGAATTGCAACTGATCTCTATTTTAGTTACACTTCTAGTGTGGATTCCAATACTCATTCAGAAGGTGTCTATCTGCCCAAACTCCTACGCAATGCAGTGGTGGTGTTATTTCCCCAGTACTGAGGAACTGAGTCAGAGGAAGGCTGAATGACACATCTGAGGTTACCCAAAGGGGCTGAGCCCTGCTGGGAACTACATCTGAAAGTTCCTCACACTGTTGCCAGAGCCCTCACCCTCTTCTTATGTGGCACTGGATGTGGGGCATCGCCCCAGCCTTTCATCTCAGCCTGGGCCCTTGGACTCTGAAACGGGCCATAAATACAATCAGCCCCTTTCAAGGGGAAGGAGTGAGTTATCTCAAGCTTTAAACTTTTGGCAGTGGAATTAAAGGTAGAATTTGAACTAGTCTGTGCAAAAAACCCAACAATCACAATCTGGTGCTTTTGCTTGGACTTTGATGTTTGTGCTGCTTCATGCCATGCAAAGATACTTTTTAATCTTCAGCCATTCAAACCAGAAGTGGTTAAATGTAGAAATATAGATAAGAACTGTGGAAGTACTAGAGCAGCAGGAAAACACCATAGAAGTTAAACCTGGGATGGAAAGGAAACTTACAGTTTTCTCCAAAGTGTGTGCAAGTGCTAAATTTTTAAATAGATATATGAAAAAATACCGATGTAATAAACTGGTTTAAGGGAGTAGTTAAAACATGCAGAACGTTTCACTTTCTAGTCTAAGATATTTGTGTTTCTGTATTTATTCTTTTGCATATGTATGAGTGTATACACATGTATAAATACATGAAATGCTCACACTGTTGTAGCTCAGTTTTTCTATATTTTTCTCTCTTCATATGGTGCTGCTTATTCTCTGAGGATATTCATCCCAAAATTCACTTTAACAGAAATGGGCTTCACTTACAACTTGAAGCTGTTTTTGTTGCCTTTGACCTCTGCTTGTGAAAGGGCTTTCTTGAAAGTAGCCAAGAATATAGAAATAAAATGACAGGGTAAAAACAAAGAATAATAGAGGGTGGGCAACCACTGAGTCACCATGAAATACTGCCAATGGAGCTTGCTGAGCTCCAGCTTGGCTTGGTCTGGCTACCTATGTCTCATTGCTGAGTTCTTCAAAATGTGTCACTACAGACAGCTGATGCAGCCAGCTAACCACAGGGAAATGGTACAGCTTCAAAGCTCTGGGAATAATAAAAGTCATGTCTGCCACTGTCTGCTTACTCACCCTTGAAACGAGCTGGTATGAAAGCAGCAGAGAGCAGTTTAGGCTCACAAACACAATGACTCGTAGGCTGTGATGTGTTAGAAATTAGTCATGTTTCAGTCTGTGCTTCTGATTTTGCCCAGCAGTTGTCTGCAGTGCCTTGGTCTCTGCCTGCTGTCCTGGACATTGGGCAAGACAGGAGAGGTAGGGAGTGATGGGGACAAAAGGAGGCCTCTGGAAAGGAAAACTAAGCCTTCTGCTCTGCCCCACCACTCGTGGGGAGTGCACAGACCAGCGCTGGCAAACAATCCTCCATGCCAGCACAGCTGTGCCATTGCCTCTGGTCAGGGATTTGCACAGCAAGGGGTAAGAATTCCTGGTGCTGCCAGCAGACAGCAATGATGGAGGTTGGGAAGTGTGTGGATGTGGTGTTTGAAGGCACAAGGGGATGCTTTATTGGTGTGGGGCTTCCTGTTCAGTGCCTTCCCCAGTGTGGATACCTCCACGAGGTCTTTTACCTTTGCCAGAAGAAAGGAAGGGAGGGTTGCTCCATTGTTCTCAGGTTTCAACCAGCTTTCCCTCCCTGAAACTGTGGGGCCAGTGGGGGGCTGCTTTGGTGGTGTTGTTCTTTCATGAGTCTGAAGTGGGTTAGCTGGGTTTTCAAACACCTTCCTGCAGCCTTTCCTTATTGTGCAGCCATATACTTCTGCTGGCAGGCAGTAAACCAGCAGTTAAACCCAAATCCCTTTCCGGAGGGTGCCGTGAGCCCCCTGTCCCCCCTCCCCACTGGCTGGGGCTCAGCCCTGCTGTGCTGCTTTTGAAGATAGGCCTACAGAGGTGCATCCACCACAGCCTCAGGGCTTGCTGGAGGTGGGTTCTTGCTGGCTGTGGTGCCCAGAGCCCTGTTTACCCCAGAGCACTGCAGGCACCAAGGGATGAAGCCAGCCTCTTTTCTCCCTTTGTTCCATCCCAGGAGCACATGAAGGCTGCTGGCGTTTCCACTTGCTGTCCACATGAGTGGAGACCCCATGTGGACCCATCCCATATGGGATACCAGCACTGAGAAGTGCAGTGAGAAACAGATGAGAGAAATAAACCCAGGGTGGCAGCTCATTGTCCTCAGCCTGAAAAATGTGGTGTCCAGTGCTCAGGGAGGGAACAACAATGTTGTGGTACTGCTGGTGCCACATGGAGAATGTAAAGGGCCTGAGCTGTGGGTGGTCTGATTTGAGGGATGAGCAGTGCTGTATTTTCCCATGCACTAGAGTGTCCTGGGTTGTAAAGCCAGCTGAGACAGCTGGGTGCTGCTGAAGCCCAGCTTTTATCTAATGCTTTTTCTTTCTGCCCAGTACCAGGCAGCAGGGGACACAACCAGAGCGGTGGCACAGCAGCAGAGGGGATGCCCACCCCTGGCACCCCTGGCACGTGTTCCCCTGGCACACCCACCAACAGGTGTGGTGCTGCACGATCCCACCTGCAGCTCACAGCTGTCATGGCAAGCAAACCTGCCTTCCAAATAAGAGCTGAGCAACGCTGACAAATCTGAGCAGAAGGGCAGTGCCGGTGCAGAGGCTGTGTTTAACCCATAAGAGGCCACCTCACAGGTGAGGGTAGCTCCCTGCTGTGGGAGTCTGCAAAGGGATCCCCACCTGGGGGGGACCTGGTGCTGCTGGCACAGCCGTGTTGGGTTGGGAGTGCTTTAATGTTTAGCAGGCACGGGTGCACCTGTGCAGAAAAGGCGGTGCAGCAGGAGCCTGCTGGCAGTGAGAAGAGAAGGGGGTTTTACAGCCCGTGCTGCAGGTGCTCTCTGAGATGTTAATGTCACATCATCTTGCTTCTACTTTTCAGAAATGTAAAGCCCAACTTGAGTAAAAAATCTTCCAGTGGAGCTAATGAGAGTCATACATGTCAGTTCTTTTTGGCAGCCAGGAACTAATACAGAATATTTTATCCTTTAAAATGCTGGGCAAACATTAACTAACCCCCTCAACACCCTTCTGGGATAGGTAAATATTACTCTCTCCCAGGTGCAGACACTAAAGAGGAAAAGTTATGCGATTTGCTTAAAGCCACAGAGGGAATCAGGTGGGGGGAGGTTTTAATAGATTGTGCCTGTGCTTGGGCTCATTACAGGTGCTACCTCTCAGACAGTGTTCTTGTAAAAGCCCAGCTGCAGTGGGGAGGAAACATGCTGGTGTCCCCTTAGCACGACAAGAAGTGAACCAGCTGATGCACGAGCATCCAGGGTCTGTGAGGAGCATGGGAGGGGCTTTTGGGGACAGGGATTCCAGGGAGCACATGGCTCTGCAAAAACCCTCCCACTGTGAAGTCAGTTAAGTTTCGGCCCACTACCTTCAAGGCAGGACTTGAAACTTGTTTCTTCCAGTCTGAGTTTGGACGGGGAGTGCCCCTCAAGGGCTCAGTCCCAAGCCGCCTGTCTTTCAAGTGGGTGATAAATGTTGTCTGTAGAGCTGCCTTGTTATCTTTGGCATTTACATCCCAGATACGGCGGCGGGACAACCCCGAGTTTGCAGACCTGGAGGGAGAGCTGAGCCCTCATCCTGAGGAGGGGGCTGCTGCCTGGGCTCAGCCTTCCCCCAGTGCCTGCTGCTGCTCTCCGGTCAGGGTGAGGGTGTCTGTGGGGCAGCAGTGCCTGGTGCTCCACTGAACCACAGAACACATCCCTCTTCTTCATGGCTGGGATTTTAAATAGCCTTGTACCGAGGGGCTTCTCTCCTAGTGCTTAATTGCACCACACTAACTTTTCCCTATTCCCATTCCCAGAGTAGGTCGACTCATCTCCTCCTTGCTTGTTTTCTCATCTCTGACCTGGCCAGGGCTTTAGTTTACAGATGACAGACAAAATTCAATGGAAATGTTGGTGTGCCATGCCGCTCTCGCCTGCAAAGGCAAAGGTCACTTCTGTGCCTCCAAACAGTGCTGGGGGTTACCAAGTGTTTGTTTGCCCAGCAGAATGCAACCATGGCCACTTCAGGGCAGTCACCATCCATGGGAAAGCCCTTGTTTGTTATCCCTGATCCTGCTTCACATGCAGTCTGAGGTAAGGCCATGTAGTCGGGGGTCTGTGTCTGTGTGATGGGTTGCCAGAGAAGGCTCCTGTCTCTGCTGCCTTGTGCCTGGGCTCTTTTAATTAGAGACACATGGTTCATTATTTAAAAGAATATTCTTTGCTGGTTGTTTTTGAGGATCTTGTATCTGAGAGTGCTGCAGCTTGTGAGCCTTAAATTAAGCTGTAGGAAGGACACTGAGCACCTGGGGAAGGGGCTGCTGCAGAACTGGAGCCTATTGTTCTCTCCTTGAATTGTGGGGAAGCTCTTTCCCCATGCTGGCTCTTTTACTTGGGAGCCAACTAATACACACAGTGGTTTGTTTCTCTCTCCATCTGTTCCAACTTCAGTTTATTCACGGCTCTGTAGGTATTGTACACTCAGCTGCTTTTTTTTTTTTTTTTTTTTGGATGGGAGAGCCACCCCTTTTCATGGTTCACTTACTCATTTTGTAGGTCTCTGACTTCCTTGTCAAGATTTCTCTTTTGTTGTATTAATTGGTCATAAATCTATAGTCAGGTGCTGCATGCATGCTTCCCGTGTACACCTTAACCATCTGCCAGGTTTCATCTCCATGGCACCCAGGCCAAATTCCAGCTCTGGTAATGACAACGTGCCTCCCTGCATTTTTCCTGTGCTTTTAATTAGCTTTAGTTCACTTCTTTTTTGGTTTTTCCCTCCCCCCATCTTAATGTGCCACTCCACACTGTGGCAAGGGGAGGTGATCTGGGGTGGTGAGGGGCTCCAGGCTGCCAGCACCCACCTGGAGCCAAGGTGTCCAGCACCATGGAGGAGCAGCCATGACACAACATGATGACTGGAGAGTGAAATGGGGAAAACATTGCACTGGAAACAAGATGCACATTTTCAGCACTGAAAGCAGTTGCATGACTTTCAGAGGCACACAGTGAATTTTATGTTTCCCCAAAGTTCTTTCAGGAAGAGAATAGGTAGCTTTCTGAAATTGGTGCTGTTTCTTCCTCCCAGCCCTTCTGTCCAAACAGATCAGCTGTAGTCACTGCGGGAGGGCAGAACAACAACAGATAATGTTTACCCTGCTCTTAGCACTCCTAGATTCTGATACTTTCAGGATAAAAGCTGATGCATCCAAGTGATCCCAGAATGTCCTGAAGCCCCAGGAGTCTGGCTGGTGCTGTCGCCTGGCTTATCTGGCACTTTAATAGCACAGCAGTTAGCTTTACAGCCGTGTTTTGGGAGGAGGCTGGTGTCTGTGTTTGGGAATTGCTCTGTGCAGCAACATGGTTTTCTGGGAGAGAGCAGGTTCTTGGTACTCTTTTTGCCCCCTTTTTAAAAAATACTCAAGTCCCATTATTATTGAAAATATTCTCTAATGCTCAAAACTTGCTTAAAAACATGGCCTGAACTCCTTATTCCCTTTGTCTCTTTCTTCCTAGCCTGGAAGTTTTCTCTTTTCTCTGCTAATCCTGTTACTCCCAGTGACAGCCCCAGCCAAGGGAGTAAGCCACTGGCAGGGCCTCGCCAGTGCTCTCCACCTGGGAGTTCTATCTGTCACAGCCTGGCTCCAATTGTCACATTGAGTGCTGTATGGACAACTGTGGGCACCCAGACAGTGGGATGGATGGATGGATGGATGGATGGATGGATGGATGGATGGATGGATGGATGGATGGATGGATGGATGCACAGCCCAGAGCTGCCAGCACTCATCGAGAGGGTGGCTCCCTGCTGAGGATGGCAGAAATACCTGCCTCTTATCCAGCCTTTTATAGCAGGTAAAATCTTACTGGTCAAGGGCACAACAGTGGTAGAGATTGGATTGCAGGCACGGCAATGAAGAGCACCATTTCTTGCTTCAGTAGGCAAAACATCCATGGGATTTCAAATTCCTGGTGATGGTTTCTACTGCTTTGGAAGTACCCAAGGAAGGATTGGCATTTTGAGAGTATTCAAGGGAGTATTGCCACATGAAGTTACATCACCTTCTGGTCTTACGTGAGCCAGGGGAAGGGCTCGTCCTTGCAGAAGTCCTCTTGCCTGCCACAGACCTTCACTTGAAAGAGCACTAAGCTGCCTGTGTTCCCTTTCTCTTAGTATAACAGAATTGTTTGGGTTGGAAAAGACTTTCAAGATCAAGTGCAACCATAAACCTAGCACTGCCAAGAGGATAAAGTACCTGTACCAAAGTCTGCCCTAGCAAAGCAGCATTGAGCACAGAGGAACAAAGACCAGTTCTTATCAATGAGCAGAGCAGTACAGCCAGCAATAAACCCAGGCTCACCGAAAAACCCTGCAAGCCCCAATCCAACAAAGTCCTTGCAATATTATATATTATTTGTCTTCTGAGGTCTTTGTGAAGATGATGGCCTGCTCAGCAGTGTTAGGTATGCGTGTATGTGCACGTAGGAAAGTGTCAGTCCTGAAGTAGAATCCAAGTCACTGGGACAGGAGAAGGGAAAGGCTTGGGACTGTGTGTCATTTCCTTGAGAGGGCATTGGGTGACTATAGTTCAGATTTTAACAGTATTTGGAAGCATGTGGGGAAGAGATGTGGGGAGGAGAATTCTCTGAATGCTGCTTGCTGGAATGCTTCATAGCATGACCTTTGGTACATCTCTGAGTGAATAAATGTCTTTAGGGATTTGGTCTTTTACTTGTGAGACCTGGGACTTCAGCACCAACTTCCCACCTCTGGAAATCTCCAATGGACTTTTAACCATGGCAACATCCTTAATTTGCTACAAGGTAAGGCTTCTAGATCAGCAATACACTGGGTCAGATTTGATTATTTCAGATGTGTGGGTTGGTGTACCAGTGTAGTGGGTCAGCAATGTGCTTGTGTGTGTCCTGACACCCTTGTGAATCCTAGTGGATCTATCACTGCTCCTGTGAGCGAGAGAACTGTGTTTTCAATTGTTGCAAGGAGCTGGTGTGGCATAGAAGAAATGAGATTTTGAAGTCTGTGTCAGAGAAGAAGGAGCTGGCATGGTTGTGAGCATTGCCTCAGGTGGGCTGCATCCTGCCTTTCCCATGGGGATGCTTACAGCAGGGTGCAGAGGTCTCCTCTGGTCACCAGCTCTGTCAGTGCTCCCTTCTCCCGCCTTTTTCCCTGTTCCCACAGATCAGATCAGCCCTCTGTGCCACAGCCTGTCATCTGATTTATGGGAGCCATAAACTGCAGAGCAGAAAGAAATAAAAATACTAAACACTTAGTTTTTTAAAAGGCCAACAGCGCATTGAAGTCTTGGTGATAATTTGCTCATAAAGAAATATTATGCTTCAGATCATAATCCCAGGCTGCAGATGGAGGCTGAGGTCTGGCCTGAGTCTCTCACACTTAGGCTGTAAAAGGAAGGCAATGGGATGAAAAAAACCACATAACATGTGGGGATTAGGCTCTGCTGTCTTGCTGTCCATCACCTCTGGTGCCTGGGAGGTCTTGTGGAGAAGAGAAAAAATCTGTCCTGTGTTGGAAGGACAGTGGGCTCATGGATGGACGAGAGGCAATAACGGAGGGGAGAATAATAATCCATGAGCAGCAGTCCAACAGCTGAGATTTATAGGCTGTGTGCAAGTGCCCAAGTGGTGAGTTGAGGGCTGTTCCCCTTGGACTGAGTAGAGGGGCTCATCTGCACTATCTGTAGTATTGTCAGCATGGCCAGCCAAATGCTTGTTGGTGCCGCTTGGGCAGAAGTTGCCTTTAATAATTGTTGTTGAACACTGATTTTTGGTCAATGCAGACGAGCGTCTTGGTTTCCAGAGGTGAAAACCAGCCCTCTGCCAGTAAGAGTAGAGAAGCAGTAGCTATGTAAACAGGTGAGACCTTCACTGGTGTCAGTGTTTGACTGCTAGAGAGGTCTCCCAGCTGCCCCAGGCAGGGGCCTGTTCTGGGTGGATAAAATTCCTTTCTGGTTTGGCTTCCGGCTGCAAACACTGTCTGTGTCTGTTTACCTACTGGGCTTGCACTGGGGACAGGCACCTGGTGGTTAAAAGCAATGCATGTCTTCAAAGGAGATCAAGGAGTGCACGGCCATTTCAGTGCAGACATATTTTCTCCTATCTGATCTTGTTCACCTTACCCTGTGAAAACAACCTATTAGTACACTGCTGCCTCAAAAGAATCTTGCTATGATGCTGGCAGGGTTGCAGGAGAGCAGGGAGGTTGTCAACTGTGGTTTTTATTTTTCTTTTTTTCCTTCTGTCCTTTCCCTGTGTTCTGCTGGCAGGAGGGGTGCTGGCAGCACTGTCTTGTGACCTGGACAACACAGAGCTTAGTAGCCTTTCTCAACTCTTCTTCCTACATGAAAATCTCCTTTGAAAGGAAACCTTTCTTCCTCAGATAGACATCCTAAACTTGGTGGCGTAGGGCCACTTATAAAGACATGGGAACTGGGAGGAAATAGTAACTTATGGGTTTTCCCTTTGTTTTGTTTTGGTTTTTGTTTTCCCTCTAATGATAAAAATGAACATATATTCTAGGAGTTCTGTGAACTCTTTTCTGGGCTTCATAACATTCATGAAGCATGCTATTCCAGCTCGGTTCCAGATGCAGCCCTAGCAGTGCTGAATTATGCTCTCCCCAAGGCCTGCGGGCCACGCTGTTCCTGACACTGCCTGCTGTGCAGTTTGGGTTTGCAGTGAGAGCACACTGCTAACTCACACACTGCTTGGCAAGCCTGTGACTCCCAGCTCCTTTTTCACTGGGCAATTACTTGGCCAGTGTGTTCCCAGCCCATGTGGATGCCTGTTGTTACTCCTGCCCAGGGCAGAGCTTTGCACTCCTGTTCCTGTGCATCATGAGGCTGCTGTTGACCCACAAGCTGAATTTCTCAGGGTTGTTTTGTATCCTCAGTTTGCTGAGAGTATGATCATTCTCCCAGGCTACATTTAAAAGGTTTTTATAACTCCTTGAGAACTACTGAGTTCAGCCTTGCTGCCTCTCAAAGGCGTGCTGGCGGTCTCAGCAGACACATGTTAATGGTAACCAAAGGGGCAGGGTACTGCTTTTCAACAAGTACTTTCTTAATTAAAATAAGAAGGCTTTAACAAAAACAGATCCAAAGCATAAGTAGCCTGGTTGAAAAGGGAATCTGAAGTATTTAACTTCCCCCACAAAGATGCCACTCAGGCAGTTCTGGGGTGGTCCTGGGCTAAGCAATGCCTGTGCTCCAGTGGCAGGAGCTCCTGCACTCCTCGTGTAAGCAGGAGGGTTTCAAACATTCTTCATCAAGGACATGAGTCCAGTTTAACTCTCCCTAGGGAAAAAAAAAAGAGTCACTTTTACCTTGTAACTTAATCCAGTCAAGAGTGTTCCCTCCTCTGCAGCCCTTTACAGTATTGAGTACTGTCAGAGAAACTTCTCCAGGAGAGAGGGCTCACAAGCCATTTCTCCTCTAGTAAGAATAGGCAGTTTATTTTCTTGGGGAAATCAAAACTTTCAAAACTTCTCGCTGCCCCCGTATTTTCTGTAGTGTTTCCTGAAATGTTTAACAGCATCCTCTTTGCCTGTTTCCCAGAGACTGAGTTCCTCTTTGTGGTCAAGGTTCCTCTTCCCTCCTCCTTAGTCATTGAGAAACAAGGACCTTGTTAATACATTTTTGCAGGGAAAACAGATGATCCTGATGGCCAAAATACACCATTTCTTCTGGTAAGTGGCTGCAGAAGTGGCTCCAGTTGTATGTGCTTCTGCACACATGAGAGAGAAAGGACAATTTCTCCCACCAGACAAAAAGTCCATTTTTAAGTGTGGGGAATGTATAGTGATGCCTTATAACAGCACACAGAAAGGAATCACCTCTGAACTTCCCACCAAACCCTGCCTTTGATTAGAGATAATAGGTGATGTGTCTGTGCAGGTTCGGCACTAGGCACTGGTACCCTGCAAACAGCAATGAACATCTCACTTCTAATAGGGCTGAAATAGAGGCCCATTAGGGGTCACTGTAAGTAGTAGCAGAGTGTTCTCAACTGATGCCAGAAGTGGTTGATAAATCACCAATTGCTCCAACAAAATGTTTAAAAATTAAGAATGCTTCCAGGAATTTTACTTGGGTGTTTTTAACTCTGACCTTCACAGGACACAGATATTTACAAAGAATAATCCAATTATACTGTTCATTATAAAGTATGGAGGACATAAATCCTCTTTAAAGAACAGAACTATATGCTCTCTGGACATCTGCTGGTTTGGATGAGCAAGCAAGCACACCTGTGCATCATCCTGCAATTCTGTGTAGCCTTGTCTGTTGACAATCACACCCCATGCTGTTACCCACACTGGTTTGGGCACTAGATACACAGCAAACGGAACCTGTTTGGCTCTCTTAATTGTGAGCCTGCAGGGAAGTCAAGGGTAGTAGAGGATCTTTGGTTGCTCTTCTGGTGGGGGGGGAACTTGTAATTGCTGTGTAACCTCTTCTTGCTGGGTAACTTGATCACTGCAACAGACATATGCCAGGGCAGGTAGTGGTGATGCCAGGCACGATTCAAAGCATGCCACCTGCTCAGAAACTCTTGATTTGATTTTGTTTTTGGTGCCCAGTGACACCTTTGAAAGACTGCACTCAGCTCCACCCATCAGCATTTCTCTCCCAGCTTTGATCAGCAATGAGCTCTCACCTTCCTTTCCTTTGTGTCCTTGCAGGTCTTCTGTGTGTACCCTCACTGCATCCAGTGGGGGTGACCATGCTCCACATCTGCCAGGGTCACTTTTCCCTCCAAAGGAAAGGCCTCTCAGGAGCAGCAGATAGAAAACCAGCCCTGGGAACTCTGCATTTTTTTGGAGGTGAGCTGTCTTCTGTGGGCTTAATAGCCTGACAACTGCTGTGGTTGTGGGAACCACCGCAGTTCCCCTGCACACAACTCCCAGTGCTGGGGGTTACAGCCCCGTTGCTCTTATCTCACTCTGTGCTGCCACACTGACTCCACTACCCATCTCTGCTTGTCCAGTGGCAAAGTGATTAATTTTTCAAGTGACATCATATATTGAACACTAAGTTGGAGCACTGGAGGTGTAATTAGATTAAGGTACAATTCCAGCTGCAGGGGAGAGAGGCACTTAAAACATACAGTGTAATCTGCCTTCTTGATGGAGAATTTCCTCCTAAACCTGGGGACCCTTTCAGGCGTCACTTGGGTGCAAAACTGTTTTGTCACAAGAGGAGGAAGGACCTTGATGGAGAGGGGTGCAGTAGTTGAGCAGAGCTAGCTCCTCAGGCACGAGGTGGTGAAGGAAGCCTGTCTCATGACCCCAGGTGGTGTGCAGTGGCTGTCTCTGAGCAGATGGGCAATGGATGCTTTCTCTGCATGTCTCTTTTATTCCTAGGAAACCTGCACAATATGCTTTTCAAGTCTGCTGTTCCAGAAGAGCAACTGAACACATGCTGAACTTTGATCCTGTGAGTGTTGGTGTTAATAAGTTACAAACTGACCTGAATGCTCTGCAGGAGCCAAAGGTAGCCTGGGGGAAGTTCTCTGCTTTTCAGTAAGAGGCACCTTGTTACACCTCATCCCAATCCCATCAGCTTCATTAACTCAGGCAGCCCCTCCAAGCTTGGATTTCACAATGGCTCTTGTATTAGCTCAGCTCTGGGCTGAGCAGCAGCCAGTTCTCCAGTTGCTGAAATGCCACTCTGCAGCTTGGTGCTGCACTGGGGGAAGAGAGCTGCTGTGTCCCTTTTTGCCTGGGGAAACAGGGAAGGGTCATGGAGAGAGGCCAGGAGCTCTGCCACCAACCTGCTGCCCTGCAGGTCTTTCCCTTTTCTTTCCCAGGTATTTCCCCTTTCCACCAGTCTTTCCCCTTTCTCTGACTTTTTGAAGATGAAGGCCTTTTGCTTCTATCTGGCTTTTTGCTTTATCTGCTCTCAGAGTCTTCTCTTATTTGGTGGCTTTAGGAAAAACTGTCTTGGTTCTGCAACTTAGATGTTGCTGAGAATCTCCTGTCCATCAAACCCAGTATGAGTCTTGATTATAAAGCACAAATATACTTTACAAGATCTACTGAGGCTTCACTGTGAAGCAGGAAAATTCGAAGAAAGTGATGCTGTTTAGATTCAAGGTTTCTACCTTTATTTTGAAGTAGGAATTTTAGAGTTTTCTTTAGGAAAAATGTATTCCTGAACAAAGCTTGTCTGGATGCCTCCCTGTTGGTGGCCATAGAAGTTTGTCTCAAGAATTTATTTATAATTTATTTAAAATATACCAAATATAATGAAAAAATAGGAAGAGAAGCTGCACTATGGGTAGAGCCTTCCTCTTTAATGGCACTCCTTAGAACCAGAAAATGTCAGAAACTGTTTCCCCAGAACAAGACTGAGAAATGGGCTTTTTAGTTGCATGTTGCCTCCTCAACACCCCTCTTCCTTGCCTTGTGGACATCCTCAGGCTCCACTAGCAGCACCTCAACCAAATGTCTTGGTTGTTTTACCTGGACCCTGTTGTTCTATGTGCCCGAGCTCTCAGCACTGCTGTCTCAACAGTGGAGCAGGAGTGTGCTGGGGCTCCTTTGTGGTCCTAGGTGCTGTCCCTCAGGTTTGGCCTTTCCTCTCTTGCTTTGCCTTTGCTCCATTGGCCATATTGTTCGAATGACACCCAAACCATTGCAGGTGGGTGGCTAAGATTGCTTGTGTGAGCAGTGCCACTGGAGAGGAGTGAGACAGCTGAGGGTGGCCAGGGCAGGGACTGCACAAGGCAGAGTGCTGAGTCCAGGTGAGCCAGACCTCTCTGGAGCTCTCTTGCTGGAGCTGATCCACGTGCTACAGCTGCCGTGGGACCAGGAGCGCTTTGTCCTTTGGCATGGGCACCACAGGGACACCCTGCTCCTTGCGCTGAAGAGCATCCCTGGCTTTCCCCTTCTCTCTGTCCTAGCCATTCCAATGCCAGTGTGCAGTGGGAGGAGAGCGCTTTACAATTACAGCTCTGCCCTGAGACAAGGCAACCTGGATCCTGACACCAGCCCTGCAGGACCTGGGGAGTTGCAACGCTGCAGCCACAGACGTGGCTTGCACAGGGGGTGCCACAGCTACTGCTTGGCAAAGCAGTGGAGGCTTGGCAGAGGTGTCTGTGCTGCTCCTAAGGCTGGGAGGAATACAGGTGGCGTGATGGGTGGTCCGTGCTCCCACATCTGCGCCCTCACTGCTCCCTCTAGCCAGCGGCACTAGCCCTTGATCAGTGGTCGGGAGTTAGGGCAGCCCTCACGGTCACTTCTGCAGGACGTGGTGACCATTCCCCACCTCCCAAAGGTCACTGTCTGGAGGGAGAAAAGGTGCTCAAGAAGGGGCCGCCGAGTGCCCCGTGTGCATGGAGAAACACCCGTGCCCCGTCCGTCTGTCCGTCCTGCTCCCCACCTGCCCCGCGGGGCAGGAGCAGCGCGGGCCCGTGAGCCTAGCGCAGGCCCGTGCGCCAGATGGGCACGCACGGCAGGGCCAGGCCGGGAAGCTTTCCGCATCCGAGGGCTCCCTCCAACAAAGCCGTGTCTGTCCTGCTCCCACTATTCCTGCCGGTGCGGTTGGGGACCGGGGGGCCGGAGGAGCACAAAGGAGCCCAGACAATAGGGCGAGCGGGAGCGCTCCTCACACCCACGGCGGCAGGCAGGCGAGCTTTGTGTGCAGCCGCGGCCTCCCTCGGCGGCGGGGGCAGGCGCTGCCGTCCGCCCCGCGCCACTCCTTTGTTCGCTCGCTGCCTGCCAGGGGTGAGACAGGCAGGTGAGCGCCGCGCCACGCAGGGGGCTGGCGGCGTGCGGCGGCGGCCGCATATTAATGGATTTCTCCAGCCTGTCGCTGGATGTTCGCCTTGATTCATGAGGCTCCTCCGTCGGATGCGGCCGGCAGGGAGAGCGAGCAGGGAGACAGCTATTGTCTGCCAGGCCCGCGGCCCTGCCGCTGCTGCTCTGGCGGCTGCCACAGCCCCAAAAGCGCTTCGCACCTTCGCCCCGCCGTCCTTCCTGCCCGGCGTGTCCATCTGTCCAGGCCGGGGAGTGGTGGGACTGTCTGGTACCTCACGCGGGTCCCTGCAGACCTGGGGAGAAGGCAGGTGGGCAGGTCCCCAAAAACACCTCGGAGCGCAAGGTGGGCTGTGCCCGGGCAGGGCTGTGTCCAGGGAGGGCTTGTGCAACTAAAACCACTTCCATCCAATGCCTTAGTGACGCCAGGAAAACGCTGCGGTTTTTTTGGTTTTTTTTTTTTTTTTTTTTTTTTTTTTAATGGCTGCTGTAGATGTCACATTACATTTCACATTTCATGACTGGCTATAATTTTTAAACAAAGCAAATAGGCAGCTGGTGGACAGGTATTAACCAGGCAGCAGTCAGCCTGTCTTGAAAAGGCTGATTCAGGTACAGCATTTGATAATGCTTATGTGGGAAGGGTGTGGATGATAATCCCAGAGAAGAAAACAAACTGGCAAACTGGACAGAGTGCACTCCATCATGCTGACAAAGACCTGAATTGTACATGCCTGGGTGCAAATAGGATTGTTTGCATATTCAGCTGACTCGATCTTCTCTTTTCCCCTTCCCTGAACATAGGTGGTGCCTGACCTCCTTGGGGAGCTGTTTGAGTTGGGGGACAAATGTGTATGGGGGAGGGGGTAAAGGGGCATGTGGAGGAAGAATGAGAGCAGGGAGGATGCTGAGTTTAGGGGCTGCAATGGCTAGCTAGTGGGGAAAACGCTCCAGGGACAGGGTTTATCGGACTGAATATAGGAAGCTACAGATATGCTTGTCTGACAGGCTTCCTTTTATATCCCTGACATGCAGCTTATCCCACTCTGAACTAGACATTGGCTCTCCAGAGCAAAATAAAGGTCCGAGGTCTGATTTTTTTTTATCACCCTTTCTTTCTTTTTCTCAGCTGTCAAGGAATAAAGCTGAACTGAGAGGGAAAGGAGCATTTATTCCCAGTGGATAAAGAGAGAAAGGCTGAAATGAAGGATTTTCTCCAATGATAGCACTCCCTGAGCAGCAAACCCCACCTCTGAGCTTCCAGTAAATCTGTTGGGAGTACAAAGCAAACCAATCCAGAAACGTCAAGGCGTATTTACTGTCCTATTAACCTGGTGCCCCATTCCCTCTCTGGCACACGCTGGCAGCACACAAAGGTGTGTCCCAGTGCTGTGTGCTGGGGAGGGAGCATGGCTGGGAGCCCAGCTGGGGCAAGGTGACCAAATGGCTCCCACCTCCTGCTCTCCAGCCATCACAGCATGGAAAAGGGGTGCTGGAGGTGAGCCTGTTCTGGGAACAGGGGTGCCTGGGGGTGTGTGAGTCCTTTGTGCTGTCTGCTCTCAACGAGACAGAAATTTAATTGTAACAAGGAACTCGAACGCTTATCTGCAGCTGAAGCCAAAGCAGCTTCTGTTAGAGATCACCTAGATTTGACTGTTGTCAAATGCTGGTTGCAAGTAAGATGGGTTTCCTGAATGCCATATTTTACTTGGTGACATATCTAGAACTTTTGGAAAGACGTTTTTAAAATAAGCTTTTCTTGAAGGTTTTTGCAGGTGTCTTTTTTACTTTTCTTTTGTTTTATTTTTTTTTTTTTCTTCTTGTAAAGAGAATTGGGCAATCACAGAATTTTGATGAAAGTTGCCTGTTATTCTCTTGCTTCATAGCCCATGGCCATCCTGAAATATAAAGGAAATGCTGATAAATTTGGTATATTCCCCACCTAATGCTCCTCTATGCTTTCTTCAGAGCATGTCCTGCCCGTAGTTGCTCTGTTAACTTGTCTCTGCTTATAACACTTGGTACATAAAACACAACTGGGCGCTTTTCGCTCTGATTAAAATCATGCTGTGCAATAGGAAATACAAATTAGCTCTGGCCTTTGGGCTCCTGACAAGTTTCCAGCGCAGCTTTCAACACCACAGAGATTGTGTAACTCCATCTGTGCGTGCTCTGTGTGGTGACGTCTCCCTCTCTGTCATGAGCTGGGCTGGCTGCCACTCATCCAGGTTCAGCTGCTAATACTTCAAGCAGCTTTTAGAACTGAAGGAGGAAGAGATGTTGCCAGCAGCTGGGTGAAATGCAGAAACCAGCTTTTCCTTGCCAGAGGACTTTGTGGGAAGGGTTAAAGGGAGGAGGACTTCCTAGGTAATTCCCCCTGTCTTGATGTTTGTGCAAGAACTTCCCTTTTGAATGAATGACTGGGGAGCTCAGCACAAGAGAGCCAATGGTTCAGTACAAGATTAACCCCTGAAGGAAGAGCACAGTAGCCTCTTATTTAAACTACAGCTTAAGTTTGTGTTGCCGTGAAGTGCACGGCACTTTCCTGCCTCCTCCAGAGATTCGAGCCAGGCATGCTGTGTTACATCATTTCAGCATTGCTCACAGGAGGAGCAGGCTCACAGGAGGGCTGAGGCTCCAGCTATCGCGTCACATTTTCAGCAGAAACCTTTTAAGTCTCGGCGACTTCCTGTGAGGATGCTGAAGCAAACAGTGCCCAGACCTGTGAGTGAACAAGTTGCAAATGACATCGTGGGTTTGAAACGGAGCGTGGGCACGACGTGGGCGAATGTTCCCTGCACTGGGTGTTTTCTAAAGGTCTCTGATGCATGAGGCATGACTGAATGACTTCTGTTTTCTTTAAATGATGAGTGGGAGAATTTTGAATCGTTGGTCTGCTTTTATTTTTGTTAAATGTGTGTGGGCTGACAACATGACTCAGTATTTTCTCTGCCGATGCAAAGATCATACTGCCAATTCTGGGTATATTTCAGACAGTTTCCTACAGAGAACTGGAACGGTTTTTCAGCCCAGAGCTTTGTTTTTCAGCAGCCTTAAGCCTATTGATGTGAAAATAAGTGATTTTAAAAATGAGTGTTTTGCCAAAATGTACATAAATACACTGAAGAAATGACCAAACATGGGGAAAGTCCCTCTACCCCCATGTTTTCCAAACAGTTTATCTGATTTTTTTCATTGCTATCAATGTCTGATTTTTCTTTCTGATTCTCCCTAGCCTGAGTTGCTGCTGGGCCATCTCTTTGTCTGTTGGATATAATCTCTGGTGTTTATTTGGCCATCCGTGTCCTGCTGGGTGACAGCCACCATCCTGTGACTCATGGTTGTGAGTTCTCTCCTCCTGCCAAGAGACATGTAGGCATATTTGTGGATACCTGTATGTGGTTCAGCCAGAAGTACCAGAAAACTCCCCTTTCTCCCTTCTGGCAACCTCCCTGCCCTGCTTTTCTACTTTATCCTCCCTTTATGCCATGTACAGTGTATGGCATGTGCTCTGGGAGATACACAAAGCCAGGCATGGGCTTTGGATGCTTTTATTGTGCAACAATCAGTACCCTCTTCTCCCATACCCTCTTCTCTACTAATATGCAGTGTGGTGGTGATTATGTCTTTGATAAGAAGAGGCTTCTTGCTAAGACCCTCATCTGGAGTCAGCATTCTAGAGCTACCAATAAACCACTTTCCCCTGCTGATAGCAGCCCTCAGCCCTGTGGACCTTGCTGAGGGCCTGTGAATGACTGGAGAATAACCCACTAATGGATGAAGGATGTTGCACAGCAAAGGTTGTCTGTGAAGATAACATGCCTGTAGATTAATTCTGTAGAGCATGCAGAGTGAAATGAATTCCATACACTCTGCTTATTTGATTGTTAATTTCAACCATAGAATTGCCACACTCAGTCCCTAGCAATGGCCTAATGTGACCTGTACTTGGCACCATGACCCAAACCCCACTACAATCCTGACTCCATGCTGGCCCATACAACAGTGAGCTGTACCTGACCCATTTATTCACAAGCTTGCGTTACAGTACTAGGCAACTGTATCATCTTCCTATCATTCTAGTTCCTCGGTCCTAAGATTTTCTTCCTATTCCTGGAATTTTCTCTGTCTTCCACTGTCCAGCCGTGGCAATATTTCACCCCAAACTTAAGCCTGAGCATGTCCATCATTCCTACAGATCTCTCTGGAAGCCATTTGACGTGGTTGACTCAAGTGCCTTTGCAGGTTTATCTCATAAGAAACAGGGAGCAGGCCTTACAATTTCTGCACAATTCTCACATTATTGAGGAAGAATCCTACACTTAAAGTCCTATTTACCCTACAGCCTGATTCCAGCCTTAAGGATAAACTATAAGCCAGCATTCCTTGAATCACAAGCAAAAGCATTGTGCCTTAGTGAGCACCAGCACTCAGGCTTGTCCTGAAGAACAAGCAGAGGTGGTGCTCTTAGGTCCTTGGTGCCCCGGTCTCTAAGCCTGACTTCAGTGTCTGATGAAGATGCAATGCTCCTTACTTACAGTCCTATACCTCTGAGTGCCAGAGCCACTCACCCCTGCCAGCCCCAGCCCCATACATGACTGTGTTTCTAATGTTTTTGCTGGAATCCAGGCATGGAGATGGAGGCAGACACTGGGACTTGCTTGGTGTACCAGCTGTAAGTTGTGTTTTTCAGAGCTTGGGCTTGATGGGGCAGAGCATGTTTTGGTGGATTTTAGGTTGGAAAGGTTATGCTTGGGCATGGCTTGAAGAACTAACTGGCTTGCTCAGCTGCTGAGGGGATGGTAGGCTGGGTACAAGACAGGGTTTGGGGCAGTGTGACAGCATCTGTACATCAGTGAGCGAGCAGGCAGTCGTGGTCTGTGGCACTGATAACTCTCCTTTCCTAAAACAAGCTTCATTGTTCCCACCTTCTTAATTCTCACTGCCCTTCCACTGGCTCTTCATCACTGTCTCCAGCCTTTTTCCTCCAGCCTTTGGATTTCCAGAGCTACCAGCTGCTCTAGAGCTGGTTCTTCAGGCCTCCCAGCTCTCTGTCATTTCTGCCTTGCCTGTTTTTGGCAGTCAGAGCTCAGCCAGACGTCAAGCATATGAACCCTATGCTGCCTACTAGAAGGTGGTCTGCACACTGTATTTCACATTGGTGTGTCTTGCTGCTTGGGAGACAAGAATGGAGAGCGCTATGGCCTCAGGTGTCCTCAGGTATCGCTGTGTAGCTGTGAATATTGAGCTTGTTTGTGAAGTTTTTTTTGGATTGGCCTTTAAACTTGCTTCATTTAATTTTCTACATTGAAGGCAGGTATTGCATTTTTTGTTTATGAACTGTGTTTACTAAGATTGTCATAGAAAAGCTCTCCAAATTTCTGGAAAGAATACTTATTAAAAGGGGTTTTGTAATTGTTATGGTGTGTGGTCCTCAGCTTTTCTGAACCTTTGCTACGTCACACTCAAGCATAGTCTAGTGTTTTTGAAAGGCAGCTTGGAAAGAGAAAAGCTGACAGCAAGTCAGACAGAGGGAGGTGGAGCTGGTTTATGCCACTTTTTTTGCAACAGATGAAGTTGGCATTCCCCACCTGGTTAAGGTGCAGCAGACTGAATCACTAACACACCTTGTTCTGAAATAAATCACAGTGAGAAAATGACATTGCTTGTGGCAGTAGGCGAAGTGCTTATCAAACAGCAAGCGGTACTTTGCACGCTTAAGATCACAACTACTCTTTTTCAAAAACAAACAAACAAACAACCTTTTTTTTCCATAATCAAGGCCAGTGAAGGGCAGGTCCCCGCAGGGTGCTGAGTCCAGCCTTCTTCCTCATTCTTTGCACTCTCACTGATGGGTTGCTTTCTTCTGTGTCGAGCGAAAACTTACTCACCCAGCCAGGTAGGGCTGGACTGGCCCTGAGCCTGGCCAGGGCTCCTCCCCTCGCAGTGCAGCCTCAGCCCATCTCTCCCGGGAATACCCACCCTATTCCCACGTGCCTTACCAAGGGGGGCTCAGCGGGTTTGTCCTTTGCGGACACTTCCCCATACACAACACGTCTGCATCTTTATGGCCAATTTGGATAAAGACATGACTCCAGCTGGTAACCGCGGCTTCCAGATAGGACTGACCCCGTGACAATGTAAGAAATACCCAACTAAGGAGCAAGGAATTGTCTATTTTCAGGCTCCAGGGTGGCTACATACACCAACACTTTGTTGCACAAACACAGAGTAACCACTCTGACTGGAACAGTTCTCTTGGCAGTCCTTATGTTATCTGTAATTGATTCTTCAAGAGTCTGCAGGCCCTACTATTACAAAGCAACTTCCTGCATGTGTCTTTGAATCAGATTAATAAAGGGAAACAATATTTTTAATGACAGAGCCTCTTTGTATGTATGTATTATTTCCTGAAACTCTGAAATTGTAATTTGTTGCCTTACTGGTGTTTCTTGCCCCTAATAAATTTTACATCAGCTTTTTGAAGACTGTCTACGGCCCCATTTTGACTTGCTGAAATATCAAGGTGCGTTGGAAAACTAGAGTATTGAAACATCCACAAACAATGTCCTGCAGGTCAGGACCTTGTGCACTTTCTAAATAGGTCAGGGTTTCGTTCCAGAATCTGGTATTTCTTGAAGATATCCTTTACACTTCCTTTATTTCTCTGTCTCATCCTCCATTCAGTCACAGAGCTGCTGTGCTGGATTTATTTGTTTTACATTTCTTTGCTGTCCATTTTGCTGCCAAATCATCATCTCGTGTTGCTTGTCTTATATAAATGTTAACATTAGTGAGCTTCACAATAACAGTCTGGAAAGGAAACATTTACTTCTGAGCTTCCCTCTGCCAAACAAACCTACAGCGTTTGCTTTTTTGTGGCTACTGGTGGTTAAGGCCATGGGTTGTAAAATTATAATGCTGTAGGCAGTGTCTATTGCAGCTATGATCACTGTAACATGCACTTGGACATATTTATTTTTTCGCTTTTAAATTGGTACATTCAGTGTGGAGGACATGGCTCTCCATTCCCTCATACAATATAATCTCCATAGGTCCTTGAAAGGCTGCAGGAAAAAAAACAACTCTGTTTTAAAATCTACTTTTTTGTTCTCGATGACACATAATGAAAGCATCAGTGTTACTTTTGTGTCCTGAAAGAAAGGGTGACGGCATGGAACGGAACAGCGCATGATGCGCACGTAGGCAGAGAGCTTGACAAGAAAATAAACCATTGCAACCCCGGCTGGACAGCATGGAAGCACCGGCTCCTCGGGGCGGGGGGGTGGTGTCCGGACGGGCCGGTGCGGGGCAGGACCCGGCGGGGCAGCGCAGGCCGCTCCGGCCGCCGCCACCGCTCTCGTTACATAACGGGCGGACGGGGACGGCGCGCGCCGCGTCCCGCGCCCGCCTCCTCCCGTGTCCTCGCGGCACCCCCGCCCCGCCCCTCCCCGCGTGACACGGGGCGGGTCCCAGCGCGTGCCTCCCCACGGCCCGCCTCCCGGGAGGGGCGGCACGTGCGCGCCCCGCCCCGCCCCGCGCGCTCAACGGGGAAAATCGCCCCTTCCCTTCCCGGCCCGCCCGCGCACGCTCAATCCCCGCCGCTTCGGGCGGCGCGGGGCGGGGCGCGGACCGTTCCGCGGGGCGCAGGCGCGGCGGGGACGGTCGCCGGGCGGGGCGGCCGGGGCGGTGCTTCCCCCCACCCCCCTCCCATCGCCGTCCCCGTCCTCCTCCTCCTCCCGCCTCCACGGGGGCCGGGTGACGCACGTGCGCGCGCCCCCGCGCGCTGTTGTCCGCTCGCTCCCGTGCCGCCCGCCCCGTGCGCGTGCCAGCCGGCGGCGGGGGGCGCGCGCGGCGTGCGGGGCCGGCACGCGCGCTGTTGTTATTGGCGGCGCCGCCGCGGCCGCGGCGGAGGGAGCGGGGCGGGGGGGGAACGGGACGGGACGGGGAGGAGCGGAGCGAGCGGCTCAGTCAGGGAGTTCTTTAAAGATGGCCGGAGCGACGGCCGCCGCCGCGACCCCCGTGTACTGCGTGTGCCGCGAACCCTACGACGTGAGCCGCTTCATGATC
This sequence comes from Fringilla coelebs, assembly GCF_963513975.1. Taxonomy (NCBI): domain Eukaryota; kingdom Metazoa; phylum Chordata; class Aves; order Passeriformes; family Fringillidae; genus Fringilla; species Fringilla coelebs. Next base: position 59,248,909 of record NC_140033.1, on the reverse strand, counting down.
GAGTGCGACATCTGCAAGGACTGGTTCCACGGCAGGTAAGGCGCCGGGAGTCGCGTCGGGGCCGGGCGGCGCGGCGGGGCAGGCGCCGGGCGGCACCGGGCACAGGCGGTGGCAGTCGCCTTCCCCCCTCCCGCCGGGGGGGACAATGGCTACGCGGCGGCAGCACGGGGGGAGCGGCGGGCGCTCGCCCGGTCCGGCTCCCCCCCCACTGCCGCGGGGACAGTGCCGGCGCCGGCGGCCGTCCCCGGGCACATGGGTCCGCGGCTGTGAGGGGGCGGACGGGCCGGGCCAGGCGGGGGGGGCTGGTTACGAAAGAGCAACAGATGCGGGGCTGGCGGGGCCGAGGCCACCCCGAAGTTGTGCCGACTCTGCAGAGGCGTCGCGTGTCCCCCCGCGCCCCCGGGGGGTCTCTCCCGGGACCGGGCGGTCTCCCGGCGGAGAAGTGCGGACACCGGGGCAGTCCCCGGCCGGGTGCGAGCTCCGGGCTGCCCGTGCGTTTTGTTCGGGGGGCGGCGGAAGAGGAGAAAGAGGGTCGCCCCGCGCCTCTCTCCGCTTTGACGTTTCCAGCCCGGTCCCGAGCGGCCGCCGCCGCCGCGCGTGTGTTTTGCGAGCCGAGCGTGTGAATAATAAAAGGCCCGTCGGCAGCCGCTGCGAGCGGGAGGAAGCGGCGGCGGAGGGGATTCACGGGCAGTTAAACAAAGGAGCAAGTTGGGGGCCCGCGGCGGTGGCGGTGGCGGCTCGGCCGGGCCGGGGCTACGGGGCCGCTCGGTGCCGCCCCCGCCGTGCGGGGAGCGCCGGGCAGCGCGCGGCGCCCGTGATTGACAGCCCGGCGTTTAAATACCCCGAGCGGCAACAACAACGGCGCCGGCCGCCCGGGCCGCGCCCCCTGCCGGCCAGGGCCCGCACCGCCGCCCTCCCAGCCTGCCCGCCGGGCCCGGCGCTCGCAGCGCAGCAGCGGGGGCCGTGCGCGGGGTCGTGGTTGTTTGGGTTTGTTTTCCCTTCATTTACTTTCCTGTTTCTTCCCGTCAAACGGCAAAAGACAAACGCCGACCGAAAGTAGGTTGCGTATTTAGGTGTTACTTAACAGTAATTGTTACACACGGGTGTTTTGTTGCCACGTTTTAGGAGGAAGGGAAGGCTCGCAGTGTTTCAGATGTTTACTTGTTTGATTTGTTCTTTGTACATGGGTTTCTCCCGGCTCGAACTGCAGTATAATAGAAAGTGTGAAAAGGGCTTTGTAAACCATAAAAACTGGCAAAGCAGGATTGTTGTACGTTAAAAACAACCTCTCATTAATATTTTTAAGTAGGCTGCTACTACTCTTGCCAGTACTGTTGTTTAGAGTGAGACACACAGCAGCTCTTCTGGGTTCCAGCAGCATAATACAAGTTTGTCAGAACTCGGTCACTGCCTGCAGTGAAGGTGCAGGCATTGCCTGAAGTGTTTGTGCGGTTACAGGTTCTTTCTCTTCCGAGTCTTCTACTGCATTTGTGTAGTTGCTCTTTCAGAATGTCCTGGCAATTGCTCAGGTTCCATGCAGGCTTAACTTAAATGCCAGCCTTGTGCGTCAGTATTGCTGGGGTATGGGTGAGCTAAATTTCTGAAACTGTTCGAAGGAGGAAAGCATTGCCTGATCTAAAGGTGGGACAGACCACTTGGTAGCTTTCTTGGATCTTGATGTGCAAAAAGCTCCCCACAGGTGCCTGTGATTGAGCTCTGTCGTGTAATGGGTAGAAGAAGCCTGCTAGCACTGAACTGCCTTGATAGTCTGAAACCCTAAGAGTGGAAAATAAGCAAGCAGGCCAGCAAGAGCTGGCAACAGCCATGCTGCTTTGGGATTTAGTTGCATGCTCACCCAGTCTCATGACTCAGGGGCAGGTTTTTGGGAGACACATTGCCCCCTGCCAGCTGTGGTCTGCTCTGGGAGTGCCTTTCCCCTTGCTTTAAGAGTGTCTGAAGACAGTTACATAGCTTGTGAAAGAAAACACACACACTCAAATCTTGAAGTTTTTGGTGAACTTCTTAGTTTCATGTGTTCTTGATTTTATTTTTTTTCTAATTTATTTTTTTCCCTGGCCTGTGGAATGGGACTGATGTGTGTTCTATCTTAAGAAACAAATAAACCCAGGCTGTGGTGTGCTAGCATGATACCTAGCGCATGTTATTGGATTATGGACTCTTTGCTGCCTTCCTGTGTATAGTCAAGAGAGTGCCTGAACAGTACAGTGGAGGCTGTTCTGGCAGATTGTTACTTAGTCCCTTCAGATTTTTATGTGATTTTTTTTTTTTTCCCTGTGTGTTCTTCTTGCACTCTCTGTCTTCAAACGATTTGTACTTTGGTTTGCTGTTATCAATATATTAGTATTATGAAATACGCATTTTATTGCTTTTGGCAAATATTTGTGTTAAAGCAAATGTTTTGTTATGCCTGGCAAGGCTGTGAACCTGCTTTGTGGGTTTCAGTTACTCTCTGAGTGGGCCTAACATCCAGCCAGTCTGGTGTAATTACCCCTTGTGAACAAAAGAGCGTAACACGGGTGCCTGAGCGCTGTTTGAGGCTTCGTCGCCTTCCTGAATGGCTTGCAAGAGTGCAGAGACTATGGAGCTTTAGATGTGACAAACTGTCAAAGCTTTCAGATGTGCAAATCCGTTTATATTTTAGACAATTTTTGTGTTTTCCTCATCATTTTATCTGCTTTAAATGAAAATGTCACATTAAGCTGACTCCTGCTTTCTGACTTGTCTAGAATATACTCCAGCTAGAATGAAGCATAAGAAGTCCTTTATGCTGCTCTGTGTGTTCAACTTTTTCTTGGATCTGTTCTGTAGCTCTTGAAACCTCTTTAATTTCTTGGTTTCATCTTCAAATGATATGTATCATTCTATGATACTTCTTGTGCTGTCTCTGCCTTCCTTTGTTTTTTGAGGCTTTGCCTCAGTTATTAGGTTAACAACATGCTGTCATCTTGTTTGTGTTTTTTGCTGTGATATATTCTGTGCCAAAGTTACATATCTTTTTTTTTAAACTGCTGTTGCAGTCAGCTCTTGAAATATATTTGTGAAGTTTGCAGAAATCCTGTTGAAATTTTTGTCCTTTTTTCTGTCTATGATACATGTACTCAACTAGATTTATGTGCCTTGCATAGATGTGACTTATTCCTGTAGACTAGATCTCAGGACAGAACAAACTGAAGTTTTAAGACATAATTCAGTTTTTGTCTGCACAGTGTAAGGTTGTCTGTGATATTTCAGAAGTAAAGCACTGTATAATTGGCCTTTTGAGGAGGCTGGCTTTGTAAAGCTGCACTGGTACTGTATTAGTTGTCAAGGAGTGTGGAGAAGTCAGTCAGGTAAACTGAGAATTAAAAATGCAGGTGCCCCTATGAAGTCCTGTGTGTTGCAGTTTTCTGGGGATGTTTTGTTTCTCAGCAAACATACAGTGAACTTCTAACATGTCTCAATAATGAATAGGTTAAGAAATTATCAAATGTGTGCATCTCAATTACAGATCATTGCCTTTTGAAATGCCTGCAACCTTTCTAATGTATTTTTATATTACAAAAAGGTGGTTCTTTTTTTAATTAAACAAAGGAAATATTTTACTCTTCAAAGTTAGAGCAATGGGGTATAAGAAAGGGAAAGCATCCTTTTTTTTGTTGTCATTCAAAATTAGCAGTTTACCTGAAAATTTCATAATGATGTCAACTTTAGTGTCTTCCCCTCAAGGAGAAAATGTTTTATGTTTACATAAATAAATATTTAATTTGAACAGCTTAGAGGGCAGTCAGGGAAGTACAGCACTAATCTGTATGTAGTGTACATAGGTACATGCTTCTGTTGCAAAGCAAAGTCAAATTGATTAAATTTGTATGGAATTGTTCTTAAATTAATAGCTCTTACTCTCCAGATTAATTTTGTATTTTGCATAGTCTAGAGAGAATTCACTTTGCCATTTCCTACAGCAGTTCATTGGTGGTATTTTGCCATTAGGTGTTTGATGTTTTTTACAGCTTTGTCATTATTAGAAAACATTTAACAACATAATTTGAAAAGAAAGGTGATTCATGTACTGTTTTGAAGCTTATCATTCCAGCTGCAGATGCCTTGGAGCCTTTTTTTCCTCACATGGAGGAAAAATTCAGTGCCAAAGTCACATCTGAGCGAAGTTCACATAGAACATCTTTTTCCTGATATCGTATGGGTTTGAACACGTCTTTGTTTGGTCTCTGAAGAAACACAAAACTTCTCATCCACGCCTTAATATGATCTCGATGTAAAATTGAGGTTTCCCTATTGCAGCTGTTAGGTTCCGTGGTACAAGTGTGTCTGAACACACTGATTTGTACTCTGAAGGCAGGCTTTCTCCTTAAGAAAAGAAGGAAATGCAAGTGCTATAGTGACTACTTTTCCTGAATTGGTTCTTTGTTTTGGAGCTTTATACATGAGGTTCTGCACGATGGACTTTGCCAACTCTTTGCTGCTGAAAGAGGCTGTCCCGCTCCTGGCTGTGTGCTACTATAATTCCTCTTTTGCTGGTTCAGTGCTTGCCTGATTGGTAAATCAACTCTGCTCAGAAAACTGACAGAGCCCATTCTCTTGCTGGGTTAGCTTTTTGTTGGGTTACTGAGTTGAGTGGGCTTGTCAAAGGCTAGGATGAGTCCTAGAGTGTTGCAAAACACTTAAAGGAATGTGTTGTTGGAGGTGATTGATACTGGTGGGAAAAGACAGAAGAGTTGCTCATTTTTTCCTCACTGCCCACTTTGGGATTGATAGCTCACCCAGTTTTGTAGAGCCTTGTTTTTGTGTCTCAGTCACCATGTGTGATTCTGCCTGGGCCCAGTTGCTCATCCAGTGGGGTCCAAGGGTGCAGCTGCAGGAGCACAACCCCAGAACATCATCTGTTTGCCAGGATAGGCAAAGCTCTGGTGTCTGTCGTGGAGTTGGCGGACAAGGCGCGGTGATGCTCCTGTCAGGGAGTGTGGAGGTTGCAAAGAAACTGCTTACAACTGTTTCTGGTGCAGACCTCTTTACAGAAAATTAAGTCCTTGTAGTTAGAAACATTCAGGGACTTGAACTGAATCAACAAATCCTTGTCTGGTCAACAGAGCTCTGGTCTGGCACCAGAGAACTTTTAAGCTGACTTTCTGGCTCTTGTGATGTATAAGCTTTAAATTCTTCATGTGCAATTTGGTGGATCTTAGGGAAGTGTTTTAGATTTCAAGGGAAAGCTGATGTGTTTAATCTTACTTTTCCTTGGTTTAGCCGTGCTTCCTCAGAAGTAAGATGGAAGTCTCAACTTCAGTCCAATGAGCTGTGGTGCCCTCTGCCAGAGAATTAAGTAACTTGAAGTGACTTCAAGCTCTTCTAACAATGCAAAAGCTGAAACAGTTTTGGTGAAACTGAAAAGAAACTTGTTATAATGAGGATGCCAGACAAGCACTTGTGTAACTGGATGTCTGTTTCCAATCCTTTTATATTCTTCCTTTGGACAAACCATTTTTTTCCTCTTGGTTCCCATCTGTGAAGTGGGAAGACTTATTAATATATATTAAAGTTAGATGTGTTCTACCATAATAAGCATTGAAGAGTTGCAAGTATTCAAATTGCTTCAGTTTTTGAAACTGTGTAATAACATGTAGAACTGTGTGCAAGTTTTTCTCTTTATGGTTTTCTTGAAGAACTGGCTTTATTGGAAGTAGGTGTACTTTGAAAGTTAACACTCCTTTCCTTGAGATCTGTAATTTTGTAATTTTTTTCATTTGTTCTGGAATAAAACACAGCAGATGGGTTAGCTTTTGCCTTCTGATAAAGTAACTAGGACAAGAAAAAAACATAGTGTCCAATAAAGATCTGTAAGAGAACTGAATGGTACACAATTCAGCTTTTTAAATTAGAGCTCAACAAGATTCTAGAGAGTTTGTAAGCAGTTATTTAATAGTAATAGTTCTAATTTCTAAAGCTCTAATTATTACCTTTTCAGTGTTAGTTAAAAGAGAATCAGACTTAGTTATTTAAACACTGCCTCTAATTTTCTGTAATATTGTACTTCACCTATATTTTTGGTATAATTGTTTTGTTTTGGTCTTGACTGTGCAAATGAAGGCACTCTAAGTATATGTGTAATTTAACTGAATTTTTTATTAGCTAGTTAATTTATGGTGATTTTATATTCTGAAATGTTATTTGTTGATGCTTATGAAGCACTTCAGTATCTTCCTTTTCCTTTATGTTTAATACATAAGTGATTAGAGGAATTCAGATGTTTTCAGAAGGCTCAGCTTTGTGACTTCCGTATCTAAAAACTACAAATGTGAGAGGAGTCTGATTGGTGGACTGATGTTTGGTGCACCTAATTTCTGTATATACCTACTAGGTGCTGCAGTGCAGAACATGAAATATATTCTTTTTATTTTAAACTTATCTTGATCTGTTGATAATGATGCGTTCTCTTAGAGCAGCACATTCGCAGTAAAATGGCTTAAGCCTTACAGTGGAGTATCACTCTGTTAACTGCCAGTGGGCAAAATCACATTAATTTTGTTTTCATTCTTCATTTGTGGTTTCTAGGGAGTTTTTTTTGGGATAGTTTTCATATTCATTAGCAGATTTTTTTTTTTTAATGATCAGTGCAATTTCTGTGCATTTTCTGCATCTTTTGAAAGATCATGCAATAACAGTGTCTCCATTCTATTCACGTGACAGTTTGCCCAGATTGAAGATGAACTAGTACTCTTCATGTAACTATTTGTACTTTCTCTACATCACTGTAAAATAAAATACCATTGTCTGAAAGCAGCTCTGAGTAATCAGTAAAGATTTCCACAGGTGCTATGCACATACTTAAAACCATAAACATGCTCAAATTTTACGTTTGTCTCATTGCTCAAGTATGAAAATTCAATTAACAGTGTTGCTATTGCTTTATTATCAACATGTGAGAGGTATTTTAGTGAAAAATATAGCTTTTAAAAAGCCAAGCTATTTTTCATTTTGTCGGTTGTTTCTAATGTATTACAACATTAGCTCATGAATACACAGAACTAACAATCTATGGAGTATGAATTGTCTTGAGATGTCTGTTGTGTGGTGGTAATATGGATTTATGTGGCTGGTAACCCTCTTCAGGTCAATTCTGCTTTTGAATGGAATTAATATTTAATACTGTTTTCTCCATTACTTCAGCATTAACTAAAGTAGACTTCAAAATTGGTGTTTCTTTTTGAAAATACTGAGTTCATTGTTCCTCAGGCAGGCATAAATGCTGATGTTCGCCACAAAAGCAAGAAAGCTTTTTTTTTTAAATCCTCCCACATTATTCTGTCTTATAAACCAATTGGAATAAGTATGATTGTTCTAGATTTTTAATATATTGTGGTCTGAAGTCTATTTATTTTCATCTGAAACTGTCAGCTGACATTGTAGCTAGGCTAGGAAATTAATTTCGTAAATTTAATTGTGTTTGTTCCATTTACATGAATACTTTATTCACTTAAAGGCTCTTAAAGCTCTCTTCATGAAAATGAGTGCAAGGAAAGGTGACTCTCTGAGAAGTGGAATCTTTGATATTGAAGATATGTGATTGCTCTGTTCTGTCATTCTTACCACTTATCAGGCAGTATTTTCTAAAGAGAATGACATTTTTCTTTTGGAATATTGGCGTTTGCCAATAAGCGAAGTCCAGATGAGATAAATGAAGAGCAGCCAAAGAAATTGCTGTCTCTTATTACCCAGCAGTACTGGTTGTCTTGCTCAACATACAGATTTTTAGTTTTGTTTCAATAACAAGAATATTTGGATCTTTTCGCTGAAGGATTACATCATGCTGGTGACTTTTCCAACTTGGTGTTAAGAGCAAGCAGAAGAAGAGAAATGAGGTGTTGCAAGTCAACACAGGGCTTTCAGGGTACTGCTGGGCACATCTCTGAGGTACAGAGTGCTGTACAGAGCAGTCTAGAACAGTACCAGAAGCGAGGTAGCTGTGCTAACGGGGCACTGTGCTCAGGAAAATATTAACAGTCTGCCCCCTCAGCAAAGTGTTATCCCTTATTTCCTGAAGTGTGCAGTGCTGACATATCACAGCCTCAAGCCCACTCTGTCCTAGGTATTTCTCTGTGCTTCTATTGTTTACATAACAGAGGACCAAAATCATGTCAAGAAAACTGGCGTGCACATGTAGTCTCTTAAATCTCAAGCTACGTTCAGACTACAGTATTTGTCTGCCCAGAGGACACATCAGTGTGAGGCACAGGTGAGCAGCAACTTGCTGCCTCTGATGCTGTGTCAACAGCTAGGACATCTCAGGGCATCCCTTTGCATGTCCTAACACTGCAGTAAAGTGTGCTGCCCTGATGGGATGAGTATCACAGAAGTAGTTCAGAATGCTGTTCTTACTCTCGCTGAGAATGGTTGGAGCAGCTGTAGTATTGAGTGATTGGCCTGATGTCCTTGCTGAGAAGTGCTTATTTAGCACTTGAGAACTGAGTGAAAGCAGATGCCTTGGCTGTACCTTCCACTTCCAGCATGGTCAGCTGGCTTGTGCTTGAAGCATCATGAAACTGAAGGACTTAGGTATGAACTAGGTTTAGAGTATCATTTGAGTAGATCAGAAATTGCTGAAGCAAAGGTGCAGGTCTGAAGACCTCCTGCAAATATTACCCTCTGACTTTTGTGTTTTACCAGTAAGGGCAGATTCTAATTTCCCTTCAGTTTTTGGAATTGATGGCTCAACTAGCATCACCAGTGAGAATATACTGAGCATTCTATTTCCTGGTCCTTATTTGACTGTGGAAATAAACCTATTGTCTAATGAAAAAAAAAAAAAAAACCACAAACCCTCACTTTAGAGAAGAATAAACCTTTTTACTCCTGGTTGGTTCTGATACTGAATAAATAGATCTATCACTGTAAGAGGGAACAAAATCTTGTCTGTTAGTGAAAGTATCACTGGTACCAGTGCTCAGCCTCTCAATGTCAGGTGCTGTTACTTGCTTCCTATGAAGATGCTTTGCATACAAGTGGTCTTTTCCTGCAGGTAGTTCCTTACATTAGGGAAGAGATATGCCATTTTTCTACAACCCTGTTTGCTTATTGCACATTAGTGCTGTTGTGCCTTTTTTCATTCTACCAGCATATGGAATGCCAGTGCTTGTGTCTAGTTGGCTGGATCTTTGTTTTTCTTAGGGTTGCACTGTGTCTAATTCTCCTTTTTTTCTTTGATGTGTGAAACAGTGATGCTATGTGGGGACTGGGACAAGGAAATGAGCCAATATCATGAACAAGTGGTAAAACATGAGAAAAAAAAAGCTTTAGCCTTTCATTATGATCAGTGAAATGATGTTGAGCAGACATCTTTATCTGGACTAAACTTACATGAAGCAGGCACGGGTACATTTACACCATGTGATTAAGAGTGAACTGCAGTGCATTCCTTGCTGCTTCTGATACACCTGTGCTGAGAAGGGAAGTGAATGCATCCCTGCAGTGTGTGATGGCAGTTCTCAATGCAAGCTACATGGAAAATTCCCAGGGAGTTGTAGTGGACTGCAGAGCAGCTTGAAGCAGTAAAGCCACTATTTGTAGTTTTCCAGTCCATTCCAGGGCAACAATAGTAAACTCTGACATGATTTTCATGACACATTGTTAAATGCTTTGAATAGTCTATTTTTTGGGGGTGATGGTTTGTTTTTTTTCTTTTTTTTTTTTTCTTTTTTTCTTGTTTCTCTAATTGGAAATTTGGAGATAGAAGTAGCAGATAAATATTTTATATAAATGTGTTGGTTAAACTAGTAAAATAAAATTCTGTTTCTTATGCCAACCTGAGGAAGCTGGACAAGCATCTTTCTAGTGTGAGCATATGCATTGCTCTGAGCCCATGAGAAATCCATCAGCTTTCTATGAAGCTTGTGCACCACAATATTTTGGAATGAGTTTTTGTTAGGAAATGTGCTCTATCCCTTAATATGCTTGCCATGTGTTTAGAAGAAAAACTGTAAATCTCTGAATTATCATTGTTGGAAACATACTGACTATGTGCCAAGAGGATGGGAGTAGAGTACATACTTCCTTTTCAAAACTGTACCAGACACAAAATAATTGAATGGAACTTATGGTTTTCAGGTGTCTGAAAAATTGGAACTGAGATCAGAAGACTTTTCTGTTCACATGGGGTATCTACAAAGGGGGTAAGCAGCCTTGTGTAGAGGAGTCTTGTAGGTGAAAAGCTGCATGGAGAGAGATCAGGAGAGTAAAGAAAATGTGAAAAAAACTTATCAGAACTAAGAATATGTGGAGAATATTGACTGGTACTGCAAGAGTGTGAAGTTTTAAATTTGAGCATTAATTTGTGACTGAAAAAGCTTCTGTGCTAAAGTGTCTGCTGCAGTGACCAGTCTGGAGTGATGTGAGGAAGATCCAAGTTCTAAAGCAGCCAGTGGGTTTGGTGAAACTTCTGATAGAAATGCATGGTTGAGTTTTTGATTGGATGGAAACCACTTTATGGTGTGCAGATCATAAAGAGTGATGATCAACACTGATTCAAATGTAAAATATAACTTTCAATATCTTTCTCTGAATGGAATTGAACCTGAATCAGCTGCAGCTAGTCCAGTTTTGATTACTGCATTTTCTGAAGATAAATACATAGTTTGAGGTTGTCTTACGTAACTCTGTCTTGAATTGCTAAAGGAGAAAAGATGTCTTTTTAAAGACTCTGGGTGTATTTAAATTGATGTACTATAAATTATATTGTAAGGGTGGGGAATTTTTTTAAAAAAATATTTTTTACTATTTTTAGTTTCAGTGTCATAGCTGGTGCTACATAATATAAACAAATTGATAAATAAACTTTTCTTCTGTAATTGAATTGTAAGAAAATAGCTTAATATAAGTTCACATTCAGCAATATGTCAAACTCATTAAAGGCTCCTTAGAAATCATTGACCTCTAAATCTTTATGTAGGAAACACTTCTGGTAAAAGATTATGCTTCTGTCAAGTATTTACTTCTTTTTGCTAATTATTGAAGAAGAACCTCTTTGGCACTTTCACATTATGTTAGTGGAGGTTGTAAGGAAAAGCAAAACATAATTATCACTTTGAAGCCAGAAAAGCAACACCTGTTAAGTGTTACTTATACTTGAAAAAGCCTGGCAGGTATGCAGCCGTCTTTGGCAAATTTCAAGTCCTTGCCAGTTCCTGAAATACATAGAGAAATGGACAGTTCTGCCTTTTTTAAAAGGAAAACAGGTGCATTAGTAGTCCAGGGGATAGACTACTATATTTCTGTAGGAGGCACTATTAAATCTGAAAACTAAAAAAATTACTAGTGCGTCCTAAGACTTGGACAAGGTTGTGCTGCAATTCGTGCTCCCTTTATCTATTTATTCACTGGTGTCAGGAGCAGAGACCAGAATTTAAGATAATCTTGTCAGCGTCCAAGGGTTTTAACCAAACCCTTGTGCCGGGGTCATGTTACATTCTGTTCAGGGCCCATAATTCTTGGATACTTTTCTGTAGAGTAAGAGGTTCTAAGTGGGGGAGATAAAGGGTATCTTTACATAAAAAGTGAGCTGGAGGTGAACATTCCCCTGAGATGTGTGGGTTTGAACTCTAATAACTTCAATAAGCACATCTTGGTTGGAAAAACAAAGTAACTTCTCCCTTCATAGCAACTTTTTAGTGCCCAGCACTTGGACAGTTTGGCTTAAGACGCCGCAGAGCGTGGTACATGCTGGGTGGGAGCACAGGGTGAGCACAATAGGGGGTGCTTCTGGAATTTTTGGGTGAGTGTTGAGGTGCTAGCTGAGTGTAGGTACTTCTGAGGTTAGCTTTCTTCTGAATTTAAATAGGCTTTAAAGACCAGCATCTTTAACTGGGTATTGCCCTAATAGCCATATATAGGTGAATGATTTCTTCTGTGTTCTTACCATTTCTTTTTATCCTCCTGCTGTTAGGTGGAATTCATATGCTTTCATCTGTGGCCATTGGCATTTGTCCTGTCTGTTACCTTTCCTCTTCCATCACGGCAATTTTCACACATTGATATTTACACATATTGGTAAGGTCAGAAATTTTCTCCCAAAGAATTAATTTTGTGTTTTTCTCAATCAGTGAACCATAATGTCTCCTGTAATTTTTACAGGAATGGTAAATCAGAATTCATCTCCAGGGAACCTTTTGCAATAGGCCCTATGCTTCATATTTTTCCTTTGCATTTCTTTGAACATTCTTGTTGGAGTCATAGAATTTTGCCCGCAATGAAGAAGGTATTTTAAGAGATACATATATGCACACTACACGTACACTGATATGTGGATAAAATCATCTTCTTTTTCCCCATATAAAAGCACTGGAGCTGAGTAGCACAGACTATGAAGTCAAGGTTTCTTCTAAATGTGTGTGTGTCAAATTTAGATTAAAACATGTGGATTTGTGCTTTTGCAAATACTTCAGATTACTCTAAGTAGCATATGATGGAGCAAAAATGGTTTTGGTAACCTGGATCTGAACTCATAAGAATTTTAGATTAAAATCAGTATGTCCAATTATATCCAGAATAAAAATAATGGATGCAGATAGAATTCAATGCTGATGTAACTCAACCCCCAAACTCTTTTTAGCTTTGTTCTTCACTATTTGAAGTTTCCACATGGTCTGGAAATTACTGTGCTTCATTAATTCCATCTGAAGAGGATTGAACAGTTAGATTTCTGTAGCTAATATAATGTGTAAAGGTAACTACTTGATATGTTATGGACTGCATGGGTGCAGTTTTGACCAGCATGCCCCTCTGGACCTCTATAAGCAGCTGAGAATCCAATAACGATCTCTAAATCACAGGCATTATCTAATTGTTTGAAGGAGCTTTTTCTGCTTACTGCTCTGCCAGCCAGCCAGTGTAACATCTGATATTTAGACTCATTATCTGTGTATCTGAAACAGTTTGCTTGTATCATAGCTTAAATAGAAGTTAATGTAATCAGATACTCCATCTGCTTTTGAAACGAGCATGGTGAGCTAGAGATGAGCCAGTTTGCTCTCAGATTTCTTCAGAAATGAAGCATTTGCCTCTATTTGCTATTGACTGCAAATCTATTTGCCTTATACAAGTAAGGTATTTCAAAGCTATAGGAGGCATCGTGTAAATTTTTGTGTTGTGATGAGAAGATGCAGAAATTGTTCAGCTTAATAAAAAGCTTGCTAAAAAGTCCCTAGCAATGTCTGAAAAATATTGAAGCTGGAGGAAAAATTACTTAGTTGAGAAGAAGATGAGTTGAAAAATGTCCTTGGTTTTTATTTTTCATTTTTTATTTTTCTTAAAGCAGAGCTATTTAATGAGTTGAATTTTGAAGGCAAAGGAAGCTTTATTTCAGGTACAGCTGTAGAGGCTCTGAATGCTACTGTGAGTGTTAAGTTACTTAGCAGACGGCTCCAGGAGGTCTTTAAAACCAATCTGGCTAAGAAATTTTTTTAACCCAGTTAGGTGGTAAAGTGTTTTTGGTGTAAGGAGCCAATTTAAAGGTGTGTAAAGCAGGCTGAAGCCAAGTTTTCTGTTGCTGCAGGCTGTGAAGGAAGCAAACAGACACACAGTCGCTCAAGAATAAGGGATTTGCAGCAATGGAGTTTTATGGTTGTGCCAATATTGGTTGCTGGCGCTAGAATGCGGGAGACAGAAGAATGTACCTTGTAATGTTGTTAGCAAAAAGTCCTGTTTTCAAATCATTCCTGACATCATTTTTCAATTGAAGTGGCACAGTGTAAAAACAATCATAAGTGTCCTAATCAATCCCCTCAGGCCAGGAAGTCATTGTGGGTTTGTTGTTCACCTCCAGATCTTTTTTTTATCACTTGAGATACTTGAGAACAAGACAGATCTGATGGTGTCTACTGACAGTGTTACTCAGGATGTCGTAAGCTTTGCAGACTGTGTATTGCATAAAATAACAGTGCTGATAGTACTTGTCAGGCTTCACAATCTTTTTAAACAGCTCATCTTTATTAAGCAACATGATCTTTCTAAACCACTCATCTTTATTAGACAACCAGAATAACCAGCTTGTACTCTCTCTGTAGGAGTCTGCAGTCCGTGCACTTTGTAGATGAGGAACATTCAACACTTCTAGCTGTTGAGAAGGAGATGGACCTGCTGGAGACATAACAAAAAATTCCCAAATGGATTAAAAAATGCTTAGACTGCAGATTGCCTAAAAGAAGTGGTTGAACTATTAGAGATACTTGTTACATAAAAATGATATAATGAATGGGTTTTTTGTGAGACTTTGATGTAGGTAATTATGGAATTTAGAAACTGCTGAGAGTATGCAAGAACCATGAGGGAGATTTTGGTTTGATCAGTCTCTAAAAAACACAGGTAACTTCCCACTTCAGAGTGGTCCTCATGTGTCTCTCAAACTAGAAGGTGAGAATTTAGCTGAAGGTTTTTCCTTTTGATCCTCTCCTGCTTTACAGAAAACCATGTTTGTTGTGGTTTAGAAATGTAGCTTCTAAACTGTTTTGATTATTTATTTTATAGTTCCTGTTGTACTTCAGTGCATTACTGGAAAGATTGTTTGTAGGCAAATAATATATTGGTAGTGGCATAATGTCATACACCTGCTGGGTACTTGCCTTAGCTACTGCTATAGTTGGAGCTACAGACACCTGCTCTCAAGGAACTGGTTAGACACTTAATCAGAGAAGGATGCCTAAAAGAAGCCAGACTAAGACCTTCTTAATGCTGTGCTAAGAAAACCTTGTTTCACATATGACATCTAGAGCCAATGTATGTGTCTCTTGGACTCAATAATGCCTCTCTTGATGTTGTGCAGGTGTATGGTTAAAGTTGAGGAGGTTTGTCAGGTGTAGGCAGGGATGTTCCCTGCAATCTTATTGGTAAGTTATTGGCAATTTATCTGTTAGGCCACAGTAGTTCTGAGTCTTAGTGAATAATGAAGTCCCAACAGTGGGCCTGGCCAGGTCTAGTGACTTCCACAGCTGGGAGGAGTAGTCCTACTTCCCATGCCCTTCTCTCCAGGTTACATAGTCCTCTTCCCTCTCTCATGGATTGCCTCTCACAGTTGCCCAACTGTGACTTGATAAACAGGCAAAAGACTGGCTAGGTTAGTTTCTGTCAGATTAGTGAATAAAACCCTGTTGCCTTGTAACCAGGCAAGTGTCAGGGCCATTGGAGGGAAGGGGGATGGGAGTGCTTGTTTGGAAGGGAGTGGGTAACCTGCCCTGTTCCAGCAGCTGCAAGCCATTGAGTCAATGCAAGCTGTGTCATGTAATTTGTTTGTCATTTGGGATTGAACCTCAGGTTCTCTTCATAGGGTGTGTTTTTATAATTCTATTAATTTTTGTCTCTTTTTCTTCCAATGCCCTCTCTCTTTGACACAAGTAACTAATATGTCTCTTCTGTGTATAAAAGGCCCTTGCTTTACCTGATAGGAAACTGCACTTGAAATGGAACTGAACTTCCTATTTATTAAGTCAAAAGACTTGGTTGGGGTGCAAATAGATCTTAAAACCGTATAATATGCAGTATTTCTTTGAGATGGCTAGTGAGAATTGACAGGAATCTGTGCACAAGTTGGAGCTGAGGAAGACTAGAACAAAAACCTAAGAATCTAAAAGTTAAGGCAGGCAAACAAGTGTAGACTGTATATCATTGAATTGTTAAGATCAGAAAAGACCTGATAAGATCATTTGAGTCTAACCATTAAACTACCACTGTGATGTTCCCCACTAATCCATGTCCACAGGCACCACATCCACATGTTTTTTGAACACTAAGAGATGGTGATTCCATTTTTTATAGATATGTATTTTTTAAAATTTTTTTACAGTTGTAATTAATAATCAGGAACATGTAATAAGCAGCTTTAATTTGCTGTGCTAAATTGCCGTAGTTACTTTGCTCCTGAGTGAGTGAACATTTAATTAACTTGTATACTGATTTCCCTTTTCCACCCTTTTGTTATCTCTGTAGAGCTTAGGATATTTTTTCCTTGTTTCTACTGGGGAAGTAATGGTAGCAGTTTTGGGTAGTAGTTTGTTCTTTGGTAGAATGCAACCACACAGAGGTGCTCAGTTGTCTGTTTCAAGATGGGTGTGGAGGCTGGTTTAAATGGTTAAAGATTTTGTAGTGTGGTTGGTTTTTTGTTTATAGAATTCAGGCAAGAGTGTTAGTTTTGCCTTTCAACCCTCTGATTTGAAAGTATTATTTTAAAGTACCTTATTTTTGCTTATTGTAAGCTTAGGATATTTTTTTTTTTTATTAAGCACAGTTAGAATAACCCCGTCTGGGAATTGAAATAAGGCAAATTATCTAAATAAGATGTAGTTATGTGTCAGGGCGGTTTACTGTGTTCTGTTTTATCTTAGGGGGAAGAGGTTAGCTGTTGACTTGGAGTCTTGAGGAGGAGATAAAAATATATCATTGAAGAACATCCTTAATGACCTAGAAAACCCTTGTCATTAGTGTATACAGAAGCAGTTATTCTTTCTTTTTGTTTCTCCATTTCAAAGCCCTCTCTCTAAACCAAATAACTAATACGTGTTTTCTTCTGTGTGTTTAGGGCCCATAGTACCTAACACTGCTTTTATACACAGTGCATTATAACCAGGACTGAAATTAATTCTGGCTGTGGTCAGATAAATTGGGACTCCAGTGTTCCTAGAATTAATTGAAATCCAATGTTAATCCTTTTTCCTGCATCAGTTGTGGGAAGGACGGGATAGTTCTTATTTATTTCAACAGGCTTCATGCAGTTGCAACTTCACTAAGACACAGTGCCTGAAGTCAGATGGACTATTGTTCCTTCTTCTCTTTGGTGTGTCAGTCTGGCCATGCTGGGAAAATGAATGGAGAAAGAGGAGTCTGAACTGCTGTAGAGAATCTTGCTGAATTCCTGAGCAGCGTGCTTTGCTTCATATGTGTAGGGTTACACAGATTACTGGTTTTAAAGTGCTAAAAAGAATTTCTTCATGTCAGATCAATGTATATTTTTTCTTACTTTCAGATGAATCTTGTGTCATGATTCACTTGCTGGTATCATCTTTGTTTCTCTCAATGGTTTCACACTAAAATAAGGCCTTCAGCTATCACAGCTGCTTTTAAAGTGTCTCTTTTTTTTTCTGCTCTCTGACAAGTTGTTTAGTTTTGAGGTCTGCTGTAGTTTTCTTAAATCTTATTTCTTTGATTGTCTTGAGGCAGCTTATTTTGCCAAAATCTACACTAGAAGATTCAGGTTCCTTCAGACCTTCATTTCTGTAAAACAGTGTTTTTAAAAGGATTCAAACAGATTTTATTGCAAATACTGTTTTAAAGCAGCTTGATGCAATCACTCTGGTTGGGAAGAATAAGTAGAAATCTCATTTGGCATAGGAAGGATGAAGAATTTGCTATATGCTTAGTAGACAATATTAAACAGAAGGGGTACATCAAAACTACTTCAGTAATGTTAACTTGGCTCTATCAGGAAATTGTCATTAGGAAAAGTAACTTCTCATAAAGCTGCTACACAAAATACATGATGGTGGCTGCCATTATGGATTAACCTGGACTGTGTATCTCTTCCTAGAAGTCATACATTGTAGTGAAAAGGTTGTTTGACCTCAATGTATATTTTTGCACA
Organism: Fringilla coelebs; assembly: GCF_963513975.1. Classification (NCBI taxonomy): domain Eukaryota; kingdom Metazoa; phylum Chordata; class Aves; order Passeriformes; family Fringillidae; genus Fringilla; species Fringilla coelebs. Next base: position 59,231,277 of record NC_140033.1, on the reverse strand, counting down.
TAAAACTGTTTGGATTTTCTGAGCATGTAGTTATTTGACTTCAGTTTGAGCAGTCATTTGACTTCATTTTGCTTAAATTCCTAATTGTTACATGAAATGCTTGTCTGGAAAATCGGCTTTCCACACAAGCATTTCAGCAATGATTAGAAATGAGAACTTGTTGATTATGCCAAATATTCTGTTGTCAAAATATTTTCTAAAAGTAATAACTCTCTCTTACCTTAATTCTAGCAATTTCAATAAATTGAACTTAATGTACTTAAAAATAGGTCTTGGAAAAAAACCGTGTTGAGTTTCAAAATCATACCAGTATGTTTTCAGACTGGACTGGAATTGTGGAATGGAGGAGTCAGTTTACAAATAATGTACATCACTATTTTTTCCTGAGATCTGAGGTAACATGATGTTTATGTAGATTATGTGGCTACTTTCTCAATGCAGGTAGAAGGTTTGTTGTATTTGTAACTGAATTTATTTCATTATGTAACTCAATAGCTTTGTTCCAGTGACCATAATTTTCCTATTAGGTTTCTACATTTCAGAATCTATTCTTTAGAATTAAGCTTTTGTTGACAAGGTATCATATACTGATTTTCTTTATTTTAACCTCTGTGCTTTGAGGGAATGAAAAGCACTGTTACTTGAGAAAGAATTATGTATACTGATTTTCTTTCTCAATAGAAAAATGTGCAAGAATGTTGCCACTTAGTGTTTTCTGAAAGGACAACACTAGCATCACTATCAAACTTTTAAAGTTTTATTTCAGAAGGTGCAGGAAGTCTGAACATTTGGAAGGTCCTTTGGAATTCAAAATAGACCATATACCTGTCTGCATGTTTGTGTTACTGCAATACCTCATTTCAGAGAAATATTACATAATTTAAAAGTAGTAGGGTTGAATTACATTAGGGAAGTCTAAACCTATGTAATGAACATTAACATTTTTAATGTGCAATTTGATGGCTAATCATAAGTATACCAAGGCCTCTTAGGACTTTGGAAGTATCAGAACAGGTGTGTCTGAGCAGTCAAAGGTCACAGTTTTTTGTATAATATGGCATGCAGCATTATTTTTCTTGGGATTCTTATCTGTGTTGAAGAATGATGCAGTATTTAATAAGTTAGTATATTTTTAGGCATTTTGAGAGTTGGCCTTACATGTCATTTTCCTGTAGTTAAGAACTTGGTGGAATGTGTGTGAGTAAATGTGTACAAAAACTAGGTAAGCTGTTGGGCAACATGCACATATTCTATACAGATCTTAAAACATTGTGGGTTGTTTCGTTGTTATTGTTTTTGTTTGGGGTTTTTTTGTTGTTGTTTTTCATTTTTTGGGTGTTTTCGTTTTGTTTTGTTTTTCTTGGAGAAAATGGGTAACTTAGGGGAAGTTTTCTGCTGATAGAAAAACAGAATAACTGCCATTTTAAAAACAATTTTAAAGTGCAGTTTTGCACGTTCTTTGTGTTGTGTCTGATATTAGTTGCTCCCTTTTAAAAGGCATTTCGTTTTGTGAAGTGAATATGGCAAAAGCAAAATCTCTTGGTTTTTTTTGTATTTAAAGCAGCAATTCAGTATCTAGTGTAGAGAAGTTTGTAATTTTCAAAAATGATTTCATTTCTGAAGTAAATCCTTGTAAGTTTGTGATTCCAAAACTGTTACCATGCTTATCATGGTAAGATGAAGAGATAATGGAAAGAAACACCAGCTTTCTCATGTTGCTTTGTGGCTGCTTTTGGTCTGTTTTGTTTTCTTTGGTGCAACTGCGTGCATTTTGAAGAGTGGGGATGGAGGGGAAATCTATCAGGCCTAAGGTCCAGGTTTTAAAAGCTCGCAACATTTATTTTAAGTTTTAAACTCTTCTTCAAGTGAACTTCATTTTTTCATCTGTTCTTGTGCTATGGGATGGTATGGAGTCTTTCCATAGTATTGTCACACTAACTTTGTCTTTCTCTTCCTAATTAAGCATTTGATATTGTCCCATAACAAGTGGCAGATGTGGCTGGTTGTGGCAGTGACATCTTTAGTACTTGCATTGTTTTAACCTGTAAATACTGCCTTGGCATCCTTTTCCCACTTGGAAAGCATAGGCTTAAATTAAATGACTGACCAGAATTCCTTAAAATCTGCCAGACAGACTTCCTACCCTATACTTTTATTTGCATTCTTGGAATGGAGTAGAAGCTAATGTTTGCATAACTTGCAAGTTCACTGACTAATTTTGGCAATAATGACTGTAGGTTTTTTTGGTTTGTTGTGCTCAAACAGATTAGGACTGAAAGTAACAAGTGCAGACCTTGTTACAGGTAAAATGAAAAATTTGCTATAATGCTCAGTATATTAATAGAAATAGCTCTCATCCTTGATGATTTGAAATTCAATATTAAGGCTTTATAATAAAAGGTATAGCATAAGATTGCTAAACAATAAGGAGATGACTGTTTAGCAATCATTTTTATAAAGACAAAGAAGAGAGGAAGTAACAGAGTATTTTCTTTCATGCGTCTTCTTGAAAATAACATTGTTGTATATTTGTTAAGTAACTGCTTATAAGTGAAATGTGTATAATTTTATTTTTTATTTATAGAATCATACTGTCAAGGTTTCTAAAGCCTATCTGAAAAAGTGAGTTGAGTGGCAGTTTTTTCCTTCTGGATCAGCTTATTAAACTGACTTGTCATGTGGCTGCCTGATGGTTTAGATTTGGTGACAGAAACAATGGAAGCCCATGGTCAGGCAGTTTGGAGGAAGGAGGGTGGGACCTTTTTTCAGCAGCACCAGTTATGTTCAGTTTAATGCACTGAGAAACTGTACCCTGCCAGAGTGACTTTGGTTTGGGGACAATTAAGGCTGGCCTGTCACTAATGAATCTTTGCTACTTCCAGCATTGCCTTGTTCCTGTCCTCATCACGGTTAAGACCCAGCAGAGTCTCGGTATCTCTGTATCTTGGCTGCTCTGTGGATGACTGGAAATTGAAAAAGGATTTTGGCCATCTGCTCTGTCAGATAATAGGAAACATGCCTATACTCCTAGTAATTGTCTATTTGTCTACCTGTGTTCTTGGTAACAGGAACATGCTTTAATACCCCTAGTATTTTTCCACTCTTTCCACTCACTCTTCTTTTTTGTTCTTTTCTTTTTTTTTCCTACTGGATGTCAAGACCTGTGCTTTTCCCCTCCTATTACGGATAAAGCCTGGAATGCTCACTGAGGCATATCAAGGAAAGGTTGTGGGTGCTGATGCAAGGGTGGACAAGAAGGATGTGCTGAGTTCTTGCTCAGAATGAGAAAGGATGGTACAGAAAGAAGGTTGTCCACAGTGTTTATTCATGGAGAATATAAGGGGATCTTGCAAAATGTAATTTTTAGTAATTTTTTAGCTTGGAAAAAATGCAAGGGTTTGGGCTTAACTAAACATACTGGCAAGAGTCCCTAACCTGCATTTTTGCTGCACAGTGACCACAAAAAAGTGGTCAGGTTAGACACTGGAAAATCAAGAGATCTTGGGGCCTGAACTTCATGTGCCCCAATAATAGGTAAGAAACTTTAAGAAAAAAGTCTTAGTTTTGAGCTGTAAATCAACATCTAATTGTAAAATAATACCTATCCAGCAATATCTGTGGAAGTAATATTGGACATGCCTGTGATGGCCTGCCCTCTTTCCTCCTCTGCTAGGTGAAGCTCTGTAGGTGCAAAGTATGGTGCTGGTGTGGAGAGGAGTGGAAGCTGTTGTGGGAGACTTCCTAAAAAGTCCAAGTGAATCTAGAAAGATGAGCCTGTTCAATTGTTTTGCACATGCTGCTGAAAGATGGCAAAGGACCTTAGGGAACTGAAGCAGTAGGGGGAGGGAGCAGAAGAGGGTATCCAAGAGGATGATGTCCCATGTACAACCCAGCTTCTTGACAAATTAGCTCTTCTTCTGTTGAAGGTGATTCCTCTGTTTTCTGCTGTCCTTTTCATTGGGAATTGCTTGTATCTTTCAATTTTGAAATTTTATTCTCAGCATGCCTCATATACAGGAAATTTTGGAATATTCCTAGTAGGAATATCTTCCTGGTTTAATCTAGGAATTAAACTAGGAAAATGGGCATCCACACTGCTCATTTCTTGACTTAAGTCAAGAAATGACTTGAGTAATTGAGTGCTTTTTTATGTAAGCATTCCCTTTTACACTGGGAATTTTGTATAATGGTAGGGAACATATACTATTTATTTTAATAAAATAGGTTTTAAAGTAGTCATATACCCTTAAGAACACTGAAAATAAGGCTTTTAATCAAGAGTGCTTTGGTTTTTTTTTCTTAAATCAGGATTCTTTCAGTCATGCTAGCAGGGGCAGTTAAGCAATCTCTAAAAATGATTTGGTTGTGCTTGATAGTATCAGAAGCAGGGAAGAGAAAAGCCAGGCTGGGTTGAGAGCAAGCAAGCATTAGATGCAGAAGGTGCAACAGCCTGTGTGGTGACTGACACGGATCCAATATTTATTCACACTGTGCTGCTGTAGGGGAGATGTGCCAGGTGCCTTGGGTGGCTCACAATGTACAGCCATGCAGTCTCCAGGGATAAAACTTCCTGTAACTGTCCTGGACTTCTGCAAACTCCTTGTACAAGACATTCCAGCATAATTGTGAAATGGTTGTTTAATCTGTCATTCTGAATTCTCAGTACCTGTCTCTTAAAATCTAAATTAATAAGAATACTTAAGAAGAGAATAGCCTCTGCTGGACTTTCCCCTGCACTGTGAAAGAAGCCTTATTTGCCTTTAATTGAAAAACAGGGGTCTATTGGTACTTGTCAGATGTTGGAGTCCTCTTCTGATTGTTTTTGATTTACACTTGCTGCTTTTACATAGCTACAAATGTAATATTCAAATGGAAAGTTGAGACTAAATCAAAAGCATGCACATGCACCTTCTGGGGAGACTTAAGTTGGGAGAATGGGTTCCTCAAACTTAGAGTAGCAGGGGATTTCTTCAGGTTTCAGGGATGGACATGTTCTTGTGTGTGAAAAAACTTCGCACTTCCCAAGTCTTCTGCTACCTCTTGTTGACCTTCCCTTGATGCTAGATACCATGGGAAGTTTGGAGTGTCTGACTGCTCCGAGACTGATGTGATGGAATGTATTATTAAGTAACTTTTTTCTACCTTTCTATTCGTTCTAGAGCATTGCAAGTGAAATGGCCTGGTTAACCTTTTCACCTTCATGAACATTAGAATAAAAGGTGTATTTTAAAATAGTCTTGTATGGCTGTTATGTTTTTTTTTTAATTAGTAGTATTGCATTTTATTGTTTAACACTGTAAGCCTTCCACTGTTCCTGAGGATTAATCTGTGACCTCCCTGTAAGAGATGAGCAATTCAGAAGCTAGGTAATATATACTCAAGACATTTCAACCCAAATGGATTGGGTTGATTGCAAGGTGAAGGGTAATAATATTTCATACAGGAAAACATCAGTAGATGGGGAGTTGCAGTGTTTGAGTATGTTAATGTTTTCCAGGCTCTCTGCTACCTCTTGGTGACCTTGTTTTGATGTGTGAGGTCTGAAGTTGCATTTACCACAGTAATTGATTGCTTGCTAGTAGCCAGAGTGATTAATGTCAGATTCATCCGTGTATGTTGGAGAAAGGGACACGGGGAAGTGACTTGTAATGGTGCTGTGTGTGATTGATGTGCTCTGTGGCATCCTTGGCAGTGCTTGTTCTTGCAGGTGCTGGCACCTCGCTTGCCCTTTGCTTCAGTCAAGCATCTGCTGCTGGATTTGCTTCCATGATCTCCAGTTAGTGTTTTGTGTTTCCAGTGCTGAGTTTATGGGATAAATAGTAGACTGAAAATGTTTGCTTCCGTTATTGAATGGCTATTCCAGACATTATAATAGCAGTCCAGTCTCTGTACACAAAATCCCATGTGTCTTCATGAAAGGTTATGGAGTTAATAGTTAGTACTAAGCCTGAAAATAAAGCAGAAATTCTGTTATCTGTAACATTTGATAAGAGACAATAGAATTAAGATTCTTAAACAGAATAGGACAGAGAGTTGCCAATTTTTACTATATTTTTATGCAAATTTCTTGCGGTTAGCAAGATAATCTGATTGGAATGATGATGAATGTATCAGATAAACACTGAGAAAAAGGGAAGGGAATAAATGAAGTGCAAACTTGATCAATATACAGTTCAACATAAATATCTTTAGCTGTTCAAAAATTAGAAATTTAGCTAAAATAATGAGATTCCTAAAGATGTATAAAACCAGCCTTCTGATGTGGGGCTTTTAGAATGTACATTTTAAAACAATTTTCTTATAATGCATAGGATTATGAGTCATTCATCTATTCTATAAAAAGAGAGAGAACACAAGCAGAAGGAAATGGGACATGCATTTTTAAAGACTGCTTCTGCCTTCCTTTTTGTTTATATGTCAGCTGGATTTTCATGTAACAATGATTCTTGTAGCTGTGGTCTTAAAGCAGATGCTAAATATTGCAAGAATTGTGATGAACTATGGCAGCTGAGTTTTGTATTTAGATTTTAAAATAGTATGCATATAAAAAAAGGGAAATAATTTTTGGATTACATGTGGTATGTAGGGAATGGGGAAGTAGAAGTAGCTGAATGTTTAGAGGGAACTCAGAATGCACTTCTGTTGATAGTTACATGGGAGATGCTCTTCAGTTTCAGATTGGATTTGCTCATTGTGCTTTCAGTGCTAGACTGTTTCTTGTATTGTTTTGGCAGCATGTACTGACACTTGCTGGAGCGTGTCAGCATTTTGGCACAGGGCTGCTGAGGAAAAGACTTTGTGTAGCTGGATCATTTCAAAGCTTCAGTGTATAAGCACTCATTACACTTGATATGAAATGGGTTACGTGACTGGGGCACTGTTCCAGTTCTTGTGTTACTAGAGTGCATTGAGTGTACATACCTAATTTTGGTGTAAATGTTCAGGGTTGTACTCTGTTTTTCTGTATTAACTGTAAAGTCAGCAGTTTTGTGTCAGTGAACTTTTCAGAGAACGAAGAACTCTGCCAGGATTCAGACCAGCAAGCAGGGATTTCTTGTTTTTTGTTCTTAAGAACTTTGTGCAAAAGCACATGTACTCCAGTTAACCTCTAGTGTTTCAGCTTGTAACAAAATGTACTTAATTGACTTTAACATTTTGTTGTTTAGGTATCAGCAGAGTAGGTGCTTTGTCATGACTGTTGTAAAAATTTTGCTTTTGATCACATTTTGACTGTTTTATTGGGAAAAAAATATGCACTGAGAAAACATTACATCTCTCAAGCACTCTTTAAAATTCTTGCCGCTATTTTAAACCAAAACCAGTTCTTCTAAGTTATGTGGTCACTTGTGTAGTTTACGAGTCCAGTTCTATTGTAAAGATTTCAAGAATAACATGAAAGTATTCTTCATTAATTTGTCTTAGGGGATAGGAGTCAATTACATGGTTTTTGCAGAATGAAAAAGAAAGACATGGAAAATGTCCATTATATCTTCTATAATTTAACAGCACATAAACCTCAGTTGTTTTTTTTTTTTTAACTCATAGCTTCTGTGAGGAAAATTGCTTGAATGATTTTGTAAAAACTGTTTCCTGTAATTAGGATCAAGGTTTTTGGGGGTAATGGTGTACATATTGTGGATTTGCTTATTTTTAAAGGAATTTGATTCTTGTTTCCTGTTTATGATTTTTTAAATGGCATTCTGCATTCAGTGATAAATTATTACTCAAAATTTATGTGGCAGCCCAGTAGTGGAGATAATCTGGTATCTCATTACAATTTTGTAGAGTAAGCACATTTTAATAAAAACCTAAGATTTAATTATTTTTTAGCTTGAAAAGTAAACCCTGTGTGCATTCTCATTAACATGTAAAAAATATTATTCCAGCTGCGTTGGGGTAGAGGAGCACCATGCTGTTGACATTGATCTATACCATTGTCCCAACTGTGCAATTCTCCATGGACCTTCTCTAAGTAAGTATGGGTTATTCAAATTTCATCTTACGCCTTCAGATTGTTTTCTTCCCATATACAACTGCAAAGGACTGTTCAGAAGAATATTCAAGATGAGTTTGATTATTTGGAAGGCACTGGTTCTACATGACTAACTCTGAGCTGATTAAAAACCTGCAAAACAAACAAACCATCTTGAAATGTTCCCTGATGTGGAGATGCAGATAGAATAAAATATAAGGCACAGCTATAGATTGGAGAAATCAAAGTGCACAGGGTAAGTAGAAAACAATCTGGACTTGGCAGAAAGGGAGAAAAGGAAAATTAGAGAATCATCATTAAGGAAAAAAAAAAGTAAAATACAAAAGATGGTTTCAAAGTTCCTCTATTTTAATTATCCAAGTTCTGATAAATACCTTGGAAGGCAACTTTGAAAAAATGTACAAGTTAGGTGTCTGTTCTTTCTAGATGGTTGTAGGTTATATGCTACAATAGTCAAACACAACTTTTCAACAGTGACAGCAGAATATGAACATGCTGTGAGTGGTGTTTGTGCTTTTTTGTTGTTGTTTTTGATGTTATTGTTTCCCCTCATTTATGTCCTTAAAAGTTACACGGTTCCAAATCTCAGGTTTTTAATTTATAAATAAGGTTCCACCAGGGTCAAAATAAGTTGTCAGAAGAATCTGAAACAGAGTAACAAGAGACATCTCTTGGGTTCTACTTTCAGTAGATAAATTTGCTGTAGAGATCTGCAATGGAAAAATTGAACAGATTTTCTTTTGCTAACTACTGAAAGGATACTGCTTTATCCAACTCCCCTAGATTTTCCTCCATGTCTCCCCTTCTCAAATGCAAACAGGGTCATAAAAAATATTTTAAAAAAAATCACTTTTTCAACCATGAATTAAATTTCTACATTCAGACCTGAAAAGTATTTATAAGCAATGTGTCTTCCCCCTCCAAGCACTGAGACATATGTGTTTCCTAATGTGGGTTTGCTTGTGGTTTTTTTTGTTTGTTGTGGTTTTGTTTTGGCTTTTTATTTTGTTGTTGTTGTTCAATTGTTTATTGGGGGTTTTTTAGTTGTTTTTTGGTTTTGTTTGATTGTCCCCTTGAAGACACCACATAATGTTTTATAGTTTATGCTGACTTAAATAATATTTCCAAATCTGAATTTACTTTACATTTAGAAATAAGTTTAAAACCATGCTCAGTGATAGTCTTGTGGAGTATGAGCAGAGTGATTAAGCATCAATAGCTGGTATAATTAATACATGTTGCATATGGTCTGTCACCTAAAAGGTAAGATAAATGCTGGTTCATGTGCTTGTAGTTTTTAGTACTCCAGTGATCATCTTCTGTTCAAAATCTGCATGTTCATCTTATAAATCAGAATACAAACAACAGCCATTTTTTTCCTTAACTTCTGTCCCTTTTTTTTTTTTTTTTTGTGGAATCAAGGGACTAGGAAGAGGAGTAGACAAGAGATAATATCAGACTTTTCAAAATAATAAACCAGTAAATTTGGAACTTCTTTTATTTTCTTTATTAGTGAGAACTAGTCTGCTTCACCCTGATGCCTGTAAATAACCTTTCCTGTAATGTAAGTGCTATCTCACCTGCAGCAATTAGACAGTGAGATAAGAGGGATTTTTGTTTTGGAAGTCTTTTCAAAAAGACAAGAATCTGTGGTAAAAATTATCCTTGTTATTTCATATTGCCCCAAGTGTGTAGATAATCTAGATTTAGTAGAAGCTTCAGACATGTCAGTTACCAACCCAGAGAGAGGTGATATAATTAAATATGTCTTCACATTGAATTTCATTAATTGTTCTCAGCTGTCAGAATCAAATCTATGATAGTTTGTGGTTTGGGCCCTACTTCTTTCAGCTTTTAAAGAGACTGATAATGTCTCATGACTTCAGGTAATGCAGAAATGTTCCAGAGTACTTCAGTCATATGAAATTATGTATGTAAGTAAAAGAAGGCATTTTAATTTTCAGCTTCATATTCTAAAATCCCTTTGCCAAAGAGTTTTAAGAGACAAAAATTCAGCTGTTGAAGAGGGCAAGTATATCTGTGGTTTTAACAGAATATGTAATCATATGAGGTAGTGCAAAAAATTTATTTAAAATCTACAAGAAACACATACTTTACAGTACAAATAGGTGGCTACTTTCAGTATGCTGCAAAATTAATTGTGTAAAAGTTCCAGTAATGAAAAGAAGGCTAATGCATAGTTAGATGGAAAGATGAAATTAACAGGACATCACTTTCTTTGTCTGGTTTTGCCTTCTCAATTCTGTAACTACCCTTCAACCAGTCACTTTTTGTTTGTGTATTAATGCCTGTGCTTGGTCTGAGCTGAGAATGAGATGTTGGACCAGGCCTTAGCAGGGTGTTCTGTGATTTACTGTCTGCTTCTTAAAATCTTGCAGTCTTCCTGTGCCAACATTTCTCTTGTCTTTTTGGCCACTGGGAATCTCCAGTACCCCTTCCAGGACCTGGGGCCCCATTGTACATGTGTACACTTATTTATGGTTTCCATTTGAAGTCTAGCAGATGGTGATCTCTGTGGGAAGCAGTCCAGTAGTGGGAGAAGGCAGGGAGGAGTGTTTGCCTAAGGAGAGTTATTGGCCCATTGTTTTGAGTGTAGGAGGGATGTAATTTAAAAAAAGGAAAAGTAATCTTTCCACTTAATTTTCATGAAAACTTTGAGCACACTCTTCTTTTTCTCATCCTCCCTGCAACTGTCTTGTGTAGTTCTCAGTGTTGTCATAGCAGGTTTGACCTCAATTTTTATAAACACTAGGGTTGAACTCTGGTTCCTTCCTTAATTTGAACATTAGGATCCATTCAGTTAAAATGTTTTTATTTTGCAGTTGTTTGTGTAATGTCTTAAGGGGTTAAAAAACTCTAGAATTAAGGGATAGGTAAGCAGAGCAAGTTTTCATTACTGTTCCCTCTTCTCAGTGTTCTCTTATGAAAGGACGATGTACATTGCCAAGTACATGCAAAAGAATGATTTTATTTTCTGATTTGTAAGTGTTGGAAATACAGACTTTAAAAAGTGTGTCTGTGCTATAAAATCTCTTAAGCAGCTGTATCGTCTTACAATTTTAATGAGCTGTTGTAACAGCAGTGAATTTATGGGAAACTACTCTGTTGAAAATTAGTATTAGCCACTAATTTCTTGCATTATTATTTATGACTGAGAAAATAGCTTTGAAAACTTAATAAACCTGTCTTCATTATTTATGAAGTTTTACAGTATTTGGATGGTTGGCTCATTAAGCAGCACTGGTTTTCAGGTTAGCAAAGATCCATAAATGTCAGTTTATTCTCTTAAAAGTCATCTAAAGGGTCCATGTTGTCATGTCTGTGGGAAACAGCACACCAATTGGAATTATTCCCTCTTAGGTGTAATGACTGTAAATGTCCATTATTCCTGTATAACCAACAGTTTTATCTGGAGAAGCTGCAAGTTTTTTTTTTCTTTTTTAGAAACTGGTTTCCCTTTCTGATGCATCTTCAGCTTCCTATTGCAGTGAGCTGTGTTTTCAGTATTGCTAGTGCTTTTTTACATTTTGGGTGCATCATGACTTAGTGAATTTAGGAATGAACTCTGCCATGAAGTTAAAATTTGTATTAATGCAGTGTTTTTGCTGGATGTTGTATGTCAGGCTGTTTGGCAGACAACTGTAAAACAGCATTTGTGTTGACAAATACCATTAGCTTTTTCCTCTTCTGAATTTCCTGAGCATATGCAACTAAATTTCTGTTTAATATTAGTGGTTAAATTATAGATGTGGTGTCAGTAAATCTTCTTGGGGCAGTCTTCCAGTAGCAGCTGTCTAGCTCTGGAGCAGAGTTCGGCTTTTTTAGGAAAAACAGAAATGCAGCCTTAAAATGATGGGACCCTTAGTGTGTTTCTTAGTACAGTTAATGATAAAGGTGAGAAGTTCAGCACTCTTGGAGTTTGTTTCCCAAATGGTGAGGTGGTGGTCCCTTTTGCAGAGGCACCTCTTGATGATTTAATAGGGCTTCTCAGCCTGTAGAGAGTTTGTGGATGAGAAATAGAGGTTTATTTGCAAACTCCAAAGAGCAGTTTACTAACAAACAGATGATAGAACCAAGGGCTTCCATTCAAGGCTGTAAGCTTGTGGTCTTTATAAATGGAGATGAAAAATGACTGGTTGAGGAAGCCAAATCAATGAAATAACCATTATGAAATGATTTGTTATGAAATTATGAAAATTTGAAGAGAGGCAGTTGAGTTAACCACAATATCATAAGTCACTTTGTCCTCTCCTTCACTCAAGGTCAAAAAATTCAAATGGGAGGCTACATACAGCTTACTATGTTTTATAGAATAACTTCCCAATATGTAAAGGGGGCTTGTAAGAAATAAGATGACTTTTTACTGAGGTCTTTAGTAGGTGATAGCTTTAAGCTGAAAGTTAGTAGATTTAGATTAAAGAAGATATTTTTTACTTTGAGATTGGTGAAACACTGGCACAGGTTTCCCAGAGAAGTGGTGGATGTCTGATCTTGGAAGTGTTCAAAGCCAGGTTGGATGAAGCCTTGAGCAATCTGGGATAGTGGAAGATGTCCCTGTTGATGCCAGAATGTTGTAACTAGATGAGCTTTAATGTGCTACATACACTTTTTTTACACATACTTTTTTTTCATTTGGGTGTCTCTCATTTGTCATAGGAAGATCATCACAACAAGTTTTTATGAGAATGTCTCGTGTTTCAATTTCCTTGGTCCTTTAAGTATAAGGAGCAGTTAGAAATGTAATTTTGCTACTATGGAACTATCAGTTCCATATTCCCAAAATTGTAATAGAACTTTTAATTTATCCTTTGTTTTTTATTACTATGCTGTAGCAGTGCATTAAAGCTTCAAACTGTTAAGAAGTTGTATGTTTTGGAGTGCAGTGCTATTGTTACATGTATTGTCAAGGTCACACTTGCCCAAAACAGTTTGCACACAAAACTGTAACATGAGCAGTAGAAATGGTAGTGAGTAGCAGTAATATTATCAGACTGGATATGGGTGTGCTTATGGGATATAATAGCACGGTGGGATTAAGTCTTGCAACCTTGTGTGAGTATGTAAAATGAAGTCTCTGGCTATTCAAGAGGTGTGATTCTTTCATTTATTAAAAAAAAAAAAAGTCTGAGCTTTAAGAAATTCAAGTTTGATTGTTAGTTTTGTAGCTGTCTTTTTGAATTTGTGCAGCTTTCAGGCTGCACCTGTTTACTTGTGTTGGACTGGAAATGGAGTCTTAAATTGTGTATAGTGTGCACTAAAATTCTCACATAGAAGGAGCTATAAAAGTACAGAGAGTTACAGTGTCTTGCAGATGTCATTTGTTGGAAATAGGTAGAATGTCACGTGATTACTGTGATTAACAAATCTTATTTTTTTAATGAGATTGAGGCATGTCTGTCTCACTGATGGGATGACTGTTAATCTGAGCCATCTGATTTAACTAATTCCATGTTTAATCCTTCTGAAACTTGTAGTGAAGAAGAGGAGAAACTGGCACAGACATGACTACACTGAGCCAGATGATGGCTCCAAACCAGTGCAGGCTGGAACACGGACCTTTGTTAAACAGCTGCGGGCTCGCTCTTTCCCAAGGTACAGAACCTTCCTTACATACTCTGGTGGGAAAACACTGAAATGTCATCTGAGTGTGTCTTAGAAGAAGTAACTAACATTTCTCTGCTTCACATTGGGAAGGTTGAGGACGACTTCCTCCTTTTTCAGAATTCTTCGCAGTGCATCCCTGTTTCAGATGGATACATTTGCCTTTTTGTGCAGTAGCTTCCCCTGTTCAGTTTTGCACTGGGATGGGACTGCTGCAGGGTGGTCTGAGAGGTTTTGAGTTTTGGGGTGTTTTTGGTTTGGGTTTTTTTTTTGTTTGGTTTTTTTTTTTGGTTTTGTTTGGTTTTGTTTGTTGGGTGTTTGTGCTCTTAGTGTCAGAATATTTCCTGTCTATTCCTTTAGTTCAGATGTAGTTCTCAGTTTCGTAGAACATTCATGTGAACTGGTAGAGTCCATCTATTCTTGGATGCTTTAGAAGAAAGTGGAGAAACATGATTATACTTTAATCCTGAGTTTGTTTGGCTATCTCGCTGAAACATAATGACTTAAAATTCTTTAAAGCAGCAGGTGGTTGTTGTTAGCAAAATGTACTTTAATGCCTTCTCTGAGAATTCCTTTTCCCCATCCTTTTAAGTTTCTCTCTTCAGTCATACAGAAGGACTATGAGTTTTAGTTAAATGCTTAATAAAACAATGTTTGTTTCTTTTTGATTCAGATGTAACCATTCCCATTTGTCCTTCCCCAAACTGAGACTTTTTTTATTTCAGTAGTGCTTGGAGGATGCTTTTCTGCTAATACTCCATCCTTTCTTTCCACCAGTGCGGATGAAGTAATTTTGAAAATGCATGGAAGCCAGTTAACACAAAGATATCTGGAGAAACATGGGTTTGATGTTCCCATTATGGTTCCTAAATTAGATGGTCTGGGACTCAGACTTCCTCCACCAACTTTCTCCGTTTTAGATGTGGAACGCTATGTGGGTAAGAGTCACTCTGGAGTACTTACTAAAATGATCCTGTCTGAAAATTAAAAGAAATACTTGCTAATACTGAATGATTATAAGAGCTTCCAGAGTGCTAAATATTTATTCCAAATTCAAGACTAGGAGAGAGTAAAATCAACACTATGATTTGGAGTGTTTTTTCCTTCCTCCTTTTTTTTGTGTGTCTGTTTGGTAGATGTGTGATAGGACTGCAGCCTTATGTCTCAACTTTCAAACCTGTTAATTGCAGTGCAAGCTCTATGTGGAATGCTGAAGTTTTTCTGCTACATGTAAGCCGAGGATAATGGGAGTTCAATGAATCACTCTTGGCATTAATGAATTTAATCATTGGTTAGGCTATGACAAAATTTAACCTTTTGGACTCAATATATTGGCCTTCCTGAAATTTTCCTAATTTGGCACCCTTGGCCAGGAGAGGTTTCCCAAGAACCACTTCTTTCTTATCAGATCTCACAGTCTGTAATTATGCCAGCCTGATGTAAGTGTGCAGTACAGACAGAGACTGAGCCAAGTGCAGCAGGACATTTCCTGTAACACATGGTACAGCTGAGAGCCTGAGTGTGTTCTCATGATCACCTGATGTAATGATGTGTGCTGAAAGTAGGTTTTCTGTCCATCAATATTTTACAAAGGCACCAGAATATGCAGTGTTGTCACCATTGTGATGATAAATAGTAATGCGTGTTGTGCCTTAAAGAGTAACTCTCATGATGGTATTTCTGAATCTTTTTTTCTGGATTACTGCCTCTTTGGATTCAGATAGAAACTTGACTGTCTCATCCTGACCTGCCAAGTTTTCCAGTTCAGGGAAAAATTGGAATGACACAGATTTACCTTCCTATTATTGAAATTAGAAATAAGAAAACGGAATAAGTGCTATTTCAGCTTGAATTTATCAAGATGCTGCAAACATACAGTTTTAAAGTGAATATGTTTATAATGGCATGTTTCCAGCATTCCAAAACTGTCAAATTTGGCCATTGTGTAACTTAAAAGGACATAAACCAATTGCTCTTGTAGTGGTGGTGTTAGTCCTTTCTCTTGGCTTGTCTAGTTATTTATAAATGTATCACTTCAGAGCACATGATGTGCCCTTCTCTATTGTCATCAGAAACGAAACACACCTGTGATAATTATTCAGTGAAAGTACTGCATGCATGCAAGTTCTGCATGTGTGTAAGGAACGTGGGGGTTTGGTGATGCTTCATAGGAAAAGTGAGGAAGAGATCTGCCTTGTTAACTTTCTTTGTGCTACTCTTTGCAATTGCAGCCAGAAACCCTTTTTTTTTTAAACAGATGCAGCCATTCTATACTACTCCTTCTTTTTGGTTAACCACAGGAAAGAGGATTTATTTTTAGAGTGTTTTCAGTTCTGTCCTTGGCTGATTATAGTAATTAAAATTAAACCTAATAAAAAGTTGGTTTATACTGACCTGTCTCTCTTCCAAGAGAATAATGATAGTAGTAGAGTTTTTCTGCAGAAATGTTTTGATGAAGACTGGAAAAAAGCTAATGTTCTCTTAAATTCCTGAAATGTCTTTTATCTGTGATAGCCTTAAGAAGGTCATCCTGTCTTTCACAGGTGGTGACAAAGTGATAGATGTCATAGATGTAGCAAGACAAGCAGACAGTAAAATGAAGCTCCATAATTACATTAAATACTTCACAAATCCTGACCGACCCAAAGTATTGAATGTGATCAGCCTGGAATTCTCGGACACAAAGTGAGTATTGACTTCAATTCCTTGAATGTAGGAAGTGGTTTTCACTAAGCTGAACAATATGTGTAGGAATATAATGCCTGTAGTGGGAAAGACAGGAGGAGGTGTATTTTATGTAGACAGCCTCTGTCATGTAATGTGGATATAAAACACATTTATTAGTTCATAAGTAATGTCTTTGTAGGAAGCTGTCATTTAAAAAGAGGTGTGCTTACTCCTGCTTACATTAACAGTTCTTTTTTGTCTGTTTGTTTTTTAAAAGGATGTCTGAATTAGTGGAAGTACCAGACATTGCCAGAAAGCTTTCGTGGGTGGAAAATTATTGGCCAGATGATTCTGTCTTCCCTAAGCCTTTTGTTCAGAAGTATTGCTTAATGGGTGTCCAGGACAGCTATACAGATTTTCATATTGATTTTGGAGGAACATCAGTTTGGTACCACGTTCTCTGGGTATGAATGCTGCTTGATTTACAGAATCACAGAATATGCTGTATTGGAAGGAACCCATGAGGATCATCAAGTCCAACTGCTGGCCCTGCTCAGGGCATCCCAAGGGTCACACCATGTGCCTGAGAGCACTGTCCAAATACTTCTTGAGCTCTGTCAGGCTGGGTGCTGTGTCCACTTTGCTGGAGAGCCTGTTCCAGTGCCCAGCTACCCCCTGGATGTCTATGACTATGTGAAACAAAAGTTTTCAGTGTCCAGCCTTCTGTTGTGGCAGTATCACCTGCACGAAATCTTGGGTTTGCAATGCTAAGGGAGGAGGTTGAAAGTGAATTACTAATCTCTGGTGTTACATTTTTATGCTTTTATTTTAGCATGCTGTTGGTGACTTGTAGATTGTAATTGGTTGACTGATCACTTCAGTAGACCTCTGGGTGATATAGTGAGGTTTTAGCAGGAAAAAAATAATTGAACGAAAATCATTGGCATACTCAATTTTTTATTCTCACAAATCTGACCATGTGTACATCATAGAAGAGGCAAAGTGGTTTCATCCATTCATTTTCTCCTTTGGTAGGTGTGTGCATATCCATGAATAGTTTATAAAAACTGGATATTTTTGTATTCCCATGAAAAGTTCTGGTTGGTTTGTTTGCTTCCTCTAAATCACAAGACACCACCTGTTTAATATGCTGTATCTAAGCTCTTGGTGGATTGCATTTGTGAGACACTGCCTAAACATGCCGTAGTGGGAAGATGGAGTACTTTACATTTAGGTCAATCTGTTACTTCATTAGCAGTGACTCAGAGGTTGTAGTGTACCTCTAGGAAAACATTAATTTATTTTGTTTAACAGGGTGAGAAGATATTCTATTTGATCAAGCCCACTGATGAAAATTTGGCTCTCTATGAGTCCTGGAGTTCATCTGTCACCCAGAGTGAAGTATATTTTGGGGACAAGGTTGACAAGTGTTACAAGTGTGTTGTGAAGCAAGGACACACTTTATTTGTCCCAACAGGTAAGACTTTACTCTTGGTATTAGAACTTAGCAAGTTTAATCACTAGGAATTGTGAATATTGTAAAATAATTGCATTATCAACATTTGGTATCCTCTAAAATTATGGATGAGAGAGAATAATAAAACAATTAGAACTTTAGATTTTCAAAGCAAGTAATTAGCTTTTAAGATTGCCTGACAGTCATAACAGTTATCAGGGAATGAAAGGGTATTTGTTACTCAATTAGAAGACAACAAATTAAAGTTGATTTTGATTATCAGGGAAGTAGTTCCAGTTAATAAAGCACAGATTGTTCACTATTTGTTAAGTATTCAGACTAAATTCTTACCCGAATTTTGTAATACAGTTTTATTTTTACACATTTCAGTATTGCAAGGCCTACTAAGCCTAATTATTACAAAAACATCACATAAACTTCTTATGTTGTAGGCTAGGGTATTAAGAATACAAGTTGGGTGGGTTTTTTGGTTTGCTTTTGTTGTGAGAAATGTCAAAACAATTCAAAACAATTCTTTAATAAAAGAATAAAAAACAGACAAATGCTTCAATCAAAACACCTCACCCTACACAAACTCCCAAATGCCATAAGCTTCCAAGTCTTTAATACATCAAACAATATTTTGCCAATAAAGTGACTGCCAGGTTTTGGTATTTTTCTTATCCAACCTGTCCCTATACATGCTTTTTAGTATTTTATTATTGAAAATTTGTACTGGGTGCTGTCTTCTCTTTTTTGAGTGGAAAGAAAGCTTTAAATACATGGAGCAAGAAAGTGGTTTACAATTCTAGTTCTGGAAGAAGCCTTGAAGATGATGATCAGTACATTATTCCATCCTGTGCTTTCTAGACAACTTCATTTTTCTCTTAGCTCAGTTCTGTACCTGTGAGGTTCAGTGTTTACTGTTCTAGTTCACAGCTTGTGCAGAATAAGTACTACCTGATGAGGCCCTGTGTACTCTCGACATTCCTGAACAGCCAGAGCTTTAAAAAAATGTATTTCCAGCAAGAAATAGCATTAATTGTCCATGTATGTAAGTTCATAGATCTATGAACAGAGAAAGCAGAATTACAGAATGACAAACTTTATTGTGACTGACAGAAAATAGCTTTCTAAGTAATCAGTTGAATCTGAGCTATCACTGTAATATGGCCATGAAGAAAAGTATCATCAGATGATAATTTCTCATGTCCACATGTATTTCAATGTGTGTACACATAAAAAGGTACTTTCAAATGCACATGGATGGATATGTATACACACATACTTATTCATGTACATATGATGGAGTACAGCAAAAGAACCTGTAAATTAAACTAGGTTTCAAGACAGGTGTTTAAAAAAGGGGAAATTCTGTAAGACTGAGGAAAGACTTTGACAAAAAAATCCCCAGATCTCTGGTGCAAATCACTTGCTGTTTCTACTTGCACTGGTTCTAGTGGATGTCATAATTATTTTATAATCTTGGAAATATGTTCAGAGTAGTCTTCTGATCTTAAATTAATCTTGCATGTAGGTGAATAGCATCTACTGGGAGGCTCTTTAAAGTTATTTAAATATTATTCAAGGTATTCTGTGTGGTCTACACCAGATTTTCATTCCTTGTTATGTAGACCTGGATCAAAAGTGCAGCATAAAAATAACAACCAGGATTGAATAAAAAATTAAAATCTTAGGTCGATGCAGGTATGCTGTGAAACTGCTCATTATTAGCTGAATTAGGGCATAGATTTAATGCTACTTTGTAATAGTAGTTGTTTGTGATTTGGTCTGATCTTTCCTCAAATTGGGAAGCTTTGTGTGTTTGTCCATCTTGCCTACACTCAGTGAAAGCAGTCTGCAAATGTCTGGCCAACTCATCTTGTGTCAAACATCTGTAGGCATGCAAAATCAGATCTTAACAGCAAAAGTCTCCTTGTAGTTTACTTACACTAAAGCTCCACAGTATAAATTTCACAGATAACTATTTTTAATCAGGCAGCTCATGTAATGTGTTCTTTTGTGTGCTTAGTTGAAATTATCCCCTAGTAATTAGCTAGATCGATAGCCTAATGTTGGCCATGCTTTACCATGTTGAATAGTGGATTTCTTAAGGACAATATTTCAATTATGTGACAAACTTTATAGCGTGTCTAGACTGGGTTTTAAACTGATCATAATTTCACTTGACTTAGAATGGCTGTATTTAGAATAATTTATGGGACCACTTCTGAATTCCTATTTGAGAAACTTCAGTATTGCTAAATGATGTTATTTTGTGCAAACAACCCAGTTACTGTAAGCAACATGTAAATACTGAAAGATATATAATTTTATTTTTATGACTTGATCTTTTGTTCAGTATATTTTTCCATTCCTGTGTTGCTTATATTTGTGGATTGGAGTGAAAACTTTTGGAATTTTTACTTGACAAGTTGGCTTTGCATCCTTACCGCCCCCTCCTAGTGATAAATGTTTTAAGCTTAATTATTTTAGAAAACAACAGTTCCATTAGATTTCTGAAAAACTGTAGTTTACATGTTGTTAAAATTACTCGTTCCTAGCACAGAATACAAATCTGTTTGCTTTTTTTCTTTCAGGAACAGCATTTTTACTTATATGTGTATTTAAGAACAGTCCTAGAATAATTCATACGTATGTATTCAGTTTCACCATCTGTCATTTCAGGCTGGATTCACGCTGTGCTCACATCTCAGGATTGTATGGCTTTTGGAGGAAACTTTTTGCACAACCTCAACATTGGCATGCAGCTCAGGTTAGTCTCAGCTCTTCCTGTACTTGTTCTCCAGTAAGTAGGATATTCTTTTCATAGAGATTTTTCTTCATGCGCCAGGATGAAATTGGTACAGGCTCTCTAACAGACAATAGTGGCATTTTCAGTTAGAATGTATCAAGCACATTCTCTTGTTTTACTTCTGCAAAGTTTGTTTCAAAAGCAAAATGAAGGCTGTGCAAGAATTTAAGTGACTAAAAGGAGGAAAAAAAAAAGGAAAAAATTCTACTTTGGAGATTAGTATAAGTGAGTAAAACAAAACTAAGCAAGCCCAGGTGTGCGACACTGAGTTGAAATGAGCATCCTCAAGTCAGCATTGCTCTAAGGGCAGCTGTATTTAGTTTTTGTCCAAGATGTAGAGCTGTCTTCTAAACATATTGTTTTTATTTATTACAGTGGAATCCCGATAAAATTCCATCTGTTAAAAGATCACACATTGGGTTTGTATCCTAGTTTTATGAAGTCCAACTTTATTCTTAGAAGTGCCGCAGTCAAACTTGATAAGGTCAGAGCCTGAATGAGACCAGAGTTCAATCTTGTCTGTGGTCTTGTTGGGGTTTAACTATGTGGTACTTGACTTCTTTTATTTATCATGGCCATGGTTATTTTATTTCATTTTATTTTGGACATTGTGTCAATTTGAATGATTACATAGTTGAATAATGAATTTGATAATTAAAACATTCATGTTTTGTAATATTTGCATTTATTCAGGTGTTATGAAATGGAGAAGAGGCTAAAAACCCCAGATCTTTTCAAATTTCCTTTCTTTGAAGCCATCTGTTGGTTTGTGGCCAAAAACTTACTGGAAACATTGAAAGGTAATGCATGTTTTATTTTAACAGATGCACATATACCTGCTTTTATAATTCTTTTTCTCTTAAGTGATAATTGACCATGGCATCAGTTTTTTCTCCCAGGCTTCTTTCATATAATTTAAGATCTTTGAATATCTTTTGATAGCCTTTACTTTAAGCAAATAGTTCTATGAAATGATCCCCCTAACTTATATCTGTGAGTTTCTTCTTGGTGGTTTCACAGCCAAACATAGAAGTCTTCTTGCACTTCTACAATTTTCTTTGACCTTTCCAGTCACAGCGCCTGCTGTCCTCTGGAAAGATATACCAATTCCTATGGGCTGTGTTAAATCACTTGTATGAGTGTTTATCCAAGAGGTGTCTCAACAGCCTCCAGTTTTTAACAGTTGCTGTTCTTCTCCAAACTTCCTCACCCATTCCTTAATTGCTGTAATTGTACCCATGTGTTTGAGAGAGTGCCTATCTCATTTCACCTTTTTTTCCTCAAGTATCTTGTCCTGTGCCTGCTCTGTTTAATCTTAATAATACAGTGTATTTCAAAGGACAGAAATCAACCTTCAGAAGAGGCCACTGAATTCAATTTCTGTTTTGGAATAGATCAGAATACCACATAACTTTTTTCTCATGGGAAAACAGTACAAGTTATTGAAAATTATCTCTTCTCCTTTCAGCAATTTAAAGCATTGAACAACCCTGTTGTGGGTTGATTCCTAAATGAGCATTCAAAGTCTCACAGTGACCCCAGAGCAGCTCAGAAATTTTACCAAACAGAACAAACTTGCAGAAAACATTTCCTTCCAAAAAGAGTATTTTTATCTTGAAAGCTTGCTGTGGTTTCTCTCATTCATGCATATTTAATGTTTACAAACGCGTCAGAAGCCATAGGAACAGTGTTCCTGCTGGAAAAGCACACATATGTTTCTGTAAGATCTAGCTAACTATAACCTGTGTCTGTTCACCCCACTCTTCCCTCTCCCCTTTTTATCCCATGACTCCTTGAGTCCATAGGCTGAGCCTCTTGTGTCTTAGGGAAGGGCTGTGAAGCTTATTCTCATGTTTAATCTTTGGTTCCGCAGATGTTTTGTCACTGAACAATGCTATGACTTATAAGCATCACAAAAAACAAAACCTGATGTTTCCATGGCTAGGATGAAGTTTATATTGGATTTTGGCATCAAGACTCATATGAATTAGGTGTTTGCTAGTCAGAATCCATTGTTTTCTGGATAAAGGATGATGCCACTTCAGTTTTGTGGGGTAGTGGTGATGTCCAGCTGTTAGCAGTACTTTTTATGAAATTCAGGTCAGTGAGCAAAATCAGCACAAGATGTCTTTCTGCTTCATTTTATGGAATGGTAACAGGGTCACAAATATTTTGAATTTGACTTTTTGTTGGCAGAATGTGTTTCATGATAAGTATTACTGCATTCACCTAAATATTTTTCTTAATTCTTGGGGTTTCAAATTAGGCAATGTGTGCTGTTGTTCATATATGCTGTATTCATTAACTTGAATTACTTTTAGTTCATGCAGTTGTTTCTATTGCATGTAAATGATTCTGCCTGTGGTACTCCATTGTACTCTTAAAATTATATCAACTGAGTCAGCTAATGGGCAGGAAGATTTCTGCTGCCAGTACCTCTCATACCCTTTAACAAGTAGGAGGCCTTTGAGAGAAGAACAGCTGTTTACTCACAGAACCTTCCTTTTTCTGCCAGCTTCCTAATACATAAGCCATAAGAATGGTGTTTTATTAGTGTGTTCTTATAAGGGGATAAAATGAGCCAAATGGTTCTAGTGTTGATCCATTTGCTATTGACAAGTGGAAATATTTGTCAGGAACATGAGGAGAGGTTTCAATCTACTTTTGGCTGTTTATGGAGGATTTGTCTTTTCCCTTCTTTTTTTTACCCCTATGAAGCAAAAGAGAGAATGAAAAAGAATTGCAGTCAGTTGGGAACACCAACTTCCCTAAGAAGAGAAGGTTCTGAAGCAGAGTGGTTTCCACCCCCTGTCCCTTTGATTTTGGGAGTAAAAATAATGTAAGCCATGTAAGGGAGAACTGTGATAATTGGAAGGGTGACAAAAAATGTTTGGGAAGTGGAAGTATGCTAGTGTGAGCCATTTGCATATGTATGGAGATAAGCAATGCAAATTCTAATTTAGAGATACATCCCACATCCTGCTGGTTCCCTTTGACTAAAATATTTCTTAATGAAATAAAAGTGATTTCTTTCTTGAAATATGTTATTTTTTTTCTGTTTCTTAGATCTGGTTTCTTTTTCCCTAAATGCCCTTTAGGATGTCTAACCCTAATTCATACAAGAATAAGTTTAAAAAAAGAAGATTTTATGTAGAATCACTCTTGGGTTGGATTTGTTTTTTTCATGGTCATTCTTGTTACAGTATGCACATAAATGCAGCATGCCATGTTTCATTTGCTTGCACAATTTTTCCTTTACTATGCTGTTGTACAATGGCAACTTTATTGGCTGAAGGATAGGTATCATTCTATTTTCTGTCTTGATGTGTTTCTAAATTGGTTTCTGTATTCTTTTTAGAACTGAGGGAAGATGGTTTCCAGCCTCCAAGCTATTTAGTGCAAGGAGTGAAGGCTTTACTTACTGCTTTAAAATTATGGATGAAAAAAGAAGTACGTATAAGTGATTTTGTTTGCTGTTTTTGTGAGCTCTGTTTTGATTTAAAACTAAGTGAAGATCTATGCCCTTTTAAAGTTTAAGATTATTTTTATCTGTTAATGAGTACTGAAATAGTCTATTGAAAGTATATACTGCTGATTTGGGGAGGAATCATAATGACAATTTTATATTCCATGATTAGTCACTGAACAACGCTATGACCTATAAACTTCATAAAAAATAAAAACTGATGTTTCCATGGCTAGGGTGAAGTTTATATTGGATTTTGGCATCAAGACTGATCAAGATTTGCATTCCAATAATCATGATTCCATGATTATTCCAAGTCTATTAGGCCATTTAATAAGCTCAAGTATTACAGCTGACTGAGGTAGAATCTTGCATTACCTTAGGAAAGGACAAGAATACCAGAGGCGATAAGGTGGGGAATTTTCTGAGAAATGTGTTTATACAGTCAATTAAGCCTCGTCTGAGGCAGTGGAGGGATGGAATGCCATGGTATTTTTCATTTTCCATTTATCTCAGTGGTGTGGAAAGCACATTTCAGCTACACCTTATGAAGAGTCAGTTTAGATTCAGATTGAGGACTACTAACTTCAGTTGAATACTCTCCTTGCTCAACATTGATTGACTCTTGTAAAATCATAAGTATGCCATCGGTGCTGGCTTTGCTGGTGCTCTTTTCTCCAGGAAGGCTTGTTTTGGCACAGAGCTGGATCTGGCCTAACTCCATGTGTTTTTTTCATGTGCCTGCGCTAATAAACCCTCTTGGAATGAGTGCTCCTGGAAAGTGCTGTTCACTGACAGGCAGTTTGGTTCTGACTGAGGGTATTAGTTCTAGTTTGTTGTTGCTTGTGATATGGCCTTGTTGCAAGCCAGACTTGAACTGGCTCTTTGAGATCTCTCTGCTCTTTTTGCCCTCAAATTCTATTTGTAAGAGAACTTAGCATGCAACACATATGTATGATATTATGTATGGTAATTGCACTGAGCTGCATCCAACAGTCTGAGCTCCGTGGAACTGAACAGGAGGTGCAAATGCAGAGGTGGTTTTTATGTGTGGAATGTGCTGGGGTCCAGCCTGTGTAGCATTACTGATCCCAGATGAAAATCTGCTGGACCTCTGAGCTGGTTCTCCAGTGTCTCTTGGTCTCTGCTGTTCTGGTTGAAGGCTTTTAGCAAGCAATGTCGCAGTGTTTATGGGATGTTGGGCCTAAGCTCTTGAACCACATGTGAATCCAAGCCATCTTTGCATCTGTGGCGTGGATAATAAGCAAGCCAAGCGATCAGGCTATTGAACTGAGATCAAACACAGCCTATATAAATCCTTATGTTGATTTGAAATTGGATTAGCATTCCTTTTTTCTAGATTGCTATAGTGTAGTTTTGTTGCATTTGTGTACTGCCTAGTAGGTCATTGAGTATTTTGATTCATGTGGAATGTGGTACATTGTCTCCTTCTCTGTGGAAGAAAAATCAATTGCGCTTGCTGCATTCTGAATGCTTATTAATGAGACCTTTGAGTATTCCTAAACCACTGGATGAACAGACACACCCATTGTGAGGGAAGTGCAGAGCATCAGTGATTCAGCCTCAGTGTTGTCTGCTGTCCACCAGCTATCATGTTTCATACCTTACACCCATCTTCTCTGGCTGCTGCTTCATCCTTGAGCCAGTCCTGCTCTGCAGCAGACCACGTGTAGAGTTGTGGGCAGGAGGAGCTTTGTGCATTGCAGTTTGAGTTGCTCATGCTGAGGATTTCAGACAGTTCCTGAAAAATGGCAAATACATGCTCCTCAAATGAGAACCCCTCTCATGAGCTTTCACATTTGTGTCATGGAGTATGTCTTTTCCACATAGGTGAATCATCTTAGAGAATTGGTTTGTGCCATTTTCTAGAGAATTTCAAACTCATCATCTTTTGAGACATGAAGTAGGAAGGATTGAATGGTCCTAAAATGACCAATAACTTGATGGAGAAATTATACAGCTTAGTGAAAGAGCTGCTGTTTTCTCCAGAGTGAATGTGTAGAGGTGTGATACATTCAAAGAATGAACAATGGTAAATAATAGCATCTGATTTAATCTTCCCTTAGAATTAGAGGCACTGAAATGAATAATCATATCATGATTATATGTTGGTGTTGAGTTTTTTTGGGATGGGGAGAAAGCATTTGTTGTAATAACTGAGAGGAAGCCAGGTTCAATGAAATGCGCATACAGTATTGAATTGCTTCTAGCAATCATTTTACTTCTGAATCTCATTTTTGAAATGTGGGTAGCTGAAAGTGTTTGAGATGTTTTTCCATTTAAGTAGTTGATTACAGGAATTCAAGGCAGTCATTCTAGCCTGTGGGTTAAGGGATGTTTTATCTGTTTAATTCTAACTAAAAGTATTCTAAATGGACATTTAAACTACATACAAAATATTTTTTGCTGGATCTAACTATAGAGTGTTTGGACTTTTGTTGTGTGTGTATATATATGAAATCTGTCTCTGATATAGTTTCAGAGGATTAAAGGGAACATAAACTCTTACAACTTCCTACATTTTTTATAAGGAATAGGGGTTTTTTCCTGAGTTGTGTTTTCCAACCTGCTAGATTTTAAAAAAAGCTAAGAAAGTAATTTTTAAGAATTGGATATCAGGAAGATGTCTAAAAATCTGCATCTTAGTTACTCATGATTATTCTTGAGATTAAATCTTTGTCAGGGTGAAATTCCCATAGTATTATTGTGTTTTTAAAGTCATGACTTGAATGAATGTCAAAATATTGCTCTATACTGACCATGATAAAGGGAAAAAAGATGATTACTGTACTGAGGATTAAAAAAAAAAAAAGTGGTTGTCAATATGGCTTTCTGTTACCTCTTCTTTGGAATCTTGGAGACACTGAGGAATATCTGCTGGCTTCTAAAGCTTGGACTGGAAGCTGCTGCATGTGTACATCAGTCCTGGCAGTTTGTGGTCATTATTACAGAAATGAATCTGGTGTTTATTTTACCTTTATTTTTTCCCTTGTAGTTTTGTTTATTTCATATTATTTCTGCTTTTATCTGGAAAAAAAAAACCCCAAAACTAAGTATCTTTTCTTCTCCCTTTGCATACAGCTTGTAACAGAACATGCCTTTGAAATTCCAGACAACATTAGGCCTGGGCATCTCATCAAAGAGCTCTCTAAAGTGATTCGTTCTGTAGAGGTAAGAACAGAGGCAGCCCTATGTAAGTCATCAGAAAATAAATCTTTGAGTCAGGCAGCTCCATCAAAGTTATGCTTCTGGGTGACCATATTCACCTTTTATTTATTTACCATTCATTTAATAATGGAACATCAAGAAGGAAACTGTTTGGAATACTAAGCTATGGGTATTTCAGATAAAGAAAATGGATAGTATTATTATTATTGTTATTATACTTGTGTATTTTTGTTGACTTTTAGATTTTAATGGTGAAACTATTTGCAGTTTAGCATAGTTTAGCATTTCTAAAATGTAGTTACTTATAACTACTTAAAAAATTATTTTTAATGTGTTGTTAAAGACTTTAATTTGATATTCTGTGCATATTCCATTCTCCTATCTACTTGTTAGTTCTGGTCCAGTTGTCACCTCTTTTGCTCACTCCTGTGTGTAATACTCAGTGGGGGAGAGTTTTCCCTTTTTTTTTTTTTCCTGTTTGTTTTTGTTGTTGTTGCTTTCCCATACCAGCGTTTTGCTCCTTTATTCTTTAGTGGTTATTGATTCTTGAAAAACTGTTGTATTTCCATGTGAAGAGAATGGGTCTGAGGGAATGAGATCTGTTGTGTACAATACATGTCTACCCTGTGCTGCCTTCCTGAATAAAATCATGTGTTTTGGTGGCACTACTCTTCTGGAATAGCATAAAAGCTTTAAATGAAAAAAAGGTGCAGTAGAACTAAACTTTGTACATCAAATCCGAGTGAAACATGTAGTTATTTCTCTAAAATGTTTAACCATTTTCCTTACATAATTTACATTTAATTAGATGAATAAGAAGTAGTACTTAAATATGTGGATTTATTCCTGTGAGACTATTCTGAAGAGTGCTTTTAATTACAGGAGGAAAACAGCAAATTAATTAAAACTCAGGGAATTCTTGGTGTGTCTCCAACTTCACGATCTTCACATGAAACAGCTTCCCCTCACCACTCCAGACGAAGGGTGAGGAAGCTGCGAGACCATGCTACCAAAACTCCTTCTAATCTGGACATCCTGGAACTTCACACTAGGGAGGTACTGAAAAGGCTGGAGATGTCACCATGGGAAGAGGCAAGTACTGAGTTACGTGCAAGGAAAAACAAAACCAGAGTAGCTTTCTAATCTCTGTTGAAAAGAAAATGGTTTTAAGATGCATAAGAATACAGACTAGAACTTTGTCATATGAGGTATGGATAGATTGTTTCAGAGTTTATGTCAAATGTAAATTGCTTTGAGCTAAGAAAGTTCTGCTTAAGGCAAGTTACTTTCCATTATTGATATTTTGCTGTCCTTTAAATCAGTTCTGAGACATTAATATCAGGGAGCACATACCCAATCCAGGAGTGGCTGTAGCAGTTCCAAGCCCGGCTTCTGGCTTGCCTGAGTGTATTGGTATTTCTCCAAAGGAAGCATAAAAGGAGTATTATAGGAAAGTTGTATTTGTTTCAGGTGCTTCAGGAGAGTATAGATGATTCAAGGAGGGAGAAGGTGCAGTCATCTCCTGAAGTTCTTTACATCCAAACATGCTTTGTCTGAGCTTTTTTCAGTTGGTTATCTGTGTGGTAACCATCCTAGTAGTGAATTTAATCTTTTATGGAGTGCAGAAAAAACAATTGAGTTCATAGGAAGAAATAATAAGCAAAATTGCTTTTACTTCTTTAGGATATCACAAGCTCAAAACTGAATGGGAGGTTTAACAAGCCCTTTCAGCCCTCTTCTACAGTACCTGAATGGAGAACAAAAGACAATGATCTTCGCCTTCTGCTGTCAAATGGAAGAATAATTAGGTATAAAGGATTGCTTGTGAACACTTTCCTGGTCATTATGGTCTTAGAGTATGATAATTGTTAATATATCTATTTGTAGATCTCTTAAGATCTTACCCGTAAGAGTCTGGTTAGGAATACTGAAGGAGTGTCTGTGTCTGCTGTCCCCTAGTGGAGCCACAGTTAGGAAGTGAAGAGGAAGGATTCTTAGCATGTTCCTTTGTTACAGCATTTAATTCACATGCTCAGTGGGGTCTGTACTGAAGGGAATGCTTCAAAGTAGAACAAGTTGTTTTGTATCTTTTCTTAAGAGAGCTTCTCATTAATAGTACTCTGGTGTTAAATTTTGTATCTTTATGGAAATGACAGTTGTATAGGAAGTAAATGAGAATACCTACAATTCAGAATTAAGAGATGAGCATAAGAGAATATTACTGCTACATCTTGAGAGTGTGTTGTGAATAATGGAAGGAAAATGGTTGCTTCAGGTTTTTAAGAGTAAAAACTGACTTTTTTTTTTTCCCTTGTGAGAAGAGATGAGAGACGTCCATTTACAGATCGAAGTCTTTACACAGCAGACAGTGAAGATGAAGATGACAGGACAAGGTCAAAAAAGACAGCTGTGAAGGTAGAGGAGCAGCCCTCAGGAATTGAAGGAGAAGGGAATGCAGATGCCCAGAAACCACTGAACAGTAAGATTGTCTCCAATCCTATCAGTTGAGCATTTTGAGGGTCTCAATGAGGGTCTAACTACCGTTTGTAATATACTCTGTCTGACTGAGTATATAGACGATAAAGAAATAAATCAGAGCAGTAGTATTAGAAACATTTCTTAAATATTTGTCTACTGAAGAAGCTAACAGGATAGAGATGAAGAGTAAAACTCACCTTTTTATGTTAGTGCTGTCTTGAATGCTACAGAGAGGCATTTTTCACAGTGGAGATTTAATTGGTGTTCTGGGTGAGTATTTGTTACTCTAGGTCTGCTTCATAATGTGAGAATGCTGATTGGATTTTGTTTTTAAAACCAAAATATACCTCATTGTGAGCAGCTCATCATGTCATTTCAGTGTAGAGAATGAAAGATCATAATACACAGCCAATTTTAAACCTGGCAATTTCATAGTTGATCATACAATTTTGTATGTTTTACTAATTAATTGCTTTATTCCATACAAGTGAAAAGACATAATTTAACATTAGTAAAATCTTATACATTCGACCTTTGTAATCTGCAAGGTAGGAAAGAACTTAGGTTATCTGTAAAACACTTTCATTCCAGTTTCCAGTGCTTTAAACCACCCTTTACTGGGAACTAATCTTTAGTGGTCTTTTGGTAGCCTCCTGCCAAGCGTTCAGCAGCGATGATCACACAGTGTATTAGTAAAGTATTGATAATGAATGCCTGTTGCCAATGCCTGTTTTCAATAGCTCTTACCTGTATGCAGATAGAATTAGTCCTTGACATAGCTGTTCAGCTCCCTGCTTAATGAAAAGTCACATCCACTCACAGTAGAGCTTAAAAGAGCTCAGAAGGTGTCTGTTACAAAACTGAAGTCAACACTTAGAAGATGATAAGACTTCTCTGGAGACTTCCAGTTCTCTGAGTTTCCTGCACAACAGACCATACCATTTGACTCTCCTGTCAGCCTGAATAAAATATTGAATTATTTTCATTAACAAGGCACACTCTAATCCCTGTTGACTGTGCTTCCATATGTCACACAGGACAGTATTTAAAAACCCGCTCATGAGAGAAGTCTCTCTTGGGTATTCTTCAAACAGGGCAAACAGCTTGTTGGGTGAAGGTTACTGTAGTGGTTTTCCACTTCCAAAATTAAACTAAATCAAACTAAATTTTGCACTTGAATCAAAGATTAAATCATACAGAGAAATGGTAACTTTTCTTCAAAATTATTGCTCTTATTTGATACAGAATGAATATGGCAGTGAGTATCCAAATGTATTAAATGTACTTAGAACTAGAAATGAATGTTGAGATTGTTCTTCCAAAAATTGAGCACTCAGGACTAATCCTGATATTTATAATTGAATATTGAGTGTCTTCAGACTTCCCTGAGTGTGTGTTATGTGTGATTATTTTACCTTAACTGAGACTCTAGAAAGAGAGGGGAAAGCAGAAAATTGTCTGCAGAGAATTCTGGAAGAGGAACTACCTGTTCCTAGAACAGCTGCCAGCTTTGGTAGTTCTTACTGGGATTGAGGCCAAGAGGAATGTCCACAGACAGATGCATTTAAACAGATCAAGCTCTATCTAGCTTTGTGTGTCATGCCAAGATCCTGGTTTTAAATGGTGACCCAGTGTTAGCAGAGGGACAAAGATCAAGTGCTATCCTTAATTGAGCAAGATACTTGGTGTGAATGAAGGGAAAGTGGTTTGAGATCTTTCTTAATTCACAGTGTCTTAGCCTGATCTCACAGATAATGACTACTCTCATTCACCCAATTTGGGGAATATTCCTCCTTGTCTCTGGAGGCATACAGAGCAATATAGCTTCTTAGAAAAGGTAGTAGTCTAAAGAAAAGTTCTTTTGATCTCTAAAATTGTGTTTCCTGTGTTGTTCATGCTCTTGCTTATCCTAGAATCTTATTTGCCTTTTGAAATGACCCAAGGGCATGAGTTATAGTCAGAAATCCCTTGGGTTGTTTTGAGCTGCAGTAATTAAAAGCATTAATTTATTGTTATATGTTGAGAACTACTTTATAGAGCTTTATTTCCTATACAGTGGTGTTGCTCATTTAATGTGCTGGGATATTCCTCATGGTTCTTCCTAATGCTCTCTTAAGTTTAGTTTGTCTTCTCTAGCTTTTGGTCCCAACTGTTCAATTTACTCACTTTCTGATGACAAATCTCATCTCTTCTGACTCTAAAACTAATTATCACTGTGCAGAGTTTAGAAATCAATAATATCCCTTCAAATATATTTGATGCCTAATTGTGATCTTTGCCACAATCTTCAATAGGAGCAAATCTCAACTAGAATTGCAGTGTATACATAGTTACAGGTACATCCTTTATGCTTGCATAATTATAGTTAGGAAGAATTGTGTTCTTTCATGTGATTTCACATAAAACTATGCTGAAAGCAAACCAACATTTCAATTTTACTTGTCTTCATTCTAGAGTTAATTTCTGATTTGTGCAGCTTTGCTTTCAGCATTGTTTTGTATGAAACTATAAACGCTTTTAAAGGCATGCTTCTTTCTTTAGACCCTATTTTCTTGACACACAGTCATTCTTTTTTTTTACTCTATTTTGCTTTTCTCCAAAAAACTTATGCTACCTGAACTGCACATTGTCATCTTTAACAAATTTGTACTTAGTCAAAATTTTTGCCAGCAGCCTTGACCCAGGTATACATACAGCTCATTCCTGGCCTTGAGCCCTGGAATCCAAACACTTAGCAATGTGTTTCCTGCTTGTGGTTCCTTGGGACAAATGCAGTCTTTTAAGGGTACATGGTGGTGAGAACTGCTCTGACTCCAGCCTATACAAAAAGCCAGAAACTGCCCAAGTGCCATCTCTCAAGTGAGTGCCCTTTGGGAAGGAAGAAATATAAACTGTTTTTTCCTGTCTTCATCTGCTCAATTGCTTGAGGAGTCTATTGGTCAGCAGTAGAAAACTCACTGTTGTCCTAAGCAAACTTGTGAACCAGATCAGTGTGTGCATTTGCCTTTGTTTACAGACTGTTAAAAACAAAATATGTGTTTCTTAGGGTTTACTTCAAAAATAATTGTTAAATATTAACATAGTTAATGTTGTGCCTTATATTTTAATCTTTGCAGTGTTCTTTGAAAGTGTGAAATCAGAACTCAGGAATGGATCCTCAGAGTACTCTGATATTTCTGATTCAGAAGAATCTGAGCCTGATTGCACTACACAGGTACATATAAAAAAAGTCTCAGAAATTAATGAAGCAATTGAATATAATTTTGCTCACATACTTCCTATTTGTCTGGTCAAAGTTTGTGTTAAAGCAGCAATACCAAAGTATGTAGTTCTTGTTCAGATTAATATCACAAAAATCTGCTGCTTCATTCTTTATTCTAGCGATGAGAAAAAAGATAAGATATGCTATCTTGCCAAATTTCATCTTGTTTGTCATTGAGGTGGGGTTGGCCGAGGATGAGCCCTGCTCTGGAACAAGCAAAGTCAGGTCCTAGTTGCTTTATTTATTTCTTAATTTGAATTATGAGTATCTACCACACAGTTTTCTTTTAGAGCACAGTTAATAGGAAACCATCTTACAGGTGTTCAGTTTTACAAATGACCTGAAGGGATTTTGGACTGCTGGAAATAGATGGGAGTCCTTCATTTGAGGGTCTAGATTGTGGTGGTTTCTTCAGAATTAAATGAAGTATGAATGCACACATATGTGTAGATATTTACAAACACATTTTTAATACAACTTCTATAATTAAGAGATGTGTAGATGTGTCTATAAATACTTTTTTTTTTGTTTGTTTGCAAATTGGGTTTGTACTTGGTAATTTAAATTTTTATTGGTTATCAGTAAGGTGAAGTGCTTACCTGACATTTTTGTTTCATGCTTCTGGAAGGCTAATGCCTTGGTCTTTCTTTCAGTTGTTAGCCTGTTATATGACTTTACAAGAAGTCTTCATATTCCTACTTTTTCCACAGTGGTCAAGATTTTTTTTTTATACTTGCTGTCTTTCATCATTACCTAATCTAAGTGTTGGAGTAAGTGATAGGAACCTTCATGGCGTGGTTTCTTCTGGTTTCCTAAACTGCATTGCCAGCAGCTTTGGCTCAGGTTTCCTTTTCTAAGACATAGATTAAGTGGTTACTCAGAAGTGACATATTTCATCTTTGCAGGAGAATATAGGCAGTTTTGTGTGACTTTGTAAATGAGTGAATGTTTTGTATTTATGCTATACTTACTCTCTTAGTTTTTTCCATATTTTCCTGCTTTTTAATTTTAGGAAGCTGCTCATGTGAATGAAACTATTGTATAAAAATACCTCTTGGTGGTAAAATGCACTTCATTCATTCCAGTTCTGTTTTTGATGGTGGGGATAATGGTCTCAGTCTTTAAGCATTATGAATGTTCTGATCTTCTGTTTTCAAAACCTCTGTTGAGTGTCACATATATTCCTTGGCTTGAGAAAAAAAAAAGTGATGTTCTCTGTACTTGTTGAAAATAGATTAGTCTGAATTACCAAGATGGAACATATGTACTGTAGCCCTTGCTTCCTGTAAAGGCATATTGAGTCACATATGGTTGCTCCACCTTTGAGAAGCTCCTGCCCATACAAGCTGTAATCTCAGCAGGAGCTGAAAAGCTCTTTCATTCATGAAATGAGGCTGTGCCTCTGTAAGAGAGGCAACAGCTGTTGTGTCTCTCTTCCTGCTGTCCTCTGCATTTACCTGGGAGCATCTGTCATTCATCAGAGGTGTTGCTGTTGAAAGTTCTATTTTGTGAGAGCAGGAACCAGAAGCAGTTTTGTGGGGCAGAATGTGTCCTGTTATATATAATAGGCATCAATTCTGTCTGCTGCTTGGAACCATACTTCTGTAGTTTTACCCTGTACTTTGAATATTGAAGATAAGAATAATTAATGCTCTCATTAAAGAGAATGCAGTGATTTGTGTATGGTGTAATATGTAAGGTGCTTTGTAAAAAATGGATTTTGGAGATGCTTTCTGTATTGTGGAACATGCACTTATCAGTATTACAAAATTTGGATGTGTAGCATCTCAGCTGCTATATTCAGATTACTGCATTCTGGATACTCTAAGTATAAAAACAGTTGGACCTTGAAGTTTTTGAATTCTTCACTTAGCATGAATTAAGGTAGTGATGCCTTGTGAAGGCTGACCTAGAACAGAGGCTAGACAGAGCTAAATGAATAAAGTAGGTATTTATTAAAAGGCATCAATAGACCTGCCTTGGGCAGCACAAGAGCCCAGCCAGGGCTACATCCAAGATGAACCCAAAAATGGTAACAAAATGGACAACCAGTCACAGGATCTCACACTTTGATAAGTTCTGGTCCATTTGCATATTGGAGTTAATTGTCCAATTATAGCTTTAGCTTATGAAGTCCCATCCTGCTTGTTTTTCTCCCTTCAGTCCACATTGTTCATGCTCTTGGGCATGGAATTTGGATCATTTGTCCTTGGTCCCAAGCTAGGAAAGGAATTATTTTGTCTCTCTACTCTGTGGAGAGAGCTTACCAACCTTAATATGAAGCTCAGAACTACACACTAAAGCAATAGAGAATCTGAAAACTATAAGAGCTACAACATAAGGCATCAGTAGAGTTCTCCACTTGGGAGGTCTGGTGACTGTTCTGTATACTGTTTCCTCTTGTTTCAGCAGAAGGATTCCTCCACAGAGGAGTCAGAAAGCTCAGGTGATGAAGAGAAGCAGGAAGTAACATCAAATTTCAAAGAGGAATCTAAGGTCACAAGAGACCTTTGTCAAAATACCCAGAAGCCATCCAGAAATGAAACTCCCAGTAAAAAGTAAGCACATTGTGGGCATTTTTTATGAACTGTTAGATCTTTTAGCATGTATTTATGGTTCTCCTTTATAGCAATGTAAAAATCAGTCCTTCAAAGAGTTCTGTTTTGAACTGCTCACTACTCCCTTGATTTTCCTAGGGAATGTCCTACCTCGACAAGTACAGAAGAAGAAGCTATTCAGGGCATGCTTTCTATGGCAGGATTGCACTATACTACATGTTTACCAGGTCATACTCAAAGCACAGACTGCACAAATAAAAGAACCTCTCTTCAGGAACACAGAAGCTACCCCAGGAGCCGGCATAAAGACAGACAGCCATCTCAGAGCCACAAAACCATGGAATGTGGTAGGTATCTGAACTGAGGAACTGCTGCTCCCTGCTTTTGGAACAATATTCAGAACTTTAAGTTACATTTTTAGATTTGTAGTTATTAGATTAGTAGCTTTTAAATAAATCAGACTGACATTTAAAAAGGCATATTTTGTGGTTTTGCTTTGTTGTTGTTTTTTTCTATGAAAAGTAAATATTACTTCTGAAAACTGGAGCAAACTTAGCTTATCATCAGAATACCCCTTCTAAATATTTCCATCTAAAAGTTGTGTGGCATACTTACAAGAATGGGAAAGTTGTGGCTAGATTGAAAGTATTAAAATTTCAACTTGTTGAACATCTCTTTAGGTAGGTCTGTGAAGGAGGAGGAAGGAGACTTGGGAACTTCAGCATGGACTAGACACCTGAATGATGCTTCAAGGATTACCCCTCAGGTAAAGCAATACTTAGAATATATGGAACACATTTTTATAGGAGAAGAGATCATGAAATTGTAAGTACAGAGGGCCTGGTGGGCTGGTCTCTAAACACTGTGTATCTGACAGATACTTCTGGTTCTGGCAACTGGGTTATTTTTGTGATGGATTTTTTCACTGTTGTTTTGGGTTTTTTTCCTTTCAAATTCTTTCTCTCATAGTGCCTAACATTAAGGTGCTCAGGGCAATATCTTGAAAAATAAAAAATACTGCATTAAAAATGTGTGAATTTATATTCTAACTGGGGAAGCACTTTGTTTATTCATTGTTATTCCCAACCAGAACATCAGAACAAGTGGAACATGTTGATAGTATGTATAGTAAAAATACTTGCTTAGGAAATTGGTACTACTAAACTGGTAGCTTTCAACAGCTAGCAGGTAGGAATATTTTTGTTTTTTGATGTCCAAATGGAATCCAGCAAGGAAGGAAAGGTTGTGTGCCTTACACTGAGACTCTGAGCTTTTCTACACTGTGAACTTTTTTAGTGTTTCTGAACTTGTCTGTATTAGAAGTACTAGAATAATAACTAGAACAACTAAAGTTGCAAAATTACAGCTGTTAAATAGCACTGTTTTTAACTGTGTTATTTGTGGTGTTTACTTTGTAAGACTATTTGACTGCATGGTGCTCCTTTGCAGTTTGTAATTCCCAATTTAGTATTTATTCTTTCATCAGCTGGATATTGAAAACAAGTTACCTGTTAAAGTAGTTAGTGATTATGGTATGGCTTGTTGTAGGGCCAGTTTAATCTAGAACCAGTTGCATTTGTTTTGCACGCTGCAAACTGAAAACAAGAAGTGGAGGAATTGAGTACCTTGGTATGTGTACTTAAACTGTAGCACTGCCCTTAGGTGCACATGGAAAAGCTTGCACAGAGACTATGTTGCATGTTATCTTTAAGAGGTATCTATTCTAAAAGAAATGATGGACTGATAAAATGGCCAGATACTGGTGGAACTAAAATACCTGTTTCAAAGACACAGTTGTATAATTGGGAAAACTGGAGTGAACCTGTAGCCAGGAGGTACTAACTGTACATCTTTTCTTCTCATTTCCATACTAGGATGCAATTAAAACTCAAAAATATATCAAGAAGGAGGGTGCATCAGAAGCCAGTCTTAAGGTTCAGGAAAACAGAAGCATAGTCCACAGCAACAGCTTGAGTTTTCAGCATGGCAAATACACACGAGACTCCAGCCTGATGCAAGCAGAATGTCAGCTGAGTGATGGCAGCCTTAGCCCTGACAGGCCCTATGGTGAAACGTCCTTGTCTGTACCACTGCACCCCACAAAGAGGCCAGCATCAAATCCACCCCCCATCAGCAACCAGGCAACAAAAGGTAATGCTCATCTCCATCCCCTTGCCAAAGCGGGCCGGGGGAGGGAAGTAAAAGACTAAATGCAGAAACTGAGTGAAGGACAGGATCAGACCTTGAGGAAAAATAACAAGTGAGCATGCTGTGGACGCTGAAATTTTGTAACAGAATATGGGGAGGCGGAATTAAGAGAGATCTAACTGGCCTGAATCAGATTAGCTTATTAAAATGAAAGTTTAGAAACTCTTAACACTTCAGAAATAGTCTGATGAGCATACTGTGTAGGTTTTAGTTTCTGGTTTATATTCTGTAATTTGCTTTAGAATAACTTGAGTAAAATTCAGGAAGCTCAGTTTAAATTCTCCCCTGCTACACCCGCAGCACTTCCTAGACTGGAAATGTTTGTAAATATTTTTTGTAAATTTGTAAATATTAAAAGTCTTAACTGGTCCATATATATAAGCATTTAAGTATCTTACTGGTATCAGAATGACCATTTGTGTCAGGCTTCATACAGAGCTGATAGCAATAATACACTCATTTTATTTATGATAATTCTAGCCAGATTCAGGGAAAAGAGTTCCTGGAGGTGTTCTTTTTAACTATTCTGGTTCCCTGTTTGCTTTTCAAACTGATTCTGGTGAAAATTTTGCTTGCTTCAGCTTGAAAGCTGGGTTTCACCATTGTTCTACAACAATTAAAATTCATCCTGAAATTCCTGACTGAAGTCCTTGCTTGGGTTTTTCAGGCAAACGTCCAAAGAAAGGAATGGCAACTGCTAAACAGCGCCTTGGGAAGATCCTGAAGCTGAACCGGAATGGCCATGCACGCTTCTTTGTTTAATGTAGCTGCTACTTGTACTACTGCTGTCTTTCCTACACAGACCAGTATTGGGGGCAACAGAGCCTGGAGCTGCTGTTATTCCTCTGCTTGAAGCAGACTTGCATGTACCATAGAAAACACTGCCTGATGAACAAAAGAAAGAAAGAAAAAGAAAAAAAAAAAAAAAGGAAAAAAGAAAACCCACACAAAAAAAAACCCAACCCAATGCTGCATTTTCACTGTGCCACACCTGCTCAGCAATAACCATACGGGAACGGGGAAATCTTCAGAGAGACACGGACTGTGAGAAATAGTCTCTCATCAGGGCTTGAATATCATTTGTTGCTGGTAGTTTCTGACCTAAATTAATGAGGGGAAGATGATGAAGGTGGTTTATCAATAATTTATTTCTGATAGATTTTTCACAACTTTAAAATTCATTTAAGAAACTATTTATTTGGAAGACTTTTTCTTGGGGGGGGTATTAATTTAGATTTAATAATGTGAACGTTTTAAATTGTTTTGATAATGTGTGTTTGGTGCAGTGGAGAGCCACATTAATTGTGATTAGTCTGGACTCCTAAATTTGATATTCAGGTTATAGTCTTAAATAGGGGTGAGATGCATTATTAATTATTTTTTAAATTAAGGCATAAGGAATCTTATTATTTTTTTCCTGCTTTTTGTAAGCTATTGGCTGGGCTTCTGTTGACTTGCAAGTTGCATATTCTCTGCCAGCTTGATTATTTTTTGACCTGTCCTTTTTAATATCAGATTTATTTATTTAATGGACTAGAAGAGACTCCTAAAGACAGAACAATTTTCTTATGTTGGTCCAGTAGCTAACTTGTTTTAAACTGCACCTCTTTCCTCCAAATCTGAGTTCATATTTTCCTCCTGATGATCTGTCTGTGATGATTTTCTTCTGTAAAAAGACTCTCTGAAATTGTATTTGTACTAGTTATTTAAGAGTTGGTACAAAGGAGGAGGACCCAATATATCTTTTGGAGGAACGGGGGCATCAGTTAAGATAAATGTTTCTTCAGAACAGTTGCTCTCAAATAACTCGTAAGATACACATTGCAGTTAAAAGATTTGGCATTTTACTTAATGTAGCATGGAAGAAGCATTAAAGTATTGTTATTGTACCTTAAACACATTTTACTGAGGAGTCATGAAAGCAGGAGAATGTGTGCTGCTTTCAAAGCTGGGCAAGACAGCAAATTAAAAGTCTTAACTGGTCCATATATATAAGCATTTAAGTAGCTTACTGGTATCAGAATGACCATTTGTGTCAGGCTTCATACAGAGCTGATAGCAAATGCCAATTCTGAATTATTGTAAATAATTTTGATTTAAAATTTGTATTTTTCTGTAATATAAAATTAAATATTTAACTTTTGAGGGTCGGGGATGAAGGCAGAAAGGGGAATACTTTTACTTGATTCTGGAAAAAGGGCATTTTGCAGGGTCCAGCCAAAATGTAATTGTCAATATGCTAATGACAACAATATTGTTGGTTGGGGTTTGTGGTTTGTTTTTTAATTTTTTGATTGGTAAGAGTAAAAATACTCCTGCATAGCTGTCCAAGTCATCAAATTGATTTTAATTTTCCACACCAATTTTTCCTTCCTCCATATCCTATACTGGAATAATTTTCTCTTGTGGTTTAATAACAAAGTCAGTTTTATTTTCCAGAATATTTGTGCAGAGTTATTTTTATTTAGACTAGACTATGAATGCATTTAGAAGTTTGTGGAAATAGTTCTGATGTCAGGTGTTCTTTATTGCTGCAGGGTCAGAACCAGTTAGCACTATGTTATCCTGTTTCTAAATGGAGAAACATCGAAATAGAGTGCCACTGCAAAAAAAAGTCAGGTAGCTTTCATAGCTTTACCTGGTCTAAAGCTTGGAAATTAAAGTTTAGGAGCGTTTTTGCAGCCCAACTTTTACATTATGATGACTTAACTTCTTCTGTGTCTTGTATGGGTGAATTTTTAAACTTTTTTGTTTGTTTGTTTGCTAATTAATAATTCACAAAACCAACTTTTTAGTCTTTTAATTTTTTAAAATTTAACACAAGTTATCAACCTTTAGAATATTGGGAATGGAGGTAGTCAAGGATTTCTAAAAAGCAGAAGATAAGCTAAGAAGTATTCTACAGGTGCTGAAAATGACTATAAGGACTTGCTGTTCTCAGGTGCTATGTTTTCTAGATGGAAATAGTTAAAAGAGAATATTTTAACTATCTTCTAATATGTTCTCACCAAAGTAAGTAAAATAAATAAACTATGTTGTCAATATTAGTTAAAATTATATACCCATATAAATTTTCTCTTCATTTGAACTTGAGCAAATAGTTTCATGTCTGCCAGGCTTTGGGAACTGTTTCAGCTTTAGCACATTGAACCAAACTGTTTCCTTCCTGCTGGCTGTGCAATTTCTAATGATAGAAAATTCCAGTGTAGTGCAGCAATCAGATTCAGAGCAGAATAAAGAATGAGTTCTCTCTCCTTAAAGACAGATTTTTGTCTAAAGTAAAAGTATGCCAGAATAGAATCTGGAGCAAGGAATTTTCAAATACAGAGCATGCTTTCTTGTACATGTGATTGGTTTATACAAAGTCTCTTTTCTGACCATCCACGCTATTTATCTGTATCTTACAGTTGAAATATAGATATGGCTGGACCCATATGTATTATTTCTTCTTGGTTTTATCCTTTCTATTGCTCTAATTTTCAAAATTTTTTTTTTCTGAGTGGCTCTCCACTGTCATGAATTTATGTAATAGTCTCTTCACAGGCTGTCAACAGGCAGAGGTTCATTCCCATTTTCTTCAAATATCCATGCTTCCAGCAGAAGTTAAATCTGATGTTCCAACTCAGAACAAGTAATTCAAAAGATACTGCCTTGTTGAGCAGTATTTAAAAAAAAAAAGAAAAAGAAAAACAACAAACAAGAAAAAAGAAATCTTCTGGTAGCTCATGAAGAGGATGTGGTGACCTCACTTGTTTTGTGTACTTGTATGTAGAGATATATTTATTGTATTCTAGCTGAAATCACTTCTGCACCAGTCTTTCTGTAGATGGACTGAACCTTGTGTTGTTGTAGTGGAGAGAAAAAGCCCAATTTTTTTCCTTGCTGTCTCACTTGGGGTGGAAGAGGGAGGGAGTAGGGAACACTGGCTGGACAACAGCAAATGACACCTGCTATGGTAACTTTTTTCAAGGGTAATATTTTTTGAAAAGTCAGAGAACTTGCATTTGTCATAAAACTCAATTTAATTTTTAAAAATTTTTTTTGTAGGCAGAACAATAGGAAATGAAATATTGTAGGGGTTTCCCCACTCTCTTAAGTTCTCATGTTCCTATAATTGCAAAAAAAGAAACAAATATGAAAATGGAAAGACCACCTAGAAACTATATCAAAGATTCTTCCAGCAACTTTCCCTTTTCTTTTCCTATTATACTTGCTAATAAACCCTGGCTACAGGGTAGCCTTTGTTGACCTCTGAGGTAGATTACCTATGCAACCTATAATACTCTACACAAATCCATTCTTAATGAGAATTTTGGAAGGGTTAGATGTTGAGAGTTAAAATTGTTTTCTGATCACATGGGGGGTTTGGGGTTTTGATTTTTTTTATTTTTGGTGGTTGAAGTGCTTGTGTTACCTTTGGTAGAGATGTAAGAGAGCGCAGTGTCATGACCACATTTTAGACACTTTGGCTTTGCTCTAAGGCATAAGCTACCTTCACTCATGAGACCATAAAGTTGCAAGTGTTGAAAATTTTTGCAGGATTTCAAAGCCAGAGCTGGTGGGCATCTTGCCTACCCCTTTTTTGGTAGCTGTGGAGACTAAGCAGAACTAGAATGACCCAGTGGCTAGTGCCCTCTTTAGCTCCACGTGCCCACCTGTCCCTTCACACTCCCACCACGACCCCCAAGCCCTGTGTCTTTCCAGAGTGTCATTCACATCATACTTCCAGACCATTAAAAGCTGTTTGTAGTTCTGGGGCTGAGTGAGCCCAGCACTACTCTTTGACAGAAGAAATACAAATGGAACCAAGGGCCTTACTGTTTATTGTTAAACAAGATGAAAAGCTGCAACATCCATTTTTCCAAAAAATAAACCCAACAAAAAACCACCCTGGTAGCCCTCTTTGTGGGAGAGTATGAATGATAAGTCATGCAGTGGATGGGAAATGAAAGTAGCACTGATAAGGAGATGCATGTTCTTCATAGGCTGCATTTCTGTTTGGAAAAAAAAGGACTTTTTCTACTTTTAATATAAATTAAGCCATAAGAGTTTCATGCTGTGGGAAGGGAATGAAAGGGATCACTTTAAGAGATTATATTGATATGTATTGTCACTTCTGCTGGGAAATGTCTATTGCTGCCAATGCTTTGGTGAATCTTTTTTTTTTTAAAAAAAAACAAACGTGGAATTTGAAAAAAAAAACCAAACAAAAATGGGGCTAGTTCTTGGCTATATTTACTAGTTTTGTAGTAATGTTTTGCTGGCCATTTGTCTTTTCCTCCTTTTTCTACTCTCATAGTCTAATTTCTATCTTTCCTTCTTAATGTTTCTGAAACTGTTAGCTTGTCTGCTCAGTAGGGGTCGGTGTATGTGTGTCTTCCTTTTTACAGAAACGCACTACTGTGTTAAGTATTTGGCTGGGAAATGGGATGCTGCAGCTTTAAGAGCATTTTTTTCAATTCATAACAGTATTTCCCATCCTCTTTTGCCTGCAGGCAGGGAAAGTGTATGTACAGTATTTATTTTGTTTTGATTTTACTTTAAATTTGTAAGTTTCTATAAGTAGTTCACATTGAT
The DNA here is from genome assembly GCF_963513975.1 of Fringilla coelebs. Lineage (NCBI taxonomy): Eukaryota > Metazoa > Chordata > Aves > Passeriformes > Fringillidae > Fringilla > Fringilla coelebs. Next base: position 59,187,986 of record NC_140033.1, on the reverse strand, counting down.
TATTCTAGGGGAGGACAAGTGGCTTTGTTTAAATTTGTATTTGATATTCATAGTTTCCACTTTCTGTACTTAAAAATACTGAAATTAAAAAATTGTATGCTTATGTTTTGATTTTAGCACTGGAAAGTGTTTAATTTCTTCAGCCTTCTGCTCATTTACTTCAGTGTAAATACAGTAAAATGTACAGAGTATCATCAGGAGAAAAAATGCTTTTCTAGGTCCAATCTCTGTGCCCTTTGCTTGTTACATTTTTAAGAAGAAATTTTGTGGAGAAATGTGAGGGAATATTCCCATACCTTTTTCTTTTTTTAATTTTTTCAAAGTGCAAATTTCATTTCAATCCAAGTACATTATATGGCAACTAAATGCATTTTGTGAAGATGGTGTATATTCTTTTTGAATCGTAATATAAAAAAAGAGGTGGAAGTGTTTGTGATTCATCATATTATCAGATCTAGATTTGTAAGAAGGGTGTCAAATGGTATTTTTGTATTCTTGCTCTGGTTTTTGTTCAGGTTTGTCTCATGCTACTGGTGGCTGACTCAACTCTTGATTTATTGATTGGTTTGTTTTTTTCTTTTTCCTTGAAGTGTGTGCAGTTTCTGGAAGAAGAGCTTTTCCTTCACACTTACATATGCTTAGCCATACTTGCTTTTATCCTGGAGGACTTCCCTGCTGCTTTTTCCCTCCAGACATCATCATCTGGTTTGCAGCTGCCAGTGATCCCTATTTTGGCTGCTGTGGCAGTGCAGTGTTTGCATGTGGGTGCTTTCCTGGGGTGGTGAAAGCATGGCTGCCCCAGCCTGCAGCTTGGTGTGCAGCTGTTTCCTCTGCCCCACTGACCTGCTGAGGGTCAGTGAGGGCAGCCTCAGATAAATGATGTACCAGTCACACTGGAAGAATCAGATGGCAAAAGGGTTTGATATCAGCATCCTGTTCAGCTGCTCAGGTTTGCTCCTTAGCCTGGCTTCCAATTGACAGAGAATTTCTGGGTGACTGTAATGACTAGGAGATCTGAATTGGGCCAGGTGCTTTACAGAAAAGAACAAGAATGCTGACCTCATCAAACCATGAACTGCTTAATGGGACAGCTGAAAAGCCATGACAAACTGGGAAGTTTTGTGGCCTAAAGTTTAAAACACGATAGGGTTGCAGATTTGGGGAGCAGAAACTTCTATGCTGTTTCAAAAACAAATTTCATTTGGATGGAGGGAAAAAGAGAGTCAAGTACAGGGGTTGATGATAAAATATTTATACTTCACATATCAGTTCCCATTGTATTTTGACATGCCTTTACATCTTTTCGATTAATGTGTTAAAACTGATTTTAAATTTGGTTAGCCCAAGATTTGCCAAAGATCTGAAAGAGCTGTTTGTCTGTCAGAGCAACTGCATATTTTGAAAAGGTCTTAATCACTGTGATTGAGTAGCAATGCTACAGCCTATGCATTTCCATCAAATACTCCTCTGGATTTGTCACACTCAGCTCGCTGCTCAGACTAATGTTTTGGTCTGAAAGTGGTAGATTTAAGAGAGCTCCTTAGTGGGCCACAAATACAAGTTCCACACCCATATAAAAACCCACACAAGCAACTTTACTATTTGCCCTTTTGTTTTTTGCCAGCTACACTTCAGAGTTTTTTTTTTCTGTCTCAGCTATTTAGTGGATGACAGGATAATACACTGGAAATTGTGAAATGTCTTAAGTGCTGCTTTAAATGCTGCTGGATAGCCTTCAGCAGCTGGAGCCATATTTTCATGAAAAGTCAGTTTCTGGTCTGCTTTTCTGTTTGCAGAGAATGGAGAAATAATTACCTGGATTGTTCTTTCCTGAACAATTTTTAGAGATTTCAAGGTTTTAAAGATTTCAAGGCTACCAAGTCCAGCAAAAGAATTGAATTTCTAAAGTCAGGGACTGAACAAGATATCCATCTTGGTGTCTGAAGACTCAAGTACTGATTTTGGTCTTTGATCAACAGTATTCTGCTATATTTGAGGTTAAGTACCCACTGGTAAAGTGCCTATAGACTGGCTTTCCATTTCTGTACGTATAGTGAAGTGCAGCTCTCTCCAGAGGGTTTGCCCTGACCTGCTTAAGCTGTGAAGCTTTTGTGGTGGTGGCTCATGAGGTAATGTGTTCAACCAAACCTTTCCTGGTTCGTTTTGTTTAGGTGGACCTTTGGATTCATGATGACTAATAGCATGAATATGGTGAACTCAATCATGCTGAGTGTTAGTTTCTGTAGAAACTTAGTTTTTTCTTTATGTAGAAGTATTTGTCCTGGAAGCCCTTGAAATTACACTTTTAGTGCTGGTAAGTAATGTCAGCTGTCTCAAGCCAAAAGTTAATGAGGACTGAAACTGTAAAAGCAGAATGTTATTGTTACTCCTGAAACAACTAAGACTGTTGAACACCTTGGTTTCTACAGTGGTAGTGACTGAAATTTTTACCTGCAGAAAAAAACAGCTGGTGATCAAGACAGTGAATAAAATCTGTCATTGCCAGAGCCTGTAGTATTCCACCTAACAGCTGGCTAATAGCACAGTTTGCTCTGTCTAGACTAAGGTCTGATTTCTCAAAAGCCAATTATATCCAGTCTTTAGAATAACTACTGCAATTTTTCAAAGAATTGTGTTTGGCTTAATAGATCTATTTATCTGTACTGCTTCTGCTGTATTTGCTTTGGTCTTGGAAAAAATACTCTACTTTGGAACTTTTAAGTCAACTAAAAAAAAAAAAAAACAGTATACAAAGAATCTGCTTGTTTGTGATGCTTTGCCCCAAAGTTTATTCCTTGTAAGACATTTTTCCTGCAATGAGTGTGAGTAAAGTTCCCATCCATACTTGGAGAATGTGATATCTGTCTGAAAAAACATCTGCCCATGAATCATACACCTTGGTGGTAAGTCATAAAGATACAAGTTAGCTTTTTGTTCTGGTTAAACTAAAAGCCAACAAAACTCTAGAAACTGCTGCTCTGGTCTCCTCAAATAGGCTGTGGGCTGTGGAATTTTTGGCTTAATTTGGCAGCAGTTTTGGCCAAATATTACTATGAAGATACTAAATCTTGTGCTTCATTCTTAAGTTGATTTCTAGTTATTAAGGGTTTTTTACTTTTTTACAAAAGGTGTTTGAATTGCTTTGTCACAGTTCTGACCTGGTAGAAATTTTCCTGTGCTCAACCAGCTCTTGTAGAAAGAGTTTTAAATTCCATCATGACATGGTTATTGAACAGAGCTGTTCCCATGTGTTAAAGCATTGAAGGAGAGCATTCAAAGTGTATTTCCCACTCCAGCTGTCCTAAAAGCAATGTCAGAACTTGTTGTTCAGGTGAGGTTCTTCCTTGAGTGGAACCATTTTGCTTCCAAGTCTGTTCGTATTCAGCCCAGGACTGCTGGGAGTGGGGAGAAGAAAAATCTGAGCTGTGCAGTGCCCTGCTGTGAATTGGGTGGATGGTATTGCAGAGACTGCTGGACAGCTGTGCCTGTCATTAAGCACCACAAGTGATGCTGACCAGTCTTGGGAGGGAGACCAAGCATTAAATGAGACATGGCATGTGAAGGATGCCTTTTTCTCCAGCTTTTGCAGCAGGTCAGAAAAGAGATGCTTTGGGTGAGATGCTTTGGGAAAACTCAAAACCACTGTGTAACAAACCTCTTCTGGAGCTACAGAAAGTTGTTTTAGACACTAGTTCTATTAATGCATTCTCTTCACTACTAAGGATTTCACTTTAAGAAGTTCAGTTTGTATAGAATATGAAAGATACTTGGTGTTATACATCCCAGTTCCCTTGTGAGTGAGGTTTGTAAGCAGAAGTGATTTGTGTTGGAACAACTGAAGTATTTGGAGAGTGGGAATTCCTGTGCAGCACTCATGGTTGTGGTGTAAGACATTTCCTTCATACAAACCTTATGTACTCACAATACAGGGCCACTGTTATGCCCTGATAGCTTATAGACTGTTTTCAGTAGTGCTGCCATTAATTTTCTGTTGCCATTAATCTCAATTTTGAACAGTATAAAATATTAGCTACCAAACTCCAGTAATATTAGCTATAATTAAAGGAATGTCTTCACTAATTATTTTATTACACATTTCAATAGATATCAAAATGGTGCTGTCAATACTCTTAAAATGCTTAAATTCTTTTCCCCTTGGTTGGGACATTCAGCCATTTCTGTATTATTTTTTTCTGCACTGATGCAAACTCTCACTATATTTTACAGTTCATGGCTTGAAGAAAAAGCTGAGTTACTGTTCTGTGCTGCACTATTGTGGTTCACTGAAAGGGACTTAAAGATTGAAAAGAAATCAGGTATCTGTTAAACATTCTGTGGAGCCCAGACCTCCAAGTCATTAGCTGAAGCACTAGAGCACAGGTATAACTTGATATCTTCAAGGTGTCATGTTGACTCATCAGATCAAAATGTACATAGTGGTAGAGAATAGAAAGGAAACCATATATATATATAAAATGAAGTAATTTTTTATTAATTAGATACAGGAATACTAGATTTCTCACTCTCACCTGCATGAAGGAGTTGAACTGAACAGGCTTAATACCTAGAAGAGAAGGTTGATAGAAATCACTGCAAGTAACAGGGCCATAATAGGGTTGACTTCTAGCTAGAAGCACCACTGGTTTGTTTTTAAGGGAAGAATTTGCTTTGATTGCACACCATGTCTGTCCTTTACTTCTAGCCAGTTCATATACTGAACATGCATATGATAATTCTGATGAGATTAGTATTAATGCCTCAGCTGATACAGTGGTGTATCTTCAGATATGTAGCTGTTCTTCTGAGGGTTTTCAGGTGATGCTGTAGTTTGTTCTTTTGGGATCCTTGATCAAGATTTAGGATGATTCAGAACTCCCAGTGTTCTTCTACAAAAAAAAGTGATCTTGCTTTGTCCTAGCCTGTTGTGGGGAGGCAAGATGACCTTCTCTGCTGCCTGGGAGTTGCTTTCTCCTGTGCAGGAATTCTTTGAAGGTGAAGGCTTTGGATTGTGCTGCTGAATCTAGACTTTTGTTTTGCAGCAGGGGTGTGCTGGTGAGGGAAGGGGTCAGAGGAATCGAAAGTATTCCAGCCCTGCCAGGGCATGGAAAGGGTGGGACCCTGAAACACATCCCTGCCTCCCCCTGCCCAGGGCCCCTCACCTGGGGCAGCTGAGAGGATGGGGAAGGGCTTTTGGTGTTCCTTCCCTTCAGTGGCCTCCTCTTGTCCTTTGCATGGATGTCAGGTCTGCAGAGGTTAAGCGCATTGCTGTGATAAACATGACAAAAATTAACCTGGAGTTATCCAAGCTGTACCTGGAATGATGTGAGCTTTCTTATAAATGCAACCCCTGAGGTCAGCTTGGGTTTGGAGCATTTTGAAGCATTGCTGAAGTCTTACTTTTCCAAACCAGTTTTTCACTTATGCCGCTGTCATAATATGAAGTGAACCTCTCCATTTTGCAGTTCTAGAGAGGTTCTCTCTAAACCATTGCCATTTTGGTTTGTTTCATCCTTCCTTTGTTACTTTGAAACTGAGTGGAATGTAGTTTTGTCCGGTGTTCACAGAATAATGGAGCAGCTTTGCCTGGAAAGTTGTGTTAGTGGCACTGAATCCTCAACACTTCTGTCACTGCAGTTACAGGATGGAAGAAGGTTGAACAGACACATTTTGCTTTTGTATAAAAACATCTAAACTAAGCCTCTCTTGGAGACTTACTTAAAAACTCTGGATCCCTCTGCTTGAATTTCTTTATTAGCTGCCACAAAGATTGGGTTATAATGGGTCCAGATTCTGGTTGGTTTTGCAAAGGATCTGAACTGGAGGATATTTACTGGCTATTTTTAAAAACAAATTTAATTTCTCGTGGTTTGACTTGTATACTGTTGCAACCAAGTTTGATACAAGTTAAACATGAAAAATCTGATAAATTTTAAATGAATTATTTTTATATACTTTTAGTGTTTGTAGCTGGAAGCTACAGAATCTCAATGAGCATTTTAGAGATCTCTATTGATTTTTACTTCTTCTCTGCTTAATTTTTTGGCTACGCTTCGCAGTGTTTCTGCAGTGAAGTACTGATTCCTTCTCACTGATGTGATTCTCATATGTGAACCAAGACATCTCTGGCCTTCCCTTCTAAATTTTTCAGTTTCCCCAAATCTTTGGGCATGTTTCTGAGTGCAACTCTTGCTAGCTGATTTTCCTGTCTCCTCAAATGCTATTGATATTTTAAAGGGCTAATTAATGACACAGTGTGAGCCAAAAATTGGCATACCTGTGAACAGCTAGTAAAACTCAACAGCCCAAAGAACTTTCAAATCAACACCACCAAATCATCATCAATAACATCAATACCTGGGAAATTTAAAAAGTGGAACAGTAAAATTTAGAAAAAAGAGGTTTTTTTCTCTTGGAGATGTTATGGCAAGGGACTTTTAGACCACTTTCAAACATAGAACCTGCATCATTTTTATTTTGCAAGGTATCTTAGAGGTGTGCAGAAGAAAAGATGGATGTTTGTGTCCATGTGAATGCAGCACATTTAATCCATGCTTTTCCCACAAGTAGGGGTTGACTTGTGAGGTAAATAGTGTCTTCACAGGAATGCAGTTGGACACAGGGCCAGGCTGTGCCTCTGATCCATGGCGTAATCCACCCCTCTCTCTCTCTCTCTGTGACAGAACCTGAGCAAAGTTTAGGTTTTGGAAGTCCATGGTTTGCACCTTAGATATGGAATAAGGGACAGTGATCATGTAGAAGCAGCAAAGGAAAAAAGAAAAGGAAGGGCTGCTGAATATTGTGGGGGGGAAATGAACACTCCGATGTTACTTAGGTCAGCTGTTGAACAATTCTCTGCCAAGTCATCCGAAGGATGTCCTGGACAAAACATTTCTAAAAGGAGCCTTTCTAGTGCCAGATTTAATTTAATAGCTCTGATGTGAGGCATCTTGGGTGTGTTCAGAAAATGGGCAGGATTAACAACAGTTTCTATTAGCACACCCTGAGCAAACTGCCTGATGCCTCCTGAAATTTCCCTGCTGGTTTTTGATGGCAAGGCTCTGAGCAAAGGCAGATGTGGTGCCAAGGTTATGTTTCTACTACCTGGCTGGTAGAGTGTTTATAATAAATAAATTAAATTAATTTATACATGTATTCACATATTCATATATCTAAATATCTTTATAAATAAATCAGAAGGTGTTCTGCAGTGCTATAATGTCATATTCTCATGGCTAGCCAGACAGGGAGTGGAGACCATTGCTAAGTGACAGTCTTTGCAAAACCTCTTATTTTGTTTTTTTTCCTCCCTCTTGTTTCACTTGGGTGTTAGTGCCTGTCCTTTGTGATGTATCCTTTCTGGGATGGCAGCTGTTGGATGCTGGATCCCTGTGCAGTGCCTAACAGAGAGATTCAGTTAACACCTTGGGCCAGGATTGGTTCTAATTCAACTGTCTGTAATATTTTTATCCATGCTATTTGAGTAGAATAGAATTTCCCATTCTTTCCATTCCAATCCCAGAAGATGGTAGGGATAACTCCTTCCCCTTTCCCTCTTGTGGTCCTGCAGACTCAGCATGGAGAATGCTTCAGCAGACATAAATGTTTAGGAAGGATGTATTTCCTTGGCTGTGGGTCATGCAAGACTGGAAAGCTCAGCAAATGAAATCAATTCCTCTGCTTGGAACAAAATGTGAAACTTGTGATTTTTATAAAAATTCCCCAAATATGAGGGGTAAGGATGTGTTCATTCCCTTTAGCCACATGTGCAAGCAGTGAGGAATGAAAGCCTTTACATCACCCCCAGAATATGTAGATCATTTTACGTTTCCACTTTGTGTTTCTTGAGCTGTATTTTTATCCTTGAGCTCTTAGCACAGGGAAGTTAATCCGGCATTCCTGACCGCCAGGAGGAGCTCAGACACAGCCTGCAGCCTTCGCCTCCTGCCTCCGAGCCTGCCGGGATTCCTCCGAAGAGGGAACTTCAATCGCAGCAGTGCAGGGGCAGCCGTCCCCTTGATGCTGTCAGTGCTGGCATTTGACATAGGAATGCACAAAATAAAACTACACCTGGAAAAGGTAAATCGAGCCAAACCCGAGAGCAGGTGGAAAAATGCCATGGGCAGATGCTGGGAAGTAAGAGAATGTGATTATCCATCATGCTGTGAATGGCTTTGTTTATACAGAGAATCCTGGCCTCTAACTCAACTTTTTCCCACCTTGGTAAAAAAAAAAAAAAAAAAAAAAAAAAAAAAAAAAAAAAGGCAAGGTGACATAAACACCAGCTGGCAACCAGAAGAGGGGAGTGTTCCCATGGTACAGTGCTTTTTAAAGTTTTAGTAAAGCTCTTTATAGGCCAGTCAGTAATGCCACTCTCTTCACTACTGTGAATGTTCCCAGTTATCCAGGGGCGGCAGAACAAATTTGTAAGTTAAAGCCTGGAAGTTTTTATTGTGGAAATGATGCTTGATTTCACAAAGCACAGAGCTTCACCTTGCAGCTGCTGATTTTCCCCTGTCTATGACAAAGCAGGACAGAGCCACCAGCATTGAAATTGGTGAAGAAATTATTTTAACAATTTTCTGCAAAACTGCAGGATGAATGAGAAGAACCCACTGTCTGTCCCATCTGTTCTGCTCTCTATTTTTGTACTTGTTTAAAAATCTAGTATTCAACATTGCCTCAAGACTATCCCATTCCCTTTTCACTGAGGCAAGAGACTGATGTCTGTAACCCAGTGACTGTGGGTACCCTTCTTGCTGAAAGAAATTAGTACTGAACAGAGTCTTTTTTATCATAGCTGAGCTCTTATCAGACCATCTCCCTTTATATTGCTTCCTTCCCCAGCCATTGTGGAAACAGACATCCTGCCCAAGGCATCGAAATCCGCAATCTGCTGCTTCTTCTGTGGAGCCTCTGGAATTTTGCCAGCAGCCCCTTGAGGTGGTCCCAGATGTGATTGCTTTTTCTGTGCTACCCTGAAAATATCCGGTGGAAACAAAGGACAGTTACAGCCTCGGAGGCCAGCACTTCCTCTGCTCTCAGGGATGTACAGTGGGAGATGTTAGGCACGAGGTACCCCAGAGAAATCATGACTAAAATGGCAGGGTCACAGTCAAAGGGATATTCCTACAATAGAATAAAGCCCATCTTTTTATTGCATCTCTCAGCTGGTCCTCAAGTTTACCTCCAGTTCCCTTGAACTCAGGAGATGTGTATGGGATGTCTTTCCCACAGCATTCTTCTGCAGGGAAGATGCAAATTCCTTGCACCTATGTTGTGTGTGAAAGGAGATTTGGTTTTAATACTGCTCTCCCTTCAGTGGGGGGAGGAGGGGAGCAAACAATTCTATTTTTATTTCTAAGTAACTTGAGCTTAAAATAGCCACTGCCTTAAAAGAAAACAATTTTTTTTCTTTTTTTTGATTCAATAGCTTTTTTGGGGACAAAGCTGTGGGAGAGAGGAGGGAAGTGAAAATACCAACTCGTGACAGTTTTTGTGTTTTGGGTATGTGGGGGGTTTGTGCTATTCTGGTAGGCTTGAAGTTTTCAGCAGTCCTGTCTATCAGAAAACCAACATTGTAGTCCTGACTGTTGCTGTCAGTGGTTGAAGATACCCTTGTGAAGGCAGAGCAAATGCATCTTCCTGCTGGGTTTCCCTGTGTAATGCATTACAACCTTTTGTTTTTCACTTGGTCCTTTGATCTTCCCTGCAGCTTTCCTGCTCCAGGTTGCCTGACAGAGTTCCCCTAGCCTACTTCACTCCATAGGTGTTTGTGCATGCTGTAAAACTTTGAGAAGGATTTTAGACCCATCATCAATTTTTAGATTCTCTCCTTTCACTCCTTGAGGAAGCGCGGGTGAGAATCCAATGCCATCTTCGCTGTGGGTTTATGGTTGTTGGTTAAAGTGGGTGTTGAGTGTCACAGGAAGGAAAGAAAAAGTTCAAGTATCTCTTTGTTGGGATCCATCTTGCAATCTACCTGTCACTAAAATGCAAAGATTGGAGGGAATTCAAAAGAAGAGAAGAAATAAAATATGGTTCCCAGTGAAAGCTACATATGTCGGGTCTCAACAGTTCTAGAAAGCCATGTGTTGTTCAGCTGGGCTGAGGAATTGTTACCACTGAAGGCACTTTATTGCTACTTTAAACTATGGAAAACCTCTGCTCTGCAACTTGTTTTCCTAACTGAAATACTTGGGGAAAGTTGGGTTTTGCAGTGTCTTTTGGAAGAATGTTTATGTAGACCCTGAAATTACTACCGTTTTTCAGGACTGCAATTTACTGTGTTGTTCTCCCTCACCAGTCTGCAGATAAACCCAGCCAGCTTTCTGAGATGCAGCTATGGCTGTCCTTGGGGCCATGTGGTGAGGTTGTCATGTTGGGGATGTGAGGGCATGTCCCACATGGCCTTCAGGTTTATTTCCAGAAACAGAAGTGTATCTCTGTGGCATCTGTTCTGTTAAATATTGACTTTCTATTAGCAGTGTTGGGGGTAAGGAACCTCCCTGGAAAAAATCAGCTCATGGGGATTTGCATGGTGTTTCTATGACTGGAGCACAATTTTTTTTAGTTTGTTTTTTAATTATTTTTTTTTTTTAGTTGGGACAGAGAGGTGTTTTGAAGCATCTTTTTATACAAGGCAGGAACATAAAAAACACAAAGCACCGGGGCTGGTACTCAGTCCTTTGCAAGCAAGACTGATAAAGCAGAGCACCTTAGTGACTGAAGGTCTGAGATTCATTTTAAACAATGCCTGCCTATTTGTTGTTACTTTTCAGAAAATGCCCTGACCTTGCAGGCTTACAGATGGGTTTTTCTTAACACTGGGTGCAATGCCAGCTCCAGCCAGAAACACAGCACCCTCTGTAAGCAAACAGCCTGAAATAAGGGGCCAGAGGTGGGTTGTGGAGAGTCAGAGAGCTTGAGCCCCAAGCATGATGAAAGCTTCCACATGAGAGGAAAATGCAAGAGCTAAATCCGATGGTCCATGAAAAACTGGTGATAACACATAATGGATGTGCAGCCAAGGAGGAGGTGAGTTCATTTGCGCTTTTGCAAGCACACAACACCAGTCTACAATTGTTGCATGTGGCACAGTCTTGACTCTCTGCATCAGAAGGGACACTGTAAAATGCTGAGAGGTGAGGTCTGTGCCTGTCGCTCTGCCTGTGGTGTGAGCTGACTGCTAGTCAGGAGAGCCCATGCCAGCTGATGGGAAGGGTGCATTTCAAAGGGCTGATGCACCACTTGATACCCATTTATTCCACAGCACTTCTGCCAAGGCTTCCATGGGAATGTGTGGGTGGGAACTCTTGCCCCATCTCTCATACATGTGTGTTACCCAAACCACAGCAAAGGACAGACATGGAAGCAATGCTGTGCTCAAGACACCAAAAGAAGCTGACTGCAGAGCAGGGACCTCTGTTGCATCCCCAGGTCCCCAGCCTGGCAACCTGAGAGTTGGCTGTAGCTATTTCATTTCCAGGAAAGAGGCTGATGCTATTGACCCTGAGTATTATTTGCCTAATGAAATACAGGGAACTGAGGGGTGGGGGCTAGATGTGAGCATCTGCAGCTTGCTGTTTTTCCTCCCTCTCCTTCCTTGGAAGTGTTTTGCAAGAATGCCTCTGCACTGCCAGAACACGAGTGCTGATGATGGCTGGTAGGGATATCCCTGCTCCAGGGGTGTCATACCAGAGCAGGAATGCTCTGCACTGCTGCCTGCAGCCCTCATGGACACAAACCACGGGGCTGGAGCCATCCTGCTGCCTGCAGCCACAGTCTCAGTACTGCAAGGACCTCGCAGCAGGACGGAGTTTTGCCAGATGCCCTTAGCCCTCAATGGTTCTGGAGAGCCCCTCGTGTCTGGGGCCCTGCCTGTGGCTGTCACCCCGTCTTTGTGGCCCAGGCAGAGCAGGGGCTTGGCTGTGGGAGCAGACTGGCCTCAGCCTGTGCTGCTGGACCAGCTGGGCTCCACCAGGGCTGCTCATTCCAGCAGCTTTGCCGCTGAAAGCAGAGGGGGAGGCAGGTCATGTATCAAGCTGATTTCTGGATAGTGTGACATCTTTGTTTGCTGGAAAGCCCAAATGGATTTGCAGATTCCAAAGAAAATGCCATCTGCCTCATTACTGAGCTGCATTCTGTTCCTGCTCTACCCCCCAGTTATATTCCCCGACAGGGATTTATTGTTCCTTTTCAATGTGATGTTTTAATCTCCAATTCCCCTGTCTTCCTGTGGTTGCCCCTGTTGATTCCCTTTCCAGAGCTGTTGCCCTCACTTGTGTCTCCCCCGCCTTTGCCTTTGGAGTGAGACCCTTGAGAGGTGAGACTTGCTTCCCTCAGAGGCAGCTTTACCTGCCCACTCCTGTCTGCTGAAGGAGAGGAGCTGCTCTGGAAGCACAGCAAATGCAAATACAGCCACAAAGTTGCACAGGTCCTGCCCTTCCCGCCCTGTTCCTGTGAGCCAGATATTAAACACCTGAGCTGGCATGCTCGGGCTTTTCAGGAGACACCAAAACCTGGGTGGGGGTGTGACATTGTATCTGTGCTTGTCCCAGTCCTTTGTAGGACAACTCTCTCCAAAGAGAAATAAGGAAGGAGAATGTGCACAAAGGATTGCTGTGACATGCACAGAGCTTGGCCAAGGTCTGTGCTGCCTTCACGCTCAACAACTCCTTGCTCTGAAGAACCTAGAGCCAAGCAGGAAGGAAAATGGCCCTGGCTGCTTGCTTTGCAGAGATTAACAGTTGGTGGCGGCTGAAAATGAGGCTTTCAGTGACAAGGTTGTCTTTCCCTGCAGGTGGAAGCTGTCTGGGAGGAAGGACCAAGGCATCCTGCATTTGAGGAGCTTCCAGAAAAGCCTGACAATTATATATTTCAGAACATGTACCCTTAGATGAATAACCAAAATATTTAAGGCAGAGGCAGCAGCGATGTGGCACAGCAGGGACGCAGCGTTTGCACTCAAGTGCCAAATCTACCCCCCTCCTCTGTGTCCCAGTGTCTCTGGCGTGTGCTGTACAACAAGTCCCTTCTGTCCCAGAACAGAAAGGGCTGTGTTTCCTGTGGTTTGTCCTGCTTTGCCTATTTCTCAGCTTTTCCTGCTGAGAGGATGCAAGAGGATGCCATGGCTGGAGCGGGCGAGCGGCAGCGGCAGGATCGTCCCTGCTGGCTCGTGCCAGGCCTTGTGCAGCTGCAGGGCTCAGTGCCAGGGGCCCTGCCCGTGCTGCAGAAAGCCTGGCTCAGCAGCAACACCCTCAAGCTGTCTCCAAGGCCTCCTAGAAAAACCATCTGCAGGCACATTCCCCTCGGGTGGGAGCAGCCACTGCTGGATGTCCTTGCTGGCTCGTTCCGTCTCAGCGCGGGGACAGGGCACCCCAAAGGCTGCACCTCGAGGCTCCCAGGCTGGTCACTGCTTCAGGGTGTGCTCAAAGTGCAAGGGTTTGTGTTTTCTTTCCTTCCTCACCCTGGAGGGCTTTACCTGAAGCTTGCTGAAACCTGTGGGAAGACTTTTTGGCTTCTCCATGGACTGAAATTTTGGCTTGCTTCTCCATCAGCTACATGTCTGTGGCAGTCTGCTGGTGCCTTTTTAGGTTACATTTCTCAGGATAAAACAAAAGGAGTGTAGGGGAGGAAGGGGAAAAAACCCAAGAAACATTTTCCTTCATCTTTCCTTCACCTAAAATAGCACTAGGTGGCTGGGGAGGGATGAGAGAGTTACAGGGATTGCCAGAACATAGTGATTTGGTATCCGCTGTACCTGCTGCTGAGCACCTAGCTGTCAAATAGAAACAACTGGATGTGTGTGGAATAATCTCTTAATACTGCTCCTACTGTCTTGTCTCCACTGATATGCAGGATATGTTGCATTTTCTTCCTGGATGTGCTTTATGAGAATACAGCAGGAGGCTGGATGTGTTTTGCATGTGAGCACAGTTGCATAAGGCGTGACCTGGGGCTTGGATCTGAGCTGTTTGAGCTGCAATGGTAACTTTTCCCACCAAACTGGTACTAGGATGCCTGCTGGGGGCACCCAAAGAGACACTGGGAAAGGAGAGGGTGATTGTTTGACAACCTTGGCCGTATTGGTGAGTCCAGGGAACAACACTGACCATGACCTCCCTCTTTGTTTGTCCCTGGATCTCTCCAGAGCTCAGCACCAAAGGTCAGCAGTCATCAGAGGCTGCAGTGGGATGGAAAGTGGTGGAAAGCTCCTGGTAGTGGTGATGAAGTCTGGGGATGCTCCACATCTGCTGATTGAAAGCAAAAACTCTTGGTGGCCCAGAGGTCCAATTCTGAACAGGACTGAGGAGTATTCCTGACATCTGTTTAACTCATCCCAGCTGATTGTGTTGCAGTCCCAAGCTTTGACAAGTGCAGAAGCCCAAACTGCAGCCAGAGGCCTTGTGCCCCTGAAAACACATCTTTGTGTAGTAATAGAGGCCCACATGGTTCACCAGCACTGACAGGGAACAAGGGCTTGGCCCCAGCTGTGCAGCTGCTCCCCTTGGAAGTTTTTCCATTTCTGGAAGGAGTGCCTCAGCTGGTGCAGCCCGTGCTGGTCCCAGGGACATGTGGAGGCTGTTACGTGCTTACATCAATCACAGCATGCTCGTTTATTTTCTTTCTCCTTAGGTGTTTTGTAATGCCTTCTCAATTCAATGGCTAATATTTTTCATAATTACATTTCAGCAGCTGCATCAATCTGGAATTTGTACAGATGTCCTGAATTTTGCAATGTTCTCACTTGCACGAGGCACCTCTCACAAAGCACTGATGCCCTGGAGAGGGTGTCCCACGAGGCAGCCAGCGCTGCTGACAGTGCTGCAGCCCCTGCCAGAGCAGTCATGATCCTCTGCCAAAGGGTCTCCTCGTCCTGCCTCCCCCTGGGGAGCAGCAGCTGCCCTGAGCAGCCCCCCTGTTCTCTTTGTCTCACATGGCGAGTCAGCTGGGGACAGAAACAAGCAGAGGTTTGAACTGCTGGTGCCTGCACAGCAACACTCCCAAGACGCAGCCACGTGGAGGTGCCAGGAGTAGGGATACACTGGCTGGCATTGTTTTCAGGCACCCAGGAGAGGAGCTGAACTCAGATCTTCCATATTCAGGATGGAGACTCCTTGGCACTGGCCACAGCGAGCCCAGATCCAAGTGCCTCACAGGGCTACAGCCGAGTCCTGTGAGGGAAAGCCCTCCCTTCCTCTCTCCATGCATATTCTGCATCTGTGCCAGGCTACAAAGGAAAGAAAGCATGTGGGATTTCTTCCTCTGTGCAGCCTGCAGTAGAGCCTTGCTGGGCTGCCCTGGCTCAGAGCTCTGTGCAAAGGAAATCTCCTCCTGAGACACCCTGCAGGGCTCAGATTTGCCTCCAAAGCAGGAGCTGTAGTGACCTCTGTTTCAACATGAACAATCCTGATTGTAGTTCCTGCCCCTCCACTGATGCAGGTCTTTATTAGAGCTGACTGGGTCCATAACCTCTGCTGGCTGCAGGCTCTCCCAGCTGCTGGTGCTGTGTGAAGTGCTGTTTGTGCTTCCTTCTATTCATGCTGACCTTACCTGCCAGGAATGATGCAATCATGCCGACAAGAACAGAGGGAAGTTCAAAGTCCAGGATGGAAAAAGAAGAGGGAGGGGGGGAAAAAAGCACCAAAAATAGACTTTTCAAGGCTGGAGGTCATTTCAGTGTGGGGTTCAGGGGACATCAGAGGCATGCTGGAGCCTCCAGATTGGGGGGGAGCATCCACTTGGTGCCTTTCATTTCCTGGAGCTCTCTGTACTTCAGCAATCTCAACTTGCAGCAGTGTTGAGTCCACAGCCTTCAGGGAAACCCAAAGAGAAGTGAATCCCTGGGGGCTGCTGGAGAGGGAGGGGTGGCAGGGACCATCAGCAAAGGCTGCTGTGAGCTGATCAGTGAGGGGAGCTCCTGGAGCCCTCTGGAGGGACAGATGCCATGGCTGTGGGTGACAGCCACAAGCAGTGCTTGGGATTTCTGAGTGGCCTTTGGGAGAAGCCTCTCCACAGGATGATGGTGCAGCCCTGGAACAGGTTACCAAGAGAGGTCAGGGATTCTGGAGAGGGCTTAAGACTTGGCTAGACAAAGCAAGGGATGGTCTGAACTAGTGCTGGCAACAGTCCTGGTTCTTGTGGGAGACAGGGCCAGAGGCACCCAGCAGATACTTCCATGACTGTACTTACATTAAAATTGAATAAACATGCCCTTGTGTTGACTTAACCTTCCCAGTGAGCATGTTGATCTGGTTCTGTTGACATGCTTGTTCCTAGAACCCGATTCTCACTAAATACAAGTGAAAATGGGGGGTGGCCTGTGTGTTACCTGAAAAAAATAGGAGTTAGGTGTTTGATTAGTTTCTGGTGTCATCCCTCTGGCTCCAGGGAGCTGGCAGGGGCTGCACTGCCTGAGATGGTATGGTGCTATGTTATATAAAAAGACACATGCTGTCTTTATAAGTCACTGCTCCCTGTTACCCAGGACAGACCAGGACGTGTGTTCCTGTGCTGTCCCATGGGGGGTGAGGTAGGGGTCAGAGAAAACCCTTCTTGTCCCCCTTCCTTCCATCAGAGGCCTGGAAAATGGTAAGGAATTAATCCAAAACTTTGTGTAGTAAACTATAAATCCCCATTGCCTGCAAATTGCTGGAAAAGAGCCAAAAAGACCTAACAAGGAAACATGTTCCCTCCAGCATAATTGTATATTTGGCTTATATTTTATTAAATGAGTAACAGCTGAGCAGAAAGGCCAAAAGGAGAGACCCCCCCACCCTGGGGTATGTTCAAGGCAGGGGTTGGGCTGTGGGTGAGTCAGGTGCCAGAGAGGGTGATTGAGCATAAAACACTGAGGTTTAACTGTGGATTAGACTGTGTGCAGCAACCAAAGTGAGTGACTAATGTAGGTGCAAAGGGTTGTTGTTTTTTAATGTTTAAATTTTACTTTGAACTTCTTGAAGGTGGGAAGAGAAGGAGCAAACCCAGGGGCTGAGGTCGACTCTGAAGGGAACTGGAGGCCTGAGGTGATAAATCATCAGCACTGCAGCGAGATTGAGGGAGAAGCTAAGTAATATATGAAGCAATACAGAAAGAGGAATTTTATTACTTCAGTCAGCTCTCAAAGGATTCCATTCCAGATGGTTAAAGCAGGGTAGATGAGGAGCCCCTATCGATGGGGCCCACCATCTGACAACAGCAAAAGCAGCAGAGGGTTTCTTCTGACTCCAGCAGGAGTTTCACCAGGAGAGACCTGTCTGTGGAGCAGGATAAGACAGCTGGTATTAGTGAGAAATTACCTCTTGGTGAGGAAAGCTGGTGATGAGCGTGGCCATTTAGGCATTTTCCCCCATCCAGGAAACGTGTCCTGCTCTTGCAGAATATTTATGGAGAGGCTCAGGGATTAGTGTGCAGCTCCAAAGCACTGCCTGGCTCTGGATGATGGTGCCATTGGCCTGGCTGCTGATGGGAGTACTGGCCTTGATGAAGAGCCTTGATGCAGAGCAGCAGCCCCAGGGATGAGTAACAGCTCCCATGGAGCAGCCTGAGTCTCAGATTCGTTTTTTTCCAAGTCACCAAGCAGTGGCTAGGAAGCAGTGTCCCTTATAGCCCTCAGCCAAGCCCTGAGGTAAAACAAAGGCCTGGTTCAGGGAGGAATTTCCCCTGCAAGAGCAGAGCTGTTGAGCATTGGCACTGCCCAGCCTCAGATCAAGGGCAGCCAAACGCCCAGACCTCAGCAGTGATGCAGTGCCACAAACCATTGGAATGAGCAGGGATGTTTCTCTCTATGGATTTTTTTTTTTTTAATTTGAAGAGCATGAGAAGAATTCTCATTTGGGGAAAGTTTGGCTGTACTTTGTTACAACATTAGACTTCTCTGTTGGGTGTCTTCTGCTAGAAACGTTTAGATTTATTTTTGTTTGTGTTCTGTCTTACGCAGCTAAGAAAACAGTTTTGAACAGGACAAATTGTCTTGTTCCAGGGAGGAGGTCTGATCTGGAGAGTGAAAACAGCTTGCTACTTGGAGGACTGTTCACAAAAGAACAAAGCTCTGAGGACACATCCCTGCACTGTGCCCCACTAGAGATAATGTAGAGCCAAGATGTTTGCCTCAGGAAACACAACTCTGCGAGACAGTGTCTTATTAAGAGTTTTGTTTCTTTGTTTTCCTAGGATTCATGTGCCCCAGTGCCTGGTACTCTGGGTGTTGCTGTTCCTTTGGATCTGATGGGCTGGGAGGCAAGTGCCTTGGGTATTCTCAGCTCCTGCTTGTGAGAAAGAGGAATCATGTTAGCTCATCTTACAGGGATGCTGGTGCACTTTCCTGACAGTCTTTAATAGCTGTGCTGTGGAAGAAGACTGGAGTCTTCTTTAATCAGGTGAGCATCTCTCCAGATTTGTGTCTGGTGTGTCACTGGCAACATGTGAGGAAGAAATACTCATGAAAGGGCTAATGTTCCTGCACAACAACATTAATGGGAAATCAGTTCTGGATGCACAGAAGTGGAAGTTCCTTGTGGCAGCTGAATGGAGAGTTCTGGATGCCTAGAAAAGTGAGATGGCATTGTATGATCTGTGCATCCTGGAAATCCATCAGCACTACAGTTATAAAACATCTCCATTTGTCTGCTTTGGCAGACTGGTCATAATGAAGAATTTTAAACTTGGTGCAGAATATAAATCTTGGTAGCAAGGAACTCTCAAGCCAACAGGAATGTAGCTGCTTGAAAACCTTGGTCTTGGTTTAGTTCAATTTTTAGCCAAAGTGTGGATTCAACACTTTTAAGTTCTTAATTAAAAGGTCATCCTCATATCATCAAGCAGATCAGACTCACCATACTATCAGCCTGTTTTCCAGAAAAATCACCCTTGTTGGAAGGACAACTGGAAATGCCTAAATGAGATGATAGAAATTCTGTGACCAGAGCCAAAAGCAATTTTGCTGTCAAGGCAAAAAAAAAAAAAAAATTCATTTTGACAGAAATGTTAGGAAATAGTAGTCTTTTGATAGACAGTTCACAAGATGATATTTGTGAAACTCTGTAGAAAGAGAAGCCAATGGAAATTATTTTTCCATTTACACCTAAGGCAATTGCATGGATTTATTACTACATCTGGGGCTGCAAGCCCGAGCCTGATTTATTAACTACTGTCCCTTTTGGTTTCTTATCCAGGGTGGCAAACCAGCTGTAGAATGCTGAAAAGAAGTTGAGCTGCATGTCTTGTCCTTTCAGCCCATTTCTTGTGTTCATTTTGGTCTATAAACAAACATCTCTCAGGTCTCCTAAATAGATTTTCTGATTGAGTTCCCAGAACAGACCACCACCAGCCTCATTAAAGCTTATTTATGTTACTTTCATGCATGAATAAAAAAGCTCCCATTCACTGCTGATTTTATTTAGTTAGATTCTGTGCCTTGTGGTAGACATTGAATTGGAGTGACATTTTTGGCACCAAAAAAGAAAAAAAGAGTGAGACTGCAAGGAATAGTTTGACACCTGCATCTTTTGCAGTACAAAAAGGAAGGGGTTAACCTGTTCTTGGCTATAGGATATTGATTGAGGACGCAGAGAAAATACAGCTGTAAATATTTAGGAAGATCCCCTAGTAGCTGGGGTGCTTTTTAGGGGGTAGGTCACAGAGCTGGGACTCTGGAGGTGTAGCCTGTTTTCCCAGGGATGCCACCGCTCCCTGCGTGATAGGAACAGAAAGGTCACTCGTTGTTCTAGGTCTCAACTCCCAGCTGAGAATGATGCTGTCTCCCTCCTCTCCTTTTCCAGCTTGCTTGTTTATCTCACTAGCTTTTCATCAGAGTAATATCCACTCTGCCTCTGTGCTGAGCACAGTGGGTCCTGCTCTGGGCTGGGGCTTCTAGACACCGCTACAAGTAACAGGCGTGACTCTCTCCTTATGCTTGTCTCCACCTTCTCCGTCCATGCTCCAGTACTTGTGAGGTAAGAAAAACAGCTAAAAACCCCCAAACTAACAATAAAATCAGTGTAAATGAAGAAGGAGGAAGGAAAGACACAGTATATGTGATAAGTTGTCCAATAGCTTTGAGCAGTGTTTTTCTCCAGCCCTGCTGACTGATGATCTCTCTCGTGTAAAGGTACTGCATTTTGGGACAAGAAGGATCTGAGCCTGTCCTTTAAGTCAGAGGGGTGAACAAAAAGCAGCTTTGCCTCTTTCCTTTGCACTAAGCACATTGTGAATATTCTTAAGCATTGCCACAAGGATTAACATCCCTGAATTTTAATGTGCCTGGTGCTGGAATGTAGCTGGAAAGCAGAGCAGGCAGGAATGGTCTCTCTCGGCTGTAGGCTCTGCTAGGTGACTCTTTGAAGTTCTATTCAATAGCTTTCTGTTACTCTTTACATTTTTTTCCCTTTTCTGCTTTTTTTCCTCCTCCTTCAACCACTTCTCGAACAAGAACTGATACATTTCATGTTTCTCAAATTTACTGGACTGGATTGTTTTATCTCCACATACTTTTGCATGGCAGTAGTATTAAAATAAAAAATAATAAAGGAAAAAAAAAGTCATGGGGACAGAAGTACAGAGTTTGGTGTTTACTTTGGATCATTAACCTGGTCTGTAAATTTGATTTGATCTCGATCTCTCCTTTTTTTTTTTTTTTGTTCCTCCCCTGCTCTCTCTGTGTAATTTCAGAGCCTGCAAAGAGACGCTGTCTTCTGTGGCTTCAGGATCCCAGCAAGAAATGGGAGTCTGATGGACTGTAAATGCACCTGCTTTGTTTAAAACCCAGCCAAACAGATAAGTGCACTTTTAATTCTCTCCAAACGGTGCTTTAGACAGCTCTGCACAGCATCTCTCTTCAGTTTGGTGAGGCTCTGTGTTTCACCCCTGCAAATGAATGCTGTGTGGGTCTCCCTTCAGCTGAGAAATACCAGACAATATTGGTATTCCACACTAAGGTAATTAATTGGTGTCTGAGGGAACTGCAGCTGAGGGGCTGGGAGGCTCCCAGGGGTCTATCCCGGCTCTTCCAGAGCCACTGTCTCCAGCAGCCCTGTGAGGTTTTGGGACTCTGAGGAGCAGCTCTGTGGGACCAGACGAGGCTGATGTGACCCATCTGAGCCTTAAAGAGTCCTATGGGGCTCATTAGAGGTTTAATAACTAAACTTGGCTGGTTTGATTGAGAAGATGCTTCTGCAGGCTTGGCACAATCTCAGAGAAACCAGCTCATGCTGCTGGCAGGAGAAAGGGCTTTCTGCATGTGCTTGTCATATGTGTGCAGAGAAAGTGATAACCCTGCTCCCTCCCACCAGCTTCCAGGTGGGAAAAGAGCTGGGAATAGGGGAGAAAAGACCTTGGTTTCACTGAGTTTATCCACGGCATGCAAAGAAGTATTGTGGGTGAGTGGTAACAAGAATTGTCCCCTCAAAGTTAGGGGAACATTTTTATCTCTCTGCCAAGAAACCAATTTCTGGCTGCTTAGGTCTGCTTCTAGAGGTGACCACTGTCTCCTTGTGGACACACCACTGCAATTACTAAATTATTCAAGAAACCTGTAAAATAGGGCCTCATGTAAAGTGTAACTTTGCAATAATATACAGTCATGGGGCTGGGGCAAATATTCACCATAAAGCAATTTACTGTGTTAGAATAATGAGAAGAAAAGCACTGAAGCTGAGTGTGTGAGCATTATTGAGGATGTGTGGCAGGAGGCTGGACAAGAGCCAAATTATCTACTCCAGTCTTGTCCTGCCTGCTCTTCCAGGGATAATTACTAGTATAAAACATCTCCCTTGCTATTAGGAAAACTACAACTACGTTTGCTACAGCAAATTAGGCTGTAGTAACTGACCTGAATTCATCTTACCTACCTAAGCAGAAGGTGAGTTTCGTGGTGAAGTTGCCAATTTAGGGGTGATAGAGAGAGACAGGAGAGACGAGGAGGGGAAGTGGGAGGTTGCTGCAGTTTGTGAGAACTAAATCTGGATCAGTTCGTGATCCCTGAAGTGTCTGAAGTTCCTTCTTTTCTAGGAAAAACTTCACTGCTGCTGTTATTACCAAGGAATTTTTTATATTAATAGAAGACATGGCACATCTGCTAGTAATGACTAAGCTCTGTCTTACAACTGTAAACAGTACTTATTCCTGACTCTTCAGTACTTTGAAAGTAAAAAAGCTTGACACTACATTAAGAAACACTGATTAAATGGAGCTCTAGTGAGAAATCAGGGCTAGTTCATTCAGCAAGGGTGGCTGGAAGTTTAAAAAGCTTAAATCCTCTCCGTGCACCAACTAATGCAGCTTAATGTTTTTGTCATCTCAGATATTCTCAAGGTATTGATTGTTAGGTTTGCAACTTTAAATCTCTCTTCTGCCAGTGAGCTGAAATCAATGTATCCCCCATTAGATCCATTAAATTAACCCCAAACTGGCCAGTTCCAGTCTGGGCAATCTGACATTACTCAAAGTCAAATTTGGGAATCATCCTGAGGTGTGGCTGGCATGCAACATGTAACACTCTGTGCTGCCTGGGAGAAGAAGCAGAAAACACTTGAAGCGTCTCTTGGGAGCTGTGCTGATGAGAGAGATGATACCAAGGGTGTTCTACTCACCTGTGGTTTGGCTGGTACTTCTGCAGCTGAGGAGAGCAGATTCAACAGCTCTTGTCCAGCTGCTGAAAAAAAATTTTGTCCCAAAGAGAAGATCCTTGAATCCCTAACTCCTTGTCTTACAGGTGAACCTTGAGGACACTTGGGAGACTGTAGCTCCTGAATGTGTGACCTTCCCCTGTGATTAGAAGAAAGCCATGGGGAAGGACAAGAAAGAAGAGGCCATCTTCCTGAGGAAAAAGATCACTTTGCTGCGGGCTTTCTCGCTGCTCATCGGCAGCATGGTGGGCAGTGGCATCTTCATCTCCCCCAAAGGAGTCCTGAAGAACTCCGGCAGCGTGGGCTTCTCCCTGCTCGTCTGGTTCTCCTGTGGGCTCCTCTCCATGTTTGGTGAGTGCTGAGCTTTGGCAGCCCTTGCTGAAGCACTTGGGAGGTGAGGGGAGCCTGCACATTTTTATGTTTAGAAAGCTGGGAGACGAATAAACCCAAAATTTCTGGTATCTGCTGCAAAAAAAGGTTTAAGAAGTCAGGGGATAGTCACTAGGAGTTTTTAGTTCAAATTATTTCCCTGGGGTAGTGGACAAAGTTCCAGCACTTATGGTCAGTAATATCAGCTCATGTACAAGTCCAGGGGAGGGACAGTGACTGTGATGGGGACAGCATGGTCTCTGCCAGGAAAGCTGGGAGAGAATGAGGGGACTCGTTCTGTAAGGCAGGAAGGAGATGCACCCATTTAGGAGATGCGCCTAAAAGGGAACCCGAGGGCTGTGCTTTTCACAGACACTGTGAAGAGAGGAGGAAGGGAGGGTCCCAATATGCCCCATGGGACCCCCTTTCTGTCAGAGAGAATGGCTGGAGCAGCGTGCCTGGGGGGCTGCAGGGGATGCACCAGCCCAGGGTGGGTGTTGGGTGTCTGTAAGAAATGGTGTGGGGACGTCTGATGCTGCCCCACTTTCTGTGTGTCACTATTGGCTTGATTTCTGCCATTTAGTACCAGTCTTTTCTCCCAAAGGCTGCCTTTTTGATGACAGCTTCATTCTAGTTCTTTTGAAATAAGGTAGCTCTTCTAAGTTACAGTGGATAAAATCCATGGCTTTTAGTTTCTTTCATCGACTGTAAAAAATCACCATCTCAGACACTCTCTAAAGGTGCTATTAGGATAACTGCAAATTCTCCCAGCCCAGGAGACAAATCTGTTGCTTATAATAGTGGGTGACTTTAACATTCTTCTTCTGTTGTAACTTACTAAAAAAAAAAAATCCACCAAAAGGAAAAAACAAGAAGGAAGAAATACTCCATGTGAAAAAAAAAAAAAGCAAAGTGAGTGTCGCTCACTTTGACACTCTGGCATGTACATGCAAGTTTAGAAATTGAGACATTGGATTGTTAATAGGGCAACAAGTTGTTCTTGCTCTTAGCATATGTGTACCAATATTTCACATTGCAACCTGTGAGTGGTGGTTTGGTGAATTATACACTTCTGCCTAAAGAAAAGCTGACAGTACAATGTGGGCACGGTGTTTCTTTTAAGCAAGCAGGGCAGTAAATGACAATGTGTGTGTAATGTATGTGTAATCACACAGCCAAGCTCTGCCCTTGTAAAGGTTTTTCTCTGTACAGCATCCTTTGATACACTCTCCTGGAAGGCCCTTGGGAGCCTCCTTACCAAATGATTGTATTTTGTAGCTGGATTTGTCAGTTTGTTCTTCTCTTTTATCAGCTTGATGACCTCTCCTGATCATTTCTCTGACACCTTTTTGCAGTATATTTAAAAGGTCTGCTTTCTTTTGTGCATTTTTTTCTTTCAAGTGGGGTATATATACAAGTCCCATTCCATGAGTTCAGCAATATACTTATATGCATGCTTGAAGCAGTGAAAGGGACCCACTGGAACAAAAGAGATGAGCTGTCTGCCTATATTTGATGCTTTGAACAGGAGTTCTGCACAAATTTTCCAACAGGGGGGCAGGAAACACTGAGGTTGTCACCATCTTGCATGACCTGAATATGGCATGATTGCCATGGGACTTGGAGGCATGGCCATGTCACCACTGGATTCAAAGGAGGGAAGGGATTTATGTGAAGATGCAAGATAAGGACACAAGAATGTGGCCTGGGATCAAAAAGATGATTGAAATGACCAGTTCAGCCATGGCTTGTGGCTGAGCTGCTGGAGTTGCTTTGTAAGCACCATTTCATCAGTCCAACAGTGAGGAGAAGCAAGAATCCAGGATATCTTTCAAAGGAAACCTCTTGTAGCTCTGTGCAGCATTTCTATCACACACCCTTCTTCAGAGCTTCCATGGAAATGTTGTAACATTAACCATAAAATAGAGAATTTCTTTCCACCTGACAGGTGGGCCAATTCAAAACTTACTTCAAACCACAGCAGTGCACAAAAATAGAGAAAAGTGGTTTTGTTAAACCCCTTTTTCTTCCTCTCATTCACTACTTATTTTAAATGGACTTCTTCAATTCCTGAAAAATCATACAGAAAAGGGAAAAATCCCTGGAATTATTTACTTGGTACATATCTACCTGAACTTTTTTAGGTGCCTTGTGTTATGCAGAGCTTGGAACAAGAATCACCAAGTCTGGAGGACATTATATCTACATTTTGGAGACGCTAGGGCCTCTGCCAAGCTTCTTATTCCTGTGGGCAGAGTTTTTTGCTATCAGGTAAGAGATTTGACTCGCTTGCCTCTTCCTGGATGCAGTGATAATTTAAAATACCAAAAGTTATGGTGCCATGTAACAGTCCAGGCAGTTTGTAAAGGAAAGAGTTGAATGATTTCAAAAGATTTTTCAATGATAAAAGGAAGAAGGTGCAATGTGGAAATAGTTACAAATGTTGAATGTGTTCTGTACTTGAAGAATATCTCTCGTCTCCCCTGGCAGCTTGTGTACCCCAAGAGCTGTGGTATATTTCAGAGACTGACAATAGATGACAGATTTATTTCAGATCTTCTGTTTTCAGTGTGAAATTTTTTGGTTTCTTCAGATTCAGAAAGTGGAGACAACTTCCTGGCTTTGCCCCAAGTTACACAATTTATAAAATTGTGAACTACTTCTTTTTTTAACATTCAAAAGGAAGTCCTCACCTCTCAATAACCTGTATCCTTCATGTGAGCTTAGATGAGGCAGAACATATGCACTACACTTGCATTGCTCAGTATGATTAATCTCAACTTTTGCTTTCAAGTTGGAAATTAATCATTTTGCAGCATGTGGTTTTTAACCCATTTACTGAGAAAAACCTATGAGAAAAACTCGATGGGAATTCATCATCTGCATGGGTGAGAGGATTAAGCCAGGTGGGGAAACTTGCTCCCCTTCCCAAGTTTTGTGCAGTTTTACCTCATGCCATTTTTCAAGCATCCTCAGAGCAGTCTGTGCTTGGTTCCCCCCACACTCCCCACCCCAGGCCTGCCAACAGTGCTGTGGTTTCCCTGGCTTTTGGGCGCTACATGCTGGAGCCGTTCTTCGCCCCCTGTCCCGCCCCTGTCCCTGCGGTGAAGCTCGTGTCTCTCCTGGGCTACTGTAAGTACCAACATTTATGGGATTGTCCATCCTGGTCTCTCTGCCCTACACTAGGGGCACTTAGGGCTGTTATTTCCTGTACAACTGTGGGATAAGACAGCTGTCTTACCGCCTCAGCTAGCCAAAATGTTCTGATTCAAGGTGATGCTGTTGGGCCACTATACTCTCTAGGAAGTGGAATGGGCCTCCCTGTTGACCAGCTGGAGCCCTAGGTAGGGGGATTTTGCCAGCTGTGGGAGAAGAAACTCTCCATGTGTAATTGTGCAAAAGCCACATGAGCTGTGGGTGTAAGGCTTGAGGTTTTGGCCTCTTCTCCTGGTGCATCCAGCCCATGAAGCTGTCCTGCCTGCTCCAGGCTGGTGTGGACTGGCACAGGGAGTGCTGTGAAGTGGGCTCCTGAGATGTCCCACACCTTTCCCCCAGGCAGGTGTGGATCACCCAGCAGGAACCAGGTTCCTGCTCCCCTTTAGGAGTGTAAGTCAGCTCCCTCTTTAAGCACTGTATGCTGGATCAATGTTTCCTGACATCTCTCATCCCAGGCGTCCTCTCTAAGGCATAAAGACACAGCCTTCCCCCAGCATCCCTAGGGCAGGGAGAGCTGCTGTACTTTGTCCTGTGTGTGTTGAGCCCAGGCTGCAGCTGTAGCAGTGGTGTTTCCTCTCCAGACACGGTCCTGACCCTCAACTCCTGGAGCGTCACCTGGAGCGCGCGGCTGCAGACGGCTCTCTCCGTCGTCAAACTCCTGGCCCTTGCACTCATCATCGTGCCAGGGATGATGCTGCTGGCCCAGGGTAGGTGTTGCTGCGTGCCTGAGGAGGGTGCTCGATGTGCCCCCTGTCATGGCTTTTATCAGTGCCAAGTGCCAAGTGTGGTGCTCACTCAGCTGGCAGGAGCTTTCTCTGTCCATGTGCCAGATGTGAATTCGCTGGAAGCTGAGACTGGCGTAGGTGGCACAAGCTGCATCATTGCACTGGGCTGATGCACCTGGCTGGGTGGTGCTTTCTCCAAAATTCAGTGGGTCTTAGTGCCAGAGCATGTGTGAGCCTACCCAGGGTCACCCTAACCTTCCTCTGCAGATAGTCTTTCTTTGGAGTCAGACTTGCCTATTTCTAGTGTAGCTTGAAATCTTTCCAAAGCAGCACAAATATGGACATTGAGGATATGTGACAGCATCCCCTGTGAGAATCACAGCTGTGTAATGAGCTACCAGCCCTCAGCTGAGCCCTGGTAATGGCATCTCTAACCCTTCTGTGGCATAAGCTAATGTTTTTTACTTCCAGATTGAGATGGGTGCTAATTCAGTGAATTTACAATGAACTTGGTACAGTATTTCATGCCTGTATGCAGAGTGGGGGAGAAAAACCCTACCAGTAGGATCTTCTGTGAACCATACAAGAGAACTGGCTTTAATCCAAACCTCAGTTTATAGAAAAGCCCCAGGCATTCCCACTCAAGGGATGAAGCCTGCTCCCTCTTCATGCTATTACCTTCTTCTGCAGAGAAAGCACCACAGGCAATGGGCTCCGTGTGCATGTTTCTTTCTGATGTCTGGAGCTGGCTCCTTTGAACATGCAGAGCTCCCCTTGGGCTGGCAGTGCTTCTGAACTAAAGGACTGCCCTGCAGCTAGGAATCCCCAGCCATTATTGTTAGGAATGCCTTCAAATGACAATCTGGAGCCCTGGCACCCGTCCTCTGGTGTGGGGGATAAATGCAGGTGACATCTGGAGGGAGAATTCACCAAGAGACTCCAGCATGACAGGTTGTATTTAATGTGACTCATGGGGGACTGTAAATTGCTCATTAATGCATTGCAGGCAATAAATCCTTTTCATGCACCATCACTTACCAGCCATCATTTTGGAACAAAAAAAAGTACCCCAATGGACACAGTTCTATATTTTGGGTTAGTTTTCTTCAAACCTATCTTCAAATTGACTTTTTTTTTTTTTTGGTGCTTAAAAATCAGTTTTGCACTTTTAAATAATTTTGCCTGATTCCTCTGCCTTGTGCTGCTTTTTTTTTTATTGCAGTTCTGTCCTTTCCTTTGCCATTACCTTCTCTTTGGCTCAGGCATATATTAGAGACTTGCTGGGCCAGCGTTTCAAGCCCAGGTGCCCAAATCTCATCACTGAACTTCTTGCAGAAGCACCTCCATAGAAGTGGCCTGACTTTCTCACAGAGCACTTTGCTCTGTGCTATGTCACACCTTGCCTGGTAAAGCCCAACTAGGAAAGCTTCTCACCTCTTAAAGAGAGTTTGTTATGGAAAATTGAACATAGATGTGGTACCAAACCTTGGATTACCTGGATTTGAAAATGTTGTCAATGCAATTCTTTTTGACTGTGTTTGAATGAGAGGCCATTCAGAATTGCTCTCTTCCCTAAATCTTTTTGTTTTGATTTAGAGAAAATCCTAACTTTGATTTTTTTGGGGCTTTTTGTTTTGTTTTGTTTTTTTTGTTTGTTTGGTTTGGGTTTTTTGTTAAGCTTTGTTTTGTTGTTTCAAGCAGAGAACTTGAAAGAAAATTAGGGGAGTTGGTAGATATCTGAGACACCTCTACTCTGAACATGTTATTTGCTTCCCACTCTGTGTCCTTTCCTGTGGGTGGGTGGTGGTGGGTCAGACTGGCAGTCCTTGCTCCCATCCCCTCCTCCAGCCTGGTTCCCATGCTCTGGCCAGCACAGGGCTGGGGTCAGTGCTCCAGCAGCAGGAACAGCAGAGAGCACAGTGAGAGCTGAGTTAGCTGCCTTGCTGGCTGCACCACATCAAAGGGGAGTGTGTCTCCAGCTGCTGAGGGGGCTGGGGACTGAACACGGGGGTCAATCCAACAACTTAATTTTGGACCTAAAGGAAGGAGAGGACCACATGGATCCGCTCATCTCCATGATCTCCTGTTCCCACACCAGGGTCTGTTGAAAACAACTAGCTATTGTTGTTGCCCTTCCTGAAATGCCTACCCTAGCTGGACAAGGGATAGAGTATTTTTGGGTTTTAATGTCACCGTAGGAAAGTGAACATATCAGCCACAGCACTGAAGTTAAAGCAATTAAATTAATTTGAGTTCCCTTCTCCAAGGAAATCACAAACGCTCTTCCCAGGCCTGGGCAAGAGGTACAAGGGATGTTATCCTACGGGGAAGGAAGCCTGTCTCTGACGTTTTCCTGCTCTGTGTCCGTTGTTTGTCTCCTGCAGGCCACACCGAGAACTTCCAGGATGCTTTTGACAGACAGTCTCTGGTTCTGGATAAGCTCCCCCTGGCTTTCTATGCAGGCATGTTCGCATACTCCGGCTGGTAGGTGCGATGGGAGGCGCCTCCCGGGCAGCAGACAGGTGCCCTCAGCATGACTCAGACTCTCACCCTGTCTCTTCCCATCGTGCAGGTTTCAGACCAGCTTTGTGCGTGAAGAGTTGGTCAAACCTGAACGGTAAGGCTGGGAGGAAGCCGCCCTGGGTTACCAGCCTCGGTGATCCCACAGCTTTCCCGAGTGCAGTCCAGGAGGAATAACTTTGTGGGTTCACCTGACTGCAATCAATTGTACTGCCAGATAAAATCTGCAGTAATACTGTGCATAACAAGGGATAGCAGCTTGTTCTTTGTGTGTGTGTGTTCCCCTTCATTGCAGAAATATCCCCCTGGCTGTCATCGTGTCTGTGATCACAGTAATTGTGGGATACATGCTCACCAATGTCTCCTATTACACAGTCCTGGGAACAGAAGATGTTCTGGCTTCTCCTGCTGTGGCTGTGGTGAGTTGGCATTGCTATTGCTATCTCCTCAGTGCGGCCAGCTTGTGCTGTGGTCATGACAAGTCTTTCAGAGATGGTTTTCCTATAAAATATTTTATTGCTTTGTAATTTTTCTGGAATACTGGGCAATAGTAAATTCTTCTTGTTGTGGTTCCTAAAAGATAATGAAAAGTAACTTGCAGATGACAGTAGAAAAGGTGAGATTTGTGACTTTTATATTACTCCTTCAATGGAAGAAGTTTTCTTTTTTTCACCCTGATGTGACCTAGAGATCACCATATGCTCCCTAAAGTCATGTTTGCTCTTCCTCCAGAGCTTTGTGCAGCGAGCCTTCAAAAGCCTGATCTCTGTGGTCCCTGTCCTTGTCGCACTGTCCTGCTTTGGAACCATGAATGGAGGAATCTTCACGTTTTCAAGGTCACATCCCTAAGGGTCTATTATGCTTTTGGCTTACTGAATCAGAGGGAAGCATCACTAACCTCTGCAACTACCCATCCACACAGTGGCATTTTAGCCACTCTTGTGGAAAAAAATAAGCCTTTTGACTCCCAGGCTGTCAGCTACAGGATGGTCCCTTTTGGCTAAGAGTCTACTTTTTCGGTTTCTGACCAGATCCAGACTTTGGTACCCAGGACTGGTCACAAAGATTTTTATCTTCTCCCCTACCCTTCAGTTTAAATCCCCAGTTTAAAGTGAAATGTCAGTGTTTCTGGTGAACTAAAGGCTTTGTTGAAGTTGGCAGCTGCTCAGTGAGACTGTGTCTTCATCCACTGGGTTCACCCAGCTGTGCTGCTGGAGGGCATGGGGTCCCTCTGTTGTGAGGCTCTCTAGGCAAACTCTCCCTTGAGAACTTTGCTTTGAAGTCAGTGAAATGTCATTGGGATGGGCTATTTCTAAAGCAATAGTCAAGGTTCAAGAAGTCTTGTTACAGCAATAAGAACAGCTTTGTCCCATGGAAAAATAAACTTGCCAGCTTCACTGTCTGCCACACTCCGTGTCCTTATGGGAGCCTTGAAATTGGAGAGGAGGGCAGGCCTTATGAACAAGATCCTGATGTTGTGCTGGTCCTGGGGAGCTGAGCAAACTCTCTGCAGTGGGTTTTGCTTCACAGCTTTGATTGCAAATGGAAAAATCAGTTGATCTGAAAGGAATGTCTCACAGCCTGAAAGCTAATGAATTATCTGATCCACTACTCTGAAGTCCTATATTAAATACAGGTGTGGAGGATCCTTCCCATTAGCCGCTCCAGATAATGCTTTTCTTTGAGGATGAGAAGTCATTGGACAGCACAGAGGTCCTTAGTGTCCCCTACTGACCTTCTCTCCCCATCCTGGCATCATTAACATAATCACTGCTGAAAGTCCATATAAACACTGATGGGGCCTCCCTGGCTGCCTGCCAGCCACACCCCTGCAAAGCCACAGAGACAGCAATAAAACCAGTTGTACACTTGTGCCCCAGCTGCTTGGGGCCCTGCTTCAGCCCAGCTGATGCTCTGGCATGGTTTGTCTGAGGATATTAAATTTCTAAAATTGGATGTGATTGTCTTTTCCCTAATTGGTCTTTCACGAGTCAAAGGAGGGATGCAAGCAAGGAACTCTCTGCTCTCATTTTGTAGCTGTTCTTGTGTGTAGCTGGTCTCTTGGCAGTATGACAAACTGTATTTTCCAACAGCTGACAAGAGAATTGGAAATCATCTGTCATTTGAGGTGATTGCCCTTTATTTTTTCTATATATGTACATATAAGAATATAGGCTTCAAAGCTGACAATCCCCTTTCATAAACTTACCAGTTTTTCTTACAAAGGATTAAAGTTTGTGATCCCTCCACTTCCTTTTCACTGGAAAGATTAATTCCTCTTTTGACAGCAAGAGACTTTCTTACTCCTGTTTCCAGTCTGAGTTCATTCTTGGTCACTTTGGACTTGCCCAAAGGTCTCTGCAGATGAGGCACCCAAGGAGACACTGCCAGTGGTTCTGATGGTGGGCTCTGACCTGCACTGAACTGGTCTTGGCAGAGCTGTGGGAACTCAGCCTTGGTTTTCTCCCAGATGCCCCCAAAGTGGAGCTCTGAGCAACTTGGTCTAGTGGAAGCTGTCCCTGCCCATGGCAGGGGGGTGGGTTCCAACCCAAACCAAACTTTCTCTGAAAGTGCAGCTAAAGGCAAAACTGTGGCCTTGAACAGCAGCAGACCTGTGCTGGGCAAGGGAGCAGGTGCCTTGATGTCTCAGGTCAGTCCAGTGACTCATCTCATTTCTAATGTGGATGTAGAATGTTAATGTACAGGGCTCCCTGTCTTTTCCTAGGACTCTGTTTGTGGCTTCCAGGGAAGGGCAGTGGCCTCCTCTCTTCTCCATGATCCACATTCGAAGACATACACCCCTTCCTGCTGTCATGTTAATGGTAAGGAGATCTGGCTGTGCATGACATGCTCTGTTCTTTTGCTGTCTTGGCTTTCTTGCAAGGACTGGATAAACTGAGGAGTTTTAGAGGGTGTTGGGACATTAAATTACTCCCTGAAAAATAAAGAAGGCAGGATACAGGAAATGGCTGCAAAGTATTAAGTCCCCTTGAGCCAGCAGTGGTATCCAAATGTACAACCTTGAAGTCCCTGCCTTATAACATTGCACACCTTTTTTAAAATACAGTCCCTATCATCTGCCACAGGTGCTGCTTTATATTGCCTTATGAAAATAGCTCTGCCAGGCTTTGGCTATCTGGAAATTTAAAATTCCCAGGTGTGATGGAAATGCAGGGAATGAGCATTTGTAGAGATGGTCTGGTCTCATGTTTTGGTTTGTTCAGGGTTTTTTTTGTGGCAGTGGTCCAGCTCCATCCCAACTGTGCTGCAGTGCCTGTTGCAGCTTGGCTGAGCTGCTAAAAACTTAGCAGATGTCATTGTAGATAGCCTGTGTGCCAGCAGTGCAAGCTTTTGGATCATGCATGTTTTAATTGCCCTGGCTTGGACATGAAGCATCGAAGATGCTGCTGATCTTGGAATGATCCCTCTTTTCTGTAGCACTACAGATGAGTGCCTTTAGGTCTTTTGCCTTCACTCTGTGACACTATTTTGTAAAGCTCTCTGACCTCCAAAATGCTGGGGCTGTGAAGTAGTTGCAGGGGGGTTGGAGGAGGTGATCCATGGCTGTAATGACTGTATTTCGTGTTCAAAATGCTCAGTTCCCTTTGGTCACTGCCATGGTGTGCATTGGAGACATCTACCATCTACTGAACTTCTTCAGCTTTTCCCGATGGCTCTTCATAGGATTGGCCACCTTGGGGCTCATCGTCCATCGCCACCGTCACCCAGAGCTGCACAGCCCCTTCCAGGTGAATGCACAGCACATACCTGGCAGCCAGGAACGTGCAGGCCTGCCATCCCTCTCTTTGAATTGCTCATAACTGCAGCATCACATGGCCATGGCTGCCTTTAGGCTCTAAGGGGTTTCAGTCTCTGATGCTTAATAATGTCTGTGGGGAGCTCCTGAAACTGATTGGTGTGCCCAAACAGCCAGATGTGATAAATCCTATGAAGCCAGTTCTACATAGGCTCTCCAGATGCATCTGTTAGAAGATTGCTCAGTAGAAGGGACAAAGTTTCAGGCTTGGAACTGGGAGATGTGCAGAGAGAAGTTCTCTGGCTCATCTCTTGTGGCCTACATGAAGGGACTCTTGCCTGGATGTTATTTCAGTGGCAGGTAAGTCTCAGCTTTGGCTGAGAAGCAGGAAGGTGTATCAGGCTTGGGGGGAAAGGAGGGGTCTTGGGACTAAACCTGACTTGGGAGGAATCATCTGCTGGTATGGAAATAATGTCTCATGTAAAGCAGTGGACACCTCTTGTGGCCTTTCTCACTTCACTGGGCACTGGGATCCCTCCTCAGGTCAGCAGGGGATGCTGGAGCAGCTTTCCTGTGCTTGGGCACCTTTCCCACTGCCAGATAATATGCAGAAGGCATTAATTAGGTTGGGGCGGTGCTTGGTGCGGGTGCAGTTTGCTCCTGATGCCCCTGCGTGGTGCCCCCAGGCAGCAACTCCCGGGAAGAGAGAGGACCTCCGGGGCTGTGGGCACTGGGCAGCCAGGAGCTTGGGAGACAGAAATGCTTCCTGCAGCTCGCAGGAGTCCTCTGTGAGCTGGGTGCACCCTCCTGCAAAGTTTGGGGTAATTTTTCTCCTCGGTCTTTGCATTTAGCAGAGACCTTGAGGCTTCCCAGTTTGTTGGTTGGCTGCGCTCGCATACTCCCCCAGAACCAAACTGAGTAAGTTTAGTTTAGTTTTTCTTTCAAACCAGTCTTCTCAGGGGAGATGTATTAGCGGGTGGCGCTGCTGATGGTTTCAGATGCTGAGATTTTGCCCGGGTTTTCAGACTTCCAGCGGCTCCTAAATGCTGGTTAAACGAGGGAGGGAAACACTAGCCTTTTGGTCAGCCCGGCCGGTTTCCACCCGCCTTTTCCCTGGTTTTTGTCAGTCCTGGGCAGGAGGCAAGGGCTGCGCGCAGGTGCCGCGGGCCCGTGCTGCGCTCTAGTGGCCGCACGCTGCCGCTGCCCGGGGGGGAGAGCGAAGCGTGGCAGGCGTGTGACAGCGCTGGTACTTACTCTCTTTACAGCATTCTGAGTTAAAAACGGTGAGAAAACACCGGAAAGAGGAGGGAGCAGTCCGCTCGCACACCTCTCAAGCAGATGTGCGGCGTGAGTGTGTGCATGTAGGAGCGGCTGGCAGAGGATGCTCTGCTGGAAAGACAAGAGCACCTAAGTTTGATGGCTGGATGGCTGCCATACCTAGAGCAACTGATCTCTTCCAACTTGGCATGCTGAGTATCCAAAATACAATCTTTATTACTGGTAAAGATTGCCACCTTATATGAGAGCAGCTCCTTCGTTCCATCAGCCACGGCAAGGAGTTACTTGGCAGAGCTTGGATCCAGAGACAGAGAGAGTGTTTCACAGTTTTATTATTTATTGCAGTCTTCCTATTTGCTCTCCAAATAACCCAGGTGATTTGGCTAATCCAATAGGGTATGGTTGAAGTGCTGAGTGCTGCTTTGATTTTCACCATGGTGTCACTGAAGCTGAAATTCTTGGTGCAGGTACTACAGAGATAGGGAGTCTGGTTTGTCTTGCTTCAGTCACTATAAGTCTCAGGCAAACTGGAGGCAGGTCAACACGAATCATGAGTTTTATAAGCAAACAATACTTGATTCAAAGTGTCATTTCTTTCTTGGCTTCAGATTTTCCCTCAGCAGTTGTCTTAGGGGGCACGTAGGTATGTGTGCTTGGGCATGCACAGGTGCAGGACAGTCACAGAGCTGTGGGCTGTAGGCGGCTTCTCCCCCTGCTTGGCTTCCAGTTGCAAGTTAGGTTTAGATTTTGGTGCACATGATATAGGAGGCATGCACCTCACAGGGCACACTGGGCCCTGAAGCTGATGCAGTTGTTTGCAGTCTGATTGTACAGAAGCATTCTGTAGGACAGGATATGATTATCCTCATTTTCTTTGGGCGGAGAAGTGAATACAGCATGTGCTGGCACATACGGAGTCTGATCGGCTACAGCCACCAGCTTTCCCTGATAGTCTCCTGTGCTCTTTTCCTCAGGTTCCCCTGTTTGTTCCTGTCTCTTTTACCATCATCTGCCTCTTCACAGTGGCAATGTCTTTCTACTCAGACCCTGTGAACATCAGCATTGGATGCACCATAGTGTTGAGTGGTTTTCCAGTCTACTACCTCATCATTCACAGGCAGATGTCAGATCGCTGCCGCAACCTGTTTTGTAAGTATGCATTTCACTTTCAGTATTGTGGACCTAAACATGCCCAAGGGTCAGGGTGCTGGTTTGTTGCCAGGGTTCACCTCTGATGCAAATTGGTCCTTGACCAACAGATGTCATGAAACCTAAATCATGACTGCTGGCACCACTCTGGTGTTTTTCCCAAGGCACGGCCTCCACAGCCAAATTTTTTTAACAAAGACAAGGCTGAAGTCTACCAACAGGGGGAACAGAGAGGGTCTATTTCCCACCCCAGCCCTAGTACCTACTAAACTTTATCATGTCTTTGGGATCACAAGCTCTGGGTGAAATTTGTCTGGAGCAGAAAGACCAAAGGTTAGGATAGAGAGACTACATCAGACGTTGTAACCCCATGCACAAACTTGTTTGCTGAAAGGCTGAGGAGAGGACTGCTAGGAGAAGAGTACTGCCAGAGGTCTGTGGCCTTGTGAGGAGGCCAGGATGGTTTGGGTACAAATGTAGCTGTGGAAATGAAGTACATCTCCACTCCAGGCAGTGTGTAGTACAGATTTCCTTTGCATGTAGGCATGGTGGCACAAGGGCTTTTTCAGAAACGAGAGCCCAGGTTTGAATTTAATTTGTCGTTTCTGTTCCAAGTCTTGTTTTCTTTTGATTTGATGTTGGATGGAGGTGCATCACTAACCACTGAACAGAAGACAACATATAGCAAGAAAGGAAACAGATATAGTGATCTGCCAACATAAAGTGTTCCAACCATCAGTGCTGATGCTCTGATTTTCAGCCATGTCTCAGGATTTCCTCTGGACTAAGCTTCCTTCCTTTTTTTCCACCTTTTCAGATTATCTTACACACAAACTACAGTTACTGCTGGAAGTTGTCCAACAAGAAATCAAGACTTACTGAAAAAAACCCATCAAAACTCACAGAAGACAATAAAAATCTGCTTACACCATTTTTGACACCTTTGATCCTACTAAAAGCAGGCCATGCTTTTATTCTTTTTAGTCAGTGCAACTGAGGATGACTGAGCCAAAACCTTGCTGCAAGTGTTCCTAAACTTGCCAACTGGGATCTGTTCCTGCCCTTTTATTTTTTTCAGAAGAGCAAACTAGTTCTCTGAAATGAGCTTGCTTTCCCTGCAGAGTGTCTTTGAAACCAAGATCTTAATTTTGCAGCCTAGCCCAGTCCTGAGAAAAATGTGTTTGTATGTGTGTGTGTGTGTGTATCTGTGTACAGAGACAGTATTTTGTTTTCCTGGCTTGGCAAATAGAGGAAGTGGGCATGTTGCAAAACTTAGAATCCAATACATGGAAGCCAAATGTAAGTTTCAAACAGAACCACTACAGCAGCCTTGTTGTGGACAAGAGGAATGGCTGGGGAGAGCTAATTAGAGATAAGGCAGATGAATTGGAAATGGGAATACAGGGGGATAAAATTTTATCCACCAGAAACTGCAGATTGAGCTAATGAGAAGATATTTGAAATTCAAGTATTAACAAAGTAAAGTCAGAATGTCTTGCTTTGATTTTTGTGTAAGCAGAATGAGTTTTTTAGCCTTGAAATAATCTTTCAACTTTCAATTTTGAAATGACATTTTTAAATGTACAAATGCATTTTTTAAAACAATCAGTTAAATATCAACTAGAATATGACAGGAGAGAACCTGGTCCCTCCCCCAGCTTCCCAGACCCATTCCTCACCAGTGAAGTTGAAAACTCAGAATTTGGCCTAGCTCCAGTGAAATACAATTCCTCTTCTAATTAGACAGGACCACTGATGAGACTTGGGCAGATTCCTGAATAAATGCATCTTCTGGTGTGCTGTAAGAAGCCACGAGTGACTTCATATCCAAGCTTTAACTTGCCAATTGCGCATGACTTGCTGATTTAATCCATAAATGCTCATTTGAACTAATGGCATAAGAAAGGTTTCCATTATTGGATTACTTTGGTTTACATGATTACATTATTAATGTGGCAATGTTATGTCCAGATAGTACAGCAATTACCTATTTACAATCACGTAATTGTTAATCAGTTCCTAAAAGATGGGAAGTAGCATGCTGAGACTCCTCTAATGACTGCTGGAAAGAGGAACAGCAGAATGTGGAGCATTTTTAAATCCTTTGTATCAAACATTTATGTACTTAAAATAAAAACAAAGGACCATTTATCCAATGTTATCTACTGAAACACGTAAAATTTTGGAACTAAAGTTGGGTTATTTTCAAAGCAATTGAGAATTATTATTCTTGTAGTGATTGCTTCCTGTTCCTGTGCTGAATTAAGCTGGGACAGCAGCAGTGTGGTTGCAGGGCTTGTTTCCCCACTACTCTCCCACAATTTAATTTACAAGCCGCTGGACATTGTCCAACAGGAAATACAATCTCACTGGGAAAACCCTCACAGTAGAAACCATCACACCCTACAGGAGAAGTTACTGCTTTAAATGATAGAATGGATTCAAGTGAGATCTGGAAATGCTTCCAGGACTCCAGCCAAGAGCCAACCCCTCTTCGTGCCAGGCTTTCCTGAAGCTGAACCGCCTGGCACACCTTCCCACAGCACCCCAGTGGTGGACCAGGACCCACTATGGGGGGCTGGGGGACCTACCTGTGGAAGACCTTGCAGAACCAGGTGAGCTCAATCACCCCATTTCCTGGGTCCACCCACTTGGTTTGGGGGATTTTACACATCTTAAGGAAAAAGTATGAGGTACTGCCAGCCTGGTCCCAGGCTGCAACACCCATGTGAGCACACTGTACACGTGTTGTAGCATCAGGACTCCCACACCAAACCTTGGAGCAGTCTGAAATTGCAGCAGAGCTGCTGTGTGTCACAGAGGCACTGACAAAGGGTGAAAAGTCCCTTCTTTGTCTATGTCCTCTGAAGAGAAAAAGCAAACAAGAATTGAAATTCCTGGGAGGAACTAAGTAATGTTACCTGCTGGACCATGGTTTCTTTATAAAGGATAAGTCATTTGACATATGCAGGGAAACCACACTTGGGTGCCTCTGCTGACTGTGCAGGAATATGATCTTGCAGGGCTATACTTAGGAAGTCTGCTCTAAGACCTGTTCCATTCCCAGATACTGGAAATGCAGACAGATAAAGAACCATGGCTGAGAAATCAGAGGTTCAACAGCTCCATGGACGACATTGCAATTAAAAGGGATAAAAATAAAAAATACAGTGTTCAGAAGATATCAGTTTACAGTGAGCTCAAGTTTCCAGTTTATTTTTAGAGACGCTGGTGTTCTGCTCCCAGCAAATATATGTTAACATTTTCTACCAAGCCAGAATGCTCTTCCTAAAGCTCCTGTCTCATGTCTACTGAAGCACTTAGGCCTCAGTGGGTCTAAGAGCTTCAAGAACGGCCAGAAGCGAAAGAAAGTGAGTTCATAATCACATTTGTAGTGTTGATTTTTTGGTTTGGTTTGGTTTTTTGTGTGTGTGGGCTAGGGGTTTTGTTGTTGGTTTGTTTGTTTTAATGCTATGTCTGTAGAATGCACTCAGAGTGTACCCTTTCTGGAAACTCAGAGATTTATGTGTTTCAGCCACTACTGATCTGGTGTGACTGGATCACCAGGAAAGAAAAATATTCTGGGCAGTTCAACTGAACACAATCTGAGACTAAAAAGAAGTCAAGAAAATGCTTTTGGCTTAACAAGTTTGCATCTTAAAACTACTTGACGTGTTGTTAAGCTTTATGCCTCAGAGCTCTGCTGGGAAATATTGTCATCTTCTGAAAGGCTGGAGGTCAGACTGGAAAGCTCCTAAGCTTTCTGTCTGATTAGTGTGGGGAAGAGCAGAGAGGAGGATGAGACTTCAAGGTGCATGAACAAAAACACCTGGGACGTTGCAGAGCTCCTAGGGCTGAGCGAGCCTGTCTCACAGGGCTCTGTGCTTGGCACACGCAGGTTTGTGTGGCTCAGTGTGGCTCTGCTTGCTGCAAACCCCCCAGCAGTGCCCACACAACCCTGGGGAGAGCGGGATGGACAACACCCACTTCCTGCACTGAGATTTGGGGGGGCACTTTGCAAGGCAACGTCAGCTGTTGGCTTTCCAAGAATGATGTTCAACAGAAGCTGCTTCTTATAGAAAGGAGCAAGTCCTGAATACCCCCAACCACTGGAAGGCAGAGAAGAATTGGCTCTAGGTAAGTACAAGGACAGGAACCCAGAAGCAGGGGTAAACTCTGCTGGTTTGCAGTGACACTGATTTTGCAGCTGTATCTGCCAAAGCCCTGGGCTGTGCCTGGCCTGCTCGTACTTGGCAGAAGCGCATGCGTCTGTCGCAACCAGCTGAAGGAAACGTTACCCAGCCCCACTTCCTTAAGGGTCTGTGGCAGAGAGGCACCCGCGCTCCACGGAGAGGCTGCGAGGGAGACAGCCAGGTACAGATGTGCTGTGGGCAGTTCACAGGGAGCTCTCACAGCTCTGCTCACTCTCACAGCCAGCCCTGGCTCACTTTTGAAGGTGTTGCTGCACCCGGGGTACCTTTGCCATGCAGAGCAAGGGTTGAGCAGGCTTATCCAGCCTGGCAAGCACAAGGCTGATGCCCTCAGCTCCTGAGGGTGGTGACTGGGCAGCCCAAGGACAGAACTGTGCCAGGGAAATGGCACATGCTGGGCTCTGACAGCCTTCCCAGGGTGCAGCTCAGAGGGGAGGGTTGGACACACAGGAAGTTCAGGTTTTCATAGCTTGTGGGCTTGGTTTTCAGGTCTGCTGGAGGGTTACCTGCTTGCACTTTGTCATACTGTAAGTTGTGTTTGTATCTTCATTCATTCATCTTTTTTTCTTGTGTAAGGGAAAAGGTAGCATGAGGCTTCTTTTTAAGTATAAAATTGTCTCTTATAAAGTTACTCCTGTTAAGATATAAAAAGCAAATGTAGAGTTGCACAGGACCATATAGCGAGATCTTCAGCAAAATGTGAAGGACACTACTGTCTTGCTGGCAAAACATTTCTGTCTGCTTCTGAAGTGTTTCACCTCTGTTTATTTCTAGCTGGGGTTAGTTGATCAGTGGAGAATCCCAGCATGGAGCAGAAATGCTGGAAAGTGAAAAGGAAAGAAGGTCACAAGTGGACAGATTTGCACGCTCATGTGATTAGGGTAGACTGGGAGCCCCAAGTCTCGGCGGAGGAGCTGGCAGAGGTTAGCAGGGTTTATCTGGAGTGGGGATAGAGGGAAGAGAGAGTTGGGCAGCAGTGGAAAAATGCTGCCTGGAAATATCATCCCACCCCACTTCCCTGGTTTCCTTTCAATTTCCCCTCTCCTCCCCTCCCTCCTCAAATTCCACCTTTCAAATCTGCCAAATTCTTCAGCCATGCCAATAGCAGCCACATCATGGTGCTGTGCAGAGGGGAAAAAAAGGGACAGCCATGTCCAAAAAATCTCCTGGTAGTGCTGGATCTCTTGAATACCCTGCAAGGGGAGAGAAGAATAGTTTGGAGCATTTTTCTAGGAACAGGCCTGGCTGGTGTTACTGCGTACACAGGCAGCGCTGGAACGAGGTCTGTCTGAAGGAGAGCCGAGCTCTTCCTTGCTCTTTGCTCCGGCAGTGCGGGGCTGCCACGCCTTTGTTTTGGGGACCTTTGCACTGTAAACAGCTCTGTGAGGGAGCTGCTCCTGTAATGATTTCCTCTCATTGGCCTGCTCTGAATACCCTTGATCCCTGCCAAAGTACAAAGGGCGTCAGAGCTGGATACATGATCATTTCCAGTTTCTGTTTCGATATTGTGTTCAGATTCTTCAGGCAGCTCAGAGTAGCTCTGTCACAGACCCTTAGAAGATCAACAGCTGGCAGCTTTTGGCTATGGATATGTGATCCATGATAGGCAATGCTGTAGGGGCAGTAAATTGGTGAGATTTAAAAAGTGTTGTCTGGGTCAAAAACTGGGAGTTTAAATGAAGGGTGAAGCACAGCAGGCAGCAAAGTAAAATCCCATGAGTTGGAATTACTGATGGCTATCTGTTTAATTTTCTTCTCTTTGAAGGTGCTGTGTCTAGGATAGAGTGCAGAGTGGAGACTTTGCTGGTAAGTAATGATATCCCCTCCTGCAAGTGAGAGCTGCTTTCTCACTCCCTGTCCTCAACAGGACAGCAGGGAGAAAATAAGATTCATGAGCTGAGATAAAGCCAAGGTGAACATTGGGCAAGACAGACTTCACTTGGGAGAAGTTAATTTATTGCCAATTAAAATAGATTTAAATTGTGAGAAAACAAAATTAGATCACATATTCCCCCCTCCATGGATTCCCAGGTTCAACTTCACTCCTTCATTCCTGACTTTTCTGCCCCCTCCTACCAAAGCAATGCAGAGGGGCACGGAAATGGATGTTGTCCTCAGTCTGTAGGACTTGCCATCTACTCCTCCATCATTCTCAAAAATTTCCTGTGCTTCAGCAGGGTTCATTTCCCATGTGCTGCAGTATAAACGTGCTCTAGCACGGGTTCTTCTCCATGGACTGCAGCTTCCCTCAGGGCCTGTCCACATGCTGCAGCATGGCCTTCTCCATGGGCTGCTGTGGGATCTCTGCTCCACGGACCTTCACAGGCTGCAGGGGCACAGCTGTCTCACCACAGCCTTCTCTATGGGCTGCAGGGGAATCTCGGTGTCAAGTGTATTTTCTTAAAATGTGTTTTTAGGAAGATACATTTTGGAGAAAATCAGTGGCACAGGTCCAAGCCAGAGAGGTCAGGGTCATTTCAGAGGTGCTTACCACACCCCATAAACATCCAAACACCAATTCCTCAGTTCTGGGGCAGTCCGGGACTTTCCAGCTGAAGGGGGTCTCCTTTTTTAAGTGAATAGATTTCTGATAAGGGATGCTGCACAATTTGACAGTTTTGGAAAAGAGCCCTACTTTGATCTGGATTTCTTTTCCAATGCAGGGCAGAGCAAGCAGCCAGGTGCCCATCAGCTCTTCTGCACTTGTGTTGTCTCCTGACTCATCTGTCTGCTCCTGAAAATGGAGTATGTCTGGTATTGGCTCGATGATTCCAACCAGTGGATTGAGTATGGGAAAGAGGTGAAATTCATCTGCTGTTCATGCCAAAAGCTTTTGTTAAGCCATCTTTGGAGAGTTCTTTAGAGCGTGTTGTTCTGCAGCTGGTGTGCTCTACACGCACCGCTGGGTGCCCCTGCAGTGCTGCTCCAATGCCTGGGTGGAATTGTCTTCTTAATTGTCCCTCAAAGCAGGACTGGAACTCTGTGAAAGATTTCAAGGGACTGGGAAGCGGGTGCATTTTCCAGAGCTGACAAACATCATTTGGCTGGAGCTGACCACACAAGCTGTGGGGTTCTTTGTTGCTGCTGTTAGAAGCAGCTGTGCTCGGTGGGGTACCCCTCCATCTCTGTAGAGCAAAATGCTTCAAGCCACAGAGACTTCAAAACATCCTCCTGCCTAGGGGCCTGGGAGAACATTGATATTTCCCCACAGTGGCACCTAAACCGAAGGGCGGTTTCTAACACGTCATTTCCTTGTTCTTTCTGCAGCACCCAGGTCATGTCACTGCCACTGTAACATCTGCATTTCTGGAGAATGAATATCAAGCTGACAAGAATGGTATTATTTTCTTCAGGGCTGGTTCTCAGCAGTATAAGTTAGACTTTGCAGGTGAGGTATCGCCTTGTTTTAATTTCATTTCATAGTGCAGCTGGCTTGAAGGTTTTCACACTCTGTCTGCATCTCTTTGAACAGCTCTTCTTCCTCCTGCAAACTTTCTCCAAGCAGAAATTGAGCAGTAGGTAAATTTCTCTAAACTTTTGACATGCCCCACTTGAGCTTCTACTCTTGGGCATCTGTAGTCAAAAAACCATACCTGACAATATTGTACATTCAGAAGAAGAGTTGAGAGTAAATGCTTCATGGCACCTTGGCTTATACATTTGTGTTTATACAGGTGAAAAAGAAGAAGGAGATATCAGGGG
Organism: Fringilla coelebs; assembly: GCF_963513975.1. Lineage (NCBI taxonomy): Eukaryota > Metazoa > Chordata > Aves > Passeriformes > Fringillidae > Fringilla > Fringilla coelebs. The sequence continues at coordinate 59,144,437 of NC_140033.1, read as the reverse complement.
GGAAAAAAGGCACTGAAAAGTCAAAAGGTGAAGAAGTGAGCCTATAATGAACATCTTGGAAGCTCCTTACAGGGAGAGAAAGCACAGTGCAGCAAACAGAAATTTAGGGCTGGTTGCATAGAGAGAGAAATGGGAAAATTAAAAATGCTTTTCTGTTTCTAATTTATTTCCCTGTCTTAAAACTCCTGTTAGCTTTCCAAACTTTAAATGTTTCCTGGCATGAGTAAAGAGTGCTGTTTAAAGGAGGAAACAATGGATAATTAGCCATGTCACACAGCATGTGCTCTGTGATATTGTTACAGGACCAAGAAGGGAGGGCAGGCTTTGCTTTTAGCACCATGGAGCAGCCCTGCGCTGCCAGGAAAGCCAGGTTTGTGGCCCCCATTGCACTGAAAACTCTTTCCTGCTGCAGGCCTGCCATCAGATGTGGTTTTCTCTGGCCAGCAGCCTGGATGTGAATAACAGTACAGGTGCAGTTGGTGCTTGGTTGCCTTCAAGTTTCACAGCCTGTGCTAGCAGGTGGTTGACATTGCTGATCTCCAAGTAAGAGCAGTGCAAGTGGAATGAAGTTTGCACTGGGTTGGCTGGGATAGAGAGAGCACCACAATGCAATATTCAGGGCTACCTCCTCTTTTATTTTTACATAACATGGAAGAGCCTGTCCCTAGACAATGAATTATCTCATTATTGAGTTAGTGTGTTTTTCTTTCAAGACATGGTCCAAACAAATGTGCTCTTTAAAACTCAAAGAAATGTTATTCGACGGCCTAAACAGTCCGAAGATGGACAAGATGGAAGGTAATACACATTCATTGTTTAACAATGTCTCTAGAGGACAGCACCTTTCTGCTAAGAAGTTCCTCCTACCTGCCTAGAATGCAATTTTATATTTCTTAAATTAATTTTTAGATACCTTTTCCTGACTGGTTTAACAGTACATTTTGCAGTGACAGTATTTGTAAATTATGCAATGCTTCTGTAAAACTCTCTGGAGGGATGTTTGCTGGCAGTCTCTGGCAGCTGTGACAGACCACTAGAGCAGATCTGCTCTCTCTGTGAGAGGCAAGGCCACATAGGGCTGACACAACTGTTCCAGGAATTTTTATTCCTTGATTTATGCCCCAACACTAATAAATAAACTGTGCAGCGATTAGGAGCGAGGGACTGCCAATCCCAAGAGCTGTGGTGCATGTGGATGTCATCTCTTGGAATGCTGAGAATAAACTAAAACTCAGAACAGGCAAATCCACTGAAATGAAGTGAATTAGAGGCACTTACTTGAGATACCCTATCTTTTTCTAAAAGAAGTTCAGCCTAATTTGAACATATCTGCTATAAATGCTATTTGTGCTACTGATTTATTTTAGTTAGAGCTGTCTCTGCTTTAGCAACTCACCAGCAGACAGTGCATGTGAAGCTGAGGGTTCAGTTAAAGTGTTGGTTCAACCTAAGGTGTGTTCATTCAAAAAGAAAACAAACTGTAGCTTGTAAATGGATGCCTGAAGGCTGCTTTAGAGCCCGTGGCTAGATTCACCAGAAGGGGGATTTGGTTAGGAGTATCACCAGCTGACTGGCTCCTTTTTCTGTTCTGTAGCCAAAACATGACTCTGTCACATCCTGTCTATCCTCCACAGTGGGACCAAACTGCACTACCTGATATTGGGTACAAGGTAGGACTTTCCAGCTCTCCAGTGGGTAGGGAGAGCTCTCTCCTGTACTGATTTTTCCAAGACCATAATTCAAGGCAATTGAGATGTTACCAGCTTTTTAAATGTGTCTTGTAAAATAAGCAGCTATGATGTGAAACAAGACTGACAGTTTCATATTCAGAACAGACGTGCATTTCCTGGGAGGCTCTCTGAGAATGATGTGGTATCATCTCCCCTGTAGTACCACCCAGGGCAAGAAAGGCCATTGCTGCTCATACTGTGCTTTGCATTCTTCCAAGGCACTTCATCCCCTGATAAACCAGGTTAATTGTATCTTAAGGTGATATTTCCTCTGTCAGTTTGGGGCAGGATGTTATTTGCTGTGGTAAAACTGCAGCTTAGCTCTGTAGGGCAGAGTAGAGTAGAGTGTCAGATCAAGGGGAAACTTTCACTCTGCTTCAGTCTGAATGCTGCTGTGCATTTCAGCTTTAGGTTACTCTGAGCTAAAAATAGTCCACATGTGGAGGTGCAGCCCCAAAAGGAAGCTTGTGTGGGGTTGCACTGGTTTCCCCCAGTCAGTGCCTGTGCTTCCACATGGGGAGTGATGGTAAAGGAGTGTTGACAGGAAAAGCAGAAGCAGCTTGTGATTTTTGTGGTAGGGCTTTTCAGCAGATGTGACGAAGGCTGATGAGTCCTTTGAAAGGACTGGGAGTTGTTACTCTCAGTAATACCTTATTTTAAGTGCTTTAAAAATTTTCAGTTGATACAGCTCAGCAATGATTCCCAAGAATATACAAAAATCAAGAGGCTGTTTGAGAAGACGATGAAAAATTACTGCATTAACCAACTGCAGAGGATTCAGAACCCAACACTTTGGGACATTTTTCAGTGGTTTGTATCTATTTCGTTTCATTATCCTTACTGTATGAGAAGACTGGTATTTCCTGATCTGTTGTCCTCCATAGTCTACATTTGAAGCTGCCAAATTCAGAGGTCCAGCAGAGGTGAGGCAGCCACATATCTCTCTGCCCAGGTCTGGCTGGTGGCCCAGACTTATGACTGCCCCAAAACCTGGCTCCCTGAGGCTGAGGCTTCCCTGAGGCAGTCCTGGAAGGGGACTGGGGCTCCTCTATCTGTGACCGAGTTGTTAGCATTGCATCTGCATTCTTTTGTGTGTGCAGAAATGAGCCTTTTATCCCTAGCAAGATATGTGTGTGATTCTTTCAAGTGTTATTCAAAAAGTAAATTCTTTTCCTTCATCATAACTGAGCTTTGGTGTTTCAGGTTTATTCTTTTGGTTTTAGCCTCTTCCACATAGGAGTTAGGAAAAAAAAAAAGAGGACACTTTTTTGGTGATAAAGATAAGGACAGAGATTATACAATCTTCACTGTAGCCTCACAGAGCTCTGTTTTATAATCATATTTATGTATTCAGGATTTATATAACATGGGAACTGACCAATTCCTAGTCAGAGATGTTTTTCTCTTTACTCTCTCATGTGGTATGAAGTTGTGGGTGACACAGTCCATAGTGCTGCTGAGAACTTTTTGTTTTGCTGGCAGGAGCCAGCTGTGTGGCAGGGTACCAGCAGAAGTGCAAAGCAGGCAGTAACCCCATCAAGAGTGGTTTGTGTCACTGTTCCTCCATGACCCAGAAGTAGGAGGAGTTGAGTTGGGAAATTTTCCTTGTTTGAACCAGGAAAACAAGTAGGGGTTGTTTGTTTGGTTGGATTTTGTTACTTTGGGTGTTTTTTTGTTTTGTTTTGGTTTGGTTTGGGTTTTTTGTTTGTTTTGGGGTTTTTTTTTTTGGTTGTTGTTGTCTCTAGGCAAAAAGAAAAGATGAAGAAGCTCCCTCAATTGAAAGGGGTGAACGAGAGGCTCCTGTTCCATGGCACAAGTCCATCCCATGTGTCTGCCATCTGTGAGCAGAACTTTGACTGGAGACTCTGTGGGACTCATGGGACAATGTATGGAAAAGGTACAATGCAGAAGGGTGTAGGGGCTGTAGCAGCAGGGACTGCAGACCCCAACCAGCCTGGGGGATGTGGGTTCGAAGTGACTGATGGTTCCTGACCCACATACTCCTGCCTTTAGGGCACGATCACCTGTATACATCTGCATTGCTTTAGGTAGCCCCCAATGCAGCAATCCCATTCCAGGAAGGACTAAAAACACCTCTCTTTGCCTCAGGCACCTGATCTTAGACAGGTGGGACCGGGAGGCCGATGGTGAAATGTGGACTGCAGTTTGTCAGTACTTTACAATAAGCCAGCGTGGCAACACCTGGCAAGAATGTTCCCCCACATTGCAGGGCTAGCTGGGCTTGTTGGATTGCTGGCTGCCAAGGTGCTGGTAGCACGTGCTTGTCCCTTGGCTGGTGTATTGTCTGACCTGTGGCTTGTTCTGCTCCCTAGGAAGCTACTTTGCCAGAGATGCCAGCTATTCCCATGAGTACTGCTCCTCTTTCGGTGGGCGCTACAGCATGTTCGTAGCTCAGGTTCTCGCTGGAGACTTTGTGCGGGGGAACCCTGAGTACTGCCGCCCTCCACCCAGAGACAAAAACTCAAACAGACTTTATGACAGCTGCGTGGATGACCCGACAGACCCTTCCATCTTTGTCATCTTTGAGAAGCAGCAAATTTACCCTGCCTATATTTTGGAGTACAGCCTTGAGACCAGCTGTGTTGTCCTGTAATGAACGGTGGAATGTCTTTTGAATTCACACTGAATAAATTACTCTTCAGTACATTTTTTTTTTAAATGTTTGTTCAATTTTACTTGTAGCTTTAGAACTCTTTGTAGTGCAGAGAACCAGTATCAATCCCCTGAATGTTTGGGGGGCATAGTTTTTTGTTAGGGGCTATTCTTTCCCCAGAAGCAGTGCCAAGCTTTAGCATTCAGCATATCTCTAGCCTGGAATGGGGATGTACTTGCCTTGCATACCATGATGTAGTGACACCTGCTGAGTTTAAATGACCTTGATCCACTGATATGGTCACCTTGGGTTGATTCCTGCCTGTGATGGTGCTGATACGCCAAAGGAAGGCTGGGCAGGGAATGTGGAAGAAGGAAAAGTGAAAGTATCTACACCATGGTGCTCAAGAGAGGAATCATGGCCAGTCTTTGAAGTAAATGGCAGGAAGCTCCTGCATCCTGAATGCTTTGTAATTAGTGCTGGCAAAGAACTTTGCTTTGTTTCCTGGTCACATTGCTGACATTCCTTCTTACCTTGTTCTGCTGTGTCAAGTCTGCATGTCTCTGTGACACCCTGTCCTTCCTCTGTTCCCACTGGATTTAGGTCAAGAAAAGCAGGGATATGGCAGCTGCTGAAGTCAGATCCCCGCCATACCATGACACCAGCAGTGATGAAGTCTATGATGAGCTGAATAATGGCACACAGCAGTGTCCCACCAGGGCTGTGCAGCCAGTTCCTGCAGCAGTGAGCAGTGAGACACAGGGGCTTTGTGTGGGCTGGCTGCTGGCATGGCCACCTCCTTGCCACCCTGCAGGCCGGCACTGGTGGTGGCTGTTCTGGATTACCCTGCTGCTGCCTGGCATTTCTGATGATGGAGAAGTGCCCCAGTGGTGTGTGCTCCAGCTAGGATGGATGGTGGGGAAAGCTTGAATTGTGGTCATAGTACTTGAAACTTCGTGGACAATGGGATAACATTTGGGATGAGTGACAGCATAGAAACAAAAATGAATGGTTTATTTTAAAACAGTCATGAGGTGTAAATTGTAATTCAGCAGAGGAGTCACAAGTAGTTCACTTGTGTGTGCCATAGCTGGGAGGAACCAAGAGGAGGGCTGTGTGTAGGATCTCATCAGCTTTCCTAAAGCTGCTATCTTCAGACACAATCAGTGCCTTTAGAGAATTCTGAAAGACAGGTGACTGCAGTAAGTCCCTAAGCTGCACTAATTAATGCAATTCCACATCTCACTGCTTTTGCAGAAGCCTAAAGGTTGTTCTTTTGCAAATTAGTGATCTAGTCTTGTCAGTCACAGGTGAGCAGAGAACTTTCCACACAGTCAGGAAGTAAAAATGAAAGTCACTTGAGGTGACTTAAAGTGGATGGGAAGGGACTGAACAGTGACCATTTTCAGCTGTCACCCTACATTAGTCCTTGCAACATTCCATAGATTTCTTCTGTGACTTCATCAGCTTAAGGGGGCTTGGACGTGCAGCCCTTGGGCAGGACAGGGGCTGGGAGATGGAGGGTTTGGGAAGAGTTTTGCTATTATACAAAATAGTCTGTGGATAAATCTGTGTATAAATCATCTTCCCCCATTCTTCTCCTCCATGACAGAAGAAACCACCCATCATGTGGGAGAAAGTTATTTCCAGCAAGGTGGGCTTCTGAGTATGATTGCCAGATTCATCACAGGCAGGAGAAGGTAAGGAAGAGCCTGCTGAGAAGCAGGCCAGCCACAGGAAAATGGGGAGTTGTTGATCTGAAAAAGAGGAAACCAGGCAGAGAACAGAGGACAGGTGCAAACATGCACAGTTTGGAAGAAAAATAAGATTTTCCAGTAAGTCAAAACTATTTCTGACTACAGGGAGAGTTTCTCACAGCCTCCAGCTGCCTCCAGAATTAGGTCCCGGGTGTTATATCAAGAAGGTCAGGCAGGATTTGGTGTGAGCAGCTGTAACAGCATGCAGTGGTGTGGCACTGCTGGGGCTCTGCAGGTGCTGGCCTACCAGATCTCACATGGAAGTTCTCCTTGAGGTGCCTGTGCTCTTTCAGGGTCACCCTCTGCAACTCTGCCTTTGTGCTACTGCTCAAAGGAGCACTCCTGCCTCCATGCCACTGCTGGATGGGGGGGAGCAGATGCAGGGAATTCACCTGCTTGGAAACTGACCTCGCCAAAACCCCCCCAAAACCCAAACCTAAAATATGGTGTTCAGCATGAGCAGCTTCCAGTTCTGCTCGTGTTGACACCAACAGAGAGCTGAGCAGGCTGCAGCATGATTTTTAACTGGCATAAGATGATTCTGAACTTCTAGCCCAAACAGATCTGGGAATCTAAAGCTAAAAGACTCGGGAGTATTTCAGCCAGTGAGGCACTGAGAGCAGAAAGTGCTAGTAAAAGTGAAAAGCAACTTAATCTATGAATACTTTTTCATGGGACTTTTGTTCAGGATCATAAATTTGCTAAATCTTCTTCCCAACCTGAACCTCTGGCTGCCCTTGGAGTACCCAGGTGCCTTCAAAGTACTAAGCAGAAAGCATTTCTCAGCACCCTTTTAGATGAGCAATGCTTGCACACCATTAGCAATGTGTGTGCTAGTTGGCAGGCACCAAGCATGGATCTATTGGCTTTTCATTCACTTTTTTTTCCCCTGAAAAAAATTAAGATCTGTTGAGAAAGGGTTAAATTGTTTCTGACTCAAGCATGTGACTGACAGCTTCACAGTCACCAAGATGGTGATGGGACAGGTCTGACCTGAGGAACACTGATTTCTCAGGGGTTTGCTTCTTCCTACCTCAGCCAGACTGACACAAGATGGGCAGTGCTGCAGTGGGCTTGTTCTGCAGCAGCAGCCTCTCTTTGTCATCTCCTGGACAGGTTGCTGTGGGAATCAGCAGCTTCTCCAGTCACTTCTTTAGCAATTGCTTTTCAGGAACCAGCAACTATTCATAAGGATCAACGGATGCATTCTGTATTCATATAAATAATGTATTTTTTCTATGTGTTCAAATGTACTGTCTTTGCCTGTAAGGATGTTAGCTCAAGTGATCTTTTCATCATAATGTATTTCTAATTGATTTTATTGTGGTTCTCTTAGGGCTTCACAGCATGCCTAGCTTTAACACAGTTGGTTACATATTCATGCAACTGGTGTAGGCTTTCTATTAAATAACACCTCAGCAAGTTTTCAGGCTTTCTTTTCATTTACTGGTGCCGAGTTTGACTTCTTAGTATTTTTAAGAAACCTTTTAACAATTTTGACAGATTTATTACAGGATTATTAAACTGCAGAAACCTAATGCTTGATTGAATGTGCTGAATTACATATTATTTTCCAAAACATTCAAACTGTTAAAAATCAACCTGAGCCCCATAACCTGGCATGACCACTGTGTGGGTGCCAGGTGAAGAAAACACAGATATTGTTCTTGGCATGACATGCTCAACAATTGCATTATTTAACAAGGCTGTTTCTAGACTGAGGGAATAATGAACCCAGATCACTGTGGTAGTGATGGGGGCTGAGGGTTTGGGGAAGGGCAGGAGTCTTTGGTTAGGGGCCTGTAGGAGACAGATCTCAGCCAACAGCTTTTTCTGGTTGTTCCTGTTCTTTTTCAGTGCCTGTTGTCTGGCATGTTGAGTCCTAGGCAAGATTTCCCAGAGCAACTCAAACTGTCTTTACAAGGTTACTTTTACATCTAGCTTACAAATAGGAGCAATAGGGAAGGCTGACCTGGTTCTTATCCATCTGTTCTTAATAAGCTTAGATTTCCCTTCCAGATGGTTTCCAGCTATGTCAGAGGGCCCATTAATTGGTGTGCCAGTGTTCAACTTAGAAATGCTTGGGAAATGTCTACATGTGATATCCCCACCACTGAAGGAAGCTTTGTCTTTACTCACTCCCAAGGAGAAGTTTTATTTCAGTGTGAATTCTGTAAATAATTTTTCTTGGTCTGTATCTTCAGCTTTGGTCTCCCCTTAACTGAATTTTATTTTCAATATCATTTTCCATTTACTAAGTCCAAAGCAGGTGTTGGAAGTCACACTGGTTTCTGCTTAAACAATTTGTGCACCCTTTCATTCTTGCTTCTTGCAGGCTCTTTCTGACTGCATTTTGCAGATAGACCCTTGCAACTTCCAGTTTGCTTTTCTGTCAAAAATTTCTGCAGGTTTATGGGGCTTTTCTACTATGTTCTGTAGCATCCATCTCAAGCTGTGATCCATTCTGCTGTCCTGAAAGCCAGCTGATCTTTGTTTTGTCTCTCAGCTCAAGCAAGTTCTTCTAAGAGTCTTTTTTCATATCCTTTTTCCTCTTTGATCCTCATATGATATGATCTCATTTTAGCAGTGACACAACCTCTGCCTTCACATAACTTATTTGACGAAAGGTCCTCACATCAACCCTAATGTCTTAAAAATTCCTTTGTTTGTTTTTTTGTTTGTTTTGTGGGGTTTTCTGGTCAGTTGGTTGGTTTGGTTGGGGTTTTTTCACTGAGCAAGTCAAATTCCTTACTAACAGACTGTCCTCTGTACATTTCCTTAGTCAGAAATGTGATTTGTTTCACTGTAGGCTGCTAACTAAACCTAAACTTTGAGACAGTGCTATGAAAATGCAGTTTTCCTATCAGGATCTTCTCCATCTGCTGCTATGCCTGAACAGTCTGAGTAACTCAATGACAAGTCTTGATTACTGGCTTTTCTTTTCCTTCCCGGATTGACCTTTGGATTGTTTTTCTTTTCTTCCCCTTGACTTTCAATTCTGTTAAGATGTGGCATCTAGGCAGTTTCATGAGCTGAAACATAATTAATGACACTCATAAGTAAACAAGCTGCATTACATAACTGGGAAGACAACTTGCAGGACTCTTCTCTATCTAAATGCCATCAACCAACATAAAAATTAACATAATCCTCTAATGACTGTTAATTCAAGATGATTGTGAAAGTTGTTGTTCATCAAGAGAAGCAGCTCTTTGCAGTGGCATAATCTACATGGACTGGATAGCCAGGTGATCTATTCCCACTGTTGTGGAGGTTTTATTGGGGAACTTATAAATAAAAACTTGCCTTTTCATTAGGCAAATTCAGAAGTATTGACTTCTACAGGTAAAGCATGGATAACAACCAAATGATACTATTGTTAACTAACCAAGTTCAGGCGTCTGCTCAGTGCCTGTTCTGTGGGCTGGCACACTCAGAGGGCAGAAAATGGCATGCCTGAGTTTGAGCACAGGCAAAAAGAAAATCCAAACCTTTTAGGACTTGTTTTCTTCCCTGAGGAATTGGAGGCTGGACAGAGTTTGGGTTTCCCTCTCAAGATTACCGTTAAGCAAATTGCCAGAAGCTGATCAGTTTTTTCTTCTCACTCCCTGTCTGTGTGCTCTCTGCATGTCTTGTGCCTTGCCTCAGAGTCTCCCCACATGTATTTTGATGTATTCTGCAGCATCTCATAACCTTACTTATATCACTCATGAGAGGACCTTCAGAGGCTGAGGCCTGGATGTTGTTTATTTTCTTAACTAAACCAGAGCCTTCCAACATTTCTTTTATTATTTTTTAGTATGTTGTCTGTGCATCTATGAGGAGAATGCTCTTTCCTTTTGCAAATCCTAACTTACAGCAGAAAACGTGCCAGAAAGCTCTCCTATGTGCTGACAATTGGATCACTTGGAGACCATTTTGAGAGCTGTGGTGATGTTCTCTAATCTTGTCCAGAAGGGGTGAGGAGAAGGCAGCAAGCAGCACAGACTGCAGAGATGGATGGGACTCTGGGGAGGCACCACCCCACCAGTCCCCAACCATGTGTGCTGTGATGGGAGGTGGGGTTCAGCTGGAATGCACTGGGAAACTCCAAGTTGTAGGCAACTACATCTGGTTAGCAAATAAAATGCTGTTCTCCAGGTCCTTTAAGCCAATTATTTTTCTGATTGATAAGTCCTTTTTTTTTTTCTTTTCATAAGTCTCCAAACTACTGTGCTCCTGCTTTAACCTCTACATAGTCAGAGAAGGCAATTCATGCTGACCAGACGGGCACTCTCCAGTTTCAAGCAAATTATTGGGAGTATGAAATCAGCTTCAAAGGCGAAGCATCTGTCTGCTTGATCTCTAATGCAGGTGGGATGTGAGTGGTGCTGCAACATGGCATGTCCTGCACAGGCCAGGATACAAGAGGTGTGAAAAGCTCTTCACTGATTTTAAGCAGTCAGTGCTACAGCAGCATGGAGGGGAGTGTGGAAAGAAGGGGATTCTCTGCTGAGCAAGCACAAAGATAAGCGCAGATGTTGGTGCAAGGAAGGATACAGCCCAAGCAGAGGGAGATGTACAGGATGGGAGCGTGGGTGGTTTTGGGAAGCCCCTGAACATGGCTGCAGGACTGACTTGATCTTTTGGTCTGGGTATCTCCAAGAGGCAAACTGCTCCTTGAAACAGGGCAAAACAAGGTCACGTCTTGATGTGTGCGTTCAGAGTCATCGCGATTGACACTGAAAGTGGAGATGGCACATGACAAAAGGAGAATACAAATTAAGCGTGCCCCTAAGAGGTGAGCCGAATTTCTCTGCGTTTCCGCCGGTGCCGGGCGGAGAAGGAGTCCCCGGAGCGCTGTCGGGACGCTTCCCGGAGCCGCCAGCCCCGTCCCTGTGCCTGTCCCCGTCCCTAGGTGGCGGTGCCCGCCCAGCCCGGAGCCGCCGCCGGGCGGGCAGGCCGGAGGAACCGGCCCAGCTCCGGCGCCCTGCGGCGGGGCCGGCTGAGGGCGAGCTGACAGCAGCGCAGGATTTTCAGGGTCCCGTCCCTCACGGGCATCTGCACGGCAGGCAGGCCGGTGCCCCCTCCCCGGGAAGTCCCGGTTCAATCGCTGCTGCTGAGCAGGAGGTGCGGGTTAGTGCGGAGCAGGGCCCTCAGCAGAGGGCCCGGAGGGTCTGTGAGGCCGGGCGCGCTGCAGGGCTCACCGGAGGCTGCGGCGTCACTGCCGATGCTTTTGGCACTGCCAGAACAGCATCTGCCTCTGTCATTGCCCGTGCCCATCGATCTGCCCTATCTGCCCATCACTGACGGCCCTCCATGTGGGCAGGATGGAAAGCTGCCCGATGGGCACAACCCCTGGGTTGAATACGGAGAGCAAGTGAACATCTCCCTCTCACGCCCAGCACCCAGCCGCTCCCTGCCTGCTCTCCTTACCCCACAATGTAGGAAAAACTGTATCATATCGGGACAGGAGGTGTACCACGGCCTGTCCCTAGCACTGCATGATAGAGGTGCCCAAACAAAATTAGAAGCTCAAGGCAGACTTGTAGCAATACTTTTCCAAACTGCTCTGCCTGCCTGCAGCAAACTTTGCCTTGGAGATCTCCTGCACCAGAGTTGGTGTCTATATATGTAATAACCCTGGATGTGTCTTTCTTTCAGTAATTATTCCATCACTTTTTAAATTGGTATAAAATTTTACCTTCCACAACATCTTGTAGCAAATATTCCCACAGCTGAACGGGATATTGCTTGAGGGAGCCTTTCCTTTGCCTTGCTTTGAACTTAGCACCTGCCAGCTTTGTTTAATAAAAGGGGTGCAGATATTCTCCCAGTGCTTTCTTCATCACATCACGCATTTTTGCATTTTTTTTTTATTTTCCTCAATGCTCCCAGGAAACAGCTCTGAAAACAGGCTGCCTTTACAGATGGCTTGGGAATTTGTTGAAAACTCATTTTAATTTGAAAATTCTGGTGTGTGAGAAGAGCTCACTTTCTGCATACTTTTGCTGAAAAACAAATCCCAGAAAATCACCTGCTTTTCCCATCAAAACTATCAAAACAGGAGCCATCACTATCTATAAGCTCATTTGGAAATAGCCCCAGAGCCAGGATTTGCGCTTTCTTCTTCTGGGGAGCCTCTATTCCACCTCTGAGAGCAGTCAGAGGAGGGTGAAGGGCATCAGGGAGCAAGGAGAGTGGCACTGCAGGGGTGAAGGGGTCCTTGGTTGGGGACACAGAGACAAGAGATGGACATGAGAGAGACCCTCCAACCTGCTTTCAACTGAAAGAGGGTAAGCTAAAATTAGATGTTAGGAAGAGATTCTTTACTGAGATGGTGGGGAGGCACTGGCACAGGTTGCCCAGAGAAACTGTGGATGCCCCATCCCTGGAAGTGTTCAAGGCCAGACTGAACAGAGCTTTGAGCAGTCTGTGGAAAGTGTTTCTGCTCATGGCAGGAGGACTGGAACTAGATGATCTTTATGGTCCCTTCCAACCCAAACTATTCTAAAATAGTTTCTAAAATTCTATTCTAAATATTTCTAAAATTCCATGAAACACATCAAAGGAACCCTGACACAACTCAGAGACAAGCCCATGATCTGACTGGTTTAAATCACTGGCTTCTCCCCGTAACTCGTATAGATGCTAAATCCAAGATGCAATCTGTGAGACCTCTGTGGCCCAAAGCCAATTGCTAACAAATATCTCTCTTCTTAGTCCAGAACAAGACACTGCCCCTATAAGTTCTGCAGATGTGGTGCCATGGTTTCAGATTCATCTCCACATTTTGAATTTCAAGTGGATTCACAGAAATACAAGAGAGACTTCAAAGGTAAAAAAATCTGTGTACTTACCTCTTGACATACTTATGAGAGAACTAACTTTCATGCAGCTTCTTTCCCAAAATGCCATTGAAAATCTTTTTGTGCTTGAATGTGAAAGCGATGAGGGAACATTTCATGGAGTACAGGCAGCATCTATTAACACTGGAAGAAGGGAAGGGGAAGGAAGCAAAACATGAAATAAAGAGAATGGAAGCAGTTTTTGTGAACTAATCAAAACTGGTGGCTCTGGTCTAAGTAGTGACTTTTTAAAGTAATGTCTCTGTCTCCTTGATATTATGACATGCTGAGCTAAAATTGTAAATATGGGAACCTTCCTTATATGTTTGTAATTAGGAAATAAAGGGCTGAAATAAGGATACAAGTATGTTGAAGGGAATGAAACTGGATAATCCCTCTTGTGCATACATGTTGTGGGTGGTTGTTGGGTCCGCTGTAATTTGAGTTTCTATATGAATTCATTTTATCCTGGTGCACAGTGAGCGTGACAGGCTGGTGACTCTGCTTTCCCTTGGGTGTGACTACCATGCAGATAGGCCTTTTCCAAGCAGAAACCTTCTCTCCTTCTCCCCCCACCCCAAACTTCTGTGACCATTGCCTCCAGGGAAAGGAATAGGGAAGGAAAAAGGTCAGGGCCATAGTAGTTTAAGCCAATTATGAGCTGTATTTGAATTTCTATGGTACATACACATCCTGTGCAGAGGTTAAAAAGAAGTTGTGTAAAAGCAGTGATGGTTGCTCATGGTATGTTATATTTGGAGGAGGCTGTAAGCTCTGGAAGGCAGCCCTGATAAAACCATTAAAAAGTGTGTATGTCATTCATGTCTAGAGGAGATGGTGTGCATTCCCCTATAGTATCTTCCAAAACTAGTCCAAGGGAGCAAGGGTAGGTGGGATGTCTCCTCCTCAGGTCTGGAGCTAGAAGAAGCACATGGCTTCTCTGGTAGCCTTGTTCAGCAGCTGGAAATAAAGTTTATTACAGCAAGTGAGCTGTAAGCAGACCAGGGAATCAATGCTCAGACAGTGACCAAGAACTACCTCAGCAGCTCCTTCTGGCTTTTATCTTCTCATAGCTCTGCTCCGTCACTGTGCTCTTGTGTGTGAGTGTGTGGAGTTCTTATCCTTACATCTTCCCTGGTGATAAAGCTGAGCCTGAGTCATCCAGCATAATCTGGGCACATCACTGCAGGGGAGCTGGTGAATCTGGCATTCACCGGAGGGACTGCCAGGCTCCTGAGGCCTCTGCAGGCTCTGGGCTTCCCCAGACTCTGAAGCATCATCTGGTGCTGCTGTCTGGTGGGCAGCACCAGCTGCCTGGTTATGAGGAGAAGCAGGAATTTTCCTGAGCATCTTTCGCAAGCAGCAAAACAGTGAGAGCACCTGGGATAGGGATTGAAATTTGAGGTGCTATGTCACATCAGTGGAAAACAGAAAAGATGTAGTGTGAGTAAGGCAGAGTCTAGAGGCCTGGAGAAGGATTCTGCAGCTCAAAGAGGTCTGGTTTTGTCATGGGCATTTACACCACTATAAAGGGATCCAAATGTTTGCTCTGTATCACCACTTGGAGTGAGGAACAGTTAAAAAGATGCCCACAATCCTCCCCAAAACTTTCACAGGCAGCACTTCAAGCAGCCAGTGAGTGTTTTTCCTGTGCTATCACCACAAGATCACAGAGGAGAGGGTCTCTTCTTTTAACACCACAAGAAGAGCTTGTGCTGGTTGGAGGTCAGGTCAGCAACCCTCTAAGGCTTGGTGGCTTTGGAGACAGATTCTATGTAAAGGGAAGAAAACATGAAGTTGGGATAATCAGTTTCTCAAGCAGTCACCACAGCAAGAAAAGGCTGCACAGATACCTCTTTACTGACTGAAACAGGAGCAGCAGGGAACAGAGGAGGGGCTGGATATAGGAGCAGCACAGGAGGCTAATCCCCCTGTGTTTCACAATGACATCTGCTCTCCTGGGAAGCATTCCCAGGGAACAAAAACCTCCTTTCTCATTCATAGAGCATTTATCTTTCAAAAAATGGTCCAGAGACACCTTCATTCTGTGATAATAATCTGCAGAAGTCCTAGCACTGCAGTAAGTGGCAGTAGGAAACAGAAAAAGAAAAGGTATGGGGCATTATGCTCATTATTTTCCTGACTGTGGAAAATAATGTCTGTTTATTGAGTCCTCTCCTGCTTCAGAGTGACTCACTGATCTGCTGATGTAGACTGTGTGCAGGTAGGCTGGGTGGTGGGTTTGACAGCGTTGGCAGGCTGTCACTGTGGCAGGCATGCTGCGAGGGGAGTGCACTAAGGAGACATCCCAGCGGCCTGGGGACTGCCAGGGCAGCTTCCCACTTTCAGCTGATGACAAGTTACGTGGCTGGGGTTGTTCAAAAAAGTCGGCTGAAGATGGAAAAACACCATAATGGCATTTCTAGAGTTGTGTTTTATATTCTTCTGTTAAGGCTGGTACTGGTGACAAGGTGGAAGGGCAGGTCCAGCTGAGACAACCTGCTGGTGAGCTGGAAAGATCAGGGAATAAGGCTGACATCATGTTTTTTGAATGTTGTAGCCTAGAGCAAGCAGAAGAGTGGGACTGGAAAAGCAGACATATCAGAAAGAGGGAATTTGTGCAGTGTTGTTGGAACAGGAACAGTCAAGAAAAGTAAAAGAGAAGTCTTCTTTTTACTGGTGGGAGCAAAAGCAGATGTTGATAATCTGTTGTGGTTTAGGTGATCTTTTCCTTCTCTGATTCTTCTCCCAGTTCAGGAAAGGGATAGTTTAAATAATTTCATAGGGTCTCAGCGGGCGTTGTGTGAACAATTTGTGCCATGACTTTTTTTTTAAAATTTTTTGGCCTGAAGAGGCCAGTATGGCCTGGCTGTAGTAAGGGGAGGTAATGCTGGGATCATGCTTGAAGACCTGTTGGGAATTTCTTTAGATAGGTCTAGGCTATGATATTGTTAGGCATGTTTAAAAGCACATAGCCAAACAAGGAAGGAAAAGCTGACATTTAGCTGAAAGCCCAATGTGATGCCTCTTGTTGCAGAGCTGCACTATAACAATGGACATTTACTTGTAGCTTGTAAAAGAGAATAGTTTATACAGAATATAAGGCAGTCCCTGAAACATGACCAGGAGGCTCTCTTGTGGAAATCCCTTGAGTTTGTTAGTATTAGTGAAACTTGTTTCAAACAGTCAATCAGCTGCTCCTTCACACACATGTTCCCTTCAGACTGGGACCATCCAGCACTGCCTGAAATAGGATATGAGGTACATAAATATCTCTTCACATCTGCACACTAGGTTGGGAAAAGTTGTGGTCTGTAACAGCTTGCATCAAGTAAATTTGAAGTACATGCCTGAGTCCAGGAACTGGTTTTGTTAGTTTGCAAACCTGTTACTCCAAAATCTGCAGCTACAAGAGGGACAAGGATGGTTGAGCAGAAGAACTTTGTATGAGACACAGTTTTGTGCATTCACACCATGGTACTGTGTATCTAAACGGCCCGTACACAGAAATGTTTGTTTATCCATTGTACCTTTAGTTTGACCTAAATGACAGCTGATGATCTGGTTTGGAGGTTGAGCCTCAGTGCTCACTATTCACAGGACTGTTTCTCCTTTAAAACTCTGTCATGTTCTTGAATTTCAAATCAAAGCATGAGCTTTGGGAGGCCATCAACTCATTTAGTATTGCTATAATAAGGTTCAGGTCTTGTGTGGTTTTGAAACATCAGGCAGAGTGATTATAAATAAAGTTGCTTTGATGACTCACTACAGTAACACCAGGGCTTGTCTATGAGGATGAGTCAGTGCACAAGAAAGATAAATGTGCACTTGATAAAGAACAACAATTTCACCTTCTCTTTTCCAGCTGGACACCTGTTCTTAAATCCCAGTGTCGCAGCACAGCTTTGCTTTAGTTTGCTTAGGATTGTAGATGTTCTCTGGGCAAAAGAAATGTGCTCCTCAGAATCCAATAGCTCCTTTGTATTAATGGACAAGCTCTCAGAGGAGTTTAGAGCATGCTGGGACCGGAGGGAAGGACCATGAAAAAGTGAGAGAAAACTCTGAAAAATCCCTGGCCATAACTGCACCCCCGGTGGGTGTTGGCCTGGTCCTTTGGGAGTGACCAGGGAGGTATAAGCAAAAGTGTTGTAACACCTTGGTCTGTGTTGCATCAAGTTTTTTTTTTCCAGCCAGTAGCAAATAGAGGCAAATTGAAACCCTACTTCAACAGACAAGGATTACAGAATCCACAGGCTCTGGAGGACTCGAAGCCTGACACTTTGGCAACATTTCCAGCTGTTTGTGTCCACTTTACTTCATTCCCCTGGGTGGCAGCGGAGCCATTCGGATGCTGGCTGGGCCCCATGCCGTTCTTGCAGCGTGTGGGTGGTTCCCCCTTGGCAGAAGGCAAGCCCGCCTCGGCGCAGCCCCGATCCCCGGCGCATTCCTCGGGAGCCGGCCGCTCCGATTCCCTGATTTACGATGGGAAGAAAAACAACCAAATCCAAAAGTGGGAGGGGACATGAAGTAAAAGGTTTGGGGCCCTGTAGAATTAGATCTCGGTTTATAGAAAATTTATATTTTAATTAGGAAAACCCAGCAACTGGGAAGATTTTTATTATAATGATGGCTATTATAACCCTGGGGTTTATACTTGGGGTGCATTCAAATTTTGTTTTGTAAGTCTGGTTTTATATAAGCCGTTTTTAAAACTATCATATTCTATGAACTTTTTTTAGGAAAAAACAGCAAACCCTTTTAAATTCAAGTTGTACATACGCTCCTTGTTGGTAGAACAACATGAGTTGGGGGAATGTTTTCTTTACTGTTTGGCTTCTTGTAGCTGTAATGTTCTCATTCACAATGGTGAAGGCCAATTTTTTTTTTTTTTCATGACATCTGAGAGGTTGATTAACCGCAGGCAGAGGGAGTGAGTGGACTGTTTCCCTAGGGTATGGAAGACCTACATTTAATTCTATCCTTGAACTGAACACAAAGCTGCTTGTTTTGGGTACCTACCACTATCATTTCACAAATGGAGAGAGAGCAGGACAGGATCACGTTGGCTCAAGGGAAGTAACTAGAGATGCCAGTCCAGATCTGAAGTCTTCCCAGGAACAAAACAGCACCAAAACAGAATGTTCCTGGAAAAAAATAAGTGGTTCCAGTTGGCAGTCTACAAATTCAGAAAAAGCATTTAGTCAAAACCCTGGTGGGTTAGCTCTTTGTTTTGAAGGTGTAATGTGTGTCTAACTTGGTCACAACTGAACAGAACATGAGAAATTAGTAGATAGGTTTGATTTAAAGGCCAGTGATGGGATGGGTATAACTGGTTAAATTAATTTTACCCCTCTGAAAATATTTCAATACATCTAAACAAGTGACCTCTTCAGTTCTTCTCTGAAAACAGATATACTACATTTGTAGAAAATGTGATCTGCTTGCTGGCCAGTGTTTTGTCAGAAAAACTGCAGTCTGAGACCAAACCTTAGTGTTATTGCTAATGAGACTTAGAGTTCAGGGCTGCAGAAGAGCATGAGAGAGCAATATCGGACCTGTGATCTATTTTCTTTATCCCTGGATGAGATGTGACTAGCATCTAGAATATTCTTTTAATTCTCTTCTTCCACATCAAGACAATCTTGTATTTCTGCATGAGGCCCTGTTGTACTAGCACAGTTTCTTTTAAATATATTTGAAGCACAGTGTTTCCATGTGGTAGAGCACATGGGACAGGGAAGCCTGGGCAGGAGATGAATAAGTGGTTCCTGTTCCACAGCATTAATCCATCTGATATGCCTGCTGTCTGTAAGCAGAATTTTGACTGAAGGATCTCTGTGAGACTCATGGGACACTATGGAAAAGCTACAAGGGTGTAGGATGAGTTTGCATCACAATTCCTGGGGGATTTCCAGAGCGCAGGAAAAATACTGTGCTTCCTACTGTGTGGGTCTGATCCTTGATCTTTTGTAAGCAATAAAGCAACAAAAATCAATGATGAAAGCTGCTAGATCAGCTCCATGCGTTGATGCCTTAAACTCAAGCAGGAACACCTGGCAAGGATGGTTTTGGAGCTACCTGGGAAGGAAAGAGAACAAGGTGCTTATGGAGGAGTTGGCTGCCGAAAGGCTGATAATGGATATTTGTTGCTTTAGTTAGGTGCTCTTTTACCCATGTTTTTAAATTATTCTTAGGAAGCTGCTTTGCTAGAGATGCCACTTGTTCACATCAATGCTGTCCATCCAGCATAGACTAGTGCAGCATGTTTGTAAGTGAAGTTCTTGTTGGAGATTTTATTCAGGGAAACCATGACTACTATTGCCTTCCAACCAGACCTGAAATTTCAGACTTTTGAACAGCTGTGTAGATAATGAAAGAAATCCTTCCATCTTTGTCATTTTTGAGAAGCACCAGATTTACCTGGCATATATCTTGGAGGATACACATTCATCCTGATAAAGATGATGTCAGAGGTAACAATGTCTTGCCTGAAAATAACACTTCAAGGTTCACCATTTTTAAACTTTGTGTTGCATATAAGAACCTCGTCTGACATTCAGCTATACTGCAGCTGTTTCACTTACAGGAAGGAAACTAAAGGATAACTTATGGAATGGCTGGGTCCGCTATGAGAGTTGTTTTCCTTCTAAACAGGCTGGTAGCAGTTACATCATAATAAATAATATAACCATGAAAACGTGGTGATGATTTGGATACAAGTGCAATATAGATTTAAATGTGCCTTGTGGTTAATTTCTAAAACTAATTGCTTCCATGTAAGGTATGGTACATAAGTAGATGTTTTTTAGGACATACTTGGGGAAATTAATATAGAAATGGGGTAGAGTACAAAAAGCATGTTTGAGGGGTGACTCTCTGGACTTGTTTTTCCATGGAGAGAAGTTCATCAGCATCTTGTCAGTATAAGAAAAGTAGACAATAGGCTCTGAGCTGTTTTTGTCCTGTGGTTTGGCTGCTTTAAATTTTGTGGCAAGAAAAGGCTTTTAGATCATATCCTAAAGGACTGTTACATCATGTTCCCTAATTTCTCTGCTAGTCCCATTTGGTTATCTTGCAATAAGAATCATAAGGGCTTCAATTCAGATGGAAAAAAATTATTCCTGGATAACAAAGAAGCAAATGATTCGTTGATCTTCTTTAGTTTGCCTTGGCTATTGATCATGTCCTGAAACCAGAATGATGAGACTCATCTTCACATAATGTGTCTGAGAGAGCAGGGAGATGCCACAGCCTGTACTGCAGTCCAGTCATACCACAAATCAAAACAACAGTAATATCCCACTCTTCTAGAAAAGAGTGAAGTTGTTATTTTGAGCTGTCAGTGCCCTCCTGATCTGCAGGCTGGGCTGGGATCTTACCTTAAGGTGCTTAGACAACCTCCCTCTCAGAATTTGAAGGGTGAGTGCAAAACCTTCCTTGGATTCACAGCAGGATGTTCTAGTGGACTTCTCTCTGGCATTGTCACACAGGGGTGCAGCAGCCTGCTGTGTGCCTGGCCCTCCCATGTAGTGGGCAGTGTTGGGATGTTAAATTGAATCTGCTGGGGAGCAGGGGGTGCCATTGCAAGCAACTGTTGCTCGGCTTTTGCTCAGGGTGAGGGAAGAGGAAATCATTTAGGACTGAGGTAACAGGGAGTTCTCCTGTACTTGCCTGAGCGTTGGTCATGGGCCAGTTGGAAGCAGCTCCCTAAAGCTCTCTGCCCTGGTGCCAGCCTGTACACTCAGCCATCCCCCATGGGCAGCCCTGGCCCCTGCGGGTATAGGAGCACTTCAGCAGGCCACCACAGCTGCTTTGAGTCATGTTCACTCTGCTGGAAATGAGGTCTCCCACTCTCGCCCAGAGCTGAGTTTGGGGTCATAATGTTGGAAACACCTGAGTGTTGGTGGCCCCATCGTGGCTGGTCACTGGGAAACACTGAGGAGTTTTGCAGCCTCTGCCTGTGGGAAACCCTGGGAATATTGGAAATAGATACTAGAAAACATCATGGGAAGCCCATAACTAATGCTGGGGATGGAGTTTGCTTTGTTTCCTGATTGCTCTCAGGACTTCTCACTCTGTTTTTCTGTATGAAGTCTGCCTTGTTCCACTGATAACACTCAGTCCCAGACCAGAGCTTCCCTGGGTTTAGGTCAAGAAAAGCAGGGATATGGCAGCTGCTGAAGTCAGATCCCCACCAAGCCATTTGGGAAGTCTGTGGTGAGCTGAATAATGGCACACAGCAGTGTCCCACCAGGGCTGTGCAGCCAGTTCCTGCAGCAGTGAGACACAGGGGCTTTGTGTGGGCTGGCTGCTGGCATGGCCACCTCCTTGCCACCCTGCAGGCCAGCACTGGTGGTGGCTGTTCTGGATTACCCTGCTGCTGTGCCTAGAACTTTTCTGGGGGATGGAGAAGTGCCCCAGTGGTGTGTGCTCCAGCTGGAATGGATGAGAGGTTTTTCTGCCATCTGAACTTTCAGCTCTTTTCATGTTTTCTGCCATCTGAACTTTCAGCTCTTTTCATGTTTTCTTTGGGAAATCCCCAAAGTCAGTTAGCCTCTGGACTGCATTGTTGCATTTGGTTTAATTCCACTGTCTTCTATCTTTGAGGAGCGTTGGGGAATTTGAGCAGAAACAGGAGGTTTTTCTCATGAAAACTTGTGAGCTCGTCAGGAGCTTTGTGGACATAATGGGTGTGGGTCTTGTTTGCCATGTTTAAGGAAAGGGCTTTTTTGAATTCAGTAGGTAAAGATGCATTGGAAGGGGTGATATTCACTAGACAACTCTTCCAGTTGTTGCTAAGATTGTTCTTCTAACTTTCCAATAGTCATCATGCCAAATCCAAATCTATTGTTGTTCCTCTAGCCCACCCGTCCTGCTTGGTGATGTTGGTGTTTGCTGGGGTGTAGGTGCTTTGTGCTGCGCTGTTATCAAACCTCCTGTTCCTCCCCATGAAGTGCTCCTGTCTGTTTGGCTAGCCAAGATTTCAGTTCTGTGCAGTGACAGCCTGATTGAGTAGTTTCACTGATTGAGTAGTTTCTGACCAAGGGCTGGAGCTGCATCTGGGGGTGTCTGAGATGGACTCATGCCGTTACTGGGTACAAATATTTTCTCTGCATCAGAGAACACCCGTAAGGGTTTTTAGTTAACTGCTTCCTGTACATGTCTGTGCACACACACACAAGGGAGTCTGCTGGTAAGTTTTTTATGGAAGTCACTTTTTGGATTCCCAGTTTAACAAAAACACCCTGCTTTGACAGGCTTGTAACAGAGCAGACGCTGTTAGTGAAAGCACACGTATGCAAACAACTACCTTCCTTCCTGCTCTGTTGTTAAACCTGGTAACTCAAAATCCAGCCACCTCATTTCACGCTTTTCTGAAGGTGAGGAGGGAGGTGACTGTACTTTAATTTCCCAAAATGCTATTCTGTAGAGTATTTTGCATTTTTTAATGTTTGAACACTTCTTTGCTAATGAAGTGCTGGAGGACTGAATGTAATATCTTGCTGTTTGCATCTTCCTTGCTGTCTGACAAGCTGCACATGAGGGTATCACACTATTAGAGCACACTGTCCCTTCACATGGTCAAGTCCCAAAGGCACTATTATAAATATACTGTTATGTATTGATTCAATTATTGTGTGACAAAGGTAAGAAGTGACTTCTGTTCTTTGTGGTGGAGAAGGGAGTGAAGGAGCTAGACATGGACCATTAGAGGGGAATGAATACCTGCTGGGCATGCACAGATAGCACAGCTGGCTGCAGTGTGTTTACTGAGAGAGGATTTGGAGTCTGGCAAGTAGGTAAGATGTTGTTTAACTAGCAGGAAAGCTCCATGTGTCCTACAATGATTACTTATTTACCCACCCCACAGATAACTCACTGTGTGTCCCTATATACAAAGAAATTACTGTGATAAATGTAACTGTTTTCACTGCATGGGATTTATAACTCTCCTGGGAAAAAATAGCTTTTGGTTCCTGTAGATCTAGGTAAGCTTTCTGCAGGTTTAGGTAAGGTTCATAGAAAATGCTCCAGTTTAGTATTGAGGTCTCATATCATGGTGCCCCTTTTCTGGTACCAAGTATGGGTTGGAAATTCAAAAAACAACTTCAAAAAAATTAAAATTTCCCTTGAAATATTTCTTGGGGAAAAGAACAAAAAAAAAAAAAAAAAAAAAAGAGAAGAAGAGAAGAAAGATATTTATGGAACCAGAAAGCAAAGCAGTAAGAGAAAGAAAACCAGTGGCCTTTTTGTGGATTTCAGAATCCCCTTTTCACTCTTCGAATTGTCTTCATTTTTTTTTTGTAAAGCATGCCTTGATCTCAAAGCCACACAATCAACAGTCCTCCAGTCATCTTTTATAGTGAAGTGTCAGTCATAGCAAGATTAAGGTAGTTTATATTATCCCTTTTTAATTTAATTACTATTCATTATCAAATATTCTGTTGTTTAAAACAGAATGGCAGCTCTATCCATATTTTTCTCTTGAATGAGGTTAACTGGTTAAGCATGAAATTAAGCTCCACCAGTTAAATTTTGTACTTTGCATTACTACAGGAAAGAGCAAGACTAAATCCCCTCAAATTTTTGCCTTCTCAAAATTGCTAACAAGTTAGAAAGCTGACTCAAATATTGAGTTTGATCCAGAAAGCTGACTCAGGTGGAATTGCTGAAGGTCAAAGCCTTTGCCAGGATGCCACCTGCATGAACAGCACCAATTAGATGTTCTATCTTGTGTGAATTACTCAGCTCATTTGCTGGTATTAAAATGTAGGTATGGAGATGGCTATTACTGATACCACCAGCGTGGGAAGTTCATTGAATATAAAGGCTGGATCTGCAAAATTGAAATTTACAGCAGCAAATTTTAGATTTCCAACAATCCTCCCTAGTTTTCAGGAAATACGGAATCAAGCTTTTTAAGCTGTAATTAAATAGGAAAAAAGTTCTCATGAAGCAGCCAGAAGCATTTATTTGTGTGAGTCCTTGACACTTATTATTTACAGCTGATCCCCTCCAAAGCAGCTTGGAGACAGCAGATACCTAAATGTGAGCTGAACTCTGAGGTACATGAAGCACATTCATAATTATGTCATTGTGGCTGTTTTATACGAGTTTGCTTTGCCATCAGGTACTGTAATATGATCACAAAACACCACTGATTTTCAGAAGGTACAGGGTGTGTAAAGGCAAGCACTTAAGCAAGACAATCTAAATGTCAATATTTAGAAAATGCATCTCCATCAAATACACCAACATAATATTGTTCTTTAAAGTGCACTCCTCAGTCTCTACTGTTGTTCAGGTTGGTTCATTGTTCAGAAATCCTTGAATATTCCATAGACCAGAGGCTGAGATTCAACTGACCATTGCATAGAAAGGAGTGCAGGCTCTAAATAAAACTCAAATTCTTTTAATACAGCAAGGATCTAATAATGCTTTCTTTCCTTTAGTACATACTGGAAATTTTCTTTCCCACCCCACTGGTTCCAGTAATCCTCTCTGTTCTTGGTGTGAATATTCTCTGTACCCTGTTTATTTCTTGTACAGGTTACAAATGTGATGTCTTTACACAACTTTTACTGCACCAGAGTTATTATGAGAAGGGAAGGGAAGGATATTTCAACACACACTAAAATAAGTGTTGGGTTTTTTTTCAAATTTGAACATACTGCAAAGACACTGCAATTTACTAAATTACTATGAGTTAATTCTAAAAAATTTTTGTTTGAAGAAATTCTGGAACTACTTTAGTTTTATAGTAGCATACTATGAACACTAAGTACAAAAGCATGTGAAATTTTTCAGCCCTAACAGGACAACTCTTTTAGCTGAAGAAATTGATCATTCAATTTTTAATTTTTTCCCCATTCTTCTTACTAAGCATTTAACAACATGCAGACCTTAATAAATGACAGAGACAAATATCTGTCCTTAAATAGCAGCAATTTCTTCTGCCAGTAAAATTGGTTTTCTTCCCCTGCATTGAGCCATGAGTTGGCAACACAAGGGCTGGGCAAGCAGAAGACAGCACACAGAGAGACCCCCATTTATTGAGGGTGGGGATTACCATCTGTTTTTCTGCTCCTGCTACAAAATTAGACCTAATAATAGTAGGGGTGGGGTGGGGTGGGGGGTGTGCTCAAAACACAGAAAGAACACAATGTCCTTTCTCTAGCTGATCAGGTCTTGTAATTTTTTGGTTTTAAATAGTATTTTAAAATACTCAATCCCTTTTTAGGAGGATGTATGTTCTTTGCCTCTTTATTTGCTCTTATTTTGGAAATTTGAATGCGAACAAGTCCTGTGGCTTAGGTCACACTCATCTGGATATTATTTCCTAATGCTTCTGACAAAATATTAGTGAGTTCCCCCCTAGTGAAGAATTAATGAGGATTCCCAGTTCACTATGCATTTATTGAATTAATGGCCAGATTTGGTTTGAGTTTCTTAGTTTGGACAAGGCCTTCTACAGTGATACTACTGATCTGAATTCTATGTGCCATTGAAATGATGGTTCTGGCCACTTCACTTGCCAGTTGTTTCAGCTGCTTAGCAACTGTGACCATGGTCCATTAGATCCTTGGTGTCTCTGAAGGGCTTTGAAACCTTAGTGGTTCATGCCTGTCGGCCATACCAGACATGCTTTATTACCTGCTGGTCTTTCTAGTTGCAATATCCTTTAAAAGAAAACAAGAGGTTATCTTTGTGTTTCCAAAAGCATAGCCTGGAGTGCACCTAGTCTGTCTTCCATAGGCATGTTTTGGATTTTAGCGCAGAACTCTTCCTTTTATTTTGGCTCCCCTCTAATCTCTAAAATTTGGCCATTTCTTACCTCTTGTCCTCCCTCCCTTCTATTCACCACAGTTTTATTTTATATATTTTCTGACCATTAAAAATGTCAATTTTATTAGATTAGTTCTAAGACTTTGTATGCAATGAATAGGTACTTTTCTTTCTGAACAGTTTTGAGTAAACTTGTATTAGGTAAGTACACATTTGATGTGAATGTAAGTATATATTAACACAAACTTTTCTCCAAATGAAGCCTGATCAATTTTGATTTGCGGTTTTATTAGTGAAAAATACATTTACTGATAGACTGTTAGGATTTTACCTTTCTGTGTGAATGAACCTGAGAGTACATTAGAACTTGGGATAAATCTTGAGATACAGGCATAAGTCAGAGCCTATTTCCTTTAAAGTCTAGAAGGGGTGGATGAATATTCTAACATGAGTAAGGGGACTATGACATACTTGGCCTGGTTTGGGAAACAAAAGGTTTTTGCTTATAGCTCAGGATCATCAAAAACATACTTTCCACCCAAGCCTTCCTTATCCTCCATCATCTTTCCCAGAGAATGGTGAGGAAAGAAATTTGCATTTGTAACTGTGGACCAGCTTGCACAGTGCAGCTACATCATCTAATTTTCTTGATCAGAGCCAGAGCCAAACCCATTGCTCTCTTCCTCAGTGGGGCAGGAACTCTGTGTGCTGCCATCCCTATCCATAGCAGTCTGGTAGTAGCAACATTTTTCTGGGGAAAACTCTGTGGTGCAAGCAGGGCTGTCCAAGTGGAAGCAAGGCTGCCCAGCCATGAGGTGTGGAGTTGGGTGCAGGGAACCAACCCTTCAAGCCTGGGGGCTATAGTAATGAAATAGCCAAGCAGGGCGTACAGAAAACACCTTCCTCACTGCTTATTTCTGTACAGCCTCCCCCCACTACCTCCCCAGGGTTGGCATCCTGGAAGCAGCAGAAAAGAGTACACCAAGGGTTTGTCCTGCTGTAGGGTGTTTTGTAGAAAAAGAAGGATAAGACAAAACAGACTACAATAATTGCAAAATATCCTTGCTCTGAAATGAGGCAAACTGCCAGAGAGCTCTTATGCAAAAAAAAAAAAAAAAAAAAAAGAATATTCTGGAGATTCGGCTCTCCCACATAAACAGCTTCCTTTCAAAGTCAGAGTCCAGGGCGAACAGGCACACAATTCATATACATTCTGCTCTCTGCTGCTCTTGCCCAGCAGGCTTTAGAAATCAAGTATGTGCCACTCAATCAGTGTCAACATCATTTCTGTCATAGCCACCAAACAGTGCAGGCTTGAAATTTAGCAAATTCAGCACAATCTGTTTGGTTTGAGTAATTAGTTACTCTTCCCTGGTTCCGTCTTCCCATGCAGTAGTAAAGGAATTGTTATCACAAGGTGATACTTGCCAGAACAAAGGGTGCCCTCTGACAAGCAGGACTTCAGCTCCATTAAACATCCCCACTCCCTCTAAACAGAAGACTCAGTGTTCTGTATTCTTATGGCTTGGAACAAGCAAATATTTCCTCACAAGCAAATATTTCCTCCTGTACATTTCTAAAGTGATCTCTCTTGCACAACAGCAGTATGCATTCAGGCAGTTCACTCTAATTATCGCTTTGTAACATTTTACATCTGCTTCTGTTAAGTCGCTGAAGTTCCTAGTATGTTTTCTTGAGTTTTTTTATTTTTGATCAACTTGTTTCTGTCTCTGTCTGTCAACAGCTGCACTCTTCATTTTATGCACTTTGAATGCATTCATTTTCTACAGTGTGTCTTGATACTGCAGCTCAGCTCCAAGCTGGAGCTCACAGCAATCCTTTGACAGGCTCTGTTAGGCTTTCAGGTCATCCCTAATTTCAGCTTTTCTTCCAGACTCATAGATTTTGTTGTTGAATGACAAATAATACAATTTAAGCTCTCACAGAAGTGTAAGAACTGCTAATTCTGCTCTCTCCAGCTGCAGCCAGAAGCTGGCTGGAACACATGGGTGAGATGTTTGGATCCTTGGAGTTAGCTGGTGTCACCCACTCCATCAAGGTGGGGGTCAGTCTCTTCTCCCAGGTAATAAGCAATAGCACAAAGAGGAAAGGACCACAAGTTGTACTAGGGGAGGTTTAAATTGGATGTTAGGAAAAATTTCTTCACTGAAAGGGTGGTCAAGCACTGCAACAGGCTGCCTGGGGAAGTGAAGGCATTTAAGAGTTGTGTAGATGTGGCACTTAGGGATATGGTTTAGTGGTAGACTTAGCACTGCTGCTTTAACATTTGGGCTCAGCGGTCTCAGAGGTTGTTTCCAGCCTTAATGATTCTATTGTGGGTTCCATCCCATTTCTAGTAAAGTAATGGAATTCCAAAAAACCCGCAGAATAAAAGTATAATACTTTAAAAAGTGTATTTTAAGTTCATTTTTATAGTTCCAAATTAAATGCATTTTCTATGAAATGTTTCAGTCCCTTTTAAAAATAACAGTTTTGTATCCAATGGAAAAACTGTTGTCTAATATAACTCTGAGGCAATCTCTTGGAAACAGTCTACTGCAAAATTTTGGATGTTCCTGTTCATAGATCTTGTCCCTATTTCTTTCTTTCTGTGGTTCATCAGTGCATTTTCTTAAGTGTGAATTTGTTACATTTAGTGGGTTCTTTCCTTTCTAAATTGTACCAGTAATAATCTCAGATGGTGCTACACTGCCACAAACCAAGGCAGAGTGGCATGCAGTAACAGTGGCGTGCTGAGACTGGTTGAGGTGCTCAAATGGATGAGGACACCTGTACGCTCCATTATTCTTCTGTTGGTGTTTGAGAACATTCAAGTCACCAATTAAGCAATTAGATGCATATCAGTGTTTGCTTAGCCTTATCTTCCTGATAAAATACCTGGGCAGTACCAGTTTGGACAGAACTCAGGGATTAAGTAGCTCAGGTGAAAAAGCTGAAGTTGGTATAACTGAGGCAGTGACATTCTTTCAGGTTGCTCTGTGTGACTGTGTTATTGCTGATGGCAGCAGCCAGCACTATTACTGTGCTCTAAGCAGTAAGGCACACTAAGCAAAACTCCAGTAGTGTTACTGTGCTTTATCATTTTCAGCCACAAGCAGGACACACCTTAATTTTAAGACTGAGCTTTGGTAAAGTATGACTTTGAGACTGCTAAACAGCAAAGGTGTGAGTTGCCATGGTCATTCTATACTCTTCATGACTGGGGAGTGACAAAGCCTGCCCTGTCCCTGACAGGTGGCGTGTCCAGGCTGTGTCTCTGGGGCAGAGAGGGTTAAACCACTTTGAACAAAGGCTTGATTCATTTCTTTTCTTCCTCGAAGGGAATGAGAGAAAGAAACAAAAGTAAGATACAGAAAAAGCTATTGTGAAACAAGACCATTGCTGTACTCTGAAAAACAAGTATGTGAGGATTCATTTTTAGAGGCGTGCTGAAGCAGCGGGGCACCGGAGGGTGGCCACAGCCACTCTTCCTCCAGGGGCTGTCACTGCCCTGCCAGTGCCAAGGACTAAAATTGTCTGGCTTCTTAGAAGAGGACGTGGTCCTGACTGTGTGCCACAAAAAATGTCTGCTGTATAAAACCACAAGCTATTTCCCACTCCAAAGCAAAACCTTTAATCGTAGCTATTGCTGCTGTAATTGGGGGATGGCTGCTGTGTGAAGAGGACTCCTTTCTGTCAGTATATCAAGGGGCTGGGAGGTGTCTGTCATCTCAGACAGGTTTGTCTGTGTAAATGAATATTCTTTTCATGGCCAACTGAAAGGTCAATTTTCAGCTGACAATTGAAAAGTTAAAATAAGCAAATGCATCTAGGGAAAACAGCTAATTCTATGGTTCATAGCAGTGTTGGCAAATTTTACCACAGAAAATGAGTCTATTGATTCTGCACTCCTTGACCATCAAGAAAGTAGTTATTACAGAAAATTTTTGGCATTGATTTATTGAGGGATGGTTATTTAGTATTTGGACATTTAGAAAAGTAAGGGACTGCCCTTCCTGAAGCTGGAGGAATGGTATGAAACTGCAGTGTATTGCTCTCACATGGTTGCCAGTGTGTGCATCTTAGCATACAGCTCCAGCAGTTTATTGCAAGTGCACCAGAATGCTGCTAAATGAAAGTCTAGAAATAGTAATTACAGATTTCAAATAGTCCCAGGTAAGACCACTAAAAAGAATTTGGAACATAGGGAGCTGTGGACTTTTATATTTCCTTGTATATAGATATATATAAGTATTTTGAAAACTATTAAATGAAATCACACTCCATTAGGCAAATTCTCTGAAGATACAGAGGAATATATATGTCTTTGAAAAAATGTGTTTGTGAGCTTGCTACATTACACCTTTTTAAATTACTTTTATTCTGAAAGTGCTAAACCCCATAAACTTTAAATGAGACTTTTCAAAACAGGATTCAACCTTTTCAATCCAATTGCAACATGTTTTATTTGAGTACACAAACTGAAACATAAAATGATGACAACAATTATTCCTGGAAGGTATTAAAAAGTTGATCTGTATGCATAAATTGAATTATAGCTCTGGCAAATGTGCTCTATAAGCAAACAGACACAGTATAAACACTTCATATTCCTCTAACATCTACTGCCAAGGTCCTCTAATCATTTTAAATCAGTTCAGACTGTTGCTGTGAGATAGCCTGCCTGTACTCGATTACCTATGCACAAAAATAGGAAGATTAAAGAAACTATCGAGGAGACAAAGAAATTTCTTGAAAAACTTGGCGGGGGGGGGGAGGCCAGAAGTGAAGGTAGTGAAGATGGCACCAGCTGCAGTCTCAAGAACTGGCTGTTCAAATTCCTGAGTGACACAGAGAAACCATAGGGGAGCTCAGCTGCCAAGAACTCTAAAGGCATTTCAACACCACATTTGTGAAGTGCAGTTTTGCAAAAGACTTATAAACTGTCCACACTGGGCAGGTTTTCCTGGGATTAGGAAAAGACATGGTCTTGCCCTGAAAACCGCTGCTCTGACAGACCTGATGTTCTGCTACAAAGGGTAGTTTTCCTCATGGAATTGATGTTATAGTGTTCCTTGGATATTAGTGTTGTTAAATAACAACAATAACCACAAGGAAGCAGCTCTCCAACATGGAAAATTTCAATATTTGCACAGAGCAAGGCTTGCTGCAGTGAAAATCAATGTTAGAATACCAGGGATGAAGCAACCCAGCAATAGTGTGTGTTGTATCCTCCAGCCACCCCAGGGACAGAGGAGTATGTGTTTTGTTGCTAAGCCAGCTACAAGTCAGCACTGACAACTCATTGCCCATCCACAACTGTGTGCTTCTAGTAAGTAACAACAATTTAAACAACTAATGAGAAAGTGTATCATAAAGCAGGGTTGCTGTTTTGACCCAGATGAATGTTCTGGGGATAAATGCATTCAAGACGTGGAGATGCATCCATCTTGCAGTAATAAAGAACCACCCAACCTAGTGGCCTGGACTATTAAAGCCTCTTTGCTTCTATAAAAGTTACTGTGTCACGTAACTCAGTGTTCATCTTGTTGCTGGTTCCCAGGACTTGATCAGAAAATGGAGAATATTGCCCAGACATTGAATTTTAATAACATGATGGTCAGTTTGTTAAGAATAAGGCAAATGACCTAACACAACTTTTCACCTTCAGTCTGTATGAGGTTTACCCAGGGTCCATGTGTTGGCAGCAAATGTAGGATGCACTGTAAAGGTCCTGAGCTGGGGAAGAGGCTTTAGGTCCATTTTCTCCTATGTCTTTGGAGGCTTTATCTCTAGGACATCTTCCACAAACCCTGTCCAGAGTGCCTGCTACATGAAAAAGAAGGCAGATCTTTGAAAACCATATGTAGATAGCCTGAACCAAGGTTAAAGTGCAGAGAAAGAACAGACAGCCTAGGTAGGTGATGAAGCATATGTTGTACAAATCCAGACTGCCTTAAGCTAAAGCAAACAAAGCAAGCTGGGGAAAGTTACAATGGTTTAGATTTCCTAAGTACAACAATTTTTATTTTCTTTTGAAACAATTTTCCCTTAAGGAATGTCCTTTCATTTTGAGTTGGAGAAGGCTGACAACTCATCCTATGAAAATTTTTTCCTTTTGCTGGAAAGAATTAATTTTTTTGACTAATCCAAAACATTATTTTCCCCTCTCATGTCCATCACCCACCTTTCAGTATGACTCCCTCACCATTTCAGCCCAGTACTTGCTGGTTTTTTAGAAAAAAATTAGATTTTCCATAATTGTTCTCTTATTATTTTTGCTAAACAACCTGATCTGATGTGGCAGTTTGTATGCTTTTTTGAGGGCTCAGATGACATGAAATGGAAATGATGCCTCACTCAAGCTGCTGAGTACCAAAACACGGTGCTGGAAGGAGAATGGGCATCTCCTTGAGATCTATCCCCCACTGTGCTAGTAAGCTGTAAATATCCAATTCAAAAATCTGCACTCCAACAACTCAGAAAGCTTCCGAATTGCCCCAAGAAAATCTGGAGGAATGTGGTAAAAAACCTGTCACCTTTGTGTGTTATTTGATGGGAAGAAGAGAGAGTCAGTGCATCCTGACTCAGAGGGTCATGTCCCTGTTAGTCAGAACAAGAGGCAGAGACTGTGATGGGCAGTAAAAGAAGATTTGCTTTACACTTAGGTGAAATGTTTTGTCCCAATAAGGACAATTCAGCCCTGCTCCAGATTGCTGGGGAGTGAGGATCCCATTCAGGAAAGTCTTTATGAATACCTGTCAAAATGGTATGGCTGCTTCACTCTGGGGTTGGACATCTTTCTCTGTTCCTGTCCAGATTCTTCTCTGTACTATTTCTATGATTCATAAAATATTTGTTAGCTGTTTTGTTCTCTTCTGCCATGACTTACCTACAGTGGTAAAATTCAGATTCACTTCTGAAGCAATTTTCCACTATTTCTTCAGAAGCAGCATTCCCTGCCTGTTAGCACTCTAAGCCTCTGATCAGAGGAAAAAAATAGCAGCTGGAAGATCACCTATCTAAGATCATATCCACAGGCAGAGGAAATCCTCAGAAATTATATGCACCCTGAGGATCTCCTGGATCTAAAGCTATGGCTTTCAAAGAGTTTACCAGGACCATGTCTTCACACATCATCTTTGTAACCATCCCAAATTAGCCCATGTGCCACCTTTTCCATTTCTGGAAGTACATCTGTTCCAGCCTTGCTCATCCCACTATCCACACACCTTGAATTGAGTAGCAATTCTCATGAAAGTGGAAACTCCCTGTGATGCTTTATCCAGGAGTTTGCTGGTGGGCATAAGGTCAATGCACAGGGACTCATGAGTGCCAATGACACAGAAGTGACTCCAAGAGGATTTAGAGATCCACATGGTGGTGGAGGTCAGTGCAGGCAGGGCAATGACATTGGCTGCAGCTCTGAGAGGAACATTAGAGTATTTTGCTCTCCTGACACCAGCAAAATGAATCACTGCGGTAAAGTTTGAGATCCATTTGTGCCTATTGCTGGGAACAGGAAGAGGAGCAAGTAAATAAGACTGGATATGTTATGGCTAGCTGTCTTTCATTCTATTTCATCATTTGAAAAGACAGATGACTGCTTACTTTAGGCTACTAGGCATGTTTGTTATACATAAGGATTCATGGCCTTTCAGTTATGCTTTTTAAAAAAAAACTTGCTAGAATTACAGTGAGTATTAATTAAATGTCTGTGACTGTTCTGAATGAAGATAGCAGTAAGTATCAAGGCACTGGGTAAATGCACCGCTCTCTACATTGTGCTAGTATAATGTTTCCTGTTATTAAAGAACAACACAAATTCACTGAGGAGAAATGTGGGTAAATAACGTGTTAATCAGTGACAAATTTAAGCATAGATACATACATAAATAAAATTTCATAACTTTATGATGATTTATGACCAAAGCCAAAATATTTCCAGAGAAGTAATTTTCCACTGGAGGAGAAAATTCGGTGAAGCTGTAGCAACATAGTGACAACTTTTACATATTGTTTGGAAGAGGAAAATGTTATTAAAATATGAAAGGCCAAGTAATTTTATTCTGTGAATTACTAGAAATCCAGAAAACAATTAACTGTGGGCAAATCCTAAGGAATTACTTGTCCGAACTTGTTTAGAGAGAGTTATTCACAGACAGTTCACATGAACATCGCACCCAGTAACCAGCAAAATACATTTTTTAATGGTGATCACTTATGGCATAGAAAAAGAAACCAGTAAAAAAAAAAAACGATGTTGCTTTGCAAAATCTGTTTTGTGTAGCTCCTTCTGTCAAAACCTTTGTGGGTAGACTGATCCCAGCAGGAAAGCAATCTTCTGGAAATTACAGCAAAGTGGAGTGTTTCCCAGATGGGTGGAAAGTTCCATCTTAATGCGTAATAGTAGCTCCAAATAGGTGAGACCCATGTTTGTAGGATCCTGGGAGTGTTCTTGGGGTCTCCTGCTATAAACAATAGGCATTAAAGACAAGCAAAGTTTAACTTTCCTCATAAACAAGCCCTGAACTCAGTTGCTCAGAAGGCTGCAAGAGTTCCCTGGCAGAGGCTGTTGTCATTTGTCTAAACTGTATAAACTGAAAAAGCTGTGAAAGCAAAGGTTTAACAAAGCTCCTGAAACCTTGTGTAGGAAACCTCCTCCAAAAATGTCAAGGAGAGCAGATATTTTAAGTTTAAAAAAGTTTGGAAACCGAGATGTTCTACAGTCTTGCTTAATGCTCTGCTCTGCTTATTGACTGGAGAAGTGATTTCGTTAAAAGGTGGTGGAATTTCTTTTTGTTCTTCTCACTGAGTTTCTGAAAGGCCAACTACTTAGCCTGTGGATTTTTAGAGGGAAAGCCTTAATGTTTTTCTCAAGAAGTAAGGTAAATTGCAAATAGGAGCCGTCCTAGAACCAAAACATGAATGTTTAATTCACTCTGAAAGTAGGCTGAGCATTACAACTCTCTGAACTTTCTTCTGACAGCCGTGCCCCTTGGGGGCTCTCTGAGATCCTGCTGCCCACCACAGCCCCAGATGCAATCTTAGAGTCACAAAACCTGTGGGATCAAATGTCAGCCCTGCAGTGGTTGGCCCTACAACATCCAAGGCCCTCACCCTGCAAATAGAGATTGTAACAAATCTTCTTCCACCTACTGCTCTCCTACACTGAGGAGGATAACTCACAAAATTGTATGTGAATCGCCCAGTGCAGAGCATGGATTTAAGCCCCCTGGGACCCACATGTAGGAGGAATTTGGAGTGTTAAATGTCATTTATCTCAAACTTCTCTTTTTGCTTTTTTTGCCTGCCTGCTTTAATTTTCAAGGTCTGAGGAAACTGCATATATAGACATCCCAGCCCAGAGGAAGGGGATCTGTGTGAGTGCTCCTGTACTGTGCAGCCCTTACAGGATGAATTCTCCCACTGTCTCCTGGTTCTGGTGGGCATATCCAAGCCCTTGCCCAGGTGTTGGGGGTGCCACTGCCCATGAGCAGGAGCTGCTCCCAAAGGCAGGAGCAGCAGAGCTGTGCACAGGTTGCTTTCCTGCAAAGCTGCCTGGTAAGCCAGTCCCTGACCCAGGCACACTCACAGCTATGAGCTTCATCTTCCTCGACTTGGGAAACACAGGAAAGGCAAGGAGGGAGGGAGTTACTTTGCAGCAATTCCTGCAGAGACTGTGATTCAGTTTTTTGTTCTTCTACAAACGCCCTAGCCAGATGACTAAGGCAGATCTGCAGGCTGATGACCCAGAAACAGTCGAGCTAAATTTCACATGTGGTGGAAAGGAAAAATAAGTTAAAAGCCATATACAGACTGTTATCTCCTACTTTCAGTGGTTTACCTCCCAGTACAAGCCATGGCCAACACCAAAGATATGGCACAGAAATTTGCTCAGGGGCTTTTCTCTTTTTTTCTACCTCTTCCTCATCTCAGGAATCTGGGCTATCTGAGGTTACCTACACCTGTGATTTTTGAAATTAGCAGCACATAAGCTCACCACAGCTGCTGGGTCTCTCAGATGGGAGGGTTGGGGTGGCCTATTTCCTTTTTTTTGTTGAAGTTCTGCTGAGATGGAGGCTGCTGGGTTTACTGCACCTTTTCTTTCCCTCAGGTAAGACACTTTTCCTTGCAGGGCAGGTGGAAAGGAAAAGGAAGAGTGTCAGGTGTAATAAATCTGTTTTGGTAGCTTGGGCTGCTGAGCTCCTGCTGGGGAGGCAGGAACCTGTCTCTGCCTTATAAGAGGATGGGTCTGTGAGGTGACTGCAGTGACTACTGAGGAATTGAAGATAAACTGGATAAATGTAGGGGAAAATGTGCTTCTTGTTGTTGCTTCAGGTGTCTTGTTTGTGGAAGACCTTTCTGTGAACAGAAAGCATCAAGCTACACTGCAAAGTGGGTGTGAAACAATCTACTGCAGACAAACTGGTTAAACCATGCCTAATATCAACCTGGTGCTAAGAGAATGCAAAGGGCTTCAGTATTTTGTTTGAATTTTTACATTTCTTTTGATTGCAGCGGTATTCCCTGGGACGCTGTCTCTGGTGCCACTGCTGGGTTTGAGCTGCTGGGTTGCTCTCAAGCTGTGATTCCTTAGTGCCAGTGAAGCGTTGTACTTGGGGTGCTCTGGGTGCCTATGGAATCTGATGTGCCTCATACCAGCACCTGCTTGTGGGAACATAAGGCAAGACTCTGTAGAGGGCAGGATTCCCAGCCTGTGTGTGTGCATAACTGTAGGAGCCTGCAATCATAAATACATTGAAACTCTTGGCTGAAAATCTCCAAATATCTCTGTTTTCTGGTCTTCCTTTTGGAACATTAGCATTTTTTTTTAAGGTGCTTTAATGAAATACAACTTGAAAGTATTAAGCCCCAAGCAGCACATGACCCTAGCACTGCAAAAATCCCTTTAGAGTCCTCAGTCATGTAATCCTGCGTGCAGCATGCAGGCCAAGATGGGAAAGTTCTTCTCTTCTCATCATGTTCCTCTGTCTGGGTGACTAGGTAGTATCTGATGTGGAGGTGTTGTTCACTGGCCATTAGAGGAGCCAATGTAATGTATTCAGACTGCAATACCCTTTAATAAGTGTAGCCATGATTTCCAGAAAGTGGCCCTACATAGTTAAAAATTAATTTAAAAAATTAATTTTTATGAAAATATGAAAATACTATTATCTTTGATTTCTTCTTTTTTTTTTAATATTTCCTCAAATGTATGAATATTTTCTCATTCCTGTACCATGATATAGGCTATAAATGTTGAGGCTAGTGCAGCTCCCATATTATATGGTTTGCAATAGAACATTTGTTTCTCTCCATACCACACTAAACAGGTCAGTCTCCATGATCCATCAGCCGGCTTCCTCACCACCATTTTAACCCTTTTCCAGTCTTGATTCTGCCAGAGAATGGATTCTGTTGGGCATGTGAGACCTTTATTCCACACAAAGTTCATAAACCTTCACAGGGTCAAAATTACTAAAAAGCAGTATTTTCCATGTGTGCTTTCTCTCTCCTAATCAGTTTTGGTTTGTAATTTCTCATGGTTAGCACAGCGTATCCACACTTCCGTCATAAATGCTACTGGAAAGATGTACTTCACCCTCAATACTGTTTTTAAATGCTGGGTTTTCCCCGACCTGGGAAGTACCTTAGGTGAGTAACCTTTGCCTGGAGGTGGGCCATGTCAAGTCCTATTTCCTCAATGAACAGGAAGAATCCAGAAAAATGAAGGCAAGCATCCAAGTAATCTTTGCGGGGAATGAGAGTGTGTAAAGGGAACCCTCACTCAACAGCCAAGTTTGATTTAGTTGTTCATACATGTGGCAAAAAGAAACCTGTGAGAGGGGACAGAACAAGAATGGATGTGTTTAGTTGCAAAGAGGGTCAAGGAATAAGATTTAGAGGAGGCAAAGAAAGTCACAGAAGGTCAATCACTGATGTCTGTGGAGTGCTGGAGCTATTGAGTGAGAAAGAGTTGCAAACCAATTCAGTTGTTTCTGTACTTGAGGGACGCTGAATGGCTTGCTGTCACTGTAGTAATAAATGCCAGAAATGCAGTGAAATTCACATTTACTCATATTGTGATGGAATTGATACTTATATCATCCTTTCCAACTCAGAGGATCCTCTCTGATGACATAACTGGTGTTGTGTCCAAAAGAAATAGCAAAGAGAGCAACTCACATAGCACTGGGATGAGCCATAGTACAAAGGGGGAAAGGTTTGATCCCTGTTCTGTGTTTTCCCGTCACCAGTGACCAGGGTGAGGTCTGCACTGCGAGTGCCCTCTTTCCCAAGAAGGTACACTATGTTTCTCAGCTATTTCCCCCTTTTACCCTGAAGAGTTGCTCATGCAAATTTGAAAAGTTCAGTATAGATGGAGCCAGATGCCTTCCATGAGACTGTAGGGCTTGGTAACTGGATAAGGTGAGGTATGTTGGTTAAAACCCTCATAAAGATTTGAACCTGACTTCCTGTGCCACTTCTCAGTGTTCTGAGTGCTGAGGAAAGGGAACTACAGTGCCCCCCTTCCTCCTACTGTGCACTCTGAAATTGCTCTTATGGCCTCAAAGTCTTGCACACTCAAAGACCAATTCTGAAACACAGGGTTGTGAGCCAAGTAAATTGGTGGTCTTGGGCCTGGAGAGGTGTAGATTGCCAAGGAAATTCATGACTCCTGGTGTGCTCTAAATGCCATGAATAGAAAAAAACTAGTAAAAATCCTAAATCAGTGCTCAATTTTTCTGCTTTTCTCTCCCACTCTGTTCTGGAAGGACTGTACTTCACAGGGGACCAGAGAGATAACATGTTGAATGTAGGTGTGGATTTCTGATTCGCAGAGAAGAACCTTTCTGAATGTTGGAGGTTCCTCTTTGAAGTGCCTCAAGTACAGATCAATGTAGCTAATAATATGTAAAGGCAATCTCCTCATAGTACTGAAGAAAAGAAAAGTGGGACTGCAATCTCACCACAGTGGAAAAGCAGGGACTGACTGCTGCCAAACAGCTGGTTTGGGCTGTTCTGGACTGTCTGGATCCATCACTGCTGAACATGTGGGATAGTAGGATTGCTTTTCTGGGAAACCTCCCTATTTTGCACACAGCACAGGGGGTCACTCTGTAGGTGGAAGCTGAGGTAGTGGCATGAGGAGCAAAATAGTTTTCTGAAGAGGTCTCAAAGGCAAAATACCCTTGGCTACCTTTCCCAAGGGTCTGTCCTGGCTTGGGAGAACAACCCTGATCTGGTTCATTGCAGGAGGAGAAAACTTGGGATGTGTTTCCTTGCAGTGAGGGCATGGGGCCTCTGGCTTGTGCATCTGTACCTTGTGTCAGCGAAGTCACTCCTGATTTTAATGTGCTGCATTGTCAGCAGGATCCTACCCAATGTCCTCAGCACCCTGCCCTAGCACGGACTTTTGTTATGTGCGAGGTTTCTCTGAGACATATTCTGGGGCAGCATGAGCTCTCATTTATCTTTAATTAAATGTACATTTGTCCTGATGCCAAATTTTGTCTTTGCTGCATTCAGTGATCTTGGACTGATCTGAGACCTCCACCCAGGTAGCTCTGCAGTCTATAGAGCAGAAATTGAGCAGCTTCCTCCAGTGGTGCCCCTGGTGTCCATGTGTAAGTGTTTATACACACGTGTTGTCTTCCTTTCCAGCTCCTTCTTTCTGTCCTCTTTTTCCATTTGGTTCTGCTTTGCATTTTATTTGCAATGTGTTGTCCTGTTGTGAGTATTGCTCATGCATGTTGAGTTAGGGTTCCCCAAGGAGTCTGTCTGGCATTGGAAAATTAAGTTTTTTTGGCTTTTGCACTCTTAAAGCCCTTTATTATAAACTGGGGGTTTTGCTCTGGGGTAGTAGGATGTTGGGAAGAGCTGAAATATGGCACTGCTGAGAATCAATTAGTTTAAAAACTGCTCTAGTGCCCAACTACGTGCTGATTACTGTGCCCCCAAAGGCAAATGTGTTTGCAGTTTAGGTCACAAGTGAAATAAGCCTACTGAATCTCATTCTAACACGTCACTCTCTTACAGACTTTCTTCTCCACCCCAGTGCTTACCTCTAGACATGTGAATTTTCTTGTTGAGAGCTGGGAAAATTTTTTGGAGCAGCAGATCCCTCCCTTTCTCCCCCCCCAAAAAATAAAGAAAATGTCTTGCAAATACAAAACTGATTTATTTCAAAGTGTTTTGGTCTGGCAGATCGCAACAAGGAGACACTGGTTTTACTCACAGTAGAAAGGTTGTCATCTCATCTTAAATCTTCAAATTCGACTTGTTCTACACAAGGAATGAGTTTGTCTTCACTGCTTGCTGTGGAGATTTGAGATACGTCTTGCACATCACAGGCATGTGATTTCTTTTCCTTTAAGAGTCCCTGTAACACTGACTTTGCTTCCACACCTAAACAATTTGCACCAAATTGACGAATCAACTCTGATTCTAGTTGCAAGATGATCTTAATTAGTTAAGGAATGTACCAGCCTCCCTGCTGTTGAATTGCCTTTTACTTCCCAAGAAAGTGGTAATGGTTAAATATTCTGCCAGTCTGGAGGTGAGCAGCTTTTGGCCTTTGTTGGATTCCAGAAAAGAATGAAATGAAAAAGTGTCATTAAATGAGGACCCTTCAGAATGCAGCCAAAGGCATTGCCTTTTGTGGTCACCTATTCTCTCTGACTGCAAAACTCACTATCTGCCCTCAGTTATCATTACACTTTGACCAGGAGAAGAGATCTTATTTTTGCACCCAGGCCTTACTGGCAGGCAACGGGTGAAAACTACAGGAGGTACTTTCTTCTTTTCCCTGTGTCCATTTCTGTCTACCCAAAATTGCATCCTTATCCTGGTTGATGGCTTGATATGGCCACTTGCGCTTTCCTCCACACTCTTGTAAAGTCTCTTGGCAGCTTTGCGGTATGAAAACAGGGTATAATTCCAAGGGGCACTCTTTAATGTAAGACTGTAAAAATGTAGTGTCCATCCCACTTTGCCTCTTACTATTTTCCCTATTTCTCTTGCACAACTTTAGGGAAAATTGGATGCATGTCCTTTCTGAAACAGACTCCTATTCCAGATGCTTAGTCTTGGGGGAGAGGAAGCTCTGCCTCCCCATAGAGGAACAAATTCCTGTCCCTGTGCAGTGCAGGGTGGGGTGGTGTCAGCACGTTGTGTGGTACCTGTGCCAGTGCTTTCCTGTTGCTTCACCTGCTGAACGTGAGCATGCACA
The DNA here is from genome assembly GCF_963513975.1 of Fringilla coelebs. NCBI lineage: Eukaryota > Metazoa > Chordata > Aves > Passeriformes > Fringillidae > Fringilla > Fringilla coelebs. The sequence goes on along the minus strand of NC_140033.1, from coordinate 59,103,488 downwards.
TGCCCACGGCTGCTGCATCCACAGCCCTGTGCTCTGCCCTCAGCTTGTGTAACAGCAGGGAATGCCAGGTAAGCCCGGGCTCTAATCAACTGCTGTGGCGACTGCTATGCTGCTAGGGATGTTAGCGCATCACCTGGATTTCTGCTGACCATGCCAACTCTTAGTCTGCTAAAAGAATCTGAAGTGCTGCATAGTTTGTTCTCTTTGCTGTAAAGTAACTTGTGCATAGCTGAAGCAAATATCTTTTGGATTTCACTTCACTTTGCAGCTATACAAAGAGTCACAAACAATTCAGGTTATTTACCATAAAAGTGAGTAAATTTTCCAGTACATGATTGGGTCTATTCTTGTCCTGTGTGAGTCCTGTCAGAGCAGAAGGTGCTGAAGGCCCCTCTCTCCACACTGGACCCTTCCAAGTGATGTGTTTCACACCAGGCAGTGAGGCCAGTAAGACTCTGAAATGTGCTAGAGGGAAGCAAATCATACTTGGGGCTGCAGTTCAGACTTTTCTCTCTCCTTGTGCAGCTGCTGGTAGAATGGGTTTCCCAAGCTCCCACCTGCAGGCCCATTTATATCCTCCATCTAAACCTTTTCTTTGTAGGGCAGGTTGGAGAGCAATGGGGAGCAATGGTCTGAAACAGAGCAGAGTGTGGGGGGAAAAGTAGGCTATATGTCAGTAGCAGTTTCATAACTGATGGAAACTAGTATGGGTGCATTTGCCCCTGGGAAGAGGCTGAATCTTTTTTCATCAGATACAAATGAGGCAATGCAAAGGAGGAGGAGGAGGATTCCATTAAAATTAGAGGGGGGAGGAATTTGACGGCATGACTTGGGCAGGAGGAACTCTCACAATTTGTCCTGCGTTACTTAATCAGTATAGGTTGAATATTTAATTATATGGTATTCCCTGTTAGAGAGGTTTCACTGTATTGTCTTCCTTACTCACATATACAAGGTCACCTGCTTTATTAGAATCTCCAGTGCTGCCTGACCTCAGGGAGGATGCCTGGAAAGAGCAGTGAGCTGCAGAAGGGGCTGGTGTGAGCATTTAAGCTAAGCACTCATTGACATTTGCAGTTGTAGACAACAAGAGCTTTGCCAAACCTGGCCTGAATGTTGGCTGTGATTGGAGAATGGCACCTGGTCAAGTTACAGTGCAAAAATTTGTACAGTGCTACTGTTAAGCAGTTGAGCCTTGTGAGCTCTATTTAGGGCTTGTACTTATGAAGCAACTGGAATAACATGTTGGGTATGGTGGTAACTCCTCCTCTCTGGCACTTGAATTTAGACTTGGATTTTATTCAGTTTTTGACCAGGACCTCACCTGTTTGCAAAGGGGCAAAGCAGGACTTGTGACAGTGGTTCTGAGCACCCCTGGGTGCAGAGTTCCACCTGACCTTGGGATTGTCCTTAGATCTACACCAGGAGAATTCTAATGTATCTGAGGAGAAAGACACATCTGCCCCACTTTTGTTTCTTATATCCCCCTCTGGTCAAGTGGGTAATAGAATAAAATGGGAATTGCCCTTGGGTAACCACCATGAAGCAGAATTCTTCTTTGTTGGCATAGATTTATGAATTGATTTATAAATGCTACATGAAGGCCACCCCTGCTGAAGGGGCCTGACTTCTCCCATGGTGCCCGCTGAGGTCATCCAGGGATGCATTTGCACTTGACCCTGTTGGGAGCCTTCCCTGCTGCTCCTGTGAAGTGGTCATCCCTGTCCCTCTTGTCTCAGCTCTGAGGAGCACACCGTGACCATACAGAAGAGTTTCCGTGAACTGTACGCTCTGGCATTTTCCTGCTCCAGTCACTCCCGGGATAATAAATAGCAATGGTAATAAATAAAAGCAGATGCTATAGACTGAAGCTTATGTATGACACATTTTCCAATGTACGCACATTCTAGTACATGAAGTACTCTCTCTCTATGACTGTATGGTTTCGTTTCTTCTCTGATACCTCTCCAGTGTACTCCTTCAATGGCAGGAAACTGGGGTTCTTGGGCTCAGGAGAGAGGCAAAGCAGCCTTCTGCAGGTGTGGGTATGGGCAGATGCACCTACAGGCTGCAAACAAGTGGTCTGAAAAAGAAGTTCGTGCTGAAGGAGTCAGTCTTCCTTACCCTGGTGTACATGCTTCTGCCTTCATGTTTATAAGAATTTTTAAGCGAACAAAAATTTTCTTGGTTTACTATCAGTTAGTGGAGCAGGAAAGAAGTTTAAGGGAGTTTTAATCTCATGAGATGAGGACCTCCCTAGTTGTAGCTGCAGGTTGTGTATGCAATGCTAGCTAATGCCACCCTTGAATAACAAGTACAATGTAATACAAGTGTCATACACTGTCATGTGTTTTACTGAGGTCCTCAGCTGAGGGGGGTGTGTGTGTGGGAATACAAATGTACTTGTAATGCTTTAGGGCTTGAACTAGTTCCATGTGGAGCCAGCTGGGATGTACCTATGGAATAAAGCTCACGTGTGCAGCTGCAGAGCAGTCTAGTCGGAGTTAAATGGGCTTCATTGCATAAAGCAGTGCACATACTTAGTCCGTATCAGCGAAAATATGTGCATATGTATCAGATTCAGTTAGTTGACCACTCTTGACTTTCTCTTACTTGAGCTGCAAGAGAAAATGGTACTGGTTTGGACCACATGACCCCTCTGTGGCCTCTTCAAACTTTGCCCGTTCTGTGATTCTGATTCTGCCTGACACCTACTGAAGTGGAAGGTTTTGTTTCAGATTAAGTGAAGAATATCCAATTAAGGGAAACTGATTTGGCTTGAACTAGCGAGCTTGTTTTTAGGAGAAATCTTCAGTTTTATCAGCAATCAGTCTTGAATGTTCAGTGTTCAGCATTATAGCCTGATATGCCAAAACCAGAAATTCAATGAATGAAATAGATTTGGTCACCAATAACAAGAAAAGACAGACAAGACAAAAAGAAATAAAGGTCATGTTTTTAATGCTGGTTTGAACAGCCTTACATGAAGACAAAGCACCAAACGTTGAGTGTCTCTCAGCAAAGCCTAACAGCATTGGCTGGCTGTCCAGAGCCACCTCTTTTTCAGTATTCATCATTGAAGGGGTACTCTGGATGGTCACGCCACCTGTGGAAAGGTCAGATTGGGCAAGTGAGCTCCTTGGGTGAATCAAGATATCAAATCACTGCAATCGACCTGTGCCCAGCAAACCTCTTCCTTGCAATATATATGTGGCCTTCATGGAAGGCTCTCCTACTTATCCAGAAACTGTTCTGCTCTGAATAACTGCCCCCTGCAGAGATGGAAGCAAGCCTGTGTATTTAAGGAGAGGACAGTGACAGGCCTACAGACTGCATATCTTAAGGAGACATGAGGAAAATCAACAGGACTCTGGATGTCAGCTATTCTCACTATTTAACTCAGGTGAGTAGAAGTGTTTTGGGAAAGGGGGATGGCTTCATCATGTGTGCTGTACTGTGGAAGGGGAAGACTTTGTTCAGATGTCTAGAAAGACACCTAGAAATAAGGGCTATGTGTGAAGAAGAGGTAGAGACACCAGACAGTTCTACTTTGTCTTATGCCCTTAGAGCTGGCATGAACAGGTCTGGGTACAGGGTGGTGCTTTCCCCAAGCAGCTGCCATACCTAAACTAGATCTGGCTGTCCTCTAGCTCAGCCTACATGTAGATATTCTGCCACTATCTACTGTGGCAGAGAATTTGCAAATAAGCTTTGGGATGACCCTGTTTAGTGGAGAAAGGGTTGGTCATGGGCGCATCCTAACAAAGAGATATTTCATGCTTTGTTTTAGAAACTGCATCCTCAGGGAAGATGCACAATCCAGGATCATTATGAAAGGCAAGAAGAAAATTTCCAGGGTCAACTTCAGGTGAAAAAAATAACACTGTGTTTGCCCATTATTGGCAGACTTAAGAGAGAGGTAGCTGTTTTCTGTTGTGGGTTTTCTTGTTTGTTTGAGAAGCTGATGCTAAATCACAAGCCCTGGCTTGACAAACACTTTCCATTAGCTAAATGAAAAATTTCTGAAGAGCATTCTCAGGTGCACCATGGCAGCTGGCTGCCTTGCCTTACAGCACAGCACAACAAATACTGGCATTTTTCCAGCTGTGAATCGTTCCAGTCTGGGAAGGACACATTTCACAATATTGAAGGTAACTAACTGGAAGGCCTCAAACATTTTGAATTGGTTGTGTCAAAACATTTCATTCCAATATTCAGCCAAGATCAAGTGTTTACACATTAACAGATTGAGTTGGTTGAAAAAAAATCCCAAAAAACAAAACAAGCCACAACACTTTGGCTTGTTTGACTTCAGTATAATTTAATGATGTCTGAGTTGCCAGTGTCATTATCTCTACTTTTCATCTATTGAGCATGCTTGCTAATCAGATCTCACATATTCAAAAGTCTGAGTCCTTTGAGTGAAAATGATTCACTTGGGGGAGTCAGTGCAGCTTGGCATGGCTGGAAAGGAAAAACATCCATAGCAGAGAATGGGAGCATAAGATAAATGAAGCAGATACATTAATGTAAAACTTGCCCTGCACAATGTTTCCAGATTTCTCCAAGAGGAGAAGAAACAACTTCAGATTAAGATTTCCTGAAGTACTCCTGTTTTTATAAAGCCTCCATTTTCCTCTCAGATGCTTAACTTGCTAATTCATTCCATTGATTGCATTATCCTGTTTGCATGTGCTTACTCATACCATCGGAACAACAGGTTTGCACACAGTACCCTTTATGGTAGCTGATAAGGGGAAGAACCAGAGAAAAGCTGGATTTTTCCATTCCTGCTGGCATGTGTATCGCAGCAGTCAAAGGTTTTGCACAAAGTTAACTAACCGAAAGTCTTTCTGTATCGTGGTTTGACTTTTTCAGATACAGATTGCTGGATGAAATAAGAAATGTATTTAGGCTGGTGATTTGTCTGATGCAGTGTCAATTCCAGACACTTTAGTGTGGTAACGCAGAGTAGGCATATATATCTATATATATAAATCTATATATCTGCTTCTTACATGGCAACATCACTTTTCCAATAAGGCTTTTTTCATAGCTGAGATCAGATTGTACTTAAACATTTTTCCCCAAACAGGGAGCTCTTGTGAAAACTAGAGCTGCCAATGCCCCTCCTATGCATCCTGTTTTCCTTATATCCTTGGTGGCCTCCTATGACCAAATTCAGTCTAATAATGCAAAGCATTTAACTTAATAGTTTTTTAGATTGGTAGCTTAGAAAGTTCTTCCCCTGTGGGCATTTGCAGCCTTTGACTTTGCTTCTGGGAAAGGCTCTTGAATTTTCACCAAGGTTACATTTGATGTATATGATCTTCAAAAGTTAAATGATGCTATAACTCAATTTTGCTATATAAAACCAAACTGTGTCAGATACCAAAACACACTTAAGAATCTCCGAGGCCATTTGCGAGAAGCCTTCTGGAACTAAGTACTGCTAATTGATGGAAGGCTACTTTAAGTCTTAAGAAATTAAAGCTTCAGAGCACCTGGCTGAGCTTAAATGTGAAAAATGAACTCCATTATGATGCTTTTAACTTAGTGCATATTTTTGGTCATATTTATGCAGCACAGTAAGTGGTTTGTTTGTTTCTTTGCAACATTTCACTGTATCTTTTGAGCAATGGTCAACATTTTAGAGTGCTATTGATGCTGTATCAATGCTTTTCATTTCACGCTACAATTTAGCAGGACACAGATAATCTAAGATAAAAGGAGAAATGCATGGAAATTAATCTCGAGCATTTGGCTACTTACTGAGTGCCCTGAAAAGGGGAAAACAAAGTTTGGCCATAAGCTGTAGATGCTTTTGAGGTGAAGGATAAACAAACAGCCTTATCCTCTGTAAGAGAGGGATTGTTGGCTAGGTCTGAGCTTTCAGGTGAAGCAAAACTGTCTTGGGTGGTAAGCTTTAGGTGACAAGCAGCAAGAGATCAAGTCTTGATAAGTCTCAGAAGAGATAATTAGGAAGTGGTCTAGCAGTCAAACAAGCTTTCTGTTCTTCTGTTTTTCTTAGAAGAAAGTACAATTCAATTTCATTTGAATTTCAGCTCCAATATCCACACTTCTAGACAGGGATGATGCTATGCCTTATCAGAGTCTGAGACCACCATTCACCACATAGCAGAAAGAGTTTAAGGAAATGGAGGAGAGGTGGAATAGCAAGATACACTCACTTTCTATTAGGTGGGCTTTGAGAACCTGAGCTGCAGGCAAATATTGTACACTTATTTCTGCAATGGGTCCAGGAGCATATTCAGGCTGTATTAGAAGTCTCTCATGTTCAAGCCTTACCTTAGAATAGGGTTGTTTATGCAAAAGTTAATATTTAAAGGAAGTTTGGTTTTTTTTTTTTATAATTCTCTGAAAGAACAGGAATGCCCTATGCAGATCTAGGATTTCTCCTGTACTTACATTAACAGTTCCACATAACGAACATTTTTGTTCAGGGCTTCAATTTCTTTCATCTCTTGCTCAGTGAGGGAGAAGTCAAAGATCTAATGGAAGAGATGTTAGGAATGAGTTAGTTAGCATTTCTTGTCATCATAAACCTTAATATGTTCCAGATTCCAGAAATACAATCCCTCCTTCTCCCTGTATCTCTCCCACAAACCCATGCTTACTTGCATTTGCAGGAGTCTCAAGGACATGAATAAGCCCAGTCACATTTGCCTACACCTTTTTTGCAAGAAGTGTCTCAGTACTGCGAGACTACCTTCCACCAGCTTTGAAAGCAACGTATTTCCAGGGGAAGTAGGGAGCAGTGTGAGTACTGAGTGCTGCAAGGGATGCAAGAACAAAATAATCTTATTTTTGGGGGGTACTCAAACCAAACGTTTTCTGGTGGTGTGGTTGTGAACCTTTCTGTCACACTTGTGTGCAGCAACCCTTCCCTAGCAGAGCTGTCCCATACCTGAAGACAGGGCAGAAAAATCAGTCCTTCCTAAGCTCCTGCAGCCTTGCACTGCTGACCTACTGATTTACCTCATCTTGCTTGTCCTGCTCACTGCAGCAGCTGCTGCTCTGGAACATACCACCAGCTGGAGCTTTAGCTGCTCCAGAGAGTTAAAAGACACCAAAATTTCCTCTGTGCACTGTTATTATCATACCTTGTTGCCATTTAGTGGTGGGGACAAGAAGCATCAAATGTGGCAAGGTTTGCCACTGGTAAAGCCTTACCTATGTCTACAGAAAAAACAGGGAAATTACCTTCTATAGGGGCTAAGCCAATGTAAGTAGATTTGTCCATGTACTACTGAGGTATGAATTTACCTGGAAATTCTCTCTGATGCGTTGTGGATTGAAACTTTTTGGGATCACCACCACCCCTCGCTGGATGTTGAAACGCAAAGCGATCTGTGCCGCAGTCTTGTTGTACTTCTTGCCAATGGCATTCAGCACAGGATCTTTCAGCAAAGGAGGGGAGGACACATTTACCCTGGAAAAAAAGTGAGAAGAAAAGGAAAACAAAAAACCTCCTCATCTTTAATGCTAAAACATAGGGGCATCTACTTGTTTGTGGACAGAACACTGCACCTTTTGACAAGTAGAGTGAAAGACAGGAGAAAATCTTTGGCTCTTAGGTTGGCACATTGTCAAAGGCAATTTCCTGTGTGATGTCCTAACGTTGACTTAATTTCTTCTTCCTCACCTAAGCCTCACACATTCCCCATTCTAAACACTTGCCTTCTGTTAGCGGAGACCTAAGGCAACCTCCTATGCAGACACCTAGCATTCTTTGATGACAGCATGCAGCAGGAGTGTTGAAAGTTTACACTCACAACAGCAATATTTAGACACTGAGGTTCAAAACCACTTTAAAAAATGGGGGCAGAGGTGGAGAACTATGTTTCCCTGGATATTGTCCCTCTATTTGAAAGTAACATGGGGACTTACCATGATTCATCCCTTGAGGTTCCCAATGGGCTGTACCCAACAATAACGATGTCATGTTGTCTGCAAAATTCTAGGAGTTTGGGTTGGGTGAAGTAGGGATGGCATTCTACCTGCAAGAGTAGCACAGAAAGGATGACTAATCAACAGGACCAGACACAGAAACAGATATCCCAATATTTGTGAGAGCTACAGACCAGGTGATGCTTTCAGGAAAGGATAGATGTAAATTAAGGAATAGGGAAACACCATCTGTGGTTAATATTCTAATTGTACATTGCTGGATGATTGATTTTTTTATTAATATTTTTGGGTTTTTGTTGGACAGCAGATTAACATTTGCAACCATAATTTGGCTGCAGGGAACTTTTATTGTCTTGCAGTGGAAAGGTGGCAGTAAGTGGGGATTATGGAGGTGAGGCAAGCTCACTAGACAAGCAGACTGAGAAGGAAACCCATCTCATGTGGGTCAGCTCTCCATTTCTCTGCCTCTTGCATTCAGGATGACTAATCTGATGTTGTTTTTAGGGAAGTGTTGGCATAAACTGTCCCAGTTAGAAAGGTGGGGGGGGGGGTTTATTCAAAAGGTGAGATGATGACCTTGTTGCGAGCTGTGCCCTCCCACGTTGCAAACACTGTTCCCTCCCAGGCATGGATATTCTGGCTGTGATCTCAGACTCTGGGAAATTGATGTCTAAAAGGTGACAGAGCAACCACTGTTTGCAGTGGTTGCTATCTGGCAAGTCTGAAGCTATCTGGCACTTCTGTACTTGCTGGCCAGCTGCCCTAAGCCGAGCTTAATCTTTTGCCTGGTTTTCCTCGACCCCAGGAAGCATCAGCAATGCTCAGTGCAGTCTTAGGGGCACACCAGAAACAGCAATTGCATTTTGCACCCGCTGGGCATGTTAATACCAGGGAAGGGTGCTGGAATTTCCTATTCTCGCAGGCAGCCTTTCCCTCCAGGCCAAATACAGAAATGAAAGCTGTGGCCAGCCTCCTTGCCCTGCCTCATGGCCATTCCAGCCCTCCAGGCCACGTGCTGGGAGTGGGAAGTTGGTCCCGGTTGGTCCCTGGCCTCGTCTCTATTACTGCTAATGTGGATATTTGTGCCAGACGAGTCAGAAGGGCTTCCCAGAGATTTCTAGGAAATGCAGAGACCTGCCAAATGCCAGAGCCAAAGGTACTGGGCACTCAGATGGGTCGCTGCCACTTGTCACCTCCTCAGAGCCCCGCTGCTATAATTTAACTCGGATGTGCCTGTCATCTTCACGGGATTGTTCCACTCGGGCCAGTCACGTAACAGGGTCTCCTTTAATTGAACATTTTCTCTATCTCTTACAAATGTCTTACAGGAAAAGTACAAGAGAGCAAGTACAGGAAATTCAGGAGTTGCTTCTAATGGCTTTTACCCTTGAGAAGCCTGGAGTGACTGAGGATCTGTAGGGTTGTGCTGGTGTTAACTAAGGTAGACATGGCTTCATTGAGCATTGGTTAGCTCTGGATGGCTTTCTTGGGGATTTTTGGACTTGAAGTAAGGTACATGGCAGAAATCTAAGATCTGCTTTGACTCAGCATTCAATCTTGTTATGGAGCTTTGGCACAGAGGCACCGGTTTTATAGTCCTGGAGCAGAAACTGAGGAAAGTGATTGCTCCAGAGCCTTCAAAAATTGATTTTTAGCCTAGATAGGAAGAATAATATTTTCAGGCTAGAAATGGAAGCATGGAGGCCAGCATCTGTGGCAAAGTACACATCATCTTTCTGTACATGGTGGCTTAGGCTGTGTGTTTGCATTCCCCAAAGGGCAGTGGCACCGTGGCAGGCACTGCCCTTGGCTTGCAGTCATACCTGGTTGCTGACAGGTTTGTACTTAAGTCCTGGCTTGTTCATGATCATCTCCAGTTGCCTGCGGTTGAAATTGGATACTCCAAGAGACTTTGCCAAGCCAGCATCTTTACATGCCTCCAGAGCCTGCAAAGAAAGCAAAGACAAGAGGAATCCCACATGTTGGCTTGATTTCTTGGAGTGTGCATTATAGAAAGAGTTGGAAGATAGACCATTATCGAGACCCTTTGCTGCAGCAGAACTAACAGCTCTATTAGCATGAGGGGCGTTGTCCAGACAAACCAAACTCTATTCCTGTGTTGACCTGCTTTCCAGACCAAGCCCTAATGTTTTTTACCTCCTGTGAGGGTAGAAATTGTCTGGAGAGCAGAAAGATTTAACTGAGATATAGATACTTAAGTGCCAGGCAACCGCTTTTAGAGAGTTTTGCTTACTTTATGCTGCTTTAGCAGTGCCTCAAAGCTGGAGAAAGCAAAGAGAACAAAACAGACTGCTTTCCTGATAAGTCAGTTCACTCCTTTTGATTGTAAGACAGTTTTTCATATGAAGTCTTTAGCCAGTGAAATCCCCTAAATATCTGGCAAGGCACATCACAAAACCTGCAGAGAAAACTTCAGTACAATATGAAGCAGAAAAAAAAATGTGGATGGGAGAAAGGCATTCTAGATATTTTGCACTTTAGACAAATCCTAGTAGCTGAGAAACTCTTATGAATACTGGACATGAATATATTCCCTGGTCTTTGTTTGCTTCCTCTGCTGGGTTGTTAAGGGGAAAGGGGGTCCTTTCCTGTGGTCTTCTCATTTTCTGCCTGAAACTCTGCACACAAATAATTCAGTGACTGTTTGAGACAGAGCAGACCTCACCATGGAGCTGGATGCCCTTCCAGGTTTTGTTATTCTTTCTGTCTTACAGGAGCTGAAAGCAGGGAGGTAAGAGACATTCTGTTTGATGACCTCCAGTTGGCCTCATATGCCTTCTATCACTCAGTGACAAGTCAGCAGATACAGTCATCTGAATTAATTTTTGCCAGCTAGCTTAATTTCACTGAGAGAGTGAAATTATCTGGATTGAGTTGAGCCATTTTAATTCAGATTAATGCTGCTATTTGCAGATACTCCCCACCACCTATTTTTCTCTTGGTTTATTAGCTGAAGAGAGTGGCCTGCTATAGAATAACCTTTACATTAAACACCAGCTTAAAGATAAAAATATAGCAGTGTTGGGTGAGCTATTGCTTTTAACATCTGAGAAACTGTTCTGTGAAAAGAGGGGAATGAACTGCATCAGCCAAATTCAAATGTAACATAAACAGCTAACATGGAAGTCCCCCTTCCCTCTGAGAACCAGCCTGGATGAGTCAGCTGCCAAGGGAAATTTCAGGGCCCCCTCTGGGCTCTCTCCCCCTTCAAAATTTCACTCAGAATTTCACCATTGTTCTTTATGTGCTGTACCTCAAGTAGAGCTAAACTGGGACATGACTATCCAGATCTGGACAGTGCAAGCTGAAGTAGAGCACGTAGTAGCACCTCTTATCTCTCTTGGTGTGAACTGGATGTAATTAGTGATGCTATTTCATCAGGCCTGGTGCAGAGGGAGAGCTGAGCAGTTTTGGCCATGAACTAAAGAGGTGTCCGTGGCTTTGAGAGGCAGAAATGTGAGGAGTTTGCTAGACTCACTTTCTCTCTCACCAAGATCCTGAAGCCAAGTGACACTAGGCTTAGTGAGACATCTGCCTAAAGGGCTAGAGCACATCACAAACAAATCTAGGGTGCAATCTTTCAGGCAAATGCTACTTCCCTCCAAGTTTTCTTACAGAAAAATCTTGTGTTCCCATCTGATAAGTAAATTCAGAAGTGAGTGAACTTGTTCTAATGGCAAGGGATGGCAAGGTCTTGGGCTTTGTTTTTTGTGTGTGTGGGGGGGGGTTGGGTGGGGAGATGTTGGTTCTTTTTTTTTTTTTAATAGGTTTTTTTTGGTTGATTGTTTGGTTTTTTTTATGGTGAGCTTTAGGGCAAAATCTGTTTTATTCCTGCAAGTGAAAAGATTTTATTTTTTTCAAGATGACCTAGTCTCTTCTGAGGGCTCCAACTTTCTCTTTCTGTGAAGATCTGAAAAAGGGGAAGGATTGGTAAAAACCTAATGATAAAAGCTTCAAGTAGTGAATGTAGAGTGCACTCTCTTAAAGAGGGAATGTGGATGTCTGATGTTTCAGCAGTGTTTTGTTATAAAAATAATTAAATGACAGCAAAAAGAAACATGCTTAAAGAATGCTTAAGGATAGAAGTAAAATTTATCCATGGAGCTAGTAGAATTCAATCCATTTGCCCTAGCAATTTGCTTTAGTTATATTTATGAAAACCACAAGTAAAAATGAGAATGAATATCTGTGGGTTTAAAGCATATATGGATGGATGTTGTGTTTGCTTACCTCCCACGTGGCACATAAGTCTGTCTCATGGTAGATAAATTTTCCATTTTCGTCTTTTGGGTAGAGTGCATCTCCAGGCTGAAAAGTAAAACCATACTGCTGTTCTTTAAAGAAAAAATTTTCAGTCCTTAGAGCAAAATTTTTTTCATGGACTCTGTTTCTACTAGTAAACAACAAAAAAAATTGAGTAGTTTTCTGAAACACCCTAAGTTCAGCAGGTCAGTCATGCTGGGCTTACCACATCCTCGTCTGCTGGATCGTCCTTGGACACACTCCTGAGCTGTCACATGAGAGTACACTCAGGAGTTCCTGGATGGCCTTGTTTTTCAGTGAACTTTTGACCTTTATGTTATGGCATCCAGAAGACTCATCTCCTTCCAAAGGGCTGGGTTAGAGTACCAGCCTGTATTCTCTTCTGCTTCTTTCCTCTTCATTTTGGCCCTTCCCTTGTCTCCTGCTTGTGTCCTAGGCACTTGGGAACTGGACTGAGCTGGTACTCTCCCCAACGGTTGGAGGGTCCAGGAGCTACTGGCAGTAATGGGCTATTGGCACAGCTAACCTCTTAAGTGCACTATCCACCTTTCTTTGGGCACTAGAAACTCTTTCCTCCAATCTCTGTGCTCTGTAGGCTTCAGAGATTATTTGTGAGCTGATATCTCACAAGCACAGCTTTCTCTTATTTGCTGGTTATTTCACTGCTGTTGCAGGCAATGCATTAACACCTCCCTCCCTTGTGTCTGATCACAATTTCACTTTTGTGTTTTGCTGGAGTTTGGTTTTTCTTTTTTCTGAACGAAAACCCTTCACTGATGTCTGACATTTGATCTGACTTCAAACTGCTACATTTCAAAGGCCTGGGTACAAGATGTTGACGTGGTAACTCCTTGGGAACATGCAGCTGTGACTAATATGATCAGTAACTATCACCTCCCAATTCAGTTAAGTTCAAATCCAAGGCATTTAATGGGAAAAGTGAGCCTAAGGAAAACACAGCCTCAGATTTCAGAGGGCCTCAGATTTCAATGTCTCAGTTACAGGCATAAGCCTCTCTCCTCCAAATGTGCTGATTTTCCTCAGAGAATTCCACAAAGACAACTTGTTGCTTTTGTTGCTCTGTCTTGCTGGAAAGAGAATGTCTTGACTAGAAAGAGGTAGGTGGCTGTTGAATACAATTTTTTTTCTCTTAGAAGGCAAAGTGTTTGCCATCATAACTTGAGGTGGAAAAGCTTTATTTGCAAACCATCCCATGGTATTTTGGAACAAACCATTCATCCCGTCATACCCCAGCACACTTTCCAAGGACTGTAAGTTCAACATGTTAAACAGTTGGACCTGTTTAATTTTAGTAAATGAGTCTGAATTCAGGACCTTTTTACTCTGCCCTGCTTCTAATTCCCTCACTTCTGTTTGACTTTTTTTTTTTATAGTAGTCAATAGGCAGCAATTATATCAGCTAATTTACAATCCTCCTATTTTCCTCTATCATTTGTGTTTTAAAAATTAACCAAGTCAGGATGAATGGTGCTTGAAGATTAACTTCTCTTGACTGAGATGTGGTGTGAACTACTGTGGATTTCTACAGTGATCAATTCCTCCTCCTACCTGCAGAGAATTCTACAAAGTGTTGAAGTGCAGTTGTCTCTGCTCAATAGTTTCCAGGCATAACTTTCTCTACCAAGCTATCTTTTTATGAAAGGGAATTTCTTAGTGGAAGAACTGCATGTAGATGGATAAACTGCTGAGGGAAAGGCAATGTTTTGGTGGTGACAGGGTGGTGACAAGGTCTTTCAGAAGCTGGTCATGTATTTTAGCCCTGGGTTCTCAAGAACTACACCGCACCAGTCATCCTAGAAATGCTGATGTCTTTTTCTCTTGCAGTTCTCTTGGAGATAGTTTTGTATTTTACACTGGGTAGAAGGTATGCTTTATGCTGCTGCATGAGCACTGAAATTAGTGTGGCAACACTGTACAGTCACTGCCATTATAAGATAAGGAATCACACCTTATCATGTCATGTCTGAAGTCTGGAGGCACTCCAAAAGATACCAGACAGCTTACTTGCTAGTTTAAAACCCAGCAGCTCTTAACCACTGAGAGGAAGAGTCCTGCTGCCATTATAATTTTCTCACCAACACACATGCAGGAAGACAATTCTGCACATCCCCTTGCTTTCATAAAATGGTCTTTGACGAGCAGGCTTTCTCAAGAGAGCAATTTTAACAACCTGTGAATGCCTGTCCTATAAACAGAAGGGCAACAGGAAGTCCAATAGTGATGCCAATGGTCTGTTTTGAGTTATTCTTTTAAAATTACAAGATGCTTAGATGAGACTTGTTCAGTGTAACACTAAAATATCTGCTTTCCTATCAGATGACAGAATCATTAGTTGGGACAGATTTGCAGACCATTTAGTGCAGAAGTTGGTGCTTACTGAGGAATCAGTAATGGGAAAAGAATCCCCCAAAAACTTGCTGTTTTTTTACCCCTAAAATACCTGTGGGATATGAGCTCCCCAGACAGAGGGAGGGCACGTGGTGGCCTGGAGGAGTACTGTTTCTTCTGGTTATTTCCTTGCTAGAGTGGTGGGGCTGAGCAACACTACTGGGGCTAAAGGCAGGAAGGACAAAAGTCCTGAATGGGGAATCTATGTGGGGAAAAAGTACAGGGAGATATAGGCTAATGTTGGTAGGTCAGCGAATAATTGCAGCCCACGTGGTGGCTATTCTTGAGCTGTTGAAAAGCAGAGGGGCTTTGCTGAGTGGTGCTCTCTGAAACCATAGTCCTCTTGCTCTGCCTGAAAGCCCTGTGACAGATTGCTGGCTGGGCTGTGCAGGGGTATGTTTCTTACTGTTTTCAGGGTGGTACTGTAAGTTCTGTCTGAAGTACATCACTTCTAACCAGAGACTGCTTTTGCTAGACTTCTGGGGAGGAAAGCACCAGTGCTTGCTGACTAGGGGGGAGCAGGAGTTTCTTAGAGTTACACCTGCATGCTCCTCATCAAAGGCAAGCATCACAGGCAGGATGGGTGTATTTGTGAGAGAGAGAGAGAGAGCAAAGAAAGGAAACCTGTCACCCTTGCAAAAGGGTGGGGGTTTTTTTCATTTTGTATTTGATATAGAAAAGTGTATATTTTTCAGGAAGAAAGTGACTTTTTTTTTCTCTCCTCTCATGAGAAACATGAATGAGTCTCTAGGTCTGCTACTCCTTTAACTACTCAAGATTGTTGATACAAGCCTCAGGGAGTCAGATGTACATTACTTTAAAGCCAGCTGTCTATATCTTTATATTGTGAGACAATGACCTTCACTATGTGGGAGAATGAACTACTAAAGAATACAAACACAAGAAAAGGGAAACAGGAAATTGCTAGTGGTGGGAAATTTTCAGAAATGTACCCAAAAGGATTCCATACGTGTGACTGTATAAATAAAATTTTAATATCGGAGTCTGGTTACTCCTATACAGGTCTTAATAGGATATGGCCTTCTCAGGGGAAAAAAAGGGCTGCAAGTGTAATGTGATAACCTCATTGGTAAATTGCTTCCTATCTGATCGTTCTGGTAATTTGGAGTCTGCAGCAAAATATGATTTTAATAATCAGAGATCTACCTTTCCTGCAAAAAGAGGCTAGTTTAGAGCTCAAACGTTGTTCAGAAACAACTAACCAACTAATTGCCTGACCCTATTTTCTCTTAGAAGAAAGATTTCATTAGTTCAAAACCACTTAAATGTTTTTAATATAATTCTCTTAATTTCATTTGACTTTATATCATGTACTTGTAGGAGAAAATTGTAAAGCAAGGTACAAACAGCTGTGAAAGCAGAAAGTTTGTGGACTTGCAAGAGGGAGGCATGCAACTGTGATGTGAGCTCCCACCATTCAGAGGTTTTGCCTACAAGTTGCCCAGAGCCAGCAGTATGAGGGAATATCAGACTTGATCGTTTAAGAATGAGAGATAGACAACCCATGTTTGGCACCAGCTGGGATCCAGTGAAGCTGAGTGCTGCAGTTACAGTGATTAAGATCATAACCATAATTTTCCCAGCAGCTTTAATTTGAGGCAGAATAAGGAAACCAAACTTGGTGACTTTTACCTTTCCCTCTTCCCCTCTGAACTTTGCCCCTGGCCTGTTGCTGCTTTGTATGAGCTCTTTCCTCCAGTGACTCTCTCCTCATGGCTCAGAGGGGATTCAGACACATGTACTGCTCAGCTGTGTAATTTTTCAGAGTAGGAAGTGTTCAACCACAGTTGGGAGACCTGTCCTTCCAGCAGAAACACTCAAAGCAACATCTCTCCTGGCCTGTTCTCACACCACCTGATATATGCCTCTCTTTGGGTGGGCAGTGCACAGAAATACATGTATGCAGGATATATCAAAATTTATATGTTATCTACTCAAAAGGCTATTGACAACCTAGGCTGGAAGCTGCAAGGAATATACTAGATGGAGGTCTTGGTTCAGTTAAGTTCATGCACTTTTTCCAAGCAATTTTTCTTTTTACCTTGAAAGCCATTGGCAGCTCAATAATGTAGAGGTCAACATAATCCAGCTGCAGGATCTTCAGAGTTTTCTCCAGCGTGGGACGCACCAGCTCCGGGGGGTGGCAGGTATTCCACAGCTGGGGAGGCAAGCACAGGCTTTCTTTGGGTGCCAGGAGGAACGGAGAGCTAGCTGAAGACCCCCAACACACACTCCCTCCCTCTTGTCCTTCTGACAGAGCCCACTATGCAGAGTGCAAAGACATCGTGGTCTCCATCCCTGCAAGGCAGAGATGAGTGCCTTACCTTGCCTTCTGTCAGAGCCAGGGGCAGAGGTTGACAGGAGTTTTTGCCCAGGACTGATGAAGTGTTGACCCAGTAAAGCCATTACATATTTTTTTATTACAAAACAGGTTCTTCTGAGCTGAGTATATTACAAACTCTTGCTCAATGAACTTAAATTCCTTTTGTTTTCCAAGCATATGCTTTCACTGAAAAACTTTGTTCCCACAAGGAATCTGTGGTCAGTTTTATGCTTGAAGGCAGAAGCTCGAATCATGTGAGTTAGCTATTGAGCAGCCAAGCACCCAGCACTAAGAGAATCTTCTGGTTTTCTCCTGTGGTCAGGGAGCCTGAGAGACTGCCTGACCTAGGCAAGCTTTCTCTTATTCCCCAGTCCTCACGGGAAAATGTGTTTGTGTTTAGTAACTGTAATGCAGGTGTGAGTAGTTAAAGCACAGCCTTCTGTACCTCTTTAATGCAAACTGCTTCCTTTCAGGGTTATGCCCCGAGGTTTCTATGGAGTGTGCTCAGCTGGTGAGTGTTCAGCACTATCTTAACTGAACTGCGCTGATGCAAGTCTCTTGCAAGAATAAAACCATAGCATGGTAATTAGTAACCAAGAGCTCTTTGTAAACTGATTGAGTTTTGCCGATTTTAACTGCAGCAGAATTAACACACAATAGAAGGTTTTAAGTACCATTTGAATGCACACAATAAATTGGGCTGTTTTCTTTACTTTTTTTTTTTTTTTTCAACTAACAAAACTAATCTGTGGAGTCACACTTAGGTTTTTGTCACTTTTGCTGGTTGGAAAAACCTGCTGTTTGCAGGTATGGTCATTGTCTAGTCAGTTCTGCCACCCACACTGACAGCCACTGCATGCAGAGGATGGAATAAATTTGCTCTAAAGACACAAAACTTGAATTGTAATTTATGGGAGAAGAGGTTGATTATAGGTGTTAAAGGGCATAACCTGTGTAAGTTTTAAGTTATTTTAGATACCTTTTTTAAAAAGTATGTTATAGTTATTCCCTGGGAAAACAATCTGCTCAGTTCTGCCCACAGAAGCAAGGACGTGTTAAGCTGTACTGAGAGCAGGACATCTGACCCTGTCCTAAGGTGACAGACCAAAACACCTGGAAATTCATACTAGGCCTTTCTCAGCTGTATGCTGCAAGATGTGAAGAGTTTATGATCAGCAGACAGTGGTAAGAGGCTAAGGTGTACTACAGTAAGTGACCAAGGTCCTGCTCTCAAGAGTTTTAAGTTGTTCAACTGGAAAACCATTGGTCTATGTGTTTTTTAAGCATTTTACCTGCAAAGTTATCTTAACTTCTATTTAAGTAAGGAAATGACTTTGTAGACCCTTCATGTCCAGGTTGTTACTGTGTTTTAGAAATTTGGTAACCTGAGATATATTGCCTAGAAGTAGTTTTTCTGAGTGCCCTTTCAAGCCCAGTTCTATTGAGCTCTGCATTTGCCAGTGAATATACTTCCCTCTAACAACTGCTGAGGTTCTGAAGAACCAGGCTTTAAAAACAGCTGTACTAGGTTTAAAAACATTTGTACTATGTCAGTACATTGATGCCATGGAAACTTGAGAGTTTTATAACTGTTCTCATGATTTGTACAAGTTATTGTATTATCTACCTAAGTAGAACCCATGTTTGAGCAGTCAAAGCTGCCAGCTGGCTTTGGCATTTTAGGACACCACATTTCCTGGAAATGTTGCTTCTAGTTTAATGAAAGAAATATCCTGGGATGAAAGAGGAGACCAAAAAGGTCTTGCTGTATAAGCCAAGTGAGATGTTGGCAGTTGATATAAAACCTCTAAAATTTCTGGATGCGGAGCTGCTCTGCCTGATCAGGCAGCCAGCAGCGAGAGCCAAGTGCAAGTGCTGATGATTTCAACTGGCAGATGCAGCGCGATCACACCAGGTCACTGTTCCAGTAACGCTGCCACTCAGCAGGGCTGCTCTCGTCAGTCCCTGCTGATGGATCAGCCTTCCATCTGCAGCATCTTTGCTTCAGGAAAGATCTGCATGAGGGGCTTGAGTCTGAAGGCTCTTGGGAATTTCCAGTACTTCTGCTGTCAGTAAGGAAGAAAACATAACTAACTTCTGTAGTGCCTGGTACTTCCAAAAATGGTCTGTGTATCTACCATGTTTCCTAGAAGATGCAACAGTTCATATCAATCAGTTGCTGATCAATGCCCAAAGTATCTACTGGGTTGAGATTTGCCTGTAGTTTGTAAGCTATCTACGTTTGTGAGGTGCATTAAACTAAAGATACATAAGGCAAGGGAGACCCACTCCCACTCCTTCTGGGAAGTTCAGAGCTTCTGTGAGAGCTTTGAGTGAAACCTGTGAAAATCCTTGATTGTGATGGATTGAATTAGTTGCAGAGTATTTTCTATTTCTGCCTTTGAACTCTTTTAAAGATCGTAGAAATGTTATAAGGGACTATCACCCTGAGCAGCTGATGTTCTGTCAAGCACAAAGAGGACATGACTGTAAGAGAAATCCATGTATGTGTCATGTCACAGACACACAGCAGGCTGGCAGCACAGGCATTGGCTGTTGTGCTACCGTGTGTTGCAGCCCTGTGGCTTGCAGGAGCTGCAGTTTTCCAAATGACTCAATGTTTAACTAGTGATTATCAACTAGGAAGATCATCTGGTGGTCAGATCAGACAACTGAATACAGAGAGGCTTAATAAATAAAGGAAGTTAGGAAATTTTACCGGGAGATCTGCTTTCACAGAGCCTAAAGGTTGATATGGGCAAATAAACTGCAGGGGAAGCAGTTAAGAAAGTTAAAATACTCAAAATTGTTAGGACATCTGGTTCTAACCTTTTGGCACAACTTGGTGGTTTTGATTTGTAATATTACTGATAATTTGCAGTAATGAAACTATAAAACTGTTGAAACCAAATATTTTCACTGATCCAAATCAACATATTTGGCATATAAGAGACTGAGAAATTCCCCTGATAAAGGCAGAGAATTTGAGAACATGAGACTTTTCTCAGAATGGCAAGGTTGTTATCAGTAGAACCAAGCAGGAAACTTGGAAAAGAGGTGCATATTTTACAAATTGGAAATTGCTGTGCTTGGAAATTGGTCTTTAGCTGCTGAAAGTCCTCTTGGTCTGCAAACTATCCAATATGAAGCTTAATTTCCCCAGGTCATAGAACTTCACTAAATTGCTCACAGTAAGCCAGGCCTCTCATCCCATGGGATCTTTCACTCTAGGAACAGTGGTGTTTATTTGCAAGTCTGTTGAGTAATTGTGGATTACGTCTTATTTGGGAAAGGAGGAAGGGAAAATATTAGGCTGATGTGTTCAAAGAAGCACTGCAGAAAGGACTATTTGAGGCCATAAACTCCCTTAGAAACTGGACAGGCACCATTGCACTACAATGTGCAATGACCTCTCTTATACCTGCATAATTCATTGTTGTTGTGACAGCTTCTGTCGGACACTTCATTGGACAAGGGATTTCATTCTTTTAGGAGAGAGTCAAGTCATAGAGTTAAGACTTGAATATATAAAATAGCTCATGCACTACTCCAGCCTCATTGCTCTAGAACAGAAGTGTCTACATCTTCTCTCCAAGTTGATTCATCATCCTAGAACTTTTTAATTACAAGTGATACAGTAACTAAGGGTGTAGCTTGATGAGTAATTTTCTGGCAGTAGTACCAATGCAGGCACTTGCTTTTCTCCCATACACAGACACTGGCATGCACGTGCTTGCTCCCACCCCTTTCATTGTGCAACCTCATGGCAAACCTGTGCAGGGAATTGCTCTAACAGAAAATAGCTCAGTTGCAGGATCATTGTCCAGCTGGGGCTCTGTGTGTGACAACACTTGTGGCACAGTAACAGGTTAGGCAGCACTTTAGGCTGAATTTAGCCGTGGTCTTCACTTGCAGGTGCCTACAATACTAAGCAGATGGGATGTTGCGTGGTTCCCACTGCCATCAGAGATTTAAACAGAGAGCAGTGGTTCCTGTGCCTCACAGCAAACCTAGTGTTCATAGACATCTGTAGCATTCTGGTAATGCTAGGAAAGAAAAAGAAAGGAAGTTGGATCTAGAAGGAAACATTCCAGATGTTGACTGCCGGCACTCTTAAGAAAGACCATTCACAGAAATACGGGATTTAGTGTAAATAATCTGAGTGCAGGTTCTCACCTTGCCACAGTAAAATATGTCTTCTCGCTTGATCTTCCCTTCAGCAATCTTCTCGCGGATGGCTTGTCCCACTTCATGCTCATTGAAGTAGACAAAGGCACCGTCAATGTGGCGGTAACCAGCATCGATGGCAATCTTCACTGCCTCCAGACAGGAACCTTTGGGAGTCTGGTGGGAGAGGGAAAAGAATGAACATAGTGTCAGCCTACTGCTTACCTCTCCTTCAGTGCTGGAGGGTCCCTGAGATATGTGCAAGATTTGTGGTGTAATTCATCCTGAGTGACCATCTCTTACCTCCCAGGCAACCACGTTCCAACTTCTAAATAAGAGATGGCTGTGCACTTTTTCTCAAAACTGTTGAGCATGTGGGATTAGACTGGGAAAAGGCAGCAAAGCAAAAATTGTCTCACTATCTCCATGAAAGAGAAAATACTAGTGTCCTCAGGAAGTAGAATCAAGTGCATTTGATATGAAAATAATTTCAGAATTTCTTATCTAGTGAGCAAGGGCTTGCCTACAACACTCATTTGATAAAATGGCTTACTCAAGGGGAAGATGAATTTTTGGTTGAGCAGAACTGGTCAGCCACCTGCTGATCAGAGGCTCTTTGAATAGCTTGGACCTTTCAGCAGTGCAGGAATTCGGATGTGACTTCTTTCTCCTCAAATCAACTTACAGTTGTTGGTATCATAATCTGAAGGTCAGGACTATCTACTGATATTCCCAGTTCTAAACAGCTGCTTTGGTGTGGGGTTAAAAAATAGTAGTTGCTTTAGTGTATATATATTTTACTGCTTCAATTAAAGATGATCCCAAGAAACCTCCTTATAAGTGACATTTTTGTACTGTTTGCTCATCATTGCCAAAATTCAGAGTAAGCTTGTTTTTTCAGAACAGTCATATTTTCCATATTTTCCATAAGCCAATATGGCAAGCAAAATTACACGTAGGCCAAACTAAGCAAAAAAGCACAAAACTGGTTACTGAAATGATTTGTCTGGTCACTAAAATTGTACTGAAAACAACTTATGGTTCCTGCACTTTTTATAATGAGAGAGCGGCCCTAAGTCGTAGTGGCCAAGGGCATGCAGCAATGCTGTTCTCCCATCCTTTTCGTGGGCATTGTTCTGCTGCAACAGGGATATCTGATTCACTTTAAGAAAAACTGAAGTAGGGCAAGTCAAACTCTGCTGTGCTGCTGTCTGTCAACAACAAATGGCAAGAGTTGGATTCTGCCATCTGCAGATGCAGGGCCAAGACCACACTGCTTCTCCTGTGAAGAAAACAGATGCCAGAGGCATCTGGAAATGAGGTAGTATGAAGAGGGGATGTCAGATTTGTTGGTTTTGACAATGCCAAAGAAAGAAGAGAAGCAGGACTGGCAGTAAGTGTTGTTGGGACGGACCATTTTTCACCATAGCAATAGCTCTCCTTCCTCTCTCTCCTAGCTGTCCTTTTACAGCTGCCACTGGCCTGGCTGTCCATGAGTTTGCCATGAAAGAAACAGCTTCTCTTCCACCACCTGCTGAGCTAGAAGGTGTGAAACTCATAGCTGCTATAGGATGCTTCAATGATTAAGGACATTGGTCTTCCCTTCCATGCATATGAAAGAAAAGTCTTTGTAGGACTCCTGAAGATACCTGGGGATGTCTTCATCCCTGCCTTTCAGTCCCAGAACTGTGGGCTGGTGGCAGATCATTCTGGGATAGTGGGACCTGCTTGCTCAGTGCCCCATCTTGGCTGACTCTGAGGGACACAAAATGGACCAACTTCTGTTCAGGCTTGGGAGGAACTTTCTGCTCCAGCATGCAGTGCCTAAAGGCTACTTAAAATACAAAACTGCTCACATGTGCCCTGATTTATTACAGACCTGAATGAGGGCCTAGAAGCAAAACGGCACAATTTGGCACTCCAGAGTATTTACAGCAGTGATGATGCAATACTGTGTGCTTAATTGAGGAAGACAATGAAACACTTGTTTCAGTGCTTTGCTGCTTTCATTGTGGAAGCCTCCCAAAAGCACGCTTGGCCCCTGGCAGGGCCCTTTCCTGGTTGTTAGTGGGATGTAACGAAGACCATGGCAGCTACCAGCTTTTCAGGCACATTCAATGGCTACTTTTCACTTGGGGCATGCCGGGCAGTGTTACAGAACTGCGAGGCATGGAGCAATGACAACCTCCAACATGTTCTCTGCTTTGTCCCTGCCTGAACCTGCAGGAGAGGATTTGAGAGAGGCATCGGGATGAAAGCTCTGACACGAGTATTACAAGCCTGTGGTGACTGATGACAGTAACCTCAGACCTCTGCCCCAGCAATGAGCTGCACGAGGCTGGAGCCACTGTTGCAAAGCTCAGGCTGACTGGCACAGAGCAGCAGGGCTCAGCTGAAAAGTCTGGGGAGCTCAAGCCTAAGTGATTATTAGTTATCTGAAAGACAAGTATATTTCCAAAAGCGTTATCAGTGTTTTTTCTCTCTGAAATGTGGTTTTGTAAACAATGTGTCTTCTAGATTTCTCCAGCCTGTTTGACTGTTGCCACTCAAGTATATGAAAGCAGAGCATTTGGAGGATGGTGATGCATTACCATAATATAGATTTTGGAAAAAAAAAAATCTTTTTTTTTTTTTTACTTTTTCCTTTTGTTGAAGAGACCGAAAATGGGATGTGAACCCAGTACTAGAATTTCCCCTCTTCACACTCATGAGAGATTGCACAAACGCAGCTCCCTATTGTCTCCTGATGCTGTAAACTAAACTCTACCAGGCAAGGAAATGTTGATTGTTGGGTTGTGTCTTTTCTCAGTCACCAAGGCTATTTTAGTCAGTAAGAAAAGCAGAAGGAATAGGTGAGGAAACGTAGGGTCTCACAGGTAAGGGAACAGCACAATTTCAGACATTGAAGGAGGGTAGAATAGAGGAAAATGCTTGCAGTTACTGCATCTGCTTTTGGCTGAATCAGTTGACTTGTGTTAGAGCTGAACTTCTGTATAGTTCTTAATTTTTTTATATGGGACTTACATCTGTACAAATAATCTTTTGAAAGAGTCCTCCATCTCAAGGAATTACCTTATTCTTTAGGGGCTTGGGGTGGCTTTTTCTGGATCAGGTCTTGATTACCAATGGCCGGAGATGGGTTTACATTATATATGTATGTTTTTATTGCACTAGTCCATTTCATGTGATGTGGTATATTAGTTCTGACAGATTCTGGTCTAAGGTGCTTCATATAAAAATGCAAAGCAATCTAGGGAATAGTTTTTGGAAAATATTGCCTCTATTGAACCATTCCAGCTGAAGGTCTGAGACATCTGTGAGTCTGGAAACTTTATACCATATGTTTATTTTCATTCTAATGGAGAAACTATCATTTCTGGCATTTCACATATTTAATCCTTCCAAATCCTGCAGTAATGGGCTGTGGTAAACTGTGCTGATGAGTTGCACAGGCTAGTCATGTTGTGATACTGCCACTTTTTAGAAGTGTTGCTTTAGGTGTCATATCTTATTCCGTTGTTTCCTGACAGCCCGTACCAAAGTTGGGTGACTCAAACTACCACTGCTCATCCATCTTTACATCAGAGAAGGCACAAACCTGGATCTTTCCACACTACTTCACTGCTCAGCCTGAGGTGTTTCAATCTCTTCTGTCTTTCATTGGTCTTCAATAGTGACCAGATCAGAGGTTACCAGCTTTTATCTAAGTGCAGATAGAAATTTGTGATACATCTATGTTGTATAAGGGTTGGCACCACTAGTCACAGCAGCTGATGGAACAGCACTTCCCAGGCTGTTTGGCCATGGGCAACCACCTTATTCTACTCAGAACCCCAGACCTCTTCCCCCTCTTTCCTGCAGGTTATACTCACTTTGTACATTACCTAAAATGCAGCTGCCTGTGCTGCCTGCTCAGTCCAGACAGGGCTTCTTGCACCATTCCTGAATGAGCAGGGCTCACTTTTAGAGTAGTACAAATACTAGATGAGATACTGAAACGTCTCTGTGTCATAAACCTTTGTGCTTTGTTAGTAGTAATTCAGGACTCTCTAGCTTTGGCCTTAAGACAAATCTCTGCTTCTTTATTACTTTTTATTTAAGTGTAGATAAGAGGTGTTCTTGACCCTTTGCCATAATTAATGTTTCAGCTTCTAATCAGCATGCTTTGCAAATATGCTACTTTGATCAAGGACTTGTTTTAGAACGGGAGTTTTATAACCCCTTGTGCACTCTAAGTCAGATACTTATCTTCAGTGCTTTTGCAGACAGTCACTAATTTGTGCCAAAGAACCATATTAAATTTATTGCACATTTTATGATAAAAGAATAACTGTTTGGTTGACTAGGAGGACTTGCTCAATCACTAATAAATTTCTTCAATAGCATCTGTTTTATTTTTAAGATCATAAACTTTAAGGAAACAAGAGACACAATTATTCCATCAATCTATAGCTTGTAAATCAGCTGATTTACCATCATGCACGACAGATTTAACTGGTATCTGTTTCCTTCAGGCTCCATGATAAATAAATCAAATAGAGGGGCTGGGGGAGCAGACTCAGATATGCACCTTCACTGAAAGAAAGGAAGCAGCAATTTGGCCCCTTCTCCACATATGAAGTAGCCAACTGGCCAGTTACCACTTTCTGTGAGTCTGAAAAAGCAATGTGCTTCATCAATTCTGTCTGTCTGAAAGGGTCTGCTCTCTTTTTCCTCTGAGGCCATAAACTTCCCTAATTTTTAATGTTCATTCCAGACACCTTCTGTCACATCCCATTTTGTCAAAACCTATTCTCCCTACCATAGCAAATGGTTCAGCTTCAGTTTCTTTCATGAGTGCACATGACCAAGCCACAGGAGAATATTTTTGTGCAGGCATACCCATGAGTTTTTCTCTTCCCACTCAAGTAGAACAGTATTTGCTCAGCAATGTTAGTGGTTGTCTGACTTATTACTGATATTTAGTGTCACAGTTCAGCTGCCCTCCAATTCTTTTGCTTTTTCTACAGCATCTTTTTCTGGTCAGCAATTTCCATTGGCTTTCCAGCTGATTAAGAGGGTTATTTCCAAAGATAAACCTAACAGGACACGCTGGCAGTAGATTATAATCTTGCAAAACCATGTGAGCTGCTACTCTGGTGGTTGCTGTTATGTCTAAACATCAATATCGTCATTTATTCTTTATTAGTGCCTACAATAAAGGAAAACAGTCTGACTCAGGCTCCCAGATTCTGCTCTGCCCTGTTTTACAGGAGCAGCTTTACAGATTTGCATCAGTATCAGCAGCACATGAGAGCAAAAGAAGTAGCACTTCAGGGAAGAAGCCCTTTACCTTAGTCCTGAGCATCTCACCTGTTTAGTGCATTGCTTTGCAGTCTCTTAGCTGGGCATAATGATCCTGGGGGGAAAAGCCTGAAGTGTTAGGAGACACAGGGCCATCTTCTGGAAAAATCTGAGTTTAGCTGCTGCAGAATTACACAAGATATCCAAGCCATGGGCCAAGTGCTCCAGTCCAAACCTGTAATTTAGGATGTGGAGCCGCTGTTTAGGAATCTTAGTCAGCTAAATACAGGAAGGCGAAAGTAGGTACATTCCTGGGCTCAGAGCCTCCTTCATCAGAGCTCAGCACTCACAGACAAATTCTTATGCAAGTTTCTAGAAGCCCAGTTGCTTATTTCCATTTGCCTGTTTTCTGGACAAACTGGCAAAAAGGGTTGGCTTAAGATGTTAGGAACAGAGCATAGAAAGCATGTGTACTGAAGGCCCTGCAGGAAAGCACAGGTTGAGTTTACAAAGCCAGAGGATATGAGCCACACAAGGGTACATTCTTAGAATTGTTTAATCTTGTAAAAGAGAAGCTGTACTGTACACCTCTTTCTTGGAAAATGCAACCGCCAGCACATCCCTCTCTCTCGTACACAGGAAAATCTGGCTTTCATCCCCCGGAAGCATTGGCAGCCACCATCCAGGAAGCAAAACCCAGCAAAGGGCTCTCTGCAAAAGCAGGTAGAGCTGGGAATGGAGGCAGAGAACACAGATAAGAGCCACAGGCTGCTGTGCCGGCCCAGAACTTTGCTTTATGTCATGCACTGTGTTGCCTTGGAAGGTGGAGGACAGCAGATAAGCGCAGAGAAGATGGGGACAATGGTGTCACTTGTGGCCTTGTGTCACACCATGAATGAAGGTGGAAAAGGGGTGCCTTGCTCCTATAACTTGATGCCCTATCAGTGGCCTGAAGGCATGGGGTTTGTCCATATAACAGAAATTAGATTGCATAACTGCAGATTTAGCGTTTCTAGAATTCCTGTGACATTGTTATTCTAGGATTTAGCCAAAGCTGTCTTCAGGAAAGCCTTATTATTGTAGCTGGCAGAGGGTGCAGGAGTTATTTTTAATACTTGGTTGCAGAATCCTCAGTTTTCGGAACTCTGCAACTTTTCACTCAACACAAAGTCAGTTAATGCACGGTGAAGCTAAAGAGCTGCCATACCTTTCTGCTGGCAGCTAGAGGATTAAAGCAAACCAAGAACATGATGTGCACACCTGGGTCCCTGTGCTCACAGTGCTGGGGGGTGGACTGGGAAAGTTTCCTGAAGAGCTGAAGGACACAACAGCCAGCTGGCTGGGTCTAGAAAGCATGGATCTATCTGGGAGGGTGGGTGCTATCAAAATACCCTTCAGACAAGCAATGCAATCAAAGGGATGTGTGAGGTACAAGTAGAAGATAAAGCACCAGCTTGTGCAATAAATGAGAAGAAAAGGTTGCCAGTAGCTCTTCTGCTTCATTCCCTAGAGTTAAAGGGGAGAGGTTTCTGGCGCCAGTTCGAAGAAGTGTTTGGAAAGGCAAATGTAAAACTTGGGGAATTCCACCACCTAGTTAGCTGAACCAACAAGAGTTGGCTTCGAAGCCTAGAGAGGCATTTTCTGCACAGGGCTTTCAAGTTTTGACAAATCTGGCCTCCTAGGTCAACCAAAGAGACAATCCAGATGTTAGCTTCCCACATGAGCTGCAAGAACATGCTTACACTGTTTTTTGGAGAACTGTGGGGAATCAGGGACACATAGGAGTGCACAGCCATGTTTAACGTAGGGAGTCGGTCAGGGACATTTTAAAAATGGAGCTTTGCCTGGAAAATTGGGCTCTAAATGTTCTTGCCAAAAAGCGTATCTTTCAGTTGTGGTAATCCCGATTACTCACTCGTAGGGGTTCAGTTTTTCCCCTCTTCAACAATGCCAGTGATTCCCTGTCTCATCTTCTGTAAAACAATCTTCTTAACTTTTCTTTAGATAGATAGGCTTTCCCTGTGGCTTTTGAGCAGGCTTTAAAAAAACCCAGCATATTTAGAAAGCTATAGGAAAAGAGAAGAATAACAGTACTATTTTTTGGGTGTCAATATTTGGCTTAGTATTATTGCACTGGTAAGAGCTAACTTTGTAGTTTTTGGAAGAGTGGTATATTGAAACAGCTAGTGCTTGTCACTGCAGCACGCAGCTATGGAATGGAAAAGGTCTGTTTTCTGTTTGGTTACTTTTCAAAGAAGAATCCCTGGTGACCGGTTTTGAGTAGTGCTACTGTCCTAAAAGCTTATCTGGATTAACCCTCTGTTAGTTTTGGATCTGGACTGATTAAACACGATTTTACCCTGTGTTATAGACAGACACGTAGTTTGGTGGGTCATGCTGGTACCTGATATCCACCATCCAGAAGTTGTCCTGACTCCCAGACAAAGTTGTCACCTTCTAAAGGCCCCCTTGTTTTGGGAGCATTTTCCTGTGGAGTGCTCCTGCCGTATCCAAGTCTGCACGTGTTGGTACCATGTTTGGGAGCCAAATGACACAGTGCCAGGGTGGCTGCCAGAGCCAGCCCCTCTGCTTAGATGAGGCAGGCATCACTGCACAAGGCCAGGCAATTATCTGGCTATCAATGGATTCATTAGTGCAAATCCTCGCCTCTGCATGGGGATACCTCTCTTGGTCCTGGAGCAGTCTGAAAATGTTTTCATGTAGCAGCTGAGATGTCATCATAGATAAGAGGTACTACCATTTTAAGAGGAAGAGGCTTTGTTTTAGGCATGCTGGGGTGGCCAGGGAGAGGGCAAAAAATTGTTCTGACCAAAATCTGCTCTTTATAGCAAACTAAGAAATTCACCATCTTCCAGGACCAGCAATTTTGTGTCCATTTTACTCAGAAGTCCTCCCTTGGGTAGTGAACTCTGTAGCTAGAAAGTTAGTCTTTCATTCACACTCATCTACAAGGCTGGGCTCTTCCTCATTAGGAATTTTACATGTTGACCACTTCAGTAAACACAGCTTTTAATCTGCTTCACATGATTGGACACTAATTGTGTTCACAACTGGAAACAGAAGCCATTAGTACAAAATAGAGATCACTAATACTATCAATTTGTTTTCTGTTAAACTTCAGGTTTCATGGAAATGAAGAACCAGAGAGATTTCATCAGAGAAGAAACATGGAGGTAAAAGAGCATTTTGCAAATTCAACAATGTCTTAAAACCATGGGTTTGGTGCAAATCAAAGTATTAGGAACAAAGCCCGTGTCTGCAAAAAAGTTGCATGCAAGAATCTTTCCTCCAGATTGACAGAGTGTGGTAAGTCATTTTATCAAATCTGAATTTAAAATCTGGTTTAAGTACAGTTCTTATACAAAAGCTAGGACTTTCTGAGTCTGCCACATTTCAGGAAAAAAAGCATCTCCCTCTTCTAATTATGTGATTTTTCTAATTGTATGACTTAGGTTTCCTTTCTTAATGAGATAAAGATGCAATCTTGCATTTATGCAAACCAAAATGTTCCATTGTATAACACAAGATCACAGGGAGCTAGCAGGAACTGAGGCATCTAGAGGCAGTCGCAGGCAGAGGAGGAGAGGTCAAGGCTAAACATGAAGAAGGAAGTGTTAAAGACAAAGAAATGGAGGAAGACTGCTCCAGTGGAAGAACAGAAAAGTTGTACAGTTGAGGAAAAAAGGAGAATGCAAGGTAAATCAGAGGTAGTAAACCTGCCACTTGAGCAGATAAAAAGGGAATTTTAAAATGTGTCACACAACAGTAAGGTTTTAGCAAAAGTCATCAATGAAATCTGAAGTTGTTCTGAGACCCTTTTGATTTAGTTTAACCTTCTAGAGTGCACCCTCACCTCCTCCTATAAGGAGCTTGATCTATGAAAGCATTCTTTCATGTGTGAAACCACTTATTCCCTGGAATATTTGCCACCTCTGTAGCAAACAGCAAGGTTGAATTAAGGCAATACTAGAGCCCAATCACTGCAGCTTCTTAACTCCTCACACAAACTCTTGCCCAAGAGTCAAGTTGGTCTGTTGCCTGCTAAAAGCTGATGCCCGCAGCTGCACCTCCTCAAGGCATCCGGGCACCAAATATCAAGAAATCCTGCCTTTATCTGCTCTTGGCAACTGGGTCTTGCCAGTAACTAAGGAATAGTTAAATAGTTAAAAGGTAGTTAAGGAATAAAATCTGAGCAATTAATCAATGAGGGCATCACTCAACACCAGGATACCAGCCACCAAAGGGAAGGCATGCCATCTGCAGTCTGTGCAAGCAGAATTGCCTCAGTATGGCTTAGTCCTTCAAGCACGAAACTAACTGAGTCACGACTCCGTGAGCGATCTGGCTGCAGATATTGGGTTTCAGGATAAATACTGTTCAGTGTGATGGCTTGGCTAAGAGTTCACTAACAGACAGGCAAGGAGCCCTCCAGTACATGCAGCAGATCAGGCACAGTTGTCTTTCTGGGCTGCAGTAATGTGTCTCCTTCCTTTAACCCCTGATTCAAGTGTACAAATCTCCACTTGGATGTATGATTTTAGGATATCCTCAGAGACCGAGGGAGCGTGAGGCTGCCCTCTGAAACACCTCAGAAATCCCAACCCTGAGAGACCTTATGTTGTTACATGTTAGCCAGCTGTGGCTGTGCCACTCCAAAGCACTCCCTGAAGACAAGAAGAACTAGTACTGGATGAAGTAATTCTGCTGCTTAAAAAGCAAAGAGCTTGAGAAAGCCAGTGGTGGTTGCCAAAAAGGAGCATGAAGGGACACAATGTCTTTTGGAAATGCTTGGTTAGGAGATATAACCCAATAACCTTAAAAAAAAATTTTTTTTCAGGAATTTCATTTACTTCTTAAGTTCAAAGCATAAGTAAGAGTTTTTGTAACCAAATATCCCAGCTGAATCCCCCAACTCTGTTCAAATTAGGTTCCCAATATTTACACTCATCCCTGGCCTACATCTCTGGTAATTTCATGTAGGTTCATAAAGATCACTTCATTAGAGAGCAAACTTCATACTCAAAACTTGCTGATTTCAAACACATAGCCACATGTAATCATTTACATTAAAAGGACCAAGGTATTTTCTTTACATATTTATTTTAATAGCATGTCATGGGAAATAAGGTAAGGCTGTAAGAACACATGTATGTTAGAACAGTTCCTGCTCTTGTCACTACCTCTCTCATCTCTTTCAAGAAAAAGTCCAGAAGCCAAGATTACCTCAGGAGGAAGACAGTTGTCTGAGTCAGAGTAAATTTACAGATAAGAAATCAAGAAGCTGAAGCCTTTAAGCTCAGCAGTGTCTGCAGTCTCGCTTCACCCAGGAACGTTCAATACATGATTCATTTTGTAGCTTTGGGTCAGGCCAGGTGACTTCCTTTACAAATCACCTGAAATCATTGCTGTCTCCAGACAATCCTGTTTCAGAAGCCAATGGTGTCTTTCTAGGAGGAAAACAGGGGGAATTAAGTTGTGTGTAATACCTCCCTTACTGCAGCTCAGAGATCCAGATCCCATCATGGGGACAAATCGGTTATTACCTCTTTTGACTTAACAGCAGCCTATGACAGCTCCAAAGGCAGGCAGCCTGCAGCAGGGGTGCAGCCAGTGCCGTTCAGTGATTGAAAAAGTTTGTGCCTGCACATCCTTGTGCGAGGAACTTCTTGGCATAAGTGATCCTATGAGAGCATTAGAAGCTGTTAGACCTGTACAATGAAAAATTACTCTGTTCAGCTTCTAGCTTGGGTGTAAAAAGTAATTCAGAGTGCCAAAACAGTATTTTTACTTATCCAAACCAGATTTTTTTAACTTGATCACTCAGACTAGATCTGGGAGCCCTGGATGAACTTTTCCTCTCCCTGATTCAAACCAGCAATTTCTTCTTAAACAAAACCCAGACTGTCTGGGCACTCACAAGGGTTACTTTGTGGTAGTTAAAGATTTGGGGAAATGGGTCTGTCTTCCTCCTGGCTGGATGCCATACCAAGTTCTTCAGCATCCAGTGCTGTGGGGCTGGTGGGCAGTGTGCTTTCCCGTGGGCAGGGTGCTCCTCCTGCTCCAGCCTGTGCGTGTTTCTTCTTGCCTCTCTCTAGCTATCACCTACCCCACAATCACGTTATTTCCCTGCGCTGTCTGATATGAGTTTAATCCCCAGAGGCTGAGAGGAGGACTGAATCTGGTTTCCCACCGCCCATGTGGATTCCCTTACCAGCAGGCTATTCAGGGAAAGGCAACTGCTACCTCCAAGTGCTTTAATAATTCTTTGATTCCTCAGCTTGTACTGCCAGTGCCCAAAATGAAACGCTTTGCCATTTGTTTTGCCTGAAACTATTCCACAAAACTGCTTCCAATTTATGAATGGATTTGGCTACCTCAGAACCTCATTTTTAGCTAAGTCGCAACTTGCCAACAGCCCTCACCCAGTGCTATTCTTGAGCACTTTGCCCAATCTTATGTTTCAGAAGCAGCGCCTGTGTACAGTGCGGTTGCTACAACCTTCTCTCCAAGCCCTGTCCTCCCTCAGTCAAAACAGGAAGGCAGGAGAGGAGCTGTGGCCAAGGCCCCTTGACCTTCCAGGGAAACAGCAAGTATTTATGTGGAGACACTGGACTGATGATCTTAGCTGTGTTGACAGGGATGAGTTATAAAGTGAAGCGGGCATAAGTGCAGTTTTAACGAGGCATAGGATTTCCAGGATTTAGGAGTGTTTTTAGCACCTTTCCCCTCTAAGACTGCTCGTCCCCACACTTCATCTGCTTCCAGACGGGTACCAGTGCCACTCAATGGGCTGTACTGGGAGCTGAGAATCAGTGCTGGGAGGTGGTGGGAGCCTGCCATGGGCTGGTGTGGTTCTGCTGTAGCACAGGGCAATGGCAGGGGCTCATCCAGAGGTCTGTCCTCATCTACCACCCTTCCCTGTAGGACTGCCCTCTCCCTCCTCCCACCCTGGAGAATTGGGTCAATGGCTTGGGGGCCCTCAGGGAGGGGGAGCTGGACACAGTGCATCGGCTGGAGCCTTGGCAGAGCCACTCCTGCATTCGCAGGGCTTTGCCAGAAGGATCCACAGAGCCAAACAGAGGTAGAATTGGCCTCAAATTTTAAAGCTGTCTGGAGTGCATTGGTAGTCCTGATTCACAGTTCCCACTGTGGTTCCCACCCAAACCCATGAGGAGAAGGAATGTTTGGGGAAGGGAAGAAAGAGCAGGGGAAGGAGTCAGTGACTGAGATTTCCACTTTTTCACTTGTGTCCATCCTTGGTAGGATAAAAAGCCTAATTTTTTAATGTAGGCAAGAATCTAATACAAATCATACATTTCCTTCTTTGCATGAAGGAGAATGCAAAACCAACTTCAACACACTGAAATCTGCCTGCAAAAGAAAATTAAGCTTAATAGTTATGCAGCAGTTATTGCATTCCTTTACTTTCAAATAAGGACAGGAAACATGAATTAAACCTGTAAAAAATTTTTATGTGCTTCTCTTGATAAATAACCCAAGTTTATGACTAATACTGTTCTGTGACCCAGTGAAGACTCCTTCCTGTTAGCAGATGAACTGATAGCCAATGGATTCATTGTACTTTCCTGCTGTGGTAGGAGAGTAAAGCAAAAAGAAACCCCCAATGCTGCACTTTTCAGCCTCAAAGAATTAGCTGAATTGTCATCCCAACTTCTACCCAGTCAGAAGAAAGGCTCTCTTACATCCAGGGGGAAAGAGCATTCAATTAAAATTAGTCTGATTATCAAACAGACCTTTTCCACAGTGGTCCAGCTCTGTTCCTGTTGAGTGATGTACTACTTTGAGTCAGTAAACTTGTACAAGGGGACTTTCTGTCAATAGATGTATTTTTTTGTTGAGTATTTCACAACCAGAGAAGCATGACTTATCTCCCAAAGTTGTCTTTGGGAGAACAATTAAGTTATTTAAGATGAGCAAGGCAAGCTGCTGACACATTTCAGTTTTGAAGGCACTGCTGTTCAATTTATGCAGACAAAGCCTGAAACGTGAAAGCTGGCCTCCTGCCTTTGTTTTCCTCTAACCGACTGCCGGGGGAAGCAGATTTCCCTGTTCCATGGCTAACTAGATCTGCCTGGTTGGCTTAACCAGCGAGCACATTCCTGCACTTCAGGAAGAACACTCCGGGCTCATTACAAGCTACTGGGCTACAGCCTGACGCTGAGAAAACAGATTTGTTTTGGACAAACTGCTCTGACATGGAGGTGCCAGGGTGAATAACCTTTGGTGGAAAAAAAAAAATCAAAACAAACCAGCTTAAATCAAAAACCTGCCTCCAAGAGCAAGATGAATAATCTGACAAATGGATGGCTCTGTATTTTATATCAAAGCACAAAATAGCTAGAAGTTGCAGGGATCTGACTCATGAGCAGAAATAGAGTGCTGGGGCTGGCTTGAGTTGTCGCTACCACCAGCTGCCTGCCCCCACCGCTGGAGAATGGGTGGCTCAGATGCTGCTTCTTAAGCAATTCAGCCACAAAAGGCTACAGCTAAGCATTTTAAGGGAAACGTGTCAGCGCTAGTTTATAGCCTCACTCCTCAAGATAAGCCTTGAAACGGTCCTGGGTTGCCATAAAGCCTTTCAGCTGTTGAGGCAGGAGGAAGAGGACAGACACCTCGCCAGGCATCCCGTTGGAAGCTGCAACAGGCACAACTCAGCACTCGGTAAAGCAGCTTGTCCCAGCCAAGCAGCACTCCACTGCCACAGCAAGGAGTTGACAGAAGCCTCCACTTTCCACCCCCGTTATCAGCAAAGCAGCCTTTTTGAAACGGGCAAATTTTAAGCCGTGACCTATTTAAACATCCTGCCCCATCACCGACCGGCAGCACAATTCTGCAACAAATCCCAGAGCACGCTGCTGCCGCTGCGTTTCCCCAGCTGCTCTCTGTGACAAGTTCTTCGACTCAAATAGCAGTCCTAATCCTAGCGTAAAGTCCGAGCCCAGCTCCGCCAGATAAACACACATTGTTTCACCTGGTCTTCTGTGAAAATGAGACTGTGGCAAGCGCCTTATCACTGCTATTTTCCCTACCTCTCCTCAGCTCCTCCTCCCACCCTTAACTTTCTAACGTGTTTATCGTGTTGAAGGAGAAAGCACAGAAAATCAAACTCCTACAAACGCAGGGGGAAGGAGAAAGGGTGGTTGGATATGTGCACCCATCCCACTGAGTGTACAGTTACACAGCGGCTTCAATCGCTCTAAATTGGAGTTGCCGTAGCAATGCCTGCCCTGCCTGCATTATCCTGTCCTCCCTACCTTCTATTAGCAGAAAACAAGGGACGTATATGCAAAAAGCAAAAAGCCACTACCTCGGGCTGATTCTACTGAAAATCAGCCCTACCTAACGATGATTCATTTTGACTCATTGAGCTCTATGCAAAGGCTCGCTGTACACCTCGAACCACGGGAGGGCAAAGGAAGGAACCGTCAGGATTTGCAGGACGGGGGGGAGAGGAAGCAGATCTGTTGCTCTGTTGATTTTGGGACAGCTGAATTCCTGCAGAATGAATTCTTAACAGAGTAACAGCAGTGCCGAGAAGCTGCCTCTGCAAGGGGAAGGAATCCCGTCCTGCTCCCCTCTCAGCTCCGTCAGGTTACTTGCCACTCTGGGCTCCCTGCCTGATGCCACCGTATTGGGCCACGGCTTGTCCGGGCTGCAGGCAGGAAGTGCAGCAAGGTAGGAGCTCTTGTGCTGGCAGCTGCATTTTTCTTAAAACTAGGGCAAAAAATGCAACTTGAGGGTTGGGGGCATGATGTACACGTCTGGAAAAAGATGCTTCAAGTTCACTCAGAGCTATTTTGACACTGAATTATGCAACATTCTGCTTTCCTATATCAAAACTCCTGTTAGAGACTTTAATTTTGTTTCACTAACCATTATTCAAAGAATGCACTAGCTGAAAATATCTCCTGAAAGTTTAGAGATGTGGGAGACGATGCCCGGGCTCTGAAGTCATGCATTCCTATTGATTCTCCCCATGTAAACCAGCATCGTTAATCAGTGAGATCTGCAGTCCTGGGGAGATCTTACACCCTTTCTGCATCACTCATGCATTGCCTGCAGTAGCGATTGTTGAATATTCGACGCCGTTTTTGATGCACCGTGGTACATTTAGTGGTTTGTAAATGGCTTTGATCAAGAGTTTTCTTTACAAAGGTACCTTTAAATACCTTGCGATATGTGGAGTCATACACACACATTGCATCGCAGCTATTACACAAGAAGAGTTCTGGCCACGATGCCTCTTTTCCAACTCTTCAAACAAACAAAAAAGAGAACTGATGAAAGATCAGGTTGTTTAGGAGAGCTTTAAAAGGCAGTGGCTACTGAATTGCCTTTGCGCTCCCAGGTCTGCAGAGGGAAGAAGCATCAGGTGTGCTTCCCCATCGTCCACGAGTGCAGCCGACCGGCACGGTCAGGCGGGATGCCTGCCCGGCGCAAAACCGAAGGATGCAGAATATTTGAGAGTGGTTTGGCCGCTGGCAGTCAGCTGTGGGAGCCGCAGG
Organism: Fringilla coelebs; assembly: GCF_963513975.1. Lineage (NCBI taxonomy): Eukaryota > Metazoa > Chordata > Aves > Passeriformes > Fringillidae > Fringilla > Fringilla coelebs. Next base: position 59,066,522 of record NC_140033.1, on the reverse strand, counting down.
GATCAGGATGCAGGAATTTGGGTCTTTGTTTCAGGAACATTACTTGGAAAGTATCGGGGGCAGCCGCAAGGCGATCCGAAATCCCTCTTCTTATCTATCTAGGCTTGTCGCAGGGGGCTAGGCAGGGGAGATGACGGCACCGTCCCTCCTGACTCCGGGGGGCCGGGGGCTCCCGGCCACCTTGCCGGGGGTCCCATCCCTTCCCGACCCGGGCATTGCACGGCACCGTCCCGACTCCAGGTCCCCCGCGCCCCTGCCCGTGCGCCCAGCGGCGCGGGGCGGTGGGCGACAGTGGCAGCCGCCGCACACCCGCCGCAAGCCGGGCGGGATTTTTTTCTTATTTCTTCCCACCTTTTCCTCATCTGCGGGCCGCGCACTGCCCGCACTGCTCATGGTAGAGCTGGGTCTAACTTCGCACGGGGAAAAGAGCAAAGAGAGAAGTAGCCGGGACGGGAGGAGAGGAGGAGGGTAGCCGCGGCTCGGGGGGCTGCAGCGAGGACAGGCGGCACCTGACCCCGCCCGCGGCGTGGGGCGTCCCGGCGCCCCCGGACTTACTTTCTGCGGGTCGGCGTAGGTGCCCAGCCCCAAGAGCGGGATGCTGTTGCCGTCGCTCAGCGGAATGCGGTGGCTCTCGGCGGTGAGGTTCATCGTGCCGGCAGGTAGGGCCGCCCCGGACCTGGGGCTGATTCCGCAGGGGGCGGGAGCCGCCGCTTCGCAGCCAACAAAGCGGCCCTTGGCACCGGCACCCACCGACGGCTGGACGGAGCGGACCGGCGGTGGCTCTGAGGGGGCCGAGGGACGAACTGCCCTCTCCCACCGCCGGGGAGCGCCTTTTTGGGGGGCTGAGCCACGTGTGCCCGCGACTGCCCTGCACCGCGCACCGCCCCGGCCCCGCCCCGGCCCCGCGGCCACCGGCTCCCCGCGCACCGCCCCGCGCCGTGACGGCCCCGCCGCGACCCCCGCGGGGGGCTCTGGCGGGAGCTGCGCGCACGGGAGAGCCTGCTCCGTGCTAGCCTCAAGGCGGGCCCGTGGGCCGCCAGCACCTTGAGCGGCTTGGGGCGTCGCTGCCCCAGTGGCCAGGGGGCCCTCCCGGGCTGCCCTACCTGGAGCTGCCGGCAGCAGGGCACCGGCTTCCCGTGGTTTGGGGGTGGTAGGTCTTGGAAATTTCCCCACAGAGGTGTAGAACTGTTTCCACCTCTCCGTTCCAGTGGTTGAAACCCACTACTGTAGAGGCAAGGAGGGAAGGAAGGAAATCCCAGACTGGTGACTAGTTTCTCTCCCTCAGTGTGAGTCCCAAATTACAGTGAATGGACTCAAGTTCCTCACGGTCTGGTTCTGCTCCACAGTGTTAAATATGTATGTATTTCCTAATGCTGATAGCCCAGAAAGATATAATATCCTTTATAAAATTTATCACACAGCTCTTACTGTCTTTTGTGGTCCTCATAAAACACTTGGGGCCATTCTTTTACACCACTCTGAGCCACCTGCTTTGTGACATCTATGCTAAGTTCTCCCCATTTGATCTGGAAGTGCGTGGTCTTTTATGCCTTCCTTGATCAACCTGCGTTCCTAGGTCAACCTTCCTAGATCCGTTAAGCCCGTAGGGAACATTATTCCTGAGCCATAACAATGGTCTTTGCCTGGCAGTTTATCTCCTCTAATACCCTACGTGGCTTTCTGTACGTGGTAATAGTTCATCAGGTTATGCAGTTCCAAGAGGGGTTAATGGATCCATCATGATAAGTTCTCTGTGCAGTTCTTGAAATCAACAGGTATGCAGTAGTTTGCATTCGGGGAAAGGGTTAGTTGCTGCTAGGGCTGGGAAGCTAGCTGGACAATACCCTGCCACAAAACCCTTTCAGTGTTACTGGTTAGATACCTGCAAGGGTCTCCTGAGGAGATGGGAGAAGTGCCACTTCTACATTTAGGAATGTTCCAAGAAGTTCAGGACTAAGCGCAAGCCAACTAGACCCAAACCTAAAAATTTCAAGTTAGGATGTCCTGCAGGACAAAGGTGGTGTGTGTAAAACACTCCTTGGAAAGTGGACAGAGTGGGACTGAGGTTATCTGAGAGCCTGTGCTTTACATGGACAGCACAGTGCAAAGAGCTACCTCTAAGGTGGCTTGGTTCCATCTCAAGGGGGGAAGCTGAGGCAGGCTGCAGCCTGGCTGTAGTTATTGTGGGCAGGCTCATCCTGTTAGACCCTGTCTGCATGTTGCTGGGAGCTGTGGGTACCTGCAGGAAGAAGGAAAACCAGTGACCTCCTCCATGCTTCCCCGTTGTTCCCATGTAACTGGTTATCACTTTCTTCCAGGAGCAGCTCTGATCTCCTCTCTCTGTGCCAATCACACTCCGTAGGAGGATGAGTTGATGCCAGCTGCATGTCTAAGCTATAGCCATCATTCTGTTGTATTTCCAACAGAGAAGCAGACACATGGAGAGGTGGAAATGGAGTGAGTAGAGAAGAGTCTGATGTGACAGAGGACATTCAGAGACCTACTTATTTCCAGTCCCATTCTAGCATTCCATGAAGAGACTCTGCTGCCCAGCGGCTGATTCCTATCCCTTAACTTCTATGTTCCAAGTCCACTCCACAACCTGCTTTTTCATAATTCCTCTTAATCCAGCATATTTTGGGGAGTTTTAAGGCACAATTTTGGCTCATTTGCTTTGGGCTCAGAGCACATCCAGTTTACTCATGTGCCCTGGCAAGAGAGCAATGCGTGCCTGGAGCTGCGCGTGATCCCGAGCTAAGCAAAGCACGGCTGTGTCTGTGGTGACTGTCCTGGTGGGAAGAGCAAGTGCAAGAAGCCTTTCTGGCAGGAGTACATGAGCCTGATATGTGATAGCCTTCAACAACAACTGTGAAAGAAGGATTGATGGACTTGCCATAATTCACAGAATGGGGGAGCTTGGGGAGGAGAAGCACTTGTGCTTCTAGGAACAGGCAGGCAAAGTGGTCCATCGCTGGCGAGGCAAGCTGGCCACACCAGGTACTCCTGCCCTGCCACAGTCCCGAGTCCCCAGGACTCATCAGGGTAACAGGCAAAAGTCACCTCACTTCCAGCTTCACTGCTAGACTGGTCCTTACAAGATTAGCCAGTGTGCTTGCACCAGAAATTGGAGAGCGGCAGATGGTTCTGCAAGTCCTTCCCTCCACTCCTACACCATAACTGACAGCAAATAGTGTGCACCTCTTACACATGAAACTTTTAAAGTCCCATAGCTGCTCTAACTCCCTACCCTATTGTTCCAGTACTTTGCAGATTTTATATGAAAACAGATAGGAAAATGCTTTTTTTTCCCCCTTTCCATCCAAGTTGCTAACTAAAAAACTGACCTATTTCATAGAAGCTAGAAATACTAGCAGGTCTTCAGTTGATAATGAATATCTTTTAAAGAACAAAGGAAGCTGAATAATAGAGCCTGGAGCCTGTCACATGTAATTCTTGTTAGTAATAATTTCTGCTAGCTGTTCAGAGAAGCGCAGTTCTCAATTTCGGAGCATAAATGACTTAACCAGACTTTTTATGAGGACACGGTATCTAGCAACTCTGACTGCAAAACAATGTAAGTTTCTAGAGGCAAAGCGTTGGCTGCTGGTTGTTGTCGATCAGTAACAATTCAGGAGCTTTTATAAAATGCAGATGTGATCTCAGTTGTTTCTCTAGGAAACAAAAACAATGAAGTTTCAGCCTGGCCTGACTAGCAAGTAATGAGTGCTGCCATCCTATCAACACAAGTTTGCCTTCTCTAGTGAAACTCTTAAATCACACAAAAATACCTTCAGAAGCAACTAAGGTAGGTTTGTGATTCATGTCTTGGTGATGCAGGATTTTAGAATTGCATTAGTCATCTCAGACCTAAGTAAAGAGCAGGGATTTCAAAAGCAACATCTTATATGTGTTCTGTTCCCCACCCCCCCGAATCTCCACACAAATAAGGTAGATTAAAAAAATAAAAAGAAAAATTAGATCTAAGTTTTTTGCAGGAAAAGTGGGTCAGACATTTGAGGATTCTTGCTGTTAAAAACTTGCTGAAATCTCAGGTAAAGAAAGTACTTAACGGCCTCCTTACCTGGGCAAAACTGGTAAGGGATCTTTTAAAGAAGTAAAGAGGTCACCTTTTTACTCATTTTATCTCAAATTGCTAAGTATCCTGGGAACAGGAGAAAATGTGTGAAGCCTTTAAATATAGAATCCCCAGTTCTTGGAAGGAAGGAGAAAGAGTCATTGATTGAGAAGGACTGGCCTTGTCATCATTCAGGTTTCATGTTTCCTTGGACATTCATGGTTTGTCCCCCTCCCCTTTTTTTTTTTTTTAACTTGTTTTTGACGAGAGAGCATGTTAAAAATAGAATTCTCCTGAATCTTCTTGATCTAGGTGTGTTACACATTATAGATTAGATCAGTGAGATTCTAGAGGTGGATGACCTGTAGTGCCTAAAAATGAACTTTTTTTAAAAAGGAAAATGGAAAGTACTTTTATAACACTTGTATTTGTTTGATAAAAAGTGCATATTGCTACAGTTTCTATTTTCTCTATGAGTCGTGCTCCACTCTGTGTAATTATCTGCTAGAATGCATACTCTGCATGTGTTTTTAGTTAAAATTTCTTAAAACACGGTCTTAAAGTCTGCATATTTTCAGCCTAGTCCTTTAATAACTCACATAAAATAGCATGTGTCCATCCTGCATGTGGAATATCTCCTGATGTATTTTCAACTATTAGCTTACAGATTTTGGTAGCATGTGTCAAGACTAATATTTCTTTTCTATTTTGCCATTATCTGTAATAAATTAACACATATAAAGGAAAATTTCTAGCTTCACTTTTAAACTCTAAGAAGTAAGGTCTGTGCATGCTTAGTAGAAGGCTTATACATGAAGTGAGATTGCTTTTTTAGTTCTTGCTACTTCTGCCACTAATGATATAAGCTGACCTGGAGAACACTTCTCTGGTTTAAAAAAAACAAACTTGTAGAATCTTTTTATTCTATTTTCAGAGATTATCACAATAATCATCACATATATCCCAATATATTTCTTGAGGCACCTGATGAGTGGTACTTTACACTGCCTGCATGATTCCTTCATTTAGTGACCAAGGGATTCCTCATATGGAAGCATTTGTGATCTTTTCCCTTTGGTGATGTTTGTTGCACAATGAGGCTGATCACTGCCAGGATAACAGCCTGGGCTTTGTTGGGAAGTGTGATGTAATGGGCATTCCTAGCAGTTTTTGTGCAAGCACCTTTTTTTCCCTAGCTCCCACTGGTCCATGTGAACTCTGTGGCAAACAATGAAACACTTAAGTGATGTGTTCTTTTTTTTTTATTTTAATAACTTTTATGTCTGCTAAGGACATTCTTGGTAAATTCTTCTTTGAAAGACCAAAGATTGCTTTCAAATTTTCAAGACTTACAGCTTGCCAGTGATGGGAATATGATATATGTACACTTTTAGTAAAACTCTTCACTGCAAGTCCTGCAAAGCAGTATCTGTCCTCCAAAGACCTCACCTGGCCTGACTTTTCTAGCACTGGTACAGCACTTCTCCTGGATCCCCAAGGAGATCATGAGGACAGGGAGAAAATGTGCCTACCACTTGTGCCTGTGGAGAGATTTAGGAAAATACTTGATGGCTGGGTCACTTATCCCTTCTGCTTCCTATAAATGCTCTGTGGCTACAGCTGTGATAAAAGGGAAATTCCGATGTATCCTTGATGCTGTTCCATTGCTTCTAGTAACACTGGAAAAGTGAAGCAACTGCAAGCCTTTGATCGCTCCTGGGGTACAAGAAGAATGCCAGCAGCTGCTCCAGATTATGTTCCCACCACTCCTGTGGCTGTGGGGATGTGCTCATGCTGCACCAAGGCACAGGGGCTTCCCCAGGGACCCGCCTCCTGTGGCCATCCCAGTCCCTGTCCCTGTCCCTGTCCCTGTGTCGCCTTGGGACAGGTGCAGGGGGCCGGGCTGTGGCTTCCCCTGGAATGCCACTGCCACAGCCCTTGTGCTGGGTGCTGTGGGGTTCTCCTCCAGGGGGGGTGGCTGTGCAAATAGCCAGAGCCTGCTCAGCAGTTGAACCTCCCTCTGGTTTGGGTTCTCATCCCTGGATGAAGCTGTGGTGGATGCTGTACCAGAAGCAGCAGCCACATAGACAGTAGAGGAAGCAAAATCTCACAACACAGGAGCCAAATTAGTCAGGCTATTTATACACCACCACCATGTTTCCCCAGGCACAGCAGGAGAGGGGCCAGCACTAGCAGTACAACCCCTAAAATGTGCCTTTTCCCCTTTTGGTGTCCAGGGAGTGTTACTTATGGGCTGAAAATCCCTGTGGAGGATGAGGAACTCCTTTGGAGGATCAGAAACTGTTAGGAAAGGGAAAAATATGCTCACTTCGAAAAGATAATCCTCCTAATCCTTTGAAAAGGTAATGCTCTAGTCCTTTGCCAGTGTCATTTATACAGGCACTGTCTCATGAGCTTGCTTTTTTTTGGGCACTGTCTTCATGCTCGAGTTTGGTGTTAGCAGGGCCTGCGGCAAACTGAGCCAGAAGCCAGCTTTATTTCCTTCCCTGACACTCTGTTTATGGATTTATCACTTTCTTCTAGCAACAGTGTCTTAGTTTTTGCTCCTGACTGTCTGCTCTGGCACGTGACCAACCTGGGAGCTGGTGAGCGCTGCCTCTCAGATCCCCAGCCAAAGGTCAGTAGCTGCATGGTGGCCTCTGGATTCCTTGGATACCGACCCTCGTCATGTGGGGAGGCATTAACCTTTGGCCCTGAGTAAGTGTCCTCATATCTCACCTCAATTAGTCTGGCCTGCTATTTGATCCTGCCCAGTATAAACCCCTTTCCTTTGGCATCCTGCAAATCTAAGCTCTGTCTTGATGATTTCCATTCACCTGATGCTGGTAGGAGATACCGTGTGTGTTGCACCCAGGGCTGAGTAAGCAGTGGCAGAAGGGGCAGCTCAGGAAGAGCTGATTGGGTGTTCACAGCCCTTCCTGCATCCCAAGGGAGCAGTGGTGGTGTCTCCCTCTGTTTAACCTCTTTCTCATCGGGAGTAGGGATAGCTACCGTGGGAGGATACTGCCTGTACCATGCAAATAAGCTGTTTTGAGAGTTTGAGGTTTGGGGTTTTTTAACTCCTGATTCATGGGGAGGGAGTCACTGAGAGTTCCTTACTTTGAATCAGGCTCTTGGGACAGAGTTAAACTCATCACCAGATCTTAGTACATTCCAAAAATGTGAGCTTTCTCTTCCCTCTTCTTAATGCAGAACTTGGGTCAGGGCTTCACCTCAGTGCACCACCACTATTCCTGCCAACTCCCATGATTACTTGACATGTAACCTCACAGAGCTCCCTTGGGTCCATCTCGGGGCTGTACAGACGTTCTTAGTTCAGCTCTGATGAATGATCGTTTTACTTCCTTGCACTGGGTAAACAGCTGTTTTCCATGTTACCTGCTTTAGGAGCCTCACTGGCACGTTATTTCTTTCCTTGCCTCCAGCAACAAGCAGACACAAGTGACTAATTGCAGCAGGGCTGCACCAGCACCTTCTTGCAGTCAGGACAGCATGAAAAACACACATCATTTTCATACAGCACACCACATGTCAATTGGCTGCAAGATGAAATAAAAGGGAGCAGGCACTTGCAGTCTCTTTTCTGTATCTTTTACTATTCAAAAGAACAAAAGCAACCCAGGCTTGGAGGTGAGGGTCTTAAAGTAGCCAGTCTCCTTTGGTCACAGCACTTCCAGCTTCAAGTCCCTACTGAGGAATCTCTCTCTTTGAAGTACATCTCACTTGGGCAGGAGCCAATGTCAGGAGAAGGAAGCTATTAGCTTGTAAAGAGAACCCCACAGGTGAAGTCTGACCTCCTTCTGGTTTCTTTCCTTGCAGGTATTTCCTGTGGAGGCTTTATAAACAGATGGTATTGTGGGTTTTGCTGGTGCCACCTGCTAGTGGGCAATGCTCTGTGTCAATTTAGAAGAGTAGGCTTTAAAACATCCCATTGATGTGTTTTAGCCTGCCTGCATGCTTTTTATATTGCGCCAAAGTGTTTAAAAAGGACAGATAAGCTCATCTTTGCATGGGTTAATCCTTGTCCTGGAGCTGGCAGCCCAGGAGGAGGGCAGTGATGGTGGGAGCAGAATGGTGCTGCCAAAGGATGTGAAGCCCCACTTGAGCACCCGTGCTTTGAGCAGAGGTTATGTCAGGGCTGGTGGGATTTACAGCTGTGTGCAGCTCTTCATTCCACATTTCCTACCAAGGTGCTGCATGCAGACCACAGGCTACATTTTGCCACTCAGTAGGCTCTCAGTTTTGCATTTCTTTTGTCTGTTTTGCAGACAGAAATTTTTTTTCCGTCTTCTTATTTTCTTTTCCCAAATTGCCACTGAATTTTTGATGTTTGTATGTACTTTGGCAGATTGAGAAATCTCCTGATGTGTTGTGAGATGTCCTTATCATATTCTGCCAAGCTCTACCAGCCTATCACTTCCATATCACCTTCCCTGCCACCTTGCTTTTGCAACTTCATTGTAAGGTCTACTCAAGCCTGTGCCCAAATATCTAAATTTTATGAAAGCCTCATCCTTCTGCCCCACCACTTTTCCATGCCTTTTGTCATCTTGAGCAATGAGGCAACATGATGTTAACCTCATCTCTCCAAGGCATTGTGTAGCATCTCTGCAAATCAAATGGTGGTGATCAAGTTTGGGATTAGGAAAAAGAAAGAAGTGAACAATTCCTTGTTTGCATAAGACTGGAAGAACTGTTGGGGCAGAGCTGGGGCTAGAACCCAGAATAAGTCATGGGACTGCCTGTCATAACAAGAAAGGGAACTTGCAGCAGCTTCTTTTTCTGAGATGATTTGTTAAATCTCCTGTAATTGGTTTAGTAAACACTAATAGATGGGAAAGAAAACAGAATGTTCTCTTCCAGCTTTCGTAGGCTGCGTGGTATCTCTTACAGCCATATGGGATTAATGGTGGCTGTAGGGTAGGATTGTATCATAAAACTTTTATTAAATGTTTTAAAGCCAATTAAAGAGACACTGCCAATTTGAGCTTTCTAAGATTTTACAAAGTAAATTTTTTCCATTGTAGTCAAAGTGCCTTTGAAGTGCTAGATCCTGAAATTTTTAACCATTTAAGAAGTAAATTGCTGTATACTCTCTGCTGATGCTGAGCCTATTCGGCTAGTTATGCACAGTACTGTTGTGGCCAGACAAGGAATAAAATGCTTCTAAGCAGAAATTCATTTTTCCTATTATCCTTCATTTACAGAAGTATTTTAAATCTTAATTGAAGCCTCATTAAGTGACATTTTGGACAGGAAGGTTTGGGTTCTCCTACCAGTTTGATGATGTGTTTTTCAGATAAGCCTTTCTGAAAACGTTCAAGTCTCCAAACGGAGAAGTGAGACCTTTCCTGAGTGTTATACTGATTATTAGAAAATCCATATGTCTGAATTCTTGAATTTCATTAAAAACCAGGCTTCCATTTCAGGTATATAGTTCCCCTTATCATAAGGTGTAAAGTGTCCTTTTTTTTTTCCCATGGAGAGCATTCAGCCTACATTTCAAGGAGCAGGCAGCCCATGACAAGAAAAGGATCTGCAGGGCTCAGTGTCCAGAGTAGGAAGGAGATGGGTGGATGTAGATGCAGTCACAGTTTGCTTTCCTAGGTAGAGTTGTACTTGCATTCATGTGAGAAATACGAGTCTTTTGATGGAGCTCAGGATGCACTTGGGTTTCTGGGCTGCAAGCTCACACTGCTGGGTCATGTCCAGCCTTTCATCCTCCAGTACCCCAAAGTCCTCCTCAGGGCTGCTCCCTACCCCTACATCCACCAACCTTTGTTCATACGAGGGGTAATTCCTTTTCAGTTGTTAACTGTGATTAAAACTCCAGAATCCTTGGTCTATAGATGAGCCTGTCAGGGCACCTTTTGGCCTGATGTAGCATCCTCTGAGAGACAAAAACATCTCTTTGTTAGCCTTGTGCCTTGGATCCTTGGATGTGGTCTGCCTCTGTCTGTGAGAGGGCAGCAGAGGCTGGGACAGCAGTACCTTCCCCCCCTGCCTGATCCATTTCCAGGGTGCTCTGTGTGTTGCAGAAGGCTGGCACATCCCTGCACAGTGCCTGGTGATTTCCTGCACTCTTGCAGGGCTGCTGTGTGTGCCTTGGGGAGCCCGTCAGGGCTGGAGGTGAGCGGGGCTTGGCACAATGTCACCTTCCTGGTCTCACAGCTCATTGCTCACCCGCAGCTGGGACCTGACAGGCTTTTTTTCTCTCTGTTTTGTATAAATCTTCGTCACTGTAGCACTTCATCTGATGTGACTAACACGCATGGTTTTTCTCTGCTCTCTCCCCTGAGGAAGGTGGGGGGAGAATTAGTGTGGGCAGTGCAGTATTTCTGCTTCGGTCTGGTTATTTTAGAAACAAACTTAAAAACATATGTTCATTTCAGTTCGTTTATGTGACAGAGACAAGGTCGAAGAGATATGCCTGGAAAGTGTAGCTGAAACCTCCCTAAGAGCTGGGCTGTGTGCAGGGATCATGTTACACGGAGTTCATTGCAGGCTGGTATTTAAATTCACTGTAGCCTGCCCCATCATTGCATTTTAAAGGTCCCTTTATTCTACAAATCTCTTCATTTTGTCTCCTTCTCCTGCTTGTACTTTTCCCTTTATTGTTCTTTTCAGGACAATTTCATTTTTTGAAATATTCTCTGCTCTGCAAGAATCGTCATCGGTACTACAGAAACACGTTTGTATAAATCTTGATAGCCCAAATTTTCTCCTCACCTAGATCCTCGTTGTTGCATGTTGTGTCCTTGCTCCACAATTCCTACCTAATTTTCCAGTACTGGTGAGACAGACTGAACCCTTGAAATACTTGCTTGACAATAAGGCAACAATTGGGATTGGCAGGACATGGTGATGGAAGATTTCCTCATGAAAAAGTGAGGATTGGCAAGTCTGGTTTTCATTTTTCATCAAAGCAAAAGCAGAGTTTTGTAAATGATGGTGGGAAGAAACCCGAGGAGGGGAGATTTCAGGAGATGAAAGCCTGTCTGCTGGGGAGGGAGGCGAGGGGGCAACTGACTTCAAGCCTCAGCTCAGCTGGACCTGGATGTAGACCTGAAGCCCTTGCCTCTGTGAGATTGCTGGCTGGGGCTGCTCCCCTCCCGACCAATGTTTAAAGATGTAGAAAGTGAGAAGAAAAATGAGAAAACAAATGGTGATTAACTTAATCATGGAAGGAGAGCGCAAGAGTGTGATGTAGGAGACAGAAGTAGAAGCCTTTGCTGAAATCTGTGACGAAAAGTAATTAAACTTTCTCCTTCATGTTCTCCTCCAGTGCTGTAATCCCTGTGACTGCCAAAGCTCATCCTGCTTCTCACCAGCCAGACTTTCCTTGGGGCTGGGAACTTGCAGCCACTCAAGTCCTTCTTCTGGGAAAAAGGTCCCATAAAGTGCTTCCCAACACTTGCAAGAATGCAAAAAGGATTTGAAGAAGATGGTTCTCATTTGATTATACCTCTGAGCAACATTTTCTGGTCTTTTGCACAAGTATAGTTCAAAGTTTGTATTAAAAATGGAGGCGGGGGGGAAGGCAAATTGGGATTTTAGGAGGGATTTTGGTAAAGTCTTGCACTTTGTTACTGTAGTGATACCATAGAAACTTGATTGGTGAGTCCAGGGATAATCTAAGTTGTGAAGGAAAAAGCTGAGATTTTTGATAGGAGAACACAGTTTTGAGCACTCCTTTTGACTTTTCCTCCAAGTGATATTGGTGGGGATGTAGTTAATTTTAGTGGGAACAGGATCAGTGTATAAACCATGATAAGCCTTCACTAAATGAAAACTGGAACATGTCTACTGAACTGCTTTTGAAATGTCTGGATGTAAGTAAAAGGGATCAGAGGCCTGTTTGTAGCTCAGAGAATATATTTGACTCTGGACTAATAAATTTTCCCAGATTTTTTAAAAGAAGTTAGTTAAATGAGAGGTCAGTCCCATTTTTAAACAAAGCTGTCTGAATTTATTGTTAAGTAAAAGCATCAGGGGCTTTTGCAGTACTTTTCTCTGTGGCTGAGTGCTGGCGCAGTTGCTTTTTAGAAAGCTTAGTGCATATGATTCTTTTTTATTAGAAAATAAACAGAAAAGACATGCCAATCAGTAGCTTCAAAAGGTCCTTGCTGCAATATTAGTGTAAGAGCTGTGCAAGAGCCTCATGATGAAATGGGAAAGCAGACAAGTTGTTTTCAGGCACTGTGATAGAAAATTGGCCAGCTTAGTGAAAAGTTTATGGACCTTCTGGGGAGTGTTTGTTACATTTGTTCAGCCTACACTGATTTTTTTTTCACTGATTCTTTGGAACCAGGTGAAAATCAGTAGTTTGAGCATACAGACCAAACAGAAAAGAGGAGAGAAGGACGCTGAGGATGTGAAATCTTGTACAGACACTTGCAAAAACCAAAGGAGCTGTTTGCTGTGTTGCACTGGCAGGAGTGCTGTGCAGAGCAGGAGGAGTGGTTGCCTCTCAAATTTATGGGTAAGCACATCCTACTCACTCTCCCCCTACCCTGTGGCTGATGTTGACAGTGCTGCCTCTCATTGTCTGCCCAAACTAGAGGTCTATGAGGCATGTGAGCCTCCTGCAATACAGTGGGAGAGATCAGCTCTGCATAGGGACCCGGGCTGCGTGAGCCCAACAGCTGCAGAAGTGGGATTGCCTCTCCAGTATCCCTAATTATTTTGCCATGGCAGTGCCAAGTTCAGCATGGGCTAAGATTCTGCTTTTTGGGCAGAGCCTGTAGCAGTGGTCACATCATTTAAGTGTAAGTGTCTGAAGTGCTTTGTATCCCACGCCTGTGCCTCCTTCACTTTTTATATAATGTGGCTTGTGCGTGGTGTCGTTTTACTAGAACAACGCTTCTTGGGCACTGCTGTAACCAGAGATACCCTGACCTTACTGTCACATGCTGGCTATTTCTTGTGCCAAAACAAAAAGGTGAGAAAATAGAAACTAAACGGATAGAGCAATTGCCATGCATGTATTTGCATTTCTCTCTTCATGAGAGCACGTAAATAATCTAGTTCGTGGCAATGTTTCTGTTTGGGGTTTCTGCCTCATTTCTGCTTGGCAAATGCTTTGGAGAGGCTTGGGAGTTTTATTTGCTTCTTCAAGGGAGAGAGAAAAAAAGATAAGGGTGGTTTGACTGAGGCTGTCCTGAGGTCAGTGAATCTGCAGCACACCAGCTGGGAGCATGGCTCACTCTTCACGTGTGCTTAGGGAGGCAGCCAGGTTCCCAGACAGGATGGACAGCGAGCTGGGGGGAAAATGACAGCCCAAAAGGTTATGTGGTCACATGGCTAGGTTTTCCTTGGGCTGGCCTTCAACCACTGTTCCATCACCATTCCTAGGCAAGGCTGTCTCTCGAGGCTTGTGTAAAAAAAAAGCTACACCCTTTTAATTGAAGCTGTGTGTTTAAGCAGGTTTCCAGTAAACTAGGGCATGTGCCTGGACTCTTATTTCAGCATGAAGTAGGGGGTTTTTTTGTTTGTTTTGGTTTGGTTTTGCTTTTTTCTTTTTTGACTTTTGGGTTATTTTACCTTAAGAAAAGCAATTAAGAGAAGACTGCAATTAATATACCATTTTCATATCTCCTCCAAAAAATGTGTGATACAGTGTTTAAACTTGTAGAAAATCATGGTAGACAAAGCTTGATAAACTTTGGTTCCTTTCCAGAAAGGTGAAGAGGAAAAGATTTTTTCTGGACCTGTTTATTCAAAGTGAACTCCAGGCAGTCTCTGCTGTGCCTCACTGAACCCAGCCTTCTTCCTATTATATCAGTGTGTGGTGCCTTATAGTAGTTCCCAAGACTTTAGCCTGTGACCTCTTAAAGAACAAATGCATGCTTCTCTATGGAGAAACTCATGGATGGGAGCATGATAATTTCATTTCCAGCGTTCAAATTTTAGAAATGTATTTCTATTAAGTAATTAAGGGTTTGTTGACAGTGAATGAAAATCACAGGAGCATTAGGTTGTGACTTCTTGTGTGTCCTACCAGATGAGGAGACCTCTTAATAGCCCAAAAGCTCTTCTGGAATCCTCGACTGAAGGGACACAGCTTTTGTGACGGCCACATCTTGGCTCTAAGAGAGCTCATTTCTCTGAAAGGCAGAGCCTTTTTTTGCCCACCGTGCCTTTGAACTAAGAAGCATGAAACCTAAGGGATGCTGCATGACTTCCTGAGTTTTGTGTTATGCATGGATGGTTGAGCATTGTTCACGCTGAGCGTTCATATAAGAGGGGAGACTTTGCATGCGGTGCGTCCCCTCTGAATTGTCCCACAGCCGCCTGTCCCACCGGACCACCTCGACGGCTGAATGAACAGCAGCTGTTCATTAACAGGGAACAGAGATCCGGTGCTGGCCATAGGAAGTAAAAGCCCTAGAGCACACTGCAGTAGCCTTGTTCTCCCTTTACAAAGCTGCTCTCTGTTAAACTGCAGTATCAACCCTCACTGGCGTACAAATGCCCTTCGTTAGGGTTTGCACGCTGTGTTATATGAGTCCGCAGTTAAAAAGCAAATGAACAAAACCTGCTTGTGGTAATTTACTGTAATGGCACTGGAAGTCAGTTTAATCAGCGAAAAAGAAATGATTGAGGTGATTATGCTCAACTGTAGTGCTGGAAGGAGCAGGACAGCTGGGCGCTGAGGTGGTGACTTCACTGGGGATTGTGGAGGAGATGGATTATTTGCAAAATACTCCTGACATGGCTCTCCCAGAATGCAGCCTGCTCCTAAGACACACATCCCTATATGTTTAATAAGGTGTTAGAACAGAACCTGAAATGTTCATTCACATTCCCCTGTTGTGGATCATTTCAGTGACCATCTGGTGCCCCTCTTATTTTTTTTAAAGACTTGCATCCTGCACATTACTTTCTGTTTACCCTTTGGGGCCCTGCTTGGCAGAGTGCCATGGAATGTGCTTGGTGTCCTGTCCTTTCCTAACTCAGCAAAACACCGAAGACCGTGCGTAACGATAAGCCGTCGTGTTTCCGCTCCCACCTCACCAGGAGAGCCTCATCTTACCAGCTGTGAGAGCAGCCTTTGCTTGGAAGGTGGAGAAGGATGTGAGAGTTTGTACAAACAGTACTTTTATTCCCAGGGAGATTTTTAATGCCTGTTTTGATGGCTTGCTCAGATTTGCATACTTGAGTAGAGACAGCAGCCTGGTATCCAAGTGGTAGGAAAGAGATCTGGTGAAAGAAAAAAGTAATTCCTTTCATGGATCCAAGAGTTACTCTCTGACACCACAAGCTGAAAGGCTTCCCAGCTGAGCCACCGTTTCCCATGTGTTAGTGCTACAACTGCAAACCTACGTGGGGTTTGTAGTGTGCAAATTCAGTTAATTTCCATAGCTGGAGGAAAAGCAGTAACTCCACCTTTTCTGAGCTCACCAGAATGGAAATACTTCAACCTTAAGAAGAACTAGCAGCCTTGAGGAATGCCACTAGGAAGTGGAACTCAGGCAATCACACTGAACAAACAATGAATTGCATATATTTCTAGTGTGTCTGTTTGCATGGATGTGATTGAGAGAGGGGAAGGAAGAGGAAGGATGGACCTGACACAAACCGTATTCAGTTTAGGAGGGAATGCAGAGGAGATTGTGGTTACAGACTGATTTAGGAGTTCATTGGGTCCATTGAAGGAACCTGGTGTAAGTGGCTGTGGGTTGATGTTTTTCACGTGGCAGCAGCCCAGCTGTGCTGTGCTGTGGGCACATTAAGCCAGCAAAGCTGCATCACCTCCAAGAGACACAGGCTGAGACAACTGAGCCCATTTCCACCAGCACTACTGCATCTCTGACCCAGCTTCTGCCAGGAGGGGTATTTTGTTGAGGGGATGGGGCTGGGATGATTCCCAGGCCCTGGGCAGGCTTTGCTGTGTTGGCACAGCACTGCTCTATGAATCCTCTAACGAGCTGAAATAGCTGAACTGTTTTACATTTAGTTTGTTTAAGTAGCCTTTTGCAATGGCATGAGTACACTGAACATTTTAGTTGTCCTTCTCTGGATATTTTTTGCTTTGTCATGTTGCTGATGTTCTTACTCAATTTATTTAGCCAACACATTTTGACTAACACTATGTTGAACTCTGCTCCAGAAGGCCTCTTTGGTTCAGGTGCCTCCACAGCTTCTCTAGGAAGCAAGTCAGGACTTTTCTGGTCAACAGGAGTGCATTTGCATTTGCTCACTGTTGCTCCTCTTCCCTTATCTGTTTGTATTACGTTACAACTCAGGGTGTTCCTGCACTCGTCCCATGTTGGTATGGTGCCCAAAAGCTGATGCTTCTGTAAACTTGTAGTCTGTGTGTGGTACAAAAAGTACCAGAGAGAGTGGCTAGGGATTGCTATAAAGATCTCAATGTTGTACTTCGTTCTCCTAAATGAAATTCCTCCTGTAGATCCTCCTACACACTGAAGTAAGGAATCTGTGTGAAAGTGTCTTCACTCCATGTGTGTTTATTGTCAAAGTCCTTCAGGCTTTGTTTGACTATTTTGATGTGTCCAGTTTCTTATCTGGTGCTTTCTGGTTACCTTTCCAATTCAGGGACAAAGTCCAAAGAGAGATTGGTATATGCTCATGGAGGGTGGAGTTGGCAGAGAAATAGTTTAGGTCTGCCCCTTATTTGATTGGAAAGTTGTCCTTGTAAAAAAAGCCCAGATGGGGTCTGAAAGAGAGTTTCTGCATCTTCCTGAAGTTCTATTGTCACAGTACCCAGAGGAATATATCTCATTTTAAATTCGAGGAGCATGACTGTTCCCTCTGTGACACTTAGGTATCACAGACAGGTACTGGGCTGGGGCATGTGTCCAGAAGGAGAATCAGTTGCAGGCAGATGTCTCTCATGACTGTTTTCATGACCTGTCCTCAAGGATATGCAGGGTTCAAGGCCCCACACCACCCCCAGGTTTTCTGCTTCACCATCCCTACTGCTGGAAATCCCTTCTGAACCTCCCTTCCCACGGTTTAAAGATTATTACTTTTTGTCCTAACCTCCAAAAAGTCCACTGTGTGTACTTTATATATGCTCTAATGTAGAATGTTTGAATTCCTGAGAGCACAGAAGAAAACCAGCTCATGCCTCAGAAGGTGACTCAGAGGCCTTTCTGGCCAAAGACAAAAAACTCTTCTCTTACCATACCAGGACAGATTAGAAGCACCTAAGACTGATGGTATTTAATAGGTGGCAAGGTTTGGACCCTATGTGAGAATGGAAGGAATCTGAGAAGGTTTATTACAAATTGTATTTTCTTAGTGGGTGCTTGTGAGCTGCCATCCATCCAGAGCAGGAGCGGCAGCGATTCTGCAGCCTCACTCAGGTCAGGGTGAGAAATTATGGGTGTGGACCAGAGTCAACCGTGGAATACCTGAGCACAGCAAGACAGCAGGAGATCTTGTGGTGGTTATTAATGGAATATTTGTAACTGTATCCAGGCAATTTACATGATGAGTAATGTAAACATAGAGGTTATTGAATGGGGAGTGAAAACTATCAGGCAGGAGGTTAGTGGTTGTTGTTTTAACTGGGTACCAGAAAGAAAGTCCTCCCTGGGGTCATTAACTGTATTCTCCTGACACTCTGCTAGAGCAGAACTTACCTCAGCTCTCAACTGTCCTTCTGTCTCAGCTTGAAATGCCTGAAGTGATGGTGATGATTTCGTTCTGTGAGCTATGACATAAGCTGCAAGTGGGTGTCAGTCTCAGAAGATGATTGCATTTCTCAGAGAAGTTTCCTTGAGAACCTTTGCTGGTAGCTAATCAACCCACTTCAAGCTGATTTTTCCATGTTCCACCAAAGCTGCAGAAAAATCAGTGGTTTTGAACAGTGTTCCACAGCCATTGCTTTGATTTTTGAAAATTGATAAAGAAGAACAATACAACAACAACAAAAAAAATCATTCTAGTGAGCTGAATAAAGCTGAACTGGCAAATCCCAGATACCCAGAAGAAACAGTGTCCTGTTTATAAGGAAAGAGTGTGGTTACTATGGTCAGACAGCTGGGCTACAGGCCAGACCATGCCTCCTAAACATATTTTATCTAGCCTCATGTCACAGGCAGGATGTGGGGAATGTAAGATTTTCTCTTCTGAAAGGTAAGGGCCATTCACAGAGAGCTTACGCAGGCATTGCTCTCTTGACAGCTGCTTTGCCTTACACCCATTGAACCTCTACTTCTTCATTAGGGGATCAGAGGAAATTTCTAGACCTGCTGGAATCAGGATTGGGGCAGATCCATCTTGGTGGCTTTCCCCAGGCAGTCAAAAAGGCAAAGACAGGCTGCAACCAGGCCTGAATGGACCCATTCTCCTCAGCCAGCTGTGAACACTTGAGGTATGTCTCACCTAAGCACGGGGTGTGATTGTAGCACATAAATAATGGGTGCAGCTAATGTGGTCCAGAAACGATAAAATTGTAGAGTTCCTGGAGAGTCCTTGTGCTTCCCTGTCTGCTGGTGTTGCATAGGGTGACTGGAAGAAGCCATCAGGGCTAGAGGAGCACCTCTGCTTGGTTGGCTGAAGCTAACAGGATGTCTAGTGGTGGTATTTTAGGATACAGGTTTCCCTTTAACTAGAGGCATCTAATTTTTCCACTAAGAAAACTGATGCAGCTTCCTTGAAAGTGATAGGCAGAGTCAGAAATGAGGATAAAGGCATCTTGTGCCATTTTTCCCTTGTGAAGCAAACTGCCAAATTTTATTACTGGATACAGGCAAAGCTCATGTCAGTCTGTACAGCAAACCCTGTGATGCTAGTGGGGCTTCAATGGACAAAAGTGGTGGGAAACTGGTGCAGTCTTCCTGACAGGCCTGATGGGTTTCATTCTGCCTCTCTCTCTGCAAGTAGAGACCCCAGAAAATAACCACAAGGAATTTAAGCCTTGTTGTTTGAGTTTTTTATGTGAATACCAAGAATATATGAAGCATTCATGGCTTAGACAATGCTGTGTGACACAGACATGCAGAAGTCAGCTGCTGATTTCTCAGTGCAGTGCATTGATTTTTGCAGTAATGTATCACCTCCCCTCAGGCAATAACTGGGCCTTGATGTCAGGTAAAACTAAAAGACACAAAACTGATCAGCTTTATCTAGATGCTCATGTGCTGCTGTGACTAAGGAGAATGTATATAACTATAGGTAGCAGTGCAAGACAACCCAGTAAATAAATGCTGAAGGGAGATTAAAGGAGGAACATTATTTCAATTAATGTCATCCTGTTTTCTTTTAGAATTTACAAAATGGCAACAATTATACGGCTGGTGGTATAGCTTACTCTGTGAGGGAATGTACTCACACAAAGACAACTCTCTGACAAAATTATCTTGGAGGCTGTGCCAATAGCAGGTAGAGAAACTCAGGTGCAGCTCCCAAAGGACTGCTCCTCCCTGATGAGGATCATTGCAACAGGCAGACATGGTAATGCATTGCTAAATTGCCTCCTTTTCTTTTCCTCTCTAGGAAATGCATCGTTTTCTCAATATAAAGGAGCTAATTACTTATTTTTCAGGCTTTTTAATCAAATGCAGTGTGTACACTCCCCCCTGGAATGTACTCTGGAATTGCTGCTACTGCAATCACAGCAGGAAAGGATTTTGCTGCTCCTGTTGTCAAGTTTTTCTTATGGCACATTATTAAACAAAGCTGTTTGTTGTTCTTGGATGATTTTTTTTAATGCACTGGGAGACTTCTGCTCTAGCACCTTTGCCAATTTTCTTTTTGGAAATCTAGATTAATTTATTTGAATGCTTCTTTGCTATTTCTCAACAATTCTTTATCTTCTTTGTGTCTTTCTCCTTTTCCTGTCATGAAGTCTTTTTCCCCTCCTCAAGCCAGTGACCAGCAGAAAGACTAAGAACCTCTTGCCCTTAACCATCTAATCCATTTAGACCAGACTTTTCTCTGCCTGCCTGTCTTGTGTGTTCAAGGCCAGTAATAACCTTGATTTCAGAGCAACCCTCAGTGGGGAAATAGTTCTGGTGCTGAGCAGGGAGCTCAGGCAGTGCTCAGACACCTACCCTTTCTTCACACAAGTTTTCATGCTCCTGCAGTTGGAGGTGGATAAAATTCCCAGTGTGAAGTACTGAAGTGGTTTCCTTTTCCACAGATTCACAATGAAATGTGGTTGGGTTTGTTTTAGTTTGGTTTTTTAAGTTCCTTTCTTCTCACCTCCCAGATGTTTCCAATTGATTATGTTCTCATGTCTTTATGTTTAACTTGTTCCTATTTAATTCTTTATATATTCTTTGTTATTTAACATTTGTGCTAAGACATGTACTATGTGTACTGAAATCCCAGAGGAGCAGTTCTGTGGATGGAGGTAGTATTTTTCCCGGTGAGATTCTCCCATCCCTGCCATACAGGTGTAAGTAGTTTAATTGCCTTTTTTGTTTGGTTGCTCAGTTGGAGGTTTTTTTGTTTGTTTTTGGAAGGAGGCAGGGGGAGCAGGTAAGGTAGTTGTAAAGCCACAAGACTTAATTTTATGTTTTGCTGTTCTGTGACTTTTCCAAGGCTTGTGAGGTACTGAAGAGCTGTGTGATGGGAAAAATTACCAAAAGCCTTTTTATTCCTATCAGCATGTTCTGCAAGGGCTGTCTTTTCATTGTGACACCCCCTCTTCTGGCCTTGCCTCACTCATCTACAACACCTGTCACTACTGTGGGCAGTGCTGCAAACTGCAAATATCTGGAGGAGAGGGAATCCCTCTTATTTGGAAGAAGGTTTCTATTTTCTGGTCTTGCAGTGAGTTTGAAAGTATCTCGTTGCTTTTGTGAAGGACTTTGTCATTGGCTGCTTTGTGACACCTCAGTCTGGATTTCCCAACTCTTTCGCGGTGCATCGCTGCTTTCCCAGCTGTCCTGACCGACAGATTAGATTGGGCTTTGCACTTGCAGTGTCTGAGCGAGCGAGGGTGGTATTTACATGCACGATGGAAATCTTTTCTCGTTTCTTGTGACATGTCCGCACAGAGCGTGTGCTTCACGTGGGCGTGCTCATGTGCAGGCAGCGTGTGCCGTGACTGTGTCTGCAGGTGATGCTCCTGGGGACATCTGTCCCTGGGCTGCGCTGCCCGCGCTGCTGCCCGTCCCTCCTGCAGTGGAGCAACAGTGCCAACTGCTGGCTGCTGCGCCTGGCCTGCCATCCCCTAAGCTTCATTCTGAGGCCAGTGCTGTCTAAAACACATCAGTGTCCCGCTGCTGACCGTCTGGCTACTTAGCAATAGTATCTCCGTTTGTTAGTCCTTTTTTCCATACCGAAATAATATTCTCTTGAGCTCAGGTTACCTTTGCTGGCGACATTTCTAATTGTTTCATGTTGGTTTAAAACTGTGTGTCTCTCCCGATCTCCCAGGGCTGGCTGCTCGAAGAGGGGAGGAGGTTTCTGGTCTGAGCAGTGGAGTGCCATGAAGTGCTGTCTGAAAGTTCTTTAATCATTCAGCTGTGGCAGCAATTTGCCAGCTATGTATTTGGGACAGTCTTATTGTTATAGCCACAATGGGCTGGGCTCTGGGGAAAACAAAACGGTGATTTATTTATTTCTGCACAGAGTACACACAGCACTTCTACTCAATTAAAAAAAAAAAAAAAGGGGAGGTAAGAAAAATGAGATAATTACTGCTGTACATATAAGAGTAGTTTTATTCAAATTTCAGTGAAATGTTTTAATAGAAAAAAATAGTTTGAGTTTGTGTTTTGTTTTTCTTTTCTCAAGAGGAATAGCAAATGGAAAAGACAAGTTTGTTTCTTTAAATGTTTCCTATGGGAAGGGGGTTACAATGTTTGCAGGAGGTGACGGTAGAGAGGACACATATATGGGGAGCAGGAAACTAGGGAAGAAAAAAAGTATAAAAGGAAACAATTAAGAGAGCTTTTCAGAAGAAGGAGAAAGTGAATGGGTAAAGCAATAAACCTGGCAGGGATGATCAGGGGAATTTTGCAGAGGAAAAAAAAAAGGGAGGGATAGGAGGCAGCCAAACAAACTAAAAGCGAGTTTGATGAGTCAGGGTTTCTGTGGGTTTCTTGCATCTCCCAAAAGGCCATTTTTTTACTTCCTCTCAGCCACAAATGTTCTTCATTATTTTTGGAACAGAACACGAAAGGAAAACTAATAAATCAGCTCTTCTTAAACATATGTGACAAATCCAGGTTGAGGTACAGGTGGACCACAACCACAGGAGGTCTCTTAAATCAAAGTCACAGAACTTTGGATAGCCAGCAGGTTTAGCACTGCTTCCAGCCCTCTGTTACTCTTTCAATCATGCAGTGTTTTGGGGTTTGGATAGGGAAATCTAAACCAGGCAGAAATAATAAATAAATAAATAAATAAATAAATAAATAAATAAATAAATAAATAAATAAATAAATAAATGAAAGCAGTATTTTGATGCTGCCTTGATAGACAGGACCATCAAAACTCCTTCTGTGTAACTGAAACCTCAGTAGAGAATTTCTGCTTATCTAATCCAAACCCACATCTTTCAGTATGTCCTTGTCTGTTCCAATGACAATACCTTGACTTTTTGTTACTGATGTAAATACTTAAGCTGGATGTAATGCCATTATTTACTATTTTTTTAATTAAACAAAATAGATTTTTTTTCCAGGAGATATGGTTGCAATTTTCAAGAGTCTTGATCAAACCATGACCTCATTTGTTTTACTTTCACACAGACAGGTATTCTGAAGCAGTTTATTTCTCTGAATAAAGGGAGCAGGCTCCATGCTTTCTTTTCCATGGCAGGCCTTTGCCACTGAGAAAATCAGTCTCTTACTGAAAATAAATTGTTATATGTATAATATATGATTATGTTATTAGGGAAAATTAATGGGAGCAGGGCTGAAAAAGCTGGGCAGAGCTGATGGAGAGAGGAGGATGCACAGGTGTGTAGCTCTGCACACAGAGGTGGGATGTGAGGCTGGGGAAGGCAGAGGGCTGTCACTCCCTGTACCAGCCATGGGTTTTCCCTGCACTGGGGTGGGATACCTTGGGGACAGGTGAGGTGGCTGTGTCTGCTGTCCCTACAGGCCAAGCAGGGGCAGTGGTGCTGGGAGCCACGATGCCGCTAGATGTCCCTTGTCACCCGAGTGAGGGAGGCAGCTCGTCCTCATCTCTGCACTTCAGCATGTGTGATGTAGTGTTATAAAGAAGCCTGTTCTTTAAGTGTTAAATATGGAGAAAAGTTGAGTCTGTATTTAAAAAACAAGTCTTGTATCAGCCTGTCATGGACAGCAAGGAAAAAGCTTCTTCCTTAGCCACTTTAATTTTTATTGGAAGATAGGGAGGATTTTGTTTTGAAAAGGTATTTATGGGGAAGTTCAATATTTCCTGGGGGAGAAGTCATGCTAGGAAGTGCTGGTTTGGTGACCTAACACTGTGGTTTCAGCTAACCTTTCCCTGCTGACACAGGCTTGTCTGGTGAAGGAGGGAGCCTGGCAGCCTGCACCAGCTGAGCTGGTGGGGGGGAATAGACCTGTGGGATTTCCTTGTGTCTTCTTAGTGACTCTGCCATTTTAGGCATGCTTATGTTGCAAAAGGTGGGTAAAAGAGGTCACTTCTGTGCAGAATTCAGCTCTTCCACCTCACTGGTGCAGCCATACACCCAAAGACTCAGCATGCCCCTGACAGAGGGGAGAAAGGCTGGTGGAAAAGGAAGCAGCTGCTGGGGGAGGTGGACTGGTGTAGTCATGTAGAGTGAAGGGCAGGAGTGTCTAAAGGGGTCACGGGGAAACCTCCCTAACCTGCTTACACCTGGCCCCTCAAAAACCTCTTCTCACACTTCCCAGCCCTGTGTCACTCAGCACATGCAGAGCCATGTGGAACTCACACTGCCCAGACACTTGCTTGTGTTTGTCCTTCCAACCAGCTGTGCTGGTCCTGCCTTGCCAGTGGTGCTCTTGACGGCTGGGTTTGAAGAGTGGCCTCCAACAACAGGACAGTGCTGATCTCTTAGCAGTCATTTAAGAGTTAATTCCTCCCTGTGCCCTAGGCAGGTGGCCATGTTTTCTCCACAGTGGAAGCTGTGTTTCCATATGTCCCTACCTCCCATGGCTGGCACCTCGGTGTGGGCATCTGTGCCACTCTGCATGCCTGTGCCCTTGTGAAGGCTGCTCTGAGCCTGTGATGCCAGCTCCTGCAGCACCCTGTGTGCCCTCTGCACACACCATGGCTGTGTGAGCTGTGGGGAGTGATGCCCTAAACTGCCCTAAAAGCAGCTACAGGGCTTTACCTGCCCAGACAGCGTAATGGACTTTGCTCCAAAGTGAGGAATAAGTGACTGGCTGTCGTCCGTTTCTCAGGGCGTGCTGCCGTGCATGGCTGCATGAACCAAGCTGTTGAGTATTCAGTCATATCTGCCTGCCTGAATGACAGAAATGAAACATTTGCTGCTTTCTACTTCATTTAAACCCCTGGGAGCCTGTAGGGCTCATCCTCCTCATGCACCAAGGTATCCATGTGTGCCACTTACCAATCAGGGGCTTCTTCACCAATAATGTCTGAGCAAATCTCTTGATAACAGAGGGACTACACACAGATTATTGTGATCATAATTTGGCCAACATAGCCTTTATTACTAATGGTGATGTTGGAGATGGAAAACCCAGCTTGATTCTCAGATCCCTGCTGAAAAGTAATAAAATAAAGAGGAAAAAAATCTGTGTGTGAATTTGCTACCAAACCTTTGAAAAACACAAAAGTGGAACCCTGCCAATGCTATTGCTGGCAATTTTTCATTTTGAGGTAGGATTAGAAGTGGAAGTGCATTTTTTGTCTCTGACATTAGTATCATGTTGTTGTGTACAAAGGGAGGGCTTACAATTATTTGACATTTGTTGTATTGTAATTATTGTGTGCCCCTCTTACACCTACACAGTATTTTTTAATATCATCTGATAATAGAGTAATTAGAAAATAACTTCAGCTATCATAAGAAAAATGTGTCTATTTGATTAACACAAAGAACAGACAAAGGAAGCACTTCAATGGAAGTGCTCTGTTAAAAATGGAGCCATGTTTCTTTTTGCTTTGTTGAGAAGATAGATGAAGGCAGGCTGGCTTTGTGTAGTCTTTTTTCCATCCCTGGGCCATGGCAGAACTCACAGCTAAATTCTGTTGTCAGAAAATTCTATGATGGCAGCTGAGAATGATATAATGTCATGCATACTCATTTCAACAACAAGAAAAAAAAAATCCTAACCCATAGCTTGGATTTTGAATATCAGAAAGAGCCTTCACTACCAAGAAATGAGCCTTCAGTACTAAGAATACTGAAAAAGCAACTAAAATTTTTTAAACATTAGAAGAGCCACTTGATATAACCAGTAGCAAATAAAAAGGAATGTAAATGTAATTTTAAATTATTTATTTCACTCTCTCTCTTTATTTTCATGTTATTATATCCTTGGCTGTAGTTCAGAATGACATGCTAATTATGAATGTAAAAAACCCTTACTTTTTATTGTGCTAATTAAACTGTGTCACATAGACATTTGGGGAGAATTTCCCATGCTTTCTAGTGTGAATGGAAGGAAAGAGCAGCAGCACTCACTTAAAACTGGAATTTTTTTTCCTAGTACCTTGCAAAAAGGCATCATTGTATTTTGATTAATCCATGCTTGGTCCACCTCGGATGTTTCTATGGAAACAGAATTTTTTTCCTTGATGGAAATTGTTAGGCTCAGGAAAGCTCCTCACTGCACAAAACCATTTGAGCTCCTGAGGAACTACTTGTTGGAAATTTAATGTGCATAAACAGAACTCCCAAATTCCTCCTTAGTGTTATTGTTGTCAATGCTAATACAGAACTGTTTTCTTAATGACACGCAGTGGTGCCTTTTCACTCCACAAGAAAATAGGGTGAGAATGGTGTTATTTCCATTGCAAGACAGCACTTTTCCTGGTCCAGAAAGAATTAGCCTGCAAACTGTCCAAAATTAAATTTTATTAATTCTGATGTGTGTATAGTATTTAGTTCTGGATCCAAATTTTTGGCTTGATGGCTGTTAAAATGTAATTAATTTTGTTTTGCAGATTGGCAATAATTTACACATACTCTTCTTGTGTGCCTTAATTTTGGATGTGGAGTTTTGTTGGGGTTTGATTTGTTTTGGTTTTGGTTTTTTCCTCCCAAAGAAAATACACTCTCTTACTGGATGCTACTGTGATATTTGGAATACCTTTTGAAAGTAAACCAACAGAGGGAGCATTTGTATGTTATTATTAATGTAACCAAATGGTTGAAACATGACTCTCATTTTTCCCATCATTTCTGGACAGCATATTTATTGTGTAAAATTATAGGATTTCTTGACCATTAAAATATCTTGGTTTGGAGAGTTTCAGTTTTAAAAAAGTCCAATCTTAAATTTAGCTGACAGTGCAAGTAGCTATTTTAAATTGATTGTCAGGTTTATATTTTTTTTGTTTCATCTCTGTTCATCATGGCAAGGAATCTGCCAAATGGAAAAAAGAAAATCACTTTGAAAGCAACCACACTTTTCAAACTTCTTCCAGAGACCTAGTGAAAGCAGAAATTAAATGTCAACCAGAGAAAGCCTCAGTATTTCTTGGTACCTCTTTTATGTGCTTACTCTGTGAATAATAAGGATGATGGTGATGTGCACAGCATTAGAATGTGGATGATGATGATAATAAAAACAATAATGATACAAATGTTTTGCACCTGTATTCTCCCAAAATCTTTCTATAGCAAAAACAGGTGACCCAAATGTATGGGAGAAATGATAAGGAGGACTCCATGGATATCAGAAGGCTAATTAATCACTTTATTATACTATATTATTCTATGTTATATTACACTGAGTCTGTACTCAAGCACTCAACTGCACGGAATCTTGTGACTGTCAGCTGACAGTCCCAACACACACACATGGATTCAATAGGTCAGTGAATCAAAACACTCACACCAGAATCCAATTACCAATTCCCTTCAGGTAAACAGTCTTCCACAATGCATTCCACTTGTGAACAACAAGAGGAGCAGCAATTGAGATAAGAATTGCTTTTTCTTTCTCTGAGGTTCAGAGAATGTGAACCCCAGAAATATCCTTGGGAAGTTGTGCTTTGCTTTTCTCTGTGAAGAGAAATGCAGGCACATCTTTCCTCCTCAGCTTTTGGGGCACTGTTGCATTTAGCCACTCTCACTGCACTTCTATGTTGTCCTCATGAGAAGTGAATCAACTGCTGCCCTTTGCGGTGTCTCAGCAGATCAGAGCCAGGAACCCAACTGAATGATGTGAGAGGCTGTGCAACACTTTAGAACTATGAAATAACTGGGAGGCACCAGGACTTGGCTGCAGAAACTGGAGAAAGACTTGGTGCAGCACCAGAGCTGAGCATCCCTCTTGGCTGGGAAATGTTCTGTAGTCAGGGTCTGGTGTAACGTGGCACCAGGCTGGCTTTGAAGAACTGTGCTGCCCAAACCCAGGGTTTCTTTGAAGACAGTACCTCTCCTTTACAGGTGAGACTGCTTTAATGAGTGCTCATTTTGAACCTCAAGGGAATGATGTGTTAGATAATCTGAATTAGTAAGATCTTTTTGTTAGGAAGCCTTTTTTTCCCCCCTTTATACTGCTTTCCCTGATGATTAAATTAGGATGCAACTCTTTGCCTAAACCCTGAGAATGAGCAAATCCAGGAACTTGTAGTGTCTCTGCCTCTTGGGGACTGAAAGATACAGAACTATTTTAATGGCATTAACAGCACCTTATAATTAAGTGGAGAGCAGTACAGTTGCAGCACTGCCATGTGCAGCAGAGGGAGAACCCTATTTATACGCCAGCAGGCTATTCTGGGAGCGCTAACACTGGGAGTGAGCAGCTGTGAGAAAAACAGAGAATAAGTGCTAGTACACTCTGAAATGGAAATCACAGCACAGTGCCATATGTGTTGACTAAGTAGTCCCGCCAGCGCCCTCGTTTCAGGGCTCTGAAGTGATAGCTTCCAACTTGCTTGATGAATTTTCACAAAATTGCTATTCCAAGCAGCAGTCTCCAGAAATGTAGCCGTTCCATTTATACAGCACATGGGATAACACGAGTCTGCAAGCTTCAGTCTAACACTGCTGGAAGAGCAGGCAAGAACTGAAATATTTGCCTTCCTCACTGCAGAGCTCATTAACCCACGTACATATCATCCCCTGGGAATGCAGTTTCCTGATCCTGATGTTCTCCTGTGAGCCCCACGCAGATGGATTCCTGTGTGCAGGACTCACGCATTCCAATGTTTACCTTCACCTCTTAAAGCTTTAAAACAAATATGAGAACAGAATATGAATTCCCTTGGCAAGGCTGCTTTTCTACATGGTTTGGTTATTTATTTCCCTACCGTGACACTGGTTGCTCTCAATAGTTCCCTTTCAGTTTTGTTCTCAGGCTCTCTAACGATTTGAGAAGATCCTGTGAGACTGTGTTTGTGCAATAGGAGTAACTTGTGCCAAGCTGTGGCACCTGTATGCAGCAAAGGTCAAGCCAAAACTTGTGATAGTGGGGACTTGGGGTGGATTTCCTAAAAGTTGTGAAAAGCCAGTCTATTAAAAGCAGTCAGGTCTCTGTTATAGCCTCATCTCTCAAATCCCTCTGCACTTAACATTGTAAAGCACTGAAAACCTGGTGGTTCTTGAACACTCTGGCTCCATCGCAGGTGTTAAGCCCTTCTCAGGTGTTAAGCCCTTCTCAGCATGGCAGCTCCACACACCAGCTTGGAGTTACTTACTGCAGTCCTCGGTGTAAGTGCAGCCATGTGTCCACCCCAGCATTTCAGACCCAGAGGTCTGTGCCACAGCTGTGGCCTCACTTCTGTTCCCTCCTTCCTTCCAGCTGCAAATCCTGGTGGAATTCCTCCTCAGATCAGGCATTGCTCCCAGGACATCTAAGTTCTCTGTCTTTGCTGTGTGTGTGTTGCTCTGCTGGCACA
Organism: Fringilla coelebs; assembly: GCF_963513975.1. NCBI lineage: Eukaryota > Metazoa > Chordata > Aves > Passeriformes > Fringillidae > Fringilla > Fringilla coelebs. The sequence goes on along the minus strand of NC_140033.1, from coordinate 59,037,487 downwards.
CCTGGTAGTGTCTCAAAAATGCCACCGTGTTTTCTGATATTTCCCATGAGGGAAATACACTGCTCTGTGCCCAAAAAGCTTGGGACCACACTGACATTCTCACTTCCTGCATGCTCAATAGCTGGAGTGACCTAAGCCAGGTAATTTGTGATAGCTTCAGTGCTCCCCGCCTAAAATCTTCTTTAATGTTCATTTTCTATCTCAGATTTGTGTACTTGGGCATAACAGCAACCTGTGAATCTAATACCAGAGGTTTTCCAAGTAACTCTTTTAATTAACCCTGGAAGTTTTGCAGTTTATTAGCTTCTCAGAAAATTTGTGCATTTGTCTTATGGGAAACACCAGATAGATGTCAGAGGAACTCACTCTGCCAGTTTATTATTCTGGATTATTTGAAAGAAAGAAAAAAGCAGTTTGTGGTTTGGTTACAGAATAAGGTGTGATTCAAATACAGAGTCTCAACAAATATGAGATTTTATGGAGAAATTCAGCTGTGCGTGCCTCACTGAAAATCTTGAAGATGCAAGTACACAGTAAAATATGTAACAAATCTGAGGATCTAACAGTGCTGTGAGCAACCCAAGAGATTTTCAATTCTGTAATCACTGTAGGCTTCCAACTGCCGCTGGCTGTCAAGGTTGTGTCTTACTATGACTCTTTAAAGGTCATACTTAAAGATTAAACACAAGAAGTTTCTTGCTGGTATTGATGAGCAGGAATAATGTGCTGTCGTGATGCAACAGCAGCTGTGTATGAGAAGATTGTCAGTGGGAAGGTGCCCTGGATTAAGTTAAACACAGGTTTCAGAGCCACGGTTTTGTAGGACTCTGCAGCTTCTGCTTTCATCTTAATTTACTTCTTATTTGGGATTGTCCTCTTACAGCAGTAAGCTCAGAGATGGTGGAAGTCCAGGGTGAAAAGGAGGGCACTGAAACCAGCTCCTGACCAAAATTCCTCTCGTGGCTCAGATTCCTCTCACCCCGCTGCGGGTGCAGGGCGCTGATGCGAGCGCAGCGGTTCCCATGAAGGAGCACAGTTCAGAGAACAGAATTTTAGGCACATGCACACAGTTGTGTGGTTAATCATGAATGAGCAGAGCGTGTTTTGGAAATGCTGCATAATGTAATTACTCGCTTCTGAGCTGCAACCTCCTCAGGGAAATTACTATTGTATGAATGTACGTGCTAAACCATACAGCCATTGTATATAATGTTGTGTTCAGGCAAAAAATTAGGTCAGTCAATAATTTGATCTAAGTTCTTCTTATGGGTCATCAAATTAGTCAGAAACATACTTGCTGAACTTTAAAGTGTAGTTATTTTAGGACCCATGGGATTTGCATGTTCGGAGTCAAGGGAATAAGCTCCATAACTTTTTTATTGACAACAGTTAAATATCCTTTCCTAGCACCTTTAAATGCAGTAATGCTTTTGCATGCCTGAAATACAAGAAATCTAATCGTTAGTTTTTCTAAACATTCATAATTTGAAAATTGGCTACTTAAAAGAGCAGTGAGCTAAGTAGAAAAATGGCTTCAAATAGAAGAACTTAGATCAGAAGTGACATTTGGAGCCATCATTCTTCAAAAATTGTTGCCATGCCGCAATAGGAAGGGAAATAGCAGAGGGAACTTTCGGTAATAGTGCTTGAAGATTCAGTGTGTGTAAAGAAAAGAGACATTGTAACCAAAAAAAACCCCAAAAATTTAAACATAATATACATATGTATCAAGTGGCCTTTGATCTGCTTTATTTCAAGCTTTCTTCAGAGTTGTCCTATTCCATATTCAGACTTTTTGACCTACATGGGTTTAAGTGTAAATACTGACACCTGGGAAGGTTCCAGAAGTTCACAGGTCCAGAGCCTTATGTCCCTTAACTATCTCACGCTGGTTACTTCTGTGGTTTCTCATGCTTTGTAAACTGTCCTGTGCTTGGGGCCTTTCACAGCCTCAAGGACCACCTGTGAAAATACCTAATGGGCCTAATTATGCCCTTGACCAGCCTCAGCTGGACCCTCCAACCACACCATGGCCTGGGGTCAGTTCAGTTCAGCCTGGAGCTGCTGCTCCTTTCTTGACCTTCTGTGGGGCCGTACTCTCCAGCTGCCCCTCCTGGGTGGCTCCTGGCTCACTCTTGGCTGTGCTGTAGACCACCAATGGATACTATTGCCAGTCCTCCATGTTCAGCACTGTAGGTCCCTGCCTCTTGGTGACACCCTGGATGATGGGATGTGACCTTCTCCCGCTAAATCCCTGCTGTGAGGAAGCCAGGCCCCTGTCCTTCTGGTGGTGAGGCAGATTCCCAATCTGGTTTCTTCCAGGAAGATGATGCTGTTGTTGTTACCTGGATGCAGGTCAGTAGCTATTTTTACGCCTTGCATCTGAAAAAATTTTAAGGCAATATTGTCTATTCTAACTTTCAACCCATATTGTTTTATGTTCATTCTTGTTTATCATAACTTGTGTGTTTTACTATGTTTTGCTATTATTTGCTGCCTCCTTTGCTGATGTGAAAATTTTCATCCAGTTGTGATGAACATTAAATAGGTTAGCTCTGTACTATCTGAAAGACCATAAATTGAGGGGTTTAATTCATTTTAAGTAAACCTTATTTTATCTTTTGCAGCTCTAAAATTGCAGTCTTCAAAACTATGTTCTATGTCTATCTTTAGTTCCAAAAAATATTGTAATTTAACTTGAATTCCAGGTTTTATTTTGCTTCTCATTAAGCTGGAAAATGTTATTGTGTGCCTGTAATTGGGAGTCTTTGATCTCAAGACAGTCACAAGCCACATGAGGGTAAATAGTCTTTCATGCGAAGCATTCCTGTTTGCACTTGACAAAAAAAAAACAACCAACCAAAAAAAAAACCAACCAAAAAAAAGGCCCCAAAATAATCACCTTTTTTTATAGAAGGCAGCCACAAAATAAAGGAGGGGTTGCCAGAGGCTCTTGGCAGGACCAAGCAAACCTTTGTAGCCGACACAACTTCCTTGACTGAAGGTACAATGCTTCGGTAGATGGTTTTGCAGGCTTGAGATGTGTCCACACAATCTTCTGCAAACCTGGGCTTGTTCAGGGCTCCTGGATGGAGCCAGCTCTGGAGTGAAATTGCTGTATCCTGCTGGATGTGCTACTTGCTAGAGATGCAAATCTCTGTTTCAAGGCCCACCTGATGAATTGAAATGCTCCTTTTGTGTGGTTTTCTTTTGGTGGATTTGTGAGCTAGAGGAAGGCTTTCTGGGAGGGAAAACCAATCAGCTCTATGGGGATCTGGAGGAAGAAGCCTCCTGACAAAAGGTCTAAGTCTGCTTCATGGTGTGCCCCCCTGTCTTGTGGGGCTGTTGTGTCTCAGGACTTTCAAGCCTCAGAGGGTATGTGTTTCTCAGCTGTCCTGTGAACTAGAGATGAATTTTTTGTGTATGCCAGCCTTGTATGTACTTAGTGATCCTTGAAACAATGTGTGTGGTAGGTCTTGTTGGTATTGTGAGGGAATGGGGTGTCCCAAGGGCTGAAGCAGTACTCTCATGGTGGGGGAGAGAGGAGCACACCCAAAAGCTGGTGTAGGACGAGCTCACTGCAGAAAGTCAAGTCCTGTGCAGAAAATGTAGCTGCTAACAGTGACAAAGTGTGATTGCATATGAACTCTGATGTTTCAAGGGCATATGTTTCACTCCCCTCCTTTGTGGTTCATCATTGGCTTGGCAAGAGGCAGACCTCCCAGCTGAAGGCTATTTTCCAATCTAACTTCTGGTATCTCCTCCAAGCCTAAGAGCCCTAGGACAATTCATATTAAAGGTCACTAAGTTTTTGTTGAATAGAAATTTATCTTTATGTAACTGCTGAAGTAGGGAAAAAGCAGAGCAAAATCTCTCCAAATCTCTGATTCTTACATCCAGTGTTCATCAGCCTTGCTCATGTGTGACAAGTGGTTTGGTTCTTGAACAAAAGGACCTCTTTGTAAATGAAACTGTTTCCATAAGAGCTAAAGATCCTTCTGTATTTCTGGTTGAAATTTTTTTTTTCCAAGTAAGGAAAAGTTGATTGAATTTCTCACATTATCTCTCTATAGTCTTTCTGGCACTGATGGAACATTGCAGGGCTATTAAAACATGTGTGACCAGAGCCCAGGCATGGCCTGGCTGGCCCTGACTTCAGTGGCAGCAGCAGCACAAGCAGCCCTGCTGCTCTACCTTGTCTATTTGGGAATTTTGGCCAGTGCAGGGCGTGAGGTAGAAGAAAAGCACTGGTGTGCTGAGGAACAGTGTGTGCAGGGGCAATGAGTGTGCTGGGAATTGCTGAATCTGATATTGCCCCAAAAAGAAATAATAGTCAAGTTACAGCCTCAACTTGTGTATGCAGAGAGGGTTTAACTTGGGTGGTGGAGTGGTCAGAACCATTTATCCTGCAGCAGGTAAACAGTGTTTATACTCTTGCCTCTGTTAACACAAAGAGATGCAGAAATGCTCCCATGGCTGAAGGCTGAGTAAATTATTATGCTGGCTGATGAGGAGGTTTGTACTCCAATTCCAGTGCTAAGTCCCTGGGAAAATCAGTTTTAGACCTATTTACTTCCACCACACTTGGACTGCATATCTTTCAGGGACACTTAAGAATATTTGTGTTCTATAAAATGGCACAAGTAATGGATTTTCTGAAGGTATAATACATTGGTTTGAGGCTTTCAGTGGCTCACATGCCTTATGACAGTATTCTACATAAAACATTCATAAAATAAAATCTGGTGTAATTCATTTCCCACATCTTACCAATAGCGTGAAACCACAGTCATCCAAAATGCAAAATGTTTCTTATGGCACATACGGTTCCCACTTTGTCCTGTGATTTAGATCTCCCTTCTTTCTAATTATAATAACTATCCATCACTCTGAATTATTTCTTGTTAATGATGTGTTTGTTTCTTTGATTAAAGGGTTTAATGTCAATATATGTTAAAGTCACTTTTTATCTCAGACTTCCTAATCACCATAACAGCCACCACAATGTCTGGTCAAGTAAATTCCATTTTGACCGTTCTTTTCCTCAGGGAATGTATTTTCAATTAAATTGTTCTTTTAAAATGTTGGACTACATTAACGTGGCTTATCGTTCTCCCTAGCATAAAATATTTTCTAGCAGTCCTCAGATGACCAGTCTGGCATCTCTTCTTCCTTCAGCCTAAAGCAGGGTTTTCCACACCAGTTTGTTCTTGATGATGTCACGGGACATGAGGCTAAAGGCAGGAAAGTTGGGTATTCGTCAGTGTAGTGTGCAAGTCTCCCAAAACAAAGATTCTGCAACTTGAAAACAGCTCTCCTGTTCATTTTATGGTCTCCCTGCACCTCCCAAATTCAAATCTGCTCTGGCACTGCAGGGCTGACCCTCTGAAAAATGTCACAGTTATCTGCTTTTCCACTCGAGCTTGTCTACAGGGAAAAATAGTGCTGCTTAAAATCTCCAGGCATCCAGTGATGTGTGTACGTGATCTGCATCCTCTATTCTGGCACACAACTATGGAGGGCGTCAAGAGCAGTTCTTTTTCATGTTAAGCAGTGGGGAAGGACGTTGGTGGCACTTCTGGGTTCCTTAGTGAGCACTTGTAGCAATGTGTCCATATTCAGCATGGGAGTCAGCAGCTTTATAAGTGGGACCAGTTCAGAGAAAATGGGTGGATTTTTAGACGTGTCTGAAGCGAATTTAACCTGAAACTTGCTTGGGTATTTGTAGCAGCCCATTCATCACAATCTGTAAAGCTTACCAAAGGTGACAGATCAACATCTGGCGTATTGGTGGTGATATCCCCAGTTTTTGTGGTTAAATTGCTTTTAGTGCCTGTCTTGCTAGCATAAAAATGATTTTAACGGGTCAGAGTGAAATGCAGTTGAGATCTACTTTCTCATGTAACATGGAAAAAATTATCTTCCGCAATTGACTTAAGAAATTTACTTTAAATGTACTTATTCCTGCATTAGCTGCATTCTGATAACAGATGGAAAAAGCCAGGGTATGTAAAACTGTTGCCATTTTGCCTATAGGTCTGCTCAATCAGGATCTAAGCATAAAGAGAAAGTTCAGTACGGCACATGTTCCTTACAGCAGAGTGTCTGGACCTCAGGTTCCTACCATAACTGACCAGCATTCATTGGTTAATCCATAATTCAGAAATCAAATTATTTGTGCCTTTAATAGATAGAAAAGCACTCGGTAATTTGTGTCTTGCTACTTTTCATTTGCCTTATATAGGAATTACCTTAACAAGAGTGGGCTTGCAAGGCTTGTTTCCCAGTCTCATAGTCATCAGGGGATGGTGTGGCAGGTATAAAAGGGTATAACTGTGCAGTCTCCTGCTTAGAGACTTTTCCTTGGCAGAGAGGCAAGAGTATCTCTAGTTGTCATTTCCAGGCAGCAAGCTCTTCTCCCTGTGCAGTTTTCCACATCAAAAGCACATGGGTCAGTTATTCAGTGAGCATTTATCTCTGAATACTAATATGAGATGTGTCTTTACTCTCTCTCTATTTTCCCCCATCTGCTTTTTAAATTTTTACTCTTTCATGAAAGTACTGTGCAGGAAAAACCCTCTGCACATTCCTGTCCTGTCTCCTTAGCCCTCACCACCTCTAGAGTTCTGCCTTCTACAGATCCCATCCTGACTCTGGCAAGTTATCTGCCCTGCAGCCCCTCACTGCTTCCCTGCCATGGTAATTTTTTAGTCTTATGACCACCTCCACTTAATTTCAGCTGGTCTGGGTTAGATACCTTTGGTGGAAAATTGAACTTTTAAAAAATTAGAAAATTGTTGTTCTTTGGCAAAGGCTCAGTAAATCATATCAGTTTTCCTCTGTCTCCAATTCAAATAATTCAGCCTTCATTTACCATCCTCACCCAATAAAATAATTCAGGGACTTGAGTTTTCCTGGGTGTCTTCTCCCTAAAAGCTACACAGGACATTGTGAGCCTGTGGATCACCCAGGCAGTTTGGAACACCATTTGTAAATGGCATCTCCAGGGAGATGCTGGGAGCAACCTGCTTCCCTGGGGTCATTCAGAGCTGTTCTCCCAGCTCTTTCCCAAATTTTGCAGTGTACCTTCTTTAGAACCAGACTTTGGGGTCCCAGTGATCATGTCCAATGTCTGCTCAGCTCCAGGAGAAGCGATACTGCAGTGCTTTCCATCTGTACCTCTTTGTGTCCCCTCTTCCTTCACCCGTCTGGGAAGGGACCCATGCACTGAAGAGCTGTTCTGCTTCCTTGCTCCCAGTCATACTGGGATGAGTCCTAGCTGCCATTGGCATCTGTGTGATACTACTCCCTGCAGTGGTAACTGCTCCTCCCATGTGGCTGCTTGAAAAACAAACAAACAAACAAAAAAAAATTGTAGGTAATGGAAGGGTTAAATCACTTTGGCCTCTATCCTGTCTGTGCTTATTTGCAGCTCAGCCCATTTGCCAGGGTTAGTGTGTCTAAATTCTGATTAAGCTTTCCAGAGACATCTCCATCTGGACTCAGTTTAGATATGAGAACCATTGCTAAGTACGGTCGTCTGCATAGTAATCACAGACTCCATGATAACATTCTTCAATTGATACAAGTGGGACCTTGATTTTTCTTTTGTGGTGAGTTTCTTTGGTGTGGGTATGTGTTTTGGCTGGTTGGTTATTAGGTTTGGTTGTTTTTGTTTGAGGTTTTTTGTGGTTTTGTTTGGTTGGTCTTTGTTTGGGTTTGGGGATGTTGGGTTTGTTTGTTTTTTGTTTTTTGGGGTTTTTTGCTTGGGATTTTGTGGGGGTTGGTTGGGGGGTTTTGTTTGGTTGGTTTTTTTTGGTTTTGTTGGGGTTTTTTTAGTTTGGTTTAGAGTTTTTTATTACACCTTAAATATTGTTATTTATTGATTATAAGTAGATGAGTTCTTTGAAATTAGAACAGACCTAACAACAACTTTATGTTCATTGTCAGAGTTGCCATGGCGCAGCTCTTACTATATGGATGCTGTGGTTCATGCTCACCAGAGCTCCACAAGTCTGGATGAATTCTGCCTGAATCTGTTCTTCTTACACTAAGCGTGAATGTTTTGTGCAGTCAGCAAGGCTGAAGCCCTTTGTGACTATACTGTATACACAAACTGTATATACACTAACCAAAACCCAGAAGACCCACTACTGTAATTTTGTTACAATCAGTTACAATTCCTTCTTGTTTTTATAGCATATTGTTCTATAATGTACATGCAGAACATTAAGATGGAAACATTATCACAGTTTTCATTTTTTCCTCTCTCTCCACGTCTTTGTTACCCACCATCAATTTTTTTAATAATTGATCTATAGGATAAGTTTCTATTTTTTTTACAGTTCTGTAAGAGTTGTCAGTTATTAATTTGTTCATGTGGCAGGAATTGACATGTTCATATTTCACAATTATCAGGACTTCTGTGGTGATGGTCAGGTCATTGGCCAATTGTCCAAGTTCCCTTTGGTGTTGTTTCCAGCTATGAATTCCAAGGGTATTGGATTCACATTTCAGGTTCAGTTCTAAATTCTTGCCCAGTATTTTGCAGAAGTTCAGGACTGGATTAAAAAGTTTCTGTGGTTGCTAATTACTCAGCTGTCTGAAGATAATGACATTCATTGCCCACAATTTCACTTTCACAGGAATCCCAGATGGAATCTGAATTCCTGAGATTTCTGAAAGATCTCATAAAAGCACCCTTGTTTGCCTAGCTTGGGAAAGATTTGCTGATAATTTCATTCCCTTTGCTGAAGCTTCACAGCTTACAGCTCCTCTTTCCCTGTAGAAGTTTTAGTAGCATTGCAGAACAAAACCTTGCACAAACCAATTGCTGTTCAGCACAAATCAATTCCAAGGCAACCAGATACTTTGTCAACATCAGTAAATCTTCTCTGAGTTTACCTTCCAACTTTTTGGATATACCGCAAGATATGTTATTGCTGAACCTATTGCTAGGAGTTCCTAAATCCTAAATTATCTGATAGGAAATAGGCTGCCAAAACTCCATCCCCATGACTAGCCATGGGGCTGGCTGTGTATTCCCAATTGATGTGTACATGACACTCTCGTGTGTACACACAGGGTCTCAGGGCTGAGCACAGACAGAAACACTCATTGCTCATGCATGAGGGGACATCTCCTCCAAAATGTAGTGCATGCTGAATACAGAAAAGCTCCTGTTTATATACTATATTTTACATACATATTCATTGATTTTCCCAGAATAAACACATGCATGATAGTAATTTCCCTGAAATTATTAACATATTTTCCTCTCCCCTTATGCATGCATTCTTCTGTCCTTGCGGTCTCTTTGGTGGTCCCTGGTGGTTGACCCCAAAATGATGCCCAACCGCCCAGTGAACTGGTGAAAGTTGGCACAGCTGGGGTGGTTGCTTTCCAGTTCTTCTTCCTACAGAATGGGCATTGTGCAGTTTCATAGACCAGTGGTTTTTGAAGAAAAAGCATTGTGTTACCTCACCAGGTGCAGGCAATTTTTCATCTGTCTCCAGCCGTAAGTCTGGTTTTCCTGAACCTGCTGTTTGTCTCAGGAGCACAGCTGTGTGCACCCTGGCTCCCAGCCCACTCACCTTCCTCTCTGGCTGTCTGGCCTGATGCTCACCAGAATCACACACTGACAAGTGCACCCTTGCTTGCTGCAGTTGCAGGTGCTGCCATGGTGAAGATGTGATGAAGTGATGCCAGACAAGATGCCAGTCCTGCTTACACATGACTGCCCCCTTTTCCCCCTCCTATCCCTCTTATGCCGAGCATATTTTTTCTACAAAACATCTTGCATCCTCCCTTCTTCCACGTTCAGTTCCTCTGTTAAAAATCCTTTTATAAATCTCTGGAATGCTTTTCCCCTCTGTTCCATAACGGGTCTCATGCTTTCATAGGTGGTATCCCACCCCTGCCTGGTGCAGGGTGTCCTCCCGGCCACTGGGGTTGAGGGAGAGGGACCAGAGCTGGGGCTTCTCTTTCTGTTACAGATTACTGAGGTTTCCTCTGTGCTCCTTTTGTGTTCATGGAAATAAGCCTTGCATTGCACAGCCTAACACCTAGCACAGTTTAAAGGCTTCATTAATTGTTGTGACTAGTTGAGATGCTTCCTTGGAGGCACTGAATTGTGCAGTAGCTTCGTAGCAATTAGCATGTTCCTCATGACAACAGTATCTGAATTCACCCTAACTATTCTTTTTCTGTTGTAAACCAGTTTTACATTATTTGAGAAATTTTTCTCCACTAGGCTGCTTGCTAGCTCAAAGCAGAGGGATTTGCCTGTAGTACTGCAAACTCTGTGGCATAATGCAGTCTCAGTCTTGGTTTGCTGTTACAAGAGATTTTCTGTGGATAATAAAAAAAAACACTTGCTGAAAGGTGAAATATGTAAATGTTGGTTTTGTCTGTTAAAATTTTAGATAATGAATCTTCCTTTCCTGGCTGAAGTGCTGCACCTTGCACTTACTCATATAATTAACAAGCATAACCGAAAAGTTCAGCAGTAATTAGGTAAGTAATGAAGCAGTTGCTCAGGAAGGGTTGCAATTAAAGCCAATCTAGATACTTTACTTGATTTCACAGCCTGCTTACCAATTTGTGGAGAAGAAGCCTGAAGGCAGAGTTTCCCATCAGCCATCTGGTAGAACCACAGTCCCTTTACTGGCAAAACCAGGGATTTTTCTGTCCATCTTCATTACTGGAGCACTTTATACTACCCCTCTGCATGTGGCATCCTTTACTTACCCAGCATTTCATGAGTCCTTTAGGTATTTTTTAAGGTACTTGTTTTTATTTCAGCAAAAGGTATATTCTGCCTTGCAATATAACACTATTATCCCATGTAGAGCCAGGTGAATTCTTGGAAATTTCTCTCTTGTTCTTCATCAGGGTCTTTCTTGTCCTTTTATTTCAAAACAGGGACATCAAAAATTGTGAGCTTTTTGCATATGCTGCAGAGTTTTTGATGGTATTGATCCATGGCATTTTGTCCTCTTCAGATTTTGGCAATGACCTGTAGTCAACTGAGAGCAGACCTGAGCTTGTAGGAGAATACTCCTTCAGTTTATGTCCTTAGGTGACACCAGACTGGCAGCAGGACTTTCTGACTAGATGTGACTCATAGCTCTCCCATCATTGTTAGGAAAGGCATTGACTGGCTTATTCTTTTCTCCAGAGCTTCACAGCTATTGCTTACACTTCAAGTTTGCAATGAGTTTGTACATTATTCTGAAATAATTGGCTTTGCTGAGATCAGAGAAGTGCTAACAGATATGCAAGCCAAACCCCTATGGTGACATTTTTATTTTTTTGAGTTGGCCATCTGAGAAAAGCAGTTATGCCTAATCATATCAGTAAATCTCTCTGATTTTTTTTTAAATTCTATTCTTCTATTCTTTAAAATTTCTTTTTACTTTAGAGGATGCTACCAGGGGCTAAATGCAAGAAATTGTCCTAGCTGCTGTGCGAAAGAGGACTAATTTTTTTGTCTTCTGGTTTATACCTTTTTGAACTTTTAGCAGTAGGCATGTGAAATATGATTGAGGCTTTTTCCTTCTTGACAAATAAATAAATAAGTTTAAAATCAAAATGCAGAACAACTGGAGTGGATTGCATCTCAGGAAAGGTTTCTACTGAATCTGACTTCCCACAATAAATTTCTTCAGTCTAATAGTGATTAGGTGTATCTCGCAATCTTTCTTTAAAGCCTGAGGAACACACTTGCTTGTGCTGTATTTTTGAATAATTTCAGTTGTCTAGCCTCAGGTTTGAAAAGCTTACAAAAATGCTTTCTTGATGGGCCAAGTAAGACTTCAGTTGGCCTTCAATACCCTTGAAAAATCTCTTTTTGTTTAAGCTGTTTCTTACAACACTGGTCGGTTTCTGATAATCCGAGACCAATGCTACAGAATATACAGGAAATAAATAATGAGAAATCCTGCAAAGGCATTTGAATTTGATACAGAAAAGATATTTTGGTGCTATAGGATGTGTTGCCAAACTGCAGACACCTTTAACATTTCCAAGTTTGAAAGATGAGTATCTACAAATATGTGTCCATCCTGCAGTAGAAATGCAGGCTTCCCTTAGGTAATAAAGCAGAAGCAATTATTATATTGATTGCAATCATCATCCTGGACTTAACAACTGCTAGCTACCAAAACCCAGTAGCTTCTGCAATGACTTCTACTGATGAAGGTATAATTGCCTTTCCATGATGAACAGTACAGCATTATCTCCATGCAGGAGGTTGCAGAGTGGGTGAGACAGCCCTCCTCCCCATGCTGACAGACTGACATTCTTTATCTAATTCTGGTGGGGAAGATGTCTTTGGTACTGACCAGAAAAACAGCTCTGATCCTGTGAAGGTGGAGGTACTAGTGTGGGTGGTGGTTGACCTGTTTTTCCCTTTCATTGAGAAGAGACACAAGAACACTCAGGATAGAACAAATCAGAGAATTTATGTTTTCATATTGTCTCTGTGCAAAGTGGAGCTACAGCCCAGTGCATGAAGGAGCCTGACAACAGGGTGAGGTGCCCATCAGATGCCAGGGCCATGGTTATAAATATTTGGTCTCCTTAGACAAATCTCTTGCTGTACTATTGTCCATATGTGATGTTCTCAGCCACTGAGAGCCTGCTTAGGCTGGGCCTTCAGGTGATGCTGTCCCTGAGGCTGGAAGTTCCTAGTCCCAGGCAGTGTTTGCTGACCTAAGCAAGCCATGCAGCTGTTAGTGCCTTGCATTTCCTATGGGACTCTGCAGACTAATGTAATTCTTGCTCTTTACCCCCTAAATGGCCATTTCTAAGGTTCGTTGTGCTGCATTAATTGCTGATATCTTTTTGTCCTGTGGAGTAACTGCACTACTGCTTTTATTTTCCACTGTGAATCATGCTGAGTATCTCCTTTGGAAGAAGTCAGTAGAAGGTCTCCTGCGCAGACTTGTCTTGGCAGTCTCAAGAAGCTGATGTCTTAATTTCTGCTAAAATAATTAAATTAAATAAATGTTCTGAAGGGAAGGTCCAGTGAAGAAAGAAAGCAAAAACTAAAATTTATTTCCACATGTCTGTAAGCTGCTCTGTGAGCATGCAGAGGTTAGCCACGACTGCTGGCAACCTGACCCCAACTTTCCAGAGGGTCATCACTATGGTTTGTAGTAGGTCATGTGAGAAATTTCTCCCTTAGTCCAGACTTGCAGGACACTTTCCACATCTGTGGTCTCAAGCTGGTGACAATGTGCTGGTAAGATTGTGGAGAGAGGTAAATCTTCTCAGTGGGTAACCCTCCATGAGCTGAGACATCAAATGAGTCAGTAGAGTGCTAAAAATAACCAATGGTGATGTCTGAAGATCTTGGAAAGTAGGTCAGCGATGCTCACATGTAAGAATTATGGATGCTGCTGACAAGGATCAAGGGAAATCTTCACAGATACTGAAGTGCAGGGGAGAGTGTGTAGCAGATGACAGTCTTTTAGCCAATGATTCTTGTGTGTAGTGAAGGTGAGTCACATGTGGACTTAACCTTAAGCATGTTCTGAAGTATTTTGTTAAAAGAAGTCTGACTTCTTTTCAACAGTGTGGGTTTTTCCTCTCTCCTCTTTTCCTGGAGCAGAAATAGAAAGAAGTACAAACAATCTCTTGGTAGTTCTTAATTATTTAGCACAGAGGAATGCAGAGCAATGAAGAGAAGCGAAATTTTTGTTGAAGTGAACCCTTCAGGTCACAGTCTCTACTACCTCTCTTGTGCTTAATTTTATTTTGTAGTGTGTTGTCTAGATTTGTATCTTGTGGAATTGGCATGGCCTTTTTTGGGGAAATGTATTAGCAGAGATAAGATAAAACCAGAAAAAAATTTTAAAGATATCTCGCTTGATTAATCTGCCTTCTGTCTAAAAGATGTTCAATTGAAAAGCAAATCAGTTTGGTGCTGTGATGAACGGATAATAATTTCTTGTGTCTGCTCTTGGTCTTCTTCATTGCCTCTGACAAGAGGAGCCTAAATAGAATAAAAGCTATTTTTGCATGTTTTACTTGCCACTCATTTAACATGAGTTGATGGCTGTTTGGGTTATTAATCCATTTGAATAAATAGATGAGAAATTGCATCTCACTGTAGGAAAGTTTAAAACCCCACATAAATGTAGTTTTCATTGGTAAAAGACAATCTAAGGAAAAAAAGAAAGAAGAAAATTAAGAAAACATTAAGTAAACATCATGAAAAAAATCAAAACCAGATGAAGATATCTGAATGACATGCAATATAAAGGACATTTTGCATATAGCATAACAATGTGAATAAATCCATGAGAAAGCCACAACAGAAGATAGATACATATACTCAGATTTTTCATATTTTTCTAAAAGAAACGTGTTTTAATGAATAATTGAAAACTGGTTCTTTAGGATTTGTCCACAAAGAGAGACAACACTTCAGAAACATCCAGTTGTTTATTTAATAACTGAAACAATTCAGGTTAAGAATCAGGAAAATTGTTCACATGTAATGAAATGTTTAAATAACTGAGGAGCAAAGGGCTCAGTCCTGTATTTATTTAGCTTTAAAATATATATAATGCCTTTGAGATCATCACCTTAAATAAAACCACTGAAGAGAACCCAAAATGAAAAGAAAAGCAGCATAAGCTCATAAAAATAGAGGAAATGAACAGAAGAAAAAAACACACAAGCTTGTCAAATTGAGAAGGAAGAAAATCAACTTATAATCAATGTGAATGAGCTAATGGATAAAGCAGAATTATTGCTTAGAAAAAAAGATTTACTAAAGAGCTTACTGCAATGATGGGACGTATCTGAACCCTCTGGATCATTGGTGGACACAGAACAAATATTTAATATAAATTACTGCACTTCAAGAGAAATTATCTCCAGGTAAAACTGCTTCCAGAAACATGTGAGGTAGGAAGGAAAAAGTAATGTACAAATCCTGTTTAGACACTGTTAATATATATGTGCATATTTAAAATGAAAGTACCTGTGTACTCATAATCATATGCTCTTTTAGGGAGCATATAAAGTACTTGTGAAAATCTGTCTTTGCTTAATTTTGTGATTGTTCTAAGCCAGCCATTGAGATGATTTAGTTTCACCTGAGATGTGAATATATGTTTGATCTTAGAACCAAGTTGGATGAATAAGCATTTGTACATACTTGTGTGTGTCAATTTTAATCAAGCATACCTGAGTTACTTCAAGTGTTCTTTCTTTCATCAGTTCCTCAGTATTCAGAGGAATGTCAATGATTTTAAATCCATTTAATCACTTTTTTAATAGAAACTGTGACAGTGAAATCAAACTTACAGGATGGAGCTTGGGTTTGTGCACCTAGTATGTAGTGTGAGTAGTATGAAGTGGTTAATTGTAGCTGCAGAATACACAATTTCATTTGATTTTATTTAGAGATGACATCTCTATCTGAGGAGAATAGCAAGTTTGATATGAGAACTACATGCAAGGTTCATGTTATGTTTTGTCAGTATCACTATAGGTTTAAATTAGCATGTTGTCTCTTTTCTAGTATTTAGCTCAGGTTTTTTACCACCTTGGAGTCCTTAGCCGTTATTTTAAGACAAGAGGAAAATATGGGAAAAGAGAAGAGGAAATGAGCTCTGTCTGATAATTCAACCCTAAAGAATCTTATGGCAGGTAAAGAATAATATGTCTTTCAACCTTTTGTGGTATATTTTTTGCAGGGTGGGAGTAGTGTTTGTGTGGTTTTTTTTATCAAATTTCATGGATCCCAATCTAGAAATTTCAAAGAGGCTGTGCATTTCACATGGTCCTAAATTGTGATGATAAATCAGTGCAAGGAGAAGCATGTCAACCACCAAGTTAATAGTTGCCAGAGATTTGAATGTATTTTATGTTGGAAGTGGCAAGAATGCCACAGCTTAAAAGCCTTCTGTATGGCAAAGAGTCATTTCCTATGTGAAGTTATAATCAAATTCTAGTCCCAGATCATGGAGAAACCATCTCCAAAACAAAAACTCCAAACAATAAAACTTTTTTTTTGTCAAAGAGACTAAATCCATGGCATTAAATTCAACATACAAAGTTTATCCTTGTAAAATGAACAGTGACAACAATGAAAGCAATCTCTAGTAAGAAATTAAACACTGAAGGGTTTTTCTCAAGCTTTGTGATGAAGACTAACTGCCTAAAATTTCCACAGTTTTATGGAACCCTAATGATTGAAAAGTGGGTATAGGGGATTTAGTGAGATTCAGTATGACAACAAAATTTTTTTGAGGTTTAAAATGTTCAGTGAAAAGCAACATGTAAAGCTTTATTTGTTGTTAAAAAGTGCATTCAGTTGGAGTTGCCTACTTTGAGCAGCCTTCTTACAAGCCCTTAAGCCATATTGGTGAGATAATGCTGAAGTTCTTACAGAAGTGGGAAAATGTTTTAATAATAAAAATGTGATTTTATTGCTGAAAATATTTTTAAACATAATCCGTTACATTAATCAAAATAATTTAGTAATTTGGTTTAGAAAAAGGTTGGAATCTATTTTCCAGTGCTTGAGGCTAGACTAGATTAAATTTATTCCAAACAAAAATAATTTATTTGTGTATATGAAAATGAATTTTAAAACTTTCAATCAAACTAACTTTGAGTGCTGAATGTGGAAAGCAAAGTCAGACAAGAAGTATCACTAATTGCTGGGTGCCATGAGCAGAGTTGAGAACAAAAGTGGTGTCAGAACAGCTGCATTCATTTTGTTACCAGGATATTTTTAACGTATTTTTAATTAACATGACCAGGGTATGGGGACCTGTAGCAAATATTAATGACCTTGGGAGGGTGAGGGCCAGCACCTCATGGCCATGGTGATGGGGCTTAGCAGGGTTCCTGGGCAGGGGGCGATGCCGAGGCATCCCATGGTGAGGTGAGGGATGCCTGGGCAGGCAGAGCTCTGGGCTGGGCAAGGGACTTTCCACAGCACAGGCACAGCCGTACCTTAGGCAAGGACCAAGGCACAGGATGAAAGCCCATAGTGAGGCTTCTCACAACTTCTCACAATTTAGCTGTTTCCACTCAGTCTGATCCAAGACTGCAGCTGCCTTGTGCCAGGGATTGTCTAAGGGAAGAGGTGACAGGGTATGTTGGTGGCCCAGGGTCTGTTGGTGGCCCAAGGGCCACGGTAGCCTACATGGGGAAGTCTGAGTGTGGGGTTGAAGCGATTAGCAGAATAAATAGACTCCACAACCAGATGTAGTTATGAAGTGGGTATGTACTGTCAGCACCTGGCACAAGTGAGATAGCTCTTGTGAAAACTTGTGCCCCGAGCCCTGGTCTGACCCACATCTTTATTCACAAAGGTGTTCCGTATGAATTATTGTGCAATCTTTCTGTGCATATTCAACCCCTGGCCCCGCCTGTCCTCACTTCGCGTGGTCATTAGATCCACGCCCTTCTGAGCATGCATTGTTCACAGTGGTGCTCTCATGGGGCTGTCTTGGTGGTCTCTGAGGGTGAAGATCTTGGTCATCTTCATGACTGAACTTTTGAACTTTTCTCCTTCGTGCGTGCGCTTTGGTCCCTTGGTGCTTATCTGAGTACGTCTGTCGGTCTTGATGAGCTTGGAGACAGAGGAGCCCATTTATCTGGGTTTCTTGCATCCTTTGGTCTTCTCCCAGTATTGTCCTTTATGCAAAAAGCTTCAAAAATTTGCATTTTCCTATGCCCTTTGTACCATGGCAGATGTTTCTTAAATAAAAGGTTAAAATTCAACACATAATTCTACAAGCTAAAATCTGAATGCGTAATTCATATTGCTAACTCAAGTGGACTCCAAAAATCTCTATTTCAGGGTCATCCAGAAACAAAAAAAATGAAGGATTCATAAGAGTGTTCTGAGAGCACCTCGATTAGCAGGTCAAAATCCCAACTCAGCCATAAGGTTTTGTCAGGGACACCCCAATTAAGAAAACAAGGGTCAGCTAAAAACAAGGCCAGTCTGCAGCCATGAAGAGATGTAATGGGAAGATAAAAAACCTGGAGATAAGGCCCCCCTTTAAGCAGAAGGAACAGTAAGGAAATAATATTGATTGACCAAAGTGAGACACAGAGAAGAGGGAGAATCACAACTGCTATTCCTGAAGGGCCCATATATCCAAAAATAACTTACAAAGAGTCGTGAAGAGGTGGTGAGGATTTGATAACTGTACACCTTGTCCTCCTACACCACAAGTAATCATGGCCAGATAACTTGAAGACATGTGAGACTTGGGCCTGTGCATCTTAGTCCTTGTAAGTACAACAGTGTCAGTGAGTGAAATCTGTTCTGCTTTGAAGTAGACTTGCCCTCTGCCTCCTCCAATACAGTCTGGAATTGAGATTTACTACATTAATATCCTTGTGTTGCAGCATTACTCATGCTCTTTCAGCTGTGTGAATGGAAAGTGATGTTTGCAGAGCTTTCACACACGATGGGTACTCCGTGTTTGTGCTGGGATTTAACTCCGGCCGGTAGCTGAGCCCCACACATCCACTTGCTCACTTCCCTCATTGTGGGATGAGAATCAGAAGAGTGAGCAAAACAATGGGCCAAAATAAAGACAGTAATAGATAAAGCAAAAGCCATGCACACAAGCAAAGTAAAACAAGGAATTCATTCATTCGCCACTTCCCATGGGCAGGTGGAGGTTCAGGTGTCTCCAGGAAAGCAGGGCTACTCTATCCCAGGCAAAACCAGGACAGTTTGAAAGCATAGCCACTGCAGATTTAGAAAAATCTGCAATTAGTTTTTCACTCTGGCATGGCTAGGCCATAAAAGCAAAGAGAGGACAGCAGAAATTTCAGCCTGTTTTAGCCACCCAAGATACATTACCTGTCTTCAATGCTAGTGGAAGTGATAATTGATAATTGAGAGGTTCATCTTCAAAATGTTTTGGATAGTGATAGTGAAAATTAACATTAGAAGCTAGTTCCAAGGTAGGTTTTGGGGGCTTTTTATTCCCAAGAAAATACATCAAAAGCATCAATCCATCTGAGCTGGAAAACTATGCATAAAAGTAAGAAAACAAGCTGATACATTCTAGCAAACTGGAGGTTAAACAGCCTTACCTGAGTCTTGGTCCTGATTTGGAAACTGTGTGCATTCTCCCATTTATGTAGTCCTAGGAAGCAAGCATCTTATCCATGGGCATACAAAGGAGTCTCTTTAACTGAGCTCTTCATAGAATCTTCTGTGAAACAGCCAGTTTTTAATCAAACCTGCTTAGGAAGGAATATTTATGACAAAACTCAGAGAGCTTTGAGCCTCATCTAAGCCCTGCAAATTTCAGGAACTGATTTCACTGTCCTAAGTCAATGGAATTTAAACAAGCCCTGAATGTTGCTCAGGTGCCATAGGACAGCCCCGTGCTCTGAACGAAGAAGTATTTATCCCACTAGAGAGTAGCAAGTGCTGGTTTTCTGCAAAGCAAGGAAGTGGGGACAAGAACTTTTGTAACATAAATCTTCGCCCTTTGTGATGGTGGGATTCAGATTCTATATGGAGCATATTCCATAGCCTCAGCAACTGCCACACAGATTATATAAGTATTCTTCTTCAATTAATGAAAGGAGTACTGCAATAAAGGACACAAAGAAAGCCATGTATTCAAAAATGCTAAACCCAGAAACATGTACTTGTGTAGAAGGAAAATTTTGACACACCCTTAGAGGGAAACTACTGAGAGTCTCCAATTCTGCTTTGGTGCAGAATTTCCTTATCTTCTTGGCATACTTTACAGCCAGATGCAAGGGCAAAATCTGATGATGAATTTAATTATCTTTAAATTGTAGTGTGCAGTGTCATGATGTTATGGTAGGAGTGTGATACAGGGTTGTGCTTTATTTCTGTTTGTCATCACATTAAATTGGCTGAGTTGGGAGTTGCAGAAAGGGCATTAGCATTCACAACCATTACTGCCTTGAACACTGTCCAGCCTTTTCACTTCCCTCTCCCTCTCCCTACTCGTTCAGTAATTCTGCTGTATGCCTTTTTTGAATGCAAAATAGATTCTATCAGATTTCCTCCCCTCTCCTGACTGCCTTTGCTGGGAACTGCTGTAGAGAGGAAAACTGCCTTTAAGTTCTCCACCTTCTTTCACACTTGTCATTATGGGTGACCAGTTGTTTTTTGCACCTTTGAGTTTTGTTCATTTTCTATATTGATGAGCTGTAAAAGCCCTTACAAACAACAAAAGTTTGAGCACTTCAATTTTCACTTATTATTTGCATGTGTTGGAGAATCTGGGCACTCAAAAATTTATAATTTTACGTCCACAAATGCATATACTAATAGGTATAAGAAAAGTCAGGGGTTTCAACACATTTAGAATTGGACTAACAAAAAAATAATTGTGTTGGGAAATTTTTAAGTAACGTCTCATCCTTTCTGAATATTTTTATAATATATGTATCAAACTTGTTTTCCATTTCAAGCATGGATTTTATCCTCATTTTCCAGTGGTAGTGAAATAGAATGGGTAGAAAACCCACACTGAGGTTGGCAGAGGTCTGAATTGGACTTAGTGGAAGCTGGGTGAGCCCTGAGTTGCACAGAGACTTGTGGAAGGAACCTTCTGCTTTCATCCAGCTCTACCTCCTGCCAGTGGCATGATGAGCTGGGTCAGCTTGTCATGGTCGTGTCCTGTTGAGCCCTAAGCTCAAAGACATTGACTTTGCAGCTTCTCTCAGTAACTTTGCCAACAGGTGACCACATCTGATGGGGAAAAGTGTTTGTTAAGATCCAACTGGAATTTCTCTTGTTACAACTTGTGTCTGTCTGTTGCCTGTAGCACTGTTTTGCCTCTTGTGCTTTTGCTGTGTATGTCCAAGCAGGTTTCTCTGCCTGCTCTACAAACTACCATCAGTTTGTTGAAGACAGCCATAAGATCTCCCCAAAACCCCTGTTTTCCTCCTCTTACGGCTGAACAAGCCCAGTGTCTCACTTCTAACACTTGTGTGAGCCAGCACTCCAGTGGTCCCATGTTACTGGTCTTCTCCTGGTCTCATTCCAGTTTGACAATATCTGTCTTCTACTGGAGATTCCAAAACTGGACATGGTACTCCACTTGTGTTCTAATGAGTGCCAAATAGAAGAGAAGGAGGATAAAATTATTTAAGTTGCTGGGTCAAGTCTTGCTAATGCAGCTTGGTACCTGATTATTGATCTCAATCTCAAGGGCTCACAGCTAAACTACAAGGGCCATATGTGCCAGGGAAGACAAAAAGATGGTCAGGGTGACTAAAACCTGTCAGTGCCACTGGGGACTAACTGTTGTGCACCATCATGCATAAACTTCAAAAGTTGCCCTGAGTAAACTGATGAAGATTTGCCATCAGTCCAGACCCACCTCTACCTACCAAAAATTAAGTTATCATTTCTAGGTGTTCCAAATAGGTGGATTGAATAACTCCCCCAAAATGTTTTTGTCTGTTTGCAGACACCATGGGAGAGACCTGGACTTAGATGCTAAGTTGAGGTTTTGCTTTTAGGCAGCTAAATTCAGATGAGCTGACAATTCAGATGGAGTCACACCATCAGATGGTACTCTTGTACTCTTGGAGTAGAAAACAAATGTTTACACTGTTTCACTTCAATGTAGAAACTTCTTCCTCAGCTTCAAGCCTCAAGGTCATATCTTCAGACTGACTGGTTGCAAATCATGGTTGTGTATTGCCCATGTTAGGGCATGGTAGAGTTTTCCACTGATGTGGTTTCCTGTGCTTTGGATAGGCTTTTAGACATCTCAGGAGTTATTCTTCAGGGGTTTTCCAGCTGAATCTATGTAAAACATGGCTTGCTACTGTACTGAAGAATGCTCAGTTTTGAGTGAGATTTTGCAGCTGTTAAATACTGGTAATGGGAGTGTGCCTAGGATGCTGGAGGCTCTAAACAGATGCTATCCAACATCCACCTAACCTGCTTTTGGATGTATGGTTTGAAAACCACTGGTGAAAGAAAAGCTCAGGGAAAAGCACAACTTGCTAAGCAAGGCTAGATGGCAGGGTTGAAGGAGAAGGAATTTGATCTTCTGGAGTATTTTAGCATTGCTTTTGTCCTGAAAGCAAATCCAGGAGACTCCAAGTTTAGCTAAAATTGAAAAATCAGGGCTATGACAGTCTTACATCATGCACATGATCTGTAAAGTCAAAACAGTCTTAAGCTTGAAGTGATGCATCAGACTATGGAGGAAAAAAAGGACTCTTTCCACAGGCATCTCTTCAGTGTTTTGCCTGTAAAGGTCTTCACTATTACCCTGGGCTTCAAAATCTCAGATTTCCTTACCAGTTTTCTTTCTCAGCTGTTGACTTTATTACTGTAAAACTACTTCTCTGTTTTCATGAAGTTCTGAGAAGACAATTTAATTAGCAGATCAGGAATTGCTCTAGAAGCACCAGCAAAGGAGACTCTAACCATAACCACCTGTGACGGAGAGCGATTGGACTTGGTTCCATTAACAGCTATTATGAAATTTGGGAAAGAAGGGAATGACAGATGCTTAACAACTTTGTAGAGGGTGTTGATGTGGATGTGTTTCTTCCTTAACTTTGTGGGGAAGGGGGGCCACTGTCACAAAATCACTCTGAGGCTGCAGGGTGCTGGCAGTCCTCACCGGTGTCCTGCTGTTGGGGAAGGACTTCGCTGTTGTGCAAACACCATGAGTGGCTGGGACCAGCCCTGACCCCTCTGATTTCCAGAAGAGCACAGCTTATCTTTCTGAGAACCTGGAATGGCATCACACCAGCCAGCACAGAGAGTTTTAAGGCTTACTACACCCAAGCCTGATTGCTTTCTAGCTCTCTTGAAATCACATTTAACAGAAGTAAAGATGAAAGCAAATGTAAATGAGGATTTGTTTGCATAGCACAAATGTGAGTGATGCAATTACAATGAATTTAGAGGCAGAGCTAAGAAGAAAACTCTTCTTTTATCCACCCATACTTTAATGAACTTAAAGAGGAATTTCTCTTTGCAGGGAAAAAAAAATGTTTAACCAAATCTGTTGCCTGGGATCCTTTCTGAATATAATGTTTACACCTAATTTATTCTCTGTGGCTTCATTTAAATGTAGTTTAATCAAAATGCTGATTTCAATCTTTTCCCAAGGGTTTGCCTCCCATCTGCCATCTCACTTTCAGAAATACTTAGTTTCACCTAGCCATGCCCAAAATCCCTATCTTCTTCCTAGATGATAAACAGTTTCTGCTAGCAGACTTTCTTCACCAAAAAGAAACCCCAAATTTACTCTAAGCAAAATGCTCTTGTTGGCTTGGTACAGTTGTATTCACAGCTCAAGGTAAAAACTTTTTCACATGCTGAAAACCACATTTGCATCAATGCTAAGCTTTGCCTCCAACTTTGCAAGCTTGTTTCAAATAAACTGGTACAGACAGTTGTGTGTACATGCAGCACATTTAGTGCTTGTTTTTGACTGGTGTGGCTGCCAGCCATGTGGTGTGGCAATGCATTATTGCCCTGCCCTTGGGAGACCTATCATGTGATTTAATAAATATTCAGATTTAAGTACAACATTCTAGCAAACATGGTGTCTCCCAGAGACCATCAGAAAAAACTGAATATAGGGAGTGATTGAGCTGTTTTGGGGTTGGGGTTCTTTTTGTGTGTGTTTTGGGTTTTTTATTCTTTCTTCTTTTTTTTTTTCCGATTACACAATTTTCATGGAAATAAACTCATTGTTAGTTTAGCATTAATCTGTTCCCGGTACTTACTGTTTATTTGCTTCAGAAGCTCAGTCACAATATTTTATTTGCAGACTTAAATATCTCCATGGCAACTAATTGTGATTTATTAATAATAATACTAGTAGTAATTGAAACAGAGAGATAGGCAAAGCATACTATGTACCAAACATGCTGATAAAATAATTTCCAAATAAAACATCTTTCAAATTATTTTTAAGAAACAATGGGTGAACTTAAGGCAGCAATTGTGTAGGGAGATGGGAGCTTTTCTAGACTCTTCCTGGATAACAAAATGTGTTTAAGTATTTGTACAAAATTTGTGTTATGCAGGGACTGATCCAAACCCATTAAAATTTTTGATTTTGGTGGTCTTGGGATCAAGCCCTTGTTTAAGTAATTTCTGAACCCATTGCCAAGAAATCTTTCAGATTTTTCATTTTTCATGTGAGAATAATTAAATTGAAAATAAACTAATTAGAATTTAATCTGCTGTTGCGGTGAGGATCAGGAAATTAGGGATTAAGATTAAGCATTGTGTTTGACTGTGGAATTTATTCAATAGTCCTCAACTCACCGAGGAACAGATTTCTTTCCTGCATTGAATAATCAGGATTTACTAATTTAAAGAACTTACTCCTAGAGCCCACAAATCCAGGCTCATACATTTTCTTTAGAGAGGAAGAAGGCAGAGCCAACCAGGATTGGATTTTTACATGTAAATCCCAGGGATTACAGGAGCCATTCCTGCCTCTGTGCTTTATACCACTCTCCAAGTAAGCCTACAGAGTGGGGCAGAAAGCCTAGAAAACATTTCAACTGTCACCTTGAAATGTTTTTTCCTGCTTATGCCTTGGTTGTGGGTTACAACAAAAGTCTTCTGGGGCCCCTGGATAGGAAAGCATGAAGTTCCTGAGAACACAGACATGCTAGAAAGGCTATGATGAATCTGCTCCTGAGTTTGCAGGTCTGCTCAAGAAGGCTGCTGCTCTGATGCAGACCCTTCTCCCGTGGGGTACTCAGCAGGTTTTCTCAGCAGCAATAGTGCAAAGCATGTGGGACTGCTGCTGTGTGAAAGGGTTGCTCTGCCTCACCTTGGAGTCACCACTGTGGCTTCTGGCAGGGCTGTGCTAGCACTGAGATCCCTGACACTTGTATGGGGAAAAAGATTTCAAGCAAACACACCAAAACCAAACCAAACCCCCCAAGGTGAATTAGTGATATTTGTTGTAGCAGTGAATACCCATACAAGTGACTCTGAGCAATAAGATCCTACAATATTTACTCCATATAGAAGTCCCGTGGATCTTTTGTGTTATGACAAGGTCAAAGACTCAACCAAGGGGCAGAACGTGGCTTCTTTTCCAGGCTGCTGTTTAAACACACAGGAGAGGGAACCTGTCCAGAGATTAGGTTGCCAGCCTTGAACTTGGAAAATTGGATTCAGTTTTTTCTTCTGCAGCTGATTACTTATAAGACCTGAGGGAAATAATTTTGTATCAGATTCTTCAAGATATGATGCCCATTTGTTTTCCATGGAAATTGGTTAAGGTTAGATGCTAAGTACCTTGACATTTTCTGTGGGGCCTTTGAATTTGTACCTGGAAAATGGAGATGGGATGGTTCATATACTTGATAAATGTACTAACAGTTGTGAAGTTCTTATACCTAATAGCTACAGAAGTCATAATTTGCTGCAGGTAGAGCTAAATAATTCCAGATGCTAATTTGACCTTTCCATCTTTTTTGAAAGGATATTTTTGGCTGTAAAGGTGAACTTCTTGTAATATTCCGATCAGTGGTAAATTTTATTATTGACTTCTATGAATCCACCAACTCTTTAGGGATTTTATTCTTATTTGTATTTCTTTTCCTCAGATAATTGAAATAATACCTTCATCACTAGGCCTGCAAATGAGCCATACAAAAGAAACATTCAGCATCAGTCATGGCAATTAAGAATTTGTCTAGATGGAAAAATACTGTACCTTGCAGAAAGGCACACAAGAAGCCAAGGCTACATTTTTGCTAGAGCTTGAGAGATTTATATTCAATCATCCTCTCAGAACTAGGCACAGGATAAAGTGATGTTCTTGTTCTTAATACACTTCTCAGAAGGGCTTTAGTTACTTTAGTTCTTTGAGCAAGTTCATTCAGGGTCTCTGTGTGGCCTGATATTGTGCCATGAAGAGTATCCTGAGACACTGGAGAGTTCAGAGGTGAAAATAAGGATTGCACATGGCCACAAGCTAATCTTGGAGCTTAACTGATAGAGAGCTTCTGCCTCTGAAACACCTCAGAATGTGTTGGCTGCTCTATTCATTCCACCTCTGCTTTTTGCCACCTTTTCCTTCTGTGGTTGTCTTCTTCTACCTGTCAGATTTTTTTGTTAATTTTTTGGCACAAACTTGCATTGTTTCTTTTCATTTCATGGTGCATGAGTACTTCAGGGAACACTATTAGTACGAAAATTTACAACAATGTGCATAACACTTATTATTCTTTACTTGCTGCTGGAGAATCAGTAGAGGAAAAGTGGTATAAGATTTCTTTCCCCCTATATATTTTGGGTTTTTTCCTACTGAATATTTAAAAAAAAAAAAGGTTGATTCATGCCTCTTCCACCCAAGATGCATTCACTTAAATTAATGCACTTGTCAGAACAGAATTAACTTCCTGGTCACGATGAACCAAGAGGATCGTCAACTTCATCTTCCGTGAATTTTAAGAAAGGAATATTTATTTTTCTTGTGTACCTTCAGTCTAGGAAAGAACTGAAAATGTTCCTTTGCATTGTGCTGAATCCATCACAGGAAATAAATAGTGGTGTCAAACTGCCTCTTAAAGGACCTTTGGTACTTTATCTCACCTTACAGACGTGAGCAGTTTTTGGGCAAGTGACAGATTGATACAGACTGGTCAGCATAGGATGCAGGCACCCAAAAGGATAGCACAGTCCAATGGTAGCAAATAAAACAAGTCAGTTTTCAGAGTTCATTTTTGTAAGAATTTTCAGCATCAAGCAAATAGAATCTGCTAGTAGCAGACAGGCAATTGTTCTAATGAAGAAATCCTGATTTAACCACTTTGCTCCTATTAACCTTAATGCTCTTTGTGTTCAGAGTTGATCAGACTCTGACTTAAAAGGGGTGCTGAGGGACAGGGAGACTCAGTTACACCTTTTGTCTGCAAAATTGTGAGGAGAGAGAGAAATGAGCACACCACAGGACTGATCTTATCATGATGTGATAAAAATGTGTACAAAAAAGAAAAATGCATCTGTGCAGACTTTACCAGACTGCCTTAACATCATACACATTCAATATTCAGAATTATTCTGTGAATAATTTATGCAAACATATTCCAGTGGTACAACCATTTCAGTGGGTTTTGCTATTTGCTATTTTGGGACTTATGGTTGGTCAGCTATTTCCATGTGACAGTTATCAGTTTCTGCATGCATGATTCTTACATGTGGCTCTTTAGGGTGAATATATTTAACTATTTGCTGAGCTTTCCCTGTGTGGAAATAAATTTTGCTTTCAGCAGTGTACAGGAAAAAAAGGAGAGAGAACTAAAACCAAGCAGAGATAAGGGCTTGTGAATATTTGAGGGGGAACATGAGTACCAATGAAATGAAACTCTCCAGAAATTTTCAGTGTTTTGATGCTCCAGTTGTAAAAACTGCATTTCTAAGGGTTTAGGAGTGTACCCCTAAAAGCTACACCCCAGATCAATTTAGGGAGTGCCTGGAGGGCTGCCTGGAGCCTCGGGCAGCTCTCAATCATAAACTCATTGGACAGTTGGGGTGGAAGGGACATTTAAGGATCATTTCATCCAACCCTCTGCAATGAGCAGGAACATCATCTAGACCAGGTTGCTCAGAGCCCCCTCCAGTCTGACCTTACATGTGTCCAGGGAACAGGCCAGCAAGACTGGGTCTCTTGCCCTTGCCAGCCCAAGAAGCAGAAAGCCATGGTGTGAAGTCCAAACTCTGGGTCTCTGCACTGCAGCACAGAGCCCACCTGGCTGCAGGGATGAAAATAATGATGGTGGTTTACCGTGATTTATGGAAACTTGTGAAAAATACATTGATTTTTCCTGCTTCCTTCCTCCCCATATATTATTCTATCCTTGCTCTTGTTTAGATATATCCATCTTGGAGAGAAAAAAAACCTTGGAAAAAACCTCAAAAATACCAACACATCATATGGACATAGCCTCTCATTTCTGTGCTCTATCCTGTCCAGTTGCCGTCCCCACAGCTTGGAGACTTCTGTGGTGCAATTCTTTGCCATGCAGCACGCAGACACCAAAGCTACCTGCGCTCAGGGAGCAGCGTGCAGGGCTGCACAGGAAAGGGACATTAATAAAGCCAGGGAATGTTCAGTTTTCTCTGGATGTGAATTTCGCTGTGTTCCCTCCTGCTGAGCGAATGATAATGAGGCAATCGATCGATCCTAAACAGGTGCGGGAGGAGCTGCTCTGGGTAGAGCAGAGCTTCGCACTCCGGCGCCGTGCTCAGCGTCTGAATCTTGGTATCATCCAGGAGGAGTGACAGAATAATAATTCTCATCTCGTGTTAAGGTAGAAACTTGTTAAATTCAGAACCTTCTGGAATTAATGCCTTTTTTTTTTTTTTTTAATAGGTTCTTTGCATTTGCCAAGCTTCATTTCAGGAATTCCTCGAGCAAGGAAATGCCTCTTTAAGAATTTTTTGTGTAATGAATAAATAATTCATTATCTGAAGCTTTATGGCATTTATAAACCTTTCAATACTTGGAGGTTTTGTAGATTTCTAATTTTTAAAAAAATATTATATATTTTAAATTATTTTTTAAAATTGTGTCCACCTTTATTCCAACCAGATGCTCTGGCCTTTACCACCTCGCTTTGGAGGGCTAGAGCAGAAAACCACACATGCCCATGTGCACAGCTCTTTATAATCCTAGTTTATTTAACCCATGAACAAAAAGATAACACTTGATGGATAGTTTCAATAGAGCAGCATTCCTTCTCCACAGAAGGGGAGAGAGGACCTGCTGTGGCTAAGTCTTGATTTGGCACAATGCTGTTACTCCTGGGGTGAGGGGATGGCACAGTGCATGCCACCTCCTCTCACCCTCCACTTGCTGCAATCACCATCTTGCAGAGGGGTTTTCTTTTCTATTCCTCCTTTTTATTATTTCATTTTTTCTCTATATATGAGATGTTTTATATCTGTTCGATATAAGTTCTTTGTTCCCTTTTTTTACAGCCTCTTTGTTGCACCCTGAAGCAAACCCTGCCCAGCTCTCAGGCTGCAATCCTTCACTGACCATCCTTGACAATTCCTATTTGTGCTTTTCCCTCTGAAGTCATCCTCTGCCTGCACTTTCAAGGCCTTTGCTGTCACTCTATGAACATATTCTTAGGGACCCCCTGTGACATCCTGCTTAAGAACACCTAAAAAGGAAAGACACAATGCCTCATATTCACTTGTGTCTCAATCCAGGAAACTTCTGCTCAGCTTTAAATATATGCTGAAACAACTTTTCCAGTATTTGATTAATATATTTTAAATTGTCACTGAAATGACATCTTTTCCTCTTCCTCTTTGAAAGGATTTTATCTGATCTTTTCACTCTTCTTTGTGCCTAGAAACTTCCATAGGAAGCTCTGCTGAGAAACATATGTACACATGACTCGAAAACCATCTGCTTCTCTGTCACCTGAAAGACTTTGCACAGAAAGCTAATGCATAATTTATCAGAGACATTTTTTTGTCACATTTGGAAGTGCTTTTTTTACCTTGGCTTTATAAAGGGGAAGATGCTTTTCCTGGACCAAAAAGCTTAAAATCTTAGTACCACAGATAGCAATTCACATTCTTGGCTTGGGCAGTATCTGTTCTGTACCTGGCACAGTATGTCCCTCTGTAGCTCCAGCAGTGCAACCCCAAGCCTGCAGGTTTCATCTACTTTTATTGGATGCAATCTTCAGAAGTCTGGTCTGCCTGATACAAGTAACTAGTGACATGAATGGGAATATAAATCACCTTAATAACTATCTTCAAGGCTTCTGTAAGGCAGTTTAAATGCAGCCCATTGCTGTATCACTGGGGCTCCACACAGCATGCAGCCAGGTGAGGAAGCAGGCCCCTGGGTTGAAGGATGTTGTCCTGCATAGATAGCATCTCTGTCCTTGCAGTGACATCCTGTAAGCTACATGGAGCAAATACTGTGGGGAAAATGTACCTGGCAGACAAAAAGCTGCTTGCAGACTGAAGGATGCAGAAGTAATTTAGGCTTGACAAGCCTGCTGTCTAAAGAGAGGGTCTCCAGACTTGGTTCTCTTTCTGTTTCACTCATGACAACATTGGGAATCGATGGCAGTTCTGGTGATAAGGTTCTTAAGACTTTAATCTATGTTAATTACCAAAGAATACAAGTGTCTTTAAAAATGGATATTCAGGTATTATGTTCTCTGACCAAGTGCAGTTGTCTTTCTCTTTCAGTACTGTATTAGGGATATTGACTGTGACTCCACAGATTCAAAAGAGAAAAGTTTAGTAGATATAAAAATAATTTTATATTCCTTATTTAGGATTTGTTGAAAAGCAGCTTCTGAGGGTACCAGACCACAGTGGGTGAATCTGAGATATAACTCTGACTGTGGAGTTTTGACTTGTGCTTCAGCTATAAACCTGAAATACGCAAAGTGAAACCCCTGCCTGTTTGTGCCACATGCTGAATAGTAACTTGACACAGTACCATGTTTCTAAATCTGAACTTGTTCTTTTGGGAACTGCTTACAGCAGTGTGGGAATAGGTGTGAGGATGCCACTGCATGCACATTACCTAGCTTTGTGGATGATCTTTTAGGAACTTGTTTGAGCCAATGGCTGCAGTGCCTTTGCCTTTTGACAGTGGTATTTCTGCTTCCTATATATCACATGGAGAATTTTTATAAAATATGACTGAACATAAATTGTACCATTACATATTTGAAAGTTATTCTGCCACCATGCTAAATATGAAAACGCAAATGTTTCCTCTTAAGTTCTCTTTCTCCTTGTTGTATCTTTGGGCCTTTCTAGTAAACTGTAGCATAGTAATTTGAGGTTAACTGGACTATTAAATGTTCTTCTAAATCACTCTAATTCCTCCTACATGGTCTTAAGCAAGTTTTTTTACCATTGTCAAGGTTCTTGGCTGTCATATGTGCTGTTGAATGTGCTAATAACCACTGAAAATATCACTCCTTATTATATTAGTCTACTTACAGTTTTCATGACAGTACAAAAATGATACTCTTAAGCTTTGCATGCATATCAAAGTGCTCTGCTCCCTGTCTTTACTTTGTCATTTCTGTCATTCCTCCATTACAAACAAATTCTCTTGTTTGCTGTTCTGTCAGGAAGACTATTTCTGTTTTGGCTGTAGAACACACAGTGTGTTACTTGATTTTCATTAAACAATTAACCAGCAGGTTTGAGGGGGTACTAGCCAAAGGGGTCTCTTTTATTGATGTTTACATTAATATTGATTGATATCATATTGATGTTTACTAATTCCACATAAGATAGAGGCATTCTGTGATGGAGCCATAGCAAAAAGTGTAAAAGGGGCATGAAAGAGCTCTTCACCTGGCAGCAAATGCTGCCCTCAATCCCCCAAGCCCCAGACACGGTTGTCATTGAGATATAGGGACACATCACTGATGCTGGAAGCTGAATGCTGTCAGGACTCCTCCTGCATTTACTGTTCTGTTAGCTCCTATTCCTCATTCCTTATCTCTGCTCTGGCTCCATACATTTCCTGATGAAGACAATATATTGTTTTGAGGTTTTTTTCCACTGAGAAATGAACTCTAAAAATTTAGTTTTGCCAAATACACGTGAAAGGAATTGAAAGATACTGCTTTTCCTGATGCTGGCAGCAGTTCAGCGATCCCAGTGGTGGCCTCAGTGGTGGCAGAAATGGCCACAGGAGCTGCAGGAATGGGAGCACAGAGCAGCAGGAGGCTGTGCCTGTCTCATGAACCATCACATCTTGCCCACCAGAGGACATTCAGCATTACAAGTGAGAGTACACAAAAATTTAAAGGACTTTACAGCTAAATTGGCTTATGTCTTTTGAAATGAAGAATGTTACAACACAGCACCAATAAATAACCTGTGAAGGCCAAGACAATACCTGTGCTAGTAAAAGGCAGCCACTGTTTGTCAGCGAAGTCCATTTTTAAGGAAGTTTTAGGCAGCACCTATCTGCCTCAGCAGCAGTATATCACTGGTGTGTTTGGCCAGCAGCCTAGGGAGAAAAAGCAAAGGACAGAGAGAGACATCCTTCACCTCCTTTGGGCTCCAAACATATCCTCCTATTCCAGAATCCATCACGTGTAGCATTGCGTCGTTCCTTTTGTATTTCCTTCGGCAGTCAGCAAGCACAAGAGAGCACACAGCTGCTTTGGATTAATCTGATGCTTTAGCATTTTAATTTTGGCTACTTTCAAATGATGTTACCTTGGTGTGGTTTCATTCAATGACTCTAATAGATCCAGGCAAATACTGGTTTGAGATTTTTTTTTATTCAGAAGCCAAACCAAAAAAACAGGAAAAAATGTCTTAAGTCAGATTTTCTCAAGTTTTCTTTGGCAGAATGAAACTGAAAATGTATTATGCCAAAACCTTGAATGAAACAAAATATTTCATTCCCCAAAATTGAATGTTTATATTCTGATTACTCTTGCCTTTTTTTTAATTGAATGACACTTTGAACAAAAAAGTCACAAAATTTTACTTGCAAATGGTTGGAATGGAAATATTTACCATCTCCAGAAATCTTAATAATCTTTTTCTTTTTTTCAGCCAAGGATTTAGCTGAATTCAGCCTACATTTACTCATTGTTTCAATATTTTATTTTTCCTTTGTGTTGAATGATTGTGTAAAAATATCCCCCAGAACTTTTCTTCACTGAATTGATTCTGGAATTTCCTTCCTGCCCTTTCAGTGAGATATTCTCCTGGTTTTGCATGGTTTCTTTTAATTTTGCTTTTTCATAATGAAGAATATTTTGGTTGTGTTTCTTAATGATCTGAAAATTCCTGTCATTTGGTGTGTGAAACTGTTAAGACTCTTCATCAGCTGTGCCTTGGCCTTCCCCTTACAGCTTATTCTGTAATAGAGTTACAGGCTAACAAGGAGTAAGGTAAATTCTGCCTGTGCCTTTTTAGAGCAGATGTTGCTGTCAATATACTTGCTTCCTAGACTTGCTTTGATTTTTCTTTTCTTTTTTTTTTTTTTCCCCCAAACAGAGACATTCAGTTAAAACACAAGTGTGAAACTGTGCAAGGAGAGAGGAATAAAAGGTTCATATTTAGCTTGGCATGGTGCTCTATAAACGCCTCTTGCTTTGAGGGTGCTTGGCTCTGCCAGGGAAGCCCACAGTCCTCCAGGCCAGAGTCCATCTCTGCCCAGAAATGTTCATGTTCCTGTTTGTTTGCTCCTTGGCCCAGAAGCCTGGTAATTTGGGCTTTTCCCAAAGTATATGTGCTTGTGGCATAGGCCACTGTAGTGCCTCCAGAGCGTTTGGAAGATGGCTGTTTTATGATTTTATTATGGAAATAAGAATTCTCAGCAAGAATTTCCAGTGAATTTCTCTACAAAGCTGGAATCTGGGTTTATTCAAAGCTCTGCACAACTGATATCCTTCCATCCATTTACCTTTAATCTTCTGCATGTGATAAAAGTGATATTATTTTTGGAGAATTAATGTTGTTTCAAAGGCTCATAATCAGCCCCTTCCAACTTTGAAAACATCACCCTTTTGAAAAAGGTTTTCTAAGTCTGCTTTGTCTGCAAAAGTGAGTTTTAAATATCCCCATAAAACCTCTTCATTTCCTGTGCCATGTGCCTGAAAACATACTGTTAAGTTTGTTGGGAATTTGAGGTTTGAAAATAATGCTGCATTTATATATAGAGTTAAATAGGCTTGGAAATAATCCTTTTAAGGACTTTATTTACATGACCAAAAATAATCAAGATCTGATTGTTTGAGAACTATAGGATAAAATGTCAGTAATACTTTAACAAGCAAACTAATGAACTGGTCCTCCTACTGCCTAGAACTGATGAAATAAAGAGATGCTTATTAATTCTGCTTGTAAATGCTTGGGAGCCATGCAAATTCTCACTGGTGAGAGCCAGATGGGTCCCTCGATAGCGAGATTCTTTTATAGGTTCATTGCTCATTTCTGTGGCTAATGCTTTCCTCCTGATGAGGACATTGTCCCCACTGATCCTATTTCTGGTTGCACTGTTGTTCTCAGAGGCAACAGGAATACAAATCACAGCTGGCACCTCCTTCTGGTGGCTGCACTGGGCACTGAGACTTGAGCTCACCTCCAAACTGTTGTTGCTGCTGGGGATGAAACCTCACACTGGACTGAGGATCTCCACTTGTGTCTGCTATCTGGGCCCTTCCTGGCAGCTCAGCAGAAGAGAAAGGGGGCAAGAATGGGTTGTCCCATTGTCACCAAAACTGTAGGAAAAAGAAAAACTCTCCAACAACATTTTTAGTGTTAGAGAATCAAGGCATTACTTTATTCTGGCCTGGATGTGCAACAGAAATTATTTCATCCACACATTGTCCAGGTTGTGCAGAGAAAATCATTCCATCACACATGACTCTTTACTAGATTTTTCACATACTTATGCAGTCAAAACCCAGAAAACTCATTGGTTCAATGTTCATTGGCCCCAAGTTATGCAGTTCTTAGTATTTGGTTTCCTATTGGTTATTGATCCCTTCACCTTCTGTGTTAATGTCTCATTCTTCCTTCTCATATCTATCTTTTCCCCAACCAGGTGTCTCCAACCATGCCAGGAGTGATGCTTAGAGCTGATGTTCATTAATAATCATAATCTTTTTTGTATCTTCTGTGTTACTTCCAGTCTATTGAGATGTTTGACTCATCAGGCCTTGAATGGTGAAACAGTCCTTTGAAAAGAAAAAAAGTTATATAAATGAATGTATATATAAATAATATATAGAGATAATAACATATATATATAATATATATAAAGTTATATAAATGAATTTCAAACTTTGTATAATTTCCAACACCATGTGTGGACCTCTCTGAACTTGATTGCTGGGCTTTTTGGTTGGATGAAATCTTCCTCTGTAGCTATAACAAACCTAAAGTTTGCCTCATTTCTAACAGATTTTAGATATAGTTACATCCTTTATGACTTTTCATGTCTGGGGGTTTTGTGGCACTTTCCTTCCATCTGTGGTTATGTCCAGCATAAATATGTCAGCATGCCTCGTGCAGAGCTCAGCCTGGTGAGATTGGCAGATTCACCTCTTGTAGATCCTTTTACTGAACAACCTGTTGCAGGTGTCTCAGGCATCTTTAAAACCCAGTTTCCCAAGGATTCTTTGAACTCTTGATTCAAAGTCATTATTTTGCACTTCCAACAGCACCACACACATCGTGGGCTGAGTGTGGGCCTGTGTCTGTGTGTGCTGACCTGCTGCAAGGCCCAGGGAAGTTGCAGACCTCTCTGCTTGCTCTCTGCAGCCAAAATGCTTTCAGTGGTTGAAGAAGCAAAATCTCCGAGAAAATGCACTATTATTAAGCTGCAAGGAGGAACCTTTCAGAAAGGAGAAAAGGTGGATTTTGGGTTACTGCCATCCCTTCAAAGGGAGGGATTTCAAGCCTGTGTGTCCCCAATGGGTTAGAGCACTCCAAAATGTGCACTGGAGCTGCAGTGTGAGCTCTCCCAGCCTGGGCAATTGCCCTTAGGAAGAAACCCCACCGAGAAGCAGAGACTGTGAGAATCAGGTCA
Organism: Fringilla coelebs; assembly: GCF_963513975.1. Taxonomy (NCBI): domain Eukaryota; kingdom Metazoa; phylum Chordata; class Aves; order Passeriformes; family Fringillidae; genus Fringilla; species Fringilla coelebs. Next base: position 59,001,935 of record NC_140033.1, on the reverse strand, counting down.
GCCTGATGAGCAGCAAAAGCCTGTCCAGGGATACAAACAGCCATATGGGACATGCTGGCTGAGCCCCCTGGCTATGCAGACCTCATTGCTTATCAGCAGTGGGAACCCTGCCCTGGACTTCAACCAGGACTGGATGTCAACCAGAACAAATCCATAGCTGGAAAGTGACAGATCCTGAGCTGGGGAGCTCAGGAGCAGCAATGTAAGGAGGGAGGCAGGAGTGTAATTACAAGTCTGCAGGAGGCAGGGAAAGTGCCAGCTGGATGCTGGGGGGCTTTCATGGGAATGACAGTGAGTTCTCCTCCCTACAGCCAGGGATGCTGAGATGAATTGTGCATCTCTTTTGGTTAGAAGAATCAAAACAGTGCCCTGACCGATGTTTGACATGAATTACTGAGGATTACATGAAATTTGAAAATGCTTTGGGCAGCAGGCAATTTTGGAAACTGAGATTTTGACAAGGAGTGCATGCGGATTAGAGCTGCAATCAGGTGGAACCATGGCATGGGCTTCCACTGGTCAGTAAATTCTGGCCCCTGAGGGGACAGAGATCCACTACAGGGTAAGGGGTCCCAGCTGAGTTTATGGCAGGGGTTTTGTGTTGCCAGGGGCATGTGTCTCTCCTACTACACATTTTAGAATCCTCTCTCTTTGAGGGTGAGACTGCCAGTAATACATGTTGGATGTAGTAGACAGTTGTTAGACAAATTGCTCTGGGATTTTATGGTGACATGACACTTTTCTCAAAGAACATAAATTGGGACTAATTTTCTATGGTGAGGAATGGGGTCAGTCTCAACAGATGCTCAAAGCTTGACACCTATTTGGGAAATGCATCCTTTAATTTTTGGCTGCTAGGGGTATGTAAGGTACTTATAGGGGAGAATACAATGTTAAAAGCTGCAACAGATAAAGAATATTCCAGCCTAAATGAAAACATAGTAACTCAGAGCTAGAGATACCTTCTTGCAAAAAACCTCACTCAGTAGGTAACGTTTGACTTGCTGTTTTGAACAGACAAAAATAGCCATACTTTGCCAGATAGGATATTTAGTAGCAGAACCTCAATAAAGATGCTGCTAAATTAGGGAGTATCTTGTATTATTCTTTGGAGCAGGAAATACTACATGAGAAGTGTAAGACAAGTGTTAGCCAGCCTCTCCTGTGGTGGTGCTGGGAAACGTAGGTCCTATCTCTGTGCTGCTCCAGGAGCATGGCATGGCACATCCTGTCTAACCAAGAGTGTGCATCCATGGCCAGCAGGTTGCATTTGAGTTGTCCCTTCTGCTTGTTTTAAATAAGAGTCTGCACAACAACAAATTGCTTCCAGAGTTGGAGCATCTTAAGAGCTATAATGGTAATATGAACATTTGTGTGTGTGGGTGTGAATTTGCGCAATTTGCTTCTTGTCCCTCCAGGGTAAAGGTTATTAACAGCTCTAGACAGGGAGCTGTTTCTGCTCCCTCTTCAGTGTCTGTTCATGTCTGCCTTACCCTATCAGTGACTGTTTGCTTCTGCTGCCCACCAGAAGCAGACCTGGGATGGGATTGTACAACCAGATATTCATTAGTGCAAGTCATGTGACAGACCTTCTGTTTAGTTTTCTCTTGTTGCATTTCTTCAACTCCACTCATGTGCGTGCAGGCAGCGTGTCTGCAAACAGTGTGGTTGCTGTGCCCAGTGTCTCCTGTAAACCACTGCCTGGTTTACCTGTGCCACAGCTCCCAGTACCAATTGGCTGCCAGTTCCTTGGCAGTTGGCTGTGTCACTTCACCAGCCCTGACAACTCTCCTCTTCCCCCCCAAGGCAGACTGGGAGCACAGCAGACCACCAGTGCTCCAGCCACGGATCCATGGCTGTGGCTGTTGGCACTGGTGTGCCTGGCCAGGGTTTCCCTCTTACCCTGCCTGCATTGCTTAGGGGTACAGGAAGCTTTGAGGACCAGGATCTTCTTTTCCTCTGGCAACACAGCACCTGCTGAGTTGGTCCACTGCTGAGAACTGTCACAAAGGACGTCATAAACCAGCAGGTATACAGGCACAGCATTAAAAGGAAAAGCATCCTATCCTGGCATCTGAACCTTCTCTGGTAGCTTTCAGGGACTGCTTGGTGTAGGAGAAGTCTATTCCATGATAGAGTACTTGTGGGACAGATCCCAGTTCTGTTTCCTCCCCTTTTTTTACTGTCAGAAAAATTCACTGAATTAGCTCAAGCTCAGGATATTTTTTCAAGCATTTTACAGGGAATTAGTAATATCTGCAGACTATATTCTGAGAGAAAGACCATACAATAATCTACTAATGCTTGACCTGAGACCATGCTTGTAAACAAATCACAGATGAATTTTATGACTAAGAAGCTTGACTAGGCCAATATTCAAGCAACAATCAATTAATTAATTAATTATGGTAAAGTATGAGCAAAACAGCGCTGGGTACAGTGGAGGCAGTTTACCCTCCGACTGCACACCGATATTTGGGCTTACAGGTATTTATAGGGGTGCTCAGAAGCTTTCTCAGCAGTTTCTATTTCTATCATAATTCTATACACTATTGTGATTTAGTTTTTCTTAGACTGTGTCCAAAAAAAGAAGATCCCCAGATGGTGGTGGCAGCCTCTGAGATGTTGGTCCAGTTTCTGCAAGAACAATGACGAATCCCATCTGGTGAAGTCCAGCTCCCCAGATGTGGGTCCCCCTTGTTATCACAAGGACTATCAGTGATGTCCAGCTTCCCTTGAAGTTGCAAATCCTTGAGAGGATGTCCTCTTCCTTTCTCAAGCTGTTTTTCTCAGTTTTGTTAAGGAGTGAGATAAGCACATTTCCTTTCTATACATTCCAAAGCTATAGTTTCAAGGATACAATCAATATTCCGAAATTATACCTAAAAAGGTTACCATTACAGCACTCTTTAAGGCCTGACTACAAGCAAAGAGCAACATCCCGAATACTGTAATTCAAATGCTCCTAAATTAATCCAGGTTAATTGCAAGCAAAGGCTAGGTTCAGAGGCCTTCTTCCATGCTTTACTTTCCTCAGTTAATATTAGAATTTGCAGTCGTCCCATGGTTCGTGTCCACACATATCGCAACCACAAATACACACATTTCCTTTCTGTGCCAGACATGAAACACAGCTTTGTATTTCACAATGAAGAACTGAGTCTCCTTAAAAAAGTGCTCCCAGTGTGTTGCAATGATAATTATTGTGATCATAAGGGAAGCAGTTACAGACAAAAGGCTGGGGAAGAGGTTAATCAAGATGGCTCACCCTAGTCTAATTGTATAAAGCACAAAGTGATATAATTAAATACAAAATCTCCACAAGCAGCTGTGCTGTATAAGTTTTGATGTCTCTAGAAAAACTTGATAGAAGTTTGCTAATGTCACATAGGAAATCATATAGTGAAACTTAGACCAGAAATTATTATATTACAAGTTTGATGGCAGATGTGTAGTAGAAAACAAAATATCTAGTCCAGTCTGGTTTTAAAATAAGTTTATTTGGGGTTTGTAATTCTTTGGTTTCAAGGGTATTTAATGTAATCAAAATAATGAATGTGTGCATCTTTCTGGCTGCAGAGGCATCTTAGGTGACCAGAATAGTCACCCAGGCTCACCTGTCTGTCTAGCTGTGGGCAAACTTTCAAGTGGATCAGGCTTCAGCTTTTGGGGTTTCTGTGATTATTTACTTTTTCACAATAAGTTGAAGTTAATTAATTCAATTTTTCATTAACTTTTCTGTGCTGCAATAGACCAAATCATATTGAAATCAAATGAACTTTTGAGGACAGCTGTCATGCTCTGTTTGGGTATTTCAGATTTATAGGGCAATATACTCTGTAAATAAAGCTTTCTTTTATAAGCTCATTGAGAAAGAAAGTGTCTTGGTTTCGAAAGTGTCTTGCTTTCAAAAGGCAAGCGTCTGCAAAGAAAGACAGGATCCTCCCCTGAAATGGAAAATGTAAACCCCCTCCCTCCAAATGGCTATAAATTTTAAATTAAGGGGCTCTCAGGCAAAAATATGGGAGGAGGAATAGCAGTTCTTTATTAGGGAAGAAACTAAAAAGATAAAATAAACAGTGCAGTAAACTAAAACAACCCTGACAGAGTCAGAACACAGCCTGACACCCTGTGGGTCAGGGTGTTGGCAGCAGTCCAGTTGGAATTGTGGCTGCAGTCCTCCTGGAGTTTCAGGTGTGGCTCTGTTGGAGCAGTGATCCTGTGGAAGGGTGGAGTCTTCCTCTGAAGATCCAGTGGAAGAGGCAGCTGTTCCTCTGGGAAATCCAGCGGAGAAGCCGTGCTGGTGTTCCAGAATCTCCAGACTATCTCCAGTTAGGAATGCTTGGCTCTTCCCTCTGGGTGGAGCATCTCACAATGGAATGCTGTAGTTCTTATCAGCCACGAAGTGACATTCAATAGCCTCTTATCAGCAGATGTCCCTCAGGAGGAAGGATTGGTTGTGGAAGAGATAAGGAAAACTGCCCACTTAACAGAAGACAACTGCCATACAGATGGCAAATGGAATACAATTTGCTTGGCAATCCAGGACAGAAAGGAAGAAACCCAACAAACAAGGGCTCAATTGCCTTTGCACAGAGTAGTCTGCCTTGTGAATTCACTAATTCATCACATAAGTTATGTAGTTTCTAATTCATAACTTGTAATTGACAACTTGTAACTCAACTCATGCACCAATGTTCAGAACAGTTACCTAACTGGGTGGGGAGCTGCTCATCCTTCCTACTCTGTCCCTGGTATCACACCGGGAACCACAGCAGCCCCAGTGCAACTGCTCTTGGATCAACTTCCAAACCTTTTTGCTTAAACACACATTTTTATACCTTCCAGCATGGAAGTTTTGTCTGTGCCATTTCTATGACTTAGCAGATTCTGACTAAACTGCCAGACAATCACCATGCTAAGACAATGGCTGCAGGAGACAGCAATCTGCAGGTGATAATGGCTGGGTAATGGCCCTTTATCTCTTCCTGTCCCTCCTACCCCACCTCTTAGATAGTCTTCCTTTGAACTAAGGACACAGCTCCCAATATATATGATGCATGAGCTGTGTTAGCCAAAAAAACTGACCTTATTGCTCTCTCCAAACACCTGAAAGGAAATTGAAGTGATTTAGGGGTAGGCCTTTTCTCCCAGGGAGCAAGTGAAAGGAGGAAAAGGCCTTAAGGGGAGGTTTAGATTGAATATTAGGAAAAAGTTCTTCACCAGAAGGGTTGACAAGCACTGGAAAGGCTGCCCAGGTGAAAGTAGAGAATAACCATCCTTGGAGGTATTTAGTAGATGTGTAGACCTGGCACTTAGGGATGTGGTTTACTGGTGGACTTGGCAGTGTTAGGTTAAGAATTGGATTTGATGATCTTAGAGGCCTTTTCAACTTCAATTATTCTAAGAGTTGATTAAACTTTGCTACAAGCTGTCAGGTTGATGAGTCTCCAAACTCTCAAAAAACCATCAACTGAGTTTCATATGGTTTTGGAATCAAAGAGGATAATTCCCTCTCTTGCAGCTAGACCACAGTTCTGTCAAGGACAATGATAGCCACCATTTCACAATACCTGGTCAGACAAAAGTTCATTTTGAAGTCATTGTTACTATAACCACATGCAGGATTTGAAAAAACAGCTCTGACTTTTTCTTTTCAAGTCTGAATATCAGGAGCAGGTTTGGGGATTTGTATGCATTTATCATACACAGAAGCTAGTTGATGGCTGTGTTGTGTTGATTTACTGCTCTAAAGCTGTTCCTTTATTATTTTATCACATTATAGATAAATTGCTGCTAAATATGTGTAAACTTACTATTTGATCAGCTGTCTCATCTAGTGTTCACACTTTATTGACCATTTCATAAGATTGGACTTTCTCCTGAATGTACTGCCATGGGCCTCCCAGTGCTTGGTTCTAAAATAGTAACCTTAAGGAAGGACACCACAAAGATCACAGACAGATCACAAAATCATCAAATTGTTTACTTTGGAAAAGACCTTTAAGATTATCAGGTCCAACCATAAACTTAACGCTGCCAAATCCACCATTAAACTAGGCTACCGTGCTCTTAAAGGACGTGAGGATGGACTCCATGAGAGTGTTTGCATTGTGTAGCTTCAGCCTTTTTTGACTGCCAGTGGTGAGGGCACAAGAAGCACTTTACCCTTCAGTATTTTGCCGCACAATTTTTTCTGCTGCTCTTTTCCACCCTCTGTGCCAGCATAGTTATGTGTGCCATGAACCAGATGAGGGACTTGATTGGGCTGGAATATTGTCGCAGTAGAGACATGACACATGAAGTTTATGTAGCAATAGGCAATTTTTACTGAGTTCAGGTCCATTTAAATAGTTGCCAAAAGTCTGTGGGGTTAGTCTTGATTGGCTGAATTAGCTGCCTCTTAGCTAACTGGCCAATAGCTGCCCTCGTTCCCAGTGGCCTAGAATGGTCGAGTTACATAACTACTAGTTATGTAATTAGTTATATGTTAGTTATATAATAATAATTAGGATTATTTATAACTGTGAGGCCTCCAGGCCAACTGTTAGCCACCACAGAAAATATTTAAGGAGTGTTGAGCCTAATGGACAAATGTGTCCTCAGTCTGTTAGACAAATGCTACAGCTGTACTGTGCAATGTCTTTAGCCATGATTATCATTCTCACTGGCATCCCCTTGCACTGCTCAAGTGAAGCAGAGGAAACAAACTAGTCCTTTGTTATTTATTTTACTGTTATTTTCTATTTCCTAATTATGGACCTGTTTTATGATAACTTTTAGATATAGAAAATAATTTAATTCTCTGGGAATGTTGATTGTGACCAAGTATTATATTTGTAGCTAGCCATGCAATGAAGCAGTTTATTTTGCCTGGCAATAATCAGGTTGCTGTGTCTGACTGTAGCCTGTTCTGCAGGAATTTAATGGAGCCCAAACTAAAAGTTTACCTCTAAGGAGGGCAGAGTATGGTATACAGGAAAATACAATTACAGTATGTACTATTTATTCACATGTAAGGAGACTTTTTAGCCCTGATGGCATAAAACTGTAACCTAGGCTTTTATTTGCAGTGTTATGTGAAAATGAAATAGTTTGAATCTCTTTTCAATGCCTACTTCTGTCACAGTGATCCTATATGGATTGCTTCTTGTTAAAAGTGCTTTGAATATTAAAATGCTACTTATGCTGATGTTACCACTTTCTTATAACACGCAAGAAATTCTCGCTATGTGAATGACAGCTGTTAACGCTTTCTAGTGTTACAGTTACCTGCAAAATATTTTAGTGCTCGACCATAAATGATGAATGAGTGGCTACCACAACCTTGTAAAACATTTAAAGGTGTGTCTATAGTTACATGCAACAGGAGTTTGCAAGGTCATTAACAGGCGAGGGAGGAGCAACTGTTGGTAAAGACTCTGGAGGCTTTAGTATTTAGAATCCCTTCCCCAACGTAAGAAGTTTAGCTGGTGCCTCAGTGGATTGATGTCCTAAACTTTGCAGGCATCTGGGAGTGGAGATGAATGTCATCTTTCTGCAGAAGTAGAGGCAACCGGCACAGTTTATCAGTGATTACAGAGGACCAAATAAATGGACAGGGAGTGATGCTGGATGGCTGAGATCATCTTTTGAAATCTGTGTAGCATTCCTCGAGCAATGCACAGATGCTGGCTTGCAGCTGTGTCCCTGCGCAAGAGCCAGAGACATACGCCCATGCCCACCCAAAACCCTTCACCATGTGCTGATTCTTCTCCATGATCCAACCTGGGGCTCACATGAAACACGATTTCTGCAAGGAAATCACACTTGTGAGCATGTGCTGCTGCTTAGCCAGTGCAGCTGATTTGCACACTGAGGCTTCACTTGGTGGGAGGGGAGCCATGGAGAGGCATCCAGCATCTAGAACTGCTTAACTGATGGAGCAACCCTGGACAAGAGGCACCATAAGAAAAAAGAGTAATTTTATTTTGTGCAAACTAGGTATCACTCAGGCACAAGCATTCTTCTCATAGTTTTACTCATTCTTTCCTACCGGGAAGCTTGAAGGTGTGTCTGCCCCTGGTCTGTCCAGAAATATTTGTGGCCACTAAGAATTAGGGAAGCTAGTTATTTCGTTTTCATGGTGTCTTCTGTCTTCTTAATGGCAGCCATGTGGTTGGCTTCTGAATGCACATTTAGCACCTTTTAAAAGTTGTCAGTGACTGTGAATCATTTGTGCCTCCTTTTGTCCCACCTCTGTGAGTCCTTAGGTAAAACTGCTGATTAACTCATTGTTCTTTTGTCTCTTTCTGGGTGTAGGCTGTTGTATTTAGGTTGTCCTTTGTTTTTCTCAACATGGATGTTTCTATAAATAGAAACAGCAGATAGTTGTGAGGGAGACTTTATGATCTACTAATTTAGCTGCCATTAACACATGCTTTTCTTTCATCCCTTTTTCTTCCACTTCTTCTTGTTCTCTCACATCCTCAGGTTTCTACTTTTGCTTGATCCATACCAAGGCTGAGATTTCTACTAAAGCTCATCACAGAGTTGTTTGCTGCTCTTCTACTAAGCTTGGGATCTGATGGGTCTGGGAAGGCAGAGGATTGAGAAATGTGCTTGATGTCATTTTCTATTGGAAAGATTTCCTGCTGGTTATGGCAGCAATGCCGGCTTGTTTTAGCTTTACAGGGAGCAATGAAATATCAACATCTTAAAGTAGAGGTGGCTCCTATGAGTGTGCAGGATCATGATGAAAGAAGCTCAGTATACCTGTGCTCTGACTCTGGTTGCACAGTTGTCCTCTCTCCTCAAACAGTAGGTTTATGTGAAAAATGCCAATCACTGGTTTTAAAATTTTTAAAGTTTAATAGTAATAAAATAGTTATAAAAAATAGTAATAAAAATCAGAGCAATAAGAATTTGGACAATCAGAGTTAGGACAATAAAGGACAATAAAAAGCAAAGAATTATGGACATCCAGGTGTCTGGCACTCTGCCATAGAAACACATTCTGCTAACAAAGGATTAACCCTTAAAAGCAATAGCCTGTTGCATATTCATATATCTCATACATGATCCCAACATTCCTTTCAAACTAGGGATTTTTCTGTTTATTGTCATCTTCCCCCTCTTATCTTGTAAATCAATTGCCTTGGTTCCCATGAAGTCTGGCTTTTCCCGATAAGGAGGCAATAATTCTTCTCTTGAAGTCTTGGTGTCTTCTTGCTGTTACCTGTGTGCAAAGAATTTCTTGATTATTTTATCCATTCCTTGAGCTAGTTACAAAAATTATCTTACATCATGTAGTTTCTATTTTAATATTGTGCTATAGCCTAAAAACTATATTTACCACACTGCTTAAAAGAGATGAATACAGCATAACTTTCCAATATTACCCATATAGTATTTACTTTAATATTTGTGAAGAGCCAATCATATAATAGGCACTTTTCACAGTTTGAAAAGGTGGATGCTCACTTTCTCACCTTGCTGCCCAAAGAAATGCCTAGTCAGAGCTCAGGCTGCAGATAGCCCAGTGGGATAGACTTGCCCCCAAATAATCAAAGGTAGAGACAGCTTGCCAAATGACATGGTATTTCTGAAGAGGAAGGGGTTCCAGCTTCACATAGGGATGGAAAGAGGAAATGGTGAAGGGCCATTTCTTCCAGACAAGACCCACATAGGAATCCACCACAGATGAATGTGAGCTTTCAAAAAAAAACAAAACAAAACAAGCTAACAAAACAGACTTTCATCATCTCACACTATTCTAAAACATAAAGATAAGAAAAATTACCTGATCTTACAAGGAGGTTAGAGATATTACTTAATGTTTGTGAAGCAATAAGTAGTATAGCAATAAATTACATGGGTGATCCTATGAGAATGTTACTAATTGTGTACTCAGGCCAGAGTTTGAATAGGATATAGTAAATGAGGCATGAGGCCATGCACTTAGCAATGAGGACAAAACAGGCTAATGAATCACTGCTCATTAATGGTATGCCATCCATGTGCACGGAAAGGCTAAAGGTGCTATGTAAAAAGGTACATGTTATCCTGTAATTAAAGATTTTACAGTGCATGTAAGAGTTACAAATTTAATTTGTCTGGGAAACATTAAATCAGGCATTTTCTATCCTTGAGAACACACCTTTGCAACCCTTACACTTTTTGAATAGAGGCATTTTACAGATTTCAGTAAAAAATGTTTAAATATTGTGTTTCCCCTGCTTGTTTTGCCACTGTTGGCACTGAGCTCCTTCTCAAATGCTGCCTTTGCCATCTGGAACAGACTAAATGGCTTTCTGAGTTGCCTTAAATCCCATCACCAAATCCTATCTTCTAGGTCCATAATTCCTGTCCCTCTTTCTCATAAGAGAACTCAGTCCCATTTCTTGACCAAGCTTGTCTCCATTAAACTTAGAGCTCTGTCAGATCTTGCATTTATTCATGTTTTTATACCACAGAGACATGAATCTATAAGATGCCAATACATCTGCCAATACATTTATTAATATAAAATGAGATCATCAGTGATTTAGTGTTCTGAAGTTTTCCATGTTAGATAAATCAGTTCAGAGAAATGTTTAGTTCAGTCTAAAATTGGTTTTAATAAAAAAGCAGCAAACTGACTACGTATAGAAACTCAGACTTACTGTTCTCTTTCTAAAGAAAACTGAATTCCAGTCCCCTGTTGAAGATAAAGGTAAATGAAAAGCAGAGAATCAGATTGCATCCAGAATTGGATATCATCCAGCATGTTTCAGTTTGGTATCATAGTTATATTCTAAATATAGTCAACAGGAAATAAATATCCAACAGTAAAATGAATATTAATCAAGTTCAGTACTGATACCTAAATTTCCCCCATGCTCAGCTTATACCATTTATTTATGTTTAGGTGGAGCTTGAGTGACTCTAGTCATATATATAATTTTGTTACTGATTGGTGTAAAATTCTCTTGCTTTGCTTTTAAAGACACAGTTAAAAAAATATAGAGCATGTGCCCAGTGAGGAGTGGTTGTACCTTTGGGATGGAGGTGTGTGTTAAAATGACAATTATATAATGAACCAAATTCATCCAAGGAGACTGATTTCACCATAGAGTTGCCCTCCCTGCAAAGACTTCAACAGCACCTGGCTGCAGTTTCTCCACACTGCGCCACCCTCCATCCCATTCCCCTCAGCAGGTGCTCACAGTTGCAGATTGTGTGTTTGGGGAATCACTGTGGAATAGGTCTCTGAGCATGCCAGCCCCATTCCATCCAGGGAGCAGCCACTGTATTGTACCCTTTAATTTATGTACTGTTATCACCTCTGTTAGGATGTGAATATGACTCTTCCATTTCCTCCAATTGTACCCCCAGTCTTCTCTTTGAGGGGTCTCCAGTCATCTTTCCACACCTGTGGCACAATGATCTCTCTGACCAGCACATAAATAATGGTTTTCTGATTCAGGGTAGAAATGACAACTAGTGCAGGGTATGTTTTGACATGGGCATCCGCAGAAAGTAGAGATGGCACTTGGCGTCCTTTGATATTTTGTTTCTAATATGTTTTTACTCTAACTTTTTTAGTGTTCTGTTCCTTTACATCATTTATCCACCATTATTTTATAAGATATACTATAAGATATTTTGTTTTCCTCTAAATTTAAAATATCAGGCATGTTGATTCTTCTTGTCTCTCTGAATTTGTCAAATTGCCCCCAATGTGATCTCTCCGTGCTTTGGATAAGGCTGGTACAGAGATGCTATTATCTCCACCCTTCTCAGCCTGCATGGCTGGCAGAGATGACAGATCAAATGGTCACATCCTGTGATTTTTCCTGGGACTACAGAACCAGTGATTGTCCAGACACTAAAAACTCTCCTAAATGTGAGATTCTCAGCCTGAAAAAATACATTCATTCGTGTGACTTCAAAATTCGTTTGTATAGTGTTCACTGTGTTCTGTGTTCTTTTAAAGATGAAATAACATTAAGACAGCATGCAGATTAAATTGAAAGTAAAGAAACCAACCCTTCCCTGCTGACAAGCTAATTTTCAGTGCTTTAAGAATTACAGAGTGAAGTAAAATTATTTTATTGCCTTCTTTCATCATTATGCCACAGTACTAATTATGCTCCTGGTGTTCTAAAGTATATAATGCTATTTCCTGCCACTGAGTTCCTATTTCTTTATTAAATTAATTCTTTAAACATATGCTTTATGCTGCTACTGAGGCCCTGGTAGCAGACTGTCATCTTAGAATGACACCAGTGGGTATATTTTCATCCACTGCAAAGATGGAAATGATGGAACAATGGCTTTATACAATAAGAACTGTAGAAAAATGATCAATATTTTTCAGAATGATCAGCATATGCTGCCACTGAGTGAATATGAAATCATCACTTTTTAATATGGAAAACTGATGAAGTCTAGAGCATAAATAATAAAAATTATGCAAACATATCTTTGCATGCATATGAGAGACTGGACTATGGAAGGTACTATACATCCTAAAGGATGCTTGCTTTGTTGCAATCACTGCTTTGCATAGACTTCAGTAAGAGTGACTGACATTTCAGACACATTCCCAGCTGACTTCAGAAAGATCTAAGGAATTTCATTCAAGAAATGAGCACGTTTTTGATAAAGATGGACCCACTGCCACAGCTCTGATAGGCTTAACATGGAACAAAGTGTCATTGCTGTCTGGTCTGGGAAGTGTTAGCAAACTGCTTGCCAGCATTGGCAAGCTTAATAATGATAACCAGCTTCAAGGTGCTTCCCAATCACTGCTAGAAAGAGGTGCATGAAACATGACTGATCTTGTTGAGTGTAGTAAAGTTATTGCCAGACAGAATACACAATTAGAGGACTAACCACCAAGGAGAAACATGCTTGTGCCACTAAAGAAAGTGCCTTATGGCAATTTAGTCCAATGGCCAACTGCAATAAGAACTCCAAAACATTTTAATGTAGCCCTTAAAGCAATGTTGTGCCTTTTCCCATGGCTTGTAGAGGCCTTTTGGCCCCTGGGGATTTCTGCACAGGTAGCACCCCTGTAGCACCCTTAGGACTGGAGCTGTCAAAGGTGATAGCAAAGGGTTTGGCAATAATAGCAAAAAATAAATGAAAATAGAAAAAACATAGCCAGCAAAGTCTTGGCTATAATGCATCTGGATTGTGCCTGGAAAAAGTCCTTGGCCAGGCAGGAGTCGTGAGTTACTGCAGCTCCTTTGCTCTGTTTGAGCAAAGAGAGGCAAGCTAGGGACCAGGGCTGGAGATTAACAAATGCTGAGGAAAATTAGGAAATTGGAAATTCCAGCATTAAGACTAAGGCTCTGCTATTAAGGAACACATTTATGCCTGAATGAGGTCTCCAAACACAGAACATCTGTCATCAGTGCACTTACCTGGCAAAATATAGTGGTGTGGGTTCCAACCATACTTTGAGCAATTGTGACAGGCTTGGTTGCAGACACTGTCAGACATCACTCTGGAGCCTCTGTTTCCATGTCTATATTTTTCTCTCCATTCACGGATTACAGATGCAACCCCTGATAAAGCCATTGGAAATCACACCCCAATATTTGGGAACAGAAACTTAACCTGATCACTTGAAGCCAATATAGCCTTTTCCCAAGATCTTTCAGCTATAATCAGGAAGTTGTTTATGTTTTTAATAAGTGGATGGCAGACAGTTTTATTTTTAATGAAAAAAAATTTTCTTTTTTCCTCTCAGTAATTACAAAATTTCTGGTATTGCCTGAAACAGTACATAAGTGAGGCAGATCATGGCAAGATCTTGTTTCAAGAGCTTTGTCTTTCCTGTCTCATTACTCTACTTAAGTGTTCAACCTTTGCTGTGTGAAGACCACTAAGTTAGATATATCATTATAGTGATTTTGTCATACAAGCACGTACTTAAGGAAAATTTAGATCATCAGAATAATTTCCCATTTTTCCTACATTTAAAGATATTTTATATCTTATTTTCTGTCCTGTTGCTAATTACCCTAAAAGGGGCTTTGTAATAGAAAAGGATTTTTGTCACTGAACCAGTCATTTTTCTGGCACACTGCACTGCTAGCAATGCGATTGCTTAAATAAAAATTGGTGCAGCTTTAACTTCATAATATATGCACTCATTTCTTTGTCTTTCATTCTAATAGTGTAAGACATAATGAACTTTTGGTAGATATAGTAATATCCCATAAGTATTTCTATAGGATTTATGTTGTCATTTAATATTATTTCAAAGGACAAAACATAATTCTTGCCGTTTTGCTCAGCTACTCATTTTGTAATTTTTTTGTTCTCGTACTATCACAGAAAAGAAATGATCAAATTAACCATTTTAACAAGCATTTGCTAGTTGTGCCTACATACCATTCATTTAAATGACTTGTGAAATCAATCAAATAATGGAGCCTAGTCTTCTTTTCCTGAACAATGACTTCAAGGAAGATCCACCTCCCTCTCTGGGAAAGAATGGATAGCTGGGAATGCTCAGGGGAATAAAAGGATTTAAAGCACTGCACATAAAAGGCTGAGTAGAGAAGTCTTTGAAAATAAATGCAGGCTTCAACAAAGGATGAGAAAGAAAAGGGTACAGAGGGAGCCTTGGTGTAGGTATGGGCAGCGCATACAAAGAGGCTGCTGAGGAGATGCGTAATACCCCAAGAGAATGAGCTGTAGGTGCTGGGCTGCAGGCTGTGGAAAACACATTTTGATGAGGGGCACAGGATGTGCAGAGGCTAGTTGTGGCTGATGGGTTAATGAAGAGACCTCAAAAGCAAGCCAGTCTGGAAAATTAAACTAATTATCTCAAACAAAGTGTTTGTATTTCCACTAGTATGCAATGAGCTGCTCTTCACAATCAAAAAATTATGAAGGTGAGAAAAAGAGATTAAGTCCATTTATTATTTTAAAAATTACAACAAGTCTTTTTCCTATATCCCATATTTAGGATTAATTGACAATAAAAGGTGCCCAATTTCTCATCAATCCAGAATGGTGAAAAGAATCTCAACATTACCTCACTGTTGCACAACTTCTGTCTGAATTTTTTGCATTTGTAGCAAAGTCTCACTGGAGGATTCTCTTAGAGCAGGACTAAAGTAGGCTGTAGCATTTCTAGTGAGTGTTTATGTACACTTCTCCAGAAAGCATGCAAACATGGAAATTATTAAGGAAGATGGTGAGTAATCTTCCTAGAGTAGCATCCCTTAGAGTTCAAAAGATTTTTTTAAAATTTAAGATATTTTCTCAGTTTTTGTTGTTTCAGTAAGTTGTCGGGTTAAATGTGTAATTTAAAAGGAATGCACACATGGTTAACATTTTTAATTGCATCAGAGCTAACAACTTCATGGAGAAATGCTAGATCATCATCACTGCCTGACAAAATTCCAATAATGTACATTCAGCCACTCCCAATTATTGAAGTAACAGTTGAGTCACAAGACTTACTCATGGATATATGGCATTACTGTCCTCTGAGACTACATATTGGACCTGACCAGTCATGGGTCTGACCAAGTATTGTAGTGACAGTGTTTTTCTAGGAGTGTTTGCAATGCTTTGTGAAGGTCATGTTTGAGCAGTTCAATAATGTTGGTCTGGAAGAGCATAGAAATGCCACTGTCCTTCTATAATATTTGTTGAGAATCAGACGCTGCAGTGTTTTCTGAATATAGGATACAAATTTTAAAAGAAATGTAACAACTGGGACTCTGCTGACTATGACAGATAGGATAACCCGAGGTGGGTGCAGGACTTTTGGATGCTGAAGAGCATCATGAAGGCCCTCTTCTGTAAGTTGGTGCCATACTTTCACCATCCTCAGATGAGATTTCAGAACCCAGAGTCATGTCCAAATGCCTGCCATCCTTTAGTCTTGCAGCCTCTGACCATTACTCCTTGGTCACTAATTCCTTTGAGGTGAGTGGGTACACCACAGGTCAAGAGGATTTGGAGATTTTGTCCTCAGTAGTGCTGTGGGTGACATTTGAGCTCTTCAAGGCTTTGAACTCCAAGACTTCTGAGAGAGAAGCCTTCATAAGATTCTTATCTTATTCTTGTACTTCCAGCCTACTGCAGCTACAGCTGCAGGCATAAGGCTTTGCTCCACCTCTGAGTGCCCCTGGGTTATCCTGTCCCTTGAAAAACTCCTCTTTCTATCGTGGTACAGGAGTGTTGGAAATGTAATTTTGGGGTTGGAGTCTGCAATTACCTGAGTGCTTTGGCAGGTGTGAGATGGTGCTTCCAGCGTGGTAGCAGAGATTGAAGTGTGGGGAAAAGAAAGATAATACAAATAAGATGGGTTCAGCAGCAAAAGGCAGGGGAAATAAGAAAGGAAAAGTTTTAGTTCTGAAATTTGGTTAACCGAGGATAAAGCAGGTGGGATAGACACTGCTAAATTGATTGAGGAAGGGTAGTTGGCAGCAAAGAGGAAGATATATGCAGTACCCAACTGTGCAGCTTCCTTCAGGCTTTGAGGCCACTCTTCAGGGTCTGACAGTTTTGGGGGATGCCTGCAGCTTAACTACATACTGGAGCTTCTTGTCATGGGAAGTCCATGAGGATTTAGGACCAATTACTCCATTGAGTTGGAATGCTGTAGAGTTCTGGTTTCATGCAGCAGGAATCTGCTTTGTGCACACCAACATCATTTTGAGAAACCAGTTAATATGTGGTTTTATGGGTACAGTCTAGGTATTTGCCTCAAAACTACCCTATTGCTATGAAGTAAATTACTAAACAGAATGACTGTGCTTTAGAAGTGCATGAATATGTCTCTTCATGACCATGACCAAGAATTTTTTTTTTTCTTAAGGGTTTTATTGAAATGCATATGATTAAAAAGAAATAATATGATTACTGCTATTGTTTCTGGCTTTCTGCAAAATGGAGAAAACTAAAAAGAACATTTTGTTGACAGGACAGCTTTGCAAAAATACAAAGAACTGCATTCATACTTTGCTTTTCTGCCACGTTGTAAATATTTCAACCCCAAATAAGTTAGTGTAGTAGCTGAAAAATGCATTGATCTTGTAAGTGTAAATCTTTGAGCAATGTCATGTGCTTTTTTTTTTATGACCAAATGAATTGAAAGATCTGCAGCCCTGAGGAAGTAAGAAAATAGTAACCAAGTATGAAACTTGATTTCTGTATTTGCACCATAATGGTGAATTATTTGCATGTCATTTGTCTAAAGATTAACTTTTGTTGATTTCCTAAACCCTAAAGAATAGTCTGAGCCCTCACCTTGCAGTATCTGAAGTTCTGCAGAACTGACATGGACAGGCCATACCACCTTGAAAATAAGCCCTTTTTTAGCTTTCATGTGAGCAATTTTCTTTCATGTGCTTGTATTACTAAGTTTAGCTTGTGGTTGGGTATCTCAAACCATGGCCAGATGAGCAGATACAGCTGGAAACAGACTTCCTGCCCTCGCTCTGTACCTGCTGGGGAGCTGGTTGAGATAAGGGCCAGGGGTTTTCAGTAGCAGCAGAGATCCACTCTTGTGCCTCTCTAGCTCCCAGACTAGCCTGAATCTCAGCATCCCATAGCACACACAGTTCATTTCATATCTGTTGGGACCCTGTCCAAACTACACCCTTTGTTAATGACATTTCATCTTTGTGGAGGCTTCAGACATCTTCTAGAGTAGAAGATATCTTTATTTACCATGCATCCTACTACTACTCATGTAGTAAAACTAGCAGGGCAGGCTTGGGTTGGTTTAATATGTGATGCAGCTTTCAGGTAGCAATGTCATTCTCTCTTGGTGATAATCATGAAGGCAGTCTTAAATGCAGGGTTTGGCTTGCCTGTTGATGATTGCACCTGTTTGTTACCTCATTTGTGAAAGATGAATTAACATCCTTTTCTCTTCAGTGCAGAGCCATTCTCTGTATTCGATTCTTCCCCAAGCCTATCTTATCAAAAAGCTCATAAAAATGGCACCAGCCAAGTGAGTTCACTGTTAACGAATATTCTTTGATGCAGTATTTCACTATGTTTTTAAGGGTCGTAGCTGACCACACATTTTTTTCCTAGTGAAGATAGGCTATAAAATCCTATCTGGAAAAAGGGGCTTTCCTATAACTTCTTCATTTTGTGGAAGATGGTTCTCTGCACCTTTTTCTGAGAACCTGGAATTGAGCAAGACTAACCAATAAATGCAACTGTAGCAGAGATCTGGACTGCAGAGAAATACCCTCACAATTAGAAACCCATAGAAGCTGTTGCAGCAAGATGAGATATGGTTTCCTGAAGCTCTGAACCTCAGTTATGTTTATCCCACAAGCTGTGACCAGTGTGGCCATGCTGTGAAGAAGTGCAATCCCTAAGATGGACTGACAGAGAACTTTGCTGCAATTTCACTGCAACATCAAAACTTAAAAAAAGATGTGTACAGATATTCCTGTGTCTCTGTCACTCCACTGCTTTATTAAACTAAAGTTGTGGCCCTTCAGCTTCTCTCAGCAGTTCTCTAAGCAGAAACGTGGGATCCAAGAAGAATTCTACCTAAGAAAGGGCTAGAGATGGAGGATTATCAAACTGCAGTGTGTGAGGTGGGGAGTGGCAGAAAGAAGCTCCTTCTTTGGTACAGTTTCTCTTCCTCTGTGAGTTAATGCCTTTCTCTGTTCATGCTTCACTGATTCTCTCTCCCACTAGGCTCAAATTCTGCCTCTCAGCAGCCAAGGAGTATGGGGAATAAATCCTGAATGCAGACAAGGGGTGCTGAAGATCAGGAATCTCAGTCTGCAGGATGAACTGAGAAGCTGGATACCCTGGCTGAAGTCTGCCAAGGCTCAGAGGAGCACAGCAGCATGCCAGATCCTCCCTGGATTTGAGCATATCAGCCTGGTAAGTGTCCAGCAAGGGTAAGTATCCAACTGCAGTGCTGCTTCTGTGGTACACTATCACTATTACAGTGGCTTTACTACAGAACTCAAAACCAAACCAGTTTCCCAAGGTAATGCAGAACAAGGCCTTGAAGACAAAAAATAATGTATTTATATAGTGCATTTCTTTTTACCAGCAAACAAGAAAAAAAAAAAAGTACATTGATCCCAGATTACAATGTTAGAGATGCATGAAGAACATCTGTCATTATGACAGAATCATAAATCATCATGCTGAAGCCCTGACATGCCTTTTTTCATTGGCAAAGTGATTTTTTAAAATGGGATATAATTAAGTTGCTTAGAGCTACATATTATCTATTTTAAACCTATTATTTTTCTTATGTGAAAACTGTCAGGTGAAACACACTGGTTTGGTTTTGGTTTTAAATGAAGCTAATAAAACCTGACCACTGTTCATCACAGCAAATCAGGGTGCTGCTAGGAACTGTCCCATGTGAAGAAATTATAAGGAAAATAAATCTGTAAGTGAAACCATGCTGTAGGTGCACCAGCAAACCATCCTGATATGAAAAACAGATAAGTAGTAATAGGCCAGCATATCTGCATAAGGAATCCTCCAGTGACTTGAATATCAAAAAGGAAATCCTACAAAGAGTGAAATCAAGGGTATATTGTAGAACAGTGGCCTGCTTGGGCAATCCTGACCTTGATTAACAGCTCTTCTCCCATGGGAAAGCACGTACCAAAGGGTAAGTCCAGCCATAAATACCTGTGCTTTGATGTACAGCCCAGAAAACTGGGCTGTGAAGGTGTGGGATGAATGATAAGAGCTAGAAACATCAGCTCTACTTTTCTTGGTTTTGTGTGGTTGCTTTCTCTCTCCCACTTGCTGACTGTCTAATTGATCCTAGAACTTGTACACAGAAGAAACATGTAAATACTCAAGTGAGTTGTATAAAGACAATCCTGCTTGATGACAAAGTGGTGGTCTGTTATTCTAAATCTCAAAGCATATAAATGAGATGGGTAACAATGCACTGGCATAAACATCTAGGGATAAAAGTAGAAAGAATCAGTTGTAAAATGAGTTACAACTTTCCTGGAGCATAAAATGGAAGAAAGAGAGATTCTATAAATACCGAGAAGTTAGAGGAAGAGAAGGGCAGAAGCACAAATAACAGACATCCAGAATTGAGGGAAAGGTTTTATTAATTTTGCTACTTTCTTCACATGCACAAAGTATTAATGATAGGTACTTAACAAGGCTATTTTTTTAAACAGAATGACATATTCCAGAGTAGGAAAAAAACAAATGAAAGAATGTTTGAATAAGTGAGATGTATGCAAGTCTCCAGTGCTTGCTGAAATTCACTTAATACGTACTGGGCTCTTGACTTATCTCTGAAAGTTCCTGAGGGACTGGATAAGTCACCAGGGCCTACAGCAACTATGTACCCTAAGAAGGAAATACAGTCAGCATAATACTTAAAATTTTTGGTAATTAGCAGAAATCTGACATTACAATATACATTTTGCACATTATATTAAACCAACACACGCTTGGTTTAAAGTCTTGCTCTTCTTTAATTCTTCCCATCATGGCACTTGGGTTTTAAAAAAAGGAAAAGAAAAATTTAGTGAGGTTTTTTTTTTTCTTAAATTTGGCATTCATGGCAGGCTTAGATTTCGACACAATTAAGAAGTTGTTGTCTGTTTGCAGGGTTATAACCATTCCTGCTTTTAAAAACGGGAAAGGAAGAACCGAGGGAATTACAGAGTACTCTGCCTAACATCAATACTGAGAAAGATAATGAGACAAATTATTGAGAAGTAAATTCATACACACCATGAGAAGGTGATAAGAAGCATCCAACATGAATTTGTCAAATTAATCTAAGTTCCTTCTTGAATAAGGCAACTGGTCCAAAAGATAAGGAAAAGCAGGTCAAATGACTGTATGTAAGACCCAGGATGTATCTTGACCTGAGTAAGGCTTTTGACATCATCCTGCATGCTCATAAATGAACTGGGGAAAGCTGTTCAATTTGAAATCACTCTTAATTCAATCCACTGTCAAAAGTAAACCTACTACATAGTGGTTGGTAGCTGCACATGGAGATGTCTTGCACAGCTCCTAATGGACAGGCTTCTGTTAACATTTCAATGAAGATTTAGATGACAGAATTAGAAATAATTATATTCCTATAAGCTTGGTAGTGACAGTATGTAAAGATTTGCAGAATGTGCTCAAGGACAGAATTAGAATTCAGAAATATCCTGGTAGGTTGTGAAATCCAAAATGAAAATTTTGAACAAAGGCGATCGCAGAGGGCTACATTTGGGAGGATGAAATCAAAAGCATAACCACAAAATGCCACTGCAGATAAAAATCTAGTGATTATTGAGAGCCATGGATGAGCCAACAGTATGATGCTGTTGAGGAAAAGAGGTAAATGTATTTCTAGATTTTCTTGAATTGTCTGCTCATGACAGTGTATGTAAAATGAGATAATTAGCATGCTCTTCTGGGCACTGGTGAGGCCTCAGCTAAAATACTGTTTTACTCGGAGGCACCATAATTTCAGAAAGATGTAGATCACCTGGAGGCAATCCAGAGATCAACAAGGATGAAGATTGGAAAATTGGATACATAAAGCAAGGTTGCAAGTTCTAGTTTTGTTTTAATCTTAAATAATAATGATAATTATAATGATAATAATGATGATATTACTATTAATATTAATCGTAATAGTAACATTAATAATATTCATAATAATATTAATAATAATGTTATATGGCATTAAAGAAAGGTTATATGACAGTCTTTGAGTGCATAAAATGCTATTACAAAGAGGGTAGTTTTATGGTTTTTGATGCCCACTAATGACACACAGGAAACGTTTTTCAGCTATACTACAATAAATAAGACAGTAACCCATTCTAACTAGAAGAAAAGATTACTGCTGGAATATATTACCCAAGAAGGTTGTATAATACTTGCCATTATTGATTTTAGATACAAATCAGAGGGACTGCCATCTACACTTATCAGGACAGTTGTGGACTTTCTTTGAAGCTAGGAGATGGCCCAGGTGCATGTTTTGTAGCAGGTGGCTGAGATCACTGTGACTGTGACAGAGCATACAAATTATTACAAGGTAATCCATAACATATTTTCACTAAGAGAGCATTTGAAAATTCCATGTGTGGTTCTGAGCATATTCACTTGCTGTTATGGAATATTGCAGAGGTTGTTCTTTAGTATTTTTTTTTAACATCTTGCCTTTGATTTTGTGTTGTGAGGTTTTTGGTTTGTTTTTATTTTACCTCAGGAAGGCTTGGTACAGCTTTGATTAAAAATATTGAGGAATAACAAACTACATAACCCCTTGAGCTTCTATCCAAATCTGTATTTCTATGATCCATGTACAAGCTACTGTATTTTTCTGAGCTGTTGAAGAGCTTTGCAAGCACAAGTTAATTATTAAACTAGTTCTTTTCCCAGGGCAGTAATGACCTAATCATTTATGATAGTGCTCAAATGAGGAATTAAACAAACATATCCAGAATAAACACAGATCAAATAATCTTTGCCAATGGAAAAGGACAAAATCTTGTTTTCATGCCAGTGGGTCTGCAAAACATCACAGATACAGACGTTAGTAAAACTAACAAGTGCAGGCTTCTCAACCTGAGAAAATTCTGTTCTGGTAGTTCTTTCTATTCAAAGTTTTAGGACATTTTTCTATTTTGGAAAATTGGAAGAATGGGAATGAGAAAAAAAAAGTAAGTGTTTTGAAAATGTTGGAAAGTTTTAAGGGCTTGAATTATAACTGAGCATTTCAACATTGAAAACCCAAAATGTTGCAGTCATGGTGCACTGCATACTAGTGTGTGAATGTGTATATATATATATATATGTGTGTGTGTGTGTGTGTATCTTAGGGGAGCACAGAACCCTCATATACACAAGAAAATGCCAACCAGAATCACTGTGCAAGTAAAATAGCCTTCTGCAATATGATATTTTTTGTGTTAGCTCAAAATAAATCTCTTTAAAAATCATACTCACAAAGGAAAACTGAGCAAACCCATTTATTTTTCTATTTCACTTTTTTACTATTTAAAACTAAGTTTTTTCAGAAAAAACTTAGAATCTCTTTGTTAGAAATTCAAACCTATATAAAGTGACAAATTCTAGTCACTGCTTAATATGAAAATAACTGGCTCAAAAATGTCTTTAGAGAAATCTGTGCTCATCAGAGAGGATGGTAGTGTCAACCAAAATATGACTGTAAACTGGAAGTGTTTTCAGTCACCATTGTTATTTTAATCTAGCAAAAGATGATCCTCAAAGATAGGATCGGGGTTATGACTTTGCAGAAATTTATAAATATTTTGTTTCAGTGTTTATAGGCTATACTTCTGTTGGAACCCAGGACATTCCTCTGACTTCCCTGGAGGACCTGAGACCCTGTCAGGGAGCTCAGAGACCTTGGCACAGAGTCAAAAACACCTGTGCCTTTGATTTTAGCCCATGGAAAAAGTTACCAAATTTGTGTGAAGATTTTGTGGGGGTTTGAATAGAATGATAGTGAATTTATCACAGGGTAAAAAAGTAGAATTTTGGGGGTTTTAGAATGGGGGTTCAAGAGGCAAGATGGAGGAATCTGGGTGTGTCCTATCTTTCTTCTTCTTCTTGTCCTCCATCTTCTGCTGTGATTGTGGCACTTTTGCATTGGTTTAAAGTAGAGACAGACTGTCTAACATAGGTGATAGGTATTGGGAAATTATTGTAAATAAAGTACACGTAGTTTTTGGTATAAAAAGATAACACTGCCCTGAGGGTGGTCAGTGTGCCTCGAACCGACCTGCCAGACAGACCTCAGCAGGTCAGAAAAAGAATGTATTAGATAAGAGAAAACAAACAACCTTGAAAACCAGAGCTGAGGAATCTCAATTTCTTCTTCGGTCGCAGGGCTGGGGAAAAAAACTCTTTAATACCTCGGGAACCATTTCAGCAACAACAAAGCCAAGATACTTCAGCGAGTACCCACTGGTTCTTTTGTTCTTTTAAAATTATACAGGACATTTAGACACCAGAATAAGGATTTCATATTGCACAAGAACTTTCTCTCTTATAAGAAAACCACTGGAGCTTGTGAATTTTGCTGTGCAAATGGATAAATACTGACAGAATGCATGTGGCTTGCATCAGGTATATCATTAGACACCCAACCCCACGGCAGTAAAAAACTTGCAGAATTTCAAAGACCCTGGTACAAACATGTCAGGTGTCAAGGCAGCCTTAATCCCAAAGTACAGGGAAGGACAATTAGACAATGGAGGTTGGGGTAGATAACCTTTAAAGGTCTCTTCCAAACCGAGTTTTTCTGATTCTGTGACTCTAGAGGAGAGAGCTCAGCTGAGCTGAGCTTGCTCAGGGCAGCCCCAGCAAGGTGATTTCATTGCTGGGACCTGTAAATATGAAGGTGGACTCTTTGATTTGCAGGCCAGGCTGTTGGTACAGCCCCATTGCACATGCCACAGACTAAAGTGTCTTAAGCAGCTTAAATAGCTTTAAGCAGCTTTGAAGGCTTAGATACTGTAAGCTTATAAAGAAGTTTAAGCTGCTTAAACCACTCTAGGACTTTAACAAGGGCCCCACGATGCCGCTCCTCGCCTGGTGAGTGAAACAAAGCTGGTGCAGCTCCCCTACCATGGGCTGGAAGGATGGAGCTGCAGGGCTGCCACAGATCCAGCAAGGAATCTGCTGATATTGACATACTTTGTCAATGATGTTGTATGAAATAATGCATTATATACTTTCTCCCCTTGGTTAACTCATTGTTACTCTCTTTTCTCTTAACTACCTCACTTCCCCAGCCACTGCTGTGCCTTTTTTTCCTATTTTCACCAATTTACCTCAGGTTCTTTCAGTATCTCTTTTCTGTCTAATTAATTCTTCCTAAGAGATCAGTGGGCTTTTCTTACTGCAGTGATACCTTTTATGAAGAAAACACGTCTCAATTCAGCCTATTCAGTTCACAGAGCCATGCTGGGGATAACTGTTCATTTGTATCAGGATGGTTTAACCTAAATCTAGAACTTTTTTTCTCAGAAGAAGGTCATGAGTTGATAGAAGCATTGTGAAAAAACCCAACCATGTAATCCCAGGAAGTACCAGTGGCAGTCATTTAGTTATCACCTACAAAATCAGGAAGTCAGATGGGAGAGCTTTGTTCAGAAGAAGGAATACAATGCACTGAATCTGTGTCGCAGTTTCTGGCATTTTGGAGGTTTCATAAAGGATGTAGGAGGAGGAAGTCTGGGAACAGCTGTCCAGAAAAATGGGTAAATTTATGTTCCTACACTGAATCTCTTAGGGCTGAAAGGGCTTTGTTTTCAGTTTTTACTCCATCTGTCTGAATTTGGGGTATGCTGTGCAAACCACAAGTCATGTTGTTCCTACCAAAGGATGTAACACCCCCTCCCTCTTACACAGAAGACAGCAGCTGAGTGTAGGTTTGGTTTGGTTTAGTGATAATTCACTTTGAGCTCCCATGCTAATAACCAGGGCAGTGGTGATAATACACCAGAGCACTTGAGTCAGATGTGATATCCTTGCTGCAGAGGATCCTCCCAGGCCTGCATCACCCCATTTTTCTTGTGTTTGAATTCCCTTTCCAGTTCCTTTACAAGAAACATTCTCCTCTTCCTTTTCATATCCTTCACCCGTTTCCTGGGGCTGTATACTGATTTCTGAGGTGTTCTCTCTCTCCTCAACTTCACTGGGCCCATATTTTTCACAGGTTTATGGAGTCCCATCACATGCGCCTTTGTATATATCACACACTTCAACCACAATTTAGCTAAGAAATCTAACTATAAATCTTATCATAGTCAAACAATGTGTTTGAAAGACTTGAGAGTGTAAGCAGGAAGAGGGATAATGGTCAGCCCTACTTTCGCTGATTATCTATGTTATGCATTCCTAAATGACGTTACCCATCACCACAGTGAGCATTGAGCACACACCATGTCAAATGTGACATAATTATATAAGCATCATTTAACACTTTCATTAGGGCTTGATTTATACCGAAGGTTATTTTTTCCAGTATCCTGAAAGCATGTTTGTCTCCATTTTTATTGAAGAAAATGATTTGTAGCATGATCTATTTTTTTCAAGCCATCAATGCATTTTAATCTCTTCTCCCATTTAGCCACCTATCAATAATTATTTCCTTCAAAATGTGTTTGAAACCCCCACATATGGTGTCAATAGGATTCACTAATTTGATGAATGATTGAATTGTTTTTTTCTTAAATATTGGTTTGATATGCTCCCATCAGGTGGTAGTTAACAGATATATTTGTAATGCAGTATTGGAACCATGGGAATGTGGTTTCCTTGGGTTCATGACTTGTGTCTACATCATCCTCCTTCTCCAGCTCCAGCCAGGAAAAAGGGCAGGTTGTCTGGACTACCTGTGGGCTTTGTGGATCACTGATCCACTGATCAGTATAAGCTGCTTGGTGTCAATACAGCTCTCAGGCTGGAGAAGTTGAGCTGCAGTCCCCATTCCTTCAGCTTCAGTAGTCATTTGGATCTTGCTCTTCTCTAGGAAGCCATCATTTGCAGCACCAATTAATGAGGGGAATTGAGGAGGGTGAGGTTAATTTTGAGTATGGAAAAGTCATCTTTTTTAGCCCTGAAAGCTATATGAAGTCATCTATTCACAACTCACGCATTTTCTTTGCCATATATGCTATTACATCTGAGGAAACAAAGGTCCTACTCATGATGCAAGAGAGTTTGGGTAGTTTCACAACTGAAAGATTTTTTTGTAAACCAGAAGATAGAAACCAGGCATCAGGTCATGTATACAGGCCGTGCTTTGGCAGACATTTACCCTTATGGCCAAATTTCAATTGGAACTTGATTTCCCTTGACTTCCAAGAAACATCAGCATGTGCTAAAATTAACTCTGCTGCTTTGAGGTGGCAGCAGCACTGCAGGTTTGCATGGCTTGATAAACAACTGTGTGCACCAGAAGTATTTTGTTGACTGCATTAAGCCTGGTGAGGTCACACATCTGTGCTGATCCACTCACCAATGGAGAAGGAAAGTTTTCAGTGCTGCTGCTGGACTAAATCACCAAGTGCTGGCAGGCTGCCGGGGTCGTGTTGCTGGGCAGATCATCAGGTGTTGGCCAGTCACTGAGGGCTGCTCACACAGCAAAAATGTACAGGACAGCAGACTCACCCTTCCTTCCTTCCCCAAAGCCAAGACGACTGTCTCCTTGATGAATCTGTAGAATTACAGCTGACCTTGCTACAGGACAGCAAGGAGCTTCTATAAGCCAAATTGTAAGTTTTCCTCATCCCTCCATCTTCTTCAGCATTTTCTCTCAAACCTTGATGCTCCACCACTTTTTAGTTTATATTTTTTTTAAATTTTGTTAAGCAGAAGTAAAACAATAACTTATTTCAACTTCAAAAAATAACTTTTATATACATTTATTCCTAGCTATTTTTTACTTCTTTACAGCTTTAGTGGCTCTCTTCTTCAGCTAATGGGCGACAGAGAATATTGTGTGAATCTATTATATACCTGTGAACACCAATTTCCTACATTGCAGGACCAGCCCAATTCTTTGCTCTGCTGGAAGTCATCTTAAGAGGTAAATAGAGTTTAAGATTTTAGGAAGAAAGCCAGAGTCCCCACTCTACCAATATTAATTTCATGCATTCCCACCTGCATTCTTCATTCTATAATTGGGCTGCGCTTCCGTCTCCACCCACATCCTGCCTTGACACATATCCACGTGTGGATGACAGGGGCAGTGGCAGGTAAGCCACCAGCTTGCAGGCTGAGTCACTCCAGGAAGGCAGACTGTCATCTGGCAACTAGGATGGAGAAGAAGGAAGTGTGCCAACCAAACAGGTGATCTGAGCAATGCATGGCACCCCACATGCCAAAACAAAGGTTGCACAATATTGGCTATGACAGAGAAATGTGGAGAAAAACACAAGAATGGCCTTCCAAAATGGCCTTCATAGTAGGAATTAAGAAATACCAAAACTCATCCTATTTTTTTTCATGGATCACTTTCATGACAAAGATGAATATAGCAATCAAGAAATAGAGCAGTGGTGTAGTATAACCCTCTCAGGATTTTTGTTCACTTTTATATAGGTGTCTTTTCCTCTGCATGGAAGCTCAAAAGCAGGATCACAGACACAATTTATGAGTATGGAGCAATTATGCTATTTGTTGGACTGTACACACAATAAATGGCTGTGAGTAATGTGCTATTAGCCTAAGCATTAATACCCTCACCACCTCTGATGCAGGTAACCACTGGATTTCTGCTGGTCAGGCAGATGGCAATCACACAGAAAAGTGCCAGACTCTATTGCTCCTTGCAATAGGATGATCCTCAGTTTTGCTAAGTTGCTATATTCTATTTTTTTTTCTCAGAGTTTTAGAGTTATTTCTGTTGTTAATTTTTCCATGAGTCCGCAAGTGACTGCTGCCAACTCAACAATTTCACTTCTGTTCTTCTTTCACCTTTTTTTTATATATCTTGCTTGGCTTAAGTGCTTGTATTGTCACTTACAGGTTAACAACCTTTTTTTAGTCAAGCAGCCTTGGGGTCACATAGCCTACCTAGGCCTTGTGTTAAAATAGTTTGAGTGTGAAAGATCTACCAATACGGTGGGAGACGGACTGATCTGTACTTGTTGTTTGATGTATTTTTAAGCACCTTGCTGGCTTAAACATGTGGGTCTTGCCAGATGGCAGAAAGACTCAGAAATAGATACTGATACAAACACCCTGCAGGGTCAGATGTTCTGTATAACTGATGGTATCAGTGATGGTCTTTGTAATGCCAAGCAGAAGGGTCTGGGAAGGATGGGCAGGACTAATCAGGTAAGCCCAAAAAGGCTGCATCATAAAGAAAACAAAAACTCAGAAATAAAAATTCTGTAGTGCTGTGCAGTGATTGAAGGGACACAGACCATGCTATGCAAGCAAACCCAGTTTATTACACTAATCACCAGTTCCTCTAGGACCCCTTTGCCTCTGTTCCCTTAGCAACATAATCTTTTCAGTGATCAAGTTCCTGTTACGTTCTTTTGTGCCAGCAATGTCCTTGTTGCACCTTCTCTCATCAGAGGGGTCTGAGTGAACAGACATGATGTGTTCACTTTTGTTCTTGCCTTGAGTTTATCTCTCCCATGGCTTCCACTGTACCAGGGCCACGAGGTCTGTGGTGCTACCCAGCTCAGCTCCTGTAGCTCTCTGATCTTCCACATTGCTGAGACAATGAAAAGTGTGCAATTAAAGGAAGGAACATGAGAGAGTAAATAAATCAGTGACAAATAATGTCCTTTGTAAAGATGCAAAGGAAAGATGAACAGAGATGTATGTATCAAATATCTAAAACTTGAAATTGAAACTCCTGCCCTGGTAGGAAACCACAGATCTTGTTTACCAAGTTACAAAAATCCTGTGTGGGTAGTTTAAACAGGAAGTGGGCTGATCAAAAGCAAAGATAGGGAAATACGTGCAACAGATATAATATGGATCAGCAAAGCATTTTAAAGAATTCAGCAGCAGAAAGTTAGCCCTACTTTGACATAGATTCTGTAACATGAGATGATGTGAATCTCTTTAAAAAGGGATTGCCGTTGGTGTGGTGATGACATCAAAAAAGCAAGTTGTAGTCCAGCAGGTAGCAGCAAAAATGCATTGAAAGACATTTTGGTTGTAGTAGAAGTGCTAAGAAACCATTGTGTCACTGTAGGAGTAAAATTTTAGAAGATGTTGAAAAAAACTAGGAAAAATTGCCAAATTTTTACAAGAGAAAACATGGAGTTTTTAAAATATTAAAATGTGTGACTGGGAAAGTGTCTCTCTGCCCTATGCTATAAGGGAGGTCATTTGCAGTGGAAGATGCAAGATGACACAGAATTGCAGGAGAGCAGCCTCTGGACTCAGGCCCAGAAAACCAGATATTCATGCAAAACAGCATCCCGAAAGAACACGTGCAATGGCATGCTTTGCCCATCACCACCTTCATTGATTATTTTTTCAGGTTGCTTGACATGGGCCTCAGGAATGCCTTGTGGAACTTCAGCACTCAGCTCTTCCTCTGTCATCACAGCCTTGCAGAGAGGGGTGGATGGCTGCATCTGGGAGTCCATCTAAGTAAGAGGCTGGTTTGCTTTGAACACTGGTGTGAAGCAAGGCTGCACTTGC
The DNA here is from genome assembly GCF_963513975.1 of Fringilla coelebs. Taxonomy (NCBI): domain Eukaryota; kingdom Metazoa; phylum Chordata; class Aves; order Passeriformes; family Fringillidae; genus Fringilla; species Fringilla coelebs. The sequence goes on along the minus strand of NC_140033.1, from coordinate 58,971,809 downwards.
TTTCTGGGGCTGCTTAGCATTATCATACATAGCTGCTGTGTGGGCAACAGGAGCAGCAGCATTCTGTGGATATGTGCACATTGCACATATCTTGGAAGCATAAATTGTGCTAGTAGCACTGTGTTACTGAGCCATAGACCTGAAAAAACCTGTGAAAATACATAAGCTAGCAAAAGAAGTAAGCCAGACAGGATTTAAAAATCAGTTATCAAAGCAAACATCACTGAAAGCTTAAAACCAAGCATCAAAGTCATGGTAGAAAACACAAATTCTGGGAAAGCAGAGCTTGGCAGTCCTGTCCATATCCCTCTTCTGACTAATTAGGAAAGAACTAACAGTAAAAATAGGAGAGTCTTCCACCACTCATTTCAGCATAAGGAAATTCAAGATATTCAGTTCCAGATGAAAAAAAAAAACTTTTTAGAATTATTATTTACATGTAATTACAATGCTAAAATAGATCCTGGAAAACAGAGACATCAAAGATGCTAGGAAAACTAGATGCCTTGAGAAAAAGAAAGTGCCTATGAAAAAGTCTGAATGTTGGTCTCTGTCTCAGCACAGAGTTGAACTGCCCACCACCACCTCTCCTTCCACCACAGTCAGCAGGGAGCAGAGGATATAATTGTTGTGCATCCTCTGAGTGGCAGCCCCCAAGAATTCCCCCAGAGATGACCCAGTGTGTGTGAAGAAGACCCACCTGACAGGAGTGGTGGTGATCAATCCCAAATGTGTGTGCTAGAAACAGGAAGGAATGATGGTAAGAAATGGAAGATGCTACCTTCCACAGCAAGAATAACATAGGGGCTGCAAAGAGGATCCAATATATTTTCCATAAGTGCTTTGTTTTCTCTGGAAAGCAAAACTTCCATTAGCTAGCTTACCACTGGAGGTGATAGTTGTGAACCTTACCAAAGGGGAGGAAAATAATGCTCTTGCCTAGAGATGCAAAGGGTAGCTGCTGTGCAGGAAAAAGCACTGCACCAAATACTTCAAGGAGCTGAAGTAAAACAATAGCTTATTTAAACTAAACTTACTTAAACAGGGAAATAAACTTATTTAAACAGGGAAACCTTCGTGCCAAGGCATCACTGCGTAAATGCTGCAGCCCTGGTGGACTGGGGAGAAAGTCCACATCAAGAAGATTTGGCAGGTGTGGGACTCAGGTAGTCATGCCAGTGGAAATTACTTGATCCCTGATTAAAGGGGCTTTGCCTTTCATGTATCTTCAAAGATATCTAGAGTCTACTGGTGTCATTAGCAATGATGATTTATTTTTATTACCTAGACTGAATGAAAGATCTTTCAATCAATTGTGTTGTATTAGAGACAGTTCTGCTGTTAAACCATAAATATTTGGTGTGCAATCTGGTGCTGATCTGTAAGGTTAGTAGTAACTATAAAATAAGTAGTCCTTTTTTTATTTGCATTATCTACCAAGTTGTTTCTGCACATTAAGTTTGAACTTACATCTGAGTGTGCTTTTTGAGTTGATTACTTGTAGAAATAAGGGGGCACATTGAATACATTCAGGATACATTGTTTCTGCTACAATTCCCAGTCATTTATTTAGCCAAGTTTTGACACAAAAGCACTAAATCTATGCTTCTTTAGAAAAGTAAATCTCTATAGTCTGTTCCCAGCTTTCTTCTAGATTTCTCATAATATCAAGCCCACACACAGCCCAGATTCCTCAATGGTAGCTGGTGAAATTTTTCCACCTTCTTGAGCTATATATATTCCTGTGTCCTGAGCAGCAGAGCAGCAGCCTGTGTCTGTGTTTTGAGTGCAGCCTGCTGTTATTTTAGATACCTGCCTCCATAAAGGAGCCTAAGTGTTTCTTACATGTCTTCATAATGAGAATTTTTTCATTACTTTCACAGAGGCTTAACCTCATTTCCAAAATGAGGTTGTTCTTGTTCTCCAAGTTAAATAACTAAATACAGATATATGTGTGAATGTGTGTGTGTGTGTGTGTGTGTGTGTGTATAAAATGTTGGGAGTTTGTCCATCAAGATCCATCTGTATTTATATGTATATAGTGGTTGAAGTAAAGAACTTTATTCAGGAGGGAGTCTTAAATGTGTGCCTTTTTAAAAATCACCTACTGAAGAGAGGTTTCATGCATGTTTACACACTTTTCTGAATAGGGGTGCATCAAAGAACAGGCTTCTTTTCTGGAATCCAAACCTTGACTGAAATATCACTGCCTGGATCATCTGCTGCTTGCAAGGCTGGCAGCAGCAAGGGGATATAAACCATAGCTCACACTGGTGTCACCAGTAAGTGAAGGACACATTGCATGTACTTGTACAACATGTGTGAGGTGAGACCATGTGCTTTAGTAACTCACCTTTATGCAGTAGGAGCATCAAGATGAAGGTCATGGGCCCAGAACACAGCTGTGATGAAGCAAATCTACATTGTGACATCCAAATTTGTTATATAATTAGAGCATTCAATTATAGACTGAAAGACATACTTAGACTGTATTAGAATATTCTCTGATGTAAATGAGGTTGAGTTAATTCCCTAACAGGCCGAGCAGTGACAAGAGGTGCAGTTAAGCTCCCAGCACTAACTGGGGACAAAATTAAGCAAGTGGCATTCTTGCCTGCCCTGCCCTGCCTCACCTCCTCCTGTGCCCTGGTCCTATGGCCACGAGAGCCAGCTCCACACTGAGAGCCCCTGCCACAGAGAGTAATGTCCATCTTTTGTTGTAATCTGCTAATAAATGATTTCTCCTTTTGCTTCCAGCTGCAGCTCTGCCCTTATGCGGGTTATCGGTTGAGTAGAGCAGCCACAAGCAGTGGGAACAGCTAAGACTCTTCAAGAATTTCAGTAGTTTTCTTGGATTAATACTGGATTAATTTTGTCTCTGAAAACAATAAGTTTTGATAGGAGTCCTTGTTTCTCTAGGCTGATCTGGCTCGTTCAGCCATGGCTGACGTAAGCTGGAGCATTGAGGCTTGGTTGAAAGAGAGAGGGAATGCAAGCCAAGACACAAACATGGGCCCCTATTTTCCTCTGAAAAATATGATTAGGTTTCCATTTTCCTCTTAGGCAGCAATAAGCTACTCCTCTGAGTGAGCAAAGGGTCCTTTATATTTTGGAGATATTTGAGGAAATTGCCATGGCATTATTGTTCCATAAGTCACTTCCAAAATATTCTAGATCTCACGCAGAGGTGGAAAGTCTGTGACCAGACTGCACAGTCTAGAAACAACTAGAGATTAAATGCAAGGGCAGCAGGCATAATGTCCAAAACAGATAAATCAGGGTGACTGCATAGTTGCAGTCTTGTTTTTCTGCTGTACTAACAGAGAGGGCAAAATAAGCCTGTACAGCAAATACATGAAAAAACACATACTGGAAGAAATATTTATGCTGTATTAGCATATTCTCTGCTCTAAATGAGTTTGGGCTAATTACTTATCAGACCAAAATGGGATAAGCAGGGGAGATAAGCTCTTAATATCACATTAGGAGAAATTAATTAAGCAGAATAAACATAATTTATTTGATTCTTCTCTTTCCTATTTCAATTGCTTTACTTAGCAATCTCAGTAATGTTCTTTAACAAATTCTTTATTTATTTTCTTAAGCAGAAAAAAAGAAAAATTAAAACAAGCTGGAAAGAGATGAATTTTATCCTGGTTCCTCATTCTCCTCAGCAGATGAACAACTGCAGCATCAGCACAGATTTCTGCTACTTGAATTAATGGAGTGCCACTGCCAGTCACAGGTTGTCATCCTCTGAGTAAAGCCCTCCTAGAAGAGGATTGCTGATGGGCACTGGTGAGAAACATGAACTGAGGATTTGCTTCTTGGCTGGGATGGCAATTGGATGGATCTACATTCCAGATATAAGGTAACCTACAGTGTCTCCTCCAGGCTCTTGCCATCTTTGTCCTTTTTCTTTCCCCACTTCATCCCAGACATCATCTTCTCCCACAGGAAGCCACAGTGGATCCCAGCTCCTGATCTCTCAATCTGATTAGCTCCTTGCTCATTCCCCAATATGACACTCTTTATTTCCAATCTATTTGACTGGACTGCCCTAACTCCCCAATTCCTTCTTATGATCCCATTTGTCATCTAGAATAGGTTTGGTATCCAGTATCTCTGTCTGAGAAACTCTTCACAGTGCATTTGAATAACTCTGTTCTCTTGATTTGAACATCTGTGTTGCTGGGACCCAAGGAAAGCAGACCCCTGTTTTCCTTTTGTTGACTAAACTCTTACAGCTCATGTCCATACATAGCAAATGGGGCCTCTTAGGAAAGTGTTCTGTTGAAATCAAAGTCATCTTTATTAAACATGCACCATAACTTTTCATATGCCTGTCACTGACACAAAAGCTGTCTTCTATCAGCTTTCAAGTCCTTACACCAAACTTGCAAGATGTAGGTTTTGTCACAGAAGACACCAGAATTTTTAACCACAGCACGTTTTCCCCTACAGCCTGTCAGACACATCAGAGATGTCTGAGTTGTTTTACACTAGCTCCCCTTGAGAATGTGTGTCAAGTAAAAAGTCCTGAGTGATACCATTTCATATTGTTTAGACAGGACAACAGTATAAATGCATTTAATCTTATAAAAAGCATTCTAATATCTTTAGTGACCACTATACAGACTTTTATTCCTTAGAGAAGATAAGGAATGTCCTTGCAAACAAGAAAAATGAGATCGTGTTGTGCCAAGGCCTATGCTCTAAGTAGTTCAAGGTGACCAGTGTGCAGCTCTGACTGTTACATAAAACAATTTGCAAAGATCAGTGAAAATTAAACACAAAATGACAGCTTCTTCAAGAAAACAAGATCCAGGTGAAAAGCCCCAAGGACTATGCTGAAGTCATGTCCAGTAAAGATAAAAAGAGTGGGACTAGACTCAGTAGTAGTCTAGCAGAGTAGTTGAGGGAAGACTCTCAGTCAGGTGCAAGAAGTATGACACTAGTTATGTGGGTGATTGTGATGAGATTTATTGCTAACACAGTATCTAAATGCAGTTTGCCAATGCAGTGTATCATATAAGCAGGTCTGAAGGGCTATAACACAGGGTCAGCTGGAAACATGCAGGTTTGCAGAAAGCACAATTGCAAAGCAGCAAAGCACCCATGGAGCTACAGTAGGATTTTATCTCCACCTGTTACTCGCCTGTCCAAACCTGAGTGTTCCCATCCTGGGGCTGGATGTCCCCTGCAGGTGTCCCTGCAGGGCTGGGATCCACCTGGAAGCTGCCCTACAGCCTCGGGAGGTCACTTTGCCATTTGGCCCAGGCTCCAGGAGCATTTTGTACCCTTTGCAGGGCCATGTGTGCCAAGATAAGTCACAACCATCACCACTCACCCACCTCTGGAATGCATTAATTATGCAAGCATCCAGACAGTTCCTCCTGCAATTGCCACAATTCCCACCTGGTGTTCTTATCTTAGGACAGATCATATGCCAAGACTGCATGAGAGGGGGTTGGTGTGTCTGGAGGAGGACTATCTTTTGTCACCATTACAGGGGCAAAAGTGATATGATTAGCTTTGCTAATGAGCAAAATCATGAGTGGTGGGCTATTCTGACTCCCTGGTGACCCAAATCTTGAGCTGCAAAGATACTTACTTTGACCCAAACTGCAGAGAGATAGGTAGGCAGCAGAGGCACAACAGCCTGGTTTGTACTTTTCCTTCCCTCCCCTGTTCTTTCCTTTTTCACATGTATTTCCCTTGGATTTCTGTTAGAGAAAAATCTGCTTGAGATACTAAAGCTGTCTTTTGGAGAGCTGCTGTGACGCTGTTAGCAAACATCCAAAAAGCCGTGTTAGAGACAGCAGGGCATTGCTGCAATTCCATGTTTCCATGTGACCAACCGACAATATGCTGTCCTGAAATTCTCTAGCAATAAATTTGCTATTCAGTGCCAACACCAGAGAGAGCCTGAGTTCCCTTCCCCTGCAGCTCTTGGGCTGTCTTTGTGCCTCTCCCATACGGCCCTGTTTCTGTAGGAAAGGAATGGGCTCTGTCAACAGCTCCAGTAGAATTTCCAGCCCATCTCTGAGAATTGAATAACTCTCTTTTCTCAAGTAGAAAACCCAATACTTTGTTGTTCTTCCTATATCTAAGCCTGTTAAACAATGGTGTTTTTCTCACATAAACTTTAAACAGTGAATGCGAATTGGAGTTTTAAAATTAAAGCCCGACTTTTCTGCATTCTAAAGATGTTTATTCTTCTTTTTTCCCTTACATTTTTCTATGTTTAACAAAGGGTTTAAAAGATTTCCTGTGATCCCTATTGCCATAGGAATAAACGAGTATTTGAAACTTCAAACCCTATCCAAAGCTTGTTTAGCAGTATAGTTTTGTTCCAGTGACACAGGACCTTTAATTCATTTGACCCTCTGTGTCTGTTTGCTTTACTGAAATTTGACTCAGCAAAGTTAAATCCCCTTCTATCATTCTGCAAGACAACTCATTTTATGTTTGGATACAAACCAATTCACAGCCAGAGCTGCATAATCAACTCCCACCCTAGCATTCCAGTTAGTGCTGGGGAAATCCAGTAGGGTTGAATGGAAAAAGAAGTGGTGATGGTTGTATAGAAATGCATCTAATTTCTATGGGATGCTCAGTGAATATCAGAACAATAGATGTGTGTGTTAACTACTATGTTTACCAACACTCTTTTTCCTTGGCATAGTTTATATATTTATGTAAGGGGATGGCAGTCTACTGTCATTTTACTGCACAAAATTCTTGACTGGATACCATGAAGTAATCTTTTTTTCCCCCAAAATTTATTTTTATTTGATATTTGGGAAACTGTTCTGTAATGACAAGCTCTAGAGCAAAATCTAAAAGACAGGGCATCTTCTGTATTTGAAAGATTTCTCCATATGACTGCAAATAAGAAAATTATGGAAATATCTATTCTCTTTATATTCCATATTGTTCAGTCAACATCATTTTCTCTCCCTCTTGCTATACAATCATGTGCAGATTTTAATTTGTCTCTGGTTCATTTTTAATATTTATATCTACTTATTATCAAACAGAACAGAGCAATCAGTTGTTTAAAGACATGCTGGAACAAATCATTACAGGAAATTTATATTTATTTCCATGTTCAGGCTATGGAAGGCTAGCCAGGGATATCTCTTTTAGCTTAAAAATGTTAAGTTCATTGGAAAATAATTAGGAGTTGGTCAAAAAAGGATTTTACTCTCTTTTTTTTTCCCCTCCTCCTCCCTTTTATGTTAAACATTAGAGTCCATGAAAAGCAGCCTATTACTGTAAGCCATAAAGCAGTTCTTTCCCTGTTTCAGAGAAATCTGCTTGAAATGTGTGCAGCCTTTTTGATCTCCAGGCTCCTGGTCTGGGCAAACAGATGGAGTGTTTCTACCTGGGCTATTATTTTCTTTTCCTCTTCTCCCCTTTGAGGTAAGCCATGTTCCCTGTGCAGCCCAGGAGGGAAGGACTTTTAACCCAACACACAGCACTGGTCCTGGTTGAGCAGATCACAGAAAGCTCTCAGTACTCTTCAGTCCCAGTGCACCAGCTCTTATGGACCCCAAAGCATAGGTGCACATCTGCCTCGTTTCCCTGCACTGCCTGATTGTATTTCCACCCTCTGCCAAGCTGGTGATGGCCACAGGACCTGAAGAGGGAAAGAGTGAAATACTGTTTTCACCAAGGTATATATGAGAGGTAATTGTTGGTTGCTTCGAAGTCTGAATCACTCAATTTTCAGTGGCTTGCAATATCACTAACACAGTTTCTTTTTTCCACTACCTGTTAAATGGAAGAAACCCTTCTCTTTTATTTGAAACATTGGTTTTCTTCAGCTCCCTGTATTTCCTCTACAAGTCCTTAGGCATTTTTCTTAATATAACTCTGTGCCTCAGCTACTGCATCTCACAGGTAACCATATAAGAAGAGTGTGGTCTATCTGACATGACTCCTGTGACTCTGATCTGACACAGCCCTGTAATGCTACTGGGATGTGATTGCTACATAGCAGTCAGCACTGAACTAGCACAACACTGGGGGAAAATCTTAGAGGCTGCAACAAGAATGCAGCAACATTGGGAGGAAGGCAGTGAAGTGTAGCAAAATGTGAGTAAAGGAATGGAAAGACTGAAATGGAATATTAACAGTAAATGCACTCAGGAAAAAAATATCAGAGGGTGAAGGCTCCTACTCTCTGCAGACACTGGAAATAGATACTGACAACGATAATATAGAATTGTTTTTTCATTTGTTATACAAAAGAATGTCCGTAAGAAAAATGAGGCAGGAAAATGAAAGGAACAGATTAACAAATGCACCTGAAATTGTGAAAGGTATTGGACTGGCATCATTCCAGTGGCAAGAGCAGGAATCATTAACTTGAGCTATTTAGCATTCATATCAGGCAAAACTGTAGAAAACTACAGAATGGAAAAAATTCTGCACTGGTCTATTGGATGACTATAAATAATTTAAAGCAGCTTCTATCTTATCTTTTACAAATCAGTGGACAACTGATTATGCTGTTACGTAGTTTTATCACGGCTACCTCCTTTTATCAGAAAATGGTGGGGGGTGTTAAGCTAATGTACATTTCTTTTACCACTCCTATTTTGCTTGTTCAATTTTCTTCTAGGAAAAAAAAGAGTTATCATCTTCATTGCTTGATACTGCTGCTATTCAGATCTGGTTTTACATTAATTCTTCTTGGTTTGTCACTCACGTGTGATTAATCAAGCAGAAACTAAGAAATAAAATGATGTATTTTGTAAAGGTGAACTAAGGTTTCAGTAACTGTGAAACTGTGGGTAGGAACACTGTGACAGACTGTCAGGAACTCCAACTTGGTCTAGTTCTAGCTGCATTGGTGGAGTTATGCTGAACCATATTTTCTGAGAATCTGAATTTTAAGTATCCTTGCTATGTTCTTCATAATGCAGTATAATCTTTGTAGAAATAATAACTTGGGAGAATTTTGCTTTGGTCAATATCTGAAATGAAAATTATGTCATTAGCTGTGAGCTGTCTCCCAGGGCAAAAATACATCCGGTTATTACTTGAGACCAGGAAAAAAAATTGCAATATTCTCCTTATTTTAATCTTTTACTAGATTATGATAATGGCAAATTAGAAATTACTTATGAGTTCCAACTTCATTTTAACATTTAGTATATCTGTCTGCTGCACATTTAATATTATTTCCAATTTCAACAATATGTGAGATATCTCAGTATTTGAGGTCCCCCACAACAAGCCCATGGGACAGGAAAATGCAATTTCTGTGCAAATGCAAACAGAGCTATAGACTGTTTTCCTTAGGGAAGTAAGTGATTGATACACGTGTATATATATATATATATAATATATATATGTCTGTTATATACATGTGTGTGTGCATATCTAGTTGTGTTTAAGTCCAGAATATGTCCCTGATGCATGAACCATAATCCTTGATCCTTCATCCTATATCCTGAAATGTCAAATGATACCCTCAAAAAATATATTAAAATTCATTATATTCTAGACATATTACTAAAATATTCCTGTGGGGTATGACTTGTTTGAATAGAAGTACAAGAAATAAATTAGGCAGTTATTTACTTGCATATTGCCCACAGTTCTATAGATTTACGAGGAAAACAAATCTGGAGTGCTGCATTGCACAACTTCGTAACGCTGCAGTTAGATTTTCCCTTGTATTTACAGACTGGCTTATTTTAAAATCTATTCAAGCACTGGAAAATCATAAATATGCAGCTCCACAGATCTGGAGGTCAGGTTCCTGTGACTGTAATACATATTTTCTTTTGGCAGAGCTCTCCAATTTAGGGTCAAACTCTGTTTGTTTTTCTCGTGTTTGATTTGGGATGGAAATACATGAGTGAAGGAACAGGTTTTGTCAGAGTATTGTAAGGATACACAGTGCTGACTGCTCCAAATATGAGCAAAAATATGTACTAAGGTTGTAATCTAAGAGGGGAGGAATATGACAATGTTTGGTAGAAATATTTCTAAGAGGTCTATCAGCACCTTCATGATTTCATAGGAAATCTAACAAAAATATGCCTGATATATGGCTATTTATCCCTCCTAACCAGAACTTCTAAAGGCTCATAGTTGAAGCCTCATTTTGACTCCTGTATTAATATTAGAAATTTTAAATAAAACGAGTTAACAGATGTAAAAGCTGGTATCAGGGTTAACACCTTCAATTTCTGATCATAAATGCAATTAAGAATTGCCCCTTTATTTTAAATCCAGAAGAGAGCATGACTGAGAAGCTGGAAAGTGGGCATCATGGTACCTCCAATACTCCATAACTCTCTTGTGATGGAGCACCGTAGAGCTGCCACTGGCGTAGTCATTGATTTTTGACGATTCTCTTTCCTGCAGCCAACCAAAGCATGATAACGCCCTCCCCCACCAAAAAACTAGAACACACAGCAGTGCTGTGTTCAGGGCATGACTGAACATTTGAGCATCTGATGTGGCACCACTTCATCCCTGGCACTGCTGCCAAAAGGGTTGTGTATCACGTCATAACCCCAGGAAGGAATTTCTGTACAGCTGGAAATTGCATGTGGAAAAGCAAAGGCAAAATGAACCTTACCTATCTCCCCCAGATATTACCCAAACAAAAAGATTTTAAAAAAGAAAATGCTCTTAGATGTTCAGCATTTGCCTAGATCCATAAATGTCTTAAGGTAACCCAGAGCAAAATCTGTGGGGTTTAGATATTATGTATCCAAAGTTCCTATATATATAATCTACTCCTTTTAATTTCGTTATAATACCCTAAGAATTAATACCATAAGTAGTTCCATTATCATGTAATCCCCCAGGAATTAATACCAAAAATAGTGACAGCAGAATGAACAAATTGGAGAGAAGCTTAGGATATCTCATCTCTTATGTCTTGGGGCTGAAATGAGTCATATTGCCATGTCTCCTATGGCAAAGAAGACTTTCATGGCTGAGAGACCAGGTTAGAGCCTTGACATTTCTGTGCAGCAGTCCAGACACAGATGGTTGAAGGGCTCAGAAGGTGTTATTCCAAGTGACACAGTCCTGTGTCTATCCACTGTGGCTTTTAACCGGGATTTGTTTATCCTCTATTTTATTGTCCCACCCTCTATTCAGGGCTGTTCAGAGAAGTTGTGTAATGAAACAGAAGAGTTGGTTTGGCTCCAGCTGGTCCTGGTGCCTGTTGTCCTATGTGGATTTGGTTTAGTTGTGGGGACAACACTTGGGACACAATGACAGAGAAACTCAGAATACTCAGAGGCCTTTGAAGAGCTGAATATTTTATTTACTACCTAGTTACCACTGCAAATAAAAATTTTAGTACACAAGATAAGATTAGTTTTATCTTTCTGCTAGGAAATTTGTAGCATGCTCCTTCGACTTAAATTGATAGACTCTGAATTTTCTAATAAGCTTTGCTTCTTTGAAAACCGTCTATAAACAGCAACATGTGAAAGCAAACCAACCCTTCTTATTTTCCCTGTAGGTATAGTCAGAATCCTATCTCCAAGCAACCTTAAAGAAAGTTCTTGATGCTACTTTTCTATTCTTCTTAGTTCAGCATAGCCAACAGTAAAGGCCTTCTTGACATTAGGCAAATGTGCAATGATGCAGCAAAATCAATTTAGTCACACTAATGCAAATCCCTCACACAGATGTAATGCCTGTGTGCAAAGTAGGGCATTTCTGAACACACACAATATTTAAAATGAAGTGAGAGATCCTATTCCTCCCAACTGATTCCTTAATGTGGTTCATATAGGTGCCCCTGAAAGCCTAAGTTGAAAGAAAGGGACTTCCTGGTCAAAAATAAGGGTTCATTAGAAGTACTGTTGATCAGGAAGGAATATTATGACCTTTAAATTCCAAGTTGCAGTAGCTTAACAGATGGAATAATACTTTAAAAAATACCCTTTACCTATAAACTGAGAATATCTGACCTTAAAATTACTAGGAAAAGAAATACGTGATTGCATAACTCCATTATATGGTTACTTTTCAGAATAGAAGTGAAAATTAATGTGGTTTTGGTCCTGGACTGTTTTTAGTAATTTAATGTGATCTGCTGTCAACAAGAGGGAAAACAAACCTCTGATGTTCAATAAGACTAAGAGAAGAAAATGTACCTTATTATGGGTATTCAGTAAAAGTTCTATGGGCAAAAAATGGCACAGCCTGTGAAGGCATTATTGAAAAACAGGTGAGGTCAGCAAGGAATACCAGCAATGAGGTAATGACCATCTTCCTTTGCAATCTGAAAAGGTTTGGTGATATTTTTTTTTCTTTTTCTTTGATTTTTCTTTAATAAAAAATGCTTCAGCAAACTGTGAATTTGAAGCAAAAGTTTTAGTAATTTTGTAAGTGTCTTTTAGCTGTTATGGAGGAAAAAGTTCCAAATACTTCATGTATATAATTTATTTAACATAGTAATAAATGAAATATCGCAATCCAAATAAAATATATTTATTGAAAGCACAGTTTTTAATCAAATCCAGGGTATGTTGCAATACTTTTAAAAGTATTTTCAACTTGGGTAAACTCTTTCCCAATCTGAATGGAAGCACATTTTAAAACCTGGGATCCTTTTTGTTAAATGAATCTTTGATTCTCCTTGCAGCTGAAGACTCATGCTAGGGAAGTGAAAAGATATGCAGGGCTTCTTTTCCATGTACATTCACCTACAACCTGACTGTTAAAGCAACATTTTCCTCCTCCACCCTCCCTCAAAAAGGAGACTAGGAAGTCCCTTTTTGGGAATGAAGTCAGGGCAGAATCTCATCCTGGTAGATTACAGTCTCCCAGTAGAGCCAGGTGACTTGAGGAAACGCTGTTTTGCTCATATACTGCCCGGAGTTGGCAGTGCTTCATTTTGTTCTAGCAACAATGCTAACAAGAACCTGAGTCGGAAACCCTCATGAGATAAGGAATCACAGAATATGCTGAGTTGGGAGGGACCCACAAGGATCATCAAGACAGGGCAAGTGAAGTGCTCAGGCAGGTAGGGAGCTGTGCAATCAATTATTACTGAATTTCAAACCCACAGGCAATACAACTATACCCCCTGCTTTATAATTACTGAGATTCATCAACAGGAGCTGTGGCCCGCACTGGGCAATTCCCAAGTTCCTTGAAATGAGTCTAATACCCAATGAGGTTACTTGTGCTGCTGAAGAAAGATATTTCTGGCCTTTTATGTGTCAGAAAAGAAACTGGATGTGACAGATTTGGAGCTGGCCTGTGATAATTTAAGGAATATGGTCTGTTGGCCTGATTATTTGGTTGAATATCTGGGTTTAACTCATCAGAGATTAGCTTGCAGTTGCATTCTTAAATTATCAGGGCTGATCTGTGCTCCTTACCCTGGGATGCCCCACTTCCATTGACACTGCATAGCCAGGGAGCACAGGGACTTGGAAGACATTAAGTTTTGAACCACAGCATCTCTACATGGGCAGGGCTAGAATCCTACTCATCCCTAGGAGAGACACACAGTTCCAAAGGTGCATTGGGAATTACAGATGGGACCTGTAAGTGTCTGACAAAACAAGTGGCTAGAGCATTGTTATGAGACATTAATTGCAATATGTTCATGTACATCTAGGCTGTTCCCATGTGTTTGTGGAATTGTCAATGAAAGTGAAAACTAAAAAATATCTTTAGAAGAAAAAGGGGTTGTGAATACCACAATAATTTCCATCAGTTTTTATCTAATACTGAGTGCTCAGAACTGGCATGTTGCCTCTCATCTTGGGCAAACTCCTTTTCCCTGAAAGGGAATCTAATGGGATGAACCCAGGGTTAATTTAAAAAAGCAGAGTGTATTCTCTGAGTATGAAACCAATAGGAAAATGTGCAGAGGTGATATTATTCCATAGTTTATAGGGGAGGTATGTTGCATGGAGAACTGGAAACATTACATGGCAGCTGCCCACTCCAGAGTTCTGGACCCAGCCTTACCTCTGGTGAGCTTCCAGCTGAAACTGGTCAAGCAAATCTCTTCTCAGTTGTTATTTGCCAGGTGCTGGAGAAATATTTTACTTGGGTAAAGAGCATAAATAATAGGACACAAAAAAGGTTTCCAAGGAATCATCCTCCAATCTGGAAGAAAAGTTCTATATGTGTGCCTGTATATGTTAGGTGACTGAAGTATAAAAAACAGAAAGTTGAAAATCCTAAGAAAATTACCTGAACCAGGTAATTTTTCTTACTCTCTCCTTACTGAAAGGACAAGTAAGTATAGCTTGATGGGTTCTTGATTGTGGAGTTCCAAAAGGCAGCCTACAGATGTAAGCTATATTCTAGATCAATTCCTAATTCAGCCTTCAGAGCTTGGGAGGGGCTATGCTCATTAATTGCTTGTTCCAGATATTTTAGTATGTAAAGTTCTCCTACTTCACTGTTGCTGGAAAGGTTAAGAAATTATGTTTGCCTAACCATGAATTCCCAATGAATTCATCTTGCTTCCAGTGAACATATTTTAGATTTTAGATTTCGAAAACCAACCACATATTAATATGTCCATTTCTCAAAAGGACACAGACCACTAAAGGCTGTATATTCTTGAGACACATCCTCCCAGTGACTGCTTTGTGTTGCTGTAATACAGTCTGGCCAGAAAGTTGCCAGATCTATGTCTTGGATGACTACTGTGTCAAAAGCATTTTTTAATGACACAGATGGGGCACTGAGTCTCCTCTTCACTTCCTTCACTGTTGCCACATAAAGGTTAAACTGGGCTGGCACACTGCAAAGCCCTACGGTTTTTAGTCTGTAAAAAAAACTTCGGAAAGAGACTGTTTAGTGTCACATGGCTGTTTTAAGAGTGTTATAAATAAGAAGCTTGACTAGTCCAATATTCAAGCAACAATCAATTAATTAATTAATTATGGTAAAGTATGAGCAAAACAGCGCTGGGTACAGTGGAGGCAGTTTTCCCTCCGACTGCACACCGATATTTGGGCTTACAGGAATTTATAGGGGTACTCAGAAGCTTTCTCAGCAGTTTCTATTTCTATCATAATTCTATACACTATTGTGATTTAGTTTTTCTCAGGATGTGTCCCAAAAAAAGAAGATCCCCAGATGGTGGTGGCAGCCTCTGAGATGTTGGTCCAGTTTCTGCAAGAACAATGACGAATCCCATCTGGTGAAGTCCAGCTCCCCAGATGTGGGTCCCCCTTGTTTTTACAAGGGCTATCAGTGATGTCCAGCTTCCCTTGGAGTTGTAAATCCTTGAGAGGATGTCCCTTTTCCTTTCTCAAGCTGTTTTCCTCAGTTTTGTTAAGGAGTGAGATAAGCACATTTCCTTTCTATACATTCCAAAGCTATAGTTTCAAGGATACAAACAATATTCCAAATTATACCTAAAAAGTTTACCATTGCAGCAGTCTTTAAGGCCTGACGACAAGCAAAGAGCAACATCCTGAATGCTGTAATTCAAATGCTCCTAAATTAATCCAGGTTAATTGCAAGCAAAGGCTAGGTTTAGAGGCCTTCTTCCATGCTTTACTTTCCTCAGTTAATATTAGAATTTGCCGTCGTTCCATGGTTGGTGTCCACACATATCGCAATCACAAATACACACATTTCCCTTCTGTGCCAGACACGATGCTGATATTTAGAGGTGATCTGGGAAGATTTGCATCTGTTGCATTTGCAAGGCTAAGTGACTACTAGAAAATCTAGAAATACAAGAAAGAGACAAACTGAACCAGGGACAAAAGGAGGAAATTAGAGCCAGCAAGTAAATTCTGAGTGCAAGGAACTTCTAGTTATGAGATCTCCATTGAAAAATTCTTCAGTGCAGCTGGCAGCCATTTCTTTCTGCAGCTGAAGTTTCTGAATGATTACTTTTTGTGGAGCATATCACAGGAATGTAGCTTACAAAGGGCAAAAATCTAGACTGCAGCCACAAAATGTATATCTGAACAGAAAGCAAAATGCTTCTGGAATTTGCTTTAAATGGGATATCCACAAGAAGCAGAGGAGGTAGCAAAACAAATTGTAAACAGAAGTAATGAGTAGTATAGCAAGGGAAGAGAGAAGCAGCCTCAGCCTCTGGATGTTTCCTGACTAGTCATTTTGATTTCCAGCTATCAGCTTGTTACCATCGTCATTCTTTCTTCATTGTTTGACTCATTCCAGTGAAACACTAGAGAGCCCAACAAGTCTTCTTCCTCAGAAACTGGACAAAACCATCAGCTGTTTTCAGACAAAAGCGAGTACAGCACATATTGCCCTGTGCTGGGTTTGTCTACATGACCTTTTCCAAAAGCCCCAAGCCAGCTCTGCCAGTGTTCCCTGATGGCCAGGTGTGGTGTAGCTGTGGCCAAAAGCTGTGCACCCAGGTCAGTGTAACGGGATGCCACTTCTTTCACTGATCGTTGTCACACTTTGCCTGAACAATGTGGTTGCATTTAAAAGCTTTTTTCCTTGCTCTCTTGTCTACATGTACTGAATAGTTCCTTATCTCAGGGTGGTTTTTTCTGTTCCTCCATGCCCTTTTGTTTCTGTCCCAAGTACTCCCAAAGCCATCACTAACAGTAAGGCTCTACATTCAAATTCAAATTATACAAGTTTCAAGCTTTCATTTTAAATCAGATACTGTTCAGATGCCACTGCAACTACAGATTTTACAGCACAGTTTGAGCAAGCTTTGCAAACATCCCAAACAAACTTTGCAGGAAACATAATCCTATTATTTTACTAATCTTTGGGACACTGCCTCACCAGGATCATCTCATCGTTTGCAACAAAGCATCTACTCAGTTCATTTACAGGGTGATCTTTGTCCCATTACACAGTATTGCTGTTTTCCTGTGCTGACATCTGTTAAGAGAAATAGTTCATACTAGTTACAGGAACTACCTAGTTTGATGATCTTATGACTTGCTGTTATTCCTCACAAATGTATTATTTACTGAGTTTCTGATCATGTTTGCTCTCAATACTAATCAATCATTCTTCAGTTATTGCCTGTTCCTCAACAGACCTTTTCTAATGTCGTTTTTGCTAATTTTCACCTTGCTGAACCTGAACCATCCTCCTTAACTTTAATTGCAGAACCCATTTCATCATTCATGGCATGCTCTCAGCCTGCAAGCTCCTGTCACAATGGATTGTTAGTACATCATTATAGAGTGTTGGATAACCAAACCGGATGAAAGAGGACTACAGGACTCTCCTACCAC
Organism: Fringilla coelebs; assembly: GCF_963513975.1. NCBI lineage: Eukaryota > Metazoa > Chordata > Aves > Passeriformes > Fringillidae > Fringilla > Fringilla coelebs. The sequence goes on along the minus strand of NC_140033.1, from coordinate 58,954,599 downwards.
TTGATGACTCTCAGTAAAGGGACAGAGGCAGCTGGACTGGGAGGCAGAAGGTGTAGTTCAGGAGAGTGCTTCTGGAGGCATTTTTCCCTTATGTGTTGGTAGGTCAGGGGTTGAGAATGTATGGCTTGTCCCTTCCACTGATATTCTTAATCAGAGAATGACATTTGCCTCTTAACAATTCCTCATTGTAAAGCCAAATCCGTTCCTCCTCCCCAAAACAACCTGTAGTATTGTTCTCCTGTTACCATGATAAATTATGCATGTGAGACATGCTGAATCATGACAATGCTCCTGTACACAGTGGTTCCTTGTGCTGAGAAATTAGTATTTTGTCATGTACGGCTTTATCATGGTCCTGTTTATTATGGGACCGATGTTAGGGTCTTCAAGACATTGCAAGGAAGTGGGAAGTATACTAGCTGCTCTGGGAATTTAAGCACAGACATCTGGAATATTCTGAAGAGCTTGGATCCGGCTTATGGTTGATCTAGCAACCAACATGCTAGATCTAGTTTTGTGTCTGCATGCATACTTCATAGAAACTTGCAGAATCACAGAACAGTTTGGGTTGGAAGAGACCTTAACTATTATATGCTTCCACCTCACCCTACCATGGGCAGGTCACCTTCCACTACACCAGGTTGCTCAAAGTCCTGTCCTGATAGATAACACAGAGAAGAGAAGAGAAATTTTCAGTTCTCCTGAAGTTGCTGGATAGAGGTTAAAGATCAACTAACAAAAATGATAAAAGAATGTAAAAGTGTGCATACAGGATGATAAATGTAGCTGGAACCAGTAGATAAACAGATAGTGAGGATTATAGCGGCTTTTGGAGCCAAGTTATGTAAAAAGAAGCAACAGCACATGTCCTAAGAGAATTTCAAGGAAATGTCATCTGTAATATTGGGGGCACTTGGTGAGTACAACCACCAAAGACCCCTTCAGACAACCCTGTAGGAACATTAAAAGGCTTTGAGTAGGAGGCAGCTGCGTACAAATGAATTCTATGAAAAGTGATGTTTATGTATCAGCCAGAAGTACACTGTAATCAATATGTATGATCATGATGGAATAAATACCTTGTTGTACCTTCTGGACACACATCAGATTAACAGAGCTATCCTTCTGGTGTGTCCAGCACTGTAATAAAGAATGCCTGCTGTCTGATACTCAAAATTGTGTTAGAAAGTTTTGTTGTCTGATTTCAGTATTGGTCCAGCATTGCCTTGAACACTTCCAGGGTTGGGGCATCCACAATTCTCTGGGCAGCCTGCTCCAATGTCTCACCAGCGCAATATTTAAGGCCTTTGATTCAATAAAGTGTTGTGTCTAAACAAGAATTGTATTTTTCCATTGTATCTTTTTAGTTGTACCAATCACCAATTAGCTTCAGTCAGGTAAACGTGGCTGTATGTGGTGGTGTTGCTGTGATCTGCCCAGCCAACAAAACTTCTAGACTCTGACCCGCACATAGGGCAGGGAGAAGGGTGACCTCTTTTAACACCCTCTCCAAGGGACAAAGACCTCTCACAGAATCACAGAATGTGTCAGGTTGGAAGGGACCACAGTGGGTCATCTGGCCCAACCTTTCTGCTCAAGCATGGTCATTCTAGAGCACATGGCACAGGATTGTGTCCAGACGTTCTTGAGCATCTCCAGTGAGGGAGATTCCACACCCTCTCTGGGCAACCTGTTTCAGAGCATGGCCACCCACACAGTAAAGAAGTTTTTCGTCATATTCAAGAGGAACTTCCCATCCTTCCTCTCACCTGGACAGAGCCAGGCAGCTACCCAGCTGAGCGGGAGCGGTCACTGATGCCGGGGAGAGGGCGGGGCACCGGGGCGGGGCGGGCTCCCGGGGCGGGGCGGGCTCCGCGGCCGCCGGGCCGGTTCCCGCGGGGCGGGCGGGGCAGCGCTCGCCTCACGTCGCGGGGGCGGGGGCAGGGTCCCGGCGGGGCGGGCCGCTGGGCGGGGCGGGCCGCTGGGCGGCCGTTGGCGGCGCGGCGCGGCGGGGCAGCCGCTGCCGGGGCGGGCGCACGAACACCCGCGGGGCGGGGGCCGGTAGGCGGCGGCGGCGCGGGCGGGAAGCGGCGGGGCTGCCCCGCCTCCCTTCAGCTCTCCGGCGGCGGCCGGCGTAGGACAATGGAAGAGGCGGCAGCGGCGTTTGCAGCTGCGGCGGCAGCGGCGGGGGGGCCGTGCCCGGCGGACCGACCGGGGGCAGCGGCGGCGGCGACGCTGAGCGGGGAGAACGAGGCCGAGAGCCGGCAGGGCCCGGCGGAGCGCGACGGGGACGCGGCCCCGCTCAACCTGTTGGACACTTGCGGCGTGTGCGGGCAGCCTATCCAGAGCCGGCGGCCCAAGCTGCTGCCCTGCTTGCACTCGGTGTGCCAGCGCTGCCTGCCGCAGCCGGACCGGTACCTCATGCTGCCCCCCGTCCTGACCTCCGCGGCCGCCGCCGCCCTCAAGGAGCCGCCGCCGGCGGCGCCTCCCTCCTCGCCCGTCTCTTCGCAAGCCTCAGCCCTGCACTGCACGCCCAGTAAGTGTTCCTTCTTGCCCGTACCCCCTTTGCCCCTGCCTGGGGGTGCTGCCCCCTCTAACCCGGAGACCTGTGAGCCGCGTTTGGGGGGACGGGGAGCTGTCGGACCGGGTGCCGTGGGCGGGGTGCGGGTGCCCGGCCGCGGAGCTGCCGGGGCACGGAGCTGTCGGGACGGGAGCTGCTCGCCAGCGCCAAGGCTGGCGGCGGGGTTGTGCTTCGCCTTGGTTTGTTTTAATCGTTATTTTTTAAATTTCCCACCGCGGAGGGAAGGCAGAACTACTGTGCTTTCCCAGGACCTCTGTGTACGGGTGGAGAGGGGCGGTGAGAGCCGGCCTCTCGCTCCGGGCCGTGGGTGCGGGGCCGGGCAGCCGTTATCAGGGGAGCCGGGAGGCTTTGGCCACTGGCCGGCGGAAAACCTGAACACGGGCTGATAACAAAGCACAAAAACGTAGCGAGAGCACTGACTCTATTTGAGCGGTGTTTAGAGCGTGGAGCGCGGCCGGAGGGGAGTCCTGCAGGTGTCATCCGCCGTGCGCGGCGTTCGGCCGGCCGCGCCTGGGCGGGGACGGGGGCGGCCGAGCAATAATAACACTTGTCCGGGCCATGGGCAGCCTGGATGGCTCTGCTGATGCATTCATGCACCACTTACTTGCTAATTACCGCGCCGAAGGAAGAATGCCGCGAGGAAGTTTTGTTAAGCTTGTGTTCTGACACAGTAGCCTCTGTCAATGTGTTTGAAAAGTACGTGTGTCTGTAGAAGGTGTGGAATAAACTCCTTCCGTTTGAAACTACTTCCCTAATGTTTTTGATTTGGTTTTTTTCCCTTAGCCCTCTTAGGCTAGGTCTAATGGATCTAATGGATTTTGTTAAAGGCAGTTTCGTTTGAGAAAAAAGTACAAACATCCTGGAGTGCAAGCTGGTCAAGGTCTTGAAAAAACTTGTATAGGAAAGAGGAAGTGTGATGGAAATTGAGCTAATCTGTAGGTATTAGTGGAGGTTGTACTTGTGGAATGTGTAGCTGGAGCTTAAGAGAAAAGTAATAGCTCCAGGTTGACATTCTTAAGTCCTTTAAGTGGACTTAGGAAAACTTGACCATCCTGCCAGTGTTCTGACCAAAGATTACCATTTAGTTTTATAAAGTGTTTGCAGCAATTAGTAAAGGAGACTCTGCTCTTCAGAAAAAGAAATATTTGGAACAGCTAGAGATTTGCTTCGGAATATCTGAGAAACTCCCAAGTATGTTAACGGGATATGGTGAGACTCTTCATCTGTGTGAATGTCTGTGTTAGTACATTCATTCAGTCTTTAATTTTAGCATGTAAAGTCTGTCGTAGTCAGACTGCCTAATCAAAAGTTACAGAGTGGGAAAATCTGTAGGACCCAAAGCCTATATACTTAAGCTTGATTGATTCAGGATGTGTTATTGCTCATACACCTGTGAGTAGAAATGTGAAATTCTGTATGGGAGGAACAGAAAAACACAGACTCTGGAGTACGATGAGATACTTGGAAATAGGAAAGAAGGCATAGATACAAGCTCAGGAGTTTACAAGGTAGTGTAAGAGGCAATATCATCGTCTTCTCTGAGATTAGAAGTCATGAACAGTTTAGGTCCATTCCCAGGTGTTCTTTATAAGTGTAGCAGAAACAGGGATCTGTAGCTGAATCAGAAATGAGATGCATCATAACAATTATAAGATTAGTGCTGTTCAAACATCTGCTTGATAATGAATCACAGCAACAGTAAGCTTGTAGCTCTGTTCCCTCCTTTTGATTGTAAGTCGGTTCTGTATGAATGATTTCACAGTACATACTCCTCATTCTACAGATTTGCAGACATACTGTATTTTTGGTGACAATTATTTTTACCCTGTTGACTTTTCTTTTCTACTTTCATGCTTCCATACTAGAGTTCACTGTCCAGTTGGAAGAAGAAACTCACACTCACCTTGAGGCATTTTTTTAATATCTTTACTTGTCATGTGTTTGCCCGGGTTAAAATGACATCGACTGTATATTAGCTAGCTATGGCCAAACTTGGTGAAGTGCATTGTCTACTTTGTTTTCCCACTGGTAAAAACAAACCTGTGAATTTGAAGTTAGGATTGGGAAAGTACCCACGTGTTATCATCCAAAACTGATTATATAGAGGAAATTTGTTACAGCTGGAGTTCTTAAATTCTCACAAGATGGTAGGAAGGACAAAAGTGGTGCAAAACTGTCACCTCTTCTGGTACTATGTTGTACAAAATGCTTAGGAGGAACGACATGAAGGACATGAAGAAATGAATGGAAGAGTATAATCTTAGAAAGCTGGATAACAAATGACTCTTCTGATGTAAATTATGAAATTACTGTGACTAAACTGAAGAAATAAGCATCAAGGAAGCTGTTTTTGCTGGAAGGAATGTCCTAAGAAAGGAGCACAATAGAATTGCAAACTATGAAATTGTCCTGAGAGATAAGCAGACAGGCTTATTATGCACCTGTGCTGAGCGCTTGAGTTGCACAAAAAGAAGCCTGAAGAAAGATTGGTAGAATGGAGTCTGTCTTGAGCAAAAGAGAGGATGTGATTTGCAAAGTGCTTCACCAAACCGGCCTTGTGTGTTGTTTGGACACTGAAATTAGCTGAGAAACAGGCAGCTGAAGAGGTTGAGCTTCAAGTATAATCTGGAGAGACTTTTTGTCTCCATCAAATCGTTTCCAAGAAGAAACATTTGTTCACTTTACTGGAATAAAGTATGCCTTCAACTTCCAATATACAGACGAGTTTATTTGTTGGCTCTCTTTCTGTGAAGATTCTAACAACTAATTAAGGAGCTGTGAAAGAAAAGACTTCAAGCTTAAAGTGAATTAAGAGTTCTGGAGTTGCTCACTTGAATAAAAGATTCAATATGGATGACAGCAGACAAGTGGCAAGACATACAGAGGAGTTTCATGTGATAAATTTTAACTATTATTCCTCTTGAAGGGGCAAACTGGTGGAGAGGCCAGTTGGCATGGATATATTCTGTACTGCCACATGCACTCAGTTTTGAAGTAGGATAACTTCTATAGAAAAGAAAACCTGGAATTTCTGATTTTTCTACCATTCCTGAAGTTGGAGGTGTTGAAGAATCATCCATGTGTCAAACACCAGTGGTTTTAGCACTGGAGAGTTTACTGCTTTCTGAATGTTCAGTGGTAGTTTATTTGCTATAGGCAATAATTTTGGTGTTGCACTGCCAAAAAATGGGTTGTCAGACAGAACATTATGGACTGCAGGGAGTGCTGCAAGAGCAGCTCTGTAAATGTGACACTGGCTTGTAAGCAAGTGTCTACAGCTACCCCTAGTAACTATTTGGCTAAGTTCATATGGGGTTTTTTTTTGTTTCTCAAATGGCTATTCTTTACTGTCCAGTTGTGTGAGTTACAACTGGAGCATACACAAAAAATGCTGCTATTAGAAGTCTGCCATTTGCCTAGATTTTGTCTGGGCTGCACTTCAGTGAGTGAGCAGTAGCCTGTAAAGGTAGTGTTTGTAACATGCAGACCCTCATAGTACTCTTCTGGAATCTTCAAATGTGAAATAAGTATGGGAAAGCTGCAAAGTTAGAGATTGAAATTCTATCCCTTCTCAAAACTTTTAAAGTTGCAAGGAGCCTTGTTTGTTCTTTGTCATAAATCTGTACATGAAATAGACTTGGAACTGGTGTGGGGGAAATACTTGTGAATGTAGTGGCATAGCAAAGTTTTCTGCAGCTATCATCATGAAATCTTATTGGTGTCAGTGCCAAAATAGTAGAGGGAAGCTTTTTTTTCTGTAATTCCTCTGTAGCAAACAAATTTTATGAAGCTGTTAGAAGCATATAATATTTGGACAATCCCACTATTCAAATTCTTGGGGAGTGTCTGGACTAACATTTAAAATATATTCAATACATGCTGTTAAATAAAGAATAAATACTTCAGAGTTACTAAACAAGGATTCAGAGGTGTTCATGTTTCAGGTTATTACTTCCCAGAAATATTTACTTGGCAATACACTTTGAAGTTCTCAAATAATGCAATAAAGACCTTACCCTTGACATCCCCTCAGATATGTGGATGGCATCTGCTTTTTTATGAAGTCCCACAGGCAGACCTTTTACAGATAGCTTCAAATGCTTTCAGCTTCTTATGTGATCTTTACATCTGGACTTTCTGGTGTCATTGCTTCATTTGACCTTGAAAATACAGTTTTTGACATCAACTTAAATTTTGTTACTTGTTTTTTTAGTTACTTCCTTCCTTTAGTTGGATAATTATTGGGATCCTTATTAGTTAGTTTGAAGGATATAACAGCTTCATCTGAGGTTTCTTGTGGTGAAGTTCAATTTTTCGTCCATGTCTTGGTAGTCTAAGAAGACTTAAGATTCTTTTTCTAAATCTGCTGCTACAAATTATTTCCATTTAGTCCTTGATATTGCCACTTGCTCTAAGTGGATTCTCTCCATCTTTGCCATTACAAAGAGCCCATATTTTGTTTGTGTGGCTATACACTCATACTTTCACAGGCATGGTTGCATCTTTTTCACAAGGATCATCTTGTTTCTGCTGTGGTGCATCAAGAAGTGAATTGTTTAATCTCCAACATAAGGAGATTTTGGAGTGCTAATATTTGGAAATAGTGTATGTTATAGGAATACATATAGGAAAGACATGTCTAGTGTTCATTCTGTTTTGGATTTGTGCTTACTTTGAATTGAAAATTCCCAGAGCCCCAGAGATTGCATATGTGAAATGAATTTAGCATTGTTACAGGTGAAATACAATATTATTGTTTTGTTAGCCTGTAATGGATGAATCTCTTGGTAAAAAAAATATTAGTAAAAGCTTAAAATATTAATATAAGTATTAATGAATACATATATTTTTCTAGTTATAATATCCTTCTTTTAGAGAAAAGTATGCTCTTGGGATATATACAATGGGATATGATACTTACTGTACAAGTGTAATTTGAAGTAGGGATATATTTGCCAAAAATTACTGCTTTCTCTTCTACCAGGAATTCCATAAAAATCTGGAGGCATGCCTATACAGCCTTTATTAAGGCAGGCAACTGCATGTTGTGGTAATTAGCTTGAATCATGCTTACTCTGATATATGATTAATGTAAGTATGTAATAGATGTTTATTGTTTTACATATGCAGAGTAGTATTTCTAGGGTAGTTTGGATGCATTTATGTTCCTGCTTCTTTCACCCATAGAAAGTGGGAGATTGAAAAGCTGAAGCCATCAGGAACATCAGATGAGTGTTAACACAATTGCAGATGCCAAGCTCATTCCAGTTTGAAGCCTTAGAGAAATTAGGCTGTACAAGTTATCAAAATAGGTGTATCATTGTGTGAAACATCTTTTCAGACAAAGATCTCTATCCTCAGAGACCAACCTAGCTCTGTTTCAATACAAAATCAGCTAATTACATCTCTGGTAAGCAATTAGTTGTTTTAGCAGTGGAAAGGAATTCTAGATCATAAGGTGAAAGGATCATAAGGAGAGCAAATACATACTAATGTATTATAATTCTCAGGTGTGTCTAATTGAAAATGTATTGGGTTGTTTAATGCTTACAGTAGAGATATCTCTTAGGAAAATGTCTTCTCTGAAGAGCAAGGGAAAATAGTGGTGCACATGTTCATGAAGAGCCAAGTGGAAGAATGTTTTTGTGGACTAGTTTATTCCTAGGAAAAATGTCCTGAAGAACTACTCGGTTATGCAGTAGGTTTTTAGCTTGGTCTGCTGAATTCCATGAGTGCTACAAGGTGACCACATTCTCTCAACTTCACCCAGTTTGTTAAATCTGAGAAAGAAATTTTGTTGTAACTCTTGATTCAGAATGTAGTGTTGTTAAAGAAACTTTTATTTTGTACAGGTAAATCTTTATGCTAGTATTGTGTGTGTTTGCTAAGGTGCTGTAGGAGGAATTTCCATATTATTCAGTGGAATTTCCCAGTAACAGGAAACTTGCAAAGCTGGTATTTTGCCTGTTGCATCTAATCTAAAAACAAGCCAGGGGAAAACCAAAAGGAACTTTAGGTATATTCTAAATAGGACTGTATTTCAGGATGAGTAACTGACTAGATGAAAAAAATCCACTATTTCTGAAATTGGAAATTTAGGCTTTTAAAAGGTTTATGCCGTAAAATTATATACTTTAATACAGTAGTACAGTGGTTTGACCTTGGATGGATGCCAGATGCCCACCAATTTGGCAAATTTAAGGGACAGAGAAAAAATGGTTTCATAAAAAAATTCCAGTGGTGCTTTTAAAATTTACTTCAGCAATTAGGTAGCTATGGAGTTGTGTATGTTTAAAGCAGGTGCTTGCAGTTCAAATATGCTTTGAAGGCGTCAGTGCCATGGTTGAACTGACCAAATTATCTATTTTTTTACCTGCTGGCCAGAGAGTATGTGTAAAACTCTTTCTTTGCCATCAAAGAAAGCGTGAAACAGTTGTGTAAAGTAAGTAAGAAAATGACACAATTTTTTACCAGGAAACAGTATTGTAAAATCAGCTATGAAACTGAAGGTTGAGCCAAGGAATGTCCCTAATTACTTGATACTGTGTCTCCAGTGATTCAAATAAATGCTTATTTGAAGCTTTTATGTGGGACAAAATTGCATATTACCGTACTTACATCACTAACATGATAGAAAAGTGATGTGAAACAAGGTTTCCAGTTATTTTTGAAGTTTATCAGTGGGCTATGGGAAAAAGATGACAGTAAGCAAGGCTCAGCTCTTTGAACTGCACTCAGGGGTTTTGAGGGCCTTTGTTTGTAACATGGATTTGGGTCATGGAGACATCCTCATTTCAAAAAAGAAATCTGTAACTCTGGTGCTAAATTCTCTGTTAATGGGAGTACATGGACAGGGGAACTAAACCATTTGCCTTCTGAATGCAGAAAGATTTCTGCTTCTGATTAATATCTAAGTTGCCACAGGCAACTTTCTATTAAAATTTAGAGTTTCCCTTTCAACTGTAGTCCCTCAAGTGAATATAGTTTGAATTTGAATAAAACAGGACTGTAGTGCAAATACCCTTTGAACTAAAATGATTGCCTAATTTGAAAAGTGACTGTATAATTTTCCCAGTGAGCTAACACATCTGTTTGGACTGTAGCTCGTAAAAAAGAAACAGGGCTATTTTAACATACATGCTGACTTGGAAACCCCCCCCCCCCCCCCCCCTCGTATTTTTTAGGATGCCTACATGAGGTCAGAAAGCATTTAATGAAACTTTCTTGACTGGCTTCATTTGTGTCTAGACATGTGCTCTAGAGTCTGAGCGTGGTCAAGGATGTGTGGAGCTGAAGTTTGTTGAACTAATGCTCTAATCCAGCCCTCACACAAGTTCATGTTGTGAACCTGCTGTCAGGGTGCTTGTAACACTGATGCTCTTAGGGGAGGGAATGCTGGCAGCTGCACGGGGAATGAGTAGGTGGAAAGGAAGAGGGAGAGAGCTGCAGCACTGCTGGGACTGGAGAATAAAGTGGGAGCAAGGTTCTAATTTTAAATGCAAGGTGCAGTGCCTTGACAAAACAGCCCAGCACCAACAAGTCTGTTACCAGAAATAAGCAGTATGCAAAATTGTCCTGAACAGCAGAAGTGTGAATTGAAATACATATTTTTTTTCCTATCATGGACTTCGCTTTAAAATGAGTAGACTAGTTGCTGAAATAATGTAGGAGTGTCTATTACATGCCCTTCTAGCCAGTTGGTTTAAGAAAGGGTAGCAGCTTTGAATCATTTTTGCCTTTGGAAAAACTTTGATGATTTGTAACTATTGTTCCAACTGTTTTCAAGTAAAAGTTGGAATTTGTAGCATTGCCCAGCTGACAGTACAAAAGAAAACCATTTTAATCTGAGGACAGTAGAGCAGAACAGCACAGCATTGTAGAAATAGGTGAAGGATGTAACTTAGGCAAACAGAAGTCAAGCAAAAGGCAAGTAAGATGCCAGGTCAGCTCTACAAGGCTGACAAAGCAGCAGTTACAGAAAACAATGATATTGTGCTTACTCAAAAGTGGAGGTCAAGGAACAGCCACCTCAAAAGGACACTGGACATGAAGGGCCACTGAAAAAGACCCCAAGGAATCCTGTAAGGACTCCCAATAAGGGGTGTGACTGTGTCAAATAAAGTAGTGCATATACATCAAGTAAGGGGGGATAAGTAATGAATATGCCATCAGTGTGTATGATAAAAACCTGTTTGCTCAGGGAACTTGATTAGAGGAAGGATCCTCCAAGGGACCAGTGCACTGCAGTAAAGAGTGCCTGCTTTGTAATACTTAAAACTTGTTAAATAGTTTCTATCTGGCTGGTTTCAGTATCACAGCCCCAAAGTGATAAATTAGGAAGCTGGCAACTCATCAGTTGGACACTGAGATAAAGACAATCTGTGTAGCAGATAAGCTTTGTTGAATGAATGTAGAGCTCTATAATTATGGATAGTGTCCCATAGCAGGACCTCAGTAATGGCTAAGTGTCTGGGAACTTTGAAACCCTGGGGGTATCATATGTCTGGATTATATTTATTTCTTTTGTGTGTTTACAAATTCCTACCTTTTCTTGCTTAAGCAGTTGGTTTTCAGCACTCAAGAGTTCTGTTCCTTATTTGCTTTTGTCTTGTTTGTGGGCCTTTCACACATTAGCAGCTATTGTTCTCACTTCTTTTAGCTTATGGACTGATTGTTGAGCTTACTAACTACAGAATACTTGGCCTTCAATAGTTCAGTTTTATCTTCCTTTTGGGGTAGGGAGAAGGGACTGTGAGGGTATAGCCCACTGGCTAGCATATATTGGAAATCACTAAACTTAGAGTACTTAGATTGTTTAGTTTAATCAACTGTTAAAGGAACTTTATCTCCTTTAGAAGTTCTAAAATTTTTTTTGGTCTCTTCTCTATGCAAAAACTCAAATGTGGTTTCAGAGCTCATCTGTTAAGTGTTGTCTGAGTAAGCATTACCTCAGAACAGACACATAGAATTTTTCCTTTGGATAAACATAGGTGGTGTTCAGATAGTTTATCTGTATAGGAGTCCAGAGATGCTAGCAGCTCTTTCTTCAAATATTGCACTACAAGTTGTTAAATAGAATGTTTATTTTCTGCTTCATAGCAAAGGCAGAGTCCAATCTTGTGAAAGAGTGTACAGAAGTTTCTGGAATGGAACATGTTGGAGGACCTGTGGTTTTCCCACATCAAGCAGTGAATTTTAAACAAAAAATTGTTATAAGAAAATAGTCTTATGTTTGTCATAACTCCTGTCTGCACCGTAAGAATGACTTGCAAGTATTGCTTTTATCATTCAGTACGCAAGTATTTGATATAGACTGTTGGCACTGGCACCTTCAGTAATATTGTGTGCATCTTGATGGATTGTGAAGGGAGACAGTACTTTGTTGCCTTTTGCTTTTCAGAAATGCCCTTACAGCTGGACTAGATACATGTTAGAAGCAAAGCCATGATTTGTGGTAGCTCACCTGTGTTCTAGATTATTATCACAGCCATTGATGCTCAACAGGGCCAAAGATCTCTCCTCAAAATAATGAGTTTAGAAGCTGTTTTGGCAAAATGAAGATGACTTTGTTTATGGGCATCCCAAATGGATTCAGCTTACAGTCCCCTTTGCTGCATTCCACCTTTTGTGCAAGAACTGAATGTAGTCTGGATTCTTTAAGAAGCTAAATGCTAATCTCGCATCTTTTAGAAGTCCATTTAGCAACAGTATTATTGTATTGTGTTCCAGTCTGATTGTTTGTATTGTGTTGGCTTTTTTCCTTTTCCCTGCTCCCACTTCCTTTGAGATGAGGTCAGATTTAAAATTATTTCTTTGCCTGCCTTTTTGACTGATCTAAATTTTTGAGAATATGGTGTAGGTGTTGTAAGCTGCAGGATGTCTGGCTTCAAACTTTTGCCAGAATCACTGTTGTTCTGGCTTAAAGTTGTGGCTAGTTGTTTTTGCTTTTCATTTGTCATTATGCCAGACAAGTAGATAAGGAACCACAATGCCATGGTGGAACCCTTGTGATTATTCCTTAAAAATAAAGAAGGAATAGAAGTACAGTCCTAGCTCATTCTCAAGCTGCTATTGGGTGCCAAGTATAGTATTTCCAGAACTTCATAATCAATCCTTTGAGGCAGTATGGTGCAAGAAGGTGGAAAGATGTTGTGTGAGTGAAGTACAAGGTATATAAATGGCATTTATGAAGACCAGTTTTGGTAAAAGATGAATTTTCTTAAGCTTCATTCTTTGTGCCAAGAGTGTCATGCAGGGAGAGCTCCTTTGAATGAGTTCTTCTTTAGTTCTGAGAAAATGGAGGAAACCATAGGAATACTAAGTTTCTTCAGTGGATGTGGATGTTCATTCACATCAGCCAACAGGCTCTGGCTTGTTCAGTTACCTACTGCAGATTACAGCGACAGAAGGAGCTACACCATGGGAACATAAGCAGTATCACTGCTGGCTCTGTAACCTGTGTTTTCTGCAAGCTGTAGGGCAGCTGTTAGAAATCCCTGTTGTTCTTATTTGATCAATTAGTTCATCTCTTCAACCCAGAAGGAATATGTTTTATTAGTTACATTCAGTAATTTTTGTATTAATACAGTGTCAGAGGAGATGATAACACTACTTTTTAATTAATGCTGGTTCTTGCAGGCTGCACAGCCATGTGTGAATTTCACAATGCATATATTGCTCCAGCTTGGTACTCCTAAAGCTATGTGGGAACTGAGAAAAGCTGGGCACCTTGCTTTTTGAACCCTTACAACAGTGCTGTGGCATACTGGGCACATGTAAGAGAAGAATGTAAAATGAGCTGGCTTTTTATTCCTGACCATCTACACCCAAAAGTGCAATCCCTGTAAGTTGCAGTATACTTGGAGGATATTCTCCTCTTTTAATGATTGGTTTTAGAATATCAGAGGAATTCTTGCAATTGAAGTGGATGCCCAGTAGTGGATAAGAGTACTGCTGTAGTTACTGGAAAGAAGTGGATGTTTTTAAGGTGTAATTCATCTGACCAAGTGAAAACATCTGCTCTAACAAGGAGACCACTCATAACCTATTACCTATGTCTGCAATGGCTGTGAAGGGAATTTCATGTAACGTTTAGATGAATCCCGCTGAAGGATCTCAAACTTGGCAACACTGCAAAGAAACTTTATCAGTTTTTCAGGTGTAAAATTCTATTCTGTGGAATCAGCATAATAAATCAGTATTAGTTTTGTGCTGCCATTAAGAGTTGCTTTTTCATAGATACAAAAATCCTGTCTGGGGACAAGCTTTATTGTTGAACAGCTTTTAAATATAACATGTAGTCAGAATAGACTGGATTTGGGAGTCTTGGGTTATATTACTTGAATGCATTAAATGGCTTGGAGCTTTACTTTTTTATTCCATTAATAATGTCGTGCAGAGCACTCAGATTTATCTGATATAAACTTCAGGAAATAGGCATCTTTATTTTTTTCACTTATTAGAGTGGGAATTTTCACCAAATATTTTTGGTACTTTTCATTGTCTCTGTCCCTGTCAACAGCAAGCTTTAAAAAAATAAATCTGAAAACTTTAAAATACTGCCAGGTCAAAGTATTTGTTATAGAACAGATTTAATTGCAGCACAGATTCAAAATGTACCTTTAAAAATACTCTGAATTTATTGATAAACACATAAATTCTTCTTTTTTGCTGTTGGGTATCTAAGTGTTGGCCAGTGTACTTGGACGCTATCACTGTATTGTCATTGAGAAGACTATATTGAATATATTGAAAACATTACTTAATAAAAAATCTCTTCTTGGTAGCCATCAGGCCTTTTTTTCTCTCCACCCTCTCACCAAACAAAATAACCTGAATAAAGGCAGAGCCTATTATTTTAAACCAACATATTTCAATGTACTTTTAAGCATCCATTCCCTGCACAAATACTTTTCAGATAAAGCTGATGGAATTTTCCATTAGATTTTGCATCATTGTAATCTGTATTTTGAGATAGTTTAAAGGAAACATAATAGACATCTTGATGACTTCTGAACTCTGTCCTTGAGAAGAATTTCAGAATAAGTATCCATGTAGCAGAATATGGGCAGATGCCATGAACACTGCAGTTAACAAGTTGATGGCTCTGAATATTGACACTTGAGCATTTTAAACCAAGTTTGCCTTTGGAGCTACAGACTGCAGTTTGTTAGGGTGCAAAGATCTGTGTGCCTCAGTTGTGTTCTCCAACAGGAATTTAAAATCACAGTATCAAAAATACATGGCATAGAATAGGCAGGTGACTTGAAATTCATCTGTCTGAACTAAAATATCTTCTGCCATTGCTGAATTTTTGGGATGCCTGTAATATTTTAAAAAGGGCTGGTTAATGTACTGCACAATCCACAGGAGCCCTATTTCCTTCTGGAATAGTAGCTGGAAGCCAGGCAGGATATTACCTTCAAATTAGGTATGTCTGTTTAGGCACCTGAATTGCTCCCCTGAGGCTAGTGGCTGGGAAAATGAGGGCCAAGAGGGTAGTTTGCCAAGTCTCTTAGGTAGTTTCCAGTTACTGAGTGGTGAACATATTGAGAATGGAAGTAAGACTGGTGAAGAACAGGTTGCAAGGATGCATCTGAGCACTTGAAGAAGAGAGGGAGTAGCATGAGCTAGTCAAAGGCCTTGAGTTGCATTATCACTCCTGTTTGGATGACATTTATAGTGAAATACTCTGACTAAAGCCTGTTACCTACTGTTGTTCCCACTACTGCTTCTAATTTGGTTCCCTTAATATGATCCAGATTCTTAGAAGTTATTTTTTGAGGCTTTTTTTACCTTTACATCTGCTCAGTGTTGATGGGAACATTAAGGTAGCTGGGGCTAAACAGAAGTGGGCGAAACACTCAAGAGTCACATGCTGGAGTGTGGTTTTCACCCTTTCAACAAAGAATTAAAGAGCTAACTCTTCCAGTGCCTGAGAAGGGCTTGGTTCTTTGGGTTGGGACTGGCTCTAACTGTCCAAATTACGGTCTGCTAACCTCCTATTTTTATAGCTATGGTTTCTGGGAGAAGATGCATTGTACTGCCACTGCTGATCTAACAGCTGGTGGTAGATGAGAACTCAAAAAGATGAAGACCAGAGTATGAAATGTAGTGCTCCAAAGAAATGATAATTAGCTGTAAGGCAGGGTCCATCTTCATACCAGAGATTCTAACAATTTTTTTTATCCCAGTCATTTTTTAAAAAATTATTTATAACATGTTAACATGCTAGTATTTATGGAGAAAGGTACTAATTTCCTTGTTCCAGAAACACATGGATACAATGGACTTGAGCACTGTTGGCAAGATCCAAGAGTATCTGCAAAATGGTATTTCAGTAGAATGTATAAATCTAAACAGCATTAAGGCCACTTTCGAAATGAAATACTTGGCTATCAGAGAAAACGATGCAAGAACATCACAAAATCTTAAACATCCTTGCATGTTATATGTCTGAATTTATTACATAACATTTGGAAATACTTGACAATTTTAGGTCTGGAAAGAATGTATTTTAATTTTGATGAAAGAAATGCTCATCACAGTCAGCAGTGACAATTGGCTTGTTGGCAGATTCTGCATCATCGTTTAAGCACATTCATTGCAAGACAGTGAGACTTTTTGTTCATCATCTTGTACTTAAACATTGTCCATCCCACAATAACAATGTTTCCTTTTGTTAGCACTATGACACTTCTTATAATTGTGTTGTTGAAGAAAATGCATTGGACAGCTTTGGATGTGAATGTAAACTGCCATCAGAATTTCTTAAGGTATTCAGTAGTGGCTGGAGAGTCAATTCTTTCAAAATTTACAATTTTTGAAGTCTAATACATGCTATCTAAAATGTTTAAAGATTGGGCATGTATAGCAAAAACAATGAACCATTTCACAGAGCAGCTGAAATATTTTAATTCAGCTCTGCAGTGCTTTCCAAGAAAGTCAATGTACTGCAGCATAAAAAACTGGCCTGTAACACTCTTCCAGAGGGGGGATTACAGCTAATAGTCTTTGTCTGGTTTTCATTTATTTGCATTTTAAAGGATTTAAATTAATTTAAATGATCAATTAATTAATTTTAATTTTAATAAACTTTTTGCTAGATTGGTGGTGGGTTGGAATGTTTATATCTTGGCAGTAGGTGCCAATTTTCCCTTGAGATGTGCCTGCTTATTGGTTTAACCTATCTCCCCTCTACTAGCAGCAGCAGGCTGTCACAGCTAGATGGGAGCAGCTTTTTCTGGAACAAACTGGTTTGAAGAAGTTGCCAATTTTGCAGCACCAGTAGTGGCTTAATGAGAAGAAAGAAGAAAGCAGTAATTATTTTAAAAATTGATTCAGACATTATTTCACAAGATACTGCCTCTCAAATTAAGTTTTCTAAGTGTTTGTTCTTAACTGGGAAACATGACCTGTGTAAATATAACCTGCTTACCCTCAAACCCATGCATTTTAATGAAAAGCCTTGCAAGTATTAATGGTCTCCATAGAAAGAGCAAGAGGAGAAAAGAATCTGTAGCTCACAGTAAAAACACCCTAATTTTCTGTGTAGTTGTGTTTAAAATCTTATAGCTGGTGCTGCCTTCAATCTCTGACATACCTTTTATTAGTTTTAATTAGCATGTCCATGTTTTAAACATTTTAACTGGATGTTAAAATATTAGCTTGCTGTTAATATTTTTTTGTTCTGAAATCTGTATGGTTAGAATTTCAAGTAAAACATCTGTAAAACTGGGAAAGATTGCTGTACAAAACCCTAATTATTTATTCTGTAATGACTATGTCGTTGCAGGTAAAATTGCCAGTTGCTTCTGAGCACTCTATTTAATAAAGAGAACTCTCTTTCAGAAAACTAGTGGGTTTGACTGATTTAATCTGAAGAAAGGGAACTATTAAATCCTTCTTTTTTTAGTAAAGCACTTTGCATCTACTAACAAAAATACCCTCTTGGATCTACAAATGATCATCCAGTGGCTTTATTAAATTGGCTCTGAAACCTGTTTGCAACCGTGAAGACTCAAATAAGTCAAAATCTGGGCAAACCAGAGCAGTCTCCTCCTATTGTCTTGGGATGCTTCAGTGGTCTCTAATGTACTCCCAGGAAATTGAGTTTAGAATTGGAAATAATACTCTATAACCTATAATCCATTGCACTGAGATGCCCTTGTGGATGCAGCATGTAATTAGTGAAGAAGCCTAAGAATGGAATATGATTTTTCCTACCTAAAATACAGTTTAGCATTCCTCGAAAGAGGTGCATGTGTTATGAGCCTGTAGACAGTGGGGGGAAACACTCTCCTCTCCTGGCACAGCCCCATTGAATCAATATTGCAGTCCCTAATCCAGCTCAGTGCATGGCAGCACAAATCTTTCTTTTGTCACAGGATAGAAATGAACGAGCAAGGGAGCCAGCATTGCTACTTTTGTTAGCATTGTGCTGTCCTGGCCTGCTTCAAGCAAAATCTGAATGTGACATTCCACAACTGCTTGGTTTTTCTAAGAATGCTGCTCAGAAGGGTGGAGGTCTTTTTTTACTTCTCTTTTACTCCTGCTTAAGAGCCTCACGGGCTTGATCCAGCTCCTTTTACAGATGAAAAAACAATGCTCCTGATGCCAAGATCCAGCTATTGAGATGTGTCTCTGCCCGAATTAGGGGTCAAACAAGATCATATGCTGAAGTCCATAATACAGATTTTATTTAACATGGAATGTCAGGGAGAAAGGTAGAAAGAAATGGAAAAGAGAGCATAAAGAGAGATCGGGTAGACGATAGTCACCACCTATAGATCCAGTTGGTGTCTTGTTGATCCTTCTTCACCCTGGGCTTCTCTCGGTAGCAGTATTCTCCAGGTCTTTTCACTATTCATACATATTAACAAAGAAACAAATTACTGCTCATTTGCTACACAGTGCTACTATTCTATTGGTTAATTGATTCCCTTGCTTCTAATGCTAATTAGTCCTTGTACTCCTTGTACTCTTCCTCTTTCTTTGAGTTGGTGGTCGATCTCCCCCTGCCGGAATTACGAATTACGTTTTCCCAAGTCCAAGCTGATTTCAGCACAGTTGCTGAGCTGGCTTTCCTCGTGGCCCATAAATTCTGCAGTTCTGTGACAAATTCATCTCCCCCAACTTTGTTAACCTCCCCCTAGATCTGAGATAACACTGAGACAGCAGCACCCCTTTTATGTTATCTCAGGTTCCTGCTGTGGTGGCTTATCTTACAGTCCCAAGTTCCAGGTATCCAGGGAGGCATTTTCAGGTGGCTTCAGTGGTTGGCGGTGGTCAGAGATTTCAGCTGTCCCAGAACTTGGGGTTACCTTTCTTTGACTAGTGATCTGCATATGAACAGTTGCTTCTTTACACACATTTCCACAGTGGGAATTTTTATCTGGATGCATTACCCAGAATGAGCTAACTAGGTCTCGCCTCTGCCAGGCCTGGAGGTAGCACTACCCTGTGCTTATCTCATGGCAAAGTCAACCTGTGGCTGTGACAATGTTTGAGACAGGCAACTGTGTTAACTCCTTACACCTGGAACAAAGGAGCAGATAAAAATGTGGGATCTGCTCACTCACCATCCTCACAATTATAATGATGATGTTTATGAAGCTCCTCCCAGCTTAAGTCATATGTTTTCACCTTCCTGTGTTTGCTTCATCAAAGAGAAATAAGAATCTTCTAGAATTACTTTGACTAATAGAAACCCTGGTACTTCAGATTTTTTTGTTAAATTCACCATCCTGAGGTTGACTAAATCTGGGTTAAAACTTATTAGTGTAGCAATCATCAATTCAGCATTATAACAAAAGCAGGTTTACCCTCACACAGTGGCAGAAGCAGCCCCTGACATAAGGCTAGACAGCATAAGAAATTCTGGAAAAGAAAATTCACTAAGATTTTGAGACTTTTAGGCAATTTTCCCTTTTTTCCCCCCTTTTCCCATGTCCCACTAGAAATTCTAAGTGATTTCTTGAAAAGGTAGTTGGCAATATTCTGTTGGTGAAAAGGCAATGGAAATATTTGGATTGTCTTTGTATGCTTCCTAATTTCTCGCCTCCCCTTCCTTGTCTTCAAGACCTACTCAAGACATCTGTGTTGACCTTGGTATAAGGAACAGAACAAAATGATGCCTTACTTGTCCAAGTAAGGGAACAATATGTTTTAAAGAAATAGATTAAATAATGAATAAGTAGGCACACAGGATGCTCCACATATTTGGAACCAGTGAATAAACAGATAATGAGGAGTACAGTGGGTTTTGTGGTAGCTATGTAACAAGAGGCAACAGTGCACGCCTTAAGAAAATTCAAGGGCAGGTCACCTGTAACACTGGGGGCTCTCAGGGAATACAGTCACCAGAGACCCCTTCAGAGGACCCTGGAGGAACATAAAAGGACTACTCTTACTAAGGTAGATGCATGCAAATTAGTTCTAGAAAAGGTGATGTGTATTAGCCAGGAAGGATTCTGTAATCAATATTTATGATCATGATGGAATAAATTTCTTTTTTTGTAAAGTTTTGTGACACATCAGAGTAGAGGAAATAACCTCTGTGTGTCCAGTGTGCTGCAATAAAGAATGCCTGCTTTTTAGTACTTCAAATTGTGTTAGAAAGTTTCCTCCCTAGCTTATTTTGGTGTCAACCCAGAGCACTGTGCTTTGTCAGGGTCAGTGATGAGCAGTGAGGGAACAGGAAGACGGTGGTTTGTAATTGGTGCTGTTGAAAAATGTAAAAAAGAGTCTTTTTTGGAAAGTGTGTAGCTTGAGTAGTAGGAGACGTGTTCACTCTTGACTGTGGTAAATTGATTTGCTTAATTACAGGAGAAATTCAGTACTTGCAGTTCTGCTAGCTACTTCACTTACCAGAACTGAATTTCTCAATTATCCTTGCAGATGATGATATAAAAAATGTTATAAAAGTTGTTGCCAAAAAATGGAATTTGTATATCAAAGGAAACTGTGCAAATGTGTATTGAAATGCAGAGTGGTAAAATGGCACTTAGAGTAATATCAGGCTTAACATCATAGCTGTTCAGATGAAAGTGAAATGCCTTGATAACAAGTGAAAAACTGCTTGCTGATTTTCCAGAATAAGAATTGCTTTAGTAAAATGGGTGGACTTTTATTACAGCACTGCTTTATACTGAGTTGCCAGTTAAATCTTGAGCATCTGTTGGAAGAATCTTATGAAAAAGTTACCTAAATCTTGTATGAAGCAATTAGAATAAGGAATTAAGTTCTTCTGCAGAAGGTGAAATATTTAATAGTTTCTGTACTTTTATATTTTATTGTAAAAATGAAACAGAAACTGCTTTAAACCCATGCTGGCTTAGTTAAGTATGCAAGTGGTGAGTTATATACTGGCATTGAATTCATTGGGTTAAGCAGATCTTTTTAAAGGCCCTAAATCTATGTTTCCTCTCAAATGGGAGCTGAAGGTCTAGAATCTGTGTCTGTGTAGACTTGCATGACAGTTCTACTGTAGGCTTTTTGCATGTGATTTCCATGTCCTAAGTGATTATTTCAGTCTAACTTAGTTTCAATTGCTTCCTTTTTTGGTTTTAATGACCATGGTAATTTTCTTCAAACAAGATATCAGTGCCTGGCATTTTAGAGATATTGTTTTTGGATGTTAAAAACAAGCCTCAGCTAATAAGACATTCTTATTTCTGAAGCTAGAAAAGGTGTCTGCTTAAAAATATTTATATAGATATTTTCCATTTCAACCTAATCTACTCATAGCTCAACCCCAAGTTTTGAACTTTGTCCTTGCCATTCTGTTGAAAAGGCTAATTGTTTAACCCTTTGTGTTACTTGTTCTCAGCTTTCTTCAACCTGGAGCCTAACTACATTTCTGTCTTAGAATTGTACCCCATTGCGTCTTGCAGAGGAGAGGAGGGAGAGAGCCCTCTTTGTTTATTCCTAAGTTTATATTGCTTTCCCTTGCTTAATTTGAACATAGTCATGATATTAATACAGGTCAATTCTTTCTCTCTACAAGTCACCTCATTAAATTTGAATGTACTGCATTTGTGTTCTCATGTGACATGGATCAAGGTCAGTCACGTCACACTGCTGGCGTGTTTGTGTGTGTGTATGTAATACCACTCAGTGTCCCTTATTAATATTCCACACTAATCAGTGTTTACTTTAATCCATTCTTTAGCAACAAATTGTCAATGGGAATACGTTCCCTTTATAGTAAAATAATTATTTCTTTATAAGATTAAGGCAAATTCCTTATGGCATTGTAACAAGGAAGTGTTTGACCTTGGGTGATAGAATATGTCAACAAGTAAATGTTACTTCTGTGATAAATGAGAATTTTCTTTTTCTTGCTCACACCTAATTGACAGGAAAGTAGGATTACATCCTTTCAAAAATATTTATCCTTGCAAGTTGTCTTTGAAATTATTTAATGTATCTTAGTTTGTGGAAGCATAATCAGATTTTCTTTTTTCCCCCCCAGTCGGTGTTATCCGCTGTCCAATTTGTGGTCAGGAATGTGCAGAGAGACACATCATAGATAACTTTTTTGTGAAGGATACCACAGAGGTTCCCAGTAGCACAGTAGAGAAATCAAATCAGGTAAGTGCATTAACATGTAATCAAGTTAACACCTTTTGGACGTGTGTGCATATCCTTGGCTTCTTGCTGTGTGGCCTTTTTGCTCTTCATATGCAGACAGAACTTCAACTACTTTGACATCACATGGGGTAGCTACTCTAGAAATCAGTTAAAATGTGTGAAAATGCATGTGAAGAAGGTGGTTATGTTACCCTATACTATTTTTAATTGTTGGTATAAACTTGCAGCTTAATAGCAAAAGATAAAAGTAAGGAATAGTCATTAGAATGGGAATTTTCGTACTTTGGACAGGGTATTTGAAGCACTCTTTGAAGCAAAGATTTGAATAACACTACACCAGGAGATCTAAATGGACTTTATCACATTACTGACAAAACATGGCATTAAATAGCTGGAGTCCTGTTGCCAAGGAAGAAGCTCAAAATGTTAATTGAGGAGGATGGTATATTGTAGGGGTTTCTTATTGGTTTTCCTTATGTTTTCTTCTTCCCTTTGCAGTCAAGTAATAGCCATCTCATAAAAGTTGCTTATCTGGAAGAACAATAATATTGGGGTTTTTTTCTCATGATGTTTTGATGTTTTTTTCAGGAGCAAGTGCTAGCTAGTGTGGAAGCAATACCAAGCAAATAGTCACATCTGTGTAGGATCACAATCAATCTCTGTTAGCAAAATATTGCATGTCTTCATTTTTAGCTAGTAAGGGAGTATCTCATGCATTTCTTTACTCAAGGACTTTTTATTAAACTCCAGGAACTTACTGCAAATAATCCAGCTTCTTTGAATGTTGCTGCATTCTTCATAAGAATAGTACAGCAAGTTGCTATATCAGCATGGCTTGCATTCCAACTCATGCCCTAATATTTGGCTGGTGGTCTCCTTTTATTTTGAAAATTCCTCTTTTTCACTTTCCTGTTTTAGGGGGGACTGAATCATTAGCTGTTTGCTTCAGGGGCAGTGTCTTAGAGGTCCTTTGTTGTGCCTTCTGCTCCTTTCAGGGTTTAGCTGGAATTTGTGCTTGCATGTGGGAACGGCCACATCTCTTGGGAGCAGATGACAGGAGCCAGTCAGGTTTGTGATTCCTACTCACTGGCTATTGAAGGCATATGTGGTGTCATTATCTCTGAGGAACTGAACTTGTGTCTTGCAAGCCATTAAACTGTGTTCAGATTTTAAGGAATTTTGAAACTGGATTTCTGAGAAATGATAGACCTTACCAGAAACTGAGCTGTGAGTTGCTGGAAGTACAAGCTGTGTTCTTGCAATGTAGGACTGTTTGAACTTGGCTTTTTTTGGATTTGGCAAGGGGAAATGTTTGTTTTTTGTTTGTCCCCTGGGAATTGCAGGATAATATCTGAGTTTTGCAGATGGTTGTGAGATTTACACAGTCTCTCAATACTGTACCAGTAAGATTGACAAAATGAGTAGTCCCTGTTGAAAATTTGACCATAACTTTTATAGTGACTTTAAAATTAGGAAGAGAAGCAAGATAGCAAATAATGTTATGCAGAAGCAGTCCTAAATGTTTGGGGGGTTTTTGAGAGGGTGGGGTGTCCCATAGCCTCTGCTTGGTTATATAACAAGTCCTCAAAGATACTGCTTTGGGGAGTGGTGATAGAAATGGATTTTTTTTCCCCCTTGGAAGTAGTAACCAATTTTTTGAAGTCTCTGTGACCCCGTCTTTTTCTTCACAATATTTTTTTTTGCTTCCTGTGAAAGTTAAGTGGAGAATTCCATTCACTGAGTGGTGTGAGCATATGTCAGGGAGGTTCTTGAAAGCATTTGTGTTTCCTTCAGATCCCTTCTAGACTTTGGTCTTACTCTTCCATTCCATATTTGCTTTTCCCTCTCCCTGACAGAAATCAGCAGGTTTGCACTTTTAAAGCGAGTCAATTCTTCAGCTAAGGTCCTTGGCTGAACTCAGCACACTTTCTGTAGCAGTTGAAGGCAGACCAGCAGACTTTGCTGAACAAGCAGAATAGGACATTCATGTGCTTTTTGGCTGACTTTTTTCTAAAAAGATGGAGCTAGATGTTCTGTTAGATGCCTGCTAAGTGAGTGTGGACCTTACCTCTTGGAAACTAATGATGTGCAGTTTTCCTCATTTAAATAGATTTATTTTGGTGTGATAATGAAACTTTTTGTACATTCCTTTGTACCTTGACATAAGAAAAAAGCTACACTGTTCTGTAAATGTCTCTGTTGTGGAACAGCAAAATTAAATCAATAATAGTTAAACTGATTAGTGTACTGTCTAGGGGGAAATGTTATGAGGTTTAAGGATGATACAGCCTTCTAATCAGCCTGTCTTGTTTTGCCTTTGAAGGAGCAAAGAAAAGAGAAAGAAAATTTGCCATTAGTATAGGCAACAGATCAGAGAAATTAAAGCAGAAAAGATACTGACACTTGTAGGAAATACTGCATCAGAGATCATCCAAATTCTATCTAACTGTGGCTATTTAATAGGATTTTTTCTACTGAGATAGTTGATTTGTCTTAACTAGTTTTGCAGCTTTTTTGAACGATTAAGAAATTAGAACTGGCAAATGTTGTGGCTTAGAACCACTGGTCTGTATCTATGATTAGCCTTATATGTGTGTTGGCAGGAAGGACTGTTTTATTTCAATCCAAAAGAGACTGCAAAAGACCTTTTGCAAATGAAATGTTTGATTGTTTCAGATTCAAAATAGTACTAATGCTAAAGCAGTTTTTAGCATTCTGAATTAAAACTGCAGGAGTGAATGGCATTTCATGGAGCCTGGCATTGTGGGAAGAGAAAAATAACTGGAACCCTTGAAAGTTGTGTCCATCTATCTATAATCATGTTTATCTTACCTGAGCCTGATTTGGACAGTTCAGTACACTACTGGCATAGCTGTGCCTTCTAGCAATTTCTGCTGAAAACTTCAAGAGCACAAGAAGTGAGCATGAAGAAAGTATAGAACTCAAAATCCCTAGTATATGTTCCACTAGAACTTTTCTGGGTGGCATGAAAGGTTTTGTGCTGGCTATTAGCATTGGAAACTTTGCAAAATAAAAGAAACTCACAGGAAATGCAGTAATTGTGTAGGTTGTGGGCAGCTAGGACATAAATACTTTGAAAGAGCAGATGCTTTATAATTTTTTTTATAATTTTTTTATTGAAAGACTAGGCAAAATTACCAGCTTCTAAAGAGAAGTTTGAAAATAAAAATTAATTATACTTCATTCATAAGAGTGAGCAGAAAGGGGCTTCAGACCTAAGAGATGTTGCTGAAGCAAGTGCTAGATTTGAATAAGACTAAAGGGTAGACAAGTGAGGGAAATTTAGGGACTTTAACAGAAGAACATGGTGTATGCAAAGCCATGAAAATAAAAATGAGAATTGTGAGATTGATGCAAGAGAGAGGACCTCAGTGATAACATGGGAGTTGGTGCAGCATGCTGGGCCTCTAGTGCATTTTAGTCTAGGTTCTAATTCTCATAGCTTCTGTGTCCAAAACAGAATGTGTGTAAAACTATTTTTGATGGTAAGAATAAAATTCTGTATCTTTACCAGTTACTGACCTGAGGGTTTAAAATATTGTACTAGGAATGAAGAACAGCTGGGTTTTATGTGAGATGTTGGGAATTGTGATAAATGGATATGATTTGTACTAGCGAAATTGTAACTATATCAATATTTTGGAAAATAATTTATAAAATAATAAAGGAAAAGTATATGTGATTAGTGTTACAAAGCAGATGGGCCCCTTGGCAGATGTTACATGTGAAAAACAGGATACAGGATGTAGTATTGAGATAAGCAAGATCCCAAAACAGAATTGGCCTTGGGATGAGCAAAGTTGGGACGATTCCAGGTATGGAATCTAAGTTGGGGTTTCATCTATCAAATAATAAGACTTATTTGGAATATAATGCTTAATTATATAACACAAAGCTTAGTGTGCATGTGTAACCTGCCAGGTTATTCAGAAGACAGTGAGCCTTCCTCTGAAAAGACCACCAAAAAGCCAGGAGACCCTCCTAGCAACTAGTGGAGCATGCACTGTGCAGTATAATGATGTAGAGTTCAAGAATCAAAAATGGGAGGGGATTTATGGAAAAATATTGATGGATATGTATTAGCATACAGTATGTAAGTGTAGTTTGGATTCCTTTGTTTCATACTAGAGGCAGGGTGAGAAGCCCTCCCTGTACCCTGGTTGGTTTTGCTTATGCTTTATATGAACCTTAATCATACCACATTTTTGTATATGCTTGATTATATTTAATATACTTGATAGTATTTGTTTATACAAAATTGCTGTTCAATTTAAACTGCTGCTAAATTCAATTTTGTTGTTTATTAGACATATAGAACTTCACTCATAACAGGAATGTAGTAACAAAACAAGGTATCAGCTTAGATCTGATACTAGATCCAGATATTAGGAAAGCAAGTCTGATTGCCAGAGGTGATTAATAAGGAGAATTTAGAACAATAAGTTTAAGTTTGTATGGTGCCAGAGGAACTACTGTGTGTTTTATTATGCTTAAACAGCTTAGAAAAGCTGTACCTGTGACCAAAACATCTCTAAAAGCCAGTGGTTTATGGAGGTGGGTGATAGACTCAGGAAGAGTCACAGTATGCTCTTGTATGCCTTGAGATGGTGTGGATATTGATGGGATGGTGGGGTAAGAAGGATTTCATGCATTTTGAGCTGTCAGTACATGGTTCATATTGGGAATTACATATAGTCTCTGTTTTTGGTGATTTTGTGTGTCCCAGGAGATAGTTGTGTAAGTATTAGCTTCAGTGAGGTTTGGATCCAGTGGGGGAAAGCATTGCATCTAATTTACCTTGGTGAAGTTTGGAGTTCACTGAATATTCATCTGGACTACTTTGCTCTCTTCCTTTGAAACCTTTGCTTGACTATTTAATCTCCTTAATACTCAAAGTGTGTTTAATTGGAAGAGTGGTTACTTATTACAGGAGCTGAGAAGACAGGTCTATTACCTCAACTCTTGCAAGTAAATGTGTTTTTTCTGCCATAAAAGCTTGTGTATTTTCTTAAAATAGTACTTACCTGCAACATGCTGAGTAATTTCTGCTTTCATTAAATTTGACTGAAGGCTGAATGAACACTTCCTGGGGTTATAAATACTAGAACTTGTAACTGAATTAAATGTAATTACAAGGAAAACTCAATTAAAAATAAATGTCTGTCTGACCAGAATAAAGGCTTGTAGGTTAACTAGGGAGAGTTTTCTTTGAAATCACTGAAACACTGCTTGTGTGAGTCACAAAAATAAGAACGAGTTTTAGGTTTTGTAAGGGCATAACAAATATTTGCAGTAATTATACTTCCATGTGCTGTAGCTGTATGGCTTAATGTAATAACTAGGACTTCTATCAAAATCCAACCTATATCTGAAAATGCATATTTCAAATCAGGAGTGGATAGGAGCAAATCTGATGCTACCTAGAAGGCATTGCTGTTTTCACAGCTTGAGCTACGATGTCTGTGAAAAGCTTTAGAAATCTGACTCATGTCCACTTGGTGGATTTGAAGAGTATAAAGGTGGGATATATATTTTTGATACTACAAAGGAGGAGTTTTGATTCTTTTGGCAGCACCTGATGATTGGTTATTGAATCACAATTTTCATCTCATTCCACATACAGCAGGTCAAAGGAGTTAAAAAAACCCAACTAAAGCATATTGAAAAAAGAAAATTGATGAAGCTCTTGGAATCTAGGGAGAATTAATAACTTCATTCTTTGAACTTACCTAAACGTCCTGGCATGTTCATCTGCCTGATTTTGCTAAAGGTGATCTGGAAAAGCTGTGATGGGGAGTGTGGTTGGTTGGTTTTACTTTTAATTTGGTTCCTGCCTCTTTGTTTGTTTGTTTTTGTTTTTGTTTTGCTTCTTTGACTTAAAGAATGCCTGAAACACTTTTTTGTTCTTTTTCTCTGCTTATTTTGTTTTTAGGGCTGGGTTTTTTCACACCAGAAAACCAAATATCCAGTATGTAACTCTCCATTCTGACTTTCAAAAACATGTCTGGGTATTTGGGGGCACAGCACAATCACACCTCTCTGGCCACAAGACTGATGTGAAAACTTTCTAGTGCTGCCTATTCAGTTCCCTCTCCAGTCAGCATTGCTGGTGTAACTGAGCCTTGGGCTATGGTGGTGTAATCAGTCCTGCTTTGCAGCACAGTCTTGCAGAGAGTTGCACTGGCACAAAAAGGAGGAGACAACTGGCTAAAGAGAAAGGAGGGAGAAGATTTTTTTCCCCAAGAATTAAGAACAGCTTTAAATTTTTTTGGTTTGTTTTTCAAAATGTCATTGAATTTAAGGGTTAATACAAGTGTTATGTTTTAACCTCAGCTAGTAACCAAGCACCATGCAGGCTTTCTTACTTCCCCCTTTCAGTTATTTCCTCCCTCCCTCCCTCCCTCCCTCCCTCCCTCCCTCCCTCCCCACTTCCAGTGGGATGGGGAGGAGAATCAGGGGAAAAGAAAGTAAAACTGTAGGTTGAGCTAAGAACAGCTTAATAAATGAAACAAAGTAATATTAAATAATTATAATAATAGTAGTATTGAGAGAGAGAGAGAGGGAGGGAGGAGTAAAGCCCAAGACAAAAAAGTGATGCCAAATAAATTTGCTCACCACCCACCGACCAGTGCCCAGCCTTTCCCTGAGCAGAGATGGGTGCCTCCCTCCCCACTCCCCAGGGTTCCTATGCTGAGCATGATATTCTGTGATATGGAATAGGGTATGGAATATCCCTGTGGGAAGTTCAGGTCAGGCCACACTCCCTCCTTGTGCATGTGCTGACTGGCAGAGCATGGGAAGCTGAAAACTCCTCGAGTTTGTGTAAGCACTGCCTAACAAACTGATGTGCTGGTTGTTGCTATCAATGTTATTTTTGTACTAAATCTGAAACCACGGCACTGGGCCAGCTACTAAGGAAAACCCCCACTCTATCCCTGCTGAAATCAAGACAGAAAGTAAAAATTTTCAATTTCCTGATTACAGTTCACTTCCTTTATTTGCTTTATTTGAATTTTCTAGACTTTTTTAATGATGTCCTGACTTTGGTATTTTTCCCTCATCTACTGGTCTGGATAGAAATAAGAATTTTTTTTTTTTTTGTTAAGAGAAGAAGGGGAAGAAAAAGAAAAACCAAAGAGAAGTTAAATTTTTGAGATTATTTTGAAAAAGAAAACTTTCAGGCCTCATTTTTGTAAAGAAACAGAAAAAGGGGCACAAGCCCAATTTTTTCTCCTTTACAGGTCACCTTTAATGAAAAGAAACTGCTTCAAACTCCAAGTGACAACAAGAGGGGTCAACAGCCCTTGTGTTGTAACTTTATTTCTCATAAGATACTTGCTTTGAGAGCTGACATGGTCCAGAAGCATAAGCACACCATTGGGAATCTGGAAGTCATGTTCAAATTCCAGTTCTGTCAGTAACTTGCTATGTGGCCTAAGGCAAATTTTGTGCTAATTTTCCTTTCTTTCCTGAAGGGGAAACTGGAACATAGTTCTATGTATATATTTTTTATCTGCATGAGATATAAATATTTCCTTCCTCTTTAACTTAGTCTATATTTACCTTGTGTGGGTACAGAAGTCGTTTGGTTTAGTTTTTTTAATCAAACTGAAAACAAAACTAAGACCTAAAATTTTCTCCTTGTTGCTCCTGCGAGCAGAAATCTGTCACTGTGATCTGTGGCATGTAGCAGTCTTCAGACACCTGAGGCTTTGGTTTGCAGCAGGGCCAAACATTGCCAGAAATGGGTGGTAGTTACCTCAACCAGTACTACATAAGCATGTTCACTATTTTTTACTTCCAATACCCCATTGAAGGTAGGACTACAGAGGCATTGTAAAGGAGGGGTAAAAGTGAAAAGATGTTATGAGTGTGTGAAGTGGTGTTGTCCATCATTCAAAGTTCTCAGCCTGTTGTTCAGATTGTGGTAGTGTAGCAATTTTTTCTTGGGTATGTATTTACTCTGTGTAGAGAGTCTGCTGACATGTTTGTTTTCCTTAATTATTTCTTTTTCCTAGGTTTGTTTGGTGTACTCCAAAGAGCCCCAGGAGTTAACAGGCCACAGTTTGAAAATTCTTGTGCATTGGTTGCAAATCTCTTCTGGGGTAGCTTTTTTGATGAACTTAACTGGAATACTGTCTTAAAGATGTGATGCTAAGATTCTTGTGAGGGAGGAACCTTGCTGCTCACTATAGTGTGTTCTTCCTGAAACCAAGCAGGTGACTGGAAGCTAAAATTAAAGCTGCTGTGTGAACTGAGGGAGGCTTCTAAAATCAGAGTAGTGCTGCTTGTGTACTGTCATTAGTAAATGTTTCACAACAGCATCTTGTATCCAGTAAACATTGTTTGGCTTCTAAGTATGCAGGGAATGGCAGAAAGTAGTG
Organism: Fringilla coelebs; assembly: GCF_963513975.1. Classification (NCBI taxonomy): domain Eukaryota; kingdom Metazoa; phylum Chordata; class Aves; order Passeriformes; family Fringillidae; genus Fringilla; species Fringilla coelebs. Next base: position 58,924,020 of record NC_140033.1, on the reverse strand, counting down.
GTCTGACTTTTATCATGTCAGGCAAAGATTTTAGGGTAACAAAATGACCTGTTTCTTTGAAAAGTCACATTCAATTACTTCTGTGCTGTTATTTATAATGTTCCTGTACCTCAGGCAGTTTTCTGTTCTCATTTCACTGTTTTCAGAAGACTGTTAAACTGCACTGATGATGTATGAAAAATAACCTGTGTGTATATTCCAAACTTATTTTAACAGCTACTTTCTTCCTCTTGTCAGGTCTGCACAAGCTGTGAAGACAATGCAGAAGCTCATGGGTTTTGTGTGGAATGTGTAGAGTGGTTGTGCAAGACCTGCATCAGAGCTCACCAGAGGGTTAAATTCACAAAGGATCATACTGTGAGGCAGAAAGAGGAAGTATCTCCAGGTAACATATTTATAATTTCACAAAGAATTTGTGTCTGCATTGGAAAGTTATGTTGGACTTTTTAAAAAAAAGTGGTAACTTCAGACCTGGTGTTTTGCCAGTTTTTTGTCTTAGATAAGCTGAATAGTGGTGCAGGTGGTTTTTCTTTCTTTCTTTTTTTTTTCTTTTTAATTTAACATGTTTTATCTCCCACATGGATTGATTGCAAATTATTGTCTAGACTTTAGAGATCAGCTGCAGAAAATACGTCTTTAGGCATTTGGCTTCTCTAGTTTTACTAGAGGTCTAATAAATGGTTAATATGAGCTTTATTGTTGTATACAGCAGGAAAAGGAGCACTAACAGATTATATATTTTCAGCATTCTGATAAAAAGCCAGCCAAAATTCATGTTATAGCTAAGTATCTTTTGAGCTTGAAATGTTTTGCCTTAGAAATGTAAGGGAAGTATATTATGAATTGGGGCATTTTTCCTCAGTAGGATCTATGATAATTTGGGTTAGAAGGGATCTTAGGAGATCATCTAGTCCATCCTCCTGCTTCAGGCATTCAGTTCTGAGTTCCAGTTGCTCGGGGCTTTATCCATTTGGGCCCTGGGAACCAGCAATGGTGAATGTGGTGTGCAGTACAGCCTCTCTGAGAAATCTTGACTACTCTGTGGTAGAAAAGGTTGTATTTTTCTCTTCATTGAGAACCTCTTTTGTTTCAGTTTTTTCCCCACTGTGAATTGTCTTCTAGTATCATTGAAGGAGGATAATAAATGTTACAGGATGCTGACAAACATTCTGCTGGTTCTAATACGTCCATTGGACTTACATGATTTTTCTTGTAAATACACACTTTTTAGAAATTGTTATATATTATTTTAAATATATGTATTAGAATAGATACTTATTTTTGTTCCACCCTATCTAGTACTATGAGGCAATCTATTGCTCAAAGGGTCTCTTCCACCATGGTACTTGGAAGATATTTGCTGTATTGTGTATCTCACTTTCACCTGTGGTTCATCAAAAGTGAGTACTGAGTGTACTTTCAGGAGAGCACAAAAGTGGGTAGGAGTGGCTGATGGACTGTTAGGCAGAACAGGTCTTGGTGTTAGGAATGGTCTTAGCATATTCTGGCCTCTTTGGGAGGCAGTTTGTTGGTGAGTTGGAAAGAATTTTGACAGAAGGATACAGATCTGAAAATAACTTCTTCCAGATTTTTGGAAAATAAGTAAATGAATGGCTTTGGAAAAGAGACCTTTTTGATCTGCAGTGAAGGATGGGTTGCAGTGTGAAGCCAGTTTTCAGTACAGGCTGTATAATCCTTATGAACTCAGTGTCCAACCTAACTCCTAGGAAATCAGCCTTTGTCAGTGCAATTGTTTAGAGAAACAGATTCCATTTCTATGATCTGGTGGTGTTTCCTGCTCCCTTTGATGTTTGCTCACTAGAAACTGAATGAGACCTCTCACCCATTTAGAATGGGGTCCTGAAGGGAAGTTCATATCTCCTGGTTATTACATTCTGTATGTTCTACACTTTGAATGTCCATGTCTTGATATCCTCAAGCCCCTTTCCACCAAGTGAGCTGAGAAAGAAGACAGAGCACAAATTAAGTCAACCACCTCCTCATCTCCATGTAAGAAAGGAGCTTGCTGATTGTGCAATGTCTTTTTCAGCTGCAGCAGTACTGGCTACTCTGTTTGTAAATAGTTTTGTGAGGTCAGAAGAGATGATGTTAAAATAGGTTCTAGACATTTTCCATTAGAGAGGGTGCTAGCTCCATGCTTAAGCAAGAAAAGTGAGACATTGCAGTTTGAGCTTATGGCTGTTACAGTCTCAGTGAGGGACCTGATATACACGTGGTCATCTAAGGAAAAACAGGAGAGTGCAAATCTTGAACCAGTCCAGTAGACTGTACTAACATCTTCCTTTATTCAACAGAGGCAGTTGGAGTGACCAGTCAGCGCCCAGTGTTCTGCCCTTACCACAAAAAGGAGCAGCTGAAGTTGTACTGTGAAACCTGTGACAAGCTGACCTGCCGAGACTGTCAGTTACTGGAGCACAAAGAGCACAGGTATCAAAGCAAAGTGTGTATTATATCCATCTCACTTACAGGAAGGTAGCCTGAAGTAGATTGGGGCAATCTGGATCTAGCTGTATGGAGCACAGTCAGGTGGAAAAAGCATAAACTAAAATTTTCTGCTCAGAAACAAAACTCATAAAAAATCCAGAGATTGTATCCCAAAGAATGTGACTGATGAGTGTGTGTTATATTTAGAATAAACCCTAATTCTTCCAGTTGTTAATCTGGTGACTTGAGCACAAGACCTTTTTTACAGTCAAGTTATTTGGTCAGAATTTGTTGCTATGCAGCTCTTCAGAGAGTCCTTAGAAAACACAGGGGCTGTGTTATGCAACTGTACACTTACGTGTAATTTCTCCATTTGTCCTTCAACAAGATTATATAACAACGTTACCAAACCATTTCGAATGGAGAAAGTGGGAATTCTTTTTTCTGTGAAGAGCCCTTTCAGAGGAAGAGTTAACCTACAGTTTGGCTAATACTGTACCTTGACAACACTATAACAGTCAAATCTTTGTGTTGCTGTTCTTTTGGTCATCTCTTACTGGTCACTGAACCTGAAAAGCAGGATTATATACAACTTCTGAGTAGAGGGCAAAAATCTTGCTTGTTAACACACACTGTTGTGTTTTGGGGCAGATACATTCTGGTTAAATATTAATATGCTTGTTATACCTGATGCAACCACCCAAAGAGCTTGCTTGCCTGACCAGGTGAACATCAGTAGGTGGAGAAGTGTTGACCACTCTCACTCCTTGGAACAGGCTGAACATGGCTCTTGCAGAGTTGCAGCCTTCCTCTTTTATTCTCCTTTTCTTAGGATTTATATCCCTTTTATAATGTGCCACCTCTTTTTTTCCTCAGATTGCTAAAGATTTCGGTTCCTTGATTTAAAATGTTGCCAACTTCTACCAACTCAGCAATTTCTTCTATTTCTGCATCCTTGTCTTGCATGAAGTAATAGCTTACCTGCATTTTCACATTCTAAGTGACAACTACTTCAAAGCATTACCTTTTCTTTTGCTAAAATTAGGCTATGGTCACACAATATCCTTTGTATTTATGAAAATCGTTAATTCTTACCCCAGTATGACAGGAAATAGACTGTAAAATTAAATGTACTATAAATGAAATATATAAGCATTTGCTGACATATGTTTCCATGCTGACAGTTAAGTTTTGGATTTGAGCAGCCCCCTTCTTCAATTAAAGAAGTATTATTTTGTAAGTCACTCGGCTTTTTAGCAAGTATATACCACCTTTTACATGTGTAAATCCTCACTGCTTTTTACTACAGGTACCAGTTTATAGAAGAAGCTTTTCAGAACCAGAAAGTTATCATTGAGACATTAATCACCAAATTGATGGAGAAGACTAAGTACATAAAATATACAGGGAAACAGATCCATAACAGGTTTGTATTAGATTATGAGGTTAAAAGTGACAGAAGACAACTTTACATATACTGTAGTTTCTTGAAATGTTTAAGTTAGTGTATTTTGTACCTCCCTCCTTTTATTCTTCCAGAAAGAAGAATTCTAAAATTCACTGTAGTGACTGTTGCCTGTTCAGTATGCTTGGCTGTGTTAGGTAATTCTTCTGCTCAGCCTGTGGACTTAATGGGCAGCAGTTGCTTGGGTGCAACAAAACAACTTATGCAATAAAGACTGTAGAAGACAGTCTTAAATGCTTCCCTACAATCAGCAGTTTAATTTTCCTAGTGTAGGTCCCTCTTAGAAAGTGAAAGGTTATGACTCATGTTTTCATAATGTTTGTGACATGTATTTGAAGATTTATGTAGTACTTCTATACTTGGGGCTCTATTCACTGGGTACTACAAACCCAGGAGAAAAATAAATCTGTAAAATGCAATCTGAAGTGAGCCTTTGTGGCTGCTCCTTCAGTAGAGTTCAGGGGCTGCTGTACCCAGGGAGGTTCAGCACAGCTGGGGATGTCAAGTGTGACTTGAACTCTTCCTTCATCTTTGCAGTAGAGGTTTCCCCAGTATAACATTAAGCTTTGCTGTTATGAGTTTGAGCACTGTTGTTGAAACAGCTAAATTAGTGCCATTCTACCTTAGATGGAAATTAGACTTTGGCATGGACCATTCCAGAAAAGTGCCAGAACTCTGAAAATCGACAATTTCAATCACAAGGAGCATTTAATTTTTATCAGTGACAGATGTCAGAATTACAGCATTAGAGTTTGCAACCAGTTAATTAATTTTATCATAGGTCACTGTTACTTGCTCTATTTCTCCCAGTAACTTTCCTGGCTATAAATATCTGATGATACTTGTATTAACTGGTGCATATGACCAAGAAGTATTGTAGTCTAAGCAACATATTTTTTTTAAAATACTGTTTAGAGGATGGTTTTATGAGCTAAAGAACATTATTTTCTATACTGTCTACTTACAGAATTCTTGAAGTGAATCAGAATCAAAAGCAGGTGGAACAGGATATTAAAGTTGCCATATTTACACTGATGGTAGAAATAAATAAAAAGGGAAAAGCTCTGCTGCATCAGTTGGAGGTAATTTCAGTTCTATCATAAGAAAGAAAAACTTTCAATCTTAATATTTTTTCCTATGTATTCATATTAAAGTAAATTTCTAGCATTAGTCCTCTGTGCATGTCCTTTCATGATTCCAGAGCAAGTGGGGTTTTTGGTGGAGGAAAGTTTGGTTTTTGAGGGGTGGCCAGTTTCTTTCTCCATGCTTTTGCAATTCATAATTCCACACATAATGCATGAAAAGTGTTCTATCAGATTTTTTCATAAATTCAGTAATCCAGTAGCAAATCCCTGGAGAGAATTGTCTAGAATGGGTACCTGGAAAAATAATATCTCCAATTGTGTTTTAAAAAGAGAGAGTGTGTGTGTCTGTGTGTCTGTAGAGAGGCACACACATACATATATGTAAATATATTAAAAAATCTGTCATTAGCACAGAAAGTCCTGATATCTTGAGTAAATGTGTACTGACTTTTCTGTTTGATAGCTGCTGCATCAGGAGGCAGGAGTCCTTCTTAGGGGAGCTAAGTGAAACCCCTTGATCATTGTGAATTACCAGTATGAAAGTTAATGCCTTTTAACTGTAAGTTGAACTTTTTGACTGGAACTCCTTTTCTGCTTGCAGACTCTGGCAAAAGAGCATAGGATGAAACTTCTGCAGCAACAACAGGAAGTGGCAGGCCTCTCTAAACAGCTGGAACATGTCATGAATTTTTCCAAATGGGCAGTTTCCAGTGGGAGCAGCACAGCACTGTTGTACAGTAAACGTTTGGTAAGGTTAGGAAGACAGCTCTCTCCATTCACCCAGAGATAGGGTTACCTCAGATATGCATGCACATGCTTGTCTGGAGCACTAGGGTATTAGAATTTTTAATGATTATCTACTAATTGGAATATTCATATATGGTTTTCATGGTTTTCTCTTAAATTTAAATACAGACTATTTCTATAAATTTAACTCTCTGGTCATTATTCTCCCCTGTTACAATACCATAGAACTATTGTAGATCTGCAGGAGTAAGAGCAACTCCTTTTCTGTGTGTTGAAAACCATGAAGCCATGAAACACTGGGAAAAAATGTTGTGTGTCCTACATCATCATTGTGCTTCTTTACAATATTTGCTACAGCATCATGAGTTCATGAAAAACAGTATTTGTATATCATAGTGTCTGGTATCTAGCATTTTAATGTAAATATTATTGTATGTCTTTGTTCTGTCAGGTTCATCTCCCAGTGAAAGATTTTTAAAATGGATAAAAAATAAAGTTTTTGTTTGTCCATACAAACAATTACAAAGCAAAATATTTCATTGCTGTAATGACCCTTAAGATCTGAGTGCATGTTGTCTCACTAAGCTGAATGTTCATGATGGACAGAAATCCTAGAAAATTTGAAAGAAAAACAACCCAAAAGCTTGCCTTGATTTTTCCAAAGGTTACTAGACTGTACTTGCCTGATGGCAGAAATCTGGGGCAATGCTGAGGAAAGAGGCTAAATGCTTTTTTCCCCCAATTCCTATAAACTGGTTTTCGAAGTTTTTTTCTTTATTTTCTCACTGGTTAGTTGAGAACCTACCAGGGTATTTGGTGGGGTTTGTTTGTTTGGATTTGAATTTGCTGTTGATTTTTGGGGGTGGTTTGGTTTTTTTGGGGGTTTTTTTGTTTGTTTTTTGATACCCATTATTGGTACTGCATGCTATAGCAGAATATTACTTGTTTTTATCAACTTCAAGTAGTTAAATCCATTTGATCTGCCTTATACTGCCTCAGCCAGTCATATTTTTTTAATCGAATAGAGAAAAAGGACATCAAACTGAGTCATGGTGTTTATAATTGTTTAGTGTTGCCATCCAGACTCTGCTACATGAGTAAGAAGACAAGTTGTGTTTCAGGCATCTTAATCATATAAACATTAGGCAGCTGAAAGAAAGGACCATCTAGCCCAGAAAGCCTCTGCAAATGAAAAGTATTTTTCAAAAGAACAGATTGAGCTTTAGAAAGTTGGTGCTGCCTGGGAGTTGAGTAGATAACCCATCTGTGGGCATTTAGAAAAATCTATTTCCAAGGAGTTTTGCGTAGAGAAGCCTGTGAGACTTGTGCTCCAGCATATCCAGGAGAGAGGAAGGAATGCCCATCAGACTTAAAGGCAGCATTAGAGCCTGGGGGCTGTACTCTCAGGCTGTGCTGTTCACTACTACTAACAGGAGGTAACCAGGCAGGAGTTTATCTACAACACACGTGTGTGCACAATAGTAGGAAAATAGTGGAGGAAACTATGGCAGGAACTGTGTGGGACCAGTATTGGTAACAGGACAAAAGCCTAGAATTTCTCTAGTGTCATCTACTTGATTCTGGTAGTGTACACAAAAATCCTAAGCAAATCTCTATCCAAAATAATAATAATGCACTTAAAATTTTTTCACGGTCATTTAAAAATCTTGAGTCAACTTCAATGTTTTTTGAGTATGGTCTTAAACTGACCTGCCTAAAATTAAAAGAAAAAAATCTTGAGTCATTTTAAACAGTTAAGATGATTTCGCCAAGTATATCTCTTTTCCAGGAAATAATCAATCACTGAAGAAAAACAAGAGTTGAACTCCTCAAGTCTTTTTTTTTTTTCCAGGATCTGCTGTGTGTAATTCTAAAATTAGTGCCTGTTAGATTTTGGTCTACCAGTTCCTGACATTTCTAACGAAACAACTGCAGGACAACATTTTCTTTCTAGGCACTAGATAAACTGTGAGCATTTGGTAGAATATTCTCTTGTGTAATCACAGTCCAGTTCTTTGGAACCAAGGCATTGGAAAAATCTGAAAATATCTGTGAATCTGGGTTTTCAAAGACAGTTTATAAAAATCTGTTCTTTGGCTGTCTGAAGAAAACTTAAATTTAGTACAAAAGAAAATTCCCTGTGATCATGGTTGTTGCCAAACGAATGGCATACTTTGAAAGAAAAATGAACGGGCTAAAATAGATTCATGGGGGGAAATGCATCAATGGTTTTGTAAATCTGAGTAGTTAAAGTAATTTAATATAATGGCCAAGTTTTTAGAAGGATATGTATTCTACAGGGAAGAATTGTTATTTTTGTTTAGGCTGTAGTTAATTCTTTTTAAAACTACTTTAGGAATAAGGGAAAGATGTTAAAAATACCTCTTTATTGGTAGCTTGGACAAGTTTCTCTATCTTTAACCTCAATTCTCTAGTGGCTTGTTCAGGAGAGTTTTTGTTAGTGGATATTTTATTGGTTCCTTTGTTTGGTGTATGTGGGGGTGTGAGGGGGTATATTTTTGGGTTTTTTGTGCTGTTCAGATACATAGCTCTGGCCCCAGAGGAAAAAAAAACCTTTGTTTTTGTTCTTGTTCTAGATTACATATCGACTACGGTATCTCCTCCGAGCAAGGTGTGATCCTTCCCCAGTGACTAACAATACCATCCAGTTCCACTGTGATCCTAGCTTCTGGGCTCAGAATATTTTCAATCTAGGTAGGATACATTTTTATTAGCCTTTTGGTGTTCTTGAGCCTATTTTGAAAGCAGCTTTCTTTTTGTGATGACAGCCTCTGGCTATTCATTTCTTCATTTACTCTGTTAAATGTATTTCCCTAACTGTGAGAAAAATTTAAAGTGCATGGCATGGGTAAAAGTATTATTTATGAATACTATGATAGAGTATTAATAAACTTATCTTGTTTGAATGGTATATGTGATAGAGAAAACAGCAGCTTTCAGTTTTCTGGTCAATACATCTAACTTTTGGCTTCTAAAACAGGAATACAGTTTTTAACCTTATTTCACATCCAAAGAAAGAGTTCCTGCTGTCAACCAGCACTCCCAGGTCCTTTCCCTTGGGACAGCTTGCAGCCACGATTATAAGCACCTTTAGAACTCAACAGCTTAGCAGGAGGACTTAAAAGGTTATAGAGGTCTTTCAGGATTTTGGCTGTTGTTGTGCTTCCTTTCTCTCTCCACTGTTGTCTTGGTGGGCATTTTTGTTTTTCTGTCATGTGCAGAAGTGAGATGTCTGTGGGACATTTTCTGCCTTTCATCAGAAAGTGCTCTCAGTGTACAGAGGTGCAAATGTGTGATTCTCTACAATGTCAGAGGCACAAAGTGTTATGGCAGTTCCTTAAGGCAAACAAGCTCCTTTTCCCAGACATGAGGACACTGGGTGGTAGAAAGGAAATTCTCCAAGTTCTTTCTTTATAAATAATTTTCTTAGAGGCAGGAATTGAAAGTGAAACGTATTTCCAGAAACCAGTTGTCAGTTTGTGTGGTGATAACTCTGAACTGCTGCTCAGCTGAGATGTTTGTCATGAGCTTTTTCCTGTGTTTGGTGGACTCTTTTTCTTTTGTATATTTATTTAATGAACTTCTGAAATACGGTACCTTATACTCTGAATAGTGCTACAATAGAACTGGCATCTGTATAGACCAGCACTGGGGTTCTTGTAAGACTTTAAATGATAGGTAAAACCAAATCATGTTTCTCTATCTAGTTTCAGAAATCAGCCTTCAGGCCATTTTGTTTATGATCAGACATGTTCAATTTCTGTAGATAAGCTAGATATAAGAACCAGTAAAGAAAAATAAAATAAAGTCTAAGTAAAGAAACAAATTACTTCAGAAATGGTTTTGAGTTCTAGTCAGGCTGCATGTCACTAACAGTGTGATGGCATTTCTGCTAACTGCCATACCTTAGTATTGATTTTATTTCTTTTGTTTAAAATAGGTTCTTTAGTAATTGAAGATAAGGAAACTCCACCACATATGCCCAAGAGCCCTGTGATGGAAGCAAACTTGCAGCCCCCAGGCAGCTTACCTCCCAACCAGCTCTCCAAGTTCCCAACGCAGATCAGCTTAGCTCAGCTGCGCCTCCAGCACATGCAGCAGCAGGTCATGGCTCAGAGACAGCAAGCTCAGCGCAGAGCAGGACCAGCAGTTCTGCCAAACCCAAGAGTGCCAGGGGCCTTGCAACAACCTCCTACTTCTCATCAGGTAAGTTAGGACTGTTTTCAGAGTCTCTTTGTTCCATAGCACTGAAGGAGAAAATGAAGTAAGATAGGAAAAAAAGGAAAGCACTTAATTCTAGGTACATAAGTTCAGCTGTCTTCATCTTCAGCATGTAGCTGTGTAGCTGTCTTTGAGGACATTTACTTAACTGAGAAATGAGTGGGCATTTTAAACTTGCCTTGCAAAATGCATGGTAGCACCCAGCCTATATTTATTCTTAAAAAAATAAAATTTTGTCGTATCCAGCCATATACAGTGCTTAACAACATTTTTGTGTTTTTGTCAAGTGATCAAAAAGTTAATGTCATTAATTTTTTTTGCTACATCTATTTTGCGTAGCACCCAATGATTGTCTCATGTATCTTTCGAAGTTGGAAACAATCTCACTGGCTCTTGTTATGTCTCTTCATATAATAAAATAATTCAAAACTGTCTACTAGGTTTTAACATTGAAATTCAATGCTTTTGATCATTCAGATAAATGGTGTGGTACTATTTATTTGCATATAATTTATGAGGAGTTTCAGAAGTTTAAAAGGACCGTTAAGTAAAAAATGTGTGTCATATAGAACAGACCTCAGCTAACTTGCAGAACTGTTTTTATTGTTTTTATGCAGGCACCTCCACGCTTGATTCATTTTCAGAATCATAGTGCCAAGCCCAATGGTTCAGCTCTCCCTGCACAACAGATGAGATTTTCCCAAAATCAGAACCTACCAAGGCCAGCAGTGAAGCCAAACCCATTGCAAATGGCATTCTTGGCACAGCAAGCTATAAAACAGGTAGAGTGTCTTTCCCTTTTCACTCTCCATTTAGAAATTAAACATCAAATGTGCCTTATATCATCTTTTATGCTACACTTCTAGAGTGCTTTTCAATTAAAACAGAGATTACAAGATTTTTCTATGACAAGATACCCATAGTTTTCTTCATGAGGTAACTGTCAAGTTGCTTTCATTTTGACAGTTCTAAGCAGCTGAAGCATTAGGGAGGTGAGCCACTGTGTGTGCTGTGCAGGTGTTTCATTCTCATACTTGATATTGCTGTGGTTTCTGACCATTTATGCAAAACTTAGCATGGCCATGGTCTTCACACTGCAGTCAGTGAGAAGACAAATGAGAAAATGCCAGTTTATCCTGGTGATAGTGACTTCACCAGGAACCAGGTAAAACCTTGACTAAAAGCTAGAGCTGCCATGGTTCCCCAGGGTATGGCAAATCTGAACCCTTGCAGGTGAAGGAAGAAAAGAGAGTCCACAATTGTGATGCCTCTGCTGAGTGAGACTGATCAATGCCCAGCTGATCAGCAGCTGAACTGGGGCAGAAGCAAACACATTGGTGTTTAGGAAGGCTCATCTATTAAAAAGCATATTATTACCACATGAGTTGCTGGGTGCAGGTAAGCAGGAAAGAATCAAATAAATCTGTGACCTGAAAAGTGGGGTAATACCAGTTATGTTTGCAATGCTTATGATGTCAGAGAACTAATTCAACTAAATGGAAGAAAGCTGAACAATATCTTAGAGAACTTGTGAGAATAAAAAGTCACTTCTATTCTCTGCCTCTGAAAAGAAGGCTGGCCTGTCTACAAGCCTTTCTTTCAAGATACTTCATAATTCAGTAATGGCTTTCTGAAACTAGAGGCCAGTAAATAGAATGACTGACTAAAAAGAAATCGAGCAGAGTCAGATTTTGCCTGCAGTGGCCAGGAAATTCCATTACAGTCATTGAAAACTGCATACATCTAGATGAGAAAGAAATTTGGTCTGACTTGACTGTGCACTTCATATCATGGTATTAAAGGTATATATGAATGAAGATCCAGTCAGCATTTCAAATTCTTAATGACTTCATGTTGTTTAGGGAACATCAAAGACTTCAAGGCATGCAGGTTTATTTGGTAAAGCACTGGAGCAGTTGTGCACTCAGCCTATTACCTGTAATGCTTTTATTTAACAAAAACTGTTACTTTTCTTCCACAACAATGTCAATGCAGCATGAAATATTAATAGATACTTAACACTGAGGTATAGCTTTGAATTTAAGAATTTGCATTCATTTCTTCTATTCATAGTGTTCAACTACTTGTCATCTTCTTGTGAGATTGGTTCATGAAATGAGATAACTTCAGAGTAAATCAGGCTTTTATGTTTGAAGTCAGCTTCCTGAACTAAGCTGCTGGTTTTATCAGTATATTCAGTTAGATGTGACCTGTTGCAAAGAAAAAAAAAAAGCTGAATTGTGGATTTTTGTCTCTTCTCTTTAGTGGCAGATCAGTAGTGGACAAGCTTCCTCCACCCCTTCAACTGCAAGCAGCTCCACATCGACTCCCTCCAGCCCCACAGTCACCAGTGCTGCTGGCTGTGATGGGAAGAACTACGGTCCCCCCGTGATAGATTTGAGCTCCCCAGTGGGCAGCTCCTATAATCTGCCATCTCTCCCTGATGTGAGTGTGACATAGAGGCAATGTTTTACAGATTCTGTTTTGAAATCTTAACGTTTGTGAGAAATAGGAACCTTTTAGACTGAAATTCTGTTTGTCAAAATGAAACAATTCTAGGAAATAAACAATGCAGAGTTGCCTGCATGTTGCTGGAAATACCCAGAACCATTCTGGGAGGCAGCTGTTAGGACAACTAAGAAAAGTAGGATTACAAGTTGTATCTGTAATTGGACATGTTTATTTGTATGCTGCATATTTTTCTGCAGGCCTCACAATGATCCTTACAAAATCCTTACAAAAATGTGTTAGCTTAGCTTTCATTTGCCAGTGTCTGTAAATAGCAATGGTTTGCTGATGGCATTTCTGGTAGATTTTTAAGATTTTTAAAATCTATTTTTAACTTATTAAAGGAGATATCTTAGGTAGGTATTATTGGTCAGCATACTGGATATATTCCTTATGTCTTTTCCTTTTGGTACTTCTGTTCTTCATATATTCTCTAACGCATCTGTGAGCTGGTGATAGAAAGAGCATAGTAAGATCATAATTTCTTAACCTTCTAAACTTCTGAATGGTACATGTTTGCCAGAGGTCCATGTTGGAATTATTAGGTGATTTTATTTTTCCACATAATTGCCTAACCTGTTTTTTGTGGTCTAAGGTTTGTAGATATCTGAAGTGTCATGGTTTTCTAGTCATAGCTTGCTGTTACTTCCTTTATCTCCCATCTATGCTTTGTTTTTACCTACATACTGTGTGCTCTCTTTATTAAAATGGAGTACATAGGCTACAGAATCACAGTATTTGTCAGACTTAAATAGGGGGGGAACTACACATCATGGTCATTAAACCACTGAGTCTGTGAGACATTTTAGCATATTTGTTTCTGTGCACAGTGTTATGAACTCTTCTACTTGTGTGTGATGGAGTTGATGCCTTCAAGATACATGGCCCAAATCACTGTAAATATGTTGACCTTGCCAAGGCTGCTGCATTCACTTTGGATACATCTTATCAAACATTATCTTATATATTGGAAGAAACCAAACATTTCAAAAAGTCATTGCTCCTTATCAAACCAGAATGTGTAGTTTTTATGGAAATTTAGAATGCTGCATTGGGAGCCCCTGGAATGAAGTTCAGTTTTCTGGCCTGAGCCATGGTGGAAAGAACAAGTGCTGGTTTGCTGTTCCTATTTTGAGTCAATATGCATGGCTCCTGTCCAGAGGGTATGTGGGACAGATGGGATTGAGTGTCCTTTGAGTTTCTTCCAGTCCTGTTCAACACCAGTGGATGAAGGGGTAGTTTGTGTATAGCGTATTATCTTTTTGAGAGTATTTACTGTGAGCAAGTCCAAGGAAGGTATGGAGATAAACTTACTTCAGTGTATGAAAGCTCCATGTTTGATTTAAGCCTTCTCTGTAGCCTGTGGAGAAAAAATGGCACTTACAGAATTAGCTGCTCTTAAAATGAAGCACTGTCTGGATTTGGCTATTTCATTTTCTTTTTAGGGAAAGCAAGATTATATGTTTTAAAGTAAGCATCTCCCTTTTGGATGGGTAAACTTTGGTGAAATGCATTTTGGTCTTCGCTTTCAAAATAACAGCATGGCAGAGGCTTTTTGGTTTTGTTTGGTTTTTGTTGTTTTGGAGGGGTTTTTTCCCCGTCCCAACACTAATTGCTTCCCTTTGCTTCCCCACCTTTTAGATTGATTGTTCAGGAAACATCACACTGGATAATGCTGTAAGGAAGGACGGCACTGTAGAGCAGAATCAGCCAAAACCCCCTTCACACAGGACTGTGCAGTCACCAAATTCCTCAGTACCATCACCAGGCCTCTCAGGTAATTGCATGTGGTGCAATTTTCTATTTAAGTGGTGCAATTGAAAAATCAAATGTGGCAATGCTGACACTGACATTAATCAGAATTAATTCTGTTTTATATTAAACATGAGAAATAAGAAAGCGAACACAAAGTTGTAGAAACCGTAGTAGGAGGTAGAGTTGAGATAATATTTTAGCATTGCGATCAAAAGCATCCAGATCTTAAAATCAGGGAGGGGAAAAAAAGGGTAGATTTTAGCAAATTGGATAGAAATCCATAGGAAAGTGACAGTCTCAGGTGTACACCAGATTAAAACCTAGCAGCTGTGGTAAGAGACAAGTATTTGAGAAAGTGAGAGAGGGTGTAACAGCAGACTAGAAATGCTGCCTTGGGTGGGTAGTGCAGCACTGACCAGAGAAGTTACTGTGATGGGTGGCTGAATGTGGTAGACCTGGAGGATCCAGGGGATTCCTGTCACCATGCTGGTGGCCCACCATGCTGGTGGCAGCTGTTCCTTGCTCCCATTTTCTGACCTGAGCTGTGGGAAGGCTGTGGGAGCGGGAATTCCCAGGGAGCACTCGTGCAATGTTGTGCACTCACATGGTGGTCCCACATTGCAGTGGGATAGCAGAGACAGCGGGTGGTGCATTCACAGCCAGCACTAACAGCACTAACAGCCCACTCAGCCTTCTCAGGGCTGCTGCTCAGCAATCTGCTTCACAGGGCTTTTGGCTCTCTGGACCCCAGACCTTTGGTCTCTCATATCTGTCCCCCAGACTTCTTCCTGCTCGCCAGCTCCAAGTTTCCTGGCAGTTCTCCTGAGAGATCTGCTTGAATTTACTAAGACAAAACAGCCTGGAGTGATCAGGTGGAGAGGTCAGCCAGACACCCATCAGCCTCCTTGCACGTAATGGGCCCTTTCTTAGTCTCTTTCCCTCTGTTATCTCATGCCTCTCATCCTTTCATGAAAATGCATTAAATGAGCTATTTCTCACTGCAGGAGAAATTTTCCCCAAAACGTGTGTACTTCTCTGAGTTGTATCTCAGACTTGGCACAGGCCTGTGTTCTGTTCTAACCTAATCCTTCTGTCCTAGGAGGAATCAGTGTGACAAATGTACACCCTCCAATCCGTTCACCCAGTGCCTCCAGTGTCGGGAGCAGAGAGAGGTAAGGAAAGTGTGAGACAAGAAAATGTAACTTCCACCTCTACAGAACATGCCTCAGTCTCTTCTCTCTTTAGTGCATAAAGATGTCGATTTGTCTCACCTTCTCTGTTAACAGGTCAGGCCTGATGGTTGTTACAGCACTCTTTGCATTCTGAAAGCAGTAATTTCATTTGTAATGTATTAATAGAACATCTAAAGATGTATTGATTCTGTAAATGATGGCTAGGTTGGCGTTATTGAAAGAATACCATTTATAAATTAGGTTTTAAGTTCAGAAAAATCATCTAAAGGAAAAAGCTGCATATTGAAAGTCCTTGCAGAACTATAAATTACTCCAGATTTAAGGAACTGATGCTACAAAGAGGGTTATTAAGAATTTTCTGCTGCAATACAGTTAAGTGAGCACTAGATATCTACTGAGAGTCTACACAAATGTTTTCATCCCTTACTGATAGAATATTAATGAACAAATATATTTACACAGTGTTCTTTAAAGAGTGCAGATCTGTTAATGCGTTGCAATAAATTAGAGCATACATCTGACATGAGATTAATTTTTCATGCAGAGAAAAATCAGATGATATTCATTCTACTTGAGTTGGAAATGCAGGTGCTTTTTAATCTAGAATACCTTTTGCTCTATTCCATTTACATGGTAAATTCTGTGAAGGACTCTTATGAACAGTTTAAATGGTTGTTTGAAGAGTCTTTACTTGCATTTTATAATGTGATTTGATACGCTGCTGCTTGAATTAATTTTGTTAGATTTAAATTCTTCACTTTTATTTAAAAAGATAAGCAGATATTTTAAAGTGTGATTGTCCATTCTCATCCTGTTAGGACTAAATACATGAAAAAAGACAGATCTAGTTCTAAAAGTAGGGTCCAAGTTTTGGTGGAGCTGCAAAGCTCTAAGGAAGTTTCCCAAGATAATATAAATATGCATTTTATCTGCTTTATTTGATTGTGTAGTTTACAATGTCCAGTGAAGGTGCTTTTTTGCTCATGGAAGAAACTGAGATTTGCAAATTTTGCACCAATGGGTCGAACCATGAGTAATTCTCAAATTTTCCCATTTGGTAATGCTTTTTCAGTATACATCAAAGGAAATAAGTTTGCATGTGTTGCATTCCATAAAGAGAATACTTCTCAGGATTCAAAGAAACAAAGTAGATTAACTAACATCCTGAGGTCTTGGAAAGCATGTGTACAAAAGGTGTCCAGTTCTCACTCCCAATTTCCTTTTTTCCCTGCCTCTTCCTGTCATTTACAGTTCTGGCTCCTCCAGCAGGCCACCAGGAGCTGATTCCACACACAAAGTCCCTGTTGTTATGTTGGAGCCCATCAGAATTAAGCAGGAGTCAAGTGCATCAAACGAGACCTTTGATTTCCCGATCGTGGTAGTGAAGGAAGAGACGGAGGAGGAATCCCGGCCCCGGAATGTAATGTTTGCAGCTAGAAAGAGCTCCTTTCTCTTTGGAGGGCATTTTGTGTTTATGGGGACTAAAATAATTACTTGTATTCTGTTGGCAACTGTTTCAGGGGAAAACTAAAAAGCGAAGTAAAAGGAAGAGGTGAAATTCAAAACCGAACTAGCAGTACTGCCAATGAAATCAAATTGTGTGATCAGACTGCTTTCATCCATTGAAAACCTGGGAAATCCAGGAATAACTTGCAGAGATGAAATTTTCAGGCGCTGCTAGGAAGTGTTTCTAGTCATAGTGCAGGAATATCCATAAAAAAGGTACTAGATTTTTGGGCCATCAGAGATTAGTTTTGTATTGGCAGAGCAGTAAATAGCCTTTCATAGCTAATTTCTGCTGTTCATTTGCCTGTGTTATAGAACGTTAGCAATTTCTGCATGCATGTAGCAAGTTGTATGGCTGCTGGTATATAAATCTGTTATTCAGGTCAGTTAGCACGTTTTTAGGGTCATGTAAATTCACATAAATACTGTAATCTGACTTCCTTTGTTTCTTCCTGCAGTCCATACTTACTTCCTTGCTGCTGGATACCAGTCACAATTCCACTTCAGAGGAAGCCATGCTAAGAACAGATGCACCAGACAGCACAGATGACCAGCCAGGGGCACTGCAGGAGAACACATTCCCTGGGAAAACAGGATGGATGGGATCCTCCCACGCTGGCGAGGGCAGGAAAGAGGATGATCCCAATGAAGATTGGTGTGCTGTATGTCAAAATGGAGGGAAGCTCCTTTGCTGTGAGAAGTGTCCCAAAGTATTCCATCTTTCTTGTCATGTCCCTACACTGATGAGCTTTCCAAGGTAATTGACTTTTTAAATTCAATCTAAAATCACACTAGAAGACATTAGACTTGTATTGTGATACCCAGGGTAAGAAGTTTCAGTCTCAGAGGAAGAGCAGGGCCTTCTTTAATTTATCCAGGAGTTTTATTGGTTGGAGAAATCCTGAATTTTCATGAAACTTCAGCCTAATTCTGTATTTTACTACATAATCTAGTAAAACTCTTCACTTATTTGACAATTAAGTAAGATCACATCTAGGGCATCTATTATTAAAACTGGGACACAGAATTAGCAATCTGTCATAAAATGTTTTAAGGGTGACTGAAAATAGTTAAATTTCTTAATAATAATGATTTTAAAAAAATTAAGACATGTCTACAGGAAAAATCAGAATGAATATAGTATTAAATATATTTCCTCAGTGCTCAACATGGCTACACTCCAAGCACAGGCTGTGTAGTGACTGACATATTTTATAACAGTCAGTGTTGAAACAAGCATTAGGCTTTCTTGGTTGGCTGTTACAAAACCATTGCTCAGTTTCTTGACTTTCAAAATCGAGCCTTAAGTAGATTATTGTTTTAAGCATTACTGGTGTTTGCTTCTGGAATTAGTGTCTTTGATTGAAATAAAGGGCATTTGTCAATGCCCCAGCTTGGAAGTGTCATGCAATAAGCTTGTTTGTATTAAAGGATAAAAACATTGGTCATAACATGCTCATTGGTGAATGCTTTTATAAATATTAGGTTTTCTGATTAAATATCAGCATAGTTTGCTGCTGTAAAACGTTTGGATACCAACGTAGCAGGTTGATCATCTCTGTGCTAGTCTGAACAGGCAGACTTCCTTTTAAATGTCAGTTAAAATGGCACATAAAAATGTTTCTCTTACTTTATGAAACTTCAATTTCCAGGGTTTTTTTAATTAAAACAATGCTACATTACAGCTTTATGCTGTAAGGAAAACCCAGTAAGGTTACAGTAAGCACTTAAATTAATAAATATTCTTTCTGGCAGGGAAACAAAAAGTAATCTTGAAACAGGTAGATAACTATGCATTACAAGACTTTGTTTCTATTAAAATTAAATATTCAATAGCAAGTCTTTAAAATACTTCATTTTTACTGAATCATTCAGTGGAAACTGAGGTAATGATGTCTGAGGGCAAGAGAGCTGAAAACCACTTTGGTGGCAGGAGTTCAGATCTGTAAAGGCGCATATTACTGCAGGTGCATTGTGTTCCTGGGCTCCAGAGCACAGTTAGGTGAAGTTTCCTCCTGACCTCTGATGTATCAGGTTTTTGTTCTCATCTTTGTGGGGTTGCTTGCCTTTTTTTCTCCCAACTCTAAATCTGCCAAACAAACTTTAGTCTCTTAGCATTAGTTCCTTCAAACACACAAAATAATTCTGTTATTATTGTGTCAGGGGTGTCAGTCTGCTGCTTCATGGTTGCTTTTTTTTTCCTGTTTCATGTAGATAAAGCAATTTCATAGGTCCATAGAGTCACAGGGTATTTTGGGTTGGAAGGGACCTTTAAAGACCTCTAATGTGAACCCCCTGCAATGCTCAGGGACATCTTCAACAAGTCAAGGTTGCTCAGAGCCCCATCAAACCTGACCTTGAATGTTTCCAGGAATAAGGCATCCACCACCTCTCTGGGCAACCTGTGCCAGTGTTTCACAGTCCTCACTGTAAAAAACTTTTTCCTGGTATCCAGTCTGAATCTGCCTTCTTTCAGTTTAAAACAATGTTCCCCTGTAGATTCATAAGGCCACAGCATTTTTCTTTTTTACTTCACTCCAACCTACCACATTCTTCCTGATTCTTGGGTATTTTAATGCATCATTCCTCTATTTTGTTTCTTGTTTTCTTGTATCTCGAGATCTTTAGGTCATAGACTCTATTAATTTTTGTTTATCTGC
Organism: Fringilla coelebs; assembly: GCF_963513975.1. Classification (NCBI taxonomy): domain Eukaryota; kingdom Metazoa; phylum Chordata; class Aves; order Passeriformes; family Fringillidae; genus Fringilla; species Fringilla coelebs. Next base: position 58,904,414 of record NC_140033.1, on the reverse strand, counting down.
CACATCATTTCTGTGAGGCTAGTCGAGGCACAGAGGTGACACTGTCATAAATCACTCTGTGAAGTTAAGGCAGTAGAAAGTAAAACTCCTTCTTGAAGCAAAATGCCCTTCATTTACTACTGCAGGCTAAAACAGGCAGATGGTGAAAATCTTTGGATCACTCTGAATAGAAAACAGTAAGATTTTCTTTTTAAATCTGTGAATTCTTCTGCCTTACTATTGAAATGAAATAAAGGGTGCTGCAGAAACTATTTCTCATTTATGAAGCCTCTGTTTATCGTAACATACCTCTGGGTAAATGCATGCATTTGGTCTCACAAATGGTTATTGCTGGATTCTGTCCATTGTGTGATGATTCAGCCCTCTGGTGGTTATCTGCAAGCGTGCAGTTTCTCTCTTTTTGTAGAAAACTACAGTAAAAAAATAGACTCTTCATAGTTTTTTCAAAACTTTCAAGTACATGAATTGTGTTTAATAATCAGTAGACATATCTTGCAGAACTAATTATCTTATAATCTCATGCTGACCTTTAAATCTCCAGTACTGTCTTATGCAAACTGGCAAAATCATGAATATCTGAAAGCTTTGGGGAGTGCAATATTTTCAGTTTTACAAAGAACCCTGTCTATGGTGATCTCTGTAGATTAATAATGTGCTGTAGATCAAGCTTGTAGAGGGCATGTAGTTCTCACCATATAATACTAACACTTTGCCTTCTCTTCAGCCCATATGACTCCTTCAGTCTCTCTGTAGTTATGGTAGTACAGGGTCCTTCATAGTGCTGTCCTTAGATCCTGTGAGCTCAAGTGAAAAAACTCAGTATTGCCAAAGGTAGAGACCATCTGTCTGCCTTTCTGCTAGGACACCATTAATGGCACCAGAGACACTAAAAGGAAACAAAGTTATAGCAAAGCATTTTTGCCAGCAGCCTTTTGTACCACCACCAAGAAAACAACAGAGATGTAGAGAAAACACACCCCACAGATGAGGGATTTACCCAGAAATATGTGGAAAGCCTTCTGGCAAAGGAGTGCTCCCTCACTGAGGTCAATGTGTCTGTTTGTCTTCTTTAGTGGAGAGTGGATTTGTACATTCTGTCGGGATTTGTCCAAGCCAGAAGTTGAATATGACTGTGATAAACCTGCTCACAGCTCAGAAAAAAGAAAATTGGAAGACACCATGGGTTTGGCACCTATAGACCGCAGGGTAAGGATAAAATTTTTATTTAAATCTTTTAAGCTGAAGCAATTTTGAACTGTGTTAGAAACTTTTGTCAGTGTTTACCTGTTTTCAGTTGGCAACTTGTGTAAATATGTTGAAATTAGTATTTCAGTTGGGGTCTTAGTCTACATGTAGAATGTATGACACTGGTTATGTGGGTGATTGTGATGAGATTTATTGCTAACACAGTATCTAAATGCAGTTTGCCAGTGCAGTGTATCATATAAGCAGGTCTGAAGGGCTATAACACAGGGTCAGCTGGAAACATGCAGGTTTGCAGAAAGCACAATTGCAAAGCAGCAAAGCACCCATGGAGCTACAGTAGGATTTTATCTCCACCTGTTACTCGCCTGTCCAAACCTGGGTGTTCCCATCCTGGGGCTGGATGTCCCCTGCAGGTGTCCCTGCAGGGCTGGGATCCACCTGGAAGCTGCCCTGCAGCCTCGGGAGGTCACTTTGCCATTTGGCCCAGGCTCCAGGAGCATTTTGTACCCTTTGCAGGGCCATGTGTGCCAAGATCAGTCACAACCATCACCACTCACCCACCTCTGGAATGCATTAATTATGCAAGCATCCAGACAGTTCCTCCTGCAATTGCCACAATTCCCACCCGGTGTTCTATCTTAGGACAAATCATATGCCCATCAATTATGTGTGGAGGACAGACTTTGTCACAGCATTATTTACATGTGCTCTATTCGTATTTTGTATTAAATGTAAGTTATAAGTCCTGTAAAGAAGCTAATAAGGGATCAGCAAGCATAAAATCACACAGAAGTATTTTTTAGAATCTCTTTCAAGGCTCAAGATCCAGTTTAATATATTTGTATACACAAAGAAAAGGGGGAATACTGAGTTCTGTATTTTCTTTAGTTTGCAATTTTAGAATAAGCTGTGTAGGATTCCTGAATTACTTGGGTATCTGTTTTTCTTGGCACAGAAGTGTGAAAGACTGCTGCTATACCTCTACTGTCATGAAATGAGTCCTGCCTTTCAAGATCCAGTTCCTCCCACAGTATGTACCTCACTTCTATTTTATGTTAGCAGCATATTTGCCATGTTTCTAGTGGCATTCTAAAGTCCATTATCCTAAGTCAAATTCCACAGACATTCAATGCATTAAACATGTTTAGTTTTATTCAAACTGTCTGAAGAGGGAAGTTAAAAGTTGAAGCATTGGGTTGGCAGGGGATTTACAAGTAAAATTCCACAATAACTGATTTTACTTAATACTTTAAAAAGTAGTTTAAAAAGTGAGTTCTAACACTACTGACTTCATACCCTGAGTTACATCACTGAGGAGGTAAATTGGGATATATTTGGGGGTTTTAAACATTACCTGATTTTGAGAATTGGGATACTCCATAGTACTAATACAAAATTAAACTTCTTATTGACTTGAAATTTGTTAGTTTAAAATGGTAAAAGGTACCTGGGTGCAGTAGGAGTCCAAAGCTACAAAGAGCTACCACTGTGATCAGATGAAAAAATGTTGTTCAGGACAAGTGAGTGGGGAAGCACAAGTGAATGGGGAAAGAGTTCATCAAAAAGCAGTATGTTCCTAGGCAGCCTTTACTCCATTTGAATAAGAATTCTGAAGAACATTCCACAGAGTTTAATCATAAGAAATGGCACAAGAGATTATTGATTATTCATATGATGTCATGTGTTACTAAATTCAGGCATTAAAAACATGAATCCAGTTAGGAGAAAGTAGGAAAAAATACAAATATGTTACTACTGGTTTTCATTGTTATTCACTTTCTTATTATTTCTAAAGAAAAAAAGTCTTGATCCTACAGCCACAGTTTGGGTATGAAAACCATTGAGATCTCTGAAATTTGCCATCATTTCAAAGGACTTATTTCATATGGTGGTCTTGAGACTGAAACTTAATAGAGAGCTTATTTGACTACACCTGAAAATAATATCCAAACCAACTCATTTGCTCTATTATATGTACGTAGCAAGTTTTTTATGCGTTTCTCTTTGATTATAAAATAGGCATTGGAAAGAGTATACTTTAGCCAACAAATTTTCATACATCACTGTTATTCCAGAAACTGTCTGCATGTATGTTAGAAGTGCAATTCTTGTATCTTTGAGTTGTACTTTGAAGAGGAGACTAAATCTTGTCTACTCCCTCAAATCTAAAGGTTTATAAAACAATAAATTATGAACATGATTGCATTTTGGACTTTTTTTCCCCACTTAGGTCCCTGATTACTACAGAATAATCAAGAAGCCTATGGACTTGTCAACCATCAAGAAAAGACTTGAAGTGACCAATTCCTTCTACACAAAGCCAGAAGATTTTGTGGCTGATTTCAGACTGATTTTCCAAAACTGTGCTGAATTTAATGAGGTTAGAAAAGTAGATACTTTATCAGATTGTTGGCTTAGTTGTTTTCAGGAGAACTGTAATGGGGGTACAGCTTACAACACTAGGATTTATTGTATTAAACTTACTTTGATGATGAGACTGCAGTGAAAACCTAGATCAGATTTGACACTGCTGCGGTCTGAGATAACTCTGCAGTGGAGATCTTTCCACAGAAGGGAGGAGGGTGGTAACAGACATAGATGAATGGCCTGACAGCAGCTAAAGAAAAGGACAATGTTTATCATACAGGTTAATGGTGGGCATTATGATCTAAAAATTGGTTTCGTCCTGCTTGTGTCAGATCTTAAAAATTCAGTGGGATTTTCATTCTGGGATCCCTTATGATTTCAACTTGCATGTAATTGTTACTATCCCCTACTGCACGTAAGGGTGAAACAGGGATGCAGGCTCTGAGTGCACCACAAAATGAGAGAGAATTACAGGGGGAATAAAGGCTTTTCCAAGTGGCTTCTGTGGGGTTCTCATCCAGTGTGAGAGCTAGGACTTAACTCCTACACTGCTTCAGGAGACTGGTAGCTGTGGATGACTTTAGGACTGCTCAGTCTCCCATGTTACAGTCATCATCTACCAAGTAATATTTTCTCTGTTACTAAAAAGATCTGTAAACTTGAGAAGTTTCTAACACCCTGAGGGCACATCTGTGTTTCACAGCACAGCACACCACAGCACAACACAACTCTGTCCCCCTGCTTTGACCCCAGTCAGGATTTAAGAGTTTTAGAATCTTTATACAGCTTTGAGTACCCAGGCAGTGTGCTTTTGTGAGTGGCTTCTGTGGTCACCTGTTAGAGAAAAAAAAAATCATTGGTGGTTGTTGGCTGGAAGATCTGCCCTCACTGTATTTTTGTGCTCTTTAGGGCTCTGTGCTCCATAGCCATTCCTGCTGAGTGATTTTTTTTTTTTTTTTTTGGGTTGGTACCTAAAAGACCTAATGTGATCTAAGTACAGAGCCATTTCCCAGTGCACTGATGTTGTTCATTCACCCAACAGCCCGATTCAGAAGTGGCTGATGCTGGCATGAAACTCGAAGCCTACTTTGAAGATCTTCTAAGGAACCTTTATCCTGAGAGAAAGTTCCCTGTACAGCCAAGCAGCCAGAGTGAAAAGGATAACCCAGAACTTACCGATGACTCGGACGATGACTTTGTACAGCCCCGGAAAAAACGCCTCAAAGGAGAAGAACGCCAGTTCCTTAAATGAGCCACATGTGTTACTACAGAGAGTTTTTTAAAAACTGAGAATATTTATCACTGGTATCACTGTTTTGACTTGTAGGTTTGTGAATATTTACTAGACTTTCTACCCCCTGTCTGAAACACAAATCTAATGGAGATCAAGGCATGTGAAGAGCTTCTCTGAAGTTCAAACCTTTCATCTCTTTTCTGGAGCAGCTCAGAAATTGCCATTTGTGTGGGGTGACAGCTGTTTAACTTTGCTTTGAAGAAGTTTGTAAGGAATTGAACTTCAAAACACAACATGAGTTCAACATGTGGCTTTCTGAGTTTAAAGAAAATGTGATCAGATCTCACCAGACTTTTAATTTTACCAAAGGCATGTGGCTGGCCAAAATTTGATCTCTCTGTACTGTATTTAACACAAGCCATGAAGAAAAGATGGTGTAATGTTATTGTCCTGCAGTACTGGTTGGTATAATGAAAGTGTAGTTGCCCCCAAAGAAATTACTGGAAATTTTTAAATGTAAGGGAGAGGGTATTAAAAACAACTTTAAAAAAAAAGAAAAAAAAAAACAAAGAGGAATTTGTGTGAGAGTTTCTAATGGAGGAAGTACAGAACAGAATATTTTGGTTTGCACCATTTTTCTCACCACCAGCTGGAAACAATGGTATTTCTGTACTATTTTGTTTACAGGTGTCTCAAGTGTGATGTACCTCTGTTTAATGAAGTTGGTGGGAAAGTCTTAAATGGAAAAATGCTTGTTTGCAAAACTAGTCATTTTTGTGAATTTTTAAAGAGGGGAGAAAAAGCATCCTTTCTGTCCACAACCTCTTGTTCTTTTGCCACATTTCTGAATATGTCAGAATGCAACCAGTATTCACTCGGGGATACACAAGTTTGAAGAGAAAGATACTGCTCTTCAGCCTTCCATCTGTCCCTGATCATCAGAAAACAAAGATGAATTACCATATTTTCTTCCATCTACTTTCCAGAAGCTGTGACAACCTTGGGATTGCTTCTGCCTTCGGAGCACATCTCCAGTGGGACTGACCTGTGAAAGCTTTCCATCAGTTCTGTGGTTCCAGCTGGCTCCCTGAAAAACTCCAAACCTAATGCAAACACAACTTCATCCCACTCAAACCTTTTATGTTAAGGCATCTCCGAGGGCACTGCTTGGGGTTTCATTTCTGTGAGGGAAGACTCCCTTGACTTTACCACTGCTGATGGAAGGAAAAGGGATTGGGGGGCTGGGACATACCTGGGGCTGTGCAGGAGCTGCAGGAGGTCAGCACCAGGAATTGCTGCCTGAGCCCCTCCGCAAACGCCCCGTGCCGACATTCCCAGGGAACACCAGCTGTTCCTCAGGGTAATTCTGTGGTGTCAGCAGGGTCTGTCCGGGCTGAAGCATCTCCAGGTGCCTGTTCAGAGCAGCCCCTGGCCGAGGAGTCGTGGGCAGCCCTTTATCCACATCCATCCCAGTGCTGCCCGGGCATCCCAGTGCCCTGCCCGGGATGTGTGTGGCACGCTGCCTGCCACGGGCAGGCACTGAAGGCACAGCTCCTCCCCTGCAGATACTGAGGACAAGAGGTGCTGGTTCCCTTCCTGGGGCTCCTGGCCTCCTCCTGCCCTACTTTCCCAGACAGCTGGGACACACTGGAAGGAATGTTCCTGGCAGGGAGTGGGAGTCACCAAGGGCTCCGTGCAGCTCCTGGCCCCAGCCTGAGCACCTGCGTGATTCTGGGCTGTGAACATTCACCTGCAGGAAACTCCTCTCTGCAGGTGGGACCAGCCCTGACACTCTCCAGAAGAACTTTGGCCATGGACCAAGTGAACCCTCAGGACTTGTCCTGCTCATTTCTCCCTGGAAAGAGACATGGAATGAGCACCTTTACAGCTGTTGGGTAAATCCTGGAAAGGGCAGGAAACCAGGGTTATTTTCCAGTAACAATAGTTTTGTGTTGTCATGTCAGGTATCAGCCAGTTCTGCTCAAGAGCCAGTCTAGGGGCTGGTGGGTAAAGCAGCATTAGCAGGAAAGAAGGAGCTACATTTGCATAGGAATTCCCTTGTTGGCAGCAGCCATGCCCATCCCAGGCAGGACCTTCCCCATGAACCTGAGATTGGCTCAGGTGCTTGGAGCAGAGTGCTGACAAGGCCAAGATTCTGAATTCAATCCCCGCATGGATCAATCACTTATCACCGTTTGACTTGATGATTCTTGTAGCTCTTTCCAGCCCAGAATCTCCTGTGCTCTGGAAATAAAGAGCAAACAGTTTTCATGGCTTTTTAAACCCACGGTTTTTCCATCGGGGAGTGCGAGCCACAGAGAAAAGTGGGGGAGAGGAAGGAGAGCATCAAGTCTCACCGGGCAGGTGTCGGATGAGCGGCTGGAGCAGGACCGAGCCCAGGCGGGGCCCCGGTCCCTCACCGAGCGCAGTCCGGACTCAGCCCCAGCGCCCGGCCCGGAGCGGCTCCTCCCGCCCGCGGCGATCCCGGTCCTCACCCCAGCCCAAATCCCGCACCCCGCCCGCCGAGGGAGAAGCGGCTCCACCCGGATCCTCCAGCAGACACCGGCAGAACCCGGGCACGCATCCCGGTGCCGGCCCCATCTCAGCGCCTCCAGCTCCGCGCAGCGCTCCGAGCGACGGTGCCGCCAGACCCCGGGCCGAGCAGGCACCGCCCCGAGCGGAGCGGGCGCGGACCCGCCGGGATTCATGGGCGGGGCAGGGCCGGCACAGGTGCGAGGGGGACGGGCTGCGCGGAGCTCGCTTCTAACGCCTCTGCTCTTCCTTCCTTTTCTCCCTTTTCCTTTTGTTCTCCCCCCCCCCCTTTTTCCTTTCCGTTTTCTCCTGTATGGGAAATCACCCTATGAAAAGCCAGTGTCCATAAAGGAGACAGAGAAGCCCCGCCACTTTTTTTTTTAATTTATTAAAAACCCTTCAAGCCAGGCTGTTTTTCCATGGCTTTCTGTTCTAATCTAAAAGATTTATAAGCTTTCCTAGAAGAGAGTTCAAATCCACAGCAAAATACCAAGAATCCAATTATCTCAGCAAAATAACTTATTTTTCTCATGCACCCCATTACAGGTCCTGGTGGGACCATCAAATGGTACAGATGCAGTATGGAACAGGGAAAAAAAATCAGAATAATTTCTCTTCTCCAATTCCTGTGTTCTCAGTGAGGTTGGGAAAAATAAGGAGAATTTAGTTCACACGAGAAGATTGGAGTCTTTGTTTTAGTGACTGGCAGACAACACTCGTAGGGAAACATTTCCACCTGTCTCAGCACAGGCAAACCATAAACAGCAGGATGGAATCTTGGAACAGAAATTATCAGGTGCTTTTTTCCCAGGGTGGCATGTCCCCAGAGAGCAGCCAGTGTAAGCACAGCTGAGAGGAGGGGAGGGGACACTGCTGAGAGGAGGAGAGTGGAGGGGAGGAGAGGATCTCTCCTGGGATAGATGTTGTCCCTGTTTCCCTGCCTTTCACATCCTCAATAGCAAATTTCCCTTATGGGTAACATGTAAGAAAATAAAAATTCCAAGTGAAATTTGCCAGGATGACAGCACTGGGACAGACATCTTCCCTGCTGTACACCTGCTCTTCAGAGTAGCCAGGAGACCCCAAATTAGCACAAAGAGCCACCCCTCAGTACTACAGTTATTGACACTTCAGCTCTTGGCTGCAGAGAAGTGTCCTGGAAGCCCCAGCAGGAGCACAATCTTCAGCACAGGTCCCTTTGCACAGTCCAGGTGCACACAAAGCACACACCGGCCTCAAACTCCTCCCTCCAAGCTCAGTTACCTTCTGGATGCCACAAAAGAAGGAATTCCAACCCAGCTGGGATTTCCTCCCCCTCCCGGCCTGCAGGGCACTGCTGGACAAGGGCAGCGCTCCCTCCCTGGCCTGCTGGATTCAGTTTGACTGCTCCAAGCTCTCCCCCACTGTGGAATTACAGCTGAAATATTACACATACAGCAAACCCTTTTTGGGTTAAAAAGGTAACCCTTCACTCAGCTGGAGGAAAAAAAAAGTGAGATCTGCTATATTTCCCTAAGCCAGCTAACAAAATTCAAGACAAAAAAGCCTTTTCACTTGGGGTCAAAAAGAACATTTCATCCCACTTTTTCACCATTTTCAACTATCTACCATGTTAACTTTGTCTCTCTTCAAACAAAAAGCCAATTCAACTTTGAGAACCGTATATTCTGGTGTCCCAAGTTACCACATAAATGCATTTCTCTTCCCCTGTACCCCTTTGCTATTCTTGGAATAGAACCATCCAAACTCACTTTTCCTAGGAACCTGCAGAATTCTGTGTCTGCAGCTCAGCATTGCCTGATGAAAACCCCACAGATTTCCAGTGGGTTCTGCCTGCTTGGATTTTCAATTCCCTGCCCTGGCATCTGAGGCAGGTGTTTCCACTGGGCAGGACAGGGAGGGTTCACACCTCGTGTCCCTGTGAGCTGCCATCAGAGCCTTTGGGTGCTGCTGTGTCAGCCCCCGTCCCTAAAGCAGCATTTCCTTCCTTCCACCCTTCCAGAGCTGCCCCACAGCGCCCAGGAATGCTCTTCCCAAACCCCACAGCTCTGGTTTGCTGGCTTGTTCCCAGCCCTAAGTGGTTTCACTGAAACAAGGACTGAAAGTCTTCCTCAGAAGGAGGAAGAACACGTGTGTCTGAGCAATCCCTCAGCTCCATCCCTTTCTCTCCCTTCATCTCCTGCCCCACACACAGTGCCCACCTGGCTGGTTCCTTCATGTGGTCCCACAGAATTCCCAGCAAACAGGAGATCCACATCCCTCCCTCACCCTGCCCGTGCTCTGGGGGTCACAGAGCGGAGAGAGCACACCTGGAATGCTCAAAAACTGCTCAGCTTTGCTGCTTCAAGGACTTTCACACCCAGAGAGCTGAGCGTTCCCAGATATAAACACCGCAGATTTGATACAAATCTGACAAGGATCTGATTTGGCTGCCAGCGCTAGGGCTGGCTCCACACAGACACGCGAGGCTGCTGCCAGCTGCCATTTCTGCAGCTCCGGGACATGAACACCGCGCACCTCCCACCGCCCCAGCCCCAGTCCGCCCAGCACTCCCAGGGAGCGGCTGGCAGCGGCAATTCTCCCTGCCGGCCCTGCCTGGCAAACCCCGCCCGCAGCTCCGGCCGCCACCCCGCACCTCCTGCGGGACAGGAGCTGCATCCTGCCGCCTGCTCCCGCTGGCCCCACAGCCCGTGGTGTCCCCGCACGCCGCTGGCCCACAGCCCGTGGTGTCCCCGCGCCGGGAAATGCCGCGGAAAGCAGCGCCGAAAGCGCTGGGACACCGTCGGGATCGCGTTCATGCAGCCGAATAGAGGGAGCAGATTTTTTCCGGGCCGCCATTTTTTTCCTTGTCAAGGCGCATGCGCACGATGCCGCCATAGTTGGAAGCGCACTAAGTGCGTAACGAACCGCCATCTTTGGTGTGGCATCACGTGACTTTAGCCCTTCGTCGCCACCTTGGGTGCTGGCGGAAGCCATCTCCGGCTAAGCTGCCATGTTTGCTGGGGTTCGATTAAGGCCCCCTGTTCCGCCCAAGGGCGTCTGTCTTTACGGCTGCCTGAATTCCCACACCCGACTCCCACGCCGACCCAGCGCTTTCAGAGCGATTTTTCGCGGTGTTTCCCGGTATGGGAACACAAGTGGTGTCGTCAACCGCGCCAGGGGCTGGCGGGAGCTGCGCGACACCTCTGTCCCGCCACATCCGCCATTTGGAGTGTGGCTCAACTCCGACCGGGCATCCGTCGTGTCCTGTCACGTGATTGGTTGCTACTTTCGCCATCTTCGGAGTGGCCAACAGCGACGTCCTTTCCGCGCCACCATGTCGAGAGTGGCACACGGGCAGCTCTCTCCTCACCGTGCCCGCCCGGTGTCCCCGGCCCGTGTCGCGGTGCGGCCCCGCCTCTGCCGCCCGGCACCACCGGCGCCATGGCTGTCATTCTTCTCAGTCACCGCCCTGCACTCCTTCTATCGCCTGGCCCTGCTCAGGGCCCTGACTGTTTGCACTCCTAGTTCTCCTTCACCCCTCCACTCTATTTCCAGACATCGCCTCGCTCGGTCCCGGCTCTTGTCCTTCCCATGCTCGGCAGCCACGCCGGTGTTCCGTGTCACCCAGCCGGGGACAGCAGGGAACGGTCAGGGCGCCGTGCCGGGGCGGCAGTGCCGCTCTCTGCCGCCAGGCGGCAGCACCACCGCAGAGCTCAGCCGGGGGCTGCGACAGTGCGCGGTGGAGACAGAACGGAGAGAACAGCTGGGATCGAGCCCTTCTTATTTCCTTCACCCCCATCATCTTTTCTTATGTTTGCAGGCACTTGATTGTTTCCTTCATATATAAAAACGTTATGTCATTACTTTCAAACCCTACAGATCTCTACTCAGAGTTTCTTACATTCTTGTATATGATGGAGTAGATAGAAACGAAGTAGAGTCAAATGAATTTATATATATTACTTGCCAATGTATGAAAAATGAAAAACTTGACAGGCTTTAATATTCTACACACACACCCTCCCTGTGAATTTTCTGCCAGTTTTGGATCCCTCTCGGGGAGGGCACCCAGCATGAGCCCCCTCATTCCCCACTCACCTGCTCCTTCACAGCATCCTGGCTCTCCCGGGGACATGGGGTGCCCTAAATGACATCGGAGCCCCCGAGTCCCCACCCCCGAAGAAGGGTGAGTCAAAACGAGTCAAACTGCACATTGTTTTAACAATTTACATGTGTACATGCCCCCAAAAGGGCTCTCTCTGCTGGAATAATAAAGAGGGTCAGCCCTCAGAAGGGTTGAAGTTCCTCCCCAACTCCAGTGTCACAGGCTGGTGGCTGCCCCACCTGAGTGGGCAGGGAAAGCCTGGCCTGCCTTGGTTAAAATCAAACCAAATTCAGCCCCTGTGCTCTGAAAGGGCAGAGAAGTTTCCCCACTATGGAGAACAGGTTGATCTCCACTCAAGAATTAATGCATCACCTGCTCCTGGCTGTGTTCCTTGCCTGTCATACAGCCGTTTTCATTGGCCATGAACAAATGCATTTCAAGAGTTTTAACTATAACTGACCAAGTTCAGTTGTTTGGTTTTTTTTAACAACCAAGAAAATACCATCAACAGAAGACAATTCCATTTGAACAGTCTCTGAATTTCCAGTATTTGAAAAGAAAACTAATAGGGTAAGTGCAGGAGTATATAGCCATTACCAATAGAATCAGTAAGTTTCCCAATATTGCTTTTGGTATTTCATGGAAAAAACACATTCAGCCCAAGATTTCTCATCCTTACCTTCTTTCCCTAACAAACACCATTTCACAACAAAATAGCTCGATCTGGGTCACTTTCCCTTAATTTCCACCCGTGACCACAATCCTGTCAGGAGCTTGGGGAGCAGCAAACTCCCTTTGTGACTTCGCTGTGTTCAGCTGTTTCAATCAGGCCGGTCCCCTGCCAGCTCACAGGTGGTATCTTTGGTCTCCTCTGCCCCAGCAGTGATTCCTCCCCTGGGCTGCGACGCTGCACCTCCCGCAGAGACAGAAGGATCCACCCAACCCATACTGGGGAAGGAGAGATTGTGGAGAAGGATGACAGGGTCAGCCCTTGAGGCTAAAAATAAGAAAAACGACGTGAGGAAATGACAAAAAAGTCCAATTTGACTTAGGCTCCTTCAGGTGGCATTTCATGATTCTGCAGTGTGTACTTCATCTGAGTTAAAAAATAATCCCCTCACTATTAACTTCTCCATTAAGCCTCTTTTGTTATTAAGATTTAGGGATTTATTACATCCAGCTTTAGTTCCTGTAACCTTCCCAGTTACTCCTCTGTTTACAAAAAAAAGGGGGTAATAAATAAAGAGAGACCAACTCAAGTATAACCATTTCCTCGCTTTTCAGTATTTCCTAACATCAAGCACCTTGCATTGGAGAATAAAGAATAGGTTGTTTCTACACATCCAAATTCCTTCCAGTTTTAGTATCATCTGTTTCCTTGTAATTATGAGAAGTGTTTTGTACAGCACAATGAATAAAATGGTCACATTTTCAGAAGACACAACTGCACGAGGACAGACAGCAAAACTGCCTCCAGGGTCAATTTGGGCACATATTTCCCTTTTTGCATTCTGAGCTTTCTTTTGTGTCACACCTGAAATTCTGAGGTTTTTAGTATTCTGCCCCAGTCCTTCCCTCTCCCGTCAGTGCTGCTGTCACATGAAAAGAGAGGAATTTTCTTTAGCACTGGATGTCAGCCTTAACAGCACAAGAAGTGGTTCAGCAGGCAAGAAACCTGTCTGCTGCTTCCATGACTGCTGAGGCCAAGGATGCCAACTCAGTGAGAGAGCTGCCACATCCTTCCTTTGCTCAGAGTTTGCAGTGGGACAAGCAGCACAAAACCCAGCAGATCAGAGCCACCTATACACAGAACTTTCCAGTGTGAACCATTCAAAACAAAAGAGCGTGCCCCAAAGCCCACAGCACACAACATCCCAAATTATAATTCAAAATTGTTCTGTGCAACACTCACCCTTTACAAAATGAGACACAGACCTGTGCCAGGGGTCTCAGGTACATGGCAAAGTGACACCATGGGCCCATCTCCGTAAGGACAGTGCACCTTTGCAGGCACCTGCCTCATGTGACTCTGCTCCCAGCAGGCTGGGGAGATCCCCCTGTCCCCTCAGCCCTCCTTGCCCTGGCTGGGGTGCAGAGTGTCCCCCACACCCTCGTCTGGCTGGGACAAACCCACGGAACACCTGCGTTCAACACCGACTGATCTCCTTCACCACTTCCTGCCAGGAGACTTAACCAGCAGACTGATGGGTTTCAATCCTGATTGAAGTTCTCTACATTCTTTCTCTGCCCCTTCTCTACAACCTTTTCCTTCCATTTTCTCTTCCAGCCCCCTAGTTCTGCCTAAAACAATGCATCTAAACAATAATACAGATAATAGATCAAGTTCAGATATAGGCACTGAAATTGGCAGTTCCGATGTTACAACCTTCTTATAGGCAACTGAGAACTCTCCTGGAACAGGGAAAGAGGAGAAACCACATAGACTTTCAATGCAATACTCTAAAACCAGCAAGAGCTTTAGTCTTGTATATTAAATGTTAAAAATCACATGCATAATTATAGAATACTTTATTGTTAAAACAGTATTTCAAAACCAAACCCTGACAGTTTACCTTACTGCTATAAAATATCTACTTTATATCTATCTATCCACATGATGATTTTCTGTAATCTTCTTACAGTCATTTTAAGTCTGCTTTGCTTCACAGGTGCTTTGCTGCCAAAGGCATTCCCATCTTTTTTCATCCTAAATAAAGCTTTGGAAAGCTCAGTTTCATGAGACCTGATTCATATTTTGATTATTCTTAACTTGGAGTTTCCCTTGAAACAAAATCAGTGGGTAAACCCAACATGGCCTTGAAGGGCCATAAGAGCCCAGATATCCAATCCCCAGTTCCCTCAGGTTGTGTTCATTGAAGCTTTTCAGGGTTAATTTCACAAACTTAAGGTTTTGTGATGTCATGATCAAAAAAACAAGAAATCTGTGAAAAAGAAACTTAACTAAAGCCGACTAAAAGTGGTCCCTGCTGCTGACTAATTAAAACAACTCATTTAAAAGGAGGTAGGACTGGTTCAATAGTCACAAACCCATCTTGCCAAGATCAGAGTTCTCCGCTCACTGAGGACCCAGAAACCAGCAGGGACATTTTCCCCACTCTCCAGCAGAGACCTCCTCTCTCCACATCCAGGGAACTGCAGCCGCTCAGGGCACACCAGCTTAGTCCTGGGCTGGGAACAAGAGAGGGACAAGCAATATTTTCAAGTCATTCCAACCTCAGCAGTGTCCAGACCTGGGAGAAAGCACTTCCCACACCACTCTTGGAATTTTCTTCCTTGTCTCTTCCATCTTTGGAAGGTTTCTGTGGGAGCCTGACTTACTTGTGCAGTTCAGAACCTGTACATTCCTAAAGCGTTCCCTTGGGAACATGAAGCTTCCCTCGTGCATTTCATTTCTCTATCCCAAATATTCTCCCCAATAGAATAAGACAATCTAGAACAATATAGAACAATCTAGAAAAAAAGGAGGACCAATTAATTCTGACATAAGGAATGTTGATTATCCCAACACACTTCCAGGCAAAAAACCCATTTCTGCTACTCTAACAAATCCACTTTATATTGTCTCAATTAAATATTAATAATTTAAATATTGTATTAAGAATCTTAGGGACACAACACTTGGAATTCTCAAAAACGGCTCAGCTTTGCTACTTGAAGGACTTTCACACCCAGGGAACTGAATGGTCCCAGATATAAACACCACACTTGATACAAATCTGATATAAAATTGATATTGTTTGGCTACTAAGCTTTTCCAAAAGCTGTGTAGTCAAGGCTGAAAGTCCTTGCTAAGGAATTTTCATGTCACATCTGGATTTACCCTGGGGAAAAGCCTGCTCTGAGGACTTGGCTTTAAAGAGGTTGCACTTGATATTACAGACACAGAATTTCTTTGTGATTTGATTTTTCCTGCACTTCCAAACACATTAAAAGAAGGAAGTGCAGAGTCCTGAGGCTCAATTAGTCCCATTCTACTCATATCCCTCTTCTAAGCTCCATGTGGATTTGGGCCTCCTCTGAAGGTCTGGAAAGGAATTTGGGAATCCCCTTCAGTTGGTTTGGTTTCCAGCTTTTCCTCTGAGGTGGCCCAAAAGGCAAAAAAAGAAAAAAACCCCAGAACAGCACAAAATCCCAGCCCCTCCCAAGATGCAGCTCCTCACACCAAACCTTGGGAGAACCCATGGTGGTTCTAATACTGCTCCAATCCCACCTTGTGCTGAGCTTCCAAGGTGCTCTGCCTAATCCACATGCAAGACTGGATAGCCCAAAGCCTGCAGAAAAAGAAGGGGCAAAGTGAAGGGGAGAGGGGAAAGTGAGAAGTTTTGTGGTTTTCTCTGTGCACGACAGGATTGAAGGGTGGGATGGAGAGGTTTTGTGGAAAAGAAGTACCGAAGGCTGCTTAATTCCCAGCAATTAGTGCTGCTGAGGTTGAATACAAGAGGACAAATCCACTGGGATCAAACAGGAGTGGCTGACACCATGGGACTTGGATATCCCAGGTTACTAGTTAGGCTAAAACAATAAAGTTAGGCAAAGTGATTTTCCCAAGAAAATTACATACTCTCTGAAACTGGGATAACTTATCCCATGGCTTTCCCCAGGAAGGGTCACAGCTGGATATGGTCTCCCATAAAGCATTCCATATGGGCTCACCTTTCTCTTGGAGCTTGCCTGAATTCCTCAGCAATGCCAGGGAATGTGCCCATTTGAGGGTTTTGGCAGATTTGGCTCATTTGTCTTTTTAGGCTTTGTTTCCTTCTCTCAGCTTTCCCACTGGATTGTGGTCTCCAAGGAATATGTCAATCCAATTTGATTCCTGTTCTTTTGGATAATTTTTGCACGATTCCTATACAAAACAAGTCCCCCTAATAGGATGACTTTCCCTACCATTCCCTAGCAGTTTTATCTGCCAGTCAATTCCCTACAATACTTGTGGTCTTCCCAGATTTCTGAATTTCAAAAGACAGGAGATGTACTTGCCTTGGGAACTAAACACTTTTGAGTAATTGTCTGATAGCATCTCCCCGTTTGACAGCTGATCCTTGTGCTGTTCTTCAGAGAATTCCAAGGCTTACTGTTCCCATCTGGGAACAGTCCCCAGTCTGGATCTTCTCATGGAGTTTCCCTGCTGGGATCCTGCTCAGGAGTCCATGTGGTACAAATTTAGCAATTAATTCTTCTCACCCCTGCCTAGTTCTAATTTCAAAGAATTAGACACTAATTTTGGTGTCTGTCTTACCCAGCTGGAGTCTAGTTCTAGCTCTGTTCTTCCTGCTTCTGCTAACCATTTCCCAGGAATTCCACCAATGGAGTGACAATGTTTTCCACCTCCTCCAGGATTCCCTCTGTTGGGTTTGGTTGCTGGAAGAATATCAAAACCTGGGCTTCCTGGGCTTTACTATCACAAATTACATTCCTGGATTTGCTCAGTTCCAAATATTATCACTTCCCAACAAGGCACTAGGCATGTAAGGAATATAGAAATGGATGTGTGTCTTGGTTTAGAAATACAGGTGCCTGTTAAAGGAGACAGGAGCCTCCCCTGAAATGGAGAATGTAAACCCTCCCCACCCCTCCGAATTGGTATGAATAAGGGGCTCTCAGGCAAAAAACATGGGAGCAGGAAATAACAGTTCTTTAATAGGGAAAGGAAAAAATATAAAAGAAGAAAATAAAATATAACAATGCAATACACCAGAACAACACTGTCAGAGTCAGAACACGACCTGACACCCCGTTGGTCAGGGTGTTGGTAGCAGTCCAGTTGGAAAAGGGGCTGCAGTCCTCCTGGAGTGTCAGGCGTGGTTCTGTTGGAGCAGGGGAGTCCTGTAGGAAAGGGGTGTGTTCTTCCTCCGCAGATCCGTGGAAGTAGAAGCAGCTGCTGTTCCTCTGGGGAGTCCAGTGGAGCAAAGGCTGTCTTGGTGTCAGAACCTTGCAGGTTATATCTGCATGGCACTGCTTGGCTCCTCCCTCTGGGCGGAGCATCTCACAATGGGTTGCTATAGTTCTTATCAGTCATGTGGTGACATTCAATAGCCCCTTATCAGCAGATGTCCCCTGTTGATTATGATCACTCAGGAAGAGAGATAAGGAGCATTGCCCGCTTGACACCAGACAACTGCCATACAGATGGCAATAGAATACATCTTGCCTTGCAATCTGGAACAATGTGCTAACCACTGGTTACCTCTCTGGAATGTCAGAGCTTGAAAAGAAGGGCAGCTGGGGCTTTTCCTGGTGGTACCCGTGAGGTGTATTCTACCCAAGAGCCCCTTGCCACATCTTCCCCTGAATTCACCAAAAATCCACCTGTTCATTCCCCAGCTGCTTCTTCCCTCTTTTCCTTTATCCAGCAGAATTTTAACAGGTGAATATTCCCCTCTGGCACAGCACCTTACATTCCAAACCTAATAACAAATGAACCATTTCCTTTGACCTTCATTATTAGGATTTCACCAAGAGCTGGTGGATGGAAAATGATCCTCTCCTGCTCCCTGCTGGATTCCTGGATTACTGCTCCTTGATAGAGCCTATCAAGTAGCAGGAACCATCATTTATTAAGTAACATCTGTCCTAAACAGGAAAAAAACAGTGAGCTTTAGTGGCATGATGATGAACACCCCTAATCTTCATTAATTTTTGTATTCAAGTAATTTCTGCCACTGCTGGGGCTAATTGCTATCATTGACAGCATATCTCTGAGATTAATATCTCACTGATCCAAGACCAATCAGAATTTCACCTGGTACTCACACAGAAGTTCTTAACATGGAAAGAGCCTTTGTGTCAAGAGACAGAGATGTGGATAAGGAATAATTATGCATCTTCATTTTATTTTTTCCTAAAACTGATTCAGGAATCTCACCCACTCCAATTCTCAAGCTGCTTTCAAAAACACCCTGGAAGGTCTTCATTAAGCGTTGAAAAGCATATGGGTGATGGAAATTCAGGACAACCATCTGCTGAGGGGCAGAGTTTCCAACAATGTAGCAGATCACCAGGAGGATACAGTGTCTGTGGTGAACATATTAAGTGTGGATGCCACCAGACTTTCACTGGAACACAGAAACCACTCCAAATCCAAAGGAGCCAAAGGCCACAGAAGATGAGGCAACTTTTTGAAGGTAAGTGAGAGTTAGAAGAAGTTTCCTTTTATCCCAACAGACTCTGTAACCTTGTCATTGCAATGGCACATACAGAGACTAATGAAAAGTCAGATGGCCCTGACCCATGTTTTGCTGTTCTTGGAAAGCCTGGTCATAAATCTCTTGGAATGGGTACAAATAAAGATAAAAATAGTCCATCAGCGAATGTTACTTGTGTCAATATGAAAGAGACTAAATATGAAGAGACTCCACCTTCCAAAAAGACATTTTTATAAAGCAATAAACCAGTCTTCAATAAAATGAGCTTTTCTACAAGAGAAGGGTAGGACGACAAGAGAAGGAAAAATGCTGTCAAGAAATATGTTTTGGCCAAGATGAATTTTGCAACTAATTTAAACAAATATATACTAATTTATGCAAATAATGAGGTTTGACTCACAGTGGTCTCATGGAAGACCATGAGGTCAGGAAAGACTCAATTAAAGTTTGTATTGTGCTGAAAACTCATTACTAGGGCTGTGGTTTCAGACTTGTAGACTCCTGCATGAAAAACTTACATGACATAGCAGACAAGCTCTTGAGTAATTCAGATTTTGTTTCTTCAGCAAAGCAAACTCTATTCCCCCCAGGCAGTTGTAAGACTGCAGAAACTGTACAAGCAATGATGCATCATTTTCACTCTACCTTGACAGAGCAAAAACCTGAAGGAGATAACACCTAACAGATGTCTCTGCGTAAAAAAGTTCAAGAACTGATGCAAAGACTGAGAACTGAGGACTGCAGCAAAAAGGACTGAAATGTTGCCAAAACTAAAAAAAAAGAACTGTGCAAATGCAGTGGTAACTACATTATTAATCAAGGATTTGAACACTAACAGCAATGCATACAGTGCTCAAAATCACAAGCAAGGAGGAAACTGAAAAAAGATCACCCAGGAACATGCTCTGGAGTTCAGAAATTTGGGATGTAGCCATATTGTTACCAAGCTTAATTGTGACTGCATTATTGCTCATAGATTGTCAACTAATGTAGCAGAAGAGCACCAGCAAGGAAGTAACATAAAGTGGCAATGCTGGCAAAACAGGTCCACTGCCTTTGATTTGTCTTTTCAGGGGTCCCATGATAGTACTTTCCAAACATTTTCCAAAAGATGTCAATATCCACCAAAAAAAAAAAAAAAAAAAAAAGCTGAAGAACCAGATTCATGCAAATCCGACCCTGAAAGGCAGAAGCCCAGAAATGACATATCCAGTGCTGCATTACTGCTAATGTGGAAGTTAATAAAAATAGAAGAGATTTTTTTTTTGCAAAGCAGAAGATCTAGAAATCCAATTGCTGATGAAACAAACCAAAATACTGGTAAAAACCCATTAGGGAACACATTGGGTTATCTGAGTAATCCTGTGAAGAATCATAGAATATCCTGAGTTGGAAGGGACCTATCAGGACCATTGAGTCCAACACCTGGCCTTGCACAGACACTCCAACAACCCCACCCTGTGCCTGAGAGCATTGTCCAAACACTCCTTGGGCTCTCATAGCCTTGTGGCTGTGACCATTTCACTGGGAAGCCTGTTCCAGTGCCCTTTTCCTAATATCCACCCTAACTAAGAGGAATAAAGAAAAATCCATCACTTTAGCTCAGCACAAAGGTGGTGGAAAACTATTTTATATTGTGTATTCCCAAAAATTCACTGGGTCTCATTTTAAAGGTAATAAATATATTTGCTTTTAATATTTATTGCATTAATGAAGATGTTTACATTCAGAAATGTTTCTGAAACATTCTAAGACCTGTGCCATGTAACAAAGAAATATTTACACTATAAATATTATGAGTTGTTCATGAACATTTTTACCCATGTGGCTGATTTGCTATATGTTCCAAGTACCCAACTCATAGACTCATAGAATCACAAAGATTGCTCCTTGAACAGTAAATCTAGTGCAAGAAACCACTTTACCAGAAAGACTGAAACTATGAATTTAGAAGACATGATAGAGGTCTACAGGATGTGATTTTTTTGAATGAAGAAACATAACTACAAACTACAGGATTTCATATGAATAGACATATAAAATGCTGTCTCCTTGTGCAAGAGATCTTTAAATATTAAAGCAAGAAGGGCATTTATTTAGAAATGTACTAGAAAGCATAACTAAAATAGCAGAGGTAAAATAAATACCAGTAAGTAATTGTTCCCCTTCATCAAGAGTTATATCTGTGTACATTCTAGCTGATCCTGGCCACTCATGTGTGCTGCTTTATGAACGTTTGCACAGCCAGGAGACAAACATTAAGGTTACAAAGAAGGCCAGTGGATTGAGAACTCACCTTTCTGTTCCTTACAGTGTCTTGAATGTGTATTTGCTCCAGTTTGAGCAGATTTCTACTAACACTCAATCTCGAATGACTGTCCATCCTCACAAGGAAGAATCTTTTCCTCATATCCAGTCTAAACCTGCTCTCTGTCAGTGTGAAGCCATTCCCCCTTGTCCTGCCACTCCAGGCCCTTGTCAAGAGTCTCTCTCCATCTTTCCTGTGGGCTCCCTTCAGACACTGCAAGGGCACAATGAGGTCACTCCAAAGCCTTCTCCTCTCCAGGCTGAACAATCCCAATTCCCTCAGCCTTTCCTTGTAGCAGAGGTGCTCCATTCTTCTGGTCATATCGGTGAGACCCTGGCACAGGTTTCCCAGAGAAGCTGTGGCTGCTCCACCCCTGGAAGTGTCCAAGGCCAGGCTGGATGGGGCTCTGAGCAAGGTGGATAGTAGAAGGTGTCCCTGCCCCTTACACAAGATGATTTTTTAGGTCCCTTCCAACCCAGGCCATTCTATGATCCTATGACTCTGTTGAGCTCAGGAGACAAACTGACCCTCTGCACCCTAAAGGGCTCTGTGACAGACCTGAGTCCATAGAGGGGGGACAGGAGACTTGATAACCCTCGGCTGTATCCTCCTAGATAGTTCAGCTCCCTGCATGGGCAGATTTTGCCAATCCAGTATTTCTCAGCAGGAGCAGGAAGCTGGCATGGCTTGTGCCAGCAGTTGTGCTGTATTTTCCACCACTGATGGGCCTCAGGGAGGATCATGCACAATGAATTCAGTGATTTTGTCCAACACAGCTTCTCTGTGCCTTATCTAGTGAAGCCCAACATGAAACCCTTTCAATAAGGATTTCTAAGATACAGGAGTAGCAATAAAAAAATATCAGACAATGAAATTCCTCTCAGGAACAGGAAAAGTTTCATGGAGAAAAACACTCTGTTGGAGGACCACACAGATCCCCCTCTTTTGCCAGGGTATAGCAAGTGCCTTCATTTCAGTTCATGATGTAGTTAAAACAGGGAAATCTAATTAAACTTCTGTTTGGATGGAGAAACAATATCAAGAGCAGGGAGAAGGGGAAGGATTGCTTTACTCCATGGCTATCACCTCAACAGACCCAGGAGACAGATTTCCCAGGTTGTAGGTCAGTTCCTTTGGAAACATCACCTTCTGTTTCCTGCCACATGGACAGGTAAGAGCAGTCAGGAGTCCACGGGAACATCCAGCTGGAGTGGTTAGGAAAGAACACATCAACCACAAAGTAAGTATTGGAGGCAGAGGGAACCAAGCTTATTTTAATATCTGGTAATGGACATTGAATTCCTGCACATTCGCTGTGGGAGTCCAGAGATCTCCCACGCAGCAAACACAGACTTTCCCTTTGCTGCCATCAGCTGCTTGGACTTGTGCTTATGGCAGGAGCTGCTGAGTGTGCCACTGACAGAATGGAAAACTGTGTTAAAGAAAACATCGACACCAAAGTTATTGCTCCTGGACTCTGTGGAAGTCTCTGAAATTAGACTGCTGTTTTTCTCTGTAACTGGGTAAAAAAGTGCTGCCACCCATAGAGCAGGTGGGGTGTAGGATTTCTGTCACCTCTGTCTAGACAGATTTTAAGGTCCTTCCAAGGGCCTTGGAATTGATTGCTCTTATCAGGTGGTGAAGGAATTTTCCTCAATGGATTTCTTTGTGAACAGAAAGGTAGGGAACAGAATTAGTAGCCAAGGCAGGTAAAAGAGACCGTGTCTAATAATTTGCAAGAGTTATTGTCAATATCTGTGTATGTGGTGTTTTTTTCTCCAGTTCTTCATGCTGCTTTCTGTGATTTATCTCATCACTTGAATGCTTTTCCACTTACTTGCCTAGTGTTTTCTTCCAACTACTCTCAAAAATTTTGAATATCCAGTATTGGTACAATTCTGTGTCTCTAGAAGCTAGCAAGAGGAACTTAACTAATGTTAGGGAGTCAAGACCTTCCTCAAACTGCCTTACTACATGTAAACTGGGGAGGGGTGGAAGGGTGCCTGCTTCCTTGCTCTGTTGGAAACAGTGTCCAGCCTGATTGTCATCAGGCCCTATCTCCAGGCACAGCTGATGGTCTCCAGCTGAAGCTTCAGAGACTCACATTTTTAATCAAAGTATAAATCAGTGTGTAGACTCTTACTGTGAGTGCTGGGGGATTTATTTGTGTGCCTCAGGTTGCAGCAGCAGCAAACCTGAATTTGGAAGTCCCAGCTGAGCTCCAGCTGTTATGGTGGTGCTTAAAACTCATCTATCCGATTCACTGTCCTCAATCAGCCCAAAGATTCCTTTGTAAAATAAATGATTTCCAGGTTTTGCTTTCCCACTGAGGATATTATTTAGGATTATATTTCCCCAAGTATGTTAGCATGCATTTTCCAGGCTGAATCCTGTTTTATTTTCGGCCCACATTTCAAATGCCTGTGTGTTATTTCTCTGTCATCTTTCATTTGCAGTTCTTCATCTCATATGTATATTTTCTTAAACTTTAGTTTGTATATAAATGGATTTAAAACATTACTGCACACCTTCCTAAGTTTAGCATGTTCTTGGCAAACATTCCTGTTTGTAGGCATAGAATCCAAGAAGATAAATTTACAGGAGACCTGAAGAGATCTCCTGGTCTATTCCCCTGCTCCACCATAGCATCAGCATGACTTAAATTGTTCCTAGCAAGCATTAGCCTGGTCTTTGCTTAGAATTCTCCAAAATTAAAAATTCCATTATTTCTCTAGACAATTTATTCTGAAAATGTGTTGCAGTGTTTAGTTTAGCTTTCTCCTGAAAGATTTAAACTGGCTGAAGAATCACTTTGATCCTTTGTCTTAAGCAGTTTTTATTCCAGTGTCTTCCTTCAGGCTGAACCTAAAGTGTGTGTTTCTGACTAATTATCAGTGAGGGTGGAAACCAGGAATATTTCCCATTCCTTTACAGCCTCATTATTGCTTTTTGTTGTTGTTGTTCTGTTTTCCCAGTTTAACTTAAGAGCTGTTGGTAACAGAATAGTTCTCAAGGAAACACTCTGACTTGCCATTTAAAATCTTTCACAGCACATCAACTGCAATAACTAATAGCCACACAAAGACATCTTGGGAAACATTTTACACAAAACTCACAGTGAGAGCAGATTCTAAGAAATCTCAGTTATGTTTGGCAGTGTAGTAGTTATAGGTCAACTCTTGGATTTTTACTTTAAAGCAGCAGTTCAGTGCTGGTAAAGGGAGTCAGCCTGATCAGCACAGTGACTCCTCCCTGGATCTTTTGGGAAACAGATTTACATCTCACTGTTCCTCCAGACCCCTCGGTGGGAGCAGGTGTGGAGTGATAAATTCATTATTATTGCCTTCATGCCTTTTCCTCCCTGGTCTTCTGACCCAAGACCACTGTGAAGAATGAAAAATATTTTGTGTCTGCAGCCATTGGTCACTAAACATGTTACTGCAACCATTTTTTGCTTAATGCAACCCTCTGAGTAGTCATTGGTTGGTAGAAACTTCTGGTAACTATAGGCCTCAGCTGGATCTCATCCAGTCCCTCACAGACCAATTCAACACTCAGAGAGACAGAGAAATCTTTCCATTGACTTGAAAATGCATTAGCTTGGGACTTTCCATGGATTTCACCTTCTATCACAGTATTCTGAGCTTCTCAGCTGTTACTTGCAACCTTCTAGAGCCACAAGTAGAGCTAAAGACTTCCTCTCAAAATGCCTGAAAATTGCATTTTAATTTTACTTTAATCCGTAATTATTTCCCACCACCGTGTTACTGAAGACAGCCAGGCCCCAGACAGCCAGAAGGTTTTAGCAGGATTACATTAGCCCAGGTCAAAGATAACCCCCTGAGGACTAATAAATGCTGGCAGAGTGGTGTATTGGGGATATGGTGGTGCTGGGTCCTGAAGGAGAGATTCTACTGCCTTAAACCAATTGTTTTACAGGTTCAGATTACTGAAGGTTTTTTAGGAGTTCATGAATGGGGAACTGAGGTTAGCAGAGGGCTGGTGAAGGGCAGGATGGTTTCCTTGCTCACTTCTTTCTGTTTAAACCATTTCAAATCTCCCTCTGGACAGTGGGGAACAGCAGGCAGCAGCTGATTTTGGAATTACCATGTTCTGTCTGTTCTCATCTGCTGTTTGTAACTCCCTTTTCACACTTTTTTTTTTCATTTCAGACAATTCTTTCCCCCTGTCTTTTCTGCTACTTCACATTCTTTCACCCATATCTCTTTTCATGCTCATCTGCACTCTTCCTCCAGCTCATTTGGTTGGTTTGTGTAACTTATTTACGTGTTATTATTTCAACTGCAGTAGCAGCAACAGGCCTGAACTGAGCTCCAATTGTGCAGTTCAAATGTACAGCAAAGGACAGGCATCACCCTCAGGAGTTTATACTATGAATGGGCAAGAAAACAGAAGCAAATTGAGTTTTCCAGGTCCTGCAGCAAGTCAGTGGGGAGCAGGAGTTAGTGCTGAAGTCTCTCAGCCTGGTCTCCTGAGTCTCAGCCTAGTCCCTGTCTATCTGTCACCACTCCTCCTCTTTTGTGTGTGAAAGTGCATAATTTGTTCCTGGCAGTCTTGATCATCTGTCCATGCAGGACCAACCTGGGGAATGTTGGTGGTTTTGTGCTGTTTTTATGGTGTTGTTTTCCCAGAGTTTTGTCCCCAAAGTTGAGACACCCTCCAGGATTTGCATACAAAACTGTTATGCTGTGCATGCTCCAAAGTCCTACAAGCATTCAGCAGTCCATGGAAGAGCAGAGTTGGAACAGTTTCTGCTCCTTAAGGTGTGTCAGAGCTGCTCTGTGCAAGGCATGGGACACAGGGATAAGCAGGAATAACACAACCAAGGCTATTTACATACATTGGGTTCAAACTTCAGAGTAGACAGCCTAAGCTCTTGTTACAATTAGTCTTGTGGATAGAAAGCCACTGAGCCTGGACTGCTTAATGCTGCTTCTCACCTCACAATACAGGTTTAACAGCAGCTATTCCTCCACTTGGGAATTAACACATTTCTAGAAGGAATTGTTTCAGAGCTGTTTCCCTTTGAGAATGAGGGATGAAATTATCTCGTTAACCGCTTTCTCCTTTGCCAGCTCAGCTTTTGGTGGAACCTCTGCAAATGTACTTCCAAGCGCTCATAAGTGTCATAAGCAGGGAAGTCCATGCAAAAAAAGTACCCCCAGAAGACTAATCCTGAGGGATTTACCCCTTTCCCATTTCATTTTTCCTAGATACTCTCCCCACTATAGCCAAACATTGATCCAATCACTCCAACAGTCACCAGGTAAAAGATAGCCTGTATTTTCAGTCACCTGAACAAGTGTTTGTACTTTTTTTTCCAGCCTTGTGGTAAGACATCTGAATTTCTAATAACTAACTATGTCAAATTCAGTCTGGGACATAGTGGAATAGAAAGAAAGCAAAACAAAGGCAACCCCAAACCCAGGACACAAGCTCACCTGAGAGGCAGAGAAAGCATAAAATTAAGAAAGGATATGTGTGGACAGCCTCCTCTCCACAGAAAATCCCGAGCTTGGATACATTTTGACAAGCCAAATGCTGGAGTTGCATGATTTATAGGTGCTGCTGTCAGTAGATTGATTTTGTGGGTCTCTTCCGAGATTATCTCCAGTTCTGTGGTTTTGTATCCTGATGCAGGGCGTGTTTTGCACTTTGATTGTCTATGTGCTGGAGATGTTCATTAGGCTTTCAGAGGGATATTCCATAGCTGTAAGCCTTTTAAATCACATACAATGTGTTTCTTATTTCCCTATGGCATTCTGCTTGCATCTGCTTGGTATGTGGGACGTCCAGGCCAGCCGCATTTCAGTGGCCCGTTTGTCTCCCAGGGATGGAGCACGTGGCCGATAATACAGGGACATGCAAGCATTCATGGTGCTTTTCTTTCGAAAGCACGTGCCCAGTGTCTAATACAGTCAATACTTTTAGGGACAAACACAAGACAGGATTGTCCCCTGTGCCCAAGAAGGCAGAAAAAACTGGAGCGTTTGCACTTGTGGAAACTTTGCATTTAAGATTCATAGAAAACAGGCTAGAAATTCATCCTCCTAAGGAAAGGATGAATGAAAGAATGTTGATTATGTTTGTGAGTTTATTTGCTAGCAAAAACCCTGAATATGTCTCAGATGCTATGGAATCACTGCATTGCTGCTTTATAATAAAATCCTTTAGTGAGGGCTGCAGCAGACACGCAGGGTGAAGCCTGAGGAATGCTGAAAGAATATCTGAGGGAGAAATCCTCTTGCTCCTCCTGTTTTTTTTCTTTTCTGCACTCATTGCAAATGAGCAAGGAGAAAAGCCTAGGACATGGGCTGGGATTCCTTAAATTCCACAAACACCATGCAGCTGCCTAAGTGCCCTTGCCTCTCCCAAGTGTTTTCCCACAGGTCACTAAGCATCCGAACATCTGCTGCTGGATAGATGTACTTCCCTCCTCTCCCTGGCCAGGGCGAGTGCATTGAACCCTGGTTAAGCTCTGTTAGTCTCTGCAGGAGCTCTCCGTGTAGTTCAGCTGCAGAGTTGAGTCTAATCCATGTTTTCAGAGCACACTTCCTACTAGGTGAGACTCCCCACAGAGGAGGAGTTTCTTTCCTTGCCTCCTGCTGGGCACTTGGATAAAGTAGTTAACATCCAGAGTAGTTAAAATCTCTCTTCAGCCCAAGCACGTGTGTTCCAAAGCAGGTGCTGAATACTCAGGACAACTTCAGAAAAAAAGACTTTCTGGGTGCCTTCCTCAGTCAAGGACTCTGATTTCCATTGAATACATTGGGAATATTAAAAAGCTGAGAAGCCTGTCAATGATCTAGAATGTAAAGCAAACCTACTGGAGTGGTAGTCCTGCTGGAAGAACTCCAGAGAATTATTGGGACAGCTGTTCTCCCTGCCTTCCCTTTTCAGCAGTTCCCAGTTTTATGTAAAAGGGATGTTGGGTATATATTCTGTTGTTTCCAAAATGAAGATATTTAGGGAGACAGAGACGCAGCTCCATTAAGCCATAGTACTTAATAAAAATTGGGAGTGTCAGTTCATATTCACTAAGGAGCTGCCATGGGTTTTAGCCTCTTTACTGCTTATTAGTGTTATTCAAAAATCAAAAAATCTCCATATCATGCTTTTTAACAGAGAAAACTGCAGTGTTTTAGTAACTCAGAACCTTAACAAGACATAACTGTGCCCATTTTGTTTCCCCACTTAAAATTTTGCACGGCCTGACGGAGCAGGAGGCGCCATCAAATGGGCTCAGTATCCCCTTTCACAAATAAAGCGTGTACAAAGTGTGTCAGCATTTCAACTGGGGCCCTTCTCCTGAAGGCCTTTAATTAGTGCAGAACGCAGACTTCAGTTCTTTTGCCAGGGTAGATGAAAATGATTTTGGAAGACAGCCCAGACAGAGGAATTTGTCATAGGTTAGAACTGTTCCAACTCTAAGAACCAAGTGTACAGCTTATGCAAATCACTTTGCTAAACACAGATTCTGTGTTAATTTTTTTAAGGCTTTTTCTTTGACTAGCAACAAGAGCTCACTTGCCAGATCTTGTCTGAAATCAAAAAGAAGTGATTCCTTCTCTACACCCAGAAAAAAAAAATGTTTCTAGTCTAAAACATGCCGAGAAAGAGCTGGCATGTAAGAATAAGGCAAATGTTCATAGGAAGTAGAAATGGAAAAGTCGGATGACATCACCGCTCCATCTGCCCAGAGCCCTCGGATTCCTCAGGACAATGTGCTCCACAGTCCATTGGGGATGAGGCTGGATGAAGCACTGAGCAGTGTCTCAGACTGAACTGAAGAAATGGGCCTACAAATGGAATGTCAGACTGTTTTCCTAAGAACTGGCAGGTGCTACCACCATTGCCCCCCAACAGTCCTATTCAGAGTGTATCATGCAGGTAGGTCTGGCACCTGCTTCAAATTATTAATGCCAAATTACATCAACTGTTATCAAGGTTTTTTTGTGTTTTAAAATCTGCCAAACCAACATTTGAAAAACTAACAAAAATCAACAAGATAGCAAGGCTTGACTAGGAATAATTGACCAGTTTCAAGTTTTTCACATGTGGGTGTATGCTTATACCATAGATGAAATTCAGCTTCAAAACAAGACCTCATATACCATGTTCAACCACACCACCCTTATATTATTATAACTCCCTTTAGGAGTTCCTGAAAATGCCCCAAAATGGCAATTATCTGCAGGGATTTGCTATCACCAGTGTTCAGTTCAGTACAGGGTATCAGAGAGACATGCAACATTGTAATTTCCACTAGAAAGTTTCAGCTCACCTGGTTTAGATGATGTGTGCAATCAGAGCTCAGTGACTTTGTCACACTAGAGTGACACTCATTCAATTAATTTTGGTCTGATGTTTCCAGTGTTCCACCTTAAAAACTGCTTTTGAACCCTGAAGCTGGGTAATTTCATTTTGGATCCATAGAAAAAAAAGAAATCACCCTCTCCTTGGTGAAGCTGGAGATTCAAATGGGAAGCTGTCCTCAAAATATAACAGGTTTACGTATATTTAAGTTTTACTGTGTGAATCACCTATCATAAGGATTTAAATATCTCTTAATTTATGACAAGACATAAAATACTGCGTAAAGATAGATAGTTAAATTATAAAATAACTAAGAAATGTATATGTTATGATGTTTGGGAGTTAAAGCTTTGACAATTGCATGTGATTATATTATACAAATGTAGTATATATAAATATACAAAAGATATGTAATGCACAAAAGTATTATACATACTATATATCATATGCATATAAATATGCATATGTTCTTGTATGCATTATTCATGACTATTTTAAAATTATGAGGGATATGACACAAACATAAATGGTACTTTAGACATTCTCCTAGCTTTACATTCCCACCAATCTTGTGAATCTAATTTCTCTAGTAATTCCTAGATTTATTGACTACGATCATTTCCAGTTACAAGGTTATATTTAAGACTGAGAATGTTATAAAAACATCTTTGCCAATTTGAGTCCCTTTTCCTGTGGTTCTCAGCTTATTAAAATCTTGCTCTGAGATCTACAGAAAAAGAGTTTGGTTATATTGTCACAGACTGATCCCAGCTTCCTGAATCCTACACAAATTAAGAAAGTGCTTCAGTCTTTCTTTGAGGCTTCTTCAGTCTTCTCCATTTAAACCCAGTGTCCTCCTTCACAAGTAAAATCCATTTCTACAGGACCTGGACAATAGGACTCAAGTCAATAGAATCATAGAACCATAGGCTTGTTTGGGTTGAAAGGGTCCTCCAGAGGTCATCTAGCGCAATCCCCCTTCAGAGAACAGGGACATCTTCAACAGACCAGGTTGCTCAGAGCCTCCTCCAACCTGGCCTTAAATATTTCCAGGGATGGGCATCCATCACCTCTCTGAACAACCTGTTCTAGTGTTTCACCACCCTCACCATAAAAAAATGTCTTCCTTATATCTAGTCTGAGTTTACCTTCTTTCAGTTTAAAATCTTGTCCTATCACCACCTTCATTAATCTGCTTAGTCTCAGCACCAAACTGTACAGAAGATTTTTTAGTTGCCTCCCCAAACCCAGGCAGGACCCAGGACTGCAGGGAATTGCTGAGGTCTGGTGAATGCAATCTAAATCTAGGAAAGATGTGGAAAAAATAAAAATTGTAAGCAAAAAAAGAACCCATACGAGTCAAACTCGGAATATTTGGTACGTTTGTAGATGCAAGGACTGAGACCCTAACACAGGAGGAAAGGCTGAGGGAATTGGGATTGGTCAGCCTGGAGAAGAGAAGGCTCCAGGGTGACCTCATTGTGACCTTCCAGTGCCTGAAGGGAGCCTACAGGAAAGATGGAGAGAGACTCTTGACAAGGGCCTGGAGTGACAGGACAAGGGGCAATGGCTTCACACTGACAGAGAGGATGTTTAGATTGGATATGAAGAAGAAATTGCTCAGCTGTTGCTGCTCCAACTCTGGCAGTGTCCAAGGCCAGGCTGGATGTGGCTCTGAGCGATCTGGGATAGTGGGAGGTGTCCCTGCCCATGGCAGAGGAGTTGGAATAAGATGATCTTTAAGGTCCCTTCCAACCCAACCCATTCTGTGATTCTCTGATTCTGTCTTTAGTGGTTGCAATGACAAAAGTCCCAGCAGATGGTGCCAGCACTTCCCTCAATGAAAGAAATTAAACAAAACTCCAAAACAAGGCACTGAGTGTTCATCAAAGAGAAACTGGATAAAGGCTTTAGGCTTTGTGGTCTGTCTGGTTCAGCAGAAGCCATGCAGTGATGGCATTGGTGGATATAATGGCAGGGTAAAACAAGAAAGATACATTCTTTAAAAAAATTTGAATAATTTCAGAAAGATGTTTGGGTTTGGGCTGTCTTTAAAACAGTTTCTTATTTTATTTTTTTTTTTAAATCCACAGAATTTTGCTCAGGAAACTGCTGAGTTCAGTGAAAGGAGATGACAGACCTTGCTTTGAAGCAGAGATATTGCTACTGAAAGTATGATTGTCACCACAAACAGTATGCCATAAACACATCAAGGCTTAGGCAGAAGAAAAATTATCATTGGTTGAGGTTGAACCTTAGACTTAACCATGGCAGAAAAAAAAAAAAGTGGGTTTAAAGTTGATACTTTTACACTAGAAGCCGGTGAGTATTTAAAGCTCCATTAAGTAACAGTGTTTAACTATTGCAGGGGTTTATTTGTTTGTTTTTTTCAAGTCCAACTCCAGAAAACCTTTAGAGGTACCACTTTTATACTCTTGTAAAGGCAGTGGGAGGATAAGAACTTTAATCACATTTAACCACAACTCTGCAATGGGGCTTTAGAGAAATGTTACATTATTTTCTCTGCTTCCCATGGTGTTTTCTACCAGCATGGTTAAGTATGTAATTTTTTTCTGCTCCATCCTTCTCAGATCAGCAGAGATCTGAAACAGGATCTCTAGTTACATCAGTGAGACTACAGCTTGTCTCAAGGTCCTCTTAGAATGCCATGTGAACTTGCCCCATCCCTTGCTTCACATAAACCATTTCAGCTGATTGAACTTACAGGCATGTCAGTCGAAGAAAACACAGATACTGACTGCTGCTGGAGACTAAAAAAAATCCCAAAGTACACCAGTTGTGCCTTTTGCAAAGGAAACGTGTTGGCCAGAGAATAAGCTGCATTCCCAGTAGGATCTTTGAAACTGACACAAAGCATTTCTAGAAATTATGCATGTTTCTTTCGATGGCAATTCAATGCATTTCTCTCTCTCTCTCCCCCACCTGCCCGAATCTTTAGCTTCAGTTTACCAGAGTGGCTGAGAACAGCGCCTGACACCCTTCCCCAGACATATAAATGTAAGGAAAACCCCAAGGCCTGATTGTATCTGTCATTTGTACCACCAGTCGTGGGCTGCGAAGGCTGAAAACAATCGTCCCCCCTCCTGTGCCAGGCCCGCGCAGTTATTGTTGTTCCCAGTGTTTTGTCCTGCGGCGGTGACCCCGGGATCCCCGGCACGGAGCATGGAGAGACAGGGAGCAAAGCCCAGGGCAAAGCGTGAACCGCTTCCAAAGGGCTTCGGTACATAAACAACAGGGGGATGATATTTGCTGTTTCCACTTTCCAATCAGAGAAGCAAGAGCCGGGTCAGTGACACCAAAGGAGGCCAGAAAACCTCTGGCTTTTAGGTCACAGCTGACTGCTGTGGTCAAAGGTATTGCTGGTTTCTCCCAAAACATCTCCTGCCTCTCCAATGGATGGCTTCTGCTCCCAGTTAGCACTTCCCAAGGCCTCAGGGTCTGGTGGGTCAAGAGTGCAAAGTCACAAAATCATGGAATCATAGAACAGTAGAATCACAGAATGGTTTGTGTTGGATGGGACCTTAAAGAGCACATCACTCCAACCCCACTGCCATGGGCAAGGACACCTCCCACTATTCCAGGTGGTTCAGAGCCACATCCAGCCTGGCCTTGGACACTCCCAGGGATGGGGCAGCCACAGCTTCTCTGGCACCCTGTGCCAGGGCCTCACAACCCTCACAGGGAACAATTTCTTCCCCATATCCAATCTAAACCTACCCTGTGTCAGTGTGAAGCCATTGCCCCTTGTCCTGTCACTCCAGGCCCTTGTCAAGAGTCTCTCTCCATCTTTCCTGTGGGCTCCCTTCAGGCACTGGAAGGTCACAATGAGGTCACCCTGGAGCCTTCTCTTCTCCAGGCTGAACAATTCCAATTCTCTCAGCCTCTCCTTACAGCAGAGCTGTTCCATCCCTCTGATCAGCTTGGTCTCCCTCCCTAGGACTTGCTCCAGAATCCATGCCTTGTATTCCTTGCCTTGTTCATGACTGCACTCTCCATGGCTGGGGTGGCAGCATTTCTGCCCTGCCCCATTACCACTCACATCTGTGTCTCCATCTCTACTCCGGTCTCATTTTTCCACATATAAATTGTACCTTCCCCCTTAATCTCATTTTCTTTGCTCTTTTCAACTTTCTGCCTTGTGTATATGTGATACTTTTATTAGTCTCTTGTATTTTCTATTTCTGATCTACAGGCAGTTTAATTCCTATTATGACTATTTGGTTCCTATAAAAAGTGAAGTTTATTGTTGGGGCTGATCCAAATCTGGAAGGAAAATATCATTGCTTTTTTTCCTCCCCATCAAAATTTGAGGTTTCACATTCAGCTCTCTGAGTGGGTGAGGGTTTTGCTATTTTCAGAAACATTTCAGTCAAAATCTCCTGTTCTGTTGTCAAACAAAATCTGAAATTGTGCTGAAAGTTTTCACTGAAGCTCTGAGTTCCAGCCAACTCTGTCCTATTGATGTAGCTCTACAATAATGTCACTTTGTGGCCACATCCTAATAAACATCTTCCAGTATGGGGGGGAAACAGCCTATTCTCATTAAAAGGATTGCTTACCCTGTGGAGTCCATCTCACACAATAATAAGATGCCTAAAAGAAATCAGGAAGATGCCCCAGCTTCAGGAGACCCAAAGTTTGAAGAGCATTTCAAGTTTGTCAACAGAGAGAAAAGGCTCTTTGCAAGTAGAGTTTATTCTGCTTCCTGTCACGGCTGGCTTTGCACATTTAGCACAGGAAAACACTGATATGTCAACTTGAAAGATGAAGCAGGACTTCTAAAAGGTACAAACAGCAAAAGCAACATGAGTTCAGAGTGGTTTCATAGCTTATACCATGGGTTGAACCTGTATTTTCTGCTGTATTCCTATCCTTGCTTCATGACAGGGTGGCTGATATGCCCAGAAAATGGTTGGGAAGACATCTCCCAGGACATGGCAAGATCACTTGGGGGTGTACCACAGATGGTTCAGGAGGGTTTTGTTCCTTCCTGGCTGCACTTACCTGAACTGTGTTGCAGCTCTCACTTCCATGGCTCAGAAATGCATATCCCATGTGGCAGCATACAGGATGTTGTCCCTGGTAGATACCAACACATAGGCATTGCACAGTGGATCATTTGAGGATGTGTGTTCCTATGCCCTCTGTTTCCAAGCAGTCCAGAAGAAGTGAGGACCTTGCTTATAATTGGTGTAGTACCACATTAACACCAGATGTTCAGGTAAGAAGTGATAGGCATGTGAAATATGATGCTCTCACTGCTTTTCCTTGTGGAAAAAAATATGTGTGTGATAGTGATTACATACATAATGCTGATGAGATCTGACCATAGTAGCAATGAAAGACCCAGCTCAGCACTTAAGCACACACTGACTTTCGTAAAGGTCCTTAATTGTTTTCTGCTGGCTGGATTATTTTTTCAGACCTCTGGATCACTCTGCCAAAGAGAGGGACTCAAACCACACCACTGAGGTGTCCAGAACACAGACAACAAGAGCACAGTCCCATTATTCCTGTGTATAGAGAAGTGGCTGGAAGGGACACAAACCCAGTGGCTGTCATTGTCATGTGAGGCTCTCTCCGGGCACAGCAACATCCCAGCTCTGCATTCTGCACGCGGCTCTCAGGGCAGCTGCTCACAACAATGGGGCCTCTATTCCTTCTGGCCCAGGCAGGGAAACAGAAGCATGGTGAAAACATAAGCTGCTCAGACAAGATTAAATGCAGCCCATGTAGTGATGAATCCCATGAGAAGAATTTAGGTTTCCATCCTCGGGTCTGTGCCCTACTGCCTTGAGTAGATGCCTCTCTGGGACTCCGGAGCTCACCTCCACCTCTATCTCCATTTGTTTTCATCGTCCCCAGGACAGTCATGGAAATGCTGGAGTCCTATTTGAGCTCAGGTAGCAGAAATTCCTTAGTAAATCTGTGAGCAGATTTGCAGCTGAATGCAAAGACAACATTTCCATCATTACTATTTTGAAAGAAGTCTCCAGGACAAACCTCAGTACAGATCCCAGAGCTCTGCCAGTTCATACCTTCTAACTATGCTTCCTTCTTCACAAGGAGACAAAGAAATTCTCACAAATAATCAGAGGGGCAGGAGGAAAAATTTCCACCATGGTAGAAATTTTCAGAGTATTTAATATTCCAGCTTTTGTGCAGAAACAATTAACAAGGAAATACATGTTGTATATCTGATCCTGGAAAATTCTGCCTCAAATCAGCACAGCACTGTGATTAACTGAATGGGTTGCACTGCATAGTCTGTCTTGTAACAGTTGGAAGAACAGTCTTTTCCCTTGATAATGCCCGAGTGTCAGGTTCAGGGAGCTGGTGTAGATTTGGCGGCCATGCCTTCTCCCCTGTCTGAGATTAGCCACCATCTGGTAGTGCTTTGGAGAAGAACCTTTCCCCATTGTCACTTCCTTTGTCTGATGGTCTGTAACATCTGACCTCTGCTTCACAGGTCATGGCCTTCACCTCCTTTCTTTCCAACAGGAGTACCGACAGCAGGGTTAAGTTTATATGATACCTCTGGTAAGTGCTACTTCTGAGCACTGGGCTTTCGCAGCGCTCCTCCTTTCTTTGATGCTAAAGTTTCTATTTTGACCTCTGTGCAACATTAAATCAGTCTGCCCTATCTGCCACCAATCTGGCTCCTTGGTTGCAGGGCTCTGCACTCCTGTTTCTCTCTTCTGGCTTATGGTCTGTGGAGAACTTGTAAGGTGTGTGCCAGTTGTCTTTGCAAAGGTAAACATTTTTTTTTTCTTTTCCCATAATCAGAGCCTTAAATTCTCTCTCTCATTCAATTATATAGCTCTTATTCTTGTTCCACAATGGAGTAAAGGTCCACCAACAATCAAAGCAAGAGACAATCTTGCCTCAAAGTGCTTCCTCTCTGATGTCAAACAGGAGACATTTTACATTTTTCTTTATTAAAGACAGAATTCCATAGCAAGACTCCCATAAGCTGATGTGAGAACAAGACTCCATGTTAAGTGATTTCCTTAAATTCATGGAAGAATGTTCTGGCAAGACAAGTATGGAGCCCTAAATTCCTGAATGTTAAATCCTGTGCCACACCACTAACAAGAAGAGCACTGAGGGCTTCAGTGATAAAAGGAAACCATGGTCTTCCTTCGTCAGTCTTCCTACCGCTGTGCAATATTTTCCCATTCTCATTCCCTAGACTGAGAGATTCAGGCTGACAAGGAAGTGAATTTAGATTCCATATAAATGACAAACTTGACAACCTTGGAAGTAAACATTTAGCCACACACAAGAGGCTTGGACATGGAAACAGAAATACAAATGTTCCTTGCATGAACCTGCTGATTCCTGGGCTTGGGATGGAAGCTCTCTCTGTACAGTAGCAGTTTTACTTTCCTTGAACATTCAGACACATATTTTTGAAGAATTTGGACAAATGCTGGTGCTCTTCTCTCCTGGAAATCAGTTCAGGTCAGATACTTGATTACTTTTAGATCCCCTAACTGCCATGAGAGTGTCAAGAAGAGCTGCTGAATGTATGAGCAGGTGGGTGATGTACCTGGTAGTATCCTGTGTGAGTCCCACAGCCAGTCCCTGCCATTGCCTGAGACCACAAACCAAAAGCAACCTTTGGTTCACAAACTCTGCAAGCACGTGGCTTCACAGCATGACCAACAGCAAGGATGTGATTGCACAGGGGCAGCTGAACAATCTGAAGCCCTTGCTCCAGGAAGAGGCAAGCAAGGATAGGTGAGAGCAACCATCCCCAGGTCATCCTGGGAACAAGGCACAGGCCCAGCCAGACTTGCCTCAGTCTGTGATGGAACAGGGACCCTCAGGCATCCCTTTGGTACCTCTGCATCTGATTGTGCCCCAGGGCACCTCTTCCCTGGCTCTCCAAGGTGTGGTTTGCTATGGTGTTTTCTGGCATACACAGATTTTGGTGTGCAGTTCCTGGCTGGGAAAGGTTGGAAACTTCTGAGGTACAATTCGCCTCAATGATGCACTTCAGACATAGGGCCAGACAGTGCCATCACTGTGATCAGGGGCTGCTTCGGGTGCAGTTTCATTTGTAGGTGCTTTTCAGCCTGGTTCCTCTGAGACAGCCATGGAAGTGCCATACAGGCAATTTAGAAAAGGGTCACCACTTCTGTTTATCCAGAAAGGCCTGGAGTAACAGGACAAGGGGAAATGTCTTCAAATTGACAGAGTAGGTTTAGGTTGGGTATTAGGAAGAAATTCTTCCTGTGAGGATGGGGAGGCCCTGGCACAGGTTGCCCAAAGAAGCTGTGGCTGCCCTATCCCTGGAAGTGTCCAAGGCCAGGCTGGATGGGACTTTGGGATAGTGGAAGGTGTTCCTGCCTATAGCAGGAGGTTGGAATGAGGGAATCTTTAGGGTCCCTTCCAGATCAAACCATTCTATAATTCTCTTGAAGTACCTTTTGCATATCATTCCCCCTTCTCTGGGGGACCTGGGCTAGAACGCTGCTCCTCCCCCTTTGGCAGGGAGGGGTGAATCTCTTTGAGGCATCCTTTTATATTTTGGAATATGTCTGCCAAATAATTACTGAAGCTGCTT
The DNA here is from genome assembly GCF_963513975.1 of Fringilla coelebs. NCBI lineage: Eukaryota > Metazoa > Chordata > Aves > Passeriformes > Fringillidae > Fringilla > Fringilla coelebs. The sequence goes on along the minus strand of NC_140033.1, from coordinate 58,866,584 downwards.
TAAAAATTTTGAGGTCTTAACATAAAACTCTTTCCAGTATTTCAACGGCCATGCAATTAAGTTTTGGGGGAAAACAGAAAATAACAACCATGATTCTGTTCTGGATATTTTGAAAGAAGACCACTAGACCTCATCCCTGGCAGTGTTGAAGAACAGGCTAGATGGGGCTCTGAGCAGCCTTTTCTCGTGGAGGGTGTCCCTGCCCACGGCAAAGGGGGTTGAAACTGGGTGTCTGAGGTCTCTTCCCACCCAGGCCATACCTTGATTCTAAGATGTTCCAAACTCCTCCAGCAGGCTCCGGGCGCAGCTGCTGGAGGTGCCGGCAGGGGCCGCGCGCGGGCCGCGGTGCTGGAGCGGATCCTGTTCCCCGCATCCCGAAGCGCTGCAGTCGGCGCTGGCACCTGGCTGCTGCTCTAGCAACAAAAAATAGCAACAGCCCGTGACTGAGGCTTTTAAAAAGGCAAGTTTTCTATGTTCTCTTTCCCATCGGGTTTGGCTCCTTCTCTTCCTTCACTTGCCTGTTGAAGCTCGAGCTGCTGGGATGGATTCTCCTCCACAACCACCCTCCGTTCGGCAGAAGACGCCTTCATGCCTTTTATGCAAGGCATAAAATACCTTGCTTTTCCTGGAGGGCTCTCTCTGGACTAGGAGAACCTCAACTGAGAGTGAAGCCCGTGTTTTACGGCTTCTTTAGCCTGATGTCTCAGAGTAATGGCCAACACAGACATGCAGAACTGCTGGAGTTGTGTATAGGTAACACAAGGCAGGCAAATATTTGCTTGTCGTCATTCCTAGGAGAAGCTCACTTGAGAATAACTACGTACATTGTACTCGAGATGCCTTTTTTTCACCCCCAGACTGGAAAATGAAACATCTTCTCTGGACATCCGGGGACGGCACATGATGTGATTCTTGGACTTGATGGTCCTGATGAGTCCCTTCTGACTCAGCATATTCTGTGATACTAAGAACCTGGAAAACCTAGGGAAAGATATTCCAGGGCATGTCACTTTGGATTTGGCATTGACTGTAGCACTCAGAAGTTAACCACACAGCTAATAAAAGAATGTGCAGTAATTCATTTTTAATGATCGTTTCCTGGGTGTGGCAAGTGGTTTTGTCGCTTTAAATTCTTATGCAAATAAAATCAGGCTAATCTTCTTAAATAGGTAGCTGTAGCTGTGTCAGCCTATTCCAAGCTGGCAGGAGTGCTGCATAATACTTGGAATTCTCTAAATTGTTCATGTCAGTGGGATATCAACTATCAGCACAATAATAATGATAATAGGCATGTGTTTGCTTGCATAGAAGTTATTGCATAATTAAGGGCCTCATTAAGGGTTTTCAGTACCACAGAAGAATGCCCCTAACTTTCTGGTTGTTTTCGTCCTATTAATACCAACATCACACAAGCCACTCCCCAGGCGACTTGTTTTAATCACTGGTTAGTTGGGAAATTCAGATGCAGCAACATATCTAAAATGAATTAACAGTACAATTATGGCCAAAGTGCTTTCATTAAAAGGTAGGAGTGCCTTTGGAGAGACTGCCATCTCTCCAAAGTGATGCTCTCTCATTCTGGCTTTCTTGGATGGTGCAACCATGCCCCTAATCTGATTCCAGTCATCTCACATAAGTGCTATGGGAACAGTAATTGTTAAATGCAAACCTTGTTAAATGCAAATTTTCAATTCCACTAAAAAAAGTAAACAGTGCCAACACTGCTCCACCCCAGCAACACAGGAAACCAAATGACAGTGCTGTGCCACCCAGGAAAGGTCACCCACATCCACAACTCCAGGGCATTACGATCATAAGCATCCTGACATAAGCAGGCTGACAAGTTCCAGGGAGCATCCACATCCCAGTACTCATCACAAGGTGCTCCATCACCCAAAACAATCTGAAAACCTGCTGCACCACAGGGAAACAACCTGAGAGAGTTCTAGCATGCCCAGATTTCCAAATTGCACACTTACAGGGATTCTGTTAGGTGGAGATGCCCACACCACAGGGCAGTCTGAAGGATGCTAAGAGTCTTTGAGGATGGCTTGTGCTGAAGTCTCTGGACAGGAGTCCAAAGTGAGTGCAGTCCCTCTCTAAGGCAGGCCTGAGACCTGCAAGGTTGGATCTACAATTCCACCTGTGGACCTAAAGCCTGGGTCATTAGCATTTCTTAAGATGGCAGTAGATAATCCAGGAAGCCAACCACAACCCACACTGTGAAGCAAGGGAAACAAAAACACCACAGTCGTCCCTGCCAATGTGACCTAGGGCAAAATTCCTTCCTGACCCTAGATCTGGCGATTGGTTTAACCCAAGTATGTGAGCCACACCTGCCCACAGGTACTTGAGAAATTTTCCAATACCACTACAAGCATAAGCATGCTTGTCCAGCCTCCTTTTTTTTCAGCCAGGGCAGTGCCGGTACTTCAAAAGTGAAATTAAACTTTACCTTGTGGGTGATAAATCATAGGAGCTGTGAAGACTGTTTCTTCCTAGTCCTCAGGCAGCCAGTAGAGCATGAAGTCTGTGACTGACACTAGATACAGTACAGAAAATGGCATCTGAGACACCTTCAAACTCCTTTTGCTCATCCTCATTACATGCTTGAGAATAACAACACATCAAGACAGCATCAACTTTGTAGGTGAAAACAACTCCAATGACATAAAATCCTCAAAAGAGTCTTTAGCACAAATACTTCTGGTAAAAAAAAATCTTCAACCACACAAATATTTCTGGTAAAAAATATCAGCCTACCTTTGCTTTTACTCCTCCTGCTGTGGAATGGTAGGCAGCTCCCTTGTTTCCTCTGAAATTAGAATGGTCTATGGATTTTAGCATAAAACAGTACAAAGCAGACAAGGCAATCACAGCACTTTGTGAAAATTTGAAGGTCTGTGTTCTGCATTTTAACCCTGTCAAGCTGTATTAAAAAGAAAAGAAAACTGGCTACACCTTTGTTTTTAAACTCCTACTCTTACAGCCTAAGATAAGGTCAGGGCTGGAAGTAAGAGCAAGGCTGGGGAAAGAATTATGGTTAAGGATAAAGACACTCAGGACTTCAGAAGTGAGGCAAAATGAACATGTGCAGTTCTTCTTAGGTTATCATGAATCCTGGTAATCCTGAATACACAAAAGAGTGGCCAGCAAATAGAAATTGTATGTTATTTATGAAGCCATAATTTTAACGTCTTGCAAACCTGGCGGTGTGTTACAACAATAGGCAGGAAAATCATAACCTGATCAGCGTAAGGTGGGCTGGGGAGCGGCTTCACCCTGATTGTTACAAGCAAGGTGTGAGGTGTTTGGACTCACTTCTACCCTGGGCTTGGACTTACTGCAGGAACTCCATCAAATCCCTTGTCCAGGCTTCTGCTTCCCCCTCACCTTTGGTCTGGTGTTATTTAGCCTGAAAGCCTGGGAACAGGCACTTTTTTCAACATAGTGTTTTCTTCAGTGCCTGGCATGACAGAGGCTGATTTCACAAGACTTTCCATCCTACAGAAAAGAGACAAAAGCTGCACTAAAAAAATGTTGTCTATACTGTGATTATCTGTAACACTGTGGTCCAGCAGTAAAAAAAAAAGTGGTCAAACTCATGTGCCAGGCAAGAAAGGGGACAGACTCTGAATCATCTGGGAAAATGGTAAATCCCCTGCTCTCCCTTTATCCCCATTTCCATGGCTTGGACAATCAGGAAGTGTCATTTCCTCCCTTTTAGACACATGGCTGTGCCAGTTCAGTAGCCTGGTTTTGCACCTGTTTCCCTTGGATGTGTTTAGAGGTAAAATCCTACAAGAACTGTTATGTCAGAATCTTCCTACTCATCAACCTTGCCAGGGAAGAGTTTTTCACCCAGAACACCTAGGACTGCAATATGCATCCTGAAGGCTTTGTCTTCAGGCCTGTGCTCAGTCTCAGCAGAAATCCTGGGAGCTCAGGAATAGTTTCCTCATGAACTGTCAGTGGGCCTGGGATGAAAAATAAAGGCCAGGTGCCTCTGTAAGAAGCACCTGCTATACCACCAGATATTCCCAAAGGAACGGTGGTCTGAAGTGACATTTCATGGCAGGCCTCAAGTGCCCATGTCCAGTGCTATTGTGGAGATTTTCCTGACAATGACGGGGAAAGAGAAAAAGGATTTTTAAAGCGACTTCAGCAGCTATCTGTAGTTTCTTAGAAGACAACAGGTTTTCCCATGTCAAAACTTGCCACAGGTACATTTCAAAGGTCCCCCATAAAGAGGAAAGCACAGATAGGAGTCATCATTGCTCCATTCTGTAACCTCAGCAACAACACCAGCAGAATACAGACCCAGCAAGGTCAACAGACCAAACTTGGGGCTGACAGGGCTACTCTGTTGAAAGAAGTGGAGTTATTTCCATGTAAGTGAGAGCAGAAACCAGGCAGTGTTTTGTCCTGTGGAGATGAGGCACCACCATCAGAACTGTTGTCTCCTGCTTCTTCTGCAGGACCACAGGTGACATTGTAGTGGCAACAGCTGAAACTGAACCCAAATACTTAGATTTGACAGGAGAATGAAACATGTCTGAAAGAAGGCTGAGTCTTTCAGGCACTGCAGGAGTAACAAGCCATCAAGGCAGTGTCTTAACATACCGAGATGTTTCTGAGATAATGCCTTCTGAGAAAGAGATCAAATGAGAATCTGTTTTGCACGGTGGTGTTTTGCCCCACTGCCTCCAGAATTGTGCAGCTCTTTCTTCTTTGTTTTTGCCCCAGATTGTACCAAGAGTGTCTTGCAACAGGTGCTTCTTGGAAGCTTTTTCAATAGGAGCAGGATAATTGAGGCATCAAATTGCATCCTATGGGAATTCCAGGATTAGGCCATAGAGCAGGTCATGTTATATGTTCAAAAGGACAAAAAGCATTTTATGTTTTGTTTGTTCACTTAGCTATGAAATGATGAATTTTGAAGTACCTATAATTTGCCTTAATCTTGTTCTCCTAGACTGCCACACCCAAAGTGGTTTTTTGCTAGGATGGTATATTATAGCCATCATCTCCTGTTGCAACAAATCAAATCACAGAGTGGTTTGGGTTGGAGGGGACCTCAAAAATCATCTCTTTCCAACCTCCTGCCATGGGCCAGGACACCTTCCACTAGACCAGGTTGCTCAGAGCCCCACCCAACCACTGCCCTGGACACTTGTGTGGGAGCGAGAACCTGTCATGAAGGACTAAACATCAGGGATTCAGTATCTGGCCTTTTCAAATTCTAGGCCTGAATATTCAGTGGGTTGGCTCTGGACTTCACTCTTTCCTTTGCACACAACTCAAAGCAGGAAAACCACAATCCCTTTGGACCACTAAAGGACTGTCCTGGAGAATTTCTCTTTTCCTCTTGTGCAGCAAGTTAGGCTTCTGCCTTTTACCCTACCAGACCAGAGACTGGTGGATAGTTATGGTAATTTTTGTGGCTGTTGAAATATCCTGCAGAAGAATTCTTGTACTCTTGCTATTATTTATTATTTGCTGAATACTGGCAACATGCTTCCATGCTGAAAAAGAGATTTTAGGTAGGAAAACTTTTTTATCTGCATGTGCCCATGTACATGAATATGCCCTCACTTCTGCCCCTTGATCCTTCTGGACTTGGGAGCCACAGCCTGAAGTCTTTGGGGAAGCTCCCTTTATACTCAAACTGGAATATGAGCAGGAAAAATACAAGCTGCACATTAGCCTCTATTGTTTATTTTGATATTGAGGAACATTTATCTTAGCCTTTCCCTAAACATCCTCAGCAGTCTTCCGCTGAAGTGGGAAAAGCAGCACAAGGAATACCGCAAATACCAAGGTAATGTTATCTGTTTTTTCTACAGCAAACTTGGCGGATTTTGAAAGGATACCCACTGTGGCAAATTCAAGGCTTCAATAAAACCTTTTGATAATGAAAATAAGGAATGTCAGATATCAATAAAAAGGCCAAATTCTGTGGTTTTTGGTGGCCTTTTCAGACTGAGGCAGAAAAAGGATCCATTCAGCTTTGCAGCAATGGAGTGCGGAGAGAAGCTCAGGGATGTGCCCTCCCCTAAAGTATCTGGAACAAGGGACTCACCAGGGAGATACAGAGATGTGCTGGGAACACATAGCTCCAGCTGGTAAAACAGCATGGAAGGCTGGGTCAAACTGGCTAGGGAGTCATCAATAAGTGTTCAAGGACAGGCTGGATGGGGCTCTGAGCAACCTGGAATAATGGAAGGTGTTCCTCCTGGCAGGGAGTTGAATGAGATGATCTTTAAGGATCCTTCCAATCCAAACCATTCTATGATTTATGGAGCAATATTTTCTTTTTGCACCTCTTTGCACCTCAACCGACCTAATAATTTCCAACTGAACCATACCTGGACAATGGGCTGTATGGAAAATCTGGCCATTGAACTGGTAATTAAACATTTCAGAGAACTTTTAACTTTGATCATTCTGCCATTTACTGTCATGATAGGGCTGCTTGTGAGCACTTGCTCCCTCCTCTTTGGGAAAACAGATACATATGCACAGACAATACAGGCCAGAATACTGAGGAAAATATGATGATGGTGATGAGACATATTTGCTGGCTGAGTAGCATCAGTGTTTAAAGATGGCTGTATTTGAAGCATCGAGGACTTTAACATTCAAAACCATAGATCCCTCACATGGATGGTCATGCCATATGCTCTAGCAAATTTCTCTCTCCCTGAATGTGCAATGTAGACAGCTCTGAGGAAGAAATCTCTATCTCTGTTCTCTTTTGTGCAACTTTGTATCCACGCTGGAAGTAGGCTCTGTTTGTATTGGCCAGAGGTAAAGCATCCATCAGTGTGTTTGTTTTCACCTCTACCTATGCACGGGTACCACAGCGAATGTTTCCAAACAGCAGATTAATCAGAAAGCACGAGGTGCAGCTGCAGCCAGACTGTGGTTTCTTCTCTCTCTCTCTGAGGCAGAGAGCATTTGTAACCACTTTCCTGTCTTCACAGAGCTGCTGATGATCGCATCTTCTTGGAATTTGCTGCTTGTGCTGGCGCACAGCGACAGCAGAACCACGGCGGCCGCCGGGGCTCGCTGATTGTCTCTCTTCTCCTGGGGCTTGCCGCTGTCACACCAGTTCCTGCTTCCAGGGAAGGGGAGCCCGGAGGATGGTGGGGGGGGGGTGGGGTGGGATGGGGTGTGTGTGATCTGGCTCCAACTAAACTAAACTTGAGGGGAGAGCAAAGTCAGGGTGGAAGGAAATGGAAGTGAAGAGGGATTAACTCCACTGGAGGAGGTGAAACCCCACAAGGTGGGGTGTGCCTTTTCCCAGGCTTTCAGACTAAGTAACACCTGACCACAAGGTGCTGAAACCCGCAGCGGCACCTGATGGGTGACAGGGAGGGTGTGGGACATTTGGCCGTTACCTCTCTACATCAAAGCTCCTGAGAAAAAAAAAAACCAGCATTCTGGAAAAAGGGAGGGCAGTTCACCAGTGTGATACTGCCTCTCCTAGGGAGAGCCGTCACTTGTAACAAACGGCAGCTGATCAGGGCAGGGGGCACTGAATGCAGCTTAGAGAAGATGTGCCGGCATTGAACTTCTGATGAAATCTTTGTGTGGCCTCAGAGGTCCTTGGCCCCCTGACCTCTCCCTGCACAGTGGTTGGTCGTGAGCTCAGACAGAAGCAGCAGCAGCAGAACACTCATGTAAAGTTTGCCTCTTGCCATCAGCACACTGGGTTGGGTCTCATCTGGGATGAGTCCTCCTCTCCTGATGGGAGACCTTTCCCATTTCTCCAGGTGAAGATTTAGCTCTCCTCCTGTGGTATCATTCAGTAAAGCCACCTAGCCAGTATTTGGAAAAGAATACTCCGAGGAGTTTCCCCTTTTTTGATTAAATCTCTCTGCCTGTAATCTGTCTATCTGTCTCACTGATCTTGCCTGCCAAGATGTATATCTCTATCACTCCGTTTAAAGCTGGAAGCTGCTAATCCTTTCTTTTTTTCTTTTTATTTTCTTTTTTTTTTAATTCCTTTTTCCTTTTTTTTCCCTGCCCAATTGAGTCATATCAAGTCAGGAATATGCATGCATGCCCTAGTGCTGCTCCCTGTTGGGAAGCTGCTGGTGGGTGCAGACTGTTGATATTCAGAGCAGAAATGAGGAGGTTGGACCCTGTGGACCACCTTTTGCAGCTCCTCCTGCACAGGCTGCCTGTGTGACCTTCTTGTGGGCTCTGCCATGACTTGTGCAACCCACAGTCTCTGAAGAGCAGCAGCTTGAGGGAAGTGACTGCTCAGTTTTGCCCAGGCCTGCTCAGGCTTTAAAGTATGTTTTGCTTGTTTGCAGCCTATTTAAGCACACACAGCAGGGTGGGTGCCAGCCTCCTGTGCTGATCCATCAGCTGTTTTGGCCTGATGCTTCCAGGGAGGGAGTGCTGGAAATTATGTGGATCTCCCCATCTTTCTGGCTGATGACATCCCCTCCCCTATACCAGCATCCTTGCTTGAAAAGCTGTGTGGGTGTCAGATCTGGGACCCAATCCATTGACAGATAAACCCAGGGTAGTAAATTATTTGTTTTCAGCCAGGTTAGCTCGCCCATTCCACTGACCCTGTCATAGCCTGAGATTCCACAGAACTACAGCACAGTGGGCACAAACAGCCAGAGCAAAGAAGGAGTGCCATCACTTTTAATGGCTTCCCCACTAAAAGTCATTTTATGTCAGCTGAGAAAAGCATATCCTTGCTAATACCTTCATTCTGAATGTCCTGAGTCCTGAATCCTGCTCCCACTTTCCATGAAGTCCCATCTGTTCTCTCCTATCCAGCTGTGCTAGACACATCACTCTCCCCCAGGTCTGGATCTTCTGCCTCCCCACCTCAGACCTTCTGATGTGCAGTTCTCAGCATTTCCCCAGTGAATTACTACCTGATGGTTGGTTATCACCACAGCTGACACAATTAATTGAAGCTGCACTGGCCAATTCTTCTACCAAAATCATCCCCATGCTTTCAGAACAAGAGAATACTTGGTCCTACTGCACCAAGCAGGAGAACAACATGACCAGTTAATGCCAAGAAACAAAACAGGAGGGTAAGATTTAAAAAAAACTGACCCAAACCCCAGGATAGTGGGCTGAACACAGATCTGTTGCAAAAACAGTGTCTGTGTTTCCATCAAAATCCAGGGATGACACATATTGCTGAGAGGGACAATGGGGAAATCAAGATGTAGCCCTAAACAACACTTGGGAACTCCCTCCTGGAGGAAAAGGGGAGGCAGAACTACGGGAAAAATGATTCTCATGCTTCAAGAATTTTTTCTGGATTCCTTGGGGTGTGTCAGGCTCACAGCATGCCAGCAGCTGGAAAGTGCACACTCTCAGTGCTCTCCTTTGCCATAACCTCCCATTGCAAATTGGATAAATAAAGGACCTTCCCTTCATCAGACTTACTCTGTAGTGCTATTGGAATATCCCTCTTGAATTGTAAAGTCACTGCCCAAAGGGCTCTCAACCTGGGGAAAAAGGGTGTTGTCCACTAGATCAAAACACTGGGATTTCTTATAGAGGAGTACCTTTAGGTCTTGAGAACTGGAATGACTGAAGGACGAATTCACTGCTCTTCCTCTTTTTATTCCATTTCAGCCTTAACTCAGAATGATGGCAATGTGTCTGCCTGACTTAGGCACAGAGCCCAAGTCTGGATACCCACAGAAAATCCTCAAATTGGCTGCCTACTGGCACTGGAAAACTTGAGATTTTTGTTAGTACACATGATCTCTAGCACAAGCAGCAAAAGCAAATTGAAAAAAAGCCCCACAACCAAAACCACATTCAGTTCAAGAGCTAAACAGATAAATAAAGAGCAATTAAAAGTAAAGAATGTGCCAGGTCAAAATATCAGACAGATCTATGTCCTTTGCACATCAAAGACTGCAATACCCTGAAAGGCAACAGCCATTCCAGTTCTATTTAACCTCAGTAGTGAGGAGAGGAATTCAGGTGTGACTCATGCAGGTGAGTTAAACCACAAACCAAGAGCTGTTCCACATTTGGAATAAAATGATTAGTAAAAGACCAAAGTGCTGGAGGAGGGGCACACAGACTCCACAGGGGTTTCAGAGGTGGGTGCTGGTTCTTTCTGAAGTCCACGATCACTTGGAGCAGTGACAAGAGGCTGGGAGCACTGAACAGCTTCCTGATTACATTCTTGAATTCTCCTGAAAAAACTTGCCTCCTCAGGATTGCTCTAATCTATAGCCAGAGCATAGGAGGTAGAGCTAAAGGATGCTAAAGGATGCTCAGGGCAGATAAAGGGAGGAATTTCAGTTCAGGAATTTATAAACAGAGAGTTGAGAAACAGTTAAGCATCAAGCAGAATCAGACTGATTGCCTCCACAACTGCCTGCTTGTGAGCAGGAGGCTCTCAGGGTCACCACTCTCATTATGGGGTGCTTGGCACCCTCTGTGTTTGTTCCTGTGTCCATCCTTCCATGCACACGTTCCAGTTTAAGCAAGAGAGAGACCTCATGCTGACACAGGCTCAATCCCACCGAACCACAGCACTCCTGCCAGCCCCAGCACCAATACTGTGAGAGGGACCAGGGAAATGACCAGGCAGCAGAACCTGGGGCTGTGGTGTGCCAAAGTGACACTGCTGGGTGTGAAATGGGTTGCACATGTGTTGTTTGTGTGTTTGTGTGAGTAGGCATGAGACATGCCTCAGCCTTCATGGTTTTGAATGACTTTTTTCTGCTTTGGCCAGCATGGGAAGGCTGCCTCCCACTGCTCACCACAGCCTCTCCCTCCTCCCTGGCTGCTGCAAACCTTTCAGCTGCATCCATCGAATCCATGCGAATATTAAAGCTGTTAAATTGATGGGCTGAGTAAATAGGATTAGCTCTGTGTGCCCAAAGGGGGAGGCTGCTGCTTGCACAGACTGATAGAGAGACAGGGGGGAAGGCTGAAGAGGAGAGGGTTGCTTTCAAGCCGACAAGAATATGCTATCTGGGAGGTACACGGATAGCTTCCAATCTGCCCCTGATTGGATTAGACATGCTCCTAAATGTGAAGTGCCTATACAAGTCTGGGGCTTAGCTGGTGCCGGGCTGCTGAGAACCTGCCGAGGTGCTCCCCAAGGATTGCTGCCACCCCGGCGGGCCCTGGAGACGTCTGACTGTCAGGGGGCAGAAAGCCCCTGCTGCTGGGCCCTGTCTCGCCCACCGTCCCAGGCGTCGGATCTTTAACCCGCTCCCGTGAAAGCTGAGATCCTTTGCCTCCATCTGTTCACATGCGATGGCTTTACAATTCCCCTCTAACCTACCAAAGGGAAGCGTGAAGTGATCTCTCGCTGCCTGGTGGAAGGAAATCTCTCCCTCCCGCTATCTCCCCCTCCTCTTTTTTCTCTTCCAGATGAAGAATTTGAATGTCTTCATGGTCTGTTTAAAATATAAAGTGAGTTCTTGACACATTTTTTGAAGCTGCGCTTGTCTGGGCACTGATTATTGTCACTAACAGCGATGTGAGCCAAATGCTTTCCTTTTTCCCCAAGCTTTGATAATATTTCCAAAAACTTTGGCTGCTTTTTTGCAAAGTTAGTTCCAGAACCAAAATACTAATAAAGAAGTTTATACCTAGCCTGTTATGGAGGATAGCAGGGAATGGCAGTGGCTTAGTTAGACCTTTCTTAGGTCAGTAGAAAAACAGCTCTAAATATTTTTAACTGGAACAGAAAAAATCTGAGCAAAAATACTGCAGATGCTGAACAGAGGGAAACTGTACCACTGTGATAACTGTGGTTTATTCCATGGATATTATCCTTCACTTATTTTCTAGTCACAGGGAAAATACTAGGGAGGGAAATCTTTGTTTAACATCTATTTTGATAGTAGTTATACAGCACTCAGATGTCAATATGCTCACTCTAAATTAAACACTGTCCTTGTTTTGGAAACAGATGCTTGCCCTGATATTCTATAGAGGCAAAACTTATACATCCTCATTTTCTTTTTTCCCTGTTTTTGTTTATTCTGGCTGGAGATAACAGTAACTCACCTGCAAGGTCTAAGCTGCAACAATAATTTAGATTAATAGAAATAGCCGAGAAAAATACAGGAAGGACCATGAACTCTGTAGCCTGATACAAAAATTATTCCTGTTTTGGCCAGGGAGATAAAAAGGAAAAAGGAAGTAATTCCGCTTCAAGAAGTGAGTTGTGGAGCCAGAATTCAGGTCCTGGTGCTGGTACTGACTTCTAACCTGCTGCTCTTGTTACTTATAAAGGCAGGTAAAAGTGTGAGGCAGGAATAGAGCAATGGGAACATCCAGAATGGAATTGCAGCACTTATCTCTGCAAGAAAGGTCTAGGCTTCCTTATCATCGCCCAAAAGCTGACTGAGAAATACGTCTAGGCTTCAGGGAGACATTTGTGTCAGAATAATACTTGGCTATGAATACAGGTGTGATGCACCACATGGATACTCTTAGTAAACGATGTCATAAATAGAATACAAGAACATCCATTGGTGTTAGACACCCTGTTTTCCCCCAGCCCACATGAACACCTGAGAACATGAATTATCTCCCCATTAATTTAGGAGCTGTGGTGACAACATTTGGTTGTGCTGGTTTGCCATTAGGCTTGGGGGTATCTTGAGTGGGCCTGATTGAATTACCTTGTGTTGGAAATTGAATTGCTGTGTCCAGTGCCCTTGAACTACTGTGTAAATCAAAATTTCTGTCTAGCAGACAATGGCATCCTTCACCTTCCTCTGGAATAAGTGGATATTAACATACAGTCTTCATAGGAGATGAAATTCACCTTCTTTCCCATCTTTGTATCAGGTTTAATTTTAAATGATAAGTTAATACAAGTGAATGCAGAAAACTGATGCTTTCTGTGCAAATGTGTGTTCCTCAGAGCACCCTCTCCCTATCCCAGCCAGCACCAGGCCAGACCTCTGTGTGGGTGTGGCTGTTCCTCTGTGGCCATCCATCCTTCCTTATCTGTATCACTCCCCTCAGTTCCTCCCCCTGCAACAGACACATCACTGACAGCAGGCAGAGGCGCATGTCTGCTCAATGGGATGTTTGCTTACCTCCATGTGTTCCTGACACCATCTAACTTTAAGGCTCCCTGCTGAAACCACTGAATGCTCCGCTAGTTCCAAATCAGCCTTCTGACTCCACCCAGCTTCTTCTGGTTTAGCAGTATTCCCATTTCTTTGCTTGAATAGCACCAAAAGGACCTTGAAGTTCCCCTGAGTTGACTCCATTTTTCTTCCTTTTCTGGCCTCATTAAAGCTGTTCTTGATTTTATCACTTCTTCCTGCACTCCTGCACTTGAATGTTGTGTAATTATATCAGATAACCTATTCAAACAATGGAAGGGGAAATTAGAGATGGAAAGGCTTCTTTAGATTGAGGAGACAACCCCACTCCCTTGAGAAGAGGGCAGGAAAGGACCACGCACTCCTCACTCACCCAAGTGACACGGGGTTCACGTCTCCCTTGAGATCCAGCTACAGTTTCAGACCTCACTGCTAAGAAGAATTTCCTGATCCTTTCCATGACAGTTCCACTGCTTAATTCCTTGGCCCACACCTAGTTTTGCCCTTCACCACTCAAAACAGCTTCTAAAAGGTTCATTTTTCACATTTTGTAGTTAAGAAAAGTGACACTGAGTAGGGGTAAATGATGGCTGTAGACCCACAGTACTTAAGACACATAGGAATCTCTTGGACACTTAAATTTGCTCATTGAAATCCCAGAAAATATAACCTAAAATTTGTTCCCAAAACTCACCAAGTACCACCTTAATTAAACATCTTAATTATCCTTTCTGCCCCCATGCAGAAAGTGTGGCTGAGCCCCAAAGTGTAGTTCATATGCAGCTGATATAGGGCTTGCCCTATGCACAAAAGTCACTGGTTTGCTGTGCTGGGTTTCAGGTTTCCTGCCATGAATTTGGGGGGGGTTAGGATTTAAGCAGCCATGTCTGCTCTTTACTCAACCACACTGAGGACATGGCACTGCTCTCCACGAGTGGGCTGCAATGTCCAACACAGCCTGGCTGAGTCCCCACTGATTCTTGAGTCACCCTTGGCTTGCTGTGTGGATCCCTGCCAGGGCCACCTAAACTGCTCCTGCTCTCCTGGCCAGGCACTGCTGCCTCCTGCTCCTCAGCCTTCACATTCCACAGTGCTGCAAGCACGTGAACAATGCATGGCATCTCTCGGGTTGTTCCCACCCAGCCTCCCTGCTTTTACTGGAAATGAAAGTCTTTCCAGGAGGAAGGAATCCCTTGAGATCCAAGCAGAGGTTCCCTCAGCTGGCTGCTAAGAATAAAAGATCTGAGAGCTATTTCCATTCCTGGTTGCGCAATACAAAGCAAGTCACTTAACCTTTCCATGCCTTATTTTCCCTCTGGACTGGGGAGAGGCCATACAAGTGTGGGGAATGTGGGCTTCAGCCAGAGGTCCAATCTGACAATCCACCAAATGATCCACATAGGGAAGAGGCCCTACGAGCATCCCGAGTGTGGGAAGAGGTTTCAGAGCAGCTCCAATCTCCTCAAGCACCAACAGATTCACACAGAGGAGAGGCCCTTCTGCTGCCCCAACTGCAGGAAGGGCTTCAACCACAACTCCACCTTCGTCATGCACTGATGCATCCACACCAGGGAGAGGCCCTATGAGCGTGCCATGTGTGGGAAGAGCTTCACCCAGAGCTCTCATTTGACCCAACACTGTAGTATCCCACATTTTTTGGGAAATGCTGTGGTATAAAACCAGGGCAGGCCTTCAGATGCCTCCGAAGGCTGCAACTGATCCACACATAAGCTGGCTGCCATCCTATGGCCTATGAAAGACCCACATGAGGGATGGAGCAGCTCTGCTGGAAGGAAAGGCTGAGAGGATTGGGATTGTTCAGCCTGGATAGGAGAAGGCTTGGGGGTGACTTTATTGTGGCCTTCAGTACCAGAACAGAGCCTAAAGGAAACATGGAGAGAGACTCTTGACAAGGGCCTGGAGTGACATGACAAGTGGAATGGCTTAATTCAAAGTAGGTTTACTTTAGATATGAAGAAGAAATTGTTCACTGTGAGAGCGGTGAGGCCCTGGCACAGGCTGCCCAGAGAAGCTGTGGCTGCCTGGAAATGTCCAAGGTCAGGCTGGATGGGGGTCTGAGCAACCTGGGATAGTGGCAGGTGTCCCTGTCCATGGCAGGGGGATGGAACTGGGCAATCTTTAAGGTCACTTCCAACTCAAACCATTCTATGACTCTGTGTCTACTTTGCCCTTATCACCCTGGAGTCTCTCAGCATTGAATGCTTTCCAAATTCCACCCTCCTGCTGAGTAGTTCAATTTCTGAGTATTCTCTCCCAGATGTTTGAGAATCTTTTTTTTGCTGAACAGTATTTCCAGTTCCTGCTGTACTGTCTGTCCATCCCCACTGTGCTGTTGTATAACATGCCAACATTTTGATCTTCTTACTCATGTAAGCTAGCAATTCCTTGCAGGAGTTTCAGCAGTTCAATTTGTTCTTCTATTTCCATTCTGTACCATAAGAGCCTTGCAGTAATCTTTAATACCCCCCACACTTCTTTACAGATAAAGATAAAACCAATTTTAATAGCAGCCCAACTCTGACCTCTATCAGACTACTGTACACTCTCAGAACTACCCCTTGCACAGCAACTTTCAGTTTCCTCTACATATCTGACTCCCCAGCTACGCTGAATTTAGTTTTCACATTTCATTTCAAGGTTCTGCATCTTCTGCATCTTTGTTCATTAATTAGGTGAGCAGGCTTGGACAGGTTTATCTAAAAGGCTAAGGCTTTGAAAATTGTCCTTCAATTGTGAGTTTTACATGATTTTAAAGCTCACAGGTGAGGCTTTCTTTGGGATTTGTCAAAGGAGAAATAGCCCCACGCAGAGTTTTCTAGAGCTAGCCAAAATGCAGAGGGGCTGGTCTTATGGGTACATATTCTCACTGCAAGAGGCAGCAAGACAGAAAGAGTGTTCACAGAATTACAGAATCATTTGGGCTGGAAAAGATCTCCCAAGATCATTGAGTACAACCTGTGACCAATCACCACTGTGCCAACCAGATCAGAGCTCTGAGTCTTGAATACCTCCAGGGATGGTGACTCCACCACCGCCCTGGGCAGCCTGTTCCAATGCTTGACAACCCTTTCAGTGAAGAAATTTTTCCTGATATCCAGCCTTAACCTCCCGTGACACAGCTTGAAACCATTTCCTCTTCTCCTGTCCCTTCTTCCCTGGGAACAGAGCCCAGTCCCCCGCAGCTGCACCCTCCTGTCAGGGAGTTGTGAAGAGCCAGGAGGTCCCCCCGAGACTCCTTTTGTCCTGGCTGAGCCCCCCCAGCTCCCTCAGCCACTCCTCATATGACTGCCTCTCCAGACCCTTCCCCAGCTCCATCCCCTTCTCGAGACACCCTCCAGCCCCTCAATACCCTTGTCATGAGAACAGGAGACAGGATCTGAAATATGGCCTCCCCAGTGCCCATGACAGGGGGACAGTCACTGCCCTGGCTCTGCTGGCCACTCCATTGCTGATCCAGGCCAGGTACCATTGGCCTCTTGGCCACCTGTGCAGAGCTAGCTCATGTTCAGCCGCTGTTGTTGAGAACCCCCAGGTCACTTTGATCCAAGACAGAGTTCTAGGATGGATAGCCATGGGATGGACAAGCTTGCAGTGCAACTGCACCTCCCCAGCAAATACACACATCCAAGCCTTCTTAACTCCATGAGTAAGAAGCAAAACTGTGTTGCCATCCCTGAGGGTGCTCTGGGATAACAGCAGGACACAGCTGATTGCAGCTGGGTGTGATGGAAGCTCACGCTCAACCCTCTCGATAAGCCCTCCCATTCCTGCAGGAGGTGTTCCTCCGCTGCTCTGCCCCTGGACTGGAGGCACACAAAGCAGTGTCCGGCTGGCTGAGGTTGTGGCAGAGCTCAGGGAGCAGGGACGGTGTCGTTCCTGAAGTTCGCGCAGATGCTGCGGGAGGCAGTGCCCGGCGGGCCGGTACCCAGCAGAGGGCAGCGGTGCCCGCGCTACCGCAGCCGCCCGACCTGCGGCTTTCCCCCACACTAACCCCCTCCAAAACCCAGCCTGCATTGCCTCTAGGCTGGCAAACAGCCCACACGTGTAAACCTGCTCTCCTTCCCTTTGCAGCTGTAGTCTCGACCACCCAAGCATCGACATCTGCCAGCGCTTGCTGACCAACCAGCTGAGGTCATGGCTCCTGGTTGTTCAATCACAACATCTTGGAATGGCCTGGTTTGGAAGGGACCTTAAAGTTCATTTCATTCCAACCCCCTGCCATGGGCACGGACACCTTCCACTAGACTAAGTTGCTCAGAGCACCATCTAACTTAGCTTTAGTCCTCCTGTCACTTGAACAGCCATGTGTAAGAAAGCTTTGGCATGAAGGAAGATACAGTGGGAGTACTTCTAAATGCCATCCCCCCCTTCTGGGAAAACTGGTTTTCTCAGGGAAAAAAATAAAACTGTGACCTAGTGGTTAATTTACATGCAGAGGAGTCAGGAGTCAATTTTAATGTGGTTTGAACTGGTTCATTCATATCTAATTAAAACAGCAAGGGGAGGAAGGCTCATTTTATGCTCAGTTAATCAAAAGACTGCAGTAGCTACTTCTTTTCCTCTGGGGATATTGATAACTGCTGGATTCAGCCCTCTGGAATTAGGTTGGTTAAACTATTCCTCTCCAAAATCCGTGAAGCTTAAATCCATTTGAAGTCTTATTCCAACCCTGAAATACATCTGATCCCAGCCCTCAAACCCATCTCTATTTTGATACATTATAGATGACTGGTCCTGTGCCTTCAGACTATTGCAGAATCCCAGAATAGCCTGGGTTGGAAGGGACCTTAAAGTTCATTCAGTTCCCACCCCACTGCCATGGGCAGGGACACCTGCCACTATCCCAAGTTTTTTAGAGCCCTGTCTAACCTGGCCTTGGACACTTCCAGGGACAAGGCAGCCACAGCTTCTCTGAGCAACCTGTTCCAGGGCCCCACCACGCTCACAGGGAAGAATTTCTCCCTAATATCCAATTTAAACTTACTCTCTATCAGTTTGAAATAGACAAATTAATACATATCACTATTGGGATATTCAGAACTTAGCTAGAGAAGATCCTGGAATTCTTTTTAAGACAGAAATTAGCTTGTCTCTAAGTGGAGCTTAGGACTTCACAGATGTCTGTGGACCTCAATTATTCTGTCACCTTCTGAATTTCTGGCTCAGATCCTGCTATTCATGTACATGCTGAATATTCCACGAGGGAAAGAGGTGGTGAGAAGGACCTTCAGCCCTTCCCACTCTTTCTGCCCAGTCTCCTTGGACTCACAGTGTAGCCTAGTAAGCACTGAACAGCTCTGCATTTTGTGATCCTGTTCCAGGACAGAGAGCTCAAGGTGCTCCTTCCTAAAACACTGGCATATTGCTATTCTTATTCTCCTGGAATTGGACTCGATGATCCTTGTGAGTCCCTTCCAATTCAGGATATTCTATATTTCTATTATTCTAGTTGGATGGGAACAATATGTCATGTTCTAAACGAGGATCATGCAATGTTTCTACAGGCCTTCAAGGACCTGCCAGACCAGTAGTAATTTCCTAATGACAGAAGCAAAAGAAATCAATATCTTAGTGTCTTACAACAACAACCCATAAATTTCTTATAAACTATAACACGGAACAATAAATCCTTACTTACTGTTAAAATTTGTCTTCAAAAAGATGAAAATAAAAAAACTTTAAAGGTGCCCACCTTGTCTGTTTCTTCTAATGATACCATCTGGATTTATAGAGGGTGTTTTCCTTCCCTATAAAACTGACCTCACTTATAAGGACAATCACATGCAAAGCAGCAGAAGTGATCAGTAGACCAAAGTAAACTGATTAACTGAACTGATGAAAAACAAGCTCTAAATTCCACTATATTTTCTTAAAAGCTGCTTCTCTCAGGCATATGCAAACAGCTTAGTAGAAATAGTTATAGAATCACAGGACCTCATTCTGCTTTCCCATCAGAACAATTCTGAAGTAATTCCACTAAAGTGAGCAGAGTTACACTGATGTGAGATCACAGTCAGTCAGAAATGGAAAATTCCTAATAGCTTATCCAGTTCATAACCCTAGGGCTAGCATACAGTTATTCCTTGCACTAGAACCACATTTAATTCTTCCAAATATGAATAGTAGAAAGTGGTGCTTGGGAGGGGTTTTGGTCACTTAGTGGAGTTTCTTTAATTCCTCATCCAATTTCTCTTTTTGGGAAAATCCTTGTTTTTGACTGAAAGCCAAAACCTCAGCTACATTGCCCAATAAATGAAATCTGGAAAAAAATGAATATGCCACATTTTAAGAGTGTAATTCTGGGTGCCTCATGTGCCCATCCTCCACCTGGTGCTGGTTCTGGATTCTCATTAGGCTGGTGACACATGGAGGCTTAAGGGAACTTTTTGTAAAGACAAAGCAACAGGGCAATGCCAGACACATCGGGGTGTCACCTCCAGGGCTCTCCAGCAGAATTCCTTGTGTGTAGCATTGGGTTAACACATGGCATAGCATCTATCCTTTTGTCAGAGGCATTTCTGCTTTCCAGTGAAATGTCTAAACATCCTGTAGCAGGAAAATCTTCCTCAGGGAATCCACTCTTCTGTGAGATCTGCTCTGTCTGAAACAGCTTTTCCTGCCGAAGAACAATTTCAATAGAAACATTTTAATCAGACCTTATGGTAAAGAGATTTCAAACAAAAAAGAAACTCTCTTTTTTTGTTTTGTTTTTTTAAATTCTGGTAATACCTAATTATATCTATTTGGTTGTTTTCAGGCAAAAAGGCATTGCTAATGTGTCTGACACAGGAACACTGAAGTTGAGCAATGTCCCTTTAATCTCTCCTTGCTTACTTAGCACCAGAGGTGTTTTCAAAGACCCATTTCTATAGAGGCACCTGGGGCATCACATGGTTGGTGTGCATTGCTTCCTGAATGTAAAGGGTCCATACCAGCAGCTCTGGAAAAAGCTTAGATGCTAAACAAGATTCCAAAAATAAGTTTCTATGAACTAACCATTTGCTTCCACCTTTAAAAGCAAGGTTCTAAAATCAATCTGCTTGTGCAAGTCCTTGCTGAAGCATGTGGGATAAATGTGACAGTAAATCACACAAGCCACTAAGTAGAGTCTGATACCACTTCCCTGTGAATGAAAAGCAGTAAGAAATCTCACAGCTGCTGTTCCTGCCCTTCAGCAACTTTTAATTTTTATTGATTGACACGACACCTACGCGCCACATCATCCACAAGAGGCATCAGGTCTGTTTCAGGAAAAGCAAATTATTTGGTATTGTCAACAGCTGGCAGAGGCCACCAGGAACTGCTTCTTCATTCATTTGTTTTTCTCAGACACCTATAAAGAGCTGTCATCACATATCAAACGAAGCAAGTATCGGACAGCATGTGTGTCTCAATGCTGGCACACGGCCTCCATCGCTGGGAGGCATGAACTGAGGCATGCCAGCCACGGCAAATGAGCAAAGTGCGGACAAAGTGAGTCCTGGGGCAGTTTGGGGCACCTCAGTATAAGAAAAATATCAAGTTATTAGAAAATGTCCAAGAGAGGGCTATGAAGATGCTGAGGGCACTGTTCAGCTGGAGAAGAGCAGACTGAGGTCAGAGCTCACAGCACTTCTGCAGCTTCCTCACGAGGGGATGAGGAGGGGCAGGCCCTGATCTCTGCTCTGTGTCACCAGGGACAGGACCTGAGGGCACGGCTGGAGCTGTGTCAGGGGAGGGTCAGGGTGGATATCAGGAAAAGGTTCTTCCCCCAGAGGGTGCTGGGGCACTGAACAGGCTCCCCAGGGAATGGTCACAGCCCCAAGGCTGCCAGAGCTCCAGGAGTGTTTGCACAGCGCTCTCAGGGATGCACAGGGTGGGATTGTTGGGGTGTCCTGTCCAGGGCCAGGGGCTAGATGAATGATCCTTGGGAGTCCCTTCCAGTTATGGGTATTCTGTGGTTCCAAAGTGAGCTCAAGCACAAACTTTGCAGAGTTGGTTGCCTTCAAAAATCACTGTTGCTGTGGATGGAATAGCAAGAGGACATGGTGAGGAGTTTGGCCCTTCTGAGACCAAGAGAAGGTAGCTGTGCTGAAGGCTGTTGCCTCAGCGACACTAATACTTGCATTTCACTGTCAACTGATGGTGTAAAAGGACTGCATTATTAAATCAGTAGCTACCCTCTTGTATTATTTGCCCTGAGATAAACTGGGCTCTGGGATGTGATGTTCTCTTTACCTGTGCAGCTCCCTAATTAACAGTTTTGGAAGTACTGTGCATTTGTGAGCAGGATGACCAGGATATCCCCTGATATGCATAGAAGAGACATATGGAAAAAAAGTTTTGCAATGTGTGTGCAAGACATTTTGGCCAGTGTTAAAGCCAAAAGACCATATCCTTACTGATGCATTGTGCTGCAGTAGTCAAGAAAGAAGTGTTTCACTGGGGTAACAGAGGGAGCTGGAGGTGAGTGAAATATATTTTCCAGACTGGAATGGGGTCAAGATAGTGGGTAAAAGCCACTGCTACTGAGGTAGGACCACAGATGTTCCTGAAGAGATTGGTGGCTGGAAGTTTGGTTTCTCAGTTGTGTCCCAAACCCAGTAACTGGAGCAGCACAGTCCCACTTAGCACCCCTTGACTCAGCCCTGACTCAGAGGGAAGAACTGGGCCCACTGAGTCACAAGCCCAGCCTCCTCCAGCTCTGCCTCCTTCTCCTGGTGATCCACTCAAGCCCAAACCTGCACAGCAGATGGGAGCTGACAGGGCTGAGCCCTGAGCAGGATGGGTGGCACAGCAGTGCCAACATGTCCAGATGACCCACAGGACAACCATGTTTAGGGGGTCTGCTCTGGGATTTATGGGATTTGCACCATGCTCACATCAAGGAGAGGTCATTTTGGATGTTCACTCTGCTCTCTGGGGCCTCCACAAACATGTCCTGGGTGCTTTGGACAGATTGCTGAGCCCAAGCTCATGCCCTGCAAGGGTAGGACTGAACATCCTGAGGAATGTTAATGTCATTCATCCACCTCCTCTGGAAATGTCTAAGCTTCCCAGAAAATATGAGAAAAAGCACAAAACCCACACTATGCTTGATCTGGACTGTCATTAGTCAATCGCTTTCCCTTGAAACTATACTGAACTCATTTTGGGGTGGTGAGAAGGGAGCTTGCACTAGAAATAGAAGGTCTATAATTAACACATGGTCCGAACACAAAATAGAACCGCAGAGGCCTCTCAAAGTTAGTAAACTTTGCTTGAAAGTGCATTCCAAGTTTTATCAGATTTCTCTCATCTGCAGAAACAGAACTTCCTAGATCTGTTGTACTTGCAAGCCCAACAGACTGGACCCAAATACATACTTCAGTTTTATGATTAAAAAAATCCTCCACTGACACACATCATGCACATGCAAGTAATTTCAAATCTTCAAGTACTAACCCTTCCCACCTGAAGCAGGGGCAAATTCCTCCTCTCCTCTCACAGGCCTGCTACCATTATGCCAGCTTTCATTCTGAAACCCAAACTCATGTGAAAAACACCCAGGTTACTGAATCTGAAACTCAGCCTCTAACCATTCAGTAACCCAAATGAAAATGTTGCATCTGTTAACCCATTCTTGTCTTCTCCTCTCAGGGGCAGGCTGCTTATTCTCCCAGCAGCCCAGCTCATCCTGCCATTTATGAAGTTGTCTGCAGGTACAATGACCTGCACACTTGAACATGTATCTTTCCATGTCTCCCAGGAGGCATGTATCTGAAGTTAAACAAGAGCAAATGCAGGATTCTGCACCTGAGGAGAAATAGCCCCATGCACCAGCAAAGGCTGGGGGTGACCTGCTGGCCAACAGCTCTGCTGAGAAGGACCTGGGGGTCCTGGTGGACAACAGGTTGTCCATGAGCCAGCAGTGCCCTGGGGGACAAGAAGGCCAATGGTGTCCTGGGGTGCACTGGGAAGAGCATTGCCAGCAGGTCAGGGAGTGATCCTGCCCCTCTGCCCAGCCCTGGGAGGCACATCTGCAGTGCTGTATCCAGCTCTGGGCTCCTCAGCACAGCAGGGACATGGAGCTCCTGGAGCGAGACCAGTGGAGGCTGCAGAGATGATTCAGGGCCTGGAGCATCTCTGGCAGGGAAAGGCTGAGGGAGCTGGGGCTGTCCAGCCTGGAGAGGAGCCCCAGCTGAGAGGGGCCCTCAGCCCTGGGTGTCCCTGTCTGCAGGGAGGGCTCTGAGCAGGGCCCAGGCTCTGCTCCAGGGGCCCGGCAATGGCAGCAGAGGAACGGGCAGGGACTGAGCCCAGGAGGTTCCACCTGGGCAGGAGGCAGAACTTCTGTCCTGGGCAGTGACCAAGTCAGGAGAGGGTGTGGAGTCTCCTCACAGGGGATATTCCAGAACCATCTGGACATAATCCTGCGCCCTGTGCTCTGGGATGGCCCTGCTGGAGCAGGGAGGTGAGACCAGATGACTTGCTGTGGTCCCTTCCAACCCGACCCATCCTGTGAATCTGTGGTTCTGTGGAATGAAGTTTCCTTGATTTTCACAACTATTTTTTCTGCATTTCTCTGTATGAAAGCAGTGACCTCAGATGCTGCAAGTGGTGCTTTCTTACCCAGCTCCCCTCAGGCCCAGTGCTTTTGCTGCTGCTGCCTGGTGATCTCCACATGAAAGTTTGTGGAACAAGTTTCAAGTGATGGAAGATGAAGAATAAAGTAGGGTTGAAGCCTGCAGAAGTCCTGGCCACAGGATAGGATGACAGAAACATCAGATCTATTGAAGAATTAAGCAATATTTTTGCCTTAGTTTTTCCCACATATAAAATTAATAGAATAATGTTTACTTTTAGAGTTCTTGTAGTATTGTGATTAAAAATTCCTTATTCTTTTTATAGCCCTATGGACTACGTGCTATTCAGAGTTACAGGCGGGAAAGACTGCCAGCATACATTAATACCCAGAGAGAAGACAAAGAAATGAAAGCACAGGTGTTAAAGGTGCCAGAAAGAATTAAAGATGGAAGCAGGAAGGAACAAAGATTATTAGAGATATCTAACTGCTGGATAAAAAAGGGAGGGGATGGATATGATATGGAAAAGAGAAAGGAAAGATAACTTCTCGTAAAGATAAATGGACAGAAAAAGAACAGTAACAAACAAGGACAAAGAAAAAAACAAGTGAGGGAAGAACTGATGAAGATGAAAGCACTGGTTTCCCTAAGTACGACTGGTTACCATGTAAGTACCACCCAGTGGGCTGCACATGACACGGAGAGGGCAGAAAACAGAAAAATGAAAGAAGAAGGAAGACAGATTAACGGGGAAAAAAATGTAAGCTCAGCCTAACATCTTAACAATTTTTAAAAATTATTTTGTCAGTAGCTGTGGTTTTCTTTGGGGCACCAATATATTTTGTTAAAAAGAAATCCCAACAAAAATCTTCAGTGTTGGTCAAAAAAGAAGTACATAAAACCTAAGCCTGGTAACCCAAAACCTTTCTGCATTATACTTAAAACTTCCATGTTTTTAGAGTTTTTTATGAAAACCTGATGTTTCTGTGGGAAAATCATCACTTCCCAAACACATCTATTTTTAGGCCTGTGTTCTCAATTAGCCTGGTACTGATTTGCAGCACCACAGAAACAGGGTGTGTCAAAGGGTTACAAAGGAGCCTGCCTGGCATTAAAACCCACTCCAGTGACTTTATGGTAGCAGCCAGCCAGCCTTTCTTTTTGTCTCTGCATCTCAAAAGAGAAGTATGAGGTGTCAGATATTCTGGTGAGAACTTCTCATGGCACAGGATCATGATGTGAAAGAAAGTGAACTCTAAAAGCACAATGTAAAAGAATTATAGCATCCTGGAGTGGGCTGGATTGGAAAGGACCTTAAAAGATCAATCAGTTCCAGCTCCCTGCCAGGGGCAGGGACACCTTCCACTATCCCAGACTTCTCCAAGCCCCATCCAACCCAGCCCTGAACACTTCCAGGAACGGGGCACCCACAGCTTCTCTCAGCAACCTGTGCCAGGGCCTCCCCACCTTGAGAGGGAAAAATTTCTTCCTCATATCCAATCTAAACCTCCTCTTTGTCAATATGAAGCCATTCCCCCCTGTCCTGTCACTCCAGGCCCTTCTGAAGACTCTCTCTCCATCCTTCCAGTAGGTTCACTTCAGGTACTGGAAAGCCACAGCTGGGTCACGCTGAGGCTGAACAATCCAAACTCCCTCAGCTTTTCCTCATAGCAGAGCTGCTCCATCCCTCTGATCACCTTGGTTTCCCTGCTCTGGACTCATTCCTTAACAAAGCTGAATTCTGAATTGCACTTTGGATATGTGATTGATCCCAGCATCATCTGTAAGTAATCCTTTTGCTTCTGCCTTTACATGTCTGAATCATCAGCTAAACTTGCTCTGGGAGAGAACCTGTAGTGGCTCTGTCAGAACAGACAACTGCAGTGCTAAATGTGAATAAGTCACCCAAGCACAAATTTGTCCTAGTGGCACTGTTCCCACTTATAAGCTTTATGCTTGAGGGGATGAGAAAAGCTGTCCAGATGATCCTGGGAAAGTTTGTACACACAGCAACTCAGCCAGCAAAGTGCTGGGTGTAGCATGCTGCCCATGAGTAGGTGCTCAGCCTCAGAGCAGGTTGGATCCTGGATCCATGGATCTGCTCCAGCAGCTGCTTTACCTTGGTGACCAGAGCAAAGCAGCCCTCTGAGAGGCAGGAGGGCACCATGCAAGAAATGAGTCACCAAAGGGTTCTGGAATGTTTTGGTGGACCCGTGTATCTCCTTCTACCGTGTGGTTGATTGTTCAGTCATGATGGGTCCAACATCTCTCTCATCCCACTGACTACCCTGAACCTCTCCACTGGGAAGCCCCCAAGCTCTCTGGCACTGCCAGAAGATCATAACCCAGCACTTTGCTGTGATGGAAACCCAGAAACTGCTTCTCTGAGCTTCACCAACCTGGCACAAGGGAGCTCTTGTATTTGTCATCACCGGTGTTGCTATGGCCACGGCACACAGGTATAAACCTTGCCCAGGGGACATTGTTACAGGAGAGCAGGGTGCAGCCTGCAGTACTGCTTTACTGACATGATTTATCTCTGTGACCCGTCCAGGTCTCTGGAGTTTATCCATTCAGTTGCTTTTGCAGGAAGTCTCCTTATGATAGAGCCCTCAGCGCATTTAGTAATAATATTTTACATCTATATTGGGCTCTGTGCATTCCAAGTGCAATACAAACTCATTCATCTTATCTTTTTATCTCATGACAGTTGCCTGCAGTGCTGAGTTGGTTTGATCCCAGCCTCACAGGCTTTTCAACAGTGGAATTGTTACCTGACTAATTATCCATCTAAGTCACGATGAGGGACTGGTGGCTGGGCTCCACTCTCAATTTTAACCAGCAGCTCCTGCCACTCCAGCAAGAGGGCTCACAGTCTTTTTGCTGCTGAAGAGAGAGAAAAGACAGTCTTGGAGGAGATTTTAATTTAGCTTGTTTTAGGGTGTTTACTAGGGGATAAACTGTTTTCAGAAATAGAAATACACTTGCCATTGATCCATGGGAAACACAGTCAAGCATCTCTGTTTT
The DNA here is from genome assembly GCF_963513975.1 of Fringilla coelebs. Taxonomy (NCBI): domain Eukaryota; kingdom Metazoa; phylum Chordata; class Aves; order Passeriformes; family Fringillidae; genus Fringilla; species Fringilla coelebs. The sequence goes on along the minus strand of NC_140033.1, from coordinate 58,839,907 downwards.
AATTTTACCCACAGGAGATGATGATAACGTAGGCCTAGCTTGTATTGCTCCTATCCTTTCTCCATTTGCTGCACTAAATGATGCACTAATTCAGTGTGGAGTCCATGGCCATGCCTTTAGAGATTATTTATATTAAACTGGTAGGTCACTGGTTGTAAATAAGGGATAATATTTTCCATAGCAGGCAGTCTTGCATGCTGCATGCAGCTCAGGTCACTCAAGTCCACTAGTCCAAGCAGACTAGAGGACCTGCAAAAAGGACTTCAATGAAGGTGTACAAGGAGTGGCTGCAAAGGACGGGAGAAAAATTAGCAAAATGTTCAAAATTGTTAAAAAGAAGTAGGTCCTAAAAGTTACAACTATCACAAGGTGATAATTTTCAAAAGCTGAAATGAGTTAGCTATATCAAAAGAAATTAAGAGAAATGGAACAAGTGATCTCACACTAAAAACACAACAGAAAGTGGCTTATTTAGCTTTTTTTTTTAACTCAGGGAAAAAACCATCTCAGCAGGTATATGACTTTTTCAGGTTAAACATGTGATTTGAAACTTTGGTCTTTAATATTAATGCTGACCAGCATGACAGATATGAGTAAAAAGAATGCTCCAAGCTTGAGTTTTCCAAATTTAGTTTACCCTAAGGAACAGAAAAACACACATGAAGGATCTCTCACTGGGCATCATCTCTCCCATCATATTGGCTGCCTTCAGGACTCTGCTTCATTGCAGCAAAATGAAACAGATCAGCACCATAGTTACTGTTTTTAAAGTGACTTCCAAGAATTTTCTTATCAGGATTAAAATGAACAAAATTACATAATGCCATGGAGCCTGGATCCAGCAACTCTTAAGGCTGCCAGAAATATCAACTGTGTAATACAGATGGGCTGTATTAGGTGAGACTGAAACACATTTAGAAAATGCATTCAAAGTATTTTTTTTTCTGGGAGGCCTCTTGCAACCTGCTACCCCCAGTTTTTGCTACCTCAAGCTTCACTCACAGACTTGGAAAATTGTTAATCAAGAATTTTACGTTTAGTTACTGTATTAAAAGTTCCTTAGAAGTTGCCAAGCTACTTTTGCATAGAATCCCAGAATGGTCTGGGTTGGAAGGGACTTTAGGATCACCTTGTTGCAACCCCCTGCCATGGGCAGGGACACCTTCCACCGTCCCAACTTGTTCAGAGCCCCATCCAACCTGGTCTTGGACACTTCCAGGGATGAGGCAGCCACAGCTCCTCTGGGCAGCCTGTGCCAGGGCCTCACCACTCACAGGGAACAATTTCTTCCCAACATCCAATCTGAACCTCCCTTCTGTCAGTTTAAATCCACTCCCCCTTGTCCTATCACTACTGCTCCTGATGAAAAGTCCCTCTCCAGCTTCCCTATAGACCCTAAAGGAGGTGCTCTGAGGTCTCCATACAACCTTCTCCTCTCCAAGCTGAACAGCCCCAAGTCTCCAAGCCTATATCCACAGGGAGCAAGCTCCAGTCCCTTTATCAATTTTGTGGCCTCCTCTGGACATGCTCCAGCATTCCATGTCCTTCCTAAGTACATTTATCCACCACATCATCATTACTTTGTAGTGGAAAGGTAAGTTTGCCACAGAACTTAGTATTTAAGACCCTGTGGGATCTTGCATTCTCTCCTGATGAAGTCCTCGTGACCCAAGGCAAATATATTTTTATGGTACTATTGCCGGTTCAATATCTTCTGTTGTGTATGTTGTGTCTTTAGCATCTTCTTTGTGGATCTCTTCCTTCCTCTAACTGAAAACCTGTTCTCTGGAAAGGAACTCCACCACTAACACTGCACTCCCACATCCAAGGATTTGGTTGACTTGCCTACCCAAAATAATATAGTCTTTCTGGCCTTCACTGAGTAATTCCATGACAGAGCACGATCTGAAACCACGTTTGCTGTATTGTGTAAGACAATTTGTCAGGTATGTGTAGCCCTAGTGCTTTGGAGACATGTATGGACAAATTTGGTGAGCTGGAAAAAACCCATTTCATGCAGCAACAAAAGCTGCAGTGATTCAATACCTCTATTTCTTCTCAAGAGAGGTCCCGTTTCTTTGTCTAAATTATTGATTCAAGTCAGTTATGTGTGGGAATATCTGGAAACCCTATGGCTTCAACACTGTGCTTGAGGAAGTTTGAAAAGGTCACCTCTCCTAAAACACAAATGTGACTGTTCCCAAGTCCCACCTTTCTGTCACCACTAGAGACAACTTTTTAACACCCATAAGGAGGGCTGTCCTCACTGCCATTCGGTTTTGGCCTGAGTGGGAGCTGATCTGTGAGACTCTTGGTTGCAAAATGATCTTCCCAGTCTAGCAGAGCTAGGCTGGTGACAGCTGAGCTTCTTTTTGTGGCCTAAGGTACACGTTCTGCCTAGGAGACTTCACCAGGTAGCTCCTGGGCAGGTCTCCTGGCTGGAGAGGCACTGCCCTGCCCAGCCTGTCCTGGAGAAGGGGCTGGCACCATGGTTGGGCACCATCTGCTGCAGCTTCTCCTCAGCTGCCACTGCTGTTTGGGTGCCCATGGGGATGTGAAACTGCTGTTTGCCCACGAGGTGTAACTGTTTATCAGCCCAGACTACCATGTCCTTGCTGCTCCCTCAGCATGGTTATTGCTGTCCCAGTGTTTGATAAGGCGAGGCCTGAGATAGCTACTGTACTTTCAGGCGAGGCTCCAAGTCAGCGGCTCCCTTTCATCTTCATTTTATTGTCAAGGACGGGGACACACAGACCAGACCACTAGCTAGCTAATAAGTAATAGGGAGCTTTGCTGAGTCCCACGAGCCTCCTCATCAGGTGGTACATTTTTCATCCATATAGATGTATTTTTTGGATATCTACAGCTCCCACAGTGTGAGGAGCAGGCGAGGGCCAGCTCATGGTGTGTGTGTGTAGGCTAGTGGAAATGCATGTCTGCAGAGGGACTCAGCTGTAATTGTGTAACTTGACAGGTAGAACAAACTCTTGCAGGCCTTTGCTCTTTTCAGTTCCCAAATATGACGGCTTAATCATTTCCTAGACACAAAATGTCACAGAGATAAAGCAAAGTTTATAAAGGACGGCTGGTCACATCACAGAAAAATCTGGTGATATATAAAAGCAAAGAAACTCAAAGTTCAGGAAGCATTTGTTTTCCTCTGAACTTCCCTCCTTCCTCTCTCTCAGCACTCACAAAGCTGGAAATTCGGCCTGAAGGTTCCTTAAACAAATATAGCTCTGTCCTTTACATCACCATATGGTTCACCATCAATGCCACATTAGGTAAACTGTGAAAGTTGAAACCCAGTTGCTTTGTTTCAGGCCTTCAAATGTACTGAGGTGCTGAAATTTTGCTGAAATAACTGAAATAGGAGTTTCCTGTAATAAGTACCTTGTAGCTTTATGTATCTTATAGTATCAACAAATACATTCAAATTTAGATGTGATTTTTCTCCCCACCAAAGTGGAAGCATCTTGGTGCCCTCAAAGCCATATTTCAGCTGACAGGAGAAGCACTTCCTCACCATGAGGGATGGGGTCACAGCCTTTCACCTCCCTTCCAGCGACATCACTTACAACTCCATGGAGGCTCATCAGCCTCCTCTACTCAGATTCCCAACCCACTAATCTGGGTTGTATCACTAAATTTCAGCTGAAAAGACACGGTCTGCTTTTGCCTTTGTGTGTGTAGCATGGATGAAGCCCCCCACATGAAATGCCACCACACAAAAATCATCATGGTGGCAATTTGGGCCTTTCACTTTTTGGTTTGTGCTGTTTGGGGTTTTTTTTTTTGTTGCTTGTGTAACTATTTTGCCAGGTCTTGGGCAAAGAATACATGAGTAGAAGAGCCAAAAAGGAGAATGTTATTCCAAGCAATTCATACTATTAGCTCAATAAAACCTTTAGCACAGCAGATATTATTTACCTTGAGAGGACAAGGGCTGGTTTTTGTGAAATGTGTAATTACATATGTTGATTGCACAGGACTGTCCCTGAGCTCCAGCATGATTGGTCAGGTGGTTTCTTGTAAGTGCTTTTTGGGTGCCTGGATGAATCACTACAGTTTGTGGTTTGTCATTTCTTGGTATTCTTGTAACACATCTTAGCCAGCAGAACAATTATCCATACTTTTATTTGCTTTTGACTTGACATTCCTTTACCAGAAGAGCTTTGGGGAGGTTGGTGGCTTTCTGCAGCTCACAGTCTGAATGGCAAGATGGGGCTCACTCACTGTGTTTATTTGTAATGTCTTAGCAACTGTAAAAACACCCTGGGGCCTTCAGAGACATGCTGGAGGATGCAGTCCTACCCCTGGGCAACTTTCATTCTCCATCAAGAGCCACATTGTGTGGAAAAGCCATAAGAAAAGGTCTGAGAACAAGAATAAAAATTACCCCATTAGCTGTGGCTTTCCAGAAGGTTGTAGATACCACAGAATCATGGAATGGTGTGGGTTGGAAGAGACCTTAAAGATAATCTAATTCCAACTCCACTGCCATGGGCAGGAACATCTTCCACTATCCCAGGTTGCTCCAAACCCTGTCCAACCTGGCCTTGAGACTGTCAGGAAGGGGGCAGTCACAGCTTCTCTGGACACCCTGTGCCAGGGCCTCACCACCCTCATAGGGAACGATTTCTTCCTCATACCCAATCTTAACCTCCTCTGTGTCACTGTGAAGCCATTGCCCCTTGTCCTGTCACTCCAGGCCCTTGTCAAGAGTCTCTCTCCATCCTTCCTGTGGGCTCCCTTCAGGCACTGGAAGGCCACAATGAGGTCACCCCAAAGCCTTCTGCTCTCCAGGCTGACCAATCCCAATTCCCTCAGCCTTTCCTCCCAGCAGAGCTGCTCCATCCCTCTGATCCCCCTTGGTGTCTCTGCTCTGGACTGGCTCCAGCAGCTCCCTGTCCTTCCTGTGCTGGGCCCAGGGCTGGATGCAGCCCTGCAGGGGGGCTCAGCAGAGCTGTGTTCATTGTCCTTTATTTAAGTGGACCAAGTCAGGACAAGTAGTGAGACATCACTGGAGGATGAAACCCTGTATTTAGGGTTTGTAATTTCTATAAAAAGAAAATATGCTTAGTTCAGAGAAGTCCAGTTCAAACAGTATGAATTGCAGCCACAGAGGCAATCCTTTCCTTTAAAATCCTAATTTGAAACTACCAAATTTGCACTCCACTTGGATTATTCTGAACACAGCTGTGACAGTAGTCAGGACTTGGCCAGCCAGCCACTGACTTTCACCTCTGGATGCTTTCCTGATCTCCTATAACTCACTGCTGACAATATTATTTTGCCTTTTTTTTTTCTTTTTTTTTTTCAGGAGTGTGGGTGCCTATTAGCTGTTAAAAAGCAATTTACATACCTTAGCTGCACTCAGCCAAGAAGCAGCTACAGAACCCAACCCAATAAATCACAACAAGGGGAAAACAAAGAGGAGATGCAGAGCAAGGGCAGCAGGATACTCACAGTTTCAGCCCAAAGGAAGGAGAGATGAGTGTTTCCAGCAGTTTTCAGGAAACAGAGCTCCCTTATTCAAATGCTGTCACAGTTCTCTGGCATAGTTTCTGTTATCTGGCCACTCTTATCAGTAGTTTCTCCTGGAACCATAAGAAACCACATAGAACATCTTGCTAAGATGACAAAACATTCTTTGATTGCTTTTTAGAAGGGTTTGCTGCAGGTTTAGCAGGATGGATTTACCTTGTGGATTACAAGGGAGGGAGTGAGAAGGGGTAAGGCAGCCCTGGTTCAGATCAGCTGCAGTCATTGTGGAAGCTCAGCTACAACCTGAGCCCACAGCACACTCAAAATGAATAATGACACTGAGGACTCACCTCCTTTATGTTGAGGGGAATGTTGGCTCTGGAACTGTGTGGTAGTAACACAGATAAGCTATCTGGCTTAGGGAGTTTTATTAGAAGCATCCATCTAATAGGATAATCTCAAACTCAAGCAGCTCTCCTGAGGGTCAGTAGCCACAGCTATGCTCAGCCCATACAGAAGAACCACAGGTTTTCTCCAAAACAGCTTCCTGTAAAAGTCACACATTTGTCAATCTGAAAATCTGCTGGATATTGGAAACAGAGAATGTGGAGAGAGTATGAAATGGAACATCATTTAAAACAAATAACACAGGGACTACCACCAAGTGTACTACTGGCTTTTATATACAACTGAGTGAAACCCACTGGAGTTTTCCTGTTTAAAAGAAGCTGCCACATAATTTTGAGATTGTAATCCCAGTGCCACATATTTTAGGAATGTGAGAAGAGACTTTGCCTCTACTTTGGCATAGATCACATGTGAGCTTACTGAAAACCCAAATTCAAACACAGAAATGGACCAGATTAAATACAAAGGGAAAATGACAACTTAAGCCCAAATATTATTTGGGGGCAACCAGTGATAAGAAAATGGAAAGTGAGGGACAGATACCCAATTAATAAAATGTCTTACAACAGAACTCTTTCAGAAGAGTATTAGAAACAGAGTAGAAGCCAGTTGGAAACAGCAAGTGATATTGTCTTGCCTGCTTTACTTTCACTGAGCAAAAGAGCAGAGAGTAAACAAAAAGTTCAGGGAGAAAATGCAAAGGTTAGTTCAAAATCCTTTTAGCTTCAAAATTTCAGCAACACATTGACCTGAAGCTTTAACTCTCTCTGTGTCTCTCTGAGTGGTACAAAATTCTGTCTCTATTTCCATCAGTGCTTTGTGGGTTGCTCTGGAACTTTGCTCAGCACGCGCTTGCCTTCCTAACAAGCCAGGGCAGCCAGAGGATGCACTCCTTGGTAATATTAAAAGAGCAGAAAACCACTCCAGAAACACGTGGCAGGGATGAGTAAGCAAAGCCTTCCTGGTCGTTGATCTGTGATAGACTCAGCAACTTCAGCAGAGGAAATATTTATCTTAGAAGGGTGCACAGCTTCCGTTAGTTTTCACTCCAGCACTAAAACCTGGTGCTGAAAGCTTTCATGATCAGATGATTTTATTTCTTTCTTCCTTTGAGTCACAGCAGTGCCTTTTGCTGTGTGCTGTACCTGCTTAAGCAAACAGCCAGTGCTATTTGGTGAACTTCGTGGGGCAGGCAGGAAATTTCTCACAACGGTGCAGTGACAGAGCAAAACATTCACTCCACTGCAAGTTAGCAACACAGATAAATAGCAGAGTAGATTGGCTGGGTCACAGGTAGGAGACCTCCCCTCCTCCAATAAAAGCTGGCTTCTGAGGCTGGGTCCCTGGAATCCTAACAGTGCTGTTAGGCTAAGAGCAGAGATCCTCATGCCTGTGGTATTTGCTCAGAGGGCATGACCACTTTGGGCAAGTCTTTCATGTGAGTCAGCTTTAGCTGATCCATGGGAAAATTCCTTTGTGTTGTCAGGCAGGGTTTGCTCACAGTTTCAAAGGATAATCCGACTGAAAGGAAAATACATCTAAATTTTAGTGTATTTTGGTCAGGTCTTCGACTAAACACAGTGCAAAGCAAAGGATGCTCAGTTTTTTTGCAACTCACTTTTAATGAGGAAAGCCCTCTATAAGGAACATGCAGAAATACTTCACCCTGTCTCTGGATTCTATGTCATCTTTGACCACACCAAATGTCCTATGTGCAAATACCAATGAAATAGATTCAGGTAAAAAGTGTAAGTTCCAGTTGTGATGCCTGGAGAAAGTAAAGAGCTAATCCTGCCAACATTTATTCATTTGGTTATCCTGTGTCTTGTCAGGTTATTCAGTCACTCAAGAAGGGGCAGCAGGGTCAGGGCAAAAGGGCAGAGCATCTTCCAGTCCCCTTCTGCATCTCTGTGTGAGGAGCATCCAGAAACCTCCACTGCCCCACTGCTGTGGAAGAAATGCTCATCCAGAACTGAGCAGGGGCACTGGAAATCTTTGCGTCATTTTGCTGCCACATGGCTGTGACAGTCAGGCCTCTGTCTGTTGAACCCACTGCCAATAATGTGCAGCATTAATGAGGTAGCAGAATGCAGGTCTGCCTCCTTCCAAAGCCTTCTTGTACCTGAAGGGATTCTGCAAGAAAGGTGTAAAGAGACTTTTTGCATGGGCATGGAGTGAACAAGGGGGAATGGATTTAGACTAACAGAGAGTAGGTTCAGATGGGATATTAGGAAGAAATTTTGCCCTGTGAGGGTGCTGAGGCCCTGGCACAGGTTGCCCAAAGAAGCTGTGACTGCCCCATCCGTGAAAGTGTCTTAGGCCAGACTAGAAGAGCAACCTGGGATAGTGCCAGGTGTCCCTGCCCATGGTAGGGGGTTGGAACCGGGTGAACTTTAAGATCACGTCCAACCCAATCCATGATTCTGCAATTCCTAACACACACACACACACACACACACACACAAACACACACACACACACACACACGCACACACACACACACACCTTGCCCATCCCTGGTTTCCTATTGCCATGTAAACAAATGACAGTCCCTGTAGGATGGTGAACATGTCCTGGACTTTCAGAGCCATGCTGTACTCTGCCTGCAACCTGGCTGAATTTTCCTCTGGTTCAGGTACTGTTACCCTAAAAAAGCCAGTTTCCATGATGCCTCAAAGACAAGTTCAGTGACTAGATGGCCAGTGAGAAATCTTGCTCTTCTGGCACAAAGAACTTGAGGACAATTGCAGGGAATGACAAGCTTGCAAACTGGATGCATGGCCACAGACCCCTGGCTAATGTAAATTCTCATAGCCTTTTGCCTTCAGTGGATGAAACTGTTGTTCTACACCAGCTGAGAAGGGCAATACAGTGCATTGTAATCACTCAGCCATCAGTAGTGTCAAGAAAGAAGTTTCTAATCATACTTTTGGTTTTTTCCAGTGTAAGTTGCCAGTCCTTTTTTTGTGAAGATAACCTTCAAAATGCCTTCAACCTCACTGCTGGTGAAAGTCTGTCAAGGTGAGCTCTCTGACAGAAATCAGATTAGTCACTGCTCTTGCCTTTACTCACAACAGGCTGTGAATCTTCAGAAAGTAAAAACACAAGATCCATAGCCTCAATCACAGTCCAGCCCCAGCATCCTCATGAAGTGAAGGATCTGGGTGCTGCTCTGAAGATGTGTCACAGGTGAGGAGAACCCTGTGAGGAGATTTCTGGTGGCCTGCAAATGCAGAGAGAGTAGAGATCCCACTAGAAGTCCCTCTTTATGCTCTTGCAGAGTGCTGGCATTATGAACTGTCCCAGCTGTGCTCAGGTGCTAGACCTGGGACGGATAGATTCCTGTTACATGGAGCTTAAGGAAGAAGCAATGCATAAACAGCTGGGAGATGCTTGGACACTGCAGCACTGCAGCAATGAAATTCATAAACATTCCTGAATGTGCCCAATGTCTGAGAGCTGTCCGTGCAAATAACTACACATTACTCAATTCTGCCACACTTTTTGCTCACAAGAGTCTTTCAAAGAAGGAGGAGGAGCTTCTGGTCCTGTAGAGGATGTCTTGGTGGGCATTGAAACTCTCCATATGATGCAACCCTTCTGGGGATACGTGCTGACTAAAAGGGCTTCAGTGACTGCTGATATTCTCACCATTTAACAGAGGTTTTATCAAAACCTGTTTCAGCTTCTTGGCTGTTTATGAAGAATTTGTTCTGGCTACAATCTGCATATTTGGTGTCCCCACAGATGTTTGCAAAGACCAAAGACCTTGTGAGAGTATGTGTGTGTGTTACTTGCTACAACATGAAGAACTTGAAAAGTAAATATCAGTACATAACATTCCTCAATACAAGTCACTGGAAAATTGTTTGGAGGTTGTGTGTCATGTACACAGTGGTTTCCACAGGTGTTCCCTATAAGCTCGATTGAAAGTCCTTGGTTTACAAAAGCTCCAGTCTCAAGTCCCATGTGCTCAGACCCCCACAGTTGCATGAGGCTAATCAGGATATTTATTTCAGTACCAAATTTTAGAAGATGACTGAATCAGTCCTAAAGTGCACAGACATCTAAACACCATTGAAAATACTGACAATTAGATACATAAACACTCTAAAGAGTTGAGGATTTGGATATTATCTCAGGTGGAAGGGGGCAGAATATTCACATTCACAAACCATAAATTACAAATGACAGCTGACATGGTTTTACCCTAGAATTGGGAATAAATTAATTTGCAAGCCAGCAGAGGCAAAACCCCCACACTAATAAATGATGTTTGAATCAGATACAGTTATAGAACTGGGATTCTGCCCCTCTGCCCTGCTCTGCCGAGATCCCCCTGCAGGGCTGCATCCAGCCCTGGGGCCAGCACAGAGAACTGCTGGAGCCAGGCCAGAGCAGGGACACCAAGGGGATCAGAGGGATGGAGCAGCTCTGCTGGGAGGAAAGGCTGAGGGAATTGGGATTGGTCAGCCTGGAGAAGAGAAGGCTTTGGGGTGACCTCATTGTGGCCTTCCAGTGCCTGAAGGGAGCCCACAGGAAAGATGGAGAGAGACTCTTGACAAGGGCCTGGAGTGACAGGACAAGGGGCAATGGCTTCACAGTGACAGAAAGTAGGTTAAGATTAGGTATGAGGAAGAAATTGTTCCCTGTGAGGGTGGTGAGGCTCTGGCACAGATTGCCCAGAGAAGCAACCATCTTTTAAATGTGATGCAGGCTTTAGACAAGGTGTTTTCTGTGATAATCATTGCTTACTTAATAATTACTGAAGGGACACATCTCTTCTTGGCAATTTAAAATTACCTGTTGTGCTTTCAATATCTCTGTTGAAAAATATTTGGAAGGGACCATAGTGTCATTATGAAAATACAATAACTTGGCTAGTAATACTGCAAACAAGGCTGTGTTACATGCACTGTTCATCAGGGGAAGAGCAGACCGAGGTCAGAGCTCACAGCACTTCTGCAGCTTCCTCACGAGGGAATGAGGAGGGGCAGGCCCTGATCTCTGCTCTGTGTGACAGGGACAGGACCTGAGGGCACGGCTGGAGCTGTGTCAGGGGAGGGTCAGGGTGGATATCAGGAAAAGGTTCTTCCCCCAGAGGGTGCTGGGGCACTGAACAGGCTCCCCAGGGAATGGTCACAGCCCCAAGGCTGCCAGAGCTCCAGGAGTGTTTGCACAGCGCTCTCAGGGATGCACAGGGTGGGATTGTTGGGGTGTCCTGTGCAGGGCCAGGGGCTGGACTGGATGATCCTGGTGTGTCCCTGCCAACTCAGAAATTCTATGATTCTAGGATGCCACGTTTCACCTCTGATACACGTAATAATTTCTGTGTGACATTGTCAGCCTTAGAAACTCTGAGTTGTGCACTCAGTCAGGTAACCCAAGCCCCCACACAGACGTTCTCAGTGTAATTAAAGCTAATGAGTGTTTATAGGTACATGCTTACTAGTACTTTTGATACCAGGGCTAAGAATAATTTGCATATGAGATAGAATCCAGTACTCAAGTTTAGGCCTGTAGAGCACATGACTTTTGCCTTTAGTTTTGAAAGCAGAGATTGCTTTCTGGGGTACCTGCATTATTTGCATAGAGGGAAAACTAAAAAAGCCACCTGTCTGCCAAGGCCCAGCTTCTTTTTGAGACACTTTTTGCACAGAGAACTGCCCAAGGGCTTTGTTACGAGGCAGAGCCTTGGGTTCCTGGACCCAGTAGTGAAAATGAGACCAGGGAGGCAGGCAAATAGCCAGAAAGACAGGGAATCACAGGGTAGGGAAAATGGCACCATCCCAGCACCTCTGAAGGTGGCAGAGGAGAAAGCAGCAATGGCATCAGGAGTCTCAGCTGCTGAAGAGCGGTAGATGGAGTCCTGAGCTTGCCATGCAGCTTTTGACACAGTTTTCTATTCCTCAAATCTCCACAGAACAGCTGTATCCAGCCACCAAAGTAGCTGAATACAGGGCACTGTGCCTTCTGCAAGGTCCCTCATCTCACAAAAGCGTGCCCTTGCAAACAGAGGCCATTCCACCTGAGCAGAAGAACACAGAGGAGAAGACAAACTTTTGGCACTGATAAAGAGATTTCTGGAAATCTGGAGCATTTTTCTTTCCCCCTTGCTTTCCACTTAGGTCACAGCTTGGGCTTTTCTAGCAATGGCTGGGAGCCAAATTCCCTAAAACTGCTAGAAAGGCAGTTCTCATACTATTTACAGCATAACTCAAAGCCAGAATTAGCAGATATCTCATGAGTAAGCTCATTCTCATGAGATTTCTGGTCCAACTTTGCACAATGGGGGAGACATAAGTGTTATGTCAGGACCATCTTAAGCTCCATACAAATATTACACGCCCAGACTGGTGCATTGTGCTTTAAACTGAAGTCTTTTAATCAAAGGTGTGCCAGTACCCCAGAAACAGAAAAAGGGAGTTCCCTAACAACACGTTTATCTCATATTCTGTAAGGGAAAGCTTTTCAAAGCCTCTGGTCTGTGTGCTGCACACAGATGGGGCCAAAAACCAAAATGTTTACTGGCTGGTTTTGGTGGGGCTGTCCTTTTTGAGGAGCTAGGAGATGTGTTTTGGATTTCTCCCACTCTTCCCCAAACAGACCTTCTCCTTTCTCAAGATGAGAAAGGAGATTCAAGATGAATCATTAATTATTGGGCTATGACGAAAAATAAGACACGTCCCAGAAAGGTCAGGCTCTTGGGCTTCTGAGGATCCTTCTACTTTGAACTCAGAGGTGACACGAATTGGGGTGAGAAGCTTCAGGATGTGGGTGTTTCTGCATGTCTCCTGCTGTAAAAACTCCAGTGCTAAGGAAACTTCAACCAAGCAATGCACCTGGAGTGCTCAGGTGCACCAGGAATGAGTATTTCAGAGCCTCATGGTGCCTCATGTTGCACTTGAGGACCAAATAAACACATTTTATGGGTTTGGACCAATGTGCTCGTCCCTCTTCTAGTTTCTGGATTTGCAGATTGGTGTTTCCATTTAGTTTCAATTTATTGCCAGGTAGCAAAAGTGAAAACCACACAATTATTCTGGGTGAAATCTCCATCTAAATTATCACTTCCTTCACTCTGAAAACACAAGGTAAACCTCAATTCATAGGAGCATCTTCTTGCTAAGCAGCTATTAATTTGATGATTCAACAACACTTGAGGTTCTCATGTCAAACTTTAAAGGAATTAAAAATGATGATTTATGAATGAAAGTGGTATGGAAACCATAGGTCAAGAGAGAGACGGAGCTTCATGGGCCTTCCTCAACAGCACCAGGAGGACTTATACTTATTTCAGTGTGTTTAGACTTTAGATTTAGCTTTTAAATTGGGCTCAGTGAAGAGTCCTTTTCTGTTACTGTTTCTGTTAGAAAGGAAGCTGTGTTCCTATGCATACTAGAGGCAAGGCCAAAATTCTTTTTTTATTATATATTTAAGAGCAGGATCAAACCACTATTTATTTATACACCAATTAAGAAGTTCCATCCTTCCAGCTGGGAAAATGCTGTCAGACCAAATTTGTTACGTACTGTACATTTTATTTTTGGAGCAGAGAGCTAAGAGTAAGTTGAGAGATTTTTTTTTTCCCAGCAGAAAAGATATAGTGAATGTTTTCAGGCATTCCTGGAATTAGATCAAGTTTTGAACTGGAGACAAAATCAGTGGCTCACATCATGAAAAACAATGAATAAAAAAAGAGAACAGAATAGAAAAAAGATAAATATAAAAATATTTTGATATTTTGAATATCAAAACCTGTGTAATTATATTAGTTAGACTAATATTAACAGCAATTAATGTCACTGTTATTTATTGATTAATGCCTATTGCAATTACCATTTGGGAATTAATTCCCAAGAAGCTGTGGCTGTTCTATCCCTGGAATTGTCCAAGGCCAGGCTGAATGGGGCTCTGAGCAACCTGGGATAGTGACAGGTGTCCCTGCCCCTGGCAGGGAGTTGGAACTGGATGATCCTTAAGGTCCCTTTCAACCAAAACCATTCCATGATTCCATGATATCTGTGTTTTCAAGAAAATTGTGGTAATTTTTCAGCAAATTCTCATTCTCTATTTCCAGCACATCAGTCCCACTTCTCCATCTTTCTCATGCTTTGTCTTCACAGCAAACAGCTCAGTGAACTTTCATGGAAAAGCTTTTCTGCTTCAGGGTAAATTCTACCCAAATCCTGCAGAACAGTTCTGTGAAGCAGCTGTAATGAGCATTTGTGATTTGCTTTAGAAACCTAACTGCAGGATTTACATTCCTCAGGGAATGGGGACATCAGTTCTGATGACATTTTTTCCAGTAAACTGGCTGGAAGTTCAAATATTTGCAGCAAAATTTTTTTGCTGACCACTGAGATATGTGTATGGATCACAACAGCGACATAAATAAATTTTACATAGGTCAATGACATAACTTCCAGGGCTAGTCAGGAAACAAGGACTCCATTCCACACCTACGAAAAAACTGACACCACTGAGAAAAGTATTCCTCAACAAAAGCTGAAATGTCACAAAGTTCCATGATCACCATTTGCAAGTTAATTGAAAGAAGGTCGATCAGTTAAATAATTTTTTTTATCTCAGTTAATCTTATGGGATATAACACTCAAATTTATGTTTTTTAATCACATTCTGGAAGAAGTTTTCTCCAACTGAAACACCTGCCTCTTTCAGCAGGTCTCTCTTGAGCTCAGAACATGAAGAGAAGAGGGGTAGCTCAAGAAATTATTTCTACAGACTATTTACTGTAATAATGCAGAATAATACGGAAAACATTCTTTATCTTTGAGAAGAAAATAAAAAAATAGCAGCTATTTAATTTTCTAGTTCACTCATACAGAAAAACCCCAAACAACCAAAAACCAAGAAATGGTCAAAACAGTTGGATCTAGAAACTTCACAAACCTTTTGTACCCTGGGATCAAAGCAGCATCCAAAAGGCTTTGGCATCAAGGCTATCCCATGGTTTGGGAGTACCTGATGTATGAGCAAGTGCTCAGAGGGAGGGATGCCTAAGGCTTTTTATAACATCTATAATAAAGCCATGTAAACTCACTCTCTGGCTCTGATTTCATTCACTGATACATTGGGCCATCATATAAAGAACTTGATGCAGTAAAATTCTGAGGAACTCCCAAATTACTGTCTGGGACCTGTTAGAACTGGTGGAACTTGACAAAAATAAGAACATCTTTCATTTTCCTCAGGCACTGATGCTGAGAAGGCAAAACTTCTCACCAATGACAGACAGCAGGACTTTTCAGATCACCCTGTGCTCCATCAAAAACAAGTCCTGCAGGAAGATCTGTATTATTACACTGTGCTAGTCAGTAAAAAGAAGGCAATACACCTAAAAATGTCTGTGTTATGAAATAGTATGCATCTTGGCTAGTTTTTGTTATTCCCAAAGCAAAAACAGCTCATCCTGTCTCTTTTATTAAAGATGGAACTTTTTTTATGCAAAAGCTTCTTATAAAATTACATGTCTAGGATTTGAAACTTCTAGAAATTCACTTTTTCCCAGACTAAGATGGGAAAATATCTTTCTCAGGAAAAAAAAAGAAAGTGCTTTGAAAAGCTGTAAGCATATGAAATCAACATGTTTTGACAGATCATAATTTTTAATGTCAGCAGACCCAAAAGATGCTTGCAACAATCAGGATGAAAGAACAGTGCAATGAAGGTTTATTACAGCAGACTTTTTTCCTTTTTTAAATTTCCACAAGTTGCTTGCTTTGGCATCTGAGAAAGACCTTAAGCACACATATCTCCGGATACTTTTTTTCAAAACATTACATTTCTTTTGTAGGAAGCATGAGCTGCTGGTTTGAAGAGAAGAAGGAGGAAGGTGAGCAGGTCTGGTTGGGTTCTGTCCAGGTCACTTGGTCTCTTAAGTTCTGGTCAGTTTTGGATGTTATCTTGTTTTGTCAGTGCCAGACATCTCCGTTTATCAGTTTGATTGAAATTAACGTGTGTGGTCCTTAACCTACCAAATACCCCTGTGCAGGAGTCCAGGGACAGTGAGAAACCCAAAATGCTCAAAAACTTGCTCATTAACTTCTCTCAAAGCTGAGCACTGCTCTGAGCAGAAGTTTGGCTCTGCTGCTTTGCTGGGAGAGACAAGAATATGTAGTTTGTGATCTGCTATCTCATATGGAAGCAGCAGAGGAGTTGCTTAAATATCCCAGCCAATAATGTGCTGAATGGGCACCGAGGCTGCTCATTCCCTGCCATCTGTTGAGTGAGGATTCAGAGCACTATGGAGTTCTTTCAGCCTGACAGATCCAAAGACCCTTTCATCTGGGAGAAAAGTGCCCTCAAGGGGAAAATGGCAGGAGATAAACCTTCTGCTAAGACTGGGCTTGCTGGCATCGTGGCCATCATTCAGGATCACTGAAGAGAAGTGGGATTAGAGCAAAAACTGCTGACGTGTTTGAATGAGATCTATGCAAGACCGTTGGTCAAGTAGCTCCCTAAATCTGCATCTATTCCAGGTGCATGCCATGATTTGTCTCCACAGGGGGTAGGTATGAGCCAAAGGGAAGCAGATCACAGAGTCTGCTTTTGTCATCCCCACATTTTGGTTGCACAGCCACACACGAGCATGACCTTAGGCTGCCATATGGATGGGACATCCTTGTGAGGTAGATTTTTCACAGCCTGGGTGGGCAAATGGAGCACCAGGAAAGAATGCCAGCGCAGGAAGCCAAGGGCTTGCTCAGCCCTGAGTGTCTTCAGGGGTGGCTGCTTCCATCCTCGGCCCAAGAGGACAAACCCTGGGCAAGCAAAGCATGGCCGAAGCTGCTTGGGAGACAGAATGGGTTCCTTGTGCCTGTTCCACCATTTCCAGTAAAGGGCTGTGGGAGCAGCAGGACAATGTCACCTCCGCACCCATCCAGCTGCTTGCCAGAGGCAGATGCGCACCCCTGGGGTTCAGCTGCCTGTGCCCCAGCCCAGCCCAGCTGTGGTGCAGCTGTGTGACCTTGGATCTGGCTGCTGGGAAAGAGCTGGGAAAAGCCTCACTAGGAGACTCTACTCTTCCTTTGGGAGCCACCCTTAGCTTTGGTGTTTGCATGAGCTGCAAAGCCGCTGTGCCTGTGCCTGGCCATGCACCTCAGTGATGCACACCAGGGTCCTGCCTCATTCCTCCAAATTTTCCTGGCCATGACTGACCAGATGGCTGCTCCTGCTCACTGGCACTCAGGTCCTGTGACACTTTTGCATTCAGGTGCTGCAGGGCTGCACCCTGGTTGGTGAGACACCTGCCCACCCCATTGGTTCCCAGATTACCTCCCCATGGGGAGCATCATTCAACTCGCACCTGTAGCTTCCTGCTCCATCACACCAGTCAAGGGTGGGCATTCAGGAGAGGGAATAGCTAAGCCATAGTTATTTATCACTGCTTTAAATCAACTGAATTTAGGGACCTGTTTTTGATGCCTGGTAACCAGAAGAGAACCACTGAGCATTCATTACGGGTGGAAAAGGCTTATGCATTTGTATTTGCTGTCAGGAAAATATTGTCCCCTGTAATCTTCAGAGGTGTGTCCTGCTTATCTTCACATGACTTAGAAACCTAAAAATTCATCATTTCCTAGAAAGACTATCATACAACCTAAAAAATTCTTAGCATTAGGAAATACTAAGAAAAAAAATATTTTCTTGGAGGAAAAACTTTTAATCAGAAGCCTGTGAATTGAACCACTGACCAAGTAACAGATTCTATGCTTAGCTGGGAAATATTTTTTGCCTTTGAAAGCCACGGACCACTGAAAGTGGGACCCACAAAAATCCCAGAGAAATCAACCAACCAACCAACCAACCAACCAACCAACTAACCAACCAACCAACCAACCATGTTCCAAGGACCAGCTTTCCCAGTGCCAAGAGCACAAGGACCACCAAAAGCCAGAGTAACCAGGACATCTGAGTTGACATGTCTGTACATTCCCACCCAATGGAAAACTCCCCATGGCTCATGAGCAGCCTGGGGATCCCCTTGGATCTACCTGTTGCTTCATGGTTTGTTGCAATTACAGTAAAGCTGCTAAGAAAGATTCCATGAATCACAAAGAAAGTTTGCTGCTTATAGAGAACTATCTTCATGTAATTCATGGAGATCTGATGTCCAATTATTTTTTCTGTGGTTTGATGTGCATAAAAGATCACTATAATATAAAAAATAAAGTTCCATATGTATGGAAAAATCACACTATGAAAAGCCAGTGTCCATAAAGAAGACAGAAGAATCCTGCAACTTTATTGGAATAAAGGGAGAGAGTCCACCGGGGCACACCTGCGGGGTTTTCTCTCTCGAGGTTTTGGAGGGTGCAGCCTCCTTTTACCCTGAGCTCCCGGCCACATGTTGCCCTCTTCCTTTCCCCAGTGGCTGAGGTACTAGGAAGGTACAGCCTTCCCAAACCACCTGCAACATATTTCCCCCTGAACCTGTCATTTTCCCCCTAAGTTCAGCAACTCAGGCTTATATGGCCCCATTTGTCTGCTTCAGGAGTAAAACTGTCTGGGTTCAGTAACAAACCTGTGGGTTGAAGTTAGTAGAGACATTATGACCCATTTCAAAGTTAACCCTCATACCTTCACCCATGGAATTGTTTGTAAAGACATTAGCACACCTCTCCTTTCACATGCAACCACTTGTTTTCTTTTTTCAGTGACCACCCCAACATGACATGGTTGTCCTTTAATAGCCTTCCCCTTTTAAAGCTATAGGTTTATTAACTCCTACTAGCACAGTATTTTTTAAGCAGTATTACTGGAAGTAGCAGAGAGAAATAAGTTTTATTTTAAAGGCAGTGCAGAGCCTGCCTGGAAGCCCCTTTCCCAATCCCAATCCAAGTGTGGGAGGGTATGTTTCTTTAAGGCTGGTTATGTGTTCATGTAACAAGGCAAGTGCATACGTGAAACGAGCTTCTCCTGAAGCTTTAAGTCTGCAGGGAATTTTCTAATGATCGTTTTTAGTTAATAGGCACAAGTTGTTAGCCTGAGCTGGGAAAGCCTTTTTTTGTGTGAGCCAATTCCACCCCCTCTTTTTTTTTTTTCTTTTTTTTTTTTTGTCATGGATTTAGTTCCCACAGCTAATGCACCTAATAATGAGACCGGGCAAGCGAATGCCAGCGTAATGATATGGAGCTTGTTTGGCCCTGACAAAGAACACAGAGCGCCTGGATGGCCTAAACGACAGGCCAAGGGCTCTATTCATCCCAAAGGATCTCTCGCCTTGCCTGCCACCGAGTCCCACTGAGGGAAGGCCGCACCTCAGGGCGGGCGAGGTGTCCGGCAGGCCCCACACTGCCCCCCACGCTGCCCCCTGAGCCCCCGGCGCAGGGCCTGTCGCTAAATGAGGGGTGAAACACAGAAACAGTCGAGGGTTAAGCCCTTGGCTGAATATTTTAATTGCTGTTTCGTAACACACATACGCACCAGCCAGTTAGAGAGAGGGAAAACATCCTTTAAAACTTACCCGACAGGTTACAAGGACCTCGCTCAGCCGCGGCTCCCTCAGCTCCGGTGGACAGCAGGGGGTGGTGGTCTGTCTTTTTAACCGGCATTTTCCCCTCAGCGGTTTTCCTCTGCCCTTCCCCTCCTCTTGCAAGCTGAGTTAATAAACACCTAGCAGCTTACTCCGTGGCGTCTGTGTGCAAACAGCTCCCACTGAGCCAGGGAAAACTGTCCCTGCAGGAATTCCATTAGAGCCTTTTCCACCTTGGCCTCCCAGAGCACGGCACAAAGGGAGGTGGCGTTCCCGCATTCAGTCCATGGGACGAGCCGGCCGGCCCAGATCCCTTCGCAACGTTCCGTGTCCCACCCGTTCAGTCACTGACCCTCTATTTCTGTGGCTTGGCTCCCGTTTCCCACTTGTCACAGCCCACCAAATCCTCCTCAACTCAGGGAGCTCCGGGCATGAGAGAAGAGCAGGTAAAAATCGCTGTGGACATGAGACATCGGGGTGGGATAGGGCCGGCAGCAGACGGAAGCTCAGTGGAAGACCCCACTAGGACTCCCACTAGTGTCCTGGAAGACCCCACTAGGACTCCTCTTTAACAGGGATCAAACCAGGGGAAATTATGGGCTAAGCCTTGAGGGTTGTCTTAGGTTACAAAGATTTCTTTTTAAGTAGCTCTGTGGATAAGTAATTTGAGAGAAACCATTTACTTTAATGTGTTTTACCTCTTACAGAATTTCTGCCAGGAAATGATCAGATTCTCACTACTCAACAAAAATATCCAGCACCGAGGAGATTTTTTCGTAATTTACATAATATTGCAGTGTTTAAACAGATTTCTCTCTTTTCTAGAGGAAATAATTTGCTTTGGTGTAGCTGAGTCTATGACATGTTCCTTGTCCTGAGCTGGATGACCATGAACTCCAGTATCCATATGTGGAAATACTGACCCATCCAAGGCTGAAATGTGTATAGGCCAGTTGTTGGTGATAAATAAACTGTGAATGCTCACAGAAAGCTGACCTGAGGGTCATACATTAGTATGGCTGGAGCAAATTCCTGTACAGATTTTAATGAACTCTCCTGGAGAAATGTTTGCAGAACCAGTTTGATCTGAAAGTGTCTGATGAGATGCTTCCATGTAAAATCAGTACTTGACATATTGGCAGGACATCCATAAAACTGCCTTACACACTCTTTATGATCTTGTCATCAGGCACAGGGGAGATGCCATTACACAGATACATCTTTTTTGCTTCCCTCAAAAGAAAATTACTAACCCAGCTTTGCCTATGGTTATGACAGGCAGGGAGATGGCACATGAGGTTATGGATTCTGCTTTGCTACTGCAGACTCTAGAAGGAAAGTCTCAAGAAGCAATAGTCTGGGCTAGAGGTAGCATTGAGGTGTAGCATTATTATTTTTTTTAATCAGAGCCTTTTACTGTACTCTATAAAACCCCCATTAGCATTTTCTTTTCAGATGCTCTGCTGCACCACAGCTGCTGTGACTCTGCAGTCAGGAAAGCAGAACTGGTGTGACTGCAATTCAGGAAAGAAGCTGAAAAGAGAGAAGAAAAAAAATAAGGTTTTCTAAGACAGCTCGAAGAAAGCATGCCAATTAAATTTTTAAAGAGAGACAGAGGGTAGGAAGAAAAAAAAAAAGGAGCTAAAAATCTGGAGGAACCTGAGGAAAGTTGGGGAGGGGAGAGGGGAAGGAGCACAAGAGAACTATAGAAATGAGAAATGGGATGAAGGATGAAGTGAGGAAAGTTAAGGCATTGTGCAGCAGCAGCACACTGATTGAAGCTAATTACTGAGGGAGAAGAAGAAAGGAGGACCAGAAGAGGACATATGATGATACAAGGAAAGAAGTCCTTACAAGAAAAGAATGGAATCCACACAGAAACAAGAGAGAAAGCAAAGAGGAATGTGACCAGGACAAGAAACCTTTCTTAGAGCAGTGCTGTGTGACTGAGCAGGAAGGCAGGGAACAAGTGAGACAGGATGTATGTACAAGTGAGACAGGATGTGGGACACATTTTCCCATTGTTCCCTCCAGCAAGCAGTTGAATTTCACTGTAAGCAATGGCTTTGCACTTGGTGGGGAGCCTCGAGTGTCACATCCAACTGGTGGGGGTAGAAACAGCCGTTCCCCAGCTCGAGTGCAGTGAGGAGCCCTCTGGCACCATCATAGAACTTCCAAGGAAAAGTGTCTCCAGGTGGGGCAGGGTCAGCCTGCAAGCCTTGGATGTTCACTGCACCTCTTACTGCAGTGCTGTGTGTTCCACATGGATGTGATACCATCCAGCCCCTCAGAGAGTAATTCCTAGCACTGTGGCTGTGCTGTTGTTGTGACATCATTTAAAGCCCAGGATTCAGGTTGTATTTCCTACAAATGACATTTCTGACTCTCCCTCGCATTTCCCACCCAATTCAGTTTAATCACATCCTGGGATAAGAGAAAGGGGAGTGCCTTCTGTGCTCTCTGTGCCTCTCTCAGGGATCCTCTATGTCACAGCTGCTCTGGAAACCTCTCTTCTGGCCAAGGAGAGAAAAAAGTCTTAGGAACAGATTAAAGATCTGTGGGCACCTAGAGGCACAGCCAAATACCCACAGAATTTCTTAGGAACACCTCAGCTGCCTCGGTGCTTTCCTAGTGCCTGTCTTCATCCTAAGGTGCCTAGTGCCTTTGAAAAGTTGGCCTTTAGCCCCTTATCCTTATAAAAGTATTTCCCCTGGAATAAATGACAGGCAATTAGTTTAAGAACGAGGCACTCCCTTTTAAATCCAGTACAAACAGTGAGAGTAGATCAATCACCACAAGACCAGTGACTCCAGATAGATATTTCGCCAAAGTAAATCATAAGAATATAATTTTTAAGCTGCCTATGTTAATGCATGGATAAAATGTTTAAAGCCTATTACAGAAGTTTTTTAAACATAGCTCTCACTTAGCAACTATTTTCCAAAATAAAGGTACTAATGTCAGAATTGAGGTGTGTTGAAAAAGAGGTTTTCTGAAAGCTGATGATGCATCCTGAGATACAGATGTGAATGAACAATTAGAGGTTAAAAATACTAAAAATCTTATAATATTTTAAAAACCAAAGATAAAATACATCAACTAGCTGGGGTAAGGAAGAAAGTTCCTTCACAAATACAATGGTGCAAAGTTCTTCATTATAAAGTGCTTGACCAACCACTTTCAAAGATATCAAATCAGAGAGATAAAATGTGATAATCTCCACAGAGATGATTTTCATGTCTTTCTCAATACATTCATGTCTATTAATGCTCATTGACAAAGATTCTCAATGACCACCAGTTATAGAAAAAACCTTTCCAGCTAATTCAACCATTCAGGGATGAGTAACTGCTGGGGAGGAATGAAATCAATTAACAAATGAGGACAAGGAAGAGGAAGTTCAAAAGAGCAACAGTGAAGTCCTTTTCAAAACGTATCATCAGGACAATAAGCTCAAGTTCTCTGAGAGGACCGAGTATCCTGTGAATATAAACTGTTGGTAAATGGCAGGAAAGAGACCTCTTGGCACTTGTGAACATGCAAGAAACATCTGGTGCTGGCCATAGTCATCCCAAACCTCAGCGGACACACGGAGCATAGTGACACCCTGCACTTCAGATGGCAAGTAGCCAGGGGACATTTCAAAATCAGAGGATGAGAAGTTGCAGGAGATGTCTCTGGATTTTAGTCTGTCATGTGCTTATCCAGTGAAACAATAAAAAAATCAATTGATCAATCAAATCTTCAATTTTGCTGAAAATTGAATAGTTTTGACTAGACAGAAAATCCACTGAAATCTGTTGAGACTTATTTACCTTGTTGTAATTTTAGTCTTTTTGGCTGCAAAAAAAAAAAAAAAACCAAACCCTGATGCTGATTTACATCTTCTGAGTTATCAGCTCAATTTCTAAAAGGTGTTCCAAAAAATAGCAAAATGCTCAGAGTGGGAGGAGTCTAATGGGTTGATGTGGGTTTGGTTGCATTTCAGGAGTGCCCAAGGGGGCAGAGGAGGAAAACTGGTGCTGTAGTATGAGTTGTGAGTCTCCCCACACTAGGAGAAGGATGGGTGAATAACTGAGGAGAGAGGGAAATAGTTGAAAGAGGCAGTGCTGTTGAAAACAGATAGGAAATAAAATAACTTTATTTAGAAACATGTTTTCTTCAATCAAGCCCTTTCCACAGTTTATTTTGACTGATTATATTACAGCACACCATACAGATGATCACAATAATATCTTCTGGCCTTGTATCATGACCACAAGGCTTTTAGCTCTGTTGTTGGGAATGGCATCCTCAGGAGACAATCCCTGACCACCACACCTCCCAGACCCACACACTGAAAGCTCTTGTGAAGGAACAGAAAACTAGGTGATCTCCCAGAGGAGGCCTCCTCTGAGAAGAATACTGACTCCATCAACTTCATGGTGGGTGTAGAAGACACAGAGGCAAGGGCTTGGTGGCCCAACTTTCAGCTCCCTGTAGTGACGCCAGGGCTCTACCTACTAAAATTACTGCAGTTTGAGCAGTTAGGACCCTCCAAAGAACATTCTTTCCCATTCCTTGAGCTGTTGCCAAGATTTTCTTCCCACTGTTAGAAAGGCAAGGAGCATCACCAGTGTAAAGTATGTGCCAAGCAAGAGAGAAACCAGACTTAGGTTCAGTCTTTGCACTCAGAAAACAGGACAGCTGCAGAGGCTCAGCAGTAAGATGTGGTGTGAGCAGCGGTGGCCCCAAGCCACAGGGGCTGATGACAGAGTCACACATCAACGTAGAACAAAGCATGGGTGAAGAATTTTCACACTGGAAATGTGCTTCAACCTCATAACAAAGCAACAACCTTCTGTGAAACCCAAATATAGGTTTGAACTTGCTGTTCCTCCAGAGCATGGGTGTGTTCAGTCAGCTCTCTACTTCATTTTGGTATTATTATCCAGCTAACTAGCCCTGGAAAGGGATATATGTTTATGTAAATACCTTGGCTGTTTCTCTGTTCCTGTTTTAAGAAGAATCCCAGTTTATTAATTTATTTTTGTGTGTGAGAAGGTGTGTCCCCAAACATCCTCATATTCTTTAGGAACACTGGTTCAGTCCTCCCTCACCTGCCAGCAAGGAAATTTGGCTTCCACGTGGCAGCTCCAACATTTATTCTTATCCTGTGGTTGTCTTTTTACCAATTCAGCCCAAAGTATGACATTCCCTTTGCATTTGTACCATGTTTCTGGTACAGACACCATGGCCACCAGCAGAGTTGTGATCCAGAGTGCTGGACACACAGATCCTCATCAGTCAGGCTGGGGAATAATCATAGAATCATGGAATGGTTTGGTTTTGATGGGGCCTTACAAACCATCTCATTCCATCCCCCTACTGTGGGCAAGGACATCTTCCACTATCCCAGGG
This sequence comes from Fringilla coelebs, assembly GCF_963513975.1. Classification (NCBI taxonomy): domain Eukaryota; kingdom Metazoa; phylum Chordata; class Aves; order Passeriformes; family Fringillidae; genus Fringilla; species Fringilla coelebs. The sequence continues at coordinate 58,815,114 of NC_140033.1, read as the reverse complement.
CGCTCACAGCCCCATCCAACCTGGCCTTGGACACTTCCAGGGATGAGGCAGACACAGCTTCTCTGGTCAACCTGTTCCAGTGTCTTCCCACCCTCACGGGGAAAAATTTCTTTCTAATATCTTATCTTAACCTCCTCTCTTTCTGCTTGAGCCCTTCTCCCTTGTCCTGTCATTACAGTTCCAGATGAAGATCCCTCTCCAGGAATAACAGGAATAACAACAACAACAACAACAACAACAACAACAACAACAACAACAACAACAACAACAATAATAATAATAATAATAATAATAATAATAATAATAATAATAATAATAATAATAATAATAATAATAATAGTAATGGAAGGGCTTGCATCCATGTTGGAAGGGCTTGCATCCATGTATGCTTCTTACACATAACAGTGCTTTGTAATAGATTTTCAGACCAGGAAGTTCAATTATGATCACCTAAGACTTCAGAATCCAGGCAATATTGTCAATATTAAGGCCAGAGTTCTGATTGAGTTAGATCAAAACATAGACACTACTCCAGAGAGGCAATGAAGACCCCCTTCAATGCTCTCCTGAGAAGCCATGGCAACAGTTCCTGCCCCCCCTTGTTAAAATTGTGCTCTTATTTCAGACATGAGCTGTCTGGGGAGTTTTATGACTGGATTTTCTTGTGCTTTTGTCTGCACAAATAAGTGGTTCCTGTCCAGCCGTAATTATCCCCTCACATGGAGGTGCTCTCTAAGAGATCCCAACTCCACCTGCAGCAGGTGGCTTGTGGGTTTGACCAGCCCAGATCGCACACTGGCACCAGCACCTGTGACTGTTGATTATCACACCTGAAGCACTTTTTTCCTGGGCCTTCCCTGCCAAAACTCCAGCTGTCCAGCAGCACCCACGCACTGAACAGTGCCACGCTCTGGACATGGCTGCGGCTTGATGGGGGGAAAGGCGCATGAATGTGTGTGTGTGTGTGTGTGTCCATGGGATCTGCTGCTTAAATGTTTTCCTTTCCCAGGGGATATATTTGACATCAAGATAAAGGGGCAGCGTGGAAAACAAACTTACTTTCCACTCCCCCCGCTTGGAGTCTGGTATTGTAAAACAAGCTGCACTAGCTGGGATTCCTTTTGAAAGCTCCCGGTTATCTTAGCAGCTGTAATATAAACCACAGTCTCCTTGAAGTATATCCCTGCCACAGATCCCTTACTGGTGTGGGGTGGATGGGCAGTACATACCATAGTATTCACAGGGAATAATGCTTTTTTTTTTTTTTTTTGGAAGGTCAGGCATTTTCTGAAGCTGGCTAATGCAACCCCTTATGTTTTCTTTGGGAGCTCTGCTAAACCCGCTCATCACAGATGTGCGAAGTGTGATAGTGTCCATCCCCCTGCACCTCATTAACGGTATCTCCCTTGCCTTTTGTTTTGGTCAGGATGAACTGGAGTGGGAAGTAAAAGGGGTGATGGTTATGAAGTGTGTGGGTGAAAGGCATAATCAGTGGGGTTCTGCCTGAGTGTTGCTTATTTTGGTGTTACGGCTGTTTGAGGTGCCTTCTGCTGAACCGTGTCCCGTGCAAGCCAGCTCACGTCTGTGTGCCGCAGAGGAAACATTCCTGTCATTCTGACACCCTGCGAGGAGCATGCCTGGAGTACAAGCACCTGTGTGGTTGGCAGTCACAATACTTTCAACTGGTACCTCTTGTGGTTGCCCAAAGGGACCTTTCCTCCTCTTGCAGCCTCTGGCCTTTGGAGGTGAGGGGCCTGGCCCCGTGGGGAGGCTCTGGGAGGTGTCTGGGCTAGGCAATGATGTCCACACTCGTGTTCCTTTACCCACTCAATTTTTTCCCCTCCTTCTTAGTTTCCTCCTGTGCAGGTGTGAAAATGACTGGAGAGAAAAGAGGAAACTGGAGGTGTCAGGCTGGAGAAGACATGGGCTCCCTCTTCTGCAGCTGATTTGCCACTACAAGCAGTAGCCAAAACCTTCCCCCTCCTCTGGAAGCCCCGGGCTCCCTGCCAGGCTGAGCACGATGTTCCCAGCGATGCAGCGGTGGGAGCCCTGAGCCGGGTCAAGCCAAAGGCACGGCAATAAAAGAGGAGGAGGTCATGGAAACCTGTTTCTATTATGGTCCTTGTAAATAGCCTTCCAGATTATCTTCTTGATTATCATGCCCTACCTGTGCTGTTTCCATCTCCGAGAAGCTGAGCGCTTTTAAACCTTGCAGCCCCACCCACGTGGCACAAAGTACCTGCAGGGGCAGAGGGTGAGCAGGAGCCCGGCTCATGGGTTTCAGTGCCTCTGGAAGAAGGTGCTCTCCTCCTCTGAGGCAATGCCTGACTTTCTAAGAGCACTACATGAAGGAGGGAGGGCAGACCGGAAGACTACACCTCACCACCTGTGTTGTTGGCTATCCTCTTGAAAGATATCTCTGTGTTATCCCATCTTTCACTATACTCTGCACCTTAAATTGTATCCTGCAATTGGAACTCTTTTTCTCTGGAAAATAGATTTGTCACTTTCAGTTCTTTCAGAGAAGCAAGTAAGTGAGTAATGCTTTCAAAGCTACCCAAGCAACTCAGGAACTTGTGTCCCATTGTTAGCAATTCTGATTGATTTTTTTTTTTTTTTAGACTTGGCCCAAAATCCAATTTCCCAAAGTAATAAAGGCACTTTGGAGTCACAAAGTCTAACTGTAAATTGAATTTGCTTTCAAAAGTCACCTGCATGCTTTGGAAATGCTAACCTTGATGTTCACACAAACCCACTATGACTGCCAACACTTCTTACATGTTGTTGCTTCTTTCACATAATTCAAGGATGGGACTGAAGGGCTCCAACAACACCAGATTAAAGCACCCCAGCTGAACCAAGGCAGCTGGGTGGGTGCATATCCTCTTACTGCCCAGCCATCATGAGCTGAAAAGCCCTTAACTTCTGCCACTTTCTTCTGAGGTTTCACATAACCTGATTTTCCTCACTTCTGCCATGGGCTGGGCATGCACACAGACACCACTGAGCAGAAGACAGCCATAAGTCATCAAGCAGCAGTGACTGCCACGGGTATGTGCTCTCCCCTCCCAGTCTGATGCTTGGGCTGAGTCCCTCTAGCCCTGTGGAACTCACCTCCAGGGATCTGCTAGGACTGCTGCTTCCAGCCTTAGCCAATACATCATGCACAGGTGTGGATGCATTTCAGTAATGAAAAGCAAAAATCAGTTTGTCAGCTCCTCAAATCCAGGCTCTTCTTGGTGGTGCCAGCCACTAGGACAAGAGGAATGGGCAGGAACTGATGCACATGAAGTTCCACTTGGACATGAGGAAGAACTTTTTAAAATTCTCCCTCCCTCAGTTAATATTTTAAAATTAGAAGTGTGAAAATTAGGTTGGAGAAGACCTCCAAGATCAGCAATTCCAACCTTTGATCAGTCACCACGTTGCCATCCAGACCAGAGCACTGGATGCCACATCCAGTCATTCTTTTAATACCTCCAGGGACAGTGACTCTGCCATCACCTCCACCACTCAGGAGTGATAACACTACTAAGGATTTATTTTACACAAAATAACCATAATTACAAATACTCGAAACCCAATATCTTTTATGGAAATGCCAGCTATGACAAAACCTTGGGAATGGTTAATGGTTTCTAAGGTCCGGGATGGGGCCCATTGCAGCAAGACAGACCCAAGGGCAAGAGTGGGAAGAGCTCTTGTGCTATCCTTCTCCTCTCCCAGGCAGCCATGAAATCCCACCTTTTCCTGGCAGTACCTCTTCTCCTGAGCCACCCACTTCCCTCTCAATTTTCAGCTGAAGCACCTCCACAGGTATCTGCAGACTGAGGAAGCCAGGTGACCCTCTTGGCAAATGGTGACTTTAAATTTCCGCCATTAATCCCAAGCAAATCAAGAAGTAGGATCAATTTTAGTAGAGGGAGTGATTGGTAGTTGTTTTTTTCTTACTTCAAAATGAAACATTTCAACTTGCCTTGAATAAAGTGTTCCAGGCTTGAAACAGGAGGTTCTCTCTTTACAGTTCAAACCAAACCTAACAAAAAAAAAACAAACAACTTTCCTCCCCACAAAAAAAAAACACCAAAACAAAACAAAAAAAAACCCCAAAAAAACCCCAAAAAAACCCAAAAAAACCCAAACCAAAAACTCCACAGAAAACCACCCCCCCAAAAAACCAGTCAAATACAAAAATAGATAAAATTATTAGTGAAAACCACTGATCACAGAGAAAAGGTAATTGTGTCCCCCCTCTCCCAATTCTGAGTGGTGGGGCTTGTTTAGACTACTCATTTTGCCTTAGGAGACTCCCCTCAGAAAAGTGACTTCACCACCTGAGTGCTTTCACCAGAAGAGGAGTCAAAGCTGCTCTCAATTCCTTGGCTGACCTGAGTCTTCTTTGCCTGAACAAATATACAAGAGATCAGATCCTGTGACTCAGATGCTCCCTCTCTTTGGTAAATGTCTTGTGGACAGAGTGGCCATCACTTTTCTTCATTCCCAGCCCTCCCTCCCTGCCTCTGCTTGGTAAATATTTGAGTATTCCTTGAAGAACTGGATGGCTCCCTTAGGAGCAGCCATGAACATCACCAACCAAAATAGCCCAAATATGATGGAAAGTTAAGATCACGCTCAGGAAAAAGAGAGGATGGAACTTGTCTATCCCACATTTTTGCTGCTAAGAGATGAAAAGGGACATATTATTTATTCCTTTGGTTTTGTCAGTGTACCTTAATACATTTTTTATCCAGACAACTTTTCAATGAATACCAAATTTGTGAACAGTTTCTAGACAATAAAATTGGCATTCTTCTCAGCAAAATTCCCATTTGCCACCAAGAGGAAAGAAAAGTCACTCAGCTCTGTCTCACTGCATGTAGGTGAGCTGTGTTTTGTATGTGAACTCAAATCCTAGCCTGGAAAAAAAGCTGCAATGAACCAAGACCAACACATACACTTGACCTCAGCACCATAGTCTGACTGTCCCTACACACAAATCTCATTTTGAGCATTTCCTGTGAAAAAAGGTGAGGATTCAGGGCAGGGAGAGAGTTGTGTCCCTGACATTTTCTGGAGATGTGAACAGCACCTCCCTTGCACACCCCCATGTATTATATTCCACTTGTCCCTGTCACGCTCTAGATAATGTTGATTCTGTGCTGTGGAGGGTGTCTGGCTCTCCCCTTGACTAATCCCTGGGTGCTGGAGGGTCCTCTCTGGAGCTTGAGAACTTGACCTCTGCTGACACAAATTTGACAGGGATGCAGATCCATGTGGCTGCCCTCACTCATCCCCACTCACCCCAGAAGTTCTCCCCTGATGCCCTGTCAGCACAGGCTTTCAGACAAAAGATACTGGTGAAATCAACAACACCAAAGGAATGTGGCCTTCTGGCCTTTGATTGATACTCCTTATTTCAACAAAACCTTAACTCGGTTGAAAATATAGCGAACAACCTGTTATGGCATTTCCAGACAGGACATGTCTGCAGAACTTGCAGGGTCACTGAGGCAATATGTTTCAAAACAAATAATGGGTCTCGCTTTCAAAATCACAAGGTCACTTTATCTGCACTTCATTCTGCAGTCTGCCAAGCTCCCGCTTTCAAACATAATCAGCCCTTAGTTACTACCTGCCTTACAATGATGCCTAGAAATTAAGGGTTTCCTGGTGCCAGATGCATAATGGGACACATCTCCTGCCTTAAAGGGCTCCCCAGCTCCCACCAAGCTGTTTGCAGACAGGGATTTGGGGAGAGCTGAAACTGCAGAAGCAAAAGCTCAGCACAGATGCCTGCTTTGGGAGTCATGCCATGCCCCTAGTACATCCCTCTCCCAAACAGGAGCCCCTTTTCCCAAACAGTGACCCTCTTAGTACCTTCCTGCTGGGAGCTTCGTGCCCATCATCTTGGAGCATCCTGACCACTGTGCCTAGTCTCTCAGAAAGGGGGAAAGCAGCACCAGCCAGAAAGGCCAGGAAAGCAACTTTGATGTCAGACAGACATCATACCCTTCACAAAGGCCCCCTTTGAAGGGTGCCTTTGCATGCTCTTCCTGCTTTCCACAGGGAATTTCGTGGTCACTCCCCCTCCAAGGGAAATTGCAACTCTCTCACATGAAATTGGAAACATTTAAAAGCTGAGGCTATGGCTGGCATCTACTCTAGGCCAAATTTTGATCCCTTTAATGGAGAAGTTAGAGAATTTCCACAAGGGATGGGAGTCAGGAGAGATTTCATGTGCAGAGACCTCTGTCTTAACAACAATATTTTACTGAAGTATTAACTATAACATCGAGGTATTTTATAGCTCCACCCTTTAGAAATGATTTTCTTAGAGAAGAGCAAAAATGTTTAATGCCCCGGTTTTCTCAGAGCTATTCAGCCCCCACTTGCAAACAAAATTTTTCAAAATATTTTTCTTTCCTATCACACCCTCTCTCATTTCTTTGGGTGTCAGCAACTTCTTCCCTCTGATGCAGTGGCCCTGCCTTCCACTAGCACGCCTGGCTCCTGCTGCTCTCACATTAGGAAGGAATCATTTGTTGTCCTTTGCAAAGCTGCCAGGTACTCCTACATGACAAAAAGCCCCAACTGTGCTTTAGGCAGAGCAGCCACCCCCCTCCTGCTCAGTTCTAGCTGGTTAATGAATAGAGTGATCCCAGGATATCCCAATATTTGAAAAAGACACTTCCAAAAACAACAGACAAGTGCAGTGAAATGTAGTGGCAGATTAGGAAGGTGAAGCAGGTTTCTTTGCAAGTCTGTCTTTAGTCCATCCTGACAGAGAATCTCTCTGCAACCTAAAAAACACTGGCTGCTGACAACCTCACACATGCAGAACTTAGGCCTTTATTTCTGCAAATGCTGACACTTTCACAGGACCACACAGAATCACAGAAACATTTAGGTTGGAAAAGACCTCTGAGATCAAGTCCAGTCTTTGACTGATCACCACCTTGTCAACTAAGCTATGGCATTGAATCCCACATCCAGTTGTTTTTTGAACAAAGGACTGTGACTCCATCACCTCCCTGGGCAGCCTGTTCCTATGCCTTCCACCCTTTCCATGAAGGAAGTCCTCCTGATGTGCAGCCTGGGCCTCCCCTGGCTCAAATTGAGGCCATTTCCAAACAGGAACACCAATAAATACTGAAGTAATGAACTTAACTATTCTTTATAAGACTGTCAGCTCAGCTGCCCACAGCATGTTTTAGGGGTGGGGGTTTCTGACTGGCAGAACCTTTTGCTCATTTTGCTGCCACTAAACATAACCAAATTGTCTTAGCTTTCCCTTGAGTAAATCAGACTTGGTTTTCTCAAGTATAAACATTGCAACAGATACCAGGAATTGTAACAGTCATTAAGATACATTAAATACATTGTTTGCACTGGTGAGAGTCTCCAGAGTCTCCAGAGTCTCCAGAATCTCACCGATGTGAGACTCTGGAGAAGACAACAAAATTTATGTGTTAGAAGTGTATCAAAGGAGGCAGAAGCTGCAGTTCAGTAACTGCAACCTGGAAGTTTCTGCAATCTAAGATCAGTGATGGTGTGAGATCTTCAGCCAGTGCAAACTACTGCTGATGGGGCTAAAGCAATTTGTATAGTTTGAAAATTATCAAGCCCAAGGTAGATGTCATTTTTTAGCAATTCTAACATTAAAAAAACTCCTCTATTAGTTAAGCTACTTCTCAAACATACGACTAAAAGTGAAGCCTATATTTAGCTTGGATGAGTCTATGATACCTTGGATCTCTTCAGCAGCTTCAGGGCACAAAAATGGCCTTCTTCTCAGCATAACCTGAGTGTAAATACCCTCATAACTTACTCCTCCCAGACAGGTAACTAATTGTTTAGTCAAATACACTGGGCCACAGCCCTAGAACCAAAAAGCAGAGGCTACAGCCCCATGATCATTATTCTGGGATGAGCGCACCCAAAATCAGTGCAGCCTCAGGTTATTTTGTATGTAGTATATCAGGGTCTTCTAAAATAAAGCCACATTTAATATAATAACAAACACTCTACATTCCTCCTCTCAGGGACATTAAGGAAGGGTAAGATGTATTTATTCACACCTATTTATCTCCTCTGCCTTGGCTATATTCAGAGAGCTGTGCCAGCAGTCAGTACCAGGCCATATCTCACTGGAAGATCTACTCTTGCTATCAGGACTACTTATTGTCCAACATCCCTCTCCCTCCAGAGCTGAGCAGATATGACTGCCCTGTGTTCAACAGACCTCTGTTATTGGAGCCCCATCTCTGATCAGATGGCATCTCATGAGCTGCCTCCTTCTGATTGCATGTGCCACACAAATCTCACAGCTTCCTTGAGGCTGTGGGAGATGGAAGATTGTCCACTCTGCTCAGCTGAAAGCCTCTGGACACAAACCAGCTGCATGGAGAACCATCGCTTTTACAGAGATAGATGGTCAGAAGCTGCTGGAGGCTGGAGTCCAGAACCACTTTGTTACCACTGATTTATGTGACATCCATAATTTCTAAAAGCCAGCTGCTTCTAAAACCAGCTACAGACAAAGAGGCCAGGCTCTAATCTTTGTTATGTCAGTTTATCTCTGCAGTTACTCCCACTTTACACCAGGTAAGCAGAGATCAGAATCTCACTCTGTCTCGCTTTGCCTGGGTCATAAATAAAACCATTAGGGTTTGTCCTGATGATGTAATGCAATACCCCACATCTATTTGTGTCGCTGGAGTTGCTGTGGGAGCAGCCAGGGCTGGAATTAGATAATTCCTGTGTTTTTCACACAGGGAAAATTAGACTTTTATTCCTAGCCCCCATTCCAGCATCCCAGTGTCTCTTAACTCCCAGCTCCAGACAGCTGCTTGACTGTTGCTTCAAATGTGGTATCAGGGGCAAACAAGTGGGATACATGCTGCCCACTGAGCCTGGAAAATCCCAGAAGGAGACAGCATGTGCAATGACCATTCTCTTCAGTTGAAAGGTCACCTACCTTCAGTTTCTATCAATCTTTAGGACCAGGAAAAGAAATACCTACGGGAGGGAATCTACATAATACCTATATGTGGAGGTCCTTGACTGATATCCAAACACGAAATACTGCTGCTTCCCATCATATACTTGTAAGTCAGAGTTATGGTTACTGAATTTTTATCTGGAGGTCCTGGATTGCTGTAGACCAGTGTGAATCTCAGCTCTCTTTTCCAAGATAGCAATATTCTGTCCCTCAGCTGCAGAGAAATGCTTGAAAACAGACTGAGTGAAGATTATTACTGCAAAAGAGTAAAAAAAAAATTTATAAGAACCCAAAATTTGAGCAGTGCAGGATTTGGGAAACCCTTGTATCTGGAAGCAGTGTCCATGCAACCTCTGTCTCTCTTGTGTGCACTCATATTCACTCCCCAAATTGGGGCACAGCAGCCCTTTGCCACCCTGTGCTAAAATGGGGAGATACATGAAATTGAAGTGCACCAAGAGACTTAGCAGCTCTTCAGAGACTGCAGCCCTCACCAGGTTTGTACCGTCAGCTTTCAATGAATCAACCACCAATAACTGTGCTGAAGAAGTCAGAACAAAGCTCTGCAACTACTCTGGGCACAACTTTTGCAATGGTTTCAGAGAAGGAACAAAACAACCCTTCCTAGCCCAGCCCCTGCGGGCAGCCCATACAAGTGCAATAAAAGAGGCATCCTGTTGGGATGCTTCCATCCCAGTGTCTTGCCTGCAGGCCAGTGCCCTCTGTTCTTGTGCTACAGCTATGGCTGGTGCCCTGCCAGCTGCAGGGAGGGCCCCTCTCCCTCTCAGGGTCTTCTGATCCCAATTCTCCAGCTCACGGCTCTCCCGCTCTCTTGCAGAGCCGTCTGCTGCCTTTGTTCCACTGCTCCTGTTCCCCCTGCAGTTCCCACTGACTGGGGCCCCTTCCGCCTAGAGATAGTAGGGAATTGGTCAGCAGGAGCAATTTGGAGCAGGAAGACTGGCAGAGATTCAGTTCTGGGCTGCTGGGATATTCCCACAGGATATAGATGAAGCAGTTTCACATCTTTCCTGTAAAACTGCCCACATCACAAATAGCAAATTGGTCCTTCTCACCCTATGCACACATTCCTAGATCATAGAATCACAAAATCAAAGAATGGTTTGAGTTGGAAGCTCATCCAGTTCCAACCCCACTGCCATGTACAGGGACACCTGCTACTATCCCAGATTGCTCAGAGCCCCATCCAATCTGGCCTTGGACACTGCCAGGGATGGGGCAGCCACAGCTTCTCTGGGCAACCTGTGCCAGGACCTCAGCACCCTCACAGGGAACAATTTCTTCCTTATATCCAATCTGAACCTCCCCTTTGTCAGTTTAAATCCATTCTCCCTTGTCCTGTCACTCCAGGCCCTTATCAAGAGTCTCTCTCCATCTTCTCTCTAGGTTCCCTTCAGACACTGCAAGGCCACAATGAGGTCACCCCAAATTCCCAGTTCCCTCAGCCTTTCCTCCCAGCAGAGCTGCTCCATCCCTCTGATCCCCTTGGTGTCCCTACTCTGGCCTGGCTCCAGCAGCTCCCTGTCCTTCTTGTGCTGGGCCCAGGGCTGGATGCAGCTCTGTAGGTGGGATCTCACAAGGATTTCTCAGCCTTGTCCCTCAGTGTGACTGTCCAGTTTTATGAATGAATAATTTCACTGTTAGATTGACTCACAGGAAGTTGACTGAAACTGTTGCTATTTGTTAAATGCCAATCCTTTCTGATAATCTCACAGCAATCAGAGCTACCCTTCATTTACACATCAGCTGGTTCATAACATCACCAAAGTGGAATGTCAAGGATGTAACATCTTTAGTTAATTCAAATGCTTGGGTGAAATTAATGACTATTTCTTGGGAATGCAGTGTGATTTAGAAGTAGACATTCCTTGAAATAAGAAGAGTGTGTCAGAAAGAACGCCATCATAACTGTACAGCATTGGCCCATTTCAGCCATCAAAACAAAATCACTCTCACAATCCCATGACAGAGCTTTATACTTTGCATAACTGAATAGTCTTGTCAAGTCATAGAGGATGCAGTTTCCTGGCACTGATTAATCACCACAGAAGCCAGGAATATACTTCCAACAAAGAGGAACATCTTTCCCCACAGGGTGATGTGTAGTGGGACTATTTGCAAATCAAAGGGCTGGCCCACCTGAGCTTAAGACCAGAACCAGATACCTTCTGGTAACCTTTAATGTTAAATTCAGAAATCTGAGGCTGAGGGAAGAGTTTGAAGAGCTGTTGTCCAATCATACCACGTTACAGGTGTTTGCAATGCAGGGCTCAATTTTCATTTTTATTTTCACTGCTGTAAAAATAACTCTTATTCCAAGGTCCTCGGAAAACTTTAATTTGCAATGTAAATGCAAATTGGTTACACATCAGTCACTACTTTGAATACCTTTGTTGAATCCATCAATAAAACCGTATCCTGACAAGTGACCATCCCTGACCCCAAGGTAAATCCCCTTAATGGTCATAAGAGGACCTTAATTCCTAGTGATGGAGTATTATATTCCATAGCAATTGACACCTAGCTAAAATCCAGATATCAAGAAAATGTTTCACTTGAATTTCTTCATGTATTCTGTATTTCTTTTGCCCAATAAAAATGCTTTAGCACAAAGAACATACATCTAAATTTAATTCAGTAGGCCTGTTCTTCCTGCCCTCCCCCCTGCCACATAACTACAAACCTTCTGCCACCTTGTGTGACAGAGAGGCTGCTGAGTCCAACAGTTCTTATGGACATTTTGTGCCTTTGACTGCACAAAACAACCACCAAAATACTTTTCAAACTCATAACAACTCTTCCCAAGAACACTGGGAAATCAAAAAAATCTACCTGTGAGTTACAGCCATAATTCACATCGAAGGATCCATGTGGTGTTCAAATGGCCGAACTCAAGAAGGCTCCATGTGTGAAGAATGCATCAAAAATTTTATACTGAGAAGGGGAAAAGTGTTTGAAAAGATTTTTTAGTTAATCCATATATTTGGTAAAACTGATTTTATGGATAAATCATTTTTATTCACAATTTGATAGGCAATATTCAAATATTTATGCTGATCACAGAAGAATATCAGATTTATTTTTAAATCTGCCAGAACGTGTGTGTCACTCCACAATTTTTCTCAGTAATAATAATTTGATAATAATATGAGCAGGTGTCCAACAGAAAAAGGTGTTAATTACTCCTGGAGTTCAAAGGGAGTCCCCACCTGCCTGGCATGGAATCCCCACCTCATGCCAGTGCCCTCCAAACCAGCATTTGAGGCTTGAATGGCTCTCCTGGCAGAGTGCTGGGAGCCTTCCCTTCGGATCCCCAGGCGTGCAGCAGCCAACTGGCCTGCGAGGAGCAGCAGAAAACGGTTGAGATAAAGCAAGCCCCGCCAAAGTTTGGATGCCCATCTGAATGCTGGCTGCTTCCATGAGGAATAATGCTTTGTGCAGGGAGAGAGCTGGTGCTAATGACCCCTGCTCAGGAGAGCATTTAAACAGAGGCTTAACTCCATCTCTATTCAGGCTGGCACTTATGTCTCAGTTTAAGTGCTGTGCTGAATAGACTTTTTTCCCCTGAATTGGGGCCAATTTCAGTTCATCATCCCTGAGGAACAGATGCATTCTTTCCCCCCTTTCTGACAAATGTGGAAAAACGTGTAGCTAATATTTAACGTGGCAGAGGGGATGTTCTGGGTTAAAAAGAGGAAACTCCTGGCTTCCTATCAGCACACCCGTGATGCCCCAAGTCTCAGTGTACTCACTTCTTGCAGATGGATGGTGGAGGTCATAATCCACTACCTTGTGAAGCAAAAGGATGTGTCACATCAGGCTGGCTTAGTGGAGAATGCCCCTTCCTAAATCCATCTTTGTAGGATTACATTAGTAAGAAACAGGAATTTGGGTTTTTTCAAACTTTAAGACTCAGGGAGGAAAGAGCTCCAAAAAGTAAAATATTATTAGTCATTATTTAATGAGTTGTGCCTCATTATGCCACGTGGACACAGTGGTAAGAACATATCTCACCTCTCAAGGTTCAACCATCACCTTAGGAATAGGGGATGGGAGGAGATGCAGGAACTTCACTCATCATTGAATCACAGAATGGCTGGGTTGGAAGGGACCTTATCCAGGTCCAGCTCATCCAGTTCCATCCCCCTGCCATGGGCAGGGACACCTTCCACTGTCCCCTGTTACTCCAAGCCCCTTCCAACCCGGCCTGGAACACTTTCAGAATGGGGCAGCCACAGCTGCTCTGGGCAACCTGTGCCAGGGCCTCACCACCCTCACAGGAGGGTGATTTCTTCCTCATATCCAATCTAAACTCACTCTACACCCGGGCATGCAAATAGGCACATTTCTGTCTGAGTTCATCCCAAGGAAATGAAAGGGACACTGAGATTTTTGACTTTGTGGGGGCACTGGTGATGCTTCCACAATGCACGCTGCAGCTTGCATAGTCCTGGCAAATCAAATGCTGTTTATATTCAGCACAAAGCAGGGGAAGAAGGAAACAGGAAGACTAATTAAAAGTTTTCTAGGTGGTAAACATGATGACTAGAATCCATGGAGCAGCTGTCTGTCTGCTGAAAAATGGTATCCTGATGTCTTTAGCCTTGGTACGACTCATAAGCACCCCTGTCACTAAGATGCCAAAACCATGTTAAAATTTCATTGAGCTCATTATTCACATGGGAAGGAAGAAGAAGGGGAACATGAGGATGGTGCCCCTAAGGTCCCTGGAAGTGTAGTGCTAGAAAAGCTTTGGAATCTGTTGCAGGGACCCTGGAAAAGTGAAATCCATATTGAGCTATGACAATGTTCTCATTACAATCAACATATTTCACAAGGTTCAGCTATGTAAATACAGTGAGTGCTTTTTTCCTCCACACAGGGTGCAGCTTGCAAAGCCTAAGGAATTTCTCATTGCATTTTCTCATATATGATCTTGCAGCCTTCCTTTCTCTTTCATATTATAAACATATTATTACAAACAGGCAGTGAATAGACCTTTTTTTTTTCTTGCATTACTTTTTAAAAAAATGAATTGTTATCAGATTTAATGATATGATAAGCTTTAAAGTTCCCCTGGGAAGCTACCACAGCCATACTGATTTACATAAGCATTTTCCTACACATAATACAGCATGCAAGCTCTCTGATCTCATTATTCATTAGAAAATTAATGATAACTCTCAAATGTGAAAGCAGAGCAGTTCTGCAGAGAGTGCTGGAAATTGGCTAGTTCTCGACGCGGTAGTCATTTTCAATTTACTGCCTTGAAAAAAAGATGCTTTTAAGCAAATAAAAGGGTGCTGACATCAAACAGATACTTGTCTTGCTGCCAGGGAACGAGATGCCTTTTAAGGCAGGAAGGTGGGACTTGAGTGATGTGAATAGGAAGAAAAGAAAACAAGCCAGTCAGAGTTAAGCAGCTCTAACCCATTCATGAAAAATGTCTAGGCTCATTTCCTCATTGCCAGAGGTCTTTTTTGCTTAAATTCTAAAGCCCGTGCTCTGTTCTTGCCAATAATAAATAGCAGCCTGTTCTTAGAAAAAGTGCAAACTACGGAGGTTTTTTTAAGTGCTTTTCCCCAAGCTACACAAATTGTGACATCCCATAGACCAAGAGACAATGTTAATAAACCCCTCAAAACTTTGCTAATATCCATATCCTGCAATTGATATTGTTGTGGAATGAACTATGGCATATTCACTGCTGGGGAACAAGAGCTGATAATCAAGGATGGCGTGGATTGCCATATGACTGACCAGATTAAGATCTGATTTTTATCCTGGCTCTATTTAGCTGATGGGAGCAGCAATGGGAAAGGATAACTCTGCTCTGAAAGTCTGAGTTTTGGATATGACTAACAAACAGGATGATTGTTTCTGTCGCTGTAGTAACACAACTGTCAGGGCACTGGGAGGGAAGGGGGGCTCTCGCTGCACAGTGTCTCAAAGTGCAACACCTTTGTGTTCATCTCTTCCAGCAAGATGGATGAAACCTGTGCCTGCTGCTTGTTGAGTAGATATAATCTTTCTTTGTGAGATTTGATTGCTGCTTTTTAATGTAATTCATAGCTCAGATAGCAACAGAAATTGCTCTGGGGTGTGGTAGAAAAGGGATATTAGACATGCACTGCAACATCCTGTTTTGGAACTAGTTTAGTGTGAGGCTCACAGGCTCAGCATTACAAAATTCTGCACTCAAGCTGTCACTTGCCAAATTTTTTGCACATTAGTTTTGTTTTTTTCTTTCCTGTGATCGGTAGCAACATAAAAGGAAACATCTGGTTCTGCAGGGTCCAAATTAGGGGATGCCATAGGAAAAACACTCCAATGCAACATCAAATTTGAAATAACCAGGCAGTGTGAGAATTTGTGCCATTTACAAACTCTTCCAGTAGGGAGCCAGAAACCTGGGAATTCCACCAGTACAGGAAGAGCACCCCTGTTTGTACTGACACTTTAACCACATCTTCAACCATTATAATTTCCAACAAATAGATGATGAAAAAATTGAACAAAATAAAAATCATCCAGTTATAGCTGTCACCTGAGTGTCAGCTGCAGTTTGGAGGACAAGACTTTCACACCTTTTCTGAATTGAGTTAAATGTCTTCCAGTGGAAGATATGGGTCTGTCAGGCAACATCACTGTGGAGGTCTAATCACAGAATTACTGAACGGTTTGGGTTGGAAAGTACCTTAAAAATCATCCAGTCCCATCCCCTGCCATGAGCAGGGACACCCTCCATTATCCCAGGTTGCTCAGAACCCCGTCCAGCTTGGCCTTGGACACTTTCAGGGATGGAACATCCACAACTTCTCCAGGCAGCCTGTGCCAGGGCTTCACCACCCTCAGAGGGAAGAATTTCTTCTTAATGAGGATGTATGTTTGGGGTCTAGATGAAAATCTCTGATGGGTCTTTATTAATAATAAGAACTATTTGGTTAAAATACCAAGACACGTTTGCAGAGAGAAGAGATTTCCAGTCTGGAAGGAAAGGAAAATCTTACTCCTCCTTATGTGATCCTTCAGCTGCAAGATTCTTGTATGGAACCCCTCAAATCCGCACTAGAAATTATTGAACGCAAAATAAACTTCTCTTATTCACAGCATAGATCTGTGCAGCCTCCAATATTGCAGCTAAGAGCAATGTGATCAACACCTACAAATATCTTTATGGTTCAGAAAAGAAAAGGAAGTGTCCTAACAAAAAGCACTGCATGCAGAAAGTCAGAATAGCCATGAGATGCAAAGTAATTTTGCAATATTTTACAATAATAATCTCCCAATATTTTGCAGTACTTTATATGAGTATTTTCCTTTAAGTTGCACTTCTGCAGTCCTTGAGGTTGACGACACGGAAAGCAGCAGATCTGATCTCCTGTACCACTCCCCACTCTTCCCTTCTGCTAGGATGGGTCTTTCTGTAGCCAGGTGAAATGTCCTGGGGAACTAAAAAAAAAAGTACTATTTTTCTTTAATGTGTTTAAATCAATGCTTTTCCCTACTAATTCAGACCAGAGAAAGAGTGGCCAGCAGACAGAGAGCAAGAGTGGGATTGTTTCTTTAGGCAGCAGTGCTAGGTGATTTTAAATGTCTGTCAAACCAAACACTGCCTGAGCAGCTGCTGGTTCTATAATGGGACCAGTCAAACAACCCCTTTAGGGATTTTCCTGAAAGGAGCATTATAGGTAAGGATGCTCCCAGGACTAGTGAAATGAAGATTTCCTCAAGAAATCTCATTGAGTGACCACAAAACGGAAATGGCAATCATAGCTGCCTGGATAAAGAGGGAGAAAAAATACCTCAGTGAATGAAGTAGGGTACAGAAAAGGTGTAGGTAGCTTAGGAGAGCTTCAATTGTGTCCAGCAGACCTACAGCTTAATTGTGCAAGATACCCTTTAAGATATGACATGACCCTGGGTGGATGACCTGGAGATTTCTGCAGCTGAGGAAAATCTCAGAGAAAACTCACTCTGCAAAGTGGCCCAATGAAAATGGGTCATTGCAGTCTGGAGAAAATCCTAGAGGACAGCTAAGGTAATGAACTGAGTCAAGGATGCTCTGAAATTGGAATCTTACCTTTTTTCTAGGAGTTTCAAAATGCTCCAAAGCTCTAATCAAGCGCCTGACATGGGTTTCCTACAATGGGCTTCTATCTGCTCCTTGTAGGTGGCATTTGCAGCTAATGCAGGGGGATGTGGTAAATTCAAAATACTTCTAATTAGTATGGCTTCTCCAGTAAACATGGACAAATCCTTGGGTGACCACAGCCTAAAGCAAAATGGAAAATTGAAGGCAGTGGGGTAAATTTCTCACCAAACTACAGCCATTGATTTGAGAGCTGATATTGCCTCATCCCAGTTCCTGTGGAGACATTTGTTTATGAAAGTGTGCAAAGTCTTTGGCAATAGGTAAGCCATGGAGAGACACTGACACAGGACAAAAACACAGTGTCATCCTCCTAGCTCAGCCCTCAAGTCAGGATTCTGGATAGCAATGCATTCTGTGGGCTACACTTCAAAGATGGGTGCCTAAATCCACAATTCTGCTTCTAAAAGCAGGTACTTAGGAATCTAAAAATAGGTCTGCATAATTATCCTTTGGAAAGCAGTTTTTAAACTGTGCAGCTGACACTTGGGAATTCCAAGTGGCTGATCAAACTGAATAGAAAACTGTAGCTATAAAGTGAATGAGCCACCAGACTATATTGAAAAGACCAGCTTATTATGACGAGAAAAGCCAGTAGCACTTTTCCCATGATCACCAGCACTCTCATTTCCACAGCACAAAGTCCAGAGAAGATGAGAAATTAGTCCAGTATCTCACATCTGGGTAGTGCCCTGTTCTGTATTTTCCTTTATGTTTTTATCAGGATTCATTTTATTTCAGTGGGATGTTGATTTTAATTTGCAAAGTGTATAAGGCAGGCTGTGTATCCAGGAAGCTATTAACCGCAAACCTCTGATTCTGGGGGAGAGGGGAGGACAAAAATTCCTGGAAATCGAGGTTCAGAAGAAAATGGTGTGGGTATTAGTTAAAGAAAGGAAAAGGTATTGCTATAGGAATCACACTGAACAGCATAAAACTCTGGGTGTGGAAATTTCTATTTAGGAATCTCACAAAAATTGCTCTTTCTTTCAAGGCAGATGCACTTGGTGCTTGCAAAGTAAGTACCATACAAACAGCAAAAGTTGAACTGTAACATTAGAACCATAGAGTTGCTTGAAAAAAATAACAAAAATCCAAGATCAGGTTTAGTGTTGCCATTCCTGATGGGAACACTGCTTTAAGAAGCTTCCTGCCTTGAGTATTGTTGGGAAGCCATGTCAGGTGCATGATCTAACACAAAGCTGGACAGCAGCAATGCACAACACCTGACACAACATAAACCCTGCTGGTACAGGACTGACGTCTCAACAGCTTGAACCAACAAGGTGAGATGACACAACACTGACCTTGGTGTCCTGTGGAGGGATATTTGTGACCTGATGTTACAAATCCTAAAACAAGATTCATCATAGTGTTAAACAACAACCAGAAATTCATCATTTCAGATGAGCTGAATAATGGAGACAGTGTTTCCTTTCAGAGCAAGGACATCTAAGAGAGATCAGAACACCCAAATTAGAAGTCCATATTTGTGTCCATTGACTGGTGACCCTGTCCATTGCAGGGGATTGGAATGGGATGATCTTTAAAGTCTTTTCCAACTCAAACCACTCTGTGATTCTGTGATTTGGTGGCTCCAAGGGAAGCCTTGCTCACAGCAAGATCATAAAGATGCTTAAAGACAGGCAAGATCACTGTCATTCTCACTATTTCCTTTAGGCATCCATAGCCCCAGTGTCTAGTCTCAGCTGGACACTTGATAGTAGGTGAGTGGAATCCTGACTTGAACTTCCAGAGAAATGTGAAATTGTATAAGGCTTTTTTCTGCAAATCATACAAACTTCTCCTTCCTTGGCTCCTGGAAGGTTTTTCTTCCAGCTCTGATTCTGCTGCTACCAGGCAGCTTGGGGTAGAGATATTCCAAAGAGGAAAGAATGCCTGATCCAGTGGTCCTAGTCTGCTGTGGATCCCATAATAATATTATGAGCTAAAGCTGAAGCTCACCTTTTGGGACAGAGAAGACAAAGAAAATTTACAGTCTTCTCTACCAGATCTGTGCCGGAGGTGAAGTGTAAAAGGTGCCCTACCCTTTTCTTCTCTCCCTCTCTGCAACCTAAGAAACAGCCAGTATTTTTATTCCAGAAGGCATGCTAATATTAATTCATGTAATTCCAAATGTACCTATGATATATTTAGATGCAAATTCTATTATTTTTATTAAATACTTTTCACATTTCACTTGGGAAAGTTTATGCTGTGTAGCAAGATGGGGTTCACTATGACTGCTCATTTCGTGTGACCATTAAATAATCTGTATGGACACCAGGACACAGCAATGGGAGAATATTAAATGCAATTGAAAGTGATAGATCTTGAAAAAAAGGAGTCTTGGAGTGTTTTAATAAGATCAAACACCTTCTGTACTGGAACAAATGCTATTTTTTTTTCTTTAAAAATGGTTTTATTTTTGTCATTTAGAGAATCATATAAAAAGTAAATGCTTTTTTTTTTGATTCCTCAAAGTTCAAATAACTCCAAAATATACTTTTAAGATTAGTCTGTTTCAAAAGACTTCCTTTTTTAGAGCATGGATATCAATCAAATATTCAGCGCAATCTTGCCACGTCCTCAGTGATGGAGCTTAGGGAGTCTGACCAGCAGTTCTTCCAGGACAATATGGAGTGCCAGAACCATACAGCTCTCCCTCTTTTCTCATCACGTGCTTCTCCTCACTGGTTTTAAGGACTAATTCTATTAGGTGAAGCTTAGAGAATGTGCTAGGAGGCCAGAAAACTTGGAAAACCCTCAGAGTTGACAGTCAGGACATGTCTGTGTCAGCCTACAGGATTTCATGGCATCAGATTCTCAAATATACCCATGGAAAAGGCCACTTCATCTGAAAAATGCCCTTTCTTTGAAAACTTTTGCTCTTTGAAGAGGACTCCTGAGCTTGTCTTCTCCTCGAGAGCCAGTCAAAGCTGTGAGTGTGTTGGACAGCACCACGCTCCAGCAGACTCCGTGTCCAAGCAGGGCACTGATGGCAAAGCAGGACGACACCAGCAGAGCACACCCGGCTGCTGGCCCCTGACCAAGGACTAATCCCACCCTGAGAGTGCACACTGACAAAACGCCCTGCCTTTCAAAAGGGCCTTCTACACAGAGCTGGGCTGGGCCATATGGACACCATCAAAGCAGCCTGGGGGGCTCTCAGGGGTCCCAAAGCAGCCTACCTGTCACAGTGCTTGGCCATCACAATCTTCATGTCAGAGACATTTGCTCCTCTGAGCAGAGCTGCTAGAACTGAAGGGGAGGCTGAAATTACCCTTTTTCTAGAGAATTAGTTTTATGTGAAGTAGCTGAGGGGGCTGGGGGTGTTTAGGGCAGAAAAAAGGAGGTTCAGGGAAGACCTCACTCTCCACAACTCCCTGACAGGTGGGGGTCAGGCTCTGCTCCCAGGAATCCAGCAATAGGACAAAGGGGAAATGTCCTCAAGCTGCGCCAGAGAAGGTTTAGGTTGGACATCAGAAAGAATTTCTTCACTGAAAGGGTTGTTAAACTTTGGAAGGGGCTGCCCAGGGAGGTGGTGGAGTCACTATCCCTGGACATGTTCAAGACAGGACAGGCTGTGGCACTGAGTGCTTGGGTCTGGTTGACACAGTGGTGATCAGAGAGTTGAACTCTATGATCTTGAAGGTCTTTTCCAAACTAAATGAATCTGTGATTGTGTGTTATCCTAAGGTCCCTTAGGATCTACACCTGGCCTGACACCTGTGCTCTCTTATCTCTGTGTGATACACCTGCACTGCATCCCATGATTCTGGCCTTTCCAAGACTCCTGTGTCAGTATGAAGAGGACTGCGGCACCATCACCACCCAGGCGCTTCGGCACAACGAGCTGGGAAGCCAAAGCAGTAGGACTTGTCACATGGAATACAGGTGACTGCATTGAGTTGTTTTTTGCCCCTCTACAGCTCAGAATTTTGATGAAAACTCTTACCAAGCCCATGGCAAACATTCATTGACTGCTACGATTTGCATAGCACCCTTGTTAAACCCTTTTCGTGCTCATTTTGACAGAGTGGAGTTTATTGATTTCAGCTGCAGCAGCAATAAAACATACACACTTGTACATAATGCCACACAGTTAGCACTAATTGTGTTTCTAAGCATCAGGAGGACAAAATCTTGCAACAGGTGGTAATTAGTGGGGGTTAGACCATGCCTTAATTTGTTGCTTACTGCTCCCATGAAACTAGTTCCTTTGGGCAGATGAGAGAGGAGAAGAAGGAAGATGTATCCCCAACTTTTATTCCTGTGACTATTGGCTGAAGCCAATCAAAATACCCACATCAGTAGCAGACTATAGGTTTCTTCCTTTTGATTAAATTGCACAGAGAGGAAGGTAAGTTACAGGATGATAATCTCGATTCTCCAAAACCAGCCATTTCTCCCCAGTACTCCTCATCCTGGCTGTTTTCACAAGGTTTCTTATCTCCACAGCAAGCAGTGGGAGTTGGGAACAAAGACAGCCAGGCAAGCTGGTGGTACTGTTGTTTGCCACTCTGAAAGCCCAGCTGATAGCTTAGAGCACATCGCCTCGGAACAAGACCGGCAAGCCTGGGAGTGTTTGCCTCCACTGCAATTCAATCAGGGTGCCTTGCAGCTCGAATTGCTACTATTTTGTGGGTCACTACCTCCTCCAATATTCTGTGTGCCCTCTCTTGTTTTCTTTTCATTTGCTATGCAGGCTCGCAGACCTTCCTGCTAGGTTTCACTTGGGAGGCCCAGAACCCCTGTTCTGCAAATCCTAACAGGACCTTGATGGATGTTAATGTCTCTGCCTTTCATATCGTTTTACCAGTGAAACCTTTGATCTATCAGCAGTCTTTATATCAATGCAGTTGTTGCATAAAACAGAGAATATGACAAAAATATCTGTTGTGCTAGTGTTAGCAGGGTATTTCCCCCACCCCTCATAAAAATACAGCGCTGGGGAGTTTAGTTTAACCTCCAGCAGCCAGATGTGCCATGAGGGTCTGGGAGCAAAAACTTTTTTTCATTTACCTTTTTTTTTTTAAAGCAGTCTGGTAAAGGAAGTTGTAAAGCAACAAGTATTGTACATTATGATTCAGAGCAGCAAGGGACAGCTGGAGAGACTTGATTGGCTCCAGCCCAATGAAACAGAGGCTTCTTGTGACCAGCTGCTGTGCTGCAGCATGAATGACAAGGGTAATAATTGATTACTAACTGGCAGCTCAAAAGGAAGAAAGAATTAACAAGAGTGATGAGGTGCTTTACAGCTTGGTAACTGTAAAATCAGTGGAACAATTAGGGGGGAAAGAAAGGGGTTTCACTTCTTACCTTAGCGTTACAAGGACAGTGCTAGTTAGTGTAAATCGCAAGACAAGCTAGCCAGAGGGGCAGGTCAGTGAGGAGTATGGGGGCTTTGCACACCCACAGGTCCCACAGAATCCTTCAGCCGATTTGCTGGGGAGCAGCTAAAACCCCATCAAAAGCATCCAGGCCCTGCCAATTACATTGGTAGGCAAAGCAAGGTCTCTGAGGCACCAGCCATAATATCATAGTGGGGCTGAAACCTTCAGCAAATGGTGCATTGTGGCAGACCAGCCCTTTGCCTTTCAGTGGGTGCTCGATGGCACATACACTCTTTCTGCCCTGAGAATAAATGCATGCATGCCTTTTTATTTTCCTTCTTTTTTTTTTTCTTTTTCTTTTTCCCTCTTCTTGTAAATGGCTTTTGTGTTTACCAGTAAATGCACTAGATGCATTGTCGCTACACCTTTCTTCAAGGGGCTTGCACTGACCTCATGCTCTGGGCCATGTAAAACCTTCTGGCCACTGAGAGCCAGGCACTGCCCCTTTTTCATGCAGAGTAGCACCTCACTTTGGGCCAGATCATGGCCAGCATGTCAATGCAAGGAGTAAGGAGCCATAACGTGTCCTGTGTCTTGCTTCTCACACACAGGGGAATAATAGCCTTGTGCAGACTATGCCCTTTCCTTAGCCCAAGTGGGAAGAAGGGAGAACTTGATGGATCCTTCATTTCCTTTCCCAAGGCATCTGGCAGCAAGCAGCATGTGCTGTGCCAGCTCCAGACCCGTCACGCTTTGCTCTCTTCCCAGAGCAGCAAGGAGACAGGTCTGTCCCAGCAGTAGCTCAGCAGTGGGTGGCTCCTTTCCTGGGGCTGAAGCACGAGGTCTGGTCTAGCTCCCTGTGAGCAGAGCTGAGAAAATCAATGGGACTAATCATGGGGAAAGGTAGCATTCAGCAGGAGCAAAGTTGGCAGCCTCTGCTCTGACATATGGAAAATGCTCTTCTAGCTGGTTGAAGCCTCTTCAGCCCAGCCCACCCTCACCCCTCCTCCCACTCCTGAATCTGCCATCCTTGTGCTTATGAAGTGGCTCTTTACACCTGGCAAGTCTGACACCTTCCAACTCACAGTTAGTAAGGTTCATCTCTCCTATCTTTACCTCTTTAAAAGCTAAGTAACCCATCCAAATTCGGGGTTCAGCCATCTTCTGTGGTCACAAAAATGAAAGCTCTCCTGCCAGAGCTGAATTCTTACTACATGCTTCAAATGACTGCTCGAGGACAGTGCATCATTCACTTTTCACACTGGGCCTCAACAACAAGTTAGGAGCTGATTTTGAATTTTTTGAAGAACAGAGACAGAGAAGAGACATTGCCATGGCCTGTTCAAGGTCTTACTCTATCTTTGAGACCGGGGAAGTAAAGCAATGCATGAAGGCAACTGGGATTGGTTCCACTCTGCAATCAGAAGCACACCACCTTGGGCTGTGTGGCAGGGAGGGCAGTGGGCTCAGGTTGCTGCTGTGGCATTCCACCAACAAGAAAAGCTGCCATGACAGAGGGGAGCTGGGCTGCTCCAGGGCAGAGGGAACTGGGACTCTCCTTGCTCCCACTGAGTGGAGCATAATGGAACAAATTTCAGACAGAGGAGGTAGCAATGGAGCTCAAGATGTAAAAATGCAAATGGTACCAGAGGCATGTGTTCATCAGCTCACCCTTGAAAACTCCCCTAAGGACTGTAGAAGGAACTTTACTAGAAAGTCTACCAAAAATTCAAGGCCTGGGGGTGGGTTGGCAGGTCTGGGGTTTTTGTTATTATATACACAGTGCAAAAATGTGCTTGACTAATCTAAACCTTGTGTTGCTTTCTTATACTGCTAGAGCAATTATAGCTGAGAAAAAACCCCACACATCACCCAATATGGAAATACGTTTTTTTCATGTTTGACATTTTTACATTTTTACTGACAGGGCAAAGCCTATGATTTAATCGGTCTCCATTTCCCATAACTTCAGAGAAGGGACTGGCCCCTCCTCCACATTTCTCAAAGGACTTATGATTAGAAAGAAGGCCATGGAAAACCCAAAGGAGCTGACTCCATCTATCATGTAACACTGTTGAATGAGAGAAAAAAAAAGAAAATAAATACCTTCTCCCAAAATTCTTGGTGTGTGCACTGCAGTGCACATAGGGATTGCGAGTCTCTATGACGGAAATGGGAAGATTTTGAAGAAACAAGGTATTTTTGCCACTTTTTGGGAAAACAATAAGCTTTTCTGCTTTTCTTTTACTGAAGCACATTCCTTCCACATGTCCCTTTTTTTTAATGTTTATTGCTCTTTGTAGTAGGAATGCCATAGCCTGTTGGAAGGAAGGAAGGAAGGAAGGAAGGAAGGAAGGAAGGAAGGAAGGAAGGAAGGAAGGAAGGAAGGAAGGAAGGAAGGAAGGAAGGAAGGAAGGAAGGAAGGAAGGAAGGAAGGAAGGAAGGAAGGAAGGAAGGAAGGAAGGAAGGAAGGAAGGAAGGAAGGAAGGAAGGAAGGAAGGAAGGAAGGAAGGAAGGAAGGAAGGAAGGAAGGAAGGAAGGAAGGAAGGAAGGAAGGAAGGAAGGAAGGAAGGAAGGAAGGAAGGAAGGAAGGAAGGAAGGAAGGAAGGAAGGAAGGAAGGAAGGAAGGAAGGAAGGAAGGAAGGAAGGAAGGAAGGAAGGAAGGAAGGAAGGAAGGAAGGAAGGAAGGAAGGAAGGAAGGAAGGAAGGAAGGAAGGAAGGAAGGAAGGAAGGAAGGAAGGAAGGAAGGAAGGAAGGAAGGAAGGAAGGAAGGAAGGAAGGAAGGAAGGAAGGAAGGAAGGAAGGAAGGAAGGAAGGAAGGAAGGAAGGAAGGAAGGAAGGAAGGAAGGAAGGAAGGAAGGAAGGAAGGAAGGAAGGCTGAGTTCTGCTCTTCTCAAAGGTGATGGACCCTCCTGGGTGAGTCAAACAAATTGATTTCAGTATGTACCAAATGAGACACAAAGTACCAGCATCCTGGCCCAAGAAAAGAGAAGTAGCAGCTGTTTCCTCCCCAGAAGGTGGAGAAGAGATGCAGCTGCAAGCAAGAAAGAGCAAATAATCAGGTGGTCGCAGAGACAATAGGAACTGGAAGCTGAGCACAAATTATGTCATTGTTCCTGATCAAGCTTTTAGACCTTGGAATGAATTAAAGATGAAAAACATTCAAAATAGAAGATACTGATCTTCTCAAACCTGTAATTGTAAAATTACCTTTTTCTTTCAGCCTTCCTGGATGCATGCTGGCACTGTCCCCTCATGATGGGAATGGGAGGCTGCCACAGGTGGTCAGAAGAGATATCACCCTACAGAAACATGGCATAAAAGTGCTCTGAGCATCTGGGGGCAGCCAGAAGTAAGATACACACTTGCTCTGCAGTCAGAAAAGTGATTTGTTGTAACTGCTCTTATTAAATAAGACCTTTCTTTCAGTAAATTATCAATTTTCCACATTACTAGGTTGATGTGTTACCTGTTCAAGACCTTTGTCCATAGTAGAAAATAATATTCATATGTTAAACTGTTGGTTTGGTTTTTCCCTAGACATTAGCAAAAAATAGCTTCGTTGATTATCAGAACAAAGAGGTGGAAAGGCAGATTGTCCTGACCATGCCTGAAAAAATAGTATCTCTGTGGTGACTTCTGATGTGACATTTCAAAGTCCAAATTCAAATCCTCAAAGCTCTCACCTGGAACTTGGGACACAAAGAGAATAGAAGGTCCTCCTCAAGTCTCACCAGAAAAACAGGAACAAACCTAAGCTTTCCCCAGGGCTGCCTCTGCTGACCAACCTGAGCCACACCAAGGGAAACTGAGGACTGTTTCTAGGGGCAGATCAGAGGTCTGGCTGCCGCTGCAGCACAGGGGGAAACAGAGCAGTGTTCAGGAGACCAAAAAAGAGGCACCAGGAGTGAACCAGACAAGATAAAGTTATGGGGACAGAGTGAGGAATAAAGAGAGAACACTGGAGCTGTGTTTCATTGAAACTGGCATGAAGCTACAACTTCCAAGGGGAAAGGCAGGCACTGATCTGTGTGGTGACCAGGGACAGGACCTGAGGGCAGGGCTGGAGCTGTGTCAGGGGAGGGTCAGGGTGGATATCAGGAAAAGGTTCTTCCCCCCAGAGGGTGCTGGGGCACTCACCAGGCTCCCCAGGGAATGGTCATGGCCCTAAGGCTGCCAGAGCTCCAGGAGTGTTTGGACAGTGCTCTCTGGCACAGGATGGGATTGTTGGGGTGCCTGTTCAGGACCAGGAGCTGGACTTGATGATTCTTGTGGGTACTCCAACTCAGTATATTCTATGATCCTGTGATCATTAGGAACTGGGAATTTGCTCACAAAGGTGTGGAATGCAGTGGGTGGGTGCCTTGTGAGATCAGATTAAAATTACTTGTGATTCAAATTGAAAGTAAAAGGCATTGATGCACTCAGTGCTTGCAAGTAAAGGGGGGTTAGTACTGTTAAGCAAAACAGAAAGTGTGGGAGAATAAACACCTATTCTCTGGTTGCACATTCTCATTTCTTCACCTACACATGTGCAGGGCTTCCCCTCTGCTGCTGTCAAACTTTCAGAAGAAAAATGTCATTATTTTTAAACCAACTTTGTTACAGTAAAAGTCCGCAACACATACTGCAAGGCCCTGGGAAAATTGTTCTGAGAAGAGCCTTGGTTTTATGGGAAAGCACCAGAGAGAGACTTCTCTAAAAGGGACAGCTCCTGGGTCCTCGAGGTTTCCTGTGTCTGATTAAGTCATTCAGCGTTTCTGTGCTTCAGTTCCCAACAGTCAGGAGGGGGTGACCCACAGAGATTGAGCTCACACTCAGTGTCAGCTCAGGACTGTGCTAAGGGTGCATTTTGGAGGTTGGGTTTGAGATTTCAATTCTGCTTGGTCTCTATTCTTTGTAAGCACCCATGTGCCTCATTCAGCACCAAGGGGGTGTTCAGGTGGGCACACAAAGCCTCTGCCCTGTCACTGCCTCTCATACACCATGCAGTTGCTCCTTTTCTGCACCTCTCTGCAGCACCAGATTCATCACTCATGTGCAGAACAAATTCATGGCAAAAGTACCATGGCTCTGCCTGCTGGTGCTGAGCCCTACACCAAAGGAGATTCTCAAGGCTGGAACAAGAGCACATGGGTGGAAAAAGTTCAAGAATTAGGGTACACAGTGGGGTAAGGGGTGTGTCTTTAGTCTTGTGTGTTTTTACATTAAATCATCACAGTAAAATACAGGAACAGTTTAGGGAGGTCATGTGCAAAAAACCTTTGGATTTTGGTACCTTGTGATAGCCAAGCAGGCAGGACATGAGGTTAAACTAAGGAGACTTGACCTTTTAAATATGATGTTGACCTGGATCCTTCTTTGTAAAGTGCTTTCTAGATAGGCTGCATATGATCATTTCCTAGCTCCTCCTTGCAACTCTTCCAGTGTTTCAGCTGAGCTTCTCAGCAAACATTTCTGCTTCTCTCTCATTCAGGCCAGGGAGAAAGAATCATAGAAAGGCATGGGTTGGAAGAGACCTTACAAGATCATCTCATTCCAACCCCACTGCCATGAGCAGGTTGCTCCAAACCCTGCCCAACCCAGCCTTGGACACTGCCAGGGATGGGGCAGCCACAGCTTCTTTGGGCAACCTGTGCCAGGGCCTCAGCACCCTCACAGGGAGCAATTTCTTCCCAATATCCAATCTAAACCTGCTCTCTGTCAGTTTAAATCCATTCTCCCTTGTCCTGACACTCCAGGCCCTTGTCAAGAGTCTCTCTCCATCTTTCCTGTGGGCTCCCTTCAGACACTGCAAGGCCACAATGAGGTCACCCCAAAGCCTTCTCTTCTCCATCCCTCTGATCCCCTTGGTGTCCCTGTTCTGGCCTGGCTCCAGCAGCTCCCTGTCCTTCCTGTTCTGATCTCCAGGAGGAGATGGATGCCATGGATCTGCAGAACAGTTACATCAGGGCACTGTGCCTGATGGGAGCAAACCCAACAGGAAGGATGTGATCTTGCAGGATATGTTTGTCACATTACTTGAAGTTCTTAAGATTACAAGGGGAAAGACAGCTGTTTCACTCAGCCTCCAAGCCTGGGGACTTCCCACTGTCTCAGAAGAGCAGTGCAAGCACAAAAGGGTTTCAGAGCACTTAGAAAAGTGCCACTGATGAGAGATGCAATGAGTGAGCACAGAGCAAAGCTCTCTCAGTTAATTTAAATGTAAGGCTTAGAGCTTAAGAAAGGGGAGGTTTGAAGCAAACCTATGGAAAACTCCTGTGGAATTTCAGAGAAAAAAAATTATTACAGATTGTGAAAGGTTATTGGGAATATATATTCCCCTGAAAAGGTTTTGGGGGTTTTAAATTCGTTTCCTTGAAATCTGTCCTCACATACTTCTGTGGATCCTCCTGGATTCATACCTATTACATTTCCCTAGACTTTTCCATGCACACATGCAAACTGAAACCACAGAAAATATTTTCATGCACCCTCCACCCTCCAGAGCAAACCCACCACATTCTCCCTGACTCCAGCAAGGTGTGACGTGGCAGCCTCTTCAGAGGTGCCAGCCAGCTGCAGCAGGCAGAGAGGCAGCACTGCCTGGATGAAGGGAAAGAAAGCCAGCTTCTTGGGGAAAAGCCTGTGTTCACTGCCTTTTCCCTTCTTTCTTTCGCAGCACAGCACTAAGTTGATAAATCCACCAACCTGAGGACGTTTATAAGCCACTCTTAGCAGACACTGGTGACAATCCTAAATCTGAGGTGTCCACAAGCTGGCAGATTCTGCTCTGGTGAAAGTAAAAGCATCTCCTATTGGGACCAGAGGGAACTGCTCCCAATTACATTAATGCTGAATATAGCCCCTTTGGTGACTTATTTTTAATTGTTGGACATTGCTGAAAAAAGAAAAAAAAAAAAGAAACTGGAAAAATGTGCATTCTATCAACTGTTGTGAAACTGTGTGGGTTGGAGAAGGCTCAGTTTTTAATAAAGGAAACATTCATTGCATCCCATTTCAAGGGCTTCCATTAGATAGAAAGGAGACAGGAAGCTGAAGCTTCGCTCTTGGTAGTTCTCCCTTTGCTACCAAACAGCACTAGTTTAAATGAGAAAGTAAAGAAATAAAAGGAAACTGTGTAACTGTGGAGGCCAGAGAGGTTTCCTTACCTTTGCCAAGGTCAAAGCCTGGCATCACATAGAGTGTAAGAGTGTTGGGTGCTTCCTGGCGCTGTGGGGATCCTGACTGTGTCCCATTCACAGAAAAAGGTGTCAGACTAGCCTTTTCCAGCTGCTCTCAGGTTAATTTTCAAAAGGTTCCTCCTATAGAATGTAAAAAAAGAGAAGTATTTTGGAGGCAGATTTAAACAAATCTGAAAACTCAGCATATGCTCAGGCATACCCACAGACTTCAGTCCTATTACAGTCCTATTATATTTCCAAAGGCATTTCCCACCAGGATGGTAAAGGTCTATGGAGTTTTAGGTGTTGTTCATTTTTCCCAGCTTCCCTTTGCTCTGCTTCCTCCTTATTGTTTTCATCTGCCGGTCCATCCCGGCCTGATTTGTCATAATTTCATGTTGACATACTGGAGTAAGACAATTGCAGCTGCTCCCTCTGAAGAATGCAAACAGGGATCTGTCATCTCCTCTCCCCTCCTGCCCTCCCCCTCCCGGGAGGGATGGATTTCACCGGGAATCAGGGACCAAGGCCACCAAGAAGTGGCAGTGGTGTGTCCCAGCAGAGGGCTGGCAGTTGATCCCCTGTCCCTGAGATCTTTTGTGTATCCCAGTTTCTGCTGAGGCTAAATGCTCCCCCATCCAAGTGTGTGTGTGTTTATGCAGCAAGCTCCGGGATGCAAACGGCGTTCCTCTTATCATACGGAGAGAGGATGTGAGCTCATTCATAAGGAATCCCAGCTCTGGGGTGCCCCACTCACTTAATCCAAGCATCCCTCGCATGCTCCTTCTTCTGAGAGGGTGGAAGAAAAGCAAAGCACAGTGCTATTGGCTTCTAATAAGTGGGATAATATATTTCAGAGAGGAGCTCAGACGGGAGAGGAAATGAACTTGGCTAGACAGTCACTTAAAATATAAAAAAAAAAGGGGGGGGGAATTTGCAAAACTGATTCCATTATTTCATGTAAATATACTTGGCTGGGTTAAGACAGGCTGATTTAATCATAAGATGCTGAATAAGACAGATTTAGCAGTGCAGCACCATTTATTAGCTTCCATAATAAAGAAACAGATTCCAGGCCTGGCAATTGCTGACTGTCAAAATAAGGAAAATTCTAAAATGTTGTGAGCCTCTGATGCTGGAAGGCCTTGGGAGTGTTAGAGCACCCTGATGGGCTCCCTGGGGCTCTCCCTGAGTGGAGGATCTGCTGGTGTGGTGAGCTTTGCACATCTGGGCTCAACACATCAGCAATGTCTGTCAGTGTCTGACAGGAGGATGTGTGGCTACTGCTTGGGCTCCTTCCGAGGACATTAAAAAGCTAGGAATGGTCCAGAAGGGAGCTGCCACCATCCTGAAAACCTGCTGTGAGACCAGAGGTGGCTGTCACCTTAGGCAAAGCAGGAAGGTACCACCTGAGAGGGCTGACAGCCCAGGCTCACACAAGAAGCCTGTGGAATGCAAAGCACACAAGTCAGCTCCTGAGTCTGGAATCCAACCCATGACACACACATTTCAATCAGGATTTTTGTCAGAAAAACATGCCTGAAATCACAGAATCATAGAATATCCTGGGTTGGAAAGGACCTACAAGGATCATCAAGTCCTCTGAGCCCTGCACAGACACCCCAACAAAACCACCCTATGCCTGGGAGTTTTGTCCAAACACTCCTGGAGCTCTGGCAGCCTTGGGGCTGTGACCATCCCTTGGGGAGCCTGTTCAGTGCCCCAGCACCCTCTGGGGGAGGAACCTTTTCCTGATATCCACCCTGACCCTCCCCTGACACAGCTCCATGCCTTTCTCCATGTTCCCATCTTGCTTCTGCACAGCGCTGCAATCACTGTCAGCAGGAGCAGGATCATCTCTCTACAGCACTGAGTTAAATTGTTGAAAACAGAGGCAGGTATACATTGCAGTGAATTAACTTTGCCAATGCATGGGATTTATCATGACTCCATGATACTCTTCTGTTTAAATTTCCAGCTCTTGGAGAAATGTGGTGACATAAGCAACTCACTCGTGTTCTTTCAGTGAATCATCTGTGCTTGCTGTTGATGAGAAAGCTTAGAAATGTAACAGGAGATGAATGAAAACTGAAAAATGTGAACAGAACTTGAACCACTTCCTAAATCTCATTTTTCAGCCACTCCCGTAAATACTTGCAGCCTGAACTTTTGGCACTGGCAATGTTTCTTATGCTTTAAAGTGCAGGGTGCAGATCGCAGTTTGACAGAATTAATGGGAATTTACTATCACAAAAATGCAATATTTAAGACTTGCAGTTTTGTAAGTGTTTTTTTTTTAATTAATTTTTTAAAATTATTTTAAAAGCTCTTTTAAAAATCTCATGATTCTATGGAGCTGTTCCCATTTTTCACTAAGTTTTATAAGCACATGGCACCTGACAAAATTATTATTAAAGAATTTGAAGGGAAAACAAATTGAAAATTAGAATGACTGCAGATTTTTTTAATCTTTATTGATATTTCAATTCAGCTAGTAATTCTGCATACTATTTTTGAAACCTAATCTTGAATTAATTGAAAGGAGCCCCAATGTCAGAAGAATTCTATTTCAGCTGTGACTATTTAGCACACAGAAAACCAATTCCTTCTGAGGTATCACATTATGAACAGCTGGAAGAGAGGCACAGAAGTTGACCAGGGACCTGAAAAACTCTGGCCCATAATGAATTGGTGTTGTTATACGTTTTAAAGTGCAGAAGGTTGAATATATTGATTCTATATTGTATTTCCTACGTGCGTCCTTCCAATTCAAGCCAGGTTTAACCCTAAAAGGACCCCACATATCTGGAGATACCTTTGTAACTTCAGTTCTGGAGCAGAAAATGCCTGTGGTGGTAGATGCCTTTTCCTGGGGGCATTTCCATGAATATTTGTGAAGTACTCAAGGGACAGGGATGGTGAGTGTGACAGACAACCACAGGAAGGTGACAATTGTCCCTCCTCACAGCAGGGTTCAGATGTCGATGGTGAGTTAGAGGGCTGCACACTGACTCTGAGGATAAAACAAATCACAAGACCACTAGGGGTGGAAAAGACCTCCAAGATCAGCAGCTCCAGCCTTTGGCCTCTTTCACCACCTTGACACCCATCCCAGAACACTTAGTGCCACTTCCAGCCATTTCCTGAACACCTCTAGGGGTGGGGACTCCACCACTGCATGGGAAAATCCTGTCTGTCTGCCCGTTGAACCAACATGAAGGGATGGAAATGGATTCTCCTGTCTGAGTTCTTGTTTCCAGTCATTTCCCAGCCCTCAGTGTGCCTCAACTCAGCCTCAATGGCATTGCTTTTCCCATAAAGCCTGTGGCTTATAGCTGGCTAGGATGATCTGCTTTGCCCTTTAAAAATAATACATAATACTAACAAATTGAGCATTTTTCTTCTTCATTTAAAAAAGTAGCCTTTAGTGTTCTCCTTTTCATTAAAAAAACAAAAAGCTCACCCAAAGAAACATCCCCTTCACTTTGGAAGGAAAAACAAATTTTCTACATACAAATGTTGCATGCAACCTTGTACAGAATTAATAAGCTCTGACAAATACATTTTTTAAAAAATCCTCTATTTCCTCAATACGCACTTGTACACAAAATTTCATGTCTGTTTCTTTCCATTTCTATTCAGTTGACTTGTAAAGGGCTAAAAGGCTCATAGCCACTCCTGTGAATGAGAAGAAAGAGCAGTGCATCCATTTTGCAGATGTGCAGCAAGATTAATCAGATTTACTCAAGAACTCACAAGCAGTCTGTGCAACAGCTGGGAAGAAAACCCCAAGTCCTAGTCATATGTTCTAGCCACAGAATTATCCTTACTCTTGGAAGAGCAGAGGGGTGCTTTTGTGGAAAACAATGAGTTGTAAAGCCTGAGGAAAATAAACTCTCCCAGGCTTTTTCTTAAGCAGGGCTGGAGAAAGATTTTGGCATGGAGGGGCTGCTTGTAGGGATGTATAAATGCAGGGTTTGGTCCTATTTGCAGCCTGGTTTGCTTTAGTAAATAAATATGTACATGTGTTTAGGTGGGTTTGGATAAACCTCCACCAGTGAAAGAGTCCTTCACAAAACCAGTGGAGCAGAGAAGAGCCCAGCTCCCCCCGCCCGCTCGCATGCGACTCCACGCCTGTGCCACCCCACTGATGTCAGAAATGCTAAATTCTTTCATCGTTGTTTGAAACAAGACCTCCATTATAAGCCAAATTTTGACTCCCTCTCTAGAGGAAAAATAATCAGCCTGAACTTTCACAGGCATGATATTAACTCAGGGTAGAATGTCCTTTTAGGAAACTTGAGGCTGACTGAAGAAAATGTTCAAGAGACCTGGGGTGAGGGAAGCAGGGGGTGGGGGGTGACAAGGAAATACACAAAATTGAGCTGTTTTTTAAATTTCCTAGTTTGCTGTTTAGGAAAAACAACCTTTTAGACGGGAATAGCCAGGGGGACTAGGCAAGTTTTCTTTTCCTTATGATATCATGAGATGCACACACTGACCAAGCAACCTTTGGAGTAGCAAGACAGGGTGGAAAGTGGCTCTGGAGAAGCTGGAACAGCCTGTGTGGACTTTGAGACTTTAATACTTTTTTGACTGAACAATTCAGGTGGTGAAGCACCTCTGGAAGTCCATAGTCCAACCCCTTGCTCACAGCAGAGCTAATTCCAAAGCTAGATGAGATCTTACAAGGCCTACCCAGTCAAGCTTGGACATTTTCCAAGCATGGGTATCCCTCATCTTCCCTAGGCTCCTGTGCTGCACCACTCACACAGGGAAGAATTTTTCCCAATCAAAAATCAGAATTTTTCTAATTGCAACATGTGCCACTTGCCTCTGGTCCTTTCTCCATGCACCTCTGAGGAGAATCCAGTTCTGCCTTTTCTAAATTTCCCCTTTTGTCAGAAGTCTGCACTGACCCACCTGAGTCTTGTCCAGATAGAACAAACCCACTGCCCTTAGCCTCCCTTCATACAGAAACACAGACTGGTTGAGGTTGGAAGGGGCCACAGGGAGTCATCTGGTCATTCTGCTCAAGCAGGGCCATT
Organism: Fringilla coelebs; assembly: GCF_963513975.1. Lineage (NCBI taxonomy): Eukaryota > Metazoa > Chordata > Aves > Passeriformes > Fringillidae > Fringilla > Fringilla coelebs. The sequence goes on along the minus strand of NC_140033.1, from coordinate 58,780,396 downwards.
CCAGGGCACACAGCACAGGATTGCTGGCCAGCAGCTCTGCTGAGAAGGACCTGGGGGTCCTGGTGGACAACAGGCTGTCCATGAGCCAGCAGACACTGATGTTTTGAGCATATGAGGTATCTGAAGTGCTCTTTCAATAATTTTCCAGGTGGTGGACACAGTTTCCAGATTGTACAATTCTGCCATGGTCCACTGAAGACCTCAGCTTTTCCTCAGCATCTACACAGAAAGTGCAGTGAACAGCCAGGGGAGCACAGCTGAAGTGGGCATTTGCACTGCTCTGAGAACTGGCTGCTCCACACCAGAGGAGAGGACTGGGGGCTTGGGGGGTGAAGTTATGTCTGACAACAGGCCCATGATACCACATTATCTACGTGATCCAGCCTGGAGTGAGTTCTGGGGAATAAAGTTGGCCATATTCATAGAATAATAGAATCACAGAATATGCTGAGTTGGAAGGATTGTCAAACCCAACTCCTGGCCCTGCACAGACCCCCCAGGAATCCTGCCCTGTGCCTGAGAGCACTGTCCAAACTCTCCTGGAGCTCTGGCAGTCTTGAGGCCATGACTGTACCCTGGGGAGCCTGTTCAGTGGCCCAGCACCCTCTGGGGGAAGAACCTTTTCCTGATATCCACCCTGACCCTCCTCTGAGCCAGCTTGTTCATGCTGTTCAGTTCCTCCTCACAGCAGCAGGGTGAAAGGGAAGGGAGGCATGATCAAGATGTCCACAGATGACAGTCAAGCTTTCCTGACAGACTGACATTCTGAGGTCATTCATAGCCGGAATAATGACTGACTTCAGAGGAGCTGCCTGGTCCTGGATCTTAGAAAACAAAGAATTTAATGTCTTTTTTTGTGGTACTCTTTTCCCTCTATAATAGAGGCTGTAGACTCTGACCGTAGGTGAGGACTCGGACTTTGACGCCTTCTATAATCCTCTCCCTTTCTTAAATAATTCAAGCAAATGCTATTAACAGGAGTTTTTGCAAGGAAATTGAAACCTAAGTATGTCTGGTATGTGGTAGAGATAATCAGGGAAATACTGAAGCAGCATATGACAAATTTTGTCTTCCATGCATCTTTGCCTGACTCTCCAGCATTTTGCTGTCTAATCTGTTCTCCAAAGGACCTCTGCCAAATATCTGCATGGCTACATGGTGCCGTCTTTGGAAAAAAACCCAAACCACAAGATTGTCAGGGGAATATTTTTCCTTTTTTTTTTTTTTCAAAAAGAAGATACCCCCTCACCCTAAAAGGCACAGCAGCCAAGTTCTAAGCCCAATGGCAAACTGAAGACCCAACATGCTGAGGCAGATGATGAGAGAAGTCAGAGCTTGCTACTGTTGAAAACAGGAAATTTCCAGACCACCAGCAGAGCCTGTATAATTTTCTGCCATCTCCAGAATACCCACCAACACCAGGCTTCTAAAAGCATGATTTAATTCAGGTAGAAAATCCATTTTGCTTTTACTTTCTGACAGAAAACACTGGTAGTATTTTTGTCATCCTGAGGTTTATCCAGTAATTATCCCTGGTAATTAAAGAAAATTGGCTTTTCAAGGAATAGGTCCTCTAAAATCTCTGTTGTTTCGTGAGCTTTTTAAAAACTCTTTTTGAAACCTTTTCTTTAATAAACAGAAACCTTGCTGACATGATCTTAAAGATGCAGTAGCACTTGTACAGACCAAATCCATACATCTGCTGCATGCCTTCAGCATCCATGAGTAATGAGGCATCTCCAGCCCCACAATGAATTTGATGCCAGACACCACTGTCATGTATTTTCTCCCTCTCAAATATATGCATCTGTGTGTGAGAAAACCCCACCTTCAAATATGGTATGTCTTTTTAGAGACATTTTCACATGAGAGAGAGAGGCTGAGGTAATCTTATTATCACCAAAACATTGTAAAAACAGCAGAGCATTGGAGAACTTTAATCCTTTTCTAAATTATGGACTGAGAACATTACAATCATGCTGGGCACAAAGGCAGAGCTGTAACTTGACAGGCTTGTATAATTTACAGCCTCCATAGTAAAAGAGGTGTTTTTATTAAATGACTGCCTGAATTTCTACAGCCACTTCAGACTGATGATACTAGGGAGGCTTGTATTCTGTTGCCATCACTCAAATCTTTCCCTTTCACCACAAGAATATGGCTGGGGTTCCAGTTCAATCCCCATATGCAGTTATTTATCTATTACTGCTTGTCAATTCAGAGCTGAGGCTATTTGAGCTGGTACCTCACTTCACACACCTTAAATAGCTTTTGTTTCTCATTTTAAAAAGCTTTCCTTTATCAAATAAGCATAAAACATTAACTAAACAATAGCCAAAATCCATTTATCACCAGGAAAATGCCCCTTGCATAGAAGGCCTGTGTTTTATGGTCATGTATTCAAAATTCTGTTTAAACTAAACTAAAATCTGACAAAGAACTGATGCTTTTTTGCTGACTGCAGAAAAGTACCTAACATTATTTTTCCCTTCTGTATTGTACAGAAAAGAAGGGCATTTGTACAGTGAAATACTTTTATCAGACTCCACTAAGGAATATTTTTACACTGATAAAATAAGAGAAGGCAAATAGGGAAAGCAACTTCAATCTCAACATTACAGTGCAGACTCTAGAAGGATGTTTACACTGCTGGAATGAAAACAATTCATAACCAGGCTTTTAACTTAAAATAAGTAATATAAATATTTATCGGAGTAGTGTTTTAAGGCCTGTATTACTGAACTATTTCTGTATTATATTGGGAGTGACAGCTATTGTTAAAATCAAAATGCTTTCATAGTAGAAAATTAACTGAAATCCATTTAGCCAGCATGGAATTTTGCATTAGTATCCATTTACTGGGCTTAGAAAACTCAGGTCAGGATTTCAGACAGATAGACCTTATCCTGGGAATGTGTTTTGTCTTAGCTTGACCTCTTCTGTGGATCCCACTGATATTTAGTAGAGTGTCTACATCCTTCCCTCTTTTAAGGCAGGTCCTTGAGGATGAATTCTGGATATCATTCCACAGTACAAAAGCAGCTGCTGAGCCTGGGAATGCCACCACTGACTCCAGTGCAAGCAGATACACAATTAAATTGCCCTAAGTGCTCTTTCCTGGGGGAGAGGCACAGCCCTCAAACCCTTGCAATGCCAAGGCTTCGTGGTCACCCTTGGATATCCATCCTCACTCTCAGGAAGAGGCACATGGCTTTTCTTAAGCACCTTTGAGTGAAATCCCTCAGCAGTCTTTAAAGTTAATTTTTTAATCTGCCTGCCAAGCATTCTGTTGAGTGTTCTGCTCCTGAGGTGGAGCAGAACAGCTCCAGCCCAAATCCACAAGTGAAAATGCATCTTCAGGCCATCAATTCACATAGACATTCTCTCCTTCCCTCCCACAGCTGCCAATATGACACACCTCCCATACACTCCTGTGGGGATCTGAGCCCTGCTCAGAAAACCAGTGGTGCTCCATGACTTGCTTGGAAGCATCAATTAATTCCCTTCCCACCTTCCCAGCTCTCCCAAGACAGCCCTACATGCCTTGTCTAGAGCTACTGCTGCTTAGTTCTCCACATCCATGGCAGCTCCCACCATGTCAACACCAAGGTCCAAAGAATCACAGAACCATTAAAGTTGGAAAAAATCAAAAAGGTCATTGAGTCCAAACATTAACCCAGAATCCACCCTGTTCATTACTAAACCATGTCCCCAAGTGCCACATCCACATATTTTTTAACACACCCAGGGACAGTGATACCACCACTTCCTCAGGCAGCCTGTTCCAGTGCCTAACAACCTTTTCAGTAAAGAATTTTTTCTTAATATCCAATCTAAACCTCCCCTGGTGCAGCTTGGGGTCATTTATTCTTGTCCTGTCACTGGTTGCCTGGGAGCAGAGCCTGACTCCCACCTGGCTGCACCCTCATTTCAGGGAGTTGTGGGGAGTGAGAAGATCCCCCCTGAGCCTCCTTTTCTCAGGGCTGAGGCCCCCCACCACCACCCCCCAGCTCCCTCTGATAAGATTTGTGCTCCAGACCCTTCACCAGCTGTTTGCCCAGCTGAGAAACATTCAAGCCACATCAGACTTAATTCTGCCCCATTCCATGTTCAAACCTTTATTAGGTTGTTTTTTTCCCTCCAGCTCTGCTACATCTGCTGCAGGAGTACATTGTACTCAGAAATGTTGTTTTGGAAACAGGTGATTGAGGAAGAGACATGTAAGAGAAAAAAAGGGAGGCTTTGCCAGAAAAGGCACAGATCAGAATGAAGAACATACCTCCAAAGAGTTCCAGATCAATGCTTCAGCCTCTACAGCACCAGCAGGACATCCCTGCTGTGAAACCCAGGGTTCACCACTTAGAGATGGGTGCAGTTATGCCTACCCCAGTCAGAAGAGCTGTGTGCACTCAGCCCCATCAATAACACGAGGGTCATGTTGCTTAGTTACACCATGGGTAATGGCTGGAAGTGGAAGAAAATCCAATTTCAGTTTTAAATCAGCTGTTAAACCATAAACACTCAGCATCCAGAATGATAACATTTTTTAATTGACTATGTATTTCTACATAGATGTAGTGCACAAAAAAAAAAAATCCATACGTAGATGCACTTATGAAATTAAATGCAGGAGTTGAATTTCACACAGCATCTGATTTCAAAGATTTTCTGTAAGACCCTCAAGAGAAGAAAGGAAAAAAACTCAAAAAATCCAAACTGCAAAACAAATGTCATAGGGCATTAAAACTAAGCTTACATAAAATCTCACACCAATTGACCACCTAGATTAACCAAGGAATTTATGTTCCATTTTCATGACATCAGTATAGCTTCAGAGTAATTTCAGGGTGCTGCTTTCATGTACTTGAACAGAGGGAGCTGGATTTGCCCACAGAAAGTCACATTGCTGATTGCTTTTCCAGGTGGCAACTCAGATATTGTGTCCGGCATTTAACTGTGTTCCAACTTCCAGCAGACTTTTAGGCCTCTTTCTACATTTGAGAGCTCTGATGTTTAATAAAACTTGACAAGTTTGGTTCATTTACTGTTATTGTCACACCCGAGCATTTCATGGTGGTTAATAATGTACAAAAAAAAAAAAAAAAAAAAAAAGGAGAACTACAAAAATCAGGTTGGAAATTCTTCAAAACACATTTTTCAGACAAAGGACTAAGAGCCTGAGAGAAATCTGGACTCTGCCAACCTTTCAGAAGTCTGGTTAGGCATCCAGAGCTATTATTAAAATAAAAAAAATCCACTATCCATATAATTTTGGGAAGGGGAGAAATCAACTGATTTTGTTGCCGTGTGTCTCACCCATGAAAAACAAGAATTATAATCTTTGTTACTCAAATTTCATCTTTTTAGTTCTCTTAGTGTGTATGTTGCTCAGAATGAAGATTTTTCTCTGTATCTCTACCAGTTATGAATATAGTAGTAATTATTAATAATGAGGAGATGGTTCTGTAATCATCATGTCCTCGGTAAGAAGAATGGGTAACAAATTAATCCAAGCTCAAAATAAAACTGTTATCAGTGCAAGGGAACATGGCAAAGCTGCAATGAATGCTGTGGACCCATTTCCTGCTCTTTGCTATCCCAACAGCTGGAGTTTATGTGGAGATAAGTAATTTTTGAGTCAATCACAACAAACTCCACTGCACACCTTAGTTCTTTCTGGATGAACTGTTTGGTTGTTCAAAGTGGACTCAACTGCATAGAATATCCTGAGATGGAAGGGGCCCACGAGGATCATCAAGTCCAACTCCTGACTTCACACAGGACAGCTTAAAAATTAACCTGTGTATCAAAGAATGTTCCTTGCACACCATCAGGCTTGGTGCCACTTCCCTGGGCACCTTTCACTGCCAGATCACCTTCTCAGGGAAGAACATTTCCCTGACATCCAGCCTGAACCTCCCCTGATGCAGCTTTAAGCCATTTCCTTGAGCCAGAGAGAAGTGATCAGCACATCTTCCCTCCTCATGAAGAGGGGAAAGGATCAGGCTCATCTGAATTTGCAGCTGTTCAAAGACAGTTCAGATCTGTTATATGAAGGAAGATGTGCACTGCCCAGTTTACTTTTTAATACTGGATTTTACCATTTTTTCTGACTCAGACTTGTAGCTGCTGCCATACTGTTTTTTATCATGTTTCTTGAGTCAGCCTATACAGAAACTGAGCAGGTTTGGGATTGCTGGTTGTGCAGGTAACCTGACAGTGGGAAAAGCCATGCTTTAAAGAAAAAATTAAGGAAGAAATGCTAGCTGACCTACCCTGCCCTGTAAGATCTTCGTACTTTTACCATTCTTTCACTTCCCCCATCCCCACTATTAAGGTGGTAGAAGTAGAGGTTGGGATAAAGCATTCATAGAAAATATTTTCCAATCTGATTTGATATATCAGGCTGGCACGGACACATTTCATGACCAACATCTCTAACCAGAGAAAGGAAATCCGCTTGTCCCTCCAAATCTTCCTGCTCCAGAAAGGAGCAGAAGGAAAAGTTAAGTCCATCACATGAGGCCACTCCTGATCCCACTGCACCTGGGAGCTGTAGCCACCAAGGGCTCCAGCCAAGGCAGGGTGTCAAATGTTGAGTTTTTAATGACACCTACTGCACACAAAGAGCCATGGAAACCGCCCTGGGCCATGCAGCACACACACACTCTGTGCTCAAGGGCCTGTTATCCCTGGGTACCTGGAAAGGGCAGCAGGATACGCCTCTCCTCACAGCTGCGGCGCAGTTTCAGTGCCACTCAGTCTGGCCCCATTGGCATTTTCCTGGGTGTAAAACATCAGCAGGGATGCATGGGTTTATTTTTATTTTTAATCCTAGTGGTACGTTGCCTTCAGGAGGCAAAGTGCAATAGAAAATGAATGCAGGGTTAAGCAACAAAGAGGAATGCAATGAGCACCAGGCTGTGAACAGCAGCCCCGAAGGACACACAAGGCAGGGGCAGGGCAGGCCCTACCTGGGACGTGCAGGCCGCAGTCTGCCCTTCCTTCCTTTCAGCTCCAAGCTCAAGGCAAACACCCATCGGCCAAATGCGCTGGGGTTTTCCACAGGGCTGTTCAAGGCTTAACTGGGGTTATTGAAGGCTGTAATTTCGCAGCTCACACGCAGAGGTGCTTCATTAACCTGCCCCAGGAAGGCCCTCAGGATCAGCACAGCCCGGAGGCCGGGAAAGGCCTCGTTCCACCCACCCAGGTCTGTGTGCCACAAGCTCTGGAGCTCGGCCGACCTCCCAAGGAACTCGTGTGGGGGACAGAGGACACACATGACCTCAACTGCTGCCATAGTGCGGCTGCCACAACTGAACAGCTTCCTGCCGGGTCAGGCCTTGGCGCTGGCTCTCTTCCTGACCCAGAGAAGACTGAAAGGGAATCTCATCAATACCTACAAGTACCTCGAATACGGGTTATGAGATGGTGCCAGGCTCTTTTCAGTGGGGCCCAGGGACAGGATGAAGAGCAATGGGCATAAACTAAACACAAGAAATTCCACCTCAGTGTGAGGGAGCGTTTCTCTACACTGAGGGTGGCAGAGCCCTGGAACAGCTGCCCAGGGAGGGCCTGGAGTCTCCCTCTCTGGAGACATTCCAAACCCACCTGGACATGCTCCTGTGTCACCTGCTGCAGGGTCTGTAGGCAGAGCATAATGTCAGGCAGAGTCGTAAAATTTCAGATCAATTGTTGTCTTGTCTTCTCTGAAATTCCTGCAGGTGCTGGTTGATCACTGAGAAGGAAAAAGAAAACCAACAAAGGTTAAAATGTCTTTACCTTAGTGATGGCAAAGAATGGGGAAAAGTCATGGTGGAAATCCAATGGTTTATCCTTGGAGACTCTGCTTTGCTAATGCACCAAACTGCAGATGAAGAAGAAACCAGTTTTGACAACAGAGCATTGGATCTTCTGCAGCAAACAAAGCTCTTCCTTGGGCAGAGAGCAAATGTTACCAATGGGTAAGGCTTTATAAAGGGAAGGCTTTGTAACATGGCTCTGGCCTGCTACTTAGGCTAAGTAGAAGGGAAATATGGGAGAGTGGTTCAGTTGGAATAGGGGTAAAGAGATGTGAGAGACGTGAGAGATGTGGGAGATGTATGAGATGTGGGAGACATGCTGCGTGACTGCCACATGTCCACATCATGTCCACATCACGTCCACATCATGTCCACATCGTGGTGTATGGTGCTTGGTTGACTTGGGCTTGTTGTGCCTTACAACTATGCAAACTGATAAGCAGCTAACTGCTTAAAAAGGCCAGGTTTTTGGCAATAAAGAGCACTCCTTTGCACCTGCCTGGGGTCCCTGCCCATTATCACAACAAGCAAACACGAAGCCTAAGCCCAGTTTATTCCCATTCCCTCCTGCAGAAACAACCAAGCAGCCTCAGGAAGACAAGCAAAATGAAGACTCTTCAAAAGAGTGAAAGGGATTTAGCCAGGTGGAGCTGGGTCATGGGGAGATAGTTTTAGTTCTGTATCTAATCCTATTGTGCTGCATAAATACCTCAATTTAGTTAAAAGTGTAGAGGAAGTGCAGTAAAAATTCCACAAATGTATTTTCTACAGAAACCTGTGAGCATCCATGAGTTCCTAAGATTATGAAGCATGTATCCCCAAAATGAGATGGAAGAAGTATAGCTCTATTTATAGGCCTGCAACAGTGACTTCTCCCAGTAAATATCTTGTATCTATTGGTTGAGCTGTGTAATCCTCCCACGAAAGGCAAACTTAGGCTACAAGGTATTGATTGTGTATCAGTTTTCACCGAGCAGCCAACAGTGCATCAGTCCAGGGGTGGGTTTTTAGGGGCTGGTAAGCCAAAAATACCAAGGCATGTTTCATTTTGAGCTGGATCAAAACCCATCAGCCCTTTTTAGTGGTGCCAGAATGCTGCTTCCTGGGAAGTGGCAGTGCAGGAGCTCACAAGTTTCTTCATCACCCATCCCTGTTCTCCTGCCACCTTGCTTAAAGAGAAAACTCCACTACATGGCTGGGATTCCGGGTCTGGGAGAAATCCCAGCCTCAGGACTGCAACTCTGCTTCCCAGGAGGCAATCATGCTCCACAGTTTCATGTGGAGTCTCTGCTGGTCAAAGCATCTGGGGCCACCTCAAAATCACACTCACCTGAAACACAGCAGTGCTGGGAAGCCTGCTGGAAAGATTCAGAGAGTTTTGAAAATCTCAGCAAGGCTTCTCCCCCCCTCCCCCGGAATAAAAGAAATATTTTGTGGTCACTGAATTGCTCTCAAGTATGCAACACAAGTAGCTCTGTCGGAGCACCCACACACATGGAGAAAACTCATGGTATAAAATGCCAGATGTATGATCACCCAGTTTTGGTTTTCATTGTTTTCTCTCCCAGATGGTTTTATATCACACCCCTGACCCTGATTTGAAAAGCAACAAGAACTTAGCTATTAAAAAAATAAATTTATTATTTTCAAACTCTCATTACTGCTTGGGTTGTTTTACATTGTGGTAGCTTCTTGTTAAAGTTCATTCTCTCCTTCCACACAATCATTTCTGTTCCTCAGCACTTGCAGCACTGTACATTTACCCTTTTGATTCAAACACGTGCATCTCCATTACAGGCTCACAAGGATGTCCCTACTCCCACTACAGTGGCACTTTTCCAAAAAAGCCCTTTTAAGTGAGGGATAACTCAGAGCCTGGTCACTCCAACATACCTACTTCCAAAGAATTATGGAATGACTTGGGTTGGAAGGGACCTTAAAGATGACCAAATTCCAAGCCCTGCCATGGGCAGGGACACCTTCCACTATTCCAGGTTGCTCACAGCCCTGTCCAGCCTGGCCTTGGACACTGCCAGGGATGGGGAAACCTGTGCCAGGGCCTCCCCACCCTCACAGGGAACAATTTCTTCCTAATACCCAATCTAACCCTCCTCTCCATCAGTGTGAAAGTTCGTGTCACTGCTGTTCCTGCTGAAGAGGTCCCTTCAGACACCAGAATGTTTCTGTGAGGTCTCCACACAACCTTCTCATGTCCAGGCTGAACTTTCTCAGCCTGTTTCTATAGGGGAAATGTTCCAGTCTCCTTATCAGCTTTGTGGCCTCCTCTGGCCTGGCTCCAGCAGCTCCCTGTCCTTCCTTTGTTGGGCCCCAGGGCTGGACACAGCCCTGCAGCAGGGTCTCAGCAGAGTGGGGCAGAGGGGCAGAATTCCCCCCTCCCCTGCTACACTGGAGCCTTGAATGAGATATCCAGGGTTTTCCAAGGTATTTTCAGGTGGAAGAGTTTAAACAGAAGACTGTCAGCCTATGCAACACTGATGGCTGGGTCATTTCAGACCATTAGTGAGACACACAAACATCCAAGAAATACGTGATTTTGTTTGCTTTCCTCTGACTGCTCAGGAGTTGGTGCCATTCTTTTCAAAAAGTGCCCTTTGGACCCTGGACTAAGGATGACACCATGTGAAAGCACTCCCAGTCACTGCTCATTTGGCAGGGATCTGTTTCATCTGGTTGTGCATCATGGAACACACCCTTCCCAGCAGCATTCCTTCTTCCCAGGACAGCCCAGCATAACACAGGGTGCTGCCCCCTCATGCCATAAGTCCAGCTTCTATCCCAAATACAGCATGGAAGCAACAGTGGTGGGGCACAATGGGGATGGTACATCTTTAGATATCTCCAGGGTAAGTGAATCATGAGGAATAGGCAGAGAGAGGTTCAGAAAACTGGGCTTTGCCAGATAAATTTGATTAATTTGTGGATGGATTACACAATTAGGGGGTGAAGGCAATAGAAGCAGCTACAATGTGCTTGGATTTTAACGAACTATTTGATCCTGTGTCCTATGAAACCAACAGTGGAGAAATTTGTCCAAATTGGCTTGAGAAAAAAACAAACCAAAACAACTAACATGTGGGCAGCAAACAGGCTGGAGGAACAGAAACAAAGGGAAATGACAAAAAAACAATGAACCATATTGGAAAGGCTTTGTTAATTCCATTCCCGAGGTGTGAAAATGATCAATGTTAGTTCCGGTGTTACTAAACTGCATTCAAGAATGGATGAATGATCTGTGCATGAATGAAAGTTACAGCTGATAATAAATTTGGAATAAATACAAACACAAGTAGAATTAAAAAAAAAAAAAAAAAAAGGGCAGAGGTATTTGGGAGCTTCTGGCAGGACCTGGAAAATCTGGGAGAAGAATCGGGTGCAGGTCTGGATTGGAGCAGAGAAACTGAGGAGGACAATGGTCTTGAAATGGTGAGTTAAAAGCAGACCTTATCCCAGGAGTACAATTCAGAAAAATCCCTGAGCAGGTGCTTAACTTCAGGCATGTAAATTGTTACTGAGTCACTGAGGATGAAAACACTCAGTTCAGCACAGCCCATTAAAAGCTATGCTGAACTGAGACCAGATTGCTCAGTGCCTTGAACTGAGACCATCTATTCCCCACATTTCACCACAACTTTCCTCCACGATGCATCCTTGATCTACTTTGGACTCATGGATGCTCCAAGGGCTCTTAAGGAAACATATCCAGCAGCTGTCTGTGGATTTCACTCATAAAAAAGTATTTTAGAAGCCCAAATTCAGCTCAGCTTCAAGCAGAAAGGAGACAGAAAATTCCACACTTCTCCACGGACAAAAATTGCATTAGCAAAGGTAAAGTTCTTCAGAACAGTCCTGAGCATTTAGTTTCTGCTCAGATTTTCTTTCACAGATGGGTCACACAAACTCAATATAAAGTCTCACTGAAAGAGTTTTTCAAAGAGAAAAATGACACTATTTTATTTTAAAAATAATACTGGGCCTTTTCCTGAGTTTTCCTATACAGGATTTCAGAGGAACTGAAACCAGCTTACAAAAGAACTCAACATTTTAAAGGATTGCTATTTTCTAATTAAAACTGTCTGATCTGTCTTTCTCTCCTTGTATTCACCCTTTTATCTTTGTGATAATAAATACTGATATATTACTGATATGATTGTCTGCATGCCTGGTACAAGAAAGTCTCATTTTTTATTCTTGCCAGCAATTCCTGTGCTACTTTATGGGAATTTGATGATCCTTGTGGGTCCTTTCTAGGCCAAAATATTCTGATACTCAGTGCATACTATTCCTACTGCTGTCCAAGAGATTTGCAAACAGCTTTTCCCTTTCAACTTCATCAGAAACTTCCCCTCCAGCTCTGCTTGGCCGTGAAAACTCTTTATTCATCATCTTTTTCTGAATATTTGTGCTGGGTCAATTGTCTGGGAGAAAAAATAAACCAACAAAACACCGCAAAACAACAAACATAACAAAACAAACAAACAAAAGCAACAAACCAGAAAGATGGGAAGTTGTTGATGAAGAACCACTTTAAAGGAACAACAATGAAGTAAAACTCACTGTTAGGTCAGCAGGAGCTGACCATCTCAGCAAGGTCCTTGATCTATCCACTTTCCCATGACACAGTTCTCCCATGCCTTATTGGGTGGGTTTTCATGAAGGATTTTCTTATGGAGTGCTGAAAAATCATCTGAGCTCTGATGGGTTGTTGGAAATAAATGGTGGATGAACCCCTTTGAGCTCAGCACCTTCGCTCAGTGGTCTGTGATTTGCAGAGGACTTGCCTTGGGGATGAGGGTGATCACTTCTAATCCCATGACAGTTTTTAGGCCAAAATGTTTGTTTTTATTATTCACAAAGTACTGTCCCCATTCACAAGTTTTTATAGATAGTAATAATTCCTCAGTGCAAAACATTAAGCCACTGTGTGAGCAATCCCTGCAAGACATATTGTTTTCTTTAAGTCTTTAGCTAAAAGCTTTTATAGCAGTTGGGTTGTCTCTGATACTGTGTTCCTTCACCTCAGCTCCTGGGTTTGCTCATATTACTGCCAGATTTCTTAATTCTCCCTTGTGCCAGCAGAGATGGTGCAGTATCTCTGGGCCAGTACCATGCTGCAGCCTGTCAAAATGTGATGGGAGATGGCCCTGAAGCCTCCCTGACTTAAACTGCAGCTGTCATTTTCCATCAGTCCCCACTGCTGGAGCTTAGCTCCTGCTGGCACAGCCCCCTAGGCACAGTTTAAGCCCTGCTTTTCCCTGCAGGTCCCCACTTTTCACACAACTGACACATTTTACTCTCTCACCCGTCTCCCCCCGCAAAATGCTTCCTCTTGTTCCTCTGACTTTTCTTCTCTGGCCCTGCTCCTCCTGTGCCTGAAGCCCCATATGCTTCCTTCCCCTCACTCACACCCCATCCATGCTTCCCCCACAGTATTAAGCCATAATTAGTAGGAATAGAAAACAAAAGGGCTCCTAAGGAGCCCTTTCCTCCATTCTCAGTGTCAGATAAAGCATATTTGCAATAAGGGTAGGGTAAGCAACATGTCCCCGGCATGAGATCCCACTCTTAGGATGATATTTCATCCACACTGCCTGGAGAGCTCCGTCCCTGAGGGACTGGAAACCACAGCCCAGGCTCACATTGTGTGCCTGGCCACACAGGCAGCAGGACAATGAGGGGCGGCAGGTGGGGCTGCAGTGGAGGGCAGGGAGCCCAGGGAAAAGATGAGCCAGGACAATCCAGCATGCTGAGCAGCACTCACAGGACACCAGGGGCATTGCCACTGCCAAGTCTCTGGAGGGGCAGAGGGAGACAAGAGCAGCATGGAATGGTTTGTGGCATGGTGAAGAGGCTGAGCACCTTCCTGTGCAAAGATCAGTACAGGGAAAAGCGCACATTTGTTGGGAAGGGCCAAAAGTGGAGCAGTTGTATCCCAAACACCACTTACCCCTTCACATTTCTATTCCTTGACTCACTCAGTTACAAGAGCTGAAGTCAGTGATGGGATGAAGACAGGGAATAACTTTTCCAGAGCAGAAGCTCGCACTCTGGCTTTGTTGCAGTTCATAAGAGAGCTAACTCATCCAGACTACAGCATTTTTACCAGCTGACCACAGGATAAACCTTCCAAAGTTTGACTCTTTTCCACCAGGCCATAGTGCCCAGAGGCCTGCCCCAACACAGCAGTGTGTCTGGGCAGGCTGACATTTACCCAGGGCAGGCTGTGCTGTCCAAAGCTGCTAAAAATCATGGCAGGCTTTCACTCTGCCCTTCTACCACCTGTAGGAGGAGAATGCCATGGAATGCCATATTTCACCACAGGTGTGTAACACTGGGGCTGTCCTAAGAGAAGTGGAGATGAGCCTGGGTCTCCTTGCTGGCACATGGACAGCGTTTCCTCAGGTGTCTGACTGTGCCCAAACACAAATCAATGGCCCAAACTTTAACCTTGCAATCTCCCTTAAGACAAGAGACAGATGAAGCAAAGTGGGAAAACTAATGAACACAGCTGAGCCAGTCCAGCCTAAGGATACACCTAACCCTGTATTTTGTCTCCAGCTATTCTCACATTTGCTTTATTTCTTTCTTTTTGTGTACCAGTGTGAGGCCTGGGTTTGGTGCTTCCCCTCCCTCTCCCCATGTTCACCCCAGAGCCCACCCCTGGCAGTGTCCCAAGCAGCTGTGACACAGGGAGGCTGAGCAGAGCTGGCCATAACCCTTCTATCCTCCCTTGTCCATCTGTCTGTATTTGCCTCCCCCATCCTGAGCCCACACTCCACACACAAATGTCCATGCTGGCAAAGCCCCTTGGCAGAGAGGGCAAAGGGTGGCCAGCTCTGTGCCAAAGCCATTGTTGAACACCCTGGCCTCTCATTTTCCTCCTTAAAACACCCTCCTGTACTTTGCTTGGGGTGAGCTAGCCAAAGAATTCCCTGTGGTGCCCCTTCCCATTGCATCAGGATCTGTCTCTGTCCTTGTCCCACACTCTTGTGTGCAAGAGTGGACACTGGATGGTGGCAGCTAAATGGGTCAGCTGCTGCTGATTTGAAAATATTTTTTTTCATATAAGTGGAACAATTACTTCAAGTATGGAAAAAGAAGCTAAGGACACAGGAAAAACAAACAAATAAAGCGGCTGTCCCCAGGGTCCTCAGGCAGTACCCAGAGGAAATGTGAGAGATCTGCAGGAATGGGACAAATGTACATCCAACTTCCCCACACACGCTCTCGTTCCCATCCCCTCGGGACACAATGGCAGCCACTGTGCCTGGCTGGGCCCAGCAGCTGAACAGCTGGCAAAGTGCACAGAGTCCAGCCTCAGAGCAGGGCTGAGATGGACATCCATCCAGAGAAGTGTATCTGCTTCCCTTGGAGGCACAGGGAAGCTCTGGGATTTGCACGTGCCCCATCTGAAGCTCCTGGGAAAGGCCTGATCCTCCCTGAAGCTCTGAAAACAGGGGCTTGCCTCAGAGGGTCCAAGTCAAATGGAAATAGAAAGGCAAGCATTAGGCTGGGAGATAGCACTTCCCTTTCTGTCACATGAAAGATGAGTCCATTAGGGAACATCCTCTCTGGAGCCTGTAGGGAAAAGCTTGGAGGCTCCCAGATAAAACAGCTTGAGTTATGTCTTCCTTGGCTTTCAGTGAGGACAAGCACAAGGATTTCCATTGTCCGCACTGTTAGCAACATTGCATCGTCCAAAAGACCTTGTTCATTTATCAGCTTCCTTTAAAATCTTTTGTTCACAAGCTTGCTTGTGTGTGAACACAGAAAAAAAATCCAGCTCTATCTAGTATCAGCCTGCAGCTGTTCACTGACAGAAGGACTCAAAAGCTACAGATATGAACATGGGAAAATCCACCCAAAGCAGAAGGAAGACACAGTAAGCAACAGCTGCATGACAAGAATATGCTGTTTCTGTAGTGTGAGGGGGGGAAAAAAGCTACAGTTACAGTAAGCATCAGAAAGTTGTCTGCAAACATTATAATTACTATTCAGCTCAGAAGATAAACCAGATTATATCTACTTCCAACTTTCTCTGGGTATCTGATGCTCTTCTGGACATATGCTCTGATTCCCAGTAGGGTTTGGAAATTCCAAGCCAACTTTGAACTAAGTGCTGGTGTCAGCAGATTTCAATCTGTCCCTGACTTTCATAGGAAAAAAGAACAAAATGAAAAAAAACCCAAAAACCCAAACCTCTATCTCCAAAACCTGCTGATTCCTCTCAGAACTCTACATATAATATTTTGATTATCCATAACAGGGCTGTGTGTGGGACATAGCAGATGGTTTTTATGCTGCTTTAAACCAAACAGATCCCAGGAACAGGAGTTTTCTAAGTGTGTTCTCAGGACATAGCTCCTCCCTGAGTCCTCCTTCCTGAGACCCCACAGCCAGAAACAGAGATTAGTACTGGCTTTCCCAGCTCTCCAGGAGTTCCAATATTTCTGTTTGCAATCCACCCTTGCAGGCCCTCTACTTTATAATTTACCACCTCAGGGATAAATAAGTATTAAAATACATAGCAAAGCGATTGTGTAATGTTTGTAAAAATAATCACGCTTGAGATGTGCAAGAAAATCTATAGTGCCAAAGAATGCAACAGCAGAGCCTATTTGTACTTCCCTGCTTCTGGTTCTTCACTGTCCTTTGTCAGCCCTTTCCAAATCCTCTTAGGACAGCCCTTGTTCACTCCTGGACAGGGTGTTGCAACACCAAATTTAAGCCTTTCTTCTGTAGCTTCCCTTCACGGGCACTTGACTCATTAAAAAGGGTTCTCTTCTGCAGAGGTGTGTTCCCTTCTTGATTTTTTACCTTCCCAAGCTTTCATGGCTTCTTAGCCCTTCTTCTAAGGGAATGCTTGTCCCTCAGTTCCCAGAGAATCTGCATAACCTGACCTTCTCCAGGATGGAGCAATTCCTTTGTTATCTGAAGATAACAAGCCCATTCAGGTGCCAACAGTCTCTAATAGTCCATCTATTCATAGACAGAGAAACCCGTTCCCCTCCCTTCTTTCCAGTGCAACATTTGTGAGATAGGGCAGAAGAGAAGGTGGTGCTAGAACACAAGTGTGGAAAGGATCTGTAAAACGAACCTTCCTCTCTGATGAGGGAGGTGTTTCTGTCCAGGAGCTGCTGGGACACTGGAAATGCAGTGCCACTCCACGATGTGCCATGGAGCTCATGTAAGAAGTTTCTCTACAGCACAGAGCCTCAGGTATTTGTACAGAAATGGTGCTTTCCTAACCTGGGGGAAGCTTCCCTTCTGAGGATGGTGATTTGCACCAATGAGCCTTATTAATAAAAGTCTGAAACCCAAAAAAGAAACAGCTCATGTCTGGGCATGAGAACCCACTCAGGGAAAAGGGCTCCCAGCCCAGCCAGCAGACAGTACCTTGGGAAGAGCTACAGGACAGGATGAAGAACTACCAACATCACTGCAGGAATCTGCTCCAAGAGGTTACTGCAATGTCAGGATGAGGTGAAAGCCCAGGGGAGAGTTTCAGCACGCAGAGAAATAAGACAGCAGCACAACAGAGTTTTGCTTGGGGTACAGATTTGCACCATGAGGGATGAAGAAGGACCAAGAACGGAGTCAAGGGAGGAGACAGTGTGGAAGATCTGGAGGTTTCAACGAAGGGCAGCAGTGTGGAACATGTGTTAGTGACATTTTTAGTTACTAAGGCAGTTTAGTTCCAGTCAACAAAAGCCACTTTACAGATCCTGTATGCTACACTCTGAGCTATGTATATGCAATTATGCCAGCAGCCAGCAAGCACCCACCACTGCTTCCTTCTGCTTTTCAGATACTCAGGAGACTTCAAGAGGATAAACAAGAATTACAGCCAGGCAAACTGACCAGGCACAAGGATTCTTAACCAGGAAACAGAAGTTAAGTTCCTAAACTTTCTTAACAAAGGTTCTTTACAAGGTTCTTCCACCTGATGCTGGTGTAGCACTGAGGCATTAGCCAGTGAGACTGGGATCTCCATCTTTGGATATTTTGGCTGCACAAGGCCCTGAGCAACCCAATCCAGCTTGGGATGTGGCCCTGCTGTGAGCAGTGGACTGGACTAGATGAATTCCAACCTAGCTCTTTATAAGAGCAATGTTTCCCTCAGACCTCTGTCTATTTAGGTGCAGTTAAACATCTGGAAGGCAGCATAAGGCCTAGGAAGTTGTGTCTGCCTGTTAACTCCAGGTCCAGATTCAGGGAAAAAAGCAGTGGAGCAAGAGGGTGTCTTAGCTGAGAGTAAAAAGCCAAATGCTGCCGGGATGAGGTAGCAGAGCTGCAGAGAGGGGACATTTTCCTTAGACACCCCTGGGGAGATGCAGCCCTTGAGAAAGCACTCACCATTGCCCAGCTGCTGCTGAAGTGTTCTGCCCCTGTGGAGTGATGGAGGAGCTTCGGGAGCTCTCCAGGGGCAGCAGCAGCAGAGGATTTCACAGACACCTGTGAGAATTTCTTTTGGCTTCACCAGGAGGGCAGCTATCACTTCACCAGCCCTCCTGACTCTGCCCAAACAACCTCCTTACCCACATCAGGAGCTTTGCCCAGACCAAACAAGAGCGTCCTCAGACTTTGGATGGAACTCAAAGCAGACATGACTTTGACCATGCCTAACAAGACACCTCAGTCAGCCAAAACCTGACTGTGTGTAAATGCTGGGAGCTGAGATCTGAAATAGCTGAGGGCTGAGTTTGGAACAAAGATGTTTGTCACTCTTCTGCACAGAGGGACAGTGCCTGAGCTCCCGTTTGCCCATCACTCATTGAAATGCCCAGCAAAGCCTCACCATGGGCAGCAGCGCTGAGCAGAAGGATTTGGGGAGCCAGGGATGCTGAGGAGCTCATAGGTGACAGGGTTTTCCCACTGTCCACACTGTCTGAATTCTCAATAAAGCCATTTATTCAAAAGCCATGGGGCACCTGGCCAGTGACTGAGGGCTCTGGCTATAAGTGCCACTGTGAAAAGGGGCAACACCTTTCAAAATACTTCAATTTGACCACTATAAAATGCATGCTTTTGGAGCATACTGGTGGTGGAACATTCCCTAAAGAGAAGCAGAGGAAAAAAAAAGCAAATGATAGCATTGTATTCAGGTGGTCATTAATATTATATGCAATGTAGAATTTTAGGGTATTATTATTTTAAAAGCAATTAATTTTCCCAGGTGTAGATGTAATTGACACAGAGTTGAGTAGTAAAATATCCCGATTGTTTATCAATGGGAATAGCTTTTAATTCAGCAGTTTTGGAGGAGGAAATTACTTAGTAAAATAGTTTACCTCAGTAAAGAGAATTTATTTGTGCCATTTTATTTTGTGATACTATTGTCTTGAGGGGTTTATGTGTTTGTCTCTTTGTCAGGCAATAAAAGTTTATTTTGTTTGTTTGTCTGATCATGTTAAGAAGACAAAAATCAGCAGATCTATGGAGTATTTCATTGTCCCTGGAATGCAAAGAGGTATCCAAAATACTGGTTGAGAGATTTATATTTCTTCATGGACAATTTTTGATACTTTCACAGAGGTAACAAGACAAGCCGTTCTTCCTTTAAAAAATACACCTTTTTCAGAATTTGGATGTGCACTACACATCTGCATACAATGAGAGGTCCAGCTCATTCCCATCCCACAGTCATTCACGAGGCTTCCAAACCAAAATCCCACCCTGACAAAGCTCCATATAAAATACCTCACTCTTTGGCAGACAATATATGCCTCGTATACTTCAGCAAACTATTCAATGTGGGACTCTGTGTCGGTATAGTTCTGTCACTGCAGATTAACAGAATCATTGCACTTACCTTTCAAATACAGCTGCTCTCGTGGGAGTAAATACTATGATTATTTAGCAGTCCACAGCATTGTTAAAAAAACTAAAATATGCCCTTCCTAAATCCCCATAAAAGGAGCAATTTTCTCTTAACACCTTGCTTTCTCTTAACACCTTGCTTTCCTATTCCTTGTTTGTATAGACCTGGGCATGCTACACATGAAATGTATGTGTATGAAATGTGTATGAAATGTAAAATCTCTGCCTCAGTGTAGACAGAAAGCAAATTAAATGGAATTGAAGCTCCACATTTGTTTCAGTAAGTGCAGAACCATCTGAGAGACCACAGAGAAAAGACTGAGCATTGCTTTTGAAGGAAGGAAGGAAGTTATGTCACAGCAAGATGCTCTAAAAATTGGAGAACAACTGCAGGTTTGGGGACAGAAAGTTTTTTATTGATAAATCTCAACAGTCTGAAAAGGAAAAAAAGCTTGCACATTTAATGTTGAAGTCATTGATACAAACATGCCAGCAGGTAGGGAATGCAAGAGGTTAACAGCAAAGCCATTTTTAGCAGAAAAGGAAGCTGATTCATAGGCAGTGAGAAGAGGAAAAAAAGGGGGGGCGGATTGTCACCTTGAGATTCTATCATATTATTAATGATGAAATAGATATCAGTGGTTCATACCTGTAATTTACCAGAACCGTGCTTGCTCTTTCAAATATCTGCGCCAAAAGCAAAAAAAAAAAACCAAAAAACAAAAAAAAACCCCAAAAAACCCCAAAAAACCCCCCAACAAACCAACCCAAACCCAAGAAAAGAATGACAGCGTTTCTGTACAGTTCTGCATGCCAGGGTAAAAAATGTCACTTTCCATCGACTTCCTGGCGCGTGGGAGGCACCTGTTCCCTGTTCCTTGTCCGAGTAAACGAGCTCAGCCTTATCACCCTGCCCCCCCAGGAGACGAGCGCGGCGGCTGCAAAGGACGGGCACTCCTGAAGATAAGGCAGTAATGTCAGCCTGGGAATTCTTTGGGCTACATGTGATGAATTTATCGAGTCTTCCAGCATAAAACATCAATCCCAGGTACATGACCACCCTTGTAGCTTTTTTTTTGGACTCCTTTCCCATCTCACCTAATAAAGAAATTGGACTGGAGTTGTGCACTCTTTGCACAGTTTCTAATTACTGCTCTGAAAAAGTTTAAACTGGGGAATGAGAAAGGTTAAAGAAGAAACTGCACAAAACAGAAAGGAGCAATTAATTAAAAATAAATTAACCAATCACACAGAATCCATTAGTTAATGCTGTTAACTATTGAGCCTGCTAAAAATCACCCTGTAAAGGTGAGAATAGTTTTATTACAGTGTATGTTTCACCTGCTCAATTCTTACGTCGTCTAATATGGCTGTTAATCATAAAGTTGCCACCACACAGTTATTTAGAGTTGAAAACTACCCTGTATAATTAAAAAAACCCTTGAAAATACATGGACGATACCCAGAAGATCCTGTGCTATTCACATCCTTTCCCAGTCTTTCATCAAAAACCAGAGGAAATAAAAGATAATTTTTATCATGTTTTTCCCGTTGAATGCACAGCATGGAATTATGTGATTGACCTTTGAATGGCTAAAAATCAGATAAATTTACAAAAACCCCAAACAAACCCAAAGCACCAAACTAGACTCCTTCCAGTGACTGAAGCTGGAATAACTTTATTTCAAATCTATTGCGCATTTTATTTTTCATGGTGTTTGTTTGCTTTCGGGGCTTTCCTCAGCTTGGACAGTGGAAACACGTTCAACTGTTTCTTTTTTGGCTTCCAGTCGGTTTCACTTTCAGATTCTCATGTTTCACACTCCAGCCTTCAGGTTTCAAGCACTGCATAGGCATACTTATTCCATTTAAGCAAACAAAAACCCCGCGGCCGCCGGGCGCACTCACACCGTGTCTATTGCTCTGCAAAGCTTGAGCCCATCCTGTCCCCTGAAGCATCCTCCTGATGGTTCTCTGAGGAAAATAAATTAAATAAATAGGAGCGATGACGAATTTAGGATTTATTAAAAAATCCCAAGAGCTCTGCAGCGCTCTCCAACAGAGGCCAATAAAATATCATTACATATTATCGATTACACGATAACCGCGCGTCGGGTTGGTGATGAAGAGCCGTGACACCGGACTCGCTGCCCTGCAGAAGTGTCCCAAGACGTAAATAATGCCGGCGGTATTGCCACCCGGCGGCTGCGGTGGGGTTGGGAGCAGCACAGCCCCCTTCCCTCGGGGCTGCAGGGATGGAAGGGGGAGCGGCTGTTCCGGGAGCGCGGCTCCCCCGCGGCCGCGGCGGCAGCTCCGCGGGAGCGCCCGCCCGGGTCTGGGCGCGCATCCCCGCGACGTTTGATTTAATCATTCATGCTTTTAAATGGGTGAGGCAGATCAGCAAAAGAAGGGGAGCGAGTGCGAAAAGGGTGGGTTTTGCTGCTGTGCTGTTGCATTATTTTTTGTTATTATTTTTTTCCCTTTTTTTTGGAGGGGGGTGTTGTTTTTTTGGTGGTTTTGTTTTTGTTTTGGTTTGGGGTTTTTTTTGGTGTTTTTGTTGTTGTTGTTGTTGCTGGTTTTGGGGGGTTTTTTTTGTTTTTTTTTTTTTTTTTTTCCGGAGGAAGGGTGGTATTTAACATATGGCACTCGGTAATCTCTACACGGAGGCTGTTAAAACATCTGCTGCCTCCAAACGCGTGCGGCAGCGCCCGTGGGCACGGGGACAAGGCGAAGGGGCAGCTCGGGCACGCTGGCTTCCGCGGCCGCGGGTCCCTGGCTCCCTGCCTGCCGGTCGAGCTTCCCAGGGATGGTGTTTCCCCGCTGGAAACGGGCACCGAGCGCATAATAAGCCGTCGCACCGGGAGAAGGTGTTTTGGTTGGGTTTTTTCTTTTTCTTTTCTTTTTTTTTTTTTTTTTTTTTGCACGACGTTGCTGCAGATCAGGGGCACCTCCGCGTGCAGAGCTGGCACGCTTCCATGTATTATTGATTTAGGGAGGTTTTTTTTTTCCCTAACGGGACATCCCCACCACACGCCCAGCAGCGTGGCCCGCCCGCGGTGCCCTCGGCTGCTCTCCCGGCTGCCGCCCCATCGCGGGGTGCGGAGGGCCCCGCATCCCTTCCCCGGCGTGCCCTAGACATTACCCCACTTCGGAAAGTCGCTGCCGGACAATCGGGACACCCGTTGTCCTCCCCCCCGCGAAACCCACATAAATCAC
This sequence comes from Fringilla coelebs, assembly GCF_963513975.1. Classification (NCBI taxonomy): domain Eukaryota; kingdom Metazoa; phylum Chordata; class Aves; order Passeriformes; family Fringillidae; genus Fringilla; species Fringilla coelebs. Next base: position 58,757,540 of record NC_140033.1, on the reverse strand, counting down.
AATCGCTGCATTGTCGGGCTACAAAGCCAGACGGGAGCGCTTATGAATTTAAGTTTGGAGAAGGAAAACGTGCGCTGACACAACACGCTCCCTGTTCGCAAGAGCAGCCAGGAAGGGGAAATGAATGGTGGAAGTTAAAGAGCCTTTCATTGCGGAGCGCGCCGCAGCGGGTCCCGCTCGCCGCCCTCGCCGTGCGCCGGGGGGTGCCCCCTCCTCGCCGCCCCTCAAACGCGAGCCTTGCCTGGCACAGCTCTGCCCGGGTCCCGGTAACCCGCGGCTCGGCCGCCGGGGCCACACACGATGCCCGGCAGCTCCCACGTCTCGGCTGCGCCCGGGGACTGCGCGCTCCGCGGACGGGACGAGGGGTGCGCGGGGATGAGTTTGTGGGGAGATGCTGCTCTCGGCTGTCTCCCGCTACAAGGGGATGGGGGCGGGCAACATTCCCGCGGGCTTTTTGCTGCCCAAGTAGCCCCTTTGCTCCGACGGGCGGGTTTGCTGCGGGGCCGTATTCCAGCCAGCTTTGGTCGGGCAGCCTTGCCGCTGGACTCCGGCGAGAGTCGGCTCAGCTGTTCCCACCCCTCCCATCCGCTCTGATGCAGAAAAGCGAACGCTGGCGTGGGAGGGGGCGCCGGTGCCCACTCGCGGGCAACGACGGCCGCTCGCCCGCCTTGCCGCGGGTACCGGGAGAGCCCGTGGGGCTGCCCGGTCCGGCGGTGCGCTCAGGTGAGAGGGCTCCCTCTCGCCCCAGCCCTCCCGGATCGCTCTCGATGCCCGGGCATCATGCGCCCTTAAAATATAATCTGCCCGGTAACAATCAGCGCGCAGCGGCGAGAGCCCCAGAGCTATTGGCTATGCAAATAGCGGGAGGGGAAGCGGCGCCCCAAAGTCCCCGCTCGCACTTTTAAGGCGGTATTTCCGTGCCCGCCGCCCCTGGCCCACCCTCCGCGCCGGCCGCCGCCGGGGGGCTGAGGGGCGGCCGCTGCGGGGACCCCGCGCCCCGCGGGGCTGCGGCCGCTCCGCGCCCGCCCCGGTAGCGCCTTCCCCTTCGGGAGCCTCCGCTCTGCCGCAGCCGGCAGAGACTTCGCTAAGTTGTCACATTTTGCAGGCGGGGAGCGACTACCGGCGAAGTGCGAGCCGGGTGGAAGTCACCCTGTGTGGGACATAACTCCTCTCACTTCCCCCCTCCTCCCCAGCCAACCTTTCTCCCTCCCTCCTCCCTCCCTCCCTCCCTCCTCCGCTGCGTTTCCTAGAAAGTTGTATCAGTGTGGCCATGCAACGCTAAGACGGTTCGCCTGCTCGAACCACGAATGTGTGCCGGAGGAAGTAGCGTGGTGGTTGTGAGATTTCAACCCGAAGACGCCGAGGAACCCCCACCCCTCAAGGGCTTTTTGGGGGGTTGGCTGTTAGCGGGGAGCTCTGTCCCCCTCCGGCTGCAGGTTTAAGGAGGTGCCGGAGCAGGGAGAGTGAGACATGGATGTGGCACCCTGCTATTGCAGGGCATTTCATACTTCGCCCCCATCGTCTGGGTGGGTACCGAAGGGCACCCACAGTTCCTTGCAATAAGAGAAGGAGAGTGAAATTGATCGGGACGGGCTCCCTCAGAAGGCAAGTGTGGAACGGGTTTAATTTGGTAGCTGGAAGGAAGCAAAAGAGAAGCTGTCATTTGTGTCTGTGTGTCCCTATACGAGGGCCTCCTGGTTCCTTGTTAGCTTATAGAGAGGGGGAAAAAAAAAAAAAAAAGCGTTTGATGTTACGTCTGACCAGCTGCTGTTCTCCATAATAACAAGAGAGAGAACTGCCTGCCCTGGCGAGTTGCGTCACTTCGCTTTAACTTTAGGCTAGAAATCAAGAGAGGGAGAGACAAGTTTCAAGGGAGGCAGGAGCGAGCTGGAAAGCCCTGCCGTCTTCCTCCCACCCACCTACCCCTCCTCCTTTACCCCTCTCCTATCCCCACCCCCTTCCCCCCCTCCAAAAAAAAAAAAAAAAAAAAGAAAAAAAAAAAAGGAAAAAACCTTTCCCATCAGAGAAAGAGGGAGATCTCTTTGGAAACATGGAGCTGCTCTGCTGCGAGGTGGATCCCATGAGGAGAGCTCTGCCTGACCCGAACTTGCTCTACGATGACCGCGTTTTGCACAACTTACTAACCATAGAGGAAAGGTATCTGCCCCAGTGCTCCTACTTCAAGTGCGTCCAGAAGGACATCCAGCCCTTCATGAGGAGGATGGTGGCCACTTGGATGCTGGAGGTTCGTACACCCTGGCCCCTCGGAGGGGGAAAGGCAGAGCGGCCGCGGGCAGCACCCTGGCCCCTCTCCCCCTGCAGCCCCTCGCTCTTCTGATCACCGGGTGGCTTCTTCTTGTCGATCCTCTCTCCTCCTTGTCCCCCTCCGGAGCTCAGCCGGTGCGGAAAGGGGCGCGGGGGACACCGACAGCCCGCGGGGGAAGTCGCCCCTTCCGGGGGTCTCCGGGAGCGGGGTGCAGGAGGGGAGGAAGCGCGGCGTGGTGGTGGGGGGGGAGAGTTGGAAAAGTCATTTGCAATTAAAAGCAAAGAAAATCCGCCTCCGGGAGCGCTTGTGATTGAGGCATTCCTGGGAAAAAGGAGCAGCACGCGGGGCAGGGCGAGGGTCGGGGGGTGCCCCGTGTGCCCCGCGTTCTGCCCGGCGAGGGTTCCGTGCCCACGTATGCAGTGGGGAGGACGTGCCTTCTTCTCGCCATGTTGCGCTGCATGCGGACTCTGCTCGCAGGCGCCGAGCGCGGCTGCCTCCGCGGCTTTCCGGGGGGCTCGGGAGTGCCCCCCGGCCCCGCGGAATGGCACCCCCGGCGTGTCGGGGCCGTGGGGCGGGCGCTGAACCCCCTGTTCGCCCCGAGGCTTCAGGCGCAGCGGCAGCGGGCCCGCAGACTCGCCTGCCTTGCGCTGGCCCCACCAACCATCCTTTGCCCCTTCGGATCTCCTTTGGGGGGGACCTTTCCGGAGCCAAACTCCGTGGGCTGGAAAGCCCAGACTCCCCACTTGGTTTTCATGTGCGATTTGTGCTTTTTCTCCGCGGCTCCGATTTTTTGTAAATTTTTAAAAGAATTTTGCTGCTCGCTGCCTGCTAAAAGGATCCAGGCGGCTCGGGCTCTCTCCACCCCACCTCGCCCTCGCTATGTCTCCCGTCCTTCCCCCACAACGCGGGATTGGGGGCGCAGGGCTGGGGGACACCCGGCGGGGGAATTTTTACAATTGTCGGAAACGATAGGGGATGGTCCCGGGATGCCACCAGCCCCAAAACCGGGACCGCCGGGGAAGTTTTGATATTTTTTATCGATTTTTTGAAAATATGACGAAATAAAAAAGAAAAATTGGGTCGCAAAGGAAAAAAAAAAAAGTCTGAGGCTGCTCTCTTGCTGCTGGATGGGGCTTTTCGGCTCTCCCACACAGTGTCTTGAATTCATTTCTTACTGAATGAACTAAAGGAATGTGAAAGCCGATTGACAGCCTTCCCAGCCTCTCCACAGATCTCCCCCTCCCCCAAAATTTAGCTCCCCGGGAAACAAAAATAGGAGCAAAAGCAAGGGAAGTAGTGGTCTGTTTGGTGGGTTCACTCATTTATTTATTTCTTCCTTCTTGTCTCCTTCTCGCTTCCCACCCCCGTTTCCCCCCTCCCCTGACTGCCTCATCGCTCCCTCCCCACGCTCCTCACTTGCAGGTCTGCGAAGAGCAGAAGTGCGAAGAAGAAGTTTTCCCTCTGGCCATGAATTACTTGGACAGATTCTTAGCTGTGGTGCCCACTCGGAAGTGCCATCTGCAGCTGCTGGGGGCGGTGTGCATGTTCCTGGCCTCCAAGCTGAAAGAGACAATCCCCCTCACAGCCGAGAAGCTGTGCATATACACGGACAATTCCATCAAACCCCAAGAGCTGCTGGTAAGCAGCCCCGTTCCTCCCTCCTCTCCGGCACAGCACCTTTCTCTCTCTGGCACAGCACCCAGAACTTCGCCACCCAGCCCCTGACTTTTAGAAAAACCCACGCTTTTCCCGCCTTTCTGAACGGCCAGAAAGTTTCGGGGGGCCAACGCTGAGGGCGGGGGACACCCGCGGGGACATCCCAGTCCTGCGAAGCCGCCTGGCAGTGCCATGCGGCGCTCCGGCCGCTGCCGGCGGTTCTGGGGCTGGCGGTGTCGGGGGTGGTTCCGTCCCTGCCGTGTCCCTGCCGTGTCCCCGCCGTGTCCCCACGGGGGACCTCGCCGGGCGCACGTGCGCGGGCGGGCGGCGCGGCGGCGCCACCTGGCGGCAGACACGCGGCGGTGAGGGCCGGGGCCGGGGCCGGGGGGGCCCGGGATGCTCGAGGGGGGCCCGGGATGCTCGGCCGTGCCCAAGAGGCAGCGGCACCGACTGATGCCCAGGGAGTTCCACCTGAGCACTTCCTTGGGCAGTGACTGAGCCCTGGACAGATTGTCCCAAGAGGATGTGGAGTCTCCCTCAGTGGCGATATTCCAGAATTGTCTGGCCACAATCTCCTGTCCTGTGCTCTGGGATGGCCCTGCTGGAGCAGAGGTGGCACCAGCTGCCTCACTGTGGCCCCTTCCGGCCTGACCCATCCTGTGTGATAAGGCTCAGTTTAATCACCTTGTATCTGCTGCTTCTCTCAGTTCAGATGCAGTGGAAGCAGAAGTAAATTGATAATTACTGAAGGAAATAAGTGAGGTGTACATCATGACGTGGAGCACCAGACTTGCATCAGGGCCCCTTGGTGACATGGATGCTAGGTCAGAGAGCTGGCCTAGCCATCTGAGTTGTTGAAGAATTTTTCCTATGAATCACTGGGAATTCCCCCTGGGGAGGGGCTGGGGTTTTTAGCTCATGCTTGTGCTTCTGTGGAGTTAAAGAGCCTTGCCCTAAAACCCTACCTGGCTGTCAGGGCCATGAGGTGTCTGCCCCCTTGGTGGCACAGATGGACAGGGGAAGTGCCGTGGGTCCCCACGTGCAAATATGCCCAGCAATGTCCCTTCTTGTGCCACCATGTGTTTAAAGTGTTTCCTTGTATTTGGTCCTCTGGGTTGACTGTTCTCTCTCAAAGCCTGTCACATCAGTAATGCTGGGAAGAGCAGGCCTTGAGTTCAGATAATCGCTGTTACGTTCCAACATTTTGCAGGTTTTCTTGAGAAATTAAAAAATCCCGTCTGGTTTCTGCGGCCTTTTGCATATATGTGAGATTTCTCAGACCATGGAGGGCTCTGTCATAATCCAGCAGGAATGTCCGTAGGAAAGTAACTTGCTGTTAAAGTGGGCATCTATTCAGGGAAAGGACTGCAGAAATGGCATTGTGGGGTCCATGTTTATGGTTTCTCAGCAACGCTGGTTGACGTCTCCGCGGCTGCAAAATTAAAGGACTTTTTTTTTTTTTTCTGACTTGCCAGCTCTGTCAGCTCAGCTGGGGCTCCCCACCATGCTGGGCTCCATCAGGCATCATCAGGACTCAGGAATCAGTGCATGGAATTTAGTTAATAGCTAATAGTTGACGGATGAGACAAATGTGAGCTGGAGGCCTGAGCTTTGCTCACTCTGTGTGACACTATAAGGTGATCAGAACTCGGTTTAAATGTTGAAACACGAAGGTCATGCACCCCATGGCTGGATCTGGGTGCTGTTTGCACATGGAATCCCATTTCAGGGAATGGCCGGTAGTTACGTACACGCCCAAGCTTTCCTTTGATTGCAGTGGGAGTTTCGGGCGTGCAAAGAATCTGGGAATGGCTCCTACATGATTTACTGGCAGATAATTTACACAGGCTACTTCTTGGCTGTGTTGTGTGTGTTTCCTTTCTGCAGAGCCTCTCTTGGAGTAGTTTAAGCACCATCAGATTTATCTGCAGGACCTTTGGAGTAGTGTTTTGGGAGGCAATGCCATCAAGCCAACTTCCCCAGTTTTGAAAAAAGGAATGTATATCTAGGTTATTTTTGTGCATGGCTGTCCCTAGGGCTTTAAATGGCTATAAAGTAAGGACTATAGCCATTTGAAAGAAGTTACTAGGAAAGGACCACAGTGACCTTGGCAATATCTAATTGCAGTCTAAACTTTCTGGGTGGGCATTCAGGACTGGATGCAAAAAAAAAAAAAAAAAAACCAAAAAAACCTTGGCAAGAGCTGCCAGGTCTCATTATTTTCAGTAGAGCCTGACATTTCTGGTGTTCAAAAAAAAAAAAAAGAATATAAAGTCAACAACTTCAAAGCAGTGGAGGCATATGGAAAAAAGGGTTTGAGGAAAACAAATTTAGCAGTGATAAAGTTATAATAAGAAATACACAGAGGTTTTTCACAGGCTTGCTTATGATTTTTCTTTTCTTTTGCTCTCCCTGTCCACCCTCTGCAGGAATGGGAGCTGGTGGTGCTGGGGAAGTTGAAGTGGAACCTTGCAGCTGTCACCCCACACGATTTCATTGAACACATCCTAAGGAAGGTGCCTCTCCCTAAAGACAAGTTGCTTTTGATCCGGAAGCATGCACAAACCTTCATCGCCCTTTGTGCCACAGGTAGGCTCGGCTGCTCTGGCTGCCGCTCTTATTTTGGTTAGAAGGGCAGATTTGTTCCTGGTGGTGCTTCATCCCCTCCATCCTTACGTGATGTGGGAAGAGGAACTAACTCCCATGGGACTGTTTGCAAAAGGTGTTGTGTATCAGGCCCCAAAACTGTGCATTGGGCAAAATCCTTGTAGTAGTGACCCGTAGTGCAGCTGACATGTGTGGTGCTTTTGCAATGAAGTCTTGTAAGGCTGGATTAGAGCATCCTGGATTTTATTTTGCCCATTCACTGTTTCTTTTAGAGGGCCACAGATCATTTGTTAGGACAGCTGCAAATACAGAAGCAGTTATGGCACATTAGCCCAAAGTGTCTTGAGCTAATGCATTTCACAAATGTGTTCATAAACTTTTCATTAAATGCACTCTGTCCAAATAAAAGGCAAAATTGTGTATTTTAGCATTTATGTGGTGCTACTGCATCCCTGAAGCACAGGGAATGACAGTTTAAAAGGTAATTACTTTTTTAAAAAAATAAGTTGGATTCTTTCCTAGCTTCACCCCAAGAAATCAGTGAAACTACCGTGTTTCGTAGGGAACCATTGCAGTCCCTTTTTGTCACATGGCTGAACGCAGTTTCTGAAGATTTTTGTGAGAATAATTGCCTGTGTGGAAGAGAAGCTTTTTAATTTTGACCTGTCTGCAAAACACTGGTTTTTGTTTGTGTGTTATTTTGTTGTTTGGGTTATTCTTCCCTCAGTTACTTTTACAAAATTAGTGGACTCTGAATTTTCATCTAAAGGGTTAATGGTAAGACTACTTTTTAGAAGCTAGACCTGGACTAGATAAACAGCATGCAGTGTTTTCCAGAGTCGTTATCAAGTAGTGGGTGGCTCAGTGTTTGAATTGACCAGTTTGATATACCTAGTCCTTTGTGATAGGAACTGTTCTGCCTGTGTGTTTGCACAGGGGAAGGGAAGATGGGGTGCAACTTTGGGGTTTGAGTGCCTGCTTCTTGTATATAAGATGTGGTGACTGCTATTACAATGTTGGCCAATTCTTCCTATCTCAGTTGATCTGTTTTAGAGATTTGTATATGGGCTGTGTTAAGGTAATTGACTTTTTGGTTGCCATGATGTTCAGACCTTCCCTTCTTTTCCCACTGCTGCATGATCCTTTTCAGACCAAAGACCACAGGACTCAATAGAAATATTGCTCAAATTCTGCAGGATCACTCTTGGTGATTTCTTTGCCTTCTCCCCTTACTTAGGATGTGTTCACTGTTCTGCCTTGTGTAATATGAAAAAGAAGGTCTTTCCCTGCGTCTTCACACCATCAGCCATCAAACTCCAATACAGCTCCGTGTTGCCTTCCAAACCAGACAATCTTCCCACTCTTTTGTTGCTTCCACCTTCCTCCAGTAGTGTTTTGGTTTGTTTGCTTTTTTATCCAGCACATCATTTTCTTGAGAGCCTTGGAATTTCATTATGATTTAACATCTCAAATTCTGGTCCATAATGCTTTGCCCTTAAAGTTTTCCGTATAACTAAACTATTGCAAGACTGTGGTCCCTGAGAGTCTCCAAAGTCCATGGCTTCTTTCCACTCCATGAATTCTTTGGCAGTTAGCTCCATGCTCTAGAAGTCCTTTTACTGAGATCCAGAGCAGTGCCTCCTCTCCAGCCTTCAGCCCAGTCATGCAGTTCCCTCATGTGTGTTCCCCATGTGATCTGCCTTTCATGTTATATGTCTCCAGTGCATGAAATTAGGTCCTTTTTGTTGAGTTTAAAGAGACAACAAATTAAAGTTTCTTCCCTTGAAAGTGGAAGACATAATTGCTGAGTACAGAGCTTCCCAAAAGTGACGGTACTGTAGTGCTGGCTGGAGATTTCCTTTTCTTCTCATGCCATTGTCCACAGACCACTCTGTAGTTTTGAGGAGGACCTACAACATTTTCATTTTGAAAGCAGAGCTCTTACCCAGACACTCAATACCATGTTCCCGCATTACCTGTGAACTGCTACCTCAACTTCCATTGTGGAAATGTTGTTCTTACTACAGAATTTCCCTTTCACTGCTACTCTTTGAAGAAATGCCCCTTCTCATCAGACTTCCCTTCCAGATCCAGTTGTCATTTCCTTTTCTTGTCCTGTTTGTTGCACAGCTCTCATCAACCACTCTGTTTCTTCTTTCTCTTTTTCCTTCAGAGCTGCTGCTCTCTGTCAGCCTGGGTTAAGCCTGGTGTTTCATTTCCCCATTTGCCTCCTTTCAGCAACAGGACCTGCTCTGACATGTGGCTCCCTCTTCCCTTGCTCCCCATGTGTGTTTTTAGCCTGGGTTTGACTCTTTACTGTTCCCAAAGCTGACCTGGCTGCCTGGCTAATAGCTCTGGTCTGGAGCGCAGCAGTGAATCTCTTTCTATTTCCTGATTCATCTCAGCATGGCTTTCTCTGCTTTCAAGTACTTTTCTTCTTTAAAGTATCATGCAAAATCTGGCATATTTTGAACTTTTCTCCCCCAGCCTTAGACCGTCTTCAGCAACTACTCCATTTAACTTCCCAGCAAAAACATCTTACCAGAAATTCCCAGGTGTTCCCTGCCTGTACAGAGCTGGCTTTGATCTCACTCCTGCAGCACTTAGTGCCAGCAAATGAAGAGGGAAGCAGCCCTGAACAGTTACTGGGTGTTGTGCTGGATGTGTAGGATCACAGTGATACTCATCACTGTTCACCTTTCCATCTGAACGTTCCCCAAAAGGAGGTGATATTCTGTTCTTCTGCATATTCCTTTCTGTCATGTTTGGGCACTTTGGCACGCTCTCTGTTTCTCTGCCTTTATTTTGAGCCCAGTTCCTGAACCAAGCTGCGTGGATATAAACCCATGGCCTCTCCCCAGTCCTTGCAGTGATTAATGATTCACATGAGCATGACTGGAACTGGAATGTGTTTCCCTCTTTGCCCTTGGTCCCATCGGAACATACGGCTGCTGAGCAGGACAGAAGCTTGGGTGTCCTCCTGAATAAAGAGTTTTCTCTTTCATTGCTCTGCACTCACAAAGGTTTCAGGAGTCTCCTCCTCCCTTAGGAGGGCATGGAAGTGGCATTTTCCTCTAGCTGCCTTGTTCACTGTGCAGTGAGAGTGCATAGATGGACCCTATGCACTGGCATGGCCTGATCTGTCACCGTGTCATTGTTTTCTCATCCCACCGGTGGCTCCCTGTGCAAGCCAAAATCTCCTTGAGAACGCTTCTGGATTTTCAAGGCACCAGGAGGATGAATTTGGGGCCTTTAAGTGGTGCTTATGGCTTCTCTCTTACCAGGGGAGACTGAAGGAGCTGGGCTTGGTTAGTCTGGAGAAGAGAAAGCTGAGAGAGGATCTCATTAATACATATAAATATCTCAAAGAGGGTGTCAGAGGGTGGTGCCAGGCTCTTTTTCAGCGACAGGGTGAGGAGCAGTGGCCATAAACTGAAACACAAGCTCACCTCAGCAAGAGGAAGAATTTCTGTACATTGAGGGTGGCAGCTGCCTAGGGAGGGCCTGAAGCTTCCCTCTGGAGAGATTCCAAACCCACCTGGACATGCTCCTGTGTCACCTGCTCCCTGCCTTGGCAGGGGTGTGGACTGGGCGATCTCCAGAGGTCCCTTCCAGCCCTAATGATTCTGGGATTCTTCAGCATGCAATGTTCCCGTTCAGCTGTGAGCCCAATGGAGATCATCCTTGTCTTGCTCACTGCTTTTCCACCCTGCCCACACCTCCATCTCTTTACTGCTCTGCACCCTTTGTTCCTCTGTCTCTTTACACAGTGCTGCACAGCTTGGAAATGTTCTCTCAGGGGTTGGCCAGTCGCCTGTGCTGAGCTCCAAGCCAGGGAATCACTGCTGGAAGGAGTGGGAGAAGGCAGTGGTTACAAAGGTGTGTGCAGAGCCTGCCACGCTGCTGCTGGAGAGAGAACTGGGCATTATTTCCTTACACTCGGGTGTGCTCATCATTTCTTCTCGCAGCCTGTTCAGAGTCTCAGATGCACAACTGCTTCCTTGTGTTGCATTCTCCTCTCAGAGCCTGTATATGCCACAGTTTTGGTGCAGAATACCCCTTTTTTATGTGAGAGCCTGTAAGGGAATGGTTTTTGAGGGAGGGTCTGTGCATGACAGGCTTCCAGAAAGAGGAGCTGTAATGGAGACACTCATCTCTGTGAGGAGCTTCGCAGGATTTTAGTTGAGTGGCAACCAAAACTTGGAAGCAGAAGCCTTTGCAGACTTGCAGAAATAGAAGGCAGCTTGTGTAAAACCCTGGACTCAGTCCTTTGCGAGGTCATTTCTAGGCCTCAGCTGAGTCCTGTGGCAGGTGGGATGTGCCCATGGTGGATCCAGCATCTCGGGCCTTGGGGCTTGTGTCAGCACAGAGAAGGAGCGGCAAAATGTCAGCTTTAAGTCAGTTTCATACAGTGTGCCAAACCTCTGCCCACTGTTTCTGGGACATTAATCATTCTACACTTGAAAGCTGAGAAGGCTTTTTTTAACTTCTGGGCCAAATCCTCCATCTTTCTTCAGACAGAAGTTCTGTGGAAGTCAATGGGAGTGTTGTCTGAGCGAAGACTGCAAGATGAGGTCTGCAGCCCTGGTAGAGGTCTACAGGGTGACCACACAGAATGAGGCCTGTTTGCTCCTCAGCATTCCTGCTGGGCAATTCTACTCTGCATCCCCTTTTCATCCAGTGTAAGTTACTGGAGCCTGGAAAGTGTGATACAAGTTTTATTTGGGACCTGTTCTTTGCAGAGGGGAAGAATGAAGCCTGTAGAGGCTTCATTATGTAAATGTCTTAAGAAATAAAAATACATGTTGCAAAGTGGCAGTGTTTGCAGGAACTTCTTCTTGCATAGCAGAAGAAAGAATAATTTGCACTTATTTATTGCTAGGCAAAAGAAAAAGCTCTTGCTTGTTCCAGCTCATATCAGTATCTTGAGCTTTCCAGCCTGTGGAGCCACAAGAACCAAGGAAGTGCCATCAGCAAGTAGTCGGGCCCTCAGGAATGTTTCATGATCAATCAAGTCTGGCAAGAGGAGGTGGAAAGAAATAAAGAGAGCACTTGCTGATACAAGCTGGCATCACTCTGGAGCTGCCAGAGGAGCTGCCCTCCTTTCTACCAGCTGCAGGTCTGACATTTTGGTGGTACAAGCACTAACATCATCCTGATCCTTGGTTAGGAAGGTGTAAAACAAGTGCAAATAAAAACCAGTGAAAACAGTTGCTCAGAAATAGTATTTACTATCAACTAATGAGCATATTGTTGTGAGTGCTCCTCCACTTTGCATAGGTTGGTCAGCGTGTTTTCCCTGTCTTTACCTCTCTTGGTTGGTTGTGATGAAGCATTAACATTTAGGATACTTCAGACCCATTTGTATAAAGGCCAAATGCTGTTTGCTTTATGAGAGGAACAGAATTAGATGTCTGCCCTCCTACCTTCTCAAAGGATGGAAACGCTTCTGCACCCTGGTTTACTTGAAAGTTTTGTGTTTGCTTTGAAAGGCTGAAGTCATCTGGTTTTGCCTTTAAAAATAAAAACAGTTGACGTGAAGAAAATTTGCAGTGTCTTGGAGAAATGCAAGAGGAAGAGAAAAAAAAAATGGCCAGTGCAGATACAACCCAATGTATTAGAAAAAAAAATAGTACCACATTGACCCTGGAATTGCATTTGGATTCAAAGCAGACAAGAATTAAATTCACTACTTCCATTGTTTATCTTAGACTTTTCTTTTAAACTTAGATGGTTAAATATAGATCCATGCTTGTCTTCATAATACAGGCATTGGCTGGGTGAAGTCTGAGGCTGGCTGTAACCATTACCTACATAATTTTAATGTATCAATACCTGCTTTTCTGATGGAGGTAACATACCTTTTTTCCCTCCCTTTTTCCCCCCACCATGGGAAGAATTACCTTCCTTATGACAGCACTTTCCAACTCTGTAAATAAATATCTATCAAATTAAGAGATGAAAACTGGCTGCTGAAAAAAATCCCAAGCAGCAGCCAGATCAGTAAAATGGGTCGTTTTAAGTAGGTAGAGTTCCCCCACCTGACTTTGACACACCGAGCATGTTCTGCCTGCGTATTTGTCAGTGCTCTTCTCCTTCCGACGGTTTTATTTGTTGGCTGCAAGTTAAGGCTTCCCCTTGCAGGACCTCTCTGGGTTCCTTCCTCCAGTTCCCTTCTGCTTTGGACTGACTGTCAGCTTTGCATTTTCCTGGCTTGAAGGGAGTGAAGACCACTGGATTGGGAGAGAGCCAGCAAAACAGCTCAGCCGCGGTGCTCGCAGCCCTGGAACCTCGGCGTGGATTACGTGTGCTCCACTGGCAGAAAAACCTCCTCGTGCCCTGGCTGTGTCAGCTCCAGGCTGAAAGTGGGGGGCAGGTTCAGGGTACCCTGAATTTGCTTGATGACTCTGGCTGGCTGGTCCACAGGTGGCTGTGTTTCAAAGGGTGATGTTTCTTGCATTGCCTTTTTTTATTTCCAGCGCTGAAGTCAGTGGGGTTGTGCAGGGCTGGTTAGCTGTTTTTGAGGTCATTTGGGAAATAGGTGATAGTATAATGGGGATGGGATGGTTTCTTGTGTATATTGCATGGGAATAGAAAGTAAAACAAGTTTTGCTTTCTAACAGCCTAGCGTCTTCCCTTGAAGTGTTCATGTGCTCAGATTCTCATGGACACGCGCTGTGGCACCGCTTCTCTAACTTATAATGAGACTCCTTTGTACTTTCCCCATGGAAGGGCATAATCACAGAATCAATTAGGTTGGAAAAGACCTCTGAGATCATCGAGCCCAACTATAAACCTATAAATCACAGCAGAGTTAGAGTCGGAGCCATGCTTTAGTTGCAGGCTCTGGGTGCGTGTTAGTCAAGTTTGCACACAGAAGGACTTAGCCCATAGCCTTGCTTCAGATGTCCAGGGAGAAGTGCTAGTTATAAAATTTCAAGTGCCCAATAAGAAGTGCTTTCTGTAAAATTTCCCCTGTAGTTCAGGTTTTATCATCTCCTGCAAGAATTTGCAGTAAATGCATATGTTTCAGCTCAGATTTTTACATTTGCTCTCTGTGCCCCCCACTTTTCTTAAATTTTATTTTTTCTAGTTTTTAATTTTTCTTTTAATCTCAGGGCAAATTCTGGACCTAATTTGGATGGGGGACAGTTTTACCTGGGTGAAAACTGAGTGAGAGTGGCAAGGCTTGTCTTGTTGTCATGGTAGAAGCAGAGATAAAGGTTTATAATTGAAAATAACATGTAAAAAGCTTGTTTTGAATTTCTCAATGGAATCTAAGAGACTGGGGGGGCGGTTCTGCATCCCCTCAGATACGGTACTTAATATTTATGCTTTCATTGCACCTTGACAAACATTTCACGTAGTTATTGCTTTGCTTGAATATGGAAATATGTTAATTATGGCCTTTATTGCGCTGCCTGCTCTTTTCCTCAGCCTTTTCTATTCAACCCTCTAGGTGGCCCAGCACAATGTGGCTTCTTTTCTTTCAATGAGCTCTTTCCACACTAATAGGGTCCAGGGTGATGTGGAGAACCATGTGCACAAAATTGGTGCACCACCCCCCATTCCTTTGTGGGCATGTCAGGTTAAATTCATATCAGCAGGAGGGTCACTGCCATGATTTTCAATAGCTCGAGATGAGGTGATGACTTCAGACAATGGTGCCACACTCTCCAGTTGGAGACACTTGCCTCACCAGTTGCAGTAGTTAATTAATATGCTAAAAATAGAAGCCAGTGATACAAATCGCTGCCTGTTGTACAACAAAGACTGGGCATGTGTAGCTTTGATAGCCAAGTTTATGGTGCTTGTTATGGAGGGAAGTTAGTTTAGAGCTAGAGGCAATGTAAGACTTTCTGGATGCTGAGCTTTAGTCACTCTGGGCCTCTGGCCATTCGCTCGCTGTCTCATTTGCATTATGAATGACATTAAGGGAGCTAACAAGGTTATTGGGCATAGAAATGTTCGCATGTGACCCCACGTGGAAGCAGACCTACAGCAGTGCTAGTTGGCAGGGACACTGTGCCTCTTTATTCAGCTTCCTAGGAAGACAGTTTCTGGGAGTGGATCTAAAATCAGCCACGAGAGCACCGGCGTTCGGATAACGTGGAGGTCGTGATGCGAGGCAAGGAATTTCAGAGGGCAGGTGGAGCTGTGTCCTTTGCTCAGCCCATTCTGCCTGGACATGGCACCTCCCTGCACCATCTTTTTACTACATCCTGCCCGAAACTCAGGACAAGGAGGGGAAAATTATGGAAAATCAATTGCTACCTGTAGTTCCCATGCATAAGTGAGAGATGGTTTGGTACGTCCAAGATCAAACATGGAAGTTGCTTCCTAGCTTAGGGGTGTGGTTGTCCCTTATGTGTGTTTGTATAAATCCATGTGAGGTAAACATGAAAATGGTTTTGATCATGGAATTATTAAGCTTGGAAAAGACCTCCAAGACCATGGACTCCAATCCTAACCCAGCACTGCCGTGTTCACGACTAAGCCATGACTCCAAGTGCCACATCTGCATGTTTTTTGAACTTTTCCAGGGATGGTCACTCCACCATTTCCCTGGACAGCTGGTCCAATGACTGATCATCCTGAAGAAATTCTTCCTAATATCCAATTTAAACCTCTCCTGGCACAGCTTGGGGCTGTTTCATCTTGTCCTGTCCCTTGTTCCTTGGGAGCAGAGCCCGACCCACCCCTGGCTTCACCCTCCTGTCCAGGGAGCAGTAGAGAGCAATAGGGCTCCCCTGAGCCTGCTTTTCCTGCAGGTCAAACACCCCCAGCTCCCTCAGCCGCTCCCATCAGGCTTGTGCTCCAGCCCCTTGCCCAGCTCCGTTCCCCCTCTGGACACGCTCCAGCCCCTCAGTGTCCACCCTGCAGTGCCAGGCCCCCAACTGGACACAGCCCTTGGGCTGAGGCCTCCCCAGTGCCCACAGCAGGGGGACAGGCACTGCCCTGGTCCTGCTGGCCACACCATTGCTGACCCAGCCCGGCAGCCATCGGCCTTCTTGCCCACCTGGGCATGCACCATGGACCGGCCGGCCCAGGCCCTTTCCTGCTGGGCTCTTCCCAGCCACTCTTTCCCAGCCTGGAGCTGCTGGGGGTTGCTGTGACCCAGGGGCAGGACCCAGCACTTGGCCTTGTTGAACCTCATCTCTGTGGCCTGGGCCCATCAATCCAGCCTGTCCAGATCCCTCTGCAGAGCCTTCTTGTCCTCAAGCAAATCAACACTCCTAGCCAGCTTGGTGTCACCTGAGAACTGTCTGAGGGTGCACTTGATCCCCTCAGCTAGGTCATTTATCAAAGAGAAGTGGCCCCAACCCTGAGCCCTGGGGGACACCACTGGTGACTGGCAGAAAGTGCAATCCTGGAAGTGTAATTCCCATTCCCTCACCATGTGCTGAGATCAGCTTACTCAGGGCTGTGTCCTGCACTGAGAATTTGGGAGTCAAGGTTCTCCTGTTGTCTCACTTGTTAGTGGGGGGCAATATAATTTAATTTCCAAGAGTCAGCTTTCCTATGTACAGTGGGTTCTTACTATTACAATATTGCATAAATTATTATTTTTATAATAATGGCATTCCATATTCCTTACTTCAGCCCGTAGGAATTTGTCCTTCAAAAGTGTCTGTCAAAGTGTGATGTCTGGTAGGAAGCAGCATCCAGTGTTCAGGTGGGAACCTCCTGGTGGCTTTGTGAGACAGAAATCCATGTCAGGGCTTCAACTCCTCCTTTTGTCTCCTCACTTCTAACACCCCTGTTCTGGTCCATCTGGGGGAATGTTATGTCCCAAGTGCCATTCTTACTGGACTGCTTCAGTCCCAGGGATGTATTCCAGCCTGGAGAAGAACATGCTGTCTCCACAGCTATTCAAGTATGTGCCAGCTCTGAGTTTGGGAGGCTGAGAACAGCTCTCCATGTGTCTAAAACCTCAGTGGTTACACAGACATCATCAGCAGGGTTACAGAATTTGTGAACAGAAAGGATTTGGGATCTGCAGCAGGACAGTTTTCTGTAATCTGTTTCTATTGATGGAATGTATTGCTTGTAATTTATTTCTTTTTAGGTATTACTTTGGTTTACTTTCCTTCTGCTCCAGTTCCCCCAGCTGAAAACTGGTAGGGAAAGGTTTGATAATACTGAAAATTGGTACAGCAAGGTTTGTCAATGGGTTATTGTTGAACCAAAGAACTTGCAAATCAAGTTTCTTTTTAGGAATATATCAAGATGTGGGAGATCTGGTATTTAGTAAGATAAACTAGTGCTGATAAACCAGTGTCTGTGGCAGTATCATAAACCATAAAATTGTCTTATAAAGATCACAGGATTTTATTTTAATTTCTCTTCTGATTTAACAGATGTGTGAGAGGAAGTTCTGAAGTGTATTTTCGGCTTGTTTATTAAGAAATAGTAGTAATGACAAATGCAATCTTTGTTCTTTGATTTCATAGCTATGGGCTGTAAGTGTTCTCACTTCCTAATTGCTAAGGTAGTAAAGATGAACCGTTAATTAAAATCTCTTTCCTGGACAGGTCTTTAAATGCTCGAATTAATTAACTCTTTAAAAATTGACGTGACTAAAAATCTCATTTTGGTCCTTTGTGATCCCTTATTCCAGTTAGTTTTCTAGTTATACAGAGAGGTCTAATGTGACCAAGACCCAAATTTCTGACATAAATTACAGAAAGCCTCCTTCTTCTCTTTCCTTTTCTTTAAAACTAAGGAAAGACTATTAAAAATTGTCCAGGTTTACTTTATGCATCAGTGAGAATAAAAGACTGAACCGCATTTCCATTTTAATTTGCAGGTCTGTTCCCCCTCCTTTGACTGCTTGTGATGAGCAGTGTGACTAATGAGCTCCATGGGACCAAAAAGAGTGGCACTTTTCCCTTTCTTCTACTTCCCCGGGTTTTATTCTTGGGTGTGGTTTTTTTATGTTGCTTGCCTCTGATGTTTTGCAGCTTTTCTGGTCTGGGCTTGGACTAATTCCCAGATCTGTTCTTGCAGATTTTAACTTTGCCATGTACCCACCATCAATGATAGCAACTGGAAGTGTGGGAGCAGCCATCTGTGGCCTTCAGCTCGATGATGGGGACAGCCTCACCGACCTCCTGGCCAAGATCACAAACACAGATGTGGTGAGTGTTCCACATTCCTCTTCTTCTTTCACTTCCCAGGGTGTACTGGAGAACTGGGCCTGATCCTGAAGACTGAGTGGAGCATAGGAGAGGCTTGCTTCTGCGGGGAGTTTGAGTCTCCAAAGCTCATTGATTTCCTGGAATTCAGTTTTTATTCAGGCTTGGTGGGGAGAGCCTGCTTTGCCTGCCCAGGCTGGTGGTCCAGCAGGCTGAGCCTCCTCAGGAGCCCTGGGTGGTGGGGTGAGCAGGCAGCATTCCTTGGGGCATAAAGCAAACCAGGAGGTGTCGTGCTGCTGTTGGTCCTGTGCTTGCAACCTTCAGGCCCTTCTTCAGGTATCACCTAAAAATTCTTGGCTTGGAAGAAGTGAATAATGAGGTAATTTCAAGGCAAGAAATGAGACAGGCACAATTCACCCTGTCCTTAACATGTGCTAATTTATTGGTTTTGATTTCACAGACTAAACATGTGACATTATTACATCTGTGATAGCACTGTTAAATGAAGATTTGGGTTGGTGATTTGGTTAAAAAGGAGTAATTAGTCCAGGTTACTTAAAAGGGGGGAATTTTGATATTTCTTTTTTTTTTCTTACAACCAAATTGATTCTAATTTTCAAATGCAATTCTGGAATTTCCCTTTTATTTTAATTTGAATAGGATTTGCACAGAGAAAGGAATATTGCCAATTCAGAGTGCTTGAATTTAGGTTCTAAAGCTAAATTCTAAAGTCTAAATTCTGTGAAGAATCACAGAATGGCCTGGGTTGGAAGGGACCTTAAAGATCATCTCATTCCAACCC
Organism: Fringilla coelebs; assembly: GCF_963513975.1. NCBI lineage: Eukaryota > Metazoa > Chordata > Aves > Passeriformes > Fringillidae > Fringilla > Fringilla coelebs. Next base: position 58,739,071 of record NC_140033.1, on the reverse strand, counting down.
CCCTGCCACAGGCAGGGACACGTCCCACTATTCCAGCTTGCTCAGAGCCCCATCCAGCCTGGCCTTGGACACTGCCAGGGATCCAGGGGCATCCACAGCTTCTCTGGGCACCCTGTGCCAGGGCCTCAGCACCCTCACAGGGAACAATTTCTTCCTCGTATCCAATCTTAACCTGCTCTCTGTCACTGTGAAGCCATTGCCCCTTGTCCTGTCACTCCAGGCCCTTGTCAAGAGTCTCTCTCCATCTTTCCTGTGGGCTCCCTTCAGGCACTGCAAGGGCACAATGAGGTCACTCCAAAGCCTTCTCCTCTCCAGGCCGAACAATCCCAATTCCCTCAGCCTTTCCTCCCAGCAGAGCTGCTCCATCCCTCTGATCCCCTTGGTGTCCCTCTGAGAGGAGGGACACCTTCTATGCCTGAGAGAATTGTGTGTAAGCCCTATAAGGACCTTTTGCTGCATCTTGCAATTTGGAAAGATGTTATCTACTGTACTTTTCTATCCAGATTGTTTAAGTCTGAAAGAAAATACCTACAAAAAGATGTTAAAGTCTGAAAGAAAATACCTACAAAAACATCTTAGTAGCTCTTAAGTGGTTAGAAGATGGGGTTTTAATTTTGCAATGAAAATGCCTTCACACCTTCTCTTTTAAATTTAGCTGGATTTTTTTGTCAAAGCATGCCTTTTGCCATCCTGGTGAAAATCTTCCCAGATCTGACTGAGCCTACATTCCTTCAGAAGAAAAAATTAATACTTTTCCAAATAACAAAGAACTCCTAACATTTTACTGTTCCCATCTTCTCTTCAAGAGTCTGTCAGCATTGGGTAGAGACCAGCTTCCTTCTCTTTGCTCCTGGTCTCAGCCCAAGCAGCACAAACTATAGAGGAGGGTCTCATCCCCCAAAACAGAACAAACTCATGACAAAAGGAACTTCTGGATAACTTAACTGCTAAAAAGTAAAAGACTTTGCAGAAATCAGAGGTGCTGTTATTTTTTCAAGGTGTTTTCCTTTGTGAGGCAGAGGTAGCCTTAACTCCCTGCAAGCTTTGAAGCCTCAGCCTAACCAAAGGTTGCCAAAATTTCTGAGTTTGGGCAAAATAGTGTATTTTTCATTAGCCTGCTGTTTCAGTTTGGGAGAAATATTTTGCTAGGTATTTTCTCTGTGAGTTTTGCATTAAAAAAATACAAAAGGGGCCAGGACTGGAAACTTTCATCCCACATGAGAAAGCTTGAGAGAAAGAAAAGCAACTGAAAATGGGGTCTCAGAGAAGCATGGGGAGCAAGCTTAGCAATAGGTAGTAATACCAGCCTCATGTGTAAAATGTATTGTTGGAAAAAACCTACTGTCTGGATTGTGTAAGAGTTGGCCCAAGGCTGTGTTAATAAAGAGTAAAGACTATTGTAATACATTTTACACTGGGACTTAATTAAAGTTGAATGCAGAGCTTCAGTTTCTCTCACTTCCGAATTTCTGATGCCTGAGAGCTGTTCCTGCAGTGGCACAATTAATTCATTGTCACTGTGAATGATTTTGTTTTCCAGTGGGGGCTTGGGGAAGAAGGAGAAATGAGAGTTCCTGGTCTTTAGGACCATCAGGTGGGAGAAAAGTGGGGAAGTCACAGAAATTAACAGTTCTGCAGAGAAAAACCTTCTAGCCCCCTGTGCCTCGTGGTAGCCCACAGGAACCATCAAGCAGCTGGGGAAGAGTCCTTCCCAGCCAGAGGGTGCCAGGGCTTCTGCTTCATTTTTGTTTTGGAGCGTGTGATTGCTTAGCATGGAAACAGATGATAGGACTTTCCCACTGGCTTTTCAAAAAATGTCACTGTCTGAGGTGAAGCATGAAAAATCTCAGCTTCAAAGCTGCAAGCAGATGAAAAGGAAGAATGGTAATGAAACCCTGATGCAACTTAAGTGCAGTGAGCTTTCCTGAACTTTCACTGTTTTATAGTGATAATTTAAGGGTGCAGTTTATTTGCTGGGAAATAGCAGCATTAACCAGGAGGCTGAAATCAATGGTGTTATTTCTGCTTTACATTAGCGTAACTGAGACTGGAGTTTGGCATTTACAACTAAAATGAATGTTTTTAATGGATGTTTCATTAAGAATTAGAGCAAAAATACATTATTAATAAGCAACATGTAATTTAGAGCCCAGCTGTTGGGTAAGCAGACAACCAGCATGAGTGTTTCTTTCAAAAACACATTGGTGTTGGACATCCTTGCATGAATATAGAGCAGTGCCCTAGATTTGAGATGGGGCTCAAGGCATCCTGGACTGTTATTTTAGGGATAACAGTTATTTCTGATAAATAGCTGCCCTGGGCTCTTTGGTGAGGGTTGAATCACAGGCTGGAGAAAGTGTGACAGCAGGGCCAGGCAAACCCTGGTTTCATTACTCCTTCCACCAACCAAAATAAAGAGCAGGGAGCTGCTCTTGGAGAAGCTCAGCAGCCTGAAGGGTAGTGAAAGTAGCTCTGCATGGTGCATCTGAGCTGCCTTCTCTGATTGCTGCTGTCCCTATGAGCCACTAGGAGCTAATACCACACCACTGAGGAAGAGGTTTTTCCCCCTCTCCTCTTGTCTTGTGAGGCTCCACCTGAAATACTGCATGCAATCCTGGTGCCCCCAGCATATGGAACTGTTGGAGCAAGTTCAGAGCAGGCCACAGAATTGATAAAGGGAACTGGAGCAGGTCTCCTGTGGAGACAGGACGGGAGAGTTGGGCTGTTCAGCTTGGAAAAGAGAAAGTTGTGTGGAGACCTCAGAGCACCTTCCAGCATCTGAGGGCTACAGGAAAACTGGAGAGGGGCTTATCAGGAACTGTAGTAACAGGACAAGGGGGAATGGCTTCAAACAGAAAGGGAGTAGGTTTAGATAGGTTAGTAGGAGGGAATGAATTAGAATTAGAATTAGAATTAGAATTAGAATTAGAATTAGAATTAGAGAGGTGGTTGAGACCCTGGCACAGGTTTCCTAGAGAAGCTGTGTCCTGTGCATCCTTGGAAGTGTTCAAAGCCAGGTTGGATGAGACTGAGCAACCTGGTCTAGAGCAAGGTGTCCCTGCCCATGGCAAGGGACTGGAACATGATCACCTTTAAGGTCTGTGTGAACCTAAACTGTTCTGTGCCTCTGATTCTAACTTCACACAGCTCTGAAGGATGGGGATTGCATGTTCCAGTCTGTTCTCCTGCCAGGGGCTGGGAACATTTCCATTGTGGTTGGTGCAGAGGAGAGGCTGGTGAGCAAAGAGTTAACAAACCTACAGGCAGGAAACCTCAGAGCTCCCTGTGCATCTCTTGGTGGGTCATTGCAAAGGAAAAATAAACAACTCAGGAAGTCAGGAATTCCCATAGCATCCCAGACCAGCACTCCAGTGTGAGCAGTATCCTGTCCCTGGTGGAGCCAGATGCTTTGGAGGAGGATACCAGCATCCCTGCTGTGCACAATTACGGGATGTGAGGAAGGATAGCTGAATGGGTAGGGCACATTTTAAGACCATGCAATCAATATTGTGCTTTGCTTGAGACCTTTCTTGGGTAAATCTATTGCCTGACCTCCTGGAAGAGCAGCCATCCAGGTTGCATCTGGATGACACACGGAGCTGGTCTCTCCAGCATCAGCAGCCAGGGAGAGGTTTTCAGGCAGAGCCATTGCCTGTATGTGGGCAGAAGTCATCTTTAAAAGTCTGTTCCCAGATGGTAACTGGTGTATATTGAGTGGTTTGGAAAATCTAAAGCATATTTAAGGGCCTGAAGTAGAAAAAAACGCAAGGAACCAAGCATTTTTTAAAGGCTTGTCGAAGCAGCTGGCTGTGAGCCCTTAAAAATGTGGAGTGGGGCTGTTTTGAAGACTGGATCCATAATAAATGGCATTTAAAATATCTCCACTTACACGTGCCACATATGTCAGTGCTGGGATTTTTTTTTTTATTCCCGAGATCAGAGACATCCCTTCATAAAGATCTGCAGATTTCTGCACAGAAACGGAAGTGAAGAACCACCATGCTCAGGAATTCAGAGCTGCAGTAAAAAAATCATGGAAATCTATCTTGAATGGATCACATTTGGACGTTGTCCCTAGAGCACATACACCATTTATCCTCTCTTTTGTAGTGTCTAGGGCCTGTGGTTTTGGAAGCAAGAAACAGGACTCGCTGTATCTTATCCTGCCTTATTTGTTGCAGACCGCATTTTGTATGCAAGGAAACAACAGGCGAAATAGCCTCCCAGAGAAAGGAAGAATGAGATAGTTTCCTAAGTTGTCTTTGCCTGAGTTGGCAGCTGCTCCGTTTCATTCAGCTTTTTGTTCCCCAGTGAGTGCTGTGCGTGTGTAGCAACAATGGGGTGATGCAGTGACACCGCGGGCACATGGCGCAGTTCCGTCGGGCCCGTTGGCAGGCGCGGCCGCGGGGAGCCCGGCCCCCGAGGAACGGCTCCCATGGATCAGCCACTCCAGCAGGGAATCAATCCTCGCTCGGCTCCTGCAGCTCTGTGTAATGCAGGCAGGTCCTCCCAGCTTTTTGAAAATCCCCTTTCTCACTAAACACTCAGAGCGTTTGTTACAACAGCATAAATCCCACACCTTTTCACCTTTCCACCTTTTCACGTCTTTAAAGTTTTACCTGGTAGATATTGCCAGAAATCCCAAGTCACACTGAGCAAGGAGTATCACGGCATCTGCATCGCACTGCTGGTGTGTTGGCTTTACTCGCTCTTTTCCCAGTTCTGAAAACATTGTTCTCTCCTGTTTGCAATGAGAAATACCCACAGCAGCAACAGGAAACCAGCAAACTGAGTGGTGAAGCAAACAGTGGAACTGAATCTAGAAAGGACGCTGTTGAAACTGCTGAAAAGACCAAAAACTTGCAGAGAAAAATGCCCTATATTTCAGATTGTTAATGTTAGTCACCTTATTTATGGCATTATTGCAATAATGTGGCAACAGTAAGTGGAGAAGCTCTGGCATGAATTAGTTTTTGGTGGGTTTTTATGTTTGTTTTGTTTTTTGAATGAGATGTACTTGTTAGTCCACATGAGGTGTCCTTTGGAACAACAAATTAATATTTTTTGTACTTCCAGCTGGAAAAAGAGACATAGACACTTACCTGTGATTGATGTGCTTTGTTACAGTAGCAAAACCATACATTCAGGAGGGAAAACAGTTCTGTTTTTTAACTGCATCCATTAGATGTGAGATCACTGGAAATACAGTAAATGGATAACACAGCAGCTTTCCAGGCTCTTGCTTTAGAGAAGGTCAGTGAGGTAAAGGCCAGTGCTCAGCGCACAAAGGCCCCACTTTGGGAAGGAATCCCTGTTTATGTCAACAATGAAGCATGTGCTTTGGAGAGGTCTGAATTGGGGCTTAAATGTGAACCAGTGGAGGAATCCAGCCAGCTTTTGTGTGTAGGAGTACAGATGACATGTTCCACACTGGAATTTATGTAAATCCCAACTCTTTAATGCATGTCTGATTGCTGCTTTCTTAGATTATCCAAGCAATGTGTACATGACCAATGAACAGTACTGTAATTTTGGGTATCTCCAGCATCCTTTCCATTTGTCAAACCAGATCCTACACCTAAAAAGAGTCCTTTTCTGATTTTCCTTTTGGAGTTAGTTTTAAGAAAGAAGAAGTGATTTGGGGCCCTAACACTTATTTGTGAAGTAATTAATATATGTGTGGAAACCACTCTTTAACACAAAATGCCAGAAGGCTTTTCTAGTATTCCCAGCTTTGGGATTTTGGGCAGTGCAAAGCAAGAGCCTGTTGGTTGAGTTGAGTTGGGTTGAGTGGGAGGCCTTCCCTCATAGCTTGCCAGTGAACCATAAATGTCAGTTTGAAACTGGAGACTGGAGGCCAGTATAGGACATACAGATACCATAGAAGTGTTGAAAAGTTCAAGAAAGTAATTATGTGTAATGTTCTGCAGAATCTTCCCTAGGGCTTGTGCTTTCTTTCAAGATTGTCATGAATGGAAATTGAAATCTTCAATGATTATTGACTTGAATAAGTAGCTTATGCCATAGAACTGCTGATTCCTCCTGCCAGTTATTTTCACTGCCAGCATTTCCATCACAGCCATGAGGCTGCCCCTCATCAGACCCAGAAGAGCTTTTCTTTTCCTTCAAATGCTTTTCAAATGTGCTAGTAAAATCACCTAGGGATGAAAGAGTTTCAGAATGAAAAAAAAAAAAGAAACTCCAAAGTTAATTGCCTTTTTAGTTCTGTACATGCTGAAGTATAAATAAAACTATGGAATGGAAAGTACCAGAACTATTTTAATCATTAAAACTACTAGACCATATAGAAGAATGGGGAAGTTAATCCATGTGACACACACTTTAAAAAGTTTTTTATAAAAACAACAAAGGCAAACCCTGCAGTATGCTGAAGGAATAGCCTAGTCCTTGTATTGCAAAATCTGGGGTCATACTGCAGTGCATTATAGTGTTCTTTCAAGGAAGATTTGTTGAAAAACATGCAATTCATGGGTTTTTTCTTTGATATGTTCTTAAAACTTAATTCTCTGTTGTCAGAGCCATCTAGAACTTGCAAAGTGAAAATCCACCAGAAAAATACCTACACGTGCAGCAAATCCCCATGAAACTTGGAGGGGTTAAAAATACTGTGTCATGGGAAGGCCAGGCTGTTTGTCCTGATGGGTTTTTAGTAGTTTTTTGCATCATGTCCCTTAACTTTGGATTGGCAGAAAGTTCCAGCGATGCCATCATCTATACAGTAAAGCCACTTAGTTACTTAATCATGCTGTGACAGCTGGGCTGATAAGATACTCTAAATTAAAGTTTTTTTCCTTTCACCTGAGAGATTTAACATCCAAGGAGCTTTAGTATGCAAATAGCAACACTTTTTTGGAAAACTATTTCATGCTGAATACAGTGTGCTGGTCATTTTTACTGTAGATTTCTTTGTTTTAAAGAACTTGGTGGTTTTAAGCCCAAAAAGTGTAGACCAGAGAAGTAATACACAATGGCTTGTGGATTCCCGTATGAAACAAAATCCATGTGACAATTCCAGTCAAGGCCACTTTATAATTTTATGTACAAAATTAAGACACCAGAAATTATCCATTTCTCTGTAGGGTTACCTGGAGATTTCAGCCTCTTCATACCTGAAATGAATCATCACACTGCCCATCAGAAGTTTGTACAGTGATGGTATAAATGACCTTACATGAGGGTGTTTAGGAACAGACAAAGCTGACTCCAAATGCTCGAGCCACATGTTCCGCATGTCACCACCCTTCCTTCCCCAAGCCTGCCTGCAAGGAAATTGCCTCATTAAGCTTTTCAGACTGAAGCTGCTTAAAAAAAATCTGGCTTGTTTTCAGAAGGACACAGTACTGAAACTGCTTTAAAAGAAGAGGTTCTTATACCCAAAAAAGGCACATTACCAGTGTTGTCTGTTACGAGAGTCTCCGAACTGGTGCCCCCACACATGAAAATGCCTTGACCCACACAGTGATTTGTTGTCATTGCCCTCTTATACACAGGTGAATGCTTACAATGGACCTAAAGCCCTCCCTAGCTGATAATGGGGGAGTTTCTTTATCTGAGGACAGGATTCTGCAGCCAGCTGCTGCTGGCTGGTAGCCAAGAAAAATGGGTGTTCATTACCCACTGGAGCTAATTGCACCCATCGCAAATGTCAGCGTAGCCAGCGGAATAGATCTTCTTCACCGGTCCCAGTCCAGCTGGGATGACAAATCAGTCCTCCACGTATGAATATTTCAAACTCTCCCCAATAACCAGGTACTGTGTAGAAAAAGGGGTGTGTTGGTCAGGGCCCAGCTCCTCGGTGTTGCAGTTACATCCCGTAGTGGGTTGACAAGTGCCTGTGGAGCGCTGTGGAGGTCAGTGCCCTCTTCCGTTCTTCAGCTCCCCTGCCTGACAGTGGGAATGGTGATGCCCAGTCTCACCACCCCAGCCAGATGCTCTGAGGGCTCTGGTTAAAGCACTGTGCTGTGAAAATCCTCCTACCAAACCTTGTGTTGCTCTATTCCCTGAAGACTTCTGGAGATACCCAGCTCTTAGGCAGGCTGAGGCCACAGGAAGTTTACAGTATTAGTGCCTCTTCCAGAAGGATTCCTCAGGGCTGCCTTAAGAAAATGCCATTTCTTGAAGCACCACGTGTCCCCCTGCACAGTGTCGGATTGATACTCCCAGTGCCAGCACACTGAATGTGGTTGGCATTGTGTTCATACAGTCACAGCTTGGGTTTTATTTTTAAGTTTCTCCTATAACTCAGGGTTTGTCAAGGTTTTCTCACAATTTTTTTCTGGTTAAATAACTACATTATTTGGTCTTCAAGAGTGTGGAACATCCTGTAAGTATTTTAATGGTCGTCGTCTTCTTCATCACTGTGTCTGGTTTAAATGTGGTGAGTCCTTCACATTTATTTCTGCATTTATACTTCATTTTTATTATGGGACTCCTGATGGACAGGCTCCCATATTTTATGTTGCTGTACTGTACCCTGCTGTTTCCCTGAATGTTCTGTAGTTTTCAATGCAGTGGTCTCTGGGAATTGGTTTTATGTTCAGAAAATTATGGGACAAGGCACTCAGTGCTCGGGTTGTCAAGGTGGTATTTGCTCAAAGATTGGACTAGATGATCTCAGAGGTCTTTTCCAACTGAAATGGTTCTACAATCAAAGATCAGTAAAATATTAAGATTTAGAGCCTAATAAATACAGCATGAATAGTGTTTGACCCAGGGAGTACACAGTGATTACCTCTCAGAATTCCAGGTTGATTTGTGTCAGAGCAGGCACTTCTTGGAAACACCTGACTGACACTCTTCACACTCTTCCAACTTCTGCTAGCTCAGTAAGGAAAAAATAACCACCTTTATCTTTACTAATAGATAAATTTGCTTTCTTTTCTCTAGGACTGCCTTAAAGCTTGTCAGGAACAGATCGAGGCGGTGCTTGTGAACAGCCTGCAGCAAGTTCGGCAGCAGCAGCAGCAGCAGAGCAACCCCTCCAAGACAGTGGATGAACTGGACCAGGCCAGCACTCCCACAGATGTGAGAGACATCAACCTGTGAGGACATCGGCACACAAAGTCACGCTTGCTCCCCCAGACCCTTTATTTTTGTTATTATTTTTAGAGTGAAATTTTTTTTAATCTGCTCCCACATAGAACATATTTAAAGCTCTTTTAGGTATAAAGAAAAACAAAAAAAAAAGTACAAAAACTGAATAATGAAAAAAAAAAGCGTTTGGTGCCTGTGATGTTCTACAGAAGGGAATCCCACGATATATTTGGTAATTGCTATTTGATTATGTATCAGTGATATTAAATGCTTATAAAAGCATACAAAGTAGCTAGATCAATGTAAGCCTGCATTTGTGGGAACAAAGTAGAGTATACTTGTCTGTGTATTATGAACTAGTGCATACACCCCTTTTTTAGATTTAAGAAAGGAATCGTGTGTGCGATTTTATGGCTTGACTAGATTGCAAAGCAATAGAATAAGGGGTTTAGGGCAAAGCGGGAAAAGGTCCCTGAAGCAATTGAACCATTTTGAATGCAGAAGAGATTTGCTGATCTGTCACCTCTGTTATTAGTCAGAAGTGTTTGTTGGATCTCTGTATGTTAGTTTTGTTTACTCTTGCTGTCTGTGGTAGCTGCTACCTAAGAAAGAAGATGCTTTATTTTACCAGCCAGAAGAGCAGGTGTCTTTTGGGCTTTTTTTTTAGTTGATTTATTTTTCTTTTTTTTTTTTTCCCCCCAACTTCCCCTCTGCCCCTCTTGACTTTTTATCTACTTTTCCTTCCGAAATGGTTCATTCTAAACACAGCAGCATCTTTGGCATGAGGGCAATTCCTTTTACCCAGCCGTGGGCTGAGCCAAAGTTCCCAAGTGTTCACGGTCAGTGGGGAGAATGCACGCATTAATCCCGACCTGTTGGCTGGGCAGACCACCTCCAACCTTTGGATTGCAAGATGTGGTGGATCATCTAGGAAAAGCATTATATTCCTTTACAGTGCTAATGCTTCACGTCCATGTTAACGTCTGGCAGCTTCTTAGCTTGGCCACAAAGACATTTAAATGATGCTCTGTCCATCTTCCCTTGTAATAGCCCCTCACTGTGTTAAAGAAGATGAGGTTTGGTTTGCCCCCTCGTCTCTCTTTCCCCCCACTCCCCCCGCACACTTTTTCAGCATTTCATTAATTTTATTGATCCACAGTGAGCGTTTTTGTAAACCATTTCATTCGAAAAGCACTTTGAAAATTGTTCCTAAGGGATTAAATGAGATGGTTTATGACAATTTTGCAGAGGAAAGAAAAACAAAAAAAAAAAAAGAGAAAAAAAAAAGGAAAAAAAAAAAGAAAGAAGTCACAAAAACAAGGCTTTGTATAGCTTTTTATAGTCAATATTTTCCAGTATCTGGTGTACTCGGTTAGCTGTGGTGTTGCTGGAAATACCAACACCCGCTTCAGATGACATTCCTGTCATGACATTCCGGATAAAAGCCTGACCATCTGTATTGTTCAGTGTCACAGAAGGATCTTAATACCACCTGCATGTTTATCTATGGACAAGGAAAGAAAATTGCTGGCGCAACAGCCATGGTGGTAAACATCAAGGTGCGTGACTTGGAGTTTTATTACAAAGGTATATTCAGTGTACTTGAATTTATTTTCCTGCTCCACCTGTAACGAAGAGGCATTTAGATGGCAAAGGAGTTGGAGCAACTTTTCGTTTTTTGGTTCTATTTTTTTTTTTGGTGTTTTGTTTTTTTTGTTTTTTTTTTTTTTTTTTTGCACAATTGTATTAACAGTTTGCAGATATCCAATATGAAGCTGTTGGTTAAAATGTTAATGTTCGCATTTTTAACACAAAAATCCAGAAAGAACATGCTACTTCGAAGAATATTATATGTATGGACTCAGCCTATTTGGCTAGATGAGGGTAGAAAATGGAGTAAGGTTCTAAGGTTTTGTTGTTTTTTTGGTTTTGGGGGGTTTTTGGTTTTGGTTTTTTTTTTTTGCGCTGCTAAGAAGCTATGATTTGTTTCATTCTTATTCACATTAACAGTACTTAGCTGTATTGTTTCACTGAGTGTGCTGCTATTTTATAAACATTTTTATAATATATTATTTTACTGCTTAAATTTCAAATCCTGAAGTAGATGGTTAAGTGGAGATATGATGAGTTCTTTGATTTACTGGAAATGCCCTGTACAGGTTTTTTTTTCCCCTAATAGCGTGTTCATGATTATTTTTTTTATTTTATTTTATTTTTTCCTTCTTTCTTCTTCCTTTTTTTTTAAAATCTCCTTCCTTCCTGATCACATCCTGCAAAGATGGTATACTTACCTCAGGTTTGCTGGACAAGAAATGGTTCCCATTTTCACAATACCTCACACAGTGACAGTTTGGTTGCCCCGGGGCCCACCCGGGAGAGGTTGCAAGCAGCCGAGGCGGGGCACTGGCTCCTTTTTGGCCTCTGGTATCCTTTTCATAGTGGAAAAAATGCATTGACTCTCCACTGGTGAGCAGGTCTGTTCTCCCCAAAGCTGCTGCCGGGCACAGCCTTGGCCTCACCTCCTGCCTCGACGTTCTGCGTTGGGAGCACCCAGAATTCTGCGGTGGTGTCCCTGTCCTGGAGGAAAAAAGTAGCTGATGTTGTTGAAGCAAGACTGCGGAGCCTCACGCAGATCAGATCAGATCAGGTCAGATGATTCCTTGGCAGCCCTGCCCCATGGCTTCACTGGGAGCTGTGCCAGAGGGTCCTGATGGTGGAGTGACCTCTCTGAGCGCTGGCACCATGTCCATCAGGTTGGCATGATTCCCTCCTTGCTATAGGCCAGGTGTAGGCAGGACCTGTGTTTAGGGTGCTGCCCCTGCTCTTCCATCCAGCCTCCTTCACACCCCACTCCCACAGCAGCCACGGGATCACAGGGATGATCCATGCAGAGGATCACTGGTGATTCCTGCCATGGAAGACAGGGCTGATCCCTGCTGTGGATCAGAGGGCTGATCCCTGCTGTGGAACACAAGGGCTGATCCCTGCTGTAGATCACAGGGCTGATCCCTGCTGTGGATCACAGGGCTGATCCCAGTGTCACCCCTCTGCAGAACTGAAGGGACAGAGGCTGAGGGCCACCTCCGTGGTCGGCTGCCCTACAGCAGGGTGGGGGCGAGCTGTGCTGGAAGCGGCAGCACCATTCAGCATTCCCGGTCTCCACAGGGTCCTGGTGGGTCTGTGTGTGTCCCCACCAGGGTGAGGAGTGTCCTCGGCTGCAGTGACATGCTCAGCAAGTGCCAACCCTCTGGTTACAGTGTACTGTATATTTGATGATGGCTGCAAACCCTAGAACTTGAGCGCTTTCACAGTAGCTTTCAGAATAAAATGACTGCCTAGTACTCTTTTAACAGATGTTAAAGGATGTGTGTTGTTACTGCAAATGAGGTGTGAGATCTCCCCCCCCCCCACCCCGAACTGCAGAAATTGTAAACCTCCCAATTGATTGATTAAAAAAGAATAGAAGATGTGTTGCTGATTCTGCCTTCCTAAGTGCCAAAGAATTGGTACAGTTGCTAAAAGCCCTTCTCCTTCAGCTTCCTATTGATGGTACTTTGGTGGTCTTCTCGTGCTTCCCCTTACTGTAGTGTAGGAGCACCTCATAATGTATTTATTTGTATTTCCAACACGCTTGTGAAAGAGAAAAATACCAATTAATCCCATGTCCAATTAATTCAATGTCTATGATCTATGCCTGAGTAATCGGACAGCTCTTAATTACTCAGCAAACTACCTGGCCACTGGATTTTTTCCACTATGTTTATTACCATGTTCTCATGTACCTCAGAAATCACTCTTGGTTGCACAGTTCCTGTTCTCAAACTTTTTTGGGTTTTGTTTTAGTTTTTTTTGGTTTTTTTTTTTTTTTTTTTTTTTTTGCTTTATTGAGTGTGATGCCATATCAAGTCAACGTTATTCTCTCACAAATGTGCTCTTTAAGAGGTGTGGATGTTTATGTGGTCAGGGGATGCTAGAAAGTGTGGTAGTAGACATCAGTGTAAACAAAAGTATTTAGAAAGTACATGAGGTTGTTTTTGATGGATAAGACTCTGATACGGTGTAGTCTTGATTGCCTTTTAAAAGGTCTTTGTTCAGTGTTGTCATTTTTATTAATAACCTATTGTTTTGACTAGTTTAAAGATGGTTCTAAGAAAAGTGTTTTGGCGGGATTAGGTATGCTGTACGGACAATAAACTCACCTTGACCTAAATTTACTTGCCTTGCTTTTATTCCTTTAGTGAATTTAGTTGTGTCACTCACTCTATGGTGGTGTTTCTGTGGTGGGATGTGATTCTAAAGCCTCTGATCTGGATAGATGATGCTAGCAGGCATATAAAATGAAGGCTGCAGTCACAGAACAAGCCTGCCTCTAAAATGTAGCTGCATTCCCCCCACTGGATGTTGTTGAAGCATGTAATCCCCTGAGATTCAAGGAGAACAAAGTCCTAAAAATTGGTAAATTGCAGGATCAAAATATTTTGTGGGAATCAAATTGAGCTGGTGAAAAGCCACATGGAGTGCACATTTTTGCAGTGAATTGAAATACGATTTAAGTCTTCACTCAATTGTTTGTTGCACTGGAATGCTACTGAAAAAATCAGATTGTTTTTCTTTCTGTAAACCTGGGGAAACCGTGAGTGAAAGGAGTGGGATTTGTGGTGAAGCCAGTGGGAAGAAATGAGTCCATTGTCCAGAGTCTGCTTCCTCAGTCTGTGGCCAGGGGGGCAGGATGCTCAACCTCTACCCTCTCCCACATCTGCTTGTGGATGCCTGCTGTGAAGTTGCCAAGCTCCTGTGGGATGTGTTTGGTCTGACCTCTCCTCCACTGCCATCCAGTAGCAGTTTTCTCCTGAATTTCCAGCCCTTTTTCACCCCTGGGGACTGCAAAGAGACCCTGAAGAATGAAGAAGAGAATTTGGGCAGACATACTGGGGAAACATTATCAGTGAATTATACTGCCAAACCCAAAGATAAATGAAAGGAAAAGACCCCAAATGACAAACTTCAAGATAAAATGAACAGGGAGAAGGAAAAAAACTCAAAAGGAAAAAACAAATGTTTCAAAATGAAGAAACAGACAAGCAAAAATAAGCAGAAACAAATAGAAAAAGTCATAGATGGAAATATTAATTAATTGTGAATTATGAAATGAAAATGAATGAATTAAAAATGAATAGGAAATAGGGATTAAATCAGGAGGCTGAGGGTTGGGAGATAGAGATCTTTCTAGCCATAATCACACAATCTTGGGACCTGTGGTTTTAGGGGAAGTCTCTGAAGACTTCCCTGCCAAATGTCTTGTGAGCCTCACATTTCCCAGCTTATCTGCACCAAGAGGTAGAGATTCTAAAGCATCACAAGTCCAGGGTTTTTTCTGACCACTACTGAACAACATGACCAGCAATTTCTGGTATTTACTAGGCTCAACCTGGAGCCTGTGAAGGACTGGAACTGTGCAGTGACCGAGCCCTGAACAGATTGTCCAGAGAGGGTGAGGAGTCTTCCTCACTGGGGATATTCCAGAGCTGTCTGGACACAATCCTGTGCTCTGGGATGGCCCTGCTGAAGCAGGGAGACTGTACCAGATGCCCCACTGTGGTCCCTTCCAACCTGACCCACTCTCTGCTTCTGTGGTTGTGGTTCTACATAAAAGGGTTCTCAAAGGCCATTTGCATTCCAGCTGGGCTGCTGATGTTCCTGCTGATGCAGCCAGGAGACAACACTGAAACTTGTGGGGCTCTCAGGGAGGACACTGGCCAGGCAGAGCATCAGGTCAGTGCTCAGCTGGGCTCCGGGGGCACTGTGAAGAAGGGCATCCCTCAGCAGCAGTGGCATTCAATCTGACCTGTTAGGATTAGAAATTAAGGTGAGTAAAGCTGAGGCATTTACACTGAGGTAAGAAGAAACACTTGAGTTTTGCTGCAACCTGCTAGAGAGAGAGAGAAAGGAGCTGATGCAAATAAGAAAACAAGTAAAAGGGGAAATGTCTGTGTCCTTAAATACCTGTCATTCTGTGGAAATGATGTGGTGCTAGCTTGGTCTTGCCATTGAGTTTTCTCTAAAAATAAACTGCGTGGTTATTTGAGCTCTTCCAAAATGCAACATGCAGAAACTGCAAGAAGAATTAGGCCAGAGCAGTGAAGGAGGGAGGGAAAGGTCAGCAGAATGCCTGTGTTGGGCTCTTCAGGTTACTCAGGACCCTTCTTCGAGCAAAAGCTCTGGTTCATCTGACAGAGGATTCGCAAGCATCCCTGAGGAGCAGTAGACTGACCTTTCTGATAAGGGTTTTTAGAACTTGAGCAAAGCTGTGAGTGGGACATAACCAGCTGGAGGATGAGGGATGAAATAAGCATAATCATCCAGCACACTCAAACAAAAATTTATCTCAATTTTTCAGCTTCCTCACATTGTCTGAGGGGAGAACTCATCACACTCTGCAGCCTCCTCAGAAGGGGAAGAAGATCTCCGATCTCTGCTGTGTGACCAGGGACAGGACTTGAGGGCACAGCTGGAGCTGTGTCAGGGGAGGGTCAGGGTGGATATCAGGGAAAGGTTCTTCCCTCAGAGGGTGCTGGGGCACTGAACAGGCTCCCCAGGGAATGGTCACAGCCCCAAGGCTGCCAGAGCTCCAGGAGTCTTTGCACAGCGCTCTCAGGGATGCACAGGGTAGGACTGTTGGGGGGGCTGTGCAGGGCCAGGGGCTGGACTTCAGTGATCCTTGTGGGTCCCTTCCAAGTCAGGATATTCTATGATTCCATGATTGTAAATTCAGCGTGTTTGCTTCTCAGAGAAACTTTTTATTCTGGTTACTTTGGATCTGCTTCTTAGACACAACCAAGTATTGATCTTTCCGGTACGCGCTGACCGCCATGGCGAAGGATGGGATCCGTGATCCCGGGAACGGCGGGGCCTGTGGAATGGGAAGGGCCGCGGCGGGCGCTGCAGAGCGCGGGGGAGCCGCCAGGGGGCGCGGGCGCATCGCGCGCGGCCCTCAGGGCCCCGGGAGAGTCCCGGGAATGCCGCGCACAGCCCGCAGCCGCGGCTCCGGCTGAAGGGAAGCTGCTCGGCCCAGGGGCTGCCCCTGCTCCCTGCTCGCAGCCCGTATACCGCACTGAGAACCAGCTTAAAAACTACCAAACGTCCCCGAAGTCACTCTGCCACGAATGAAATCCTAGGAACTGTGTTCTCCAGCAGACCAAATTTTTGAGGCCTGTCCGCAGCACAATCTCTGTGTAGGATTTGCCAGGGTTATGCCTCTCTTCAGGCCAGCACGTCCCTCAGAGCAGCATTATGCAAGAGGGAAGTGCAAAGGCACAGAACTGAAGAAATTCAGCAAAGGTTTCTGCTGGGTGTATTTGTACGCATACGGAGCAAGATCAGATCCCAAATGAAATTGAAAAGGGAAATCTAATCTAGCAGCTAAGCCACGAGGCCCTAAGTCAGAAGGTACAGGCTTTCCAAGCTGTTTTCTCACAAGGCCAAAGTGGTTTGTGTGTCACCCAAAGCGGGTGACTTCGGACAAAGTCTGTCACAAACTTTGCCTGAAGGGCTGTCACTTTTGCAAAAGGACCTGTATGAAAGCATGCACTTAGAAGAGATGTTAACAGTGTAGGCTCAGGTTTAAGATTTGATCCTCTAAACCACACGTGAGACACAGCTGGAGTTTTATCACCATAGAAAAACACAGTTGTTTTAAATGGTGATACAACAGAAATAGGTCGGAGCTGATTCAGTTGGCACTGGATCATTTACAGGTGAGACTGTCACTGGTGTCACCCCTTGAAAATGTCAGTCCTGAAATCTGTGGAGGAGAGGCACTGCAGAAATTTGAGGTTAACACCACGCTGCAAAAGGAAGATAAAAAGGAAACTAAACAGACACAACTCTTGCATTAAATATTTAATTTTTGCATCTGCTTTAAACAGCTATTGAAACAAATTATGTTTCAGTTTTCATTTAGAATGTATTTGGTGTTAAAGCAAAAACCACTTTCAAAATGAGGTCAGACCTCTGGGCGACCCAGAAGAATTTCTCCGATTTTTAGATAGCATTTATTCAACCTGGTTGAGAAATCCTGAAGGAAATACACTCAGCTGACCAACTAATATTTTGGTAAATCACACTGTCTATAAGCCATAAAACTTCAGCTTTCTGAGGGGAAAAGTATGAGTTCCAGTCACTTCTTGTGTTACTTTGTCCATTTTACCAGCAGGAATTTCTAGGCTGCCCAGAGAAGCTGTGGCTGCCCCTGGATCTGTGGAAGTGTCCAAGGCCAGGTTGGATGGGGCTTGGAGCAACCTAGGACAGTGGAAGATGTCCCTGCCCATGGCGGGGGGTTGGAACTGGATGATCTTTAAGGTCCCTTCCAAGCCAGGCCACTGTGATTCTGTGGCTTCTGCAGGACAAGACCGGTGTGGTCCCAGTTGGATGTGGCTGTGACATCTCACACTGCTCTGCCTTGGAAACTGCCGCTTTAAACTATTCCTTGGAACCAGCTTGCCTTTGCTGATGGTTACTCCGGGGTGTGATTTGGCTGCCCATGCTTCTAACTGACTTGTGAGTAATGCCTTTTATGCATCTATATATAAATATCAATGCATTGATATTACTCTGAACAAAGGGCTGCTGCCAATCAGTGTTAAATGAGCTGATGTAACCAGACTGAACGTCACCAAGCATCCTGTGTTCTGCAAAGGGGCAAACTGGGTCCGTCTCCTGGTCCCGGTGTGGAGGAACACACTCAGTGCAGGGAGCTCGGGGTGCAGCTGCAGGCTGAGCTCTGGAGCAGCCCAGCTGAAACAAGAGGCTGGCAATTGCCAGCCCTTCGCCCAGCACAGTGCCCTGTGGCACCGGGCAGGGGATGGACACTCAAGAGACACGGCAGGAGATGAAGACCCTGACTTTCCTACCCTTAATCTGTGATGCTGTAAAAGCACAGGGTTCCCTTGTGCTGCATCCCGCCTGGAAGGCCACCAGCTCGTGCTGTTGTTTTGTAATTTAGTAACTGCACCGCGACTGAAGGAGGTTACAGAACTGGACATCTGAGAGTCTGGTAAGGGAAACCCGGTCCGACTGTGAGTGCGGAGGATGCAGCTGGGAAGGGGCTTCAGTCCCAACTCAGGCGCTGCGAGTGTCACTCAAAGCGGCTCCGGGATGCTTAGACCAGGAAGTTTCCTTAACGCCAGCGTCATGAGACGCTCCGAAACCCAGAGTTTAAAGGTGAAAGCCTCCTGACTGCAACTGCAGAGTGAGAATGCGGAACCATTTAGGGTGCAGCAGCCCAGGTGTAAACCTCACACTGCCACGCCCACCACTGAACCATGTCCGCAGGCGCCGCATCCTCGGAGCGCTCAAATGTCCCCGGGGCCGGTGACTGCACCGCTGCCCTGCAGCCTGTCTGATGCTGCTTAACCCCCTGGGAGAAGAATTTCTTACCGATGCCCAGCCCGAGCCTCCCGTGAGGCCGCTCCCTCTCGTCCTGTCGCTTGTGGCGTGGGAGCAGGGCCAGCCGTCCTCTACCATCGGGGAGCCATAAACCTTTCCCGGATCCTCCTTTTCTGCCGGGAGCCGCCTCCGGTGACGTCAGAGCGGGACGCGAGGCGGGGTCATGACGTCACGGCGCGGCGCGCGGCGCCGCAGTGCGGGCGGTGGGACGTACGCTCACCTGCGCTCGACGTGTGCACATCTGGGCACATCTGTGCTCACCTGCGCGCACACCTGGGCATACGTCTGCGCTCACCTGCGCTCACCTGAGCTGCCGTGCGCCATGGTTCGGTTCGGGCTGACGGTCGTGCGGCAGTGAGTACCGCCCGCGCATCCCCGGCGCTGGCCGTGCCCCGGCGGCCGCGTCCCCTCCTCGGTCACGGACAGCGGGAGGGGGGAGCTGAGCAAAAGCTCTCAGGCGGGGCAAGGGTGGTGTGAACCTTTTTCCCGTGAAACGTTAAAGTGGTTGTGCCTTGGGTGGAATTCCTAAGGTGACTTTTTTCTCCCACTCTGATGACAGAGGTTTGTAGCTGACTGAACGAAATAGCTCCAGCTTTCTGCAGCTGTCTGGAGAAAACTCTTTAATTTGTAGGAAGGCTAAGCTTTTTTTCTCCTTTACTATAAGCCCCAGAGGCAGCAGGGCAGGGGGGATTCTGCCCCTCTGCCCCGCTCTGCTGCGACCCCCCCTGCAGGGCTGCATCCAGCCCTGGGGCCAGCACAGGAAGGACAGGGAGCTGGTGGAGCCAGGCCAGAGCAGGGACACCAAGGGGATCAGAGGGATGGAGCAGCTCCGCTAGGAGGAAAGGCTGAGGGAATTGCGACTGGTTAGCCTGGAGAAGAGGAGGCTTTGGGGTGACCTCAAAGATGGAGAGAGACACGTGACAAGGGGCCTGGAGTGACAGCTCAAGGGGGAATGGCTTCACACTGACAGAGGGGAGGCTTAGATTGGCTGTCAGGTACAAAAAGTTCCCTGTGAGGGTGCTGAGGCCCTGGCACAGGGTGTCCAGAGAAGCTGTGGCTGCCCCATCCCTGGAAGTGTTCAAGATCAGCCTGGCTGGGGCTCTGAGCAAGCTGGGATAGTGGCAGGTGTCCCTGCCCATGGCAGGGGGTTGGCACTGGGTGATCTTTAATGTCTTTTCCAACCCAGTTCACTCCATGAGTCTATGATTTCTTCTGCTCTGACTTCCTAGGCTCTTTTTCTTCCAGGTGTGCAGCTCTCCTGCTACCCTTGATAATCTCTGGAACTGCTTTCCTGTAAAGTTCAGAGAACCAGCTGCAACACATGCTTGCCAAAAAAAGGCTCCAGAGTCTTCCTGCAGCTTTGTTCTCTCGAGCATGGAGGTGTAGTTGTTACAGATAAATTGTGCTGCATTTATGATGAATTTAAGAAACCACTTCTCTTACTTTTTTCCAGATGGCTTTGTCTCATTAAAAGCTAGAAGCATGATTGGAATTGATTTGAAAATGGTTTTTTTATTGTTATAAAATCTTTGTGTGCATTGTTTTGAAAAGGGTTTGTGCTGCATTGTGTCTCATTATTTTACATTCAGGTGCTGCTGTCTCTTGTTGGTGTTTTTGAAAATCTGCTTAAATTATGACAAGTTAATTTTTTTGTTGTTGTTTACAATCTCTTTCAGTGGAGAAACAAGATACAACAAAGACAAGATACTGCAAGGTTAGTAAGAGTTATTTTGTTAGTTAGTTAGAGATGGAAAATCGTGGTGAAATCCTGTCATCAACTGCTCAGATGTCGTTAAGCAATAATACTGTAAACCTTTAGAGACTTTATGTGTTAGCCAGGACATGGCTTTCATGACAGCACAGAAGATTTTAAGTCACCCTCCACAGAATATCAAAAGATGCTGATGCACATTGTGTTTTAACAGGAGTGTTAGAAGAGTTCCTTTTTCTACACAGGGAAAAAATTATGTTGCATGTAATCAAATAAAATGGTAGCAGCACCTTTTACTAAGGACTCCATAGCGCTGTGTTAAATCCCAGTAATAGGAAGTTTGGGAAAAGGGCTTCTGGGAAAAGGAGCTGCAGAAGGATGGATAAAGACCCTGATGTGAAGGGGGCTGTTGCCTCAAGGAGGGAATCTGTTACTTGCTGTAAAAACCTGCAGTAGGGCAAGGAAGAATGAAAAGTAAAGGTTGTTTAAATGTTTGAATTATTCAATCCTAGGTCTTTCTAGGAAGGTACTCTTGATTAGACACATTTAAAACTAGATTTCACTTTTGTGACTGCTGGCTTGTACACCCAGAACTGAACATACTGAGCTGCCTGCATATCTGCAGTAGGAAAATCACGGCTGGGGTTGTACTCTGAATAAATGAGCTTTCTTCAGTGTTGTGAAGGAAAATTGTACTTCCAGATTTTCCTCCCTCCAGCATTGCCATTTACAGTTCTTGCAACATAGATTTGTGCTCATAATTAAATGAGTAAAGAATATTCCCCTGCTTTAATTGCTTAAAAATCTTGAAAATGTCTTTTGATTTCTTAGCTCCTTGGGTCAAATGATGTGTAGAGGGCTCCTCTCCAGTGTGGAGAGAACATAACTTCTGTTTTTGAGCAAGCCTCTTCTGAATTGAGATGTGTAAGCCTTTACCAGCGCACTGGGGTCACACGTCGCACATGTCTGAATTACAGATGAGGTGCTCAGAACTCAGGTTCTGGACTTCTGGTGTCCTGGTTTTTGCTGTTGGATTGTGCATTTTCTGGGTGAAAGTACTTTGTTTTCTTTGTTCTGAATCTGATGGGAATTTCACTCTCTCTGCTCTGGCTTCCTGCAGAACTAGAATGGGTGAAAGGTGTGGATGTAACAATCTGTTACATGTTTGTCCCTCTGCCACAATCCTGGGTTCTGCATGCTCTGAGCTGTGAGAGGAGCACACCTGTCCAACTCAGGCTGGATTTCCAAAGTGCTGCTTCTCTCAACACTATTCTGGAGCTCTGTGACCAGTTTCCAGACTTCCTGGCTGGAAAGAATTTTTGGGAGGTTTGCTGCTTTGCAGCTGGGTTTGCTCCAGCTTGTGTGAGCATTACTGTCAGTGTGTGAGGTGGAGAGGAAGAGAGGACAACGGATTGTGTTTGCATCTCATTCTCTCAGCAGTATTGTTGTCTTTCTTATTTACATTTAACAAATCTGTTTATGGAGTTTCAGCTGTGAGATACCTCTTTCAGGAACTAGTGACCCTTCTAAAAATGGTCACATTTATTAAATGTAGGTCTCTGTTTTATGTTTAAATTTGTCAAAGGTATAGATTAACATAATTATCATTGATAATGATCCTTCTGTCTTCCTAGGATTTACTACTTTTTATCATTAAATATGTGAGACTGAGTTTAGGGAAGACCAGAAAAGCAGTGACTTTTCCTAATAATTTTCTTTGATAAAGAAGAAAGATTTTGTCATGACTGGGTAGTTTCTTTATTGCTGACATGTCTGGTCAGCTGCTAAATGGTCTAAAATTTGCATGCTTTAATGTTGTGGGGTTTTTATTTTGTAGGTCAAGGAGTGGATGAGCCACTCTCTGCAACTGGTTTCAGGCAAGCAGATGCTGCTGGTTTATTTCTCAGTAATGTGAAGTTTACCCATGTCTTTTCAAGTGACCTCCTTCGAGCAAAGCAGGTAAGTGCTTCTTGAGGCAAGAGCTGGCTCCCAAATCTGGCATTTATTTGCTGTTGGTGATGCAAAAATAATGTAGTGACAGAGCCAAAAGTTGCCCCTGGATCCCTGGAAGTGTCCAAGGCCAGGTTGGATGGGGCTCTGAGCAGCCTGGGATAGTGGAAGGTGTTCCTGCCTGTGGCAAGGGGTTGGAAGTGGTTGATCTCTAAGGTCCCTTCAAACCCAAACCAGTCCATGGTTCCATGATTTGGTGTTATTTTATGTGGGCATTGTTCTTGCTAAAGGAGTAATGGGAACCTCGAGGTCCCCATCATCACAGACAGAAATGAGTTTTTCTCTAAAAAGAAAACCACATTGGCTGTGACATTGTTGTGCTGTCCTGGGCACTGTGGCTGCATGCTGTGTTCTTTTGAGGAATGCAGACCAATGCAGGCAAGGTCGAGTTTTCTGTGAAATCAATACAAGGATCATTAAATGGGCAGAGATGTTGGATTTTGTCAGGCATCTCACACCTCTTGCCTTGATGCAGTAAATATACAATACAGATTAAATAAAGAGGAAAAGTTACTACTTGGGATTACGTGTGACCTTGTGTGCAGAATTATGAAATACTCAAAGTTAGGGAACCAAAACTTTTAAAGTTAGAGGTTGGCTGTTCTAGGAAAGTCATGTCTCCTGTGGAGGCCCTATCTTTAATTCTCTCTTCTGGTACTGATTCTGTGTTTTCAAGAGACAATGTAGGAGGTTGAAACTCCTAAGCCATTCTTGTTTGCCTGGTTTTTGCTGTGTTGTCCTGCTAGAAGCCTATGAAGCTGTGTTGTAAACCAGATCAACCAAATGTAATATAAATCTCCTTTTTTTTTTCCTCAAAACATACACCATCGACATTGCTCATTAGTTTTGCAGCATGATTCCAGAAACTGCTGTAGCAGCACAACATAAGCAGAAAGCAAGAGACAAGGATGGAAGAGTGCACTAGTTGGATATTTTAAATATGCAGAATAGCTGCCTGAGTCACTTCCTTTATGTGTGTGAATGGCAGTGATGATATTTTAAAACATTAATAGTGCTTTCTAACTTTCATAAAGCTGTCTGTGCTGTGTGCCTGCCTTATGGGAATTGCTTTGGAATATTTTTTCTTGTGTCAGAGACAGCCTTTTCCATGAAGAGCACTTTCAGACTGGCACTCTCCTAATGTGACAGACCTGAATTTTTTCTTTGCATACAGGAAATGGGTTTTGCCATTTGTTTGACAAGTTGTCCAGATGTTGGGAAAGCTGTCCCAAAGATGTGTAAAGCTGAATTTTCCAAGTGGTGCATGTGCAACTTTCTTGGCAGCTGCAGTTCTATGAAGGGCCTGTTACTACACTGTCACTTCACAGCTCGAATATGGGAGAAATGTACAAGTTCTGTTGCAAAAGAGGAAATTCCATCATACAAATAACTGGGCTATGCATATACACAAGGAAGTGGATTCAACCCTGTCTTTATTCCTACCTTATTCTATGACAGAAAGTTAAAGTTCCAAGACCAAATTTGTCCTAAGCAATATGTTAAATGTGCCAGTAGTACAACAAGGCTGCTTATTTGTGCCAGAATCCAAGGAGCATTTTCAAAATGAGTTCTTTAAATGTCAGATTGATTGGGTGTGGATGTTTGCACAGCTCAAACTGTCACATTTGGGTGAATGTAAGAACCAGGAGCAGCTGTCCTCTGGTTCCCTAGAAAGACAAGGAGAGGACCCAGTGGAGGCCACAGAGATAATGAGGGGTCTGGAGCATCTCTCTTATGAGGGGAGACTGAGGGAGCTGGGCCTGGTTAGTGTGGAGAAGACTGAGAGGGGATCTCATTAATGTGTAGAAATATCTCCAGGGAGTGTCAGAGGGTGGTGCCAGGCTCTTTCCAGTGGTGCCCAGTGGCAGGATGAGGAGCAATGGACACAAACCAAACCACAAAATGTTCCACCTTCCAACATGAGGAAGGATTTTTGTACATTGAGGGTGGCAGAGCCTGGAACAACCTGCCCAGGGAGGGCCTGGAGTCTCCCTCTCTGGAGACATTCCAAACCCACCTGGACATGCTCCTGTGTCACCTGCTCCAGGTGACCCTGCCTGGGCAGGTTGATCTCCAGAGGTCCCTTCCAGCCCTAAGGATTGGCTGTGGCAGCCAGACAGTGTGAGATGTTTTTTCAGTTGGATTAACTGTGTAATTCTGGGGAACACAGCTGTGAGTCTGGCCCATGTAGTCCATGTAAAGAATGTGTGGACATGATTGCTCTGTGTTCTATTCAAGAGAGGATGTGGCTCTTATCCCAGTAAACCCTGCTGGCCACCTCTCATGGGTGCTGTTTCTTCAGCTGTTCTGGACTTTGAACTGGGAAGGAACTGCCAGAAGATTGCAGCTTTTCTATTTTTATGGGCTGGCCTGGGCCATCTATCAAATTCTGCCAGACTGGTAGCTGAAAAACTTTTCTGTTTTGTTGATTTGGGTTGTTGGATGCTGCTGATGGGATTCACCTTGGCTCTGGTGGTGTAAGGTGGCGTGTCTATGTTCTGTCCAGTTGATGTGACTGTATATTCACTTTTTAGACTGCTGCTGCCATTCTAGGGAAAAACAGGTTTTGCAAAGATTTGGAAATCAAGTACGATGCAAGACTGCGAGAGAGAGTAAGTGCCAAAAGAATTTATTATCAAATATTGAACAATTTGAAAATGTAGCTTCCTGCTTATGGGTATCTTGGCTTATTGAATGGTAGATTTAGCAGTGGAGAGCACTATGTGATGTGTTTTTAATCACTGGAAACTGAACAGTTCACATCAGGGACAATAAATTGTTTGCAGCAGGGTGAAGCAGAGCCAAAATTAAGTGATGAATGTTGTAAATATGATGTTTTAATGATGTTTAAATAAGGTAAGCTTTAGTGTTTAAGGAGCAGCACATGATTGTAGCATTTCCTGTTTGAATCTTTTTTTCTCTCAGAAATTCCAGTTCTTCACTTGAAATCAGCAAAGCCTTATTATTTACTTCTAATTGCGAGGGAACTTGTGTGATTTTGTTTCCTTTTTTTAATGTCTTTTTCAAAAATTCTGAATTAAAGATGGATCCATCCTCTGTTGTGAAGAATTCACAGGTCTTTAGAGAAGATGCTGTTTTCTAACATATGAAAAATAATTCCCTCTAGCCTTCTTGCAAGCAAAAGGAAAAGGGACTTTATCCTTATGTGAAGGGCTTTGTACAGAAGCGTTTGCACTGTGACCTCAGTCACAAAGAAACTTGAATTTTGTACACTGGGGATGAGTGTCAGTGGAATAAAAAATCTCCACACAAAGATCAGGCTGAGGGTCGTGTTTTGAATGTCCATGCTTTAAATGAGATGCTGCTCTTAGTGTATTTGTATTCTGAGCATCTATCTGTATCTATATCTATATCTATATCTATATCTATATCTATATATCTGCTGTTTAAAAGGGTACCTATAAAGATATTTCCTCACCCAAAATTGGGATAAAATGTAAAAGGTAGCTATGCCTTGGGAATCCAAGAAAACAAAGCTGATGCTTCACCAAAGGGAAGAGCTGTTTGCAGCCTCTGGAAGGGGTACAGGAGACCTGACACAACTTGCCAAACCCGTTTTTCCCTTACAGAAATACGGTGTTGCAGAAGGAAGGCCTTTGGCTGACCTCAAGGCTATGGCAAAGGATGCTGGAGAGCAATGTCCTTCATTCACACCTTCTGGAGGAGAAACACTGGATGAAGTATGGTATTTATTTATTTATGTATTTACTTTACTGCTTGGTCTGATAACAGTGGCTTCCAAGTGGGGAATCTCTTTATAACTAAAATATTGATTTTGAAACTAACTCCTCGTGAAGGTCTGGCTCACAGGAGGATGATAGTAATTGTTCTCTGGAGGGCAGAAGAGTTTGCACAGCAGTCAGTAACTTACATTGGCTTCTGAGCCTTGTCTGTGAGAAATCTTTGTCTTTTACCTGAAGCAGTTTTGTGTCAGATTTCTGAAAGGCCAAATCTGTGCTTGCTTCACAACAATCTCTTTCCCTTCCGGCCGTTCCCTGCAGGTGAGAGAGCGTGCAAGGGATTTTTTTGAATTCCTCTGCCAGCTGGCTGTTGAGTTGGAGCAGAAGGAGCATGGCAAGCCTGGTGCCCCAGGCAGGAGCTCAGGAACATCTGGAGAACAGTTTGTTTTCCCTTGGACAAGCCACTGCAGTGAGGCGGAGCTGAGCTCTGTGGGCAGCGGATCTTCCACGGTATTAGATGCCAATATTTTGGTGGTGAGTCATGGAGCCTACATGAGGAACTGGATTGGCTATATGGTTTCAGATCTCAACTGTACCTTACCAGCAAATTTAACCAAGTCCCAGCTGTCTTCTGTCAGTCCCAATACTGGAATCAGTCATTTCATTATAAAACTTGAAAACGGGAATTTGTTGAAGCCCAATATCACGTGTGTCTGTCTTAACCAAGACTCTCACTTAGTGGATGTGGGAGCTGAATGTGTAGCTTCAAAAGTGTTTTAAGAGTCTCTGTGGGGGGAAAGTGGGATTAGATCACAATTTTGCTAAACTTGGGAAAAGCATCTGTAGTAATTACTGGGATTGACTGGAATTGCTGACACTAAACTGCAAAAAGGGAGGCATGCAACTGCTTGCCATCTTAAAAACCATAATTTGCATGGTCCTAGTGCCCAGTATAAGTTGGCAGTAGCAAAATAAAACAAATATTCTCTGTTCTCAGAAGCATAATACTTGCAGTCACTTGCATATCTGCTCCTACAGCACATATTTCAAACAACTCCTTTGCATTACTCCATAATTATTTTGGTTACCTCCAAGTGAAAGGGTTGGGGAGAGGAGAGGAGTGGTACCTCAAAGCTGAGCTATACTGTATTCTTGTTTTATTACAAAATGCTATATTGTAATATGAAACATACAAGTTGTCTTAAAATATATCTTTGAATGCAATAGTAGAACCTAGGAAGGAGCATTGCCCAGTGGGACAGGTTTGGTGCAGAGCCAAGGGATGTCACTCTGACACTGAATATCTGTGAGACTCTGGGCAAGTCTCCTTTCCATTTGTAATGTGGGAATGATGATAAACCTACCTCGCCAGGAGTATTTCCTAAGAAATTTTTCAGGTTGTCGAGATCTCTGTTGAAGAGCACTGTACACAAACACAGAGTATTTATTTTTAGCTGTGAGCAGGATGAGGAACCTTGTGTGCACATAGTAATGGTCTCTTTTCTGGAAAAGGGACTTTCTCTCTGGGGTGTGTTGTACTTGACTGGAATCCTTCTGTCAGCTGCAGTCATGCACTTGATTCTATGAATATTTTTGCCTAGAATGAGGCAAGTCTGATTGTTTGGTGACTGTGTTAATACTGCATTCTTTCCCCACTGGGATGTTTGTGGTGTTACAGTGTGAGCTTATCTGGTTTATGTTATTTATAAGATTCACGTATTTTTTCTTCATTTGCATATTTTTGGCCTGTTAAAAAAAATTAAAGGCTCTTGAATAGAACTCCTATTTCATCTGTATTTCTTTTGAGGTAAAAATCTTTCTTAATATTGCCCTGTGAAGTTTTGCTCAGATCACATAACTTTTTTTCCTTCCTGGCTTTTTACTGTGAAAAAGACTCTTGGGGCTGATGTTGTTTAAAAGTTTTCATAGCTCTTTTTCAGTAATAAAATAATTCCTTCTCAATATACTGAAGGAAATAAGTCTTCACAGGAAGCTAAAATAGGAATATGACTTTTGCATGGACTCCTCAAGCTCTTTGTGAAATGCATCTTCCTGGAAGGCTCCTCAGTACTAAATTGATGGTCACAGCCAATGAAGATAGAAAAGCTTGAATTATGACTTCTAGCAGAGTTAATGGTAGGAGAATGGGGCAGGAGTTCATTCTGAATTTGCCTGTCCCTGGTAGTGCCAGTTTGTTTCAGGTGTGCCACTTACATAGCAGGGAATTCTCCTGCCACTGCTTTAAACTGCTGAAACTCCCCTGGAACTGCCACATCCTGAATTTTGCCAGTCATTCCATCAATTCTTCTTGGAACCATTCATCTGTTCTTAATGGAGTTGAAAATGCGAGAGGATGAGGAGAGATGTGACACATTTTTCTCCCTAAGTCTGTCATTTCATCAAATATTTCAAAAACCACTAGTGATTGGGGTGCTTCTCACTTTAAAAGGTTTCTTTATCTTTCTTGCCTGCTCTCGAGCAGGTAATTAATATTTTGTTCTTGTTGATGATGCCATAACTTAGTAGAACATCTGCTTTGTTAAGTGCTTTGCCACTGCTTGGGTCGCACTATTCCCAGAGGGATTTTTGACTCTTCCTCTATAATATGCTTTACCTTCTTTTTTTGTATTTATAGGTCATTAAAATTTAAATCCAGCCTAAGGAACCTGTGTGATTGTTTTCTTTAACTTACTGTTACCAAATTCTTTCCTCTTGTAAGTCTCACACAGGGCAAGTAGATGGTACTGTGGTGCCTAACAAGGAAAAATACCAATGGGTAAAACCATTCATGTTTTCTGAATAGCTCCTGTCTCAATCAAGTCACATTTTTCAGTGAAAATGCATCAGAATCTCCCAATTCAGATTTTGTAAAACACACTAAAATGCTGCAAACACATCTGCCAGTGGCCAAGGGAGTACAAGCAATCAAAAATGTCCTACAGTTGCCCAGATGTGCTTTTTCCCTCAGTATCTGCTGTTGACTTTGCTGGAGACAGGATGCCCGCCTAGGCGGCTTATAGCCTGCCCTAAAATAGTTTCATTTGTTATTTCTCCTTTGTTATGTCACATGTCAGGTTCCCTCTGCATTAAAAAGTCACTCATTTTGGAAGCTTCTGAAGCTAATTCTAAAAGCTGTTTTCTTTGTGTATAGTACTCTTACATCTACACTGAGACTAAATCTTTTTTTGGCCAAGTGACTCTTGTGTGTGTCTGTGGTAAATCTGTACAGTTTATTGGGATCATGGGAAAGGAGAGCTGCAGCAATAGATGGGTCTGTTAGGAATAGTAACAGAATACAAATATTTGAGGGACTATTCAGTAGTGGCAATGAATGCTGGCTCCATCTCCTCACAGGTCTGCCTCTCCTCGAGCAGCTATCAGGCAGAGGGCTCTGGTAGTACCACAGTTTCATTCCTCTAAAGCAAAGATACTTTCTGTATTCCCACAGTTCTCTGTTGAAGACTGTTGTGCAGACATAGCCCTGCCTTTGCAAAAGGAGGAGGTTTTTTCCTATTTTTAAAAAATTTAGAACATAATTTAAATAGATGCATTCTATATCCAAGCTTTTGGCTGCCTCAGATCCACAACCACATGCCTAGACTTAAAAGATGTCATATTTTCCCCAGATGTGTCCTGCTTTTGGGGGCTTTGGCCATAAGCTGGAGGTTTTTAGATCTTGGTAGTCCCAGGCAAATGGCAGCTGCATGGCACAAATGAACTGCACAGTGATTTGTGAGCTGCTTCTCTGGTATCCATGGATATGACAGAGCTACTGTGGGGCATCTGTGTGTGTGTTGTGACTCCAGTGCCATTCAGGAGGGTCTCATGTGACAGCTCTGCTGTCACCTGCAAACAGCTCTGGGGTTCCCGAGGTGCAGGGACCCCGTGTGGCAGTGCATTACTTACCTGAGTGCCTGAGCCTGGCAGGAGGGCTCCGAGGGCACAGGGCATGAGGCACAGGAGAATACTGGGATAAAACCCAGGAATCTTGAGCAGGCTGGTGTTGACCACCAAAGGAATGCTTCAGGCAGAACTCTTTCCTTTTGATGCCCAGTTGGATTATCCAGCCATAGCTGAATGGGAGCAGGCTGGTACAGTGCACTTGACTGTAATAAGTCCTGAATGTGTTTTGGAACAGCTGGCCATTGAAAAGTGAATTTAATGTATTTAAAAGCTGAGGTGAAAAAAGGAGGTTTGATTTCAGAGGGCTGGAATCACAAAATTAGTTTTAGAATTGTGAAATATCCTGTGTTGGAAGGCACCCACAAGAATCACTAAGTCCAGCTCCTGGTCCTACATGGGACAGTCCCAGGAATCACACAACTTAATTCTACTTCTCCAAAGAAATTTAAATAATGGTTAATGCAACAAATTCTGAAGGAGAAAGTAATTACAGACAAGAGAGGTAAATGTAACCTGCAATCTAATTAAATGAGTTTTTACCATAAGTAGTTCACACTCGACTAAATGGGTAGTTCTTTGATGGAGTAACTAATGTATATAGGCAGGGGAAAAATTAAATATGATCTAGGTGAATCTTAATTGAATACTTAATGCCACAATGGAAACCATCAGCTCAGCTGGTAAGATAAATGTTGCTCAGGAGAAAAAAACATGGTGAAGAAGGTATGAAAGGAATTAGTGGGCATAGAAGTAGTAATGGCCAAGGTCAAGCACTGAGCTGGAGTAAAGCTGCTATTCAGGGCCCTTAGGGGCAATTTTTTTTTGTAATGACTTTGAATAAAAATACAGGAATGTGAAATATTAGTGAGAAGGCATCATCAATAACTATGTGGGGCAGAATAGCATGCAGAGGAGGAAATTATGAACTTCCAATCTTAAAACTGCTTGAGTCTTCACAGAATGGGTCAGGCTGGACCCTGACAGTGGCTCACGTGATGCCACCTCCCTGCTCCAGCAAAGGCATCCTAGAGCACAGGGCACAGGATTGTGTCCAGATGGTTCTGGAATATCCCCAGTGAGGAGACTCCACACCCTCTCTGGACAATCTGTTCAGTGCTCAGTCACTGCACAGGACAGAAGTTCTGCCTCCTATCCAGGTGGAACCTCCTGGGTTCAGTCCCTGCCCGTTCCTCTGGTGCCATTGCTGGGCCCCTGGAGCAGAGCCTGGGCCCTGCTTGGAGCCCTCTCTGCAGAGGCTTTTAATTTACCAAGTATCTTTTATCCCAAGATCTTTGAGCCAGGATCACAAATAATTTCCAGCAGGACTGAACTGACAGATCTGTGGTTTCCCACTGCTTGTATGAGACATTTCCCTTTAGAGGTTAAAATCCCTTCATGGTCAGTCTAGACCTACTAAGACACTGTTTTTCTCATCATCTTTCACAGAACTTTTATATTTGGGGTGCATGAAACACTTAGGAAGCCGAAACCTGTGAGGCTGGAAGTCACAGGGGACAGCAGCACACAAAAATTTTCAGACACTGCTGCTACCATTTATTTGTTCACTCCAGTACTTCTGGAAGGGGGAGCTTGAACAGACAATACAGAATCCACCATTTGGAGATAATGGAAAAGTTTATTGGTACTTTTTAAAAAGTAAATAGTCTCTATAATACATTATTATAAATACTTATAAATATTCTGCAGGATTTAAGACCCACTCAAATAAATAAATAAATACTGTGACATAAATAAGTAATGCTTTCTTACTAGCTGGTGATTGCCAGCATCTCCATTGAAGAATAAATTCTTTTAAGTTTTGATACAGTTGCCTATAGTTACAAATACGGTTGTTTTTGATGAAAATCCACTCTGTATTCAGTCTTAGCTTACTTACCCCCTGGCTACTGATAGAGTGAGCAAACCTTCTTACTCTGTTCTAGTGTAGGAATTTAGAGATGGCCTATAGATTTAACCCCACCAATATTTCCCATCAAAATTTAATGGTTCCAGTTGTTGTAGGGCAGTTGCCTCAGTCCTAGAGAGGAGCTTCCAACAATCAATGCAAAATGCAAACTTTGCTGGTATACTTGAAGTCCAGAGCTCTCAAGGAGCAAAAGCCAAGAATAATTGTGTAGGAATCAAGTGAAAAGATCAAAGTAGAACATAAATAAAATCACACCTTTCCACTATATAGTCAGCAAGTTAAAAAGTCTTACTGTATCTTGAATAAGCAAGAAAAAGCACAACTGTCTGCCTGCCTGCAATTACCTTAATTCCTTAGAATCATTCTTTTCCTTCAGAAATTAATTAAAAACCACAATAACTTTAGAAAAACAAATTCCAGGAGATGGAACTCTTGGACTAATCCTGATCATTTGGCTTATCCTGTGCTCCTAAGAATCTCTCCATCTAGGAAAACTAAGAGCAGAATCAGGGACCTATGACTTTTCCAACATAATGAGTTGGATGTGGTAGATAAAAAGATATTGTGTATATATACAAATATGGGGGGGGGGGAAAGAGATTATTTTAAAAGCTGTCAGCAGTCCTGCTGCTGTGCTAAATCCAGAAAAAATTAAATGAAATCAAGAAGCACAGGGGGTTCTTATTTTGATTTTGTTTCACTGATGTAACTCCAGTGGCTTCAGGGAACTACTTCATGAGAAAGAAAAAAAGAACAGCATCCAGCCTATTTTTTTGTATGTTGGTATGTTGCTATGAGCACACTGAGGTGCAGTGTATCACTTCAAATTGTTGTCAGGCTGATAAATACTCTAAGTAAACAGAGCAGAAGCATCTGTGTTTTGATGTGCAAAAAATCCCTGCAAAATCAAACCCTCAAATCTCTGCTGCACTGAATTTTGTGCTGCTCATCAGTGCCTTGTACCTGATTTCTGCAGAGTTCATCAAGAATAGCTTTTTCAAAGTGAACTTACCCAAAGCATAAAGCAAACTAGGGAAAAGGTTTTGTCACTCTTAGAGATCTCCTGATTATTAGTAATTTTGCTCCTACAAGTTTAAAGCATCTGATGCTGCTCAGAACTGAATACAAACATGGATGCTAACTGGACATTTCTTTTCTAAATAGAAACCTAATTTTCACTCATTAGATGAGAGTCTTCATTATAGTCTAAATATTATTCCTTTGATTCTTATAAAACATAAGTTTTTTTTATTTTTCCCCTGTAGAGTTCAGTATTATGCAAAACAAACTGTCCTGTTTAACACACTACTGATTATTATTAATCCTGGTACTTCTCTCCGAGTTGAAAATATGCAAAACTAATGATCTTTATTTCCATATTGGGATTCTAGATTTTAGTAAATGTAGAACTGTGATAGAGAACCACCTGAGACAGAGTGACACTCTCCTCTTTTTTTCAAAACCTCAGCTTAGATTCAGTGTCAGAAATTGCTCTTTAGGATGCTTTAATCCTGTCCTGTTGTCCTGTCAGTTCCTCCAGTTTTCCATGTTTGCTTCTCCTATAACAGCAGAGTGCTTTTTTTTGATGCTGTATGGATGAAGACAGAATGAAGCTTCAACTTAAAAGCAAAAAACAAAGAATCACAGGTTGGAAGGGACCTTAAGGCTCATCCACTCCACGCCCCCTGCCATGGGCAGGGACATCTGCCACTATCCCAGGTTGCTCAGAGCCCCATCCGACCTGGTCTTGGACACTTCCAGGGATGAGGCAGCCACAGCTGCTCTGGACAATCTGTGCTGAGGCCTCACCACCCTCACAGGGAATAATTTTTTCCTGATATCCGATCTAAATCTACTCCTATCAGTGGGAAGCCCTTCTCCCTTGTCCTGTCTCTGCAGTTTCTGATGAAGAGCCCCTCTCCAGCCTCCTTGTAGCCCCTTCAGATACTGGATACATGACATGATAATTTTTAAATAATAAAATAACACACCACCTGGCAGTTTGTCTGCTGTGCTTGGACAGGATGGTGCTAGTAAGAGATTCCCTGTCTCTGCTGGAATCTTGGATTCTCCAGGTCTCTACATCAGTAACATAACATCAGTTTCCCATTTCATACAAGGGATTCCTTTTTTCGTTTGTTTTCATCATTGATGCAAACTTAAGGTGATTCAGACCCCAAAAGGTTTGGTTTGTGTTATTGTTTTCAAAAATGGATCTTCTTTCCAGTAGAGCCCGAGCTGGAAAAATCTGACTTGTACTTACAGACAGCAGTTTACTGACAAAGCAAGATTTGAAGCTAAGGAACTTTTCCCAATGTCTCCCAGGTTTCTAAGAGCTACTTTGGCATTGAGGCTGGGTGTGACAGACGGTTCCTTTTGCCCCTGTCTTTCCCTGGCGAGCACGGGGGCCGCGGTTATCTCGTGATGTAGAAGCGGGGGCTGGGGTACCTCCTGGCCTCCATCATAGCGTGGGGATCATCGGGGTTCACCACATCGTTCTGGTTGATCCTCACGGGCTCCCTGGGCATGTGGGGAAAGTCTGCTGGCTGCTGCTGCAGGGAGCCAAACACCGGGGTCTTCCTCTGCGGGACCAGGATCTGGTGAGGATCTACGGGATCGACATCTGCGCTCCTGGTGTGTCTGTGGGGCTCAGGGGTGTTGAATCGGAACAGAGGGATCTCATTCTTCCTGGACAAAAACTGGGAGTATGGTGGTAGATTCATACCAGGGGAGAAGGTTTGTTTAACTCTGCCCAAGCTCACCAAGAAGTGGTGTTTGGGGGATTGGTACACATCGTACCCATTTTCCAGTGTCCTGTGGTTGAACACGCAGTCCTCTTGGCTGAAGTAATGCTGAGGGGAAAAAATAGGACACTTGTGAGCAGAAGAGTCTGGTAAATTGCAAACGCTGGTTAAAGAGGGAAAGAAGGGTGAGAGCTTGCAGCAGGTGTTTTTCTAATCTCCCAGGTCTGTCTGACCCAAATGCAGATCAGAGTTGCATGTCCATGCTTTCAGCAAAGGAATTTTAATGATAAACCCTGTTTTCTTCCAGAGGGTCCCCACTCATGGCTCTGTGCTACATATTGGTCCCTCGCTAAATCTAATTTCTGTAATATGGAAAAGTAGGGGTTTTGTTGTTGGTGATGGTGGTTTTTTGTTTGTTTGCTTGGTTGGTTTTGTGGTTTTGTTTTTTGGATTTTTTTTTGGTCCTCATTTACCCAGGTAGGATTTCAGATTATTTTTGTCAGCTCTACAAGTCAATACAATCAAAGGAGAGAGCAAAGTTTGACTAAGTGTCAGATCTTCTCTAACACTTCCCCCTCCACCTGCAGCTACCCAGGCTTGCCCTGGCTGGGGAAATGGGCACCATAGCAGCAGAATGCACTGGCCATTCAGCCTCAAGGCTTAGGAGAGGTCACTCACCGAGCCAAATATGTTTCCTTTCATGTCCATGCACAGGTAGCGTCCACTCTTCACACCTGTGATTATTACTGAGCCAGCACCCTCAGACCTGATCATTAGGGCACCTGTTCAGAACAACAAAAACATCAAATCCATTTCAACAATGCATTTACAGATGCTCTGGCTGGAAGTGACCTCTGGGAGTTCAGACTAACCTCCCACATGACCTGGGACTGTTGCCCACCCTAAATCAGGTTCGCTGTGGCTTTGGGAAACTCCCAGGATGGAGGTCACCTCTCTGTGTGCCCTGTTCCAATGTGGCACTAACCTCCCAAAGACAACTTTTTTTTCCCTCTGAAGTCCCAAATTGTGATCTGAGGACATTGCCCTCAGTTCTGCCACTGCCCACATCCAGGGGAATTTGTCCCACTCGTCTTTGTGACTGCCCCGTGGTATTTTTTCAGTGGTGCCCAGCAGTGGCACCAGTAGAATGGGCAGGAACTGATACTCAGGTGGAAGTTCCACTGGGACAGGAGGCAGAACTTCTGTCCTGTGCAGTGACTGAGCTCTGAACAGATTGTCCAGAGAGGGTGTGGAGTCTCCTCACTGGGGATATTCCAGAACCATCTGGACACAATCCTGTGCCCTGTGTTCTGGGATGCCTTTGCTGGAGCAGGGAGGTAGGACCAGGTGACCCCCTGTGGTGCCTTCCAACCTCAACCAGTCTGTGATTCTGTCATGACATTGCCCTTAAGATCCTTTTTGCTGGACTAAAACCACAACAGATCATGATCAGACCCCCCTGAAAACCCTGTGAAAACCCATCTCCTGCTCATCAACTTCTACTCATCCAACATGACCTGTGGTTGCTGTAGTGCTCCAAGAGCAATGTCACTGGTACCAGGTAAAGTGGGAATAGCAACTTTGCTTGATCTGCTCCTTGCATCTGACTCAGTGCCTGTTGCCTTGTCCCACCCAGGAGATGTGTGCCACCCAGGCCATGCCACCCTGGTGCAGAGCTTGGCACTTCCCATTGTCTGGTGGCAGCAAATCGGTCACCCTCCATCTCAATATCCCTTCTGTTGTCTGATTTCCATCTTTCCTGCTCCACTATTCCAATCCTGCTATGCTTGTTTCATAGCATATATGGGAAAATGTGGTATTTTGCTGTCTGTTGTTCTCTAAAATCCCACACTGGTTGTTGACCAACATACCTAAAATGAGTTTCATAAAATCTTTTAATATGTAGGAAGAATAACAAGACACTGTCAGCATTTCTGAGTGTTGCATTAAAAAAAATAGCAGAATGTGATCCTTTTTCATCATTAATTAAATTATAACTTTAAAAGCCATCCTTATTTACTTATGTAAAACCTTCATTACCTAGGCTTAGATTTTTAACTGAGTGTATAAAATAGATATAGTAATAATAGTAATAATAATAACAACAACCTGATTTTATGATGCATAGCTTGTGATTTGAATGCTAAGAGAGAAGTATTTTTCAAATGCTATAAAAGAACTCTAAGTCTTAAACCCTTCCCACATTTGTCTACTAACTAAAGAGTTTGGGCCAAGTATTTAGCAAAGGAAGAAGAAGAAACTATTCTGTGTTGAAATAGAATAATAAAATATATCATTAAATAAACTCTGAAGACACAATTTGAGAACCTTTCAGTGATACTAGGGTATAGTTTCTTCTCATGAACCCCAAAGGCTCAACACTTCTTTTCCTCCAGTCTGGTCTTCCATAGTTTCCCCCTTTTAAACTGATTTTTGCATGCCCATGTTCTGTGCACAGTGAAACTTAATTTTTAGTAGTTCTCAGCCCTCCATCCCAAAATACAGATTTTATGGATACCATCAGTTTTCCAGCACTGCTTTGGCGAGTTCCCTCAGCGCAGTTCCTTTGGTAGCACCATCAGTGGGAAGCAGCTATTTGGGGGATTTAATTACCAACCTCTAATAGGAGCTTCCTCCAGAAACTGGGGGTAAAATCATGAAGTGAAGGATAATTCAGGTGGTTTTTCCTTGCAGGGTATTACAGGAACCATAGGACTTTAGTTGTCCTAGGCAAGGAATGAAATTCCCTATCCACTAGATTTCTTTGAAGTGATTTTATTTCTTAAACAAAAGGAGAATTATGATGATGTGTATTTTTCATCCCATGGCTGTGCTTCTCTGCCTGCCTGCCTAATGAGAAGAGGGGATTTTCTATAGGTGGTGAGGAAGTAAAAAATCTCATTGTCCCTCCCTTGCTCCCATGGAGGTCCGTAGGAAGCCACTTACTGTAGATGGTTTGGTGAGGAGCGCCGTCGATGTAGCCATCAGCGTTAATTTGGAGGTGGAAGCTGCTCCTCTCGGTGTCGGTGTAGAGGTGCATCAGATGGTCTCCATTGCCCCAGCTGGGACTCAGCAGTGGAGAGGAGTTGGGAAAGGCAAGGGAAGCCTTCAGGCTGCAGAGTAGCAGGAGCAGGGAGCTGCAGGGAATGCCCTGGGGAATGGCTCGCCGCTCCATGGTGGGTCAGCGTCTGCTCCTCACCTCCCCTCGTGCCTGGAGTGTGAATCCTCAGACAGGATCCCTTCTTCTCTGCAGAGGCTTATAAAGGGCAGCAACATGACATCACACAGGAAAACCTTCTCCACATCCTTGATTTTTGGCAAAGCAACATTTTAAGTGTCCCGAAACCTCAAGGGAAGGATCTCTGGCTAAGGTGTGTGGGGGAAAAATGTAAGGTTTCTAAAGACAGCTCACGAAAGCTAATCATATGTTCAAATGTTATCTACAACCCTGTGACATCTGAAAGCTTCCCACGCCTCTACTGTTGGATCCGGGAAGGGCAATCCACTGCACTTGAACTGAAGGGAATGACCCTTCGGACCTGAATTATCTTTCTTTTTTGCCAGATGTGTTTATTCAGACTCCCACCTCCCCTCACCGTTTCCAAGCTGCACTCTGATTTAGTGGAAACATCAAATACAGCTAAAATTTTATTGTACATGTACCAAAATTTAGTATTAAGTTGTCCTGAGCCTGATTCCCCCTTCATTATGGTCTAAGTTCCACACCAAGCCTGTTGGGCTGATATTTGTGTCACTCCATTCAGGTGAAGGGAACTTGATATGAGCAGAGCCTACTTCAAATAAACTGTGCCTTTTCTTTCTCCTGTTTCCTTCTAAGTCATACAAATAATCTAAAGTTGGCCAAAACCAGCTGATAATAATGTGTAAAACACTTAAAAGCTGGATGTTTGCTCCTGCATTGCACATCTGGCTGGCAGTTTGTAAAAAATGTTCCAAGATACAAGACCTGCTTCTCAGGTGTCCTGCCAGTGTTGTGGGTCTTCACAAACAAATTTTCTGATTTAAAAAACGATGGTTTCATTTATTACATGAAAATGCTGTACTAATGGGACACTGTATATGGGTGAATCAATGAGAAGAGTGACAGGTTCCAAATCTGGACTGTGTTAAGATTCCTTTCAAAATTTAATACAAACTTGACAAAAGTACCAAACAATAAATGAATATTTCCTTAATGAAACCTGAGGATTTTAACTGTAGCAGTGTTCAGTTCAGTTTGAGTCTCTAGCTGGACACAGCATGAAAAATTCTTAGTTTCATTAACAAGCTCTGGAGCTGTACCATCAGCATATAATGGATTGATGCCATTAATGGATTGGTACAGCCGTAACCCACTGCAAAAGTGGATCTGATTTTGGTTTTTTTATTGTTTAAAATGAGTAAAATCCTGCCAAATTCTGCTGCCACACCTGTGTAAATCCAGAGACTTGCGTCAGAGTATATTCACCTGTGTAAATGACAGCACTTTTTAGCCAAAGTGTATAAGGGTCAGATCTTAAACTGAGCAGGCTGACAAAGCTGGCTGCACTGAAAGACAATCCAGGCCTCAGATGTTTTACTGGTTATAACATCTGCAATGCTTTAAATGAAAGGGTAGCTTAGAAGGAGAGTTAATTTTTCTTATATATGTACCAATTTTTCTTAAAGAAATATCTCTATTTACTTGAAATTATCCACCCACATTTTTCACTCTGATCTTAGAACAAATGTTTGGTTTTTTTGGTTGGTTGGTTGGTTGGTTGGTTAGTTGGTTGTTCTGGTTTTTTTTCTTTGCTCCCTTGATTAGACTCCTATGGAAATGTGGATATTGATACCTCAGTTGCAGAAGTATCTCACAGAGGCACTGTACCCTCTTGGAATAGTCTGTCATTCTTTTGTGACTGCAGTTTTTCTGGTTTGATGTTTCATATTCACTATGACATTTTGCTGTGCTTGGCAGCATGCACTGATCTGATCTTTCTCCAGTGCCTTGGTGGCACAGAAAACATTCTCAGATGTTTGAAAAATTTATTCAACCTCATTTAAGCACATGCCATTTGTGAGCATCTGTTTATCTTTTAATAATAATCAGACAAGCAAAGATTACTTTTACAAGGTTAAATTGTTTAGCATTTTCTAAAGTTTCCCACAGCATCCAGAAAACTCCAGACTTTACTAAGTTCCATTAATCTGCTGGGCTAAAGTGAATTTATTAAGTCCCTGCTTGTGAGAATGATAATATAAATTCTGCTTTTTCACAGACTTTTTTTGCTTTAAACCCATAAATACCCCCCACAAGTAGTTTGTTGTGGGGTTTTGGTTTTTTTTACAGTCTGTGTCTTTTTTTATTTCCGGCTGATCCATTTATTCCTTCTATGGCTATTTCTCTTATCCTCTACCCATTCAGCTGTTGATGGGGTAGCCAGGTGTATGAAAGCTGCTTTACTCCTTCAGCCAAGTCTGTTTTAATAGAAGTGATGACAACCTTTCTTGACTCACATGTTTTGCTGATGCACCAACAATAACAATATTCTGCAACTTTTACCACAGGAGTTGGTATTGATTTTTCAGATTTCTATATTGCTCTGCAGTGTTTGATGAATTGAGATGGCTTTTCTCAGTTCTCAGCTAAGAAATTGCTGATAATAGACAGAAATTGCTTGTTGTAGGGAGAAATAAAAGGGAAAAAATGGGACTGAATTTAAAGATCACAGCCATTTCACATTGTCACATTTTCCACTTCCCACTGCAGGGGTGCTACACTGCCAGTGTCAGGTGCCACAGCGGTGCAGGGCGCTCGTTAGATGTATCCTGGAAAGGGAGCTGGGAGACAGCCTGGAGGAGCTACCACCTATCGTCAATGTCAGGAACCAAGGTAAAGTGAGGAAATCCTCACTCCAGAGCAAGAGATAAAAGGAAAATATGGATAAGACAGACCCCAGCTTTCAGGATGAAATTTATTCAAGATGATCATTGAGCAACCTGGTCTAGGGAGGAAGTGTCCCTGCCCAAAGCAGGGGGTTGAAACAAGATGATTTTTGGGGTCCCTTTCAACCCAAATAATTCTGTGATTGATGCTCCAGCCCTTAGTGAGTCTCACTCCCCTCTCTCCCTGCCATGCCTTTGTTCCAGGATTGCTCCTTGCTCCAGAGGCAGCTCAGCTTAGGTTTAGCCAGGTATTCTGGACACTCACCTGGACCAGGTGCCTCAGCTGGGACATGGATGACACTCAGACCCCCCTGATACCATCATTTAACTGCAAAGGGTACACACAGAAGGAACAGAGGGTCACAGGAGCTCTGACTTTCCCACATTTTGACTGCTTTGAGTTTCAGCTTTAGGTCATTTTGCAGTCCAAACTTACCACCTCAGCTCTGTAAAACCCTCAGTAGCTGAATGTCATTCCTTGTGCTGCTTTCTTTTACTGCTTATCCCTCAGTTCTAGAGAGGACTCACAAGGCAAAGGCAAGGTTTTTTTTACAACAGATTGAAGTTACTAGAAGGGACTAGTTATCTTTTGGAAGGGCTTTGTGGACCATCAGAAAAAAAAGTTTTCTACTCAATCTAATGGATTTGCCTTCCGGGATTCTCCTACGAGTAAAACTACACGTCCCTTCACAGTGCTGGAGTTCCTTTCATCACGTAGGAGCACCTGTAGCACTCTTGCCTAATAAAGCATATTGACTTATATGTAAACAGGTGGGTGGCTTGCCCTTTTGCAGCATTCTGTGCCATCTGAGTGCCTGTGCTGGCCTCAGGAAGCCTCTTGCTGTCTGCTGCTTAGCTCACAGAGGAGTTTGGGTTGATAGATTCGAAACTATCTCTGCTGTTAATAATTTCCTTTGCACTGCATCTCTTCAGAAGAGGTCACGGAAATCAGGGGCCTGTCCCTCTTCCCCTGCTTCCTTAAAATCACTGTTACAAGTGGCTCTGGGGCGATCACACCCCCAGCGCTGGAGGCACAAGGGTGGAGTGCCTCTCCAGCAGTTATTCTAGGAATACTGACGCACTGAGCCGAGGGAATGTACAGTGGATGGTGTGTGTGTGTGTGTGTGTGTGTGTGTGTGTGTGAGCAGTTGCCTTTGCCACAGACTTCACCCAGTGTTGTTAAACACATCCTGAGTGACCTTATTTGGAGGCCCCATTCTTGTCACACTGCCCACGACTAAAGAAAACATCCTGGCTCAGCTCACCTACGTGAACAAGATGAGGTAAGCACAGCCCACTGGGTTCGGGACCGCAGCGTGTACCAGCAGTTTCTGCAGTGTGCCTGCTCTAATGAACTGAAATGAAGGGCCTCATTCCTCCTCCAGCTGAAATCCTTGGCACAGCTCCCAGGCAAAGCAGAACCAGTCCCTAAAAGGTTTTGTTTTCTGAACAGAGAGTGTTTCTGTCGTTTTAAGGGGTCTGAGTTCTCTTAGGTGTTGTGGGAGAGAGGATGGGTGCAATTTGTGGTGAGAGCTGCTGATACCCTCAATTTCAAAAAAAAAATCATAGAATCACAGAATGGCCTGTCTGGAAGGGATCTTAAAGATAATTTCATTCCAACTCTCTGCCATGGGCAGGGACACCTGCCTCTATCCCAGCTTGCCCAGAGCCCCATCCAGCCTGGCCTTGGACACTGCCACAGCTTCTCTGGGCACCCTGTACCAGGGCCTCAGCACCCTCACAGGGAACAATTTCTTCCTCATAACCCATATAACCCTGCCCTTCTGTCAGTGTGAAGCCATTCCCCCTTGTCCTGTCACTCCAGGCCCTTGTCAAGAGCCTCTCTCCACCTTTCCTGTAGGCTCCCCTCAGGTCTGGAAGGCTGAAAAATGTTCTGGTTTGATGTTGAGGCTTGGAAGACCTGAAGTTTGTCTGGATTCTGAAATCTGCCCGGTGCACACCCAGTCCTGCTGACCTGCCTGCCCTGGCAGTGTGTCTTGTCTAAGTGTCTCCTTTCTCCTGGTGTGCTTGCTTCTAGGTGCAGAGGAATCCTGGGGACACAGATACACAGCCTCAACAAGAAAGTCACTTCAGTCATCCATCTCCTATGGTAATATGCTGCAAGGTGCCCAAAAGCAGGCTGGTGGTTTTATTTTGGGAAAATTCTTTGATTTATGTAAAGTTTCTTATTTCCCAACATTGGGAAATAGGCTTGGACTAGGAACATCTAGGAGCACCTTCTGATCTAAGAATTTCTAGGATTCAGCAACTACATCTGCCACTACATTTGTTGTCAGTTTCCAATAAACTAAATGGACATTTTCCCCTTGTTAGGCAGAAGACAAGGATTCATAATAAACTTTGTTGTAACAATTTTAAACTTACTCCAGTCTCTTGGTTTCACATGTTTCATGCAGATCTGTCTCCTTTAAGAAGAGATAGAAAAGGCTTAGGTTAAAGAAATTAGGAATAGAAAATGAAAAGAGGGAGAGGGGAATGCAGTGAAACAAGAAGACAAAATATGCAGACGTCATCATCAGCCAAGGGCACTTTTAGAGTGGGACAGTTATAACTCAGCATGTGACTGATACAGTAAGAGCTGCCTCAGTGCAATT
Source organism: Fringilla coelebs (assembly GCF_963513975.1). Lineage (NCBI taxonomy): Eukaryota > Metazoa > Chordata > Aves > Passeriformes > Fringillidae > Fringilla > Fringilla coelebs. The sequence goes on along the minus strand of NC_140033.1, from coordinate 58,696,034 downwards.
GCAGGTGTTGCTTTTTAGCTCTGGGACTTCTTTTTCTGTGGGATCTCAGAAATGAAAACTTCATTGGAGAAATCTTTGCTCTCTATAAGTGTTAAGAGTAATTTTTTAACACAAAAGCCTAAATAATAACTGAAGACAGTCATGACTGAACATTGTCCTTGTACTCAGGGTTTCTAATACAAGGAAAATAGAAAGATTCCCTAAGCCACTCCAAGACCAGTCTATGATTCTGGAGTCCTTTAAAGAAACATGGAGATCAAAGTTTGTAAGGGACAGGGCAAGACAAGTAACAGTGGCTTCATTTTTTCAGCTAAACTCTGTTAGCTCATCTTTGCTCAGAAGCTGGGATCTGTTTTCTGAGGTATTTCCATGACAGGGAGCATGTTGAGGAGAATTTATGAGACTGAACAGATATCTGGCAAAAATATGTCTTGAGCTCTGCCCCTGATTCAGGTTTTCTTTCACAAAATGTCTTTTCAGGTAGATGTGCAGATACATTTTTTTTTTCAGTGTAGACACAATAGTTCTTCATGTTGCTTTCTCAGTCTGCCAGATTGCTGGTGAGGAGGAACTTGAGAGTCACATAGTGCAAAGGTTCATCAGCTGCTGGGACACTGATCCTGCACCTGGGCCCTATTGATCTTTGGCCATTTTCACAGCTGTCACAAGCTGGTCCCATGCCAGGGCTGGTTGGGAAATGCATTCTCTTTCAAATAAGTCAATCAGACCTATTTGACATTTTTGTCATCTTTATTGAAGTTCTGGACTCTCATCAACCTGCTCAGTTCTCCAAAAGCAGAGAGATTTCTTCACTGACAATTCTTTCAAAACTTAGAAATGCAACTTAATACCTTTTTTTTTTAATCTTCTTTATTATCCTTTCCATTATGCCAAATGAACTTTCTTACATGCCAGAGGCTGGTTAGCCCATCTGCCTACCCTGAACATGACTATGTCTCTTTGGCACTGGTGTCACTTCTTGGCCCTTTGCTCTATTCCTCTCTCAGTCTCCACTTCTGGTGGAAGAATGGAAATTAATTCAAGGTACCACCTTCATGACCAGCTGATGACCATTTCAGCATGAACTGAGGATGTGCAGAATGCAAACATACATAAGAAATGTCATACACAAGAAATTCCAATCACCCAGCTGGCCTGTGGAACTGCATGTTGATTATTATAGGGGTGTAGGGAAAAAATCCATTGGAGATTAGCTTTTTATTTTGAAATCTGCAAGTTTCACTTTAAAAAGTGCAAACACATCTGCAGATTTGCTCAAGATTTACAGAAAGTAACATGCAGATACCCCATATGTATCCACTTTCCTACAGTTCTATTTTTGTAGTTACTGCCTTTGCAAAATTTTCATCATCATAGAATCACGGAGTGCTTTGGGTTGGAAGGGACCTCACAGCTCATCTCATTCCAGTCCCCCTGCCACAGGCAGGGACACCTGCCATTTTCCCAGGTGGCTCAGAGCTCCATCCAACCTGGCCTTGCACTCTGCCACGGATGGGGCAGCCACAGCTGCTCTGGGCACCCTGTGCCAGGGCCTCACCACTCTCACAGGTAACAATTTTTTACTAATATCCAATCTACACCTACTCTCTGTGACTTTGAAGCCATTCCACCTGTGTTTTGACCCTCGGTTAAATGTAAACTGGTTTGTCCCTCACTGGATCGCTGAGGTAGTTAAAGTTCTCCTGATCTCACTGAGTGACACCTATGCTGATTAGTATAATTCCCTTCTTTGGGTTTTTGCATAATTTTGTTTTATTGCCTCTTCAATAGGCTAGAAGATTTATGTTGGACCAGCGAGTCCTCAGGTCATAGGCAAAGTAACTCCAGGAAGAAAGCAAGGCTCCAGCCACCTGGAATGAGTAAGGATGGATAATTTTTCCTTGAAAAAAAAAGGAAAGGAAGCTCTTCTCCAGAGTGCCCCGAAACAAATATAATTATGAACTATGTTGTTTTAGATATCATCCCTAATGATTTCTTGTTTGACGTAAGCTGGTGTCGTTTCATTGTCCTTGGAGAAGCTATTCCGGAGCTGTCAGCTAAGGTTCATGAAAGCATACAATAAAATTGTGAGTTGTAAACAATTAATTGTGAGGGGAAAAACATTAGTCCTAAACAAGGAATTTTGGCCCACACCCTGTGACAAAAAATAACCAACAATTATACGTGCTTATGAGATCCAGGATTGAATAATATGTTCAAATCTCATGATCCAAGGACACAGCTCGTTCAGCTCATCTGGACTTATTGGCCCCTTGGATTTTGGCCAAACACTTTTCAGCAGTGTATGGCTTCCAAAACAAACATGCTTTTGGACTGAGCAGGATGCAGAGCTTGGCTGGAGAGAAAAAAGAAATCTCTGCTTGTGGCTGCATACTTGGTTGTTTGTTTTTATAATTTTTTTCTCCAATGACAGCGATTTCCTTAGCCAGGATTGCTCACTGCAGTTCACTGTGATTCCTGTTTGCATTACATGTATCAAACCTAGAGATTCCCAGTGTTTAATCTCACCCTGAGTCTCCTCCTCACATGTCCAGCAGCTGGAAGAGATTCTTACTTCCTCCTTTAATTTTGAGTTCTGACAAGGAAACCAAATGTTCTCTTGGTTTCTGCAAGTCATTGTGATTCCTAACATGAAGCACAAGAGTTTGCAGTTGGACCATTTTTTGAAGAAACAAAGTCACCTGTAGTTAAATACCCGGGACCTAATTGTCTCCTCCATTGCTCAAATTGATGCAGAGCAGGGTGGCTTCAGCAAATGCCAAAAGTAAAACAAACAAACAAAAACCCAAACATCCCAAAAGACCAATGCAAAAGAGATGTGGGGCTGTTTATTTCCTTTTACAAGCATATCTTTGATTAGATACTTATTCCAGGTTCCTCAGAGCCCCATCCAGCCTGGCCTTGGACACTGCCAGGGATCCAGGGGCAGCCACAGCTGCTCTGGACACCCTGTGCCAGGGCCTCAGCACCCTCACAGGGAGCAATTTTTTCCTCATATCCAATCTGAACCTCCTCTCTGTCAGTGTGAAGCCATTCCCCCTTGTCCTGTCACTCCAGGCCCTTGTCAAGAGTCTCTCTCCATCTTTCCTGTGGGCTCCCTTCAGGCACTGCAAGGCCACAATGAGGTCACCCCAAAGCCTTCTCCTCTCCAGACAGAACAATCCCAATTCCCTCAGCCTTTCCTCCCAGCAGAGCTGCTCCATCCCTCTGATCCCCTTGGTGTCCCTGCTCTGGCCTGGCTCCAGCAGGTCCCTGTCCTTCCTGTGCTGGCCCCAGGGCTGGATGCAGCCCTGCAGGGGGCTCAGCAGGGTGGGGCAGAGGGGCAGAATCCCCCCTGCCCTGCTGCCCACACTGGGGGCTCAGCCCAGCACAGGGCAGGGTTCTGGATTCCAGCCCTGGCACTGGTGCTGGCCCTTGCTCTGAACGTGGTCTTGGCTGAAGCCACACAATTCATGGACCTGAGCCTGCTGCTGAGCTTATCCTGTATGTGTGAATTACCAGAAAGCCTTCTTTTTTCTTTTTGTTTTTTTCCTTTCCCTTCTCAGTACCAAGTCCTTCAGATGATTTCTGCAGCCATTTGTGTTGGTAAGAGTTAGCTCCAGCTGGAGCTTTCTGTCAATGCACCGGATTAATGTGTCTTGTGTCAAGACCTAAAGAAGATGCCAACTCCTCTTAGACTCTCAGCAAAGCATGGGCTGCTCTGGTGACCCTTTTGAGATATCTGTCTGTTTGATTCCCTTTGAGCTGCTATCCAGAGTTTAAACCAGAGCTCAATGAATCATGAAGCTGTTGCAGGCGCTGTTGCAGGAGATGGGTAGATGGGATTCTTCCTGCTACTTCTTTCCCCTAGCTTTGAAGTTGGTCCTGCACTCATCTAAGAGATTGGATTCAAGCCTTCCAACAGTCATTTCCCTTCTAAATGTCTCCATAGAAACAGAGATATTATTAATTTTCAAATTACCTGTGAGGAAGCAGAAAATGAAGTAAACTTTGCAAAATGTTTCCTATTCTTCATAGGGGTGTGAGGCTTATCCATCGCCTCCTGTCCCCAAAATTCCTGGGGGATTTTTCATCCCCCAGTGTGAGAGCACAGAGTAGGAAGGGAGCATGGGAAGTGCCCCATGCCTCCCAGGACACCTGGACACTTCCCAGGCAAGAAATCTGAATTACAAGAAGGTCTACAAAAACTTGAAGTGTACCAATACATACTCTGGTTCACATTTGAGGTGAATAAAAACTAGGTTTGGAGGAAGAGTTAACACAGGAAAAAACCAAATGTTAAGAGGGATTTAGAGTCAAAACACTACCAAAAATGTATAAAATTTTATTTTATGAATACATTAAACTATTGTGCGCAGCACATACATATAAAAATAGAAGCAATTTCACAAACAATTGATTGGACAGTTTTATGTTTCTTGCAAATTTACAGTCTCAATTGTGAGTCCATATTGAGTCAGAACATGAGGTATATTTTAGTGAAAAAAAAGTAATCTGAGAACTTTGGCACCATTTTACTGTGCAAAATAAAATCTTGGAATTGAAATAGTGAGGTATACAAATATTACTCTGCTTTTCCACTGTGTGTGTGTCTGTGTCTCTGCATGTCTGGGAAAAATACATTTATTTAAGAACATGATTCAGTTCCAGCCAAATCTGCTTTCTAACGTGGTGAATCCAGTCTTAGAATGTTATGGGGCTTGCCTGAGGAAGGAGAAACTGTAAAAATAGGCATTAACTCCACAGGAGAGTCCCATGTACAAAATGTGGGCATGCCAGGCTGGTGTGGAGCATTCACAGCAATGCTTTCAAAGCTCAGCCCATGGCATGACCCCTGTTAATGCACACTTGAGATATGTTTTGAAGTCCCTAATTTGGCCCTGATTTGGGAAATTCCTTTAATTTCATGAGTTTTCTTTATATAGTCACGTACCCTTATTTGATTTCAGCTGTGATTTCCATGTTGACCTGGCTGGCATTGAGGTGTAATGAGGAAAAAACAGTGTGTGAAGAGTAACTCAGCAGAGTGACTGATGGGGCTCTCCAAATGCCCACCAAAACTGCATCCAAAAGGGTCTGCAGTTCCTAAGAACAGTCTCAGCCAAGCAGGCTGTGACTAAACAGATTTATAGAATCACAGAATGACTGAGGTTGGAAAACACCTCCAAGATCATCAAGTCCAACCTTTGACAAATCCCCACCTTGTCAACCAGACCAGAGCCACATCCAGTCATTTCCTGAACACTTCCAGGGACAGTGACTCCACCACCTCTCTGAGCAGCGTGTTCCAATGCCTGATCACCTCTTCAGTGAAGAAATTGTTCCTCATTAATGTCTAACCTGAACCTCCCCTGCACAGCTTGAGGCCGTTTCCCTCTTGTCCTGACTTCTTGTGGCCTGGTCTATGGGTTGTCCTCGCTTGACCAGTGTGTGCAAAATGGAGCCAGTGAGTCTGATTCCCACCTTTTGTGCCAGCTGTCCCAATGCTTACCACTCCTGGCAACAATCACTTTCTCTAGCCTGCCCTGGTTTAAGAGGGAAAAGAATTTATCCTGTCATAAGGATGCTGGATTAAGCTGTGATCAGAAACAAATTTGTGTGCCAGCATTTGAACTCTGTTTCCTTCTACATCCCTGGACTCTTCCATACTTCTTCAAACTTCATTTCAAAGACAATTAGGAATATAACACCAGGATACAGGTTGCCAGCTAATGTATTTCAGCACAGCTCTCTGTACCTCTAGGGACTCTAGGCCAATGTACTGTCTGATACCCTCCAAACTTTTCTTTGACCCACTCTCTCCCCACTCAAAACATCCTGTTTTTTCACTTCAAATGCACATTTTTCCAAAGCAAACTGCTGCACACGTTGTGGGTGAACAAAGTGTGTCATCTTGGCTTCTTTCTGAAATACTGCAAGCCCAGAAAATGAAGAGCAATTCTTTTCAACTTCTTTCCTTCCAAAGCATCCTCCAAAGTATCCCATTCCTGTTCTGTGAGCAGCATTCCATTCTTTTTTTCTCTTCATTTATACTGTGATCATCACTTACATTTGAACCAGATAAATCCAAGTATGAGTCACCCTAGAGATGCTGGAAAACTGTATCTTGTTCACAAAACAATTGCCTTGACAGTTTCTCAGGAATGGTGGTGGTGGGTGCATCCTTGTGGGTATGTCCTTTGGGCCAAATCTTCTGCAGCTATAAGCTGATAGTTTTCCTGGGCTGATTTACTCCAGCTGAGGATCTGGCCCTGACAGTGTCTCTCATGCATGTCAGAAGGCTCAAATTCATCACGAATAGACAGCCCCTGCAAATAGAATGGCATGTCAAGGCTGGACATAGCCCCATTTTGGCTGGACGTGGGAGATAATCTTGCACTCAGATATTCACTTCTGCAGCAGCATGGTCCATCTATGCTGAAAATGCTCATGCTCTGACATTACATTGAATCTAGTTTCAAATTTAGGAGCACGCCACCAATGCAGGAATCCCAAGGCTTCTGGTAACTGACATTTATAGTGACTATTGACTTAGGGCCTCTTAAAATACTCTTTCAAAGGCACAGAGAATGCAGCTTCATTGGTGATCTGCAAAAGGGTTGTCAAAATAGCAAGGCAAGGTTATGTGTCATTTGTACAGCTTCTAGGAGAGCTTTGAAGAGTGTTTCATACAGCTTGCTATGTTGTCTTTGAAACCGATGCTTTGCAAGTGACAGAAATTGGAATTATGGCACTAATTCCTCTGTCCCAACATGGGAAGGTATGCTTGTGTAGCCTCCTTTCTCTGTCCTTCATACCTCAGGGAGGTATGATAGAGAAGAACCAAATATACTTAAGACAGTGAAAATTCAACAGAGTTTTCTAAAATAACCTTTTGCTGGAAGCTTCCATGAATTTCTTATCTTTTATAAAATGCATCCCACACACCAGTTCTAGTTCTTAGAGATCAACAACATTCAGGCTAAATGAGATTCAGTGCCTTTAAATATTTCTTTTCTTTTATATAGAGGCACATGGGCATCAGGAGACTGGCATGACTGATTCATTAAAAGTATGTAGTTACATAGATTCACACTCATCCATCCCATGTCTATATATATACAAATATTAATATTAAAGATGTACACATCTATATTGGAGGTAAGTCTAAACTAAGCTCACAAAATGCCATTCAGAATCCTCAGCTCCAAATCAATTTTGCATTTGGGACCCATCTATGATTTATCCTGTGGCCCTTCCCATGGGAAATTGATTGTAGGTCTTCATTTTGCCAACCAGTCCATGTGAGGAGACCCTGGAGAATCCCTTCAGAGGCAGTGGAGCTCTGGGAACAGGCAGTTTGCTTGTGTAGAAACAGTTGTGGAATTGGCACCTTAGGGATCAAAACAGGTTGAGGACTTTACAGGACAGAGTCTGTAGAGGGGAGTGCAGGCAGATATTCAGATGGAGTGAACTGCCTGAAGCTCTGGTGAAGCAAAATCATCTGGTGATTTGGCCCATGATATGTAAACAGCTCGCTACAAGAGGTTATTATCTGAGGTAAATAATATTTAGTAAATCACCTATGATTGATTAGATGGTTGCCCACAGCCATTCCGCATCTTCCAAAAACTTCCTTTGCACTCCAGCTTGCATTTTTCTCTGTACAGCACCAAAGGAGGCACACAGCCATGTAAAATTTGTACAGAGTAGAAGAGAAGCAGCACTGTATTACATATGCTATGTGATGAATCTAGTACAAATATTTTTATCCAAATATACACATACATATAGAGATATCTTTTTTTTTTTCAATGATCAGTATAAATACTTTACCTGGGAGGTTATTCCCCATGTGCAAAACGAAACAGTTTGTCCTGGGATTTAATCTTCTGTTTTGCTGGTGCTCATATTCTTGGTAAGAAGTGGGTCACTGTCATGGCAGGAGAAACCTTGTTCCCTCTCTTCACCCTGCCATGTTTGCTCAGGGCTATGTAAGCACCGCGGTGAACCTTGGATTCATATGCGTTGTAGTTATTGGGCAGCAAGGTTTCCTTGAACTTGCACTCATCTTGGAAAACAGCCTAAGGAACAGCAAGGGGAGGGGGTAGGGATACAAATCAGGTAAAATCAATTTTCCACCAAGGCCCAGGTCATTTTCCTTCCTCGCGTTTTTACACCAGGGCTCGTTGCAGCGTGCGACAGGTGGTGCCGCAGCCACTGTGGCCAACAATAAATCTCCCTCCTCGGTGCTAATTTGGTGTCAGATGAACTCAGATGCCACCTGTCCAGATAATGGACTGTGTATTTCCTGTGGCAGATCAAGTTAATTCATTATAAATCATGGATTTCTTCATTTTGTTTGCAAGTAATAATTTCTGTCAGCATCGTACCCTCTCGCCCAAACAACAGCTTTATTTAAGACCTCCCCTCTGCCAGAAGTTCCATCATTTATAAAAAAAAATTATATGCTGGCTCTTGAACCTTCAGAGCTTTTCCAAACAGCAGTGTCCAGGGACAACTGCTTGCTTTAATAAGAGATTTGATTAGCAAGAAATAATTTCTTTCTTAAAACATAAGTAATATTTAACTATGCAGCCTGTTCTAATCTGGGAAAACAGTTTTTAATAACCTCCGCGTCAAAACATGAAAATCTAAGGAGGGGGAGATATCTGGGAGAGGAGGTGCAAGGACAAATAGGAGACGAATGCAGAGGAAATTAAGAGAGAAACAGAATAATTCTCTGACTTCAAATGTCTGGCACAAGAGATTCCACCAATGCAGTTCTATTTGGGCATCTGTGTGATAACACCATCCAAAGCCTGTAAGAGTCTGACTTAAGGCATTGTGCTGTGCAGGGAAAATGCACATCTCTTACAGTTTTTGAAAGTGTCTTTGAAAATAAACAAAACTGTATTGAAAGTGGGGAGAAAAAAATCAAAGGGATTTCCGAAGCCAGACCCTGCCCTTCCTTAGAAAGACCCAGCTAAGTAAAACAGTTGGACTTGTGGCACTTTTTAGGTGCTTGTGATCACTTGTGATGGAAAGAATATTCCTGAAGTGGGACCTTAAAGTGTCCTACTGTCATTATGAGTGTGAGAAGGAATCAGGTTAGTAATGCCACAGGTCCCTCATAACATTTGGCATTATTTTAAACCACTGCAATGCTTTGTTGAAATTACAGCTGTTCCAAAGGAAAGGACTCTGGTGTTCCTTGACAAAAGAGATTGATACAACCAGTGTCATTCATTACTTTGAGATGGACTGATTTTGCCTATTTCCCAGGGCCAGCCTCTTCCAAATGCACCTCCTAACAAGCACTTTTTCTGCTGGATATTGACACTGGAGATGTGTTGCTCACATCTCAGAAGTTAAACTGCATTTAGATAGCAAATCATCTGGATGAGGATGATGGTGTTTCAGTATGATTTGCATAGTTATTAGTATTTTCTCACCCTTTGCAACTGATCTCACAGAACTGATCATTAAAATAACCTCAGCCACACATGTTGACCTTGTAGGGTAAACTTCCTATTTATTCTTGATGGTGGGCTGTTTTTGGTAGGAAGGAGCATGTGGTCATTACTTTACTAAGGGTAGCTGTTGGAAATAGCTATAATTGTGCCTCTCCTACACACAATGCAACGCAGGATGGAATCAATGGAGCTCAGCTTTGCTACAATGTGTTTGCAGCCCTATGACCTTAGAAGAAGCCATCTAATTAATCTGTACTATTTGCAGAATAGGTTCATTTTCCTAAGGTGTCCCTTGTACAGTCTTACAGGAAAGCCCTGTAACAGCCATGCTTCTTGTTGCATTAAATAGCACTGATGACAGCAGGCTGGGCAGGCTCCCTGTAACAGGAGGGCTATTTTCTCTGCTTGTAATCAGAGATTTCCATAAGGAAAAGACTGAAACAAACAAAACCAAAACAAACTAAACCCAAACAAACAAAGCAAAACACTAAACCAAACCAAACCACTTCAAAACCTTTTTGTTTAAACTGTGAAAAACTACTTGTACTTGTACTTACCGTCCCATACAACCTGCCTTTGCTGTTCATTGCAATGAAGAGAGCACTTTTCACACCAAGCAGACTTACAACACCTCTTTCTACAGTGGATATTTCAAAGAGACCTGAAAAACATGAAGTTCAATAGGAATGTTATCAAAGAATCTAGAGCTAATGGAAGACAATTCAGGTATGTTTTTTTTTTTTTAACCCTAACAAACTTGTAGTATATTCTTATAAGAATTAACTCCCTAGTGCAGCAAAATAAATATACACAGAAAAGATATTGGGTTTTTCTAAATGTCACAGGATTTGAAAATAATTATTCTAGAATTGTAGTCACATTCTGTATAAACCTTTTACTCTGTCAAACTCTTTTGATCTGTCAAACTCTGGACCTTTTCAATAAGAAGATAATTTTTATGTAAAATGCTATACTTACAAAAGGTTTTTTACTGAGCCTTAAAGAAGTGTGGCTTGCATTTTGAAGTCCCACATGACACTGCTGCAAAAGATTTTAGCAACTGCCCTCTACAGGAAACTCAAATCCACGTGACTAATGCTTTCCTTAATGCTTTCCTTAATTCTTAGGGTAACAGAACAGCACCCGCAAGAATGAACAAACCAGGACAAGCAAACCCCATCCATGGGACACACTGAGTGTCCCAAAAATACTGGTCAGCTAAGATTCAAGAATCATGCTTTGGCACTCTGGACCCAGCAAAAACCTCCCAGATTCAAAAGGCAAATGAGAAGGTGAGGAGCAAGAAAATGCATCAGAGAGTCAGTTTTTAACCTGGTTTGTTTTTTCTCATCTGTGCAGCAAAGCAGGTAAAAATAAATTCTATCTAAATTCGTCTAAGCATTTTGTGCCACATTTTAGCCTGAAGGATTCTCATGTTTATTGATCCCAGAGACTTTAAAAGGCAACAGATGTAGCACAGGTTAATAATATCAAGTCACAACATTTGCAGTCTGTGAAGGGTAATTACTAGAGTTCACAGCAATTAAGTGACATCTATTCTATTTCATTTCTGGATGCAACTCACTGTATTGGTTTTCATTGTGAACTCCGCTTATCCTTCCGTCTGGGAGGATTTGAAGGTGAAACCCGATGCCCACGTTGCAGTAAAGCCTCCGCTGCCTCTTGATTCCTAGCAAATAGTCACTCTCCCAGTTCACATCTGCCTTCTCCCCTGACATCCCAGCCATGGACCTGGACAGCAGAGATTGCCATCCTCTCTCCAGCAATGTGCCATTAGTTCTGCTTACAGCTGGGTGTGTGGCAGCAATCCCGGCTAGCAGACCCAGGAGAAGGAAGGCAGGCAGCGTCCGGTGAGCGCTGGCGTCGCAGGACATAGTGATGAGAAGTCTTTGTGCCGTGGCCATCCCGTTCACCTCCTGGGCACGTGGTCAGAATTAATGGCCCTAAAAATACCGCCCTTCTTGTTTTTCTCCCTTCAGCATGGTGGCAGAGGCTTATTTTTGGAAAGCAAATAGAGCTTGCTGACCTGAAACTAAAGCCCGATAGCAGTTGGGTTGGGAGCAGAGACAGGCCAGCAGGACTCCAACTGGTGGGGACCATGGTTTGTAGATTCTGCTTCCCGCTGGGCAGCCTCCGTTATATTTGATTGAGCCATCTTTATAGTGCAGGGGCCGTCCCTGCCCACATCATCACTCTGACATCAACAGCCTGCCCAAGGTGAGGCTGCCAGAGCTGTAACACAAACCTGCGTCCTCCCTGCCTGCTGAGGTTGGAGTGCTGTCAGCCAAGACTGGAGGCAGGAGTGGGATTTCATTGGCTGTGGGAAGCAAAGGAGTCAAATTGGTCGGGGAATCAGAGGCCTCACAGGCAGCTTCCTTATTTAGAGAAGAAGGTGTAAAAACAGTTCTGGACCTCATCAGTGAGCAATGAGAGGTTTGCAGCCACTTCCTTGGTGGCATGATTGGCGGGTGCTTGTCGGGGCACCTCGATACTCGGGGACAATTGGCTTGAGGTGGCCGCAGCTCTTTTTGTGCACACCCTGCAAAGCCAAGGCACTTCTTGCTGAGCGACCCAACAGCTAACTTCTGTCTGTACCTCTGCAGGGAGTGCTCCTGGCTGGCTAAAGGAGAGGTAAGCCATGCAGCAGGGACAGAAGCCCCAGCTCCTGCAGCTTTTATCCCAGTGGGAATTCTGCTGAGCAGGGCACACAGGCTGGAGCATTGATCTGGCAGTGACACGTAGATGGGAACATTAGGTCTTCCTGTTTTTCACTGAGGTGAGTTCCAGATGATCACATTTACCTGGGGAGGGTGTGTGCCTCCTGCAGGGGGGCAATAGTATTTGTAGGAGCACGACAAGGACTTAGGGGATGTGTAAAAGATGAGGAAAAAGTGAGACGGCCGCAGTTTCCCAGTGTTTCACTGTCTCCTTCCCTCAAGCCCAAATACTCACTATTTTTATAACTTATGACCATCTTAATTTGCCTCCCCTGCTCAGACTGTCTTAATTGTTTCCCCTCATTTTCCATTGGAGCTGTTTCAGCTCCTTTGGAATTGGACAGGTTAGACTTTTATCTCAATTAGTTTCACAGAACTTATCAAGACATAAGACAGAGGAAAACGGCTGAGATTTATACAAATACTTTTGTCAATATGTCTGTCAGCTTCTCATAGCACAGGCCTTGCATCTTCTCTGTCATTTGAGAAGCCTGCTGATGAGGGGAGTACCTGGAAGCATAATTAAACTGAGCACACCCAGTGTGACAGAGTTTCACATTAAGCAGCAGAGGTGCAATACAAAGCCTGGGACACTGCAGACTCCCCAGCACGAGTCCTGTGAGGTGAAGGGGAGCCCCTGGCAGCCTTGAGGCAGGAGATCAGTCAGAGTCAGTGATGTCTGTGAATATTGATTGCTCTCAGGAGACAGGCTCAGCTATAAAATAATTGGGAACCACAGGGCTAGGCCCTGGCTTGTTCCAGGTGACATTTCAAGATCTCTGTGCCTTTGTTGAAGCTGAACTTGACTATCACAGAATCACAGAATAACCTGAGCTAGAATGGACCCACTAGGATCATGCAAGTCCAACGCCTGGCAGTGCACAGGACCCCCCAGCAATCCCACCCTGTGCCTGAGAACCTTGTCCAAACACTCCCTGAACTCTGGCAGGTTTGGGGTGCTGGCCAAAAGAAGGATGTCTTTTGCTGACAAAGAAAATCCTCAGATCCTTTTCTCTTCTGCTTTCTACTTTATCTGATTATTTTTTCATCTATATAAAGCACATATATCATTTTTAGGAAGGAATAATTTAGTATTTTACACCCTCTCATCATAGCTGCAGTCTTCGTGAGAGGCCAGCATGTCTGGGAAACAAAGCCCAGGGTCCCTGTTACAGGCATGGAGCACTGATTTCCCAGTTTTTCTTATACTGCAGTCTGAAACCTGCCCATTCCCAATGCATGTGACTCCTGGTAACACTGCCTGGTAACAGAGCCATCACTGTCTGTAAAAACATACACTGTAATATTTTCTTTCCTGTTTATTTTTCCGCCTAGAGAACTTTTCAATGTAGTGGATGCAGAGCTGGATTTCCATCCTTGAGCTCCTCTAACTTTTGCTGGCACATCTGCCACTGTGGATTCCCCACAAGGTGTCCTGATGGCCCAAGCTGAAGGAACACTTTGTAGTGTAGGAGCACTTTGCACCATGTCTCATCCCAGTACCCTTGATCCTAGAAGTAAAACCAAATGGTCAGACACAAAACAAACAAACAAAGATAATTTCTAATAAGTTTATGGGATGGGTCGGTTTGTCTTTTAGTCAGTCCAGCTGGAAAATGACTGCTGAGGGCTGTGGTGACCCAGAAGACAGCCTTGCTCCAACAGTTTCCTGATGAGGAAGTCCATCTGACAGCATTCTGTATTGCTTGCTTGCAAAAATTCCGGACTTTTCCTGCCTGATCTGTAAACCAAACCAAATAGCTAAAATTTGTGATTTCACTGGGACACCTGGTCCTCTTAAGACCAGGAGTCCTGGTGTCTGGCCCCAGAGCAAGTGTGTGTGCAGCTGGGAGATGAAGTGCATTCTGCAGTCTTGTACTGCTCAGCAGTTCAATCAGAGTTGAAATGAGTCTTGAACCATTCTCCAGCTGGATCTGTGGCCAGAAGGTTGCTGAGTTTCTGTGCATTAGCATTTGAACTGCCATGTAAATTCTTGAGATTCTGATTCAATTAGGCAAGCCTTGTTTGTTCTAAAAGATGTCTCATTCTGCTAAAACTTGTCTTCTTGGCCCATGAAAACACACTGTAACCTTCTGATTTTCAGGTAGCATGTGGTCCTGGCTTCATGTGCCCAGTGAAATTTGGAAGGGAGACACCAATAGCATTTGCAGTAAAATAAACCCTGTGAACTCCAAAACAGTAAAAATTTACTTGAGCAATCAAACTCTGCTTACTTGAATTCTTAAGACCTGGGGTGACAGTGCTCACTACATAACTAAAGCAACAAGTTTTCATTGTCAGTATTTCAGCACAACATTAAAATAACCTCTCTTTGGAGCACAGCAGTTCAGATCCACTTTCAGATAGTCTAAGAAAAGTCCTGCAGCTGAGCAGTAACATGATATGGATGCAGAGCACGTCTTTCAAAAAATGTGGTATGACTTAGGGTCCTAAGTTCCATTTTCAAATCTGTCAAAATTCTCTCCCTATTTTAGGGCCTGGAAAGAGCAATCCCTCATTCAAACACAGAAGGATGGACTGAAATTGTTCACCTTGCCTGCCAAGACTCAAGCTGATGGTGGACAGTGGAGAAGGGAGATTTCCAGGTGATAAATCTGCCTGTTATGGGAGGGCAGGTGTTGCAGACTCCGGACAAGTTGCATAAAAATCTGTAAGCCCAAGTATGACCATGGAGCCCCATCTGACCTTCTTTAGGTTAATGGGGTTTGCTGACCAGCGTGGAGAGATTTGTAACCCACATACCAGGACTGTTATGTATTAAATATTAATCACAGTCTGAAAGCAGCATAAAAAAATAACAGAGCAAGAGTTGCAGAGCTGTATTGACACCCAAGGACTCCACCAAACTGTAGAACTGGTAACACTGAAAAGGGTGTTGTTCCCTTGATGCCAGCAACATCAGGGAACGCTGATGTTGTTGGCTTCAAGGCTAATTTGGATAGGACCACAGAACAGATGATTAATCAGCTGAAGAGCTGAGCTCTGGTAGCAGAGGATGACAGAACAGGTTGTACCACACTGTATTTGTTATTTCTCTTCTCACTACCCAACAGAGAGGCAGATTTGTTGTCTCACTGATCCCCAAAGTGAATAAACAGGACAACAGACAGCAACCTTGCCTAAGAGCCTTGGCAGCTGATGAGCTCTGGGAGGCTGAAGCAAGCAAACTTCTGACTCAGAACTATCCCCTGATTGCAGCTGCTGACTCCTAAAGCATGTACAAGACCTGCTCAAATATGTTTTGTCATCACCGGTCATGAGGAAGCCAAGATATTAACAGGGACCCTCCATTTTTCACACACACAGAGGTCCTGGTTAGGCCACTCAGACACAACTGGGCAGGAGAGTGTAAATTTAACAACTTAGAGTCACTCCAAACAATTATCTTCCCATTTCTCCACAGGGAAATCTCTCGCTGAAATTTCACATGCCAATTTCTTACAGGCAAGCCCAAATCACAAAAAAGCTTCCTGCTATGGAAGTGGGAAAAAGGATCTACTTCCACAAGAAACTCTGGAGGATTTAGGACTAGGTGGATGCTAACTTGCTTGGAAAAAGATCTTGGTTTACTGGTTATTCATGCTGAACTCATTCTCTGCAGAGGGTATGTCAAGCACAGAGACAGTCAAATATGCCCATCTTTGTTCTCCTGAGCTGGCCAGGTCTCCCTCTCCATGTCCCACAGAAATGGGAATGACTGTGAGAAGAGAGCGGTGACTCCCCGGCGGACCTGTGGCTTCCCACCTGGTACTGTGCCCACCAGCCCACACTGCTTCTCTCATCACCTCCTCAGCTGTTCCCACTCCACAAGGACAGGCAGTCCAAGGGTAAAAGGCTGAGCTGAAGAAAACAGAAGTGACAGCCACCACCCCCACAGGGATCTGCTTGGAGTTATTTATTAGAAGAGATGAATGACAAGGGCCACGTTTAATTTTGTTTGTTTCGTGCACAGTTTGCTCATTACAGCAGGAACAGGGACACTGCAGGAATAGGGATGCTAAATGCCACATTTAAGTAACATTTGGGTAAGAAAGCAAAAAAACCCCTTGGTCTTTATTGTTGGTGGTGATGAGATTCTGTCCAGTGGCCCAGCTGACCTCTGTGTGATTCCTGACCATAGAACTATTCAGATTAAATTATGTAATGACCATAGAAGGTTAAAGGCAATTTCTGTCATTTGCCAGGTTATTGTGTGTTCCTTGTGTTGTGCATCATTAGCTCAGTTGAGGACTTTCTCTTGCATGCCAATTCTTCATCCGTTGGTCTGGATCCTCTGTAATATTTCAAAGGAAAATTCAGAAACCTTTTGTGTAGTCATCTGAAATTTTTCCTGGGTTTTTCAAGTGTTTGGGTTTTTTTCTCTTGCATGACAGGCAGCACCTGAAGGTCTAAAGCTTGTAATTCATCATTCAAGCAGTTGTGATTCGTTGTTTAATTTCCACAGAAAGGATCCTGGTGTTGACATCTCCTCTTTTCCTCTTCTGCCACCCTGTTCCCATTCCCACTGCACTCTGCTCATTCTACCTGCACAGTTCCTGCAGAGACCAGTTGGCATCTTCTGTGCTTGAAGAAGGGATGCATTTATGGAACAATGTTCTGAATTCTCCACAGAAGGATGACAGAATTACATCACTGATGATTGCCAGAACCTTATTCATAAGGCATCTTTCCAAGGCAAACAGAAACTTTTTTCCCTTTGGTCAAAAATGCTCCAAACAGCTTAGCAGTCTTTTGATCCTCTGGAAGCTTCTGAGAACACCTTCAGCCTCTCCTTTGAACACCTTCAACACACTCCCTGTGGATCCCTGGGGCTGTCCACTGGACTTCCTCCAATCTGTTGATTTCTCTCCTGTGTGAGGATGCCCTAACCTGACCATAGCACACCACATGTGCCAGTGATGGGAAGTAATCTCTTCCCTCACCCCTTGACCTCCTGGCCACCTTTGGGCTAATACAGCCCAGTCTGTGGCTGTCCTGCCCCACCACGACTATGAATTTGGGTTCAGCTCTCTGCACCATGATCCCCAGCCTCCTCTCAAAGCAAAGCTGCTCCCCAGTCAATCAGTGCCCAGCCTGGACTATTGCCAGGAATAATGTATTCCCAGGATCTAGGCTCTGCATTTCTTAATGCCAGGCTGCACAAGAATCCTGTCAATCCATTGTTCCAGCTTTTCAGGGGCCAGCTGGATGCCAGCCCTACCCTCATTATATATTCTTTTCCTACAATTTATTGTTGCCAACTGCAGACTTGCAGGTTAGGGAAAATAAACTAATCTGGGAGTAGTGATGGATTCTTCCTCAAATGCCTGCCACATTCATGCAAGATGTTTTTTCCACTCTCCAAATTATTGTTCATTGTGATTTGGTTCTATGTGGTCATCATACATAGTAAAATACAATATTAAAAAAAAATTTGGTTTCTTCCAGCAAAGACCTCATTCTTTAGCCTGATCTTTTTACATTCATGTTTTTCTGTGTGTGATTTTAGATGTTTCCTCACAGTCCATGACTATACAATACACTTAAATGGACTTGAATCCCCAAGGCACAGCCTAAAGACAAGGTGAGATAAGTCAATACAGTTCTAATCTGGTTGATTACAGTGGTCATTCAATATTATTTTTAAAGACTGCAAGTCCTGTTTTCAGAAGGGAGCCCATCTCTCTGTTTCAAAATATGCTCTGCTTTCAGTGCATTGAGGAGACCTCAATATTGGTGCCATTTTCCCACTGGAGTCTGGGATCTGTTGAAGAGCTGGCTGTGAGTAACTAAGACATCAGTACCCTCTCTACAAAAGATCATGCAGGTTTGTGATTTTCTCTGGTTCAAGGCTGTCTTCTTCTTTGCCTTGAAATAATAATTTCCAGTAGTCACTCTAAACAGTAGCCAATCTGAGTCCAAAGCAAGCTTTTTGTGCTTAAGGCTGCAGCCACCTTGTTATTTCTTCATCAGGAACCACAGTGTAAGGTATTTGTTGTGATGGTTTTTAACATATGGAAGATCAAGATCAGATTCCTAAAATATTCTGAAAACCAGTTATAGCTTTAACAGTGACCGTGGTTAAATATAATGCCCAAGTAATTTGTTCTATTAAAAAGCCCAAGTCTTATTTTTATCAAGTGATGTTATGAGGGCATGTTCTAAATCAGCCAAAAGCTCTTGTAGCTGCAAGAGCTTCACTTCTGCAATTTTTAACAGCCCAGTTAAGTTGGTGCAGCTCCTTGTGCATGTTGTTAGTACAGAATTCCTCCTCTGACACTGACCAGATCAGGCAGACTCCAGAGGATGAAATACTTGAAGAAGACAGGCAAAGAAAATACAAGAGCTGAATGACAATATTGAGTTTATTTTTCCCCTGCAAAGATGAGTCTCATTTGGACAGGGTCAGGTTGTGATGGGTGCACAGGACTAGGAAATAAACCCATACATTTCCTGCATTCATGTAACTCTTCCCCTGACATCCCTCTCCAGGCTGTCCTGCACTTTTCCCTGTGCACGGGCCCAGTTTAGGATGACGCTGTTGCTGCTGCTGTGCAGTTATTCCAAGCATCCTTCCAGCAGAATGTGTATTCCATGCAGGATTAGAGAATGGTTTGTCTGATGCCCACTGGACAGGCGGTGTGGAGCAGGGTCAAGGCAAGCATGCAGCAGAGCTCTGAAATTTCCTTTTTGATCAAGCAAGGAGTGAGCATATGTTGGCAGATGGAATGTGTGCTCAGCTTACTTTAGTGGAGTTTCAGCACTGACCTTTTGCTGCATTCCTCCAGCAGCAGTAAAATGGTTCTGCTTAAGTAAACTGACATAGGCCATGTGCAAACCCAGCTGTCTTCTCCAGCCCACCATTTCTCCTACTGTTACAAGAAGCCTGGATGCATGGGAATGTTGTAATTTAATGTGTAATAACCTCTCATGGAAATAATGTTGTGAAAATTAATGGTGCTCATGACACAATAATCTCCACCTTGAGGAGCCAGTTTAAGGACTGGCCACAGAAGTGAACATTAATAGGTCCTGGGTTGCTGTACTTTATATTAAATTCTTCCTGACACAAACAGGAAGTTAAAGGCTCTTACACCACTCCAGCTTGGCCCATCTTTTCCTCTCTTTGACTGCTTTACGTTTTCCATCGTTTGTTTCTCTAAGTGTCTGACAGGTCTGGCTCTGTATGACTCCAGAATAAAAAAGAAGATGGATTAGGCAGAAGTAGGTGATCAAGCAGGCCAGTTATTAGTGGGTATAATGTTTCTCTAAGGAGCTGCTTGTGACAGCATCATCAGTAAAAAGAAGAAAATACAAAAAAGACATGGCTGTACCATGTATTGTACAGAGCCTGCCCTTCCAAATTCTTGATGCCTTTTTCATGGAATCATAAAATCATTTGGGCTAGAAGTGACCTTTAAAGGCCACATAGCCCAACCCCCCTGCAATGAGCAGGGAGAACTTCAACAGATCAGGTTGCTCAGAGCCCTGCTCAGCCTGACCTTGACTGTTTCCAGAGATGGGGCATCCTCTACCTCTCTGGGCAACCTGTGCCTCTCTGGGCAACCTCTGATTACCTTGGTGTCCCTCCTCTGCACTGCCTCCAGCAGCTCCATGTCCTTCCTGTGCTGGGCCCCCAGAGCTGGGCCACTACTCAGGTTTGTCCAGGTCCTTCTGGATGGCACCCTGTCCTTCAGGTGTGTCACTACACCCTCAGCTTGGTGCCATCTGCAAACTTGCTGAGTGTGCAATCAATCCCAATGTCCATGTCACAGATGAAGACATCAAAAATGACTTGGTCCCATTACAGGCCCGTGGGGGACACCACTTCTCAGCCATCAGGAGGTGCTGACTCACCTGCTGGGTCTCACACCCGGGCAAAGGGGCTGATTGTCCTCATCCATAAATACCTACATGCTGTAAGATAATCATCGGGAGAAGAAAAACTAGAAAATGTTGTTGTCTTCGTGCAGCAAAATATTTCCCACTGTAAGCAAAAGTAAGATATAAATGTGGTGTGTGCCATTTTGCATGTAGCAACATCAGTTTGCATGACTTGCTCATAATTGATGGACTGCTTGAAAGAAAGAACCACTTCCAATGGGCAGGGAGAAGTGCCCAAAATGGCTAAAAACACATCCAAGATAACAACTGGTGGTCAGGCAGCGGTTTCCAAACAACTACTCAACAGAAGCACTCACATCCTCTTGTGTAGCTGGTCAGGCTTGGGGCCAAGCTCCTGCCAATGCCCCACTGCAATTTCCATCTTTGACTGGTGAGCGGGGAGAGGTTCATTTCTCAGAAAGGGAGGCTGGGCTGGCCTGTGCTGGTAGGATTTCCGCTGTGGGAATAGGCACGGAGCACGCTGATAACTTGGGTGCTGCACGCACCAGGAGGGGCGGAAGGAAGCAGCCCCTGTTTGTAGGGTCAGGCTATTTCTGCTGGGATTTAAAACTGCTCTTTGGAACAGAGTTGAAACAGTCACTATAAATGACTTGCATGAAAGAGTACAGAGCATTTTGGAGGATTATAATTTATGCCAGGCAAGAGCTGTTATGGTTCAGTTTAAGGAGCTTAAAATAAGACTTTTGGGAGACAACCAAACCAGCTTAAACTCTGGTCACTCCTCAGTTCAAGATACTCCTAAATTGATATGTACAGGGTCTGTTCCTGCCGGGGGGCCAAGGGCCTTGAACTCCTGTTGAAACCACTGAATCTCAAAGATGCTCTGAAGATATCTGGCATTGTTAAGAGTGAGCCAATGATAATTAGGAAAGAGCTGATAGTGCCTTGGAGCATATGATTCTCTTTACCTTTCATCTAAACCCGAATTAATTTTATTTAAGGATTTTTCCCCCCAAGGCTTTGTCTTTCATGGAAGGTACCTCTTGTAGGAATGTAGAGCTTTTCTCCGTGGGATCCTCCTTTTTGCAGATTTAAAATCAATCACTTTATTAAGCCAGCTGGAGATGAAGCACATCTGTCTGGACCCTGATCATCATCCACGTGCTTCCTAAAGAGGGAACAGAGAGAGGGAGAAATCAATCCATTTCTGCTGACCAGACAGAAAGGCAGACATGAAGTCCTGTCTTGCCATCTCTTAGGCAACTTAAGAGTACTTTATACCACAAAGGCATAGCTGTATCCTCCTGTTTTCTTGGAAATGGCACAGTGGCTATCACTCCATTCTCAGAGAAATCAGTATGAGACTGATTTCTAAGTTTCCAGACATATTGCTTCTCTAAATCTTCCCTGTTTTCCTTTATTAGTTTTATCCCTGTTAGTTAAGTTGAAACTCTTACTGGAACATGCAGTCCAAACCCACCTCCTCTTTAGTCTTTGCATCCTTTAAATATTTACAGACGGTTTTCATATTCCCCTTCAGTTGCCATTTAGCCCGTGTTGCTCTGTGTGTATCTCTTCAAACTTAGCACCCTGGGAAGGGCACACAAGGCCAAATTCTGCTCTCAGTTACCTCTCTGTAATTTTGCAGTAACTCAGCAAACTTGATAGACATTGAATTGACACGAGCAACACACAGAGCAGAAGGTGAATGCCAAAATATAAAACAGAATGTCAATCAAAACTAACATCACATCCTGTGGGCCACAGACTGCACAAGGTTGGTGCCTTTTCTATGATGGTATTTTTTGCTGCATTCTCAGTGACTAGAGTGAAGATTTAGAAGAAGTTGCAACAGCCATCAGGAAGATGCCAGTATCTACCATAGCTCCTCTGAGAACTGAGATAGGACATCATTGTGTGCTCTATAATTATGTGCTCCTCATTGTGTCCATACAGAGTGCTTGAGTGATTTAACACTGATTTTATAAGAGGTTTTCTATGTTACATAGACTATTTGATACTAGATACTTCATATTTCTGTGTGTGTTACAAACATGACACAATAACCTTGTTTTGTTCAGAGACTTCTTTTTCCTATGGGTACTGATAATTACTCCAGCAGAGAACATTTCTCCACCTTTTCTCAGCCCTTCATAGGGCTGGTTGACAATACTGCTCTGTGTGTGTTCTGAAAGCAGAGGAACTGGCCAATGAGACCAGAGCTGAGCATCACAAACTGAAGTCCACAATCCATTTCCCAATTAAAAGATATGTCATATGGAAAGTGCGTGCCCAGAGGAAGTGTTTGCTCAAGCTGTCTCATCTTCTCCAAGCTGCACTTGGCAGAGCTTGCAACACTGACTTCACATCCTAAGTTGACTAATTTCCATGGCTTTTCTCTTTTGAAGCCTTTATTATAAAGGGCAAATGTTGTTTTTCTCCCTTTTCAGGTCATTCTGACAGAAGTGAGAAAGGAAATAGAGAACTATGAACCACCATTCTTTATCCAGAATCTGGCCTAACCTCCAAGGAATAATCTTCAAAAGAACTTGCTTCTAAATGTTTGGGGAAGATTACACCTTAGTGTTTAAATGCTATTATATCATAAAATCAAGCTCTTCAACTTATGCAACCTGAAATAAAACTGTTTGCCCTTATACATAATAATAACAACATATTCTAATTCTGTGGTCCCACAGGACAACAGTCCTGGGGTTGCTACTGACTTCTATCACATCCAATATATAGTATGAAGTAATAAATTTATTTTTATGCAGCACTGATGGTGTGTCCTGAGAGCTCCATGAGGCAAAGATACAAGAAGAGGACAGGCATCTCTTTACTCAGCTGACCTGGTGTGAATACCAGGGGATAGCTCTGTATTTTTGGGTATAGCACTGGCAAAAAAACCCCAGTAAATGAGGCATGAAAGACTAATGCTCAAAATACTACACAAGTATAAATTAAAGTTTCCTCTAATGAGGGGAAAATGAGGTACAGATACAATAAACTGATCAACTTTTAAACTCACAGAAATACCAGAATAGGGTTAGAATGTGCAATCTCAATCATCCCAGATGGAACAGGTTGTTTTTTAAAGCCCTTTTCAACCCAAACCATTCCATGATCATTTCCTCCCTTACGTTATATCCTCTCTGCATAATCATGGTCTGTGGCTTCATTCACCTCTCTTACAACAGGAAAAGTTATAAAACAACTCTTTCATCATTAAGATTTCACTATCCAGAGTGAATTATTGCAGAAGAAAGGACCTTGGGTACGACTCCCACCTGTCTGGGCAGTGCCACCTTCTAACAGTGACATTTCTGGCATTGCAGCGGGGTAGAAGCACCTGGCCAGGGCACGGTCTGTACATGTGTTTAACTGCCTGCATTCTTCTCCTGTTTGTCACCAGTTCTCACAGAAGCAGACACAGGTCACAGAGCTGGTGACAAGAGGCAATGGGCACTAAGTGATATCCTTGACAAATCCAGACTCTTGGCATTTTTATTCCTTGCAATAACCTCAGTTCAGGCTCTGTAAAGGACACCTGCAGTTTACAGTGGTCACCATGAGCAAGTTAAGAAGCTAAGCAATGGCATTTGCTCCTCACCTCTCTCTGTGGCAAGAATTTTTTATTCAATTCAAGCCACGTGTATAATTTTACACAACATTTTCAAGGCATTAAATACTGTCACCCTTCCAAGGAATCTGCACTGCACATACAAATAGAAAACCTCATGCTCATTAAGTAATTTTCCTCTTAATGTTGAATAGCTTTTCTTGACTGAAACAGAATTCCTAAGGTGGCTTTGCACCATAAACTGCAGCCTGTATTCTACAGCTGCCCGGCACAGACCAAAGAAAAGGTACAGCTTAGGTCAGCCCATCTCTATATTCTGCTTTCCTCCATAGACAGCTAAAATTCTGCTGTTAGCACCACTTCTTTGAGAACAGGTATGAAAAATGGGAATATTAAATGCTCTGTCACAGATACCCCAGACAAAGATTCTCTTTGGCAGGCTTATTCAGCATTTACAAGGGTCACACTTCAGCAAGCAGAATTAAGTTTTCCCATACCATTCCTTCTATTTTGGCTTTCCAAAACCTCATCACTAGAGCTTGTTGGTTCATTTCAGTATCAAAGACCAACTGGTTCTTCCGATGACAAGTTTAGATGCAGTCAGCTGGGGACTGAAACCAGTATTAAAAAACAAAAAGGCAAAAAGCTGAGTTATTTTCCTAGAAATTAGTGGCGGTTTCAGCCAAGTGCTACTAAGTTACATGGAGTCTTCATGTTTTGGCAAAAATACAACACATAATTTTTATTACCAAAGAGTCTCGAAGTATATGCAAGATGTTTGCTTAAGAACTGTTGGTGCTCCTTGTTGGTAGATTTACTGACTGAAGGAAAATATAAAACTAGTATAAGTAGGTAACACAGATTTTTCACACACAGATAAGCATTACAACTTCTAAAAAGGAGTAGCTCTGCCACCACACCTTTCCCAGACAGAATAGTGTTAGAGCACTTGCTTTTCTGGGACCAGAGTTTGATTTCAGTTTAAGGCCAGCAATGTAAAATGAGCTGTAACAGGATTAATCCAGCTCCTTCTAGAGGAATTCACATCCTTCTTTTCTAGAACACCAAATTAGGTCACATTACTTGCATGACTCTTCTTTAGAAGCTGCTGGCAGAGGAAAAGAAAGTATTTGACAGTTCAGCAAGAGATGCTGGGTCACTTGCTGGGTCACTTACATGGCTTCCTGCAGCATGCAAGACTTGATAAAAATACTAAGCTGAGTCTGTTAATTACAGAGTGACCATCCAATCATCATGAAATGGTGAATATTCCTTTGGTTTGCCATGAGAATTTTTAATTATGCAGCTTCCCCAAAACGGAGCTTTTCAATCTTTGCCAGTATTAAGTTAAATAACATTTTAAAAAATAACTGTGAAGACATAAAATAATTTGGGTTTTAATTGGCTTCCAGATTCTCCAGTTTCCAGTGCAGAATTCCAGCAGTACATAGGAAGAAGTTTCTGATTGAAAGCCAGGTCTGCCAGGATCCCCATGATTCCCACAGAGCAGAACTGTGGATTTGGAAATCTCACTACCTGGAACCCTCACCCCCACAGCTGCTTTGCTGTGGTTCTGGCAATCTCAAGAATCCCAGATCCTGACAGGACTTTCCTTGTGTGCATGGAAAAGCTTCTTCCAGCTCCTGGGTCCACAGCTGAGTTCCAAGATTGTCCATGATGGGGGAAAAGCAGTGGCCAGTGTCCCTGTTATCCCCCATCACTGGGATGCAGGGGTTGTGTGGCTGGGGGTTTTTTGACTGGATTCAAGTTTGTCTCAAAAAAGTTCATAGCTGCATCTTGAGCTGTCTCCCCAGAATATTTGATTAGTCATAAAATGTTAGTTAAGAAGCAGCAAATTTTATCTGTGTAACAGTGCCTAGAACACTTCAGTGTTTCTATAAAGTTGTTCATATGATAAACTTCTCAATGTGAAGTCAGGAAATAAAGCAAAAATTATATAAAAAAGAAAGACTTACACTTCAAAATTTCTAATTATTGTCACAAGTATATATTAATTTTTTTAAACATTTCCACAATCTACAAAATGCAACAGGGTAAATGTTTGATTCAAGTCTTTAATTTTGCAGCACTAAAGTGAGGCAGTAATACATTTTATTCCATGGTCACTATGACAAATTCCATTGGTTATTCTCATGTACTCCATATTCTTCTAAAAGTCACTAAGAAAATTCAGCAAATGTTTGCAGAAGCCAGAAGACCCCATTTTTAGCATAAGCTCTTATTGTTACTACCTATGTATGAGAATATTTCTGTAGATTTCTTACAAGTTGTAATGAATGTTTTTCAGATAAAGGTGAGGAATTCATCAATCCTGTGCTGAAACAAAACAAGAGGCCAAAATCAGCTGCTACCAGCCAAGAACAGACAACATTTATTGCAACACAATTCTTGAAATTGCAACAAATGCCACTTTGGGGTCATGAGTCCACAGGAAAGAGACATCCTAGTCCAGAATCTCCTTCATCCCATCCTCTGCCAACGGGACACAGGTTAGTGCCCCACAGAAATCAGTGCTTGGAGGTTAGTGTCAGTGTGGAGGATACTCTGAAGATCTGTGGCAGCATGTTACTCAGCTGGTAAAACATTTCCTCTGAAATTGTCTAGGGAAAAAAAAAACAACACACAGGTAAACTTTGTATTTTTGTAGTTTGGAAGAATTGAGTCTCTCTCAATTTTGTTTCTTGGTATTTAAGAGAATTGCTGCTGTTCAGAAGCCAACCAAAATAATTTTCAAACTGTGTTATAATCTGACTGAATTCAATTAAAAGACTGACCTAAAAATACTGGCTGTATATTTATATGACATATAAACTTCCTGCAGATTTCTTGTTCCAGGGATTGATTACTTCTGCCAAACACAAGCAGGACAGTGCTGCTCATTATCTACAGGACTCCTGCTCTCTTAATTTCAAGACTAGCTTCAAATTTAGAATTTATTTGTGGCTTCCTCCTTGCTCAGCAGCTTTCTAATTTGTCAAGAAATACATATTACTCCTTTCCTGACATTAACTCTACTTTCACTGCTTTTTAGAACAAACCTCATGCTGGCCATCTTTGGCTATCTTCCTGTTTCTGAAGATCAGCTAGAACTCCAAATTAAATAATTTCAGAATCTAAATCAGAACTAACTTCAAATACCTGGAGTAATAATTTTTTTGTGAAAGCATGACTGAACTTTCTGCATTGCAGCTTTCCATGTTGTTAGACAATATGACTAATAAACAACACAAGTCATGTCACACAAGGCTAGCCCATCAGAGTAATTAACATAAAAACATAATTAAGTAATTAACAGAAAAAAAAAGAGTACCTCTTTCAAAGATGACACATTCACTATTTGTAAAGGCGAATTTCCCAGTTTGAAATTTTAGCATCCTCTCAGAAAATACTACTGGGTATTCAAAAATATAAACCCACCCTTATTCCTCTTTTATAGGCAAGGAAATAAAACCAGATAGATTAATTTAAACTCACTCAAAAGGGGCAGGCAAGAGCAAAAAAAAAAATCACAACTAGATCTGCTGACATGTGACTTCTTACCAACAGGCTCCTAGATTGGATATGACTTTGGTTTCACCCACCTGTGGTACCAGGAATTGTACAGTCCGAGAAATTCCTCCATCCCACGAGGCCATTTCCATCATGAAACCTAAAAAACCCAGCATTGACACTGTCTGGATTACCTGTGCCACACTCCCCAGCAGTTACAGCATGAGCAGGCAGTGAGGGAGCTTTCACACACAAGTAGGGTGTCAACAGCCTGAATTAGGGATGCCCTAAACTGCCTTTAAATCAGATCTGGGCAATCTGAATGAAATGTAGAAAAATCTAATTATGAGTTCTGCAGAATACCTACACCAAGGAAAGAATTATCAATCCTTCTGTGCAGCACAGTGATACACAGAAGTGAGGGTTTCTCCAAACCCTCCCACTGTGTCAGGAGTTCTATCCATGACTTCCTTTCACTGAGAGACAGGGGTAACCTCACTGTGGCCTCCCAGTGCCTGAAGAGAGCCCACAGCAAAGATGGAGAGGGACTCTTGACAAGGGCCTGGAGTGACAGGACAAGGGGAAATGCCTTCACACTGACAGAGAGGAGATTTAGATCGGGTATCAGGAAGAAATTGTTCCCTGTGAGGGCAGTGAGACCCTGGCACAGGCTGCCCATAGAAGCTGTGGCTGCCCCATCCCTGGGAGTGTCCAAGGCCAGGCTGGATGGGGCTTGGAGCAACCTGGGATAGTGGAAGGTGTCCCTGCCCATGGCAGGGGGTTGAAATCTTTAAGGTGCCTTCCAACCCAAACAATTCTATGATTCCATAGGGGAAAAGCTCAAGACTCATTTATTGCTTAAGTAATGAATTATCAAAAGCCACAGGAATCCTCTCATGGCAAATAAGGACACTCAGAAAAATACTTGCTAAATAGAAGTGGATGATATAAATGACATGTCCATTATGAACTACTAAAGGTCAATTACTATAGGAAGAGGTTCCTCAAGCAGGTGGTTGAAAGAAAGTGACTAGTTCAATTACTTAAGTGCAGCAGGAAAAAAAAAATACAGAAAGCAAAAACACCACCTGGAAAGACAGAAAGCCATGCTGAGTCATGAGGACTATTTTTTCTTAATATCCAACCTAAACCTGCTATCAGTGTGAAGCCATTGCCCCTTGTCCTGTCACTGCAGGCCCTCGTCAAGAGTCTCTCTCCATTTTTCCTGTAGGTTCCCTTCAGGCACTGGAAGGCCACAATGAGGTCACCCCAAAGCCTTCTCCTCTCCAGGTTGAACAATCCCAATTCCCTCAGCCTTTCCTCCCAGCAGAGCTGCTCCAGCCCTTTAATGAGTTCATGCTCCTGCTCTGGACTGGCTCCCCAGATCCCACTGGGGCTCCACTCCCCTACCTTTGACGCACTTGAACACGAGCTCTGCCCTCTTCAGGCACCATGGAATGGTCATCTCCTAAAGGAAGAAATAAAAAGCCTCAATGCCCCAGAAATCTAACCAGCAAGAATAGCAGGGAAATTATTTTAAGCAATACATTTTTTGCCCTACCACATAATTTTCAAGCAGGATTTGGGACCTAGTTTTCAGAACATTTTAGGCAGGTGTACACACCTTACAGGTGACCATAAAAGCATTACCATTCCTTATTGCTAGGAGAGCCAGTGTCAGAACAATATCAAACATTTTTAAACTGAGGTGTTGAATAAAAATGCTGTCAAATCCACTAAAAACTGGGCTGTTTGATTCCCCTGTGGAGCTCCAGAAAAAGTCTAATGTTCAACTGATAATTGTCAGGTTCATGCTTCAGCAAATCAAAGGTAGGCTCCTGATCACATCTTAAAGCACAATGATGACTTCTAACTGTTCTTGATTTTGTTTATTTCTTGGCATACCCACAACCTTCAGTAAAACCTTCTCTCTAATACTGGAACTGGAAGAAGCCCTTCCTCCTTAAGATGCATTTAAGAACAAACAAATCATCTGCATCTGACGAAGGAGTTTCAGATAGCAACAGCCAGAAAATCCATACCTAAACTTAAATAGCAAAACATCACATGAAAACCACAGTGGTTTAAGATATGGCTACAAGCACTGGGCTAAATAATTTAAGATTAAAGTTCATGAAACATTTTTGGCTGTATGCCAGAAAGCCAATTACACCATGATGATGTAACTCCATCAGAGGCAGAATGACTCACTGCAAACACTTCTCAGGAAGAAGAAAACAATATCTGTTTATTTCTGCTGTAATCTTCAACATGAAGATGAGCACTTCCTACTCTGAATACAGGAATATAGATGTGGCAACTGCTTTATTATTCCATGTACCTTTTCAAACTTAAGCTTTACATATTTTTCTATTCACCAGTCTCTATTTTGCAATGTCAAACACTCAGTGCAATCTGTTATTATCAGAAAGGCTAATTTCAGGATTAAAGAAAGTCATTTGAGAGGCCAGGTTATCTAAGAACACTCAGTGATAATACAACTGATAAACTGAATGTGTGGCTTCATTAAACAACTACTGAAAGCCAAAGTTCCTCCTCAGGTGGGAGGATCTCCTGAGATTCCCCCAAAATACAATGTATGTTAAAAACTGGGTAAGTTTGAAATATCTTTTCTTAAAGCCTTCATTATATAAATCACTGCATCCCTACATGCTGCTTTTAGGGTATACACCACATTAATCAGACAGAATAGTGCTGGACAAGTTTGGGTTTGTACTTTTGTTGTGGTTGCTTTTTGACTTTAAGCATTCTGGAAGCAACACTTTGTGTTTATCATAACTCCTCTGCCCATGTGTGCTTTCTGTCACAAGTAAGGTCTATAGCTGGTTTTGATCACTGCTTTGGCTTAGTAAAAAACAACTAACTAAGGACATTCTCTCTCAGGAGCACTTTGAGCAATCAGTGATGGGAAGTGAGCCTTAAACAGACTGATCAACACAGCAGGATATGACACCATTCCTTGGACTATTTTAGAGGAACAGAGAGATTAAATTTTGTGGGCACCCAGGGAAATAACAGAATGTTGCTCCACGCAAGCCAGAAGAACTGAAAATGACATAGCAGTGATTCAATTCTAATCCATCTTCACACACCAAAGTTCTCATGAATTTACCACATCACCAGGAATTTTCTCTGGTGAGGAAACGGAGGCTCAACTAAGCAAAAATGCAGAATACAGAGAAGGACATAAGAAAGCAAAAAAGCAAACAGCCAACCTCTTAGAGAGAGTTTTGGAAAACAGCATTCAAGAAAGTTAAAAAACCCCACCTGGAATTTTGGGTGTTTTTCACTAGCAGAGACACTTCAACCCTTTTTAAGATGCAATCATTTTGTCAAATTAAGATTTCTTTGACTCATTTAGAAAAAAAAGGGGGGGAGGAGAGACCAGCTTCACTGGTCTTCCACATATTTTTCCCAGTAAGAAAGGTATGCTGCAATCCTTTTGATTTTACTTTCATTTATGACAGGCTCACTACATGGGGCTGCTTAGGGCTTGGGCCTTTGCAGAAACATGTCATAATCAAGTAAGTAAAACAGTAAAGTCCACATAGATCATATGGAAAACTATTTCAAACTAAACTTCAATGGGTAATTTCAGTACGAGCAAGGTGTTTAACTCACAGTGCATCGGTCCAAATCCTAAACACTGGATGAGCAGATACAAATTTAAAAGCAGGAAACTCAGATGAGAAACATTTCAGGTCAACACACCCATCAGTAACCTCTCTATGGACATAAACTATGTTCATAAATATTTGTTACACAGCTTACACTCCTTTCATTTATTTTTAAAAAAACAATTCTGTCTTAATTTATGGTAGTAGAGACAACTGGACTGAGATCACTGAAGAGTCACATTTTTGTCACTGTTGCTGTGTGGATGAGAGAAATGTTGAAACTACCAAGGGAGGGTGCCAGCTCTGGCATTTTTAGCAATGCCTTCCGTTAGAGCCATTTCATTCCCCAGTTTATAGCAGATTCCAGTGATCAGTAACACCTCACTTGGCCTGAAATCAAACTTGCCTTTCTCAGGTATCAAATCCAGTTTCCTTCCTTCATTTAATTTAATGATCAGGCCAGAGAGATCTGTTTTGGTTGTTCTTGCCGTAAGAAAAACAAAGGAAAACAGAATTCTTGACTTTTTTTTCACAGAAATAAGAATGAACTCTAATGGCTTCAGTCAAACTGACAGAGAGCAGGTTTAGATTGGAGGGTAGTGGGGCCCTGGCACAGGTTGCCCAGAGAAGCTGTGGCTGCTCCATCCTTGGAAGTATTCCAGGAAAGTTTGGATGGGGTTTGGAACAACATGGCAGATGAGGGGACAGGATGAGCTTAAGGTGTCTTCCACCCCAAAGCAGTCTGTGATACTGTAATTACTTTTG
This sequence comes from Fringilla coelebs, assembly GCF_963513975.1. Taxonomy (NCBI): domain Eukaryota; kingdom Metazoa; phylum Chordata; class Aves; order Passeriformes; family Fringillidae; genus Fringilla; species Fringilla coelebs. The sequence continues at coordinate 58,664,479 of NC_140033.1, read as the reverse complement.
TGAGGCTATAAACACCACTCTTCCCTCTACATTAGGAGAAAGCCTTTGGAAAAAGCACAGAGAACACTGGTAATGAATGCCTGTCCTAGGGAAGCATGGAAACATCTCTGCAGCTGGGCTCCTGGTTAACCACCTCACAAAAATGTTCTTCTGTGGGTGGTAAATGCAGAGTCAGAACTGCGGCTGCCAAAGGCACTGAGTTCAGGATAACTTTCAGAAATCTGTCATTACTCACTTTTCCCTCAACAAGGAGTTACAGATTTGTGTGTTTCAAACCAGGTCAGCCAGCTGCCAAGCACTGTAATAAGCAAGCTGCTAATGCAAGTCATACAAAGCATTTGTGCCTAAACACACACTTCCCATCCAGCTCACCTTCTGCTTACTCCGCTAAGACTTAACAGCTTAATACGAAAGGTAAATTGTTTTACCAGGATCTTTTAAGAATCCAGCATTAGATAAGATAATTCTTCAGTTTCACACATCTCAAGGCATGTTGAACACTTGGTCGTGTGCTTTATTTGTAGTTTAAAATACAGATATGCAAACAGAAGCTAAAACTAACCAGGTTTAAAGGAAAAAAAAAAACAGAAGAACATGATCAGGTTGCACCTTGATTAAGAAAAAGGGCAATATATTTAATAAATTTCTGAAACACAGCAACTGGGTCCCATGAGAGACCCAGGCTCCTGTCCTGCATGTTGATTACTTGCATTTGTGCCCAAAGAAAGGTCTTAGTACAATAGATGAAAAATTTCATAAATTATCTAATCTGTTCCTAAAAGTCTACTTGTACGTATGGAAATACATCCTTTAGAAGCTTCATTATTGTGTCTTTTTACCTTTTTCATTGCTTGCTTTTCATGATAATAGACCCTGATCCTGCAAAAAAGGGTGACTACTACTCTGTGTTCCAGTAAATTCTATTATAAAGCCTGTCACTGTTAAAGGTAATCCACTGGTGAGCATTTATCTTGCTGTGAGTCAGCCACTTTCCACAAAGGAAAGGTAATATTGACTCTAAAAGTGAAAAATCAGAAGGTTATTTAAAAAAAAACCTCTCCAACAGACTGTAATTATTACTGATATCCTTGCATGGATGACAGAATTATCTTCCTTTTCTCATTTCTTTAGGTTTACAGATTTTCCAGCTCTTTTGGATAGGAGGCACATGGCTGTACTCCCTGCCCATTGCTTCTTTCCTTGCCTTCCCACTCCTATTCTTCTCTGTGAGCCAGGTGTGACAGAGAAAAGAAGCTGCCAACAGTTTTAAATTGCTGTGTAGTGAGAAATGTTACAGCTGATTGAGAGACAAGCCTTACAGCAGAGTCCCGCTACAGGAGAAGATACAGTAAGTAAGCACACAAGTAAGTAACAGTAAGTAAGAACACAAAGAGCATCAGCAATATGCTGCCTCTTGCCCAGCCAGTATTTGAGGGGACTTAGAGAGGAAACAGGGACAGAAATCAGGCAGTGAAGGAGGAGACAGTTCAAAGTGAAGGTGAAATTTGGTTTCTCCAGTATAAGGCTGAGGTGGTAGAAGACTTACAGAAGGGTAAAGGTCGTGTTTAGATTTACAGAACTCTAAGCCAGGCTTTGCCAGTCCTGCTGCTCCCAAAACTTAGTTTTAATGTTTACAGCTAATGATAATTAAAAGAGGGGGGATCTGGTATCACTACTGCATCATCAACTCTGAAGGTAGAGTTTCTAAGCAGGAGCTTCCAGTTATGTAGTCCCATCTCCTATTAACACTTGTACCACTGCAGTGAGATGGATCTAGGAAGTGAATTGTCCAAAAGGAGGGGTGGGAATAAAAACTTTGAGTGATTCAGCTGGCTGAGATGTTTTTAATTGGTCTAGCTCCTTAATTTGGGTCACCATGTAGATACAAGTACTATGTGGTGTGGCAGAGGTCTGTGAGTGAGAAAAACCATCCCATTTGGCCTAAATCGGCATGAAACACACCCTTTGGAAAAATCCAAGGATATAAAATCAGCCCAAATGTTTCTATTTACTTACTTCTGACATTTCATGCACCAGCAGGAGGGGAATGCTGATGGTGGTGATGTCATGTGTGCAGCAGACCTTGAGGATGTTCCTGAGCCCCATGATGGCTGGGTCCCGGGCAGTCACGTTCACAGACCTGACATTGTCATCCACACACAGGTGAAAGGCAACGTGGATTTCTGAGAGGTTTGAGTGCCGTGTGATGTAGAACTCTCCTGCACAGTAAGACAAAGCAGGAAGGTAAGAAGTTATGGTAGTGATCTGTACTGAAATCCAAGTGTTTGGAAGTGTAAGAAAGATAAAAGGCAAATACAAATATACAGCAGAGATCAGGACATACATAGGAGATCTAAAATCTCTTGGACTGTCACTGTTTTACATCCATCCCACACTCTCTCTACTGCTTTGATGGGTTCCATTGGCATCATGGCCACATGGTGTACTAAGCCATAACAGTGCCAGTACAGGATATGATCTCTATATAGCACAAAACAGAAAAACAAACCCAGAGGAGGTGCAATACTCAAAATACACAATGTGAGCACGGAATTGCAGACAGATGTGGGAGGCGGAAAGGCCAAAAAAGGATGGGTTCAAATAAAGGATGCATAGAGCCTGTGGAAAAAGATAGTAGGTTATGTAACAACTGAGATATGACACTGGAACACAAAGGGATCAGTGACCATTAGAATTTAAAATAATTCAGAGTAGTGGGAATGCAAGTTACAGAGTTGTTTGAAAAAGGGAACCAAGACATCTTGTTGGGGGTATTTTTAGACTTAGTATTCATTTATCAAAGGTGAGAGGCAGTGAAATCCAGGTCTCTCCTTTGCTCCTTTGCACTGGGGATCTAAAGTCAACAGTACAGTCAAGGGAAACGCAGGTGTTCAATGCCCCCACCGTTTCAGTCAGCAAATAAACATCTTCCTTCAAACCTATTCCCACTGGCCACTGAAGTTAAGATCCTTTCTTTGAACTGGAACAGCTGCAGAATAGGTCCGTACTCCTTCTGGATGACTGCAAAGGAGGCAGGAATCCCCAGCAGTGACCATCTACAAGCAGTAATAAAGGCCACTGCTACAAGACACCTGGATTTATCTGGTCCAAGTTGATTTACAATCCACTCCCACTAAAAATATTTAAGACAGTCATGAAATCAATTTTATTAAGCCCTCACTCAACCATGGGTTGTATGGACTTAACTCCTCCCCCCTCCAACTGCATATTCATCTTCAAATTCCACAGCAGCTTTCCTTACTAAACATCACAATATCACAGAAGATACTTCCTCTGAGAGAGGGATTTCTGAAAGCAAAAAAATCCACTCAAAACTGCTTTTCTGTACCACAGCAGTGATATACATATAGCCATTTTCAAAAATAAAATTAGCTTCTAGTATTGAAGCTTCACCTTTCCCCCAAGATGCTCAGAGTTCTTTTTTTTTTTTCACCCTCAAATTCCAAAAGGAAATTTTAGGCAAAGAGAAGTGATTTGCCCCACACCATGTGATGCAGTGGCAAAGCTGGGAATAGAAACCAGATGTCCTGACACTCAGTTCTCTGCCTCAGCCACAGGAACATCCTTCTCCTCTGATTGAGGTCAGCTTGGGTTCAGTTTATAATTTACGTTCTGACTTTAGAGCTAAAAATGTGGATGCATAAAACACAATTTGCTTCAGGAAGAGGGGGTCAATGCCACACAACTCACCTGGCAAAATGTTCGACTGGTTTCGTTCAATATTCTTTAATTTATCTTCATTCCCACTGATTTTGTTTTCTGTGTATGAACACACGGAACAAATATTAATCATATCCTCTATTAATTACACTTGAGCATGAAAAGGTTCATCTACTGATATCTGGCTTGAATTTTGACCATGAAGTGCCCAAAATGCAAGGGGGATGGGTAGAAGAGTTTTTGCTGTCTTCAACACACCCCAAACTGAATCCTACCTCAAACCTCTGCCCTTCCTATCATCCCATTGTATTTCTTCATTTGGACAGCAGCAAACAATATTCTCAGACATAACATGAAACCTTGAAAGTTGCCCCCACAACCACATAGCATCTTGCTGTTACTCTTTCAATAATGTAATAAATTAAAACAAATTTGTTCCTAAAATATTTACATAAATGAGCAGCACAAAACCAGCTTTCACCTTTTCCCTTGAGATGCAGCAATACGCAGGTTCTCAAGGGAACTTGTTTTTCTGTGTACTCATATTTGTTCATGTTCTGGATGCATTTAAATCACATAAGTAGCTCTTTGGAGGAAAAACAAAGTTACATGATGTACAACTGCACTGCGTAAACACCATGTGGTCAGAGCATTTCCCAGCCATTTGCAAACACAAATGTAAGGAAAACCACTCCCAAAGTTTTGGCCAGCAAAAGAAAGCTAAATACACATTTAGCAAATTTCTTATTTGGTTTTCAGCATTAACTTTAAAGGAAGGGAGAAAAAGTAGTAAACTCCTTTTTCTGCAACTTTAAAAGATTTAAATGTAAATGGCAATAAAAAGGTAAAGAGATAAAGTTTGTGCTGCTACAGGCAGTTTAGGAAAGCAGAATGGCCTGATGTACTTCCCATGCTGTTAAAATATGAATTTTATATGTTGATTCATTTTAAAGGAGCAGCAAAGACACCTCCCAAACATCACATTCTCTATGAATTTCACACAGTTACTTGATGAACCCAAACATTCCATTTTACAGATGAAATAACTGCAGAAGAGTGGCATCGACTCTGCCCTGCCCACAAACATCCCTCTGACCACTGTTCTATTTTGAGGAGGGTAATTTTGGTTGTCACTGACCGTGGTGTCTTTTTGTCTTGCTGCTACGCTGTGCTCTGGCCTTAAGTACAACCTTCTGGACAATTTCAAGTTGTTCTTGGATTCCAGGAAAATGGAAATCCGTGCATTCTTGGCAAACGGTTGCGAAATCTAGGAAAAAAATAAGATTGAAATGCATGTCCTGAGGTTGTGCTCAGTAACCTTATGTAATTCTACTCTACTGATTAAGTAAATCCAGCTATAAAGGCAAACTCTCCAAAAGCAGATAAAGCCCTACTAGACTCCTCTTCCAAAATTTATTGAGGATTAGATTTGACAGATTGTGACATGGTGCCGTACTTTCACCTCTACTGTGGCTACAGGATCTAGCTGGTGGCTACAAGATGCAATTTTGTGTTTAATGGCATTATTTAAATTGATCTTCTCTCATCACCTAAAATTTAGCATAAAGCCAGATACTCTCCTTTTATTATTCATTTAAATATTTGAACAGTTAAAAAGTACCTGCAAAATAAGTATAAGTACAATTAAACTACTTAGAAACCATCAGCAGCAATCAACAAATGAAACTGCAGTTTTTTCTGGTACACTTCCCTCTCCTTGGTACAAGCATGATTCCAACTGTTTCCAGAAAATATCAAGCACTACTGTGCATTTTTTTTTATGGCATGCAAGAACAATGACATGTAATAGTCAAAAAAAGACATTCCAAGTGTGTTTGTAGCAGCATACGTCACAGTTGAGAAAGCCAGGATACACAGAGTACCACCATACAATTTCCAAAGGCTTTAAGCATCAGCCCATACAGAGTAACACCAGATCACTTCAGAAGGCTTCAAGCATCCTCCCTTCTCGTTCTTCAGCCCAACCTTCTATACCCCTCATGGTTCATGCACTGCAGCTGTGTGCCCTCTGTTCCCTTTAGTGGTTGGTCAGCACATCTGGGCACTCCCTGTCCCATTGCCTTCAATGCTGTTCCCCTGTCCTGCACAGCTGTAGCCCATGGGGGATGAGGCTCAGCCACAGCCCCACTCCCAACTACCATAAACTGTGTGCCTGCAAGTGTTTTGGTACTAAACTTCAAGACAGAAGTGGGAAAGTCAACCAGGAATAAACTGGTTAACCTTGACAGAAAATACCATCATAGTGCCCACTTGATCAAGAGACGTGCACTTCAAATTGCTATTAATCAAACTTTCCAGGAGTAGGGAAGTCATATTCCTATTGTTTATTTTTAATGAAATTCACAGTATCAAAAGGACATGGTATTTTTATATATTTACCTACCACTTTAAAATCTGGGCATATTTCTTTTTCATTTTTGCAAAGAGGTTTCAGTGTGATAATCTGGTATTAAAGAGTTAGAAACTCCTATAATAAATTTGTCTAAATCAATATTGAAGGGTCCTCTTCCATATTGTTTGTTAGACACAAAAAGTAGGGAAGACATGAGAGACAACAGCACATCATCCCCCATCCTCATCCATATCTCTTTTTTCATTTGTTACCTTTTGCCATACCATTTGCAAAACATGACTGCCCTCCACTGAATTTTAATTTTACAAAGAATATTTCTCTGTGAGAAAAGACAGCCAGTTTTTATTCTTGTTTATTTTATTCATTTTCCCTGACATGATACCTCCCATTAGAAGGCTCACCTCTTTTTATTCCACTGTATGAGCTGATCCTGTTATCCACCAGTAACACCAGGCCACAGAGGGAAGTTGAGTAGAGGGACATGGCAGTCTGAAGCCTGTGCAGCTTCACCCCACTGCGGTGATTGCGCTTGTGTTTGCAGAAATCCAACATATCAGCTCTCAGCAGCCTCAGGTTGTGCATGGTCTTCAGCTGAGCTCCTGCACAGAGCACACATGGCTCAATCCCAGTGGAAGTCTAAACTCAGGACTCAGATTGAAATGCAAGGGCACAAAGTGCTTCCCTAAAGATCTGGAAGGGAGCTGTAACCAGTAACACCCAGAGGAAGTTCTCAGCCACACATTCAGTTTTACAGACACACAATACACAAAGTAGCAACGCAGAGTTGTTACAAAGTGAGGCTTGTCCATGCCTGAAATGAGCCTTGTTCCCACTGCAGAATCACAGAATTATAAGTTTGGAACAGACTTTCAAAATCAAGTCCAACCTGTGCCCAAGCCCCACCATGTCACCAGCCCACTGAGTGCCATGTCCAGGCATTCCTTGGACACCTCCAGGGATGGGGACTCCAAACCTCCCTGGGCAGACCCTTCCAACCCTTTCTGTGAAGCAATTCTTCCTGAGGAGTACTACAGGGCTAGGGATGAAATACTGATGTGTGGTGGTGGTAGATCCTTCCCCACCCTCCCCAGAACCACTCCACAAGCTCAGGAGCTCCTGCTAAGCCTTAGCATTTGCACAATCAACTGGGTGCTGAAGCATCCCTGGGCTATCCCAGAAACTACTGCATAACTGAAGTGGGAGCTGCATAGAGAGGAAGGGATCATCAGTCAATCCCTGACAGCCTGGAAACATCTCCCTGCCTGACCCATGGCCCGAGGAGAACAGCACCATTGCTGCTGCACTTTTGGAAACTCCAGCAATTCAACCTGAGGATGAACATTTTCCAAATGACTCAAGGCAATCATCTCATGACCCTATGGACAGTGGTCCTAAGGGATGTCCTTGGAGCTTTCCTGCACCACAGCAAGCTGCACCAGCATCTCCCTCTGACAGAGATGCCTCTCAGAGCTTGCAAAATCCCAAGTTTGTGATACTGGGAAGGATTGTTGCTACCCATCTCTGCCTAAATCATTTTAGATTTGGTTATAAACCAATATTTCTCTTGTGTTTTATCTATATAGTAATAGAGTGTATCTTGCCTTTGAATGTTTTTGCTCTTTTGCAAATTTGTACCAAACCTCCTCGAGCTGATGCCTTTGCTGGTGATTTTTTAAGTGATCTTAACCACTCTGGCACAACATGACAGGGTCAAAACAGCTCAAGAAGACTCTACTGAACAAATAAAAATACAAATTGCAAGTACCTATTCTGCTGTCAACTGACTGTGGGAAGTAAGCTTCGTAGACACATTTTTCTACCAAATGTAAGAAAAATTAAAGCTTCATTTTTAGGCAGTATGTTTTGCTGTTGCTGTGCTTTTCCACATGAGTCACCCAAACAAAATGGGTGAAAATTTGCTCCTAGAATGTTTTCCATTAAGATTTCCACCTATTTCAGATATTGCTTGATACAGTTTATGCTGTTCTCTTACACATGTAAAGAACACAAAACAACTCCAAACTATGGATTATTCATATTGAGAGGTAAATAGTGTAAATAATACATGCCTTGGATACATTATTAATTACCAGCTTTACTTGGGTTTACTCCACTTACCTAAATGAATAGTAAAGCTTTCTTCCAATAGCCTTTGCTCTTCATAGATTCTCCCATTTCCTTCCACAGATTCCCTCAGCTGGCTGGGTTGAACTTTAATTTCATCACTAAAATAATAAGAAAAGTACCAAAAAGTTAATCCTAATTTTTATTCAAGACCAACAACTTTGGGAAAGTTATCCCAAGTTTTCTCAGCTGGTCTGTGGAAACCTGGAGATCAAACCTATGAGCATGACTTCCATTCATGAGGTTTCACCTTTGCCTTCCTGGCAGCAGGAAGAGGAAACTTCACTGTTAGATTTACATTACTTGGCCCATTTGTAAAGCGTTCCATGACTGAGAATTAAAAATAAGTCACAATACCTAGTTATAACATAGTAAGAATGTAGGAATAAAAGGAAAACAAAAAGAATTCTCTTCAACCTATTTACAGCAGCCAAAACCTATATATGAAGTTATTAAATAAAGTATTTCTTCCCACACAAAACAGGAGATTAAAAACCACCTTATCAAATGTTCCACAGTGTTCAAACTACCAGGAAACATTTCAGACATCAGTTTTAATATTTTCCCTAAATTCAACTGTCTGGTAGTGATACAACAAATACTGTTCCTAATACATGAAAGAACAGCATCCAATTTGTCTCTGCATTAGTGAGAGTTTCTGTTTTCAAAGTGCCTCACCTCCAAAAATCTCTTATAAACTTGCAAGCAATTCTACTGATTTCAACTGCCAAGCAGCAATGTCCTAGGGATAAAGAATAAGGATCCCACCCAATTTACAAATTCTGATTTCCCTGCCGTTTCCTCAAACAGAGGAAAGCTTCTCATTCAACTCTCTCCACAAGCATTCATGCTAAAAAAATCTATTTTCTTAGCTGTCCAGTGACATACATACAGAAAGAGAAAAGAGGCTTGTTAATTCAAACCATTGTTACCATTTTTTAAAGTACCATTATACTCCAGAACATGCTTGGGTGGTAAGAGAAAGATTTGGGAAACAGTGTTAAAGACAGATATAGGAGACGAAGGCAAAATAGGAGGAAATTCCACTTATGTCAAGCTGCACTTTAGTGCATTACAACACTTTCTGGTACAGAGATGTTGTAACATCACACAATGAAGAAACGCCTGAAATCATACATATTTCTTTATGACGGTCTATTTGCCTTTGATTATCCTAAGCAAATTATTTATAGATATTACCATATCATAATAAATGGGACTATAGTATCCTATTTAAAAGATTATGTAAATGCAAATCCTTTGAACTATTTCAGCTGGAATTAAGCATCACAGAAGAATTAAATACCTGACTGAGCTGTTGTTGGGATTCTTTAGGTCCTGATGAAGCTTTATCACCCACTCCTGATATTCCTGCTTCTGGATAGCAGTAGTCTGTTTTAATTCATTGGTCCATTTGTTCTCCAAATCCTGACAGGAGAGCAGTGATAATTTGAGTGGTGTGGGTATTCTTTTTAAGGTGATTATGTGCATGGCATATTTTAGTTACCTGCTGAGACTCAAAATGCTGAGCTGCTAAGGAATTCACATCCTGGTCAGTCAGTGACTTCCCGAGCTCCTGCATCACCTTATCCATTTCAGCTCCTTGCCTGAAAGAGAAGCAAACACAGAATTCAGAAGACTGGCAGCAAAACAGCCTTTGCTGTGACACAACAACAAACTTGGTTGTTTGTTACTGACAGAATGAACAGTCACAGATTTAGCAACGAAAATCCACAAAACACACTGGTGTTAAGGGTCAGGGACACAAGTCAGCTCCTGTATAAACAGAACACCACTTACCGTCACCTGGGACAGCCTCAGCTGCCACCAACATAGGGATGTGATAAATTCCAAGAGAGTTAATTCACCTGAGCTCTACAACAATACTGCTGTTTCTTCTGCATGCATACTTGAGAAGAGGCAATAGCAGCAAAAAGATTTGCTGACACCTTACTGGCAACACTGACCCCCAAACTAGAAATACTTACAATTCAGCCCAGAAGAAACCATAGCATGAACTGATTATGCATTGTCTAATGTGAGCTTAAACACACAGCTCAAGAGGAATACTGCTACTCAGAATGCTAAACCAGACCTACGGGAATTACTTTGACACAAAAAGAAAAATCCACACTCAACGTGTTCCCTCTTGTGGATAAAGGAGTCACCTGCAGCTATGCAAGCTTATTCCAGAACTCCAGACTCAAACTTGTCACAGCATATGTCTCAGTCAAGACAACTATAACACACAGAGTGCCACCATGCCATTTCAGAAAGCTTCAATCCATACACAGTAACATCACCTCAGAAAGCTACAAACACCTGCTCACCTTGTGCTTCAGCCCAACCTTTTACACCCCTCACCTTACATGCATTGCACCCCTCACCTTACATGCATTGCACCTGTGTGTCCCTTTTGTGATTGATCAGTGCACCTGGGCACTCCATGTCTCATTACTTTCAATGCTGGTCACTTGCTTTTCACAGCTGTAGCCCATTGGGGATGAGGCTGGGCCACAGCCCCACTCCCAACTACCACAAACTGTGTGCCTACACAAACTCAACACCTTCTGGAAATCAAAACTAATATTCTCCTCAGTCACTGAAAATAATAGAAGGCCACCAAAGTAATACAAGGTAGCTGACCCTAATGACATCATAGAATCATGGAATGGTTTGGGCTGGAAAGGACATGAATGTTCATTTCATTCCAACCCCTGCCATGGGCAGGAACACCTTCCACCTGACCAGGTTGCTTAAGAGCCCCATCCAACCTGGCCTTGGACACCTCTAGGGATGAGGCAGCCACAGATTCTCTGGGCAACCTGTACCAGGGCTTCACAACACCCTGAGTAAAGAATTTGTTCCTAATATCCAATCTAAATTTTCACTCTTTCAGTTTAAAGCCATTCCCCCTTGCTCTAAATACTCTTGTGCCAGCTGAGTGTAGTCTGACTTTGGGTTTACACAGACAAATACAAGCTACACACGTTGTCCTATGAGTTTACACACCCAGTGGCATGTACACCTATCTAATAAGAGAAAGGAGAACCTAAATAATAAAAAAATAAAGTAATACCTTTCACGTAGCTTTTTCAGCTCCACATCCCTCTCACTTATTAATTCTGAAATGCTAACAAAATAATTGTGTTCCAGGTTTAACAGCATTTCAGAAGCTGGAGAATGGATCAGATCATGATAAACGTCTGCAAAATCTTCATCCCAGCTGGTTTCTTCAGGTTTGGCATGTTCTAATGTTGTCTAAAGAAAAGGTAAGAGATTTTAAAGGATAAGATACCTCTTACGAGATATAAAGATCCCTCATAATGGTGGGGTAAAACCATGGGAGCCTGCACACAACCTGTACCATACATAAATTATCTTCCCTAATTTAAGCTTCCTGGCATTCTACTTTAGCTTTCCATTTTCTCCTCTCCCATTCTTTATCTTTCAAAGCAACTAAAGTCAGAATCATTAAGGCTTTGACTACAGTAATGAATTACCAATTTTCACACAACACCAGCTCAGAAAGAACAGCAATATCCACAATAATATTTACACCTGATGAATTTTAGATAAGGCTCAGAACACCAGCTGTGCAAACAAAAAATGCTTTGCTAGTGAGGATGACTAACTGCTGATGTCACTAAGAATTCCATCAACAACACTGATTTAAGAAAGGCTATTTTTATTGAATAAAGAACAGCCCAAGAATGCCAGTTTTGCAAACTTTTAATGGAATTTTTCACATTTTTCTGTATTTCATGAGAAACAAATTCAATTTCTATGAACTTTTCTTCAAATACTGCAGATTTGTCATTAATTTTTTCTTCTCACTAGGACTCCTCCAATTCTTTTGCACTCCACTATTTTTAAGATCCCATGTGAAACTGGAGACATTATTCCAACTAAAGCCTCAACCTTCCTAAGTAATATGAACCCAAAAAATGAAGTGACAAGTCTTTCCCAACTATACACTTTCTCCTTCTAGCCTTAATTGCTGTTACTGAGATGGAGAATATGAGTGTCACTTCATTAGTTCTTGCTTTAATTCTAAGTCACTGTTGAATGAATAAACCTCCACTTTTTGCCTCTCCTTTTTCTATCTTTCTACTCTTTTAAATCTAAGAAAAACTTGACTAAGAAGTTGTAGAATGAAGACTTGATGCTCACTTTCAGATAGAAAGAAAAAACTGCAAGAATTGCAGTGAATTTTCGTGTAATAATTCATCCTCACAACTGTGATTGCACACACACGCATACTCTCACAAAGCAAGCCTTGAACATTAACTCTCCAGCCTTAATCTTACCTCTTTATAAGCTTTAGCCCAAGCATCTGCCAGCTGGTTGATGTCTACTTTTCCTGATTTCACTGCTTCCAGAGCCACTTCAGCTTCTCTGTCATAATCTTTTATGGTTTCCTCTTCTACAAATTTACTAAGAGATTGCTTCAGGTCTATTACAAAAAGAAAAAATGGTCCATCAACAGAACACATCAACAAGCACCCAGGAAATCTCTAAGTAAAGTTTTTCACCTGAAAACCTTTTCCTTGCTAGCACTGACAGTAATTTTCTCTGATGTTCTGTTGTTTAAAAACCAATTTTGTAAACACTGCTCCAGTAAACCACTGTTCTTTTGGTTTCTTAGAGCAAGCTGTAAGATACTTGTGGACAAGGATACATAAGATTAATTTAAGAAATCATTCATATTTCAATTCATACCATTTTCTATAAAGCATGGCAGGTTGTGCAGAACCATCAGACGTCCATGCAAATGGTTGATATTCTCTTGCACAGGGAATTTGAGAGGCACAGTAAGCACAAAATATTCATTTCCAGCACTGAATTTGTACACATAGTCTCTCTCTCTAGTTAAAGTCTTTCCTTTATTAGGCTTCATCCTCTTGAGTTTGTTTCCTGCAACAGAAATGAAAATAACAAGAATTACAGTTTTGTAAACTCAGAAGTAAAAAATGGTAATGAAAAGACATGGCTTTGCTAATAATTAACAGCCAAAAATAGTTTACCCCCCAAATTTTCACAGACACTCAGTTTTGACTTCCAAATACATGCATCTGGAACTGAAGCATAAATACCAGTTTCCAAAATATCAAATGCTTCTAAAATGTATTTGAGTGTGTCAATATATAAACTTGGGTAATTGCTCTTAAAAATGACAACATAAAATCTCCTGACTTAAAAGCAGAAGCAGGGCAGATGGGAACTCTGATAAATAGAACATTAACCAAAACACCCTGACTTCTGTCATGGATGCCTCAAAAGCTGAAATCCTGCAGGGTGCACAGAGATTTTATTTCCTCCTTTCTGCAGGTGCAAGGCCCGGGGAGTGGGGGAGCAGATGCTTGCAACGATTTTTAGAAAGAGCTGATTTTGTCTTTCTGTAACCTGGATTAAAAATAAACAAAAAGAGATGCAAGGGGGCTGTGTAGAGTGAAAATACAGGCTGAGATAACTGTGCTGGTATTTTTACCCTCCGCAGGGTTCCTCTGTTCATTCACATCCCTCTGTTTTTAACCTCACCTACAAAGCTGGACACATTGATTCAGCCGAACCCTCCCCAGTGCTAAAAACCACACCCCGAGGAAAAGAAAAAACAATAAAAATTAAAAATTCTACAGCAGAATTCACGGGTTTAGGGTTCGGTGGTTTTTTTTTTTTGTTGTTGTTGTTGTTGTTGTTTTTGTTTTCGTTTCTTTTTTTTGGGGGGGGGGCGGGGTGGGTTTTTCTGAAACAAACATACGTGTTAGACACAGACGAAACAAGTCAGTTTCAAAATCATCTCAGGACAACCAACATCGATGGGAGGTGGTGTCCCGGCCTCTCTGGGAGTGGGATTCAAAGGGAAATCCTGGGAAACACAAACCCGACCACGCTCTTTCCTCTGCTCCCCGATGCAGCGAGGAGGTGCGGAGGAAGCTGACAGAGAGGGAGCGGGGGACAAACCCCCTGTTCCAAAGAGGACCTGAAATCGCAGGCTCAAAGCCGGCAGGACACGGCCTGCGGGAGCCCATCCGCCCCCTCCCCGCCGGGGAGCTCCCGGTGCCCGCATTCCCTCCGCTGGAAGCGGCAGCGCCCGCGGGCACCGGGAGCCTCCCGGCCGTGCCCGGCCCGTCCCGGCTCACCTGCTCCGGGCGGGCAGCCGCGGGTTAACCGGGCCGCGGGGAAGGGGGAGCCGGGATGTTCCGCCTCTCCGCTCCCGTCATCGCAGCTGCGCGTCCGCTGCGGCACTTTCGGCGCTGCGCCTGTGGCGAAGGCGCCAAGCGGCGCTGGCGGCGGCGGGGATGGCGCGGCCGGCCAGGAGGTGCGTGTGCGGGGCTGAGGGAACAGGGACTCGCCCGATCCCCTCGGGCCTCTGGGGGATTCCGGGGTGGGCCCTTTCCACCAGCGGTCGTGAGTGGTCGTGGTCAGTGGCACAGAGTTGTGTTGGAGGCCTGGCATTAGTGGTGTCCCCCGGGGTTCTGTCGTAGAATGGTTTGGGTTGGAAGGGACCTTAAAGATCATCCAGTTCCAGTTCCCTCCCCCTCCATGGGCAGGGACATCTTCCACTGTCCCAGGTTGCTCCAAGCCTCATTCAGCTTGGCCTTGGACACTGCCAGGGATCCAGGGGCAGCCACAGCTTCTCTGGGCAACTTCTGCGTCACTGGCTCTTACAGGGAACAATATTTTCCTCATATCCAATCTAAATCTCCTCTCTGTCAGTGTGAAGCCATTGCCCCTTGTCCTGTCACTCCAGGCCCTTGTCAAGAGTCTCTCTCCATCTTTCCTGTGGGCTCCCTTCAGGCACTGCAAGGGCACAATGAGGTCACCCCAAAGCCTTCTCCTCTGCAGGCTGAACAATCCCAATTCCCTCAGCCTTTCTTCCCAACAGAGCTGCTCCATCTCTCTGATCCCCTTGGTGTCCCTGCTCTGGCCTGGCACCAGCAGCTCCCTGTCCTTCCTGTGCTGGGCCCAGGGCTGGATGCAGCCCTTTGTGAGGGGTAATACTGGGCTCAGTATTGTTTAAATTGCTCATCCATGATTTGGAAGAAGGGTTTGATGTCCCCTCAGCCGTTCACAGAAGACACAAAGCTGCGAGGAGTGGCTGATACCCCGGAGTGCTGTGCAGTCCTTCACTGGGACCTGGACAGGTTGCAGAGATGGGCAGGGAAGTGTCTAAAATTCAGCAAAGGCAAGTGCAGGATTCTGCACATGGGAAGAAATAGCCCCATGCACCAGCAAAGGCTGGGGGTGACCTGCTGGCAGCAGCTCTGCTTAGAAGGACCTGGGGGTCCTGGTGGACAACAGGCTGTCCATGAGCCAGCAGTGCCCTGGGGGACAAGAAGGCCAATGGTGTCCTAGGGTGCACTGGGAAGAGCATTGCCAGCAGGTCAGGGAGTGATCCTGCCTCCTGCCCATCTGCCCAGCCCTGGGAGGCACACCTGCAGTGCTGTGTCCAGCTCTGGGCTCCTCAGGACAGCAGGGACATGGAGCTCCTGGAGCGGGGCCAGTGGAGGCTGCAGAGATGATTCAGGGCCTGGAGCATCTCTGGCAGGGAAAGGCTGAGGGAGCTGGGGCTGTCCAGCCTGGAGAGGAGCCCCAGCTGAGAGGGGCCCTCAGCCCTGGGTGTCCCTGTCTGCAGGGAGGGCTCTGAGCAGGGCCCAGGCTCTGCTCCAGGGGCCCGGCAATGGCAGCAGAGGAACGGGCAGGGACTGAGCCCAGGAGGTTCCACCCGGGCAGGAGGCAGAACTTCTGTCCTGTGCAGTGACTGAGCACTGAACAGATTGTCCAGAGAGGATGTAGAGTCTTTTAAAAAAAAAATCTACAAGCTATTCCTAATGAGCCATTGTGTACAGTTGCATTGGTGGTAGATTTATCTCTGCTCTCTGTGCCTAGGGAACAGCTGGGGCTTTGCCAGGGGAGGGTTTGGGTGGATATCAGGAAAAGGTTCTTCCCCCAGAGGGTGGTGGTGGAGCGCTGGAACAGGGAATGGTCACAGCCCCAAGCCTGCCAGAGCTTCAGGAGTGTTGGGACTGTGCTCTCAGGGATGCGCAGGGTAGAACTGTTGGGGTGTCCTAAGCAGGGCCAGGAGCTAGACTGGATGATCCTTGTGAGTCCCTTCCAACTCATGGATAATCTATGATTCTGTGGTTCTGTCCACCTGAACATGTATTGCTTTTTTTTCTTTGTAAAACATGATCTACCCAAACGTGCTACCAAATCAAGATGCTCAGTCAGAAAGTCAGAAAGGATTGATAGTGGTTTGTTTTTTTGGTTTTTTTTGTCACAGGAACAAGAAAGTTGTAGATTATTCTCAGTTTGGGGATTTGGAAGATGATGGTAAGTGGGATGTTCTTGTACATCAAGAATTTGAAATCATTGCCTCTTACATAAAAGCACATGTAAAAGAGAGTGTTGAATTTTCATTTTAAATACTTTTAAGGATAGTGCAGTTATAGTTGTTGTGTTCTTTTAAAATAGGATTAATTTCCCGAAAACGTTATCTTGATATATTTTGTGTGCAATGAAAAAATGATGAAATTTAAGAAAATAGGAAAACTCATGAGAGCTTGTTGCTGTTTTCCAACAGATGAAGACTTTGCACCTTCAAGCAAAAAGTCCAGAACACAGCTCAAGGAATCAAAGAAGGACAAAAAAGATAAGTCAAAAAAGCCCAAAGAAGTCACTCCATCACAGACACAGACACTTAGTAAGAGGTAAGAAATGTTGTGGTCAACTCTGTGTAAAACTGGATTTCAATAAGAATACTTGGGTTTGCTTTCTTTTCCCCTAGAGTTTTAAGCAGCTCTTAAAGAACAAACAAATAATACATGACTGTAATAAAGATTTTGAGCTGTATTAATGCACCTTCAAATAACTCTAAAAGTTCTGAGTTTCTTAGGGACTCCTAAACCAGAGAAATATAAAGACAAGTTTGATTTCTTCTAAGAGAACGTATTTAAAAGAAGATACAAAGTCAATGTGTCAATGAAAAAGAGAAATCTAATTTTTATTAGTAGAGTTATGTTTAAATATTATGTTTTGGTGTGGCATTTCAGGGAAAGGCAATCACTTTTTTTTCCTGTAGTAATGCCAGTTAATAGTTCATATTTTTATATA
This sequence comes from Fringilla coelebs, assembly GCF_963513975.1. NCBI lineage: Eukaryota > Metazoa > Chordata > Aves > Passeriformes > Fringillidae > Fringilla > Fringilla coelebs. The sequence continues at coordinate 58,647,183 of NC_140033.1, read as the reverse complement.
TATATGTATATATATGCACACATACACTGTTTTACAATCATAATGCTTTAAAGTATAGAGTGCTTTAAAAATTAGTGTGTTTTGTCTAAATAATTTCAAAATGTAATATTTGTAACAAAATATGCTATAAATACGTACTGAAATATTAATCTCTTCACAAGTACCTGAATTTCAAGGAGTTTACTGAGCAAGAAATAGTTTTGTAAGACTCATGTAATTGTTCTATTATTTAACATGTTGTCATTTTTTCCCTAGGTTATCCTTGGATGAGAAACTTTATAAAAGAGATTTGGAAGTTGCCTTGGCCTTATCTGTGAAAGAAAAATCTGCAGATCCCCAAGAAGTGCAAAATTCAGAAGAACAAGGTTACTTTACAGTTCCATGCAACACTCTTTATTTATATGCAGTGAATTTGAACATGGGAATTTGTTTTACACTGAAATAGATTTAAAATTATTTTTTTTCTGTGAGAGAAGTAACTCTTCTATAAGATTTTCCAAATATGTACTTGGATTAGAGACAGATAAAAACTTCAGCTATTTTAATTTCTTGCTATTTTTACTTTTTATAATATGTTTTTGTATAGTATTTTTAATTTTTTTCCCTGGATCCTAACACAGGTAAGAATATTGAATCAAGAAATACACAGAGGAGATCCCCTTTTTCCAACTGCAGTGTAGACAGTGAACTTTTAGGTAAGTTGTTCTCACACTCTTTTCACAAAAACATTTAAGTACCTTGTCTCTTTTTTGTTTCCATTGGTTTCTTTTTTTGGTTATGTCAAAAAAAGGGTCTTTATCTTAATTAAAGGTTGAAGGATGTGTAAATTCTTTCATTAATGAATTTGGTAAAATGAGCAAACCTGTGGATTGGTGAATTTTTGGTCTTTGTTTTGTTTGCCTGATTACAGATAAATGTTGAGAAATTTGACAATGAGAAAATAAAATGAGAAGCACATGAAAACAGGTGTCAGTGATATGTTTCTGAACAGTGTAACTTCATATCACCAAAATGAATTCTGGGCACTCAGATACCAAATTATTGTAGAGGAAGAAAATAGATTTACTGTGAATTTGAGCTGATTGAATCACTTTCTGTTTTGTAGGTCTCAATCAGGTTATGGATGATGATGCACCCGAGGGTGATGGGAGGCAAAGGACAGCAGCAACCAAAGTTCCAGCACATCACAAGTCACTGGTGGTTGACAGTGATGACAGAGCCCGTGATCCTGATTCTGAGCCAGAGTCTGTACCCAGTAAGTGCTTCCCCAGTTCTTCATACCCAGTAAGTTGTTCTCCAAAACCCTCTCCTTACATGTGCTTTGGATGTGATGCATTACATTTAGTTTGGATTTTTAGTGAAATTCCTGCTGCTTTGACTGCATTTTCCTTACTCCCCCTTTACTGAAGCATTATCTCCTCATACTCATAACATTTCATTTCACTTTCACACTAAATTTACATGCTGGAGCTTATTCACTCCCAGACCAGCAAAATGTGACTGCTTCTCTGCATTTGTATGTCAGGAGAAATTCCTTCTGCCCTCCTTGTCCAGGAAAGTTTCATCTCTTTAAAGATCCTCTGTTCATTTTTGCAGTTGTTTCCTGGAGTTTTTTGTCAAAATAGTGACTCTGGAGTAGTATCAGCTGTTGGAGCTTTAACGTTGGCTTTGTTTAATTTTATTTTAAAAAGCAAGTAGCCTCCCTTCTTTCCTTGCTGTGACTGTCATCTTTTGGAAGAGCAAGCTGCATACATGACTCTGTCATTCCCTAACAGGCAAAGTGTCTGTGTAAATATTTACTGCTTCAAGATGGGACAGTCTAGTACCATCCTCATTATTTCTGATGTGCACTGGTCCCTCATCTTAAGTGATGATTTCTCTGCTAAAGAGCATCTTTCTAAAGTAATTCTTTTCCATCCCAGCATCACCTATAGTTTCTCCTTCCTGGATAATGGAACACAACTCTGAGCCAAGGCAGAAGGTGATGTCCAGTCCCTTGGAGGCAGCTGGGAGGCCTCTGCATGCATCAAGTCCTGTCACAGACAAAAAGCCTAAATGGACACCGCCAGGTATGGGTGAGGCTGCAGCTATAGACAGTCAAATATAAGTAAGTCGACTTTAGCTTTTAGCAAAAAAAGCTATTCCAGGAAAAATGCCTGCCCTTTGTATACATTTTATAGAGATTTTCTTTCGACAGATTTAAAACAAAAAAAGAGTGAAGCGAAGAAAAGCTATATCTATGTTTCATTTGCAGCATTATCCTTAACTGCTTTATCTGTATGGGGCTTACAAAATGTTTTCCAAACTGTGGATCAGACTTTAATCAAAAGATCCTTTCCATGTCCATTTCTCTCTTATTTAGAGCTTTCTTTATTTCTGGTGTGTGCTAAATTATTATCTGTTCTAAATAAAGACTATTAAGAAAATGCTGGAGTATTTTAGCTGCTCTAATAAAGAAAATGCTTAAAAGCTTCATATTCTCAAGATGTTTGAGCATGCTGCTGCTGACTCCTGCTTCTTTGATTTTTCTTCATATTTGTTCTTCTTTTCTGTATGTGGTTCTTTCTGTTTGGTTCCTTTCTCTCAAGTCTTTGTTTCCCCATTGGAGTTGTGTTCAGTATTTCTCTGTAGAGTGCCTGAAAATGCCCAGGACACTGGGAAAAGTTGCCCAGTGTTGCTGCAGTGTGTGGCTGGGTAGTTAACCTGTGCGCCATTCCTCCTGCACTGGCTCCCAGTGGGAGGAATCCTTGGTGAGTGATTTCCATGTGCCTCTGTGGTTTGGACTTTTTTGCACTCTATTCAGAATGCTTCTTTTGTTCTGCTAAGAAAACTATTAGAAGACAGCAGTTATATGATACTTTTTTCCCCCTTTAAACTTCTAATACCTTCTTTTTGTTTTAAAAACATCTCCAGCTCCATCAGGAAGCAGTAATGCTTCTGTGAAATGTGTTCCTGTTAAGTCACCTACTCACTGCCTAAGACTTGGCCTCTCCAGACTGGCAAGAGTCAAACCTCTTCATCCCAGTGCTACCAGCAGTTAATGGTCAGTGACAAAGTGCCACACAAAGGAAAGGACTGTGGAATGGTTTTGCTGATGAACAGAGGGTGGGCAGCATCCTGGTATCATCCATTTTGGAGGACTCTTATTACGGATGTGTCTGATGTTAGGAGGAGTTTTTATTCTGCAAATTGCTAGGCATTTTTAAGTGCTACTGAGTACTAATGTTGTTTAATCAAAGTGACATCTGGCCACCAGCTTTTTGATGTATTATATTCAGAGCTGTTTGTTTGTGATAATTTTAATTCTTTAATACCTAAACTCTTGGCATTAACATAGTCTGGACAGCACTACGGCAGTATGATGATAGGGAAATGTTTTTTAGAATGTTGTACTTTTTAAAAAAAACTAAAATAAAATACATTATAATGTCTAACTGTATTCCTTGAATGTATTAATTTTGAAGGTCACTTTAAATGTTGGTTGCAGTCTGGCAGATATTTTTATCTGTGTATGCTCTTACTGGAAGTCAGCAGCATTAGTCAGGCTCAGAAAACGACTCCTTGGAGCTTCTGGGGCTTCATTGAGGATCGTGATACCATGTTAAGGTACGGGTTTTGTAAAGCAGTAAAGTGATTGCTACTGATTAATGAAACTGAGCTTTTACTAATTCACAGTTTTTGTAATTTTCTATCTAAGCCTGTTGATTACAGTGGATGGCAGATCCATTTCTCCATGTATTACTTGTGACTCAGAGAGTTGCATTAACAAAGGAATATAATAGAATCATGGAGTGGTTTGGGTTGGAAGGCACCATAAAGATCATCCAGTTCCAGCTCCCCCACCATAGGCAGGGGCGCCTTCCACTATCCCAGGTTGCTCCAAGCCTCATTCAGCCTGGCCTTGGACACTGCCAGGGACCAAGGGGCAGCCCCAGCTGCTCTGGGCAACCTGTGCCAGGGCCTCACCACCCACACAGGGAACAAATGTAAACCTATCCTGTGTCGGTGTGAAGCCATTCCCCCTTGTCCTGTCACTCCAGGCCCTTGTCAAGAGTCTCTCTCCATCTTTCCTGTGGGCTCCCTTCAGGCACTGCAAGGGCACAATGAAGTCACCCCAAAGCCTTGTCTTCTCCAGACAGAACAATCCCAATTCCCTCAGCCTTTCTTCCCAACAGAGCTGCTCCATCCCTCTGATCCCCTTGGTGTCCCTGTTCTGGCCTGGCTCCAGCAGCTCCCTGTCCTTCCTGTGCTGGGCCCAGGGCTGGATGCAGCCCTGCAGGGGGCTCAGCAGAGTGGGGCAGAGGGGCAGAATCCCCCCTGCCCTGCTGCCCTGGGGCTCTGGGTGCAGCCCAGCACAGGGGGGCTCTGGGATGGGGCAGGGCTAGCTCTCACCCACAGCACCCCCAAGTCCTTCTGCCAGGGCTGCTCCCTCTGCTCATCCCCAGTCTGGGTTGATCCCAGGTACAGCACCAGCACTTGGTCCTGTTTAGCCCCATGAGATTCCCTTGGACCACTTCTGCAGTGTCCAGGTATCTCTGGATGACGTCTCATCCTTCAGGTGTAATCCATGCCTTTGCAAAGCCTTCTGTTAATGGTTTCGCTGATTCCTTGCAGATTGCTTGTCTCTTTCCTCCTGATGCATTATCAATCAGCTTGTCATATGGCAAAGATCACTGTTCCAGCTTTCATTATTTCTGAAGAAAACAGAATTTAGTTTTGATTCAGAACCTCTTAAGTGTGTGATTATTACCTTCTGTAATTCAAAAGATCTCAAACCCTAATTTCCCAGGTCTATATCAGATTAATATGAAAATCTGTATTTTTAAAGTGGTTAAATAAGAAAGATGTACCTTAATGCTTATTTAGAGACATGGGATTTAATAAGGAAACAAATATTTTCCCATTATTTTCCTTATAGAAACAAAAATGCCCAAATGCAATTTCCTGAGTTCAGTTGCATCAGGAATTCCATAAACTGCTCCTTAATTTTTAGCAGAGGGGTTGGGTGTAATTTGCTCTGAGCAGATGAATTTATTCTGACTTTCATGTCAGATCACTTTTGTTGTCCCAACTTTCGTTAACCCAACAGACTCGAAGCGTATCAGTGCAAACCACAAAGATGAAAACAGGATGTTACCACTTCTGGTGACCCTCTGAACAAAACCCTGCTCTTTGCATTTAAAGCACTTTGTCCTGCTGCTTACAAAGAATTTCTGTTCTGTCTCCACTCAGGTGTGGCATTGTTCTCTTGAGAAGAAGCCAAAAAGCTGTGATGAAAAAAAAAAAGAACTTTTTTGGGTTGAAGCTGTTTCTGCTCTGCTGAATCTGTCTTCACACCTCCAATATTTATAACACTTGTGTACATTTAAATGAAGACTTGGACCATGAGTTTTTCTTGTACATTTGGGATATTAAAAAACTGAAATTTCTTCTTCTTGCATTTTGTCTTTCCCCACATTGTTTGTGGTTTTTTTTTAAATTGTTTTTGAATGTAACTCAAAATTTAAAGGTTAATTTTTTTCTAGCCTCAGCTAGAAGAGGATGGAAGGACTTAACTGGCCTCAAGTATAAAAGAATCTACATGGTCCTTAGTGTATTAAAACTCTGTTTAATGCTCAGGCATCTCAATTCCTGCATCAAATTCTTTTTCATACTGACAACCCTTGGGCACATTTAAAATACTCCAATGTACAAAGAAATCATGAGAAACAGAACTGATTGAAACCCAGATGATATTTATCTGCTTGGTGATAGACCATCTTGTAGAGCCAAAGATGACAGATTCTCTTTCTGTTTGCCTCCTTGAACAGATGAGAGATTTGTTACACAGTTTTTTTTACTTCCAGTAAATCTGTGTAAGTCTTGCTTTCATTTTATTATCTTTGCAGGACTCATTAAGCTGAAGATTCTAAAGAGTTATATCAGGCAGTTCTTTCAGAAATACCTTGTGAACCCCATCTCGGCATAAAGGTTAGTAGATAGGTGCATATTTTTTAGAATGTTAAAAGTCTGTAACTATGTAGGAAGTCAACATTAGAGGGCATAATAACACCAAGTTATTATTCCAGTGCAGAGGAGCTATGTGGCTATCAAATGTATTTGCAGTCTTTGCATGTCAGAGGGCCAGATGACAAGGTGAGCAAAAAAACAAGAATAGAAGAACAAATTTAGGAATTAAATAAGCCTTAACCATCTTTTGTCAAGTATTATCAACAACACAGCTCACTCTAATACATTTTCACGGATCAGTGACTTAAAATGTTAGTAGGTATTTCTTGCATTATTTAATTTAGTTATAAGCTTCAACATACAGTTCTTCTCCAGATGTTTGCTATAATTTTTCTTGAGCATAAGTTAGCCCTTTCCCTGGGTAAAAGTCGTGTTGATGCAATTTGTGAGTGGGGTTCACAGCTGCTTCTGAGTCTCTGTCACGATTTCATAAGGAACAGAGTTGCCTGTAAGAGAAAAATGTAAGAATAGGCAAATCTTACTCAGCCCTGGGAGGCACATCTGCAGTGCTGTATCCAGCTCTGGGCTCCTCAGCACAGCAGGGACATGGATCTCCTGGAGCGGGGCCAGCAGAGGCTGCAGAGATGATTCAGGGCCTGGAGCATCTCTGGCAGGGAAAGGCTGAGGGAGCTGGGGCTGTCCAGCCTGGAGAGGAGCCCCAGCTGAGAGGGGCCCTCAGCCCTGGGTGTCCCTGTCTGCAGGGAGGGCTCTGAGCAGGGCCCAGGCTCTGCTCCAGGGGCCCGGCAATGGCAGCAGAGGAACGGGCAGGGACTGAGCCCAGGAGGTTCCACCTGGGCAGGAGGCAGAACTTCTGTCCTGGGCAGTGACTGAGCACTGAACAGATTGTCCAGAGAGGGTGTGGAGTCTTCTTCTTTGAGAATATTCCAGAACCATCTGGACACGATCCTGTGCCCTGTGCTTTGGGATGGCCCTGGTGGATCAGGGAGGTGGGACAAGATGACTCACTGGTCCCTTCCAGCCTTATGCTTTTTCTGGGGTTCCTTGATCTTCCCCAGCATATCTCAGTCAGGAAAAAGGATGCATTCAGGACATCAAAGTTAGGAGAGCTGCATAGAGCCCAGAAGATAGAGGCAGAAATGGAACTCCCCAGGAACTTAGAATGCTATAGTGCTTCCCTGTATTGAAAATACGCAGTAATTGGCCAGTTTTCTGGAAGAATTTCTTCACAGAAAGGGTGATTGGACATTGGAATGGGCTGCACAGGAAGGTGGTGGAGTCACTATCCCTGTGAGGGTGGTGAGGCACAGATTGCCCAGAGAAGCTGTGGTTGCCCCATTTCTGGAAGTGTCCAGTGCCAGGCTGGACGAGGCTCTGAGCAAGCTCTGATAGTGGAAGGTGTCCCTGCCCATGGCTGGGGAGTGGAACTGGATGGGCTTTAAGGACGCTTCCAACACCAGCCATTCCATGATTCTGTGATTCTTTGAGTATTATGATGAACCTGCTGTGTCCTCACACACATGGATACAGAGTTTTAATACACATCACCATCCTCACAGGAAAGAAGAAGAAAGAATTTCTTCATAATATGAATCTAACCTACTCTCTTTCAATTTTAAGCCTTTCCCCCCATTTCTTGTCACTCCATGCCCTTCTAAATAATCTCCGATAACATCTAGAAGTCCTGCAGTGATTTTAGGTAGAACTCAATTCCCTTGTAAAAAATGTTCCCTTTGGCTGTGTTCACGTTGCTGTGGAGATGTAACCATGAATTTACTGCCAGGTTTTTGGGAAGGCAGGCCAGCTGTTCTGCTTGAGAGAAAGGTCATTAACTGAAACTTTTTAAAGCTCATTTTCCTGCCACGTGGATGGGCTCTGGTGCTCCCACCCATTCCACCTGCACTTCCACCTGCACAAAGCCTGTTCTAGGAGGGCTGAATCTTGCCCATAAATCAAAGGCTGATGATATATTTATCCAGAGTTGGCTGCAGTTAGGCTACCTGCAGAGGAACTGCAAATGTGGAGAGCTGCCAAAGATCCTGGGAACATTCAAACCAGCAAGAGAGATAAGTAGGACTGAATAGTTTGGAAGTGATCATTTTAAGAAGAATCATGGCCAGTATGAGATTTATTTTCCACCTCTGATTTAGGTGGGGGGTTGTGTATAGAATAACACCTGATTCTCCTCATCCATCACCTTTGTGCTCTGTACCTTCACTAGCCCCAGTGAGGTTGCAGTAATAAGTGATAATGGAGAACACATTCCTTACTGAGCTATATCCCCTTTGGAGCTTGTCTGAGATCAGCTCCTCCTTCCCCTTTCCTCATTTGCTTTGATTCATCTTTCTTGCCAAAGAAATTTGGAGGCAGATTTTTCCAGCTGCTCCCAAAAGAGTGGGAAAGCGTGTTATTGAAGTTGATGGGAAGCATTCTGTCCTCCACACATCACAGCCTGTTCCTAAGTGGGAACACTGCCTAACTCACAAATTTTCATCCATATCATTCCTGAAACATGTTACGCAGCACATACTGCCAGTAGCTCCCCTGTAGACTCTTCATTTCTTCAGTGCAAAGGAAAAAATGGATTTTATGAGCAAATTCTGCATTTGTTAAGATGTGATATGATTTATTACTGTCCTGATGATGACATTAGTTTGCACTTTGTAGCTGAACATGCAGGGAGGTCTTACAAAGGGTGTAAAGTGAGTGTTGCTGTGCAAAGAGTGAGACAAGGCTGTGGTAACACTTCTGAAAACACAGGGCTGGTGTGGTGAGAGTGACACTGCAATATCTCTGTCACAGAATTGTTTAGATTTGAAGGCACTCCTTGAGATCCTCTACTTTAATTCAAATTATTCTTTGTATAGTAATGTGTATGAAACAGTCCTCCTTTGAAATCTCCCGGATATTCTGAGAATTTATAATGCACATTAGCAGAGTACTATTAAAATATTTTCAACAAATAATAGGAAAGCTCTTTTAATAAATACATATTTCTCCTGAAACATCACCGTGGCATGATTTCTGACAAATTCCTCCTCCCCAAAGAGAAAGTGAGACAAAATACATACTTGAAATCTACTGTTTAATTAAGGACAGCAATACACATGTGCCAGGCATGGACTTTTTGACCCATTTATCATTAATATATTGAGATTACTGTACTAAAATTCAGTGTATGTAGATACTTAGATAGATACCTAAAGAGTGAGTCCTTTGAGGAGTGACTGGGGGCTCAGCCTGGAGAAAAGGAGGCCAAGCACGCTGTTCAAGACATATCTGAGTACACAGCATGGGAAATGCAGGCAGCAGCCTGAATCCCAGGGGTTTCCAGTGCTCTCCACTGCCTTGGGGGTGGGAAGAAGTGGACAGCAGTGAGCCACTGCACCAGGCATGCACCTGCATTCCTGATATGCCCAAGTGCCCACAGCACTCCTGAAAACTGGCTTTTGGCCTGTGCAGCTAAATGTAGACATCTTGCAAGAGCTAAAAGTAGATTACAGCAGAAGGCCATCCAGCCTCCCTGAACAAGATCCCTGGGCTTCACATACAGCCCTTGCAAGAAGACAGAGCCATCCAAAACACTCAGAGCTGGTCTAGAGGAAAATGTAGGCACAGGGATGTCCTGGGAAGTTGCATCCTGCCTTTGCATATTTCCATGTAATCAATAGATCTGGGTTTATTTCTGTTCAAAAACCTGTGGATAGTACTGTCCTTACATTTATTTTTAGTAGGAGCCATGTAATTGCAGCTGTGATGACTGAGGTTATAAGTAAAATGAGGTTTGAAGAGAGAAGTGATTTCTTTAATGAGCCCAATTCAAAATGTTGGGAAGCCACAGACTTCTTTTTTTAGTTGTTGTTATTGTTTGTGTTGTTTGGTTGATTTTTTTCCTTTTTCTGGTAACAATTAGGCAGTTCACTTACAGAGCTGAAGTTCATTCCTGTATTTATCCACTCATTCTGATTACATTTGTCATATGCCTTTTCTATTAAATGGTTCACTGGCACTTACATGTCAATAGAAAGTTTTCCTCTGGTTTTCCTCCTGTGAGGAAAGGCTGAGGGAATTGGGACTGTTCAGCCTGGAGAGGAGAAGGCTTTGGGGTGACCTCATTGTGCCCTTGCAGCGCCTGAAGGGAGCCCACAGGAAAGATGGAGAGAGACTCTTGACAAGGGCCTGGAGTGACAGGACAAGGGGCAATGGCTTCACAGTGACAGAGAGAAGGTTTAGATGGGATATTGGGAAAAAATTCTTCCCTGTGAGGGTGGTGAGGCCCTGGCACAGGGTGCCAGAGAAGCTGTGGCTGCCCCTGGATCCCTGGCAGTGTCCAAGGACAGGTTGGATGGGGATCTGAGGAACTTAAAATAGTGGAAGGTGTCCCTGCCCATGGCAGGGGTGTGGAACAAGATGATCTTTTACGTCCCTTCTAACCCAGGCCAATCTATGATGCCATGATTAAAAAAGAAAAGCTGATTTAAAGACCTCTTTTTATAATTTTTAAATTCCAAACCCACTGTGGCTTTGTTGTTTAAGGCTGGCATTGCTCCTCCTTGTTTTGAAAATGTTTTCAAAACATTTTTCTTTCACTTTAATAAAATTTGTGTCTGCATTTTTTAAAAATATGAATTGCTTTATTGTTCTCACAAGAAAAGTAAAGAAAATAAGGAATTGAGACTAAGCATTAGATATTTCCCCATGGAGTCTGCCAGGAATACTTGAATAAAAGACCGCTGAGGTCCATTCTTTTAATATTTCAAGCTGAGGCTGCTCCAGCTGCAGGCATTTTGTTGATGGAATATCTAAAGGGTCCATAGAGGATTGGGGTGTAAACAGAGACAGGACTACCTAGAAACTCTCATTCCAAGATTGTCAAGAGTTCTGAGTGCTAAGGGGGAGCTGTGAGTGTGGTGTTTAGGGGCACTGCTGGGATTCTCAGTAACACTGGGAATTACCTTGGATTTACCCTCATTAGACAGTTCCTGTTCAGAGCAGGTGAGCTAAAGCTGCAGCTCTGTCTTTGAAAAAGAATTAAAAAAACAGAAGGAAGGAAAGCAAAGCAAATGAGGCACCCCAAGGGATGGGTTTGCAATGCTGCTGAGCCTAATTGACAAACATGTTGTGCTGGTGTAAAGTCCTCAAAGATTTCATAGAGCATCAGCTTCCCAGTTCAGCTCACTTTGGTTTGTGCCATTGCTGGGGAACATGGTAAAACAACCTGGGACTTGATTCCAGCCAGCTCACCCTAAGAATCATCAGTCAGCCCGAGCTTTTATTCTCAGAGGGGCACAGGTTGGATCAGATTATTTTCAGTGTCAGGTTTAAATCATAAAGAGAACAATTTAATGGAGACTGATTTAAAACCTGGACCTTTGTCATTATGGGAAAAGGAAGAAAGGAGCAGTGAGAGCTGCTGTGATTTCAGCTTCTTCAGTAACTCTTGTTTACAATTGAGAAGAAATAAAAGAGTCCAGCCTAAGGTAATCATGGTTGGCATTTTTTTATTGTTTGATGTACAAATGTTTGTATTAGGTTGTGACATACCTGTTGTGAGGAACTGAAAATAAACAAAAAGAAGATAGTTCAGTCCGTTGTACCATCTGCCATCAATTCCATATGATATTTTTATTGCAATAACCTTTATTTAAATTTCTTTGGAGAAGTAGAATTAAGATGTGTGATTCTTGAGACTGTCCTGTGCAGAGCTTCAGTGATCCTTGTGGGTCCCTTCCAGCTCAGGATACTCTATGAATCTATGGTTTTATGATGGCAATTTTTAATGAAAGCAGTATCATTAGTATTGCTGCAAAGATAAAAAATTAACATTTTTAAATTACAGGGGTATCTTACAGGTTTCTGCCTAAATAGTAAGCAAATAATTAATTTATAGACTCTCAGAGTACCTAGGGTTTTGCAAAAGATTTCAGATTGACCTTTAGGCTTAAGTAAAAGGCTTTGTGGTATCTTAAAAGTATATGTATATTGTAGACAGCTGGTCTATTTTTTATTTTATTTTAGGGAAAAAAATTGCTCTATAGAAATACAGTAAGTTGTATTACTCTGAAATCAAAAGTCCTACATTATTTTTGGAAAGCGTGTTTCTAACTTTAAAACTGACACATGTTGCTTTTGTTTAAAGTGACTTTCTGGAGAAAAATTACTGTGAGAGGTCATTTGTTGCTGAGGTACTGATTTCATACCCCCTCTGAAGTGATGAGGTTTGAAAATTATTTCCCTGGTTTTCCTCCTCAGAGGGCATTATTTAGGAAACATATCTGAATCCACAGGTGAATGTGTGATGTCAGTAGGATTTGGGGAGGTATTTAGTAACTGTAATTATGAACTACACAGGTTCTGAGAGGCCTTGGTTCTCCTGGACTGGCCTCCTGCTTCCACTTGAGGCAGCACAGGGATAACACAGGTGCTTCCCACATTTCACCTGCAAATGGATAGAAACAGATGGAGCTCTTTCTTGAAGAGAAGTTCTTGCAAAGCTTTCAGAGCTTGACAAGCAAGCCAAAATTCTTTTTCCATCATGATCTTACCAGGCCCAGGATTGCTGGCAGAGCCAGTGACGGGATTGTCCCACTCTGCTCTAGGGTGGGTTGGCCTCACGTTGAATATTGTGTGGATTTGGGTGCCACAGTATAAGAAAGATCTGAAGCTGTTAGACAGCATCCAAAGGAGGGACATGAAGATGGTGAAGGGCCTGAAGAGAAAGCCACACAAGGAGCAGCTGAGGGCACTTGGTCTGTTCAGCTGGAGAAGAGCAGACCGAGGTCAGAGCTCACAGCACTTCTGCAGCTTCCTCACAAGGGGATGAGGAGGGGCAGGCCCTGATCTCTGCTCTGTGTGACAGGGACAGGACCTGAGGGCACAGCTGGAGCTGTGTCAGGGGAGGGTCAGGGTGGATATCAGGAAAAGGTTCTTCCCCCAGAGGGTGCTGGGGAACTGAACAGGCTCCCCAGGGATGGTCATAGCCCCAAGGCTGCCAGAGCTCCAGGAGTGTTTGGACAGTGCTCTCAGGGATGCACAGGATTGTTGTGGGGGCTGTGCAGGGCCAGGAGTTCGACTGGATGATCCTTGTGGGTCCCTTCCAACTCAGGATATTCTATGATTCTATGATATTTTTGCCTATCAAATTTTGGGGTTTTTTTTTCCTGCCTATGACTTTTCAACAAATCTAGACCTACATTTCATCTGTGCACCCCACTTGATTTAAATCAGTTTATCTGGTTCATGTCCAATTCCTGCTTCTCATGTGATTCTTCTTCTGTTTGTGAGTCCAGGAATAACCATATTTTCTGTTCTTGGAATAGTCCTGAGAACAGATTGATGCATTAGAAAAATCAGTTGGAGCACTGATTTCTGGGCTGTCATTTCTTTGCCCAGTCTGTTTTCTAGAAATGATGATGTCGCTGGGGTCCTTTTGGCTTTATACAGTTAGAGAGCTGTTTGGAAAATCCCCATGCCCCCAGATTCTATTTGAATTCAGGCAAGGACACTTACTCAGATGTTAGGAATTTTCTCAAAATGTTCTGGCAATTACATCCTTAGCAACACAGCTCCTTAATTCCCTCCTATGTAAAATTGCATTCATGATTCTTACCCAGCTTTTGAGCACATTTAGAACAAACAGTGTTGTATTTCTTTTTTTCTTGTTTGCTAGGAGAAAGAGCAGATCTTGAGTGTGATAGGAATTGTTAATAAACTTTAAAGAGCCAATTTACTAGTAACTGACTTAAATGTTAGAATCTTGAGATTGTCATATCCCAAGCTTTTGCACTCTTCTGTGGAGGAAACTTTCTAAAGGAGCCAGAGCCCATGACTGGCTTTTCTATCAGCCTTGGACTGATTGGTTCATCTGGTGGGTTCTTTGCCCAAGTAAACGTATGCAAAACCTTAAATCACCCATTCCCTTTGCACTGATTTTGCAAAAGGCAAAAAGCATACTTCCTATGCTTTATTAGAACAAATAGAGCAGGAGTGGTTTAAGAAGTTTTCTGTCAACACCACTCACTTTGGGAATTTGGTATTTATCTTCCCTGGTTCAGCCTGCAGTGGCAGCACTGGATGTTCCCTGTGGCACTGCTCAAGCCTGGGTGGATGCCAAAGCACAGCGCTGAGACAGCTCAGTTCATTGTTCCTCTGTGCTTTTTGCCCTCACTCAGATTAGGAAGACTGAAGTGCAGGAGTAGCAGAGTAAATGCTATAAAGAGTAGAATTAATCTAATCTAATTCTAGGGATGTAAAAGTTTGGGATATCTAGTCTACATTATTGGAACAGGCTCCTTCTCAAGACAAGCCAATAAAAAGAGAGGGGTGCTTCCACAGGGAAATTTGTTTACTTTGAATGTTTAAATGGAATGAATCCTCTTCCTACTCCATGAGGCAGGGGTTTTCTTTGCAGGGAAAGCTCTGTAATTTCCTTTACCACTAATACTATTCTGCTTCACAGAGATGTTGCCAGACATAGAAATTTAGTAAAGATATTTTCTGTGTGATGATCATGGGCAGTGATCACATCCAGAAGGAATTTATGTACTATTGCACTTAGCTCCTTTAATTAAATACCTTTGTGAAGTGGGTAATTAAAAAAAAAATAGTTACAAAGATAAACCTTCAAACTTTAAAAAACTGCTTTAAATGTATAGCTGAAACATTTTATGTACGGCTTTTTACTTCATTGTAGCACAACTGAAACTTAGTAAGAATCCTGGTGAGTTTCTCTTGCTTTGAGAATATTGTTGAGAAATGGAGGGGGAAACTGTATTCAATGCCTTATGTCATCAAAAATTAGGTGGTCCTCTTCAGGTAATATCAAAGAATGCTCCTGAAGGTTGTTTTTATTCCTGCATGACTTATCACAGCAAATTTGAATATGGTTACAAGAATGTAATAAAATGAAGAGGAGAGAAAACATTGTAAAGAAAGGAAATAAAGAAAATAAAATAGAGGATGTTCTTCTAAATGAGGGATGGCTAAAACATGGGCAGATCTGTATTTCACTCCCTTCTATGGAGGCTATCCTGGGACTGCTAATGGAGAGAGACTATTGACAAGGGCCTGGAGTGACAGGACAGGGGAAAATGGATTCCCACTGAGGATTTAGAAGGGATTTTGGGAAGAAATTCTTTGCTGTGAGTGTGGTGAGGCCCTGGCACAGGGTGCCCAAGAGAAGCTGTGGCTGCCCCATCCCTGGCAGTGTCCAAGGCCAGGCTAGATGGGGCTCTGAAAAAGCTGGGATAGTGGAAGGTGTCCCTGCCTGTGGCAGGGGGGTGGAACAAGATGATCTTTTAGGCCCCTTCCAACCTCAGCCATTCCAGGAGATCTGCATGTCTCCCCTCCTGGCATGACAGCCTGAGTGGTTATTTGGTGGGAAAATAAGAAGTTTCTCTTGCACATGAGGTTTAAAATCCCGTGGAGGATTTGTTGCTTAGAGGGTTGCCAAGCTTGGATGAATGGAAAAGTGGGAGTGATGGAAGTGGGAGCAATCTGCCTTTTAGGAAGGTGCAGCCGAGCAATTACATCAGGAGAGGCTTTGCAGAGACCACCATGGGTGAAAGGAATAACTGTTTGTCCTTTGACCATTCCAGCAGCATCTGTAAATGCAGCAGCCTTCAGTGGGTGAGCATGTATTTCCTCCTTCAAAACCCTGGTTTCTGAGGGAAAGTAGAACTATTCTGGGCTGCTGACAGATTTCAGACCATCAGGGAACATGTCATTCTTTGGCTGTATGAAGGAGGAGACCACACTGTATTTTTGCTTTAGATATTCCCCTAAGACAGCTGGGGAACAGGGACGCCTCCATCAGTGCCCCATCATACATGCACAGCATCCAAAGGAGGAAGAGGAAAGACAGGAGGGCAGCTAAGTTCTGTCTCATTATCCACACCAAAATAATCCACACACTCATTATCCCACCGGGCAGAGCAGCTCTGCACCAATGCCCTCAAGAACCACAGACCAAGGTGCCACAGTTTGACACATAATGCCCAATGAGAAACCAACCCTTAAGGAATTAATTAATTTTCATTTTCCAGTCTGTCAGTCTTGTTGAAGAGATTTTGCTCACTGTATAGCAAGGTCGCTGTGACAAATTTTGACAAAATCCAAGTTCAAGTGTTTTTTGGTTTCGCAAGCACATGAGCTCAGTGAGAAAGAACAGACTGAGATGACAAGGAGAACAGCCAATCCTGTTATATTTGTCTTTCTTATTACTGACTTGCCATGATAAATATGGAAAATTATATTTGGCTAGAAGGAGGCTGAGAAAGGGAACAGATGGCCACCAAAAGAATACTAGAGCAGCTAATAGTCACTGGCATATTTCCGGGAGAAAAATTTAAATCCGAAGCCAAGCAGAAGCATTATCCATTTTTTTCTGCTCAGGGCACTGTGCATGGAACTGCTCCTGCTATGCTCTGACTAGATGAAGGTGGGCTTCCTGAAATGCCTTCTCTGAATGGAATAAACAGCTCCTGTCCTGCACTTAACAGCTCTCGCAGTAATGCTGACAGAAATAGTTGACAAGGTGGGGAAAATGTTTGTGTTCCTACTGTGTTTTGAGTGAGAGAGTGTATTTGCTATGGCTTTTTAATGTATTGCATGATTTAGCACCTGTGTTGTATTCTCTCCATGTATTCTACAGGCTTCATTCAGTTTTGAGAACAGGGGGAAGAGATTGCCTATGTGAATGAGGAGACAATGGGGTCTTTATTTCATGTAGTTGTGTATTTTAAAATTTCCAAAATTTTAATGCTTTTCTGATTTCTATGGTTAACGTGGTACTGAAAAAATACTCTGATATTTTGAGAATTATGGAAGTGTGTCATGATGCCTGATTTTACAGAATGCTGTAAACCTAAGACTTTGTGACTGTGGGCTAGGCGGTGGATGAGGACATTGTTCTGTTTCTTTGGTGGTAACTGGAATGAGCAAGGTGGTCCAGGATTTGAAGGGCTGGAATAGCAGGAGATGATAGTCTGGGATTGCAGCATTGGAGCTGTAGGACAAGGCTGAGTGCCACAGGAGCAGGGAAACCAGGAGTGAAATGGAGTAGAATAGTAACAGTTGCTGCAGTTTTTCTTTGGAGTGCATCTGCCAGAATGAACTCAGCCATAACAGCTCAGCTGCAGAGCCCATAGGGCAACTTCAGGGTTTTGCTAGAGCAGTTCTGCTGGGTCACCTGGATCGAGACCATCAAATAAAACCATTGTGTGGACTGTCCAATAAATCCACCTGCTCCCCATTCAGCCACCAGCAGGACCGGTGTAGGCACAGATCAGTTTTTCTACAAATAGAAGTTTATGTTATTTACCCATTTGGGGGAACTTTATGAAGGTCAGTCACTTACTGAAGCCTTAGTAAGTAGGTTTTGAGAAAGGGGGACAAAGAGGATCACAGATTTCTGTGGTTAAAAAAAGGCATGGACTGGTTTTGCTTTTACTCTGTAAAAGGAGAAATGTCCACCTCAAAATCTTGGTAATCTTTCCCCACTGCATGGAAATTAAATGTATTCCAAATTCTGGCCGCACATCTTGGAGCCCACTCACATTCTTCCTTAGCTCTTGCTTAGTTTTAAATATGTTTTTTAAATTTTTAATGCTCTGTGGTTAGTAAATCTACTTTTAAAAAATTAGGAATATAGACATAGCTGCCTAGCTTTTTAAAAGAATTGCTAAGAAATAAAATGCCATTTTGGGGTGAAGATTCTGTAGTCTGCACAGGTATGTGAAGTCATTGTTTCTTTGGTTTTCAATGGTAGCTTTTTCTCTATAAAATCCTGTCTTTGTATTGACTTGTAGCTAGAAAAGCATAAAGCAGTTAAGAAACTACCTTGAAATGAAATGTAATATTTTCATCAGCTCCAGAAATCAAAAATCATAGCTTGCTGGGAATGAAGTATGGATGAAAAAGTATATGTGAGGAAAAAGTATAACATGCACTAAAACTAATAGTCTTACTGAGAGCTGGGCTGATATAATTAATAGAGTTTTGAGTGTGTATCACAGACTCACCTTCATAACAAATGTGATTGTCCCTTGAAATGCAAGATACATAGATTGCATGAGAAGATTGTCTGTAGATTGTCTGGAAAAATTCTGTGGCACTGAGTTTTCCATGGAATCATCATCTAAAGAAATTAATACATGGATATTTGGTGCTCTTGTCAAACTATGTCATGCTCTAGGACACTCCTATTTAGGATGCACTAGTCTAGTGACCCTCTTCTGTGGCATTTGCTGTGTTGGCACTGGTAATATTTTGGATTCACAGCATAACATCCCTTATCCCTGGCTGGGTGATCTCCAGTTCCAAAGATGGCAATTACTATGTCCAGGTTTAAGTACTTATCCCTTTCCTGCCATTCTCCTGTGCTTCACAGCCACCCTTTGTCTCACGCCAGAGCTGTTCTCAGTTTGTTCTAGACCTGAAGTCCGCCCTTGCAGAAGGGTTTGTTTATTCATTTGTAGGCAGGAAGAGCACAGAGCACAGTTATCTCAGGGGCAATTTCCAGCTGGTCTGCCCAGCTTGAGTGGCATCTTCCTGGCTGATGGTGAGACAGCTGAACCTGTCAAAAGGCAGCATTTCCTCCATGTGGTCAGGTAGATCTGTACACAGAGTTTTAGCTCCATATATAGTGTGGAAAAGTCTTTTAGAGTCTCTAATTTAAGTGCATATGCATAGGGTGGCTATGCCACAGGCTCTGGAGTCAGTTGAGAGGAGGCCATCAAGATCATCAGAAGGATGGAGCAGCTCTGCTGGGAGGAAAGGCTGAGGGAATTTGGATTGGTTATCCTGGAGAAGAGAAGGTTTTGGGGTGACCTCATTGTGGCCTTGCAGTGCTTGAAGGGAGCCTACAGGAAAGATGGAGAGAGACTCTTGACAAGCGTCTGGAGTGACAGGACAAGGGGGAATGGCTTCACAGTGACAGAGAGCAGGTTTAGATGGGATGTTTTCCCATGGGAAAGAAGAAATGGGAGGAAGAAATTGTTCCTTATGAGGGTGGTGGGACCCTGGCACAGGTTGTCCAGGAGAAGCTGTGGATGCCTGGAGCCTGGGACTCTGAGCAGCCAAGTCTGGTGGAAGGTGTCCCTGCCTATGGCAGGGGTTGGAACTGCTTGGTTTTTAAACTCCTTTACAACCCAAATCAGTCTGTGATTCTGTTCAGGGCAGGATGTGCCTGAGCCATTGTCGGGGTGTGTTCAGTTTGATCTCCCTGTTTGCAGCAATGTGCCCTGCATACCTGCATAAATCAAGGTCACAGTGTGTGTGTATCAGTTTGCATACAAGCATCTTTCACCCACTACAGCTTTTATATATATTTACACACACACACACATATATATATATATAATACGGATATCTGCACAGTGTATTAGCGCAGGTGCAGCATCTAATCTGAGTTGTCCCTGCCTCTTCCAGGCTCAGACAGACTCTTTCAGGAGCCCTTTTGACCAAACCCAGTGGGGTGCACTCCAGCCTACAGAGCAGAGCTCCAATCTGCTTTAGCCATGGAGTTTTCTTGGTCTAAATTATCCTAGAGATTTCTTAATTTCCTTGCAGTTTGTTATTGGGCAGAAGTGTACAATGCTGTACATTAGCAAGTTTATTGAAAAACTGCTGAAAGCACCAGTAAACTCTAAAATGGTGAGCTGCTTAGCACTTTCCCCATGGGTTTTTTTTGTACTTATTGCTAATACTGTCTGCCCATTGGAGCCAATGGGGTTTTTCTCTATTTCAGTAAACTTAAACCCTGATTTTATTTTTATAAAATCTGTACCACAAGCTGAATCAGTTTAATGCTGCTTTTAGTAATGTATGGGCTCACAATCTACCTCATGAGGCAGTTAAAAGTTGTTCTTCCAGGTAGACTCACTACCAGTCTCCAAGTACATATTTAGGGATGGCAGAGGGCCCCTTTTCCCTTGGCTGAGCAGAGGGGCACACCAAGCATCTGAGAGGCATAATAACAAAATAAACTGTCTCTGCCCCAGCCCACAAAACACCTGCTCAATTGAGAGAGGCATTGCCAGAGTGTAACATGCTTTCAGCAGTTTTTTTTCACCTTGTGTAGGCACAGGCATTGCCACAAAGGAGGGAAATACAGAAATCAGGCAGGGGTTCCATAATTTTTTCCTCCAGAATAATTTTTATTAAAGCCTCGCTTTATGTTTGCAGTCTTCCCATGTGGATGCTTTTTCTCAGTCTCAGCTGGCTGTTCAAGAGAGGGATCATCTGGGCTCTAACAGAGTCTTCCATCAGGTATGTGACTCTTCAGCTGACTTCAAAAATACCCGAATGCTTGTTTTTAAATGATCTCTTACAATGAATGAATATGGGCAGAGGCAAGTCTTCTGTTCCTTGTCCTCTTCCATTTTCTCTGTGGCTGTATGACTGTCCCAAATGCCTGCAAGTATTTTGGTTTTCCTGTGTTCAGTAGCATTTGAAGCACTTCTTCTGGCAAATCACTTGTTTCTTGAAGCTTTTGGGAAAAGTCTGCTAGAAACCCTGTCCTAAGTTTTTAAAGGCTATTCCACAGTATTGAAATAAAAAACTTACTCATTAAAGTTGATTGGCTTGAGAACATTGCTCCCTTGCTTTTTAAGAAAATATCAAACCTGACCTTTGTTGTCAAAAGCTTCCCAAATATGTTTCTGTGCTTCCCTGAGGAGAAAAATTTCACAGGTTTATGTGGGCTGTAGCTTTAGCTTTCTAGACCTTATTCTGCATTTCACAGTGCATAGTTGATCTATTTCAGAGCTATTTCAAACAATTATTTTATTATTTACCAAAGAAATAGTCTACCTGAAAGAGTTTTCTTAGCTGATAAGAGTTTGACTTCTCTGACTTGAGATATTCAAGACATTGATAAGACATACAAGACATTCATAAAACTGTGCCCTTTAATGACTGACTGTAATTAACAAATTATATAGAAATGTTTTGCAAATAATAAATGGAAGAAGTCAGGAAGGACTAGTAATCCTGGATTATTTAAATGAGCATTAGCATTTATTTTTAAGCAAAGTTTTTTGAGAGCTTGCCTTTTCCTCACTAATAAGGAGTGCAACAAAGGGGCCCAGTCAAATTGAGCTCCATAGGAAATGAGGGGGAAGGAAATATGGAGAAACCAGTACAGGGAAGACTTCCCACTATGTCCACCCCTGGTGTTTGGCAGCAGTCCAGTCCCAGTTTCTCTTCTGCCACAGGGAATAGTTAATGATATATTCTGCCACTGACACTTCATGCCTACTTAGTACCTTGTGTGGGCTTTATTTTCCCCACTCACAGGAGTCCTGCTGCCTTGAATGGCTGCTGGGCTTCCAAACCCAGCCACCCTTTCCAGCTGAAGCAGTCACTGCTCTGATGCTGGATGGAAGTGTTCTTGTGAGGAGTCTCATTCCATAAATTGTGCTGGATTGCCTGGACAACCTTGTGCTGCCTGTTGGTACAGCTGGAGCTGCCTTAGCATCTGCTCATTTCCCCTTTGCCTTTAGGTGTCAGAAGTGAACCACACACATTTTCCAAGGAGTTACATCCCTCTGCTGTTCATAGGTGTGGCACAGAACTGCTTGCTAGGTCGTTATGTGACATTTCCTTGTGCTTTCTATTTAGAGAGTCAGTCGTGGTGTCCTTTCCCTCCCACATCTGGAAGGTCAAGTGAAGCATGGTCTGGCTGCAGATGCTGCAAACCCTCCCCCCTTTGAGAGCAGCCTGCCTCAAATAGCAAATAAGAGCTTGCAGAGCGTCCTCCCCTCTTTTCAGGTGAGTTATAAAGCTCCTGGACATCTCGTTTGCTTGGTGAACCAGCCTCTCTCTAAGTACCACTGAGAGAGTGTCAGTGGCCAAGTGTCACAAGTGTGTAAGTGTGGGGGAAGAGAGAAAAAGGGTCAGAATAAGAGACAAGTATGGAAAAATGCTTCATTTTGAAAAGAACCCATTTTACTTGCACACATCCTTAACTCAAACCCCACAAGCACCAAGATGCTTTCATTGAAGTGGTACCAGTCAGGACTTCTTGCAAGGACGTGGTGGACCAAGCTTGCTCACTTGTTAGTCCATATTCCATCACCTGGGTTCTCCTTGTCTTGGCAACCATGTGCTGGTTTTTAAATATGGCTTTGGTACCCTTCTGACACGGACCGACACTGAACTGGTATTTGTCTCCATCCAGCCCCACTTCTTTGAGGACTTTCTCAAAGGATGAGAAATAAATAAAGGAATCATTTCGCTTGGAAGAGACCTCTGAAGGACATCTGGCCCAACCTCTCACTACAAGCAGAGCAGACTTGGAGCAGGCTGCTCACATTATGATCCACTTATCCTGTTCATCTCCCACTCACTGGGCTCCAGTGTCACAGGCCCTGCTCAAGGCAAAGTCCATGATGCTCACTGCTTTTCTCCCACTGGTCAAGCCAATCACTTCATCAGAGAAGACAACAAAGTCATTCAGACACCATTTGATGGCATATCCATACTGGTTATTCCAAATCAACTTCCTGTCTTTCACTTGGTTTGGGATGGTTTCCAAGAGGGATTATTGTTCCACAGCCCTCCAAGGCTGTCCAGCATTGGTATGGATAGCATTTCTAGAGAGTCCATACACTGAATAAATCGGGAAGATTAACTTCCTTCTCTCATTTATAGAAATTTATCTTTCCATGGTCCAACAGCCTTTAGTGCTTTTGGCACACTTTGCAGTCTGAATAAGCAGGGTGTTCTAGTGCCCAAGCTTGCTTGTTCTGTCTCAGCACAAAATTGACATAGAGATTACACAACTAATCCAAAATAAATATATTGCAGCTTTGTGTCTGTGAATATAGCAGTTTTTAATTTTTAAAATTTTTTTTCTGCTTGGCAGGAAAATGGAACTCAAGGCAATTTTCTTCAGTTTAACCTTCCAGACAGTCTTCCTGAGAGTGATACCAGAGTCCATACAAAACCATCTGAACTGGAGAGCACCAGCATCGGGGTCAAACTGCCTATGACAGCTTCAGGTAGAATATCCCTGGATAAACTGAAAGGACTGGAGTGACAGGCTGCCTGCACAGATGAGGAATGTGTACAGTCAGGACACTCAGGGACCAGAGGTGCCATGTTAAATGGCTGCTGAAATATTTAACAATTTAGAGCACAGCAATATGGATGGGACTAATTATCCAGCTTGGGGAAGTACCCAGTAGGTTTGACTAACACAAATACAGAAGAGAAACATGCAGTATCAAAAAGAATGTATATTTATCTAAGACTTAGGGTAGGTGAGAGCAATATTCCATTACAGGGATAAAACCCTTTCCCACTTCCTTGTGGCTGTGTCCCATTTTATTGATGTGGGCTAAATTGCATTTTGGGAGTTCTCGGATCTAGAAAGTTTCTGACTGAGTTAATCTATTTCTAGAAGGAGTCTAGGAAAAAAAAAAAGTGGCCTTTTGCTTTGAAATGATTTAGCATCCCTGCATTGCTGGATGAAGATCTGCCACTGCTTAACAAAACACCCACACATGCATGCAACACATAGATTTATAATGCTCCTGTCTGAATATATAGCCACATTTAAATGATGGGAGTGGAGGTGTTAGGGCAGCTGAAATTCTATGCAGGAAGAATCAGAAGTAGGAGAAAAGCAGATTTGGTCTCCATTTAATTCCTAACCTCAAGCATCTGACTGATGATTTTTATCAGAAAAACAAGTACTTGGAAGCTCTGGTTAACTAGACATTACTGACATTTTATAAATGTAGCAATCAAACCAATAAAAATGCAACTTTTCATGTAAGTTATGGAGCCTGAGGGAGCAGATAGACAACAGATGGGATTTTCATAAAATCTATATACATAACTTCCCTCACAATTAAATAATTTTTACCTAAACTCTCTTAAAAGTCTTGCTGACAGATGATGAGTGCTTTATTGAACTTAATACTGCAAGCCAGAAAAAAAAAATAGAAATTTGTATGAAATTGTAGAAAAAGAGAAATCTTAGTTGGAAGGGAACTCTAACAGCTTTTCTCAGCATCCTGCTCAAAGTGGTGGGCTCTACTGTGAAATGTTCTGTTGTAAAAGCACTTTGCCATCAGGTTTCTGACATTTTATTGATTTTTGGTTTTACGTTCTTGTTTTCTGATTTAGAAGCCTTGAAAAATTTTAGAAACCAGTTAACAGTCTATGAGCAAAAAGAAATTTTCAATTATACAGAGCTCTGGTTTCTTGGCCTGGAAGCTAAAAAGATTGAAGGTTTGCCTGAAACCCAGAATAATAATTGTTATGATGATGAGCATGGTTCCTACTTAAAGGTAAGTGGAAAAATTACAGTATTTGTTTTGAGCTCAGTAAGTTTGTAGTGATTTTATGCCAACTCTTAAGTGTTGTCTGTGAAATAAATGTTGTTTCTAGAAGATAAATATTCACATAGTGAAAAAATGCCTTTTAAAGCTCAGGGGAGAATTCACTTTGATTGTCATGCAGGTTTGAAGCAAGGTAGCTGGGCTATGGAAGCATCACTTGGGATTTTCCTTGTTACCTTATTTGATGTAGACTTCACCTGCAGCTAGCCCACCATCTGTCATGGAGAGCAGATTGAAACACACACAAGCCACTGGAAAGCCTGGTCTTTGTTGTACTCCCTGAATCTGAACCCTTTGTGTTCTTTTGAAGGTTTTGCATGACCACATTGCCTACCGCTATGAAGTCTTGGAGGTCATTGGGAAAGGGTCATTTGGGCAGGTGGCCAAATGCCTGGATCACAAAACCAATGAGTTAGTGGCATTGAAAATAATCAGGAATAAGAAAAGGTGAGATATCTGCTGACTTTAAACCAGTAAAATCACCCCTCTTATATACAGGCAAACTGTGATAACATGAACAAATCAAAATCAAACCTCCTGTACATTCATTAAACACAGTGAGGGCAGAGTGAGGAAAGAAGATGTCAGGAGCTGGCCTGGACCTGGAGGAGAGAGAGCTTAGGAAAGCAAGCACAGTTTCTCCAGGCTCACAAGGTCTCTATCTGTTACACAGTGAATACACAACCCAGGTAACCAGCTGTGCAGGACTGAGAGTAGGGAGCATCCCCACAAGCTTCCAAAACTATAGGAATATGCTGGAAGGCGCCCATCACTTGCTTGAACATAAAAAATTCTACACTGTGGTCCTAAGCAACCTGTTCCTGTTAAGTGGCTGGTTACAAATTTGTGAGCTTGAAGCAGAATCAGTGAAACAGATGTTCAGCTGTTCCATTTTCCCCCTCACTGAACACTAAGTGTAAAGATGCTTTTCAAAATCCACTGTCTGAGTGTGGTAGGTGTGAAACACGGTCCTGTTCAAGGAAAGTGAAAATTCCTATAGACTTGAGGGCACCAGGATTTTAGTCTGGATGCTCACTGGAAACCTTTTCATTTAAAGGTTTTTTCAGACAAGTCAAATTAGGTATCCTGAAGTGTTATGTAAGGCCAGTGTATTTAGACTAGGAATCAACAGTAAGAAATCAAAATTACAGTGGTTGACAGGGTTGAATGAAACATTTTAATAATTGTCCCACCTGCTGAGCTCATGGTGTTTGTAGCATTTGCAGAAATACAAATGCTATCCTGAGTTGATGTCACCACTCGTGTGTCATGTGATATTTCAGATTTCACAGCCAGGCTTTGGTAGAAGTGAAGATCCTTGATGCTCTGCTGAAGAAAGACAAAGATGATACTCACAATATCATCCACATGAAGGAATACTTCTACTTTCGCAATCACTTCTGTATCTCCTTTGAACTGCTAGGGTAAAGTACATTTTCCTTTACACACACCTTGAGGAGAATTGTAGCTCTTGTGCCTTACAAGATTTAATTTTTATGTCTTCTTCAGAAGAATTGGCAGCTAGAAAGCAACACTGTCTAAATACAGACTGCATAACTGAGCCTTTGATCACCCAAGGTGAACTGAAAAAGGCCACGTTCAGACTTCACACGGGCAATGACATGATCCATCCCTTATTTACTGTGCTGGGTATTGAAGGCTTCTTCCCCGAAAGACCTGTGAGGAAAAGAGTAAATTCAGGACTGGTAAACTTCAGGGTATATAAATATGAATACTATCAAATAATTTAAAAATAAATCTGCATCTTACTTTATATGAATCTTTGCTGCAGGGCATCTTAGGAGGAGTTCTGGAGGAATTTTGGAGAAGTCAGATCATTTTATTCATCAGCCTTCTTGTAATCAGTGAATCGAACTGGAATTATCCAGGCTGCCCACACTTCTCCAGCCCTTAGAGTAAAGCCCCCCTTGGTGCATGTGCTGCAGTCTCTGCTGAAGATTCAGCATGATATGGACAGCTTGACCCAAAGAAACCTAATTCCCTTGTGTGGCTGCATGTGAGTCTGTCACTTACAGGCACACGGGGTGAGAGGTGACTCCTCTCCAGGGAAGACACAGACCAGTCTTTTCTGAAAGCGGTTATGGAAACACACAGGGAAATGGGAGAGCCACTATCTTTAGCTCTCCACAGAGGAGTTGAAGACTTGTTGTCATAGAAAATGTTTGTCTGGTAAAATTTTCTTGCCTTTAAAATACCATGAAAAGCCTTTGATTTGTGATCTTTTCCATTAAGTCTGGGCAACTTTAATTCCAAAGGAATGGGCCGTGCCTGCCACCAGTGGACACTCCAGTGAGGAAGGCAGAAAGCTCCAGTTGGTCATGTCCTTGCAGACATGTGCTAGTGCTGAGGACACCTCTCACAGGGAAGAATTTATTCCTAATATCCAATCTAAACCTACTCCTTTTTCAGTTTGAAATCATTACCCCTTGTCCTGTCACTATCACTATCAAAAATCTCTCTCCCTCCTTTTCATAAGCCCCTTAAGGCACTGGAAAGCTGCAATGAGATTTTCCAGAGCCTTCTCTTCTCCAGGCTACTGGGCAGGGCTACTGGAACTTGCTAAGATGTGATGGTCACCAGAGGGATATTAAAACCTACTGAGACCTGAATTGATGGGGGGGCATATCTAGAAATATTTACTGCTGGTTAAAAACCTTTAGACAGAAATTATTTACTCAAGATACCAAAGCAAAGAGAAATGACAGCAAAAGGAGACAGAAGAAAATTTTTTTGGGTTCCAGAATGACTATTGTTCTTGGTAAAAATCAGCACAGCTGCTTAACAGCAGAGAGTTTAGCAAGGAAGTTCACTGATTTTACATCTGCTCTAGATCTGGGACGTGTTTGTGCATATCACATGCAGAGCAGCATTTGCAGGAAGGGAAATAGCTGTCATTTTCCTCTGCATGAGTCCACAAGCTCTTAATGCACTGGTAACTAATCATGCCTTTAAAAAAAAATTCTCCAATCTCTTATCTGCTCTCTGTCTGCTGCTTCTTCCTCCCCCACAGAATAAATTTGTATGAGCTGATCAAAAAGAACAATTTCCAAGGCTTCAGCCTGTCGTTGATCCGCCACTTCACTCGGTGTGTGCTGAGGTGCTTGCAAGTGCTCTACCAGGAAAGAATCATTCACTGTGATCTGAAGCCTGTAAGTACAATTTCATCACCTGGTATTCTGTACAGAATAAATGAGCTTATCCTATTCTTTGATTGAGAGGAGCTGTCAGGAGCCTAAAAACTCAGTATGATGTTTGTACAGAAGCTGTAATTTATTTCAGATTATGTTCATGCTACAGTCAACTGATTATTACCATTGATTCAGTTCATTCACCAAAGCATTAAATGAGATTATCTGGTTGCCAAAATATATGCAAATATAAATCAAATTCAGGTAATGACTTTTTGCTTAGAGAAAAAGAAAAGTACTTGTAAAATGAAGTATTTCAAGATGAGGGACATTATAACACAAGGAGTATTCACAAGGTAGCCTGTTTCAGGTTATCCTGTTAAGTCTATTTAATTTCTCAGGCATAACTATAAAATTAAGTATCCTAGTAAATGGCAAAGGAATTCTGTGGAACTGTGTTTAGGGTGTTCACCTGTTTTTGGTGGAACATCTGTCCTCCAATTTCCTCTGCTGTGTCTGCTAAGCATTCATGCTAGGTAAAACATTTCCCTTCTCCTTAAGCCCCATATTTAATAGTTTGCAATTTTCTGAGATTTCTGAAGGATTTTAATTTTATTTTCACTTCAGATGAAAGTTTCTCTTGATTTCATTTTCAAAAAGGCAAATTAACCAATAAAGAAATAAATAAGTTCTCAGGCAAAAATGCTAAGGATAAAATTCTGTTCTCACTTTGCTAAATCTATCTTGATTTAGAATTCTGAGAAGTCACATATTGTCTATTCCCATTGTCTTGCCAGTATTTTTGCCAGACCAATTTGCAATGAAAAGAGAGGCTTGCAAGATAACCCAAAAACAATTAGCCCAATGGGGAATCTGTTTCCAGGCAGCCCTGACAAGGAATGACGTTAGCAGCATCAATTAGTGTAGTCTGTATTTAAATAGAGCAACATATTAGTGAAAATGTAGTGAGTTAACGGAAAGACAATTTTGTTCTCATTCAACAATTGTACAGTTTCATGAATTTTTGTTGCCTGAAACTCACATCTGTTATCCCATATGCCTCCTATGATATTTCTCAGCATAAGGTAGAATATGGAGTTTTTCTGGCCTTTATGCTAGGTAATCACTGCCTCCAAAGCCTGGTTTTTCAGTCAGTCCTGGTTTTCCAACTTTGATCAGCTCCCTTTCATTTTGAGGGATTCAGTATAAGAGACAGAGTCTTACCATGAGCACGAAGGGATATGGAGCTGCAGGGAGGGGATGCTGCTTCCCTTACTAGAGCCAAGAGCACCTGGATTGTGGAAGTCAGTCCTTGCCTTGACTTTCACCAGTAGCAGCTTCTCCTTCCTGGCACATGAAGCATTTCCTTATGAGTTAATTACCCAGGAAACCACTTCATCATTATTTGGCATCCACCTGGGAAGTTCAGTCCTTCAAAGCCCTGACATATAATTACTGTAAAACTGGTTGATAAAGGTAACCATCTGTCTGCTGAGTAGAGGAGAAGGAAATCCTTCACTTAGACAGACTTTTAATGAGGATAAAACTCAGTTCTGCAGAAGAGAGCTGAAGGCTGTGTTTGCTCATCAGTGCACATACATATCCGTGAGCTAGCTGTTTAAGGACCATTTCTCCAGCTGGAATTGCAGGAACCCAGTGCTGTACCCTCCTGCACCCAGCTAAGAATCCACATGACCCTGTCCATTTATCCCTCCCTTGAGACTTGTGCATCACACAGGTGGGGAGGGGTGAGCTGACACAGTCTGGGGCAAGCAGTGCAGGGAAGAACTGTGGCTCCTTTATGGGCCAGGGGCTTTCTGTGCTTACAAAAGGATGGTTCTGGTTAATTCAGCACAGCACAAAGCCAGGTGCAGTTTGGCTTTTACTAGATAAGCAGCCCTGAGTTTTGGGGAGCTCCCTGGTGCCCTTTCTGGCTTACCTGCAGCCTGGGTACCTTTCCAAATCTCCCCTCTGCTTTGCACAATTGCACATTATTGGCTGCCTCCTCATGTTAGCAAATGCATTCTAAAGGAGGTTCGATTTTGAAGCTCTCATTATGCAGAGAAGTGTAAATGTGATTTGCATTCTGATTTTCACCAACTTAATATGGTGCTAAACCCCTCTTTTCCCTGTGATTTTTTTTCTTTTTAGGAGAACATACTATTATACCACAATGGGCAAGGTTCAGTCAAAGTTATTGATTTTGGATCAAGCTGCTATGAAGACCAAAGAGGTTTGCAGAAAAGTCAAGTTGATGTAATTTTCTTAATAAGCTTTCTTAATTTTAAATAATGTGGAAAAACTGTTTCTTGGATTGGGCTAATATATTGACCTATGCCCCTAATTAGAACCTGGTGAATTGTTCAGCCACTGGTGGTGGAGCAAATACTGGTAGAGACAAGTAAGATATTACCATTCTTTTTCTTTGTCCCAAGCCTGATCAGCTCCTTTACTCCTGTTGAAATCAGAATTGCACTTTCAGGAGTGGTTAGCTGGAATAAACTTAAGAGAATAATCCAAATATTTCACTTATCAAGAAGTTTGTCAGGTCCAGAGAGCCTTTCTCTGTGAGATGGTTAAATTATAATTGGTACTTTTTGTATGAATACCACAGGGAGAGAAATGGGAACTGTGCTTTTAATTTAGGAACTGTTGATTGATGCAAATGGAACCCCTTCAAATAGGAAAAGGAGCATGGATAAACTGAATCACAGCATTAGTAGAACAATTTCCTTCAGTGAAACTTGTAGAAAAACAATTTCTGAATAGAACGGGGGAAAGTGTATCACCCCTTACTTTTAGGATGGGATTAGAAAATGTTTCCAGAGCCTATGTGAGCAATCCATGGATAGACAGATTTATGATTCCTGAACATATGCCTCTTGTCTGTGAAATCTGCAAATTGACATTTCAGTCCCAACTGTGATATTTTGCTTCTTGTCTAATCTTTGATGCAGTGTACACCTATGTTCAGAGCCGCTTCTATCGCTCCCCTGAGGTGATTCTTGGTCATCCTTATGCTATGGCTGTTGATATGTGGAGCTTAGGCTGTATCATAGCAGAGCTTTACACAGGCTACCCACTGTTCCCAGGGGAAAATGAAGCTGACCAACTTGCCTGCATCATGGAGGTAACTTTTGGGATTGGTTTGCACACCCATTTGATAAACTGCACCACCAGAAACAAAGAGAAACCTCAAGCAGTAATGAAATATGATTGGCTATGGCCTGGCCTTCCAGAGGGAGTTTTATTGCAGCCAAATGGCTCTTTGAGCCAGAAGGGCCCCTCTGAGCCTCTTTTCCTCCAGGCTGAGCCCCTTTCCCAGCTCCCTCAGCTTCCCCTCATCAGACTTGTGCTCCAGCCCCTTCCCCAGCTCTCTTCCCTTCTCTGAACATGCTCCAGCCCCTCAATGTCCTTCCTGAAGTGACAGGTCCAGAACTGGACACAGATTTGAGGTGTGGCCTCCAGTGTGTGGCCATGGAAAGAGGGACAATCACTGCCCTGGTTCTGCTGGCCATGATATTTTTGTGCAAAGACATGTACAGGCAGCACTAAGGAATCCCTTAATTCCCTCCACAATAAGAGGAAATATTTTGCAGACATTTCACAGTAAATTGCAACATTCAACTTATTTTCATAAGGAGGGCAAAATGCCACACCTCACCTAATGGGTTGTTGTGTATCTTTATGAAATGAGGAGTAACTTCATGAATTCATTTTCTGTGAAGGTATTGGGTCTTCCACCAGCTGATTTTATCCAGGCTGCGTCAAGGAGGAGAACATTCTTTGGTAATTTCTTCTGATTATTTGTCCTTTCTGGATCCCTCCCTGGTTGTTAATCACTAATTAATAGCGCTGGTAGAGAGTAGGATCAGAGATCTTAAGCTAATTCCTAGCTGATAAAAATACTTCCAGGAAGAGGTATGGAAAAAAAGCAAAAGGATAAAATGAGGCGTATAAACAAACCTGGAACTCTGCTTTTCATATCTTATGGGCCTCTGATTGCCAAAGTGATAGAGAAGTTACTCTTTAAAAATACTGTTGCTGAAAGGAATGCAGTGGGCTCTGGGAACTAATTTACATTTTTCATTTCTCTGTGTATAAATTTGGTTTGGAAATTGCTCCAAGCAAACAAACCAAACAAAATGTAGGATGTGGTCTCTAGGATGTAATCAATCCTGTTTGCCACAATTCTGGTAGATTTTCAATCCAACAGGGCAAAACTGGAATTAGTGGGATGGACATGGATACTGTTTATCCAACTTTTTAAAGTATTTAGTGAAGGTTTTTAATGTAATTTTTTGAGGATGTCTTTTTTTTTTTTAAGATTCCAAAGGTTTTCCTAAATCCGTAACTAACAGCAAGGGGAAAAAGAGATGCCCAGACTCCAAGGATCTAAGCACAGTGCTGAACACCCATGATGCTGGCTTCTTGGACTTCTTGAAAGGATGCTTAATGTGAGTTCATACTGTATGCAGCAAGCTACTTTTTTTACTTTGCTTTCATTCTTTTGTGCCTTTAAAATTCTGGTATCTGTTGTGTTTGCTTATTTTATTTTTTGGTGGGGTGTTTTGGGTTTGTTTTGTTTTCCACATGGCATCATTTGTATAACTATTATTATTGACACTTTACTATGCCTTCTTTAGCAGTGACTTCAAATTTCTTTCTAGCAGTTCAGGAGCACTTTCCTAAAGAAATTCTAAAGAAACTGCTAACTTGTGATAACATGGGGAGGGAAGAAAAAATCATCCCACCATGTTTCACAAGAAGGTTGCTGTCAGTGTTCTCTGTTTGCCAAGTCTGTGTGAATCATTGATTCATTTTGGTTTGCTGGTTGAATTAGAATTTTCAGAAAATTATTTCAGTGGAGCAAAAAACCAAACCTTAAACAAGAAGGTTGGGTCTCTACCCTAATAGAAGCAGAAACTGCATATTAAAAATTGTTTGATGCTGCAGAGGATTTAATCAGCACAGTGCTGACGTAAATAGGTTTTGAAGGCTGGAGAAGATCACAGCAGATTTTTCCATGGTTTTGGGATAAAAATAAAATTTTTTTGTTTCAAAAAAATGTCCTCATGACCTGACTTTCAAAATACAGGGCTGAATCTCTTGCCTCTTACTGATTTTCAGATATAAATAATTGAATAATGATTTGTGTCCTGTGGATTTAAGGTGGGAGCCCTCCCTGCGCATGACTCCCGATGAAGCGATGAAACACGCGTGGATCCAGGAGCCCAAAATCTTCCGGAAACCACAGGCCCCAAGGAAGATGAGTGATGGCTCCTTCTCTGCACTGGAAAATAGAAGAGAGGCTATTCGTAAGCATGTTCCACCTCAGGACTAAGGGCTTTACACCAGTGTTTGGTGTTTCTTTGTGTTCAGTGTCATCTGCCTGGAGTAAGGGGAGGTGGAAGTGTGGAGATAATGGATGGGCCCCTGAAATGGGGTGGGTACAGGCACCATTCCTCACTTGTGTAGAACTGCATGCCTCATGTTTTAGTTCAGCTGACTACAAGAAGAATGGAACTGCTGAAGATTCACATGGAAAGCCTTTTTCCCTGCTGAGAGTAAAACAGTATCTCACACCACACATGTCACTTTCAGAGCAAAAGAATGCAGCAGTGGGGGTTGTAAGATCCCAGAGAAAACTTTCACTTGGTTTGCTGGGAGTTTGTGTCAATCCTATGT
This sequence comes from Fringilla coelebs, assembly GCF_963513975.1. Taxonomy (NCBI): domain Eukaryota; kingdom Metazoa; phylum Chordata; class Aves; order Passeriformes; family Fringillidae; genus Fringilla; species Fringilla coelebs. Next base: position 58,614,029 of record NC_140033.1, on the reverse strand, counting down.
TTTACCTGCTGTTAAGAGTCTGCGGTCTTAACCCTCTCATTTTTATGATTTACTGTTGCAGAGAATCTCTGGAAAAATGCAGCTGACAAAGTGAGAAGTGAACTGGCTGACAGACTGACTCCTTTCACAGGCACAGCAGAAAGTGATGTGCAGAACACAAGGAAGCATGCTATAACAGAGAAATATTTGGAACACCACATGGAAAAGCCTATTAAATACGATCAAGCAGAAGACAGTGGGGAAAGAGCTCTTCCAAAAACTTCTCTTTTTTTCCCACCAATTAAGTAAGACAGAGCACAAGCTAAGATTGGCTTGGTTGCATACCTAGTGTATTTTGTAGGTATTATTTGTACTCAGGAATATAAGCTATATATGTCTGTTCATGGGCTGTGCACATTGTAAGTATATTTAATGTTCTTTTTACCCTGAAATCATCTAGTCAACCAAAACAGAATTTGAGAACCATTCCTTTTCCTCATCTCCATCTTTGTGATCAGAGATTCTTCACAACAAGCAGCAATAAAATGGAGACTGTAGAGGTGGAGAGTGGCTTATTCTTGGTGTTATAACAGACTTTTGAATTTTATATTTTCCTGGATCTAAAAGAACAGATGCATTGACTGAAGAATCTGAATCCTTTTTCTTACAGCAGCATAAGTCAGGAATGATTCATGGATAAGATTACTGAATTTACTTATGTATAAAACAAATAAGAGAAATCAAACCCAGCATCCTCATTTTCCTCCTGCTACATCTTCCTATTTTTATAGTGAAGCTGCTAGAAAACCATTGTCACACCTTCCTAGCAGATTTAGAAATGCAAATTATGCTCTTTAGCTCTCTAGCAACAACAAAGCACAGTGGTATTCTGGGCCCATTTCTGCAGGCACTCAACAGGAAGAATGGATTAAAGCAAGCTGGTTTGATTTGGGAAAATTGTCCTTCATGGCAAGTTTAACTTAATACTCTGAAAAAACCCCAAGAAAGACCAAACTAATTTCTGTGATCCCTTTGGCTTATGTGCTTAATGTGTTTAATTTAGGTATTTCACTCTTTGAACAGCAGACTGTCTTTTCACTGCATTTGTAAAGCACCCACTTCATTACATTTACTGGAGCTTATAGCTAGAAATTCAGTTGAAAAGAAATAATGAGAAAATTGTCCTACCAAAAGCAGCTGCTACTTTAGCAGTGACACTGCAGGAGCCCCAAGGGAAAGAGGTGTTCAGAGGTGTTTAGAATCACCATAGCAGCAAACTCCCACAGGCTCTTTTGCAAAAGGAAAATCCACAGGATATGGAAATGGTCCTCAAACAGTGTTCCAGTGTTACAGGAGTAAACAAGCCACCTGACAGGTACAGCTGAATCATTAAATGGTAGAAGTCACCTCAGCTTCAGGCAAATCCTGGAACTCCTGAAGAAACACCTGGAAAATTAGTGACCCAAGAAGGACAGTAGCCCATTATTGAGGGCAGTTGAGTGGAGAATTACAAGGGTATTTTGGCAGACAGTTACCATCCTGCTGTGATGCAGACATTCCTGACAAGCAGGCCAGCTTGCAGTGCCAGAATCATTTGTACCTCTGGTGTCAGAGAGACTCCTTTGCAGCTGAACCTTACAGAGACCATAAAGTGCTTCCATTCCCATTCTTCAGCAGAATGATGTACTGGGAAAAGTGAGTTCTGTTCTGCACCATGTTATGGCACAGCACAGCCAGGGTGGGTGCACTGCAGAGTGCGGACAGAGCCCTCATCACATTTCTCAGACCCTTGGAACAAGAATTTACTAGTTTGGTGCACTTTATGCTCATTCTTCATCTGCTGTGTCACATTCCCTTCACTGCTTAGGCTGCCCCAAGTTATTATATCTGATTCTCACAACTGTGCACTTGGGTTTTTGTCTGTTCTATCCCAGGGGCAAAGTTTGGGATCAATTTATACTGAGGTGCTCTTGACCCCTGGAATGGATGTCACCCTAATGAAGGTGTAAACCTCATTTGATAAATGGGCTTCTGTTCTGGAGCTGTGTTTTCTTCACAATGAGTATATTTCAGTAGCTCTTTGTAGTAAGCTTCATCATATTATTTCTCATAGCATATGCTGGTGGGTTTTCCAAGGCATTCAGTGTTGACGGAAAAGTGGCAAAGTCATCTGAGCCTATAATTCATCCTTCCATATAGAAGGCAGATAGATGGCATTTCACTGTAGCTGCCATGAATTTGCTGTCTTCCCTTCCTTGCTAACCTGCTGCCCTGTTTTAATTCCTGCAGCCTTCAAGATCTTCAAAATCTTTCCTAATAAGGGCTCTTGTGAATAACTGTTGGATTTTTTTTCAGAGATGACAGAAATAAATAGAAATAACTTGTCAGAAATATCTAGCTCTGAGATATCAGCAGTGCTTTTGCATTCCTCTGCAGAAACAAGTAGATCCATCAGACACAGGTAGCATCCTCATTCCTGTGCCATTTAAAAAGAGATAATGAGAAAATTCTGTGTGTAAGAGGGCAACCTACAAAATGCTGAGAAGAATCCTCTGACTCATGCTCAGCTGGAGCCACCCTCAGACTTTCCATGACGCAGTCTCACAGAGAAAAGAAGCACTGCTAATTTGCTTTCTTGAAAAGCCCAATCCATGCATCATGTTTAGTTTCTCTATGTATTGCCATTTTTAACCACATTTGCCAAGAAAATGAGGTGGCTGCTTTCTTGTCCATCTCTGCACATTGGCCTGTCTGGCCCAGTGGGAGGTCAATTACATGATCTTTAAGGTCCCCTCCAGCCCAAACCATTCTATGATTTTATGATTCTGTCTTCCAGTTGTTGGGCATTTTTACAGCACAGATTTGGGGTGTGAGGCTGGGAGAGGTATCACAGTATGGAGAAGTTCTAGGAATCCATGTCACTGAGTTGAAGAGAACGTGCAGGGACCAGCACCGTTTCAGCAGTGGCTGTTGACAGGATGTGAGATACAGATCTTCAGATAACCAAGCTGTGAGGACACAAAGGTTCAGTGACCAAGCTGGTAGAACACTTCTGTCTCTGAAACCTCAGTACAAAACTGTTGTAAATAACAACCTTTCTGGAATTGAATGCTTTCTGCATAATTGCACTTCAGCCACTGTTCCTGGGAGGGTATAACTGCAATACATCAAATACACAGCCATTGCAGAGTCCGCATCAGTGGCCTTCAAAAGCAGAGACTCTCCTGACTGCTCCTGATCTACTGTGCAAGGATTTATCAGCAGGCATCAATTTCTGCAGCTCTGGGTGTGCCTGTGCCCTCCTGTTTGCTATGTGAGACAAGTAAAGCCAATTTATCAGTCTGGGAACTGCTCATCTTTGACCCTCTCTGTGCTTCCAGTGCTCTGAGCTTTCAGGTGACAAGTCTGTCCAGAGAATGGCTGTGTAGACACTGTTGATATTTGTTCCAAAATGCCTTTAGCCATCACCTGGGATGCCCCTGCCTTTAGCAGTATTTTTGACACCCCTTTAAAACTTGAAAAGGGAAAGGGGGAAAAAAGAACTGCAGTCCTACAATTCCCCATTCTGTAAATATCCCTCACATGCTGATGTATCTGTCCCTGCTAACCCACTTAGCAAATTACTTGTTATAAAGAGAATCTCCACCTCTCTATCCTCAGGTTTTTTGGGCATCCAGGATTTTCAGCCTGTGAAGGAAGGAAAGGGCTTTTCACAGCTGCAGTGGGACGACTCCTGGAGCAGGAGGATTTGTGCAACACAGCTATGGATAAACAAGCCCAGAGCACTGAAAGAGCTGAGAAATTACATTAAGTAAAGGTGAAGTCCTTTCACAAGGCAGCTTGTGAAAAAATCTCCCTTATTCCACCCCCTTTCCTTCAGGATTGCATGTGTTATTTAACAAGGAGCTTTACAGCTCCTCTGCTGCTTCCATATGATCCATAGGATTTGGAAGAAGTAGCCCTGCAGATGTGTGGCAAAAGGTGAGTCAGCTTGGCACCATCTTCCACAAGGGCTATAGCTTTTTGAAATATAGAGAATCTGGGATGGATTCATGGAAAAGAAGGCTGTCAAAGAAGTGAGTAGCTGAATGTAAGGATATTTTTTAGCCTAGTTACAATAGGTTCAAGTTATCACTCTCTTAAATACCTATTTGGGTATCAGCCTTCAGACGTTTTTAAACAAAATTTCTTTGTAAGTTGCTTTTTTTTTTGTTAAAATTTGTCCTAAAAGAACAGAGGTGTTAAATAATCTTACCAGAATGCAAATACTGTGAAATGATACATTGCTTCAACTGGCTCTATGTAACAGTATTCTGCTGCCTCCTGCACTGCAACAGGGAGTTGCTGAGCTGGGGAGGTGTGGGGTGGAAGTTGGCTGCAAGTCAGGGATGTGTTTGCTGCCATCAAAGGATTTCAGCAGTGGAACAATCAGGGCTGTTCTGAGAGTACTGGCCATAGCATTTTCCTTCTTCTTCACCTTCTGAGTTTGTTGCATGTCATCATAATCCCCAGAGAGAAAACTCAGTAGAACTTCACTGCTTTCCTCTCCTGTCTGTCTCTGTCTTTTGCCTGAGGCAGATACTCAGAGGTGCCGTTGCATCCTGTGGTTCTGACTCTCCTCTTTCTTTTCACACTTGGCTCCTGTAGGAGCATTTAGTTTTCTACAGGAAGCAGATTTCATCTTCCTCCCTCTTCTCAGGTCATCTATAATTTTAAAATCTTCCTTGGCATTCTGCTCATTGCCAATCTGTGGTATCTTCCTGCACATCTCTCCCACGCCCCTCAGCAGTGCCATGCAAACACCACCACATCCTGTTCCACCCAAGAGACTGTGCAACTCCAATCCTTGTCACACAGCCAAACCACTTCTCCTTGTCATTCCAGGAGAGTTGCACATTCCAGCAGTGTCTCAGCTGCATCCTCCAATTTCACACTCTTCTCCATGTGAGGAAGGGATATTCTGCCTAAAAGTGGAGAACAAGCCACTGTGAAAATTTCTCCCATGGGCAGCTCTGCAAGATGCAGATTCCCTTTTTCCCTCCCCACTCCATGATTAGTTCTGTCTTTGGTTCATCTCCCGGAGGGGCCAAAGTGTCTCAGTTTTGATATCCCTGTGCTGTCCTAACCTCCAAATACTCAATTTGCATTACTATATCCCTCAGCCCTGGTTCCCCCAAAAAACCGAGTCTTGGGCCTCTCTGGAGCAGACAGTATAAAAAGTGTCAGCATTTGATTAGAAAACTGAAATAAGAAGACATAAATATACTTCATGACTATACAGTCCTGTCTAAAGCTGGACTGTCAACAACATGACCTGGGATTCAAGCAATCTGTATGCAGTTTGATCTCTTTAAGCCCTGTGCCTGAGGATCAGATCAGGTAACTCTCCTTCTCTGTTTTTCATCTCTTCTTCCAACCCTTGCCCCAGAAAAATAATACAAATGGCTTTTCTACTTTTTCCCTGTAAGTTAATAGGAATAAACTACCATGTCCTCCAGAATCCACAGATCTGGGAAAAATTTTGTAGTGGATTATGCAATTAGGCAAATTGGAGGTGATGGACAAGGCACTTCCTGGCAGAACTGGTCAGAAACCTGCTAAGGGTTAATGTTTTTATGTCATTATACTGAAAGGTCTCAGGCAGCACAAGAGACGATGCACTCACTCCCACCAAGGTATCGCACTTCCAGAGGCATTTTTCTTATTCTGCTCTTCCAGATTGCTATCACAGGAGCCCTTTCCATGTGCCACAACAGCTTCCTCTGATAAGCCATGGCATTAAGACTTAGCTTCTTTCCTACAATTTTGTCCATAACCATCCCCCCACAGTGGCACAATTGGGGTTCATTTTAGAAGCTGCAATGGCAAGACAAGTTCCTCAGAAGAGCCCCTTTTCCTTGGTGAGGAGTGCCAACATTCCCCCACCCTGAGGAGTACTGGGTAGGAGGTAAACACTTGGCTGCCTTGTATTGGTTCTGTAGGACAAAACAGCTGTTAAAATGTTTAAAGATGTAGATGAGATGGCTTAGTACAGTTTCACTCAGGCAGGGTGCCAGGGCATATTATGTAAAGTGTTGATCTTTCCTACATTTTAAAGTGAATATAGAAGTCGGGTTCCAGCCCTCCTTCCTGGCAACAGGCCCAGCCTCGGGCACTTCCATATAAACTGGGCTTCTCCTAACTGCCCAAGGCATCAGCAAGACTCAGAGACTGCAGAGTAGGTGGTGATATTCTTCTCAGGAATCAAGAGAATGCTCTTCATCTTGTTCCTTCCATGCTTTTGTTCTGGCCAGCTTGCATTTCCACTCCTGCATTTCCCCACCTTCCTGGATCCTTCCAGCATGTTCTACCTCTGCTGGGACCATGAGGAACAGGAGCTGATGGGGTTGAGCTGTGCATCCACACTGGCGGGGTGGCATGTGGATTCAGCCCTCATAGAAAGCTACCTAGATCTGACATTGTGACAGGAGGTTTCTTCTGAAATGGCAGCATCTACTTCTCTGTAAATGGAAAATATTTCCTCTTCATCCCCCTTTGCCAAGGGTCATGCTCCAAGTATGTTGGAAAAAAGGTATATTGAAAGGCTAAGAGGACTGGGAATCTTCAGCCTGGAAAGGCTGAGGGAATTGGGATTGTTCAGCCTGGAGAGGAGAAGGCTTTGGGGTGACCTCACTGTGGCCTTGCAGTGCCTGAAGGGAGCCCACAGGAAAGATGGAGAGAGACTCTTGACAAGGGCCTGGAGTGACAGGACAAGGGGGAATGGCTTCACACTGACAGAGAGCAGCTTTAGATGGATATGAGGAAGAAATCGTTCCCTTTGATGGTGCTGAGACCTCGTCACACTAAGATATATCAGGCATAGGATAGGACATCTTTGGGGATTCTTGTTTTTTCCACTGTCAGGCAACCACTAAGTGTAGATGTCTGATGTTAAAGCAGCTGGAGTTTAGAGAGGGAAAAATGCCACCAAGGCTGCTAAATAAAAACCAGGCTGTTTTGTTTTCCTTTAAGTATAAGAGAGAAACAGCTTAATTTTATCCAGATAGAGAGAAAAAGTTTATACCAGTTTCAGTGGTTTTACTTTGTTCAGCTGTTTTCAGTTCCTCTTTCACACAACAGTAAAATATACATTGCACAAAATATGTCACAATGTTTGTCTAAAAATGGGTAAACTTTGGAGGCAGTGAGGTAGCTAGCCTTCCTTATGGTCATCAGCTGGTTGCAAAATGATTCTTGTTAAAACCACTTTTTAAATCTTTCTTGGAACGTAACCCAGACAGGGACCTTTTGGCTGTCAATTACTGCAGGAAAAAATGGAAGAAACACTTGTTTTTATTTGTTTAATAATGATTTTTAAAAATAATTTGGGGTAAACCCAAAGCATTTAATTTCTCCTAAAAGAACATCCTGAAAGGAAAAATTGAAATGTTTGATTTCAAAAATATTAGACATTCCATTATTTTCAGAAAATATATTTAACGTTAACAATGATTTTTTTCCTCCTTGGTAGCAGAAACTCTTTGTTTATATTAGAAAATAATTTTGGTCCCAAAAAAGTTACAGGTTTTTTCAAATCTTTTACATATCAGAAAATATCTCCCAATTATTATAGGTCTGGATACAGTAAGCAAGCAGATTAAATCCAGAAAAATCCACATTTGCTCAGCTGTCAAGCACATCCACTGAACCAAAGGAACAGATAGTTTGAGGGAACGACATCCTAGCTACTGTAAGTGGAATTTAGTGAGGCTTTCTATTTGAAATCTTCCTTCTAAGCCTCTCTCACATTCTTGGATTTCGTTTTAATTTTCCTTTTTACTACAACCAAATAAAAGTCATGATCTTGAATTGTCAAATCCTGAAAAACCATCCCAAAAGGTTTGCTTTCACAAAGGAGGGTTGTTTTTGCAAGTGTTTGCTGCATTCTTTGTTCATAATGTATATTTCATTTAAAATATTTTATCTATTTCAGAATAGCTAATTTGCAGGCTACTTATCTTTGAATTTAGATCTTGTAATGAAATCTTTACCAAATCTGTTTTCTTGATGAGGTACAGAGAGACATAGGACTCAACTGACCCCAGAAGATTCTTCACTTCTGACTTGGGGCTGCACAATATTAGTATTGGACAATAGCCTGGTATGTTAAAAATCTCCCCTTCTTCTGTCTTTCTTGGTCAAGGGCACACTGAGTTTGGGATTGCAGAGGCCAAAAGATGGACATGACTCGTCTTGGAAAAATGGAAATAGAGCTGGCAAGAGTAGGAGTGAAGTGGGGTGTGAGAGGTTCTCTGTTATGAAAATGCGGTCAGATGTTGCCCATGCCCTTAGCTAGAGTTAAGGAAGCCAAATTCATTAGGGGCTAGGGAATTGCAGCAGAAGTATTAACACAGACATGCAGGGCCATTGTCCCACCCATATAGACCCACATGAAAATATCTTTAAGTTACTGAAGATATTTACCCATCATAGTTTTGTGGGAAATACTCAATACCACAGAGAAATAGTAAGTATATATTTAAATGCTGAAAAGTGTGGCTAAGTGCTCAGAAATACAATACAAACTACCCTGTGTGCTATCTCCAGTATTAAGTTATGCAGCATCTCAGTATCACATAACAGGATTTACAAGGGAAGCTGGATCCCTCTTTTAACTTCTCCCCCATGGTATTTGCACCATCGTTGTCAAATGGAGTTCAAAAGCATCAACTCAGTGGGGTATTGCACCTTCCTTCTTCAAACAGCACCAGCCCACACAGTCAGCACTCAAGATGCAGCAGAACCTGCTGATGAGCGTAGGCAATATTCCACAGGAAAGAGGGGCACTATTTTTATGGCAAAATTTGTGGGATTGGTGCTATCATGTGCTTCTCACTCCAGAAAACCAGCAATAAAACCCAAAAAAGTTGATTGAACTCAATGGATGTTTCCTACACTCAGTCCATGTTACAACTGTCAAATTAGCAATACAATTCCCTAATAGAAAGGAAAAATCTGAATGAAAAAAGGAATTAAGACTTGGTGAAGCTGAAAAATCACAGAATACCTTGGGTTGCTGTGAGAAGCTGTGGCTGCCCCATGCCTGGAAGTGTCCAAGGCCAGGTCGCATGGGGCTCTGAGCAACTTGGGACAGGGGAAGGTGTCCCTGCCCATGGCAGGGGTTTGGAACAAGATGATCTTTAAGATTCTCTCCATTCCACCTTTGTGGAGATGTGGAATGGCTTCCCAACTTTGTTGTGACAGTAGCCCATCTTTTATACTGTTAAACAAGCTGGCATTATAATTTCTAGTTTCATTCTCCTATTGGATTTCCCCCAAAGGCTTAACAAGGGCCCAAGGGGGAACCAAGGGAATTGTCTTGGATTGTGTACCCCCCCTAACTAGGGCAGATGTGGCCTTAGCCAGTTTCTGGATATGGAAAAGTAAACACCTGTTTTGCCGATAAACAAACACGTATAACAATAGTTAATTAATAATTGAATATATATAGCATTTGGTTGGAAAGTTCATCTAGAGGCATCTTTGGCTCAGGGTCTGTTGTTTAGGCCTCAGTATTTCAGCCTGCCGCAGAATTTCTGGACACATCTTCCTGTCAGGTCTGAGGGCCACTGCAAACTTTCATTTGACTGCAGTACAAACTTCTGAGTCATCAACCACCACAGAAACCACTTCACTTCCTCTTCTTTCTCTCACACATTTGGTGTTTCCTTGGCTTCTCTGGGCCTGTGATCAAGGGACATGAGGCACAGAATACCAGAACACATCCCTGGCCCTTTGAAGAAGCCTCTGCCATGACCACTAGCACCAGAGGGTGTTCCAGATCTTATGGCCCTGAGAGAATATGTCCATAATAGAAAATTGTCTTTCTGTGGAAGAAATAGGTTCAATCAGAATTGGTATTTTTTTTATTAAAAATCACTCAACTTCTTCCTATAGTTCGTTTTAAATCAGAAAAGCAATGTGTTATATTTCTATAAAGACAGGAATACAGTAGTCATAGAATCATAGAATTGTTTGGGTTGAAAGGGACTTCAAGGTAATCTCATTTCACCTCCCCTGTCATGGGCAGGGACACCTTCCACTATCCCAGCTTGCTCAGAGCCCCATCCAGCCTGACCTTGGACACTGCCAGGGATGGGGCAGCCACACTTCTTTGGGGATCTGGGCCAGGGACTCACCAACCTCACAGAGAAGAACTTCTTCCTAATAACCAATTTAAACCCACTCTCTGTCAGTGTGAAGCCATTTCCTCTTGTTGGTCACTCCAGGCCCTTGTCAAGAGTCTCTCTCCATCTTTCTTGTAGCTCCCTTCAGGCCCTGCAAGGCCACAGTGAGGTCACCCCAAAGCCTTCTCTTCTTCAGGCTGAACAATCTCATTCTCTCAAACTTTCCTAATGGCAGAGGTTCTCCAGCTTCTCAACACTTTCTTGGCCTCATGTGGACTCTCTCCAACAGTTCCATGTCCTTCCTGTGCTGGGACCCCAGAGAGAAAAGAAGTCACCCCTCAGCCTCCTTTTCTCCAAACTGGACAAACCAAACTGGAATCCTCAGCTGGTCCACACAGGACATTCCTTCCAACACTTCCACCAGCTTTCTTCCCTTCCTCTGAGCCTCCATTCAAGGACCTTCACATCCTTTTTAAATTCTAGGGCCCTGGGCTGGTTTTTGGCCGGGATAGAGTTAATTTCTCTCATAGCAACTGCTATGAACTACATTTTGGACTTGTGCTGGAACAGTGTTGAGACCACAGGAATGCTTTAGTTCTTGCTGAGCAGAGATTAAACAGAGTAAGAGTCCTCTGTTTGTCATCCCACCCCACCACTGAGGGGGCTGGGGATACACAAGGAATTGAGGGGGGACACAACTGACCCCAACTGCCCAGAGGGATATTACAAACTTGGAAAGACAAGGAATAGATTTGTTTAGGCCACACAATTCCAGTTGCTGCTTTAAGCAACTTTGGCGCTTCCCAAAACAGTCTGGACCAATCCCCTTTTCTGATCCCCATTTTGCCTCCAGAATTCCCTTACAGAGAATCAGACAATGTCTGAGAGCTGCAGAGCCCCCAGTGCTCAGGACACAGCATGGCACAGTGTTTTGTGTGTGGGTGGGTGAAGCTATGGGAACTCCAGACACTTTAAATGCAGAGCCACTTCCCAACACAGGTGACCTCAGGAGGCCATGAACTTATATTTCCTCACATTACTGACATAAAACCCTGTGCCATCAAAAAAAGAAGTAGAAACAGACTTCTCTTCTCATTAGAAGTTTCCGCATGACCGGAAGAGTCAAGAACTTCCTCCTGAAGGTTTGAGAGGGGAGGGAGCTCTGAGTCGTGCCCAGCCCAGAGTGTCACTGTCACAACAGCCGAGGGAGAACAGAGTGGAACAAGAATGGCAGAAAATGTCCTTTATGCTGACCTGAACTTGCCTGAACCAACCAGAGCCAGAAGCCTGACAGTCCCTGATGGCCAAGGTAGGTCCAGTGCTGGGCACTGAGCTTTCTGTGCATTCTCCAGTCTCTCTCCCATGTCCGTTGAGAGAGTTCCTTGGAGCTCCAAAGTGCCAAAGAGCACAAGGGAAACGTGAGGGCCAGGGCTGGAAAACTGCAGGGGAAGTGTCCAGAGAGGGTTGTTGATATTTACACAGATAAGTTGTTGGAAGATCTACTTTTCTCTTGATAAGGTGCAAGTGTGAGGCAGTGTCTCTGGGGTGAGATTAAAAGTCCTATTTATCCATTGTAGAGACCATTCCAGAGCTGAAGATCCATTGCTGCTGGCCCTGGCCTGTTGTCCCCCAGCAGACTGAGATTCCTGCAGCAAAGTGCTCAGGATGGAGTGGCTGCTGTTGCTGGTGCTCACAGCAGTCTCCTGCACAGCTGTTCCTGCTCCCTGAGCACAGCAGGCACTGCCTGGGGGCTTCTCCTCCTGCTCTGGCTGTGCCAACTGCTTGTTGAATGCACCAGTGGGAAATGTTTCATGGACAGGTTTAGTCTGATTTAGGATCAATGACTTTGCAAAATTCTAACCAAGGATTTATTTTTCTTTAATGAGTTTAAAATTATTGCATAAGTGTTTGCACTGGTTTTGTAGTATCTGCCATAAAAGTACATCCTATAAATTAACAGACTTCATACAGTGTATCTCTGTCTCTGTATTTATTTTTCTTTTATATTTCCTTTTCTTTCCTTCTAACCCTGCTTTCCCTCTGGCAGAAATTATTTCTTGCCATCCAATGTTTGTTATTTGCACAAAGTGAGAATCCTCTGCATCTCTTTTCGGATATGTGGAGTTACTAACACCCCAGGAAATGGGGTTTTACCACCCCTTTCAACTGATGAATGCAGGGCTCAATTGACCCCACTTGATGCCACCTGATTACAAGTTCCATTTTCTTTAAAATTTAGCCCATGTATTCCTAAACAGAATTTTGATATCTTTCTAGTAATATTTGGTTGTTTCTCTGCTTGTGCTTTTCAGGGAAACCCCTGCCAACTCTTCTATGTGTTCACTGAAATTATGCACAAGATTTCCCAGATATTTCTCCATCTTCTGAAAAGAGCTAAAACCCTGGCTTCTGTCTTAGCTCTGTACAGTGATAGAACCCAGGGGGCTCAGTGTTGTATATCACGATGACTTGGAGAGTTTTATAAAATTGCAACATCCTTTTTTTTACTTTCTACCCACTTTTTATCTCCCTCTGACCTTTCTTTCCTCTCCATATATTTTCTTCCCTGCTGCTTTGTATTTATTACCTGCAGATGATAGAACAGATTTCACTACTCTCCATGGTATTGTGTTAATTTAGATAAAATCTCAAACCCCTCTGAATTCAGCACAATCTGCAGTTTTCAGGCTTTGATGTTTTAGTCATTCTCACCATTCCTGTCTGGATGAACAACCTTAGCACCACCCTTTGCCTTTTCCTCCATTTTTTTCAAGAGTGACATTGTGAGTATGTGCCCCTGTCCCCTCTGGAATTGTCTGCCTTGAAGAGAAACCAGATTTGTTCCTGCCTACAGCAAGTTCTCCAAGGGTGAAAGTGTCATCATGGAACATGGAATCAGAATATCCTGAGCTGGAAGGGACCCACAAGGATCATCCAGTCTAGCTCCTGGCCCTGCACAGATACCCCAATAATCCCAGCCTGTGCATCCCTGAGAGTGTTTTCCAAATGCTGCTTGAGCTCTGGCAGCCTTGGGGCTGTGCCCGTCCCTGTGGAGCCTGCTCAGTGCCCTCTGGGGGAAGAATCTTTCCCTCATACCCAACCTGACCTGGCCTGACACAGCTCCAGCCGTGCCCTTGGGTCCTGTCCCTGGTCGCAGGGCACGCAGAGCACAGACCAGTGCCTATAATGGAGAAAAATAGAATTTGTGCATAGTTAACCACAGTCACATCAACCAGTTGCTGTCCTGTGTTCAGCATTTCTCACAACTTCCGTCATTTTTATTTCATTGAAGTTGATTCTCAGCTCTCTCTGTGCTCTGTTCTTGTTGCCAGGCTCAGGTTGTACCTATGCAGAAGTGAAAGTGAAAGCCCAAGACACAAACGCTGCAGCAAACTGCAAATCATCAGGTGAGTTTAACTGTCTGAAAAAGCGATGGGAATTTAAACAAGAAGGGCAGAGGGGCTGATCCTGATGCCCCAAACATGCAGTGACACAAAACCATGAGGAGGCAGGAGGATACAATTGAGTGCTATCCACACTCAGAGCAGGGGCAGCTGAGGTGTTGCATCCTGTGCCCCTAAACAATTGTTGGCTTTCCTGGGAAAGGAATTGAAGGATGTGATGGGACACACCCAGACCCCCCGGAGCTCAGGCTCCTGTCCCCAGCAGCTGGGAAAGTGAACAAAGGAGATGAGGATGCAGAGGGAGGGCATTGATTGGGAGGACTCTCTTCCTTTTCACCTCTCCTCAAAGCCATGGCAGGTTGGGATCTGTTCAGTTCCCTGAGCACAGGGCTCCAGAGCCAGTGGGGAAGCACCAGGACATGGAGCCTGGCTCCAGCCTGCCCACCTGGAATGCTCCAGAGTCCCAGAGGGAGCCTGAAAAGGCACCTTGGAATGGAGGGGAAAGGGGCTCTGTCCAGCTGTTCCCATAATCTTTATTTTTCTGTCCCTCTGTAGGTAAAAGCCGTTGTTCCAGAAAACATGTTGCTATATTGGTGGTGGTAATCCTCGTACTGGTCCTGGCAGTATATTTAATAATCACATGTAAGTTCTTTTGTTAGTATCATAAGAGCCATTTATTTGTGTGTCTCTCCCACTGACTGATGTCCAGGCCATGACATCCAAAGCCAGTAGGAACAGAAGTTTGGTTTGAAGGCAAAGGACAGCAGTTTTTAGCTAAGAATAGCTGTAAGAGGAAATCTCTAAGAGAGTTGAGTGGTTTGAAAGTTAAAAATTCCAAGGGATAAAAAAGCCCAAATCCCAATGAAAAACTGACGACATTCAAATGACAAAAAATTTATTATACAAATGTTTTGAAGAAACTAGTTAAGATATGATAATGCCTACCAGTAGTACAATTGCTAACTGTGAGAATCCCACAAGCTGATAAGGTGTATTATAAGGCCAAGATGTCCATAACACCAAAAATCTTAAAATAATTATGAATTCAAGTTCATTTGAAGGAGACAACTAAAACTCATCTTAAAGGAGTTTCCTTAAGATCATAACATATTTTTACCTACATAAAAAGATAAATTATACTTTGTAGAAATAAAAATCCTACTTCCATTTGAAAAAAAAAATTAATATATGCAATTTGTATTTCCTTTAAATGTTTTCAAAGAACCATTTTAAAATTTCAGATGGTTTTGTTTGTTTGTTTCCATCTAAGCTGAGAAAGCTTGAGAAGTTTCCACAACCAATCACTCTCAAGTCCCAGAGTTTGCCACCTGCTCAGAGATGCACATGGGGAAGACATGGCAAAGGCTTTGATCCTTGGAACTTAAAAAACAGGGCAGGGGGAGGCAAGTCATTCTTCTTTTTCAAGGCAAAGAGTTCAGGATTGATATCTAACAGTGCCCTGACATTAATAAAATGTCAAACAGCAAAGGGTGGGGCAAATTAAAAACAAATAATGAAGCAACAGAAAAAAAAATGTAATTTACATTTAATGCAGTTTTAACATTGAAAGAGGAGTCATTAGACTTGGATCCAGGTCTGGCTTTAGTTATAGTTTTTTTTTTGTGGGGCTCAGTACTGGCTCAGAACATCTACAGACCTGAAAAAATACCCCTAAGTAACTTGAGATCTAGATCAAACTGGAGAAATGAAATCAAGGTAGTTTTTATGTTCCAGAGCACACAGGTTTCACAATGCTCCAAAACAAAACTGTTGAACTTTGAGTTTATAAAAATGCAGGCATGGAGTGGTGGGTGCTGCTGCTGCCTGTAATCTGTTCCCAACAGATCTGTTCTCCTGTAGGAAAGCAGGCTGGGCCAGCATTCAGACAATGCAGTCAAACCCCACCCAACACTCACCACAGCTGGCTCAGCCAGAGAAGCAAGAAAGGCTCTTTCTGCAAGGTTTTATTCCAGTGAAGCATGAGGCTGAAGGGGACCCCTGAGAAAGAGAGAGAACCCCCTGGAGCAGCAGCTTGATAAGGGGAAGGGGAGGGGAGCCGAGCTAAGGGCAGGGCAAAGGGGCTGGGTCTCCAGGGCAGGGGGGGAGGCCACCAGGGATAGCAAGCCAGGGAGGGGACAGGGAAAGGGGAAACCAGGGGAAGTCTATGTGGGAGTCTGTCTTTTCCTGCAGGAGAAACTACTCTATGGTAGGTAGTCACCAGCATTGATGGGGCAGAGGACCTGGGAATTGACTGAGAGGAGAGAGTTCATGGGATGCTACAAATTTCTTGTTTCAGTTTCGTATGAATTTTCCAAAGGATTTTGTTATGCCAAATACAATGTTATTAAGATATAACTTGTTTAAATGAACTAAAGTGTTGCCTTTTAGTCAGTGGAACCTGACCTGACCATTCTATGACTTTTATAGTAGACCCATGAGCAAGGAGGCAGATTTTGCAATCTGTGTTGGGTAATGGGGGGTCAGAGAGGTCCCACAGAGCTCTGACAGTGCATGGCACAGTGGTCACTCCTTGCAAGAAAAATGGTGTTCTTATTTCCAGATGGTCAAACTAAAGGAAGCCAGAATGGCTCAACAACATTGTCCTCCACCAAACAAAAGAAACCAACAACATTGCCCCCAGGAATCCAAGAAGACGCAAAAGCATTGTTCCCCACCAAGCAAGAGGACCCAACAACAGTGTCCCACACCCCTGAGGAGGCATTAGGTAGGCAATCCTCTTTTGTTCCCAAGAAATTTTCCAGAAGTCTGTTGGATTGATGGTTCTCTGTCAGGAATTTGTTCAGAAGGAAAGCAATCAAGCACTCTGCCATGTCAGGAGTACAAACCTCACCCTGGGACACTCCCAGCATGAGCTCTGCAGCCCATGGAGGGTTTGCATTTGCAGCTCCTTTGGAAGCAGGGCAGGCTCAGCTCTGCATTCCTGTTCCCCAGGGAAGAGCTGATGCCTCTGTGCTGCCAGGGCAGTGCAGGGTGAGGAGGGAAGGCACAGGAGGAAGAATCCCTCTGGTACCCAGCCCTGCAGGGAGCAGGATGGACAATGTGCCTGTGCTGCTTTCCCAAGGCCCCTCCACTGCCAGCCTGTGACCTCAGTGCAATTCCATGCTGTCCTTCAGGAGCTGCTGCATCCCCAAGCAAAGTGTCTCCTGCAGGCCCTGTCTGCCTGAATGCCATGCCCTTTCCAGCTGCCCCTCCCTGCTCCTCCTGCTGCCCTGCCTGGCAATGCACACCAATGTTGGTGCTGTCAGTAGCACCTCTGCTGCCCAATTCTGCATCAGGCAAACCAGGCTGTGGGGATCTGGGAGCTGCTTTTGTGCCCTGAGCACTTCTGTGTATGCCCTGAGCAAAGATGGGAAAGGCTGGATCACGTTTGCTGTGCTGCTCCCTGTCTGGCTCCTGCCTGCTGATTCTGGGCTGCTATCAGCTCCAGAGGCTGGGGGGATCCCTGGTGCTCTGCTGACAATTCTCAGTAGGAGCACACAGGCATTTCTGGGGCTGGAATTGCCTCTGTGACCTCTCTTTTGTTGTGCCATCATTTGGTCAGTGTGAACACAGATTTTACACACCTCTTCTTCCCTTCTGCAGGCTGCCCCCCAGCATGGAAAAAACATGGGAGAAAATGCTACTTCTTTTTTCCACAGAGGAAATCAAAGGATTGGAATGCCTCCCATGCAGAATGCAGTGCCATGGGCTCAGAGCTGGTGGTCATTGACAGCAGGGAAGAGCTGGTGAGATCCAACTCCTGGGGCAGCTGCTCGGGGGGCTGGAGCTGCCTGGCCAAGGGCTGAGCAGTGACACTTGTGCCACCTCCTGTCACACGTGCTTGGGCTCTGGGACCTGCTGCCAGCCATGCACAGCCCAGGCCGGGCAGTGGGAGCAAAGCCCTGCACAGGGAGAGGCCTCCTGGGCCTTGGAGTCCTGTCCCTGGAAGCTTCTGTGCCCAGGCCTGATCCCATGGACAGGAGCAAACTCCCTGCCCAGCTGGCTGGGCTTTCCCAGGGATTTAGCACACAGGCCATGCAGGTTGGACAGACACTTCTTTGTGAGAGCCAAGGCTGTGACAAAACCTGGAAAGGCTTTGCCACCCCCACCCAAAGGGAAAATTGTCCCCAGGAATCGAGTCACACCTGTCTGACTGCAACGTAGGGCACCACAACATTTAATATCTTCAAAAGGGGCCTCCAAAAGGGAGGTGATCTTCAGTTTAAAAGGAGAAATGCAATCTCTGGAGCTGTGGGCAGAGGTGCTGTGGCTGGATGCACACTGCACTCTCTGTGCTGCCTGTTCAGCACTGAGCCTTCTGTGCCTCTACTGAAGAAAATGTCATTTTCATGTGTTCCCATTGTTGGCTTCCTTTCCAGAGGTACCTGCACTCACAATCAAGATATAACTACTACTTACTTGGGCTCACATACTCTCCAGAGGAGCAGAAGTGGAAGTGGATCAACAACGTGGACCATGACCCAGCCATGTGAGCTCCTTCCAGCAAGTCCCTGCCAGGCAGTGTCTGGGGAGGGGAAAATGCCCAGGGCAGAGCAAAGAGCAGAGAGCCCAAGGGAGAGCAGGGACTGTGCTTTGGGGGAAGCTGATTGCTGGAGATGCAGGTGCTTCAGCACATGCCTGTGCCAAGGAAAGGGAGCCTCTCAGGGCCAGGGAACACAGGCCTGTCCTGTAAGGATGGCAGCAGAGGACACAGCTGGAGTTGTGCTGGGGAAGGAAGGATCTGGCTGGATGCAGCTCCCTGGGCAAAGGAAGGACACAGGAGGCAGGGACAAGAGAGAGGGGGATGTCAGCACCATTGGCTGGAGGGGACCAAAGCAGGGGAATGCTTCTGCATGGGAAGGCATTGTCCAGAAACTTTTGTGGAGATGTGGGGAACAGCAGTGAGCAATGGAGGGAGATTCCAGGAAGGCTGTTCCAGATCCCAGTGGCAGTAACACAGCTTAGCAGGTGCCACTCTGCCTTTCACTGCGTGTCAGGAATGTAACCAAAAATGACTATTTTTTCCTGACCAGGTTCAGTATAACTGGACGTTGCTGTGACTATCACTGCACAGCCATTGGATTTGGTGAAGTACATACTGCATCTTGTGGTGGATCCGAAACAACACAAAATCTGTGTGAAAAAGCTGCAACAATGACAAAAAGGCATCAGCAGGAGAGCTAAAACCAGGAGGTGCAGGCTGATATGTTTTACCCAGCTTCCTGTAGGAGCCATGGATGGGATGTGTCTCCTTTCTCTTGAGCTGCCCACTCTCTGCTCCCAGGCTCTCCTGCAGCCTCTCTCCAGCCTCGGGGCTGAGCTCAGCCCAGCTTTTCCCTGATGCTGTCTGAGCCTGGATGGATCCCCTCTGGAAGAGCTGGCACTGGCACACAGGAGGACTCTGGCACTGTCTCATGTCAGAGGTGGCACTTCCAGGCAGGAATTGCCAGGGGAGAGGAGTCCAGCCTGGGCCCAGGGCTGATCCCACACAGATCTTGACTGTGCAATTCACATCCATCCACAGCCTTGTGTTCCCAGCCCTGCCTGGGCACATGGAGACTGTTCTAAATGATCAAATCCGCAGCCAAATTTTAAAAAATGGACAAAGATTTATTAAATGAATTACAAATTATGAAAAATCCGCCACAGCCAAGACAGCGTCAACTCCAGTATTTGGCACAGGGTGAACCTGGATCCGACTGACAGAGTGCCAGTGTTTCCCCGGAGGTTCACCCCGACTGTCTCGTACAGCCCGCTTATATACCCTATATTCTCCCCAAGGCCTGCATAACACAGGATGTCCCTTGTGTTTCTTCATATGTAGAGTTAGAACATAGGGATGCAAAAGTCACTCCCGGTGCTTCCACAACCATCTTGGTCCTTCCTGGATGTTCTTTTCACATGGATAACCGAGTCCATACGGATGCAAAAGGCGTGCCTCCATGTAAAGCTTTGTTTCACATGTACTGGGGGGTGTCGGTGCTTTGGGATGACTGATGTAATCTGTTCCATGGTGCTTCAGGATGACAGATGTAATCTGTTCCATGTTGTTTCTCCTGAAAGGCTTAATCATCTCAAGGAAGACGACGTTCATGGCCCGGGAAAACTTCATTCTTAACCTAAAGACTTGATATTATCTTTAGCGTGGTCCGGGAACTGATTGAATAAAAATAGGACTATGCTCCCGGCCGCAGTGGTCAAGGGCATGCGGGGGATTCATGGAATATTTTATACATACCCATATTTATTTATAGCATGAATTAACTATACATCTATAACAGAGACTCTTCCCCACCTGGCCACAGCCTGGCCTTGCCTGCAGCCACAAGGGAAGGGCAGCACAGATTTCTGGCTGGGATCCTGTAGGGAAGGGCAACCCCCTCCTTGCCAGTCTCATGGTCAAGATAACACAAAGTCAGGTTGGGTTGTGGATAAACCTTCCCCTGCCCCTGACTGTCCAAGAGCACACGGAACCCCAGAGCCTGGGAGGGAAATGGGAATCGGCCCAAGGGAAAGGATTCTACAGCAGCACAGCTCTGGGCATAAAATCAGTCCTGTGTGGGGAAGGGAAGGAATGTCAGATTTCGAAATTGCTGGGGAAGGACACAGGATGGAGATGAGTAGAGAGCAGCAAGGCCTGAAGACCAGAGTCACAACTGAAGCTGAGCTGGACAGAAAACAGGACAATGAAACCCAGAGTGACCTGTGAAGGAGCTGGTGAGAAGCATGAGAGTGACCCACAGGGAATGGCAACACAGTGCTCTGCACTCTTTTCCTGTGAGATTGGTCCCAGGACAGGGCAGCTCTCTGGATGTGCTTTGGGTCCCCCCAGAGAGCTCCACTCAGCTGCCTGGGCTGACTGCTGGGCCCTGTAGAGTTCTTCTCCTTTCCATTCCATGGAATAAAGCTTTTCTTTCCAAAACACAAAGCTGTGCTTGTGTGTGAGTGGGTGAAGCTTTGGGAGCTTCAGGCACTTCCAATCCAGAACCACTTCCCAACACAGGGGACCTCAGGGAGGCCATGAAATTGTATTTCCTCACGTTATTGACATAAATCCCTGAGCCATCAAAAGATGAAGTAGAAACAGACTTCTCTTTCGTTAGAAGTTGAGGTGTGACTGGAAGAGTCAAGAACTTCCTCTTGAAGGTTTGAGAGGGGAGGGAGCTCTGAGTCGTGCCCAGCCCAGAGTGTCACTGTCAGAACAGCCGAGGGAGGAGAGAACAGAGTGGAACAAGAATGGCAGAAAATGTCATTAACTCTGACCTGAACTTGCCTGAACCAACCAGAGCCAGGCTACACACCATCCCTGATGGCCAAGGTAGGTCCAGTGCTGGGCACTGAGCTTTCTGTGCATTCTCCATTCTCTCTCCCACATCTATTGAGAGAGTTCCTTGGAGCTCCAAAGTGCCAAAGAGCACAAGGGGAAACATGAGGGCCAGGGCTGGAAAACTGCAGGGGGAGTGTCCAGAGAGGGATGTTGATATTTACAAAGGCAAGTTGTTGGAAGATCTACTTTTGTCTTGCTGAGGTGCAAGTGTGAGGCAGTGTCTCTGGGGTGAGATTAAGAGTTCTTTTTATCCATTGTGGAGACCATTCCAGAGCTGAAGATCCATTGCTGCTGGCCCTGGCCTGTTGTCCCCCAGCAGACTGAGATTCCTGCAGCAAAGTGCTCAGGATGGAGTGGCTGCTGTTGCTGGTGCTCACAGCAGTCTCCTGCACAGCTGTTCCTGCTCCCTGAGCACAGCAGGCACTGCCTGGGGGCTTCTCCTCCTGCTCTGGCTGTGCCAACTGCTTGTTGAATGCACCAGTGGGAAATGTTTCATGGACAGGTTTAGTCTGATTTAGGATCTATGACTTTGCAAAATTTTAACCAAGGATTTATCTTTCTTTGATGAGTTTAAAATTGTTGCATAAATGTTTGCACTGGTTTTGCAGTATCTGCGTTAAGGTACGTACTGTAAATTAACAGACTTCATACAGTGTATCTCTGTATTTCATTTTCATTTTTCTTTTTTATTTAAATATGTGGTTTGAGATAATTCATGCCTATATGAGTTATACATGAAATACAGTTGTAGATAAAATTGCGTATATAACAAAAATCCAAAAAGCCTAAGACCACGGGCAGTCAGGGGACAGACTGCCACACAGAAATTTCAAAATTCCAGATGGCAGCAAGGAAAGGAAGCCTAATTAGTAAGCAAAAGGATGTGACCAGTGTGGAGATGGCCCTTTCCCAGGAGTATCCAGGGAACACCCAAGAGCAATGAACACTTGATAAGTGTCTTCAATCAAAATAGCCAGAGTTGTCAGGAACATACATCTGAATTCCGGGTTCCCGTAACTTGACATCAACATTCATCACTCCCCAGAAATAGCATTGTCCAGCTGAAAGGAGAACTTCATGCAGAAAGGAGACTTCATGCATATGCACAGTTATGAAAGGAATAGAGGAACCTCTGCCTTGGACAGAAAAAAACTGTATAAAACCAGCCCCAACAGAGACAGCATTTATGAACAGAGGGATCCGATGTGATAGAGGTCGGACTGAAGTTCACCTAGGGCCAATGCTGGGCTTGACGCTGTCCCTTTGATTGTTCCTCTCAAGACTGTATATCAGTCTCAATATAAAATCCATTTTTTATTAATTATTATATTGGTTTTATAGATTTTTACCTATAAGAATCTTGGTGACCCTGATGTGATCTGATTTAGGGGTCAGGGGACCTCGTCACCAGCCAGGAGGCACCCTGCTGATTTCTGCAGCCTGACTGGATTGGGAACCTCATAGAACCAGTCAGATCTCTAACCAAAAGCCAGAGCCACATTCAAAGAGGGGATCAAAATGGGCCCAGAGCACTCAGGTGATTCGGACAGATCCAGGGAATGGATCTCCAAAGCTGCAGTGCAGCTTTTTCACTCATAAAAATCTATGTGCACAAAGAGCCCACGCAGGAAAAGGAGCCGTAAGTATCGCGTGGTTGAGTGAGCGGTAATCGAGCGTGTGTGAGATGGGATTCTATCAGGAAGCGGGTGTGGGCCCCAAGATCACAGTTCCACTCTCCTATGAAGGAAGGGGTCGGTCCCGAGAGAAGCAGACTCATTTCACATGTAAAGGCTGAAACTCAGGGAGTTCCAGAGTCTCATCACAAGATGGGATCAAAAAGGGAAAGGACGTTCTCAAACATTTAGGAACTAGTAAAACTTCTTGATCTGGGATTCAGGTAAGAGAGCTCTCTACCAGCCAAAAAACTCACGGAACGGTTCTCTGTGGGGCTAAGTAAGATGGTAAATTTGAACAGACACCAAGCATAGAACTGGTACCAGAAAAAGACCCAGGATTCTCTCCGAAGATCCCAGCACAAAACCTAAAGTAAAAAAAAAAAGCTAGAAAAAAATAGTTCTTAAGGAAAATAAAGCAGAAAAAGTAAGGCTCAGGGAAAAACCCAGGTGAAGCCTTTAAAAGCACAAAGATCAAGCTTTCCCAAAATTCCAAGAGATAGTCTGTTGGAGTAGATGTTGGAACATTGAGAAGATAACCCCAAAAGGAGAGAGAAATCCAAGGAGAAAATAGTCCACTATTGCATAGAAATATGAGGAGATAAGAAATTAGAAAGCATCTAGTCTGGCCTCTGTTTAGCACCTTTGAAACACAGGCTTGCCAAGCTTTACATAATCATGTGAATAGCAAGAACTCACAGGATAAAGAGGAAAAAGAACAAATTAGGAATTATAAAATTAGAAGAGATAAGTCAGAATCAAGAGTTAAGGTTGACAATCAAGAATAAGGCTTGGGAGTCCTGTAACCATTTACCTCCCCTGCCTCAGCCTGTGAAGGAAGCTGTAAGACCAACTGCTCCTCCTAAAGCCACCTATTTTTCTCCTGCAAGGAGAACACAGAATAAAGCAAGGAAGAATATCAACAATAAAAGTAATAAAAATGAGAGCAGAAAACACCACCCACTTTTACTGAGGGGAGTACCAACCATGCCAAGAATTGTTAAGTTTGTTAATGCACCCCTTTAACACAGGAGATGTAAAGAAAGTATTTAAAAATTGTATTATGAGCAAGAGAAAAGACTACAAAAAGAAAGAGAGCTCGAGAAGTTAGATGGAAAAAAATTAAGAGAAAAAGAGAGAGTGCAAAAATTTGTTGAAAGAAGCACAAAAAGTTTATGTGAGAAAAAATAATGAAACTAAGGTAATTAATTAAAGAAGTTAATTTGACACAGTACCAGTTAAAGTTATTTAGCAAAGAAATGCAACCATACCAGACCCAAGAGCACCTGGGGTTGAGCCAACTTGAAAGAAAAAGTACTTTTTATATTTGTATTGTCCTATTGAAAATAAGAGTGAGTAAATAAATTAAAGTTGTCAAGAGATTAGGTGAGAGCAGGGAGAGAGAGACCAGAGATAAGTAGAATTCTGAGAAAAAGAGCTGATAAGTTGATTTCAAGAAAAGGAGGGAAAGAGGAAGTGCCAAGTGCCAATACATATACCTCAAGAAGCTCCGATTAGCCAAGTTTTTGATCTTAGTGCAAAGAAAACATGTATAACAGAAAATGTTGGGAAGTTCCTTTGCAAAAAAAAACGAGAGTATAAAATATAGAGATTAATTTTTAAAAGTTTTTGGAAGTTTTTGAGAGATGCCATGAAGATATTTTCAGAAAAAATAGATATCGTAGAGAATTTTTGCCAGAAAGATATTCTTTTAAAGAGTGAGAAAAAAGATGTATTAATAGTTTGTAGAAAAATCTTGTGAAGAAAGTAGTATTGAAGTGTCTTAATTTTGTGCATACCTTTGGAGAAGGTACAGCTTAAAAAAAAAAAGAAGTTTTTGAGTAGAGAGACTGGTTGAGAAAGATTGATGCAGTTTTGCAGATTAAAAGATTTTTAGAAATTTATTTTGAGTTTTAGAAGTCTTAAGAAATTTTAAGAAGTTTTTTTTTGGAAGCTTTAGAAGATTTTGAGAGCATTGAAAGTAATTATGAAATGCCAAAGAAAAATTATTTAATTCTAGTGTTTGATAAGAAAGAATTGAGTGTCAAAAAAAAAGAAAAAAAAAGAAAAAATAGTAGTAAAAGCAAGAGAGAACTTTAAAAAATCCCTGTTATTGAATAAAATGTAAAAATAAAAGTAAAGAATAAATTGTATAGGAAATATGTTGTTTAAAAGAAAATTTCAAGTCCCCCCAAAAAAGTAGCTATAAATGATTGTGTTACCACAACTAATAAGACATTTAGAGTATTGTAAGATCAAGACCCTTAAGTGTCTGCTCAAGTCTGTATGCAGTTTTAAAAGTGTAGACAAAAGTTTGATGAAGCTTGTGGCTCTAAAGTAAAACAGCCAAATTTATATGTTTGAATTCTAGAAGTGTTTTGTAGCTCATAATTAGTATGTGCATAAAATATGTGTTTAACCAGCCTCTGTTTGTCTCTAATTGTTAAGTTTGTGCTGCATTTGTTATAATGATAGCGTTTTAAGGTAAACTAGTAGTATATTGGTAAAGAAATAATTGTGCTTAAAGAGAAAAATTTAAAACATCCCATTTAGTTGGAAAAGCTACATCGTGTGTAAGTTTTAAAAGTTGAGATGTGTTTTTGAGAAAAATCTGCATGAAGTAATTATGAGTTTGAGAACTGTAGTTCTGAAATAATATTGTCATCCTATGATAAAAGTTACAGTTGCATCAAGCTACTATGTTTTTTTAAATGTCACGTTAAGAATATATGATGTGATGATTTTCTAAGTATGATATTTACTAGAAATCATTTCTAGTGATTCTTTTAGTTCAAAAGAAATTCCCATTGAAATACCTGAAGTAGCACATAAAAATGCATTCTACCCTGACAAAACCTTTGTATCTATCTAATAATTTTAAAGTGCAGTAAACACCTTTTGTTTTAGAAGTATACCTAAAGTTGTAAGCTGTAAAACCGATTGTTATGAGAGGTTGGGGTCACACATGGTAAGAGGGGATATAGACCTAAAGCCTTGTGTAAAAGGTGTCCAGAAGACAAACAGTATCTGATGAGCCGTATCTGAGAGCTCGCTACTGATTTGAGCATAACAGAATTAGACTCCCCAGAGTAGTATCACTTGCTTAAAAATGAAAATCAAATTCAAAGGCTCCAATCATAACAGTTGAGTGCTGGAGATTGAATAAAGTACCCTGCAGCACAGATGCAGTCAAACTATTGAGGCATGTGTTTTTAAAAGGAGATATGTGGCTCAGTCTGGGAATGGAACCCCAGAAGAATATTCTTGCTGCCAAGAAGACAGTTAACCTCACCACTGGCGGCAGCCCAGTAAGAGTAAGCAAAGGCCGAGGAATATTCCTATGAGGAATCCTGATGGGCCTGAGTCTAGTTGTGTGCAGTACAACTAGTCTGCACCTGGAAAACTCGCCCAGCATTGAGGGGCTGAGTCCCAGTAATGAGTGCAGGCAGCGCTTGCAGATTGTCCTGAGAAGACAACGAGAGGCAGAGACTGCAGCATACCCAGCCCCAGGAGACTGCAGCCAGAGTAAGAGAAGCAGGTACTGTACTTTAAATGGCACTCAGTATAAGATATGTGAATTAGTCAGAAAAACAATATGTTACTCACAAAAAGCGACATCTAAGGACGAGCAGTCAGAAACACCCATACATAAAATGTATAAGAAGAATGCTGAACAAATACCTATTCCTATCTGTAACAAATGTAATTGTATGGTATAGATCATAGGAAAAATAGAATCAGTATTTGTAGCTTATTTTCAAGTTAACAAACTATGTTAGAAATGTGTGTGATGAGCAGAAAGACCTACTGGGAAGGAAAAATCTTGAAATTTAAAAGTAGACTATCACTCTATAATGAACCTGTTATTCTTGACCTCCTTGTAGACCATGATGACAGAGTTTGTTCACAATTTGATAAAACGTTCTGCTTTTCAAGAATGAAAGAAAGAGTAGAACCAGAAAGTGAAATGAAGCAAGAAGCTCAAGAACAAAATAGATGTGAGTCTATGCAGAAAAAGAAAATAAAACAAGAGGAGTTAAAAACTCTGAGTGAACAATATGAC
Organism: Fringilla coelebs; assembly: GCF_963513975.1. Lineage (NCBI taxonomy): Eukaryota > Metazoa > Chordata > Aves > Passeriformes > Fringillidae > Fringilla > Fringilla coelebs. Next base: position 58,587,417 of record NC_140033.1, on the reverse strand, counting down.
CAACTAGAGAAACAATCTAATGATTGGAGATTGCCTGCTTCAGACAAGAACTTATTTATAGACTTGATGCAAGAAATCACTACAGAATTAAGATTATCCAATTGCTCGATTTGTGGGGGACCCAAGTTAGCCAAAAAATGGCATTCGAAAAGCGAGAGTTCAACTCCAGAGCAACTTCTAAAATAAGGTAATGCTAAAATTTCAACAAAGATAGAAGGAACTGAGAAATAGGCCTTAGATCAGAGGGTAATTAGAACAATTTGTATTAGCAAAGAAAGAAAAGAATATACTGAGGTAGTGAGATACAGCCCATGTATATCCACCCAGCAGTAAACTCCAATGACAAAAGCAAGGTCTAGCAACCAGAACCTCCTGCTAGGTATTAAGAGTCCTGAAAAAAAGACTAAATCTGAATGGAGTGATAAAATTAGACTCTCTTAGAACAAAAGCTCTGAAGCTAATCCTTACCAATGCCTAGAAGAACTAAGGAGTTACTAAGACGAACCAGAAAATACAAAAACTAAATAGAAAGCCCCTAATGGTTTGTATTAGAAATGCAGGAAAAAGGCATATAGTGAGTTCCCCCCAAAATAGAAAGGGTCGAGTACTCTAAGACTAATTAGACCTGTTTTCTTTACACTACTCCGAGCAGAAAGTAACTTATTGGGAGCACCTCGGTATGAAACTTTAAATAGAAAAAAAGAGAAATAAAGAAGAAATTACCTATTGTAGGTAGAAGCCAGACATAGGGTGAAGAAAAGTAGCCTAGAGAGAGAATAATAGAATACTATAGCCCTGAAACATGTGCCCAAGACAAGAGCTGAGGGTATAAAACCCCAATTTATCTATTAAACAGATTAATAAGACTCCAAGCAGTAGGAGAGATTGTCTCGAACCACACCTCAGACCCCCTCAAATTGTTATCAAGTTGAAATCAACATTTTCAAATAAGAGCTTTTGTATATCAGAACCAGACAGCACTGGATTATTTGTTGGCTGAAGAAAAGAGAGTCAGAATGTTGTATAGAAACTGATTACAGAGAGACCATCAGAGGCCTGGCAGCAGAAATTAAGAAAGTAGCACATGTTCCCGTCCAGAAATGGAATTCCATCCTCCAAGCATCCTGGTGGGATCAATTATTTGAAAGAGCCTAGTAGAAAAAGACAGTGTTCTTTATGGTGTGTTCTGTAGCTAAGGCTATGTTCCTACCCTGCTTAATACCATGTTTCATTAGACTGATACACTCTGTGGTGCAGGGCATGCAGAGAGCAGCCAGGCCTATGGACCCTGAGCCTGCTTCCAAAAATAATGAAGTATCCCAAATAATGAATCTAAGAGAAAGAAAACAGGAGAGTAGAGCAGCAGAAGTCTTAGCTAAATCTGAAAAGCAAATAAAAGAAGAGAGATTTGACTATAGAATATATCAAGAGGTGCCTCAAGAAGAATGAGATAGAAATAAAGAATCAGAAGAGGTCTAAGCGGGACCCTTTCTCCTTCTAAGAAATATCAGACAGACAGGTTTTAGAAATTAAGAGTAATTTTAGAAAAATTTATTAATAGTAGAAAATATAAAAATTGTAGAAAGAAGCATGAATTAATGTGTTTATATAGAAGGGGAGTGAGATAATTCATGCTTATATGAAATATATATGAAATAAAGTTGTAAATAAAATTGCATATGTAACAAAAATCCAAAAGCCTAAAACCACGGACCCTCAGGAGACAGATTGCCACATCAGAATTGTGAAACTCCAGATGGAGCAAGGAAATGAAGCCTAATTAGCAAGCAAATTAATCTGGCTGGTGGGGAGATGGGCCTTTCCTGGGAATATCCAGGGAACACCCAAGAGATGAACACTTGATCAGTATCTTCAATCAAGATAGCCAGAGTCCTCAGGAACATACATCTGAATTCTGGGTTCCCATAACTCTAACTGGACATCAGCATCCACCACCTCCCAGAAACAGCATTGTCCAGCCCTGCACAGAGAAAGGAGACTTCATGCATATGTGCAGTAACAAAAGAATAGAGGAACCTCTGCCTCGGGCAGAACAAACTCTATAAAACCAGCCCTGATGGAGATTTGTGAACAGAGAGAGGTTCCATGCGACAGAGGTCGGACCGAGGTTCACCATGGGCCGATCCTGCCTCGACACTGTACCTTTGACTGTGGCTATAAAAGACCATATTTTCAATCACAAAAATAAAATCCTTTGTAATTATTATTTGTTTACCTTTCTCATTAATAACCCATAACAGAAAGAATGCCAGATTTCGGATCTGCTGGGGAAGGGCACAGGATGGAGACCAGCAGAGAGCAGCAAGGCCTGAAGAACAGAGTCCCAACAGAAGCTGAACTGGACAGAAAATAGAACAATGAAGCCCAGAGTGACCTGTGAAGGAGCTGGTCAGAAGTGTGAGAGTGACCCACAGGGAATGGCAACACGGTGCTCTGCCCTCTTTTCCTGTGAGATTGGTCCCAGGACAGGGCAGCTCTCTGGATGTGCTCTGGGTCCCCCCAGAGAGCTCCACTCAGCTGCCAGGGCAGAGTGTTGGACCCTGTAGAGTTCCTCTCCTTTCCATTCCATGGAATAAAGCTTTTCTTTTCAAAACACAAAGCAGTGCTTGTGTGTGAGTGGGTGAAGCTTTGGGAACTCCAGACACTTCCAATCCAGAACCAGTTCCCAACACAGGGGGACCTCAGGGAAACCATGAACTGTGGTGTTGTGAGGTCCTCAGACTGGAGGTGAGAGATGAGAATTTGTCTTAATATTCTCAGAAGGCTGATTTATTATTTTATGATATGATATACAAAAACTATACTAAAGAAAGAGAAGGGATATTTCAGAAGGCTTCAGCAGTATGATAATGAAAGCTGGTGACTGAATCCTCAGTGTGACACAGCTGATGGTTATTGGTCATTAATTACAAACACTTCACATGGAACCAGTCAAATATGCAGCTGTTGGTAAAGAATCTCCAGACTACATTCCCAGACAATCTTGTTTTATATCTTGTTTTCATTTCTTTCTGAGGCTTCTCAGCTTCTAGGGAGACAAAATCCTGGTGAAGGGATTTTTCAGATAATATCATGGTGACAATGAACTTGTATTTCCTCATGTTACTGACATAGACCCCTATGCCAACAAAAGATGAATTAGAAACAGACTTCTCTTCTCATTAGAAGTTGAGGTGTGACCGGAAGAGTCAAGAACTTCCTGCTGAAGGTTTGAGAGGGAGGGAGCTCTGAGTTGTGCCCAGCCTAGAGTGTCACTGTCAGAACAGCCGAGGGAGGAGAGAACAGAGTGGAACAAGAATGGCAGAAAATGTCATTAACTCTGACCTGAACTTGCCTGAACCAACCAGAGCCAGGCTACACACCACCCCTGATGGCCAAGGTAGGTCCAGTGCTGAGCACTGAGCTTTCTTTGCATTCTCCATTCTCTCTCCCACATCCATTGGGGGTGGAATCACACCAAAGTGCCAAAGAGCAGAAGGGCCAGGGCCAGGGGTGGAAAACTGTATGGGGAGTGTCCAGAGAGGGTTGTTGATATTTACACAGACAAGTTGTTGTGAGATGTACTTTTCTCTTGCTGAGGTGCAAGTGTGAGGCAGTGTCTCTGGGGTGAGATTAAGAGTTCTTTTTATCCATTCTGGAGACCATTCCAGAGCTGAAGATCCATTGCTGCTGGCCCTGGCCTGTTGTCCCCCAGCAGACTGAGATTCCTGCAGCAAAGTGCTCAGGATGGAGTGGCTGCTGTTGCTGGTGCTCACAGCAGTCTCCTGCACAGCTGTTCCTGCTCCCTGAGCACAGGAAGCACTGCCTGGGGGCTTCTCCTCCTGCTCTGGCTGTGCCAACTGCTTGTTGAATGCACCAGTGGGAAATGTTTCATGGACAGGTTTAGTCTGATTTATGATCTATGACTTTGTAAAATTCTAACCGAGGATTTATCTTTCTTTAATGAGTTTAAAATTGTTGCATATATGTTTGCACTGGTTTTGTAGTATCTGCCATAAAATTACATCCTAAAAATTAACAGACTTCATACAGTGTTTCTCTGTATCTCATTTTCATTTTTCTTTCATTTTCTTTCCAACGTGGCTTTCACTCGGCCAGAAATTATTTCTTGCCCTCCAATATTTGCCATTTGTCCAAAGTGTGAACCCTCCACATCTCTTTTCAGATGGGTAGAGTTACCAGCACCCCAGGAAACGGGGTTTTACCACCCCTTTAAACAGATGAATTCACACCTAACTTGACAGGGAACCACAACTGATGTCACCTGAAAAAAGGTTCACTTAATTATAATTTCAAGTTTTTATACAGTTTCAATAACATTTTAATGCTGCTCTTCTTGTGCCATTTTGGAGAACAACTACCAACTCTTTTCTTATTTTTTGCACAGATCTTCCCAGATACTGATCTCTAGCTTTCAGAAAGGAGCTGCTTTCCTGCCTGGATCCCATTCTCTCTGAGCAGCTCTTTTCAGCTCCTCTTTACTGAGCCCCATTTCCTCCAGGCAGCTCCCTCTGTCACCCAGCCACCCTCTGTGTGTCCTTCTGCAATCCAGGCCTTGCAGGACTCTCCTGCTTTTCCCCTCTCCTCAAAGCCCTGCCAGGTTGGGATCTGTTCAGTTCCCTGAGCACAGGGCTCCAGAGCCAGTGGGGAAGCACCAGGACATGGAGCCTGGCTCCAGCCTGCCCACCTGGAATGCTCCAGAGTCCCAGTGGGAGCCTGAAAAGGCACCTTGGAATGCAGGGCAGAGGGGCTCTGTCCAGCTGCTCCCCACACCTTTGTGTTTCTGCCCCTCTGCAGGTCAAAGCCATTGCTCCAGAACACGAGCTGCTGCTCAGGTTGCTGTCCTGGCTGTCATCACCCTCCTGGTGCTCATAGCCCTGTATCTGACCCTCACCACGGGTAAGTCCTGCTGGAAATGGGACACTGGCAAGTCAGTGGTGTCTCTCTGCCACTGGCTGATGTCCAGGCCATGACATCCAAAGGCAGGAGGAATGGAAGTCTGGTGGGAAGGCAAAGGACAGCAGTTTCCAGCCAACCATGGCTGTGAGAGGAAATCTGTATAGGAAATGCCAGGTGGTTTGAAAGTTTTAAAATCCAAGAGATAAAAAGCCAAAACACAATGGAGAACTGACAAGGTTCAAACACTGCAGAATTCATGACTGAAAGGTTTTGAAGAAACAAGTCAAGATCAGAAAATGCCTGTCCTTGATCTGATTGCAATCCTTGAGAATATTTTGAGATGATATTGCATCATGGCACCCAGGTGGGACACCAAAAATCTTAAAATAATCAGGAATACAAACTCCTTTGAGAGAGACAGCAAAGTTACACCTTCAAGGAATTTTTTGTCACCTTACTGGAACAAAAGCCTTGTGCTCGGTGACTGCATAGATATCACCAAGCCCATAACAATCTCTGAGCTACCAGAAAGACACATTAATTGCATAGAAAGAAAACATTCTCATCTCCATGAAAAAAGAATAATTATGAGAGCCATAGGGTACTTCCTTTGCAAGTTTTCAAGGAATGAGTTTTAACTGTCAGATACTTCTCATTGTCTTTTTCCATATTTTGAGAATTGAGTAAGTCTGAAAGGTTCTCCCAACCAATCACACTCAAGTCCCAGAGTCTCCCAACTACTCAGAGCTGCCCATGGTAAAGAAATGCCAAAATCTTTAATGTGTTTGGTGTAGAGCATAGGCTTGGGTGGGGTGATTGCTTTTTGTTTTTCAATGCAAAGAGTGCAGGGCACATATCTGATGGTGCTCTGTTGTGTACAAAATGTGCAATACCAGAGCAAGGGCAAATTAAAAACAAATAATGGACCAAGACAGCATAAGGAGCGGAATTAGCTGCCTTTAATAGAGCAGAAAATCTGGACTTGCTGTTGTTTGTCTGTCATTGCTGTGGTTCCATGGGTGCTGTGCCTCACATCCACCTCTGCTCTGGGAAGAGCTGGAGCAGTTCTGGGGCAGTTCTGGAGTTTGGCCCTTTGGGAGGGAACACCTTGGTGTGTGCTGCAGCTTTGAGGGTTGTTTGCCATGAATGGGCAAAGAGGCAGAGTTGGCATTTTGTGTTGGCTGATGGGGGAGCCAAAGAGCCCCAGCAGGGCTCTGACAGGGGCTGGCACAGTGGTCATTCCTTGCAAGTAACAATTGTATTCTCATTTCTGGATGGTCCCACAGCAGGCAGCCAACAGGACTCAACAGCACTGACCTCCAGCAGCCAAGAGGACTCAACAAAGTTACCCCCCAGCCATCAGGAGGCACCATGTAGGCAATCCTCTGTCTTTGCAAAGGGAGTTGCCAGCAGCCTGTTGGATTGATGGTGAATGGGGACACAAGGGAACTCTGTCAGGATTTTGTTCAGAAGGAACACAAACAACAAAGTACAACAAAGTACTGACATCAATTCCATAAGCCAGCTGAATGCACTTAAACTGATTGAAAACCTTCTTTCTGTGTGGAGATAGAACCAAGGGGGCTCAGTGCTGGATAGCAGGATGGTTTTGAGTGTTTCAGTAATATGGAACATCCTCTGTCTTATTTTGTGCCAATAGCATCAAACTTTACACTTGTCCATGTGCATCCTTCCCTGCAGGTTTGTATTTATCACATAATTGTGTCACACCTCCACATTTAGCATGACCTGCAGTTTTCAGGCTTCCACATTTCAACCATTCTCCCCATTTGTGTATGGATGTGAACTGAATGAGACACTCAGAGGCCAGCAGTGAAAAGTGAACAAGAGGAGATGAGGAAGAAGAGAAAGGGCATTGAAGATACTTTACTGTCATAGTTTCACAAGCAAAACTCTCACATTTCCCTCAGGGACTTCCTGGGCCTTCCCTCAGGGAATCCCTAATGCCAGAAGCTGTAGGGTCACCATCCCAGAGATATTCAAACCTGCCTGTGCTTGGTCCTGGCCATCCTGCTCTGGCCAACACCTGAGCAGGGGAGCTGGGCTTGGGAATGTGAAAAGGTCAATTCAATCCTAAACCCCTCTGCTGGTGTGTGCTCAGGAACGCAGAGCTGATGCTCCCAGAGATCCTCTAGAACTTTCTTTTTAATTTTCTTATGGTGAATTCACATCAGACCTGTTACCTCCCAGAGCCCAGGTGGAGAGAGAGCTCTAAGAGTGGGGTTAACAAACAGCATTAGCATTATCTGCCAGCAGGTATCCCTTGGGATGTGTTAGCACATCCATGTTGTATTTAGGCCATACATTTCACAGTCCTTGTGGCTCCTCACAAGGAACTGCCTTGAACTGAAAGATCTGCCCAGTTCTTACTCTGTCAATCCTGACACAAGGGATTCATTCCTCCTCTCTGCCATGTCCCTCTCTGCTGAATGTTTCCTGCAGAGCCAGCCATCCTGCCTGGATCCCCTTCTCTCTGAGCAGCTCTTTTTAGCTCCTCTTTACTGAGCCCCCTCTCCTCCAGGCAGCTCCCTCTGTCACCCACCCACCCTCTGTGTGTCCTTCTGCAATCCAGGCCTTGCAGGACTTTCCAGCTTTTCCCCTCTCCTCAAAGCCATGGCAAGTTGGGATCTGTTCAGTTCCCTGAGCACAGGGCTCCAGAGCCAGTGGGGAAGCACCAGGACATGGAGCCTGGCTCCAGCCTGCCCACCTGGAATGCTCCAGAGTCCCAGAGGGAGCCTGAAAAGGCACCCTGGAATGCAGGGCAGAGGCCATTTGTTTTTCCAGCTGTTCCCCTAATCTTTACTTTTTTCTGTCTCTCTCTAGGAAGAAGTTGTTGTTCCACAACACGAGTGGCTGTCCTGGTCACTGAGATAATCCTGCTCCTGCTCATTGTTGTGTGGCAGATGCTCCCATGTAAGTGCTATAAATGCAATAACAGCCATTAATTTGTGTCTCTCTGCCTCTGACTGATGCCCAGGCCATGACATCCAAGGCCAGGAGGAACAGAAGTTTGGTTTGAAGGTAAAGGACTGCAGTTTTTAGCCAAGCATGGCGGTGAAAGGAAATCTGTAAGGGAATTGAGTGGTTTGAAAGTTTAAAATGCTAAAAGGAATAACACACCAAAACCCAATTGAAAACTGACAATGTTCAAACACTGAAGAATTTATTATACAAATGTTTTGGAGAAACAAACTCAGTTAATGCCTACTGGCCTTTTAATGGCAATATGTGAGAATATTTCAAGGTGAAGACCGTTTACTATGACATCAAGATATGACAGCAAACATTTTAAAGGAATCAAGAATAAAAGCTCATTTGAAAAAGACAGGAAAGTTCAAAGTTACATCTTAAAGGCAGTTGTTTTCACCCTATTCAATAAAAGCCTTTTGCTCAATCTCTATATGCATACCCAATTTATAACACATTGCATTTTAGAGAAAGAAATCATCATGTGAATCCAGGAAAAAATAAATCAAAGCCACTCGGTGCTTCCTTTGAAAGTTTTCAATGAATCATTCTTAAATTTCAGGTATTTTTCCTCATTCCTTTCCATCCTTTGATAGCTGAGCAAAATTGAGACACTTCCACAATCCATCACAGATTCTGACTAAATCATGGAAACTAAGTTTGGAAACTCAGTGACACCAAGGGCCTCACACAAAATCCTCTGCATAAAGCACTTCTGAGACCAAAGTACACAAAGAATCTCGGCAGACCAAGAAAATGTTCCCAGTGCAGCTTCACTGGGAGAGAATAGCAGCCAGGTTCCTTGGATCTGGGAGACAGGTTTGGAGCATGGAAAAGCTTATTTGTTAATGAATTAATTTTTATAAGTCTGAAATGTTTCACAGCTGGAAAGCTCAGTTTAATTCATGGCATTAAATTTCGTCAGACAGGATGAAAATGCCAAGTGTTGGCATCAGGGATCCCAGATCCCCTCTAGGTGACAGGGCAGTGCTCTTTAAATGCCATCCAGCTCTGATGGATGGTGCCTCTCACTCACATCCACACAAAATTCTGACTGCCAGAGTCCCCTCACTATCACAGTTGGGCAGAACCCCAGGAAATTCAGTCTTCCCAAGGCACTGTTCCTTGGGATGGAGCCTGCTCTCCTGGGCCTGGCTGAAACCCTGCCTGCCCACGGCGAGTGGGGAATGAATTCCCTGCTCTGCTTTGCTTTGCTTGCAGCCCTGGTTTCTGTCATCTACAGAACCACCTTTATCCCAGCCCAGGAGTTTTGCCCCTTTTCCCTGGCCCATCTCCCCTCTCCCCTCTGCCATGGAGGGGGCAGGGAGCCGGTGGCTCCGTGGGGATTTTTGCCAGCTGGTGTCCAATGGCAACGGGCCCAGAGCTGCCCCTGGGGCTCCAGGAGATGCCCCCCAAGGCTGAGCACAGCAGGATGATCCCCTCTGCCAGGGGCTGCTGAGGCTCTGTTGGATGTCCCCAGGACAGGCTGTGCCCTCTGGGCTGCCAGGGCACTGCTGGCTCCCCCTGAGTCTGGGCCAGAGCAGCACATCAGGCTGGGCATGGCACTGCTCCTGGCACGTTCCCCTGCCCTGGGCACCAAAGCCAAACCAAGCTGGCATCTGCAACGGGAATTGCTGCTGGAAGAGAGGATGTATCCTCCCACAGTTACTGCCAGCACCATGGCCACACAGCTGCCACCTCCTGCTCTAGGAAAGCATTCCATGCAGGAATGGCAAACCTGGGAAGCCAAGGGCTTGTCATATTTAGGCTGAATCATTCCAGTTGATTTTTTTTCATATTAAGCACCTTCTGCACTTCCTGAAACAGGCCGGACCAATCCCCCTTCCTTAATGGTGACTTTCCAGCTTTTTCCTTCTCCTCAAACCCACGGCAGGTTGGGATCTGTTCAGTTCCCTGAGCACAGGTGTCCAGAGCCAGTGGAGAAGCACCAGGATATTTAGCCTGGCTCCAGCCTGCACATCTGGAAGGCTCCAGAGTCCCTGTAGGAGCCTCAAAAGGCATCTTGGAATTGAGAAGAAAGGTGTTTTTGCCCAGCTGTTTCCCTGATCTTTATGTTTCTGTCCCTCTGTAGGCAAAAGCCATTGTTCCAGAACACAAGTTGCTGTCCTGGTTGTTGTCCTGGTTCCCATTGTACTGGCCCTTACCCTGTCTTGGACCCTCCCATGTAAGTCCTGCTGGAAATGTAACACTTGCAATTAATTTGTGTCTCTGCCACTGGCTGATGTCCAGGCCATGCCATCCAAAGCCAGGAGGAATGGAAGGCTGGTGTGAAAGCCAAGGACAGCAGTTTTTAACCACCTTGTCTGTACGAGGTATTCTGAAAAAAAGCCAAAGGGTTTGATGGTTCAAAATTCCAAAAGAAAAATGCTGTGACAAAAGGACAAAAGGGAAAACAGTAATGTCCAAACACTGAGGAATTTATGATACAAATGTTTTGAAGAACCCAATAAAGATCAAATCGTGCCTTTGGGTCTTATAAGTGCAATCCTTGAGGATATTTCAAGGTGATGATGTTGTCCAGTGACATAGGGAAAAAATCTTACAATAATTATGAGTTAAATCTCATTTCAAAGAAGCATAAAACTTAGAAATTAAAGGAATTTATTTGCAGCTTATTTCAATGAAAACCTTGTGCTCGTTTTCTGCATTGAGTTCAGAACCTTTTTTAACTTGCATAAACTGATTTATGATATCTGGTAAAAAATGTATTCTTATCACCACCAGAAAAAAAAATCGATCCATTTGATACTTCCTTTGAATGTTTTCAAGGAATCATTTTTAAATTTCAGATGTCATTTCTTCTCTCTATCCCTTGGTAGCTCAGAAAGCTTGTGAAGCTTCCACAACCAATCACTCTCAAGTCCCAGAGTTTGCCACCTGCTCAGAGAGGCACATGGGGAAGACATGGCAAAGCCTTTGATTCTTGGAACTTAAAAAACAGGGCAGGGGGAGGCCAGTCATTCTTCTTTTTCAAGGCAAAGAGTTCAGGATTGATATCTGACAGTGCCCTGACATTAATAAAATGTCAAACAGCAAAGGGTGGGGCAAATTAAAAACAAATAATGAAGCAACAGAAAAAAAAAAGTAATTTACATTTAGTGCAGTTTTAAGTCAAACATTGAAAGAGGAGTCATTAGACTTAGATCCAGGTCTGGCTTTAGTTATAGTTTTTTTTGTGGGGCTCAGTACTGGCTCAGAACATCTACAGACCTGAAAAAATACCCCTAAGTAACTTGAGATTTAAATCAAACTGGAGAAATGAAATCAGGGTAGTTTTTATGTTCCAGAGCACACAGGTTTCACAATGCTCCAAAACAAAACTGTTGAACTTTGAGTTTATAAAAATGCAGGTGTGGAGTGGTGGGTGCTGCTACCTATAATCTGTTCCCAACAGATCTGTTCTCCTGTAGGAAAGCAGGCTGGGCCAGCATTTAGACAATGCAGTCAAACCCCACCCAACACTCACCACAGCCGGCTCAGCCAGAGAAGCAAGAAAGGCTCTTTCTGCAAGGTTTTATTCCAGTGAAGCATGAGGCTGAAGGGGACCCCTGAGAAAGAGAGAGAACCCCCTGGAGCAGCAGCTTGATAAGGGGAAGGGGAGGGGAGCCGAGCTAAGGGCTGGGCAAAGGGGCTGGGTCTCCAGGGCAGGGGGGGCGGCCACCAGGGATAGCAAGCCAGGGAGGGGACAGGGAAAGGGGAAACCAGGGGAAGTCCATGTGGGAGTCTGTCTTTTCCTGCAGGAGAAACTACTCTATGGTAGGTAGTCACCAGCATTGATGGGGCAGAGGACTTGGGAATTGACTGAGAGGAGAGAGTTCATGGGATGCTACAAATTTCTTGTTTCAGTTTTGTATGAATTTTCCAAAGGATTTTGTTATGCCAAATACAATGTTATTAAGATATAACTTGTTTAAATGAACTAAAGTGTTGCCTTTTAGTCAGTGGAACCTGACCTGACCATTCTATGACTTTTATAGTAGACCCATGAGCAAGGAGGCAGATTTTGCAATCTGTGTTGCATGATGGGGGATCAGAGAGGTCCAGCAGAGCTCTGACACTTCATTGCACAGTGGCCACACCATGCAAGAAAAATGGTGTTCTTATTTCCAGATGGTCAAACTAAAGGAAGCCAGAATGGCTCAACAACATTGTCCTCCACCAAACAAATGAAACCAACAACATTGCCCCCAGGAATCCAAGAAGACGCAAAAGCATTGTTCCCCACCAAGCAAGAAGACCCAACAACAGTGTCCCACACCCCTGAGGAGGCATTAGGTAGGCAATCCTCTTTTGTTCCCAAGAAATTTTCCAGAAGTCTGTTGGGTTGATGGTTCTCTGTCAGGAATTTGTTCAGAAGGAAAGCAATCAAGCACTCTGCCATGTCAGGAGTACAAACCTCACCCTGGGACACTCCCAGCATGAGCTCTGCAGCCCATGGAGGGTTTGCATTTGCAGCTCCTTTGGAAGCAGGGCAGGCTCAGCTCTGCATTCCTGTTCCCCAGGGAAGAGCTGATGCCTCTGTGCTGCCAGGGCAGAGCAGGGTGAGGAGGGAAGGCACAGGAGGAAGAATCCCTCTGGTACCCAGCCCTGCAGGGAGCAGGATGGACAATGTGCCTGTGCTGCTTTCCCAAGGCCCCTCCACTGCCAGCCTGTGACCTCAGTGCAATTCCAGGCTGCCCTTCAGGAGCTGCTGCATCCCCAAGCAAAGTGTCTCCTGCAGGCCCTGTCTCCCTGAATGCCATGCCCTTTCCAGCTGCCCCTCCCTGCTCCTCCTGCTGCCCTGCCTGGCAATGCACACCAATGTTGGTGCTGTCAGTAGCACCTCTGCTGCCCAATTCTGCATCAGGCAAACCAGGCTGTGGGGATCTGGGAGCTGCTTTTGTGCCCTGAGCACTTCTGTGTATGCCCTGAGCAAAGATGGGAAAGGCTGGATCATGTTTGCTGTGCTGCTCCCTGTCTGGCTCCTGCCTGCTGATTCTGGGCTGCTATCAGCTCCAGAGGCTGGGGGGATCCCTGGTGCTCTGCTGACAATTCTCAGCGGGAGCACACAGGCATTTCTGGGTCTGGAATTGCCTCTGTGACCTCTCTTTTGTTGTGCCATCCTTTGGTCAGTGTGAACACAGATTTTACACACCTCTTCTTCCCTTCTGCAGGCTGCCCCCCAGCATGGAAAAAACATGGGAGAAAATGCTACTTCTTTTTTCCAAAGAGGAAATCAAAGGATTGGAATGCCTCCCATGCAGAATGCAGTGCCAAGGGCTCAGAGCTGGTGGTCATTGACAGCAGGGAAGAGCTGGTGAGATCCAACTCCTGGGGCAGCTGCTCGGGGGGCTGGAGCTGCCTGGCCAAGGGCTGAGCAGTGACACTTGTGCCAGCTCCTGTCACACGTGCTTGGGCTCTGGCACCTGCTGCCAGCCATGCACAGCCCAGGCCGGGCAGTGGGAGCAAAGCCCTGCACAGGGAGAGGCCTCCTGGGCCTTGGAGTCCTGTCCCTGGAAGCTTCTGTGCCCAGGCCTGATCCCATGGACAGGAGCAAACTCCCTGCCCAGCTGGCTGGGCTTTCCCAGGGATTTAGCACACAGGCCATGCAGGTTGGACAGACACTTCTTTGTGAGAGCCAAAGCTGTGACAAAACCTGGAAAGGCTTTGCCACCCCCACCCAAAGGTGAAAGTGTCCTCAGCTATCATGTAACACCTGTCTGACTGCAGTGAACAGCTGTAATGGCACCACAGGTGTATTCTTACATTTATTATCTTCAGAAGGAATCTCCAAAAGGGAGATGATTTTCAATAGAAATGGAGAAATGTAATCTCTGGAGCTGTGGGCAGAGGTGCTGTGGCTGGATGCACACTGCACTCTCTGTGCTGCCTGTTCAGCACTGAACCTTCTGTGCTTCTGCTGAAGAAAATGTCATTTTCATGTGTTTCCATTGTTGGCTTCCTTTCCAGAGTTTCCTGCACTCACAAACAAGATATAACTACTACTTACTTGGTCTCACATTCTCTCCAGAGGAGCAGAAGTGGAAGTGGATCAACAAGGTGGACCATGACCCAGCCATGTGAGCTCCTTCCAGCAAGTCCCTGCCAGGCAGTGTCTGGGGAGGGGAAAATGCCCAGGGCAGAGCACAGAGCAGAGAGCCCAAGGGAGAGCAGGGACTGTGCTTTGGGGGAAGCTGATTGCTGGAGATGCAGGTGCTTCAGCACATGCCTGTGCCAAGGAAAGGGAGCCTCTCAGGGCCAGGGAACACAGGGCTGTCCTGTAAGGATGGCAGCAGAGGACACAGCTGGAGTTGTGCTGCGGAAGGAAGGATCTGGCTGGATGCAGCTCCCTGGGCAAAGGAAGGAGACAGGAGGCAGGGACAAGAGAGAGGGGGATGTCAGCACCATTGGCTGGAGGGGACCAAAGCAGGGGAATGTTTCTGCATGGGAAAGTATTGCCCAGAAACTTTTGTGGAGATGTGGGGAACAGCAGTGAGGAATGGAGGGAGATTCCAGCAAGGCTGTTCCAGATCCCAGTGGCAGTAACACAGCTTAGCAGGTGCCACTCTGCCTTTCACTGCATGTCAGGAATGTAGCCAAATTTGACTTTTTTCTCCTTACCAGGTTCAGTATAACTGGAACTTACCGTGATTATCACTGCACAGCCATTGGATTTGGTGAAGTACATACTGCATCTTGTGGTGGATCCGAAACAACACAAAATATGTGTGAAAAATCTGCAACAATGACAAAAAGGCATCAGCAGGAGAGCTAAAACCAGGAGGTGCTGGCTGATATGTTGTGCCCAGCTTCCTGTAGGAACCATGGATGGGATGTGTCTCCTTTCTCTTGAGCTGCCCACTCTCTGCTCCCAGGCTCTCCTGCAGCCTCTCTCCAGCCTCGGGGCTGAGCTCAGCCCAGGCTTTCCCTGATGCTGTCTGAGCCTGGATGGATCCCCTCTGGAAGAGCTGGCACTGGCACACAGGAGGACTCTGGCACTGTCTCATGCCAGAGGTGGCACTTCCAGGCAGGCACTGCCAGGGGACAGGAGTCCAGCCTGGGCCCAAGGCTGATCCCAAACAGATCCTGATTCTGCAAGCCACATCCATCCACAGCCCTGTGTTCCCAGCACTGCCTGGGTACAAGGAGACCCTTCCCCACCTGGCCACAGCCTGGCCTTGCCTGCAGCCACAAGGGAAGGGCAGCAGAGATTTCTGGCTGGGATCCTGTAGGGAAGGGCAACTCCACTCCTTGTCAGGATGGACAGGATAAAGTCAGGTTGGGTTGTGGATAAACCTTTCATGTGTCCCAGACTGTTCCAAGAGCGCACAGGATCCCAGAGCCTGGGAGGGGAATGGGAATCAGCACAAGGGAAAGGATCCTACAGCAGCCCAGCTCTGGGCACTAAATCAGCCCCAGTCCTGTGAGGGGACAGGGAAGGAATGTCAGATTTCGGATCTGCTGGGGAAGGTCACAGGATGGAGACCAGCAGAGACCAGCAAGGCCTGAAGAGCAGAGTCCCAACAGAAGCTGAGCTGGACAGAAAAGAGAACAATGAAACCCAGAGTGACCTGTGAAGGAGCTGGTGAGAAGCATGAGAGTGACCCACAGGGAATGGCAACACTCCTGTGCTCTGCCCTCTTTTCCTGTGAGATTGGTCCCAGGACAGGGCAGCTCTATGGATGTGCTCTGGGTCCCCCCAGAGAGCTCCACTCAGCTGCCTGGGCTGACTGCTGGACCCTGTAGAGTTCCTTTCCTTTCCATTCCATGGAATAAAGCTTTTCTTTTCAAAACACAAAGCTGTGCTTGTGTGTGTGTGGGTGAAGCTTTGGGAAAGCCAGGCACTTCCAATCCAAAACCAGTTCCCAACACAGGGGACCTCAGGGAAACCATGAACTGTGGTGTTGTGAGGTCCTCAGACTGGAGGTGAGAGATGAGAATTTGTTTTAATGTTCTCAGAAGGCTGATTTATTATTTTATGATATGATATACAAAAACTATACTAAAGAAAGAGAAGGGATATTTCAGAAGGCTTCAGCAGTATGATAATGAAAGCTGGTGACTGAATCCTCAGTCTGACATAGCTGATGGTAATTGGTCATTAATTACAAACACTTCACATGGAACCAGTCAAATATGCACCTGTTGGTAAAGAATCTCCAGACCACATTCCCAGACAATCAGATATATCTTGTTTTCATTTTTTTCTGAGGCTTCGCAGCTTCTCAGGAGACAAAATCCTGGTGAAGGGATTTTTCAGATAATATCATGGTGGCAATGAACTTGTATTTCCTCATGTTACTGACATAAAATCCTGAGCCATCAAAAAAAGAACTAAAAACAGACTTCTCATTAGAAGTTGAGGTGTGACCGGAAGAGTCAAGAACTTCCTGCTGAAGGTTTGGGAGGGGAGGGAGCTCTGAGTCGTGCCCAGCCCAGAGTGTCACTGTCAGAACAGCTGAGGGAGGAGAGAACAGAGTGGAACCAGAATGGCAGAAAATGTCATTAACTCTGACCTGAACTTGCCTGAACCAACCAGAGCCAGGCTACACACCATCCCTGATGGCCAAGGTAGGTCCAGTGCTGAGCACTGAGCTTTCTGTGCATTCTCCATTCTCTCTCCCACATCTGTTGAGAGAATATATTAGAGCACCAAAGTTCCAAAGAGCACAAGGGAAAGATGAGGGCCCAGGGGTGGAAAACTGCAGGGGGAGTGTCCAGAGAGGGTTGTTGGTTTTTACACAGACAAGTTGTTGGAGATCTACTTTTGTCTTGCTGACAAGTGCAAGTGTGAGGCAGTGTCTCTGGGGTGAGATTAAGAGTCTTTTTTATCCATTCTGGAGAGCATTCCAGAGCTGAAGATCCATTGCTGCTGGCCCTGGCCTGTTGTCCCCCAGCAGACTGAGATTCCTGCAGCAAAGTGCTCAGGATGGAGTGGCTGCTGTTGCTGGTGCTCACAGCAGTCTTCTGCACAGCTGTTCCTGCTCCCTGAGCACAGCAGGCACTGCCTGGGGGCTTCTCCTCCTGCTCTGGCTGTGCCAACTGCTTGTCGAATGCACAAGTGGGAAATGTTTCATGGACAGGTTTAGTCTGATTTAGGATCAATGAATTTGCAAAATTCGAGGATCTATCTTTCTTTGATGAGTTTAAAATTGTTGCATATATGTTTGCACTGGTTTTGCAATATCTGCATTAAGGTACATCCTAAAAATTAACAGACTTCATACAGTGTATCTCTGTATTTCATTTTCATTTTTCTTTTATTTTTTTCATATGTGGTTTGGGATAATTCATGCCTATATGAGTTATACATGAAATAATGTTGTAGATAAAATTGCGTATATTACATAAATCCAAAAAGCCTAAGACCACGGGCAGTCAGGGGACAGACTGCTACACAGAAATTTCAAAATTCCAGATGCAGCAAGGAAAGGAAGCCTAATTAGTAAGCAAAAGGATATGACTGGTGTGGAGATGGCCCTTTCCCAGGAGTATCCAGGGAACACCCAAGAGCAATGAACACTTGATAAGTGTCTTCAATCAAAATAGCCAGAGTTGTCAGGAACATACATCTGAATTCCGGGTTCCCCTAACTTGACATCAACATTCATCACTCCCCAGAAACAGCATTGTCCAGCCCTGCAGAGAGAAAGGAGACTTCATGCATATGCACAGTTACGAAAGGAATAGAGGAACCTCTGCCTCAGACAGAAAAAACTGTATAAAAGCAGCCCCAACAGAGACGGCATTTGTGAACAGAGGGATCCGATGTGACAGAGGTCGGACTGAAGTTCACCCAGGGCCAATCCTGGGCTTGACGCTGTCCCTTTGATTGTTCCTCTCAAGACTGCATATCAGTCACAATATAAAATCCATTTTTTATTAATTATTATATTGTTTTTATAGATTTTTACCCATAACAACCTTGGTGACCCCGATGTGATCTGATTTAGGGGTCCAGGGACCTCGCTCGTCTCTGGCCAGGAGGCGCCCTGCTGATTTCTGCAGCCTGACTGGATTGGGAACCTCATAGAACCAGTCAGATCTCTAACCAAAAGCCAGAGCCACATTGAAAGAGGGGATCAAAATGGGCCCAGGGCACTCGGGTGATTCGGACAGATCCAGGGAATGGATCTCCAAAGCCGCAGTGCAGCTTTTTCACTCATAAAAATCTGTGTGCACAAAGAGCCCACGTTGTACGTTGTAAGATGTAAAACTGATTCTTATGAGAGGTTTGTGTCACACATGGTAAGAGGGGATATAGACCTAAAACCTTGTGTAAAAGGTGTCCAGAAGACAAACAGTATCTGATGAGCCATATCTGAGAGCTCGCTACTGATTTGAGCATAACAGAATTAGACTCCCCAGAGTAGTATCACTTGTTTAAAAATGAAAATCAAATTCAAAGGCTCCAGTCATAACAGTTGAGTGCTGGAGATTGAATAAAGTACCCTGCAGCACAAATGCAGTCAAACTATTGAGGCAGGTGTTTTTAAAAGGAGATATGTGGCTCGGTCTGGGAATGAAACCCCAGAAGAATATTCTTGCTGCCAAGAAGACAGTTAACCTCACCACTGGTGGCAGCCCAGTAAGAGTAAGCAAAGGCCGAGGAATATTCCTATGAGGAATCCTGATGGGCCTGAGTCTAGTTGTGTGCAGTACAACTAGTCTGCACCTGGAAAACTCGCCCAGCATTGAGGGGCAGAGTCCCAGTAATGAGTGCAGGCAGTGCTTGCAGATTGTCCTGAGAAGACAAAGAAAGGCAGAGACTGCAGCATACCCAGCCCCAGGAGACTGCAGCCAGAATAAGAAAAGCAGGTACTGTACCTTAAATGGCACTCAGTATAAGATATGTGAATTAGTCAGAAAAACAATATATTACTCACAAAAAGCGACATCTAAGGGCAAGTAGTCAGAAACACCCATACATAAAATGTATAAGAAGAATGCTGAACAAATACCTATTCCTATCTGTAACAAATGTAATTGTACAGTATAGATCGGAGGAAAAATAGAATCAATATTTGTAGCTTATTTTCAAGTTAACAAACTATGTTAGAAATGTATGTGATGAGTAGAAAGACCTACTGGGAAGGAAAAGTCTTCAAATATAATAGTAGACAATCCTTCAATAATGAACCTGTTATTCTTGACCTCCTTGTAGACCATGATGACTGAGTTTGTTCACAATTTGATAAAACGTTCTGCTTTTCAAGAATGAAAGAAAGAGTAGACCCAGAAAGTGAAATGAAGCAAGAAGCTAAAGAACTAAAAAGACGTGAGTCTATGCAGAAAAAGAAAATAAAACCAGAGGAGTTAAAAACTCTGAGTGAACAATATGACCAACTAGAGAAACAATCTAATGATTGGAGATTGCCTGCTTCAGACAAGAACATATTTATAGACTTGATGCAAGAAATCACTACAGAATTAAGATTATCCAATTGCTCGATTTCTGGGGGGCTCAAGTCAGCCAAAAAATGGCCTTAGAAAAGCGAGAGTTCAACTCCAGAGCAACTTCTAAAATAAGATAATGCCAAAATTTCAACAAAGATAGAAGGAACTGAGAAATAGGCCTTAGATCAGAGGGTAATTAGAACAATTTGTATTATCAAAGAAAGAAAAGAATATACTGAGGTAGTAGATACAGCCCGTGTATATCCACCCAGCGGTAAACTCCAATGACAAAAGCAAGGTCTAGCAACCAGAACCTCCTGCTAGGTATTAAGAGTCCTGAAAAAAAGACTAAATATGAATGGAGTGATAAAATTAGACTCTCTTAGAACAAAAGCTCTGAAGCTAATCCTTACCAATGCCTAGAAGAACTAGGGAGTTACTAAGACGAACAAGAAAATACAAAAACTAAATAGAAAGCCCCTAATGGTTTGTATTAGACATGCAGGAAAAAGGCATATAGTGACTTCCCCCAAAAATAGAAAGAGTCGAGTACTCTAAGACTAATTAGACCTGTTTTCTTTACATTACCCCGAGCAGAAAGTAACTTATTGGGAGCACCTCGGTATGAAACTTTAAATAGAAAAAAAGAGAAATAAAGAAGAAATTCCCTATTATAAGTAGAAAGACATAGGGTGAGGAAAAGTAGCCTAGAGAGAGAATAATAGAATACTAAAGCCCTGAAACATGTGCCCAAGACAAGAGCTGAGGGTATAAAACCCCAATTTATCTATTAAACAGATTAATAAGACTCCAAGCAGTAGAAGAGATTGTCTCGAACCACACCTCAAACCCCCTTGAATTGTTATCAAGTTGAAATCAGCATTTTCAAATAAGAGCTTTTGTATACCAGAACCAGACAGCACTGGATTATTTGTTGGCTGAAGAAAAGAGAATCTGTAGGAACTTCAATGAATCAGAATGTTGTATAGAAACTGATTACAGAGAGACCATCAGAGGCCTGGCAGCAGAAATTAAGAAAGTAGCACATGCTCCTGTCCAGAAATGGAATTCCATCCTCCAAGCATCCTGGTAGGATCAATTATTTGAAAGAGCCTAGTAGAAAAAGAGAGTGTTCTTTATGGTGTGTTCTGTAGCTAAGGCTATGTTCCTACCCTGCTTAATACCCTGTTTCATTTGACTGCTACACTCTGTGGTGCAGGGCATGCAGAGAGCAGCCAGGCCTATGGACCCTGAGCCTGCTTCCAAAAATAATGAAGTATCCCAAACAATGAATCTAAGAGAAAGAAAACAGGAGAGTAGAGCAGCAGAAGTCTTAGCTAAATCTGAAAAGCAAATAAAAGAAGAGAGATTTGATTATAGAATATATCAAGAGGTGCCTCAAGAAGAATGAGATAGAAATGAAGAATCAGAAGAGGTCTAAGCGGGACCCTTTCACCTTGTAAGAAATATCAGACAGACAGGTTTTAGAAATTAAGAGTAGTCTTATAAAAAATTACGGATAGTAGAAAAAATAAAAATTGTAGAAAGAAGCATGAATTAATGTGTTTATATAGAAGGGGAGTGAGATAATTCATGCTTATATGAAATATATATGAAATAAAGTTGTAAATAAAATTGTGTATGGACCAAAAATCCAAAAGCCTGAAACCACCGGCCCTCAGGAGACAGACTGCCACATCAGAATTGTGAAACTCCAGATGGAGCAAGGAAAGGAAGCCTAATTAGCAAGCAAAAGGATGTGGCTGGTGGGGAGATGGGCCTTTCCTGGGAATATCCAGGGAACACCCAAGACATGAACACTTGATCAGTATCTTCAATCAAGATAGCCAGAGTCCTCAGGAACATACATCTGAATTCCGGGTTCCCATAACTCTAACTGGACATCAGCATCCACCACCTCCCAGAAACAGCATTGTCCAGCCCTGCACAGAGAAAGGAGCCTTCATGCATATGTGCAGTAACAAAAGAATACAGGAACCTCTGCCTCAGGCA
This sequence comes from Fringilla coelebs, assembly GCF_963513975.1. Lineage (NCBI taxonomy): Eukaryota > Metazoa > Chordata > Aves > Passeriformes > Fringillidae > Fringilla > Fringilla coelebs. The sequence goes on along the minus strand of NC_140033.1, from coordinate 58,566,099 downwards.
GAACAAACTCTATAAAACCAGCCCCGACAGAGAGGGCGTTTGTGAACAGAGGGATCCGATGTGACAGAGGTTGGACCGAGGTTCCCCGAGCGCCGATCTGGGTGTGACGCTGTCCCTTTGACTGTGGCTGTCAAGGACTGTATTTTCAATAAAAAATATAAAATCTTTCGCTATTATTAATAATTTACCTTTCTCATTAATTACCTATAACAGAAAAAATGCAAGATTTTGGATCTGCTGGGGAAGGGCACAGGATGGAGACCAGCAGAGAGCAGCAAGGCCTGAAGAACAGAGTCCCAGCAGAAGCTGAACTGGATAGAAAAGAGAACAATGAAACCCAGAGTGACCTGTGAAGGAGCTGGTGAGAAGCATGAGAGTGACCCACAGGGAATGGCAACAGTCCTGTGCTCTGCCCTCTTTTCCTGTGAGATTGGTCCCAGGACAGGGCAGCTCTATGGATGTGCTCTGGGTCCCCCCAGAGAGCTCCACTCAGCTGCCTGGGCTGACTGCTGGGCCCTGTAGAGTTCCTCTCCTTTCCATTCCATGGAATAAAGCTTTTCTTTTCAAAACACAAAGCTGTGCTTGTGTGTGGGTGGGTGAAGCTTTGGGAACTCCAGACACTTCCAATGCAGAACCACTTTCCAACACAGGTGACCTCAGGGAGGCCATGAACTTGTATTTCCTCATGTTACTGACATAAAACCCTGAGTAATCAAAAAAAGTACTAAAAAAAGACTTCTCTTTTCATTAGAAGTTGTGGTGTGACCGGAAGAGTCAAGAACTTCCTGCTGATGGTTTGAGAGGGGAGGGAGCTCTGAGTCGTGCCCAGCCCAGAGCGTCACTGTCAGAACAGCCGAGGGAGGAGAGAACAGAGTGGAACAAGAATGGCAGAAAATGTCATTAACTCTGACCTGAACTTGCCTGAACCAACCAGAGCCAGGCAACACACCATCCCTGATGGCCAAGGTAGGTCCAGTGCTGAGCACTGAGCTTTCTGTGCATTCTCCAGTGTCTCTCCCACATCTGTTGAGAGAATATATTAGAGATCCAAAGTTCCAAAGAGCATGAGGGAAATGAGAGGGCCAGGGCTGGAAAACTGCAGGGGGAGTGTCCAGAGAAGGTTGTTGATATTTACAAAGACAAGTTGTTGTGAGATGTACTTTTCTCTTGCTGAGGTGCAAGTGTGAGGCAGTGTCTCTGGGGTGAGATTAAGAGTCCTTTTTATCCATTCTGGAGAGCATTCCAGAGCTGAAGATCCATTGCTGCTGGCCCTGGCCTGTTGTCCCCCAGCAGACTGAGATTCCTGCAGCAAAGTGCTCAGGATGGAGTGGCTGCTGTTGCTGGTGCTCACAGCAGTCTCCTGCACAGCTGTTCCTGCTCCCTGAGCACAGCAGGCACTGCCTGGGGGCTTCTCCTCCTGCTCTGGCTGTGCCAACTGCTTGTTGAATGCACCAGTGGGAAATGTTTCATGGACAGGTTTAGTCTGATTTAGGATCAATGTCTTTGTAAAATTCTAACCGAGGATTTATCTTTCTTAATGAGTTTAAAATTGTTGCATAAATGTTTGCACTGGTTTTGCGGTATCTGCCATAAAATTACATCCTAAAAATTAACAGACTTCATACAGTGTTTCTCTGTATTTCATTTTCATTTTTCTTTCATTTTCTTTCCAACGTGGCTTTCACTCGGCCAGAAATTATTTCTTGCCCTCCAATATTTGCCATTTGTCCAAAGTGTGAACCCTCCACATCTCTTTTCAGATGGGTAGAGTTACCAGCACCCCAGGAAACGGGGTTTTTCACTCCTTTAAACAGATGAATTCACACCTAACTTGACAGGGAACCACAATTGATGTCACCTGATTAAAAGGTTCACTTAATTATAATTTCAAGTTTATATACAGTTTCAATAACATTTTAATGCTGCTCTTCTTGTGCCATTTTGGAGAACAACTACCAACTCTTTTCTTATTTTTTGCACAGATCTTCCCAGATACTGATCTCTAGCATTCAGAAAGGAGCTGCTTTCCTGCCTGGATCCCATTCTCTCTGAACAGCTCTTTTCAGCTCCTCTTTACTGAGCCCCATTTCCTCCAGGCAGCTCCCTCTGTCACCCACCCACCCTCTGTGTGTCCTTCTGCAATCCAGGCCTTGCAGGACTCTCCTGCTTTTCCCCTCTCCTCAAAGCCCTGCCAGGTTGGGATTTGTTCAGTTTCCTGAGCACAGGGCTCCAGAGCCAGTGGGGAAGCACCAGGACATGGAGCCTGGCTCCAGCCTGCCCACCTGGAATGCTCCAGAGTCCCAGAGGGAGCCTGCAAAGGCACCTTGGAATGCAGGGCAGAGGGGCTCTGTCCAGCTGCTCCCCACACCTTTGTGTTTCTGCCCCTCTGCAGGTCAAAGCCATTGCTCCAGAACACGAGCTGCTGCTCTGGTTGCTGTCCTGGCTGTCATCACCCTCCTGGTGCTCATAGCCCTGTATCTGACCCTCACCACGGGTAAGTCCTGCTGGAAATGGGACACTGGCAAGTCAGTGGTGTCTCTCTGCCACTGACTGATGTCCAGGCCATGACATCCAAAGGCAGAAGGAATGGAAGTCTGGTGGGAAGGCAAAGGACAGCAGTTTCCAGCCAACCATGGCTGTGAGAGGAAATCTGTATAGGAAATGCCAGGTGGTTTGAAAGTTTTAAAATCCAAGAGATAAAAAGCCAAAACACAATGGAGAACTGACAAGGTTCAAACACTGCAGAATTCATGATTGAAAGGTTTTGAAGAAACCAGTCCATATCAGAAAATGCCTGTCCTGGATCTGATTGCAATCCTTGAGAATATTTTGAGATGATGATATTGCATCATGGCAACCAGGTGGGCACCAAAGCTCTTAAAATAATCAGGAATAAAAGCTCTTTTGAGAGAGACAGCAAAGTTACACCTTCAAGGAATTTTTGTCACCTTACTGAAATAAAAGCTTGTGCTCAGTGACTGCATAGATATCACCGAGCCCATAACAATCTCTGAGCTGCCTAGAAAGACACATTAATTCCATAGAAAGAAAACATTCTCATCTCCATGAAAAAAGAATAATTATGAGAGCCATTTGATACTTCCTTTGCAAGTTTTCAAGGAATGAGTTTTAACTGTCAGATATTTCTCATTGTCTTTTTCCATATTTTGAGTATTGAGTAATTCTGAAAGGTTTCCACAACCAATCACACTCAAGTCCCAGAGTCTCCCAACTACTCAGAGCTGCCCATGATGAAAAAATGCCAAAATCTTTAATGTGTTTGGTGTAAAGCATAGGCTTGGGTGGGGTGATTGCTTTTTGGTTTTTAATGCAAAGAGCACAGGGCACATATCTGATGGTGCTCTGATGCGTATAAAATGTGCAATACCAGAGCAAGGGCAAATTAAAAAGAAATAATGAACCAAGACAGCATAAGGAGCGGAATTAGCTGCCTTTAATAGAGCACAAAATCTGGACTTGCTGTTGTTTGTCTGTCATTGCTGTGGTTCCATGGGTGCTGTGCCTCACAGCCACCTCTGCTCTGGGAAGGGCTGGAGCAGTTCTGGGGCAGTTCTGGAGTTTGGTTCTTTGGGAGGGAACACCTTGGTGTGTGCTGCAGCTTTGAGGGTTGTTTGCCATGAATGAGCAAAGAGGCAGAGTTGGCATTTTGTGTTGGCTGATGGGGGAGCCAAAGAGCCCCAGCAGGGCTCTGACAGGGGCTGGCACAGTGGTCATTCCTTGCAAGTATTCTCATTTCTGAATGGTCCCACAGCAGGCAGCCAACAGGACTCAACACCATTGTACCCCAGCAGCCAAGAGGACTCAACAAAGTTACCCCCCAGCCACGAGGAGGCACCAGGTAGGCAATCCTCTGTCTTTGCAAAGGGAGTTGCCAGAAGCCTGTTGGATTGATGGTGAATGGGGACACAAAGGAACTCTGTCAGGATTTTGTTCAGAAGGAACACAAACAACAAAGTACAACAAAGTACTGACATCAATTCCATAAGCCAGCTGAATGCACTTAAACTGATTGAAAACCTTCTTTCTGTGTGGAGATAGAACCAAGGGGGCTCAGTGCTGGATAGCAGGATGGTTTTGAGTGTTTCAGTAATAGGGAACATCCTCTGTCTTATTTTGTGCCAATAGCATCAAACTTTACACTTGTCCATGTGCATCCTTCCCTGCAGGTTTGCATTTATCCCATAACTGTGTCACACCTCCACATTTAGTACGACCTGCAGTTTTCAGGCTTCCACATTTCAACCATTCTCCCCATTTGTGTATGGATGTGAACGGAATGAGACACTCAAGGCCAGCAGTGAAAAGTGAACAAGAGGAGATGAGGAAGAAGAGAAAGGTCTTTGAAGATTCTTTGCTGTCATAGTTTCACAAGCAAAACTCTCATATTTCCCTCAGGGACTTCCTGGGCCTTCCCTCAGGGAATCCCTAATGCCAGAAGCTGTAGGTCACCATCCCAGAGATATTCAAACCTGCCTGTGCTTGGTCCTGGCCATCCTGCTCTGGCCAACACCTGAGCAGGGGAGCTGGGCTCGGGGATGTGAAAAGGTGAATTCAATCCTAAACCCCTCTGCTGGTGTGTGCTCAGGAACGCAGAGCTGATGCTCCCAGAGATACTCTAGAACTTTCTTTTTTATTTTCTTCTGGTGAATTCACATCAGACCTGTTACCTCCCAGTGCCCAGGTGGAGAGAGAGCTCTAAGAGTGGGGTTAACAAACAGCATTAGCATTATCTGCCAGCAGGTATCCCTTGGGATGTGTTAGCACATCCATGTTGTATTTAGGCCATACATTTCACAGTCCCTGTGGCTCCTCACAAGGAACTGCCTTGAACTGAAAGATCTGCCCAGTTCTTACTCTGTCAATCCTGACACATGGGATTAATTCCTCCTCTCTGCCATGTCCCTCTCTGCTGAATGTTTCCTGCAGAGCCAGCCATCCTGCCTGGATCCCCTTCTCTCTGAGCAGCTCTTTTTAGCTCCTCTTTACTGAGCCCCCTCTCCTCCAGGCAGCTCCCTCTGTCACCCACCCACCCTCTGTGTGTCCTTCTGCAATCCAGGCCTTGCAGGACTCTCCTGCTTTTCCCCTCTCCTCAAAGCCATGGCAGGTTGGGATCTGTTCAGTTCCCTGAGCACAGGGCTCCAGAGCCAGTGGGGAAGCACCAGGACATGGAGCCTGGCTCCAGCCTGCCCACCTGGAATGCTCCAGAGTCCCAGAGGGAGCCTGCAAAGGCACCCTGGAATGCAGGGCAGAGGCCATTTGTTTTTCCAGCTGTTCCCATAATCTTTACTTTTTTCTGTCTCTCTCTAGGAAGAAGTTGTTGTTCCACAACACGAGTGGCTGTCCTGGTCACTGAGATAATCCTGCTCCTGCTCATTGTTGTGTGGCAGATGCTCCCATGTAAGTGCTATAAATGGAATAACAGCCATTAATTTGTGTCTCTCTGCCACTGACTGATGCCCAGGCCATGACATGCAAGGCCAGGAGGAACAGAAGTCTGGTTTGAAGATAAAGGAAAGCAGTTTTTAGCCAAGCATGGCTGTAAAAGGAAATCTGTAATGGAATTGAGTGGTTTGAAAGTTTAAAATGCTAAAAGGAATAACACACCAAAACCCAATTGAAAACTGACAATATTGAAACACTGAAGAATTTATTATAGAAATGTTTAGGAGAAACAAACTCAGTTAATGCCTACTGGCCTTTTAATGGCAATATGTGAGAATATTTCAAGGTTTATTATTTATTTATTTATTTATTTATTTATTTATTTATTTATTTATTATTTATTATTTATTTCAAGTCGTTTATTATGACATCAAGATATGACAGCAAAAATTTTAAAGGAATTAAGAATAAAAGCTCATTTGAAAAAGACAGGAAAGTTCAAAGTTACATCTTAAAGGCAGTTGTTTTCACCCTATTCAATGAAAGCTTTTTGCTCAATCTCTATATGCATACCCAATTTATAACACATTGCATTTTAGAGAAAGAAATCATCATGTGAATCCAGGAAAAAATAAATCAAAGCCACTCGGTGCTTCCTTTGAATGTTTTCAAGGAATCATTTCTAAATTTCAGGTATTTTTTCTCATTTCTTTCCATCCTTTGATAGCTGAGCAAACTTGAGACACTCCCACAATCAGTCACAGATTCTGATTAAATCATGCAAATCAAGTTTAGAAGCTCAATGACACCAAGGGCCTCACACAAAATCCTCTGCATAAAGCACTTCTGATACCAAAGTACACAAAGAATCTCGGGAGGCCAAGAAAATGTTCCCTGTGCAGCTTCACTGGGAGAGAATAGTAGCCAGGTTCCTTGGATCTGGGAGACAGGTTTGGAGCATGGAAAAGCATATTTGTTAATGAATTAATTTTTATAAATCGGAAATGTTTCACTGCTGGAAAGCTCAGTTTAATTCATGGCATTAAATTTCACCAGACAGGATGAAAATGCCAAGTGTTGGCATCAGGGATCCCAGATCCCCTCTAGGTGACAGGGCAGTGCTCTTTAAATGCCATCCAGCTCTGATGGATGGTGCCTCTCACTCACATCCAGACAAAATTCTGACTGCCAGAGTCCCCTCACCAACACAGTTGGGCAGAACCCCAGGAAATTCAGTCTTCCCAAGCCACTGTTCCTTGGGATGGAGCCTGCTCTCCTGGGCCTGGCTGAAACCCTGCCTGCCCACGGAGAGTGGGGAATGAATTCCCTGCTCTGCTTTGCTTTGCTTGCAGCCCTGGTTTCTGTCATCTACAGAACCACCTTTATCCCAGCCCAGGAGTTTTGCCCCTTTTCCCTGGCCCATCTCCCCTCTCCTCTCTGCCATGGAGGGGGCAGGGAGCCGGTGGCTCCGTGGGGATTTTTGCCAGCTGGTGTCCAATGGCAACGGGCCCAGAGCTGCCCCTGGGGCTCCAGGAGCTGCCCCCCAAGGCTGAGCACAGCAGGATGATCCCCTCTGCCAGGGGCTGCTGAGGCTCTGTTGGATGTCCCCAGGACAGGCTGGCCCCTCTGGGCTGCCAGGGCACTGCTGGCTCCCCCTGAGTCTGGGCCAGAGCAGCACATCAGGCTGGGCATGGCACTGCTCCTGGCACGTTCCCCTGCCCTGGGCACCAAAGCCAAACCAAGCTGGCATCTGCAACGGGAATTGCTGCTGAAAGAGAGGATGTATCCTCCCACAGTTACTGCCAGCACCATGGCCACACAGCTGCCACCTCCTGCTCTAGGAAAGCATTCACCCTGCAGGAATGGCAAAACTGGGAATACAGGGGCTTGTCTTATTCAGGCTGAACTATTCCAGCTGAAATTTTGCATATTCTTCTGCACTTCCTGAAACAGGCTGGACAAATCTCCCCTTCCTGAATGGTGACTTTCCAGCTTTTTCCTTCTCCTCAAAGCCCTGGCAGGTTGGGATCTGTTCAGTTCCCTGAGCACAGGGCTCCAGAGCCAGTGGGGAAGCACCAGGACATTGAGCCTGGCTCCAGGCTGCACATCTGGAAGCCTCCAGAGTCCCAGTGGGAGCCTGAAAAGGCATTTGGAATGTAGGGGAAAGGGGCTTTTGTCCAGCTGTTTCCCTGATCTTTATGTTTCTGTCCCTCTGTAGGCAAAGGCCATTGTTCTAGAACACAAGTTGCTGTCCTGGTTGTTGTCCTGGTTCCCATTGCACTGGCCCTGTCTCTGTCTTGGACACTCACCACGGGTAAGTCCTGACAAAAATGTAACACTTGCACTTAATTTGTGTCTCTCTGCCACTGGCTGATGTCCAGGCCATGCCATCCAAAGCCAGGAGGAATGGAAGGCTGGTGTGAAAGCCAAGGACAGCAGTTTTTAACCACCTTGGCTGTACGAGGTATTCTGAAAAAAAGCCAAGGCGTTTGACGGTTCAAAATTCCAGAAGAAAAATGCTGTGACAAAAGGACAAAAGGGAAAACAGTAATGTTCAAACACTGAGGAATTTATGATAAAAATGTTTTGAAGAACCCAGTAAAGATCAAATCGTGCCTTTGGGTCTTATAAGTGCAATCCTTGAGAATATTTCAAGGTGATGATGTTGTCCCGTGACATAGGGATGTGACACCAAAAATCTTACAATAATTATGAGTTAAATCTCATTTCAAGAAGCATAAAACTTAGAAATTAAAGGAATTTATTTTCAGCTTATTTAAATGAAAACTTTGTGCTCATTTTCTGCATTGAGTTCAGAACCTTTTTTAACTTGCATAAACTGATTTATGATATCTGGTAAAAGATGTATTCTTATCACCACCAGAAAAAAAATCGATCCATTTGATACTTCCTCTGAATGTTTTCAAGGAATCATTTTTAAATTTCAGATGTCATTTCTTCTTTCTATCCCTTGGTAGCTCAGAAAGCTTGTGAAGCTTCCACAACCAATCACTCTCAAGTCCCAGAGTTTGCCACCTGCTCAGAGAGGCACATGGGGAAGACATGGCAAAGCCTCTGATCCTTGGAACTTAAAAAACAGGGCTGGGGGAGGCAAGTCATTCTTCTTTTTCAGGGCAAAGAGTTCACGATTGATGTCTGACAGTGCCCTGACATTTTATTAACGTCAAACAGCAAAGGGTGGGGCAAATTAAAAACAAATAATGAAGCAACAGAAAAAAAAAAAAAAAGTAATTTACATTTAGTGCAGTTTTAAGTCTAACATTGAAAGAGGAGTCATTAGACTTGGATCCAGGTCTGGCTTTAGTTATAGTTTTTTTTGTGGGGCTCAGTACTGGCTCAGAACATCTACAGACCTGAAAAAATACCCCTAAGTAACTTGAGATCTAAATCAAACTGGAGAAATGAAATCAAGGTAGCTTTTATGTTCCAGAGCACACAGGTTTCACAATGCTCCAAAACAAAACTGTTGAACTTTGAGTTTATAAAAATGCAGGCGTGGAGTGGTGGGTGCTGCTGCTGCCTGTAATCTGTTCCCAACAAAGCTCTCCTGTAGGAAAGCAGGCTGGGCCAGCATTCAGACAATGCAGTCAAACCCCACCCAACACTCACCACAGCCGGCTCAGCCAGAGAAGTGAGAAAGGCTCTTTCTGCAAGGTTTTATTCCAGTGAAGCATGAGGCTGAAGGGGACCCCTGAGAAAGAGAGAGAACCCCCTGGAGCAGCAGCTTGATAAGGGCAAGGGGAGGGGAACCGAGCTAAGGGCAGGGCAAAGGGGCTGGGTCTCCAGGGCAGGGGGGGCGGCCACCAGGGATAGCAAGCCAGGGAGGGGACAGGGAAAGGGGAAACCAGGGGAAGTCTATGTGGGAGTCTGTCTTTTCCTGCAGGAGAAACTACTCTATGGTAGGTAGTCACCAGCATTGATGGGGCAGAGGACTTGGGAATTGACTGAGAGGAGAGAGTTCATGGGATTCTACAAATTTCTGCTAAGTTTTAGTTTTGCATAAATTTTCCTTAAGCTTTTGTTATGCTGAATACAATGTTATTAAGATATAATTTGTTTAAATGAACTCGTGTTGCTATTTATTCAATGGAACATGACCAGACCATTTTATGATTTTTATACTAGACTCATAAGCAAAGAGGCAGAGTTTGGTTTCTGTAATGGGTGATGGGGTCAGAGAGGTCCAGCAGAGCTCTGACAGTGCGTGCACAGTGGTCACTCTTTGAGAGCTGAAATTGTGTTCTTATTTCCAGATGGTCCAACTGCAGGGAGCCAAAATGGCTCAACAACATTGTCCCCCACCACTCAAGAGGACCCAACAACATTGTCCCACATCCCTGAGGAGGCATTAGGTAGGCAATCCTCTGTCTTTCCAAAGGGAGTTGCCAGAAGTCTGTTGGATTGATGGTTATGGGAACAGAACAGGATCTCCATTAGGATTTTGTTCAGAAGGAAAACGAACAAGCCCTCTGCCATGTCAGGAGTACAAACCTCACCCTGGGACACTCCCAGCATGAGCTCTGCAGCCCATGGAGGGTTTGCATTTGCAGCTCCTTTGGAAGCAGGGCAGGCTCAGCTCTGCATCCCTGTTCCCCAGGGAAGAGCTGATGCCTCTGTGCTGCCAGGGCAGAGCAGGGTGAGGAGGGAAGGCACAGGAGGAAGAATCCCTCTGGTACCCAGCCCTGCAGGGAGCAGGATGGACAATGTGCCTGTGCTGCTTTCCCAAGGCCCCTCCACTGCCAGCCTGTGACCTCAGTGCAATTCCATGCTGCCCTTCAGGAGCTGCTGCATCCCCAAGCAAAGTGTCTCCTGCAGGCCCTGTCTCCCTGAATGCCATGCCCTTTCCAGCTGCCCCTCCCTGCTCCTCCTGCTGCCCTGCCTGGCAATGCACACCAATGTTGGTGCTGTCAGTAGCACCTCTGCTGCCCAATTCTGCATCAGGCAAACCAGGCTGTGGGGATCTGGGAGCTGCTTTTGTGCCCTGAGCACTTCTGTGTATGCCCTGAGCAAAGATGGGAAAGGCTGGATCCTGTTTGCTGTGCTGCTCCCTGTCTGGCTCCTGCCTGCTGATTCTGGGCTGCTATCAGCTCCAGAGGCTGGGGGGATCCCTGGTGCTCTGCTGACAATTCTCAGCGGGAGCACACAGGCATTTCTGGGGCTGGAATTGCCTCTGTGACCTCTCTTTTGTTGTGCCATCCTTTGGTCAGTGCGAACATGGATTTTACACACCTCTTCTTCCCTTCTGCAGGCTGCCCCCCAGCATGGAAAAAACATGGGAGAAAATGCTACTTCTTTTCTCCAGAAAAGAAAAAAGAACACTGGAATGTGTCCCGTGCAGAATGCAGTGCCAATGGCTCAGACCTGGTGGTCATTGACAGCAGGGAAGAGCTGGTGAGATCCAACTCCTGGGGCAGCTGCTCGGGGGGCTGGAGCTGCCTGGCCAAGGGCTGAGCAGTGACACTTGTGCCAGCTCCTGTCACACGTGCTTGGGCTCTGGCACCTGCTGCCAGCCATGCACAGCCCAGGCCGGGCAGTGGGAGCAAAGCCCTGCACAGGGAGAGGCCTCCTGGGCCTTGGAGTCCTGTCCCTGGAAGCTTCTGTGCCCAGGCCTGATCCCATGGACAGGAGCAAACTCCCTGCCCAGCTGGCTGGGCTTTTCCAGAGATTTAGCACACAGGCCATGCAGGTTGGACAGACACTTCTTTGTGAGAGCCAAGGCTCTGAGAAAACCTGGAAAGGCTTTGCCACCCCCATCCAAAGGGAAAAGTGTCCCCAGGAATCGAGTCACACCTGTCTGACTGCAGTGAACAGCTGTCATGGCACCACAGGTGTATTCTTACGTTTATTATCTTCAGAAGGAATCTCCAAAAGGGAGATGATCTCCAATAGAAATGGAGAAATGCAATCTCTGGGGCTGTGGGCAGAGGTGCTGTGGCTGGATGCACACTGCACTCTCTGTGCTGCCTGTTCAGCACTGAGCCTTCTGGGCCTCTGATGAAGAAAATGTCATTTTCATGTGTTCCCATTGTTGGCTTCCTTTCCAGAGGTACCTTCTCTCACAATCAAGACATAACTACTATTTACTTGGGCTCACACGCTCGTCAAAGGAACAGAAGTGGAAGTGGATCAACAACATGGACCATGACCCAGCCATGTGAGCTCCTTCCAGCAAGTCCCTGCCAGGCAGTGTCTGGGGAGGGGAAAATGCCCAGGGCAGAGCAAAGAGCAGAGAGCCCAAGGGAGAGCAGGGACTGTGCTTTGGGGGAAGCTGATTGCTGGAGATGCAGGTGCTTCAGCACATGCCTGTGCCAAGGAAAGGGAGCCTCTCAGGGCCAGGGAACACAGGGCTGTCCTGTAAGGATGGCAGCAGAGGACACAGCTGGAGTTGTGCTGGGGAAGGAAGGATCTGGCTGGATGCATCTCCCTGGGCAAAGGAAGGACACAGGAGGCAGGGACAAGAGAGAGGGGGATGTCAGCACCATTGGCTGGAGGGGACCAAAGCAGGGGAATGTTTCTGCATGGGAAAGCATTGCCCAGAAACTTTTGTGCAGATGTGGGGAACAGCAGTGAGGAATGGAGGGAGATTCCAGGGAGGCTGTTCCAGAACCCAGTGGCAGTAACACAGCTTAGCAGGTGCCACTCTGCCTTTCACTGCATGTCAGGAATGTAACCAAATTTCCCATTTTTCTCCTGACCAGGTTTAGTCTAAGTAATTCTTACCGTGATTATCACTGCACAGTCATTGGATTTGGTAATGTATCAACTGCATCTTGTGGTGGATCCGAAACAACACAAAATATGTGTGAAAAAGCTGCAACGATGACAAAAAGGCATCCGCAGGAGAGCTAAAACCAGGAGGTGCAGGCTGATGTGTTGTGCCCAGCTTCCTGTAGGAACCATGGATGGGATGTGTCTCCTTTCTCTTGAGCTGCCCACTCTCTGCTCCCAGGCTCTCCTGCAGCCTCTCTCCAGCCTCGGGGCTGAGCTCAGCCCAGCCTTTCCCTGATGCTGTCTGAGCCTGGATGGATCCCCTCTGGAAGAGCTGGCACTGGCACACAGGAGGACTCTGGCACTGTCTCATGCCAGAGGTGGCACTTCCAGGCAGGCACTGCCACGGGACAGGAGTCCAGCCTGGGCCCAGGGCTGATCCCAAACAGATCCTGACTCTGCAAGTCACATCCATCCACAGCCCTGTGTTCCCAGCCCTGCCTGGGCACAAGGAGACCCTTCCCCACCTGGCCACAGCCTGGCCTTGCCTGCAGCCACAAGGGAAGGGCAGCACAGATTTCTGGCTGGGATCCTGTAGGGAAGGGCAACCCCCACTGCTTGCCAGGCTGGACAGGAAAATGTCAGGTGTGGGTGTTGGATAAACCTTTCCTGTGTCCCAGACTGTTCCAAGAGCACACAGGATCCCAGAGCCTGGGAGGGGAATGGGAATCAGCCCAAGGGAAAAGATCCTACAGCAGCCCAGCTCAGGGCATAAAATCAGCTCCAGTCCTGCAGAAGGAAAGGAATGTCAGATTCAAAAGCCATTGGCTAAGGCCACAGGATGGAGACCAGCAGAGAGCAGCAAGGCCTGAAGAACAGAGTCCCAACAGAAGCTGAGCTGGACAGAAAACAGGACAATGAAACCCAGAGTGACCTGTGAAGGAGCTGGTCAGAAGCATGAGAGTGACCCACAGGGAATGGCAACACTCCTGTGCTCTGCCCTCTTTTCCTGTGAGATTGGTCCCAGGACAGGGCAGCTCTATGGATGTGCTCTGGGTCCCCCCAGAGAGCTCCACTCAGCTGCCAGGGCTGACTGCTGGGCCCTGTAGAGTTCCTCTCCTTTCCATTCCATGGAATAAAGCTTTTCTTTTCAAAACACAAAGCAGTGCTTGTGTGTGGGTGGGTGAAGCTTTGGGAACTCCAGACACTTCCAGTCCAGAACCACTTCCCAACAGAGGGGATCTCAGGGAGGCCATGAACTGTGGTATTGTAAGGTCCTCAGGATGAGGTGAGAGATGAGAATTTGACTTAATATTCTCAGAAGGCTGATTTATTATTTTATGATATGATATATGATATGATATACTAAAACTATACTAAAGAAAGAGAAGGGATATTTCAGAAGGCTTCAGCAGTATGATAATGAAAGCTGGTGACTGAATCCTCAGTCTGACACAGCTGATGGTAATTGGTCATTAATTACAAACACTTCACATGGAACCAGTCAAATATGCAGTTGTTGGTAAAGAATCTCCAGACTACATTCCCAGACAATCTTGTTTTATATCTTGTTTTCATTTCTTTCTGAGGCTTCTCAGCTTCTCAGGAGACAAAATCCTGGTGAAGGGATTTTTCAGATAATATCATGGTGACAATGAACTTGTATTTCCTCATGTTACTGACATAAACCCCTGTGCCAACAAAAGATGAATTAGAAACAGACTTCTCTTCTCATTAGAAGTTGAGGTGTGACCGGAAGAGTCAAGAACTTCCTGCTGAAGGTTTGAGAGGGGAGGGAGCTCTGAGTCGTGCCCAGCCCAGAGTGTCACTGTCAGAACAGCCGAGGGAGGAAAGAACAGAGTGGAACAAGAATGGCAGAAAATGATTAACTCTGACCTGAACTTGCCTGAACCAACCAGAGCCAGGCTACACACCATCCCTGATGGCCAAGGTAGGTCCAGTGCTGAGCACTGAGCTTTCTGTGCATTCTCCAGTCTCTCTCCCACATCTGTTGAGAGTTCCTTGGAGCACCAAAGTGCCAAAGAGCAGAAGGGAAACATAAAGGCCAGGGGTGGAAAACTGCAGGGGGAGTGTCCAGAGAGGGTTGTTGATATTTACAAAGGCAAGTTGTTGTGAGATCTACTTTTCTCTTGCTAAGGTGCAAGTGTGAGGCAGTGTCTCTGGGGTGAGATTAAGAGTCCTTTTTATCCATTGTGGAGACCATTCCAGAGCTGAAGATCCATTGCTGCTGGCCCTGGCCTGTTGTCCCCCAGCAGACTGAGATTCCTGCAGCAAAGTGCTCAGGATGGAGTGGCTGCTGTTGCTGGTGCTCACAGCAGTCTCCTGCACAGCTGTTTCTGCTCCCTGAGCACAGCAGGCACTGCCTGGGGGCTTCTCCTCCTGCTCTGGCTGTACCAACTTCTTGTTAAATGCACCACTGGGAAATGTTTCATGGACAGGTTTAGTCTGTTAAGGGATCAATGACTTGGCAAAATTCTAACCAAGGATTTATCTTTCTTTGATGAGTTTAAAATTATTGCATATATGTTTGCACTGGTTTTGCAATACCTGCATTAAGGTATATACTGTAAATTAACAGACTTCATACAGTGTGTCTCTGTATTTCATTTTCATTTTTCTTTTATTATTTTCATATGTGGTTTGAGATAATTCATGCCTATATGAGATATACCTGAATTAAACTTGTAGATAAAATTGCGTATATAACAAAAATCCAAAAAGCCTAAGACCAGGGGCAGTCAGGGGACAGACACAGAAATTTCAAAATTCCAGATGGCAGCAAGGAAAGAAAGCCTAATTAGTAAGCAAAAGGATGTGACTGGTGCGGAGATGGCCCTTTCCCAGTAGTATCCAGGGAACACCCAAGAGCAATGAACACTTGATAAGTATCTTCAATCAAAATAGCCAGAGTTGTCAGGAACATACATCTGAATTCCGGGTTCCCGTAACTTGACATCAACATTCATCACTCCCCAGAAACAGCATTGTCCAGCCCTGCAGAGAGAAAGGAGACTTCATGCATATGCACAGTTAAGAAAGGAATAGAGGAACCTCTGCCTCGGACAGAAAAAACTGTATAAAAGCAGCCCCGACAGAGACGGCATTTGTGAACAGAGGGATCCGATGTGATAGAGGTCGGACTGAAGTTCACCCAGGGCCAATCCTGGGCTTGACGCTGTCCCTCTGATTGTTCCTATCAAGACTGTATCAGTCTCAATATAAAATCCATTTTTTATTAATTATTATATTGGTTTTATAGATTTTTACCCATAACAATCTTGGTGACCCCGATGTGATCTGATTAAGGGGTCCAGGGACCTCGTCACCGGCCAGGAGGCACCCTGCTGATTTCTGCAGCCTGACTGGATTGGGAACCTCATAGAACCAGTCAGATCTCTAACCAAAAGCCAGAGCCACATTCAAAGAGGGGATCAAAATGGGCCCAGAGCACTTGGGTGATTCGGACAGATCCAAGGAATGGATCTCCTAAGCCGCAGTGCAGCTTTTTTACTCGTAAAAATCTATGTGCACAAAGAGCCCACGTTGTAAGTTGTAAGATGTAAAACTGATTCTTATGAGAGGTTTTAGTCACACATGGTAAGAGGTGATATAGACCTAAAGCCTTGTGTAAAAGGTGTCCAGAAGACAAACAGTATCTGACGAGCCGTATCTGAGAGCTCGCTACTGATTTGAGCATAACAGAATTAGACTCCCCAGAGAAGTATCACTTGTTTAAAAATGAAAATCAAATTCAAAGGCTCCAAGCATAACAGTTGAGTGCTGGAGATTGAATAAAGTACCCTGCAGCGCAGATGCAGTCAAACTATTGAGGTAGGTGTTTTTAAAAGGAGATATGTGGCTCTGTCTGGGAATGGAACCCCAGAAGAATATTCTTGCTGCCGAGAAGACAGTTAACCTCACCACTGGTGGCAGCCCAGTAAGAGTAAGCAAAGGCAGAGGAATACACCTATGAGGAATCGTGATGGGCCTGAGTCTAGTTGTGTGCAGTACAACTAGTCTGCACCTGGAAAACTCACCCAGCATTGAGGGGCAGAGTCCCAGTAATGAGTGCAGGCAGTGCTTGCAGATTGTCCTGAGAAGACAAAGAAAGGCATACCCAGCCCCAGGAGACTGCAGCCAGAGTAAGAAAAGCAGGTACTGTACCTTAAATGGCACTCAGTATAAGGTATGTGAATTAGTCAGAAAAACAATATGTTACTCACAAAGAGTGACATCTAAGGACGAGCAGTCAGAAACACCCATACATAAAATGTATAAGAAGAATGCTGAACAAATACCTATTCCTATCTGTAACAAATGTAATTGTACAGTATAGATAGGAGGAAAAATTGAATCAGTATTTGTAGCTTATTTTCAAGTTAACAAACTATGTTAGAAATGTGTGTGATGAGCAGAAAGACCTACTGGGTAGGAAAAATCTTGAAATATAAAAGTAGACTATCCCTCAATAATGAACCTGTTATTCTTGACCTCCTTGAAGACCATGATGACAGAGTTTGTTCACAATTTGATAAAACGTTCTGCTTTTCAAGAAAGAAAGAAAGAGTAGACCCAGAAAGTGAAATGCAGCAAGTAGCTCAAGAACTAAATAGATGTGAGTCTATGCAGAAAAAGAAAATAAAACAAGAGGAATTAAAAACTCTGAGTGAACAATATGACCAACTAGAGAAACAATCTAATGATTGGAGATTGCCTGCTTCAGACAAGAACTTATTTATAGACTTGATGCAAGAAATCACTACAGAATTAAGATTATCCAATTGCTCGATTTGTGAGGGGCTCAAGTTAGCCAAAAAACGGCCTTAGAAAAGCGAGAGTTCAACTCCAGAGCAACTTCTAAAATAAGATAATGCCAAAATTTCAACAAAGATAGAAAGAACTGAGAAATAGGTCTTAGATCAGAGGGTAATTAGAACAATTTGTATTAGCAAAGAAAGAAAAGAATATACTGAGGTAGTGAGATACAGCCCGTGTATATCCACCCAGCGGTAAACTCCAAAGACAAAAGCAAGGTCTAGCAACCAGAACCTCCTGCTAGGTATTAGAGTCCTGAAAAAAAGACTAAATATGAATGGAGTGATAAAATTAGACACTCTTAGAACAAAAGCTCTGAAGCTAATCCTTACCAATGCCTAGAAGAACTAAGGAATTACTAAGACGAACCAGAAAATACAAAAACTAAATAGAAAGCCCCTAATGGTTTGTATTAGAAATGCAGGAAAAAGGCATATAGTGAGTTCCTCCCAAAATAGAAAGGGTCGAGTACTCTAAGACTAATTAGACCTGTTTTCTTTACACTACCCCGAGCAGAAAGTAACTTATTGGGAGCACCTCGGTTTGAAACTTTAAATAGAAAAAAAAGAGAAATAAAGAAGAAATTCCCTATTATAAGTAGAAAGACATAGGGTGAAGAAAAGTAGCCTAGAGAGAGAATAATAGAATGCTATAGCCCTGAAACATGTGCCCAAGACAAGAGCTGAGGGTATAAAACCCCAATTTATCTATTAAACAGATTAATAAGACTCCAAGCAGTAGAAGAGATTGTCTCGAACCACACCTCAAACCCCCTCGTAGTGTTATCAAGTTGAAATCAACATTTCCAAATAAGAGCTTTTGTATATCAGAACCAGACAGCACTGGATTATTTGTTGGCTGAAGAAAAGAGAGTCTGTAGGAACTTCAATGAATCAGAATGTTGTATAGAAACTGATTACAGAGAGACCATCAGAGGCCTGGCAGCAGAAATTAAGAAAGTAGCACATGTTCCCGTCCAGAAATGGAATTCCATCCTCCAAGCATCCTGGTAGGATCAAAAGAGCCTAGTAGAAAAAGAGAGTGTTCTTTATGGTGTGTTCTGTAGCTAAGGCTATGTTCCTACCCTGCTTAATATCCTGTTTCATTTGACTGCTACACTCTGTGGTGGAGGGCATGCAGAGAGCAGCCAGGCCTATAGACCCTGAGCCTGCTTCCAAAAATAATGAAGTATCCCAAATAATGAATCTAAGAGAAAGAAAACAGGAGAGTAGAGCAGCAGAAGTCTTAGCTAAATCTAAAAAGCAAATAAAAGAAGAGAGATTTGATTATAGAGTATATCAAGAGGTGCCTCAAGAAGAATGAGATAGAAATAAAGAATCAGAAGAGGTCTAAGCGGGACCCTTTCACCTTGTAAGAAATATCAGGCAGACAGGTTTTAGAAATTAAGAGTAGTTTTAGAAAAATTTACGAATAGTAGAAAATATAAAAATTGTAGAAAGAAGCATGAATTAATGTGTTTATATAGAAGGGGAGTGAGATAATTCATGCTTATATGAAATATATATGAAATAATGTTGTAAATAAAATTGTGTATGTAACAAAAATCAGGAGACAGATTGCCACATCAGAATTGTGAAACTCCAGATGGCAGCAAGGAAAGGAAGCCTAATTATCAAGCAAAAGGATGTGGCTGGTGGGGAGATGGGCCTTTCCTGGGTATATCCAGGGCACAACCTAGACATGAACACTTGATAAGTATCTTCAATCAAGATAGCCAGAGTCCTCAGGAACATACATCTGAATTCCGGGTTCCCATAACTCTAACTGGACATGAGCATCCACCACCTCCCAGAAACAGCATTGTCCAGCCCTGCACAGAGAAAGGAGACTTCATGCATATGTGCAGGAACAAAAGAATACAGGAACCTCTGCCTCGGGCAGAACAAACTCTATAAAACCGGCCCTGATGGAGATTTGTGAACAGAGAGAGGTTCCATGCGACAGAGGTCGGACCGAGGTTCACCATGGGCCGATCCTGCCTCGACGCTGTACCTTTGACTGTGGCTATAAAAGACCAGATTTTCAATCACAAAAATAAAATCCTTTGTTATTATTATTTGTTTACCTTTCTCATTAATAACCCATAACAGAAAGAATGCAAGATTTTGGATCTGCTGGGAAAAGGCACAGGATGGAGACCAGCAGAGAGCAGCAAGGCCTGAAGGACGGAGTTCCAACAGAAGCTGGGCTGGACAGAAAAAAACAAAGAAATCCAAAGTGACCTGTGAAGGAGCTGGTGAGAAGCATGAGAGTGACCCACAGGGAATGGCAACATCTCTTTTCCTGTGAGATTGGTCCCAGGACAGGGCAGCTCTCTGGATGTGCTCTGGGTCCCCCCAGAGAGCTCCACTCAGCTGCCAGGGCTGACTGCTGGGCCCCTGTAGAGTTCCTCTCCTTTCCATTCCATGGAATAAAGCTTTTCTTTTCAAAACACAAAGCTGTGCTTGTGTGTGGGTGGGTGAAGCTTTGGGAACTCAAGACACTTCCAATGCAGAACCAGTTCCCAACACAGGTGACCTCAGGGAGGCCATGAACTTGTATTTCCTCATGTTACTGACATAAATCCCTGAGTAATCAAAAAAAAGAACTAAAAAAAGACTTCTCTTTTCATTAGAAGTTGAGGTGTGACCGGAAGAGTCAAGAACTTCCTCCTGAAGGTTTGAGAGGGGAGGGAGCTCTGAGTTGTGCCCAGCCCAGAGTGTCACTGTCAGAACAGCCGAGGGAGGAAAGAACAGAGTGGAACAAGAATGGCAGAAAATGTCATTAACTCTGACCTGAGCTTGCCTGAACCAACCAGAGCCACGCTACACACCATCCCTGATGGCCAAGGTAGGTCCAGTGCTGGGCACTGAGCTTTCTGTGCATTCTCCAGTCTCTCTCCCACATCTGTTGAGAGTTCCTTGGAGCACCAAAGTGCCAAAGAGCAAAAGGGAAACGGGAGGGCCAGGGGTGGAAAACTGCAGGGGGAGTGTCCAGAGAGGGTTGTTGATATTTACACAGGCAAGTTGTTGTGGGATGTACTTTTCTCTTGCTGAGGTGCAAGTGTGAGGCAGTGTCTCTGGGGCGAAATTAAGAGTCCTTTTTATCCATTGTGGAGACCATTCCAGAGCTGAACATCCATTGCTGCTGGCCCTGGCCTGTTGTCCCCCAGCAGACTGAGATTCCTGCAGCAAAGTGCTCAGGATGGAGTGGCTGCTGTTGCTGGTGCTCACAGCAGTCTCCTGCACAGCTGTTTCTGCTCCCTGAGCACAGCAGGCACTGCCTGGGGGCTTCTCCTCCTGCTCTGGCTGTGCCAACTGCTTGTTGAATGCACCAGTGGGAAATGTTTCATGGATGGGTTTAGTCTGATTTAGGATCTATGACTTTGCAAAATTCTGACCAATAATTTATTTTTTTTTAATGAGTTTAAAATTGTTGCATAAATGTTTGCACTGGTTTTGCAGTATCTGCCATAAAATTACATCCTAAAAATTAACAGATGTCATTCAGTGTTTCTCTGTATTTCATTTTCATTTTTCTTCCCCTTTTTTCTAACCCTGCTGTCACTGTGGCAAAAGCTATTTCTTGCCCTCCAATGTTTGCCATTTGCCCAAAGTGTGAACCCTCCACATCTCTTTACAGATGAGTAGAGTTACCAGCACCCCAGGAAACGGGGTTTTACCACCCCTTTAAACAGATGAATTCACACCTAACTTGACAGGGAACCACAATTGATGTCACCTGATTAAAAGGTTCACTTAAGTATAATTTCAAGTTTTTATACAGTTTCAATAACATTTTAATGCTGCTCTTCTTGTGCCATTTTGGAGAACAACTACCAACTCTTTTCTTATTTTTTGCACAGATCTTCCCAGATACTGATCTCTAGCTTTCAGAAAGGAGCTGCTTTCCTGCCTGGATCCCATTCTCTCTGAGCAGCTCCTTTTAGCTCCTCTTTACTGAGCCCCATTTCCTTCAGGCAGCTCCCTCTGTCACCCACCCACCTTCTGCAATCCAGACCTTGCAGGACTCTCCTGCTTTTCCGCTCTCCTCAAAGCCCTGCCAGGTTGGGATCTGTTCAGTTCCCTGAGCACAGGGCTCTAGAGCCAGTGGGGAAGCACCAGGACATGGAGCCTGGCTCCAGCCTGCCCACCTGGAATGCTCCAGAGTCCCAGAGGGAGCCTGCAAAGGCACCTTGGAATGCAGGGCAGAGGGGCTCTGTCCAGCTGCTCCCCACACCTTTGTGTTTCTGCCCCTCTGCAGGTCAAAGCCATTGCTCCAGAACACGAGCTGCTGCTCTGGTTGCTGTCCTGGCTGTCATCACCCTCCTGGTGCTCATAGCCCTGTATCTGACCCTCACCACGGGTAAGTCCTGCTGGAAATGGGACACTGGCAAGTCAGTGGTGTCTCTCTGCCACTGACTGATGTCCAGGCCATGACATCCAAAGGCAGGAGGAATGGAAGTCTGGTGGGAAGGCAAAGGACAGCAGTTTCCAGCCAACCATGGCTGTGAGAGGAAATCTGTATAGGAAATGCCAGGTGGTTTGAAAGTTTTAAATTCCAAGAGATAAAAAGCCAAAACCCAAAGCCCAACTGATAATGTTCAAACACTGCAGAATTCATGACTGAAAGGTTTTGAAGAAACAAGTCAAGATCAGAAAATGCCTGTCCTTGATCTGATTGCAATCCTTGAGAATATTTTGAGATGATGATATTGCATCATGGCACCCTGATGTGACACCAAAACTCTTAAAATAATCAGGAATACAAGCTCCTTTGAGAGAGACAGCAAAGTTACACCTTCAAGGAATTTTTGTCACCCTACTGAAATAAAAGCTTGTGCTCAGTGACTGCATAGATATCACTGAGCCCATAACAATCTCTGAGCTGCCTAGAAAGACACATTAATTGCATAGACAGAAAACATTCTCATCTCCATGGAAAAAGAATGATTATGAGAGCCATTTGATACTTCCTTTGCACGTTTTCAAGGAATGATTTTTAACTGTCAGATATTTCTCATTGTCTTTTTCCATATTTTGAGAATTGAGTAAGTCTGAAAGGTTCCCCCAACCAATCACACTCAAGTCCCAGAGTGTCCCAACTACTCAGAGCTGCCCATGATGAAAAAATGCCAAAATTTTTCATGTGTTTGGTGTAGAGCATAGGCTTGGGTGGGGTGATTGCTTTTTGGTTTTCAAGGCAAAGAGCACAGGGCACATATCTGATGGTGCTCTGATGTGTATAAAATGTGCAATACCAGAGCAAGGGCAAATTAAAAAGAAATAATGGACCAAGACAGCATAAGGAGCGGAATTAGCTGCCTTTAATAGAGCACAAAATCTGGACTTGCTGTTGTTTGTCTGTCATTGCTGTGGTTCCATGGGTGCTGTGCCTCACAGCCACCTCTGCTCTGGGAAGGGCTAGAGCAGTTCTGGGGCAGTTCTGGAGTTTGGCCCTTTGGGAGGGAACACCTTGCTGTGTGCTGCAGCTTTGAGCGTTGTTTGCCATGAATGAGCAAAGAGGCAGAGTTGGCATTTTGTGTTGGCTGATGGGGGAGCCAAAGAGCCCCAGCAGGGCTCTGACAGTGGCTGGCACAGTGGTCATTCCTTGCAAGTAACAATTGTATTCTCATTTCTGGATGGTCCCACAGCAAGCAGCCAACAGGACTCAACAGCATTGACCTCCAGCAGCCAAGAGGACTCAACAAAGTTACCCCCCAGGCATGAGGAGGCACCAGGTAGGCAATCCTCTGTCTTTGCAAAGGGAGTTGCCAGAAGCCTGTTGGATTGATGGTGAATGGGGACACAAAGGAACTCTGTCAGGATTTTGTTCAGAAGGAACACAAATAACAAAGTACAACAAAGTACTGACATCAATTCCATAAGCCAGCTGAATGCACTTAAACTGATTGAAAACCTTCTTTCTGTGTGGAGATAGAACCAAGGGGGCTCAGTGCTGGACAGCAGGATGGTTTTGAGTGTTTCAGTAATATGGAACATCCTATGTCTTATTTTGTGCCAATAGCATCAAACTTTACACATGTCCATGTGCATCCTTCCCTGCAGGTTTGTATTTATCCCATAACTGTGTCACACCTCCACATTTAGCATGGCCTGCAGTTTTCAGGCTTCCACATTTCAACCATTCTCCCCATTTGTGTATGGATGTGAACTGAATGAGACACTCAGAGACCAGCAGTGAAAAGTGAACAAGAGGAGAAGAGGAAGAAGAGAAAGGACATTGAAGATACTTTGCTGTCATAGTTTCACAAGGAAAACTCTCACATTTCCCTCAGGGAATTCCTGGGCCTTCCCTCAGGGAATCCCTAATGCCAGAAGCTGTAGGGTCACCATCCCAGAGATATTCAAACCTGCCTGTGCTTGGTCCTGGCCATCCTGCTCTGTCCAACACCTGAGCAGGGCAGCTGGGCTTGGGGATGTGAAAAGGTGAATTCAATCCTAAACCCCTCTGCTGGTGTGTGCTCAGGACAGCAGAGCTGTTGTTCCCAGAGATCCTCTAGAACTTTCTTTTTTATTTTCTCATGGTGAATTCACATCAGACCTGTTACCTCCCAGTGCCCAGGTGGAGAGAGAGCTCTAAGAGTGGGGTTAACAAACAGCATTAGCATTATCTGCCAGCAGGTATCCCTTGGGATGTGTTAGCACATCCATGTTGTATTTAGGCCATACATTTCACAGTCCTTGTGGCTCCTCACAAGGAACTGCCTTGAACTGAAAGATCTGCCCAGTTCTTACTCTGTCAATCCTGACACAAGGGATTAATTCCTCCTCTCTGCCATGTCCCTCTCTGCTGAATGTTTCCTGCAGAGCCAGCCATCCTGCCTGGATCACATTCTCTCTGAGCAGCTCTTTTTAGCTCCTCTTTACTGAGCCCCCTCTCCTCCAGGCAGCTCCCTCTGTCACCCACCCACCCTCTGTGTGTCCTTCTGCAATCCAGGCCTTGCAGGACTCTCCTGCTTTTCCCCTCTCCTCAAAGCCCTGCCAGGTTGGGATCTGTTCAGTTCCCTGAGCACAGGGCTCCAGAGCCAGTGGGGAAGCACCAGGACATGGAGCCTGGCTCCAGCCTGCCCACCTGGAATGCTCCAGAGTCCCAGAGGGAGCCTGAAAAGGTCACCCTGGAATGCAGAGGAAAGGGGATTTTGTCCAGCTGTTCCCCTAATCTTTACTTTTTTCTGTCTCTCTCTAGGAAGAAGTTGTTGTTCCACAACACGAGTGGCTGTCCTGGTCACTGAGATAATCCTGCTCCTGCTCATTGTTGTGTGGCAGATGCTCCCATGTAAGTGCTATAAATGGAATAACAGCCATTAATTTGTGTCTCTCTGCCACTGAATGATACCCAGTCCATGACATGCAAGGCCAGGAGGAACAGAAGTCTGGTTTGAAGGTAAAGGACAGCAGTTTTTAGCCAAGCATAGCTGTGAAAGGAAATCTGTAAGGGAATTGAGTGGTTTGAAAGTTTAAAATGCTAAAAGGAATAACACACCAAAACACAATTGAAAACTGACAATATTCAAACACTGAAGAATTTATTATACAAATGTTTTGGAGAAACAAACTCAGTTAATGCCTACTGGCCTTTTAATGGCAATATGTGAGAATATTTCAAGGTGAAGACCGTTTACTATGACATCAAGATATGACAGCAAAAATTTTAAAGTAATTAAGAATAAAAGCTCATTTGAAAAAGACAGGAAAGTTCAAAGTTGACATCTTAAAGGCAGTTGTTTTCACCCTATTCAATGAAAGCTTTTTGCTCAATCTCTATATGCATACCCAATTTATAACACATTGCATTTTAGAGAAAGAAATCATCATGTGAATCCAGGAAAAAATAAATCAAAGCCACTCGGTGCTTCCTTTGAAAGTTTTCAAGGAATCATTCTTAAATTTCAGGTATTTTTGCTCATTACTTTCCATCCTTTGATAGCTGAGCAAACTTGAGATACTTCCACAATCCATCACAGATTCTGACTAAATCATGCAAATCAAGTTTAGAAACTCAGTGACACCAAGGGCCTCACACAAAATCCTCTGCATAAAGCACTTCTGATACCAAAGTACACAAAGAATCTCGGGAGACCAAGAAATGTTCCCAGTGCAGCTTCACTGGGAGAGAATAGCAGCCAGGTTCCTTGGATCTGGGAGACAGGTTTGGAGCATGGAAAAGCTTATTTGTTAATGAATTAATTTTTATAAGTCTGAAGTGTTTCATTTCTGGAAAGCTCAGTTTAATTCATGGCATTAAATTTCATCAGACAGGATGAAAATGCAAAGTGTTGCATCAGGGATCCCAGATCCCCTCTAGGTGACAGGGCAGTGCTCTTTAAATGCCATCCAGC
Source organism: Fringilla coelebs (assembly GCF_963513975.1). Lineage (NCBI taxonomy): Eukaryota > Metazoa > Chordata > Aves > Passeriformes > Fringillidae > Fringilla > Fringilla coelebs. The sequence continues at coordinate 58,540,769 of NC_140033.1, read as the reverse complement.
TCTGATGGATGGTGCCTCTCACTCACATCCAGACAAAATTCTGACTGCCAGAGTCCCCTCACCAACACAGTTGGGCAGAACCCCAGGAAATTCAGTCTTCCCAAGGCACTGTTCCTTGGGATGGAGCCTGCTCTCCTGGGCCTGGCTGAAACCCTGCCTGCCCACGGAGAGTGGGGAATGAATTCCCTGCTCTGCTTTGCTTTGCTTGCAGCCCTGGTTTCTGTCGTCTACAGAACCACCTTTATCCCAGCCCAGGAGTTTTGCCCCTTTTCCCTGGCCCATCTCCCCTCTCCTCTCTGCCATGGAGGGGGCAGGGAGCCGGTGGCTCCGTGGGGATTTTTGCCAGCTGGTGTCCAATGGCAACAGGCCCAGAGCTGCCCCTGGGGCTCCAGGAGATGCCCCCCAAGGCTGAGCACAGCAGGATGATCCCCTCTGCCAGGGGCTGCTGAGGCTCTGTTGGATGTCCCCAGGACAGGCTGTGCCCTCTGGGCTGCCAGGGCACTGCTGGCTCCCCCTGAGTCTGGGCCAGAGCAGCACATCAGGCTGGGCATGGCACTGCTCCTGGCACGTTCCCCTGCCCTGGGCACCAAAGCCAAACCAAGATGGCATCTGCAACGGGAATTGCTGCTGAAAGAGAGGATGTATCCTCCCACAGTTACTGCCAGCACCATGGCCACACAGCTGCCACCTCCTGCTCTAGGAAAGCATTCCATGCAGGAATGGCAAACCTGGGACTACAGGGGCTTGTCTTATTCAGGATGAACTATGCCAGCTGAAATTTTGCATATTCTTCTGCACTTCCTGAAACAGGCTGGACAAATCTCCCCTTCCTGAATGGTGACGCTCCAGCTTTTCCCTTCTCCTCAACCCATGGCAGGTTGGGATCTGTTCAGTTCCCTGAGCACAGGGCTCCAGAGCCAGTGGGGAAGCACCAGGACATGGAGCCTGGCTCCAACCTGCACATCTGGAATGCTCCAGAGTCCCAGAGGGAGCCTGAAATGCATCTTGGAATGTAGGGGAAAGGGGCTTTTGTCCAGCTGTTTCCCTGACCTTTATGTTTCTGTCCCTCTGTAGGCAAAAGCCATTATTCCAGAACACAAGTTGCTGTCCTGGTTGTTGTCCTGGTTCCCACTGTACTGGCCCTGTCTCTGTCTTGGACCCTCCCATGTAAGTCCTGCTGGAAATGTAACACTTAATTTTAATTTGTGTCTCTCTGCCACTGACCTATGTCCAGGCCATGCCATCCAAAGCCAGGAGGAATGGAAGGCTGGTGTGAAAGCCAAGGACAGCAGTTTTTAGCCACCCATAGCTGTAGGAGGAATTCTGCAAAAAAGCCAAAAGGTTTGAAGGTTCACAATTCCAAAAGAAAAAAAAAAAAAGCAGGGATAAAAGGGAAAACAACAATGTTCAACACTGAGGAGTTTATGATAAAAATGTTTTGAAGAAACCAGTAAAGATCAAATAATGCCTATTGGTCTTATGATTGCAATCCTTGAGAATATTTCAAACTGATGATGATGTCTTATGACATGGGCACGTGACAACAAAAATCTTACAATACTTATGAATTAAATCTCATTTCAAAGAAGCATATAACTTAGAAATTAAAGGAATTTATTTGCAGCTTATTTAAATGAAAACCTTATGCTCAGACTCAGCCCTGAGTTCCTAACACATTTTAATTTACATAAACTGACTAATGACTGGTAGAAAAAAAGTATTCTTATCACCACTAGAAAAAAAAATCGATGCATTTGATACTTCCTCTGAATGTTTTCAAGGAATCATTTTTAAATTTTAGATGCCATTTTTTCTTTCCATACCTTGGTAGCTGAGAAAGTTTGAGAAGCTTCCACAACCAGTCACTCTCAAGTCTGCCACCTGCTCAGAGAGGCACATGGGGAAGACATGGCAAAGCCTTTGATCCTTGAACTTAAAAAACAGGGCAGGGGGAGGCAAGTCATTCTTCTTTTTCAGGGCAAAGAGTTCAGGATTGATGTCTGACAGTGCCTTGACATTTATAAAATGTCTAACACCCAAGAATGGAGAAAAAAAAAAAAAGCAAACCAGCACAAAGCAACAAAGTGTAATTAGCATTTAATGCAGCTTTTACTTTAACATGGAAAGAAGAGTCATCAGACTTGGATCCAGGGCTGGCTCTAGTTCTAGTTCCTTTGTGGGTTCAGTACTGCCCTGTTGGCCTGTAATAGATATACACTAAGAAATTTGTCATCTAGATGGAACTGAAGGAACTAAATCATAATTAAGATCCAGCTTGTGAAAATGAACTCAAGTGTTGCCTTTTACTCAGTTGAACCTGACCTGACCATGTGATGATCTTTATAGCAGACCCATGAGCAAAGGGGCAGAGTTTGCATTCTGTGATGGGTAATAGGGGGTCAGAGAGGTCCAGCAGAGCTCTGACAGTGCATGGCACAGTGGTCACTCTTTGAGAGCTGAAATTGTGTTCTTATTTCCAGATGGTCCAACTGCAGGCAGCCAAAATGGCTCAACAACATTGTCCCCCACCACTCAAGAGGACCCAACAACAGTGTCCCACATCCCTGAAGAGGCATTAGGTAGGCAATCCTCTGTCTTTCCAAAGGGCGTTGCCAGAAGTCTGTTGGATTGATGGTTAAGGGGGACAGTACAGGATCTCCATCAGGACTTTGTTCAGAAGGAAAACAAACAACCCCTCTGCCATGTCAGGAGTATAAACCTCACCCTGGGACACTCCCAGCATGAGCTCTGCAGCCCATGGAGGGTTTGCATTTGCAGCTCCTTTGGAAGCAGGGCAGGCTCAGCTCTGCATCCCTGTTCCCCAGGGAAGAGCTGATGCCTCTGTGCTGCCAGGGCAGAGCAGGGTGAGGAGGGAAGGCACAGGAGGAAGAATCCCTCTGGTACCCAGCCCTGCAGGGAGCAGGATGGACAATGTGCCTGTGCTGCTTTCCCAAGGCCCCTCCACTGCCAGCCTGTGACCTCAGTGCAATTCCAGGCTGCCCTTCAGGAGCTGCTGCATCCCCAAGCAAAGTGTCTCCTGCAGGCCCTGTCTGCCTGAATGCCATGCCCTTTCCAGCTGCCCCTCCCTGCTCCTCCTGCTGCCCTGCCTGGCAATGCACACCAATGTTGGTGCTGTCAGTAGCACCTCTGCTGCCCAATTCTGCATCAGGCAAACCAGGCTGTGGGGATCTGGGAGCTGCTTTTGTGCCCTGAGCACTTCTGTGTATGCCCTGAGCAAAGATGGGAAAGGCTGGATCATGTTTGCTGTGCTGCTCCCTGTCTGGCTCCTGCCTGCTGATCCTGGGCTGCTATCAGCTCCAGAGGCTGGGGGGATCCCTGGTGCTCTGCTGACAATTCTCAGCAGGAGCACACAGGCATTTCTGGGGCTGGAATTGCCTCTGTGACCTCTCTTTTGTTGTGCCATCCTTTGGTCAGTGCGAACATGGATTTTACACACCTCTTCTTCCCTTCTGCAGGCTGCCCCCCAGCATGGAAAAAACATGGGAGAAAATGCTACTTCTTTTCTCCAGAAAAGAAAAAAAAGGACTGGAATGCCTCCCGTGCAGAATGCAGTGCCATGGGCTCAGAGCTGGTGGTCATTGACAGCAGGGAAGAGCTGGTGAGATCCAACTCCTGGGGCAGCTGCTCGGGGGGCTGGAGCTGCCTGGCCAAGGGCTGAGCAGTGACACTTGTGCCAGCTCCTGTCACACGTGCTTGGGCTCTGGCACCTGCTGCCAGCCATGCACAGCCCAGGCCGGGCAGTGGGAGCAAAGCCCTGCACAGGGAGAGGCCTCCTGGGCCTTGGAGTCCTGTCCCTGGAAGCTTCTGTGCCCAGGCCTGATCCCATGGACAGGAGCAAACTCCCTGCCCAGCTGGCTGGGCTTTCCCAGGCATTTAGCACACAGGCCATGCAGGTTGGACAGACACTTCTTTGTGAGAGCCAAGGCTGTGACAAAACCTGGAAAGGCTTTGCCACCCCCATCCAAAGGGAAAAGTGTCCCCAGGAATCGAGTCACACCTGTCTGACTGCAGTGAACAGCTGTAATGGCACCACAGGTGTATCATTACATTTATCATCTTCAGAAGGAATCTCCAAAAGGGAGATGATCTTCAATAGAAATGGAGAAATGCAAACTCTGGAGCTGTGGGCAGAGGTGCTGTGGCTGGATGCACACTGCACTCTCTGTGCTGCCTGTTCAGCACTGAGCCTTCTGTGCTTCTGCTGAAGAAAATGTCATTTTCATGCGTTCCCATTGTTGGCTTCCTTTCCAGAGTTTCCTGCACTCACAATCAAGATATAACTACTACTTACTTGGTCTCACATACTCTCCAGAGGAGCAGAAGTGGAAGTGGATCAACAGCGTGGAACATGACCCAGCCATGTGAGCTCCTTCCAGCAAGTCCCTGTCAGGCAGTGTCTGGGGAGGGGAAAATGCCCAGGGCAGAGCAAAGAGCAGAGAGCCCAAGGGAGAGCAGGGACTGTGCTTTGGGGGAAGCTGATTGCTGGAGATGCAGGTGCTTCAGCACATGCCTGTGCCAAGGAAAGGGAGCCTCTCAGGGCCAGGGAACACAGGGCTGTCCTGTAAGGATGGCAGCAGAGGACACAGCTGGAGTTGTGCTGGGGAAGGAAGGATCTGGCTGGATGCAGCTCCCTGGGCAAAGGAAGGACACAGGAGGCAGGGACAAGAGAGAGGGGGATGTCAGCACCATTGGCTGGAGGGGACCAAAGCAGGGGAATGTTTCTGCATGGGAAAATATTGCCCAGAACCTTTTGTGGAGATGTGGGGAACAGCAGTGAGGAATGGAGGGAGATTCCAGCAAGGCTGTTCCAGATCCCAGTGGCAGTAACACAGCTTAGCATGTGCCGTTCTGCCTTTGACTGCATGTCAAGAATGTAACCAAATTTGACTTTTTTCTCCTGACCAGCTTCAGTATAACTGGACGTTGCTGTTACTATCACTGCACAGCCATTGGATTTGGTAATGTATCAACTGCATCTTGTGGTGGATCTGTAACAACACAAAATCTGTGTGAAAAAGCTGCAACAATTTCAAAAAGGCATCCGCAGGAGAGCTAAAACCAGGAGGTGCAGGCTGATGTGTTGTGCCCAGCTTCCTGTAGGAACCATGGATGGGATGTGTCTCCTTTCTCTTGAGCTGCCCACTCTCTGCTCCCAGGCTCTCCTGCAGCCTCTCTCCAGCCTCGGGGCTGAGCTCAGCCCAGCCTTTCCCTGATGCTGTCTGAGCCTGGATGGATCCCCTCTGGAAGAGCTGGCACTGGCACACAGGAGGACTCTGGCACTGTCTCATGCCAGAGGTGGCACTTCCAGGCAGGCACTGCCAGGGGACAGGAGTCCAGCCTGGGCCCAGGGCTGATCCCCAACAGATCCTGACTCTACTCTGCAAGTCACATCCACCCACAGCCCTGTGTTCCCAGCCCTGCCTGGGCACAAGGAGAGCCTTCCCCACCTGGCCACAGCCTGGCCTTGCCTGCAGCCACAAGGGAAGGGCAGCACAGATTTCTGGCTGGGATCCTGTAGGGAAGGCCAACCCCACTCCTTGTCAGGATGGACAGGATAAAGTCAGGTGTGGGTTGTGGATAAACCGTTCCCATGTCTGAAAATGTTCCAAGAGCACACAGGATCCCAGAGCCTGGGAGGGGAATGGGAATCAGCTCAAGGGAAAGGATCTTACAGCAGCACAGCTCAGGGCATAAAATCAGCTCCAGTCCTGCAGAAGGAAAGGAATGTCAGATTCAAAAGCCATTGGCAAAGGCCACAGGATGGAGACCAGCAGAGAGAAGCAAGGCCTGAAGAGCAGAGTCCCAACAGAAGCTGAGCTGGACAGAAAACAGGACAATGAAACCCAGAGTGATCTGTGAAGGAGCTGGTGAGAAGCATGAGAGTGACCCACAGGGAATGGCAACACTCCTGTGCTCTGCCCTCTTTTCCTGTGAGATTGGTCCCAGGACAGGGCAGCTCTATGGATGTGCTCTGGGTCCCCCCAGAGAGCTCCACTCAGCTGCCTGGGCTGACTGCTGGGCCCTGTAGAGTTCCTCTCCTTTCCATTGCAAGGAACAAAGCTTTTCTTTTCAAAACACAAAGCTGTGCTTGTGGGTGGGTGGGTGAAGCTTTGGGAACTCCAGACACTTCCAGTCCAGAACCACTTCCCAAAACAGGGGACCTCAGGGAAGCCTTGAACTGTGGTATTGTAAGGTCCTCAGGATGAGGTGAGAGATGAGAATTTGACTTAATATTCTCAGAAGGCTGATTTATTATTATATGATATATGATATGATATACTAAAACTATACTAAAGAAAGAGAAGGGATATTTCAGAAGGCTTCAGCAGTATGATAATGAAAGCTGGTGACTGAATCCTCAGTCTGACACAGCTGATGGTAATTGGTCATTAATTACAAACATTTCACATGGAACCAGTCAAATATGCAGTTGTTGGTAAAGAATCTCCAGACCACATTCCCAGACAATCTTGTTTTATATCTTGTTTTCATTTCTTTCTGAGGCTTCTCAGCTTCTAGGGAGACAAAGTCCTGGTGAAGGGATTTTCAGATAATATCATGGTGGCAATGAACTTGTATTTCCTCATGTTACTGACAAAAACCCCTGTCCAACAAAAGATGAAGTAAAAACAGACTTCTCTTCTCATTAGAAATTGTGGTGTGACCGGAAGAGTCAAGAACTTCCTGCTGAAGGTTTGAGAGGGGAGGGAGCTCTGAGTCGTGCCCAGCCCAGAGTGTCACTGTCAGAAGAGCCGAGGGAGGAGAGAACAGAGTGGAAGAAGAATGGCAGAAAATGTCATTAACTCTGACCTGAACTTGCCTGAACCAACCAGAGCCAGGCTACACACCATCCCTGATGGCCAAGGTAGGTCCAGTGCTGGGCACTGAGCTTTCTGTGCATTCTCCATTCTCTCTCCCACATCTGTTGAGAGTTCCTTGGAGCACCAAAGTGCCAAAGAGCACAAGGGAAACATAAAGGCCAGGGGTGGAAAACTGCAGGGGGAGTGTCCAGAGAGGGTTGTTGATATTTACACAGACAAGTTGTTGTGAGATGTACTTTTCTCTTGCTAAGGTGCAAGTGTGAGGCAGTGTCTCTGGGGTGAGATTAAAAGTCCTTTTTATCCATTGTGGAGACCATTCCAGAGCTGAACATCCATTGCTGCTGGCCCTGGCCTGTTGTCCCCCAGCAGACTGAGATTCCTGCAGCAAAGTGCTCAGGATGGAGTGGCTGCTGTTGCTGGTGCTCACAGCAGTCTCCTCCACAGCTGTTCCTGCTCCCTGAGCACAGCAGGCACTGCCTGGGGGCTTCTCCTCCTGCTCTGGCTGTACCAACTGCTTGTTGAATGCACCAGTGGGAAATGTTTCATGGACAGGTTTAGTCTGATTTAGGATCTATGACTTTGCAAAATTCGAGGATTTATCTTTCTTTGATGACTTTAAAATTGTTGCATAAATTTTTTGCACTGGTTTTGCAATACCTGCATTAAGGTATATACTGTAAATTAACAGACTTCATACAGTGTGTCTCTGTATTTCATTTTAATTTTTCTTTTATTATTTTAATATGTGGTTTGAGATAATTCATGCCTATATGAGTTATACATGAAATAAAGTTGTAGATAAAATTGCGTTTGTAAAAAAAATCCAAAAAGCCTAAGACCACGGGTACTCAGGGGACAGACTGCCACACAGAAATGTCAAAATTCCAGATGGCAGCAAGGAAAGGAAGCCTAATTAGTAAGCAAAAGGATGTGACTGGTGTGGAGATGGCCCTTTCCCAGGAGTATCCAGGGACCACCGAAGAGCAATGAACACTTGATAAGTATCTTTAATCAAATTAGCCAGAGTTGTCAGGAACATACATCTGAATTCCGGGTTCCCGTAACTTGACTTCAACATTCATCACTCCCCAGAAACAGCATTGTCCAGCCCTGCAGAGAGAAAGGAGACTTCATGCATATGCACAGTTACGAAAGGAATAGAGGAACCTCTGCCTCGGACAGAAAAAACTGTATAAAAGCAGCCCCGACAGAGACGGCATTTGTGAACAGAGGGATCCGATGTGACAGAGGTCGGACTGAAGTTCACCCAGGGCCAATCCTGGGCTTGATGCTGTCCCTCTGATTGTTCCTATCAAGACTGTATATCAGTCGCAATATAAAATCCATTTTTTATTAATTACTAAATTGGCTTTATAGATTTTTACCCATAACAATCTTGGTGACCCCGATGTGATCTGATTTAGGGGTCAGGGGACCTCGTCACCAGCCAGGAGGCGCCCTGCTGATTTCTGCAGCCTGACTGGATTGGGAACCTCATAGAACCAGTCAGATCTCTAACCAAAAGCCAGAGCCACATTCAAAGAGGGGATCAAAATGGGCCCAGAGCACTCGGGTGATTCGGACAGATCCAGGGAATGGATCTCCTAAGCCGCAGTGCAGCTTTTTCACTCGTAAAAATCTATGTGCACAAAGAGCCCACGTTGTAAGTTGTAAAACCGATTGTTATGAGAGGTTGGGGTCACACATGGTAAGAGGGGATATAGACCAAAGCCTTGTGTAAAAGGTGTCCAGAAGACAAACAGTATCTGACAAGCCGTATCTGAGAGCTCGCTACTGATTTGAGCATAACAGAATTAGACTCCCCAGAGTAGTATCACTTGTTTAAAAATGAAAATCAAATTCAAAGGCTCCAATCATAACAGCTGAGTGCTGGAGATTGAATAAAGTACCCTGCAGCACAGATGCAGTCAAACTATTGAGGCAGGTGTTTTTAAAAGGAGATATGTGGCTCGGTCTGGGAATGGAACCCCAGAAGAATATTCTTGCTGCCGAGAAGACAGTTAACCTCACCACTGGTGGCAGCCCAGTAAGAGTAAGCAAAGGCAGAGGAATATACCTATGAGGAATCCTGATGGGCCTGAGTCTAGTTGTGTGCAGTACAACTAGTCTGCACCTGGAAAACTCGCCCAGCATTGAGGGCCTGAGTCCCAGTAATGAGTGCAGGCAGCGCTTGCAGATTGTCCTGAGAAGACAAGGAGAGGCAGAGACTGCAGCATACCCAGCCCCAGGAGACTGCAGCCAGAGTAAGAAAAGCAGGTACTGTACTTTAAATGGCACTCAGTATAAGATATGTGAATTAGTCAGAAAAACAATATATTACTCACAAAAAGCGACATCTAAGGGCAAGTAGTCAGAAACCACCATGCAAAAAATGTATAAGAAGAATGCTGAACAAATACCTATTCCTATCTGTAACAAATGTAATTGTACAGTATAGATCAGAGGAAAAATAGAATCAGTATTATTTTCAAGTTAACAAACTATGTTAGAAATGTGTGTGATGAGTAGAAAGACCTACTGGGTAGGAAAAGTCTTGAAATATAAAAGTAGAGTATCCCTCAATAATGAACCTGTTATTCTTGACCTCTTTGAAGACCATGATGACAGAGTTTGTTCACAACTTGATAAAACATTCTGCTTTTCAAGAAAGAAAGAAAGAGTAGACCCAGAAAGTGAAATGCAGCAAGTAGCTCAAGAACTAAATAGATGTGAGTCTATGCAGAAAAAGAAAATAAAACCAGAGAATTTAAAAACTCTGAGTGAACAATATGACCAACTAGAGAAACAATCTAATGATTGGAGATTGCCTGCTTCAGACAAGAACATATTTATAGACTTGATGCAAGAAATCACTACAGAATTAAGATTATCCAATTGCTCGATTTGTGGCTGACTCAGGTCAGCCAAAAAATGGCCTTAGAAAAGCGAGAGTTCAACTCCAGAGCAACTTCTAAAATAAGATAATGCTAAAATTTCAACAAAGATAGAAAGAACTGAGAAATAGGTCTTAGATCAGAGGGTAATTAGAACAATTTGTATTAGCAAAGAAAGAAAAGAATATACTGAGGTAGTGAGATACAGCCCGTGTATATCCACCCAGCGGTAAACTCCAATGACAAAAGCAAGGTCTAGCAACCTGAACCTCCTGCTAGGTATTAGAGTCCTGGAAAAAAAAACTAAATATGAATGGAGTGATAAAATTAGACTCTCTTAGAACAAAAGCTCTGAAGCTAATCCTTACCAATGCCTAGAAGAACTAGGGAGTTACTAAGACGAACCAGAAAATACAAAAACTAAATAGAAAGCCCCTAATGGTTTGTATTAGAAATGCAGGAAAAAGGCATATAGTGAGTTCCCCCAAAAATAGAAAGGGTCGAGTACTCTAAGACTAATTAGACCTGTTTTCTTTGCACTACCCCGAGCAGAAAGTAACTTATTGGGAGCACCTCGGTATGAAACTTTAAAAAGAAAAAAAGAGAAATAAAGAAGAAATTCCCTATTATAAGTAGAAAGACATAGGGTGAGGAAAAGTAGCCTAGAGAGAGAATAATAGAATGCTATAGCCCTGAAACATGTGCCCAAGACAAGAGCTGAGGGTATAAAACCCCAATTTATCTATTAAACAGATTAATAAGACTCCAAGCAGTAGGAGAGATTGTCTCGAACCACACCTCAGACACCCTCGAATTGTTATCAAGTTGAAATCAGCATTTTCAAATAAGAGCTTTTGTATACCAGAACCAGACAGCACTGGATTATTTGTTGGCTGAAGAAAAGAGAGTCTGTAGGAACTTCAATGAATCAGAATGTTGTATAGAAACTGATTACAGAGAGACCATCAGAGGCCTGGCAGCAGAAATTAAGAAAGTAGCACATGCTCCTGTCCAGAAATGGAATTCCATCCTCCAAGCATCCTGGTTGGATCAATTATTTGAAAGAGCCTAGTAGGAAAAGATAGTGTTCTTTATGGTGTGTTCTGTAGCTAAGGCTATGTTCCTACCCTGCTTAATACCATGTTTCATTTGACTGATACACTCTGTGGTGCAGGGCATGCAGAGAGCAGCCAGGCCTATGGACCCTGAGCCTGCTTCCAAAAATAATGAAGTATCTCAAATAATTAATCTAAGAGAAAGAAAACAGGAGAGTAGAGCAGCAGAAGTCTTAGCTAAATCTAAAAAGCAAATAAAAGAAGAGAGATTTGATTATAGAATATATCAAGAGGTGCCTCAAGAAGAATGAGATAGAAATAAAGAATCAGAAGAGGTCTAAGCGGGACCCTTTCACCTTGTAAGAAATATCAGACAGACAAGTTTTAGAAATTAAGAGTAGTCTTATAAAAAATTACGAATAGTAGAAAATATAAAAATTGTAGAAAGAAGCATGAATTAATGTGTTTATATAGAAGGGGAGTGAGATAATTCATGCTTATATGAAATATATATGAAATAAAGTTGTAAATAAAATTGCCTGTGTAACAAAAATCCAAAAGCCTGAAACCACTGACACTCAGGAGACAGATTGCCACATCACAATTGTGAAACTCCACATGGAGCAAGGAAAGGAAGCCTAATTAGCAAGCAAATGAATCTGGCTGGTGGGGAGATGGGCCTTTCCTGGGAATATCCAGGGAACACCCAAGAGATGAACACTTGACAAGTATCTTCAATCAAGATAGGCAGAGTCCTCAGGAACATACATCTGAATTCCGGGTTCCCATAACTCTAACTGGACATGAGCATCCACCACCTCCCAGAAACAGCATTGTCCAGCCCTGCACAGAGAAAGGAGCCTTCATGCATATGTGCAGGAACAAAAGAATACAGGAACCTCTGCCTCGGGCAGAACAAACTCTATAAAACCAGCCCCGACAGAGAGGGCGTTTGTGAACAGAGGGATCCGATGTGACAGAGGTCGGACCGAGGTTCCCCGAGCGCCGATCCCGGGCTTGACGCTGTCCCTTTGACTGTCGCTGTATAGGACTGTATTTTCAATAAAAAATAAAAAATCTTTTATTATTATTAATATTTTATTATTAATAATTTACCTTTCTCATTAATTACCTAAAACAGAAAAAATGCCAGATTTTGGATCTGCTGGGGAAGGCCACCAGAGGGAGACCAGCAGAGAGCAGCAAGGCCTGAAGAACAGAGTCCCAACAGAAGCTGAGCTGGACAGAAAACAGAACAATGAAACCCAGAGTGACCTGTGAAGGGACTGGTGAGAAACATGAGAGTGAACCACAGGGAATGGCGACACGGTGCTCTGCCCTCTTTTCCTGTGAGATTGGTCCCAGGACAGGGCAGCTCTTTGGATGTGCTCTGGGTCCCCCCAGAGAGCTCCACTCAGCTGCCTGGGCTGACTGCTGGGCCCTGTAGAGTTCCTCTCCTTTCCATTGCATGGAATAAAGCTTTTCTTTTCAAACCACAAAGCTGTGCTTGTGTGTGGGTGGGTGAAGCTTTGGGAACTCAAGACCCTTCCAATCCAGAACCACTTCCCAACACAGGTGACCTCAGGGAGGCCATGAACTTGTATTTCCTCATGTTACTGACATAAATCCCTGAGCCATCAAAAAAAAGTACTAAAAAAAGACTTCTCTTTTCATTAGAAGTTGTGGTGTGACCAGAAGGGTCAAGAACTTCCTGCTGAAGGTTTGAGAGGGGAGGGAGCTCTGAGTCGTGCCCAGCCCAGAGTGCCACTGTCAGAAGAGCTGAGGGAGGAGAGAACAGAGTGGAACAAGAATGGCAGAAAATGTCATTAACTCTGACCTGAGCTTGCCTGAACCAACCAGAGCCAGGCTACACACCATCCCTGATGGCCAAGGTAGGTCCAGTGCTGAGCACTGAGCTTTCTGTGCATTCTCCATTCTCTCTCCCACATCCATTGGGGGTGGAATCACACCAAAGTGCCAAGGAGCAGAAGGGCCAGGGCCAGGGGTGGAAAACTGCAGGGGGAGTGTCCAGAGAGGGTTGTTGATATGTACACAGACAAGTTGTTGTGAGATCTACTTTTCTCTTGCTGAGGTGCAAGTGTGAGGCAGTGTCTCTGGGGTGAGATTAAAAGTCCTTTTTATCCATTGTGGAGACCATTCCAGAGTTGAAGATCCATTGCTGCTGGCCCTGGCCTGTTGTCCCCCAGCAGACTGAGATTCCTGCAGCAAAGTGCTCAGGATGGAGTGGCTGCTGTTGCTGGTGCTCACAGCAGTCTCCTGCACAGCTGTTCCTGCTCCCTGAGCACAGCAGGCACTGCCTGGGGGCTTCTCCTCCTGCTCTGGCTGTGCCAACTGCTTGTTGAATGCACCAGTGGGAAATGTTTCATGGACAGGTTTATTCTGATTTAGGATCAATGTCTTTGTAAAATTCTAACCGAGGATTTATCTTTCTTTAATGAGTTTAAAATTGTTGCATAAATGTTTGCACTGGTTTTGCAGTATCTGCCATAAAATTACATCCTAAAAATTAACAGACTTCATACAGTGTTTCTCTGTATTTAATTTTCATTTTTCTGTCCTTTTCTTTCCAACGTGGCTTTCACTTGGCCAGAAATTATTTCTTGCCCTCCAATGTTTGCCATTTGTCCAAAGTGTGAACCCTCCACATCTCTTTTCAGATGGGTAGAGTCACCAGCACCCCAGGAAACGGGGTTTTACACCCCTTTAAACAGATGAATTCACACCTAACTTGACAGGGAACCACAATTGATGTCACCTGAAAAAAGGTTCACTTAATTATAATTTCAAGTTTTTATACAGTTTCAAACACATTTTAATGCTGCTCTTCTTGTGCCATTTTGGAGAACAACTACCAACTCTTTTCTTATTTTTTGCACACATCTTCCCAGATACTGATCTCTAGCTTTCAGAAAGGAGCTGCTTTCCTGCCTGGATCACATTCTCTCTGAGCAGCTCTTTTTAGCTCCTCTTTACTGAGCTCCATTTCCTTCAGGCAGCTCCCTCTGTCACCCACCCTCCACCCTCTGTGTGTCCTTCTGCAATCCAGGCCTTGCAGGACTCTCCTGCTTTTCCCCTCTCCTCAAAGCCATGGCAGGTTGGGATCTGTTCAGTTCCCTGAGCACAGGGCTCCAGAGCCAGTGGGGAAGCACCAGGACATGGAGCCTGGCTCCAGCCTGCCCACCTGGAATGCTCCAGAGTCCCAGAGGGAGCCTGCAAAGGCACCTTGGAATGCAGGGCAGAGGGGCTCTGTCCAGCTGCTCCCCACACCTTTGTGTTTCTGCCCCTCTGCAGGTCAAAGCCATTGCTCCAGAACGCGAGCTGCTGCTCTGGTTGCTGTCCTGGCTGTGATCACCCTCCTGGTGCTCATAGCCCTGTATCTGACCCTCACCACGGGTAAGTCCTGCTGGAAATGGGACACTGGCAAGTCAGTGGTGTCTCTCTGCCACTGACTGATGTCCAGGCCATGACATCCAAAGGCAGGAGGAATGGAAGTCTGGTGGGAAGGCAAAGGACAGCAGTTTCCAGCCAGCCATGGCTGTGAGAGGAAATCTGTGAAAGAAATGCCAGGTGGTTTGAAAGTTTAAAATCCAAGAGATAAAAGCCAAAACCCAACTGAGAACTGACAAGGTTCAAACACTGCAGAATTCATGATTAAAAGGTTTTGAAGAAACAAGTCAAGATCAGAAAATGCCTGTCATTGATCTGATTGCAATCCTTGAGAATATTTTGAGATGATGATATTGCATCATGGCACCCTGGTGTGACAACAAAACTCTTAAACTGATTAGGAATAAAAGTTCCCGTGAGAGAGACAGCAAGGTTACACCTTCAAGGAATTTTTTGTCACCTTACTGGAATAAAAGCTTGTGCTCAGTGACTGCATAGATATCACCGAGCCCATAACAATCTCTGAGCTGCCAGAAAGACACATGAATTGCATAGAAAGAAAACATTCTCATCTCCATGGAAAAAGAATAATTATGAGAGCCATTTGATACTTCCTTTGCAAGTTTTCAAGGAATGAGTTTTAACTGTCAGATATTTCTCATTGTCTCTTTCCATATTTTGAGTATTGAGTAATTCTGAAAGGTTCCCACAACCAATCACACTCAAGTCCCAGAGTCTCCCAAATACTCAGAGCTGCCCATGATGAAAAAATGCCAAAATTTTTAATGTGTTTGGTGCAAAACCTAGGCTTGGGTGGGGTGATTGCTTTTTGTTTTTCAAGGCAAAGAGTGCAGGGCACATGTCTGATGGTGCTCTGATGTGTATAAAATGTGCAATACCAGAGCAAGGGTAAACTATGAAGAAATATTAAGCCAAAATACCATAAGGAGTTGAGATTAGTTGCATTTAACAGAGCACAAAATCTGGAGTGGATGTTGTTTGTCTGTCATTGCTGTGGTTCCATGTGTGCTGTGCCTCACAGCCACCTCTGCTCTGGGAAGGGCTGGAGCAGTTCTGGGGCAGTTCTGGAGTTTGGCCCTTTGGGAGGGAACACCTTGCTGTGTGCTGCAGCTTTGAGGGTTGTTTGCCATGAATGAGCAAAGAGGCAGAGTTGGCATTTTGTGTTGGCTGATGGGGGAGCCAAAGAGCCCCAGCAGGGCTCTGACAGTGGCTGGCACAGTGGTCATTCCTTGCAAGTAACAATTGTATTCTCATTTCTGGATGGTCCCACAGCAGGCAGCCAACAGGACTCAACAGCATTGACCTCCAGCAGCCAAGAGGACTCAACAAAGTTACCCCCCAGGCATGAGGAGGCACCAGGTAGGCAATCCTCTGTCTTTGCAAAGGGAGTTGCCAGCAGCCTGTTGGGTTGATGGTGAATGGGGACACAAAGGAACTCTGTCAGGATTTTGTTCAGAAGGAACACAAATAACAAAGTACAACAAAGTACTGACATCAATTCCATAAGCCAGCTGAATAAACTTAAATTGATTGAAAACCTTCTTTCTGTGTGGAGATAGAACCAAGGGGGCTCAGTGCTGGACAGCAGGATGGTTTTGAGTGTTTCAGTAATATGGAACATCCTCTGTCTTATTTTGTGCCAATAGCATCAAACTTTACACATGTCCATGTGCATCCTTCCCTGCAGGTTTGTATTTATCACATAATTGTGTCACACCTCCACATTTAGCATGACCTGCAGTTTTCAGGCTTCCACATTTCAACCATTCTCCCCATTTGTGTATGGATGTGAACTGAATGCGACACTCAGAGGCCAGCAGTGAAAAGTGAACAAGAGGAGATGAGGAAGAAGAGAAAGGGCATTGAAGATACTTTACTGTCATAGTTTCACAAGCAAAACTCTCACATTTCCCCCAGGGACTTCCTGGGCCTTCCCTCAGGGAATCCCTAATGCCAGAAGCTGTAGGTCACCATCCCAGAGATATTCAAACCTGCCTGTGCTCGGTCCTGGCCATCCTGCTCTGGCCAACACCTGAGCAGGGGAGCTGAGCTCGGGGATGTGAAAAGGTCAATTCAATCCTAAACCCCTCTGCTGGTGTGTGCTCAGGTCAGCAGAGCTGATGTTCCCAGAGATCCTCTAGAACTTTCTTTTTTTATTTTCTCATGGTGAATTCACATCAGATCTGTTACCTCCCAGTGCCCAGGTGGAGAGAGAGCTCTAAGAGTGGGGTTAACAAACAGCATTAGCATTATCTGCCAGCAGGTATCCCTTGGGATGTGTTAGCACATCCATGTTGTATTTAGGCCATACATTTCACAGTCCTTGTGGCTCCTCACAAGGAACTGCCTTGAACTGAAAGATCTGCCCAGTTCTTACTCTGTCAATCCTGACACAAGGGATTAATTCCTCCTCTCTGCCATGTCCCTCTCTGCTGAATGTTTCCTGCAGAGCCAGCCATCCTGCCTGGATCCCCTTCTCTCTGAGCAGCTCTTTTTAGCTCCTCTTTACTGAGCCCCCTCTCCTCCAGGCAGCTCCCTCTGTCACCCACCCACCCTCTGTGTGTCCTTCTGCAATCCAGGCCTTGCAGGACTCTCCTGCTTTTCCCCTCTCCTCAAAGCCATGGCAGGTGGGATCTGTTCAGTTCCCTGAGCACAGGGCTCCAGAGCCAGTGGGGAAGCACCAGGACATGGAGCCTGGCTCCAGCCTGCCCACCTGGAATGCTCCAGAGTCCCAGAGGGAGCCTGAAAAGGTCACCCTGGAATGCAGGGCAGAGGCCATTTGTTTTCCCAGCTGTTCCCATAATCTTTACTTTTTTCTGTCTCTCTCTAGGAAGAAGTTGTTGTTCCACAACACGAGTGGCTGTCCTGGTCACTGAGATAATCCTGCTCCTGCTCATTGTTCTGTGGCAGATGCTCCCATGTAAGTGCTATAAATGGAATAACAGCCATTAATTTGTGTCTCTCTGCCACTGACTGATACCCAGGCCATGACATCCAAAGGCAGGAGGAACAGAAGTCTGGTTTGAAGGTAAAGGACTGCAGTTTTTAGCCAAGCATGGCTGTAAGAGGCAATCTGTAAGGAAATTCAGTGGTTTGAAAATTTAAAATTGCAAGAGAAAAAAAAGAAAAAACCCAATTAAAAACTGACAATGTTCAAGTTCTGAAGAATTTATTATAAAAATGTTTTGAGGAAAAAACAAATAATAACTACTGGCCTTTTACTTGGGATATGTGAGAGTCATTCAAGGCGAAGATCGTTTATTATGACGTCTTGAAGTCATAATAATCTTAAAAGTTGTTGGTTTCACCCTATTCAAATAAAATCCTTTTGCTCCATCTCTATATGTATACCCAATTTATAAAGAAACCATTATATTGTAGAGAAAGAAAACTTCAGCATCTCCATCCAGAAAAAAAAATCAGGGCCATGTAGTTCTTCCTTTGAATGTTTTCAAGGAATCATTTTTAAATTTCAGGTATTTTTCCTCATTACTTTCCATCCTTTGATAACTGAGCAAACTTGAGACACTCCCACAATCAGTCACAGATTCTGACTAAATCATGCAAATTAAGTTTAGAAGCTCAATGACACCAAGGGCCTCACACAAAATCCTCTGCATAAAGCACTTCTGAGACCAAAGTACACAAAGAATCTCGGGAGGCCAAGAAAATGTTCCCTGTGCAGCTTCACTGGGAGAGAATAGCAGCCAGGTTCCTTGGAACTGGGAGACAGTTTTGGAGCATGGAAAAGCATATTTGTTAATGAATTAATTTTTATAAGTCTGAAATGTTTCACAGCTGGAAAGCTCAGTTTAATTCATGGCATTAAATTTCATCAGACAGGATGAAAATGCAAAGTGTTGGCATCAGGGATCCCAGATCCCCTCTAGGTCACAGGGCAGTGCTCTTTAAATGCCATCCAGCTCTGATGGATGGTGCCTCTCACTCACATCCAGACAAAATTCTGACTGCCAGAGTCCCCTCACCAACACAGTTGGGCAGAACCCCAGGAAATTCAGTCTTCCCAAGGCACTGTTCCTTGGGATGGAGCCTGCTCTCCTGGGCCTGGCTGAAACCCTGCCTGCCCACGGAGAGTGGGGAATGAATTCCCTGCTCTGCTTTGCTTTGCTTGCAGCCCTGGTTTCTGTCGTCTACAGAACCACCTTTATCCCAGCCCAGGAGTTTTGCCCCTTTTCCCTGGCCCATCTCCCCTCTCCTCTCTGCCATGGAGGGGGCAGGGAGCCGGTGGCTCCATGGGGATTTTTGCCAGCTGGTGTCCAATGGCAACAGGCCCAGAGCTGCCCCTGGGGCTCCAGGAGATGCCCCCCAAGGCTGAGCACAGCAGGATGATCCCCTCTGCCAGGGGCTGCTGAGGCTCTGTTGGATGTCCCCAGGACAGGCTGTGCCCTCTGGGCTGCCAGGGCACTGCTGGCTCCCCCTGAGTCTGGGCCAGAGCAGCACATCAGGCTGGGCATGGCACTGCTCCTGGCACGTTCCCCTGCCCTGGGCACCAAAGCCAAACCAAGCTGGCATCTGCAACGGGAATTGCTGCTGAAAGAGAGGATGTATCCTCCCACAGTTACTGCCAGCACCATGGCCACACAGCTGCCACCTCCTGCTCTAGGAAAGCATTCCATGCAGGAATGGCAAACCTGGGACTACAGGGGCTTGTCTTATTCAGGCTGAACTATTCCAGCAGAAATTTTGCATATTCTTCTGCACTTCCCGAAACAGGCTGGACAAATCTCCCCTTCCTGAATGATGACTCACCAGCTTTTTCCTTCTCCTCAAACCCATGGCAGGTTGGGATCTGTTCAGTTCCCTGAGCACAGGGCTCCAGAGCCAGTGGGGAAGCACCAGGACATTGAGCCTGGCTCCAGCCTGCCCACCTGGAATGCTCCAGAGTCCCAGTGGGGGCCTGAAAAGGCATTTGGAATTGAGCAGAAAGGTGTTTTTGTCCAGCTGTTTCCCTGATGTTTGTGTTTCTGTCCCTCTGTAGGCAAAGGCCATTGTTCCAGAAAACAAGTTGCTGTCCTGGTTGTTGTCCTGGTTCCCATTGCACTGGCCCTGTCTCTGTCTTGGACCCTCCCATGTAAGTCCTGCTGGAAATGTAACACTTGCTTTTAATTTGTGTCTGTCTGCCACTGGCTGATGTCCAGGCCATGCCATCCAAAGCCAGGAGGAATGGAAGTCTGGTGTGAAAGCCAAGGACAGCAGCTTGTAACCACCCATAGCTGTAGGAGGAATTCTGCAAAAAAGCCAAAGGGTTTGAAGGTTCACAATTCCAAAAGAAAAAAAAAAAGCTGTGATAAAAGGAAAAACAACAATGTTCAACACTGAGGAGTTAATGATAAAGATGTTTTGGAGAACCCAGTAAAGATCAAAAAATGCCTATTGGTCTTATGATAGCAATCCTTGAGAATATTTCAAACTGATGATGTTGTCTTATGACATTGGCATGTGACACCAAAAATTTTACAATAATAATGAATTAAATCTCATTTCAAAGAAGCATTTATGTTGGAAATTAAAGGAATTTATTTTCAGCTTATTTCAATGAAAAACTTGTGCTCAGACTCAGCACTGAATTCATAACAATTTTTAACTTACATAAACTGACTAATGACTGGTAGAAAAAAGTATTCTTCTCACCACTAGAAAAAAAAAAAAATAGATGCATTTGATACTTCCTCTGAATGTTTTCAAGGAATCATTTTAAAATTTCAGATGTCATTTTTTCTTTCCAACCCTTGGTAGCTGAGAAAGTTTGAGAGGCTTCCACAACCAGTCACTCTCAAGTCCCAGAGTTTTCCACCTGCTCAGAGAGGCACATGGGGAAGCCATGGCAAAGCCTTTGATCCTCTGAACTTAAAAAACAGGGCAGGGGGAGGCAATTCATTCTTCTTTTTCAGGGCAAAGAGTTCAGGATTGATGTCTGACAGTGCCTTGACATTTATAAAATGTCTAACATCCAAGGATGGGAAAAATTAAATAAATACAAACCAGCACAAAGCAACAAAGTGTAATTAGCATTTAATGCAGCTTTTACTTTAACATGGAAAGAGGAGTCATTGGATTTGGATCCAGGGCTGGCTTTAGTTAAAGTTCCTTTGTGGGTTCCTTTGGTGACCTGAAATTGATATACACAATGAAACTTGACATCAAGATGGAACTGAAGGAACTAAATCATTATTAAAATACAACTTGTGTAAATGAACTCAATTGTTGCCTTTTATTCAATGGAACCTAACCAGATCATTTTATGATTTTTATAGTAGACCTATGAGCAAAGAGGCAGAGTTTGCATTCTGAGTTGGGTGATGGGGGGGTCAGAGAGGTCCAGCAGAGCTCTGACAGTTCATTGCACAGTGGTCACTCTTTGAGAGCTGAAATTGTGTTCTTATTTCCAGATGGTCCAACTGCAGGCAGCCAAAATGGCTCAGCAACATTGTCTCCCACCACTCAAGAGGATCCAACAACAGTGTCCTACATCCCTGAGGAGGCATTAGGTAGGCAATCCTCTTTTGTTCCCAAGAAATTTTCCAGATGTCTGTTGGATTGAAGGTTAAGGGGGACAGAACAGGATCTCTGTCAGGATTTTGTTCAGAAGGAAAACGAACAAGCCCTCTGCCATGTCAGGAGTATAAACCTCACCCTGGGACACTCCCAGCATGAGCTCTGCAGCCCATGGAGGGTTTGCATTTGCAGCTCCTTTGGAAGCAGGGCAGGCTCAGCTCTGCATTCCTGTTCCCCAGGGAAGAGCTGATGCCTCTGTGCTGCCAGGGCAGAGCAGGGTGAGGAGGGAAGGCACAGGAGGAAGAATCCCTCTGGTACCCAGCCCTGCAGGGAGCAGGATGGACAATGTGCCTGTGCTGCTTTCCCAAGGCCCCTCCACTGCCAGCCTGTGACCTCAGTGCAATTCCATGCTGCCCTTCAGGAGCTGCTGCATCCCCAAGCAAAGTGTCTCCTGCAGGCCCTGTCTCCCTGAATGCCATGCCCTTTCCAGCTGCCCCTCCCTGCTCCTCCTGCTGCCCTGCCTGGCAATGCACACCAATGTTGGTGCTGTCAGTAGCACCTCTGCTGCCCAATTCTGCATCAGGCAAACCAGGCTGTGGGGATCTGGGAGCTGCTTTTGTGCCCTGAGCACTTCTGTGTATGCCCTGAGCAAAGATGGGAAAGGCTGGATCCTGTTTGCTGTGCTGCTCCCTGTCTGGCTCCTGCCTGCTGATTCTGGGCTGCTATCAGCTCCAGAGGCTGGGGGGATCCCTGGTGCTCTGCTGACAATTCTCAGCGGGAGCACACAGGCATTTCTGGGGCTGGAATTGCCTCTGTGACCTCTCTTTTGTTGTGCCATCCTTTGGTCAGTGTGAACATGGATTTTACACACCTCTTCTTCCCTTCTGCAGGCTGCCCCCCAGCATGGAAAAAACATGGGAGAAAATGCTACTTCTTTTCTCCAGAAAAGAAAAAAGAGGACTGGAATGCCTCCCGTGCAGAATGCAGTGCCATGGGCTCAGAGCTGGTGGTCATTGACAGCAGGGAAGAGCTGGTGAGATCCAACTCCTGGGGCAGCTGCTCGGGGGGCTGGAGCTGCCTGGCCAAGGGCTGAGCAGTGACACTTGTGCCAGCTCCTGTCACACGTGCTTGGGCTCTGGCACCTGCTGCCAGCCAAGCACAGCCCAGGCCGGGCAGTGGGAGCAAAGCCCTGCACAGGGAGAGGCCTCCTGGGCCTTGGAGTCCTGTCCCTGGAAGCTTCTGTGCCCAGGCCTGATCCCATGGACAGGAGCAAACTCCCTGCCCAGCTGGCTGGGCTTTCCCAGGGATTTAGCACACAGGCCATGCAGGTTGGACAGACACTTCTTTGTGAGAGCCAAGGCTGTGACAAAACCTGGAAAGGCTTTGCCACCCCCATCCAAAGGGAAAAGTGTCCCCAGGAATCGAGTCACAGCTGTCTGACTGCAGTGAACAGCTGTAATGGCACCACAGGTGTATTATTATATTTATTAACTTCTAAAGGGGACTCCAAAAGGGAGATGATCTTCAATAGAAATGGAGAAATGCAATCTCTGGAGCTGTGGGCAGAGGTGCTGTGGCTGGATGCACACTGCACTCTCTGTGCTGCCTGTTCAGCACTGAGCCTTCTGTGCCTCTGATGAAGAAAATGTCATTTTCATGTGTTCCCATTGTTGGCTTCCTTTCCAGAGTTTCCTGCACTCACAATCAAGATATAACTACTACTTACTTGGGCTCATATACTCTCCAGAGGAGCAGAAGTGGAAGTGGATCAACAACGTGGACCATGACCCAGCCATGTGAGCTCCTTCCAGCAAGTCCCTGCCAGGCAGTGTCTGGGGAGGGGAAAATGCCCAGGGCAGAGCAAAGAGCAGAGAGCCCAAGGGAGAGCAGGGACTGTGCTTTGGGGGAAGCTGATTGCTGGAGATGCAGGTGCTTCAGCACATGCCTGTGCCAAGGAAAGGGAGCCTCTCAGGGCCAGGGAACACAGGGCTGTCCTGTAAGGATGGCAGCAGAGGAGACAGCTGGAGTTGTGCTGGGGAAGGAAGGATCTGGCTGGATGCAGCTCCCTGGGCAAAGGAAGGACACAGGAGGCAGGGACAAGAGAGAGGGGGATGTCAGCACCTTTGGCTGGAGGGGACCAAAGCAGGGGAATGTTTCTGTATGGGAAAGCATTGCCCAGAAACTTTTGTGGAGATGTGGGGAACAGCAGTGAGCAATGGAGGGAGATTCCAGCAAGGCTGTTCCAGATCCCAGTGGCAGTAACACAGCTTAGCAGGTGCCACTCTGCCTTTCACTGCATGTCAGGAATGTAACCAAATTTGACTTTTTTCTCCTGACCAGGTTCAGTATAACTGGACGTTGCTGTGACTATCACTGCACAGCCATTGGATTTGGTAATGTATCAGCTGCACCTTGTGGTGGATCCTCAACAACACAAAATATGTGTGAAAAAGCTGCAACAATGACAAGAAGGCATCAGCAGGAGAGCTAAAACCAGGAGGTGCAGGCTGATGTGTTGTGCCCAGCTTCCTGCAGGAACCATGGATGGGATGTGTCTCCTTTCTCTTGAGCTGCCCACTCTCTGCTCCCAGGCTCTCCTGCAGCCTCTCTCCAGCCTCGGGGCTGAGCTCAGCCCAGCCTTTCCCTGATGCTGTCTGAGCCTGGATGGATCCCCTCTGGAAGAGCTGGCACTGGCACACAGGAGGACTCTGGCACTGTCTCATGCCAGAGGTGGCACTTCCAGGCAGGCACTGCCAGGGGACAGGAGTCCAGCCTGGGCCCAGGGCTGATCCCACACAGATCCTGACTCTGCAAGTCACATCCATCCACAGCCCTGTGTTCCCAGCCCTGCCTGGGCACAAGGAGACCCTTCCCCACCTGGCCACAGCCTGGCCTTGCCTGCAGCCACAAGGGAAGGGCAGCACAGATTTCTGGCTGGGATCCTGTAGGGAAGGGCAACTCCACTCCTTGCCAGGATGGACAGGATAAAGTCAGGTTGGGTTGTGGATAAACCTTTCCTGTGTCCCAGACTGTTCCAAGAGCACACAGGATCCCAGAGCCTGGGAGGGGAATGGGAATCAGCCCAAGGGAAAGGATCCTACAGCAGCCGAGCTCTGGGCACTAAATCAGCCCCAGTCCTGTGAGGGGACAGGGAGGGAATGTCAGATTTCCAATTTGCTGGGGAAGGGCACAGGATGGAGACCAGCAGAGACCAGCAAGGCCTGAAGAGCAGAGTCCCAGCAGAAGCTGAGCTGGACAGAAAAGAGAACAATGAAACCCAGAGTGACCTGTGAAGGAGCTGGTGAGAAGCATGAGAGTGACCCACAGGGAATGGCAACACTCCTGTGCTCTGCCCTCTTTTCCTGTGAGATTGGTCCCAGGACAGGGCAGCTCTATGGATGTGCTCTGGGTCCCCCCAGAGAGCTCCACTCAGCTGCCAGGGCTGACTGCTGGGCCCTGTAGAGTTCTTCTCCTTTCCATTGCAAGGAATAAAGCTTTTCTTTTCAAAACACAAAGCTGTGCTTGTGTGTGGGTGGGTGAAGCTTTGGGAAAGCCAGGCACTTCCAATCCAAAACCAGTTCCCAACACAGGTGACCTCAGGGAAACCATGAACTGTGGTGTTGTAAGGTCCTCAGACTGGAGGTGAGAGATGAGAATTTGTTTTAATGTTCTCAGAAGGCTGATTTATTATTTTATGATATGATATATACAAAAACTATACTAAAGAAAGAGAAGGGATATTTCAGAAGGCTTCAGCAGTATGATAATGAAAGCTGGTGACTGAATCCTCAGTCTGACACAGCTGATGGTAATTGGTCATTAATTACAAACACTTCACATGGAACCAGTGAAATATGCACATGCTGGTAAAGAATCTCCAGACTACATTCCCAGACAATCAGATATATTTTGTTTTCATTTTTTTCTGAGGCTTCTCAGCTTCTCAGGAGACAAAATCCTGGTGAAGGGATTTTTCAGATAATATCATGGTGGCAATGAACTTGTATTTCCTCATGTTACTGACATAAACCCCTGTGCCATCAAAAGATGAATTAGAAACAGATTTCTCATTAGAAGTTGAGGTGTGACCGGAAGAGTCAAGAACTTCCTCCTGAAGGTTTGAGAGGGGAGGGAGCTCTGAGTCGTGCCCAGCCCAGAGTGTCACTGTCAGAACAGCCGAGGGAGGAGAGAACAGAGTGGAACAAGAATGGCAGAAAATGTCATTAACTCTGACCTGAGCTTGCCTGAACCAACCAGAGCCAGGCTACACACCATCCCTGATGGCCAAGGTAGGTCCAGTGCTGGGCACTGAGCTTTCTGTGCATTCTCCAGTGTCTCTCCCACATCTGTTGAGAGTTCCTTGGAGCTCCAAAGTTCCAAAGAGCACAAGGGAAAGATGAGGGCCCAGGGCTGGAAAACTGCAGGGGGAGTGTCCAGAGAGGGTTGTTGGTTTTTACACAGACAAGTTGTTGGAGATCTACTTTTGTCTTGCTGAGGTGCAAGTGTGAGGCAGTGTCTCTGGGGTGAGATTAAGAGTCCTTTTTATTCCTTCTGGAGAGCATTCCAGAGCTGAAGATCCATTGCTGCTGGCCCTGGCCTGTTGTCCCCCAGCAGACTGAGATTCCTGCAGCAAAGTGCTCAGGATGGAGTGGCTGCTGTTGCTGGTGCTCACAGCAGTCTCCTGCACAGCTGTTCCTGCTCCCTGAGCACAGCAGGCACTGCCTGGGGGCTTCTCCTCCTGCTCTGGCTGTGCCAACTGCTTGTTGAATGCACCAGTGGGAAATGTTTCATGGACAGGTTTATTCTGATTTAGGATCAATGTCTTTGTAAAATTCTAACCGAGGATTTATCTTTCTTTAATGAGTTTAAAATTGTTGCATAAATGTTTGCACTGGTTTTGCAGTATCTGCCATAAAATTACATCCTAAAAATTAACAGACTTCATACAGTGTTTCTCTGTATTTCATTTTCATTTTTCTGTCCTTTTCTTTCCTTCTAACCCTGCTTTCCCTCTGGCAGAAATTATTTCTTGCCCTCCAATGTTTGCCATTTGCCCAAAGTGTGAACCCTCCACATCTCTTTTCAGATGGGTAGAGTCACCAGCACCCCAGGAAACGGGGTTTTACACCCTTTTAAACAGATGAATTCACACCTAACTTGACAGGGAACCACAATTGATGTCACCTGAAAAAAGGTTCACTTAATTATAATTTCAAGTTTTTATACAGTTTCAATAACATTCTAATGCTGCTCTTCTTGTGCCATTTTGGAGAACAACTACCAACTCTTTTCTTATTTTTTGCACAGATCTTCCCAGATACTGATCTCTAGCTTTCAGAAAGGAGCTGCTTTCCTGCCTGGATCCCATTCTCTCTGAGCAGCTCTTTTTAGCTCCTCTTTACTGAGCCCACTCTCCTCCAGGCAGCTCCCTCTGTCACCCAGCCACCCTCTGTGTGTCCTTCTGCAATCCAGGCCTTGCAGGACTCTCCTGCTTTTCCCCTCTCCTCAAAGCCATGGCAGGTTGGGATCTGTTCAGTTCCCTGAGCACAGGGCTCCAGAGCCAGTGGGGAAGCACCAGGACATGGAGCCTGGCTCCAGCCTGCCCACCTGGAATGCTCCAGAGTCCCAGAGGGAGCCTGCAAAGGCACCTTGGAATGCAGGGCAGAGGGGCTCTGTCCAGCTGCTCCCCACACCTTTGTGTTTCTGCCCCTCTGCAGGTCAAAGCCATTGCTCCAGAACGCGAGCTGCTGCTCTGGTTGCTGTCCTGGCTGTGATCACCCTCCTGGTGCTCATAGCCCTGTATCTGACCCTCACCACGGGTAAGTCCTGCTGGAAATGGGACACTGGCAAGTCAGTGGTGTCTCTCTGCCACTGACTGATGTCCAGGCCATGACATCCAAAGGCAGGAGGAATGGAAGTCTGGTGGGAAGGCAGAGGACAGCAGTTTCCAGCCAACCATGGCTGTGAGAGGAAATCTGTAAAGGAAATGCCAGGTGGTTTGAAAGTTTTAACATCCAACAGATAAAAAGCCAAAACCCAACTGACAACTGACAAGGTTCAAACACTGCAGAATTCATGACTGAAAGGTTTTGAAGAAACCAGTCAATATCAGAAAATGCCTGTCCTTGATCTGATTGCAATCCTTGAGAATATTTTGAGATGATGATATTGCATCATGGCACCCTGTTGTGACACCAAAACTCTTAAAATAATCAGGAATACAAACTTCTTTGAGAGAGACAGCAAAGTTACACCTTCAAGGAATTTTTTGTCACCTTACTGGAATAAAAGCTTGTGCTCAGTGACTGCATAGATATCACTGAGCCCATAACAATCTCTGAGCTGCCTAGAAAGACACATTAATTCCATAGAAAGAAAACATTCTCATCTCCATGAAAAAAGAATAATTATGAGAGCCATAGGGTACTTCCTTTGCAAGTTTTCAAGGAATGAGTTTTAACTGTCAGATATTTCTCATTGTCTTTTTCCATATTTTGAGTATTGAGTAAGTCTGAAAGGTTTCCACAACCAATCACACTCAAGTCCCAGAGTGTCCCAACTACTCAGAGCTGCCCATGGTAAAGAAATGCCAAAATCTTTAATGTGTTTGGTGTAGAGCATAGGCTTGGGTGGGGTGATTGCTTTTTGTTTTTCAAGGCAAAGAGCGCAGGGCACATATCTGATGGTGCTCTGATGTGTATAAAATGTGCAAAACCAGAGCAAGGGCAAATTAAAAAGAAATAATGAACCAAGACACCATAAGGAGCGGAATTAGCTGCCTTTAATAGAGCACAAAATCTGGAGTGGATGTTGTTTGTCTGTCATTGCTGTGGTTCCATGGGTGCTGTGCCTCACAGCCACCTCTGCTCTGGGAAGGGCTGGAGCAGTTCTGGGGCAGTTCTGGAGTTTGGTTCTTTGGGAGGGAACACCTTGGTGTGTGCTGCAGCTTTGAGGGTTGTTTGCCATGAATGAGCAAAGAGGCAGAGTTGGCATTTTGTGTTGGCTGATGGGGGAGCCAAAGAGGCCCAGCAGGGCTCTGACAGTGGCTGGCACAGTGGTCATTCCTTG
Organism: Fringilla coelebs; assembly: GCF_963513975.1. Lineage (NCBI taxonomy): Eukaryota > Metazoa > Chordata > Aves > Passeriformes > Fringillidae > Fringilla > Fringilla coelebs. The sequence goes on along the minus strand of NC_140033.1, from coordinate 58,512,965 downwards.
CAAGTAACAATTGTATTCTCATTTCTGGATGGTCCCACAGCAGGCAGCCAACAGGACTCAACAGCATTGACCTCCAGCAGCCAAGAGGACTCAACAAAGTTACCCCCCAGTCATGAGGAGGCACCAGGTAGGCAATCCTCTGTCCTTGCAAAGGGAGTTGCCAGAAGCCTGTTGGGTTGATGGGGAATGGGGACACAAAGGAACTCTGTCAGGATTTTGTTCAGAAGGAACACAAACAACAAAGTACAACAAAGTATAATATGGAATGTCCTATGTCTTATTTTGTGCCCACATCATCAAACTATACACTTGTCCATGTGCATCCTTCCCTGCAGGTTTGTATTTATCACATAATTGTGTCACACCTCCACATTTAGCATGACCTGCAGTTTTCAGGCTTCCACATTTCAACCATTCTCCCCATTTGTGTATGGATGTGAACGGAATGAGACACTCAGAGGCCAGCAGTGAAAAGTGAACAAGAGGAGATGAGGAAGAAGAGAAAGGGCATTGAAGATACTTTGCTGTCATAGTTTCACAAGGAAAACTTTCACATTTCCCTCAGGGAATTCCTGGGCCTTCCCTCAGGGAATCCCTAATGCCAGAAGCTGTAGGTCACCATCCCAGAGATATTCAAACCTGCCTGTGCTTGGTCCTGGCCATCCTGCTCTGGCCAACACCTGAGCAGGGGAGCTGGGCTTGGGGATGTGAAAAGGTCAATTCAATCCTAAACCCCTCTGCTGGTGTGTGCTCAGGGCAGCAGAGCTGATGTTCCCAGAGATCCTCTAGAACTTTCTTTTTTATTTTCTCATGGTGAATTCACATCAGACCTGTTACCTCCCAGAGCCCAGGTGGAGAGAGAGCTCTAAGAGTGGGGTTAACAAACAGCATTAGCATTATCTGCCAGCAGGTATCCCTTGGGATGTGTTAGTACATCCATGTTGTATTTAGGCCATACATTTCACAATCCTTGTGGCTCCTCACAAGGAACTGCCTTGAACTGAAAGATCTGCCCAGCTCTTACTCTGTCAATCCTGACACAAGGGATTCATTCCTCCTCTCTGCCATGTCCCTCTCTGCTGAATGCTTCCTGCAGAGCCAGCCATCCTGCCTGGATCCCCTTCTCTATGAGCAGCTCTTTTTAGCTCCTCTTTACTCAGCCCCCTCTCCTCCAGGCAGCTCCCTCTGTCACCCACCCACCCTCTGTGTGTCCTTCTGCAATCCAGGCCTTGCAGGACTCTCCTGCTTTTCCCCTCTCCTCAAAGCCATGGCAGGTTGGGATCTGTTCAGTTCCCTGAGCACAGGGCTCCAGAGCCAGTGGGGAAGCACCAGGACATGGAGCCTGGCTCCAGCCTGCCCACCTGGAATGCTCCAGAGTCCCAGAGGGAGTCTGAAAAGGCACCCTGGAATGCAGGGCAGAGGCCATTTGTTTTTCCAGCTGTTCCCATAATCTTTACTTTTTTCTGTCTCTCTCTAGGAAGAAGTTGTTGTTCCACAACACGAGTGGCTGTCCTGGTCACTGAGATAATCCTGCTCCTGCTCATTGTTCTGTGGCAGATGCTCCCATGTAAGTTCTATAAATGCAATAACAGCCATTAATTTGTGTCTTTCTGCTACTGACTGAGGTCCAGGCCATGACATCCAAGGCCAGGAGGAACAGAAGTTTGGTTTGAAGATAAAGGAAAGCAGTTTTTAGCCAAGCATGGCTGTGAAAGGAAATCTGTAAGGGAATTGAGTGGTTTGAAAGTTTAAAATGCTAAAAGGAATAACACACCAAAACCCAATTGAAAACTGACAATGTCCAAACACTGAAGAATTTATTATACAAATGTTTCGGAGAAACAAACTCAGTTAATGCCTACTGGCCTTTTAATGGCAATATGTGAGAATATTTCAAGGTGAAGACCGTTTACTATGACATCAAGATATGACAGCAAAAAATTTAAAGGAATCAAGAATAAAAGCTCATTTGAAAAAGACAGGAAAGTTCAAAGTTACATCTTAAAGGCAGTTGTTTTCACCCTATTCAATAAAAGCCTTTTGCTCAATCTCTATATGCATACCCAATTTATAACACATTGCATTTTAGAGAAAGAAATCATCATGTGAATCCAGGAAAAAATAAATCAAAGCCACTCGGTGCTTCCTTTGAAAGTTTTCAATGAATCATTCTTAAATTTCAGGTATTTTTCCTCATCCCTTTCCATCCTTTGATAGCTGAGCAAACTTGAGACACTTCCACAATCCGTCACAGATTCTGACTAAATCATGCAAATTAAGTTTGGAAACTCAGTGACACCAAGGGCCTCACACAAAATCCTCTGCATAAAGCACTTCTGATACCAAAGTACACAAAGAATCTCGGGAGGCCAAGAAAACGTTCCCTGTGCAGCTTCACTGGGAGAGAATAGCAGCCAGGTTCCTTGGAACTGGGAGACAGTTTTGGAGCATGGAAAAGCATATTTGTTAATGAATTAATTTTTCTAAGTCTGAAATGTTTCATTTCTGGAAAGCTCAGTTTAATTCATGGCATTAAATTTCAGCAGACAGGAAGAAAATGCAAAGTGTTGGCATCAGGGATCCCAGATCCCCTCTAGGTGACAGGGCAGTGCTCTTTAAATGCCATCCAGCTCTGATGGATGGTGCCTCTCACTCACATCCAGACAAAATTCTGACTGCCAGAGTCCCCTCACCAACACAGTTGGGCAGAACCCCAGGAAATTCAGTCTTCCCAAGGCACTGTTCCTTGGGATGGAGCCTGCTCTCCTGGGCCTGGCTGAAACCCTGCCTGCCCACGGCAAGTGGGGAATGAATTCCCTGCTCTGCTTTGCTTTGCTTGCAGCCCTGGTTTCTGTCTTCTACAGAACCACCTTTATCCCAGCCCAGGAGTTTTGCCCCTTTTCCCTGGCCCATCTCCCCTCTCCTCTCTGCCATGGAGGGGGCAGGGAGCCGGTGGCTCCGTGGGGATTTTTGCCAGCTGGTGTCCAATGGCAACAGGCCCAGAGCTGCCCCTGGGGCTCCAGGAGATGCCCCGCAAGGCTGAGCACAGCAGGATGATCCCCTCTGCCAGGGGCTGCTGAGGCTCTGTTGGATGTCCCCAGGACAGGCTGTGCCCTCTGGGCTGCCAGGGCACTGCTGGCTCCCCCTGAGTCTGGGCCAGAGCAGCACATCAGGCTGGGCATGGCACTGCTCCTGGCACGTTCCCCTGCCCTGGGCACCAAAGCCAAACCAAGCTGGCATCTGCAACGGGAATTGCTGCTGAAAGAGAGGATGTATCCTCCCACAGTTACTGCCAGCACCATGGCCACACAGCTGCCACCTCCTGCTCTAGGAAAGCATTCACCCTGCAGGAATGGCAAACCTGGGAATACAGGGGCTTGTCTTATTCAGGCTGAACTATTCCAGCTGAAATTTTGCATATTCTTCTGCACTTCCTGAAACAGGCTGGACAAATCTCTCTTCCTGAATGGTGACTCTCCAGGTTTTTCCTTCTCCTCAACCCATGGCAGGTTGGGATCTGTTCAGTTCCCTGAGCACAGGGCTCCAGAGCCAGTGGGGAAGCACCAGGACATTGAGCCTGGCTCCAGCCTGCACATTTGGAAGGCTCCAGAGTCCCAGAGGGAGCCTGAAATGCGTCTTGGAATGTAGGGGAAAGGGGCTTTTGTCCAGCTGTTTCCCTGATCTTTATGTTTCTGTCCCTCTGTAGGCAAAAGCCATTATTCAAGAACACAAGTTGCTGTCCTGGTTGTTGTCCTGGTTCCCATTGTACTGGCCCTAACCCTGTCTTGGACCCTCCCATGTAAGTCCTGACAAAAATGTAACACTGGCAATTAATTTGTGTCTCTCTGCCACTGGCTGATGTCCAGGCATTGCCATCCAAAGCCAGGAGGAATGGAAGTCTGGTGTGATAGCCAAGGACAGCAGTTTTTAGCCACCCATAGCTGTAGGAGGAATTCTGCAAAAAAGCCAAAAGGTTTGAAGGTTCACAATTCCAAAAGAAAAAAAAAAAAAGCTGGGATAAAAGGGAAAACAATAATGTTCAACACTGAGGAGTTTATGATAAAAATGTTTTGAAGAAACCAGTAAAGATCAAATAATGCCTATTGGTCTTATGTTAGCAATCCTTGAGAATATTTCAAACTGATGATGATGTCTTATGACATAGGCATGTGACAACAAAAATCTTACAATACTTATGAATTAAATCTCATTTCAAAGAAGCATATAACTTAGAAATTAAAGGAATTTATTTGCAGCTTATTTAAATGAAAACCTTGTGCTCAGACTCAGCCCTGAGTTCCTAACACATTTTAATTTACATAAACTGACTAATGACTGGTAGAAAAAAGTATTCTTATCACCACTAGAAAAAAAAAATAGATGCATTTGATACTTCCTCTGAATGTTTTCAAGGAATCATTTTTAAATTTCAGATGCCATTTTTTCTTTCCATACCTTGGTAGCTGAGAAAATTTGAGAAGCTTCCACAACCAGTCACTCTCAAGTCCCAGAGGTTTCCACCTGCTCAGAGAGGCACATGGGGAAGCCATGGCAAAGCCTTTGATCCTTGGAACTTAAAAAACAGGGCAGGGGGAGGCAAGTCATTCTTCTTTTTCAGGGCAAAGAGTTCAGGATTGATGTCTGACAGTGCCTTGACATTTATAAAATGTCTAACACCCAAGAATGGGGGAAAAAAAAAAAAAGCAAACCAGCACAAAGCAACAAAGTGTAATTAGCATTTAATGCAGCTTTTACTTTAACATGGAAAGAAGAGTCATCAGACTTGGATCCAGGGCTGGCTCTAGTTCTAGTTCCTTTGTGGGTTCAGTACTGCCCTGTTGGCCTGTAATAGATATACACTAAGAAATTTTTCATCTAGATGGAACTCAAGGAACTAAATCATAATTAAGATCCAGCTTGTGAAAATGAGCTCAAGTGTTGCCTTTTACTCAGCTGAACCTGACCTGACCATGTGATGATCTTTATAGCAGACCCATGAGTAAAGAGGCAGAGTTTGCATTCTGTGTTGGGTAATGGGGGGTCAGAGAGGTCCAGCAGAGCTCTGACAGTGCATGGCACAGTGGTCACTCTTTGAGAGCTGAAATTGTGTTCTTATTTCCAGATGGTCCAACTGCAGGCAGCCAAAATGGCTCAACAACATTGTCCCCCACCACTCAAGAGGACCCAACACCAGTGTCCCACATCCCTGAGGAGGCATTAGGTAGGCAATCCTCTGTCTTTCCAAAGGGAGTTACCAGAAGTCTGTTGGATTGATGGTTAAGGGGGACAGAACAGGATCTCTGTCAGGACTTTGTTCAGAAGGAAAACAAACAAGCCCTCTGCCATGTCAGGAGTACAAACCTCACCCTGGGACACTCCCAGCATGAGCTCTGCAGCCCATGGAGGGTTTGCATTTGCAGCTCCTTTGGAAGCAGGGCAGGCTCAGCTCTGCATCCCTGTTCCCCAGGGAAGAGCTGATGCCTCTGTGCTGCCAGGGCAGAGCAGGATGAGGAGGGAAGGCACAGGAGGAAGAATCCCTCTGGTAGCCAGCCCTGCAGGGAGCAGGATGGACAATGTGCCTGTGCTGCTTTCCCAAGGCCCCTCCACTGCCAGCCTGTGACCTCAGTGCAATTCCAGGCTGCCCTTCAGGAGCTGCTGCATCCCCAAGCAAAGTGTCTCCTGCAGGCCCTGTCTCCCTGAATCCCATGCCCTTTCCAGCTGCCCCTCCCTGCTCCTCCTGCTGCCCTGCCTGGCAATGCACACCAATGTTGGTGCTGTCAGTAGCACCTCTGCTGCCCAATTCTGCATCAGGCAAACCAGGCTGTGGGGATCTGGGAGCTGCTTTTGTGCCCTGAGCACTTCTGTGTAGGCCCTGAGCAAAGATGGGAAAGGCTGGATCGTGTTTGCTGTGCTGCTCCCTGTCTGGCTCCTGCCTGCTGATCCTGGGCTGCTATCAGCTCCAGAGGCTGGGGGGATCCCTGCTGCTCTGCTGACAATTCTCAGCAGGGGCACACAGGCAATTCTGGGGCTGGAATTGCCTCTGTGACCTCTCTTTTGTTGTGCCATCCTTTGGTCAGTGTGAACATGGATTTTACACACCTCTTCTTCCCTTCTGCAGGCTGCCCCCCAGCATGGAAAAAACATGGGAGAAAATGCTACTTCTTTTCTCCAGAAAAGAAAAAAGAGGACTGGAATGCCTCCCGTGCAGAATGCAGTGCCATGGGCTCAGAGCTGGTGGTCATTGACAGCAGGGAAGAGCTGGTGAGATCCAACTCCTGGGGCAGCTGCTCGGGGGGCTGGAGCTGCCTGGCCAAGGGCTGAGCAGTGACACTTGTGCCAGCTCCTGTCACACGTGCTTGGGCTCTGGGACCTGCTGCCAGCCATGCACAGCCCAGGCCGGGCAGTGGGAGCAAAGCCCTGCACAGGGAGAGGCCTCCTGGGCCTTGGAGTCCTGTCCCTGGAAGCTTCTGTGCCCAGGCCTGATCCCATGGACAGGAGCAAACTCCCTGCCCAGCTGGCTGGGCTTTCCCAGGCATTTAGCACACAGGCCATGCAGGTTGGACAGACACTTCTTTGTGAGAGCCAAGGCTGTGACAAAACCTGGAAAGGCTTTGCCACCCCCATCCAAAGGGAAAAGTGTCCCCAGGAATCGAGTCACACCTGTCTGACTGCAGTGTACAGCTGTAATGGCACCACAGGTGTATTCTTACATTTATTATCTTCAGAAGGAATCTCCAAAAGGGAGATGATTTTCAATAGAAATGGAGAAATGCAATCTCTGGAGCTGTGGGCAGAGGTGCTGTGGCTGGACGCACACTGCACTCTCTGTGCTGCCTGTTCAGCACTGAGCCTTCTGTGCCTCTGCTGAAGAAAATGTCATTTTCATGTGTTCCCTTTGTTGGCTTCCTTTCCAGAGTTTCCTGCACTCACAAACAAGATATAACTACTACTTACTTGGGCTCACATTCTCTCCAGAGGAGCAGAGGTGGAAGTGGATCAACAACATGGAACATGACCCAGCCATGTGAGCTCCTTCCAGCAAGTCCCTGCCAGGCAGTGTCTGGGGAGGGGAAAATGCCCAGGGCAGAGCAAAGAGCAGAGAGCCCAAGGGAGAGCAGGGACTGTGCTTTGGGGGAAGCTGATTGCTGGAGATGCAGGTGCTTCAGCACATGCCTGTGCCAAGGAAAGGGAGCCTCTCAGGGCCAGGGAACACAGGGCTGTCCTGTAAGGATGGCAGCAGAGGACACAGCTGGAGTTGTGCTGGGGAAGGAAGGATCTGGCTGGATGCAGCTCCCTGGGCAAAGGAAGGACACAGGAGGCAGGGACAAGAGAGAGGGGGATGTCAGCACCATTGGCTGGAGGGGACCAAAGCAGGGGAATGTTTCTGCTTGGGAAAGCATTGTCCAGAAACTTTTGTGGAGATGTGGGAACAGCAATGAGGAATGGAGGGAGATTCCAGCAAGGCTGTTCTGGATCCCAGTGGCAGTAACACAGCCTAGCAGGTGCCACTCTGCCTTTCACTGCATGTCAGGAATGTAACCAAATTTCATTTTTTTTCTCCTGACCAGGTTCAGTATAACTGGACATTGCTGTGACTATCACTGCACAGTCATTGGATTTGGTAATGTATTAACTGCACCTTGTGGTGGATCCAAAACAACACAAAATATGTGTGAAAAAGCTGTAAAAATTTCAAAAAGGCATCAGCAGGAGAGCTAAAACCAGGAGGTGCAGGCTGATATGTTGTGGCCAGCTTCCTGTAGGAACCATGGATGGGATGTGTCTCCTTTCTCTTGAGCTGCCCACTCTCTGCTCCCAGGCTCTCCTGCAGCCTCTCTCCAGCCTCGGGGCTGAGCTCAGCCCAGCCTTTCCCTGATGCTGTCTGAGCCTGGATGGATCCCCTCTGGAAGAGCTGGCACTGGCACACAGGAGGACTCTGGCACTGTCTCATGCCAGAGGTGGCACTTCCAGGCAGGCACTGCCAGGGACAGGAGTCCAGCCTGGGCCCAAGGCTGATCCCAAACAGATCCTGACTCTGCAAGTCACATCCATCCACAGCCCTGTGTTCCCAGCCCTGCCTGGGCACAAGGAGAGCCTTCCCCACCTGGCCACAGCCTGGCCTTGCCTGCAGCCACAAGGGAAGGGCAGCACAGATTTCTGGCTGGGATCCTGTAGGGAAGGCCAACCCCACTCCTTGTCAGGATGGACAGGATAAAGTCAGGTGTGGGTTGTGGATAAACCTTTCCTGTGTCCCAGACAGTTCCAAGAGCACACAGGATCCCAGAGCCTGGGAGGGGAATGGGAATCAGCCCAAGGGAAAGGATCTTACAGCAGCACAGCTCAGGGCATAAAATCAGCTCCAGTCCTGTGGAAGGAAAGGAATGTCAGATTCAAAAGCCATTGGCAAAGGCCGCAGGATGGAGACCAGCGGAGACCAGCAAGGCCTGAAGAACAGAGTCCCAACAGAAGCTGAGCTGGACAGAAAAGAGAACAATGAAACCCAGAGTGACCTGTGAAGGAGCTGGTGAGAAGCACGAGAGTGACCCACAGGGAATGGCAACACTCCTGTGCTCTGCCCTCTTTTCCTGTGAGATTGGTCCCAGGACAGGGCAGCTCTATGGATGTGCTCTGGGTCCCCCCAGAGAGCTCCACTCAGCTGCCTGGGCTGACTGCTGGGCCCTGTAGAGTTCTTCTCCTTTCCATTGCATGGAATAAAGCTTTTCTTTTCAAAACACAAAGCTGTGCTTGTGTGTGGGTGGGTGAAGCTTTGGGAACTCAAGACCCTTCCAATCCAGAACCACTTCCCAACACAGGTGACCTCAGGGAGGCCATGAACTTGTATTTCCTCACGTTACTGACATAAATCCCTGTGCCATCAAAAGATGAAGTAGAAACAGACTTCTCTTCTCATTAGAAGTTGTAGTGTGACCAGAAGGGTCAAGAACTTCCTGCTGAAGGTTTGAGAGGGGAGGGAGCTCTGAGTCGTGCCCAGCCCAGAGTGTCACTGTCAGAACAGCCGAGGGAGGAGAGAACAGAGTGGAAGAAGAATGGCAGAAAATGTCATTAACTCTGACCTGAGCTTGCCTGAACCAACCAGAGCCAGGCTACACACCATCCCTGATGGCCAAGGTAGGTCCAGTGCTGAGCACTGAGCTTTCTGTGCATTCTCCAGTGTCTCTCCCACATCTGTTGAGAGAGTTCCTTGGAGCACCAAAGTGCCAAAGAGCAAAAGGGAAACGTGAGGGCCAGGGCTGGAAAACTGCAGGGGGAGTGTCCAGAGAGGGTTGTTGATATTTACAAAGGCAAGTTGTTGTGGGATGTACTTTTCTCTTGCTGAGGTGCAAGTGTGAGGCAGTGTCTCTGGGGTGAGATTAAGAGTCCTTTTTATCCATTGTAGAGACCATTCCAGAGCTGAAGATCCATTGCTGCTGGCCCTGGCCTGTTGTCCCCCAGCAGACTGAGATTCCTGCAGCAAAGTGCTCGGGATGGAGTGGCTGCTGTTGCTGGTGCTCACAGCAGTCTCCTGCACAGCTGTTCCTGCTCCCTGAGCACAGCAGGCACTGCCTGGGGGCTTCTCCTCCTGCTCTGGCTGTGCCAACTGCTTGTTGAATGCACCAGTGGGAAATGTTTCATGGACAGGTTTAGTCTGATTTAGGATCAATGACTTTTCAAAATTCTCACCAATAATTTATTTTTCTTTAATGAGTTTAAAATTGTTGCAGAAATGTTTGCACTGGTTTTGCAATATCTGCCATAAAAGTACATCCTAAAAATTAACAGACTTCATACAGTGTTTCTCTGTATTTCATTTTCATTTTTCTTCCCCTTTTTTCTAACCCTGCTGTCACTGTGGCAAAAGCTATTTCTTGCCCTCCAATGTTTGCCATTTGCCCAAAGTGTGAACCCTCCCCATCTCTTTTCAGATGGGTAGAGTTACTAGCACCCCAGGAAACGGGGTTTTACCACCCCTTTAAACAGATGAATTCACACCTAACTTGACAGGGAACCACAATTGATGTCACCTGAAAAAAGGTTCACTCAATTATAATTTCAAGTTTTTATACAGTTTCAATAACATTTTAATGCTGCCCTTCTTGTGACATTTTGGAGAACAACTACCAACTCTTTTCTTATTTTTTGCACAGATCTTCCCAGATACTGATTGCTAGCATTCAGAGAAGAGCTGCTTTCCTGCCTGGATCCCGTTCTCTCTGAGCAGCTCTTTTTAGCTCCTCTTTACTGAGCCCCATTTCCTCCAGGGAGCTCCCTCTGTCACCCACCCACCCTCTGTGTGTCCTTCTGCAATCCAGGCCTTGCAGGACTCTCCTGCTTTTCCCCTTTCTTCAAAGCCCTGCCAGGTTGGGATCTGTTCAGTTTCCTGAGCCAGTGGGGAAGCACCAGGACATGGAGCCTGGCTCCAGCCTGCCCACCTGGAATGCTCCAGAGTCCCAGAGGGAGCCTGCAAAGGCACCTTGGAATGCAGGGCAGAGGGGCTCTGTCCAGCTGCTCCCCACACCTTTGTGTTTCTGCCCCTCTGCAGGTCAAAGCCATTGCTCCAGGACACGAGCTGCTGCTCTGGTTGCTGTCCTGGCTGTGATCACCCTCCTGGTGCTCATAGCCCTGTATCTGACCCTCACCACGGGTAAGTCCTGCTGGAAATGGGACACTGGCAAGTCAGTGGTGTCTCTCTGCCACTGACTGATGTCCAGGCCATGACATCCAAAGGCAGGAGGAATGGAAGTCTGATGGGAAGGCAAAGGACAGCAGTTTCCAGCCAACCATGGCTGTGAGAGGAAATCTGTATAGGAAATGCCAGGTGGTTTGAAAGTTTTAAAATCCAACAGATAAAAAGCCAAAACCGAATGGAGAACTGACAAGGTTCAAACACTGCAGAGTTCATGACTGAAAGGTTTTGAAGAAACCAGTCAAGATCAGAAAATGCCTGTCCTTGATCTGATTGCAATCCTTGAGAATATTTGGAGATGATGATATTGCATCATGGCAACCAGGTGGGATACCAAAGCTCTTAAAATAATCAGGAATACAAACTCCTTTGAGAGAGACAGCAAAGTTACACCTTCAAGGAATTTTTGTCACCTTACTGAAATAAAAGCTTGTGCTCAGTGACTGCATAGACATCACCAAGCCCATAACAATCTCTGAGCTGCCTAGAAAGACACATTAATTCATAGAAAGAAAACATTCTCATCTCAATGAAAAAAGAATAATTATGAGAGCCATAGGGTACTTCATTTTCAAGTTTTCAAGGAAGTATTTTTAACTGTCAGATATTTCTCATTGTCTCTTCTCATATTTTGAGAATTGAGTAATTTCCACAACCAATCACACTCAAGTCCCAGAGTCTCCCAACTACTCAGAGCTGCCCATGATGAAAAAATGCCAAAATCTTTAATGTGTTCATTCTAAAGCATAGGCTTGCGTGGGATGATTGCTTTTTGTTTTTCAATGCAAAGAGCACAGGGCACATGTCTGATGGTGCTCTGATGTGTATAAAATGTGCAATACCAGAGCAAGGGCAAACTATGAAGAAATATTAAGCCAAAATACCATAGGGAGTTGAGATTAGTCACATTTAATAGAGCACAAAATCTGGATTTGCTGTTGTTTGTCTGTCATTGCTGTGGTTCCATGGGTGCTGTGCCTCACATCCACCTCTGCTCTGGGAAGGGCTGGAGCAGTTCTGGGGCAGTTCTGGAGTTTGGCCCTTTGGGAGGGAACACCTTGCTGTGTGCTGCAGCTTTGAGGGTTGTTTGCCATGAATGAGCAAAGAGGCAGAGTTGGCATTTTGTGTTGGCTGATGGGGGAGCCAAAGAGGCCCAGCAGGGCTCTGACAGTGGCTGGCACAGTGGTCATTCCTTGCAAGTAACAATTGTATTCTCATTTCTGGATGGTCCAACAGCAGGCAGCCAACAGGACTCAACAGCATTGACCTCCAGCAGCCAAGAGGACTCAACAAAGTTACCCCCCAGTCATGAGGAGGCACCAGGTAGGCAATCCTCTGTCTTTGCAAAGGGAGTTGCCAGAAGCCTGTTGGGTTGATGGGGAATGGGGACACAAAGGAACTCTGTCAGGATTTTGTTCAGAAGGAACACAAACAACAAAGTACAACAAAGTATAATATGGAATGTCCTATGTCTTATTTTGTGCCCACATCATCAAACTATACACTTGTCCATGTGCATCCTTCCCTGCAGGTTTGCATTTATCCCATAACTGTGTCACACCTCCACATTTAGCATGATCTGCAGTTTTCAGGCTTCCACATTTCAACCATTCTCCCCATTTGTGTATGGATGTGAACGGAATGAGACACTCAGAGACCAGCAGTGAAAAGTGAACAAGAGGAGATGAGGAAGAAGAGAAAGGGCATTGAAGATACTTTGCTGTCATAGTTTCACAAGCAAAACTTTCACATTTCCCTCAGGGAATTCCTGGGCCTTCCCTCAGGGAATCCCTAATGCCAGAAGCTGTAGAGTCACCATCCCAGAGATATTCAAACCTGCCTGTGCTCGGTCCTGGCCATCCTGCTCTGTCCAACACCTGAGCAGGGGAGCTGGGCTCGGGAATGTGAAAAGGTCAATTCAATCCTAAACCCCTCTGCTGGTGTGTGCTCAGGTCAGCAGAGCTGATGTTCCCAGAGATCCTCTAGAACTTTCCTTTTTATTTTCTTCTGGTGAATTCACATCAGATCTGCTACCTCCCAGTGCCCAGGTGGAGAGAGAGCTCTAAGAGTGGGGTTAACAAACAGCATTAGCATTATCTGCCAGCAGGTATCCCTTGGGATGTGTTAGCACATCCATGTTGTATTTAGGCCATACATTTCACAGTCCTTGTGGCTCCTCACAAGGAACTGCCTTGACCTGAAAGATCTGCCCAGTTCTTACTCTGTCAATCCTGACACAAGGGATTCATTCATCCTCTCTGCCATGTCCCTCTCTGCTGAATGTTTCCTGCAGAGCCAGCCATCCTGCCTGGATCCCCTTCTCTCTGAGCAGCTCTTTTTAGCTCCTCTTTACTGAGCCCCCTCTCCTCCAGGCAGCTCCCTCTGTCACCCACCCACCCTCTGTGTGTCCTTCTGCAATCCAGGCCTTGCAGGACTCTCCTGCTTTTCCCCTCTCCTCAAAGCCCTGCCAGGTTGGGATCTGTTCAGTTCCCTGAGCACAGGGCTCCAGAGCCAGTGGGGAAGCACCAGGACATGGAGCCTGGCTCCAGCCTGCCCACCTGGAATGCTCCAGAGTCCCAGAGGGAGCCTGAAAAGGTCACCCTGGAATGCAGGGCAGAGGCCATTTGTTTTTCCAGCTGTTCCCCTAATCTTTACTTTTTTCTGTCTCTCTCTAGGAAGAAGTTGTTGTTCCACAACACGAGTGGCTGTCCTGGTCACTGAGATAATCCTGCTCCTGCTCATTGTTGTGTGGCAGATGCTCCCATGTAAGTGCTATAAATGAAATAACAGCCATTAATTTGTGTCTTTCTGCTACTGACTGAGGTCCAGGCCATGACATGCAAGGCCAGGAGGAACAGAAGTCTGGTTTGAAGGTAAAGGACTGCAGTTTTTAGCCAAGCATGGCTGTAAGAGGCAATCTGTAAGGGAATTGAGTGGTTTGAAAATTTAAAATTGCAACAGAAAAAAAAGAAAAAAACCCAAGTAAAAACTGACAATGTTCAAGTTCTGAAGAATTTATTATAAAAATGTTTTGAGGAAAAAACAGATAATAACTACTGGCCTTTTACTTGGGATATGTGAGAGTCATTCAAGGCGAAGATCGTTTATTATGACGTCTTGAAGTCATAATAATCTTAAGGGTTGTTGGTTTCACCCTATTCAAATAAAATCCTTTTGCTCCATCTCTATATGTATACCCAATTTATTAAAAAAAAATTATATTGTACAGAAAGAAAACTTCAGCATCTCCGTCCAGAAAAAAAAAATCAGGGCCATGTAGTTCTTCCTTTGAATGTTTTCGAGGAATCATTTTTAAATTTCAGACAGTTTTGCTCATTACTTTCCATCCTTTGATAGCTGAGCAAACTTGAGACACTTCCACAATCCGTCACAGATTCTGACTAAATCATGGAAATTAAGTTTAGAAACTCAGTGACACCAAGGGCCTCACACAAAATCCTCTGCATAAAGCACTTCTGATACCAAAGTACACAAAGAATCTCGGGAGGCCAAGAAAATGTTCCCTGTGCAGCTTCACTGGGAGAGAATAGCAGCCAGGTTCCTTGGATCTGGGAGACAGGTTTGGAGCATGGAAAAGCTTATTTGTTAATGAATTAATTTTTCTAAGTCTGAAATGTTTCACTGCTGTAAAGCTCAGTTTAATTCATGGCATTAAATTTCATCAGACAGGATGAAAATGCAAAGTGTTGGCATCAGGGATCCCAGATCCCCTCTAGGTGACAGGGCAGTGCTCTTTAAATGCCATCCAGCTCTGATGGATGGTGCCTCTCACTCACATCCAGACAAAATTCTGACTGCCAGAGTCCCCTCACCAACACAGTTGGGCAGAACCCCAGGAAATTCAGTCTTCCCAAGGCACTGTTCCTTGGGATGGAGCCTGCTCTCCTGGGCCTGGCTGAAACCCTGCCTGCCCACGGAGAGTGGGGAATGAATTCCCTGCTCTGCTTTGCTTTGCTTGCAGCCCTGGTTTCTGTCATCTACAGAACCACCTTTATCCCAGCCCAGGAGTTTTGCCCCTTTTCCCTGGCCCATCTCCCCTCTCCTCTCTGCCATGGAGGGGGCAGGGAGCCGGTGGCTCCGTGGGGATTTTTGCCAGCTGGTGTCCAATGGCAACGGGCCCAGAGCTGCCCCTGGGGCTCCAGGAGATGCCCCCCAAGGCTGAGCACAGCAGGATGATCCCCTCTGCCAGGGGCTGCTGAGGCTCTGTTGGATGTCCCCAGGACAGGCTGTGCCCTCTGGGCTGCCAGGGCACTGCTGGCTCCCCCTGAGTCTGGGCCAGAGCAGCACATCAGGCTGGGCATGGCACTGCTCCTGGCACGTTCCCCTGCCCTGGGCACCAAAGCCAAACCAAGCTGGCATCTGCAACAGGAATTGCTGCTGAAAGAGAGGATGTATCCTCCCACAGTTACTGCCAGCACCATGGCCACACAGCTGCCACCTCCTGCTCTAGGAAAGCATTCACCCTGCAGGAATGGCAAACCTGGGAATACAGGGGCTTGTCTTATTCAGGCTGAACTATTCCAGCAGAAATTTTGCATATTCTTCTGCATTTCCTGAAACAGGCTGGACAAATCTCCCCTTCCTGAATGGTGACTTTCCAGCTTTTCCCTTCTCCTCAACCCATGGCAGGTTGGGATCTGTTCAGTTCCCTGAGCACAGGGCTCCAGAGCCAGTGGGGAAGCACCAGGACATTGAGCCTGGCTCCAGCCTGCCCACCTGGAATGCTCCAGAGTTTCACTGGGAGCCTGGAAAGGCATCTTGGAATACAGGGGAAAGGGGCTTTTGTCCAGCTGTTTCCCTGATCTTTATGTTTCTGTCCCTCTGTAGGCAAAAGCCATTGTTCCAGAACACAAGTTGCTGTCCTGGTTGTTGTCCTGGTTCCCATTGCACTGGCCCTAACCCTGTCTTGGACCCTCCCACGTAAGTCCTGACAAAAATGTAACACTGGAAATTAATTTGTGTCTCTCTGCCACTAGCTGATGTCCAGGCCATGCCATCCAAAGCCAGGAGGAATGGAAGGCTGGTGTGAAAGCCAAGGACAGCAGTTTTTAGCCACCCATAGCTGTAGGAAGAATTCTGCAAAAAAGCCAAAAGGTTTGAAGGTTCACAATTCCAAAAGAAAAAAAAAAAAAGCTGGGATAAAAGGGAAAACAACAATGTTCAACACTGAGGAGTTTATGATAAAAATGTTTTGAAGAAACCAGTAAAGATCAAATAATGCCTATTGGTCTTATGATTGCAATCCTTGAGAATATTTCAAACTGATGATGATGTCTTATGACATAGGCACGTGACAACAAAAATCTTACAATACTTATGAATTAAATCTCATTTCAAAGAAGCATATAACTTAGAAATTAAAGGAATTTATTTGCAGCTTATTTAAATGAAAACCTTATGCTCAGACTCAGCCCTGAGTTCCTAACACATTTTAATTTACATAAAGTGACTAATGACTGGTAGAAAAAAGTATTCTTATCACCACTAGAAAAAAAAAATAGATGCATTTGATACTTCCTCTGAATGTTTTCAAGGAATCATTTTTAAATTTTAGATGCCATTTTTTCTTTCCATACCTTGGTAGCTGAGAAAGTTTGAGAAGCTTCCACAACCAATCACTCTCAAGTTCCAGAGTTTGCCACCTGCTCAGAGAGGCACATGGGGAAGCCATGGCAAAGCCTTTGATCCTTGGAACTTAAAAAACAGGGCTGGGGGAGGCAAGTCATTCTTCTTTTTCAGGGCAAAGAGTTCAGGATTGATGTCTGACAGTGCCCTGACATTTTATTAATGTCTAACACCCAAGAATGGGGGGAAAAAAAAAAAGCAAACCAGCACAAAGCAACAAAGTGTAATTAGCATTTAATGCAGCTTTTACTTTAACATGGAAAGAAGAGTCATCAGACTTGGATCCAGGGCTGGCTCTAGTTCTAGTTCCTTTGTGGGTTCAGTACTGCCCTGTTGGCCTGTAATAGTTAGACACTAAGAAATTTGTCATCTAGATGGAACTGAAGGAACTAAATCATAATTAAGATCCAGCTTGTGAAAATGAACTCAAGTGTTGCCTTTTACTCAGTTGAACCTGACCTGACCATGTGATGATCTTTATAGCAGACCCATGAGCAAAGAGGCAGAGTTTGCATTCTGTGTTGGGTAATAGGGGGTCAGAGAGGTCCAGGAGAGCTCTGACAGTGCATGGCACAGTGGTCACTCTTTGAGAGCTGAAATTGTGTTCTTATTTCCAGATGGTCCAACTGCAGGCAGCCAAAATGGCTCAACAACATTGTCCCCCACCACTCAAGAGGACCCAACACCAGTGTCCCACATCCCTGAGGAGGCATTAGGTAGGCAATCCTCTGTCTTTCCAAAGGGCGTTGCCAGAAGTCTGTTGGATTGATGGTTAAGGGGGACAGAACAGGATCTCCATCAGGACTTTGTTCAGAAGGAAAACAAACAAGCCCTCTGCCATGTCAGGAGCACAAACCTCACCCTGGGACACTCCCAGCATGAGCTCTGCAGCCCATGGAGGGTTTGCATTTGCAGCTCCTTTGGAAGCAGGGCAGGCTCAGCTCTGCATTCCTGTTCCCCAGGGAAGAGCTGATGCCTCTGTGCTGCCAGGGCAGTGCAGTGTGAGGAGGGAAGGCACAGGAGGAACAATCCCTCTGGTACCCAGCCCTGCAGGGAGCAGGATGGACAATGTGCCTGTGCTGCTTTCCCAAGGCCCCTCCACTGCCAGCCTGTGACCTCAGTGCAATTCCATGCTGCCCTTCAGGAGCTGCTGCATCCCCAAGCAAAGTGTCTCCTGCAGGCCCTGTCTGCCTGAATGCCATGCCCTTTCCAGCTGCCCCTCCCTGCTCCTCCTGCTGCCCTGCCTGGCAATGCACACCAATGTTGGTGCTGTCAGTAGCACCTCTGCTGCCCAATTCTGCATCAGGCAAACCAGGCTGTGGGGATCTGGGAGCTGCTTTAGTGCCCTGAGCACTTCTGTGTATGCCCTGAGCAAAGATGGGAAAGGCTGGGTCATGTTTGCTGTGCTGCTCCCTGTCTGGCTCCTGCCTGCTGATCCTGGGCTGCTATCAGCTCCAGAGGCTGGGGGGATCCCTGGTGCTCTGCTGACAGTTCTCAGCAGGGGCACACAGGCATTTCTGGGGCTGGAATTGCCTCTGTGACCTCTCTTTTGTTGTGCCATCCTTTGGTCAGTGTGAACATGGATTTTACACACCTCTTCTTCCCTTCTGCAGGCTGCCCCCCAACATGGAAAAAACATGGGAGAAAATGCTACTTCTTTTCTCCAGAAAAGAAAAAAGAGGACTGGAATGCCTCCCGTGCAGAATGCAGTGCCATGGGCTCAGAGCTGGTGGTCATTGACAGCAGGGAAGAGCTGGTGAGATCCAACTCCTGGGGCAGCTGCTCGGGGGGCTGGAGCTGCCTGGCCAAGGGCTGAGCAGTGACACTTGTGCCAGCTCCTGTCACACGTGCTTGGGCTCTGGCACCTGCTGCCAGCCATGCACAGCCCAGGCCGGGCAGTGGGAGCAAAGCCCTGCACAGGGAGAGGCCTCCTGGGCCTTGAAGTCCTGTCACTGGAAGCTTCTGTGCCCAGGACTGATCCCATGGACAGGAGCAAACTCCCTGCCCAGCTGGCTGGGCTTTCCCAGGGATTTAGCACACAGGCCATGCAGGTTGGACAGACACTTCTTTGTGAGAGCCAAGGCTGTGACAAAACCTGGAAAGGCTTTGCCACCCCCATCCAAAGGGAAAAGTGTCCCCAGGAATCGAGTCACACCTGTCTGACTGCAGTGAACAGCTGTAATGGCACCACAGGTGTATTATTATATTTATTAACTTCTAAAGGGGCCTCCAAAAGGGAGATGATTTTCAATAGAAATGGAGAAATGCAAACTCTGGAGCTGTGGGCAGAGGTGCTGTGGCTGGATGCACACTGCACTCTCTGTGCTGCCTGTTGAGCACTGAGCCTTCTGGGCCTCTGATGAAGAAAATGTCATTTTCATGTGTTCCCATTGTTGGCTTCCTTTCCAGAGTTTCCTGCACTCACAATCAAGCCATAACTACTACTTACTTGGGCTCACACGCTCGTCAAAGGAACAGAAGTGGAAGTGGATCAACAACATGGAACATGACCCAGCCATGTGAGCTCCTTCCAGCAAGTCCCTGCCAGGCAGTGTCTGGGGAGGGGAAAATGCCAAAGGCAGAGCAAAGAGCAGAGAGCCCAAGGGAGAGCAGGGACTGTGCTTTGGGGGAAGCTGATTGCTGGAGATGCAGGTGCTTCAGCACATGCCTGTGCCAAGGAAAGGGAGCCTCTCAGGGCCAGGGAACACAGGGCTGTCCTGTAAGGATGGCAGCAGAGGAGACAGCTGGAGTTGTGCTGGGGAAGGAAGGATCTGGCTGGATGCAGCTCCCTGGGCAAAGGAAGGACACAGGAGGCAGGGACAAGAGAGAGGGGGATGTCAGCACCATTGGCTGGAGGGGACCACAGCAGGGGAATGTTTCTGCATGGGAAAGCATTGTCCAGAAACTTTTGTGGAGATGTGGGGAACAGCAGTGAGCAATGGAGGGAGATTCCAGCAAGGCTGTTCCAGATCCCAGTGGCAGTAACACAGCTTAGCAGGTGCCACTCTGCCTTTCACTGGATGTCAGGAATGTAACCAAAAATGACTATTTTTTCCTGACCAGGTTCAGTATAACTGGACATTACCATGATTATCACTGCACAGTCATTGGATTTGGTAATGTATCAACTGCACCTTGTGGTGGATCCGAAATAACACAAAATCTGTGTGAAAAAGCTGCAACAATGACAAAAAGGCATCAGCAGGAGAGCTAAAACCAGGAGGTGCAGGCTGATATGTTGTGCCCAGCTTCCTGTAGGAACCATGGATGGGATGTGTCTCCTTTCTCTTGAGCTGCCCACTCTCTGCTCCCAGGCTCTCCAGCAGCCTCTCTCCAGCCTCGGGGCTGAGCTCAGCCCAGCCTTTCCCTGATGCTGTCTGAGCCTGGATGGATCCCCTCTGGAAGAGCTGGCACTGGCACACAGGAGGACTCTGGCACTGTCTCATGCCAGAGGTGGCACTTCCAGGGGACAGGAGTCCAGCCTGGGCCCAGGGCTGATCCCACACAGATCCTGACTCTGCAAGTCACATCCATCCACAGCCTTGTGTTCCCAGCCCTGCCTGGGCACAAGGAGACCCTTCCCCACCTGGCCACAGCCTGGCCTTGCCTGCAGCCACAAGGGAAGGGCAGCACAGATTTTTGGCTGGGATCCTGTAGGGAAGGCCAACCCCACTCCTTGCCAGGATGGACAGGATAAAGTCAGGTTGGGTTGTGGATAAACCTTTCCTGTGTCCCAGACTGTTCCAAGAGCATACAGGATCCCAGAGCCTGGGAGGGGAATGGGAATCAGCCCAAGGGAAAGGATCCTACAGCAGCACACCTCTGTGGGCACAAAATCAGCCCCAGTCCTCTGTGGAGAAGGGAAAGAATGTCAAATTTATGATCTGCTGGGGAAGGGCACAGGATGGAGACCAGCAGAGACCAGCAAGGCCTGAAGAACAGAGTCCCAACAGAAGCTGAGCTGGACAGAAAACAGGACAATGAAACCCAGAGTGACCTGTGAAGGAGCTGGTGAGAAGCACGAGAGTGACCCACAGGAATGGCAACACGGTGCTCTGCCCTCTTTTCCTGTGAGATTGGTCCCAGGACAGGGCAGCTCTATGGATGTGCTCTGGGTCCCCCCAGAGAGCTCCACTCAGCTGCCTGGGCTGACTGCTGGGCCCTGTAGAGTTCCTCTCCTTTCCATTCCATGGAATAAAGCTTTTCTTTTCAAAACACAAAGCTGTGCTTGTGTGTGTGTGGGTGAAGCTTTGGGAGCTCCAGGCACTTCCAATCCAGAACCAATTCCCAACACAGGTGACCTCAGGGAGGCCATGAAATTGTATTTCCTCATGTTACTGACATAGACCCCTGGGCCATCAAAAGATGAATTAGAAACAGACTTCTCATTAGAAGTTGTGGTGTGACCGGAAGAGTCAAGAACTTCCTGCTGAAGGTTTGAGAGGGGAGGGAGCTCTGAGTCGTGCCCAGCCCAGAGTGTCACTGTCAGAACAGCCGAGGGAGGAGAGAACAGAGTGGAACAAGAATGGCAGAATTTGTCATTAACTCTGACCTGAACTTGCCTGAACCAACCAGAGCCAGGCTACACACCATCCCTGATGGCCAAGGTAGGTCCAGTGCTGAGCACTGAGCTTTCTGTGCATTCTCCAGTGTCTCTCCCACATCTGTTGAGAGTTTCTTGGAGCACCAAAGTTCCAAAGAGCAAAAGGGAAACGTGAGGGCCAGGGCTGGAAAACTGCAGGGGGAGTGTCCAGAGAGGGTTGTTGATATTTACACAGGCAAGTTGTTGTGAGATCTACTTTTCTCTTGCTAAGGTGCAAGTGTGAGGCAGTGTCTCTGGGGTGAGATTAAAAGTCCTATTTATCCATTGTGGAGACCATTCCAGAGCTGAAGATCCATTGCTGCTGGCCCTGGCCTGTTGTCCCCCAGCAGACTGAGATTCCTGCAGCAAAGTGCTCAGGATGGAGTGGCTGCTGTTGCTGGTGCTCACAGCAGTCTCCTGCACAGCTGTTCCTGCTCCCTGAGCACAGCAGGCACTGCCTGGGGGCTTCTCCTCCTGCTCTGGCTGTGCCAACTGCTTGTTGAATGCACCAGTGGGAAATGTTTAATGGACAGGTTTAGTCTGATTTAGGATCAATGACTTTGCAAAATTTGAGGATTTATTTTCTTTAATGAGTTTGAAATTGTTGCATATAAGTTTGCACTGGTTTTGCAATACCTGCATTAAGGTACGTACTGTAAATTAACAGACTTCATACAGTGTTTCTCTGTATTTCATTTTCATTTTTCTTTTAATATTTTAATATGTGGTTTGAGATAATTCATGCCTATATGAGATATACATGAAATAAAGTTGTAGATAAAATTGCGTATATAACAAAAATCCAAAAAGCCTAAGACCACGGGCAGTCAGGGGACAGACTGCCACACAGAAATTTCAAAATTCCAGATGGCAGCAAGGAAAGAAAGCCTAATTAGTAAGCAAAAGGATGTGACTGGTGTGGAGATGGCCTTTTCCCAGGAGTATCCAGGGAACACCCAAGAGCAATGAATACTTGATAAGTATCTTCAATCAAAATAGCCAGAGTTGTCAGGAACATACATCGGAATTCCGGGTTCCCATAACTTGACATCAACATTCATCACTCCCCAGAAACAGCATTGTCCAGCCCTGCAGAGAGAAAGGAGAGTGCATGCATATTCACAGTTACGAAAGGAATAGAGGAACCTCTGGCTCGGACAGAAAAAACTGTATAGAACCAGCCCCAACAGAGACGGCATTTGTGAACAGAGGGATCCGATGTGACAGAGGTCGGACTGAAGTTCACCCAGGGCCAGTCCTGGGCTTGACGCTGTCCCTCTGATTGTTCCTCTCAAGACTGTATATCAGTCGCAATAAAAAATCCATTTTTTATTAATTACTAAATTGGCTTTATAGATTTTTACCCATAACAACCTTGGTGACCCCGATGTGATCTGATTAACGGGTCCAGGGACCTCGTCTCTGGCCAGGACGCACCCTGCTGATTTCTGCAGCCTGACTGGATTGGGAACCTCATAGAACCAGTCAGATCTCTAACCAAAAGCAAGAGCCACATTCAAAGAGGGGATCAAAATAGGCCCAGAGCACTCGGGTGATTCGGACAGATCCAGGGAATGGATCTCCAAAGCCGCAGTGCAGCTTTTTCACTCATAAAAATCTATGTGCACAAAGAGCCCACGTTGTAAGTTGTAAGATGTAAAACTGATTCTTATGAGAGGTTTGTGTCACACATGGTAAGAGGGAATATAGACCTAAAACCTTGTATAAAAGGTGTCCAGAAGACAAACAGTATCTGATGAGCCATATCTGAGAGCTCGCTACTGATTTGAGCATAACAGAATTAGACTCCCCAGAGTAGTATCACTTGTTTAAAAATGAAAATCAAATTCAAAGGCTCCAATCATAACAGTTGAGTGCTGGAGATTGAATAAAGTACCCTGCAGCGCAGATGCAGTCAAACTATTGAGGCAGGTGTTTTTAAAAGGAGATATGTGGCTCGGTCTGGGAATGGAACCCCAGAAGAATATTCTTGCTGCTGAGAAGACAGTTAACCTCACCACTGGTGGCAGCCCAGTAAGAGTAAGCAAAGGCAGAGGAATACACCTATGAGGAATCCTGATGGGCCTGAGTCTAGTTGTGTGCAGTACAACTAGTCTGCACCTGGAAAACTCGCCCAGCATTGAGGGGCAGAGTCCCAGTAATGAGTGCAGGCAGTGCTTGCAGATTGTCCTGAGATAACAACGAGAGGCAGAGACTGCAGCATACCCAGCCCCAGGAGACTGCAGCCAGAGTAAGAAAAGCAGGTACTGTACTTTAAATGGCACTCAGTATAAGATATGTGAATTAGTCAGAAAAACAATATGTTACTCACAAAAAGCGACATCTAAGGACGAGCAGTCAGAAACACCCATACATAAAATGTATAAGAAGAATGCTGAACAAATACCTATTCCTATCTGTAATAAATGTAATTGTACGGTATAGATCAGAGGAAAAGTAGAATCAGTATTTGTAGTTTATTTTCAAGTTAACAAACTATGTTAGAAATGTGTGTGATGAGCAGAAAGACCTACTGGGAAGGAAAAATCTTGAAATATAAAAGTAGACTATCCCTCAATAATGAACCTGTTATTCTTGACCTCCTTGTAGACCATGATGACAGAGTTTGTTCACAATTTGATAAAACGTTCTGCTTTTCAAGAATGAAAGAAAGAGTAGACCCAGAAAGTGAAATGAAGCAGGTAGCTCAAGAACTAAATAGATGTGAGTCTATGCAGAAAAAGAAGATAAAACAAGAGGAGATAAAAACTCTGAGTGAACAATATGACCAACTAGAGAAACAATCTAATGATTGGAGATTGCCTGCTTCAGACAAGAACTTATTTATAGACTTGATGCAAGAAATCACTACAGAATTAAGATTATCCAATTGCTCGATTTCTGGGGGGCTCAGGTCAGCCAAAAAATGGCCTTAGAAAAGCGAGAGTTCAACTCCAGAGCAACTTCTAAAATAAGGTAATGCCAAAATTTCAACAAAGATAGAAAGAACTGAGAAATAGGCCTTAGATCAGAGGGTAATTAGAACAATTTGTATTAGCAAAGAAAGAAAAGAATATACTGAGGTAGTGAGATACAGCCCGTGTATATCCACCCAGCGGTAAACTCCAATGACAAAAGCAAGGTCTAGCAACCAGAACCTCCTGCTAGGTATTAGAGTCCTGAAAAAAAACTAAATCTGAATGGAGTGATAAAATTAGACTCTCTTAGAACAAAAGCTCTGAAGCTAATCCTTACCAATGCCTAGAAGAACTAAGGAGTTACTAAGACGAACCAGAAAATACAAAAACTAAATAGAAAGCCCCTAATGGTTTGTATTAGAAATGCAGGAAAAAGGCATATAGTGAGTTCCCCCCAAAATAGAAAGGGTCGAGTACTCTAAGACTAATTAGACCTGTTTTCTTTACACTACCCCGAGCAGAAAGTAACTTATTGGGAGCACCTCAGTTTGAAACTTTAAATAGAAAAAAAGAGAAATAAAGAAGAAATTCCCTATTATAAGTAGAAAGACATAGGGTGAAGAAAAGTAGCCTAGAGAGAGAATAATAGAATACTATAGCCCTGAAACATGTGCCCAAGACAAGAGCTGAGGGTATAAAACCCCAATTTATCTATTAAACAGATTAATAAGACTCCAAGCAGGTGGAGAGATTGTCTTGACCCACACCTCAGACACCCTCGAATTGTTATCAAGTTGAAATCAACATTTCCAAATAAGAGCTTTTGTATATCAGAACCAGACAGCACTGGATTATTTGTTGGCTGAAGAAAAGAGAGTCTGTAGGAACTTCAATGAATCAGAATGTTGTATAGAAACTGATTACAGAGAGACCGTCAGAGGCCTGGCAGCAGAAATTAAGAAAGTAGCACATGTTCCTGTCCAGAAATGGAATTCCATCCTCCAAGCATCCTGGTAGGATCAAAAGAGCCTAGTAGAAAAAGAGAGTGTTCTTTATGGTGTGTTCTGTAGCTAAGGCTATGTTCCTACCCTGCTTAATACCATGTTTCATTAGACTGATACACTCTGTGGTGCAGGGCATGCAGAGAGCAGCCAGGCCTATAGACCCTGAGCCTGCTTCCAAAAATAATGAAGTATCCCAAATAATGAATCTAAGAGAAAGAAAACAGGAGAGTAGAGCAGCAGAAGTCTTAGCTAAATCTAAAAAGCAAATAAAAGAAGAGAGATTTGATTAGAGAATATATCAAGAGGTGCCTCAAGAAGAATGACATAGAAATAAAGAATCAGAAGAGGTCTAAGTGGGACCCTTTCTCCTTCTAAGAAATATCAGACAGACAGGTTTTAGAAATTAAGAGTAGTTTTAGAAAAATTTACGAATAGTAGAAAATATAAAAATTGTAGAAAGAAGCATGAATTAATGTGTTTATATAGAAGGGGAGTGAGATAATTCATGCTTATATGAAATATATATGAAATAAAGTTGTAAATAAAATTGCATATGTAACAAAAATCCAAAAGCCTGAAACCACCGACCCTCAGGAGACAGATTGCCACATCAGAATTGTGAAACTCCACATGGAGCAAGGAAAGGAAGCCTAATTAGCAAGCAAAAGGATGTGGCTGGTGGGGAGATGGGCCTTTCCTGGGAATATCCAGGGAACACCCAAGAGATGAACACTTGATACGTATCTTCAATCAAGATAGCCAGAGTCCTCAGGAACATACATCTGAATTCCGGGTTCCCATAACTCTAACTGGACATGAGCATCCACCACCTCCCAGAAACAGCATTGTCCAGCCCTGCACAGAGAAAGGAGCCTTCATGCATATGTGCAGTAACAAAAGAATACAGGAACCTCTGCCTCAGGCAGAACAAACTCTATAAAACCAGCCCCGACAGAGAGGGCGTTTGTGAACAGAGGGATCCGATGTGACAGAGGTCGGACCGAGGTTCCCCGAGCGCCGATCTGGGTGTGACGCTGTCCCTTTGACTGTGGCTGTCAAGGACTGTATTTTCAATAAAAAATATAAAATCTTTCGTTATTATTAATAATTTACCTTTCTCATTAATTACCTATAACAGAAAAAATGCGAGATTTTGGATCTGCTGGGGAAGGCCACCAGAGGGAGACCAGCAGAGAGCAGCAAGGCCTGAAGAACAGAGTCCCAACAGAAGCTGAGCTGGACAGAAAAGAGAACAATGAAACCCAGAGTGACCTGTGAAGGGACTGGTGAGAAGCATGAGAGTGACCCACAGGGAATGGCAACATGGTGCTCTGCCATCTTTTCCTGTGAGATTGGTCCCAGGACAGGGCAGCTCTATGGATGTGCTCTGGGTCCCCCCAGAGAGCTCCACTCAGCTGCCTGGGCTGACTGCTGGGCCCTGTAGAGTTCTTCTCCTTTCCATTGCAAGGAATAAAGCTTTTCTTTTCAAAACACAAAGCAGTGCTTGTGTGTGGGTGGGTGAAGCTTTGGGAACTCCAGACAGTTCCAATCCAAAACCAGTTCCCAACGCAGGTGACCTCAGGGAAACCATGAACTGTGGTGTTGTGAGGTCCTCAGGATGAGGTGAGAGCTGAGAATTTGTCTTAATGTTCTCAGAAGGCTGATTTATTATTTTATGATATATGATATGATATACTAAAACTATACTAAAGAAAGAGAAGGGATATTTCAGAAGGCTTCAGCAGTATGATAATGAAAGCTGGTGACTGAATCCTCAGTCTGACACAGCTGATGGTAATTGGTCATTAATTACAAACACTTCACATGGAACCAGTCAAATATGCAGTTGTTGGTAAAGAATCTCCAGACCACATTCCCAGACAATCTTGTTTTATATCTTGTTTTCATTTCTTTCTGAGGCTTCTCAGCTTCTAGGGAGACAAAATCCTGGTGAAGGGATTTTTCAGATAATATCATGGTGACAATGAACTTGTATTTCCTCATGTTACTGACATAAACCCCTGGGCCATCAAAAGATGAATTAGAAACAGACTTCTCTTCTCATTAGAAGTTGAGGTGTGACCGGAAGAGTCAAGAACTTCCTGCTGAAGGTTTGAGAGGGGAGGGAGCTCTGAGTCGTGCCCAGCCCAGAGTGTCACTGTCAGAACAGCCGAGGGAGGAGAGAACAGAGTGGAACAAGAATGGCAGAATTTGTCATTAACTCTGACCTGAACTTGCCTGAACCAACCAGAGCCAGGCTACACACCATCCCTGATGGCCAAGGTAGGTCCAGTGCTGAGCACTGAGCTTTCTGTGCATTCTCCAGTCTCTCTCCCACATCCATTGAGAGAGTTCCTTGGAGCACCAAAGTGCCAAAGAGCAGAAGGGAAATGTGAGGGCCAGGGCTGGAAAACTGTAGGGGGAGTGTCC
The DNA here is from genome assembly GCF_963513975.1 of Fringilla coelebs. NCBI lineage: Eukaryota > Metazoa > Chordata > Aves > Passeriformes > Fringillidae > Fringilla > Fringilla coelebs. The sequence goes on along the minus strand of NC_140033.1, from coordinate 58,485,701 downwards.
AGAGAGGGTTGTTGATATTTACAAAGGCAAGTCGTTGTGAGATGTACTTTTCTCTTGCTGAGGTGCAAGTGTGAGGCAGTGTCTCTGGGGTGAGATTAAGAGTCCTTTTTATCCATTGTGGAGACCATTCCAGAGCTGAAGATCCATTGCTGCTGGCCCTGGCCTGTTGTCCCCCAGCAGACTGAGATTCCTGCAGCAAAGTGCTCAGGATGGAGTGGCTGCTGTTGCTGGTGCTCACAGCAGTCTTCTGCACAGCTGTTCCTGCTCCCTGAGCACAGCAGGCACTGCCTGGGGGCTTCTCCTCCTGCTCTGGCTGTGCCAACTGCTTGTTGAATGCACCAGTGGGAAATGTTTCATGGACAGGTTTAGTCTGATTTAGGATCTATGACTTTGCAAAATTCTAACCAAGGATTTATTTTTCTTTAAAGAGTTTTAAATTGTTGCATAAATGTTTGGACTGCTTTTGCAGTATCTGCCATGAAATTACATCCTAAAAATTAACAGACTTCATACAGTGTTTCTCTGTATTTCATTTTCATTTTTCTTCCCCTTTTTTCTAACCCTGTTCTCACTGTGGCAAAAGCTATTTCTTGCCATCCAATGTTTGCCATTTGCCCAAAGTATGAACCCTCCACATCTCTTTTCAGATGGGTAGAGTTACCAGCACCCCAGGAAACGGGGTTTTACCACCCCTTTAAACAGATGAATTCACACCTAACTTGACAGGAAACCACAATTGATGTCACCTGATAAAAAGGTTCACTTAATTATAATTTCAAGTTTTTATACAGTTTCAATAATATTTTAATGCTGCTCTTCTTGTGCCATTTTGGAGAACAACTACCAACTCTTTTCTTATTTTTTGCACAGATCTTCCCAGATACTGATCTCTAGCTTTCAGAAAGGAGCTGCTTTCCTGCCTGGATCCCATTCTCTCTGAACAGCTCTTTTTAGCTCCTCTTTACTGAGCCCCCTCTCCTCCAGGCAGCTCCCTCTGTCACCCACCCACCCTCTGTGTGTCCTTCTGCAATCCAGGCCTTGCAGGACTCTCCTGCTTTTCCCCTTTCTTCAAAGCCATGGCAGGTTGGGATCTGTTCAGTTTCCTGAGCCAGTGGGGAAGCACCAGGACATGGAGCCTGGCTCCAGCCTGCCCACCTGGAATGCTCCAGAGTCCCAGAGGGAGCCTGCAAAGGCACCTTGGAATGCAGGGCAGAGGGGCTCTGTCCAGCTGCTCCCCACACCTTTGTGTTTCTGCCCCTCTGCAGGTCAAAGCCATTGCTCCAGAACACGAGCTGCTGCTCTGGTTGCTGTCCTGGCTGTGATCACCCTCCTGGTGCTCATAGCCCTGTATCTGACCCTCACCACGGGTAAGTCCTGCTGGAAATGGGACACTGGCAAGTCAGTGGTGTCTCTCTGCCACTGACTGATGTCCAGGCCATGACATCCAAAGGCAGGAGGAATGGAAGTCTGGTGGGAAGGCAAAGGACAGCAGTTTCCTGCCAACCATGGCTGTGAGAGGAAATCTGTATAGGAAATGCCAGGTGGTTTGAAAGTTTTAAAATCCAACAGATAAAAAGCCAAAACCCAATGGAGAACTGGCAAGGTTCAAACACTGCAGAATTCATGACTGAAAGGTTTTGAAGAAACAAGTCAAGATCTGAAAATGCCTGTCCTTGATCTGATTGCAATCCTTGAGAATATTTTGAGATGATGATATTGCATCATGGCACCCAGGTGGGACACCAAAGTTCTTAAAATAATTAGGAATAAAAGCTCCTTTGACTTACACATTCAAGGAATTTTTGTCACCTTACTGAAATAAAAGCTTGTGCTCAGTGACTGCATAGATATCACCGAGCCCATAACAATCTCTGAGCTGTCTAGAAAGACACATTAATTGCATAGAAAGAAAACATTCTCATCTCCATGAAAAAAGAATAATTATGAGAGCCATTTGATACTTCCTTTGCAAGTTTTCAAGGAATGAGTTTTAACTGTCAGATATTCTCAAGGTCTCTTTCCACATTTTGAGCATTAAATAAGTCTGAAAGGTTCCCCCAACCAATCACACTCAAGTCCCAGAGTCTCCCAAATATTCAGAGCTACCCATGATGAAAAAATGCCAAAATCTTTAATGTGTTTGGTGTAGAGCATAGGCTGGGTGGGGTGATTGCGTTTTGTTTTTCAAGGCAAAGAGCGCAGGGCACATATCTGATGGTGCTCTGATGTGTATAAAATGTGCAATACCAGAGCAAGGGCAAATTATGAAGAAATAATGGACCAAGACACCATAAGGACCGGAATTAGCTGCCTTTAATAAAGCACAAAATCTGGACTTGCTGTTCTTTGTCTGTCATTGCTGTGGTTCCATGGGTGCTGTGCCTCACATCCACCTCTGCCATTGTCCAGGCTTCTGGCTGTTATTTGTCTCTGCCCAGACAAAGGTGAGATGGGCTTGCTTCCCGGGCTCCAAAAGACAAGGCTAGACTCTCAGGTTCGGTCTTCAAGGTTGTTTATTATTTCTTATCTACAAAAATTTTCTTTCTGCCCAGCTGGGGTCTGACCAGCAAGGCAGCCAAAGGCACTCTGACTGCCCACAGGGCGGTCGCATCTTTTTATAACAAAGTCTACGTAAACTATATTTATCTTTCGTCTCCAATACTTATCATTTTTATTACTAAGTGTACTTTTACTATAAACCTATCAAAAATACCTACGTCACACAGAAAATGGAAGACAAGAAGAAGGAGGAAGAACCATGTGGCAGGCCCCAACTCCCTCCATCTTGTTTTTCCAACCCCCCTGTACCAAAATCTTAAAAACTGTACTTTGACCTATAAATGTTCTATTTCTATATCCTTTACACACCAGTGATTCTTATATCCCCACATATAGGTGGTACATCTCTTGCAGGGTCAAAGTTGAGCCACCAGGTACTTTTAGCAACATTCCAAGGCTCCCGAGCTCCCCAAGGGTGCTCTCGGTAGCTCTGGCCCTCAGGAGAAGTGCACCGAGTTCCCACATGCCATGAATGAGCAAAGAGGCAGAGTTGGCATTTTGTGTTGGCTGATGGGGGAGCCAAAGAGCCCCAGCAGGGCTCTGACAGTGGCTGGCACAGTGGTCATTCCTTGCAAGTAACAATTGTATTCTCATTTCTGAATGGTCCCACAGCAGGCAGCCAACAGGACTCAACAGCATTGACCTCCAGCAGCCAACAGGACTCAACAAAGTTACCCCCCAGGCATGAGGAGGCACCAGGTAGGCAATCCTCTGTCTTTGCAAAGGGAGTTGCCAGAAGCCTGTTGGGTTGATGGGGAATGGGGACACAAAGGAACTCTGTCAGGATTTTGTTCAGAAAAAACACAAACAACAAATTACAACAAAGTATAATATGGAACATCCTCTGTCTTATTTTATGCCCGTATCATCAAATTATACACTTGTCCATGTGCATCCTTCCCTGCAGGTTTGCATTTATCCCACAACTGTGTCACACCTCCACATTTAGCATGACCTGCAGTTTTCAGGCTTCCACATTTCAACCATTCTCCCCATTTGTGTATGGATGTGAACGGAACGAGACACTCAGAGGCCAGTAGTGAAAAGTGAACAAGAGGAGATGAGGAAGAAGAGAAAGGGCATTGAAGATACTTTGCTGTCATAGTTTCACAAGCAAAACTCTCACATTTCCCCCAGGGACTTCCTGGGCCTTCCCTCAGGGAATCCCTAATGCCAGAAGCTGTAGGGTCACCATCCCAGAGATATTCAAACCTGCCTGTGCTTGGTCCTGGCCATCCTGCTCTGGCCAACACCTGAGCAGGGGAGCTGGGCTTGGGGATGTGAAAAGGTCAATTCAATCCTAAACCCCTCTGCTGGTGTGTGCTCAGGGCAGCAGAGCTGATGTTCCCAGAGATCCTCTAGAACTTTCTTTTTTATTTTCTTCTGGTGAATTCACATCAGACCTGTTACCTCCCAGTGCCCAGGTGGAGAGAGAGCTCTAAGAGTTGGGTTAACAAACAGCATTAGCATTATCTGCCAGCAGGTATCCCTTGGGATGTGTTAGCACATCCATGTTGTATTTAGGCCATACATTTCACAGTCCTTGTGGCTCCTCACAAGGAACTGCCTTGAACTGAAAGATCTGCCCAGTTCTTACTCTGTCAATCCTCACACAAGGGATTAATTCCTCCTCTCTGCCATGTCCCTCTCTGCTGAATGTTTCCTGCAGAGCCAGCCATCCTGCCTGGATCCCCTTCTCTCTGAGCAGCTCTTTTTAGCTCCTCTTTACTGAGCCCCCTCTCCTCCAGGCAGCTCCCTCTGTCACCCACCCACCCTCTGTGTGTCCTTCTGCAATCCAGGCCTTGCAGGACTCTCCTGCTTTTCCCCTCTCCTCAAAGCCATGGCAGGTTGGGATCTGTTCAGTTCCCTGAGCACAGGGCTCCAGAGCCAGTGGGGAAGCACCAGGACATGGAGCCTGGCTCCAGCCTGCCCACCTGGAATGCTCCAGAGTCCCAGAGGGAGCCTGAAAAGGCCACCCTGGAATGCAGGGCAGAGGCCATTTGTTTTTCCAGCTGTTCCCATAATCTTTACTTTTTTCTGTCTCTCTCTAGGAAGAAGTTGTTGTTCCACAACACGAGTGGCTGTCCTGGTCACTGAGATAATCCTGCTCCTGCTCATTGTTCTGTGGCAGATGCTCCCATGTAAGTGCTATAAATGGAATAACAGCCATTAATTTGTGTCTCTGCCACTGACTGATGCCCAGGCCATGACATCCAGGCCAGGAGTAACAGAAGTCTGGTTTGAAGGTAAAGGACTGCAGTTTTTAGCCAAGCATGACTGTAAAAGCAAATATGCAAGAGAATTAAATGGTTTGAAAATTTAAAATTGCAAGAGAAAAAAAAAAAAAAAAACCCAATTGAAAACTGACAATGTTCAAACTCTGAAGAATTTATTATAAAAATGTTTTGAGGAAAAAACAGATCATAACTACTGGCCTTTTACTTGGGATATGTGAAAATCATTCAAGGCAAAGATCGTTTGTTATGACATCTTGGTGTCATAATAATCTCAAAGGTTGTTGGTTTCACCCTATTCAAATAAAATCCCTTCGCTCCATTTCTATCTGTATACCCAATTTATTAAAAACCCATTATATTGTGCAGAAAGAAAACTTCTCGATCTCCATCCAGAAAAAAAATCAGGGCCATGTAGTTCTTTTTTTGAATGTTTTCAAGGAATCATTTTTAAATTTCGGACGGTTTTGCTCATTACTTTCCATCCTTTGATAGCTGAGCAAACTTGAGATACTTCCATAATCAGTCACAGATTCTGACTAAATCATGCAAATTCAATTTAGAAACTCATTGACACCAAGGGCCTCTGCATAAACAAAATTGACACAAAATCCTCTGCATAAAGCACTTCTGATACCAAATTACACAAAGAATCTCGGGAGGCCAAGAAAATGTTCCCAGTGCAGCTTCACTGGGAGAGAATAGCAGCCAGGTTCCTTGGAACTGGGAGAATGGCTTGGAGCACAAAAAAGAATATTTGTAATGAAATAATTTTTATAAGTGTGAAATGTTTCACAGCTGGAAAGCTCAGTTTAATTCATGGCATTAAATTTCATCAGACAGGATGAAAATGCAAAGTGTTGGCATCAGGGATCCCAGATCCCCTCTAGGTGACAGGGCAGTGCTCTTTAAATGCCATCCAGCTCTGATGGATGGTGCCTCTCACTCACATCCAGACAAAATTCTCACTGCCAGAGTCCCCTCACCAACACAGTTGGGCAGAACCCCAGCAAATTCAGTCTTCCCAAGGCACTGTTCCTTGGGATGGAGCCTGCTCTCCTGGGCCTGGCTGAAACCCTGCCTGCCCACGGAGAGTGGGGAATGAATTCCCTGCTCTGCTTTGCTTTGCTTGCAGCCCTGGTTTCTGTCTTCTACAGAACCACCTTTATCCCAGCCCAGGAGTTTTGCCCCTTTTCCCTGGCCCATCTCCCCTCTCCTCTCTGCCATGGAGGGGGCAGGGAGCCGGTGGCTCCGTGGGGATTTTTGCCAGCTGGTGTCCAATGGCAACAGGCCCAGAGCTGCCCCTGGGGCTCCAGGAGCTGCCCCCCAAGGCTGAGCACAGCAGGATGATCCCCTCTGCCAGGGGCTGCTGAGGCTCTGTTGGATGTCCCCAGGACAGGCTGTGCCCTCTGGGCTGCCAGGGCACTGCTGGCTCCCCCTGAGTCTGGGCCAGAGCAGCACATCAGGCTGGGCATGGCACTGCTCCTGGCACGTTCCCCTGCCCTGGGCACCAAAGCCAAACCAAGCTGGCATCTGCAACGGGAATTGCTGCTGAAAGAGAGGATGTATCCTCCCACAGTTATTGCCAGCACCATGGCCACACAGCTGCCACCTCCTGCTCTAGGAAAGCATTCACCCTGCAGGAATGGCAAAACTGGGAATACAGGGGCTTGTCTTATTCAGGCTGAACTATTCCAGCTGAAATTTTGCATATTCTTCTGCATTTCCTGAAACAGGCTGGACAAATCTCCCCTTCCTGAATGGTGACTTTCCAGCTTTTCCCTTCTCCTCAACCCATGGCAGGTTGGGATCTGTTCAGTTCCCTGAGCACAGGGCTCCAGAGCCAGTGGGGAAGCACCAGGACATTGAGCCTGGCTCCAGCCTGCCCACCTGGAATGCTCCAGAGTTTCACTGGGAGCCTGGAAAGGCATCTTGGAATACAGGGGAAAGGGGCTTTTGTCCAGCTGTTTCCCTGATCTTTATGTTTCTGTCCCTCTGTAGGCAAAAGCCATTGTTCCAGAACACAAGTTGCTGTCCTGGTTGTTGTCCTGGTTCCCATTGCACTGGCCCTAACCCTGTCTTGGACCCTCCCACGTAAGTCCTGACAAAAATGTAACACTGGCAATTAATTTGTGTCTCTCTGCCACTGGCTGATGTCCAGGCCATGCCATCCAAAGCCAGGAGGAATGGAAGGCTGGTGTGAAAGCCAAGGACAGCAGTTTTTAGCCACCCATAGCTGTAGGAAGAATTCTGCAAAAAAGCCAAAAGGTTTGAAGGTTCACAATTCCAAAAGAAAAAAAAAAAAAGCTGGGATAAAAGGGAAAACAACAATGTTCAACACTGAGGAGTTTATGATAAAAATGTTTTGAAGAAACCAGTAAAGATCAAATAATGCCTATTGGTCTTATGATTGCAATCCTAGAGAATATTTCAAACTGATGATGATGTCTTATGACATAGGCACGTGACAACAAAAATCTTACAATACTTATGAATTAAATCTCATTTCAAAGAAGCATATAACTTAGAAATTAAAGGAATTTATTTGCAGCTTATTTAAATGAAAACCTTATGCTCAGACTGAGCCCTGAGTTCCTAACACATTTTAATTTACATAAAGTGACTAATGACTGGTAGAAAAAAGTATTCTTATCACCACTAGAAAAAAAAAATAGATGCATTTGATACTTCCTCTGAATGTTTTCAAGGAATCATTTTTAAATTTTAGATGCCATTTTTTCTTTCCATACCTTGGTAGCTGAGAAAGTTTGAGAAGCTTCCACAACCAATCACTCTCAAGTCCCAGAGTTTGCCACCTGCTCAGAGATGCACATGGGGAAGCCATGGCAAAGCCTTTGATCCTTGGAACTTAAAAAACAGGGCTGGGGGAGGCAAGTCATTCTTCTTTTTCAGGGCAAAGAGTTCAGGATTGATGTCTGACAGTGCCCTGACATTTTATTAATGTCTAACACCCAAGAATGGGGGGAAAAAAAAAAAGCAAACCAGCACAAAGCAACAAAGTGTAATTAGCATTTAATGCAGCTTTTACTTTAACATGGAAAGAAGAGTCATCAGACTTGGATCCAGGGCTGGCTCTAGTTCTAGTTCCTTTGTGGGTTCAGTACTGCCCTGTTGGCCTGTAATAGTTAGACACTAAGAAATTTGTCATCTAGATGGAACTGAAGGAACTAAATCATTATTAAGATCCAGCTTGTGAAAATGAACTCAAGTGTTGCCTTTTACTCAGTTGAACCTGACCTGACCATGTGATGATCTTTATAGCAGACCCATGAGCAAAGAGGCAGAGTTTGCATTCTGTGTTGGGTAATGGGGGGTCAGAGAGGTCCAGGAGAGCTCTGACAGTGCATGGCACAGTGGTCACTCTTTGAGAGCTGAAATTGTGTTCTTATTTCCAGATGGTCCAACTGCAGGCAGCCAAAATGGCTCAACAACATTGTCCCCCACCACTCAAGAGGACCCAACACCAGTGTCCCACATCCCTGAGGAGGCATTAGGTAGGCAATCCTCTGTCTTTCCAAAGGGCGTTGCCAGAAGTCTGTTGGATTGATGGTTAAGGGGGACAGAACAGGATCTCCATCAGGACTTTGTTCAGAAGGAAAACAAACAAGCCCTCTGCCATGTCAGGAGCACAAACCTCACCCTGGGACACTCCCAGCATGAGCTCTGCAGCCCATGGAGGGTTTGCATTTGCAGCTCCTTTGGAAGCAGGGCAGGCTCAGCTCTGCATTCCTGTTCCCCAGGGAAGAGCTGATGCCTCTGTGCTGCCAGGGCAGTGCAGGGTGAGGAGGGAAGGCACAGGAGGAACAATCCCTCTGGTAGCCAGCCCTGCAGGGAGCAGGATGGACAATGTGCCTGTGCTGCTTTCCCAAGGCCCCTCCACTGCCAGCCTGTGACCTCAGTGCAATTCCATGCTGCCCTTCAGGAGCTGCTGCATCCCCAAGCAAAGTGTCTCCTGCAGGCCCTGTCTGCCTGAATGCCATGCCCTTTCCAGCTGCCCCTCCCTGCTCCTCCTGCTGCCCTGCCTGGCAATGCACACCAATGTTGGTGCTGTCAGTAGCACCTCTGCTGCCCAATTCTGCATCAGGCAAACCAGGCTGTGGGGATCTGGGAGCTGCTTTAGTGCCCTGAGCACTTCTGTGTATGCCCTGAGCAAAGATGGGAAAGGCTGGGTCATGTTTGCTGTGCTGCTCCCTGTCTGGCTCCTGCCTGCTGATCCTGGGCTGCTATCAGCTCCAGAGGCTGGGGGGATCCCTGGTGCTCTGCTGACAATTCTCAGCAGGAGCACACAGGCATTTCTAGGGCTGGAATTGCCTCTGTGACCTCTCTTTTGTTGTGCCATCCTTTGGTCAGTGTGAACATGGATTTTACACACCTCTTCTTCCCTTCTGCAGGCTGCCCCCCAACATGGAAAAAACATGGGAGAAAATGCTACTTCTTTTCTCCAGAAAAGAAAAAAGAGGACTGGAATGCCTCCCGTGCAGAATGCAGTGCCATGGGCTCAGAGCTGGTGGTCATTGACAGCAGGGAAGAGCTGGTGAGATCCAACTCCTGGGGCAGCTGCTCGGGGGGCTGGAGCTGCCTGGCCAAGGGCTGAGCAGTGACACTTGTGCCAGCTCCTGTCACACGTGCTTGGGCTCTGGGACCTGCTGCCAGCCATGCACAGCCCAGGCCGGGCAGTGGGAGCAAAGCCCTGCACAGGGAGAGGCCTCCTGGGCCTTGAAGTCCTGTCCCTGGAAGCTTCTGTGCCCAGGCCTGATCCCATGGACAGGAGCAAACTCCCTGCCCAGCTGGCTGGGCTTTCCCAGGGATTTAGCACACAGGCCATGCAGGTTGGACAGACACTTCTTTGTGAGAGCCAAGGCTGTGACAAAACCTGGAAAGGCTTTGCCACCCCCATCCAAAGGGAAAAGTGTCCCCAGGAATCGAGTCACACCTGTCTGACTGCAGTGAACAGCTGTAATGGCACCACAGGTGTATTATTATATTTATTAACTTCTAAAGGGGCCTCCAAAAGGGAGATGATTTTCAATAGAAATGGGGAAATGCAAACTCTGGGGCTGTGGGCAGAGGTGCTGTGGCTGGATGCACACTGCACTCTCTGTGCTGCCTGTTGAGCACTGAGCCTTCTGTGCCTCTGATGAAGAAAATGTCATTTTCATGTGTTCCCATTGTTGGCTTCCTTTCCAGAGTTTCCTGCACTCACAATCAAGCCATAACTACTACTTACTTGGGCTCACACGCTCGTCAAAGGAACAGAAGTGGAAGTGGATCAACAACGTGGACCATGACCCAGCCATGTGAGCTCCTTCCAGCAAGTCGCTGCCAGGCAGTGTCTGGGGAGGGGAAAATGCCAAAGGCAGAGCAAAGAGCAGAGAGCCCAAGGGAGAGCAGGGACTGTGCTTTGGGGGAAGCTGATTGCTGGAGATGCAGGTGCTTCAGCACATGCCTGTGCCAAGGAAAGGGAGCCTCTCAGGGCCAGGGAACACAGGGCTGTCCTGTAAGGATGGCAGCAGAGGACACAGCTGGAGTTGTGCTGGGGAAGGAAGGATCTGGCTGGATGCAGCTCCCTGGGCAAAGGAAGGACACAGGAGGCAGGGACAAGAGAGAGGGGGATGTCAGCACCATTGGCTGGAGGGGACCACAGCAGGGGAATGTTTCTGCATGGGAAAGCATTGTCCAGAAACTTTTGTGGAGATGTGGGGAACAGCAGTGAGCAATGGAGGGAGATTCCAGCAAGGCTGTTCCAGATCCCAGTGGCAGTAACACAGCTTAGCAGGTGCCACTCTGCCTTTCACTGCATGTCAGGAATGTAACCAAAAATGACTATTTTTTCCTGACCAGGTTCAGTATAACTGGACATTACCATGATTATCACTGCACAGTCATTGGATTTGGTAATGTATCAACTGCACCTTGTGGTGGATCCGAAATAACACAAAATCTGTGTGAAAAAGCTGCAACAATGACAAAAAGGCATCAGCAGGAGAGCTAAAACCAGGAGGTGCAGGCTGATATGTTGTGCCCAGCTTCCTGTAGGAACCATGGATGGGATGTGTCTCCTTTCTCTTGAGCTGCCCACTCTCTGCTCCCAGGCTCTCCAGCAGCCTCTCTCCAGCCTCGGGGCTGAGCTCAGCCCAGCCTTTCCCTGATGCTGTCTGAGCCTGGATGGATCCCCTCTGGAAGAGCTGGCACTGGCACACAGGAGGACTCTGGCACTGTCTCATGCCAGAGGTGGCACTTCCAGGGGACAGGAGTCCAGCCTGGGCCCAGGGCTGATCCCACACAGATCCTGACTCTGCAAGTCACATCCATCCACAGCCCTGTGTTCCCAGCCCTGCCTGGGCACAAGGAGACCCTTCCCCACCTGGCCACAGCCTGGCCTTGCCTGCAGCCACAAGGGAAGGGCAGCACAGATTTTTGGCTGGGATCCTGTAGGGAAGGCCACCCCCACTCCTTGCCAGGATGGACAGGATAAAGTCAGGTTGGGTTGTGGATAAACCTTTCCTGTGTCCCAGACTGTTCCAAGAGCATACAGGATCCCAGAGCCTGGGAGGGGAATGGGAATCAGCCCAAGGGAAAGGATCCTACAGCAGCACACCTCTGTGGGCACAAAATCAGCCCCAGTCCTCTGTGGAGAAGGGAAAGAATGTCAAATTTATGATCTGCTGGGGAAGGGCACAGGATGGAGACCAGCAGAGACCAGCAAGGCCTGAAGAACAGAGTCCCAACAGAAGCTGAGCTGGACAGAAAACAGGACAATGAAACCCAGAGTGACCTGTGAAGGAGCTGGTGAGAAGCACGAGAGTGACCCACAGGAATGGCAACACGGTGCTCTGCCCTCTTTTCCTGTGAGATTGGTCCCAGGACAGGGCAGCTCTATGGATGTGCTCTGGGTCCCCCCAGAGAGCTCCACTCAGCTGCCTGGGCTGACTGCTGGGCCCTGTAGAGTTCCTCTCCTTTTCATTGCATGGAATAAAGCTTTTCTTTTCAAAACACAAAGCTGTGCTTGTGTGTGTGTGGGTGAAGCTTTGGGAGCTCCAGGCACTTCCAATCCAGAACCAATTCCCAACACAGGTGACCTCAGGGAGGCCATGAAATTGTATTTCCTCATGTTACTGACATAGACCCCTGGGCCATCAAAAGATGAATTAGAAACAGACTTCTCATTAGAAGTTGTGGTGTGACCGGAAGAGTCAAGAACTTCCTCCTGAAGGTTTGAGAGGGGAGGGAGCTCTGAGTCGTGCCCAGCCCAGAGTGTCACTGTCAGAACAGCCGAGGGAGGAGAGAACAGAGTGGAACAAGAATGGCAGAATTTGTCATTAACTCTGACCTGAACTTGCCTGAACCAACCAGAGCCAGGCTACACACCATCCCTGATGGCCAAGGTAGGTCCAGTGCTGAGCACTGAGCTTTCTGTGCATTCTCCAGTGTCTCTCCCACATCTGTTGAGAGTTTCTTGGAGCACCAAAGTTCCAAAGAGCAAAAGGGAAACGTGAGGGCCAGGGCTGGAAAACTGCAGGGGGAGTGTCCAGAGAGGGTTGTTGATATTTACACAGGCAAGTTGTTGTGAGATCTACTTTTCTCTTGCTAAGGTGCAAGTGTGAGGCAGTGTCTCTGGGGTGAGATTAAAAGTCCTATTTATCCATTGTGGAGACCATTCCAGAGCTGAAGATCCATTGCTGCTGGCCCTGGCCTGTTGTCCCCCAGCAGACTGAGATTCCTGCAGCAAAGTGCTCAGGATGGAGTGGCTGCTGTTGCTGGTGCTCACAGCAGTCTCCTGCACAGCTGTTCCTGCTCCCTGAGCACAGCAGGCACTGCCTGGGGGCTTCTCCTCCTGCTCTGGCTGTGCCAACTGCTTGTTGAATGCACCAGTGGGAAATGTTTCATGGACAGGTTTAGTCTGATTTAGGATCAATGACTTTGCAAAATTTGAGGATTTATTTTCTTTAATGAGTTTGAAATTGTTGCATATAAGTTTGCACTGGTTTTGCAATACCTGCATTAAGGTACGTACTGTAAATTAACAGACTTCATACAGTGTTTCTCTGTATTTCATTTTCATTTTTCTTTTAATATTTTAATATGTGGTTTGAGATAATTCATGCCTATATGAGATATACATGAAATAAAGTTGTAGATAAAATTGCGTATATAACAAAAATCCAAAAAGCCTAAGACCACGGGCAGTCAGGGGACAGACTGCCACACAGAAATTTCAAAATTCCAGATGGCAGCAAGGAAAGAAAGCCTAATTAGTAAGCAAAAGGATGTGACTGGTGTGGAGATGGCCTTTTCCCAGGAGTATCCAGGGAACACCCAAGAGCAATGAATACTTGATAAGTATCTTCAATCAAAATAGCCAGAGTTGTCAGGAACATACATCGGAATTCCGGGTTCCCATAACTTGACATCAACATTCATCACTCCCCAGAAACAGCATTGTCCAGCCCTGCAGAGAGAAAGGAGAGTGCATGCATATTCACAGTTACGAAAGGAATAGAGGAACCTCTGGCTCGGACAGAAAAAACTGTATAGAACCAGCCCCAACAGAGACGGCATTTGTGAACAGAGGGATCCGATGTGACAGAGGTCGGACTGAAGTTCACCCAGGGCCAGTCCTGGGCTTGACGCTGTCCCTCTGATTGTTCCTATCAAGACTGTATATCAGTCGCAATAAAAAATCCATTTTTTATTAATTACTAAATTGGCTTTATAGATTTTTACCCATAACAACCTTGGTGACCCCGATGTGATCTGATTAACGGGTCCAGGGACCTCGCTCGTCTCTGGCCAGGACGCACCCTGCTGATTTCTGCAGCCTGACTGGATTGGGAACCTCATAGAACCAGTCAGATCTCTAACCAAAAGCAAGAGCCACATTCAAAGAGGGGATCAAAATAGGCCCAGAGCACTCGGGTGATTCGGACAGATCCAGGGAATGGATCTCCAAAGCCGCAGTGCAGCTTTTTCACTCATAAAAATCTATGTGCACAAAGAGCCCACGTTGTAAGTTGTAAGATGTAAAACTGATTCTTATGAGAGGTTTGTGTCACACATGGTAAGAGGGAATATAGACCTAAAACCTTGTATAAAAGGTGTCCAGAAGACAAACAGTATCTGATGAGCCATATCTGAGAGCTCGCTACTGATTTGAGCATAACAGAATTAGACTCCCCAGAGTAGTATCACTTGTTTAAAAATGAAAATCAAATTCAAAGGCTCCAATCATAACAGTTGAGTGCTGGAGATTGAATAAAGTACCCTGCAGCGCAGATGCAGTCAAACTATTGAGGCAGGTGTTTTTAAAAGGAGATATGTGGCTCGGTCTGGGAATGGAACCCCAGAAGAATATTCTTGCTGCTGAGAAGACAGTTAACCTCACCACTGGTGGCAGCCCAGTAAGAGTAAGCAAAGGCAGAGGAATACACCTATGAGGAATCCTGATGGGCCTGAGTCTAGTTGTGTGCAGTACAACTAGTCTGCACCTGGAAAACTCGCCCAGCATTGAGGGGCAGAGTCCCAGTAATGAGTGCAGGCAGTGCTTGCAGATTGTCCTGAGAAGACAAAGAGAGGCAGAGACTGCAGCATACCCAGCCCCAGGAGACTGCAGCCAGAGTAAGAAAAGCAGGTACTGTACTTTAAATGGCACTCAGTATAAGATATGTGAATTAGTCAGAAAAACAATATGTTACTCACAAAAAGCGACATCTAAGGACGAGCAGTCAGAAACACCCATACATAAAATGTATAAGAAGAATGCTGAACAAATACCTATTCCTATCTGTAATAAATGTAATTGTACGGTATAGATCAGAGGAAAAGTAGAATCAGTATTTGTAGTTTATTTTCAAGTTAACAAACTATGTTAGAAATGTGTGTGATGAGCAGAAAGACCTACTGGGAAGGAAAAATCTTGAAATATAAAAGTAGACTATCCCTCAATAATGAACCTGTTATTCTTGACCTCCTTGTAGACCATGATGACAGAGTTTGTTCACAATTTGATAAAACGTTCTGCTTTTCAAGAATGAAAGAAAGAGTAGACCCAGAAAGTGAAATGAAGCAAGAAGCTCAAGAACTAAATAGATGTGAGTCTATGCAGAAAAAGAAGATAAAACAAGAGGAGATAAAAACTCTGAGTGAACAATATGACCAACTAGAGAAACAATCTAATGATTGGAGATTGCCTGCTTCAGACAAGAACTTATTTATAGACTTGATGCAAGAAATCACTACAGAATTAAGATTATCCAATTGCTCGATTTCTGGGGGGCTCAGGTCAGCCAAAAAATGGCCTTAGAAAAGCGAGAGTTCAACTCCAGAGCAACTTCTAAAATAAGGTAATGCCAAAATTTCAACAAAGATAGAAAGAACTGAGAAATAGGCCTTAGATCAGAGGGTAATTAGAACAATTTGTATTAGCAAAGAAAGAAAAGAATATACTGAGGTAGTGAGATACAGCCCGTGTATATCCACCCAGCGGTAAACTCCAATGACAAAAGCAAGGTCTAGCAACCAGAACCTCCTGCTAGGTATTAGAGTCCTGAAAAAAAACTAAATCTGAATGGAGTGATAAAATTAGACTCTCTTAGAACAAAAGCTCTGAAGCTAATCCTTACCAATGCCTAGAAGAACTAAGGAGTTACTAAGACGAACCAGAAAATACAAAAACTAAATAGAAAGCCCCTAATGGTTTGTATTAGAAATGCAGGAAAAAGGCATATAGTGAGTTCCCCCCAAAATAGAAAGGGTCGAGTACTCTAAGACTAATTAGACCTGTTTTCTTTACACTACCCCGAGCAGAAAGTAACTTATTGGGAGCACCTCAGTTTGAAACTTTAAATAGAAAAAAAGAGAAATAAAGAAGAAATTCCCTATTATAAGTAGAAAGACATAGGGTGAAGAAAAGTAGCCTAGAGAGAGAATAATAGAATACTATAGCCCTGAAACATGTGCCCAAGACAAGAGCTGAGGGTATAAAACCCCAATTTATCTATTAAACAGATTAATAAGACTCCAGGCAGGTGGAGAGATTGTCTTGACCCACACCTCAGACACCCTCGAATTGTTATCAAGTTGAAATCAACATTTCCAAATAAGAGCTTTTGTATATCAGAACCAGACAGCACTGGATTATTTGTTGGCTGAAGAAAAGAGAGTCTGTAGGAACTTCAATGAATCAGAATGTTGTATAGAAACTGATTACAGAGAGACCGTCAGAGGCCTGGCAGCAGAAATTAAGAAAGTAGCACATGTTCCTGTCCAGAAATGGAATTCCATCCTCCAAGCATCCTGGTAGGATCAAAAGAGCCTAGTAGAAAAAGAGAGTGTTCTTTATGGTGTGTTCTGTAGCTAAGGCTATGTTCCTACCCTGCTTAATACCATGTTTCATTAGACTGATACACTCTGTGGTGCAGGGCATGCAGAGAGCAGCCAGGCCTATAGACCCTGAGCCTGCTTCCAAAAATAATGAAGTATCCCAAATAATGAATCTAAGAGAAAGAAAACAGGAGAGTAGAGCAGCAGAAGTCTTAGCTAAATCTAAAAAGCAAATAAAAGAAGAGAGATTTGATTAGAGAATATATCAAGAGGTGCCTCAAGAAGAATGACATAGAAATAAAGAATCAGAAGAGGTCTAAGTGGGACCCTTTCTCCTTCTAAGAAATATCAGACAGACAGGTTTTAGAAATTAAGAGTAGTTTTAGAAAAATTTACGAATAGTAGAAAATATAAAAATTGTAGAAAGAAGCATGAATTAATGTGTTTATATAGAAGGGGAGTGAGATAATTCATGCTTATATGAAATATATATGAAATAAAGTTGTAAATAAAATTGCATATGTAACAAAAATCCAAAAGCCTGAAACCACCGACCCTCAGGAGACAGATTGCCACATCAGAATTGTGAAACTCCACATGGAGCAAGGAAAGGAAGCCTAATTAGCAAGCAAAAGGATGTGGCTGGTGGGGAGATGGGCCTTTCCTGGGAATATCCAGGGAACACCCAAGAGATGAACACTTGATACGTATCTTCAATCAAGATAGCCAGAGTCCTCAGGAACATACATCTGAATTCCGGGTTCCCATAACTCTAACTGGACATGAGCATCCACCACCTCCCAGAAACAGCATTGTCCAGCCCTGCACAGAGAAAGGAGACTTCATGCATATGTGCAGTAACAAAGGAAGAGAGGAACCTCTGCCTCGGGCAGAACAAACTCTATAAAACCAGCCCTGATGGAGATTTGTGAACAGAGAGAGGTTCCATGCGACAGAGGTCGGACCGAGGTTCACCATGGGCCGATCCTGCCTCGACACTGTACCTTTGACTGTGGCTATAAAAGACCAGATTTTCAATCACAAAAATAAAATCCTTTGTTATTATTATTTGTTTACCTTTCTCATTAATAACCCATAACAGAAAGAATGCCAGATTTTGGATCTGCTGGGAAAAGTCACAGGATGGAGACCAGCAGAGAGCAGCAAGGCCTGAAGGACGGAGTTCCAACAGAAGCTGAGCTGGACAGAAAAAAACAAAGAAATCCAAAGTGACCTGTGAAGGAGCTGGTGAGAAGCATGAGAGTGACCCACAGGGAATGGCAACACTCCTGTGCTCTGCCCTCTTTTCCTGTGAGATTGGTCCCAGGACAGGGCAGCTCTATGGATGTGCTCTGGGTCCCCCCAGAGAGCTCCACTCAGCTGCCTGGGCTGACTGCTGGGCCCTGTAGAGTTCCTCTCCTTTCCATTGCATGGAATAAAGCTTTTCTTTTCAAAACACAAAGCTGTGCTTGTGTGTGGGTGGGTGAAGCTTTGGGAACCTCAGACCCTTCCAATGCAGAACCACTTTCCAACACAGGTGACCTCAGGGAGGCCATGAACTTTTATTTCCTCATGTTACTGACATAAATCCCTGAGCCATCAAAAAAAGAACTAAAAACAGACTTCTCTTCTCATTAGAAGTTGTGGTGTGACCGGAAGAGTCAAGAACTTCCTGCTGAAGGTTTGAGAGGGGAGGGAGCTCTGAGTCGTGCCCAGCCCAGAGTGCCACTGTCAGAACAGCCGAGGGAGGAGAGAACAGAGTGGAACAAGAATGGCAGAAAATGTCATTAACTCTGACCTGAACTTGCCTGAACCAACCAGAGCCAGGCTACACACCATCCCTGATGGCCAAGGTAGGTCCAGTGCTGGGCACTGAGCTTTCTGTGCATTCTCCAGTCTCTCTCCCACATCTGTTGAGAGAGTTCCTTGGAGCACCAAAGTGCCAAAGAGCAAAAGGGAAACTTGAGGGCCAGGGCTGGAAAACTGCAGGGGGAGTGTCCAGAGAGGGTTGTTGATATTTACAAAGGCAAGTTGTTGTGGGATGTACTTTTCTCTTGCTGAGGTGCAAGTGTGAGGCAGTGTCTCTGGGGTGAGATTAAGAGTCCTTTTTATCCATTGTAGAGACCATTCCAGAGCTGAAGATCCATTGCTGCTGGCCCTGGCCTGTTGTCCCCCAGCAGACTGAGATTCCTGCAGCAAAGTGCTCAGGATGGAGCGGCTGCTGTTGCTGGTGCTCACAGCAGTCTCCTGCACAGCTGTTCCTGCTCCCTGAGCACAGCAGACACTGCCTGGGGGCTTCTCCTCCTGCTCTGGCTGTGCCAACTGCTTGTTGAATGCACCACTGGGAAATGTTTCATGGATGGGTTTAGTCTGATTTAGGATCTATGACTTTGCAAAATTCTCACCAATAATTTATTTTTCTTTAATGAGTTTAAAATTGTTGCAGAAATGTTTGCACTGGTTTTGCAATATCTGCCATAAAAGTACATCCTAAAAATTAACAGACTTCATACAGTGTTTCTCTGTATTTCATTTTCATTTTTCTTCCCCTTTTTTCTAACCCTGCTGTCACTGTGGCAAAAGCTATTTCTTGCCCTCCAATGTTTGCCATATGCCCAAAATGTGAACCCTCCCCATCTCTTTTCAGATGGGTAGAGTTACTAGCACCCCAGGAAACGGGGTTTTACCACCCCTTTAAACAGATGAATTCACACCTAACTTGACAGGGAACCACAATTGATGTCACCTGAAAAAAGGTTCACTCAATTATAATTTCAAGTTTTTATACAGTTTCAATAACATTTTAATGCTGCCCTTCTTGTGACATTTTGGAGAACAACTACCAACTCTTTTCTTATTTTTTGCACAGATCTTCCCAGATACTGATTGCTAGCATTCAGAGAAGAGCTGCTTTCCTGCCTGGATCCCGTTCTCTCTGAGCAGCTCTTTTTAGCTCCTCTTTACTGAGCCCCATTTCCTCCAGGGAGCTCCCTCTGTCACCCACCCACCCTCTGTGTGTCCTTCTGCAATCCAGGCCTTGCAGGACTCTCCTGCTTTTCCCCTGTCCTCAAAGCCCTGCCAGGTTGGGATCTGTTCAGTTCCCTGAGCACAGGGCTCTAGAGCCAGTGGGGAAGCACCAGGACATGGAGCCTGGCTCCAGCCTGCCCACCTGGAATGCTCCAGAGTCCCAGAGGGAGCCTGCAAAGGCACCTTGGAATGCAGGGCAGAGGGGCTCTGTCCAGCTGCTCCCCACACCTTTGTGTTTCTGCCCCTCTGCAGGTCAAAGCCATTGCTCCAGAACACGAGCTGCTGCTCTGGTTGCTGTCCTGGCTGTGATCACCCTCCTGGTGCTCATAGCCCTGTATCTGACCCTCACCACGGGTAAGTCCTGCTGGAAATGGGACACTGGCAAGTCAGTGGTGTCTCTCTGCCACTGACTGATGTCCAGGCCATGACATCCAAAGGCAGGAGGAATGGAAGTCTGGTGGGAAGGCAAAGGACAGCAGTTTCCAGCCAGCCATGGCTGTGAGAGGAAATCTGTAAAGGAAATGCCAGGTGGTTTGAAAGTTTTAAAATCCAACAGATAAAAAGCCAAAACCCAATGGAGAACTGACAAGGTTCAAACACTGCAGAATTCATGACTGAAAGGTTTTAAAGAAACCAGTCAAGATCAGAAAATGCCTGTCCTTGATCTGATTGCAATCCTTGAGAATATTTTGAGATGATGATATTGCATCATGGCAACCAGGTGGGACACCAAAACTCTTAAAATAATCAGGAATACAAACTCCTTTGAGAGAGACAGCAAAGTTACACCTTCAAGGAATTTTTGTCACCTTACTGAAATAAAAGCTTGTCCTCAGTGACTGCATAGACATCACCAAGCCCATAACAATCTCTGAGCTGCCTAGAAAGACACATTAATTCATAGAAAGAAAACATTCTCATCTCAATGAAAAAAGAATAATTATGAGAGCCATAGGGTACTTCATTTTCAAGTTTTCAAGGAAGTATTTTTAACTGTCAGATATTTCTCATTGTCTCTTTCCATATTTTGAGAATTGAGTAATTTCCACAACCAATAACACTCAAGTCCCAGAGTCTCCCAACTACTCAGAGCTGCCCATGATGAAAAAATGCCAAAATCTTTAATGTGTTCATTCTAAAGCATAGGCTAGCGTGGGATGATTGCTTTTTGTTTTTCAATGCAAAGTGTGCAGGGCACATGTCTGATGGTGCTCTGATGTGTATAAAATGTGCAATACCAGAGCAAGGGCAAACTATGAAGAAATATTAAGCCAAAATACCATAGGGAGTTGAGATTAGTCACATTTAATAGAGCACAAAATCTGGATTTGCTGTTGTTTGTCTGTCATTGCTGTGGTTCCATGGGTGCTGTGCCTCACATCCACCTCTGCTCTGGGAAGGGCTGGAGCAGTTCTGGGGCAGTTCTGGAGTTTGGCCCTTTGGGAGGGAACACCTTGCTGTGTGCTGCAGCTTTGAGCGTTGTTTGCCATGAATGAGCAAAGAGGCAGAGTTGGCATTTTGTGTTGGCTGATGGGGGAGCCAAAGAGGCCCAGCAGGGCTCTGACAGTGGCTGGCACAGTGGTCATTCCTTGCAAGTAACAATTGTATTCTCATTTCTGGATGGTCCAACAGCAGGCAGCCAACAGGACTCAACAGCATTGACCTCCAGCAGCCAAGAGGACTCAACAAAGTTACCCCCCAGTCATGAGGAGGCACCAGGTAGGCAATCCTCTGTCTTTGCAAAGGGAGTTGCCAGAAGCCTGTTGGGTTGATGGGGAATGGGGACACAAAGGAACTCTGTCAGGATTTTGTTCAGAAGGAACACAAACAACAAAGTACAACAAAGTATAATATGGAATGTCCTATGTCTTATTTTGTGCCCACATCATCAAACTATACACTTGTCCATGTGCATCCTTCCCTGCAGGTTTGCATTTATCCCACAACTGTGTCACACCTCCACATTTAGCATGACCTGCAGTTTTCAGGCTTCCACATTTCAACCATTCTCCCCATTTGTGTATGGATGTGAACGGAATGAGACACTCAGAGGCCAGCAGTGAAAAGTGAACAAGAGGAGATGAGGAAGAAGAGAAAGGGCATTGAAGATACTTTGCTGTCATAGTTTCACAAGCAAAACTCTCACATTTCCCTCAGGGAATTCCTGGGCCTTCCCTCAGGGAATCCCTAATGCCAGAAGCTGTAGAGTCACCATCCCAGAGATATTCAAACCTGCCTGTGCTCGGTCCTGGCCATCCTGCTCTGTCCAACACCTGAGCAGGGGAGCTGGGCTTGGGGATGTGAAAAGGTCAATTCAATCCTAAACCCCTCTGCTGGTGTGTGCTCAGGTCAGCAGAGCTGATGTTCCCAGAGATCCTCTAGAACTTTCCTTTTTATTTTCTTATGGTGAATTCACATCAGACCTGTTACCTCCCAGTGCCCAGGTGGAGAGAGAGCTCTAAGAGTGGGGTTAACAAACAGCATTAGCATTATCTGCCAGCAGGTATCCCTTGGGATGTGTTAGCACATCCATGTTGTATTTAGGCCATACATTTCACAGTCCTTGTGGCTCCTCACAAGGAACTGCCTTGAACTGAAAGATCTGCCCAGTTCTTACTCTGTCAATCCTGACACAAGGGATTAATTCCTCCTCTCTGCCATGTCCCTCTCTGCTGAATGTTTCCTGCAGAGCCAGCCATCCTGCCTGGATCCCCTTCTCTCTGAGCAGCTCTTTTTAGCTCCTCTTTACTGAGCCCCCTCTCCTCCAGGCAGCTCCCTCTGTCACCCACCCACCCTCTGTGTGTCCTTCTGCAATCCAGGCCTTGCAGGACTCTCCTGCTTTTCCCCTCTCCTCAAAGCCATGGCAGGTTGGGATCTGTTCAGTTCCCTGAGCACAGGGCTCCAGAGCCAGTGGGGAAGCACCAGGACATGGAGCCTGGCTCCAGCCTGCCCACCTGGAATGCTCCAGAGTCCCAGAGGGAGCCTGAAAAGGTCACCCTGGAATGCAGGGCAGAGGCCATTTGTTTTTCCAGCTGTTCCCATAATCTTTACTTTTTTCTGTCTCTCTCTAGGAAGAAGTTGTTGTTCCACAACACGAGTGGCTGTCCTGGTCACTGAGATAATCCTGCTCCTGCTCATTGTTGTGTGGCAGATGCTCCCATGTAAGTGCTATAAATGGAATAACAGCCATTAATTTGTGTCTCTCTGCCACTGAATGATACCCAGTCCATGACATGCAAGGCCAGGAGGAACAGAAGTCTGGTTTGAAGGTAAAGGACTGCAGTTTTTAGCCAAGCATGGCTGTAAGAGGCAATCTGTAAGGGAATTGAGTGGTTTGAAAATTTAAAATTGCAACAGAAAAAAAAGAAAAAAACCCAAGTAAAAACTGACAATGTTCAAGTTCTGAAGAATTTATTATAAAAATGTTTTGAGGAAAAAACAGATAATAACTACTGGCCTTTTACTTGGGATATGTGAGAGTCATTCAAGGCGAAGATCGTTTATTATGACGTCTTGAAGTCATAATAATCTTAAGGGTTGTTGGTTTCACCCTATTCAAATAAAATCCTTTTGCTCCATCTCTATATGTATACCCAATTTATTAAAAAAAAATTATATTGTACAGAAAGAAAACTTCAGCATCTCCGTCCAGAAAAAAAAAATCAGGGCCATGTAGTTCTTCCTTTGAATGTTTTCGAGGAATCATTTTTAAATTTCAGACAGTTTTGCTCATTACTTTCCATCCTTTGATAGCTGAGCAAACTTGAGACACTTCCACAATCCGTCACAGATTCTGACTAAATCATGGAAATTAAGTTTAGAAACTCAAGTACACCAAGGGCCTCACACAAAATCCTCTGCATAAAGCACTTCTGATACCAAAGTACACAAAGAATCTCGGGAGGCCAAGAAAATGTTCCCTGTGCAGCTTCACTGGGAGAGAATAGCAGCCAGGTTCCTTGGATCTGGGAGACAGGTTTGGAGCATGGAAAAGCTTATTTGTTAATGAATTAATTTTTCTAAGTCTGAAATGTTTCACTGCTGTAAAGCTCAGTTTAATTCATGGCATTAAATTTCATCAGACATGATGAAAATGCAAAGTGTTGGCATCAGGGATCCCAGATCCCCTCTAGGTGACAGGGCAGTGCTCTTTAAATGCCATCCAGCTCTGATGGATGGTGCCTCTCACTCACATCCAGACAAAATTCTGACTGCCAGAGTCCCCTCACCAACACAGTTGGGCAGAACCCCAGGAAATTCAGTCTTCCCAAGGCACTGTTCCTTGGGATGGAGCCTGCTCTCCTGGGCCTGGCTGAAACCCTGCCTGCCCACGGAGAGTGGGGAATGAATTCCCTGCTCTGCTTTGCTTTGCTTGCAGCCCTGGTTTCTGTCATCTACAGAACCACCTTTATCCCAGCCCAGGAGTTTTGCCCCTTTTCCCTGGCCCATCTCCCCTCTCCTCTCTGCCATGGAGGGGGCAGGGAGCCGGTGGCTCCGTGGGGATTTTTGCCAGCTGGTGTCCAATGGCAACAGGCCCAGAGCTGCCCCTGGGGCTCCAGGAGATGCCCCCCAAGGCTGAGCACAGCAGGATGATCCCCTCTGCCAGGGGCTGCTGAGGCTCTGTTGGATGTCCCCAGGACAGGCTGTGCCCTCTGGGCTGCCAGGGCACTGCTGGCTCCCCCTGAGTCTGGGCCAGAGCAGCACATCAGGCTGGGCATGGCACTGCTCCTGGCACGTTCCCCTGCCCTGGGCACCAAAGCCAAACCAAGCTGGCATCTGCAACGGGAATTGCTGCTGGAAGAGAGGATGTATCCTCCCACAGTTACTGCCAGCACCATGGCCACACAGCTGCCACCTCCTGCTCTAGGAAAGCATTCACCCTGCAGGAATGGCAAACCTGGGAATACAGGGGCTTGTCTTATTCAGGATGAACTATTCCAGCTGAAATTTTGCATATTCTTCTGCACTTCCTGAAACAGGCTGGACAAATCTCCCCTTCCTGAATGGTGACGCTCCAGCCTTTCCCTTCTCCTCAACCCATGGCAGGTTGGGATCTGTTCAGTTCCCTGAGCACAGGTGTCCAGAGCCAGTGGGGAAGCACCAGGACATTGAGCCTGGCTCCAGCCTGCACATCTGGAATGCTCCAGAGTTCCAGAGGGGGCCTGAAAAGACATCTTGGAATTGAGAAGAAAGGTGTTTTTGTCCAGCTGTTTCCCTGACCTTTATGTTTCTGTCCCTCTGTAGGCAAAGGCCATTATTCAAGAACACAAGTTGCTGTCCTGGTTGTTGTCCTGGTTCCCATTGTACTGGCCCTAACCCTGTCTTGGACCCTCCCATGTAAGTCCTGCTCAAAATGTAACACTTGCAATTAATTTGTGTCTCTCTGCCACTGACTGATGTCCAGGCCATGCCATCCAAAGCCAGGAGGAATGGAAGTCTGGTGTGAAAGCCAAGGACAGCAGTTTTTAGCCACCCATAGCTGTAGGAGGAATTCTGCAAAAAAGGCAAAGGGTTTGAAGGTTCACAATTCCAAAAGAAAAAAAAAAAAGCTGGGATAAAAGGGAAAACAACAATGTTCAACACTGAGGAGTTTATGATAAAAATGTTTTGAAGAACCCAGTAAAGATCAAATAATGCCTATTGGTCTTATGATTGCAATCCTAGAGAATATTTCAAACTGATGATGATGTCTTATGACATAGGCACGTGACAACAAAAATTTTACAATACCTATGAATTAAATCTCATTTCAAAGAAGCATATAACTTAGAAATTAAAGGAATTTATTTGCAGCTTATTTCAATGAAAACCTTGTGCTCAGACTCAGCACTGAGTTCCTAACACATTTTAATTTACATAAACTGACTAATGACTGGTAGAAAAAAGTATTCTTATCACCACTAGAAAAAAAAATAGATGCATTTGATACTTCCTCTGAATGTTTTCAAGGAATCATTTTTAAATTTTAGATGCCATTTTTCCTTTCCATACCTTGGTAGCTGAGAAAGTTTGAGAAGCTTCCACAACCAGTCACTCTCAAGTCCCAGAGTTTGCCACCTGCTCAGAGAGGCACATGGGGAAGCCATGGCAAAGCCTTTGATCCTTGGAACTTAAAAAACAGGGCTGGGGGAGGCAAGTCATTCTTCTTTTTCAGGGCAAAGAGTTCAGGATTGATGTCTGACAGTGTCCTGACATTAATAAAATGTCTAACACCCAAGAATGGGAAAAAAAAAAAAAAAGCAAACCAGCACAAAGCAACAAAGTGTAATTAGCATTTAATGCAGCTTTTACTTTAACATGGAAAGAAGAGTCATCAGACTTGGATCCAGGGCTGGCTCTAGTTCTAGTTCCTTTGTGGGTTCAGTACTGCCCTGTTGGCCTGTAATAGTTAGACACTAAGAAATTTGTCATCTAGATGGAACTGAATGAACTAAATCATTATTAAGATCCAGCTTGTGAAAATGAACTCAAGTGTTGCCTTTTACTCAGTTGAACCTGACCTGACCATGTGATGATCTTTATAGCAGACCCATGAGCAAAGAGGCAGAGTTTGCATTCTGTGTTGGGTGATGGGGGGGTCAGAGAGGTCCAGCAGAGCTCTGACTGTGCATGGCACAGTGGTCACTCTTTGAGAGCTGAAATTGTGTTCTTATTTCCAGATGGTCCAACTGCAGGGAGCCAAAATGGCTCAACAACATTGTCCCCCACCACTCAAGAGGATCCAACAACAGTGTCCTACATCCCTGAGGAGGCATTAGGTAGGCAATCCTCTGTCTTTCCAAAGGGAGTTGCCAGAAGTCTGTTGGATTGATGGTTAAGGGGGACAGAACAGGATCTCCATCAGGATTTTGTTCAGCAGGAAAACGAACAAGCCCTCTGCCATGTCAGGAGTACAAACCTCACCCTGGGACACTCCCAGCATGAGCTCTGCAGCCCATGGAGGGTTTGCATTTGCAGCTCCTTTGGAAGCAGGGCAGGCTCAGCTCTGCATTCCTGTTCCTCAGGGAAGAGCTGATGCCTCTGTGCTGCCAGGGCAGAGCAGGGTGAGGAGGGAAGGCACAGGAGGAAGAATCCCTCTGGTACCCAGCCCTGCAGGGAGCAGGATGGACAATGTGCCTGTGCTGCTTTCCCAAGGCCCCTCCACTGCCAGCCTGTGACCTCAGTGCAATTCCATGCTGCCCTTCAGGAGCTGCTGCATCCCCAAGCAAAGTGTCTCCTGCAGGCCCTGTCTCCCTGAATCCCATGCCCTTTCCAGCTGCCCCTCCCTGCTCCTCCTGCTGCCCTGCCTGGCAATGCACACCAATGTTGGTGCTGTCAGTAGCACTTCTGCTGCCCAATTCTGCATCAGGCAAACCAGGCTGTGGGGATCTGGGAGCTGCTTTTGTGCCCTGAGCACTTCTGTGTATGCCCTGAGCAAAGATGGGAAAGGCTGGATCGTGTTTGCTGTGCTGCTCCCTGTCTGGCTCCTGCCTGCTGATCCTGGGCTGCTATCAGCTCCAGAGGCTGGGGGGATCCCTGGTGCTCTGCTGACAATTCTCAGCGGGAGCACACAGGCATTTCTGGGGCTGGAATTGCCTCTGTGACCTCTCTTTTGTTGTGCCATCCTTTGCTCAGTGCGAACATGGATTTTACACACCTCTTCTTCCCTTCTGCAGGCTGCCCTCCAGCATGGAAAAAACATGGGAGAAAATGCTACTTCTTTTCTCCAGAAATGAAAAAAGCGGACTGGAATGCCTCCCGTGCAGAATGCAGTGCCATGGGCTCAGAGCTGGTGGTCATTGACAGCAGGGAAGAGCTGGTGAGATCCAACTCCTGGGGCAGCTGCTCAGGGGGCTGGAGCTGCCTGGCCAAGGGCTGAGCAGTGACACTTGTGCCAGCTCCTGTCACACGTGCTTGGGCTCTGGCACCTGCTGCCAGCCATGCACAGCCCAGGCCGGGCAGTGGGAGCAAAGCCCTGCACAGGGAGAGGCCTCCTGGGCCTTGGAGTCCTGTCCCTGGAAGCTTCTGTGCCCAGGACTGATCCCATGGACAGGAGCAAACTCCCTGCCCAGCTGGCTGGGCTTTCCCAGGGATTTAGCACACAGGCCAGCAGGTTGGACAGACACTTCTTTGTGAGAGCCAAGGCTCTGACAAAACCTGGAAAGGCTTTGCCACCCCCATCCAAAGGGAAAAGTGTCCCCAGGAATCGAGTCACACCTGTCTGACTGCAGTGAACAGCTGTAATGGCACCACAGGTGTATTCTTACATTTATTATCTTCAGAAGGAATCTCCAAAAGGGAGATGATTTTCAATAGAAATGGAGAAATGCAATCTCTGGAGCTGTGGGCAGAGGTGCTGTGGCTGGATGCACACTGCACTCTCTGTGCTGCCTCTTCAGCACTGAGCCTTCTGTGCCTCTGATGAAGAAAATGTCATTTTCATGTGTTCCCATTGTTGGCTTCCTTTCCAGAGTTTCTTGCACTCACAAACAAGATATAACTACTACTTACTTGGTCTCACATTCTCTCCAGAGGAGCAGAGGTGGAAGTGGATCAACAACGTGGACCATGACCCAGCCATGTGAGCTCCTTCCATCAAGTCCCTGCCAGGCAGTGTCTGGGGAGGGGAAAATGCCAAAGGCAGAGCAAAGAGCAGAGAGCCCAAGGGAGAGCAGGGACTGTGCTTTGGGGGAAGCTGATTGCTGGAGATGCAGGTGCTTCAGCACATGCCTGTGCCAAGGAAAGGGAGCCTCTCAGGGCCAGGGAACACAGGGCTGTCCTGTAAGGATGGCAGCAGAGGACACAGCTGGAGTTGTGCTGGGGAAGGAAGGATCTGGCTGGATGCAGCTCCCTGGGGAAAGGAAGGACACAGGAGGCAGGGACAAGAGAGAGGGGGATGTCAGCACCATTGGCTGGAGGGGACCACAGCAGGGGAATGTTTCTGCATGGGAAAGCATTGTCCAGAAACTTTTGTGGAGATGTGGGGAACAGCAGTGAGCAATGGAGGGAGATTCCAGCAAGGCTGTTCCAGATCCCAGTGGCAGTAACACAGCTTAGCAGGTGCCACTCTGCCTTTCACTGCATGTCAGGAATGTAACCAAATTTCACTTTTTTCTCCTGACCAGGTTCAGTATAACTGGAGAATGCTGTAACTATCACTGCACAGTCATTGGATATGATAAAGTAGATACTGCGCCTTGTGGTGGATCCGAAACAACACAAAATCTGTGTGAAAAAGATGCAACAATGACAAAAAGGCATCAGCAGGAGAGCTAAAACCAAGAGGTGCAGGCTGATATGTTGTGCCCAGCTTCCTGTAGGAACCATGGATGGGATGTGTCTCCTTTCTCTTGAGCTGCCCACTCTCTGCTCCCAGGCTCTCCTGCAGCCTCTCTCCAGCCTCGGGGCTGAGCTCAGCCCAGGCTTTCCCTGATGCTGTCTGAGCCTGGATGGATCCCCTCTGGAAGAGCTGGCACTGGCACACAGGAGGACTCTGGCACTGTCTCATGCCAGAGGTGGCACTTCCAGGCAGGCACTGCCAGGGGACAGGAGTCCAGCCTGGGCCCAGGGCTGATCCCAAACAGATCCTGACTGTGCAAGTCACATCCATCCACAGCCCTGTGTTCCCAGCCCTGCCTGGGCACAAGGAGACCCTTCCCCACCTGGCCACAGCCTGGCCTTGCCTGCAGCCACAAGGGAAGGGCAGCACAGATTTCTGGCTGGGATCCTGTAGGGAAGGGCAAACCCACTCCTTGTCAGAATGGACAGGAAAAAGTCAGGTGTGGGTTGTGGATAAACCTTTCCTGTGTCCCAGACAGTTCCAAGTGCACACAGGATCCCAGAGCCTGGGAGGGGAATGGGAATCAACTCAAGGGAAAGGATCCTACAGCAGCACAGCTCTGTGGGCACAAAATCAGCCCCAGTCCTGTGTGGGGAAGGGAAAGAATGTCAGATTTAAGATCTGCTGGGGAAGGGCACAGGATGGAGACCAGCAGAGACCAGCAAGGCCTGAAGAACAGAGTCCCAACAGAAGCTGGGCTGGACAGAAAACAGGACAATGAAACCCAGAGTGACCTGTGAAGGAGCTGGTGAGAAGCATGAGAGTGACCCACAGGGAATGGCAACACTCCTGTGCTCTGCCCTCTTTTCCTGTGAGATTGGTCCCAGGACAGGGCAGCTCTATGGATGTGCTCTGGGTCCCCCAGAGAGCTCCACTCAGCTGCCTGGGCTGACTGCTGGGCCCTGTAGAGTTCCTCTCCTTTCCATTGCATGGAATAAAGCTTTTCTTTTCAAAACACAAAGCTGTGCTTGTGTGTGGGTGGGTGAAGCTTTGGGAACTCCAGACACTTCCAATGCAGAACCACTTCCCAACACAGGTGACCTCAGGGAAACCATGAACTGTGGTGTTGTGAGGTCCTCAGGATGAGGTGAGAGATGAGAATTTGTCTTAATGTTCTCAGAAGGCTGATTTATTATTTTATGATATGATATATGATATGATATACTAAAACTATACTAAAGAAAGAGAAGGGATATTTCAGAAGGCTTCAGCAGTATGATAATGAAAGCTGGTGACTGAATCCTCAGTCTGACATAGCTGATGGTAATTGGTCATTAATTACAAACACTTCACATGGAACCAGTCAAATATGCAGATGTTGGTACAGAATTTCCAAACCACATTCCCAGACAATCAGATATATCTTGTTTTCATTTTTTTCTGAGGCTTCTCAGCTTCTCAGGAGACAAAATCCTGGTGAATGGATTTTTCAGATAATATCATGGTGACAATGAACTTGTATTTCCTCATGTTACTGACATAAAATCCTGAGCCATCAAAAAAAGAACTAAAAACAGACTTCTCATTAGAAGTTGTGGTGTGACCGGAAGAGTCAAGAACTTCCTGCTGAAGGTTTGAGAGGGGAGGGAGCTCTGAGTCGTGCCCAGCCCAGAGTGTCACTGTCAGAACAGCTGAGAGAACAGAGTGGAACAAGAATGGCAGAAAATATCATTAACTCTGACCTGAACTTGCCTGAACCAACCAGAGCCAGGCTACACACCATCCCTGATGGCCAAGGTAGGTCCAGTGCTGGGCACTGAGCTTTCTGTGCATTCTCCAGTGTCTCTCCCACATCCATTGAGAGAGTTCCTTGGAGCTCCAAAGTGCCAAAGAGCAGAAGGGAAACGTGAGGGCCAGAGCTGGAAAACTGCAGGGGAGTGTCCAGAGAGGGTTGTTGATATTTACAAAGACAAGTTGTTGTGAGATGTACTTTTCTCTTGCTGAGGTGCAAGTGTGAGGCAGTGTCTCTGGGGTGAGATTAAGAGTCCTTTTTATCCATTGTGGAGACCATTCCAGAGCTGAAGATCCATTGCTGCTGGCCCTGGCCTGTTGTCCCCCAGCAGACTGAGATTCCTGCAGCAAAGTGCTCAGGATGGAGTGGCTGCTGTTGCTGGTGCTCACAGCAGTCTCCTGCACAGCTGTTCCTGCTCCCTGAGCACAGCAGGCACTGCCTGGGGGCTTCTCCTCCTGCTCTGGCTGTGCCAACTGCTTGTTGAATGCACCAGTGGGAAATCTTTCATGGATGGGTTTAGTCTGATTTAGGATCAATGACTTTGCAAAATTCTGACCAATAATTTATTTTTATTTAATGAGTTTAAAATTGTTGCATAAATGTTTGCACTGGTTTTGCAGTATCTGCCATAAAATTACATCCTAAAAATTAACAGACTTCATACAGTGTTTCTCTGTATTTCATTTTCATTTTTCTTCCCCTTTTTTCTAACCCTGCTGTCACTGTGGCAAAAGCTATTTCTTGCCCTCCAATGTTTGCCATTTGCCCAAAGTGTGAACCCTCCGCATCTCTTTTCAGATGGGTAGAGTTACTAGCACTCCAGGAAACGGGGTTTTACCACCCCTTTAAACAGATGCATTCACACCTAACTTGACAGGGAACCACAATTGATGTCACCTGATTAAAAGGTTCACTTAATTACAATTTCAAGTTTTTGTACAGTTTCAATAACATTTTAATGCTGCCCTTCTTGTGCCATTTTGGAGAACAACTACCAACTCTTTTCTTATTTTTTGCACAGATCTTCCCAGATACTGATCTCTAGCTTTCAGAAAGGAGCTGCTTTCCTGCCTGGATCCCATTCTCTCTGAGCAGCTCCTTTTAGCTCCTCTTTACTGAGCCCCATTTCCTCCAGGGAGCTCCCTCTGTCACCCACCCACCCTCTGTGTGTCCTTCTGCAATCCAGGCCTTGCAGGACTCTCCTGCTTTTCCCCTCTCCTCAAAGCCCTGCCAGGTTGGGATCTGTTCAGTTCCCTGAGCACAGGGCTCCAGAGCCAGTGGGGAAGCACCAGGACATGGAGCCTGGCTCCAGCCTGCCCACCTGGAATGCTCCAGAGTCCCAGAGGGAGCCTGCAAAGGCACCTTGGAATGGAGGGGAAAGGGGCTCTGTCCAGCTGCTCCCCACACCTTTGTGTTTCTGCCCCTCTGCAGGTCAAAGCCATTGCTCCAGAACACGAGCTGCTGCTCTGGTTGCTGTCCTGGCTGTGATCACCCTCCTGGTGCTCATAGCCCTGTATCTGACCCTCACCACGGGTAAGTCCTGCTGGAAATGGGACACTGGCAAGTCAGTGGTGTCTCTCTGCCACTGACTGATGTCCAGGCCATGACATCCAAAGGCAGGAGGAATGGAAGTCTGGTGGGAAGGCAAAGGACAGCAGTTTCCTGCCAACCATGGCTGTGAGAGGAAATCTGTGAAAGAAATGCCAGGTGGTTTGAAAGTTTTAAAATCCAAGAGATAAAAAGCCAAAACCCAATTGAGAACTGACAAGGTTCAAACACTGCAGAATTCATGATTAAAAGGTTTTGAAGAAACCAGACAATATCAGAAAATGCCTGTCCTTGATCTGATTGCAATCCTTGAGAATGTTTTGAGATGATGATATTGCATCATGTCACCCATGTGTGACATCAAAACTCTTCAAATAATCAGGAATACAAGCTCCTTTGAGAGAGACAGCAAAGTTACACCTTCAAGGAATTTTTTGTCACCTTACTGAAATAAAAGCTTGTGCTCAGTGACTGCATAGATATCACCAGCTCATAACAATCTCTGAGCTACCAGAAAGACACATTAATTCCATAGAAAGAAAACATTCTCATCTCCATGGAAAAAGAATGATTATGAGAGCCATCTGATACTTCCTTTGCAAGTTTTCAAGGAATGAGTTTTAACTGTCAGATATTTCTCATTGTCTCTTTCCATATTTTGAGAATTGAATAAATCTGAAAGGTTCCCCCAACCAATCACACTCAAGTCCCAGAGTCTCCCAAATACTCAGAGCTGCCCATGATGAAAAAATGCCAAAATCTTTAATGTGTTTGGTGCAGAGCATAGGCTTGGGTGGGATGATTGCTTTTGTTTTTCAATGCAAAGAGCGCAGGGCACATGTCTGATGGTGCTCTGATGTGTATAAAATGTGCAATACCAGAGCAAGGGCAAATTAAAAAGAAATAATGGACCAAGACAGCATAAGGAGCGGAATTAGCTGCCTTTAACAGAGCACAAAATCTGGACTTGCTGTTGTTTGTCTGTCATTGCTGTGGTTCCATGGGTGCTGTGCCTCACATCCACCTCTGCTCTGGGAAGGGCTGGAGCAGTTCTGGGGCAGTTCTGGAGTTTGGCCCTTTGGGAGGGAACACCTTGGTGTGTGCTGCAGCTTTGAGGGTTATTTGCCATGAATGAGCAAAGAGGCAGAGTTGGCATTTTGTGTTGGCTGATGGGGGAGCCAAAGAGGCCCAGCAGGGCTCTGACAGTGGCTGGCACAGTGGTCATTCCTTGCAAGTAACAATTGTATTCTCATTTCTGGATGGTCCCACAGCAGGCAGCCAACAGGACTCAACAGCATTGACCTCCAGCAGCCAAGAGGACTCAACAAAATTACCCCCCAGCCATGAGGAAGTACCAGGTAGGCAATCCTCTGTCCTTGCATAGGGAGTTGCCAGCAGCCTGTTGGGTTGATGGTGAATGGGGACACAAAGGAACTCTGTCAGGATTTTGTTCAGCAGGAACACAAACAACAAAGTACAACAAAGTACTGACATGAATTGCATAAGCCAGCTGAATGCACTTAAACTGATTGAAAACCATCTTTCTGTGTGGAGATAGAACCAAGGGGGCTCAGTGCTGGACAGCAGGATGGTTTTGAGTGTTTCAGTAATAGGGAACATCCTCTGTCTTATTTTGTGCCCACATCATCAAACTATACACTTGTCCATGTGCATCCTTCCCTGCAGGTTTGCATTTATCCCATAACTGTGTCACACCTCCACATTTAGCATGACCTGCAGTTTTCAGGCTCCACATTTCAACCATTCTCCCCATTTGTGTATGGATGTGAACTGAATGAGACACTCAGAGGCCAGCAGTGAAAAGTGAACAAGAGGAGATGAGGAAGAAGAGAAAGGTCTTTGAAGATTCTTTGCTGTCATAGTTTCACAAGGAAAACTCTCATATTTCCCTCAGGGACTTCCTGGGCCTTCCCTCAGGGAATCCCTAATGCCAGAAGCTGTAGGTCACCATCCCAGAGATATTCAAACCTGCCTGTGCTCGGTCCTGGCCATCCTGCTCTGTCCAACACCTGAGCAGGGGAGCTGGGCTCGGGGATGTGAAAAGGTCAATTCAATCCTAAACCTCTCTGCTGGTGTGTGCTCAGGACAGCAGAGCTGATGTTCCAGAGATCCTCTAGAACTTTCTTTTTTTATTTTCTTATGGTGAATTCACATCAGACCTGTTACCTCCCAGTGCCCAGGTGGAGAGAGAGCTCCAAGAGTGGGGTTAACAAACAGCATTAGCATTATCTGCCAGCAGGTATCCCTTGGGATGTGTTAGCACATCCATGTTGTATTTAGGCCATACATTTCACAGTCCTTGTGGCTCCTCACAATGAACTGCCTTGAACTGAAAGATCTGCCCAGTTCTTACTCTGTCAATCCTCACACAAGGGATTCATTCCTCCTCTCTGCCATGTCCCTCTCTGCTGAATGTTTCCTGCAGAGCCAGCCATCCTGCCTGGATCCCCTTCTCTCTGAGCAGCTCTTTTTAGCTCCTCTTTACTGAGCCCCCTCTCCTCCAGGCAGCTCCCTCTGTCACCCACCCAGCCACCCTCTGTGTGTCCTTCTGCAATCCAGGCCTTGCAGGACTCTCCTGCTTTTCCCCTCTCCTCAAAGCCATGGCAGGTTGGGATCTGTTCAGTTCCCTGAGCACAGGGCTCCAGAGCCAGTGGGGAAGCACCAGGACATGGAGCCTGGCTCCAGCCTGCCCACCTGGAATGCTCCAGAGTCCCAGAGGGAGCCTGAAAAGGTCACCCTGGAATGCAGGGCAGAGGCCATTTGTTTTTCCAGCTGTTCCCATAATCTTTACTTTTTTCTGTCTCTCTCTAGGAAGAAGTTGTTGTTCCACAACACGAGTGGCTGTCCTGGTCACTGAGATAATCCTGCTCCTGCTCATTGTTCTGTGGCAGATGCTCCCATGTAAGTGCTATAAATGGAATAACAGCCATTAATTTGTGTCTCTCTGCCACTGACTGATGCCCAGGCCATGACATCCAAGGCCAGGAGGAACAGAAGTCTGGTTTGAAGGTAAAGGACTGCAGTTTTTAGCCAAGCATGGCTGTGAAAGGAAATCTGTAAGGGAATTGAGTGGTTTGAAAGTTTAAAATGCTAAAAGGAATAACACACCAAAACCCAATTGAAAACTGACAATATTCAAACACTGAAGAATTTATTATACAAATGTTTTGGAGAAACAAACTCAGTTAATGCCTACTGGCCTTTTAATGGCAATATGTGAGAATATTTCAAGGTGAAGACCGTTTACTATGACATCAAGATATGACAGCAAAAATTTTAAAGGAATTAAGAATAAAAGCTCATTTGAAAAAGACAGGAAAGTTCAAAGTTACATCTTAAAGGCAGTTGTTTTCACCCTATTCAATAAAAGCCTTTTGCTCAATCTCTATATGCATACCCAATTTATAACACATTGCATTTTAGAGAAAGAAATCATCATGTGAATCCAGGAAAAAATAAATCAAAGCCACTCGGTGCTTCCTTTGAAAGTTTTCAATGAATCATTCTTAAATTTCAGGTATTTTTTCTCATTACTTTCCATCCTTTGATAGCTGAGCAAACTTGAGATACTTCCACAATCCATCACAGATTCTGACTAAATCATGCAAATTAAGTTTAGAAACTCAGTGACACCAAGGGCCTCACACAAAATCCTCTGCATAAAGCACTTCTGAGACCAAAGTACACAAAGAATCTCGGGAGGCCAAGAAAATGTTCCCAGTGCAGCTTCACTGGGAGAGAATAGCAGCCAGGTTCCTTGGATCTGGGAGACAGTTTTGGAGCATGGAAAAGCATATTTGTTAATGAATTAATTTTTATAAGTCTGAAGTGTTTCACTGCTGGAAAGCTCAGTTTAATTCATGGCATTAAATTTCATCAGACAGGATGAAAATGCAAAGTGTTGGCATCAGGGATCCCTGATCCCCTCTAGGTGACAGGGCAGTGCTCTTTAAATGCCATACAGCTCTGATGGATGGTGCCTCTCACTCACATCCACACAAAATTCTGACTGCCAGAGTCCCCTCACCAACACAGTTGGGCAGAACCCCAGGAAATTCAGTCTTCCCAAGGCACTGTTCCTTGGGATGGAGCCTGCTCTCCTGGGCCTGGCTGAAACCCTGCCTGCCCACGGAGAGTGGGGAATGAATTCCCTGCTCTGCTTTGCTTTGCTTGCAGCCCTGGTTTCTGTCTTCTACAGAACCACCTTTATCCCAGCCCAGGAGTTTTGCCCCTTTTCCCTGGCCCATCTCCCCTCTCCTCTCTGCCATGGAGGGGGCAGGGAGCCGGTGGCTCCGTGGGGATTTTTGCCAGCTGGTGTCCAATGGCAACAGGCCCAGAGCTGCCCCTGGGGCTCCAGGAGATGCCCCCCAAGGCTGAGCACAGCAGGATGATCCCCTCTGCCAGGGGCTGCTGAGGCTCTGTTGGATGTCCCCAGGACAGGCTGTGCCCTCTGGGCTGCCAGGGCACTGCTGGCTCCCCCTGAGTCTGGGCCAGAGCAGGACATCAGGCTGGGCATGGCACTGCTCCTGGCACGTTCCCCTGCCCTGGGCACCAAAGCCAAACCAAGATGGCATCTGCAACGGGAATTGCTGCTGAAAGAGAGGATGTATCCTCCCACAGTTACTGCCAGCACCATGGCCACACAGCTGCCACCTCCTGCTCTAGGAA
The DNA here is from genome assembly GCF_963513975.1 of Fringilla coelebs. Taxonomy (NCBI): domain Eukaryota; kingdom Metazoa; phylum Chordata; class Aves; order Passeriformes; family Fringillidae; genus Fringilla; species Fringilla coelebs. Next base: position 58,449,253 of record NC_140033.1, on the reverse strand, counting down.
AGCATTCACCCTGCAGGAATGGCAAACCTGGGAATACAGGGGCTTGTCTTATTCAGGTTGAACTATTCCAGCAGAAATTTTGCATATTCTTCTGCACTTCCTGAAACAGGCTGGACAAATCTCCCCTTTCTGAATGGTGACTTTCCAGCTTTTCCCTTCTCTTCAACCCATGGCAGGTTGGGATCTGTTCAGTTCCCTGAGCACAGGTGTCCAGAGCCAGTGGGGAAGCACCAGGACATTGAGCCTGGCTCCAGCCTGCAGATCTGGAAGGCTCCAGAGTCCCAGAGGGAGCCTGAAATGCATCTTGGAATGTAGGGTAAAGGGGCTTTTGTCCAGCTGTTTCCCTGACCTTTATGTTTCTGTCCCTCTGTAGGCAAAGGCCATTATTCAAGAACACAAGTTGCTGTCCTGGTTGTTGTCCTGGTTCCCATTGTACTGGCCCTAACCCTGTCTTGGACCCTCCCATGTAAGTCCTGACAAAAATGTAACACTGGCAATTAATTTGTGTCTGTCTGCAACTGGCTGATGTCCAGGCCATGCCATCCAAAGCCAGGAGGAATGGAAGGCTGGTGTGAAAGCCAAGGACAGCAGTTTTTAGCCACCCATAGCTGTAGGAAGAATTCTGCAAAAAAGCCAAAAGGTTTGAAGGTTCACAATTCCAAAAGAAAAAAAAAAAAAGCTGGGATAAAAGGGAAAACAACAATGTTCAACACTGAGGAGTTTATGATAAAAATGTTTTGAAGAACCCAGTAAAGATCAAATAATGCCTATTGGTCTTATGATTGCAATCCTTGAGAATATTTCAAACTGATGATGATGTCTTATGACATAGGCACGTGACAACAAAAATCTTACAACACTTATGAATTAAATCTCATTTCAAAGAAGCAAATAACTTAGAAATTAAAGGAATTTATTTGCAGCTTATTTAAATGAAAACCTTATGCTCAGACTGAGCCCTGAGTTCCTAACACATTTTAATTTACATAAACTGACTAATGACTGGTAGAAAAAAGTATTCTTATCACCACTAGAAAAAAAAATAGATGCATTTGATACTTCCTCTGAATGTTTTCAAGGAATCATTTTTAAATTTTAGATGCCATTTTTTCTTTCCATACCTTGGTAGCTGAGAAAGTTTGAGAAGCTTCCACAACCAGTCACTCTCAAGTTCCAGAGTTTGCCACCTGCTCAGAGAGGCACATGGGGAAGCCATGGCAAAGCCTTTGATCCTTGGAACTTAAAAAACAGGGCTGGGGGAGGCAAGTCATTCTTCTTTTTCAGGGCAAAGAGTTCAGGATTGATGTCTGACAGTGCCCTGACATTTCTAAAATGTCTAACACCCAAGAATGGGGGAAAAAAAAAAAAGCAAACCAGCACAAAGCAACAAAGTGTAATTAGCATTTAATGCAGCTTTTACTTTAACATGGAAAGAAGAGTCATCAGACTTGGATCCAGGGCTGGCTCTAGTTCTAGTTCCTTTGTGGGTTCAGTACTGCCCTGTTGGCCTGTAATAGATATACACTAAGAAATTTGTCATCTAGATGGAACTGAAGGAACTAAATCATAATTAAGATCCAGCTTGTGAAAATGAACTCAAGTGTTGCCTTTTACTCAGTTGAACCTGACCTGACCATGTGATGATCATTAAAGCAGACCCATGAGCAAAGGGGCAGAGTTTGCATTCTGTGTTGGGTAATAGGGGGTCAGAGAGGTCCAGCAGAGCTCTGACAGTGCATGGCACAGTGGTCACTCTTTGAGAGCTGAAATTGTGTTCTTATTTCCAGATGGTCCAACTGCAGGCAGCCAAAATGGCTCAACAACATCGTACCCCACCACTCAAGAGGACCCAACACCAGTGTCCCACATCCCTGAGGAGGCATTAGGTAGGCAATCCTCTGTCTTTCCAAAAGGAGTTGCCAGAAGTCTGTTGGATTGATGGTTAAGGGGGACAGAACAGGATCTCCATCAGGACTTTGTTCAGAAGGAAAACGAACAAGCCCTCTGCCATGTCAGGAGCACAAACCTCACCCTGGGACACTCCCAGCATGAGCTCTGCAGCCCATGGAGGGTTTGCATTTGCAGCTCCTTTGGAAGCAGGGCAGGCTCAGCTCTGCATTCCTGTTCCCCAGGGAAGAGCTGATGCCTCTGTGCTGCCAGGGCAGAGCAGGGTGAGGAGGGAAGGCACAGGAGGAAGAATCCCTCTGGTACCCAGCCCTGCAGGGAGCAGGATGGACAATGTGCCTGTGCTGCTTTCCCAAGGCCCCTCCACTGCCAGCCTGTGACCTCAGTGCAATTCCATGCTGCCCTTCAGGAGCTGCTGCATCCCCAAGCAAAGTGTCTCCTGCAGGCCCTGTCTGCCTGAATGCCATGCCCTTTCCAGCTGCCCCTCCCTGCTCCTCCTGCTGCCCTGCCTGGCAATGCACACCAATGTTGGTGCTGTCAGTAGCACCTCTGCTGCCCAATTCTGCATCAGGCAAACCAGGCTGTGGGGATCTGGGAGCTGCTTTTGTGCCCTGAGCACTTCTGTGTATGCCCTGAGCAAAGATGGGAAAGGCTGGATCGTGTTTGCTGTGCTGCTCCCTGTCTGGCTCCTGCCTGCTGATCCTGGGCTGCTATCAGCTCCAGAGGCTGAAGGGATCCCTGGTGCTCTGCTGACAATTCTCAGCAGGAGCACACAGGCATTTCTGGGGCTGGAATTGCCTCTGTGACCTCTCTTTTGTTGTGCCATCCTTTGGTCAGTGTGAACACAGATTTTACACACCTCTTCTTCCCTTCTGCAGGCTGCCCCCCGGCATGGAAAAAACATGGGAGAAAATGCTACTTCTTTTCTCCAGAAAAGAAAAAAGAGGACTGGAATGCCTCCCGTGCAGAATGCAGTGCCATGGGCTCAGAGCTGGTGGTCATTGACAGCAGGGAAGAGCTGGTGAGATCCAACTCCTGGGGCAGCTGCTCGGGGGGCTGGAGCTGCCTGGCCAAGGGCTGAGCAGTGACACTTGTGCCAGCTCCTGTCACATGTGCTTGGGCTCTGGGACCTGCTGCCAGCCATGCACAGCCCAGGCCGGGCAGTGGGAGCAAAGCCCTGCACAGGGAGAGGCCTCCTGGGCCTTGGAGTCCTGTCCCTGGAAGCTTCTGTGCCCAGGCCTGAGCCCATGGACAGGAGCAAACTCCCTGCCCAGCTGGCTGGGCTTTCCCAGGGATTTAGCACACAGGCCATGCAGGTTGGACAGACACTTCTTTGTGAGAGCCAAGGCTGTGACAAATCCTGGAAAGGCTTTGCCACCCCCATCCAAAGGGAAAAGTGTCCCCAGGAATCGAGTCACACCTGTCTGACTGCAGTGAACAGCTGTAATGGCACCACAGGTGTATCATTACATTTATTATCTTCAGAAGGAATCTCCAAAAGGGAGATGATCTTCAATAGAAATGGAGAAATGCAAACTCTGGAGCTGTGGGCAGAGGTGCTGTGGCTGGATGCACACTGCACTCTCTGTGCTGCCTCTTCAGCACTGAGCCTTCTGTGCCTCTGCTGAAGAAAATGTCATTTTCATGTGTTCCCATTGTTGGCTTCCTTTCCAGAGTTTCCTGCACTCACAAACAAGATATAACTTCTACTTACTTGGTCTCACATTCTCTCCAGAGGAGCAGAAGTGGAAGTGGATCAACAACATGGACCATGACCCAGCCATGTGAGCTCCTTCCAGCAAGTCCCTGCCAGGCAGTGTCTGGGGAGGGGAAAATGCCCAGGGCAGAGCAAAGAGCAGAGAGCCCAAGGGAGAGCAGGGACTGTGCTTTGGGGGAAGCTGATTGCTGGAGATGCAGGTGCTTCAGCACATGCCTGTGCCAAGGAAAGGGAGCCTCTCAGGGCCAGGGAACACAGGGCTGTCCTGTAAGGATGGCAGCAGAGGACACAGCTGGAGTTGTGCTGGGGAAGGAAGGATCTGGCTGGATGCAGCTCCCTGGGCAAAGAAAGGAGACAGGAGGCAGGGACAAGAGAGAGGGGGATGTCAGCACCATTGGCTGGAGGGGACCAAAGCAGGGGAATGTTTCTGCATGGGAAGGCATTGCCCAGAAACTTTTGTGGAGATGTGGGGAACAGCAGTGAGCAATGGAGGGAGATTCCAGCAAGGCTGTTCCAGATCCCAGTGGCAGTAACACAGCCTAGCAGGTGCCACTCTGCCTTTCACTGCATATCAAGAATGTAACCAAATTTCATTTTTTTTCTCCTGACCAGGTTCAGTATAACTGGACCTTACCGTGGTTATCACTGCACAGTCATTGGATATGGTAATGTATTAACTGCACCTTGTGGTGGATCCTCAACAACACAAAATATGTGTGAAAAATCTGCAACAATGACAAAAAGGCATCAGCAGGAGAGCTAAAACCAGGAGGTGCAGGCTGATATGTTGTGCCCAGCTTCCTGTAGGAACCATGGATGGGATGTGTCTCCTTTCTCTTGAGCTGCCCACTCTCTGCTCCCAGGCTCTCCTGCAGCCTCTCTCCAGCCTCGGGGCTGAGCTCAGCCCAGCCTTTCCCTGATGCTGTCTGAGCCTGGATGGATCCCCTCTGGAAGAGCTGGCACTGGCACACAGGAGGACTCTGGCACTGTCTCATGCCAGAGGTGGCACTTCCAGGCAGGCACTGCCAGGGGACAGGAGTCCAGCCTGGGCCCAGGGCTGATCCCACACAGATCCTGATTCTGCAAGTCACATCCATCCACAGCCCTGTGTTCCCAGCCCTGCCTGGGCACGAGGAGAGCCTTCCCCACCTGGCCACAGCCTGGCCTTGCCTGCAGCCACAAGGGAAGGGCAGCACAGATTTCTGGCTGGGATCCTGTAGGGAAGGCCAACCCCACTCCTTGCCAGGATGGACAGGATAAAGTCAGGTTGGGTTGTGGATAAACCTTTCCTGTGTCCCAGACTGTTCCAAGAGCACACAGGATCCCAGAGCCTGGGAGGGGAATGGGAATCAGCACAAGGGAAAGGATCCTACAGCAGCCCAGCTCTGGGCACTAAATCAGCCCCAGTCCTGTGAGGGGACAGGGAAGGAATGTCAGATTTCGGATCTGCTGGGGAAGGGCACAGGATGGAGACCAGCAGAGACCAGCAAGGCCTGAAGAACAGAGTCCCAGCAGAAGCTGAGCTGGACAGAAAAGAGAACAATGAAACCCAGAGTGACCTGTGAAGGAGCTGGTGAGAAGCATGAGAGTGACCCACAGGGAATGGCAACACTCCTGTGCTCTGCCCTCTTTTCCTGTGAGATTGGTCCCAGGACAGGGCAGCTCTATGGATGTGCTCTGGGTCCCCCCAGAGAGCTCCACTCAGCTGCCTGGGCTGACTGCTGGGCCCTGTAGAGTTCCTTTCCTTTCCATTCCATGGAATAAAGCTTTTCTTTTCAAAACACAAAGCTGTGCTTGTGTGTGGGTGCGTGAAGCTTTGGGAAAGCCAGGCACTTCCAATCCAAAACCAGTTCCCAACACAGGTGACCTCAGGGAAACCATGAACTGTGGTGTTGTGAGGTCCTCATACTGGAGGTGAGAGATGAGAATTTGTTTTAATGTTCTCAGAAGGCTGATTTATTATTTTATGATATGATATATACAAAAACTATACTAAAGAAAGAGAAGGGATATTTCAGAAGGCTTCAGCAGTATGATAATGAAAGCTGGTGACTGAATCCTCAGTCTGACATAGCTGATGGTAATTGGTCATTAAGTACAAACACTTCACATGGAACCAGTCAAATATGCACCTGTTGGTAAAGAATCTCCAGACTACATTCCCAGACTATCAGATATATCTTGTTTTCATTTTTTTCTGAGGCTTCTCAGCTTCTCAGGAGACAAAATCCTGGTGAAGGGATTTTTCAGATAATATCATGGTGGCAATGAACTTGTATTTCCTCATGTTACTGACATAAACCCCTGTGCCATCAAAAGATGAATTAGAAACAGATTTCTCATTAGAAGTTGTGGTGTGACCGGAAGAGTCAAGAACTTCCTCCTGAAGGTTTGAGAGGGGAGGGAGCTCTGAGTCGTGCCCAGCCCAGAGCGTCACTGTCAGAACAGCTGAGGGAGGAGAGAACAGAGTGGAACAAGAATGGCAGAAAATGTCATTAACTCTGACCTGAACTTGCCTGAACCAACCAGAGCCAGGCTACACACCATCCCTGATGGCCAAGGTAGGTCCAGTGCTGAGCACTGAGCTTTCTGTGCATTCTCCAGTGTCTCTCCCACATCTGTTGAGAGAGTTCCTTGGAGCAACAAAGTGCCAAAGAGCACAAGGGAAACGTGAGGGCCAGGGCTGGAAAACTGCAGGGGGAGTGTCCAGAGAGGGTTGTTGGTTTTTACACAGACAAGTTGTTGGAGATCTACTTTTGTCTTGCTGAGGTGCAAGTGTGAGGCAGTGTCTCTTGGGTGAGATTAAAAGTCTTTTTTATCCATTCTGGAGAGCATTCCAGAGCTGAAGATCCATTGCTGCTGGCCCTGGCCTATTGTCCCCCAGCAGACTGAGATTCCTGCAGCAAAGTGCTCAGGATGGAGTGGCTGCTGTTGCTGGAGCTCACAGCAGTCTCCTGCACAGCTGTTCCTGCTCCCTGAGCACAGCAGGCACTGCCTGGGGGCTTCTCCTCCTGCTCTGGCTGTGCCAACTGCTTGTTGAATGCACCAGTGGGAAATGTTTCATGGACAGGTTTAGTCTGATTTAGGATCAATGACTTTGCAAAATTCGAGGATTTATCTTTCTTTAATGAGTTTTAAATTGTTGCACATAAGTTTGCACTGGTTTTGCAATATCTGCATTAAGGTACGTACTGTAAATTAAGAGACTTCATACAGTGTATCTCTGTATTTCATTTTCATTATTCTTTTATTATTTTCATATGTGGTTTGAGATAATTCATGCCTATATGAGATATACCTGAATTAAAGTTGTAGATAAAATTGCGTATATAACAAAAATCCAAAAAGTATAAGACCACGGGCAGTCAGGGGACAGACTGCTACACAGAAATTTCAAAATTCCAGATGCAGCAAGGAAAGGAAGCCTAATTAGTAAGCAAAAGGATATGACTGGTGTGGAGATGGCCCTTTCCCAGGAGTATCCAGGGAACACCCAAGAGCAATGAACACTTGATAAGTGTCTTCAATCAAAATAGCCAGAGTTGTCAGGAACATACATCTGAATTCCGGGTTCCCGTAACTTGACATCAACATTCATCACTCCCCAGAAACAGCATTGCCCAGCCCTGCACAGAGAAAGGAGACTTCATGCATATGCACAGTTACGAAAGGAATAGAGGAACCTCTGCCTCGGACAGAAAAAACTGTATAAAAGCAGCCCCGACAGAGACGGCATTTGTGAACAGAGGGATTCGATGTGACAGAGGTCGGACTGAAGTTCACCCAGGGCCAATCCTGGGCTTGATGCTGTCCCTCTGATTGTTCCTCTCAAGACTGTATCAGTCTCAATATAAAATCCATTTTTTTTAATTATTATATTGGTTTTATAGATTTTTACCCATAACAATCTTGGTGACCCCGATGTGATCTGATTAAGGGGTCCAGGGACCTCGTCACCGGCCAGGAGGCGCCCTGCTGATTTCTGCAGCCTGACTGGATTGGGAACCTCATAGAACCAGTCAGATCTCTAACCAAAAGCCAGAGCCACATTCAAAGAGGGGATCAAAATGGGCCCAGAGCACTCGGGTGATTCGGACAGATCCAGGGAATGGATCTCCAAAGCCACAGTGCAGCTTTTTCACTCGTAAAAATCTATGTGCACAAAGAGCCCACGTTTTAAGTTGTAAGATGTAAAACTGATTCTTATGAGAGGTTTTAGTCACACATGGTAAGACGGGATATAGACCTAAAGCCTTGTGTAAAAGGTGTCCAGAAGACAAACAGTATCTGATGAGCCATATCTGAGAGCTCGCTACTGATTTGAGCCTAACAGAATTAGACTCCCCAGAGTAGTATCACTTGTTTAAAAATGAAAATCAAATTCAAAGGCTCCAATCATAACAGCTGCGTGCTGGAGATTGAATAAAGTACCCTGCAGCGCAGATGCAGTCAAACTATTGAGGCATGTGTTTTTAAAAGGAGATATGTGGCTCGGTCTGGGAATGGAACCCCAGAAGAATATTCTTGCTGCCAAGAAGACAATTAACCTCACCACTGGTGGCAGCCCAGTAAGAGTAAGCAAAGGCCGAGGAATATTCCTACGAGGAATCCTGATGGGCCTGAGTCTAGTTGTGTGCAGTACAACTAGTCTGCACCTGGAAAACTTGCCCAGCATTGAGGGGCAGAGTCCCAGTAATGAGTGCAGGCAGTGCTTGCAGATTGTCCTGAGAAGACAAAGAAAGGCATACCCAGCCCCAGGAGACTGCAGCCAGAGTAAGAAAAGCAGGTACTGTACCTTAAATGGCACTCAGTATAAGATACGTGAATTAGTCAGAAAAACAATATGTTACTCACAAAGAGTGACATCTAAGGACGAGCAGTCAGAAACACCCATACATAAAATGTATAAGAAGAATGCTGAACAAATACCTATTCCTATCTGTAACAAATGTAATTGTACAGTATAGGTAGGAGGAAAAATAGAATCAGTATTTGTAGCTTATTTTCAAGTTAACAAACTATGTTAGAAATGTGTGTGATGAGCAGAAAGACCTACTGGGTAGGAAAAATCTTGAAATATAAAAGTAGACTATCCCTCAATAATGAACCTGTTATTCTTGACCTCCTTGAAGACCATGATGACAGAGTTTGTTCACAATTTGATAAAATGTTCTGCTTTTCAAGAAAGAAAGAAAGAGTAGACCCAGAAAGTGAAATGCAGCAAGTAGCTCAAGAACTAAATAGATGTGAGTCTATGCAGAAGAAGAAGATAAAACAAGAGGAATTAAAAACTCTGAGTGAACAATATGACCAACTAGAGAAACAATCTAATGATTAGAGATTGCCTGCTTCAGACAAGAACTTATTTATAGACTTGATGCAAGAAATCACTACAGAATTAAGATTATCCAATTGCTCGATTTGTGAGGGGCTCAAGTTAGCCAAAAAATGGCCTTAGAAAAGCGAGAGTTCAACTCCAGAGCAACTTCTAAAATAAGATAATGCCAAAATTTCAACAAAGATAGAAAGAACTGAGAAATAGGTCTTAGATCAGAGGGTAATTAGAACAATTTGTATTAGCAAAGAAAGAAAAGAATATACTGAGCCCATGTATATCCACCCAGCGGTAAACTCCAATGACAAAAGCAAGGTCTAGCAACCAGAACCTCCTGCTAGGTATTAGAGTCCTGAAAAAAAGACTAAATATGAATGGAGTGATAAAATTAGACTCTCTTAGAACAAAAGCTCTGAAGCTAATCCTTACCAATGCCTAGAAGAACTAAGGAATTACTAAGACAAACCAGAAAATACAAAAACTAAATAGAAAGCCCCTAATGGTTTGTATTAGAAATGCAGGAAAAAGGCATATAGTGACTTCCCCCAAAAATAGAAAGGGTCGAGTACTCTAAGACTAATTAGACCTGTTTTCTTTACACTACCCTGAGCAGAAAGTAACTTATTGGGAGCACCTCGGTTTGAAACTTTAAATAGAAAAAAAAGAGAAATAAAGAAGAAATTCCCTATTATAAGTAGAAAGACATAGGGTGAGGAAAAGTAGCCTAGAGAGAGAATAATAGAATGCTATAGCCCTGAAACATGTGCCCAAGACAAGAACTGAGGGTATAAAACCCCAATTTATCTATTAAACAGATTAATAAGACTCCAAGCAGTAGGAGAGATTATCTCGAACCACACCTCAGACACCCTCGAATTGTTATCAAGTTGAAATCAACATTTTCAAATAAGAGCTTTTGTATATCAGAACCAGACAGCACTGGATTATTTGTTGGCTGAAGAAAAGAGAGTCTGTAGGAACTTCAATGAATCAGAATGTTGTATAGAAACTGATTACAGAGAGACCGTCAGAGGCCTGGCAGCAGAAATTAAGAAAGTAGCACATATTCCCGTCCAGAAATGGAATTCCATCCTCCAAGCATCCTGGTAGGATCAAAAGAGCCTAGTAGAAAAAGAGAGTGTTCTTTATGGTGTGTTCTGTAGCTAAGGCTATGTTCCTACCCTGCTTAATACCCTGTTTCATTTGACTGCTACACTCTGTGGTGCATGCAGAGAGCAGCCAGGCCTATAGACCCTGAGCCTGCTTCCAAAAATAATGAAGTATCCCAAATAATGAATCTAAGAGAAAGAAAACAGGAGAGTAGAGAAGCAGAAGTCTTAGCTAAACCTGAAAAGCAAATAAAAGAAGAGAGATTTGATTAGAGAATATATCAAGAGGTGCCTCAAGAAGAATGAGATAGAAATAAAGAATCAGAAGAGGTCTAAGCGGGACCCTTTCTCCTTCTAAGAAATATCAGACAGACAGGTTTTAGAAATTAAGAGTAGTTTTAGAAAAATTTACGAATAGTAGAAAATATAAAAATTGTAGAAAGAAGCATGAATTAATGTGTTTATATAGAAGGGGAGTGAGATAATTCATGCTTATATGAAATATATATGAAATAAAGTTGTAAATAAAATTGCATATGTAACAAAAATCCAAAAGCCTGAAACCACCGACCCTCAGGAGACAGATTGCCACATCAGAATTATGAAACTCCAGATGGAGCAAGGAAAGGAAGCCTAATTAGCAAGCAAATTAATCTGGCTGGTGGGGAGATGGGCCTTTCCTGGGAATATCCAGGGAACACCCAAGAGATGAACACTTGATAAGTATCTTCAATCAAGATAGCCAGAGTCCTCAGGAACATACATCTGAATTCCGGGTTCCCATAACTCTAACTGGACATGAGCATCCACCACCTCCCAGAAACAGCATTGTCCAGCCCTGCACAGAGAAAGGAGCCTTCATGCATATGTGCAGTAACAAAAGAATACAGGAACCTCTGCCTCGGGCAGAACAAACTCTATAAAACCGGCCCTGATGGAGATTTGTGAACAGAGAGAGGTTCCATGCGACAGAGGTCGGACCGAGGTTCACCATGGGCCGATCCTGCCTCGACGCTGTACCTTTGACTGTGGCTATAAAAGACCAGATTTTCAATCACAAAAATAAAATCCTTTGTTATTATTATTTGTTTACCTTTCTCATTAATAACCCATAACAGAAAGAATGCCAGATTTCTGATCTGCTGGGAAAAGGCACAGGATGGAGACCAGCAGAGAGCAGCAAGGCCTGAAGGACGGAGTTCCAACAGAAGCTGGGCTGGACAGAAAAAAACAAAGAAATTCAAAGTGACCTGTGAAGGAGCTGGTGAGAAGCACGAGAGTGACCCACAGGGAATGGCAACACTCCTGTGCTCTGCCCTCTTTTCCTGTGAGATTGGTCCCAGGACAGGGCAGCTCTATGGATGTGCTCTGGGTCCCCCCAGAGAGCTCCACTCAGCTGCCTGGGCTGACTGCTGGGCCCCTGTAGAGTTCCTTTCCTTTCCATTGCATGGAATAAAGCTTTTCTTTTCAAAACACAAAGCTGTGCTTGTGTGTGGGTGGGTGAAGCTTTGGGAACTCCAGACCCTTCCAATGCAGAACCACTTCCCAACACAGGTGACCTCAGGGAGGCCATGAACTTGTATTTCCTCATGTTACTGACATAAATCCCTGAGTAATCAAAAAAAAGTACTAAAAACAGACTTATCTTTTCATTAGAACTTGTGGTGTGACCGGAAGAGTCAAGAACTTCCTGCTGAAGGTTTGAGAGGGGAGGGAGCTCTGAGTCGTGCCCAGCCCAGAGTGTCACTGTCAGAACAGCTGAGGGAGGAGAGAACAGAGTGGAACAAGAATGGCAGAAAATGTCATTAACTCTGACCTGAACTTGCCTGAACCAACCAGAGCCAGGCTACACACCATCCCTGATGGCCAAGGTAGGTCCAGTGCTGAGCACTGAGCTTTCTGTGCATTCTCCAGTGTCTCTCCCACATCTGTTGAGAGAGTTCCTTGGAGCTCCAAAGTGCCAAAGAGCACAAGGGAAACGTGAGGGCCAGGGCTGGAAACTGCAGGGGGAGTGTCCAGAGAGGGTTGTTGATATTTACAAAGACAAGTTGTTGTGAGATGTACTTTTCTCTTGCTGAGGTGCAAGTGTGAGGCAGTGTCTCTGGGGTGAGATTAAGAGTCCTTTTTATCCATTGTGGAGACCATTCCAGAGCTGAAGATCCATTGCTGCTGGCCCTGGCCTGTTGTCCCCCAGCAGACTGAGATTCCTGCAGCAAAGTGCTCAGGATGGAGTGGCTGCTGTTGCTGGTGCTCACAGCAGTCTCCTGCACAGCTGTTCCTGCTCCCTGAGCACAGCAGGCACTGCCTGGGGGCTTCTCCTCCTGCTCTGGCTGTGCCAACTGCTTGTTGAATGCACCAGTGGGAAATCTTTCATGGATGGGTTTAGTCTGATTTAGGATCAATGACTTTGCAAAATTCTGACCAATAATTTATTTTTATTTAATGAGTTTAAAATTGTTGCATAAATGTTTGCACTGGTTTTGCAGTATCTGCCATAAAATTACATCCTAAAAATTAACAGACTTCATACAGTGTTTCTCTGTATTTCATTTTCATTTTTCTTCCCCTTTTTTCTAACCCTGCTGTCACTGTGGCAAAAGCTATTTCTTGCCCTCCAATGTTTGCCATTTGCCCAAAGTGTGAACCCTCCGCATCTCTTTTCAGATGGGTAGAGTTACTAGCACTCCAGGAAACGGGGTTTTACCACCCCTTTAAACAGATGCATTCACACCTAACTTGACAGGGAACCACAATTGATGTCACCTGATTAAAAGGTTCACTTAATTACAATTTCAAGTTTTTGTACAGTTTCAATAACATTTTAATGCTGCCCTTCTTGTGCCATTTTGGAGAACAACTACCAACTCTTTTCTTATTTTTTGCACAGATCTTCCCAGATACTGATCTCTAGCTTTCAGAAAGGAGCTGCTTTCCTGCCTGGATCCCATTCTCTCTGAGCAGCTCCTTTTAGCTCCTCTTTACTGAGCCCCATTTCCTCCAGGGAGCTCCCTCTGTCACCCACCCACCCTCTGTGTGTCCTTCTGCAATCCAGGCCTTGCAGGACTCTCCTGCTTTTCCCCTCTCCTCAAAGCCCTGCCAGGTTGGGATCTGTTCAGTTCCCTGAGCACAGGGCTCCAGAGCCAGTGGGGAAGCACCAGGACATGGAGCCTGGCTCCAGCCTGCCCACCTGGAATGCTCCAGAGTCCCAGAGGGAGCCTGCAAAGGCACCTTGGAATGGAGGGGAAAGGGGCTCTGTCCAGCTGCTCCCCACACCTTTGTGTTTCTGCCCCTCTGCAGGTCAAAGCCATTGCTCCAGAACACGAGCTGCTGCTCTGGTTGCTGTCCTGGCTGTGATCACCCTCCTGGTGCTCATAGCCCTGTATCTGACCCTCACCACGGCTAAGTCCTGCTGGAAATGGGACACTGGCAAGTCAGTGGTGTCTCTCTGCCACTGACTGATGTCCAGGCCATGACATCCAAAGGCAGGAGGAATGGAAGTCTGGTGGGAAGGCAAAGGACAGCAGTTTCCTGCCAACCATGGCTGTGAGAGGAAATCTGTGAAAGAAATGCCAGGTGGTTTGAAAGTTTTAAAATCCAAGAGATAAAAAGCCAAAACCCAATTGAGAACTGACAAGGTTCAAACACTGCAGAATTCATGATTAAAAGGTTTTGAAGAAACCAGACAATATCAGAAAATGCCTGTCCTTGATCTGATTGCAATCCTTGAGAATGTTTTGAGATGATGATATTGCATCATGTCACCCATGTGTGACATCAAAACTCTTCAAATAATCAGGAATACAAGCTCCTTTGAGAGAGACAGCAAAGTTACACCTTCAAGGAATTTTTTGTCACCTTACTGAAATAAAAGCTTGTGCTCAGTGACTGCATAGATATCACCAGCTCATAACAATCTATGAGCTACCAGATAGACACATTAATGCCATAGAAAGAAAACATTCTCATCTCCATGGAAAAAGAATGATTATGAGAGCCATCTGATACTTCCTTTGCAAGTTTTCAAGGAATGAGTTTTAACTGTCAGATATTTCTCATTGTCTCTTTCCATATTTTGAGAATTGAATAAATCTGAAAGGTTCCCCCAACCAATCACACTCAAGTCCCAGAGTCTCCCAAATACTCAGAGCTGCCCATGATGAAAAAATGCCAAAATCTTTAATGTGTTTGGTGCAGAGCATAGGCTTGGGTGGGATGATTGCTTTTTGTTTTTCAATGCAAAGAGCGCAGGGCACATGTCTGATGGTGCTCTGATGTGTATAAAATGTGCAATACCAGAGCAAGGGCAAATTAAAAAGAAATAATGGACCAAGACAGCATAAGGAGCGGAATTAGCTGCCTTTAACAGAGCACAAAATCTGGACTTGCTGTTGTTTGTCTGTCATTGCTGTGGTTCCATGGGTGCTGTGCCTTACATCCACCTCTGCTCTGGGAAGGGCTGGAGCAGTTCTGGGGCAGTTCTGGAGTTTGGCCCTTTGGGAGGGAACACCTTGGTGTGTGCTGCAGCTTTGAGGGTTATTTGCCATGAATGAGCAAAGAGGCAGAGTTGGCATTTTGTGTTGGCTGATGGGGGAGCCAAAGAGGCCCAGCAGGGCTCTGACAGTGGCTGGCACAGTGGTCATTCCTTGCAAGTAACAATTGTATTCTCATTTCTGGATGGTCCCACAGCAGGCAGCCAACAGGACTCAACAGCATTGACCTCCAGCAGCCAAGAGGACTCAACAAAATTACCCCCCAGCCATGAGGAAGTACCAGGTAGGCAATCCTCTGTCCTTGCATAGGGAGTTGCCAGCAGCCTGTTGGGTTGATGGTGAATGGGGACACAAAGGAACTCTGTCAGGATTTTGTTCAGCAGGAACACAAACAACAAAGTACAACAAAGTACTGACATGAATTGCATAAGCCAGCTGAATGCACTTAAACTGATTGAAAACCATCTTTCTGTGTGGAGATAGAACCAAGGGGGCTCAGTGCTGGACAGCAGGATGGTTTTGAGTGTTTCAGTAATAGGGAACATCCTCTGTCTTATTTTGTGCCCACATCATCAAACTATACACTTGTCCATGTGCATCCTTCCCTGCAGGTTTGCATTTATCCCATAACTGTGTCACACCTCCACATTTAGCATGACCTGCAGTTTTCAGGCTCCACATTTCAACCATTCTCCCCATTTGTGTATGGATGTGAACTGAATGAGACACTCAGAGGCCAGCAGTGAAAAGTGAACAAGAGGAGATGAGGAAGAAGAGAAAGGTCTTTGAAGATTCTTTGCTGTCATAGTTTCACAAGGAAAACTCTCATATTTCCCTCAGGGACTTCCTGGGCCTTCCCTCAGGGAATCCCTAATGCCAGAAGCTGTAGGTCACCATCCCAGAGATATTCAAACCTGCCTGTGCTCGGTCCTGGCCATCCTGCTCTGTCCAACACCTGAGCAGGGGAGCTGGGCTTGGGGATGTGAAAAGGTGAATTCAATCCTAAACCTCTCTGCTGGTGTGTGCTCAGGACAGCAGAGCTGATGTTCCAGAGATCCTCTAGAACTTTCTTTTTTTATTTTCTTATGGTGAATTCACATCAGACCTGTTACCTCCCAGTGCCCAGGTGGAGAGAGAGCTCCAAGAGTGGGGTTAACAAACAGCATTAGCATTATCTGCCAGCAGGTATCCCTTGGGATGTGTTAGCACATCCATGTTGTATTTAGGCCATACATTTCACAGTCCTTGTGGCTCCTCACAATGAACTGCCTTGAACTGAAAGATCTGCCCAGTTCTTACTCTGTCAATCCTGACACATGGTATTAATTCCTCATCTCTGCCATGTCCCTCTCTGCTGAATGTTTCCTGCAGAGCCAGCCATCCTGCCTGGATCCCCTTCTCTCTGAGCAGCTCTTTTTAGCTCCTCTTTACTCAGCCCCCTCTCCTCCAGGCAGCTCCCTCTGTCACCCACCCAGCCACCCTCTGTGTGTCCTTCTGCAATCCAGGCCTTGCAGGACTCTCCTGCTTTTCCCCTTTCTTCAAAGCCATGGCAGGTTGGGATCTGTTCAGTTCCCTGAGCACAGGGCTCCAGAGCCAGTGGGGAAGCACCAGGACATGGAGCCTGGCTCCAGCCTGCCCACCTGGAATGCTCCAGAGTCCCAGAGGGAGCCTGAAAAGGTCACCCTGGAATGCAGGGCAGAGGCCATTTGTTTTTCCAGCTGTTCCCATAATCTTTACTTTTTTCTGTCTCTCTCTAGGAAGAAGTTGTTGTTCCACAACACGAGTGGCTGTCCTGGTCACTGAGATAATCCTGCTCCTGCTCATTGTTCTGTGGCAGATGCTCCCATGTAAGTGCTATAAATGGAATAACAGCCATTAATTTGTGTCTCTCTGCCACTGACTGATGCCCAGGCCATGACATCCAAGGCCAGGAGGAACAGAAGTCTGGTTTGAAGGTAAAGGACGGCAGTTTTTAGCCAAGCATGGCTGTGAAAGGAAATCTGTAAGGGAATTGAGTGGTTTGAAAGTTTAAAATGCTAAAAGGAATAACACACCAAAACCCAATTGAAAACTGACAATATTCAAACACTGAAGAATTTATTATACAAATGTTTTGGAGAAACAAACTCAGTTAATGCCTACTGGCCTTTTAATGGCAATATGTGAGAATATTTCAAGGTGAAGACCGTTTACTATGACATCAAGATATGACAGCAAAAATTTTAAAGGAATTAAGAATAAAAGCTCATTTGAAAAAGACAGGAAAGTTCAAAGTTACATCTTAAAGGCAGTTGTTTTCACCCTATTCAATAAAAGCCTTTTGCTCAATCTCTATATGCATACCCAATTTATAACACATTGCATTTTAGAGAAAGAAATCATCATGTGAATCCAGGAAAAAATAAATCAAAGCCACTCGGTGCTTCCTTTGAAAGTTTTCAATGAATCATTCTTAAATTTCAGGTATTTTTTCTCATTACTTTCCATCCTTTGATAGCTGAGCAAACTTGAGATACTTCCACAATCCATCACAGATTCTGACTAAATCATGCAAATTAAGTTTAGAAACTCAGTGACACCAAGGGCCTCACACAAAATCCTCTGCATAAAGCACTTCTGAGACCAAAGTACACAAAGAATCTCGGGAGGCCAAGAAAATGTTCCCAGTGCAGCTTCACTGGGAGAGAATAGCAGCCAGGTTCCTTGGATCTGGGAGACAGTTTTGGAGCATGGAAAAGCATATTTGTTAATGAATTAATTTTTATAAGTCTGAAGTGTTTCACTGCTGGAAAGCTCAGTTTAATTCATGGCATTAAATTTCATCAGACAGGATGAAAATGCAAAGTGTTGGCATCAGGGATCCCTGATCCCCTCTAGGTGACAGGGCAGTGCTCTTTAAATGCCATACAGCTCTGATGGATGGTGCCTCTCACTCACATCCACACAAAATTCTGACTGCCAGAGTCCCCTCACCAACACAGCTGGGCAGAACCCCAGGAAATTCAGTCTTCCCAAGGCACTGTTCCTTGGGATGGAGCCTGCTCTCCTGGGCCTGGCTGAAACCCTGCCTGCCCACGGAGAGTGGGGAATGAATTCCCTGCTCTGCTTTGCTTTGCTTGCAGCCCTGGTTTCTGTCTTCTACAGAACCACCTTTATCCCAGCCCAGGAGTTTTGCCCCTTTTCCCTGGCCCATCTCCCCTCTCCTCTCTGCCATGGAGGGGGCAGGGAGCCGGTGGCTCCGTGGGGATTTTTGCCAGCTGGTGTCCAATGGCAACAGGCCCAGAGCTGCCCCTGGGGCTCCAGGAGATGCCCCCCAAGGCTGAGCACAGCAGGATGATCCCCTCTGCCAGGGGCTGCTGAGGCTCTGTTGGATGTCCCCAGGACAGGCTGTGCCCTCTGGGCTGCCAGGGCACTGCTGGCTCCCCCTGAGTCTGGGCCAGAGCAGCACATCAGGCTGGGCATGGCACTGCTCCTGGCACGTTCCCCTGCCCTGGGCACCAAAGCCAAACCAAGATGGCATCTGCAACGGGAATTGCTGCTGAAAGAGAGGATGTATCCTCCCACAGTTACTGCCAGCACCATGGCCACACAGCTGCCACCTCCTGCTCTAGGAAAGCATTCACCCTGCAGGAATGGCAAACCTGGGAATACAGGGGCTTGTCTTATTCAGGTTGAACTATTCCAGCAGAAATTTTGCATATTCTTCTGCACTTCCTGAAACAGGCTGGACAAATCTCCCCTTTCTGAATGGTGACTTTCCAGCTTTTCCCTTCTCTTCAACCCATGGCAGGTTGGGATCTGTTCAGTTCCCTGAGCACAGGTGTCCAGAGCCAGTGGGGAAGCACCAGGACATTGAGCCTGGCTCCAGCCTGCAGATCTGGAAGGCTCCAGAGTCCCAGAGGGAGCCTGAAATGCATCTTGGAATGTAGGGTAAAGGGGCTTTTGTCCAGCTGTTTCCCTGACCTTTATGTTTCTGTCCCTCTGTAGGCAAAAGCCATTATTCAAGAACACAAGTTGCTGTCCTGGTTGTTGTCCTGGTTCCCATTGTACTGGCCCTAACCCTGTCTTGGACCCTCCCATGTAAGTCCTGACAAAAATGTAACACTGGCAATTAATTTGTGTCTGTCTGCAACTGGCTGATGTCCAGGCCATGCCATCCAAAGCCAGGAGGAATGGAAGGCTGGTGTGAAAGCCAAGGACAGCAGTTTTTAGCCACCCATAGCTGTAGGAAGAATTCTGCAAAAAAGCCAAAAGGTTTGAAGGTTCACAATTCCAAAAGAAAAAAAAAAAAAGCTGGGATAAAAGGGAAAACAACAATGTTCAACACTGAGGAGTTTATGATAAAAATGTTTTGAAGAACCCAGTAAAGATCAAATAATGCCTATTGGTCTTATGATTGCAATCCTTGAGAATATTTCAAACTGATGATGATGTCTTATGACATAGGCACGTGACAACAAAAATCTTACAACACTTATGAATTAAATCTCATTTCAAAGAAGCATATAACTTAGAAATTAAAGGAATTTATTTGCAGCTTATTTAAATGAAAACCTTATGCTCAGACTGAGCCCTGAGTTCCTAACACATTTTAATTTACATAAACTGACTAATGACTGGTAGAAAAAAGTATTCTTATCACCACTAGAAAAAAAAATAGATGCATTTGATACTTCCTCTGAATGTTTTCAAGGAATCATTTTTAAATTTTAGATGCCATTTTTTCTTTCCATACCTTGGTAGCTGAGAAAGTTTGAGAAGCTTCCACAACCAGTCACTCTCAAGTTCCAGAGTTTGCCACCTGCTCAGAGAGGCACATGGGGAAGCCATGGCAAAGCCTTTGATCCTTGGAACTTAAAAAACAGGGCTGGGGGAGGCAAGTCATTCTTCTTTTTCAGGGCAAAGAGTTCAGGATTGATGTCTGACAGTGCCCTGACATTTCTAAAATGTCTAACACCCAAGAATGGGGGAAAAAAAAAAAAGCAAACCAGCACAAAGCAACAAAGTGTAATTAGCATTTAATGCAGCTTTTACTTTAACATGGAAAGAAGAGTCATCAGACTTGGATCCAGGGCTGGCTCTAGTTCTAGTTCCTTTGTGGGTTCAGTACTGCCCTGTTGGCCTGTAATAGATATACACTAAGAAATTTGTCATCTAGATGGAACTGAAGGAACTAAATCATAATTAAGATCCAGCTTGTGAAAATGAACTCAAGTGTTGCCTTTTACTCAGTTGAACCTGACCTGACCATGTGATGATCATTAAAGCAGACCCATGAGCAAAGGGGCAGAGTTTGCATTCTGTGTTGGGTAATAGGGGGTCAGAGAGGTCCAGCAGAGCTCTGACAGTGCATGGCACAGTGGTCACTCTTTGAGAGCTGAAATTGTGTTCTTATTTCCAGATGGTCCAACTGCAGGCAGCCAAAATGGCTCAACAACATCGTACCCCACCACTCAAGAGGACCCAACAACAGTGTCCCACATCCCTGAGGAGGCATTAGGTAGGCAATCCTCTGTCTTTCCAAAAGGAGTTGCCAGAAGTCTGTTGGATTGATGGTTAAGGGGGACAGAACAGGATCTCCATCAGGACTTTGTTCAGAAGGAAAACGAACAAGCCCTCTGCCATGTCAGGAGCACAAACCTCACCCTGGGACACTCCCAGCATGAGCTCTGCAGCCCATGGAGGGTTTGCATTTGCAGCTCCTTTGGAAGCAGGGCAGGCTCAGCTCTGCATTCCTGTTCCCCAGGGAAGAGCTGATGCCTCTGTGCTGCCAGGGCAGAGCAGGGTGAGGAGGGAAGGCACAGGAGGAAGAATCCCTCTGGTACCCAGCCCTGCAGGGAGCAGGATGGACAATGTGCCTGTGCTGCTTTCCCAAGGCCCCTCCACTGCCAGCCTGTGACCTCAGTGCAATTCCATGCTGCCCTTCAGGAGCTGCTGCATCCCCAAGCAAAGTGTCTCCTGCAGGCCCTGTCTGCCTGAATGCCATGCCCTTTCCAGCTGCCCCTCCCTGCTCCTCCTGCTGCCCTGCCTGGAAATGCACACCAATGTTGGTGCTGTCAGTAGCACCTCTGCTGCCCAATTCTGCATCAGGCAAACCAGGCTGTGGGGATCTGGGAGCTGCTTTTGTGCCCTGAGCACTTCTGTGTATGCCCTGAGCAAAGATGGGAAAGGCTGGATCGTGTTTGCTGTGCTGCTCCCTGTCTGGCTCCTGCCTGCTGATCCTGGGCTGCTATCAGCTCCAGAGGCTGAAGGGATCCCTGGTGCTCTGCTGACAATTCTCAGCAGGAGCACACAGGCATTTCTGGGGCTGGAATTGCCTCTGTGACCTCTCTTTTGTTGTGCCATCCTTTGGTCAGTGTGAACACAGATTTTACACACCTCTTCTTCCCTTCTGCAGGCTGCCCCCCGGCATGGAAAAAACATGGGAGAAAATGCTACTTCTTTTCTCCAGAAAAGAAAAAAGAGGACTGGACTGTGTCCCGTGCAGAATGCAGTGCCATGGGCTCAGAGCTGGTGGTCATTGACAGCAGGGAAGAGCTGGTGAGATCCAACTCCTGGGGCAGCTGCTCGGGGGGCTGGAGCTGCCTGGCCAAGGGCTGAGCAGTGACACTTGTGCCAGCTCCTGTCACATGTGCTTGGGCTCTGGGACCTGCTGCCAGCCATGCACAGCCCAGGCTGGGCAGTGGGAGCAAAGCCCTGCACAGGGAGAGGCCTCCTGGGCCTTGGAGTCCTGTCCCTGGAAGCTTCTGTGCCTAGGCCTGAGCCCATGGACAGGAGCAAACTCCCTGCCCAGCTGGCTGGGCTTTCCCAGGGATTTAGCACACAGGCCATGCAGGTTGGACAGACACTTCTTTGTGAGAGCCAAGGCTGTGACAAATCCTGGAAAGGCTTTGCCACCCCCATCCAAAGGGAAAAGTGTCCCCAGGAATCGAGTCACACCTGTCTGACTGCAGTGAACAGCTGTAATGGCACCACAGGTGTATCATTACATTTATTATCTTCAGAAGGAATCTCCAAAAGGGAGATGATCTTCAATAGAAATGGAGAAATGCAAACTCTGGAGCTGTGGGCAGAGGTGCTGTGGCTGGATGCACACTGCACTCTCTGTGCTGCCTCTTCAGCACTGAGCCTTCTGTGCCTCTGCTGAAGAAAATGTCATTTTCATGTGTTCCCATTGTTGGCTTCCTTTCCAGAGTTTCCTGCACTCACAAACAAGATATAACTTCTACTTACTTGGTCTCACATTCTCTCCAGAGGAGCAGAAGTGGAAGTGGATCAACAACGTGGAACATGACCCAGCCATGTGAGCTCCTTCCAGCAAGTCCCTGCCAGGCAGTGTCTGGGGAGGGGAAAATGCCAAAGGCAGAGCAAAGAGCAGAGAGCCCAAGGGAGAGCAGGGACTGTGCTTTGGGGGAAGCTGATTGCTGGAGATGCAGGTGCTTCAGCACATGCCTGTGCCAAGGAAAGGGAGCCTCTCAGGGCCAGGGAACACAGGGCTGTCCTGTAAGGATGGCAGCAGAGGACACAGCTGGAGTTGTGCTGGGGAAGGAAGGATCTGGCTGGATGCAGCTCCCTGGGCAAAGAAAGGAGACAGGAGGCAGGGACAAGAGAGAGGGGGATGTCAGCACCATTGGCTGGAGGGGACCAAAGCAGGGGAATGTTTCTGCATGGGAAGGCATTGCCCAGAAACTTTTGTGGAGATGTGGGGAACAGCAGTGAGCAATGGAGGGAGATTCCAGCAAGGCTGTTCCAGATCCCAGTGGCAGTAACACAGCCTAGCAGGTGCCACTCTGCCTTTCACTGCATATCAAGAATGTAACCAAATTTCATTTTTTTTCTCCTGACCAGGTTCAGTATAACTGGACCTTACCGTGGTTATCACTGCACAGTCATTGGATATGGTAATGTATTAACTGCACCTTGTGGTGGATCCTCAACAACACAAAATATGTGTGAAAAATCTGCAACAATGACAAAAAGGCATCAGCAGGAGAGCTAAAACCAGGAGGTGCAGGCTGATATGTTGTGCCCAGCTTCCTGTAGGAACCATGGATGGGATGTGTCTCCTTTCTCTTGAGCTGCCCACTCTCTGCTCCCAGGCTCTCCTGCAGCCTCTCTCCAGCCTCGGGGCTGAGCTCAGCCCAGCCTTTCCCTGATGCTGTCTGAGCCTGGATGGATCCCCTCTGGAAGAGCTGGCACTGGCACACAGGAGGACTCTGGCACTGTCTCATGCCAGAGGTGGCACTTCCAGGCAGGCACTGCCAGGGGACAGGAGTCCAGCCTGGGCCCAGGGCTGATCCCACACAGATCCTGATTCTGCAAGTCACATCCATCCACAGCCCTGTGTTCCCAGCACTGCCTGGGCACGAGGAGAGCCTTCCCCACCTGGCCACAGCCTGGCCTTGCCTGCAGCCACAAGGGAAGGGCAGCACAGATTTCTGGCTGGGATCCTGTAGGGAAGGCCAACCCCACTCCTTGCCAGGATGGACAGGATAAAGTCAGGTTGGGTTGTGGATAAACCTTTCCTGTGTCCCAGACTGTTCCAAGAGCACACAGGATCCCAGAGCCTGGGAGGGGAATGGGAATCAGCACAAGGGAAAGGATCCTACAGCAGCCCAGCTCTGGGCACTAAATCAGCCCCAGTCCTGTGAGGGGACAGGGAAGGAATGTCAGATTTCGGATCTGCTGGGGAAGGGCACAGGATGGAGACCAGCAGAGACCAGCAAGGCCTGAAGAACAGAGTCCCAGCAGAAGCTGAGCTGGACAGAAAAGAGAACAATGAAACCCAGAGTGACCTGTGAAGGAGCTGGTGAGAAGCATGAGAGTGACCCACAGGGAATGGCAACACTCCTGTGCTCTGCCCTCTTTTCCTGTGAGATTGGTCCCAGGACAGGGCAGCTCTATGGATGTGCTCTGGGTCCCCCCAGAGAGCTCCACTCAGCTGCCTGGGCTGACTGCTGGGCCCTGTAGAGTTCCTTTCCTTTCCATTCCATGGAATAAAGCTTTTCTTTTCAAAACACAAAGCTGTGCTTGTGTGTGGGTGCGTGAAGCTTTGGGAAAGCCAGGCACTTCCAATCCAAAACCAGTTCCCAACACAGGTGACCTCAGGGAAACCATGAACTGTGGTGTTGTGAGGTCCTCATACTGGAGGTGAGAGATGAGAATTTGTTTTAATGTTCTCAGAAGGCTGATTTATTATTTTATGATATGATATATACAAAAACTATACTAAAGAAAGAGAAGGGATATTTCAGAAGGCTTCAGCAGTATGATAATGAAAGCTGGTGACTGAATCCTCAGTCTGACATAGCTGATGGTAATTGGTCATTAAGTACAAACACTTCACATGGAACCAGTCAAATATGCACCTGTTGGTAAAGAATCTCCAGACTACATTCCCAGACTATCAGATATATCTTGTTTTCATTTTTTTCTGAGGCTTCTCAGCTTCTCAGGAGACAAAATCCTGGTGAAGGGATTTTTCAGATAATATCATGGTGGCAATGAACTTGTATTTCCTCATGTTACTGACATAAACCCCTGTGCCATCAAAAGATGAATTAGAAACAGATTTCTCATTAGAAGTTGTGGTGTGACCGGAAGAGTCAAGAACTTCCTCCTGAAGGTTTGAGAGGGGAGGGAGCTCTGAGTCGTGCCCAGCCCAGAGCGTCACTGTCAGAACAGCTGAGGGAGGAGAGAACAGAGTGGAACAAGAATGGCAGAAAATGTCATTAACTCTGACCTGAACTTGCCTGAACCAACCAGAGCCAGGCTACACACCATCCCTGATGGCCAAGGTAGGTCCAGTGCTGAGCACTGAGCTTTCTGTGCATTCTCCAGTGTCTCTCCCACATCTGTTGAGAGAGTTCCTTGGAGCAACAAAGTGCCAAAGAGCACAAGGGAAAGATGAGGGCCAGGGCTGGAAAACTGCAGGGGGAGTGTCCAGAGAGGGTTGTTGGTTTTTACACAGACAAGTTGTTGGAGATCTACTTTTGTCTTGCTGAGGTGCAAGTGTGAGGCAGTGTCTCTTGGGTGAGATTAAAAGTCTTTTTTATCCATTCTGGAGAGCATTCCAGAGCTGAAGATCCATTGCTGCTGGCCCTGGCCTATTGTCCCCCAGCAGACTGAGATTCCTGCAGCAAAGTGCTCAGGATGGAGTGGCTGCTGTTGCTGGAGCTCACAGCAGTCTCCTGCACAGCTGTTCCTGCTCCCTGAGCACAGCAGGCACTGCCTGGGGGCTTCTCCTCCTGCTCTGGCTGTGCCAACTGCTTGTTGAATGCACCAGTGGGAAATGTTTCATGGACAGGTTTAGTCTGATTTAGGATCAATGACTTTGCAAAATTCGAGGATTTATCTTTCTTTAATGAGTTTTAAATTGTTGCACATAAGTTTGCACTGGTTTTGCAATATCTGCATTAAGGTACGTACTGTAAATTAAGAGACTTCATACAGTGTATCTCTGTATTTCATTTTCATTATTCTTTTATTATTTTCATATGTGGTTTGAGATAATTCATGCCTATATGAGATATACCTGAATTAAAGTTGTAGATAAAATTGCGTATATAACAAAAATCCAAAAAGTATAAGACCACGGGCAGTCAGGGGACAGACTGCTACACAGAAATTTCAAAATTCCAGATGCAGCAAGGAAAGGAAGCCTAATTAGTAAGCAAAAGGATATGACTGGTGTGGAGATGGCCCTTTCCCAGGAGTATCCAGGGAACACCCAAGAGCAATGAACACTTGATAAGTGTCTTCAATCAAAATAGCCAGAGTTGTCAGGAACATACATCTGAATTCCGGGTTCCCGTAACTTGACATCAACATTCATCACTCCCCAGAAACAGCATTGCCCAGCCCTGCACAGAGAAAGGAGACTTCATGCATATGCACAGTTACGAAAGGAATAGAGGAACCTCTGCCTCGGACAGAAAAAACTGTATAAAAGCAGCCCCGACAGAGAGGGCGTTTGTGAACAGAGGGATTCGATGTGACAGAGGTCAGACTGAAGTTCACCCAGGGCCAATCCTGGGCTTGATGCTGTCCCTCTGATTGTTCCTCTCAAGACTGTATCAGTCTCAATATAAAATCCATTTTTTTTTAATTATTATATTGGTTTTATAGATTTTTACCCATAACAATCTTGGTGACCCCGATGTGATCTGATTAAGGGGTCCAGGGACCTCGTCACCGGCCAGGAGGCATACTGCTGATTTCTACAGCCTGACTGGATTGGGAACCTCATAGAACCAGTCAGATCTCTAACCAAAAGCCAGAGCCACATTCAAAGAGGGGATCAAAATGGGCCCAGAGCACTCGGGTGATTCGGACAGATCCAGGGAATGGATCTCCAAAGCCACAGTGCAGCTTTTTCACTCGTAAAAATCTATGTGCACAAAGAGCCCACGTTTTAAGTTGTAAGATGTAAAACTGATTCTTATGAGAGGTTTTAGTCACACATGGTAAGAGGGGATATAGACCTAAAGCCTTGTGTAAAAGGTGTCCAGAAGACAAACAGTATCTGACGAGCCGTATCTGAGAGCTCGCTACTGATTTGAGCGTAACAGAATTAGACTCCCCAGAGTAGTATCACTTGTTTAAAAATGAAAATCAAATTCAAAGGCTCCAATCATAACAGCTGCGTGCTGGAGATTGAATAAAGTACCCTGCAGCGCAGATGCAGTCAAACTATTGAGGCATGTGTTTTTAAAAGGAGATATGTGGCTCGGTCTGGGAATGGAACCCCAGAAGAATATTCTTGCTGCCAAGAAGACAGTTAACCTCACCACTGGTGGCAGCCCAGTAAGAGTAAGCAAAGGCCGAGGAATATTCCTACGAGGAATCCTGATGGGCCTGAGTCTAGTTGTGTGCAGTACAACTAGTCTGCACCTGGAAAACTTGCCCAGCATTGAGGGGCAGAGTCCCAGTAATGAGTGCAGGCAGTGCTTGCAGATTGTCCTGAGAAGACAAAGAAAGGCATACCCAGCCCCAGGAGACTGCAGCCAGAGTAAGAAAAGCAGGTACTGTACCTTAAATGGCACTCAGTATAAGGTATGTGAATTAGTCAGAAAAACAATATGTTACTCACAAAGAGTGACATCTAAGGACGAGCAGTCAGAAACACCCATACATAAAATGTATAAGAAGAATGCTGAACAAATACCTATTCCTATCTGTAACAAATGTAATTGTACAGTATAGATAGGAGGAAAAATAGAATCAGTATTTGTAGCTTATTTTCAAGTTAACAAACTATGTTAGAAATGTGTGTGATGAGCAGAAAGACCTACTGGGTAGGAAAAATCTTGAAATATAAAAGTAGACTATCCCTCAATAATGAACCTGTTATTCTTGACCTCCTTGAAGACCATGATGACAGAGTTTGTTCACAATTTGATAAAATGTTCTGCTTTTCAAGAAAGAAAGAAAGAGTAGACCCAGAAAGTGAAATGCAGCAAGTAGCTCAAGAACTAAATAGATGTGAGTCTATGCAGAAGAAGAAGATAAAACAAGAGGAATTAAAAACTCTGAGTGAACAATATGACCAACTAGAGAAACAATCTAATGATTAGAGATTGCCTGCTTCAGACAAGAACTTATTTATAGACTTGATGCAAGAAATCACTACAGAATTAAGATTATCCAATTGCTCGATTTGTGAGGGGCTCAAGTTAGCCAAAAAATGGCCTTAGAAAAGCGAGAGTTCAACTCCAGAGCAACTTCTAAAATAAGATAATGCCAAAATTTCAACAAAGATAGAAAGAACTGAGAAATAGGTCTTAGATCAGAGGGTAATTAGAACAATTTGTATTAGCAAAGAAAGAAAAGAATATACTGAGCCCATGTATATCCACCCAGCGGTAAACTCCAATGACAAAAGCAAGGTCTAGCAACCAGAACCTCCTGCTAGGTATTGGAGTCCTGAAAAAAAGACTAAATATGAATGGAGTGATAAAATTAGACTCTCTTAGAACAAAAGCTCTGAAGCTAATCCTTACCAATGCCTAGAAGAACTAAGGAATTACTAAGACAAACCAGAAAATACAAAAACTAAATAGAAAGCCCCTAATGGTTTGTATTAGAAATGCAGGAAAAAGGCATATAGTGACTTCCCCCAAAAATAGAAAGGGTCGAGTACTCTAAGACTAATTAGACCTGTTTTCTTTACACTACCCTGAGCAGAAAGTAACTTATTGGGAGCACCTCGGTTTGAAACTTTAAATAGAAAAAAAAGAGAAATAAAGAAGAAATTCCCTATTATAAGTAGAAAGACATAGGGTGAGGAAAAGTAGCCTAGAGAGAGAATAATAGAATGCTATAGCCCTGAAACATGTGCCCAAGACAAGAACTGAGGGTATAAAACCCCAATTTATCTATTAAACAGATTAATAAGACTCCAAGCAGTAGGAGAGATTATCTCGAACCACACCTCAGACACCCTCGAATTGTTATCAAGTTGAAATCAACATTTTCAAATAAGAGCTTTTGTATATCAGAACCAGACAGCACTGGATTATTTGTTGGCTGAAGAAAAGAGAGTCTGTAGGAACTTCAATGAATCAGAATGTTGTATAGAAACTGATTACAGAGAGACCGTCAGAGGCCTGGCAGCAGAAATTAAGAAAGTAGCACATATTCCCGTCCAGAAATGGAATTCCATCCTCCAAGCATCCTGGTAGGATCAAAAGAGCCTAGTAGAAAAAGAGAGTGTTCTTTATGGTGTGTTCTGTAGCTAAGGCTATGTTCCTACCCTGCTTAATACCCTGTTTCATTTGACTGCTACACTCTGTGGTGCATGCAGAGAGCAGCCAGGCCTATAGACCCTGAGCCTGCTTCCAAAAATAATGAAGTATCCCAAATAATGAATCTAAGAGAAAGAAAACAGGAGAGTAGAGCAGCAGAAGTCTTAGCTAAACCTGAAAAGCAAATAAAAGAAGAGAGATTTGATTAGAGAATATATCAAGAGGTGCCTCAAGAAGAATGAGATAGAAATAAAGAATCAGAAGAGGTCTAAGCGGGACCCTTTCTCCTTCTAAGAAATATCAGACAGACAGGTTTTAGAAATTAAGAGTAGTTTTAGAAAAATTTACGAATAGTAGAAAATATAAAAATTGTAGAAAGAAGCATGAATTAATGTGTTTATATAGAAGGGGAGTGAGATAATTCATGCTTATATGAAATATATATGAAATAAAGTTGTAAATAAAATTGCATATGTAACAAAAATCAGGAGACAGATTGCCACATCAGAATTGTGAAACTCCAGATGGCAGCAAGGAAAGGAAGCCTAATTATCAAGCAAAAGGATGTGGCTGGTGGGGAGATGGGCCTTTCCTGGGAATATCCAGGGAACACCCAAGAGATGAACACTTGATAAGTATCTTCAATCAAGATAGCCAGAGTCCTCAGGAACATACATCTGAATTCCGGGTTCCCATAACTCTAACTGGACATGAGCATCCACCACCTCCCAGAAACAGCATTGTCCAGCCCTGCACAGAGAAAGGAGCCTTCATGCATATGTGCAGTAACAAAGGAAGAGAGGAACCTCTGCCTCGGGCAGAACAAACTCTATAAAACCGGCCCTGATGGAGATTTGTGAACAGAGAGAGGTTCCATGCGACAGAGGTCGGACCGAGGTTCACCATGGGCCGATCCTGCCTCGACACTGTACCTTAGACTGTGGCTATAAAAGACCAGATTTTCAATCACAAAAATATAATCCTTTGTTATTATTATTTGTTTACCTTTCTCATTAATAACCCATAACAGAAAGAATGCCAGATTTCTGATCTGCTGGGAAAAGGCACAGGATGGAGACCAGCAGAGAGCAGCAAGGCCTGAAGGACGGAGTTCCAACAGAAGCTGGGCTGGACAGAAAAAAACAAAGAAATCCAAAGTGACCTGTGAAGGAACTGGTGAGAAGCATGAGAGTGACCCACAGGCAATGGCAACACGGTGCTCTGCCCTCTTTTCCTGTGAGATTGGTCCCAGGACAGGGCAGCTCTATGGATGTGCTCTGGGTCCCCCCAGAGAGCTCCACTCAGCTGCCTGGGCTGACTGCTGGGCCCTGTAGAGTTCCTCTCCTTTCCATTCCATGGAATAAAGCTTTTCTTTTCAAAACACAAAGCTGTGCTTGTGTGTGGGTGGGTGAAGCTTTGGGAACCTCAGACCCTTCCAATGCAGAACCACTTCCCAACACAGGTGACCTCAGGGAGGCCATGAACTTGTATTTCCTCATGTTACTGACATAAACCCCTGTGCCAACAAAAGATGAATTAGAAACAGATTTCTCTTCTCATTAGAAGTTGTGGTGTGACCGGAAGAGTCAAGAACTTCCTGCTGAAGGTTTGAGAGGGGAGGGAGCTCTGAGTCGTGCCCAGCCCAGAGCGTCACTGTCAGAACAGCTGAGGGAGGAGAGAACAGAGTGGAACAAGAATGGCAGAAAATGTCATTAACTCTGACCTGAACTTGCCTGAACCAACCAGAGCCAGGCTACACACCATCCCTGATGGCCAAGGTAGGTCCAGTGCTGAGCACTGAGCTTTCTGTGCATTCTCCAGTGTCTCTCCCACATCTGTTGAGAGAGTTCCTTGGAGCACCAAAGTGCCAAAGAGCACAAGGGAAAGATGAGGGCCAGGGCTGGAAAACTGCAGGGGGAGTGTCCAGAGAGGGTTATTGATATTTACACAGACAAGTCGTTGTGAGATGTACTTTTGTCTTGCTGAGGTGCAAGTGTGAGGCAGTGTCTCTGGGGTGAGATTAAAAGTCCTTTTTTATCCATTGTAGAGACCATTCCAGAGCTGAAGATTCATTGCTGCTGGCCCTGGCCTGTTGTCCCCCAGCAGACTGAGATTCCTGCAGCAAAGTGCTCGGGATGGAGTGGCTGCTGTTGCTGGTGCTCACAGCAGTCTCCTGCACAGCTGTTTCTGCTCCCTGAGCACAGCAGGCACTGCCTGGTGGCTTCTCCTCCTGCTCTGGCTGTGCCAACTGCTCGTTGAATGCACCAGTGGGAAATGTTTCATGGACAGGTTTAGTCTGATTTAGGATCTATGACTTTGCAAAATTCTAACCAAGATTAATCGTTTTTAATGAGTTTAAAATTGTTGCATAAATGTTTGCACTGGTTTTGCAGTATCTGCCATAAAATTACATCCTATAAATTAACAGGCTTCATACAGTGTTTCTCTGTATTTCATTTTCATTTTTCTTTTTTTTCTTTTCAACGTGCCTTTCACTCGGCCAGAAATTATTTCTTGCCATCCAATATTTGTCTTTTGCACAAAGTGTGATCCCTCTGCATCTATTTTTAGATGGATGGAGTTATTAATACCTGAGGAAATGAGGTTTTAACACCGCTTTTGACAGATGCATTCACATCTAACTTGTCAACAAACCATAATTGATGTCACCTGATTAAAAGTTTCCCTTTAATTATAATTCCAAGTTTTTATACAGTTTCAATAATATTTTAATGCTTCTCTTCTTATTGGAAAATGCCTACCAACTCTTTTCTTGATTTTTGCAAAAAATTCCCAGATACTGATTAGCACTCAGAAATGAGCTGCTTTCCTGCCTGGATCCCATTCTCTCTGAGCAGCTCTTTTTAGCTCCTCTTTACTCAGCCCCCTCTCCTCCAGGGAGCTCCCTCTGTCACCCTCCCACCCTCTGTGTGTCCTTCTGCAATCCAGGCCTTGCAGGACTCTCCTGCTTTTCCCCTCTCCTCAGAGCCCTGCCAGGTTGGGATCTGTTCAGTTTCCTGAGCACAGGGCTCCAGAGCCAGTGGGGAAGCACCAGGACATGGAGTCTGGCTCCAGCCTGCCCACCTGGAATGCTCCAGAGTCCCAGAGGGAGCCTGCAAAGGCACCTTGGAATGCAGGGCAGAGGGGCTCTGTCCAGCTGCTCCCCACACCTTTGTGTTTCTGCCCCTCTGCAGGTCAAAGCCATTGCTCCAGAACACGAGCTGCTGCTCTGGTTGCTGTCCTGGCTGTCATCACCCTCCTGGTGCTCATAGCCCTGTATCTGACCCTCACCACGGGTAAGTCCTGCTGGAAATGGGACACTGGCAAGTCAGTGGTGTCTCTCTGCCACTGACTGATGTCCAGGCCATGACATCCAAAGGCAGGAGGAATGGAAGTCTGGTGGGAAGGCAAAGGACAGCAGTTTTCAGCCAGCCATGGCTGTGAGAGGAAATCTGTAAAGGAAATGCCAGGTGGTTTGAAAGTTTTAAATTCCAAGAGATAAAAAGCCAAAACCCAATGGAGAACTGACAAGGTTCAAACACTGCAGAATTCATGACTGAAAGGTTTTGAAGAAACAAGTCAAGATCAGAAAATGCCTGTCCTTGATCTGATTGCAATCCTTGAGAATATTTTGAGATGATGATATTGCATCATGGCACCCTGGTGTGACAACAAAACTCTTAAACTGATTAGGAATAAAAGTTCCCATGAGAGAGACAGCAGGGTTACACCTTCAAGGAATTTTTGTCACCTTACTGAAATAAAAGCCTTTTGCTCGGTGACTGCATAGATATCACCGAGCCCATAACAATCTCTGAGCTGCCTAGAAAGACACATTAATTCATAGAAAGAAAACATCCTCATCTCCATGAAAAATTAATCCATAATAGACCCATAGGGTACTTCCTTTGAAATTTTTCAATGAATGAGTTTTAAGTGTCAAATATTTCTCCTTTTCTCTTTTCATGTTTTGAGAATTGAGTACGTCTGAAAGGTTCCCACAACCAATCACACTCAAGTCCCAAAGTCTCCCAACTACTCAGAGCTACCCATGGTGAAAAAATGCCGAAATCTTTAATGTGTTTGTTGTAAAGCATAGGCTTGGGTGGGGTGATTGCTTTTTGTTTTTTAATGCAAAGAGCACGGGGCACATATCTGATGGTGCTCTGATGTGTATAAAATGTGCAATACCAGAGCAAGGACAAATTAATAAAGTAATAAACCAAAACAACATAAGGAGGTGAAGTTAGCTCTGTTTAACAGAGAACAAAATCTGGAGTGGATGTTGTTTGTCTGTCATTGCTGTGGTTCCATGTGTGCTGTGCCTCACAGCCACCTCTGCTCTGGGAAGGGCTGGAGCAGTTCTGGGGCAGTTCTGGAGTTTGGCCCTTTGGGAGGGAACACCTTGGTGTGTGCTGCAGCTTTGAGGGTTGTTTGCCATGAATGAGCAAAGAGGCAGAGTTGGCATTTTGTGTTGGCTGATGGGGGAGCCAAAGAGGCCCAGCAGGGCTCTGACAGTGGCTGGCACAGTGGTCATTCCTTGCAAGTAACAATTGTATTCTCATTTCTGAATGGTCCCACAGCAGGCAGCCAACAGGACTCAACAGCATTGACCTCCAGCAGCCAAGAGGACTCAACACCAGTGTCCCCCAGCAGCCAAGAGATCTCAACAGCATTGGCCTCCAGCAGCCAAGAGGACTTTACACCAGTGTCCCCCAGCAGCCAAGAGAACTCAACAGCATTGACCTCCAGCAGCAGAAACTTCTCTACACCAGTGTCCCCCAGCAGCCAAGAGAACTCAACAGCATTGACCTCCAGCAGCCAAAATGTCTCAACACCATTGTCCCCCGGCAGCCCAGAGAGCTCAACAGCATTGACCTCCAGCAGCCAAAATGTCTTAACACCATTGTCCCCCAGCAGCCAAGAGAACTCAACAGCATTGACCTCCAACAGCCAAGAGGACTCTACGCCAGTGTCCCCCAGCAGCCAAGAGAACTCAACAGCATTGACCTCCAGCAGCAGAAACTTCTCCACACCAGTGTCCCCCAGCAGCCAAGAGAACTCAACACCATTGTCCCCCAGCAGCCAAGAGAACTCAACAGCATTAACCTCCAGCAGCCAAGAGAACTCAACAGCAATGACCTCCAGCAGCCAAGAGAACTCAACAGCAATGACCTCCAGCAGCCAAGGAAACTCAACAGCAATGACCTCCAGCAGCCAAGAGAACTCAACAGCATTAACCTCCAGCAGCCAAAATGTCTCAACACCATTGTCCCCCAGCAGCCAAGAGGACTCAACAAAGTTACCACCCAGCCATCAGGAGGCACAAGGTAAGCTATCCTCTGTCTTTCCAAAGGGAATCGACAGACCACTTTTGGATTGATGGTGAAGGGGGACACAAAGGAACTCTGTCAGGATTTTGTTCAGAAGGAAAAGAAAAAACAAATTGCAACAAACTACTGACATCAATTCCATAGGCCAGCAGAAGGTGCTTAAGATGATAGAAAACCATCTTTCTGTGTAGAGACAGAATCAAGGGGGATCAGTGCTGGATAGCAGGATGGTTTTGAGTGTTGCAGAAATATGGAACATTCTGTGTCCTATTTTGTGCCCACATCATTAAAGATTACACTTGTCCATGTGCATCCTTCCCTGCAGGTTTGTATTTATCACATAACTGTGTCACACGTCCACATTTAGCATGATCTGCAGTTTTCAGGCTTCCACATTTCAACCATTCTCCCCATTTGTGTATGGATGTGAACTGAATGAGACACTCAGAGGCCAGCAGTGAAAAGTGAACAAGAGGAGATGAGGAAGAAGAGAAAGGGCATTGAAGATACTTTGCTGTCATAGTTTCACAAGGAAAACTCTCACATTTCCCTCAGGGACTTCCTGGGCCTTCCCTCAGGGAATCCCTAATGCCAGAAGCTGTAGAGCCACCATCCCAGAGATATTCAAACCTGCCTGTGCTTGGTCCTGGCCATCCTGCTCTGGCCAACACCTGAGCAGGGGAGCTGGGCTTTGGGATGTGAAAAGGTCAATTCAATCCTAAACCCCTCTGCTGGTGTGTGCTCAGGACAGCAGAGCTGATGTTCCCAGAGATCCTCTAGAACTTTCTTTTTTTATTTTCTTATGGTGAATTCACATCAGATCTGCTACCTCCCAGTGCCCAGGTGGAGAGAGAGCTCTAAGAGTGGGGTTAACAAACAGCATTAGCATTATCTGCCAGCAGGTATCCCTTGGGATGTGTTAGCACATCCATGTTGTATTTAGGCCATACATTTCACAGTCCTTGTGGCTCCTCACAAGGAACTGCCTTGAACTGAAAGATCTGCCCAGTTCTTACTCTGTCAATCCTGACACATGGTATTAATTCCTCATCTCTGCCATGTCCCTCTCTGCTGAATGTTTCCTGCAGAGCCAGCCATCCTGCCTGGATCCCCTTCTCTCTGAGCAGCTCTTTTTAGCTCCTCTTTACTCAGCCCCCTCTCCTCCAGGCAGCTCCCTCTGTCACCCACCCACCCTCTGTGTGTCCTTCTGCAATCCAGGCCTTGCAGGACTCTCCTGCTTTTCCCCTTTCTTCAAAGCCATGGCAGGTTGGGATCTGTTCAGTTTCCTGAGCACAGGGCTCCAGAGCCAGTGGGGAAGCACCAGGACATGGAGCCTGGCTCCAGCCTGCCCACCTGGAATGCTCCAGAGTCCCAGTGGGAGCCTGAAAAGGTCACCCTGGAATGCAGAGGAAAGGGGATTTTGTCCAGCTGTTCCCCTAATCTTTACTTTTTTCTGTCTCTCTCTAGGAAGAAGTTGTTGTTCCACAACACGAGTGGCTGTCCTGGTCACTGAGATAATCCTGCTCCTGCTCATTGTTGTGTGGCAGATGCTCCCATGTAAGTGCTATAAATGGAATAACAGCCATTAATTTGTGTCTCTCTGCCTCTGACTGAGGTCCAGGCCATGACATCCAGGCCAGGAATAACAGAAGTTTTGTTTGCAGGTAAAGAACAGCCATTTTTAGCCAAGCATGGCTGTAAGAGGAAATCTGCAAGAGAATCGAGTGGTTGGAAAGTTTAAGATTGCAAAAGAAAAATAAGACAAACCCCAAAACTGACAATGTTGAAACACTGAAGAATTTATTATACAAATGTTGTGGGGAAAGAAAATCAGATAATGCCTACTGGCCTTTTAATGGCGATATGTGAGAATATTTCAAGGTGAGGATAACCTTGAAAATGTGACACCAAATATCTTAAAAGAATGAAGAATAAAAAGCTCATTTGAGAAAGACACCAAAGTTCAAAGTTACATCTTAAAGGCAGTTGTTTTCACCCTATTAAAAATAGACCTTTTCTCAATTTCTATATGCATACCCAATTTATAACAACAAATTACATTTTAGAGAAAGAAATCATCATCATCTCCATCCAGAAAAATAAAAAAAAAAATCAGAAACTGGTGGTACTTTTTTTGAAAGTTTTCAAGAAATCATTTTTAAATTTCAGATGGTTTTGCTCATTACTTTCCATCCTTTGATAGCTGAGCAAACTTGAGACACTTCCACAATCAATCACAGATTCTGACTAAATCATGCAAATTAAGTTTGGAAACTCAAGTACACCAAGGGCCTCACACAAAATCCTCTGCATAAAGCACTTCTGATACCAAAGTACACAAAGAATCTCGGGAGGCCAAGAAAATGTTCCCTGTGCAGCTTCACTGGGAGAGAATAGCAGCCAGGTTTCTTGGATCTGGGAGACAGTTTTGGAGCATGGAAAAGCATATTTGTTAATGAATTAATTTTTATAAGTCTGAAGTGTTTCACTGCTGGAAAGCTCAGTTTAATTCATGGCATTAAATTTCATCAGACAGGATGAAAATGCGAAGTGTTGGCATCAGGGATCCCTGATCCCCTCTAGGTGACAGGGCAGTGCTCTTTAAATGCCATCCAGCTCTGATGGATGGTGCCTCTCACTCACATCCAGACAAAATTCTGACTGCCAGAGTCCCCTCACCAACACAGTTGGGCAGAACCCCAGGAAATTCAGTCTTCCCAAGGCACTGTTCCTTGGGATGGAGCCTGCTCTCCTGGGCCTGGCTGAAACCCTGCCTGCCCACGGAGAGTGGGGAATGAATTCCCTGCTCTGCTTTGCTTTGCTTGCAGCCCTGGTTTCTGTCTTCTACAGAACCACCTTTATCCCAGCCCAGGAGTTTTGCCCCTTTTCCCTGGCCCATCTCCCCTCTCCTCTCTGCCATGGAGGGGGCAGGGAGCCGGTGGCTCCGTGGGGATTTTTGCCAGCTGGTGTCCAATGGCAACAGGCCCAGAGCTGCCCCTGGGGCTCCAGGAGATGCCCCCCAAGGCTGAGCACAGCAGGATGATCCCCTCTGCCAGGGGCTGCTGAGGCTCTGTTGGATGTCCCCAGGACAGGCTGTGCCCTCTGGGCTGCCAGGGCACTGCTGGCTCCCCCTGAGTCTGGGCCAGAGCAGGACATCAGGCTGGGCATGGCACTGCTCCTGGCACGTTCCCCTGCCCTGGGCACCAAAGCCAAACCAAGCTGGCATCTGCAACGGGAATTGCTGCTGAAAGAGAGGATGTATCCTCCCACAGTTACTGCCAGCACCATGGCCACACAGCTGCCACCTCCTGCTCTAGGAAAGCATTCACCCTGCAGGAATGGCAAAACTGAGAAGCCAAGGGCTTGTCTTATTCAGGATGAACTATTCCAGCAGAAATTTTGCATATTCTTCTGCACTTCCTGAAACAGGCTGGACAAATCTCCCCTTCCTTAATGATGACTCTCCAGGTTTTTCCTTCTCCTCAAACCCACGGCAGGTTGGGATCTGTTCAGTTCCCTGAGCACAGGTGTCCAGAGCCAGTGGGGAAGCACCAGGACATTGAGCCTGGCTCCAGCCTGCACATCTGGAAGGCTCCAGAGTTTCACTGGGAGCCTGGAAAGGCATCTTGGAATATAGGGGAAAGGGGCTTTTGTCCAGCTGACCTTTCCCTGACCTTTATGTTTCTGTCCCTCTGTAGGCAAAAGCCATTGTTCCAGAACACAAGTTGCTGTCCTGGTTGTTGTCCTGGTTCCCATTGCACTGGCCCTTACCCTGTCTTGGACCCTCCCATGTAAGTCCTGCTGGAAATGTAACACTTGCAAATAATTTGTGTGTCTCTGCCACTGGCTGATGTCCAGGACATGCCATCCAAAGCCAGGAGGAATGGAAGGCTGGTGTGAAGGCAAAGGGCAACAGTTTTTAGCCACCCATGGCTGTTGGAGAAAATCTGCAAAATAGCCAATGGGTTTGAAGGTTCAGAATTTCCAAAAGAAAAAATGCTGTGACAAAAGGGAAAACAGTAATGTTCAAACACTGAGGAATTTATCATACAAATGTTTTGAAGAACCCGGTAAAGATCAAATAATGCCAATTGGTCTTATGTTAGCAATCCCTGAGAATGTTTCAAGGTGATGGTGGTGTCCTGTGATACAGCGATGTGACACCAAAATCTTTTAATACTTATAAATCAAATCTCATTTCAAAGAAGCATCAAAGTTGGAAATGAAAGGAATTTATTTGCAGCTAATTCAAAGAAAACCTTGTGCACAGTCTCTGCACTGGGTTCATAAAAAGTTTTTACATACATAAACTGATAAATTATGTCTGCTAGAATATGTATTAGCAACAGCAGGGAAAAAAATCGATCCATTTGATACTTCCTCTGAATATTTTCAAGGAATCATTTTTAAATTTCAGATGTCATTTCATCTTTCCATCCTTTGGTAGCTGAGAAAGCTTGAGAAGCTTCCACAACCAGTCACTCTCAAGTCTCAGACTTTGCTACCTGCTCAGAGATGCACATGGGGAAGACATGGCAAAGCCTTTGATTTTTGGAAGTTAAAAAACAGGGTGGGGGGATGCAAGTCTTTATTCTTTCTTCTTTTTGTTATTTTTCTTCTTTTTCAAGGCAAGAAGCTCAGGATTGATATCTGAAAGTGCTCTGCCTTTTATAAAATGTCTAACACCCAAGGATGGGAAAAATTAAAACAAATTCTAAACCACCACAAAGTATAATTAGCATTTAATGTAGCTTTCACTTTAACATGGAAAGAGGAGTCATTAGACTTGGATCCAAGGGTGGCTTTAGTTCTAGTTCCTTTGTGCGTTCAGTACTGCCTTGGTGACCTGAAATAGATATACACTAAGAAACTTGACATCTAGATGGAGCTCAATGTACTAAATCATATTTAAGATCCAACTTGTGTAAATGAACTCAAGTGTTGCCTTTTACTCGGTTGAACCTGACCTGACCATGTGATGATCATTAAAGCAGACCCATGAGCAAAGGGGCAGAGTTTGCATTCTGAGTTGGGTGATGGGGGGGTCAGAGAGGTCCAGCAGAGCTCTGACAGTGCGTGCACAGTGGTCACTCTTTGAGAGTGTTCTTATTGTGTTCTTATTTCCAGATGGTCCAACTGCAGGCAGCCAAAATGGCTCAACAACATTGTCCCCCACCACTCAAGAGGACCGAACAACATTGTCCCACATTCCTGAAGAGGCATTAGGTAGGCAATCCGCTCTTGTTCTCAAGAAATTTTCCAGAAGTCTGTTGGATTGATGGTTAAGGGGGACAGTACAGGATCTTCATCAGGATTTCGTTCAGCAGGGAAACAAACAAGCCCTCTGCCATGTCAGGAGTACAAACCTCACTCTGGGACACTCCCAGCATGAGCTCTGCAGCCCATGGAGGGTTTGCATTTGCAGCTCCTTTGGAAGCAGTGCAGGCTCAGCTCTGCATTCCTGTTCCCCAGGGAAGAGCTGATGCCTCTGTGCTGCCAGGGCAGAGCAGGGTGAGGAGGGAAGGCACAGGAGGAAGAATCCCTCTGGTACCCAGCCCTGCAGGGAGCAGGATGGACAATGTGCCTGTGCTGCTTTCCCAAGGCCCCTCCACTGCCAGCCTGTGACCTCAGTGCAATTCCATGCTGCCCTTCAGGAGCTGCTGCATCCCCAAGCAAAGTGTCTCCTGCAGGCCCTGTCTCCCTGAATCCCATGCCCTTTCCAGCTGCCCCTCCCTGCTCCTCCTGCTGCCCTGCCTGGCAATGCACACCAATGTTGGTGCTGTCAGTAGCACCTCTGCTGCCCAATTCTGCATCAGGCAAACCAGGCTGTGGGGATCTGGGAGCTGCTTTTGTGCCCTGAGCACTTCTGTGTATGCCCTGAGCAAAGATGGGAAAGGCTGGATCGTGTTTGCTGTGCTGCTCCCTGTCTGGCTCCTGCCTGCTGATCCTGGGCTGCTATCAGCTCCAGAGGCTGGGGGGATCCCTGGTGCTCTGCTGACAATTCTCAGCGGGAGCACACAGGCATTTCTGGGTCTGGAATTGCCTCTGTGACCTCTCTTTTGTTGTGCCATCCTTTGGTCAGTGTGAACATGGATTTTACACACCTCTTCTTCCCTTCTGCAGGCTGCCCCCCAGCATGGAAAAAACATGGGAGAAAATGCTACTTCTTTTCTTCAGAGAGGAAATCAAAGGACTGGAATGCCTCCCGTGCAGAATGCAGTGCCATGGGCTCAGAGCTGGTGGTCATTGACAGCAGGGAAGAGCTGGTGAGATCCAACTCCTGGGGCAGCTGCTCGGGGGGCTGGAGCTGCCTGGCCAAGGGCTGAGCAGTGACACTTGTGCCAGCTCCTGTCACATGTGCTTGGGCTCTGGGACCTGCTGCCAGCCATGCACAGCCCAGGCCGGGCAGTGGGAGCAAAGCCCTGCACAGGGAGAGGCCTCCTGGGCCTTGGAGTCCTGTCCCTGGAAGCTTCTGTGCCCAGGCCTGATCCCATGGACAGGAGCAAACTCCCTGCCCAGCTGGCTGGGCTTTCCCAGGCATTTAGCACACAGGCCATGCAGGTTGGACAGACACTTCTTTGTGAGAGCCAAGGCTGTGACAAATCCTGGAAAGGCTTTGCCACCCCCACCCAAAGGGAAAAGCGTCCCCAGGTATCATGTAACACCTGTCTGACTGCAATGTACAGCTGTAATGGCACCACAGGTGTATTATTATATTTTTTATCTTCAAAAGGGGGCTCCAAAAGGGAGATGATCTTCAATAGAAATGGAGAAATGCAATCTCTGGAGCTGTGGGCAGAGGTGCTGTGGCTGGATGCACACTGCACTCTCTGTGCTGCCTCTTCAGCACTGAGCCTTCTGTGCCTCTGCTGAAGAAAATGTCATTTTCATGTGTTCCCATTGTTGGCTTCCTTTCCAGAGTTTCCTGCACTCACAAACAAGATATAACTACTACTTACTTGGTCTCACATTCTCTCCAGAGGAGCAGAGGTGGAAGTGGATCAACAACGTGGACCATGACCCAGCCATGTGAGCTCCTTCCAGCAAGTCCCTGCCAGGCAGTGTCTGGGGAGGGGAAAATGCCAAAGGCAGAGCAAAGAGCAGAGAGCCCAAGGGAGAGCAGGGACTGTGCTTTGGGGGAAGCTGATTGCTGGAGATGCAGGTGCTTCAGCACATGCCTGTGCCAAGGAAAGGGAGCCTCTCAGGGCCAGGGAACACAGGGCTGTCCTATAAGGATGGCAGCAGAGGACACAGCTGGAGTTGTGCTGGGGAAGGAAGGATCTGGCTGGATGCAGCTCCCTGGGGAAAGGAAGGACACAGGAGGCAGGGACAAGAGAGAGGGGGATGTCAGCACCATTGGCTGGAGGGGACCAAAGCAGGGGAATGTTTCTGCATGGGAAAGCATTGCCCAGAAATTTTTGTGGAGATGTGGGGAACAGCAGTGAGCAATGGAGGGAGATTCCAGCAAGGCTGTTCCTGGTCTCAGTGGCAGTAAAACAGCTTAGCAGGTGCCACTCTGCCTTTCACTGCATGTCAGGAATGTAACCAAAGTTGGCTTTTTTCTCCTGATCAGATTCCTTGTATATGGATCTTACACTGACTACGAATGCACGGACATTGGTTTTGGTAAAGTACAAACTGCACCTTGTGATGGATCCTCAACAACACAAAATATGTGTGAAAAAGCTGCAACAATTTTAAAAGGGCATCAGAAGGAGAGCTAAAACCACGGGGTGCAGGATGCAGGTCTGCCCAGCTTCCTGTAGGAAATGAGACAGAGTAGAAATTTTCCAGACTAGAAATCCATTTTGCTTTAGGTCAAATGTACATCTTTAAGTTAAGTCTTTAGTTTGAAAACATAGCTATTTAGTCTGACTGCCTGTTCTTGCCAACCCCGAGGCTCAGAGAAACTTATCTCTGTCCTTCAGGGAAGGACAGAGATAAGGGGAGGGGGAGATAGAGGGAGATTGAGAGAGACAGAAGCTGCTGGGAGGGCAGGCAAACCTGACCTAGACATTCTTTCTGATAAAGAAGAATTAGCGCTAAATGTCACGTGAAGTTTGTATGAACCTATTGTGAAATTGTATGCATATGTATTTGAGAGAGAGAGATAAAAACGGGCCTTGAAGTTCCCAGAGGCACGCATGCCTTTTGAGGAGTATGTGTCCAGTGCTGCAATAAACATACCGACTTTACAACTTTCACAAGTTGTGGAGTTTTTGATCTTTTCCGCAAAAGATTCTGGTGGCAGGAGAGGCCGTCTCTGTCCCCGCAGGGCAGAAGGGATCAACGGACCCTCCTAGGCGTGCCCCGGGATCTTCCTGGAGGAGCTCCGCTCATCTCGGCTGGCCTCCTGCGGGGACAGACAAGGACCTGCTGGCGGGCAGAAGATTCAGTATGTATTAAGAGGGCCCCGGGGGATAGGAAGGCCTGAGTAAGGCACTCAGAGACTTCTAGCAGAAATCATTCCAGTTTTTGTATTTGTAATTTTGTTAAGATTATTGGGTGTGATTTTTCGTACATGGCCCCAGTGACATCCCAGCAGATGATTAAAACCAATTACACAATGTACCACAGACTATCACCTACTCAAATTGGGATGGATCTTACATTGGTAAAACAATTAATTAAGCACCAAGACCTGCTGGGGATCTGGAAGGAATCCAAGAAAGAGGAAAGAAAACCTTAATTACTGTCCAACGTGATACAAAAGAAATAACCAGAATTCTACAAAGAATAAAACAAAATGCGGATCATTATTGGTGGGATGTGATTTTGGGTGGTGACCAACTGCAAATGGAATCTTTAATAAGTTGTGTCATCCCACTGTAGTTTTTTTAATATTAGTTGGAATAAGTTTAGGATTATCCATTACATGCTAATTTGGAATTGGAGAATACTACAGCAAGTAGCTATGTTAACATCCCTATCAAATGTACATGGTAAAGCACTGAGAGACACTTATTGTCATAGGGGTCTGCATTAAGTAAAAGAATTTACTTCTTTTCTAGGAAATGGGGGAAATGAGACAGAGTAGAAATTTTCCAGACTAGAAATCCATTTTGTTTTAGGTCACATGTAGATCTTTAAGTTAAGTCTTTAGTTTGAAAACATAGCTATTTAGTCTGACTGCCTGTTCTTGCAAAACCCTAGGCTCAGAGAAACTGCTTCAGTGAAGGACAGAGATAAGGGGAGAGGGAGTCTACAGAGAGAGAGAGAGAGACAGAAACTGCTGGGAGGGCAGGTAAACCTGACCTAGACATTTTTCTGATAAAGAAGAATTAGTGCTAAATGTCACTCGAAGTTTGTAAAGTGAATATGTATGAACCTATTGTAAAATTTTATGCATATGTATTTGAGAGAGAGATACAAACGGGCCTTGAAGTTCCCAGAGGTACGCATGCCTTTTGAGGGGAGCAATCCCCGCATGCATCCAGCTCTGCGATAAAAATACCGACTTTAAAATTTTCACAAGTTGTGGAGTTTTAAATCTTTTCTGCAAAACAGAACCACGGATGGGATGTGTCCCATTTCTCTTGAGCTGCCCACTCTCTGCTCCCAAGCTCTCCTGCAGCCTCTCTCCAGCCTCGGGGCTGAGCTCAGCCCACCCTTTCCCTGATGCTGTCTGAGCCTGGAGGGATCCCCTCTGGAAGAGCTGGCACTGGCACACAGGAGGACTCCGGCACTGT
The DNA here is from genome assembly GCF_963513975.1 of Fringilla coelebs. NCBI lineage: Eukaryota > Metazoa > Chordata > Aves > Passeriformes > Fringillidae > Fringilla > Fringilla coelebs. Next base: position 58,405,930 of record NC_140033.1, on the reverse strand, counting down.
CTCATGCCAGAGGTGGCACTTCCAGGGGACAGGAGTCCAGCCTGGGCCCAGGGCTGATCCCAAACAGATCCTGACTCTGCAAGTCACATCCATCCACAGCCTTGTGTTCCCAGCCCTGCCTGGGCACAAGGAGACCCTTCCCCACCTGGCCACAGCCTGGCCTTGCCTGCAGCCACAAGGGAAGGGCAGCACAGATTTCTGGCTGGGATCCTGTAGGGAAGGCCAACCCCACTCCTTGTCAGGATGGACAGGATAAAGTCAGGTTGGGTTGTGGATAAACCTTCCCCTATCTGAAAATGTTCCAAGAGCACACAGGATCCTGGAGCCTGTGAGGGGAATGGGAATCAGCACAAGGGAAAGGATCCTACAGCAGCACAGCTCTGGGCACTAAATCAGCCCCAGTCCTGTGAGGGGACAGGGAAGGAATGTCAGATTTATGATCTGCTGGGGAAGGGCACAGGATGGAGACCAGCAGAGAGCAGCAAGGTCTGAAGAACAGAGTCCCAACAGAAGAGCTGGACAGGAAACAGAACAATTGAACCCAGAGTGACCTGTGAAGGAGCTCGTGAGAAGCATGAGAGTGACCCACAGGAATGGCAACACGGTGCTCTGCCCTCTTTTCTTGTGAGATTAGTCACAGGAAGAAATGATGCCTGAAGGCTTTTCCTGCTCACAGATGTTCTAGCCAACTGCAGAAACATGTGGCACCAGGAAAACAGCTATGATCAGGAAAGAGGGAATGCCACCAAATCTCTGCCTGTGTTCTTCAGTGGCTTTTGGGACCCTGGGCCTTGTGTGACTCCAAGAATATTTCTTCTTGCTGTGTCCTTTAGGCAGAATCATTCCTCCTTTTTTGGTGCCCATCATGGCTCTCTCTATCAGCTGCAGGGTGGAGGAAGCTCTCTGAAGTCCTTGAAGAAGTGACCTTCATAGCCTGGTTTAGCACTAGGAAAAAAATTGTTCTGTTAAAAAATCAAATACACAGCATGCTGTGGCCATTGGAAGGGAAAATGGAATCCTACAGGAAAAGCTGTCTCTTTCTAAATTAAAAGCACATTTTGATGTCCCTCACACCAGCCATCCTCACTGACTGCTTGCATCAAGGTGCTTTGGAAATGTATTTGCAGTTCTTCCCCTGACTTTCCATCCCCAAAGAACAGAGTAAGAACATGGAGCTGTAGCAGAACAATCCCAGGGTCATACCCCAGGATCTGTACTGTTATTCCAAAAGGAAGCTGAGCTGGAGGGGCTCTTTGCTTGCACTCATTTCACTGGAGAGGGTGGGAGAGCACTCTATGTTCTGTTATAGATTTCTGCCTTCTATTTTCATATTCCAGCTGCTGTGATCCCTTGGATCAAGTGGGCTCTCCTGAAGGCAGGGCCAGGGAAAAGCCTCTTCCCTGGGATCCACTGGCCCTCAGTTGGAGCCTTCAGCAGGCAGCACAGACAGCAGCCTATGCAACAGAGGGGTGGGAAGGGGAAGCCACCCTGGGGCCACAGTGGAACTGCACAAGCCCCATCAAACCCAGAAAGCCACAGGAAGTCTCAGGACTCAGGAGCAACTACAGCTTGCAAGGAAATCCCTACCAAGGGCAGAAGTTTGACTGAAAGTGCTTTGTTTCCTTTGCCTCTGTGCTGTTCCTGTTCACAATTCTCTGATCTTGTGAGCTAACTTTTACAGTAAACTTCCACTTTACAGCTTGTGATTCTTGGATTACCTCTGGCATCTCTACTGCAAGGGAAGGGTGAAACATTTCCTCCTCACTCTGGTGTGGTCAGGGTCCAATTCTGATGCCAAGGTCAAGAAATCCCTCAGCAATCCCAGTGTGATCTCTCACTCCTTCCATGCTCAGTGCCTCAGGGAATGCCAGGCTGGTTTAATTCTTGCTGCAGCTGGGCAATGGGTGACACTCCCTGGGACACGCCAGGCTGGCAGCACAGCCCCAGAGGGGCACATCTTGGACACAGGACTGGCTCCTTCAGTGACCTTTATCAAGGAGAACCTGTGACAGGGACACCTCCAAGAGCTGATCCTCAGGGCTCACCCCACTTCTATGGACCTCTATACCAACTGTGTCTCGAGCCAGCTGTGGTATTTAGGATATACTTGGTGGAAAAAATGCTCTGAGTATCTTTGCAAAAATCACAACCAAGGGATTTTGATTTTATTGTAGGAGAAGACAATGAATGAAGGCAAGGTTCTTAAAAGAAACCACCCCAAGCCGCTAAAAAGCCCAGAAGGTGTTGCATAGAAGTAACTAAGCAGAGACAGACATGAACAGACATTTCAGAGATGAGTGATATTTTATGTAAACAAGAGAAGTTCACGCAGTATTGCACATGCAAACAATTTTATCTGGCTCTAAATGCCAAATGCACCAACACAAGAAATGGACCTCATTGCCAAATGGGCTGCTCAGGGAGGATGCACTGCCAAAGCAGATTTGCTGTCAGAACAGCAAGCAGGGCTCAGGACACACAAAGAACACCTTAAAGGTAGCACTGACCATGTTACAGAGCTTGCAGCAATCACTGGCAGACTGGGTTCCTTTTTAGCACACACTGAACTTTCCAGAACCATTTTGGGTTTGTGGCTGCAAAGGCTTCAAGTGGGGAGTGACTTTTCAAGGTGCTAAGTGTGATGTTAGCTCTGTGGAGAGTGACAAATTATCTATAAAGGAATTCTGTTCTTTCTTGGGAAGTGGTCCATGGGAATCTCATGGGGTTTAACAGGACCAAGTGCTGGTGCTGCACCTGGGTCAGAACAGCCCCTGGGATCAATCTGGGCTGGGGATGAGCAGAGGGAGCAGCCCTGGCAGAAGGACTTGGGGGTGCTGTGGGTGAGAGCTGACCCTGCCCCATCCCAGAGCCCCAGGGCAGCAGGGCAGGGGGATTCTGCCCCTCTGCCCCACTCTGCTGAGCCCCCTGCAGCGCTGCATCCAGCCCTGGGCCCAGCACAGGAAGGACAGGGAGCTGCTGGAGCCAGGCCAGAGCAGGGACACCAAGGGGATCAGAGGGATGGAGCAGCTCTGCTGGGAGGAAAGGCTGAGGGGATTGGGATTGTTCTGTCTGGAGAAGAGAAGACTTTGGGGTGACTTCATTGTGCCCTTGCAGTGCCTGAAGGGAGCTTGTAGAAAAAGAGGGAGAGAGACTTTTTACATGAGCGCATAGTGACAGGACAAGAGCGAACAGTTTTGAACTAAAATAGAAATGATTTAAAGCAGATATTAGGCAAAATACTCAGGGGGTTGCTGAGGCCCTGGCACAGGGTGCCCAGAGCAGCTGTGGCTGCCCCTGGATCCCTGGCAGTGTCCAAGGCCAGGCTGGATGGGGCTCTGAGCAAGCTGGGATAGTGGCAGGCGTCCCTGCCCATGGCAGAGGGGCTGGAATTAGATAAAGTCTATTTCAATCCAAACCATTCCATGATTCTATGAGTGACAAAAGGTAATCAATGATTATTTGGGGTAGCAGCAGGCAGGAGGCAGCACCACAGGATCCAACTCTGACTTCTCAAGTCAGTCCCATGAAAGCCCTCTTGTACGCCATGCTTTTTCCTTAGAATGTTTGCATTTTTCTCCCTACATCATGGCAATATTTCAAAGTAACTTTCCAGTGATTCACTTTGGAGAATATTTCTGCCTTTAGCCTTCAAGAAATTCATATCTTGTTAACCAACTTTTATTTTAGGAATTGTCTGGAGGCTTCTTAGCCAAACTAATCAGGGAAAGTGAAGGTGAAGGTGAGTGTCACAGTTACAAGCAGCTGGGCTTAATAACAGTAGTTTTGGAGGTCAGATGATTCACAGCTATGTTGACAGCATTTCTCAGAGGGTTTATTTGCCAGCCTGGAGAACCTTCTGCAGCTGTGAGAATTACCTTCTGTACTCGTGGGTGAGCACAAAGCGAGTGCTCACTTCTAAGCTCTGTGGTTAAAAGCCACAATGCTATTTTTGACTTCAGTGACAGGCAGGACTGAATGGCAGGAGCCCAAGCCACTCCTTCAGAGCAAATAAATGCTGAATAAGCTGTTCTTAGAATGCCAGCTATGCACACACCAATTTTCCACCCTCCTTGTATGTAAAGCATGCTCCACATCAAGCAGGTCCTGAACCTCCCTGCTGCCTTAATTCCACACTGCCCTGTCATCCTCTGTGCTTCTGGATTAATGTCTTGCAAAACCACTGGAAAAGGCTCCAGCTTGTGCTCGCTGGACCCATCACCTCTTCTCTCTCCTGGGGATCTTCAGTCCCTAGTGTCCCTGAAGCCACCATGCCTTAAGCCTTGTCACACATATCTTTTGGATTCTTCCTCATCCTTATAGCTTTCCTTTGACCTGCCCAGTTCTCCCAGTTCAGTGCTTAAATGAATTCGTGCAGGAGGCAAAGGCTAAAATCAACTGCAATTCAAATTATACTTATGGGAGTATAAAGTTTATATGGTTCTTTATAAGCTGTAAACATAAACACCTGGAGATGATTTTCAGCAACTCACCACTGCTCAGAATCCTTGACAATCAAAGTAATTGCAGTGAAAGGTCAAAGAGTAACCCCACATTCTCATGGTTTTCTGTTTGAAGTTTCTTGCCCAGGTACAGAAGGATGCTTATTTTGGATAAACCACTGCTGAATTCCTCAGCAGCCTCACACAGAGCCCACATGATGATTTGCAGAGAGCTGTGTTCCTCAGGCTGTTGGAACACACAGCACAGCCCGGATCTGTTGTAAGTACAGCAGTTATTTGCAAAACCACCAGATAAAATAGACGATATGTATGGCCCTGTCTTCCAACCAATGCTGAAATTTCTATTGCACCTTCATCCCCACGGCCAAGCCAGCATCATCAGGCTTTATGTACTTCTAGGTAAAGCAAATCACTGGCCAGGTTTTCCAAAGAGGTTTAAGTAATCAACGTTTAAATACTTCATTTTACTCCCCTTCTCCATACAAAAGAAGAAAATTAATAAATATTAAACAAATACAACTGGGGGAAAAAACAAACCATAAAAAACCCCAAAACACCGAAAAAAGCAAAGCCAAAATAGAAAATCCCACCAGACAAAACTAAACCAAACCAGATCCTTCTCCCTTCGTGTTAGTTCCTGGAATCTGCCGATGTCACAGGATCCCGGTGAGATTGTAGGAGCCGACTTCTCCTTGAAAGCGTCCCCATTTCCTATTTCTCTGGAGTTGCGGAGTGACTGCTCCGGGCCCGAGGCCCCGCTCGGCACGGAGCCCGGGCTCTGTGGCCATGCCCCTGGGGGCCGGCGTATCCCGGCAGCGGGGCCAGCGCCGGCGAGGGGAGCAGCGAGGGCAGCGAGGGGAGCAGCGGCAGCGAGGGGAGCAGCGAGGGCAGCAGGGGCCGGGCTCGCCGCGGCCCGAGCGCGGCCGGGGGCCCCGGCCCTGCCCGCCCCTCGCCCATGGGCGGCGGCGCCGAGCGCGGCGGCTCCGCGGGGCGCGGCACCAAAGGTGACGGGCGGGGGACACCGAGGGGCCGCGCTGGGATGCGGGGGGAGCCGGGCCATCCCTGCGGAGCGTGGGGAGCCGGGGATGCCCCCCGGGAGACGCCGCACCGCTGGAAAGGCCCCGGGCTGGCGGCGGAGCCACTGCCCGGAGAGGGGACCCGGCTGTGGGGACGCCTCGGCCCGGCACTGCCCGAACAGCCGGACACGGGGCCGCGGGGGGCGGGTGTGCTTCCACAGCCCTGGAGGGGACTGGGGAGCAAAAGGAGGCTAAAAAACCGTGACTGTGAGATAAAGCTGGACATTTCTCAGGAAAAGTTTTGGGCTCCAGAACCGCTGGCTTTTCTTATTTCACTTATCACTGCCGTTTTTAGGTACTTAGTGTCCATCGTCATTTTTCCCATGCTCGTTTCTTTCTCTTTGGATCGCTTTAAAAAGTAAATCGCTTTTGTAACTAAAATTTACAGTAACTCAGAGATCTTGTTAGCTGATAAGCCTTGTGAACATAAGCTAAATATTTTTGCTCCCAGCCTGCTCTCCACAGAGAGTTGTTTTTTTAAGAGCTTTGTGTGTCCTGGGCTCTATTCCCCCGTCAGCTGGTTCTTATTTGTTATTTTGGGTTTGTTTTGTTTTTTAATTCCTTGCATTCATTTGTTCAGGTCTGTTCTCGAACATCTGGCTGTGGCGAGCTGTCGCTGGGGTCCTTACTGCTGCTGTCATTTTGATTTCATGTATTCAGTTTGGTAAGTAAGGAAATTTAAAAGAAAATATAATTAGCAATAGAAATTAGGAGAGTTTGGGGTTTTATTCTTGGAGGGTGCTGAGGCCCTGGCACAGGGTGCTCAGGGAAGCTGTGGCTGCCCCTGGATCCCTGAAGTGCCCAAGGCCAGGCTGGATGGGGCTTGGAACAACCTGGTCTGGTGGAATCTGTCCCTGCCCATGGCAGGGAGTGGAACAAAATCATCTTTCAGGTCACTGTCAACCCAAGCCACTCTGTGATCTTGTGTGAATCTGTGATTTCTGTTTGAAATTGTGGGCCAGTGCAAGAGCAGCTCCACATGCTTCAGTGGGGCTACGAGGGCTCAGTTTAGTGTTAGTTTACTTTTGGTATCAAGTTTGTCACATCATTGTTGGTCTTAATCCAAGTTCAAGAAAACAAATAACAACAGGAAGATTGTCCTACCAATGTGCAGTCCTTCAAAAATGACACTATAATAAACGAAATTATTAATTCAACAGTGAGGAAGCAATGCATGCAAAAACTGGAGTTGTTGGAATTTTTAAGCTGTAGAAGAGTCCTTGGGTGACACTTTATGATCACCTTCTCAGCTATTTCTACCAACCTGTCCCTGACCATCCTTTTAAGGATATGTCAAGAGGCAGAAGGGTGCAGGATCCAGAATATATGATTAGTTTGCAATAATTATTTCAGTTTGCAATAATTATTTCAATTTCTTCAGGGCAAAAGAAACAATGCTGTGGCTAGATTGGGATTATTTTAGATGATGCAGTCAGAAACTAAAACCTTTCCCAGCTGTAAGAAATGGGTAGATTATTTTTTGTCTTTTCCCAGTAAAGCCTTCTCTGGCCAAAGTGTTTCCAGTGTGTCCTCCCCTGGAGCTGTGTCCATCAGGCTGGCTGTACTTCCAGAGGAAGTGTTACTTTCTCTCAGAGAGTGAGGCTGCCTGGAACTCCAGCCAGAGCCAGTGCTCTTCCTACAACGCTTCCCTGCTGGTTATCGAGAATCACCAGGAGCTGGTAAGGGAACCACAGGGGGATCCTGTTCTCCCCCAGTTCTCTTCCAGGGAACTGCTTCTGCATCCTCCTCAGCTGAACAGTTAGGAAGCTGATGTAAGACCACAATGAGTCACAGCTTGCAGAAGATTTCGTGCCTCTTCTCCCTGAAAACAGGAAACATCAGTTTGAGCAGTTGATGGTTTAGAAAACCTCTGGGTACTTGTCTGAATTAAATTTGGTGCTGCTCACAGCTATAAATTGTCATATTGAGGGCATCTGTCAGGGTAAACACTGTTGCATCCCATTTTTCTTTAATTAAACAATTGTTTTCTCTTTACAAACAATTGTTTTATCTTTAATTAAACAATTGTTTAAAATATTGAGATAGGTTAATGACACACAAGTTGGTAAATATATTAATTGTGACCTTAGGAGATAGTTACCCAAAGTGTAGCTTGGAGCATTTTTTTTCTATATTATACTGCAGTATTAGGAAAGATTCCAACCTGAACAAAGGCCTAGGAGAACATATTCATCTGTATTTGTTTCAGACCTTGATAGCAGACCTTGGTATTTTAGAATAGCCTCTCTCGAGGTCAGTCAACCCTATCCCAGTCACCAGTCTCTGTGTATTTAGGTTTTAATATTGTTTCTTCAGCAGGAAAGGCTAGATTGTTGTTTTGCTTTTGTCCCGGATCAAAGACTTTGTATTTTGCTAGCTGAACTGAACATACAGAACTTTTCTCATGTGGGTTTATTCCTACAGAGGTTTATGATGAAGATAACAAAGCAAGACCCATGGATTGGACTCTATAAAAGAAATGAAGAGTTCTTTTGGGTAAATGGAAAAGCATTAGACAATGAACTGTAAGTTGACTTGGAGGGGTTTTCTGGTGATATTTGATTATAGGGGAGTAAGAAAAATAATACAGATCTAGTGACTTGTAGGAAATCTCTGTTATTATGTTGAAGGGATGGAGAGGGTATGGAATGCACTGAAGATTTCACACGGCATTGTTAAAACTGTGGCAGATGAAAGCTAGCGGATGAGTTTGTAAGGTTGAGAAGCAACAGGAGGCAGGCTGATGGTAACAGACATTAGAGAAAGTGAAACCAAGAGACACAAAAGCAGCGGGAGGAAGGGAATTGGGGGAGGAAGGGAATATTACAGTAACACGAATTCCTCATCATAGAATATATTTTGCAACAATATACAACTGCATGTAAGCTGCGTGAAGTTAATAGCAAAGATTTTGGGAGATTTCATTTTTATAGAATGTTCCTGAGAAAGAGGCTGCTGGAGGAGAAGGTAGGTATGAATTTATGTTGTGTGAGCTGCTCTGTGGCCAGGGCCCTGAGCTCTGTGCCAGCAGTGCCAGGTATGGGGCACTTTGTTCCTCTCCCTGGCAGCTGTCCCATCTCCTCAGAGTCTGCTGCAGCTCATCCTGGAGCAGCTGCTAGCAGGAGTTGGCAGAATTACCATTGATAGGCATAAGCAAGGAGATTTCACAAGTCTGAAATTACCTTAAAAAGTGGAAAATTGAAATACTTTTAAGTCTGTGACACTATTGCTGATGTATGACTACATTCACTTCATCCCCAAACCCTGAAGGCTTGATCTGACAAAGGCATTTAATGTGAGATGTGAGGAGCACATGGGCACCTCAAGTTGAAAACTGCAGTCCTTCCCACTCTTTTATACCCTTTCTCCAGTAGAAACATCCACTGATGCTTTCATTTTCAGTGAGGTTCTTCCCATCCTTGGACTTCTGCCTCACTGCTTGCCTCAAAATGCCCCTCCTGAAGGGGAGGGCAAACACCTTGATATCTAAGCTCAGGTGTCACTACACTGGTGGAATCTGTCCCTGGTGGGGATTTGTCCCTTGGCTTTTCCAGAGACCATTCCAGTTTGCTTGGCATATCCATAGAACTTTTGTTTGAGAACAGAGTTGCTGAAGGAGTCCTCTACCTCTTACGTAGGGACACCTACGGTGTGGAAACCGAGGTTTGCTTGTTGTTTCCCCCCACCCCCTTAACCATGGTGCAAGGGTGTGTTTCACATTCTGTGACCACTAAACAAGATGCAGGAGTACTACAAGTGCTGGATTTTCTGTTCTGGGTACAAGATACCATTAAGAGAAGACAATCTTCATGGTGTTCTCTTCAAGGCACAAAACAGCATCCTCCTGTGGTGCCTTGCCTTAGCCAAATCAGGCTTTATTCCAAGAGAATTCAAAGAGAATCTGAGATGCCCATAGCTGCCTTTGCTCTATTGCAATATTTGATTGTGGGTGTCCAAGTAATCCTGTCTTCCCTTCTCCCTGACAGGTTTGAAGTAAAAGGCTCTGGCAGCTGTGCCTATCTGGAGTCCAGAGGAGTCTCAGCCTCAGGATGTTATTTAACTAGGAAATGGGTCTGTAGCTTGAATATCAACTCAGCAAGATAAAGATGGACAAAACCACCAGCCCTGACTCTCAGAGCTCTGATGTAATGCCTACACAGGCTATGTCTACACTTTGGAACCTGGGAATATGTCCCAGCTCCTACCCAGAGGTGAATGACTTTTCTGGTAGCCAGAATTCTCCACCCACGGAAGAAGGCTTTAAAGATACCATTTTAAAGGCTCTCTTCACATTTTTCCAGCTACTGCCCAGCTGGATTTCTTTTTGCTGTACCATCAGTATTTCCTCTGTTTACTGTTCTCTTGTAGGAGCAGCTGCTCTTTCTTTCCCTTTTTGGTGTACAGTTGGAGGTTTTTGTTCTGCTTTTCCTTTGCCAGGCTATGTGTACATGGGTGGTGAAGTGTCTGAAGGGCTGCCAGTGCCTCGTGGATACAGGGCAATGCAGAAATGAACACTGTTGTTTTAGACAGGATCACAGCACATTCCTCGCTTTCCATTTGATGAGAAGTACCTTGCATTGTATTCCATGTTTTGTTAATGTTGTGTTACATTAATTTTGTTAAATCCTGGTGATAACACTGTCAAGCTGATTTACGTAGCTGCACTGCACCTGAAGTTATCCTCACAACACTTTCTTCAGCCAAAAAGAGGTTACAATAGATAACCTGAGCATCTGCACTAATGGGGGTGGAGAAGAGTTTGAACCAGAGGAGTGATAGTGAAACTGCAGACATTAATTTGTCAATGTAGTGCAAGGAGGCAAAATCAGGAGAAGAGAATGAGAGAATTAGCAGCAAGGGATATTTCTCTGTGTTTCCCTTATGCTTTGTGCCTGTCATGGTGTGAAGCTTCTGAGCAAGGGGACATTTCCAGATGGACAGTCAGTGTTTCCTGGTGTAGGTGACATTTTCAGCAGCAGCCTCCAGTGCTCTTGGATTGCTGAGAGCCTGAACAGGATTAGGGCACAATCCCTCTGATTGTCTGAGTCCCACACATGTCTAGCAGGTTGTCCAAAGATTAAAAGTGTCATTTGACCCAGATGAAGCAAATTTGCCTGGAAGGAATATAACTATGAAGTTTCCAGAGAAGGAAGAATGGGAAGTTCACCTTCATTATTTTCTGTGACAGAAGGACTTGACTGTAGCAGGACCATACACATGGATAGTGTCAGCATCTTGTGCCTTTCAGAAGTTTATTAAATATAATCACTAATTTTGCTGGATTACACTTTTCTTAATTGCTTGTATTCTTTATAGGCACAGTAACAGGACTCTACAGTATGAAAAGCCTAATTTTCTATTTATTTATATGTTGGGGGGAAGGTGTTATTCTGCAATGTTTTTACATTAACCTGATTCTGAAGGATATGGTATGTGCAATAGTCCTGAAAAGATACTTAATAAATATCTTTACAGAGCCTCTGAATTACAGTGGTTTGTATCTTAATATTGGGATATTAAAAGTATTTTTCATCTCAGGCACCATTTTGGTGAAAAATAAAATCTGAAGCAAAGTAAAATATTCATGTTTTGAACATGAAAAATCTTTAATCATAATGTTGGGGCTGACATGAAACAGAATATTTGATCCAAAAAAAATGCTTTTCCCTTTTTAACACCTCATAATGAGTCAGACTTTTAACAAAAGGTTAAAAAGTGAAAGCTCTTCTGGAATCTGACTCCTCAGGGATGCAATGAACTTCTTCGGTAATGTTAAGAAAAGAATAGTGAAGCTGCAAGCTCTGCCACCTTGCTTTACTCAGAGTGGAGTTTGATGAAGTACTTCAATGGTAATTTTTTTTTCCTTTTTTCTTTTAAAAAAGTGACAGCTTAAATTGTAGGTAAGAACTTCAGTAAGGCCCTGCAAAAACTTATTTAATTACAGGAATAATTAACCTAAACACCACAGCTAATTTGAGAGAAGCCAGCATGCAGGAGTTTCTTTTTTTTTGTTAAGTTCAGCATGAATCAAGAATGATCTGCCAGAAAACCAGCATTGTCAACTCCCCTGCATGGAGAAGGGTGTGCTGGGAGTAGCCTGAAGTGAAAATTTCTCAGCAGTCAGAAATTGTCTCTCTATAAAGCATGCATCATAGAGGTATAGATGATTATCTTACTCATTTCAGACTTTTTCCTTTTCTTTGCTTCTCTGTCTAGAATGAACAAACCAATCCTCTTCCCCTCACGTGCTGTGCTGAGTTTGGGGGATTTTTGTTGTTTCCTCTTACATAACAGCACTTTCTCATGGGTCTTGAGCTGCTGATGCTGCATTCTGCATGACAAATCTGTGCTGGGATTTTTGTTGTTGTTGTTTGAAGGAAAATCCCTGAGGGTACATTTCACTTTTTAATCTGCAGCCCTAAAGTGCTGGACATTAACCTTCCCCAGGCATGCACAGCTATGAAAAAACATCTCTGAGAAACTGCAGCTGCCTTTATTTGTGTGCATCAGAGCAAAGATGAGGTAAAGGCTCACTATCTCAAAAGCCATGTTAGACTTGTTTCTCATTGCTGTAAGGACTTAAATTCCAGTTGGTGCCATTTTTTTTAGAGTAGCACCTTCAATTCATGACATTTCTTCTTTTTTTTGTCAAACATGTGAATCTAATAAAGGCACTAGGTCAGACTGCTCTTAGCATTTTTGTATTCTAGATCCAGAAAAACATTTATTCATGACACTTCAATGCCTAAGTAATGCATTTACTGAGTGCACTCCCAGGCATTAATTTCACCAGTCTTTGTCTTTGTCTCATCATACCATAATTGTGGAATTTACAATGTAAATTGGAATTTTCAATGTAAGGGGACAAAATATAGGTGGAGAGGAAGGTAATCAACTTTATTTCCTTGCACTGCAATGTTGTTTTACAGCTCAAGCCCCTTCCCTAGTTAATCCCTTCAGATTCCAAGGCTCAGCACCAGAAGAGGATGGGAGCAATCAGCACATTAACCACAAGTGTTACAAGTCACTCCATGCCTGCTCTGCTGTCTACACCCAGTAGCTGTGCAGCAGCTTTGAATAAGACACTGTCCAATAATTGCATTTTTTTCCAGCCCTCAAGTGACTTCTGTGAGTCACAATTAGACCCCAAGGAAAAAAACCACAAAACCCCAAGCCCGCAAACTTCAGCAAACACTAAAATCCTGAAACCCAAATAAGAAGTCCTCAGCTCAGCAGCTGCCTGCAGGCAGGGCTGACAGCAGAGGGCCCAGCACATCTTTCATCCCCCACAAGGGCCACAATTCCTGCACATCACACTGTTTATGTGCACAGTGCTCCTCCCCACGAGTATCTCTTCTCCTCTGACCCTTCCTGAGGCAGCTGCTGCCAAAATCTGTCTGTGTGAAGGCTCAGCACTCCAGAATCCTCGTCTGCCAACTTGCAGCCCTGTTGCAGGACCTGTCTTCTGACTTCTTAGGGAGCACAGCAGAGTGCAAATTTCCCTGCAAGTCTGATGAAAATTATTTACATCACAAGTTGGTTTGTCTGTAAAATGGGTCTTTTGATAAGAAGCTCTTCCTGCTGTCTGGAAATGTGGCTCAGAGCACCAGCAACGTTGCATTCTTCTTACAGATCCACTCCTTTAAAGTCTGGCAGTTATCTTCCTGGATCAGGTTTTTCCTTCTATAAACAGCACAGCTCTTGTCAGCCTCCATGCTTTTTAGAGCTGTCCTGCTGAGAGACCAAAAGGAATGCAATGAGTTGCTGGGTTTAAACTCAGCACTGCTTAAAACTCCTGGTGGTGCTCTGGGTAAGGGGGATGGATGATGCCCTCTTGACCCCCCCCTTGAAGGACAGCAGCTGTGCAGAGGTGGGTTGGCACTCCCAGCAGGGACTGCTGGCCTCTGAGGGATGGATGCTTAGGATTATTAGTGTTACAAGGATAAGGATCCTCCCTGTGTAGCCTTAGTGCTGAAGAAAGCTGCACAGATCCCAGCCAATGCTCTGTGGTGACAGGCATCACCTTCAACAGAGGCAGGCAGCACATGGTCTTCAAAGTGAGTTTGTTGGCAGGGATTTTAGCAGAAGTCAGTAATAATATCTCTGCATTAATAAATATATGAGCTGTGGCGATGGTTAGTCCTGGAGGCAGAAATCAGTTTCCCAAAGTACCCAGCAGGAACCTGTTGACCTGGAACTGGCCATGAAATAGACTCTGAATAGGTACCTGAGGCTGCAGACTTAGATCTGTGCTTTGGGTAATTAGCTCAGATTCAGAATTGTATTTCCAAGCAGGGATACCACACTTTGCTTTCCCCAAAGATATCCTCCCCCCAAAAATCATCACCTCTTTTCTTTTAGTCTGTGATCTTCCACTGAACTCCAGGTTTTCTCCGTGTCTTCAGTGGCCAAGCCAATCCAGATATATTTGGTATCTTTGTCTTTGTTGTCTATAAATTCCTGTGAAATGATTAGAAGGATGTTAACCTGACAGAAGAGCTTTCCTGCTGTGCCTAGGTCATGCTCCTGCCTCATGCACAGCTTTTATTTCCTCTTGCAGAGCAAGGGCAGGGATGCAGCCATGGCAGAGCAGCCCCTTACATCAGCCCACACACACGAGGAGCCTCCTCTCTTCCCAGAGCCAAGCAGTGGAAAGTCCCCAGCATTTCCTCTTCCCAGTCAGAACTACTTTGGTTTCCACATTTGGCACCTCTTGTGCTTCTCCTCTTCAGTTCTGCTCTGCTGACATTCCCAAGCCCAGCTCTTGGGCAGGGACACTCAGATCCCTTCCCTGGTGGGGCTCCTGCTTGTCTGTGTGTACTCTTGACATCCAGGCCATTTTCTCTTGGAGAAATGTTTGGCTGAGGCCTGTCACTGCTGCAAGACTCACCATCTCAATTTCATCCTCAATGACAAGCAGCTGGGATTTCCTGGCCAGGCAGTTTTTCTGGCTGTCCTCCCAGCTCCTGGCCTCCTCAGAGAAGAAGTAACATCTGCCCCTGTGCAGCTGCCAGCCAGGGGGACACAGCTCACACGGTCTCCCTGTGGGTGGACAGGGGGAATATTTAGCTCCTGCAATGGATGGAATTCCTCCCCCTGTTTATGAACCATTGTCTGGAAAGTGTTCTCCAGGACAAGAGGAGGATATATGGAATTTCTGACAGCAGCTCCTGGCAGATAGAAATGTAATAAAAATACTTGAAACTTTATATCAACAGAGGAGCAAGACTGTCATGATTAAAACGTTAGTTTAGACTTTTCACTGCTCTGCAGGAGCACCATGCTTCCTGAGTTCCCATAAACTGCAGGGTGTCAGAGAAATGGGAACAGAGACAACAGAACTGTGCACACCACACATCCTCTATGATGGAAAGGAGTAATGTATCTCACCCTGTCCACCTTCACACAGCTCCTCCATGAGCTGTTTCAGGAGTGCTGCTGAGACAGTCCTCTCTGAAGAAATGTCACTGCTGGTGCTGTTCAGACCATAGTGGGGCAAACCTCCTGATTTTCCTGCTCTGTCCTTCAAAACTGGAACAGCCCAAAGTCAAAAAAAAAAAATTAAAAAAAGAGAAAGAGGTCATGGTTAACAACAAGGATAAGAAAATGCAGTCTTTGTACCCAGAGCTGTACTGTGAATGTGAGGATGTCTCTGTGAACATTGCCTGGTACAGACAGTTATGAGCAAACACAATGAGTAAAACTCAGTGAGCAAAGCCCTCCTGAGAATATGTTCATGGAATGGCTTGGCTTGAAAAGACCTTAAAGATAATTTCATTCCAAAACCCTCCTGCCATGGGCAGGGACACCTCCCACTATCCCAGCTTGCTCAGAGCCCCATCCAGCCTGGCCTTGGACACTGCCAGGGATGGGGCAGCCACAGCTGCTCTGGGCACCCTGTGCCAGGGCCTCACCACCCTCACAAGGAAGAATTTCTTCCTCATGTCCAATCTAAACCTGCTCTCTGTCAGTGTGAAGCCATTCCCCCTTGTCCTGTCACTCCAGGCCCTTGTTGAGAGTCTCTCATTTCCTGTATTTGTGTACAAGTTGACACCTTTTAGTGTGACAGTAAGGGAATTTTTCTCTCAGCTCTTTCAGAGGTTTAACCATGTCTGCAGTGAAGGGGTGAAGCAGGAGGCAGGATCTACTCACACTGCTTGGCTTGTATGGCCACGACTCCCAGCAGGATGAGCACGAGGACTGCCAGGACCAGCGCCACATAGAACCAGGCTGAGCTCCTGTGGCAGCAGCCTGCAGGGAGGCAGGAGGAAGAGCAGCTTAAGGTCCTGGCACTCTTAAACTTAACACTGGGGAAACAACAGAGAAACCATCTGCCTAAAATCAATCTGCTGTCAGGAGGATGCAGTGGCATTTAACTTATTAAAAATCTGCATCTGTTTTGCACACATGGAAGTGAAATCAAAATGTTTGGTCTCATAGAGCAAGTGATTGTCAACCATTAAGAATTTGGCTTTTCTCCTTTGACTTATTTTTCTCAAGCATTATCTCCTCTCACCTACCCACACACACCCTGCAGGACTTTGCAGAGTAATTCAGGGAAAGTATCAAGGATGGGCTGAGGTGTCAGGGACAGGCTGTGGTGTCTGTCAGGGATGGTTGTGGTGTCTGTCAAGAACAGGCTGAGGTGTCAGGGATGGGCTAGGGTGTCACAGGAACGGGCTGTGGGGTGTTCCTCCTCTCTGCTCCCAAGCATTGCTGTTCCTGTCCTGCAGTGCAAAGGAAACTTCCCTAAGCGCACAGGGAAAAAAGCCCCATACTGACACCCCCGGCACAGCACAGGGAAGTGCATCAACCAAGCATCTCTCCAGCTGTTTGGCATTGGTCCTGTGAGAGAGGGAAACACTCAGGAAGCTGCAGAACCCGAGCAGATTTAGGGTTAAGGTGCCTGTTCCACAAGACGCAGATGTGCTCTGTCATAACCTCTGTTTCCCTGCCCTTGGCTGCATGAGATGAGCAACTGCTCCATCCTCTGGCTGCCTGGCCTATCTGGTATGATGTTCCCAGTACAGGGAGGGTGACAATCACCAGGGCACTAATGGCACATAGAGACCTGGGCATTACCCTGCTTCCAAAGCCAAATGCATCCCTGGGACTCTTCCCCCACAAGGGTTCTAAAAAACCCATTTATGTGTTTTTTTTAAACCAATTTTTCATTGCTTTACTACATTTCCAAGGTAGGGCACAAAGGCATTTTTAGAAATTATTTTTAAAACATCTCTCAGTATTATTTTTAAAAGGAAAGTGTAAAATCCGAGAAGCCAGGAAGAAAAGCAGCAGATGAAATGACAGAGAGCCCTTCACTGAGAGAGTGCACATAAAGGCTCTTGATAACAGGTTTCACTGGTGGGCAATAGGAAAAACTCCATCTATAATTAGTAACCAAACAAAATTGCACAGTACCAGGAGCGGAAGTCTCTGCTCTGCTGCTCCCTTGGGGCTGGGGCTTCACATGCAGCTCAGCATATGTGATGGTGTTTCCTGTAAGGAGAGGGCAGCGCTGACATTTGTGGCTGTGCCAGTCACCGAGTGGAAGAACAATAAAGGCAGAGCCTGCATGAAAAGGGGGGTGTGTTTCCAGGGCTGCTTGTTCAGCATTTTCCTTTTCCTAGGCAACGGCAGGCGAGATGATGATTTACCACTTCCTCCTGCTGTCAGGCAGGAAAAGCCTCCTCCATAAGCTCTGAACTGCTGGGTGCTGTGTGGCTGGAGCAGGAGCCAAACAGGCTGAAGGATGGGAAGGACCTGGATCCTATCCATGGCAAGCATCCCATCTGTTGCTAAGGCATCTCAGAAGGTACCACAGGGGCTGGAGGAGCATCAGACCCGCCACTGCTCCCTGGGGCAGAGAGGTGCCAAATGCAAACCAGCACTTAGAGAAATGCTGCTGCAGCATGGTAATTCCTGGGGGCATTCCTGACCTGTGAGTGCTTATCCCAGGATATTTCAGGTGCTGCCTGTAGCAGCATTGGACCTGATGGTCAAAGACATCCTTTTCCAAAAGCACGTTGCCAAAACAAAACCAAAAATGGCATTGAAATCTCACGGTGTGGGTTCAAGGCACGTGGATCTTTCTGAAGTTGTTTTCAATATCATTTACCTGGGTATTTTGCAGAGCTACTGATTAGTGTTATGGAAGGTATTTGCACCTTTGGGACACTGCTTTTGGTTCCATAAATGGAGAGATTTTTATCCATCTGTATCAAGAATAAGCTTCTGTGCTACCACCCTAGTTTGTGACCACTGGGGCTTTTAAAAAGAAGTGTTGAATTAAATTTCACTGATCAGGGAAAAACTTGGCAGAGGAAGAGAGTCTCATTAGGTTAAAATGAGGCAGCATTTCATATGAGAATTACTGACGTATAGAGAGGTTTTACAGTTAAAAAACCACTGAGAACCTGATTGGCAAATAAGGGTATTCATATAGGGGAGACACTCTATGCTTTAGAGAATATGACCTAATACACTTGGTTGTTTGCTTTCTTTCAATTTATTAATTCAATGAACAACAGAAAAATTTGTAAATTGAATGTAATTGTTCTCAAATCAAATGCCCTAAAAGTTTTTCTTCTTAGAATGCAAATAATTTCCCAAAAACACTCAGGGCTTTTAAACTTTTACATGCACTAGCCCTGTAAATGGAGGTACTTCTAAAATCAGTATTTTAGACATTCTGCTACAATTAGTAAATAATTTGCCTCTCAAATGCACATTTATTCCTTCAAATAATATCTCTAAGTCTGTAAGAAAAAAACTCATCCATGCAAGCTGAATATTTAACCAAAATCATTCCTTCTATTACAGCGTGTGCTGGCTGGTATGATTATTTGAATGCTGAAATGATTATTTGAGTGCAGAGTCCTCAGAAGTCAGCAGGGGGTTTTAAAACACCACATAACCTTAATTCTGCTGGATGCTTCCACACCCTCACCTAATTCAACAACAAGGTGGAGATCTCTGTCAGCCACTGAAACTGAAATTTCACTGCACTTCCCTGTGCCTGTTGTCAGGTGCAGAAAAACATCTCTGTGTACTGGAAGCTTCTGCTTGGTGAATGTGCAGCTAGAGAGTGCTCCTGGGGAGGTTCATTCGGGAATGGTGTGTCCAGATGTGGGCCAGCACATCCAGGGGTCTGGGGCAGCTCCAGAGGCTCCAGGTGGCCCTGGTGAACACCCAGAGCAGCCCAGGAAATTAAGGAGGGGAACAAGAAGTTAAGGGCACAACCAATAGCAGGCTACAACTGCTTGTGGGTTAGTTTGGTGGTAGAATTCAACTCTCCCTGGTTTGTCCTGTTCCCAAGGAAAGTTCTGTGTAGCCACCCAGGATTCATAATCAGGCAGCTCTCAAATTATCTTTGAGGGAACTGGGAGACAAAAACTGCTGGAGTCTTTCACTGGAAATGGATTTTCAGTTGTGCTTATCCTTGCTGGGATTTGGGAACACTTTTCTACTTTTGAGCACCTGTTTTGAAGCACATGAACAGTAACAGTACCTGCACAGATAGTGCCATTGCTAAATCCTCCTCAACGCACTCTGGCAGAGCATCCAAGAATCCCCTCGTCCCTATGGTAAAGCAGGGGACCCCAACGTCTGGGAGAAATGATGCATCTGACTCCATTGATATCAGAAGGCTAATGAATTATTTTATTATACTATATTATTTTATACTATATTACAATATATGTGAAACTGCACAAGCACTCAACTCAACTGCCCAGAATCTGGTGACTCTCTGCTGACCGACAGTCTGCACACACACTTGGCCCTGACAGGCCAAGGAAACAAAGCACCATCACTCTGGGTAAACCACCTCCATATTGCATTCTACTCTGGCACAACACAGGAGCAGCAAGTGAGATAAGAATTGGTTTTTCTTTCTCTCAGGTTCCTGGCTGGGATTCCCAGAAAACATCCTTGGGCACAAGGAAGTTGTGCCTGCTTTTCTCTGTGAAGAGAAATGCGGCCACACGTCCCTCTTATCCAGAGTGCCTGAGTGACAGCTGAAGTCCAGCTGTAAGTCCAAGCCAAATCAAACAAAATGTATTTGAGTATAATCAGACACAAGAGTGGGGAAAGTGAGACTGGGAGCTATAACACTGAAGAAAAGATTAGTTAAGAGATTTTATCTCTCTATATTTGAGATAGAATAACAAAGACTCGTAGAACTACTGGGTGGATCTCTGGTGCCTGTTTCTTAAAGGGGATGGAAGCACTGGAGTTTGAACAGAACATCCACAAAAATGATTAGCATTTTTGAGAAGTTAAATATTTAAAGGGAACACACTTAATTACCATGGACAGTAACTTCATGCAAGAAAATATCAAGAGTTAAAATCTGTTCAACAAAAGTTTACTAAGAGCCATCCACATATAATGATAAATTTCATTGGAACTGGCCTGTCCAAAATTGAGCTTTTTCTTTAGGCAGCATGATCAAGGACTAGTTTTGGATGTCTTCTAATCAAGATTTGATGTCTGTCTCCCTTCACAAATAAGTTTTATCCCTTTGGATACTGGGTAAAATTCCAGGCAAGCCCTCTTTGCATTGCACAGGTTACAGCAGTGCAAACAACATCCACAGGTGCATGAACACAGAGTTTAAGGTAGTATTTCAGGCCATATATATAATAAAGTATATATATATATTTAATAAATATCTATAATAAAGTGAACTAATTTTTATCTTTTGGATACCAGTCTTGTAAAAAATATATAAAAGGTATTATTTTCTGTCATTTAAGTGCATGTATTCAGAGCACCATCATCACTATTAATCTCCATTGTAAGTAGAACATCTAAAAATGTTCTTTACACAATGTTGTTTCCTTAAGGGATTAAATACAATAATTATGAATGAAAGCATGAAAATATCCTTAGTCTGATGCCACAAGCATTTCTTATTTGCTCATAATAAGCTGTCATTCATGTTAGATGTGATCCAGAATTTTGTCCAAATGCTTTCATGAATGTATTACATTTTTTTTCCAAGTAGTAGAAATGTCACTTCAGAAAATTTATCATTTCCTTAACCAGAATACCAGTTTAATTCTTTGGGGCATTTTTACAAAAAATATGAAATGATCACAGATTGCTAATTTGGTTCTGGAAAATCAACTCTGGAAAATTAAAGAGAAAGAGCAAGAAGTTTTTAGAGGGCATTCAGTACTTCCTTCAGTGACAGTGGCTGCACTTTGGACTGCTACTAGTTTCCTGATTTACTGATTAATTCCCTGCTCCTTTTCCATGAACATAAACATTGATCTGATTTGTGGGCTAAGTGGAGTCTAGCCCACAATTCAGTGGAGCATTGTCTTGATCATGTTACTCATTTAAAAAGAAATGTTATGCTCATTACTCAACTAGTGAACACTTTTTCTTTCTCATTCTGTTACTTAAAGCCTGGGACCAGACCTGAGCTGCTGCTCCTTGGTGGTTCTGCCTTGGAGCAGCTTGGCTGATTTCTACTGTAAGGATCTCAGCCACTATTCCACCTTCTTGCCCTTCCCATGCAGCATCTTATGGCATTCTTTTAGTTTTACTCAATTTAAATTGTGAGAGAGAAAGAGAGAGAGAGCCCAAGAGAGCAGAGAGTGTGTGCCCAAGAGGTTTTACCTGCGTTTGGTGTCTCTGAAAGAGCGTGTGGCCTTTCCCTCGGCAGCATCGCCACGGCCGCGTAGGTGACATCCCCTGCCATCCGTGAGCCTGTCCTCAGAGCTATGGAAAGAGCAGCTTTAACTTAGTCATTTGCATCCTGTCTCAGGTTTGCCTGCCTCCAAAACACTCACATGCTGTGCTATGGCTCTGAGGAAGGCTGAGAAACACAAAAAAAGGAAGTCACTGAGTTACTTCTTTCAGTGCAGCTTCAAAGCCTGTTTTCAACCCCCATTCTGTCTCTTCTTGCCCTTCAGAATACAAGAGAAATGAAGATTAAAGCCCATCATTTTTACTAATATATGAGAAAAAAATCTTGTTGGTCAAAGCACAGGGAATTCTCTAAGGAATGCCCAAAAATGGACTTACACAGGTATGAAAGGTTTGCTGGTTCTCAGGAGAATAGAGAGCACGATTTCTGTGCTGTGGCTGTTCTGTGCATGATCTGACACAGCCTATCCACCTAAAAGAAAGACAAACAAGAAGTACATGTAACAGTGTAAGGTGTCTTGGAGTTAATGTACTGCAACCACACAGCTTCAAACATGTAACTCAAATTCTAACCACAGAGTACTTCAATGGTTTAACAGCTGAATTTTGGTGATATTGATGATGTATTAACATGAGCTCAAAATAAAATATAAAAAAATAAAATCAATGCTTTTTACAAGAATGTTTCCATACTTTACTTTAACTATAGTTACAAGGAGCTGCTGTTCCTACATTGCTTGAACTATTTCCTGCTTGAGCCAACAACTCCACAGATGGAAGACCTGAATTGCCTTTATTACCTTAAACTCCTTTTTCATTACCCACGTGTTTGTTGCAGGATATTTTGTTGACATTGTTTTTGTCCTCTATTTCAGGTCGGGGGAAGCCTGACAGATTTTAATTGAAACATGAACACCTTCTAAAACCTAAAAATACATTTAAAACACTCAGACGTGGAGTCCTGTGCATGACATTCCCTGCTCTGGGTTTTGTACCTTATTCCCACTTCGAAAATTCCCTCCAAGTTCAACACAGAAAAGGTCTGCAAACCTACATGGGTCTGTTGAAAATAACATTTATACAGGCTGTTTGCAGGGTTTTGTTACATTCAAAGGGACCTGAAAAAAACCAAAGTTTGGGGCGGTGCGCGCCTATTACTGATTTTTCCCTTACGACGTTCAACACTGGTAGCGGTGTTAAGTGCACAAACAAAAAGGTGTTGGGGGAAAAAAAAAAGAAGAACCTTTGATAGTCATGGAACAGATTAGTCAGAAGTGCTGCCTGAGTATGATTTATAAGCAATGTATCTAAATCATGAGGGGTTCATTATCTGATAATAAACGATAAATCGATGCCGTGAGCTGCAGCCTGATAAGGTTTGTTTCACAGACACCTACAGAGCAGCCATACCATCAGCCTCACATGCAACAGAACTTTGTCCTCTGAATCAGTTTTCCCCTGAACTTTTCAGCATCCTTTACACCAGGATAGTCAGGCTCTGAAATGGAAAAAAAAGATAACCAAAACCCAGCCGTGAACCAAACACAATTTCCTTATTTGGGGTTTTTCTGAAACTTGAGTCCATAAAGAAGAGTTAGAAGGTGGGTTGTTTGAATTCTCAGTCTCTTTCCATCACTGCACACACACTTCAGCAGTCTCTTCTCACATGATTTCCTCCTAAACCAGTCATAAC
Source organism: Fringilla coelebs (assembly GCF_963513975.1). Lineage (NCBI taxonomy): Eukaryota > Metazoa > Chordata > Aves > Passeriformes > Fringillidae > Fringilla > Fringilla coelebs. Next base: position 58,383,041 of record NC_140033.1, on the reverse strand, counting down.
CATCCAGAGGTAACCAGGGACAGTCTTGAGGCTGTTCCCTCTTGTCCTGTCCCTTGCTCCCTGGGAGCAGAGCCTGACATCCCCTGGCTGCACCCTCCTGTCAGGGAGTTGTGCACACCCAGAAGGTCCCTCCTGAGCCTCTCTTCCTCCAGGCTGAGCTCCCTCAGCTGCCTCTTCACAAGCTGTAATCTGGGTTGAGTTTAATTTATTGCATGATCCACCTTCACCTTGTGTCTTTTGGGTTCTCCAGGTAGAGCCTTGCCTCAGCCTCTTCTTTCCTCCCAGGAAATGAATCTGGGTTAATATGCAGATCTTAGGGAACCCTGTGAGGCCCCTAAAATATCAGGGGCTGTGTATCAAACATCCATATGTCTGAGGAGGGGGGAGTGGTGTTTTAGCCTTGAATTTTCAGACTTTTTGGCAGAACATGGAGATATGTGAGGGTCCAGACTCTCTTGCAGCACCTGCAAGGAAAGATGCTGGGATTTTTGTGTGGGATTTCTCTGCACATCATGTAGAGCTTGACAGCCTGGAGCTTCAGGGGCTCTGTGGGGGGAGGCAAAGGGATGTGAGCTCATGTCATTCCCCATCCTGACGTGCTCCTGGGTGCAAACAGACTCCCCCTGAGTCAAGCCTGAGTGATGTCACTGAGTGATGTTCTGGTGGCAGCACAGTTACCAGCTCCAGCTATGCACAGAACAAACGTGGTGACAACTGCAGATGTCACCTCTTCTTGTGGGTGTGACAGCATCCCTGCATGTGGAGGCAAAGGCAGACTGAAAACAGCAACGTGGGCTGCAAAGCAGAATCCAGCCCCTCCTGCCACAGAACAGGCAGCTCAGCCCAGGACTCCAGCTGCCCCATAATGCACATCTGAAAGAATTTGAACTGCCAGTCTGACAATAAAATGCAGTTCCCGAAGTCAGAGCTGCAACACAGAGGTTTCCAGGCTAAACTCAGGGAGTCCCATGAGTAAATGTCCAGTTTAGGTTTCAATTCTAAGCCTCTGCTGTGTCACAGTGTCACTGTCATATTTTCTGAAAAATCCCTTTGCCAGGATTTCTTCTCCTGGGAAGCTGAGAAGCCTCAGAGAAGAATGAAAACATTAATTATCTGATTGCTTCTCCCTGTTTTGCTGCTTTGGAAGGTGGTCTGGAGATTGTTTATCCAACAGGTGGTTGTTTGACTGGTTTCATGTGAATTGTTTTTACTTAATAACCAATCACAGTCAGGATGTGTTGGGACTCTGGAAAACTCAGGAGTTTTCATTATCAGTCTTTTGTAACCTTCTGTCTGTATCCTTTCTCCATTCTTTAGTATAACTTTAGTATAGCATTTTTTAATATAATACCATAAAATAATAAATTAGCCTTCTAAGAACATGGAGTCAGATTCTCAGTTCCTCCTTCGTCCTGGGGACCTTGAAAACACCCTGAAAACATCACAGCAGAGCCTGTTTGAATGGCAAGGTGCAAAAGCAGCACCCAGCAGGCATGATCAGAGCTAGGGCTGAAACACAGACACCTGTTGCCATAACGGAATGTCTGTGCATGGTTATCCCACACTGCAGCAGGAAAAAAGATGTCATTTAAACTTTTAAACTCACAGGCTGAAATGTATTTATCTGGTTTGTTAGTCCTTCCCTGCTGTGCTCTATTCTGCCATACAGACATGGCCTGCCTTGCCTCAGGTCTAGTAGAGCTCCTGTCTCTTACCCTCATGGCTGAGAAAGTTTTGGGTACCACTTTAACCTGTGGGTTTGAGAGCACTTAGCAAAGAAGGGCATCAATTCCAGGATGCAGCTAGAAGAGTAAAAATAGAAGGACTTGCCTGAGCCCATCAGCAGGCCAGGAGCAGGGACCAGAAGGTGCTCAGCACTTCTGTCCCCCAGCACAGCACCCTTTTCTGGAGCTGTGCTGGCTTGGGTTGGGACAGAGCTCATTTCATTCACAGGAGCCACCATGGATTCGTGCTGGGAGCAGTGTGGGTGGCAGCTTTCAGTAACACAGGGGTGGTTTAGCTATTGCTGAGCACTGATTGCACAGCATCTTCTCTGCTTCTCACCCCCCAGCAGCTGCACAGGAGCTGGGAGGGGACACAGCTGGGACAGCTGAGCCCACATGGCATCATGATCAGGATTTAAAGCTGGGGGGAGAGGGCACAGGGGGGATGTTTTGGGTGTTTCCCAAGTCACAGGTATGTGTGGTGGAGCCCTGCTCTCCTGGAGATGGCTGAGCACCTGCTGCCCCTGGGGAGCTGTGAGTTAAATCCTTCTTTTTGCTTTTCCCTGTGTGTGCAGCTTTTGCTTTATCTATTAGAGTGTTATCTCAGCCCAAAAGCTTTCTCACTTTTACTCCTCTGGTTCTCCTCCCCATCCCCCAGGTGTGAGGGTTAGAGTGTTTCTGAGCTGCTGATGGGGTTAACCATGGCAACAGGCCAGGCTGATTGCTGATACCTCATGCATTTATGGGTTGTTGCTTCAAAAACTATAAAACCTGAATCCACATTTATCAGTCCCTTCTTTCCGTGTATTCCAGAGGTCTTTCTGGAAATATATGCCCGTGTAGAGTTAGAAATCCCTTCGCCATTAATGCATTTATTTCATGTCAAAGTGCTTTTGGATAAAAAAAATTTGGTCTGCTTGTGAAATTGGAGGCAAAGCTGTTGTAAAAGCAAGACCATCTATAAATTCTGTAGATTGAATGGACAAATGGTGCTTATAAGCACACACAGTTTACAATTCTTCTAGAAGTTATTGGAATTAATAGCCAGTGGGAGGAATGAAGAACAAAGCACTCCCTTCCACAAAACTTCCAGTGCTCTCTAGCCTTATTTCTTAACAAGTATGTGACACCTTTAAATTTTTCCCCAGGAGGCAGAAATACAACTATGAATGAATTTTTCTTGATAATTTCAAGATTCAAAAACTACTATCACACTGGCCTCAGAACAGATTAGGATAACAAGGCAGACAATACAGCCCCTAAATTATGATGTTTGCATTGGGGGGGGGGTTAAACTTAAGAGAAGTTTGATGTATAAGAATCCAGCTTGAGCAACAAAGAGTGAGCAGTAAGATCATGTATTGCTTGGATGGAATTAGAACATTGGAAGTAGCCTAGCCTGTAATATTTGCTACCAGTGAGCTGCAGCAGTGGAACTGGAGCAGGGGGCTGAGTGTGAAGAAGGGTGGTAACAGGAGTGCCCAGTGTTGTGTGGATCTTGAATGTGGAAAAACAAGGAAGTAGGAGAACAAGAAATCCTTTTCAGTTCTAAGTTTCTCATCACTGAGAGGTTTCAGTAAAGAATCCCAGGATGGGTCAGGCTGAAGGGACCACAGTGGGTCAGCTGCTCCCACCTCCCTGCTCCAGCAGGGTCATCCTAGGGCACAGGATTGAGTCCAGACTGGAATATCCCCAGTGAGGAGACTCCACACCCTCTCTGGACAATCTGTTCAGGGCTCGGTCACTGCCCAGGACAGAAGTTCTGCCTCCTGCCCAGGTGGAACCTCCTGGGCTCAGTCCCTGCCCGTTCCTCTGCTGCCATTGCCGGGCCCCTGGAGCAGAGCCTGGGCCCTGCTCAGAGCCCTCCCTGCAGACAGGGACACCCAGGGCTGAGGGCCCCTCTCAGCTAGGGCTCCTCTCCAGGCTGGACAGCCCCAGCTCCCTCAGCCTTTCCCTGCCAGAGATGCTCCAGGCCCTGAATCATCTCTGCAGCCTCCGCTGGCCCCGCTCCAGGAGCTCTCAGTGCAGTTGTAATAAAGGATAAGCTGGAACAACTGACATCACTAACACTGCACACAATTTGTCCTGCTCTGCTGAGAAATTGATGCTGGCTCTTGATTTCTCTCTTATATAAACATCCAGCCAGTATTGCTCATGAACTGAACATCAGAGCTAATGAACTGTTTGGAAACTGGATGTCTAAGTTCTCTGAGGGTTGGGATTTTATCATCTGAGAGGAACTTCCCTGGGACACTTCCAAGAAATACAGATTAAGTAGAGAAGCTTGAAAGCCTTCCACCACAAATCTTTGTACTTTTTTCCTTGCTGTTCCTGATGTTTTTGACAAAATTCCCAAAAGTTGTTAGGGGACAGTAAGTTACTGTGTTACAGTGATAATTTCAGTTATTCCTAAATATTCCTTAGATGCTGCTCCTGCAAATGAACCAAGGTGAAACAAACCAACCAAACAAAAAGCAAAACCAAACAACAACACATGGACACACAGGGAGAAAATCCCCCAAAACTTATAAAAACCACCAAAATCTATAAAACCCCCAAAACTATAAAAACCACCAAAACCTAAATATTCCTTAGATGTTGTTCCTGCAAATGAACCAAAGTGAAACAAACCAACCAAACAAAAAGCAAAACCAAACAACAACACACAGATACACACAGAGAAAAAACCCCAAAACCTACAAAAGCCACCACCAAACCCAAGATGATCTCCAGGTGTGATTCCAAGTGTGCTGAAGGAGGAGGGAGCTGCAGGTGGCCATTGTGCTTTGAACTGAAGCCAGGCAGTAGCAGGACTAGGAAAGAAACTGTGCAGTGTAAATGACACAGACAAGTGAACTCTTTCTTTGCCCCTTTTCTCTTCCTCTGTCCTTCTCTGACAAACTCCAGACCCTTCTGGCAGGCAGTTCCAACACTGCCCTTCCAATCTCACTCCTCCAAACCACTCTTCCCATGCACACACACTCCTTCCTGCAGGGAGAACAGAATTGAGTCCCTCAGGCTCCTTTTACTGGATTTAATTTCATTTAGCTTACATTAAAAGCTGTCTTAACTTCTGGGTTTTTTTCAAATGCTGGAAATTGCTTCTTCCTTTACCAAAAGAAGATGGTGTGCATAGGTCTCATTAAAGAGCTGGAAAGGCCATTTAAATACATGTATTGATCCTTAGTTCTGCTTTGTTCCTGCCCACTTGAGGAGCTTTAGGTACATCTAAGCAGCTTAATGCCATTATTAAATGGAGACTTGTGAGGCCTGGAACTACAGAAGCAGCTTGGTTGAAACCTTGCAGTTTGCAGTATTTCTGTTTCACTTCAAAAGGACAAGCCTGGGCTTTTTGTAAGAGCAAAGATTTGTTAACTTTGAAATTCACGGCAAGGTCTTTTCCACAAAAGCGAAGTGGGCATTCTAGCAAGCTCTTGGTGATCTTTTAAGTGCTTTGTCTGGAATATTTCTTTCTGGAAACTGAGAGTTCAGTGGGAAGTTTTGGGTTTTTTCCCTTCTGAACTGGTTATAATGATTTCTGTCTGCTGTCAGATTCAGCAAGGTTCACCCAGATTTTTTGGGGGGTCAGGATTACATCCTGGCTTTACCTTTAATGTGTCAGAGTGTCTAATGGTGATAAATCATGGGAGGGCAGTCCAGGGAGGATCAGCTCTGGAGTGGGGAACAGTGTGGGGTGAAGGAGAAGCAGAGAGGAGCTGTTAGGGACTGACCCCATTGCCCCATCCCCCTGTGCCTCTGGGGTGCTGGGTGAGGAGGGGAGTGAAGCCAGGAATGAAGCACTGAAATTGAGGGAAGAAGGAGCAGGAACAAGGTGTTGCTTAAATCCTTTTGTCTGCATTTCTCACTATCCAAATGTATTTTAATTTGTAAAAGTAATTACTTTCCCTAAGTCAAGTCTGTTTTGTGCATGATGGTAATTGATAAGTGATTTATCTGCTTTTATCGTGACCCATGACCTTTTTCCTCTTATTTTCTCCCCTGTCCTGTTCAAGAGCAGGAATGAGAGAGAGGCTGGATGGGTGTCTGGCTGCCAGCTGAGGTCAATCCATCACAAGCATCTTATCATCCTATATTACTTTACAATTTCCTTTTTTTTTTATTATATATCTTTGCCAAGCCAGTGGATCCTGTGGTTATCTCAAGAAGCTCTTAAAAATATTAGCAAGGGACCACCCATGGGAATATTGACAGAAATCGACTCCCAAGTGAATTATCCTTCTGAACAGTAACAAACTAGATTTAAAAGTCAGGCACCTGCTAAATGAACAGTTCAAATATTTTAGTCTTTTGTTTCACTTGCACTAAATCCCCTTTATATTCTCAAATTAGTTTTTGAAAGTTTGGGGTTGAATTGAAAATATTTTCATGTAATGATACAGGAAGATAGCAGAAAGCCCACCCAGGGAAAGGAAAATCAGTCTCTTAGTCTGACAAGAGTAACACATCTCTCCTCTCCATCCAAGTTAAAGTCAAGGCTATTCACAGGTGGGCAGCAGGAATTGATACCAACCTTGCAAAGATGAAGGTCAGAGACAGTGCCAAGCCCTGAAAATCCAGAGCACTGTCTCAACAGAAGGATGAAGGTCCCCAGGGGGAGCAATCCAGGAAAACACAGGCATGTTTGCATTTAAACATGATGTTTCTCTGGAATTTTCTGAGTAGGTGTGTACCTGCAGATGATGTGCAGTGTTTTTAGAGACCACAAACCTTGTTCCTCTTCTGCACATTCAGAGAACTGGCTTCGTTTTTCTTCCTCTTCTTGTTACTCAAACACATTTCACGCTTCAGATTTTATTTCACCAGAAAAAAAACTTCAAAGCCACTCACACACATATAAAATGCTTTATCACTTCCTTTTCTTTTGTGAAGTCCAGCACATGCTTTAACTGAATAAACAAAGCGCAATTCTGAGAAATGCAAATCCTTTCTTGGCAATGTGGTGTTTTGCAAGGCAAAAACATTGGGATTGGTCCTTTATTTCAGGAGGATATTCATACTCCTTTTACTGAGATGATAGAGCCAGGAATAATGGCAGAGATAAGCTACCAGGCAAGGACAGCAAGAAGCCAGCCTACAAAAAGGCAGATGTTGAAAGGAAGCAAAATGAGAGAACTCTAATTTCTATCAGGCTGGCAACTAGTGGGGGTCCCACAAGGCTCCATCCTTGGCCCTGCTCTCTTCCACATCTTTGTAAATGACCTGGACACAGGACTGGAAGGGGTACTAAGTTTGCAGATGATCCTAAATTGGCCACAGTTAGCACAATGTGCAAATGCATTGTTCCTTTTGACATTCTATTTCGTTCTTCTAGCTAGGAAGCTTCCAATTCCTAAATGCTACAATATTCTGCTGGGTCACTGATGTTGCCCATAAAATATAAGAAAGGTTATGAAAATCCTGAACCACAAGAACTCAGAGTTTCTGGTCACACAACTGGTGGAGACTTTTTGCAATGTTTGGGCTTTATGTCTGAGAAATCTCTTTACATGCCTGAAAGCAACCATGGTTTTAGCAGGCCTCAGTGGTTCATTGTCATTCTGATATGATGAGAAAATCAACCTGTTTAAGTCTGATGTAGTAACATTTACTTTTGTGAATGTCCTTACAGTGCAACATGTAAAAAAACCCCACTTCTCAAAATTCCACTTCAAAACATGGTTCATGTAAATGAAGACCAAAATTCCTGTAAGTGGCTTTGGCACCATCTAAATAAGCAGGAAGCTGCCTAGAGGTTTTATGATTCAGATCAAAGGACACTAAAGGTGCTTTAATAGAATGTAGATGCTCTCATACAGTCAGAACAAAAATAAGAGGAACTAAATTTTGCAAGGCTTTCACTTTACTAGTGCCCATTGAGCTCTTGTCAAGCTACAGATGTTCACAAGTTCAAAACCATTCTTGACTGGCAGCACTGTGGTCACAAAGCTGGCACCCTCTTTTTCCATCCTGTATTCTGCCTTTGGATTTCTTCTGCAACTTCCATCTCAATTTTTCCCTCTGCAGAGCAGCCTGGAGCAATGTGTTCTGTTGTAGAACCATGGAATAGTTTGTGTTGGAAGGGACCTTCAAGATCACCTTGTTCCACCCCCTTGCCATGAGCAGGGACACCTCCCACTATCCCAGCTTGCTCAGAGCCCTGTCCAGCCTGGCCTTGGACACTCCCAGGGATGGGGCAGCCACAGCTGCTCTGGGCACCCTGTGCCAGGGCCTCACCACCCTCACAGGAAACAATTTCTTCCTGATATCCAATCTAAATCCATTCTCTTTCAGCTTAAAGCCATTCTCCCTTGTCCTGTCACTAACTTCCCAGCTTTCTTACAGACCTTCTTCAGGCACTGGAAGGTATCCAGCTCTGCAGTCTCCACACCTTCTCTTCTCCAGGCTGAGTAGCCCCAGTTGTCTCAGCCTGTCCTTGTAGGAGAGATGCTCCAGCCTTCAGAGCATCTCTGTGACCTTCTCCAGACCCATCCCAACTGGTCCCTGTCCTGTGCAGATCCCAGAGCTGCACACAGGCTCATTCCTAATCACCTCCTTCTAAAGCTTTCTTACTGGGAAATAGGTTCCCATTCTGCAGCCAACTCTTATTTGGGGATGATTTTTAGGGAAAAAAAGGCAAATAGAGTGTGAGGAAGCTCTTGGACAACCTGATTTGAGCCATCAGAAAATAGTAATGTAGTTCCAGCAACCTTTAAGCCTCTGAGTAATATGAAAATGGTTGCTGCAGGAAGTGGAGGTAACTTCTACACATGGGCAGCTTCTCTTCTCTTCTTGCCAGGGCTGAGGTGAGCCCTGCCTGTCTCATCCGTGGCCTTCCACCTGTATCAAGGCTGGATGGATCCACGGGTACCAAGTCAGAGGTGAAGCCTTGAGAGTGGAGCTGGAAGTGTCTCTAGTCTTGACAAATACCCACCTCTTCTCTGTACTCAGATTTTCCATTTGCAGCACCTTCTGTGCCAGTCAGCACAAGTTCTTTAACTTGCCATTTATGTCCAGCTGGTGCTCTGCTCTTTGCAGGAGGAATCCTTAGAAATGGGATAGGAAGGTGGAATGTGAGACCTCAGGCACAGTTCTCACAGGTATTTGTTCCTGCACTAAATGGTACATGACTCCCACCCCGGAGGATTGTCAGGGGATCCTCCAGGAGTCCTCAGGGGTGTTGGGGTTAACAAGGGAAGGAAGGAAGGTGTCTCTGGGGGCAAATCACCCTGAAACAGGGGGAAAAAGCTGCTGCTGCTTTTGTCAGAGCCCTGCCCCAGCAGCCACATCAGTGTGTCCTGCCATGGGGTGTGACAGTGTTCACAGGGATGCCAGGATAAGAGAAGAGATGAGAAAGTTGACTCCATGTTTCAGAACGCTTGACTTATTATTTTATGATACATATTATATTAAAACTATACTAAAAGAATAGAAGAAGGGATTTCATCAGAAGGCTAGCTAAGAATAGAAAAAGAATGATAACAAAGGTTTATCTCTGACCGAAAAAGTCCGGACAGGTGGACTGTGATTGGCCATTAATTAGAAACAACCACACGAGACCAATCCCAGATCCACCTGCTGCATTCCACAGCAGCAGATAATAATTGTTTACATTTTGTTCCTGAGGCCTCTCAGCTTCTCAGGAGGAAAAATCCTAAGGAAAGGATTTTTCAGAAAATATCATGGCTACAGTGGGGCAGCCCAGCTGCCTGGCTGCTGTGGTGATACCCATGAGACAACTTCTGCTTCAGCAGCTCCCCTTCCCTCCCCTCTGAGAATGAGAGGGGCCGGGAGTCATGGTCACCTGCCTGCTCAGGAGGGCTGTGAGGGTCACCCTTTTGGGTTTGAGAACATCAAAACCTCAGAGGCTGTGGGCAGCATTGATGGACACTACAGTCACTGCAGTTTCTGCACCCTAAAACCTCTGGACACAGTAGATTCCTATAACCAAGCTTTTAGAGAGTTTTAATGCCAGCAGGAACAGGATTATGTCCACTGACCTCTGAATAGAAATAAATAGCAACTAAAGACTTAATTTGAATGGCTGTGGTCTTTGAGGATGATATCTTTGAGGAGTGTGTTCTATTCTTTAGGTTTACCTTGCATGGCTGGAAAATAGCTGAAATGGGGTGTTTGCAAGAAAGGGATCTGTTTGATGAGTTCTTATGCAACTTATAAGAAAAATGACAATTCTGCTGGACTTCAAGGAATCATGCATGGCCAGGCACTTAGACCTTCCCATCTCCCTTTAGAAATGTTTCAATCAGTTATTGAAATGTTTGATATTTAACATGGAAATATTAATATTGATATTTAACACTACTGCTGTATTATCAGTCCCTCTTGCATAATTCCTTCTGTGCCCAGTATTCTGTGTCCTCAGCACCTGATCCTGAGCAGCAATTTCAAGCAGAAGGGCAGAGTGTGCAAATATCACTGATGGCCAAACAGCTGCTTGTGCTGCCTGAAAGCTGCTGAGCTCAAGTGAAACCTTTCTTGTAACAACAGCAATGATCCCTGAAAAATACCAGCATGGGGAATGTCTTTGGTTACAGAAAATGGCTCAGTTTGGCCCAGACAAACACAAACCAAAATCCATAGTTATACTGAAGTGCAGTTTATTCAAGACAGTTTTTGACTGTCTTTTTCTCTCAGATTCCTAGAGGGAACATCCAAGGTGCAAGAGCTAAAAGCCCCAAACTGCCTTACAACTTCTCTCTCAAAGAGCCTCTTCCCAGGAACTCAGGGAGGGAACTTTCCACACTGCAAGTTTGAGACTCACTGCATTCCTCTTAGAGTTCTGTTTGCATCAAAATTAATTATTTACACAAGTCAGAAACCACCTGCACAGCTCTTGAAATGCAGAACATGAGCTCTGATTTCAGCTGCACCAGAGGAAAGCAGGGATAACCTTAGGGCAGCTGACTGTGGAAATTCCTGGGTGTGAAGTTGGCATCAGTGGGACCTTCAGGACTTTCTCAGCAGGTGTTTCTCTCCAGTGTTTCTTGTCACTAGTGGAACACCCACCACCCTCATCTGAGTGCTTTCCTGTGAGTTATAGGAGCCAGTCAGGCTTTAATCAATTGAAACAGAAAAACCCTGGAAAAAAAATGTGACTTCATTAATTGTAGAATGACAATTTATATATATTTTCATTCCTTACTATGCAAATAATGCTAGCTCAAAAGAATGCAATTATGCAATCAAAAAACAAACTTATAAATGACAGTTTAGGTCAGCTGTGCAAAGAATGGACCAGAATTCAGTAGTTTAGCTTTTTAAGCCCTTATTCAAACTAGGACAGATGGAATAATAATAAAAGCAAACTGCTATGATGTTTTCTGCAAGAATATGATGTTTCCTGCAGTATTAGAACTTTTAGATAATCTATCCAAAATTTCATTGACCTATTTTTACAGGAAGTATGCCTGAAACATCAATGCTTCCAGTGGGATTTCACAACCATTCATAGTTTATCTTAATGCACCAGAAAATCTTTAAGATCAAGGCTTTTTGAACACTGTGCATAAAATACTGCACTACTTTTTGGCAGAAGGCAGATGATTATTAATTTCAACCCAGCATCACATCCTTGTTGTCAGTGTCCTTTATGATATAGATTGTAGATTGATCTGCTCAGACTCAGGAAGATCTTCAAATATTTGAAATAAGGTTATCAGAGGAAATCTTGAAGGTACAGCATCCAGTAATCTTGAATTTGAAGTATTTTTTCCTATACCCTTCTAGAAAAACATGTAAGGGAAAAGGTGGTTGATTATCAGACGGGAAAGCCCCCCCCTCCTGAAAATACAGGATTATTACCCAGGGATACTAAGTTTGCATCTGCAAACTTTTAAGCAATCACAAAGATTGCTTAAAATGGAAAAAGAAAAAAGGGGGGGGGAAGGCAATACCTTTTTAATACTATTCTCAGTGGCTTTTATTCTGCTTGTTCAGCTTTAGTCAGCCTCTCAGTTTATACTCAAAAGCTGTAAACTTTAACAGTGGCCTATATCCATGGAGATTTATATCCATAAACGTACTTATTTTGGATTTGAATGATATGAATTCATTCTCCATAGTGAAGAGTTCAAAACCATGAAGTAAAGAAAGGTTTTCCCCTTCCTACTCTGCCCAGTGCAGGAATAACAACCTGCTATTATCTATTTCAGGGAGGGAAAAATGCTGGGGTTTTCAGCCTAAGCCAGAGGATTTCCTTTAACTGGGAGCTACAGCAGAGCTTTAGGTGCTGGGACAGAGGAGGTTTATCTGAGAACTCCAGGAATCAAACAGGTCAGTGTTGTGTAACTCATACTTCTGAAAAAAATAAGGCTACATAAGCACTTCAAATTTCCATCCGTTTAAATGGAATAGAAATTCTGACACATTTTATGGTGAAGTAGAGACATCTAGTGACTATTTTGTGTGATTCAAATGCAAAGGAGGGAAAAAAACTTCCAAATTCTTGAGTATCCTTCTAACAGATAGGTACATCTTTATATATAAAATAAATTTAGTCTGGCTTTGCATTACTGGCACTGGGGACAGTTTAGTGCCTAAGTACTAACACAGTTACTAACTCATGTTACTTTGTTAAAGAATCTTCCTCAGAACAACTTGGCTGCAATCTCAAGCAAAAAAAAATTGTCTTTTTCTACTGAACCATCACCTGCCTGCCAAGGGAAGGGGAAGATGTTGGAATTAGAAGGGGAAGGATGTTGGAAGCGGGCTGGAATTAGATGGTGTTTAAGGGCTCTTCCAACCCAAATCATCCTGGGATTGATTCCATGCTGCCCTGGACAGAAAAGCTTTAACCTTGTAATCTTCTGCTCACCCACCTAGATGCCTAAATCTCAGCTGTTTACAAACTTCTGCTTTCCAGCTGGTACCTCCACAGTCCTCCCACTTCCTCCTGAAAGGTCAGTCAGGTACTGCAGCACTCTGGGACACCTCACATTTTCTCATTTTATTTCAGCAGCCAAAGAGCACATTTTTGCAGAGTATGGCAGAGTTTCACTTTCTCTCTTTGCTGTCCTCCTTTCCATGACACAAGAGGACAGTGTGGTTCTTCTCCACCCTGCTGAGCCCCCCCTGCAGGGCTGCATCCAGCCCTGGGGCCAGCACAGGAAGGACAGGGAGCTGCTGGAGCCAGGCCAGAGCAGGGACACCAAGGGGATCAGGGGGATGGAGCAGCTCTGCTGGGAGGAAAGGCTGAGTGAATTGGGATTGTTCTGTCTGGAGAAGAGAAGGCTTTGGGGTGACCTCATTGTGCCCTTGCAGTGCCTGAAGGGAGCCCAGAGGAAAGATGGAGAGAGACTCTTGACAAGGGCCTGGAGTGACAGGACAAGGGGGAATGGCTCCAAAGTGACAAGAGAAGCTTTAAATTGGGTATGAGGAAGAAATTCTCCCTGTGAGGTTGCAGAGGTCCTGGCACAGGGTGTCCAGAGAAGCTGTGGATGCCCCATCCCTCAAGGCCAGGCTGGATGGGATGTGGAAGGTGTCCCTGCCCATGGCAGAGGGATTGGGACCACATCATCTTTAAAGTCTAATCTAATCCAAAGCATCCCATGATTAGCGCAGAACTTTTTACTTCCCAGGATTGTGAAGGCCCATTCTCAAAACATCTGTGATATAAACTGAAAATGCCAAAGTGTTCATCCTGCTGCTATGGCTGGTCCCAAGAGGGCAAAATATTGCACTCTTTGATTTACCACCATGATAACTCCAAAGAACCCCATTTTCTGCCTTTATTGAGAAAATTTGAAAGTCAACATGCAAAGGAAGTGTAGGCCAAGACTCTGCCCTGGTTTAATCCTGAGCTCAGTAGTGCCCCAGGATATGAGGATTAGCATATGGTATAGAGCTGGTTGAAGAGCAGAAGCTCCTCTGTGAGAAGAATTCAAAGTTTTGGTATCAGTCTAAGTTACCAAAACCCCCAAAAATTTAGAAAAAACCCCAAAATTTAGAAATTTCTAGGGGGAGGAAAAGCCAACTAAAAAAAGGAAGTGGGCCTTATAGAAACATTTTTAAACCCAACTTTTAGAAATAATTTTATTCTGTATGAAATATCTTTTAAAAAAATAGAAAAACATTATTTCAAAAATATTTAGTTTTTTTTTCCCCCAGCAATATTCTTTCTGTTCCTCCCCATATCCTTGCTTTCTGGTTTCAACCCTGAACTATGGAAGTTTAGGAGAAAGTGATCTGACAATCACAAACCAAAGCAATCTAATAATCACAAAATGAGCAATCTAATAACCATGAACTGAGTTTTTTGTTGAAATAAATTCTAATGTCCAGTTGGTTTGAGGAGAATAAGAGCACACTCAGCATGTTGCCAGCTTAGGTTCTAAATGAAAAATATGTGTGGGCTGAAAGTCACACTTTATGAGAAAAATTGACAAAATCTCAGTTTTTAATAGAAAATGCACCAAGAGAAGGGAGCAAGAATTAATAACTGTTTATCAAAAGCTACAAGGTGAGAATTTATATTTGGAAAAAAAGGGTTCTGATTTCCTTCCGCTTTGCAGACCTCTAGACAGTTATTTTGACCTAATGTGGTGTGATGGGAGGAGATCAGAAATGGGGCTGTGTTTTCTTCAGTGAGTCCATTTTGATGGCAGACCTGAGAGCTGAAAGGAACTTTTCAAAATGGCAAGTGAGGTGCTCTATGCCGTGGTGACACCCAAGGAAAGAGTGAATTTTATTTCAGAAGCTTCAGATACAGGTAAAAAAAATGTTTTCATCCTAATATTACTAATATTACTTATTTTTCTTTGCTCACTGACGCATTCTTAAAACTTTCACTCTTTCTTAAATTGTTCACAAGCAGCTGAAGTCATGTGGAAAGCCTTTTACAACTATTAATACCCAATTCTGTTTATTATATATATATATATATACACACATATATATTTTCATGGTAAATTCATGTTTATTTATAGAATGAATGCTGAATTCTAGCAAAAGTGAAGACTGACCTTTAAAATCCCATTTTGGCTTTCAGTAAGATGGCTGAAATAGGATCTTAAACACATTAATGTTCAGACATTGAAGATCTTTAGACACATTATTGGAAACTCATTGACAGTTGAAGTTCACTGGATGGACTTCTCTTTCCTGCAGTCCACTTACATTTTGTATTTTAATTTGATTCAGTTTCTTAGACACCAGAAATATTTTTAAATTCTAAAGTGATAGGTCTGTTTCTATTTTCTTCTTTACTTCTCTTTCTTTTTTCTTTATTTCTCTCTTTCTCTTTGTCCCTCTTTCTTTCTCTTCTAAAAGTTCTGTGTTGAGAAAAATACAAGTCAAGATTTAATAGAGCCTTCTACAATTTTGAAAACTGTTAGTACTGCAATTTTTGCATAACCTATTGATGCCTTCAGCTATAAAACTGCTTTGCTTAAAAATTATTTTCAAAAAATAATGTGCAAAATATTGCCATTAAGGGACTTAGGTAGGAAATAACTCATAGTTTTAAAACAAAAGTATCAAGTTTTACTTTTTCAATTCTGATCAAAAAATAGCTCTTTTCTTGTTGTAAGAAAATCAAGCATGGAAAATTTATTTTAAATTATAACATTCAGAGGTTCCAATAGGAAAGAAAAATATGTCCTGAGTATACCAGTAAAGCAATATTTATTCTTAAAAATTAAAAATGTATATTCAGTCATTGGAACAGCGTACAAAAAGCACCTGTACAGGTATGAAATCCTTGTCTTTCATTGTTAACTCACCTTGCCCCTTAAATTACATGACCAGTTCTCTGCAGAGGAGCTACACTGCCAGGACAATCCTTGGGACTCCACTGTAAAACTCCCTCAGGATTTATTGGAGATGCACCCTCATGCCCAGCACGACTCCCTGTGAAAGCGTCTCAAACTCAGAGAGTGTAAAAGTCTGTTCCATCTATTGGCATTTTTTTCCTCATCTGTCCCTTAAATTTCCAGTTATATGTTATAGTTTTAAAGTGCTTTCACACAGCTTTTAATTAACTTTAGTGAGTCATGCTTTAAAATAGCTGCATAAATTCTGAGAGCCCCCTAAGCCAAGATCATACTTCTGAAATTTGCAAATATAAGGTGCTTAGAAATTCAGAATCTAAGACATTCTAATGGCCAATTATGAGGCTAATTAAGTTGCCAGAATTTCACATAAAATGCTTTTCTTATGTTTTAGAGTATGCCAGCATGGTGTTTAGCCTGTCATAATTTTTTAAAATATTTTTAATTGCAATATCTATATTCTTGTCACTTCTGTGCAGTTTGCATCCCTGTTGGTGTCCCATTAAATGCTTTACTTAAATAGCATCCTAAAGCAAGGACTTCCACAGGCTGATTGCAATATCTTGCACAAAGAAATATTTTAAATCAATTTTAAACTTGGCACCTATTAACAGCACCAGTGTGTCCTAGTGAGATATAGCAGAAAAAAACCCACCTGGCTATATAATTAATCTTTTTTCATGTTCTAGAGATATAAAATAATAGCTATACCTTCTTACAATCCTCATCTTCAATTTCTCTGTGTGTTCCATTGCTTTGAATTTGAGAGCACAAGAAAACTGAGCCCTCATCTTCTGCCAGATGTGGGTAAATTGTTCTGACCACTCTGCTGTTGCCTGTGAAAGATGCTTAGTTCAGAAATGGCTTGGATTCAATATTTTTTGTAAATCTAAGGTTGATCTCAGCAGCTCTGGCACCTTTAGGAGATTGCTTTCCTTCAGGCAAAAAAACCCCAAAATCTTATTTCATACACTGTCAGTGAGCAAATTTTTTGAAAGTAGCTCCTGGGGAATGAGGCAAAACATGCAAATCAGGCAACCCTGGAGGTTGTGGTGCATTGCAGTTGATATAAAAATACAGCTTCTTCCTTCCTTCCTTCTGCTGCCACACCTACCAAAAACTGCTGGGGTCAGTGACACCTCCCACACCTTTGGGGAAGCCCACCCTGACAACATTTCTAATGCTCTCTGTTGGTTGCAAAATTCTTGTAACACAGGATAAAGTGCTTCTTATAATGCTTGTGACCAGGAGTGCCACAACCCAGCTTGCCCAGGTTTATTAAGAAGTAAGTGGGAAAAAAAAATTAATTTAGCCAAGGAAAGGTGCCAGTGATTAACTTCTGCTTAAAGGCAGAATATAGATGTGTGTGTAAGATATGGAATGACAAGGAAAAAATAGAATTCATAATAGAGTAGTTCAGTGTATGGTAACTGAGAGTCACCTAGAAAGATTTGTAAAATTGTCTAAAATTTAATAAATTAATATTACTTATGTATTTATTTATTTACTTGGAATACTGCACTGAAGAACCATTGTTGCAGGAAATCTTCTTGTACCTTCAGCTCTCTTTGTCCCTCCAGGTGATTCAGTCACATATGCTGAGGTGAATATGAAATGGAGATCTGACAGCCCTGACAGCACACCCAAAATTACACATTCAGGTATGGCAACACCGCAGGACACTTCATGTTTTCTCATTATATTTCAGCAGCCAAGCATCATATTTTTCCAGAGTATGGGAGAGAGTCACTTTTTCTCTTTGCTGCAGGTGATTTCAATCCATTTTTCTCTCCTCACCACTCCTGAAGGATGCTCAGAACATGCTTAAAATTCATTTTGCAGTAGAGGCACTTGAAAACTCTTCTGTTCATTTTAGCAACAATTTCCATGTTCTGCTTTTCACTTCTGAATGAATTCTGGGTGAATGAACAGGCCAACAATAGTATTTAAAGCAGAGCTGAGCAACTTTTGAAAAGTAATAGCCAAAAAGCAAAAATTCTGAACAGCTTTTTGACAAGTCCAGAAAAAATGTGTCTGTCTTTTCTTAAGTTAAAATTTCAAGATTAAACTATTTCAAACCAGCCCTGAAAGAAAATTTTGTTCTGCAAAGTGAAATAATACATTGGATATGAGTTTTGACTCTTGTGTATGAGGTGAAAATGAAGAAGAGAATATTGCATTCATGTGATGCATAAGAGCAATTAATATATGCATTGAAAAAATGTTAGCTGTGGGAAATCCTAATGCAAACAAACATTTCCACTGGGGTTTAATTTGGTCTCACAACAAGGAAAAAGAAACTGAAAGCTTTAGATGTGTTTTCTGACTAAAAGTGGCAGTCAGGCAGACGAGGGAGTGGGCCAGGTGGAGACCCTGTTACAAAGACAAAACTAATTTACTGGCTTCACTGAAATGCCCTATGATTTTATCCCCGTGGATCCAGGCTTGGAATGCAGCATGGAAAGTGTTGTCAGAAATGCAATTTTGATATAGAGCTATTGGCCTGTCTGCTTTTTGTCTCCTTTTTCTATCCCAGTCCTCAATCCCTCCCTTCCTTTCTCTGATTCTGGCTACACTGTCCAGGTTTCTAGAATTTTCTTCAAGGAGTAACAAAAATGGATAAATGCTACTAGGAGAGCTCTGTCCCTTCATATTCTTGACTGGAACCTCTTTAAAACCACAGAAGCTGAATGTTCTGATTCTTTTTGGATTGGGGAGCAGTTTAAATGGAAGGTATTAAGGAATGGGGATCAAATGAACACTGTGATCCTAGCCAGGATTAAAGATGAAGGAGAAGATGATGGAGGCAGGGATTTAAAGACCAATTAAACAAGTGTGTCTTTGTTGTGCTTAAAAATTATGGTAATCTGGGAAGAGTCTCTAGAATTTCAAATTACCTATAATTTTTTTTTAAAGCCTGAATGGGACCTTCAAGCTTTCCTTGTGAGTCTTCAGTTGTGCAACCTCAGACAATTAACATAGGATAGCACAACCACTGCAAGCCATTTTCCAAGGAAAAGACAGGGCATATTCCAGTGTGGGAAGCACTGGCAGTGCTGTGTGTGCACGTGGCAAAACTCTGGCCCAGCAGTGCTGGCAAAGCTGTGCCCTGCCATAAAGGCAAGAGGTTGTATTTTTAGGTTTCTTCTCAACAGCTGTGATGACTGGTCAAGAAAAGGTTTCTTTTTACCCTGAGAGTGTGATTTTAATAGTTACACACAGGTTTGTATACATATAAACATATATATATATATACACACATATATATACACACACGTGCACACATAGTATATACAGTGTGTATATATAGTGCATATATATACTATATATAGTGTGAAAAATGCATATTTTATGATTGGCTTTTCACAAATATTAAAATGAATATTATATGTGTTGTGTTAGAAAGTAATGCAGTATTAATTCTCTTAAGTAGTGTGTTAAATATAGTTTTGGGTTATAACAAAATGTTAAAATAGGAACTATGCTATGTAGGATACTTTTTTAAAGAAAGGACTCTCAGCGAGCTAGCAGCCACAGGACATCTAAATCTTTCAGAGAAAAAGAATCTTATCAGAAGAAACTAACTTCTTCCCGCCTCAAAGGTGCTGTTAGGATTAGGAGGAAGAAGGTGACGATGACCAGACTGACCAGACGGAATCCTTTATTTGAATGGAATTTATGCATCATGTATGAAGTGTATGAATATGCAACAGGTTATTGATTTTAAGGGTTAATCCTTTGTTAACGCGTGTCCTTTTCTCCCAGGCCTGTGCTGCCCCAAGAAAGGCACCCGGACGTCTGTAACCCTTTGTTTTTTGTTGTCTCATATTGTCCTAATTCAAATTGTCCAAATTATTATTACTCTAATTGTATTGCTTTCTTTATAACCATTCTATTACTATTAAACCTTTAAAATTTTAAAACCAAGTGATTGGCGTTTTTCACATATAGTGTATATGTATGTGTGTGTGTATATATACACATATATACACACACACAAGTGCTGGATCTATAGCAGGAGGGACAATGTTTTTTCCATGCTCCATAACTCAGAACAAAAGTTGCCTTGCTTCTGCCCGCGGTGACACCCCTGTCCCTTGTCCCTTTGGCAGTGACCTGCTCGGAGCACTCCCTCTGGTGCTACCTTGTCTTTGCCCTGCTCTTCTGCTCGGCGGTTCTGCTCCTCACGGTCATCCTGCTGGCGGTGAAATGCTACAGCCGGTGAAATGCTACAGCCGCTGACCCTGCTGACCTGCCACAGCGGGTAAGCCCTCCCCAGCCCTGCTGGATGTCCGTACAGTACCTCGGCATTGGGCACAGGAGGAGCAAGGAAGCTCCCAAAGTGTCCCAAAGGCTGGTGGTGTTTTTAGGCAGCCACGGTAACACTCCCAGCAGGTTGAGCTTCAGGGAGGTTCTCTAATTCTAGCAGCTTTTGTCTGTTTCATTTCCAGATAAGTCAGGACAGGAAGTTCTGCTTCTTCAATGGAATGGGACGTAGTGGCTGGTTTATTTGACATTATTTTGGCTGAAGAGACAAAATGAAGACATGCCATCAGTCTGATCAGTCTCCAGTTATGTCATCCCAGATCTCTGTAAAACCTCTAACCTCTCCATATATGGACAAGACATATATTAATTTTATTTGGAATTTTCTTAATCCTGTAATAATAGCAACCATTCAACTATATCAGCAACCATCCAACTATATCAGTGCATGTATCAAGGCATGGGCTCAAGCTCCTGCATCAAAAGGTGGATTTGGGCCTTGTTTAGACAACAGAAATGACCAGGTGGAGACATACTTTTGATTCACATCTGACTTGATTCTGCACTGATGTGCAACACAGAAAAGCTTTTGGATTATATGCAAATACAAAAACTCACAGACAAAACAGGGAACGTGAAAGGTTGCAATGAGGTTTTTTATAAAGCCTGGGCTTGGACTTGGACTTGATTTTTCTTCTTCTGACAGCCTTTAGTTGGATTTGTATGAAAGGGATGTTGAACATGCAAGAAACTGAATGTTGTTGGTAGAGAAGTCTCAGTTTCATCTCCTCATTGGCTTGATTAAATTGTTCTGTTCCACTCGTCTAGAAGAGCATCTCACAATGTACTGTTTCTGTCTTAGGGCAGTAATTGATTTTTGTATTCATTTGTTTGTTTTTTTTCTCCCACGTGCCATAGCCTCAGTTAAAACTGAGCAACTGAGCCCTCCCCTGGAACTGAGGCACTGAAGTTCAAATACTTTTGTTTGTAATTATGGCCTTAGTGTCTGTTTTTAGATTATGTCTGGATCTTATCCATTTTAACTTCCTTGTGGCAGGCTGCAGAGGATTTGCAGACCCCGAGTAGGAGGAGCCTGTATAACAAATATATCTAGAATATTTCTTGGATCTAAACTTACCTGTACTTTAGCTGTTGCTGCTGCTGGTAATGTACCCTATCTTTATAAAACATATATGCACAGAAGTCAATAAAGGAATTCAGTAAAGCACTTTTGGTGGTGTTTGTTTGTTTGGTTTGATTTCCTCCAGTCTTCCGTTAGTCAGACTGGAGGAAAAATAACATTTGGTATTTGTATGAGTGTCAGTTGTTGTGGGGTAGCCTATTTATAGCACACCTTGCTACTTACCCTCTTTTTTTTTCAGACTTACCCTTGCCCTCCAATCTTCAAGATAAAAATGTAGCACATAAAACCCAAAAAGCCAGAAATGAGGTGTCAAAGCCAAATATACCAATATCACTTTAAATAATCCTATATTTTTTAATAGTTGAATACAACTCCATCTCAGAGGAAGGCTACATGACTGGTATTTCCAGGGAAGTCTATTTCTTTTACTCTTCTGCTCGCAAATGTTGTCAGTCAACAGCCTTACAAGTACCCTGGGTCATACACCCCTCAGATTTCGATGACCTGTAGAGAGAAGGAGGATAATTTAAATGATTTTATGATAATTTCCTGGATATCGGCTTTGTAGCCTATTCCTTTGTGAAGTATAAGAAGAGATAGGAAAAAAGATTTTTATTGTTTCTGGCCTTTTCACCATCCTAAAAATATTAAAAGTTTCATGTTAGGCCTCCTAGTTTAATTAAAAAAAAATTCTTGGAGGTCTGAGAGGGGCTGATTCCCATTCCCATATCCCGTGATGTGGGATCTGGACAGGCTGGGTAAATGGGCTGAGACCAAAGGAATGAGATTCAACAAGGCCAAGTGCTGGGTCCTGCCCCTGGGTCACAGCAAGCCCCAGCAGCTCCAGGCTGGGAAAGAGTGGCTGGGAAGAGCCCAGCAGGAAAGGGCCTGGGCCGGCCGGTCCATGGTGCATGCCCAGGTGGGCAAGAAGGCCGATGGCTGCCGGGCTGGGTCAGCAATGGTGTGGCCAGCAGGACCAGGGCAGTGCCTGTCCCCCTGCTGCGGGCACTGGGGAGGCCTCAGCCCAAGGGCTGTGTCCAGTTGGGGGCCTGGCACTGCAGGATGGACACTGAGGGGCTGGAGCGTGTCCAGAGGGGGAACGGAGCTGGGCAAGGCGCTGGAGCACAAGCCCGATGGGGAGCGGCTGAGGGAGCTGGGGGTGTCTGACCTGCAGGAAAAGCAGGCTCGGGGGAGCCCTATTGCTCTCCATTGCTCCCTGGACAGGAGGGTGAAGCCAGCTGGGGGGCAGGCTCTGCTCCCAGGGAACAAGGGACAAGAGGAGAGAACACAGTCTTAAGCTTTCCAGGGGAGGTTAGTTTGGACATAAGGTGGATTTATTTCATGGAAAGGGTGATTAGATATGGGAACGGGCTGCCCAGGGAGGCGGCGGAGTCCCCGTCCCGGGAGCTGTGGGAATGCCGCACGTGGCGCTCGGTGCCGCGGTGCGGCTGACGCGGCGGCGAGCGTTCAAAGGTTGGGCTCGCTCATCTCCGCGGTCTCTTCCAGACCGGGTGCTCCCGTGACCCTGAGCAGGGCGCAGCCGGTGGGTGCGCGTTTCCCACCACCGCCAGCACCCCCTCGCACCGCGCACCCCGGGGCCGCCTCGCTCCGCTCCCGTTTCCGCGGCAACCGGGCGGGCCGGGCGGGGCCGCACCGCCCTCGGCGCCAGGCGCGGGGCGGCCGGCCTAGGCGGGCGGAGCGTCCCGGGAGCGGCGGCGCGGGCAGCCCCGGCAGCCCCGGCCCTTCTCCCTCGCGGCTCCCCCGGCGGCCCTGCCGTCTCTCCCGGCGCCATGTGCGAGCCCAGCAAGCAGGACATCGCCGCCATCTTCAAGCGGCTCCGCTCCGTGCCCACCAACAAGGTAAGGGCCGGGCCGGGCCGGCGGGCAGCGCTCAGCCGCGGTGACACGTCGCACAGCCGGCGGGGCGGGGGAGGCGCGGGGCCCGCAGCCGGGCACGTCCGGCCCGGGACAACAGCGAAAAGGCCCGGTGGGTCCTCGGTGTGGCTGTCCCGGGAGCGGGGGAGCTCTTCCCTGCCTGCCTCTCGTCCCTCCGGCCGGCATCTCGCATCCGAAGGGATGAGCCCTTGGGGAGGGAGGCGCGGCGCCCACCGGGTGCCTCAGGTCTACTGCGAGGGTCAGCTCTGCTGAGCATAAAAGCAAGTTCCCAACCAGCTGCAGTGTTGAGTGTGTGTTTATTTTATTTTTTTCCCCCTGTTTTCATTATCCAGCGAAGTGGCACAGCCACTCCTGCAGTGATAAAAGTTTGTTGTTTTTGGATCCCCTTGGGCTTGTCCCGTGCTCAAGTGGGTTTTCGTGGTGTGACGGTGTTTCTGCAGTGCCCGTGGGGCTGGGAAAGGTGGCTGGCCAGGTGACGCGGCACAAGTGCCTTCAGCTGCTCTGTGCTGCTTGTTTGTGTTGGCTTTGCCATGTACGCTGAGAACATATGTGAAATATACACCCACCAGGAAACTTCTGATTAGCGTTATGAAGGAACACGTTGAGTTTGTTTTCTGGGAATAGGAATCCGGATGTCTGTCTCTGGTCCAAAACTGACTTCTAGTCTTTGATCACAGTTCATTAAGACTGTACAGGTCTGGTTTCTCAAAGCAGAGCTCAGAGATGAGCACTCAGTTTCTAATAAAAGTATTCTTAAAACTTGCCTTTGCAATGGGGTAAAAAGTTTATCAGGGAAAGGTCCTAGTCCCATCAACGACGGTGAGAGATCTCTTACGAGCTCCTGAAATTTGCTGGCCCTCTGCCTGAAAATTGAGTAGTTTAAGGCTATTGTGTTCCTTTTTTTGTATTGGGATCACAGGAGAACTAGAGAGTACTGCCCCTGTCTGGCAAGTGTGGAGTGCCCTGTGCTGGACTCCTTGTTACGGTGTAAGCAGGTGGATGTGGTACTTGTGGTTGCTCAGGTGTATCTGCCTCCCCATGTCAGATGCCACACAGAAATTCAGTGTTGACATAGCAATAGTAGCACCGAGAACTCGATAACAATGCCGTGGTGCCCGGTCTGGGTGACCTAAGAAGGCAGAGAGGGAGAGTGGAAAGCAGCAGCTTACATCTCACAACTCTCCCACTCCTGCCTGTTCTCCTGAAGAAAAAGTTGTTTCTTCCATCAGTTTCTCCTCTCGTGTTTGTTTCCTTTCTGCTGTGCTCTTCTTAAGCAGTCTACCTGCCCCTTTTATTTGCAAGTCTTTTTTGGGGGGGGGGGGGAGGAAAGACATGGGAAAGTGCAAATATTGAAAAGCATTCTGGGTTAAAAGCTGAGTAATTTGCTTTAGCAGTGCAGTTCTTGGGTAGAGTTTGGGAAGAACTGCCTGGTCTAGGCAGGCATGTGCATTTACAGTCTTCTGGGTGCTCTGCAGTAGTTCTTAGTGCATGTGAGCTTCAGAAAATAATTCTCATTTAAATAAATGAGAATTTATTTAAATTTATATGTGGTTAATATATATTTTAATATATATTTATATATATAATATGTGGGTTAGAGTGTGTTGAAAGTGATGTTTTAATAATTGCCCTGAAATTAACATCTGTAATTTGATGTTAGTTCCCTTTATGATGAGCTTTTGAGTTTTTGGTGACTTTGGGTGTTACATAATGTAGAGCTAGCTGCCTGATGACAGCAGACTGTTGATCAGCTGCCTGATGACTTAACAAACATGTTACAGTTGTAGGATGTATTTTGTACCCATAAATATGTTCATAGTCCTTAAGCTACTTGATACTGTTAACTTGAGTGTTTGAGTTCTACAGCTCAGCCCCTTTGAAGACTTGTACACTCAGGCTGTGCTAAAAGTCTCTTTGATTCTGTCAGACCTTTTAGGTCTGTTCCTCTGAAAATGTTGCTTCATTTCTTTCTTTCATCCTGTCTCTGCTTGGACTCCCAGTGTGTGTGTTGTGCTGGAGGTTTATCAGTAGTTGAGTTTTGTTATTACAGTGTGTGTTTGGGTGTGGTTTGTGTTTGTGTGAGGTTTTGCCCCAGCATGGACTCTACTATCTTGTGTCCCTTAAGTCATTTTGAGATCATGACGCTTCCAAGACGGGCAGTCCTCTTGCCTTCCCGTGGCCAGCCCTGCAGCTCCCTCCCTTACGGTGGCATTGCTGGCCAGGTGGCTGTGCTGTGAGTTGGCCCTACCTTTGCTCTGAGTCCAAGTGCCCGTGCAGAGCTGCTTCCCAACGGGATCAGCTGCTGGATTAGTAGTGCTGATGCAAGAGAAGAAGGAAAGCATATCTGGGGACAGTGACTGGTGACTAAGAGGAGCTGCTTGGGTTTAGATCCCCTTGGCTGAGTGTGGCACTGCCTCCTGAGTTCCAGCTGGGTTAGTGCTCAGGCAGCTGGATCCACAGCCCGGGAATGGCAAGGTGTGATCTGCCCTGGGGCTGGAGCCCCGTTCTGGGGAGGTTCAAAATGTAGAGGCTGAAAGTCTCTGTGTAACCCTGAGCTCAGGGATAAGTGCTCTTCCTACTCACCTCTTCTGCTTGTGCCAAAAATAGCATTTCTGTCAGCTATTTATTACTGCATTTCCATAGCCAAGGTCAATATTTTATTTATTTCTTTGTTAATGTAGGTGCTTTGCGCAAGGTGGATGTTTTATGATTTATTGGCTGCTTGCTGTGGATTATACTGAAATCTCTGGGCTTGCTCTTGTACAAACATCTCAGTTAGGTCTTCGGCTGGTTTTTCTCCAAAGTGACTCTTACTGAATCTGCACTGTGAAGTGTTTCAACACAAAGTAAACAAAAAGCATGCCAAGTGTATTTTGAAAGCACTAGATTATTTAAGCGTATCCTTCAAATTTATTTTTAATCAATATTTTAATATTTTAATTGCACCTAAATCTGTACAGAAAATACAATTTGTTTTTAAAATGGAAACAATTTCTTAGGGTGGTTCTGAAATAGATTTTAATTTCTTCCCCCTGATTCTTCTTAAAATTTATCTGGTGAGAAGCACTTTAAAAATTGAGAAAACTAAGAAAATGAGTCTAAATGTTAGTGAAACATGCATCTATTTCTGTTGCATAACATTGATGGAAATAGCAGTTCCTCCTTTGCTTTCAGAAGAAAATTGGGTGTTTCTGCTTGCATCTTAGTCCTGAAAGGTACATTTTTATGCCTGGGAATAATCTCCACAGGTGTCTGGTAGGGACTCCTGTGTGACTGAAAATACTGAGCTGTGGCAGCCAACTCCAAGGTGATGTAATTGACTTTAAGATGTTGAAATTACAAAGTGCTCATAATTGGAAGAAAGGAAAGGGAAAGGAGAAGAATCTTCAGGTATGTTTATAACTGAAGTTTTAAAAACATGGGTGTTTTTTTAACCACCCACTCCAGATTCTCGTTTCCCATTTGTACTCCAGGGAATTTCCACAAGACTTCCAGCTCTAAGTCAGCTTTGCTCTCCTGTATCAGAAGTGAGACCAAGGTTGCTCTCTTGGCTTTGGTTTCAAGCAGTATCTTCTCATTTTTTGTTGACCTATCCTCCTTTGGCCATGCAAGAAAAGGCCTGAAAATAGTCAATTTAAAATGAAAATGAATCTCATGTTTTTTAAGGAGCTGCGTCACAGAATTTGAGAAAAAAAGAACAAGTTCTGGCTACTTAGGCTGCGTGTTTTCTTAGAATATGGCATACATGAAGTCTTACTCATTCTTCTTTTCCCCCGCCAATTCTGTGCCATTCTTCCACCTGAGCTTGTTTCAGGAGCTCCCTCTAACCCCTCCTGTTGTCACCCATTCTGTGTTGCTCTCATTTCTGCTGTATGCCAGTGAATGCCCCATTTCCACATACAGGAGTGGGATATGTAAGTAGCATTAATAAGTGTCAGGTCCCTGTTGAGAGGGAAAGGCAGGACTTGCAGCTGGAGGAGCTGTGATCTCCATGATCTCTGTGTGTGTTACCAGTCATTACCTAACTGAAGCTCACCCTTAAAGTGTTCAGTTGTAGGAAGAGTTAATGCTGGATCTGCCAGTGAACTGTGCTTGTGCTGGAGAAATTTGGACTGCCCAAGCTAAATAGACCCTCTTTAAACTGAGGAGTTTAGCCTCAAACTGCTCCTGGGCATGTAGTTGAAATTCATTTGGTTGGATGATGGGTGACATGACTTGAGCCCAGACTCAGGGCTTGTTTGACTATGTATGTACGAAAAAATAGAGACAAAAATCTTTGTCCAGGTTTACAGAGGGAGTTTCTGGCAAGAAGACTTCTTAATTTTATTTTTATTTTGTTGTTCAGCTTGGCAAGGAGGTGCTAGAAGCTCTGTGGCCTGTTTATGATGTTCCATATGTCCCCACCTGGCTTGGAATAAACTTTATTTTTTATATCTTCATATAGCTAAAACTATCATTGCTATATGAGGATGCATGAAGTTTATAGGAAGACGTTAAAGGATAAAGTTGCAAATTGGAAAGCTGTCAATTTGTGTGTAAAAGCTTGTCTCTCTGTGGAGTTATTTCTTATTAGGTGCCCCTGGGTGGATGCTTTTATTGTAAAAATACTTCTCTGCAAT
This sequence comes from Fringilla coelebs, assembly GCF_963513975.1. Classification (NCBI taxonomy): domain Eukaryota; kingdom Metazoa; phylum Chordata; class Aves; order Passeriformes; family Fringillidae; genus Fringilla; species Fringilla coelebs. Next base: position 58,355,609 of record NC_140033.1, on the reverse strand, counting down.
CATTGCAGATACTCTGAAAAAGCATTGATCAGATAAAATCCTGTCATACAGGAATAGATGTGTACACTTGGAATTAACTCAGAATAGCTGTTTCTGTTTAGTTATTGTATTCCTTGCATTTGATAATTTATTTGTATCAGATAATTTTTTCTGGTTCTTGCTTTCCTTGGTCAAAGAAGCACAAAATTCAAAATAGCTGAAAAAGGACTTGAAAGTCGTGGTTTACTGACCTGCAAAGTGTATGAGACACACACAGACACAGCTGTTGCTGTTTTGGCTGAATGTTAGAGGTCCATCATGGTGGCAGAGGGTAGGAAATTCCCGGGTTTGTCCATGCAGTAATTGTGGACCTGGTTGCTTTTTAACCAGCGTGGCACAGACAGTGGAAAGGCTGATGTGGCAATTGGTGTGTGATGAATCATGCGAATATCTGCAGAGGCTGTCTGGATAAGCAGTGCTCAGAGGCCTTCTTCACACAGCTGGATTGCCATGGCTTGCCCTGAAGGTCAAGGTTTCAGTATAGGAAAGTAGATGATGAGGGCATTAGTCCTCTGATAACCTTCTGGGGACCCAAAGGTGCAACATGAGGAGAGGCTGCCTTCGGGGAAATATTTCTTAACCACTTTTCTATTCCAGCAGTGCTGGAAGTGCTGTGTTAAACGTGTGTTTGAACTAGGCTGATGTAGGTTCTCTGACCTGGTTTCTCAACCTGTGTACAGTGGTTATTTTTGGAAATGGGGAGGCTGTAGTTGTGTGGGCAGATTGTGTAACTCCTCTTTAGATGCCTAAAATTAGGATACATGGAGTTGTCATGTCAACAAACGCCGTAAGAATGAGTTAACAAAGTTGGATCACTACAGGGGTGTTACATTGACCTATAATACTACTCTAGGCCTGCTCAAGTCCTGTTACTGATGTTTGCTTGCTTGCTTTAAGGTGTGTTTTGACTGTGGAGCAAAGAACCCCAGCTGGGCAAGCATCACCTATGGAGTGTTTCTCTGTATCGACTGCTCAGGGACCCACCGGTCCCTTGGCGTTCACTTGAGTTTCATTCGGTAAGTATTGCTGAGTTTTGACAGCAAAATTCATCTTTGAATAGTTCACAGACCTGCTCAGAGAGGAAAACCCATTCTTCCTTCAGCTTCTGATTGTGTTGGTTTTGCTGTATCTGATAACTTCTTGGTAATTGTGTTCAATTTGCCAGCTTTGCTTCCTGAAGCAGCTCATTGTGGTGGCACCCGAATTCTACCCTTCCAAGCCAAACTATTCTGTGGTTCTGGTACTTGGGTAGTGCTCAGGCAGTCAGCTGGTGCAGTAAATCTGCACCCTGAGCTGGTTCTATTCCAGGTGAGTGTCCCAGCTGCTGACTCAGGGCCTTTTGGGGTCTGATAAATAACTACAGATTACAAAAAAAAAAAGGTGGGGAGAGAAACAGTTGGCAAAAAAGCAGAAACAAAGTGATTTTAAATGGCTTTGGTGGTGACACTAAAAACATTTCTTTGTGTTTAGGTCAACAGAACTGGATTCCAATTGGTCCTGGTTCCAGCTGAGATGCATGCAGGTCGGAGGAAATGCAAATGCTGTACGTACTCCCAAGTCTTTGCTTTGCACATTGAAGCTTGGTAGGCTTGGAAAATGTTGTTTGTCCTTACTGTCTCTCTTCCTGGGATTATTTTTATTTTTCCAGTCCTTTTTCTTTGTTACAGCATCCTCCCCTGCCCCACCTCCCCATCTTTAAAGAATTCCTCTTGATGCTGATTTCATCCTCCATTCTTGCACCTTCTCCATTTTGGTATAGTCTGAAAATGTTTTGTTTTTCTCTTAGAAGTCAGTGATGAAAATCACTGGAGAGGCCAGATCAGGTTCCTTGTCAATACACATCTAATTTAGACAGCTGCTCAAAGATGGCTTGTAAAGCAAGCTTATGGCTCCTTCCTGTGACCATCATTCCTTCCATGGCTCATTAAAAAACTATGCCAAAATGCATGGAACTGCCAAAGTCACCCTGGAGTAAGGATCTGACTTCATCTGAATTAGCACTGCAGATAAGACATGCTGCATTTTTGGAGGGGGACTAGCAGCGTCATGGTTTGGGCCAATTCACATTGGCTGTTACTTTCAACTTGATTTTTTGTGTACTTACACAGCATGTTTGTAAATTGAAGTTCTGTTGACAGCTGTCTTGTTCTCAGTCTCCCTTTTTGTTTTTTGTAAGCTCTTTGGCAATCTTTTCCCAGCTTTTTCCACAAATAACTGAGAATGATTCCTTAAGTTGGCCCACAAAGTGTGGGAACATGCAACTTCCAAAAGCAATTTCTGCTGAATGCTTATCCCTTCTATTTTTTTCATTTATGCTTGGTCCTTAATGTTGTTTCTTTAAGAAGCTTCACCCAAGCTTGCTTTCCATAGTGTTTTCCTTGACAGTTTTAACTATCTTAATTCTTTAGGGTTTTTCTAATTTTTTTTCCTATTTGCATATAAAAAACACTGACTTCAGGGTCATTGTTACTTCTCTTCCATTTCTGTATTTTCCAGTCAGATATCTTTCTTTGAATTTGGCATGCAGCAAGTCACTATCTCAGGCTTACAGATCTGAGCAGTTACATGGTGTCTTTTCCCTCTTTTTCTTCTGCCTGTCCTTGCTAAATTATTCCTTTCCATGTTAGTACTGTTGTTATATAAATGTCCTCATCCAGTTATGTCACTTAGTACAAAAAAAATCACAGCTTTGACTAATGAGAAGAGGGGGATTTCATGTTAAGAATAATCATCATATTCTTAATCATGTCAAGAATAGTTTCTTTTTTAGCCAAATGCTTAAAAGCCTTGATTAAATGATATCAATTCTGCTATGTAAAGGGTTTGAGGCAGCTGGAAAGAAGAGATGGCAAAGTCTGAAAAAGTCTTCTGTTAGTCTTAGAAAGCCTATTAGCAGAAGAATAGCAATAAACCATAATTGTTTACTTTTGTGGGGTTTTGTCTTCCTTCTTGGCTGTCACTGTTTCCTGTCATACATTGTACCAAGAGGTGCAGTATGCCCTCAGCAACTCCCCCAATACCTTAAATTCTCAATGGTCTGCTTTGGATTATTTCAGCAGATTAATACTTGAAATTTGAAAAAACAGATTGGTAAATTGTCTGGACATTTGAAGTAAAATTAACACTTTTCTTTTAATGGCACTGAAAAACTGTTCCCTTTTGGTTCCACTTTAATACCAAATTCTAGTTTTACAAACTATTGGCTAGAAGCCGTGCTAGATTAATATCAATCTTTTGTATTCTGTAATTGCCTGATGATGCTGAATCCTGGATGACAGCAGTCCTGAGCTTCCTGTTGTGTTTCAGATATCTGGAAAATCCAGTGTCCTTAGTTCCTTGTGCTTTCAGATCAAATCTCTATGGTAGTTGGAATTAGGGTTTCTACGAAGCCCCTCTGAGTACCAAGTTAATAAGTGTATACATGCAGAAATAGGTATTTACATGCAGAAATGCACAATATTCATTTATTAATTTTATAGAAATACACAAGCCTGTAAACATATCTGGGCACATAGATATGTGTTTATGTCTATAAACATATCTGCCCATATGTCTATGCATATATCAGTGTGCCCAGACACCTCTTTCATTTGAATGAAGACCATTTTTGTACACTCATTTTGATACTATTGAGCATACACTGATCTCTCCAGCCTGACAGAGATGAATCCAAGCAGTGCCTTTCAGAACATTAGGAATGCCCTCTGGAGCACAGCTACTGGCAATTAATTTTACCTCTTCCTTCCTCTTAATCACTTAATTTCAGAACAAGGATTTTTTGTATGTAATGGAAGCTTGTATCTGTATGTGCTCTTAAAGCATCACACTGATGTATTGGATTTTTTTCTGCTTTATTTATATGTAAAATGTCACCAGAGTGGAGTTTTCTTTGTACTTTGCAGATTACTTAGACTTCATAATTTAAAAGATTAGATTTAGGCAGAGGAGCAGAGTAGTTTGCTGCATTGCAATATATTTTTGTGTCAAATATCATTAGTTTTTAAGCCTGTTCCTCACAGCATTTTCTGTGCTCTGCTTCCCAGTCTGCTTTTTTCCACCAACATGGGTGCACCACCAATGACACCAATGCCAAGTACAACAGTCGTGCTGCTCAGCTCTACAAGGAGAAGATCAAATCTCTTGCAACACAGGCCACGAGAAAGCATGGGACTGATGTGAGTAGTGTGTGTCCTGAGGCCTGGAGATTCCTGAAAAACTTCACCTTCTTTCCCTCTAAAATCACTTTAAATTTCCAATCAGTAATATAAAAGATTATCAGTCTTCAGATAACGTGGCCATTTCTCCATGAACCATGTAGTGGTTTTATTTTTGCTTATCTGAAATTGAATGTTTAGAGGAGTACAGCATGAAAAATTGTAATGGAATTAACTACAGATTGTGTGTGACATAAGTGGGGCTTGTTTTGATCAGGTAAATAATGTATTTTTTGGTTTTTCCCTATAAAAATATTATTTGGGAAATCAGCAAGTTGTGTAGAACTTGCTGTCCTCCATCAGAAATACTGAGGCAGTTCATGCAAGCTGTCAAAACATTGTTAGGTTGCTGACAGGAGTTAGGCACAGTGTCCAGAATTGATTTCTGAAGTGTTAGATAAGTTTGACAGCACTTCTCTTCTTCATACACAGAAAGCATGTTTTGATTGTTTAATTCAGATTGTTGAAGTTTGTGACTGGTTCATTTGAAAATGATCAGATGAGTGGAAATTAAAATCAAGAAGGCGTGATTTTTTTCTCTTATCTATGCATCAAACAGCATGAAATTTAATAGGTAATTATAATCGTAATTATTCATACCATGGGCAATAGAATCCACATCGCAAAGTTCAGAGGATATTTCTTTTGACTTTGTAAACAGCTGAAGATGTAAAATGTGTTCAAGTAAGCGCAATATACTGTGTGTTTCTAAGTTTATGGCAAATTCCCCAAATGACTCTTTGAAGAACTGTGATTATCTTGCTTCAATCACAGGTTCTATCCAATAGTTTGATACTAAATATTTGAAAAAAATCACTAAATATTTAGTAAATATTTTTAGCTGTGCACTGCAAACTAAAGTGATTATATGCTATTAAAATTGCTGAAGTAAATTATTCAGATAATTGCATTTAGTATCAACCATTGCCTCCCCTGTCACATGTTAAAAAATCCCTTTTCTGACTTAGTGATAGAGCTGATTGCTGAATGGTGAGGTGAGCTTGTTGTACCTTCACTGTCCTTTCTGACTGAGGTCATTATTCCTGCATGGAGTAGGAAGAGCTGTGAGAAAAGATTTGTCTTGAAGTGCAGGTCACGGGTTGGAGTCCCGTCCTGCAGTCCTGTGGCACTTGGGGACCCCAGCCCCGAGATCTGGCTTTGGCTTATCCACCAGGAGCACATGAAACATGTATGAATTCAATAAAAAAAGGAATTTCATCTATTGAACACTAGTTAAATTTGTAAGGAAAAAATATGGACAAGAAAAAAAATCAATACCTTTTAATCTGAAAACAAAACAGAGTTTTTTTAAGATTAATGCATTGGAAAAAAAAAAACATTCATGCAATTAACCTGTAAAAATCTGGCTCTTAACTATAGCTATGGACAGATGCATGTGGAGTGCCACCAGCATCACCTCAGAACAAAGAGGAGGAAGATTTTTTTGCATCCCATGTTTCTACCAAGGTACAAATTACCTGTCTAATTCTTGTTTGCTGTCTGAACACTTTGCTTGACTGTGAGCTCTATGGTGAAGATCAAACCCTGAAAGAAAACTTTAGAGGGAAAAGATAGGTCAGGGTGTTAATATTTACCTGCTTTTCCTTCTGAGAGTCTAAGAATTCTTTCTGGATGTGAACCACTTCCTAAGATGATCATTTTAAATGACCCAAATAGCAGCTAAATATGGAATGAAAATCTATTTTTTTGTACACACAACAATTCCACTTGGAGCCAGGATTTCTTGCTTGGAAGTGCTCTGATATAAATGTACTGTGTGGTACCTTGAGTTTTCAATCAGCAAAGTGTAACAGTTCTTACAGCATTTGTTGGGACCTGGTCACAAACCTGCCTTTTGAGGGGGATGTGTTTGAAGGGAGTGGGAGGATGCACCAGGAATGTTGGGAGGACTGCTCACAATCAAAATGTGTGAAAAACAGGAAGTGCGAGAGCTTCTAGTGGGGAGAAGGTGTGGTGATTATGTGTAAGTAAATCATCAAAATACATATTACTGGTTTTGATAGTGAACATACAGTAAACTGAATTCCTGAGAGCAGAAATAAAAGTGCTCAGGAGTGGGTTGAAACCCTCTTGCTTTTAGTAAAGGTAGGCATTTCTTGTAATTTTAATACTGCTCTTAGAGTACAGGTTTTCATCCTAAGAGCTGTAATCATAAGAATTCAATATTAATAAACCAGTGATGCTTAGGCAGTCTTTAGCTAAGTGCTCATATTTATTTGGTGTATTCTATTTTCTGTGCACTTTTGATTCTGTCTTTTTTTTTCCAAGGCAAAAGATACAGAGTGGATGTTACCAGAACCAGTTTCTCTCCAGCAGAAAACTTCAGAAAACATTCCAGAATCCTGTGAAGGTATGACTGATTCTTTGCTAACAATAACTTGCATTTTTCTGATATTCTCTTAGTTTAGTCTCTTTTTACCTTGCTTTAATAGTTAAATAACCTAACCATGCTTAATAACACAAGAATTTGGGATGCCTGCTGCCCTTTTAGTGACAGGAAAGCTGTGATGGAAATTCCACATTATGGTGTCTCTACCAGGCACTACCCTGAGTACAGTGAGATGTGTTTTGGTACTTCATGCATTTTAAAGAGCCTTCTGATATTATTACCCTTGTTATTCCTTATCTTTTAGGATCAGAACATGGACCAAGTGTTGATGGCCTTAGCACATCCCCACAGCCTGCATTAGGTAATGAGTGCAAGCAGCAGAAGAGAGCAGCAAGTACAGGCAACCCAAATATCCCTTTGGACAGAGAATGCCTGCCTAGGAAGAGCTCTGGAAATAGATTCTGCTCCCTTTTCAGAAATCTGAACATAGGAACTTGGACTGGAAAAATCCTGTGTAGATAATGCAATACCTTCAGTGACCAGGCTCTTATACATGACACTGAGCAGTTTGTCATACTGTGAGGAAGGAAGAAAAGCTGATGCAGATAGAATAGAGTAAAATACCTCAGTGATTTGTCACTGTGAGGCTTGTCCTGCAGGACCAGGCTTCTGAGAACAAAGTGTTCATTCTCAGCAGCACAGAGGTAGTAAAGAAGTGCTGTCTGGGCCTTTTTCAGTTCTTTAGGGAGGTATGGTCTTCATCACTGTTTTTGTTGGGTTTGGTTATTTTAGAGCTGGAGACTACAAAAAACTTCACTGGATGCACCTCCTGCTTTTCTCATTTGCATGTTCTCCTAAAACAAGTGCTTTTCTTGGTTGGTTTGGATATCACAAGTTCTGTCTAAAGGGAACAATCTCTGTTCTGTGTATGCCCCTTTCCACACAAATTTCAGCTCAGAGTATTTTTTCTGTTTGCACAGGCATCCACTTGGATGCTATAGGAGCAGTTGATAATATAGGAGCTGTTGATAATGCTTGTGATGTTTTAATGGTGCAGATATGTTCTCTGTGTGTCACTGGGGGGTTTGAACACAGCCAATGCCTTTCTAGACAGGAAAAAACTCATCTTGGAAGTGATTGAGAAGAGCAAGTTCTGCTTTCCTGTTCTGTTAACTAGCAGGAACCTGCAACAGACAACTGAGCTGTAATTTTATTTCTATTGCGTATTTCCCATAGATTCCAATCCAAGGTAGCTCCCCACATTTTCTTGGAGATAACCACAGCTCTGTTACATAGCTTGGTTTAGTACTCAGCCCCTCAGTGTAGAAAGACATGAAAATAAATGCCAAAAACTATTTTGAGGTTGATGTTACAGAAATTTTCTTCTGCAGTTCTGGAGTTAATAAAATTTGTATGTTAACTAATGTATATTTAATCCTTGCAGAGAACACCACCTTCATAAAAAAGAAGCCAAATCAAGCTAAGAAGGGGGTAAGTGTATGTAAACAAAGAGTATTTTTAACTGTATTATAGGTCATTTATTTCAAGATAGTGTAAAGATAGTTTACAGACTTGCTTTGCATGGGACCTTAGCACTTTCTTAGCATCTGGTCTCTGTAGAAAGGCAGGAAGAGAGTTTAGTGTCTCTGAATGATGGTTCAAGGCACAGGAAAACTGAGGAAGGCAGCTCAAGTTCTGAATGTGTGGCTGTTGCAACTGAAGAAACAGCCTAATAGTCACCCTAATGCCACCCTGATCATGGGCTGTCAGGGTGACAGCTTCTTGCAGGGACTCACTCCTTTTAAGTCTGGGACACTGTAGGACAGAAGATTTTGAAGGTTTATTGCAGCAGATAATTTAGATTAAATGCCATGATTTTGTACTCCCACTAGAAGACCCTAATAGCCAAGAGGAATTTTTTATTCAGAGTGGTTTGTGCAGATCTGTTCCCTTCCACTGAGAACAACAGAACTGGGTTGAACAGAGTGGTACAGTTTGTGATCTGTGTGTGCATGGCCTGGAGCTTTTACATGAAGGCTTTAAAGCAATAAAAGGTGAAGATAAATGCATTATGAATTTTACTGTTGCTGCAGTGTTGCAGGTGAGGAATTAAACACAGAGGAGACTAAGAGCAGCAGTTTGAGGGCTGTGCCACCATTTGAGTCAGCACCATTGTATCCATGTCTGCAGTATTAAGTGTTTTATAAATCTGACAATGGTTCCATTGCAACAAAATTTATTATATTATTCCTATACAACAGAAAAAAACAAAGTTGTTCTACGTGTTATATTTGTTTGAACTTGTTAATCTCTGAACAATTAAAACTTGAATACTTCAATTTTTCTGTGGGACTTCACTGCAAAGCTAACTTAATTTGTAAGAACAATTAGCAGAAGCAGAATTTTGAAGTCCAAAATATGGAAAGACGTATTTTCTCTGCTCCAGATTGTCCTTGCTGTCTGCAAGGACTGCTCCCAGACAGGATGTAGTGTTTGCTGTTGCTTTCACATCTGGCTGTTGAGTCAGCTGAGGTGGTTGTCTCAGTTACAGTTTTGGGGCTTCTAGTTTTTTCTTTTTCAATAATTCCAGCTTGGTGCCAAAAAAGGTGGTTTGGGAGCCCAGAAAGTGAGCAGCCAAAGCTTTAATGAGATTGAAAAACAAGCACAAGCTGTAGATAAAATGAAGGAACAAGATCTTCACAGTAGTAAGAAGACTGAGAAGGAAGAGCCACTGTAAGTATGAATTAATTACACAATGGTAAACCATGAAGCCTAATTTAATGAGCTAATTGACAGCATTTTAAATACTACCATAGATTAGCATATGCAAGTAAAACTTCAGTTCTTAAAAAAAATTCCCAGACAGACATAGTTAAGATGAGCCATGCAGTAATTCCCCCAGTGCCTTTTTTTTTGCTATTAAATATATGTTTACACAGTTGATTACTATAGAAAATTAAGTATTAAGAAGACTCTTGGCTCTTGGGTTTTTCTCTTCTCATGCTAGTTACCTAGTTTATTTTGGTTTGGTGCAGTGAGCTTAATGCTATTGAAAGCAGTCTTTCCAAGAGCATAGGGAATATTCAGCTTGTACTTATTTAAACTTCCTCTGCTCTTACCCAGTATGTCTCAAACTGCCTGATGAAGTTTTCAGCTGATTTATACTGGAACTGCCTTCACTTTCACCAAAACGCTTTGAATAATTCTGTCTGAAGTCTTGAATCTGTTGGTGCACCTTAATAAATACTCAGCCCTAAAGCTCAGAGGGTGCTGTTCCTGATTCCTCTGCTATGTGCTTTTGGTTTTTAATATTTCATTGATTGTCATCAAAATGATACTACTAAATAGTTGGTCAGTGTACGCTTGCACTGTTACAGAGCTCAACATCTGTCAGGTGCTAGGAATCCATCCTATAACCTTTTAAGAAGTTTTCTGAATTGTTACATAATTACAGCATTACTTTTTGCTCATGATCCCAAGGTCTTTTGTTTATCACCTCCTCCCCATTCCTTCTGCTCACTTTTCTGTTGTCCTTGCAGAAATGAATGTTTTGGTTGCATTAAAAATGCCTGTCCCAAGGGGATCATTTGAAGTGTTTTAACCACAACATCATGGTTCTTGGTGTTTGCCAAAAACTACCAGTGGAGAGACTCTGAAGTAACAACTGAATAATCAGAAAAAGGATTGTTCATGTATTATTATTCTTTATCAATATTGTCTTTGACTATAATTTAGTTTGGAAGAAAGTCTGAAGCAGTGTCTTGGGTTTTGTGTCACAAATGTATAAATCTAAAGATCCAAGCCAACTTTTATTAAAAGACCTGCAACCTTTCTGCTGTAGCTGAAACCCTCTAAAAACGCTTGTAAACATGCACATACACTGAGTTTATGGATCCAGTCCCAGTGGAGGCAAGAGAACTGTATTTCCCTGAGATTATCAATTAGGTGGCAGAAGATACCAAAATGAAAGGAGGGGTGAACTCTGCTAAAATTGCATTTGCTTCCAACTACTTTGTGTGGTGTTTTTAATTTTAAAAGCTTGAGTAATAAGCTTTATGAAATTAATTCAATATGACTTTTTTATCTGGCAAGGAGTGGAAGTGATTCTTTTGTAGTTTAGTATTTGGAAGGAGGAAGAGTTCTGAGACTTAATTGTGATTTTGAATTCTTACAATTTCCTTATCTTCTGCTGTGCTCTGACAAGAATAGATAGCTGAAATTACATCTAAAAACCTCATCAGTATTCCCATTTGTTTTAATCAACAGCAAATAACATTTTGATGTTCATGAAATAGATTTCCTGAGAAGGGCTCCTAATCTTCCTGCATAAAGTGCTGGGTAGATGTTATCAGTTATTCCTTTCTGTTTGCAGCACATCTACCAGCAGCATCCAAAATCTCATATGCCTTTCTTCTGAAAGTTCATTTGTACTTCATGCCAGTTGAGACTTATGAACTAAAATATTGCTTATTAAAATCAATATAAATTGTATCCCTTTTGACCTGACAAATTAAATTTAAGCAGTATTTCTGCAATTCTGTAATCAGGATGAAAACCTCAGTCTCTGCTGCAATGGTGTGACTGGAAAATATTAAGATGGTTTAGAGGTAAGGGATGGAGACTTAGCTGGGCCCAGATGTGCCTTAAGGGAAGACATTAGAAAATACAGTGCTGAAATAAATCTCATTAATGTTCTACTAATATTCCTGGGCTGATTCAGTGTAGCATTGGACATTTATCTGATAACTGTGTTTTTTTCCAGTGTATCATCTTTAAGGTTGGCCTACAGAGATCTTGATATTAAAGCCAAAGAAGAAACCTTAAACCTCTCTGGTAAGAAGAAAACAGAACTGGAGAGGCTTGGCATGGGATTGGGCAGCAGTAGGAGGTATGTGGAGTTCTGGAAACTGTATTTGAAATACTCTGTGGTTTTATGCACTTATCCCTCATTTTACTCAGGAAATTAAGAAATGCACTAGAGCATGTTATGGAAACTTGAGCAATATCAGCAAAAAAGAATCATCTCTTTGTCAAGGGGAAACTTCTGATAGATTTGAGTTCTAACCTGCCAGACAGAGGTCAACCTAGATCGTGTTTTCCAGCTGTTAGAATGGGCTTTGTGTTCACAAGTCCTGTCCCTGCTTGAGAGAGCAACAGTTTTCCAAGGGTTTCCTTTATTTTAATTCTTCTTTCTTTAAATGGCTGCATAGCTTGGGCTTTCTCAGCAAGCTTCAGAAACTAGATTTGGGCTTTGATTTCTTTTTTTTCTTTTAGAGTGTGAGTTTTGTCATCTCTTGACATGCTTATTTTCTTCTGTCCCCAGTGGCATTTCTCACTCAGTCGCCTCAGAGATGCAAACAATTGAGCAGGAAACACCTACAATTGCAAAGCCAAAGAAGAAGTACATGGATGATGTGGAAGACTCTTACTTCTCTTCTAGCTCAAGGTATTCTGTAAGCTTTTGATTCTGGATGGGCCCAGAAGTTTATGCGAGTTCCATAAAAATATGCACAGTGTTTTTGAAAGCTGAGATGGAGGAAGTTTGAAGCTGTGTACACACCCAGCATACTTTCAGGGGACATCTGAATCAGAAGAGTGGTGGGAAAGTTGGCTTTGCCTTGGTGACAGATGGATTTGTGAAGGAGGGGAGGTAGTTTGTTGGAAAAGTGGTCTGAACTATTTGTTTGTAGATATTATCTTGTCCAGAGTCTAGTCTCTGCTTGCACAGACAGTTGCCGTATAAACTTCTATTTGCTGTATTCCAAATCCAGTGAATTTTTTGTCAGAATGATTTGTGTTCATTCCTTTTTTCTTTCTTTCTTCTGTTGTCTTCAAATTAAATAAGCATTGAAGTCTGATATTAGATGTACTACAGTTGCATCATTCTCTGCATGCCAAATGCACAGACCTCAACCTTTTTGAGGGATTGTGCTGGGTGTGTTGTGTGGATGTCTGCAGTCCTATTTCAGAGACTTTTATGTATCTGAACATAAAATGTGAGTGAAAAATAATTGAAACATTTGTTATCAGAGGATGAATGCAATACTCACTGTAAAATATTGCTCTTGGGAGAAGAAAAATAATTAAATGTTACAGGCACCAATTGCAATGAAGCAGCTGTTTCTGGACTGAGATGTAAACAGGTGTTGCTTTCATAAACTGCCTTTATTGGATTCATGCCACAGCAACATGAGAAATTGTACCTAATTGCTTGTAGACAGGCAATAAAAGCACAAAGGCTTTTGTGTCACTATTGTGTAGTGCAATCACTGCAACAGAAATACAAATGTGGGTCCAAGGAAAGTGGCAGCAGTCTTGTAAAATAAAGCACAGCATTTCAGTGCTTGCCTGAAAAGAACTGTTACTGCTCCAAATTATTCATCAGCTACCAGCAGGCAAAGGATGAATTATGGAGGAGCCATTTAATGTGTTGTGGTTCAGTGATTAGAGGATAGATTGTAACCTGGCTGTTCCCTGCTCTTGTTGTTCTGCTTGGAGCTGGGAGGATCTAGTTGGAGTTGGTACACAAGTTCATTCTCTTTAAAGAAAGAACAGTCAGATTTGGACTTCTTAAGGGTATTATTATCCTTTATTTCAAGCTGTGACTCTGAAATAGAGGCAAAGTAGCTTTAGCGTCATCTCAGTATATGCCCAAAAACAAAATAATCATACTGGATATTAAGTGTTGATAAGTGAATTAAGCAAGCTAAAGGTCTCAAGGTTTAGACATATAATTGAAGCCTCTGAAAATCCTGAATTTTGATATTTTCTTTTGCTACAGTAAATAAAATAATTTTATTGCTGCAATAAAATCTTTACTAACATCACAATGTAAGTTTTTAACATTTTTGTGTTAAATGCAGTTTTTCTTTCTCTCCCCCACTCCAAATACTGAAGAAGTATTTTGCAAAGCTGCAAAAATCTGAGAGGAAAGGTTAGAGAAAATAAACACTTCTACCCAAATCAGCTCATGCAGCCCCTGCCCAATGGCATGGTTTTGGTGGCCATTGTGAGACTGGAAAGCTTCAAATCCATAAGAACGCTTTGATTGTTTGTTACTATGGAATTTATAAAATTGTGTGGTTTCTTTTTGTCTCTCAGGAGAAAGGCTTCTGCTTTTTGTAGAAGTTCATTCCAAATCTGTCCCTCGTATTTTCCATGCTCAGTGCTGAGACTTTGCTGCTGCAGGTGTCACATTTCTCATAAGCTGCAAAAACAAGTGGCCTGACCTTTCATAGAGCAAACATGGAGAATTTTTTTTTAAGAGTATTTTTCACAAGATGCAGGTGCAGACTTTAATATCCTATCTTGTTCTACTGAATTGTTCCATTCTCCTGTCCCCCTGTGGTTTTGATCATCTTTCTCCCCATCCTGGTCATAGCCAAACTTCAGGTAAATTTCTTCAAGCACAAAATCTTAATCTTTGGCATTTTAATAGGTTTTGATGTTTTTGTTTTTTTTTTCCCAAATACTTTTTACATATGCTGAGGTATGTGTTGGTGATCAAAAGGGGAAAAGATCAAATCATGTACCAGAATTTACAAACATGCTTCATTTTCTTCCCTTTTCCATATTTTGTGTTTTCCCCACGGTTTTGATGTGCAAGAGAAGATTGCCTTATAAAATTCAGACTCACTTTCAAGAAATATGTTTTTAGCATTTAATTTCAATAAAATGTGTGGTAAAACTCAAAATTTCTTAATATTAGAACTAAAAAAAAAATCCAGAACCAGAAATAAAGGCTTTCCTGCCAGTTCTGAGCCCTTGGATTCAACTGTACAAAGCTTCTAAAGCAGTATTGTGAAATCCAAATTACTCACTGACAACTGTAATTTTGGTGAAAACATACTTGCTAGTGAATACTTACAGCAGTCATTATCTAACAACAAATAAATATATTCCCACTTTTCAATAAATAACAAAGTTCTGACTTTTCAATAGGCTTTTCTTTCTTTCATTCTAGGTACTCTGATTCTTCGGATCTGAGGAGCAGCACTTTCTCTAAATGGGATGACAATTCAGATGCTTTTTGGAAGAAAGAAAATAATAGTAAAGACATTGATATATTGTTAACCTCAAAAAGCACAGGATTTTCAGACAGGTACAGTAAGAAAACCACTGATTTTTGTCCAGAAAGCCCAAGTTTTAATGTGATTTGAGTCCTGGTCATAGTAGTGGGATTTTCTTCAGTCTATAGAAGGAGAATTTGGCCAGAACTTCCATCAGCAGTCAAGGGATCTCCTGACTGAATTTCTTTTGTAAGCTGAATGTCTTCCATACATTTTAAGCACTGTCTGTTGTGGTCAGAGATGTTCAGTGTATGTAGTGGAGGTAATTCCCAAACACTTTCAGGAAAAGAGGAAGTAGAACAAAAGATGTGGGGAGAAACTCAAATATTTGCACTGTTCTGAGCACATACCTGCTTTGTTTATTGTGTGATGAATCAAAGGAAACCTTGTTAACAAATGAATGAAAATTTGGAGTGCTCAGTTCTGAGGCTGAAGGTACTAGAGACATAAACAACAGGTCTGATTGTGATGATAAAAAATATATTTTCTTTATGACAGCTGTATTTCTATCTTTGTAACCAAGTAGAGGATTTAAGAATGGGGGGGGGGGTATGTGCTTGGTTGGTGTTTTCTGCCTCTCTTCCTCTTACTTTAAATCATATTTTTCATTTACTTGTACAGTTTGAGCACTTCAGTGCTTCTTGTTTGATTCCTTTCATTCTCATGTGGGTGAGGTTTCTGTCCCTGATGCATTTTATTTCCTTTCAGGCCTGCATCCCGACGTAAGCCTGAATATGAACCTTCTGCAAACACAGATGAGGCACAGAAGAAATTTGGCAATGTCAAAGCCATTTCATCAGACATGTACTTTGGAAGGCAAGATCAGGCTGATGTAAGTAGGAAACAGTGATAAGTATTTTTAAATGTAAAAATATTCTTTGACTATAAAAATGGTATTCTTGTGAGTAAGAGAGAAAGGAGTAAATAGTTAAAATTGGGAGAATTAGTGAGCCTATGGAATTATGTCCCCTTGATTATTTATTTGATAGAAATGTACAAATTTCAGATTGTTTATAATTTAATTTTAGGGAATTGGAGTTGCATGTAGGGCTTTACCTCCATCATTCTTCTTTCATGATAGAAGTGGTAGACTATGATTTAACGCTCCTGATTTTTTATAGAACCAGGCTTAATTTGTTCTAGATGCCAACAAACCACTGCTGAAACATCTTCCTGCTGTGTATTTGTTACATGAAAACATCATTAATGTTGTAAAGCTAACCAAGTAAAGAAATTGTTCTGTGAATTGCATGGAGTTGAATCAGCCTAGAAAAAAGAGATTAGTATTGTGCTGCATTTTGGAGGTGAGATACAGATTTTGAGTGAAAAACTAACAGTGTAAGTACTAATTAAAAATATAATTACTGTTTGCAGGGAACTTGGAAAAAGTTGAGTTAAGTGTCCTGTGGTTGGAAGGGTCAGCAGGATGTTAACTGCAGTGCTTTCTCCTTGGTTTCACATTTTTTAATTGTTGTTTTTAATGGCTGCACAGTTTTCCAGCAGTTGTAGGGTAACTAACAGCTGGTGGGACCTTTGGGGTTGCAATGATAAATGTCACTCTTGGGTAACTCAGAAATGAGATGGTGGCAAACTCAGTGTAAGTGATGGGAAAACTGAAATGGGCACAACTTTCAGTATGGTCCACTTTAGTTCTAAATGTCTGTAGTCTCTCACATTATCTGACATGACCTCAAAAGGGGACATCAAGGTGATAAAATCCTCTTTATTCTCAATTCTTTTCCAGTATGAAGCAAGGGCTCGGCTAGAAAGGCTTTCTGGAAGCACATCCATAAGTTCTGCTGACTTGTTTGAAGACCAGAGGAAACAATCAACAGGTACATATCTAACAGTGAGAAACTGGAGCACGTGGGGAGTGCAGGCCCTGACTCTGCTTCTAATCACAGTCATCACTGTGTTCTGCCAGCAGAATGCTAATAGCTCAAACAGGCATGGCAGGTCTAGTCATTGTTTAAAAATTAACCCCTTAAATTTCAAGTTCTCCATTTTTGATTCTGTAAGTTCAGTATTTTATACTGGGAGCTGTGTTGCAAATAACAGACTGTTTGGTAGATAAATTTTATCAAAGAAAAACTGTAATATTTTCCAATGAGCAAGCACCTAAATGGAATCTCAGGTTACCATAAGTAGCTCATTAGCTGTCATAATACTGGATCTAGGAAAAATCATTAAATCAATGTTAGTGGACTTGAAATTCCCATGTAATCTGTTGCATGGCATATCCATTCAGTGGGATATTTGTTTCTACCTCTGGCCTTGCAGAATTACTAAGGAAGATCTTCATTGTCTGTTTCAAAGATTTGTTGGAGCACCTCACATGGGAGAGTGTAGTTCATCAAATCAGAAAGGGAGAAAGATTAGATTGAGTGAAAAGAAGCCCCTTAGGGTATTGAAAATGTCTCATGCTTTCTTTCCAACACGTCTTGAATTGTGCAATAATGTGCAATGGAAAAGGTGGCAAATGCTGGAACATTTTATAGGCTTAATCAGTTGAGTTTCATTCCTTAACTTTAGAAGAAATTGGAAAGAGAAGAGTTACTGAAGAACTTGAAATCTGTGAGTAATTATTCAAACAGCCTGGAAAAACAAACAGTGCAGCATCTGATTTTATTTTGGAAAAGTAAGAGGGAAAAACCCCAAAACATGTGGCTGTTTACTTTTGATCCCCTGAAAGCAAATTTGAATACACTGACTAGCAGAGAACACACACACAGAGGAAACAGAATTTTATATTAACTATACAGTTAATGTAATACATAATTAAAGCTATAATTTATATTATAGGTAATATATTTATTTTAGGTATTATATTACCATATAGTTATTTATAACTCCTGTTATTGGTTGCTTAACTAAAACCAGAGTTTAGGAAAAAAAAAGTTAAGGAGGGAAGAAGATATCAAGCAGAAATCACAGTAAGTTGCTTTACCCTCTTGAAAGAGCATTTGATACATGGTGTCATAAATTCACACCATATCAAGTACTGAAACTTCTTTTCTGCATGTCTCTGCTACACCCATCACCCCAAAAACTGAGGGGTGGCCCTTCTTGGAGAAATGCTACTGCAGTGACAGTTTGTCTGGTGTGGAATTAATGCCCAGACTATCATTAGTTCCATAAAATAAATGTAATCAGGACACTGTCAATAAAAACACCACTGTAGTTCTGGAGTCCTTGCCAGGATAAAATGTCCTTTGCTCTAGGGTTGTTTCTATGAGCACTGATGAGGTGTCAGTGTGGGGCTCCTTGCTTTTGTACAGAATGCTGTAGGGAAGTTTTTAACCAAAGAGGGAGGGGGCTGCAAGAAAAAGCCTTTTTGCATTGTTTCAAAGCTGATGCTTATTAAAATTAAGTGGCTGACTTGGAGGTGCTGATTTGGAAGGAAACCGCAAGAAAAGGAGGTGCTTTCCTGCCTTGTGTGCATGAACTTTTTCAGACCAACCAAACTTAGCCAGCAAATGATGATGGAATTCTTGTGGCTGAGAAGTGGTTAGAGCTTCTCAGGTTCTTTGTATCTGCAGATTTTGCTTCTATGACTGATTTTAGTAACAAAAATGCCTTAAGCATTTGATGAGTGGAATAGATCGTAAGGAAGTCCAAGTTACAGCTCAGAAATAGGGCTGTGTGAGGGAACTCTTGAAGATAATCTGTAAAGAGCATCTATAATATCTATAAACCTGTGCTGGGTTGAAGGATTGGAGTGGAAAGTTCTCTTAATGTGACGATGTGTCTGTGCTACAAACCATACAAACCATCCTTTTATCTTAGGTAAAACAAATTATCTCCAGGATTGTCTGTCTCAGCCTGCTAAGGAGGCAGGTGCCTTTAACTTCCGAGGACAGAGGAGCTACAGGTTCCCTCTTCCTTCTCTCTCCTCCTCCACCCCTGTTCAGAAGATTAAAAGGAGTCTGCATTTGGAAAATGCTCTGCTTTGGGATGGTTACTCCCTGGAGTCCCATTTATTCCCCTGATCTTTGGGGTGACCTCATTGTGGCCTTGCAGTGCCTGAAGGGAGCCCACAGGAAAGATGGAGAGAGACTCTTGACAAGGGCCTGGAGTGACAGGACAAGGGGCAATGGCTTCACTGACGGAGAAGAGGTTTAGATTGGATATTGGGGAAAAATTGTCCCCTGTGAGGGTGGGAAGGCCCTGGCACAGAGAAGCTCTGGCTGCCCCTGGATCCCTGGAGGTGTCCAAGGCCAGGTTGGATGGGGCTTGGAACAACCTGGGATAGTAGCAAGTGTCCCTGCCTGTGGCAGGGGGTTGGAACGAGATGATCTTTGAGGTTCTTTCCAGCCCAGGCCATTCTGGGGCTGACTCTGTGATCATGTTCTGTGATTCTGGTTTACTTGGATTTGTGCCTTTGACAGTATCCCATATTTGACACTAAGGCATGCCAGTAATTATTTTCACCAATCAGTGGGTGACAGTAATGGTTAGCATGTTAATACTTAGCATGCAGTTAGTTTAGAGTGCAGTTAGAGTAGTTAATTAATTATCTTCAATTTCTGTTACTTTTAGACCTTCACTTTCCATTATAACAGCCGAGCTAATTCTGTCCAAATTTTAAGGAAGGCTGGTTTGCCAGCATTGTTCCAGAGTTATAAAACCTAATTTATTTACATTTACTGTAATTTCTTTGGATTTTTCCAAGCCTCAAATGTAGTAAGGCAAAATGTTTGTGTTGTATACAAATAGGGTTCATCATTTCAGCCACCTCTGAAGTGCATTCATCTTTAAATTGCAAGGGGATAACAGCTGTTGAGGATACAGAACAACATTGTCACAGACTGGAAGTACACAATAAGATGACAATAAGTCATCCACTATCCAAACATTAATTGCTTTGCTGGGAATGCAGAGTGTAGAGGATGACACTCTTGGGTGGAATTATGAAAACCTGAAAACAATCCAAAGGAAATGCATTTAAGACATTGAGATCTCTGTCTAGTACTCCTAGTCATACATTGGATTTCAGGGAGAAAAAAAAAAAGGGTTGATATTAATATTTTATAATTCTGTTTCCTCCATGTGTGTGTGTTCTCCTTTTAGGAAGCTACAATATTACCAATGTCTTGTCTTCAGCTCCTGATATAACTCAGTTTAAACAAGGAGTAAAATCTGTGGCTGGAAAACTTTCTGTCCTTGCTAATGGAGTCATGACATCTATACAGGTGAGTAAAAATATCACGATCTATTAACCATCAGTTGAAGCCTTTCTATAGGGATTTAGTACCATGGATCCTGCCACTGAATTATCTTTAGGGAGAACAGAATGCATTTGGTTTTGAGCTCTGTAGACCTCTCAAAGTAGACAGTAAATCTTTATAATTTAGAAAATAAATCTGTCTCTGCTAGCTCACCTTCATTAGGATATATTTTTTCTTACAATTAAAAAATCCCATCATGAAAGTTATTTGTTGTCACTCTTATTTTAAACTCATCACAGTTCCTAACTCAGAACGGAATAGTTTGGGTTGAAGGGATCTGCAGTGATCATCCAGCCTAACTCTTGTTTTGGCTCTCTAGTTGACCTTTGATCCATGTTTTTGTATGAAATAAGCCATCCTGGCCTCAGTGTCCAGCATGTTTTATGCTCCAGTCACTTGGCAACTCCTCTATGAGGTCATTGGGAGCTCTCAGATGTTTGAAAATCAGGCTGATTATCCTGGAATTCAACTTAAACTCCAGTTCTTAGAAGCACTGGTCAGTTTTCTGAAATCTTAAAGAATTCAGCTGCTCTTTACTGCACAAATTGAAATAAAACTGATTTCTTTGCATGGAAAACCCACTCATACCTGGTTTGTTACTTGTTTTTACTTTTCTAGGACCGATATGGTTCCTAACTGAAGCTAAAGGATTCCTCTTCAGGCACACAAGTAATCACTCTGCTGATTCAAATGAAGGTTGCCTTAAGACTGATGATGTTTTTACCCGTTTCTTAGTGCAGATTTCTGACTCAGCCTCTTCTTAGTGCTGTCTCATCTTAACAGAGCGGAAATCTTGCAGCAACTTGTTACATTGCATATACTTTTTCTTTTTTCTTCCTTTCCAAACTTTATTTCTTAACAGCCTTATTGTTAGATAAGCTGGGAGCTTTATTTTATTACTGGCTCTGTCTGTGAGGCAGGAAGGAGAAAGGAGGTGGTGGTGTTCAGTAGACTGTAGCAAAATATACATTTAATTTAAACCTGTGTTGCCAGGAAGTAAAAGTTCTTGAAGTCATAAATTGATGTGCATTAAAATGGTGGGGAATTAGTGGTTTAATACAGTATTCCAGCTAGAAGGTTCTGTGCTTAGATGTGACATGTGGAGAAGTCAAAATGTGGTAATGCTGAATAGTGGATTTCACCTTGTTGTGGGAACAGTCTATTTATTCCTAGTTTTGAAAGTTACAAAAAAAATTGCAATATAGAATCCTTAAGTGCTTTTAAAAATTCTGTATTGTGTAAAAATTGAAAAAAAACTTGAAATATACTAAGGGCCTAATAGAGTAGTTAATTAAATACTTGTTAAAAATGTTTAGCACAATCTTAGATTTTTGATAAATTATCAATTATTGAATAAGGAAATAGGGGGCTGTGTTTTAGACAGTCTAGAATTTATTGCTGATGACATCCTGCATAAAAATGATTATGACCTTAAAGAATAAACTTTTCAACCAAGAATGAGTTCCAGTTAATTCTGTTCTGTAATTTTCTTAATTCAAATTTGTAAACTGCTGATATCTAATAAAACCAATTGATATAAACTCAGTTTTGAATTCAGTTTCTATGTGTGGCTATCAGTATCCAGCTTTCTAAACCTTGTCATCTGTATTTTGTCTATACAGTGGTCTGGTAAAGTCAGCCTTTAGTTTCAGGTAGTTAAACTTGCTTTCTTATTAAATTGCTGTAGTGATTTAGAAATCTAAACACTTAGGTTGGGGTAGAAAATAAACTACTGACCTGAGATACTGTGTTAAATACAGTTAACAGTGTAGCTGTATTTAGGATGTAATTCTACCTGCCTCTTATCTAATTCCCACTTCTGATAACCTGTTCTTGTGTTTGTTGGGTTTAGATTTATTGATTAAATTTATTCATCAAAAAATTGCCTTTATTTTTTAAGAGAGTTCAAAGATGAGCATTTGTTCTGCCTATTGGTACAGCTTTGCAATAGAAGATTTGCTTTCCTACATCCTTTCCCACCCTATAGAGATGATTTTGGTAATGTAATAAAAAAGAGTAGTGCTCAGAGCATGCTTTGACTTTCCCTCATTACAGGTAGCAGTTTCCTAATAACAGCTAGCAGTTTTTGGCTTTCAAAGCATTCTTCATTTGACCGTATACATAAATTTATGACAAATAATCAGTGATTAAGATCAACTTTTGGGGGTTGTGATACACAAACAGCATCCAGACTTGCAGAAGAGATGCTCCTCCAGTGTCTGAGCTGCATAGTCAGGCATCTGAGGATGGATGCAGATACTTCAATTAGGGCAGGGAAGGGTTAAGAGCTGTAGTTCTGTCCCCTTTCCTGGTTCCTCATTTGTAACAATTTGGGACATCAGCTACACTGCAGTAAGTGTGTCCTGGTTTTATGCATTGTTGCAAACCGGTCCTGGATGGAAAAATACTGTATATATAAAAATGCTTTCGTGACAAGCTTGTAAGGGAGACTTGGCATTGGTCATCAGTTGTGTTTTGTTGCAGTTCTTCTTCCCTTAATTCCCTCTTTCCACCATTCTATTTTGTTTTACAAAACATGTCTAAGTGGTCTACCCACAAGTGAATAAAGAATTTATTTTGCTTGAACAAAGATAAAATGTTTGCATTTTAGAACCTGTTTCAATGTTTTGAATAGAAAAGGATTTAAGACTTGAAATGTAACTTTATTGAAAGCTTTTGATAATAAAGTTTTGAAGGAAAGCATGCAGTATCTAAGAGTATGCTAAGACTCTGGTAGCAAGGAGCAGCTGATACACAGAATCAATGAACAGGAACCCAGCTCCTTCCACCTTATCCATGGCTTCACTGCTGGCAGACTCCTTGACCATATGGAAGAGTGTGGAGTGAAGTTCAGTTTCTTCTTCCAGCTTTTCTGAAAAAGCTTCACTGGTTTCAGTGAGCTTGAGGTGTTGTGCTTTCTCACCATTGAACATCAAAAGAGACCAGTGGTTGCCTTTGGCAGAAGCTGCTGGGAGATGTTCCCTTACCTATTGCAGGGAGAAATGTGCTGAGCTGAAGCCTGTGCCCTTGTCAGAGTACAGATATTTGTGTGCCACATGCACTAAACCTGAGAGTGAGGCAGCCACTGCAGCTTTCACAGTGGCGTGTGCTGCCTTTCTCCAGCCACACGTGGGAGTGTTTGTCTGGCTGGGAGGAGTTTTAACCATGTGTCTCAGTTCACAGGTGGAGACAAACCAGCAGAGAGGTTGCTCATTCCCTCCTTTGCAGCAG
Organism: Fringilla coelebs; assembly: GCF_963513975.1. Taxonomy (NCBI): domain Eukaryota; kingdom Metazoa; phylum Chordata; class Aves; order Passeriformes; family Fringillidae; genus Fringilla; species Fringilla coelebs. The sequence goes on along the minus strand of NC_140033.1, from coordinate 58,332,478 downwards.
GGAGCAACAGCAACCCTAGGGGCAGGAAGAAAGTGCCAGCTGTTTTTAAAAAGCTGGCAGAGCAGATGGCTGATTTTCAAGGGGCCTCTCAAGAGCATGGAGCTCTGTCACCCCAGCTCTGGCTAAAGCCTCCCTTGGTGACTTTTCAGTTCCATTTTCCTTAGCAAGTGTCTTTGTTGCTGAGACCTGTGTCCCCTGAGAGCCCTCAGGGGCAGTCTGGGACACTGAACTGAGGCAGGGGCTGAAGCCACCACGGGTGAGTTAATTGTTTCTAACTGGGAAAGGGGTCAGTGCTGGTCTGCCCTGGAAGTCTGGGACTCCACAAACCTTGAACAGGACTTGCTCTGGGCCTGCTTCTTCGTTCCACTTGCTGTGAGTAAAAGCAAAAGCAGCTGCAAGCAGAGCCATCTGTTCATAGGCCTTCACTTCTGCCAGGGCAGCCTGCAGAGCACAAGTACAAACCAGGCAAATCTCTCTATTCCCTGTGTCACAGCATGCCAGAGCCTGCTTCGCTCAGTCCCTGCCTCAGCTGGCAGCACAGCAGCTCCCAGGGCAGGAAAGGGTGACCTGAGTGAAAAACAGGGAAAAACCACCAGGAACCTCTCTGGCACTCACCTTCCTGAGCACAGGGACATACTTGGGAGAGTACTCTGCTGGGAAAATGTTCACTCCAGCTCTTTTCAAAGCTGCTCTGAGGGCAAAAGGACTCATCCATTTTCCTGTGATGTGGGAAAGCACCTCCTCCTCTTCCACCACTACTGAAGACAACATACACTGATTATCCTGTTGTACAAACCAGTGAAAGCAACTTACTGGTCATGGAAGCTCCTTTCTGGTTTAGGCTTCAAATACTGATATTTTTGCTATGCTGGGCATTACCCACATCATCTGCTACTCTGGGCTGTGACCTCTCATTTACAGATGCTGAAGAAAGCCAGCCTTGTGTAGGAATCAGAAATGACACTGGTGTACTGATTTAATGAACAGGTGGGTAATCATGAGCAGCTTGAACTTTGAGAAGAAACAAGGAGCATTAGTAGTAGGCTGCTAGAACTCCCTGTATTTCTCTTGGTAGAGCTGGGAGGAGAGAGAAAGACTTTTCAGCTCTCTAAGAGGTGGAACAGGCTTGAATGCAGCAAGGCAAAAACAGCAGCAAAACACTAACTGAAACTTTCCAGAGCAAATGCACATTTCTGCTATGTGAAATGTACTACTTCTCATAGTAAATAACTGAAATTAAATAACCAGTGCAGTGCTTGGAAAGGAAGAGAGATTCAAATTGCTCTCGTAAAAGCATCCCAAATTCTTAATCAGGGACAATAATTATGGGGCTTTTTATCTGCAAATGTTTGATTAAAAAATTATTGACAGTACCTTAATTTGTATCTGAATGGTTGCAAAGACTGCAGTAACTGTGAAGAGTCCTTCATCCACACCAGTAGGGTGCAATTCCCAGGCCTGGTAGGGCAGGTTCAGGTGAGCATCCTGGAGAAGGGCTACTGTATAAAAGCCACCCATACTAAAGGTGATGCTCTTTTCTTCTGCTTCATAGGTTACGTTGCTGATGCCATCAGTTCTCCACCACTGGCCTGGACAAAGAGGATGGAAAGATGTACATGGAAGGCTTCTGGCAGTAATGCTGAAGTAAAACAAACCAAAGTAGTAATTGATTTGGGGATTTTTAAATTGGTTGGTTTTTTTAAGTTCGTTTTTTATTGCCATCCCCAAACTCTTTCTGGGCTCCAAACTGGCCCTTATCTTTACAGCTGGATTGTATCAACAGTCCAACTCAGGTATAAATTCCACTATTCAAATTTGAAATAAATTTATGTCTTAAGTTCATACCTGCAGGATCCCATCGGGCTACCACAGGTGCTTTAAAATAAATCACATTATCAGGGAGCCTCAGGGTTATCTGTACTGCTTCCTGTGTGCCATCCTCAGCCTTTCCTGCGGAATATGGATACACCTCCAATCCAACATCCAGCAGCTTTGGCAAGAGAGGAAAAGGACAGATAAGGGGTTTATCACAAAATGCAGGTTTTTTTCTTTGAGTTCATCTAACCACTGCAAAGCTTTTTAACACCCATTTAAAATGGTGTGCTAATAGTGCACATTTCCAAGGCCAGCTTTGGAGGCAGTAAAGAGCAGCTACCACGAGGCCTTGGCCTTTGCTGTGCTCTGGAAGGACCCTCAGGGCAGGGCACAGCCATTGCTCACAGATCCCCAGGCTCAGACAGCAGGAGCAGGGGAGGCAAAAGCAGCTGTAATTCCACTGCCCCACAGTGTCAGAGGGAAGGAGAGGTCACAGGGGCTGGGAATGAACATCCTGGGCCTCTTCCCCTGTCCAGTCCTGCCCTCTGAGTTTGGCTGTCTGGGAGTTTTGCTTGTTAAAGGTTTCCAGCCTCACAGTGCCATCTGTGGGGTAGGTCAGTGCCAGAGCAAACCAGACCCCAGTGCCCACAGTGCTCAAGCAGCCTGAGGAGCCTGGAGCTGAACCAGCAGCGGTTTCTGGTGCCACTGTGCTTCCACCTTTCACATGAGAAAAACTGATTATTTACAAAGCTTGCCTGGTTAGTCTGCTGTCGGGAAGTCATGTGCAGTGCGTGTGACAGCAGTGACAAAGCTCAGGAGCAGCTCCTCAGGGCCACCGGGGGCTGATCCCTGTCCTCCCTCACCTCCACCATGATCCAGTCCCCGACGTCCTCGGCCTGGGGCGGCAGCTGCAGGGCAGAGATGTGGTACACACCCCCCACGGGCACCAGCTCCTCCAAATCCACAACTTGTGCTGCCTCTTCTCCGTCCCCGGGCTCCTCCTGCAGCAGGGCCTCCTCTTCTGGAAAGTTCAGCAGACGGCAGGAGTTCAGCGGTGCTCAGACTCACCGGCACTGCCCTGAGCTTTCTCGCTGCGCTGGAAGCGCTTCGCTCCGCAGCGCCTCAGCCCCACCTGCCGGTGCTCCCGGCACCCGCTGAAACCGGGACAGGCGGGGCTGCGCAAGGAAAAGCGCTCCTGCACCGGGCTGAGCCCTGGGTCTGCAGCCAGCTCCAACCGGGACAGGCGGGGCTGCGCAAGGAAAAGCGCTCCTGCACCGGGCTGAGCCCTGGGTCTGCAGCCAGCTCCAACCGGGACGGGCGGGGCTGCGCAAGGAAAAGCGCTTCTGCACCGGGCTGAGCCCTGGGTCTGCAGCCAGCTCCAAATGCTTTCTGTGCCAATAAGGTTTTACTGACAAAATGAGTCCATCGGTACCCACAGAAGGATTTCACAAGCACAATAACACAGTAGATTCTGGACAGGTTTAGTAAGATTGTATTGATATGAAAAGAAATTAAGCAAATAAAGAGATATATAAAAATAAGGCACTAAGAAGTCATGTACTGAAGGTGAAAGACATAGTAATTAGGAAGAGCAAGAGAATTTAACATGAAACAAATTTTCAGATAACAAAGATAATTCCTTTTCTTTCCTATACATAATTACATATATATTGCAAATGTATGAACTTAAGGTTTAATTAGGTGGAAAATGTTAGTAAAAGGCAAAAACACTGTGGAAAAAATGGCCATAAATATTTTCTTTAAAAAAGCCAAACCATTCCATAAACCATCACAAGGGATAGTACAGGAGGAGAGGAGTTATTGTTGACAGGAATCAAGAAAAAAGTATTCAATACTGTAAAGACAGCCTGTGTAATTGTTAGGAAATTTGCTCTAAGAGAATTAGACCATATCAAAAAATAAGAACATTCTCTATAAATTGTCTTCAAGCTTAAAAAAAAAAAAAAAAAAAAAAAAAAGTTAAAATGGAGTTAATTTATTGTCAGATTTAGTTACATTCTGCAGAGGTTTTACTCTACTGTATCACACACCACCATAATGTGCTTTTACAGTTATTCTAAACAACAAATTTACCAAGTGGCAAAAAACATTTTAGTGCATTTTACAGTGGTAGTTTACACTTTAACTTTTTTTTTAAATAATAATACAAAGATATTTAAGTATCTTCTAAAGAAACTATTTATCATCCCAAGGTAATTTATCTCCTTAACAGAGGCACAATAGGGTAAATCCAGAGAAACTGTCACTGTTCTCTGTTGTTGCATTTCTGGTTTTTAACCCTCATCTACCTGGCTCCTTGTTTTGAACTTAAGGTAACTGAGCATCCTCTCATTGCTCTTCTCAAAAGTGACTGAAAGAGTTTGCAAACCCTGAGCATGCCAGAAGAAGCAGTTTTTTCCTTCTTTCCTTATTAAAACATATGAAAAAGCTGGAAAACGCTCAGGTATAATTGTGCACATCTGTGCACATCCACTTCACCTAATACTGTGGTAGTGGTTTTCAGAGCCTGCCAGAAATAAAATACAAATTCCTCCACATGAGGCCCAAGTCCTTTATAGTCTTTTGAAAACCTTGCTTTTAGGGTCTAGTCTGACAACTGGTTCTCTGGACTGTGCTCAGTCCAAAGTGTTGCGGGGTGGGGTTTGTTTTTTTACCAGAAGAAAAAGGCTGTAAAGTGGAGCTAAACTACGCTAATAGTTGTTTGCAGTTGTTTTATTTAAGTCAGTACCACAAGAAAACACACTCTTATTAAACCAGAGGACAATACACAGAGAAATTTGTAACTTAGGTGGGACAGACAAACAGTTTTATTTCCTAGAATTAGGCCCTCTCACTTTAAGCACCCATTTAGGTAATACTCAGTACCACCCCACACTGCACCAATGCCTACCATGATATGCATTGGAATCATCGTTTTCTGAGGAAGTAAAATAAGTGTGGGGACAAACTCCATTTTCCTATCTGTCCTCTTATCTCCCCACATGATTTAACAATCACTAATAGAAATGTTAATGAAACCCAAGTGATATCAAAACATCCCTATATTTATCAACTCTGCTCCATTCACATGGAGATATTGCAGTGTTTCCATAGATCATGGAATGGCCTTAGTTGGGAAGGACCTTCAAGTCCAGTTCCACCCCCCCCAGGCACCTTCCACTCTCCCAAGTTGCTCCAAGCCCCATCCATCCTGGCCTTGGACACTTCCAGGGATGGGGCAGCCACAGCTTCTTCGGGCAACCTGTGCCAGGGCCTTCCCACACTCACAGGGAACAATTTTTAACACATAAAATACTTAGCCTAAGTACTTTTGTAGTGCTGCACATAAAAAATAACCAAATACCTTGTGATTCTGAATTCTTCTCAGCTTCCTCCTCTGTCTCTTTTGCAACATCTGTGTTCTTGCTGGTCTCTTTCAGTGAGGCAGAACTCTCCTAGACAAAAAGCAAGAGAAATTTTTCCATTAGTCAGAAACAAACACAATGAAGAAGAAGGTATCACCTCCTTCAAGGAGGCCCAAGGAGAAGAGATACAGAAACATTTGTACCAATCTTGCTACAGGGTCAAGGTTTTAAGATAAATAACTTCTATCCAGCTATCAGAAATATTTTGATTAAAGGTACTCTCTGATTTGGAACTGGATTTAGAGATAGAAACAAAGTAATTACTTTATTTCCACAGCAAATTCCATCTTGAGCTTCCTGAGTACCAAACAAACACCCAATACTTTTTCAACAGAGTGTTCACTCAAAACTTGTGATTTTGGCTGATTTTACAGTCAGCAGAGTGGCACAAAGTAAAATGCAAGTCGAGGCTGAATCCAAACCAACACTGAAACTGTGCCAGAACCCCATTGGCAGGTTTGGCCTGTGCCTGGCCCAGGATATTTATTCCCTTTCACACTGTATTTCACTGTATTTACACACAGCAATGCGGGGGAGCTCAAGGTACAACCAGACAGGAGGATGCTGAGACACATCCCCTGGATTTCCAGACAAATATCCAACGCAGACAGGGATTCATCCATGCCACAGCAAACTCCTCTAGAGGCACAGCACCTTCTGTGCCCTGGCTGTGCCTGCCAGCACGTGGGAAGAACACACATCTCCTCAAACAGGACACGAGGTGAGAGCACAGAAGCTGAGAGAAGTGGAGACTTCAGAGGGAAGAGGAAAATTCACAAAATGGATTGAGAGAAAGACCTCCCAAGACCTGGGAAAGAAAAAGAGAGAGAATAAAATGATGCAGCTTAAAGAAAGTCTGAGAAATGTAGGTGAAAAATGCCAAAAGATAAGATTTGTCATATAAAAAAAGAAAAAAGGAAAAAAGAGAAGCAGGATTTCAAGCACTGATTCATTACAAAGGTGTTGGGGACAGAAAAGGAGAAAAGCCATGATCATGAACAGAGGTTCAATCCCTGCTTAGTCCCTGTATGGATCCCAGAATTTATTCACTTAAGACTTGGACTCAAGAATCCTTGTGGCTCCCTTTCCACTCATATTATCCCAGGAAATTGCTTCAAACATAGTAAGAAGGACTAAAACTTGATGTTTTGCCAGTTATTTCTGCATAACTTTAGGTAGAGAGCACATGGCATTTTTCTGAAAGTCACAGGTGATACACAGAGTGAAAACTCCAAATGCAGTATGGACAACACAAAACCAAGTAACCTCCATCACATCTAAAGCCAACATATTCCATGGAAGAGAACTGAGGAAGAGGACAGGCATCCAGAAATTGTATTTGAAAAGGCTCTAACAGCAAAGGGTCAGCACACAGATATGGAGCAGCCAGGCACCTGCACAGCCACACCTGCTGAACTCTGAATCTCAGTCTGCATGCTGCAAATTTCCCTAAAATTGGATTCCTGCAGGGATTTTGTGGGGCTGTCAGGTTGGCAGAAGCAGAATCCATTCATCTGTATATATGCCAGAGATTTATAGAAATATCTTGCCATGGCACTTCATGCTTGATCCTTCCCTTAAACTAAATGCCAAATGCATACCCTATCCAAACTTCCCATCTTTCCATTCCCTTGAGAAGATCTGACACTGTTGACACAAGCTGCCTTTTCCTACGAAACATTAACGGGATTTGGCTGTCCTGCACAGGACATTTGGCTGTCCTGCACAGGACACTGTGACTAAGCCCGAAGTTTACAAGAGCAGTGTAGGGTATCCTTTGAGGAGGTTTTTACCCACCTTTCTCCCCTTAGAACCCGTTTCTTCTGCAGCAGGCCCGCTGGGTTCTTCCCTGCCTTCCTCTTCTCCTGGTTCTTGCTCAGTGTCTTCTGGCTGCTCAGCTATCTCCAGGCTGCCTGGGGCCTCCTGCCTTGGCAGCCCTTGGCACTGCACCCACAGGGGAGACAGGTGGTCGTACTGGGTGTGCAGCACACGAACGGCCACGCTGCTCAGAGCCAGGGATAAGGGCAGCTGAAAGCCGTGCCCCGCCTCCTGGAACACGTGGTCCTTGTACCTGGCAAGGGCAGGGACACAGCAACAGGGCCTGGTGAGACTGGCAGCACTTCATTTGCTGCTTCCTCACAAATGGGCACATCTCTTCTGGGATTTGTTGCAGTGTCTGAGAAATGTTGTGGGATGGCACAGTGCTTGTGCTGGATGTCTGTGAGACCCTCCAGCAAAGCCACAGCTGCATCAAGGGGATCAGAAGTTTCAAAAGTAAGTCTTGACAGGATGACAATGAGGCAGGATCAGATGGCAGCTCTTCTAGAAACTACATTCCTGGTAAAACTGACTAATTTATTGGGAAAATTCCTGCACAGCTGTCTGTGCTACATCACTCTCAGTGCCTTTCAAAATAATAAAATAATTACTTTTGAATAAGATAAGCTAGTCACAAAGCCTAAAAATCTTCCAGTAAAGCAACACCTAGCTTTTAATTATTGGTTGAATATTTTAAGTGAATCTCTCTGCTGGCCAAAAGGCTTTAACACTTAACCCATATGGGTTTTTCCTGCAGGTTAGTCTGACACTGCTCAGCACCCAACCTTCTACTTACCTTAACAAAACTCACAGCAACGGGTCCTTCGTCAAGCTAAAGTCCTTTTAATAACTTATTCCTTACATTTATGGAGTGGGAGTAGGAAGTCTGCTCAAAAATCTCATTTTGAAAATGCACCATTTATATGGTAATCCATTAAAAACACAAAACTTAGATTCAGAAATGAGAGTGCATCCCAGGCTTTAAGTATTCTCTCTAACTGAGAACAAAGTATCATTCACTGCTTTACAAGCAACTGGAACAATTTAGAAAACAATAAATGCATCAGCAAGAAACACTGCTTTTAGAGGAATTTCAATTCTCTGCATGAGCTTTACTGTTTTTCTTCCAAATTTGTTCTGGCAGTGACAGGGTTCTGCTGCTGCATTTTAAGAAAGAAATTTATGTATCTCTAAACCACTCCTTAGCAGCAGCCAGCACTGAGAGTCTGCAGAATGGATGCTATTCAACGACAAAAAAAAAGATTATGAGAAATTGATTCTTAGTGTTTACTCAACAAAGCCAGGCCTCATTTCAAATTAATAATTTCAATGTGCTATACCTTGCTTTCTTCTTCAGATTTGCCCAAATACAGAAAGTAACACTTTCATCCTGTAGGACTGTGTGCATATTCCCAGTTTCAGAATCTTCACACAGACTAGCTATCTACAAAGAAAAAAGTCAATTAAATCATATGTTATTTATTTCACTTTGATTTACCTACATTTACTTGAATAAATAAATTAAGAAAAATGTAAGAATGAAAAGACACCAAACCAAGCCCAGCTGTGTTGTATTTATATATTAAAGCACAACAGTTATAAACTCAAATCTGTTGCTTAAAATTTGAACTACATTGCTTTTTTTTCTCTGACTTCATAAATTCTGTGAGCCAAGTACTGCCAAATATGGGTTCTTCCATTATTTCCCTAATTCTCAGGATAAATTATAAAAAACAAAAAAAAAAGCAAAGTATTTACTGAGCAATAATGGACTCCTACCCCAGATACACTGTACAGACTATTTTATCATTTAGGCAGCATCAAACTTGTGAAATACTAATTCTATTGGGAGCTTAATCCTAAATTCAGTAAACAAGAAATCAACACTTCCTAATTTGCAGGGGGTTTTGACTGTGCACATACAACTGGTTCACCATTTCACTAATACTCCTCTGCTAAACATACTTTATGTATATAATTAATATTCTTGAAATGGCAAGGTCACTACCTACACATGCAGCTCAGAAAACTCACTCTCCAGCACAATCTCATTTTCTTGTTTGAGTACTCTTCACCTTTCCCAAGATCTTTGTTTCAAAAATATTTTAATTACATGAACTTGTAGTAAAAAAATGTGTACAAGGCAACCTTATGAGTTGCTTTTTACATCTACAATTTTTTGGTACAGTCAAAAAATTTTATACAGCACTTCTTGTTTTCATCATCCCCAAGTCTCACAAAATTTCCCAGTAGTTTATTCTTGTCTGACTTATTGATGAGACTTTCCACTGTAAAGTTCATATTTTCATGAGTTTTAAATAATTACAAAGTCTGGTGAGTGCTATAAACATGATTTGGAAACTCACAGACTCATCTCTGGGACAGTTTAGGACCAAACAGAGCCAAGCATCATTAAAGGACACTTGGTGTTAACTTATGTGCACAAATCACAGCTTTGAAGCAGTAAATCTCACTCACTTTGAGCATGTTCTGGGTAGCATCATCGTACTTCTGGCGAAGCAGATCCTGCAATTGCAGAATAACTTCCTGGTACTGGTCTCGTTGTTTTTCTGTGATCTCTTCTGGTGCTGCCTCCAATAGAAGAAACTCCAACTTCTCAATCAACTAGAAAACATTTACATGGGAGAAGTATCTGTTTTGACACCATTCTTAACATTGTGTGTTCTGTCATAAAAAATGAGGCAAACCTACTTCCTTTGCACCTAAACAGATTTTGGTCATAAAAATAACCTTTTTTTTTTTTATAGCCAGATAAGAAATCTAACTCAGAATCAAACCAACCCAATGAAACCTGTATTACACATGCAACTTTCCCCCCAGTTTCCAGAAGACCCCATAAAGTCAGCATAAATGAAAATAAAATCCTAAATTTACAGAGCAGGCACAGATTGCTTAAAATTGCTTCACAACCTATCAATGGCTGGTGACGTCTCTTGGTAAAAATCAATTCTGGGAACTTTTGCTCTTACACGACATTTTACTGGCTCAATGTTACAAAATGAGGCTGTTGTCCACCAAAGCATTTATATCTGACATGAGCTTGTATGCTCTGGCTTAAAATGGAAAGGAATATGGGTGTTAGAATGCTAGACCTCAGTGTAAGAAACACAGCACACAAATCCCTTAAATGCATATTGAAAGTTAATACACATCTTCTTCAGGGTTAACAATAGATCTCTAAGAAAAATAGAAAACTTGAAGAAAAACTTCTAGGTGTTGAAGGTCTTTCACTCATTTGGCCATGAAAAATGGGAAAATAGAGTTAGAGAAGGCTGTTAAGGATATGTTAAGCTTAAATTGAAATACACCATTTTAACACTTACTATTAGCACCACTTTCTCCTTCTCCATCACAAGCTGAACATCCACATCTTGGTCATCACGCCACAAGCTCATGAAAGTGTTGATTTCCTGAGGTACAGTGGGATCAGGAGTCCCATCACAGCTGAGGTAGTGCTCCCACTGCAGGAGAGTTCAGAGAAAAGTGGATACAGGTGTGCTGCACACTGCTATTACAAGAAAAAGGAGAATTCTGAAAGACAAATATATTATAGTGACAAATTCACACCTGCATCTAAACAGGATTCTAACACCCCCTGGTTTATTATCCCTATGCCAGGAAAAAAAGGTTTACTTTGATATTAATGTGTTAAGATGCTTCTGCCCACCTCACACTTGTTTATACCAATTTATCAGAGGGTTCTGCTATGTTCCACAAAAGCAATGAATTGAGTACCTGCCACAAGGGAAGGGCTGGAAGAATAAAATGACTGAGAACAGAAATGAGGAAGGTGCAGGTGGAAGAGGCATGTGGGTTGCAGATCAGATTCTGCCAAGAAAACTGAAAATCCCTGCATTGGCAATAAAGTTGATTAAGAGCCTCTACTGCAACACATTTACTCCTCCTTTCTCTGCCTCTGAGGGAGATTTCCTCTCCCTTACCAGCATCATTTCTCCTGTTGCAGAAACCTCTGGTAGGAGTATGAAATCCTAGATTAGGGCTTTTTAAAAATAATTTTATTTTCAAATCAATTCTTGGTCATTCCTATAAGAGGTGGAAAGAAAAAATCAGTGGCAGACTAAACCCACTTAATGCCAAACATAAGCCTAACACTGGCTTATGGGATCAATTTATCACCCATAATGGAATTTTTTTCATCCATAGAATAGGACATTAAGAAAACATTGCCCCCCTGTTTGCTGTGAAGATTAATAACCCCATGGTACTGAAATTGCATTGCAAAGGAAAATATATCTTTTAAAGCAAAAGCACTTATAGGATTGCATTCCCAACCAGTTCCACCAGCATTCCCACTGACTTCAAACAAAGAAACAATAGGGGAGTGCTGAGTGCACTGGAAATTCCTATATAGAAGACTGATCAATTTTCAATAGTAAGACATCTGATTTCTTTTTTTTTACATCTTTGCACTTAAAAGAGAGCTTCACCTTTATCATCACATTCTTAGAAGTAACAGCACTTTTTTTGAGAAAAAGGGTAAATTTCATGGTAAATTGTACATGCATGTCTTCATCTGAACTGAAATTGTTCAGAACTAGATGTAGAAACTCAGGATTTGGTATTATATATTTATTATATGCCAAATAATCTTAACAACAGACTAAAAGAAACTCTGGTATTCTCTCATAATCTATTAGTGTTTTATCAGACTTATTTTAAAATCAATCGTTCTAGTCTGTCAAAAACATCCACAAACAACAGCCGGCAATGATCACAAGCTGTAACAGGGAAATGCCAATTCCCTTCAGAGAAAAATGGTAACAGTGAGAGTGGTAAAGCTGTCAAAGATGCTGCGGTACCTCCAACTTTTAAATATTTCAAAACCCAACTGAGCACCTTGTTTTAATTTCAGACTTTGCCCTGCTTGGTGCAGGAGGTTGAACTGCAGGAATTTCAGAAGTCCTCTCTAACACGATTTATCCAACATGATTGTGGAGTTGTTCCGCAGAGACTTTAACAGGATTAAGCAACACACAAGACAAAGACAAAATCCTTGTGTCCAAAAGACTGTAGGATATTAAACCTTTGGTTCCTTACCTGACCAAATGTCCTGATCAGACTGTTACTGGTGATGTGTCTGCAGGATTCTCAAGAGTGAAATCTACTGCATTTCCACACCTTACCACTTCAAATTGAACTTGACAGGTATGTAATGCCATTGGGTGATGATACAACCACCATGGATGTCACCCTTAACTGCAGACATCAACTTTTAGCGGCACTTTCAGATGTTTCCAGCTCTGACCTGGGTTTGTGCCACATCCTTCAAAAATCTGGCAAACCTCTCTCTCTGAATGATGACCTGTGATATCCAGGAGCCACTGAAACAAATGCTCTACAGAATCTTTTTTTAAGCCCTGGCAGAACTTTTTTGGTGAAATGGTTATAAGCAGAATGAATTAAAGAACTAAAACAGGAAGAACAGGTAGCAGAACATCTGAAATTACAATTCCTTGTGACTGTTGGGGTAGGTGTGGGGCACTGATACTTTGATCACCAAACAGGCTCCTCTTTGCCCACATTTCTTTTCTGTGTGCTCCAAAGTAAAGAAGATAAGAGAGTGAGCATGGCCTGTCACTGCTTTAAGATGGAATTCAAAATGCTGTCACAGCACACACCTACATTCAAGAAATGGAAGCTCCTGAAGTCTCTCCCTTGCCAAACCTCTGGACAGATTTTGGCAAGAAAGCTTACCCTGGCTTGTTCTCTGTAATCCATTTTCCACTGCTGTGCAGAAAGAAACTTCTCTTCCAGTGACTTAAGTTTTGCTAGTTCAGACTCCCTTTCTACTTGATACTGTTAAAAAAATACATGTATCAAACAGAGCAGTTGAATATTTGACTTATTCCTTACAATTATTTTACATAGAAGAAATAAATTTGGGATATTTGAATGAGTTATTATTTAAACAAATCCAAACAGTGAAAAATTGCTTTTTTAATGAAACATCCGATTGAGAAGACTGCAGTAGTTTGCAATATGTTATTGTCATCACAGTAGCTGCTGAGCCACATGATAAACATAATGTGACATATGATTGCAACCTCTCACTTCAACAGTTTCCATATCAGCACCCTGGAGCCAGCTCTAACAGGAGCTGCTAAAAAATGTAAGCAAGATTGTTTGTTTTTTTTTTCCCTTTTAGTTTCTATTATTTTAAGGTCATTTTCTCCCTAGGAAGAAAAAAAAGTATTCTGTGAAGTACAAGAGGAGTAGATAAGAGTGACTCTTGAAAAAATAAAATTAGCTTGTTGTAAATCTCTTATTTTTCCTTTTTAAACACAAAAATATTTATCTATTACCAATCAGTTTTTGTTCTGAATTCCAGACTGGTCAGAAAAATAAATATACATAGTCTAATACACACACAAATATATACACAAATACAAATCACTGTATCTGCCTGAACAGGGAACCAATTAAGGAATTTGTACTAAATATCCTCATGGGGAATATGAAAAACACATTCAAATGAAAGCACAGTGGAAATGGGAAATAAAAAAAGGCATTTAACCAAACTTAAGAAACACATATGACAAAAGGCAATGTATTTAAATTTATCAAAACTGGAAAATTTCCTCAATATTGTTCCCAACAATAAGTGCACAAGGAAATGAATTCCTATAAATCACTGATGTTTTATAGGCCTTGTCTCAAGTTTAGAAATAGGACTGGATTTTTTCATTGAGTAAAAGACTCACCTTTGCCTCAAGCCTTTCCAAGCGCTCTTGATACAGTCTCTCCCTTTCAAGTCTTTCTTCTTCTTCTTGTAGAGCCCGTAATAGGGCTGCAGCTGAGGATTGGGAAAGAGATCAAGGGCATAACTATGCTTTCCTAAATAAAATCTGAAAAATTATTTGGTAACCAGCTGTGATGATAAAACGACTATAAAATGAGCAACATAAATGTTTATCTTTCACTGCACAGAAATCTCCCATATGAAGATTGATCCAAATTAATTTGAATACTACTAAAACACACTGTCTCTGGCACTGTCCCATCAGTCTGTGAGTGCTCTCTCCATCTACAGCTTCAATGGACACAGGTTCTCAATCCAAAATCTTGAGTGAAACTCAGTGCTTTAATCCCAAGTTCCTTTTCTTCTTTCCTACAACCACTGGTTTCCTACATTTCAATTTTACAGCTGTTTGTTCATTGAAATCTACTTCAGGATCTGCTACTCCACAGTTCTTGCTTCTCTTTGCTGCCATAGGGACTAGAAAATTAGAGAGGATATGAAAACTAAAACTGATTCAACCTCTAAGCCTTCAGCCTAAGATAGCGCAGGCTGTGTGCCATCCAGATGTTCCCAAACAGTGACTTGATGTCATCACTTCCAAGTAAATTGTGTCAAGCGTGTGCTGCACTGAGGCAAGAACAGCAGCAGCTCCCAAATCTGCCTGTGCCCACCTGAGCTTCCACTCCCACCACAAAAGCTTACCAGTGATCCGCAGTCACTTACTGGCAGTCACAGCATGCCCAAGCCCCCACCAGGATAGATTAATGGCAAGTTAATTCTTCCCAACTTCCTAATTGCAGTAGGAATAACTAGAGAAGAGAGTATTGCTCGGATAGGGAAGTGAGATGCAGCATCAAGGAACAGGGAGTTTGGCCCACACCAGGAAAGAGGGAAGAACATTTCCATTTGTGAAACAGACAGCAATTCACATCTGGTTCAGGGCATTACCTTCTTTCTGCCCATTTATTTAAAATTAACAATTTGTCCATCACATTCTCTCAAAATGAAGTGCACAGTACCTTTCAGCCTCGCTTCCTTTCCTTTCTTTGACTTTCAATTTTTGCCATTGAATTTCATGTTTGCAATAAGGGAGAGGAAAACAAATGTCAGTATTATTTTAATACAGTTTGGCAGTTCTGTAATTCTATAACTTTGCCCTTCCAGTGTGATCCCTCAATTAAGGATTTAGACTCCCTAGACAGCCAATGAAGGCCCTAGAATAGTAATGCACATTCTGGACTACATTTTTTTCTTCTCTTTTTTATGATAAGATCTCAAAATTAATGCATTTTTCTATGCTAGACATTCCCAAACACGGCCACAACACGAGAGTATTAAAATATTTTGGTTTAATGTAGAAATTAAATAGCAGGCAGATCTGCTAAGAAAGTAGATGCTACAACTTCAAACATTTTAGGAAATACTGGAAAATGTGTTTTGGGACAAGCCTGGCATTTAGAAACATCTAATTCACAAGACAAAATAGCAGAGTTCTCTTTTCTGTTATAAAATCTCACTCCAGATAGATCACTGTTCACCTCCAGCATAATCCTAGAGCAATGATATTTTAAATCTGAGGTTCTCAGAAATTATCTGGCCACTGTTCCTTCTTCACACACACTTACTGCACACTTTGACTTTGAATATCACACATTCAGCTATAAATAACTACCTGTTCACATTACTTGGCATGGCAATAAATACATTGGCATAAATAAATACATAAATGCAACTTTGAGTACAGAGATTGTCATGAAGCTGGGACAAACACAATGGTGACAATTAAGTGTCACCAGAGTCTGAGTGCATCTTATCGCATTTGGTACCAAAGCATTCATTTGTAAAATTATCCCAGAATAGAGTCAGTAAAACTCACACTTCTACCCACTGGGATTTCAGGAAAGAATTTGTTCTTTTCACTTCGATAAATAAATAAATAAATAAATAAATAAATAAATAAATAAATAAATAAATAAACAAACAAACAAACAAACAAACAAACAAACTGAAAATGGAAAACCTGCTTGTTTCAATTACTTGAAATCAAGTTTTAGTCAACTTCTTTTCACATTCCTATGACTTAACAGAGCACTGAGTGAGATGCACAGCTGGGGAGGGGTAGATAAATTCATTATCACTGAATTAAGAATAACCCACAGGACCAATTTATGCAACTCAATTTCCCATGGACTTCTGCCTGTTGTCCCTTCACCCCCCTTATTCTGTGTCTAGCCTATGGCCCAAATAACAGAATCCCAGAAGGATTCAGGTTGGAAAAGACCTCCAAGATCATCAAGTCCAACCTGTGCCCAATCCCCACCTTGTCCCCCAGCCCAGAGCACTGAGTGCCATGTCCAGGCCTTCCTTGGACACCTCCAAGGATGGTGACTCCAAACTTTCCTGGGCAGCCCCTTCCAATGCTTGACAAACCCTTCACGATTAAATTCCTGCTGACGTCCAACCTGACCCTCCCCTGGCACAGCCTGAGGCTGGTCCTCACATCCTGCCCCTTGTTCCCTGAGAGCAGAGCGCGATTTCCCTTGGCTGACCCCTCCTGTCAGGGAGCTGTGCAGAGCCAGAAGGTCCCTCCAGAGCCTCCTTTTCTGCAGGCTCACTCCTCCCCCCAGCCGTACCAGGAGCTCCAACCCCTTGCCCAGCTCCTTTCCCTTCTCTAGACACGCTCCAGCCCCTCAATGTCCATCTTGCAGTGAGGGGCCCAGAACTGGACACAACACTCGAAGTGCGGCCCCACCAGAGCCCAGGGGACAGTCACTGCCCTGGTCCTGCTGCCACCTCATGGCTGGGACAGAGCCAGGACACCGCCTCTCTGCCTGGACACCCGTTGTCAAGCCAAACAAGCGGTGGCTGCGCTGGCCATGCTCCCTCCAGCAGCGCTGCAGGAACATTTGGCTTCCCTGCTAAAGGCACAAAAGCTCGGTGTCCTGGAGACGCCTCTTCCTCCTCCAGATTCATTAACCCTGGCCACCTGCCTCAGGAAAAAACTAAAAAAAATCGGATAAAAAAATAAACCCAACAGTGAACTACAGTGTGTTTCTGCCTACCTACCTTTTTTTTCGGAGCCTAAAAGATCAGAAGGGGGAAAAAAAAGGAAAGGGAACATCAGAAAACAATGTATCAGCTAGAAAGGAATAATTAGAAAAACAGTATTATTCTGTTAAAATTGGATGTGATCATCTATTGAAAACTATAATGACAAGACTTTCAATACTGCAGAAAATTAGCCATTAACACATGACTCCTGGAATGAAGTTTTTTACTACGGAGCCATTCTGGCAACAAAGTGTGAGCCACCTCCCGGCTGGTTCCACACGGAGCACCCACAGCAGCAACCCAGGGCACAAGGACGAACACCGGGGCTCACACAACATATAACACGTCCTTCGGGCGCTTCTTTCAGCCTCAAAGCCTTTCTCCCACCTCCTGGCACTTCGGCAGCTAACAAAGAACACCCCGCTTTACTCCACCACCTCATCCTTCCCCATCCCACCATGTAACCCGCACCCCAGGCCCCCTCCCCGCCCCACCATGTCCTGCCGCGGGTGGCGGTGCCCGTGTCCCTCAGGGTGTGATCCCGCCGCGGCTGGCGGTGCCCGTGTCCCTCAGGACACCGGTGCCCGTGTCCCTCAGGATGCGATCCCGCCGCGGCTGGCGGTGCCCGTCTCCCTCAGGATGCGATCCCGCCGCGGGTGGCGGTGCCCGTCTCCCTCAGGACACCGGCGCCCGTGGCGGCGCCCGCCCCCCTCAGGCTGGCGCGGCCCCCCAGACCCCGCCCGCAGCCCCGGCGCAGGCGCAGCTCGGGCCGGGCGCTCCCGGCGCTGCCGTAAAGCGGCACCGCGGCGGTTCCGGGAGGAGCGGGTGAGATCCCGGTCCGGCCTCGGCGGGATCCGCGGGGAACCGGGCACGGCTCCGGGTGGAGCGGGGCGGCAGGCAGGGCAGAGCCAGGGCGAGGCGGCGGCCCGAGGAGGCCCCGCAGCGGGAGCTGGATTTGATTCCAGTCGCTTGTGATTTGGTTTTGGCTGCCCCGACCCTGGCAGCGTCCGAGGCCAGGCTGGACGGGGCTCTGAGCGAGCCGGGACAGTGGAAGGTGTCCCTGCCCAGGGCCGCGGGTTGGCACGAGATGATCTTTAAGGTCCTTTCCAAGTTAGGCTGTTCTGTGATTTTGAAAATCACAGAATACAGAAATAAGAATCAGTTACTTTGTCACTTATCCTTACGTTTTTCCACCGCCCACTGGACTCAGTTTGTAATGCACTTGAAGAGTCCTTAAAAAACCAAAATTTATGAACGTGACAGCTGCAGGAATAGATATGTATATATATAAAATGGATATATCTATATATACAATATAGGAATATGTAATACATAAATATATGTGGAGATAAAAATAAACATATCAAAATATGTTATTATAAACATTGCTATATGAATATATAAAATACATGAATATGTATTCTATTTCGGTATCTTTACCACTTTATATGTAGAGACAGCTTTTTTGCAGACCATAGAAGCAGCCAGGCCAGCAGGTGCAGAACTGTAAGGGTGTGAGAAAGCAGCCAATGAACAGCACAAAGTGTCCCAGTTGATGAAAGTTATTAGAAGTGTCTTGTTTTCTGTTTGAGGGGGGAGGGGAAAAGACAATGAGAAGCTAAATAGAATATCAAGTAGAAAAGGAAAAGAAAGAAGAAACAGAGTAGATCCAGAATTAGAGCAAACGGGGCTCGGTATGATACAGAAGTTTTAGGAAGGCTGAGGTGGTTTACTGACTCCCAGAGAAGGCTAATTTCAAATTGATTGTCCTTCAGGCAACAAAACCCAAACAAACCAAAAAAATCACACAAGGACACAGTTCACTGAAATGTGAGAATGGCCAATTCTTTAAGAAGCGAAGTGATAAAACTGTACAAAAATGTAAGTGTCTTAAATGCCACCAGCACTTCCCTTAACCAGAAAACAAACCCTCTTTCACTGTGCACTCAGTTAATTAAAACCACATTATTATTCTTTTCTCTCCAAGCTGCTGTACCTTGGAAGGGAGTATCCCAAAGGAGCAGACTACTTCAGAACCCGTTTGAAAGCAGCTTTTCTAAAAAACAAAGATGAGACAGACCCTGAAAAAATTAAGCAGCTGATTGCCCGGGGAGAATTTGTTGTGAAGGAGCTGGAGGCTTTGTACTTCCTGAGGAAATACCGAGCCATGAAGCAGCGCTACTACAGCGAAGACAAGCCCTGACTGTGCCTGTAACCACACACACCCAGGAAAGGTAACAATAAAAGAGCTCTAACTGCAAAGAAGTGACATGTAAATCCTTCCAACCCCTCTACAGCACAAATGAGGGAGCTGCTTCCCGCCAGAGGTCACTTGAAGGGTTTGGGGTATGCAGGTTATGGGTAATAGGTTTTCCTGTGCTGCTTTTGACCTCCTCAAACTAAAACTTCAGGTATGAAAGGATTTTGCAGGAAGGAGTGGTTGCACTGCCCTGTTTTGTTTCACTTCAATGCATGTGTTGAACAGAAACTCTTCTTACCCCATAGCTGTGTGTTTGGATGTCAATTCAAGGTGCTGTGCTTGTTACCTGAAAGATGAACCTGATTTAAAATCCTCCACATGGAATGATCTGTTTCTGCTGGAAATGAGCACCCTCTCAGAAGTGAAGTTCCCAGCCCTGGAGAGGGAGTGCTGTGTTCAGTTCTGGTCTCCACAGTGCAGGAAAAACAAGGAGCTACTGGAGAGGATCAAGCAGAGGCCATAAACATGAGGGGTCTGGAGCATCTCTTATGAGGAGGGACTGCAGGAGCTGGGCCTGTTTAGTCCAGAGAAGAGAAGACTGAGAGGGGATCTCATCAATGCATATAAGTATCTCAAGGGTGGGTGCCAAGAGGACAGTGCCAGGCTCTTTTCAGTGGTGCCCAGCAACAGGACAAGGAGCAATGGCCATAAACATAAAGCAAGAAGTTCCACCTCATGAGGAAGCATGAGGAAAAACTTCTGTAGGCTGAGGAGGGCAGAGCCCTGGAACAGTTGCCAAGGGAGGGTGTGGAGTCTCCTCCTCTGTGGACATCCCAAACTCACCTGGACTTGTTCCTGTGTCACCTGCTCCAGGTGACCCTGCCTGGGCTGGGGGGTTGGATTAAATGGTCTGCAGAAGTCCCTTCCCAACCCAGACTGTTCTGTGATTCTGTGAAAGTAAATTCTTAGTTTTTAACCTCACCTGCTCAACCTAAAGAGGCACCACCCTGCTGTGTCAGGGAGACAACTATGGGGTCAGCAAAGGGGTGAGTTTTAACAATAGTGCTTTAAGCACTCGGGCCCTGAAGACAATCCTGCTACTGCTAATTTCTGCTGTTGTGAACTGCTGCAGCAGGAATAGCAAACTTGGTCTTTGCCCCGGAAGAGAAGTTTGGCCATAGCTGTTTGCTCCAGGCTGTCTCTGTAGGCCTTGGCTCAACTCACACTTGTGTCAGAGCTGATACTCTGTTGGGTTGGTTGGTGTTTCCACCAACTAAATGACACTGGAGGGAGAAATAATCTTTGAAACATAGGTAAGAATCATTGCAGTAGAGCTGTTGGAAGTAGCAGATCTTCACACTGGCACTAAGGAGTGTTTTAAGGTCACTCAAAGAATTGCCAGCAAAGGCATCAGCAAAACTGGGTTTAATATAAAAATGAAAGTGTGACAAAGTCCACTCAACAGGATTCACTCCAGTATTTACTAGGTGGTTAAAGCAAACAGAGAAAAAGCAAGCTAAAATCTACAATCAATCAGTTAATACCTAAATCGACAAAAACTTATCTCTGAGGATGCTGGGGACACAAAAAGGGTAAGGATGGAAAAGGGTAAGGATAAAATGAATAAGATGCTCCCATTGAGTCACTAAGTTCAGAGTGGACCCCCCCCTTGCTGAACTGAGCCCCAGATCTGACCAGTGGTTTATGCCTGAAGGTTTAATAGCACTTAACAGCACTTAGTCCATTTCTATAGCATATCCACACTCACAAACAGTCCTGAAGGAGTATGTACAAGGTATAAAATTCCCCTGGAATTCACTGAAGCACTCACCTTGGATACCTTTGCCTCTTGTCAGTGGCTGAGGGGTTAAGCCTCAAGGAAGGGGGGGATCATTCCATGCTCTGTTGTCACTGCTGGTCCTCCAAATACAGCAAACAGGAGTTCACTGGCTCTGAGGGGCTGCACACAGAGGGACACTTCTGGTCATTGCCCACTGCAGTCCAGCAGAGCTCCAAGGGTCTCACTCAGGCCCACTGTTTATAGGGTCACGAGTGAGGTGGGTTTAGTCACAGCACAGTCCAGGTCAGTAACTTCCTTTGAAATTTCAAAAGCAAAAATGCTGTTCCCACTGGGGGTGTTCTTCAGGCAGGCAAAGTTTCCAGGGCTGTTAGTTACAAAGCAGAGCTTTTCAGATAGCACCAATTCCTGGGAACTGTTCCTGAAGAGCTCCAGAGGAGCTCAGCCCAGGTGATGAGTGAGCATTTCTGACATTACAGCTGGCCTGAGGAGGGAGGTGGGGATGCAGCACCATCCTCACAGAATTCTCAGACAGAATTTACAAAGTGATGGCAGAGTACAGTACCTTGTGATGAAATGCACATGTACCAGTTTCTGCCACCACACTGATGTGAAAAACCTTCCACATCAACTGAGCTCCTCTGCACTTCCACCTGCTCAGAGCAGCCACCCCTCTGAGACAGGGACACCAAGGGGGGCAAGGACAGCAGCTCTGGGACAGGCAGCACCGGCAGAAGTGCAAGGAAGACTAGAGAACAACTGCCAAACACACGGAACTTGTGGGATGGATGCTCTGCAACCTGAAATTCTTGCAAAGGAAAAGGAAACTGGGACAGACACTCACAATAACTATTTTTTATTACATTACAATAAATAGGAGCAGTACAGTTTGACAAAAAAATGACAAATTCCAGATCACCTCACAGCACGTACTCCTAAAAACATTAAAAATTTTAAAACAAACAGTGGTCTTTTTTTTTTTCCTTTTTTTAACTTAATATCTGGCATGACCAACATTCCTAGGTCACACAACCAAATTATGGAAAAACTGGATCACACTGCATATGTTCCACATCAAATAAAGCACAATGTACAAAATGTGCATGTTTCAGTTTACACTATACAAAAATAGTTAAAATACATTCCAGGTAAACATATTACATTAAGAAGTCATTCTAGTAAGAAGTTGGCACTCAAGAGGAAAAAGCAGAAGTATTTTCAACATGAAAACACGAGACAGTGGAATAAAGAAATGTTAGGAAAGATTTACCATCTATGTAGCTTTATGTAAACTTGAGACACAATGATTTGTTTTACAGTTTGATGGTCTTTGAAGGTAATAATTGTATTGCTTTATAGTCTAGACAAGAGCAGAAGATTGTGTGTGTCAGTATTTACCCATTATCCTGTTACTGCAACAAAGCCCACACAGCAAAAGAGTAGCAAAAAATTTCAGGGCACTGAAACCAGTCAAAATAATTCCTTTTGGAGCAAACCAAGGACCCAGGTATTTAGCAGTTACATAAAGCTACTGTAAGAAGGTGTTACTCCTTGACACAAGGCAGTTTGACATGGTGACATGGGCAGTGACTCCCAGGCTTGCTCAAGAGCTGCTCTCAGGACACAGCACCCAGGGATGTTCTGTGGAAGCATCTCAAACAGGGCAGGACAGGGCAGTGATGATGGAGCAGCTTGTGCAAGCTGCAATCCAACGTACTCCACCAAATCTCAACAAACAGGAAGACAAAACTGCACAACAGTGGCAAGGATGGGGTTGGGTTGGGTTTTTTTCAAGTAAATAAGGGCGAATCTAAATGGATTTTGTACTAATTTAATTAGACTGGCAGCTACAGCTCACTTTTGCTGAAAAACCCCAGCACTGGTTCATATATAGCTTTATAGTAGAGCTATAGAAACCCACTTTTGATGAATAAGACATTTCAGCTACAAATTCTCCTAACAGCTTTAAGTTAAATTAACATCAGAATTTTAGACCAGCCCTAATTTGACATGCAGTGTGACTCAGTTACCAAAATTAAAATAACCTTAAGATTACTTCCATTTGCTCAAGGCTTACAACCCACTTTTGCTACGTTCTTCATCTATTATCAAGAGTGTATAAAATGTGCAAGTAACTGTCTCCAACACATTTTAACCTTGGAAGCTCTGAAATATTTTGTGACATTAAGAATCTGTTCTTACTCCTTATTGGTCCTTACAGTATAGATTTAAGTTCTCCTGTTACTGTTTTTCAGAGTATTTCATAACTTAGATTTCACATTGAAGCTGACAGGAGTGGAAGGGTCTGGATTTTGGTGAAGGGTGGGAACAGGGGGCACAGGCAGGAAAAGGCCTGATTTCTCTCAGACATAATGGAATTAAAGAATATGGAACAATCCAGACACTCTGTGTTCCCTACCAGCTTTGCAGGTCCCCACCTACAACAGTCACTCCGGGATTTTTTTGTAGAAGCAAAATAATACTTTATACAGAAATGGTCCAAGGTACACAGTCCAATTTTTACCTACATGTGTAAAATTTCCATGGAATACCTTAGGTTATGGCAATGCTGCTATTCCCAGTTCCAAATTTTCCAGTGTCCTGAACTATCCTACTTCAATGTCTTGCGTTTATTTTTTTGGATACACCAGAGTCACACCTTCCAGTGTCACTCTGCAGCTGAGTTAGCTCCTGTGGAGAAGTGCACCTTCAGGGACAAAAGCTCTCCTGAAACAACTCCACATTTACAGGGAGACACCAGGAACTGGAAACATTGCAACTACTGGCTTGTACTTCAGTGGATAACTAGGCTACTGCACTACCAAAAGGTGAAAGCTCCTGCAAAAATCCTGCATTAATTCCAATCAGAAAAAAAAAAAAAAGTGGGGGGAGAGAAGAACAAAAATCACAAGAGAACTTAATCACAGAGAAAGACAACATTAAACTCTTGGTGTAGCTTCATGACACTCTAGACACTGGAATGCCACTCACCAACCATTGAATCAGTACTTTACAGACATCACACAAACAACACTGACTCTGGAAATCATGTTCTATGCTGACAGATTGTGCAAATTCCACACCATTTCCATGGCATAGTGGATTTCCAAATTATTTGCATGAAGCAGCTAAATTCATCTCTTTCATTCACTCATCTGATGTTGCTGGAATTTCGAATTTCTCCCCTATTTTGCACAAAATGGGCATCTGGAAATATTTAATGCCATTCTTGGCAGGGGTGGGGGGAAGAATGGTTTTACTCCACTACATAATTTAGGACTGATTTTGATTTAATTATTACGCAAATTCTGGGTCCATGTATGAAATAACCTAAGAATTTGAATCAACTTCTTTGTTAAGGCATTCTAGTATTTCCTAGGGACACTCAGGGTGAAATCCTGACCCTACTGAACGAAGCTACTCAAAGCTTTGACACAGGGGGATTTCACCTTGCTCTTCAGACACAAAGAGTCAGTGAAGCTCTTAAAGCAATGCATTAACAATAGCAAATTAACCTAATTAGAACTTTTACTTTTTCCATTGCCAGGTGTGCATTGTTGTATTTTTAGATTTTTTTCTTCTTTTTTAAAATTTTTTATAGAAAAAATAGAGTATTTAAGGAGTGACTGTGACAAATTGCAGTGAAATTTTTTTTCAAAGTTTTCTCTTTACATTCAATAAAGTTGATCTGAAATGCTACAAGACTAGATGCCTAGAAGCAAAATCTACAGGAAGACTATAAAGGCTTCTGGTCTCTCTCTATTGCAATCAGTCTAAAATAAAGGAAAGGATGAAATGAAGGTTTCTTTTGCTAACTAGTCCTTTTTCCCAATCAAATTCATAAACCCAAAAATTCAGAGGGGATGTTAAAATGTGTAGAGCATCATTTGTTTGCTTTGCACACAGAACAGAAGTTCACAATCAGTAAGAAAAATAGGAAGTTAGCAACTGTGCATGCACCAAAGAGTCCTAAGACAGGTCTCAGGTTTTTTTGTGGGTAATTTTTTGTTTGTTTTGGGTTTTTGTTGGTTTTTTTTTTTTTTCATTTTCACAGGCATTGCTAGTTCAAGAACCAACAGTCAAAGAATACTGGCACTTTAAGAGGAATGAAGTTTCCACTGTCATTTAAAACAAGCATTCAGGTAAAGCTAACAGGATCATGAAGCAGAAAGTAAAGTAATGCTAAAACAAATGCTAATAATTTAGTGTAATGTACAAAATTACTTCAGTACTTCTTAAGAATAAGGATAAATTGTATTTACATAATTATACACTTTGTCTTTGTCTTCTTTTTCTTCTTTTTACCATCTTTGCTCATCTTCTCTTTGTGTTTTCTGATTTCTCTAACTAATGTGTAGAAGGCATCATCAACACCCTAAAAAGACACAGAAGATACAAATCAGGATGAGGTTCAGACTCACAGCGTGTGTCCCTCCCTGGCCCTGTGAGGGGGGGTTCCATCAGCACATTTTGCTGCCCACCTGCCATCCTTTGAACCATGAATCCTGGCTGCAGGACTAATCCTGCTCCTCTCTGAATTCTGAGCAGCACTGACACAACCACCTGAGGGACCTGCTTTGGTGCCAGCAGGAGCTGACACCTGCTGCCCTGTTGCTCAGCTGCTCCTAAACTGGGATTTGGGTATCCTGCAGGTTACTCACAGGTGCCCACAGGCGAAATTCCATTGTTGGTGTGGGAAGGAAGGTAATGAAGTGTGTGCTGCCCTCATCTCCATCTCCAAGAGCACACCTTGCCCCACCTCAGGCTGGAAAAGTATCATATACAGAGTGTGCATAGATATAGTAACACCTCACAATTAGGTTATGAGTATTTATTATCACAGAATCATAGAATGAACTGGGTTGGAAGGGCCCTCAAAGATCCTCCAGTTCCATCTCCTACTGTCCCAGGTTGCTCCAAACCCCATCCAATCTGGCCTAGGACACTTCCAGAGATGGAGCAGACACAGCTTCTCTGGGCAACCTGTGCCAGGGCCTCACAGGGAAGTTGTGAGCATTAACTATCTTTATTTATGCTTCAATAATCTATAAATAGCTCTGGAATATGAATTCTAGTATTTGTACCAATAATTCAATACCAAAGACATAGTTATGGTTAATCCACACATTCCGATCATTTCTCAGGCACATTGGTATAGTAATCACACCACAGTTTTATAAATCTTTACACATGCAAATCAATCAATCAAATCAATCCCATGTCCCAATGATCAGTTATCTGATAAATCATTCTATTCACTTTGAAATTTAAGGACCCTTGAAACACATTCTCTCTGGTGCTGGATAGTCACTTAAAATCTCCACAGCTCCAAGATTTGAGCTATAGACACAAAAGCTGAAATTTGTTCACACTGAGTAGTTTCTCATTATTTTCAGAGGTAATTACAGCTGACCAAAATTAACTCTGATCTAGAGATACCAGCATATCCAAAAGGCTGATTTGGACCACTGTCAAGTACAATGTTGGATGATGTACTTTGTTACAACTTAATTATGGGAAACAATTTACGGCCTTGCTCTGAGGTTGCTACAAGTCCCACTAAAGTACTTATGTTGTCAGTCTTGCCTTTACATTTAATAATTTGAGTACAGGTGGTTATAAAATCCTTAAGAGAAATATTTCCTTGATTCTTTGCTGCCTTACTCCTTGTATCTTTGAGACATGTTACTGTGTCACAGCAGCCAAATGAACCACTATAGAACCAGGTTTAGAAAGTCAGCCTCACAAGTTTGCCTTCAAGCTGCCAGAAAAAACCCCAACACTCTGTTATTTCCTCCTCTATGCCTACTACAGTAAAGAACTTAAAGTGAACTCTGGGAAAAAAAAAAAATCCAAAAATCACTTAATTCATTACTGTTTCAGCCAAACTCCAAGTGGTGATAAAACCTACCATGAAAAGCCCAAACAACAAGGAGGTGTGAAATAGCTTCACTTAAAAAGCAGCACTCAGTACAATCTAAATTTATTTAAAATCTTCATGTTCATAAAACATTTACACACAAAGTCCTTGGCAGTGTATCTCCCAATATTAAGAGCACACTTTTGCACATTACAGGACCTTGCAAACAACTTGTTCTACATTTTTAGGCATTATTGACCAATATAAAACTGATGCAGCATGCCTAGTGGGAGAACAGCCTTATTTCTGCAGAAGGTCATGTCACTCATTAGTTTTTGGAAAATTAAAGATACTTGGTATTACTTTAGAGAGAAGTAGTGTATTTTGCTTACAGCTTCAGCATTAATGCATAAAGAGAATATTTAGCAATGTTCAAGTATGAAAATGCTATAGAAGTAGCAACAGTTCATGATTCCACTGCAGGTCTCAGCACTAAGGAGGAGCACAGCATTAAGAATGAGTCACAACAGATAAAACAAGAGTTTCATTCTTAAAACATAAGAACCATATAAGAACAACTTACATGGTTCACATGGCTCAAGACTGTTCACATGGCCTTACAGAACCACCTTTCAGAATTGGCTTTCAGTTGGTGCCTTCAAATGAGGCACACTTAAAATTGCAATTTAAGTATTCAAACAAGAAATCTTCCCTCATTAAACTTGTTTTAAAATAAAAGCAGACAAAATAACTTGTACAAAGTAATACCCAGATGCTATCATGAACCTTTAAGCACATGACTTCCCAATCAAGGCTGACATTTTTTTTCTACCTAGTAAGATGATGATCTGTTAAATACAGCATACGTTGTAACACAGAATCATAGAATGGTTCGTGTTAGAAGGGGTCCTCAAGAGCCTCTCATTCCAATCCCCTGGTGTAGGCAGGGACACTTTTCACCAGAGCAGGTTACAGAACTGACTTGGCTTTCATCCTTGCATTTACACCTCTGTAGACCAAGCCTCACTAATTATTGATTATGTTTGGTCCTGCGACAATTCATCTTCAATTCAGGTCATTAATAGAACATGACAAACAAAACTATGCTTAGATCACTTGTGAGTTAGAAGTGGAGAACACAAGGTAAAGGGAGGTCTTTCACTTTTCAGCCTGCCCATTAAATTTTAAATGTAAGCAGTGGATACTCTGTCTCCAGAAGGTCCCTAAGGCATCAATGCTGTGAGATCAAAGGCTGCCAACCTTTCCAGTCAGCTCTTTCAGCAGGAAGGGACTGCAGGCAGCTGACCTTCCTCCCTCTGACAATGCCCTTATTGTGTGCAAGCCTTTGGGGAAGCTAAGATGTACTGAATGAGAGCACTAAATCCAGGCTCAGATTAGCAACTCACAATTCCCTGTGCAGGCTCAGAACTAAACCCCAGAACCTCACTAAAGGTGCACTGACAGGCTTTGCTCCTGGCCCTTGTTCTTCCAAAGGGCAGAGGGAACAGAAACAGCAGGACTGACCCCACAGGGTACTGCTCCTGGCTCCAAGTTTGCTTTTGGAGCCCCACATGGTCCCATGGCTGCAGAGAAGGCTGGAGATGTGGCAGCACCACCACAAGCACGCATGAGACTGGGCAACAAACCTGGCTGGCAAAAACACCAAAATCATAAGGAATTTGGAATTCCTTAAAATCCCAGTGCCAAAAATAACTCTTAAGTTCTAAACTGTAGGAGTTCTTTCCTATATTTTTTTAGTATATAATGCATATATACATACACACACATGAATCAGTCACGAGGAATAGAAGTTATTTGTACACCTCTGTAGTACTATGGAGAGAAACCATTAAATTGCAGTTTGAATCACGAATTTAGGCATTTTTAAATTCAAATTTAGAACTTTTGTAATTCAAACTTTTCACTGTTAACCCAGCTCAACCTTAATTACATTATTTAGATGCTTGTAGTGTGCTTTTTATTTAAAAAATCTGACACTTTCACGGAATTAGTTCTTTTGAGGATTTCACATGGAGTTTTGGAAATTTCTCCCTGCTAGCTGGAAATTACAAATAGAGCAAAAAATGTTTTTTCCTTTCTGCTTTACTGTGTAACAGCCAAAGGAATTAAACTCTTGGAAAGTATCAGCAGTTCATGGCAGTCTGGGCAGTCAAAGTTTTCAGTTTCCTCGTGCAAGACTAATAGAATTTAGGAAGGCATCCCACAGGCAGTAAGAAGATAAACAATATTCCAAGAAGGAGAAAAGCACCCTGAACCATCCAGCTTGATTATTCACAGAATGCTGTCATTGCAGTCTGTGTTACAATGAATATTTCTGAAGTCTAAAATTCCAGCTGTAAGGCTCACACCATCAGGTGCTGCTCTCCTTAGCCACCTGCTACACATCAGACTGCAATAATACATTTATTTACTGTCTGAAAAGTAATACAAGCCAGGCTGGTTTAAATATCAGACTTTTCATTCCACTCAAATCACTACTGAACTACAGCTGTGCCATAATAATTTTGGAATATGCTTCCTCCAGCTCAACTCCCTAAATACAAAGTTGCTGCAAACAGCCATCAGTACCATGCAGAATTCACTAAGGAATTAACCCAAACAATTCTTTCCCTAATCAGACTCCTGAAGTTCTAGAGCCTTAGATCCAAGACTATTTTCTAAACAGGGTGCAGGTCCACTGTTGACAGAAGATTTCCCACATGGGGGGCGGGGGGGAAAAAGGTATGAAACCCCCCCCCAAAAATGCTTCTCTTGGACATCACTAGAAAGTAGGAAGCTGGCAGAAGGAAAGCCATTTATGTTCTGAGACATAAATAAAAACTCTACAATCTGCAAAAATCCTTCCACTGAAAACCACAATTCCCACCATCTTATTCACATTCTCCCAACAGGAAGGGAAAGCAGACAGGACTCAGCATCTTTCAAGTATTAAAAAAAATAAATTCTACTCTGTGGTATGGTTCCATCAGTAACACACCAAGTGACTGCAAAGTTGGTTTCCAGAAGGCTACAAGGCTTGAGCAACTTAATTTCTATTGTTCTTATCAAAAGTCATCTTGCCCAGCTTCCCTTTGTTGTTTTTTGATAGCAGGGAAGGATCAAACAAGGTGTTTTGATGGCATCAATTTTAGTAATATTTGGATGCAATACTAGGGAGCTTCATGACTGAAGTTTCCAGTTTCTTGCAATGGAAACCTGTGATGCAAAGAGTGTCACAAATTGGTTGAATCATATAATTAAGGTTGAAAATTATCTCCAAGTGCATCAAGTCCAACCTCTGACTGATCAGCACCTTGTCAACTATGTCATGACATTAAGTGCCACATCCAGTCATTTCCTGAACATCTCCAGGAAAATGGACTCCACCATTTTCTTTCAAAAAAAAAAAAAAAAAAAAAAAAAAAAAAAAGTAAATATTTAACTCTGAGCAATCATTCATCACTTAAAAGCTGAGACTAACAAGCCTGAGCAGATCTAGTAAAAACTGATATGAATCAAAACTTCTTCACCAGAAAGAGAAACAAAACTCCCTCACTGAGGAGAATATTCCCACACTGTGACAGTCTCTGGAGGATACAACCCAAATGCTACTGCTTCTCTGCCACATATTCTGAAGTACAAACACACATCTTGGAAAATGAACAGCTTTTCTTTTACAGAATGGGAAATTCCAGGTTATCCCCCATTTGGCAAGTATATAAGGAGTAACAACTCACTCTCTGCACTGGTGCAGAAGGAGGTAAAGAATTAATGGGACAGGAATATCTACAAGGAACTGCTCCAATGGTTTGCTCCAAAAGCACTGGAAATAATGCAGACAAGCACTTCTTCTGTACCAGTTTCTTCTGTCCTCACCTCCTCCCTTTTTTTTTCTACAGCAGAATACATAGATTAAAAAAAAAGATTTTGTGATAATTTGGGTATTGGGGTTTTTTGGTGCTTTCTTGTTGATTTTGGTTTAGTCCACCCTCTCCTCCTCCTCCGGTGTTCCTTCACCCCCACCTCTTGTAAAGGCTCTCAAAAAAGGTGAAACCTTATTTTGTCCAAATCTGGATCATTCATGGCATTATAGTTGACAAAAAAAAAATAGAAATGGTAAAGGTAATTTTTTTAAGCTGGGGAAGAACAAGATAAAAATAGAGTGGCATAAAGAAGGGCCTGAGAATTTAAAAATCCTGTACACCAGTTAAATACTGTTTTGCTGGATTAGGAACCTCCTATTTCTGTATCTGAGGAGGACTTGTGTTATAATCTTGTTCCCTCAGTTCATCAGCCTGAAGCTTCAACCAATATTCACCTCAACAGCATCTGCAATATATTCCTACTAAAACTCCTTCCTCCTAACTTCTTCCCACTCAGAACTGTGCCTCCATTTCCCAGCTGGAAAATTCAATATGCAGTAAAGACTTCTTGTTAATCCATTTATCAAAACCCCACGAAACAAAGCAAATCCATATTGAGGATACTGAAATGTGATTGGTTTTATATCTGAAATTATGTCACTGATTAGCCACAAAAAGTCTGATTGGCAAGACACCTTCAATCAGTTTTATTTGGCAAGTGATTTGCAACACTTACCCTGGTACATTACAAACTTACCCTGTTACATTACAAGGCATTTTTTAATTTTCACACACCCTGGAGTCTTTTCTTCTTTGCTGATTTTTTTCACTCTGTACTGTCGGATCTCTCGCACCAATGTATAAAAAGCATCCTCCACTCTCTGCATTGTAAAACACAACTCCTTAAAAATGGCTTTGTTAATGATTGAGACAAACTGGGACACCCATGGAAGGGGAAAAAACCAGAACAAAACCACTGAAGTTATGAGCTTTACTTGAAAGAAGCATATGGAGCTCCATTTATGAATTAAAAATGCTGGGCTTGCTCATCTGCTGCTTGATAAAAATTTAATTTCTTGATTACCAATTATCGTGAATATCTGTGCTTCAAGCCCTGCTTTTCTTCTGTGCATGGTAACACTGGGCCTAAAAAAGAGCAAGACTTCTTTTTTTCCATTGCTGAAAATGATACTGCTTGTGATACTGAATATTCCCACATTTCTGTGGGCATGGATGTATGCAGGAGGCACAAAACCTTATTAGATTGTCAACTAGGGGGTACTTATGAACACACATAGTTAAACCACCCACTTGCAGTTTTGAGCCAAAGTGAGAACATGTTACTGTTTTGGGCAAAGAAAAGCAAGCTCCTTCATGTTCTGTTCTTTAGGTCAGGAGAACTTTGCAAAAATCCATGGATCAAGCTAACAAAGTTATAAAAAAGTCCCTCCAGGTGATTTCCTAAGTGGTTATAAGGAAATAAAATTTTCTGAGAATACTAAATTTGGGGCAGTGTTGCTTTTAAACCTTCTAACTTCATAAAGCAAGCACTGTGCTATTAAATTTAGGAAAAGTGGTATCTGAGCCATGGCAGCAAATGTTCATTATTGTAATCTTTAAGAGCTTTGTTACATCAGCAAGGCACACCTGATTGTTCCTCTGAGCCAGGACTCAGCAACCACGAGGGTGCCTTAACAACAACTAAATGCAAACAATCTGTGAAGTTCTGCTGCTCAGATTTTAATCTGCTGCAGAAATGCTCCTCAGGTGTTCCAGGGATGACAGCTACATGTTTTAGTTCTCCGGTCTCACACCTTATTTTTCTGCAGCTCTGCATTTAGGCCACTTGGACATTATACTACAAGCATTAAAAAAAAAAATGTACAGACAATGAAGACATCTTTAACCAAACAGAATATAAAGAGGTACACTAATTTTGAAATATTTTAACTTAGAGCTGGTGCTGTATCTATGCATAAATTTAAAAATTTAGATCAATCTGTGAGGATGTTCTCATAAGAACAAGATGAAAAATGTTCCACTGCAGCTTTTTAAGGGGAGAGCAAATCTCTCCTCTGCCTTACTATCAATCTCAGTACTTGTCTCCTCAATCAGATTAACAGGGTTATTAATTTAATACAAACTCATCATTTGAAAATAAAACCTCAACACACTGATGATCATGGTAAGCAGCACAACCACTTAAGCCCCAAAGCTTTATTACTACTAATGGACAGTTTGGGCTTCTATTTGGCAGATTTTCCATAAATTCTCTCTCCATTTCATCTTCATATTGTGCCCTGAACAACAAAAGCCAGCCAGCATTTACTGGGTCATTCTGCATGACCTGTGCCACAGGTTATCACACTGAACACTTATTTATAACACACTGCTGCTTAATCCTTGTACTTTAAGGGTTCCTTGAGTGTTCTTCTGAACTACAGCCTCTTCAATTTGAAGATTAAATGAATTAGATTAATTTCCGGGATTGTATTTCCCTGTATATGCATAATGTGCCCTCTCGGGATGTAGTCAAGTATGGATAAGTCTTACATTCCAGGTCTGTCAGGTTGCAAAATGTAAAGAAAACCACTAAAACAGGCAAAATCCAAGTAAAGCTCATACTTCCATGTTTAGCTGGAAGGAATGGAAGTTTCTTTCTGAAGTGGAAAGAGCAAACATTGATCAGCTGCTATGTGCCAAAGCACAGGCTGTACAAAAATCAACATTTTTGCAAATCTGTTTTGCAGTAGAAAGATGTAATTTGATTTTGGAGCTTTCACATGAAAAATTAGGTAACAATTGTTGAGTCAACATTTATTGCCAACTTTCCCATCACCAGTAGGAGCTGTAATTTGCTTTAGCAATGCAGAGAGATGGAGAGATACAGAGTGAGAAAAGAAATTGCTATTACTGCCACCACCAAGAATAGACTTATGAACCCTGCTGAAAAAGATTATTCTGAAAGAAAATCTGTACAGACACATATTTGCTTATAGCATTAGCACAAGGTGACATTTTAAAGAGCCAGATGCCAATCCTACAAACTTAATACCAATTTAAGATTCTCTAGTATTTTTTTTTTCCTTCAGGAAGCAATGACCATACAAATAAAATGGGACTAACCAGTTCTTTTAGCTGTCAGAGGAAGAAGCAAAAATACCCTTTGGCTGTTATTAGAAACTTCAAAATCTAAATAGCCCAAGGAACCCAGGACCTTGAGGCAATGTTTTTGAGGTGCTTCTGCCTCCTGAATGACAGCCAAACACTCCATTTAAAACATGGCTATGTGCAAAGAAAGACTGTTTCAAATCCAGACCAAAGTATCCCAAATAGGAATTTTCCCAAGTTCCACTTTCATAGTGCTTAAAGGAACCTAATGAAAGTTAGCCCTGACAACTCAAAACTGTTCTGTGCCCATCCTTAAACACTTGATCAAAGCTGATCTCCGAAAAGCAACCAAAACTTTCTACCCTTGGAGCTTTGTCCCTGGGGGAGGACTAAGCTCTTCCAGAAAATTTCTACCTTACAACAGGCAAGTGACAAGGAAAAACTCAACCCCAATGTAAAAAGTCTGACCAAGTTAAAGCTCATTGAAAACAAAGCTTTAAGATGAAACCTGTACACAAGAACTGGATTAAAAACAGCTTGGAGTGATACAGTATCATTAAACATATATGGCAAACCCCTAAAAAAATGGTTCAAGCAAACTAAGTTACCAGTTAAGCATGAATTTTAACTGATATGTAGGAATGAATTTCTGTAAATACTGCCCCAGTTACTTCACCAGACCAGGCACAGGTTCTCAACTTAGTTTGATCACAAGGCTGGGGTCTAACCCACTGGACATCAGACAGATTAAATAACCAAAATGGTTTTTAAACAGCAATCTGGTGATTTAGGTCAACTTCTTCATTACACATTTCAAAAGTGAGTTTAAGCATGTATTCTAAATGAGACCTCAAACTCTGGGAAACCCTTTACTATGCCTGCAATAATGCTCATTCATCTGCTTTCCCTGTGAATCCAATACCAGCAGGAAAGCTGAACTGTTCCAAGGGAAACAAAGCCCTACAGTCAAACGACATTGAGATGGTTTGGCCTTACAGCTTTGCCCTGTGTAACTCCCAGGCAAAGAAGCCAAATAAAGAATGGCAGGTGCAGCTTTGGTGGGGATAAATCAAGTTTGTCCCCCATCTCTTATTGATTTTACTGACAATATTGGGAGCTACATGCTCATGTAGACAGGGAAGAACCTGAATACAAAGCTTATGTCAAACAGAGATAAGCAAAATCAGAAATCAAAATAAACCTAAGCCATTCATCCCCCTCTCCATAAGGATTGTGAAAGGATGAGTAAATGCTTGTGGCCTTATAAAACCACCAGTACTGCCCCTAGTTTACATTCAGAAACAGGACTACCACTAATTTTCATAAATTACATTATAGTGATTTCAGTCAGTGGTCCAATTGAAAATATTAATAATCTGTAGCCTTATACCCAAGCTGTAGGGCCCACTAAGGCAAGGTTTCACTGATGAATTCAATGATTTGTTTGAAATTACAAAGGGATTTGGCGTAAAACACAATCTTCTTGCTGTGAGTTGAAGTTCACATCTTTATTCTCAGTCAGAACCCAAACACACTAATTTCTAGAACAACTTATTTCTGTACTTCATTTCAATATTCTTTTCTGTCCTTGCCTGTGAATTTGTGAAAATCTTAAAAACTTAGCTGAAGTGAGACATATCCTGCATGAGCATGTAAGGCCATTCTCTTAAAAAAGTGTCTTGGCAATCAAAAAAGTCTATTCTGACAGCTCCCTCCTATTTCCACCTTCCCAGTTTCCTTCTGCAGAAACATTTCTGATTCCCTCTGAGCTACAGCAGAACTGGGCACAGGAAAGGGTAGAGGCAGGAAAATGGTGCCTTTCAGCAGGGCATTAGTGATGATGTTTCCATGTGGTGGCTGGCAAGGACAGGAATGGAAAAGAAGGTTTCTACTTTGAAAGATTCAGGGCAGAGTTTCCAGACTCCAGAAGACCACCAGCTGCATCTGTTCATACTTGGAAGGTCTCCATGAGGACACAGAGGACCAGAGTTTTATTTAATATATTGACTTTTAGACACAGAGTGAATAAAACTATAGCCCATGGGCCACATGCAGCTCCCAAAATGGTTTGGCTCCCCTAATTTAAAATTACTTTTGTAGAAGGTGTGTATGCATGTGTGTGTGTATATATATACATACATACACATATTTATATATATAACAGTGTGACTGAAAAATCATTCTATGGACATACACACACACATGTATAGACAATCACATACACTAATATTTAGATCCTCTTGCTATAACTAAATTGCAGTTCTTTCTCTTCTCAAAAATATTTTATTTACATGGCATCCTATGAAGGAATTTCATAGCACAACAAGCTCTGAACAGCACTGGGAAAGAATCAGCAGCCATCCCTAGTGGTGCCTACTTTTTGAATCCAACAGGTTCTAAACAGTCTACTGGGCATCTCTGTTCTCAAATATCCTTTTTAACAGAAGTGGCTATGCAAAAGGAGTATTTCCCCAACAAAGCTTGATGCTGTGTAAGACAGACTGAACAAAGTAAAACCTAGATGTTGGTGCAGCACTTCTATTGTTTCAAACCTAAAATGTAATTTCAGAGTTATTTTTTCACCCTCCTATCTACATGACAGCACCTTCCAAACAAAGCCACTGCCATTATTCAGTCCACTTGTGTGCCCCCCTTCTTCAGGACAATTGTGTGGCCTAATTTATTCTCATCATTCAAGTTTGGTAATTCTGCTTTCGTTTTTTTTAATCCTACCTAACAGACTTTCTTTGTTGTCAGAAGTTAGCATTGCTTTGTGATGTTTTACTAATTAGCCCAGGTTTCAACTTGTCAAAAACTTGGGTGGATGGAGCAAACTTGCACTAGTAAAAAATTCATTTCTCAGCTCCAAAAATACCTTACAAGCTATGAGGAAATTCTGCCAAGTGATGTAGCTGGATCTCTACAGAAATTCTGAGCAGCATTCTGCCCTTATTTACCTCCTGAATTTCTGATTCACAACCTGCACTCCTGATTATGCAGAGTAGGAGTCACTCAGGCCTGTTCTAATTTGTACTGACAGTAAAATCTTTGCTCTTTAGAGAGAAACCACCAACCAGCATTTTTCAAGATTCAGTCCTTCTTTCTTTTCAAGATTGCTTTCTTCCAGAAGGACTGAACCAATTCCACTTCTATCCATAAAGTTTCTCTTCTCCTGAAAGCTCAGATGTCTGTCACCTGTGTCCTCACACAGCCCAAGAGAGGCACTGAAAGGGCCAGTGAGCTACAACAGACCAAGAGTGAGCTGTAAAGTCTTAGGAAAAGTATCATTTTACACAAACAACTAATTCAGGAACTTCAAAAATAGCCTTAAGGTCAATTGCTTAGGTGTATCAAGCATGTCCCCCTAATTAAGAGAATCAATGCCTCAAGGAAATATTCCTTTGTTATTAATGAAAACACTTAAATCAGAATAAAATAATTAGCTGCTTGTCTGTTTAATCCTCTTGCTAAAGGAAAAAAGCATTTCACCTCTAAGCAGGAGTGCTTTTATTCTATTAAAACCTCTCACAAGGTCAAGAATGCTGCAACCAACTGACAGAAGAGAGCAACAGCAGGCCAGGTGTCACTCTGAGTCTGCCCACTTGAAGCCAATCAATCACTCATCAATAAACAATTACCAATTATAAGCAATTTGACAGAAAGAAGAAACACCCCAAGGATTTCCTATCTGCAGAAACGCATCCATTGCTATGACTAAGCAAATGTCAATTCCTGGAATAATTAACATTATGGTAATTCAGGTGAGAGCTCTGCCTTTGCATCTGGGAAGTTTTGAGCTTTACCTGTCTTGTCTTTGCTGATGTTTCAATGAAAGGAATTCCATAACTTCTTGCTAAATCCTGAGCTTGTTTTGTGTCTACCGTTCTGGAAGGCAAATCACATTTGTTTCCTACTAGCACCATTGGGACATCTTCTGAGTCTTTAACTCTCTTTATTTGTTCCCTAAAAACAAAGAAAAAGAGAAGACTGCATTTAACAAGTATTATATAGTAGTTTTTAAAACAGTTAAAACATTAAATTAACAGAGTTGAACATCATTCTGTATGTTAATCTACTATACACGCACTGTTGAAAGCCACTAAACAATAAATTGACCAATGCTTCACCATCAAGTTTAGCATCTTACTAAACAAAAACAAACCAACCAACCAAGCAAAAGCCTGACATTTTACAAACTACTATAGAGGTTTATGTCATTACACTGGTTTTTTAAAACTTTTTTTTAGCTT
This sequence comes from Fringilla coelebs, assembly GCF_963513975.1. NCBI lineage: Eukaryota > Metazoa > Chordata > Aves > Passeriformes > Fringillidae > Fringilla > Fringilla coelebs. The sequence goes on along the minus strand of NC_140033.1, from coordinate 58,294,506 downwards.
TTTAGCAGCTAATATCAGAATAAGCTTAACAAACTCTGGTATTAATCTTACTACTTACCTCTCATATTCAACTCTCAATACTCTATTCATTTGCCAAAATACTGCCAAAAGCTCTATGTCTGCTGTCTTGATTTTGGTTTGGATTTGGGTGGAGGCTGCGATTTTATTTTGTTCTTTAAATAAAGACAGCATTAAAAATTCTGCACTTAGGGGTTTTAAAACTCTGAAGACCACTGATCTGGCTCTCTACGGAGAGGTATTTGGAAAGTTTTTTCAAGCACTAGTTAGAAAGGATCTTGAAAGATGTTAGATGTACTTGTGAGGAATCTTGAATAAAAATCATTCATTTCATTACTTCTGCCTTCCCAAATAATCTAGCAGTGTGTTCCCTAATTGAAATAGACACTGTTTCCAGCTCTTTATGATTGTTCAGCTTCAAGCCTGAAAGGTCACCCACAGGTCTGTCAATGCACAGATAAAATTCCAGACTCAACTCCCAACACTCTTTGAAATCAACTGTGAAGGTCTTCTTATGCAAATCTGCAACTCTCTTCAAAAACCAAAAATTCCTCATGAAAACCTGTATGCTCCTTCTTCCCCTTACACCAACATCTTTCTTGCCTTCTTCCCTTCCTCCTCTAAAGCCACAGGAAACCCATTTGTGATATTACTACTACTAAGACTATTATTATTACTACTACTACTACCTAACTGTGGATAGACTAACACATGTTTGGGACTAACCTTAGGCAGATGCTAATGAACTCAGTGATCTTTGGTGGGAATTGCATTGGCTTCTAACAGAACACCCAGGGAGAATTCAGGATAAGAGTAAGGTACTAAGTTATAAATGATCTGCTATGGTAATCACTGCTTCTATTTCTAAATTAGTGTAGTTGACAAGAAAGCCTGAGTTGGAATTCTTAACTAATTATTTCAAAGAAGATAATATGAAGAAATTAGTAACAAGTTGGTTTTCACTGTCATTTTGGAGCTCTGGTTTTGTGTCTGTCCTTCTCAGGCATCAGGGCTCACACAGGTTATTCTTCTCACAATATTCCCCGGGTATTTCCCCCTCCAGCCCCAAACAAAACCAGCAATTGACATTACTGTCTGTAAAATTACAACAGCTTCAGTTTTTCCATCTTAGCAAACAATTTTATCAGTGGAATGGACAGAATTTATCTTTGAGTAAATATTGACTCAGAATACTAAGTCACAATAATTTACACCTCATTTATGAGTGAGGCAGATTTTCAGACTACCCAAAATTCCAGATAACAGATGCACAAATAAGCTGCAATACTGTGAATTTTCAGATTTCCCCTATTTCATGAGAGATCACTGCATTATGCAGAGGAAGAACAAGCCCCCTTCCCACCTAATAACAAGAGCTGGTGGATTATCTCTTCATATACACACCTATAATGGTGAATATCTTCAAAAGACTTTGTATTGTTTATGGCAAACACACAGAGGAAGCCTTCCCCCGTTCTCATATATTGGTCCCTCATTGCACTGTATTCTTCTTGACCTGCTGTGTCAAGAATATCCAAGAGACAGGTTTCTCCATCAATTACTACTTGCTTCCTGTAGGAATCCTAGGGAAAAAATACACCTTGGTTAATCACAAACAGGTAAGGTTTTGAACATCAGTAAATTGGAGATAATAAAATTATTTACCAGCAATAAGAACGACTGAAAAGGTTTGACCAAGCTCGCTAATTTACATAAAATTTTATTTTAATTTAAATAAAAGAAAATCTATTAATTTTCTTATTTCAACCACAATTTGTCTCCCATTCTATGCTACAAGAATGCACAAAATAATAAACCAGAAAGAATACACAAGTAAGACAACTCCAAAATTATTTGCCACTGAAAAGGAAGTGAAGAATAAAAAGCCTTCAGTGTTTGGGACAGGAAATCTGTTTTGTATGCCTGGGCAGGTGTGCATAATGATATCTGTTGTTAAGTTATCAAAGTTGAGCTGATATATTTGAAATTGAAGCTTTTCAGCCAGGACCAACAGAGCCATATTAAAACCCTGATGGGCTGGTTCACAGAGATGTCAGAACAAATTATTTCAATGCTATCAAATCAAAGCTTTCAGGTCACTGACTCAAGTGGCTAAAATCTGTACAAAGTCCCACCAGCTAGATTTTATTACATCCCTGTTTAGGTGCTAGGCCTCTGTGAGTACACAGCTTTAGCAGCAAGAAGGTGAGCATTACATGCCCAATAATTTCTATAAACACCCCTGTGTTTGAAATAAAGCCACAGAATGAGCTTGGAAAAGGTGTCATCAACCAGCAGCAGGAATTATTCCCAGTAAGCAGCTCTTGTAACAAATAACAGGTATGAACACAAGCTCCTGCTGTCACCTTTCAGCTGCCTTAGCTCGAGATTAACACAACATTGCTGCTGTTCTGACACTATACAGGAGTGAACCTAAGCTAAGGGAAGGGAATTAAAGAATTTAAATCGCAGTTCTAGCCAGCTGCAAGGTGAATTCAGAACAACCTTCCTTCCTTTGTACCCATTTTAGGGCACAGTACACCTACTCTTAGGCAATTTCTAGCCATTTCTAATTTTACGAGAGACTCTTTTCTTTCCTGCTGCTCATGCTAAGAAACAAGCAGGAGATAACTGTAAAAAACCAGTATTTTAAACCAAACCAACTCTGTAACCTCACATTTACTGTTAAATGCCATCCAGGCTCACGATACCAGGTAAAACAATTCTTACTGTTTACCTTAAAGACAGAAGTTTGCCTCCAACATGATTTTGAGACTTTATTTCACAGAAGTGCAAATTCATTGTTCAGGTAATAAGTGGGGAAGTTACTTCAGGAACTTTTAAGCCATGTTTAAATATTGATACAGCTGAGAAACACGCAAGCTCCAACGCCTTTTAAAATATAATTAATATTCTAGCCTGCTGCTTAAATGGAAAAAAAATACAAAAATCTCCCAAACCTAAGGATGCATCTTCATTCCAACACTTCCATTCAAGAGCAGGTCCCCCATGTCCTAGGATACCTATACCACAGTTCTAGCAGAACTTCTATCATTATACCAGACATATTTACAAAGCTTGCACTTTCTTTTCTTGCAATTTGACTGCTAGTTCAAAAATATGAAAAGCAGTTCTTGAAAAGCCTGTACTATTCCTTTCCATCTTAAGGACTTCAAAGGGAAAGAAATTCCCTTTAACTGAGGGCAAAACAAAAGCTTAAAGTAATTTTCATCAAAGAAAATAAATTTTAAGAGAAAAGAAAATTGCTTTTAAGAACTGCCTACCATGTTAGCAGTAGCAGCAAAGATGCACCAGCAAAGATGCACCAGCATAAAGCACAGCACAGATAAAAAAATTACTATTTTGAGGTACTAAGTTGCTTTGTTACCTCTGGGGAGAAAATCTTAGTGACTACCTAGTGAGGGGATTTGAAGCACAAGGAAAAGAAAGATGTGGGAGAGAAAACTGAAGCTTATGATTTACAGACAAGTGAAATAACAAAATTTTTTGGCCTTTTTCCCCTCCCCCTTACAAAACGTCAAACCTGAAATTCATATTTGACACTGCTAAGTAAAAACAAAATGCAAACTAGAAGATTAATTCCTGATTCCTACCCAGCTTCAAATGTGAAATTCCAGTTTTTCCCCAGTATACAGTATGTAACTTTTAAAAATTTCATTGATCACATAACCTGCTTTTATTGGTCTTTCACAAGCCATAAAAACCAGCAAGAATTATGTTAAAGGAGTAATAATTCCATCTGCTCACAAGCACAGATAAGAAAATATGATATGAAATGTCAGCTTTACACTACATATGGAATTTAGCTAAAAAAACCCCAGTGCTTAATAAATCCCATCTAGGCAAGTAATTATTACTCCACAAAACTCCATTATACCAGAGATTTAATGCTAAAATATCACAGCTCCTGAGACTAAGCTATTACTAAATATTGGTGCTTGTTTCACAAGGGCACAGGTCATTTAAGAACACGGACTTAAATATCAGTATTCCTAAATCAGCCGAGGGATTTGGCTAATCCAATTTCAAAACCTCTGACAAGCAGCTAGGAAAGCTGATCTCACTCTGGGATGCTTAAAAGACGACACATATTTAGGGCTGAAACGTCCTGAAAATGTAAAAAAGCTAAAAAATGAAAGAAATTGAAGGGAGCACAAGTAAGATTTACTCAGCCTCGGCCGGTAGAGGGCACTGCCCCAACTGCTCAGGCCAGATTTACAACGGTTGCTGCCCATTTAATTTAAAATAAAACACTTAAAATTACTTGGCTATAAATCCTTGCTCGGACATCTCCTTCAAATAAAGCATTGGACTGTGAAACACACATAAAGCATCGATATCTGAACAACTGCAGCCACCCAAACACTCATTTTTAGTCCTCCCCCTGCCCTGCCATCTGCTCTGCTCAGATTTAAGTAATAAAGCACTCAAGCAGGCCCTGAAATTTGACGTTTTCCAATCAGGTTATTTGTTGAATCATTAGGTTTATTCCACCAAAAAGCAACAGCAAAATTAACACTGTAAAGGCACCTGTGATTAAGTAATTAGTGTGTTTTTTCCTCTGCTGCACCAAATTATGTCTTCACAACAGGAGAATTTCAGAAGTGAGGAGTTTCATTCTGTTAATCACAGGAAATACTCAGAATTATTCAGTAACTGTGTAGTATGAAATATACCATGGACAACAAACACTAAACTATCTTCTCTATCTTACCCCAAATTATTCAGCATGATTATCTGCAGGGAGAAGAAATATTTGGCTGTATGGCAATGAAAGAAATAGTACTAAGGGGCAAACAACAGTAGTGACACCACTGAACTATCCCAATTATTTACCAGTCAAGGCAATTTTAGCTTTATGTCCTCATACTGCCTAAAACCCACTCCACAGCCACTGTTCTTTGATCAGCATCACAACTGCACCTACACAGGAAGCACCATCACCAACCCTTCTCAATCAAGTGGATTCTGCCCAAGCATGAACTGGAACATTTAAACCAAAATTTTAGTTTTGTTTGCCACTCCAAATCACAGCCTGCCCTTGCTGGCACTATTGCTTACCCACGTGTGAGCACACACAAAGCCAGTTACCAGGAGGAGGAAGATACAGTTTTTATCCCCAAGGCCTCAGAATTTACAAGATAAGAACAGGATCTAGTAGACAAGAACTTGTAAAAGGAGCAGAAATGAATGCTGATGCATGTGACAAGCTGGGAACGCTGGTAAAACCTATTAGGTTGCTTAATTACCAGTTAATTTGGTGTCATTCTTAAAGAACACATGGATTCTGGACACAGCTCTGAATTTGTGGCTGCCCCATCCCTGGAAATGGCCAAGGCCAGGCTGGACATGGCTTGGAGCACCCTGGTCTTGTGGAAGGTGTCCCTGCCCATGGGAACAAGATGATCTTTAAGGTCCCCTCCAACTTTCCAAACCAGCCTATGATTCCATGAATAAAAGACACAGTTCTGAGATTTGCAGGTTCATTCTATAAGGAACTGTGTTTCCACTTTATTACTTTTCATTAAAAATGTATTTAATGTCCTTCAAATCACTCAGCTGGCAGAATGGCAAAATCCCTCAAGTGCTCCAGGAATACTGGCATTTAAGTTTCTGTGTTCCTAAACTGTTTACACAGTGACAACTTCTAAGATGGAACCTGCACAGCACTTTCTGCAGTGCCTAAACACACCTCTAACCTAAGAGAAACCCAGGTAATTATGAAAAAGCATCAAAGACCAACAGCCTCCAAAGGTCCTTTTGCAGGAAAAAGTACAATCCCATTCGGCTTGTTCCTCTCAGAAAGTTTGGTGTGATTTTAAGAGAATGTTTGGAATTGCTGTTTAAAGACTTCAGATCTTAGTAATTGAAAGAGCTGCTCTGCTGGTGTAAGTCAGAGTTCTCTGCACAGGTCTAGTCACAAAACCTTCTGCAAGCAAGATGTTATTATTTGGCCATGCAAGAGACAGACAAGAAGACACATGGAAAGAACCTCAAGTCAACACATCTCTGCTTGTGCTGCCACTAAATTTGTGCCACCTCAGGGCACTGGCTCCTCCTGCTTGTGTCTCCCTGAAAATCACTACCTACACACTTCCCAAGTCTCCATTTTAAGCCCAGATTTAAACCCTTGTGATTCCTTCAAGTGAGCCTGGAAGTGCCTTGCTGGATAAACATATAAATGAAGTCACGAGATGCAGAGCTTCAGTGCTGGGAACATAAAAACCTGGGGTAAGTTATGGTGTCATTTCTCCTTTTATAGAGTCTGAGGTTGTTAAATGCAACGACCCACAGGAGATTTCAGACAACACCAGTATTTTTCTTGTGTTTAAAAGGCAGAGCTTGCCTGCTCATTATAAACCTTTAAAACAGCACAACTTTTAAAGCTTATATGCAATTTCAAACTTTGAGGTACTGAGCCTTAGTAATGTATTTCAAAGAACCCATTCCAGAAGCTATCTTGTAACATCCTCTCTAGACAGGGAAACATGCACTAGTGTGTTTAAAGACAGAAAAAACAAAACAGGCTCCAATTTTTGCTTCATTCACTGCAACATCCTAGGACACATTTCTCCCTGTGTAAAACAGATCCCAGCGATAGGAGATGAGAAAGACTGGCACACACATTTCACAACCACTAATTTTCCTTCTTATCTAAGGAAAAACGTCCCATTTAAGAGGTTGCACAAAGCTATGAAGGGTTTCACCAAGCTTTGTCAAGTGAGTCTGCAAATACTTTGTCATGAGATCCTAAACACACACATCCACACTGCCCAAGGATGCATGGCAATTAACACCGCGCTTTTAATTGATCAAAACTGGTAATTTGTTACTGCAGCTGTTGTTCCACAGCCAGATCAAGAAGCACAGCAGTTCTGTCTCCAATGCAGAACATTATCTCTGAGCTCTTTTTACTATAAAGCCCTGTCCTTGTGGTAAGTATCCAAAAGGAAACAAGCACCATTATTCACTGATAATCTCCCCTCACAAAAAGTATGAGATGGAAGTGTTTACCTCTATTGTGGGGTCATATTCATCCACAAAGTGATTCTGGATTAGCTGTATTGTCAAGGCGCTCTTGCCTACACCACCAGCTCCAACCACCACAAGTTTATACTCTGTCATTTTTTAGCAGACCTGATGACAAAGAAACCAACATTAAGCAGAGCTGGGCTCCCACTAACGAGGATGCTGCCGGTGCCTTCTCATTCAGCGTCAGGATCCTCTACTATTACCGGGAAGCAGCTCCCTCCCTGCAAGACAAGACAAAAAGGGATGAGGGAACGCTGTTATGCTGTTCCTCAAATATTACACACACAGGGAACGTAAAGCGGGCAGGCAGCGGTCACACCGAGATTTAAAGAACACGAATTAAGTAAATAAAAAAAAAAAAACAAACAAAAAACCACACTAAATTAATTTAAAAGGCACTGAATTCCGGGAAAAGCGAAATGAGTATTTCGTGCAGGGAATTAATCCGTGCAGGGATTTAGTTCCCCGCTGCTTCCTCCCGGTGCCTGGCGGAGCCCGCCCGGGTTTCCCGGAGCGTCCCAGCTCCCCTCGGGATGAAGCTCACAGCCGGGAACGCGCCTCCCGTGCGCGGACAGGGGACGCGGCGAGCACGGCTTCTCCCGGCGGCTTCCCCGACACAGTTTAGGGTGGGTTTTATTAATTTTTAATTGCCGGGCGAGCCGTGCCTGCGGGACCCCCGCGGCTCCGGGGCATCGCCCGCCCCGCCCCGGCTCCCTCTGCCCCCGCCAGCGCCGCGCCCGCGCCGCCCCAACTTTCCGGGTTTAAGGATTTACGAGAAGGGGTGAGGGGGAAAAAAAAAATTCCATGAGGGCTCAGGGAGGGGTGGGGGATGTCTCGGGCGAGCGCCGGGTCCCGCAGGGCGTTGGCCACCTGTCCCCTCCCGCCGGGAAGGACCGGGAATGCGGCTCTGGGGGATGCCGGCGGGAGCAGCGGGGGAGCGGGATAGGAGAGGGAAAAGGGGACGGGAGGGGCAACGGCGACGGCGGAGGAAGGGGGCGCCGGCTGCGCTTTCCACCTCGGAGGGAAAGCGGGGAAGGAAGGAAGCAAGGAAGAGGGTCGCCCCGGCTCGGCGGGGTGGGGATAGGCGGTACCTGGCTGGCCGTGCCGCGGGAGCTCCCGGCACCCGCCGTGCCCGCGTCGCGTCCCTTCCTCTGCTCTCCTTTCCCTTCCCGCTCCGGGTCCCTTCCCTTCCCTTCCCGTCCCGGTGCGAAATGGCGGGGGACGGGCAGGGCTGGGCGGGCGCTGCCCAGGGAGCCGAGCACCGATGCACGGATGGACGGCCGGATCGATGCGCTCGGCGCTCCAGCGCCCCTTGCGGCAGCGCCGGCACCGCCCTCCCGCTGCCGAGAGGCAGGCCGCGGGTTCGAGACCGCATCCGGCCACTCCCGTGTCCAGTCCTGGGATCCTCAGCGTGAGGGAGACAGGGAGCTCCTGGAGCGGAGGCTGCGGAGGTGATTTAGGGACTGGAACGGCTGAGGGAGCTGGGGCTGTCCAGCTTCGAGAGGGGCCCTCAGCCCTGGTGTCCGTGTCTGCAGGGAGGGCTCTGAGCAGGGCCCAGGCTCTGCTCCAGGGGCCCGGCAATGGCAGCAGAGGAACGGGCAGGGACTGAGCCCAGGAGGTTCCACCTGGGCAGGAGGAAAAACGACTTCCACAAATTGCCCAGAGAGGCTGGGAATTTCCTTCACTGGGGGTATTCCAGAGCCATCTGGACACAATCCTGTGCCCTGTGCTCTGGGATGGCCCTGCTGGAGCAGGGAAGTGGCACCAGGTGCCCCACTGAGGTCCCGTCCATGGTGGGATTCCATGGGGCCAGAGGATGAGGGTTTGGGGCTGGGGAGAGGCTTGGAGGAGACATTTGGGAAGAGTCTGTCTGGGAAGGGCGCGCTCGAGGGCAGTGAAGGGAAATATGCACAATTCCAGCATTTCCTCACCGTTTCCCCCTTCCAGCACTGCCCATGGGGAGCTGGAGGGGAAGAGGCACAAGAGCCACCATAAGGCTCAGGACAGGCTCATCCTGAGGGGACATGTGAACTGCCCGGACAGGCAGTGCCTGGTTACACATAAAGAGTGATTTTATCCATCATGAAAATGTCAGCAGAGGCTTTGTGGAACTGCTGTGATACTTACCAACCAAATAAAGTTGGTCAGCTTTCAAAATAAAATGCAAGGTTTGACTTTTAGCTCTGAATAAAAGTTAGTAAACACAGTGTTTGCGGTTTTTAAACAAGTTAACATGCATAGTAAACCATAATTTCTTATTAAAAGGCTAAAATGGCTAAAACCATAACTCCCTGTAACTGAAATACAGAATCACAGAATGGTCCCTTCCTGAGTTGGAAGGGACCTTAAAGATCATTCAGTCCCACCCCCTGCCATGGGCAGGGACACCTGCCACTATCCCAGGTTGCTCCAAGCCCCGTCCAACCTGGCCTTGGACACTTCAAGGGATAAGAAACATTTTATGATCCCCATTCCACCTCTCCCACAAATTTAGGTGTCAGTAACCTAGTAATTTTTGCGTTAAAGGTTATTAGGATGTTTCCCAGCAGCCACAATAAAAAAAAACCTCACAAAAATCCATGTGACAGAGTAACATGAGATCATCTCGCAAATCAGGGTTATTAATTAGGCTGCTTCACATGAGCAGATGTAAAACCCAAAAGTCAGACTTGCTTTCAAAGAACAAGTAGCCTGGTGGTAAAACCACAAGCTTGGGATGTGGGAAACTCTGAACCCACACAGCCACAGCTGGGATCAGAAGAGTATCCGGAGAGCAGCTGCTGTTGGCAGAACGTCCTCCATGAAAACTTCAGGTCCTGATGACAGCTTGTGCTGTCCTATCTCCATAGCATCTCAGCAAAATGTGCAAACAATCCTTTTGCATGTCATGTGGAGGGAAAATGAATTGTTAGAATTCTGGAAAAAGCAGAATGCAAAGCTGCTTTTCTTGTGCACAGATTTTGTTTATAAATGTCTGTTATGAAATTGCTTTTTGCTGTATTTGCATTTAATTTAGAAATATCTTCTCGTGCTCATGTGTGGAGTGGTTTGAAAACAAGATCAAATAAATGAGCTGATCAAGAACATTAAGTGCCAGCCCATTCACTGCTTTGATATGAAAGCTGGTGATAGTCAGCACAAGTGATGGAAAACCTCTTGGATTCTGTGGAAGTTTTTTTCTCTGACTTACCATCTTCATTTTAGTGATTGTTTCTTTGGTGTAATTTGCACAGAGAATTCTGAACATGTGCAAAGACGATGCACACCCTCAGATCCCAGAACCCTTCAGTGTGCTGCAGCTACCTACTCCTGCTAAGTTAAAGCATATTTTCAATTCAAAGATTTCTTCACAATGGCAATAAAATATTCCAGTCCCTGTCTTCTGGATCCTCCATGGATATGGAACATTGAGGGCAACACCAGTCACAGCTCCTTACTCCAAGAAGATGCCTCCCTTAAGATATCCAGCACTAGGCCAAGTACAATCCCACATTTACAGTACTCAGATTTGCCTGGTCCTAAACATGATACAATGAATTCAGTGACATTTTCACTTTGAGAATACAGGAGCATTCCTCACCTGTCAGCAGTCGTGGGCTGGGGGGCAGGACATGTAAAATTCAACTCCAGCCTGGGGATGAATAGTCAGCTTTCCCTGTTAACAGAGAGCATCAGACAAGCTGGGACAAGAGTTAATTTTCCTGAGGCTTTTCCTGGCATTGAACTCTATGCAAAGCAGATGCAAAGCCAGTGTAGTGTTAGCACAGAAAGGTAAGTGGGTTTTGTGCAAATTCAGGTTTGCCTGCTGTGAATTAGAAATATTAGTAAAGGGAATTTATTTTTAGATAGGCCAAGGGTGGTAGTGATACCTCCATTTGGGATCTGCTACCCTTCAGGTTTTACCTTTGCCTCTTCTCCCTCCAGGAAAATAAAGACTTTTAAGGAAGTCCTGCCAACTTCCTTCTGCTGCTCTCTTGTTGAGATCACCTACAGAAGATTTTTCATTTTAAGTTCTATTTAGAATAGTACAAATGTTCTTGCAGTTTTTTGTCTGCTGACACAGCAGGATACAATTATATTCCCCAAGATTTTTAACTCATTAGCTCAAGACAGGATCTACAAGACATTTATACAGTGATCTTAAATATATAAATATTTGCATCTATAGATAAATGTCTCTACATGTGCATTTTGGAATATATGAGTTTATATTAAAATAAAGGCTATAGTTCTCACAAGATGCTGAGTTTAATGCCCTGTCAAATTTCCTGGAGTAGTCTGGGGAGCTCCAGTAATTTTACATGTATAGATTGAAGTCTAAAGAAGCTGAACTCACCCAGAATATGAATACAGCATGTATGGGCTCACACTGAACATGAACGTGTGTTGCTCCATCATTGCAAATGTCTTTCAAATTATTGGATGGACCTCAAGAAATCCATGAACACTAAACCAAAAATTACATTCCAAACCCTCAGCTATGTAAAGCACAAGTCTAGGTCCTGCTCCCTTGGCTTCAGTGGCAACTCGGTTGGCCACTACCCACTTCAAGCACACGACCAGCACGAGGTCCGGCAGACCTTCCTTCTTTTTTAAAACATGTAGGCACCAGAGGAAACATGGCTAATGTATTTTTCTGCAATAACATTAAATTTGGCTTGAAAATAACATGCTAAGATACATGCTATTTTTGAATGGTCTGACTTTTGGTTTAATTCATCTGTCTCTGACTTTTTGAATATAGTTCTCTACTAAAAATGGGGTGGGGAGAAACGAACAGTTCAACTGTGAACTATTCTTTCCAAAACTGGATGCTTTTGCCATCCCACTAATGTCATCTGGCATTAATTAACATAGCATCTCTCTAATTATATTGTCAGCATACAGCCACCAAATTAAAATACAAAGAGAATCATTAAAATTTCCCAATTTTACTTCAACGTTTCTTTTAAAGCACGATTTTTCAACTTTTGTGTATGTAGGAAATCATCCAAAGCCCACTGAAATTAATGGGTTTCATCCCAATGGGGCCCAGGAATATTTGGAAATAATCAGTGGGGTGTCCAAATTGCCTCTTTAAACCAAGTGATATGATGCCTCTTTTCTGTTGTTGGCACCAGCAGCTCAGCACTCAAAACTGAGCATGCAGGGCTGGTGGGTCCCTCAAGGGAGTGAGGACCATCCTGTGGGGAGGAAAAGAGGGCATTAGGCACAGTAGAAGTCCACCATCCCTCTGCTCTCTAAAAGGAACACAAGGAAAAAGGACATAAGTAGATCTGTGCTGCCTGACACAGCGTGGAAGAGCAGGGGGGCTGCAGCATAACCTGCCTCCATCCCAGGCTGCTGTGTCACGCAGGATCAGCTGCCCCCTGATGCTCTCCTCGTGAGATTTGTGGCTCTTTCTTCCAGTGGGGAGGGCTGTGGAGGAGAGCTGGTGCCTTGGCAGAGTGTGTGCTCTCAGGCAGGGAGGGCTCAGAGGCCTTGAACAAACCTTTGGGTTCCAGCTAAGTCTGTCCTGCCTCAGAGCACCCTGTCCATGGGTGAGAGGAATCCATGTGTGGGGCTGATCCAGGCTGAGGGCAAGCCCAAAGTAAAACACTGGTTTGGTTTTGCCTTTTGGCGTGCCCTAGAGCTCAGCCTGCTTCCAGTGAATGGCATTGCTGCCACTTGTTTGTGCCTGGCCTTCCACATTGGCACTGTCTGCCCTTCAGCATCACTGGCCTCTCTCTTGGTGTTATTAAAATCTTTGGGATCGAGCTGATTTCTACCTCACCAAGAGCTTCACCTCTCTGGAGTTTGGAAAAACTATACATTACCCTGAGATGATCAGAAACACATGGAAAAATATTAAAATGGTTCATAAAGAGGAAAAAAAAAAGAAATATTTTCTTTCCAAGACTTTTACTGCTGAATTTTTACTTCAGGAGGAAAAAAAGAAGATGCTTGTCAGCACTTTAGAAACGACGTTCCTTTTTCCACCTCAACAGCCCTTTGCCTATTTTGCCTAGACCTGTTAAGCTGAGTATGTTGCTACAGCTCAGGACAAGGCATGGAGAGCTAATATTTTTCAAAGAAATAAAAAATGTTCCAGCAGCAGTAGCAGCTCACGTTTTTCTTGGACAGGATGTATTTCCCCAGCTCCCCTGGGAAACTCGAAGCAGAATCCCAGGGTAGCCCTTCTCATTGACTGCTGTGCTTGGGTGTCAGCTGTTTGGGGAGTATGAGCCAGACTGGGAAAATCATTCTCTGGAGATGCTGAACAATTTGAAGACTTAGGGAAGGGTGGAAGCTTCTGACCTCAGTGATGCACAGACCTCTCAAAGCTTGGAGCCTGAAAAGCCAAAGCATGCAGGCTTGCAGTTCAGGGAACTGCCTGGTGGCTTTGGAGCAAGCAAGTAGTGAAATCACCAGTTCCACACAGAAAATTCCAGGTGCTAAATGCATGTTTCTCCATCAGGGCCATCATCTGGATGCCCTTATTTGCCATTAGAAGGCTGGTTAGCACAGGGATGTGTTAATTCCTGCTAGTTAGCACAGGGATGTGTTAATTCCTGCTGGGAGCCCTGAATGCAGAGGGCAAGGAGCACGCTGGGCTCATCCTACATGGCCTTTCCCATGGAAAATGAGGTGCTGCCTCTTCCATGAAGATGTACACATCTCTTATTGTGGTAACTTCAATGATTCTCATTCACTGCTGCCCCGAAAGCTAAAATATGGAGTGGCATTTTTGGCCTGTCACAATAATGCAAGACTAGATTCCCTGTGCCCTGTGACTTCTGTGTCCATGCACACCAGTGGCAGAATCTGTGGGCAGGACACTTATGCAAGGCCACCAAATGGAAGTGGTGGGATTTTACACAGGGAGAGGGGCAAGCACACAACCCTGTTGCCAGTCACGAGGAGCTTAAAACACACGTGGTCTCTGAGCAGATCATTCTGTGAACTGAAACTAAGCTTGTATATACAAATTTTGTACTCATTACTCTTGGTCATGTAACACTTTCTGGTAGGTGGTGAATGGTCAGGGACAACCCCTGTAACCAGACCCTCCACCAGCATAAAGGAGTAAAGTGTGAGCAGAATGATACGAAAGAACTCTCTTGCAGCCAGCTTTGGGCTTCACAATGTTACATTTGGAACTCAGTTTTGGAACTCAAATGTGTGGCCAGAGACAGAGAGGACCCTTCCATCCCTGCAATGGGAGCAGAGATGTGTAATGAAGACAGAACCTCTGGTGAGCTGACCTGTTCATTCCTGTTGCTGTCCAGGCACAAGGAGGCATTGGGCAGCGGTTGCTTCTGGGTATGGCCAGTGCCAACCAGATTAATCATCTGTATCCCAAATAACCAAGCTCTTCTTGGCACAGCAGCTTCTGCATGCTGCCAGAGCTGTGGGCAAAAAAAAAAAGAGGGCCCACACTACTCCTGCCTCTTCCCATCCTGGTCTGCTATCCTCACTCTACACCTGGGGCCAGCCTAAATAAATTATGTGTGTTAATATGTATTTTATACCAAACTAAAATTTTTTTTTGTTCCTTAGTTAATGCCTTTGGTTATTACTACCATAATAACTAAGCAAACACATTAAGAAACAATGTCTGCAGCAGCAGCAGTTTGGTTACCTGCTTCCTCACACACACACAAACACACACACTCTAGAATTTCATGTCAGGAAAAGCTCACTGTACTCGAGGTTGCAGGTCCTGCTTTCCTGTGCAGTAATTCAGTTTTCATTCGGCTTCATTTCAGGAGACTCCACTGTCCATTCAGCAGCTTACACATGCAGAATTTTCTGGGAGTGGCTGCCTTTACTCCAGACTTGAATTAGAATAAATGACAGCAAAATGTGTCTAATGGGCGTTAATAAGTCCAAAACAGCGTGCAGCCCTAGGCAAGAAGTCTGGAAGCACTGCAAGAATCATCCTAGAATCTTAGAATCACAGAATGATTTGGGTTGGAAGGGACTTTAAGGCTCATCCAGTTCCACCCCCTGCCATGGGCAGAGACACCTTCCACCAGACTAGGTTGCTCAGGGCCCCATCCAACCTGGCCTGGAACACTGCCAGGGATGGGGCATGTGAACACAGCCAGAAGTATTGCTGAGGTGTAACACCTTTAGATGGTTCTAAAAATAAAAGAAACTTCTGTTTAATACCAGTAGTAAGATTTTTAGGATTGCTTGCTCCTGCAGAGGCAGCTAAATAGATCCTGACATAGAGTACCAGGGAAGGAAATGTACGTGTTTATTTTGGAGTGTTTGGATCATTGGATAGAAAACCTATAGGAAAATGGAAAACATGCAGCAGTAATTTATTTCTAAAGGGAAGGGGGAGAAAAGTCAAGGAAATTCCCTGACAGCCTGCTTGGAGCCAGGCTTTCAGCTGGTGTAAAGCTGAGGCTAGGTTAAAATTATTGGAAGCAGCTCACATCCCATACCAATAGAAAGCAATAGGGCAGTGGTGACTTGAGGCCCTGAGGAGGTGGCACAACCAGAATCCTGCATCAGGGTCTGTCCAGGGTTCTGTGCTAGGATCAGCTCCAGCTCCCATCCGGAGTGGAGCTGTGCAGACAGGCAGGGGTCCCTGTCCCTTGTTACGTGCCAATAAACATGTCCCATGTTACGTGCCAGCATCTTCCTCCTCCCACCAATCTGTCAAGGCCCTCCCTGACCACATTAAACCATCACATGAGCTTTGCAGCAATGATTCTTATTCTCTTGTCTTTAGGTCCCAGCTCTCACCAGCTCTACAGACTGCGAGCATGTTCTTTGTGACCTCCTCAATACGTTTGCGTTATCAGCTATTACATCTTTTATCACACATCATTGAATTTGATGCATCAGGGCTTCTACACAGCTTGCCCCTGCTCTCTAGGAATTCCACAAATAAATCACTGCCATGCACTGCAAACTGTCAAAGAGTTGCTGACATGCTCTGTAGCAGAAAACTGGATAACCTTTGGCACCAGAATGCTATTTTTAAGTGCTTTAATAAAGAGCTCCTTTGTATTTGGAAATGTACAGCTATGGTGAGAGGAGTTAATGGTTTGCACATGATGCATCACACCCATGATAAAATTCTTCATCGGAAAGTTAAAAATCCCAAGCAGTAACCACACACACAAAATCATTAAGGATACTCTGTGGCTTGAAGCTCTTGCCTCTGTATGAGCTTTCTGAGCAGCCGTTGTGAAATTGAGCCCAGATTTACAAAAGCCAGGCTTAATGATCCAGATGCTTTTCCACACCATGGGGTCAGAGCCTTGGGCAAAGGTTCCCCCCATTCACAGTCAGGGCTGGGGGAGGGAAAGGGTTGCTGGATGTGTCCAAACAGCTGCCTTTTGGTTTGTGAGTGGCCCAAAGAAAAAGGACACCAAAGCATCTGTTCCTTGGGACAAGGCCGTGGTGTTTCTGCAAAGGGGAATTGGCTGCGTGCTGTTTCTAACCACCCTTGTGGTGATCAGCAAGTGTCTGTATGTTCTTTAAATAGACACATTACCCTAAGGAAACACCCAAGTCAGCACCTCTGTATCCTGCTGTGAGAGAGGAAACCTGACCTACAAGGCACCAAAATTTGCTGTCTCTTGGCTAAGGGGCAGAAATATTCTAGCTAAGGCCTGACTGCTGCTTGCTTTTCTTGGAGAGTTTGCTTCCTTCAGCTCTCACGGAAGTCAGTTTTACTCTGGGGTGACTGCAGTTAGAATTGCTCAATAATTACACAATTGGCAATGAGAAAAGAACCAAGCCTCAAGGAACTGCTTCCTAAGTAAAGCAAGGATATGATCGAGTAATTGATCAGTTTATAGATTCCTCATTTATTCTCACTAATTGCTGTTTAATATGGAAATATTTCCAAAATTTTGTCCCAGGAAATTGCTGCTCTTTTATCTGATGCTGAAGTCTGACTATATGAATAATTCAAAACCAGACAAGACAAGCCACCAGAGAGTATGTTAAGCAAAGTGAGGATAGAGTTGCAGCTGATCAGAAGAACAGAGAAGATGGTCTTCCTTCTTCCTCAGTGCCTGCAGAGGAAAGTTCTGCACCACAGTTTGCTAAACTGATGTGCTTCAAAGAGAGAAGGCTGAGAGGGGATCTCATCAACGCATTTAAATATCTCAAAGGGTGCCAAGGGGACGGTGCTGGGCTCTTTTCAGTGGTGCCCAGGGACCGGATGAGGAGCAATGGACGTAAACTAAACACAACAAGTTCCACCTCAAAATGAGTATGAACTTCTGTACACTGAGGATGGCAGAGCCCTGGAACAGCTGCCCAGGGAAGGCCTGGAGTCTCCCTCTCCAGAGACATTCCAAACCCACCTGGACATGCTCCTGTGTCACCTGCTCCAGGTGCCTGGGCAGGAGGTTGGACTGGGTGATCTCCAGAGGTCCTTTCCAACCCCAGCTATTCTGTGATTCTGTGACAAGGAATGTCACCTACACACTTTTGAGGAATGTCACTGAAATTCCCATCAAGCAGCACTGCTGGTAAAGCTCAGAAATCTCTTTGGGAAGATGACAGAGGACTGCAAGATGTCATTGTACAAATGGTGTAGTTCACCAAAAATAAGACCCTGAAGACTTACCCCTGTCCTCACCCTACAATTATGGGGAGGGAGTGACCATGGAACACAGCTTTTAGGACACCATGGAATATATTTGACCTCTGAGCAGTTCTTAGAGCACCTTGTCATACGTAATTAGTGAGGATGCTGGTGTTTATTTAGGGCTTGTGGTTGCGAAAAATAGAACAAAGCCATTTGGGGGCTGGAGGGTGGGGATGGGCAATAATCAAGGCACTAAAGTAATTTCTCTGCTTTTTTCTCTCAGATTTTCTATCACAAAATCAAATCAAACCTCACCTTATCCAGTTAGCTCACTTAACTCACTCTTTTTTGACAGCACATGCTGTGCAAGACTTTTTCCCTACATTCCCTTCTGCCTACCATCCTTCCATTTGATTCTTGCTGTATCATAACGCTGGAAGATCTTACCATTGCAAACTGGTTTTGAGAGCCTGTTGTCAGACTGACAGAAGGCAGCAGGGAATGAGCTTACCTTGCTATTTTCCTCAATAGTTCACTTTGAGATGAAAATTCCTCCTTGGCACATACAGTCCTAAATGAAAGAGCAATTTCTGACTTGCTTGCCTTTTGATTTTCTTCTTTAGTCTGCACGTGTCTCACAGATATTTCTACAGCCTTTGCTCCTTACAGGCCAGTTTCATCTTACTCACTCTTCCATTTTTATCAAAGCTTTCCTTTTAACAAAGAGATGCTCTGTAGAAAAAGTTCAAATCAAAGTTCCCTTGAGCTTTATGAGAGGAATCACCCTGAAATTTCTTTTTTTTTTCATGATGTTCAAGTCAGTGTTCTGAGATTTTATTTATTTATTTTTTTTAATTTAAAAGAAAACTTGGTTGGGGCTAAAATTAACACTACTTTTTGAAAACACAAACTCATATTAGCAGCTGAACTTTGCAGCTTGTGCTCAACCATTCCTTTAAGTGTTCATTAATAAAATACTTAGTGAAGGCAGAGAAATTAAATTAGTCTTGTCTGACATCACAGGCAGAAGTGGGGGTTGTGTGTGGCCAAACAGTACAATTAGAGAGCATTACAGAAATCTACTCAAGTGACTCTCTTTAAGCCTGCTCTGCAGTTCCTTTGTTTCAAGGCGAAACAAGATAAAGGCTGACTAGGTGAGTAATAAACCTATATCACAGGCATTAATATACAGTAACCAGATAGTAAATCTTGTTCAAAAGGCCTATTGTGCAAGACACTGTGCAAAGACAGAGTTCCTGCCTGGCTGCTCCATAAAGGCAAAAGGGAGAATGAATCAATTTAACAGAAGGATTAACATGAAGCACAGTAAAGTCAGTGCTGGTCTTTCCATGGACTTCCCTTGATTGCAGATGCCATATGCACACGTGTGTACATGTCTGTCCTGCCTGTGTTTCTAGATGCACACATTTAACTGGGATGCAAGTCTTGCAGTGGCATTTCATAGGTGCAGCAGTGCCCAAGGTCATAGAGAATGGTTTGTGTTGGGAGGGGCCTTAGAGATCATCCAGTCCCAACCCCCTGACATGGGCAGGGACACCTTCCACTAACCCAGGTGCCCCAAGCCCCATCCAGCCTGGCCTTGGACACCGCCTGGGATCCAGGGACAGTCACAGCTTCTCTGAGCACCCTGTGCCAGGGCCTCAGCACCCTCACAGGGAACAATTTATTCCCCATATCCAATCTAAATCCACTCTCTGTCAGTGTGAAGCAATTCCCCCTTGTCCTGTCACTCCAGGCCCTTGTCAAGAGTCTCTCTCCATCTTTCCTGTGGGCTCCCTTCAGGCACTGCAAGGGCACAATGAGGTCACCCCAAAGCCTTCTCCTCTCCAGGCTGAACAATCCCAATTCCTTCAGCCTTTCCTCCCAGCAGAGCTGCTCCATCCCTCTGATCCCCTTGGTGTCCCTGCTCTGGCCTGGCTCCAGCAGCTCCCTGTCCTTCCTGTGCTGGGCCCAGGGCTGGATGCAGCCCTGCAGGGGGGGCTCAGCAGGGTGGGGCAGAGGGGCAGAATCCCCCCTGCCCTGCTGCCCTGGGGCTCTGGGTGCTGCCCAGCTCAGGGGGGCTCTGGGATGGGGCAGGGCCAGCTCTCACCCACAGCACCCCCAAGTCCTTCTGCCAGGGCTGCTCTGAATCTGTTCATCCCCAGCCTGGACTGATCCCAGGCATCACTTGGTCTTGTCAAACCTCAGGAAATGTCCATGGGCCACTGCTTGAGATTGTCCAGGTCCCTCTGGATACCATCCCATCCTTCAGGTGTAGTAGCAAACCACTCATCTTGGTGTCATCTGCAATTTGCTGAGGGTGCACTTCATCCCTGACTGTACTGAAAAAGGAACCCACATTTCTCCTGGCAATGAAATCAATGCCAGCTGTGTTTAATTGCTGCCACTTTCCTGGAATGGGTTGGTGTCCTAACAGTTGTACTGTGACAGAAACAGGGAGTAAGGGAGGATCTATCTTGAGCAGAAAAAGAGGATTACATTTTAGAAAAAAGGTATTTTTATGGACAAGAACAATGTGTATTTTCATCCAAACAAGCTGTTCTATGAGGAGGGGAAGGACTTTCACTATTTGAATTTTCTGGGGTTTAGTGTAAGCTGAGGTACTCAAATCCTACACTGAAGGCATGAGCTACAAAGGTTAAATCTAGCAAAGCACAGTTTTAGCAGTGTGGGGGCTGGGTAAGAATGCATCTTTTCTCTTGCAGTATTTCAAGTTTTCACAAATTTTTGAAATATTTTGTGTGGCATTTAGTGAAGCCACATCAAGACTCCCTCCTCAGCCCTTAAGAGATGCTATTGTCTTTTTCAAACACTCTTTTTCAAAGCATACTCCTTCACTGCTAAACTCATGATAAAAACCAGTGTGAAAGGCACAGAGACTTTTCAATACATGAAACATTCCATTTGTGTGGCAAACAAGTAGCTCAGGAACTCGAGGAAAGAAGGTAGAGTCACAAAGTCTCATGAACAGGGGACAAGTTTTAAATGGTGTTTGAGGAAGGTGGGTGCTTTCCCTCAAAAAGATTGACTGAACCCATGTGAAGTGCTCCTGTCCATGAGAACTTCCAGACACAGGGTTTTTAGCTTGGATTTAGTTTTCATTTGTGAATGCTTACTCCCTAATTGCCCTTTGGTCCCTTATGGAGGAGGCTGGCTCCTACAGAAAGATGACTGTACCTTTTACCCAAATCCTGCTTCCCAGCCTGTTCCTAGCTTTCCCTAGCCTAGCAGGAGTCATCTCAGCCTCAAAACCCTACCCAAACTTCATCAAAGAAATGCACTCTGCCTACCTAGCTCTCCTACTTAGTTTCAGTAGGAAAAAAATCATGCTGCAAGTTCCATATTGCTGTGTTTTATGAAGTTTTTACAATGTAAATGTACCAAGCGTTTGCCAAAATGTGCCCTACTTCTGACACAGCCACAAAAGTGAGGGGGGAAAATTGCTCAGTGTATAGCACACACACTGATGCCTCTGAAATGTCTTTGTGTGAAGGAATTTCTATAAATTATGTATAAACCTATTTTTGTTCATTTAAAGGCATTTCTTCTGGTGGCTTATTGTCTCAAGCTAATGTAAGCAGTTATGCCACCATCATGCATTTACAAACCAGGCTATGAATAAATAACAATTAAACTGTTTATACTTTCATTTTCAAGTTTCACATCCTACTGGCACCAAGAATGTATAACCTGAAGGTTGAACTGTACAGGAATACTGTAAAGGAAGGATGCACATGGCTAAGCCTTGGCTTTGTAACATCTTGCTTGCAGATATTTCCTTTTGCATCTAATGGGAAGCAAGGGAAGATCCACGTTTCAGTTTATCTGAACCACCAAAGTTTGCAGAGAAGGAAAAGAGTGGGTGGGGAAAGAGGAAAAGGGAGGGGAGGCTGAGGGAAAAAAAAATCAGCTGTTATCTATCTATATTCTAAGCACAGAATCCTCTGATCTACTGATATGTCATTCATACCAGCAATTTGATACCTTGAAAATATTTTGCACGGGGCTGATGATGTTACAGAGTGTTTTCCTCCACCTCCTTTAACAAACAGGGCCATGGGATGATTTTCCTCTCTTAGCCTGAGTCATTTCCTCTTCCGTAGCCTGGAGCTCTTTCAGCTCCAACTGACAGCAGCCATCTCTCCATCAGGGGAGCCTCCAAGTGCCCCTGCCTGGCTGCAGCTCGCAGGAATTCCGCATTGCTCTTTGGGGAAGCTGTTGTGACACTTGCCAGGGTGTCAGTGGAGTTATTGTGCTTGAGCTGCCCATCTGGACACTCTTATTCTGCTTTTTTTTTTTTTTTAATTGGTTTGAATTGATCCAGTTCCAAATATGCCTATGCTAAAGCCACATGCACATATCTACATGGAAAAGTAGCTTGCAATAACTTGTAAGAACTTAGATTCTTCCAATGTAAGGATGGTTATCCCCACCCTAATTACCCTCTGGAATTGCCTACTGAAACCTTGGGTAGTTTTACATAAAAAATTGTTTTTATTACCTCTTTTATACTACCAACTGCAAGCAACTCTACCCAGTTATGTAAAATGAGAACTTCCCTGATTTCCCTTTTTCACAAGCATTCTGAAATGTCTTCAGTGAGTGATATTTTATAGATTTTACTGGAATACCACAGATAAAACACAGCACTTTTTAAGAAAAGATCATGCTGATGAGATGTTGCTATAGAGATACTTAAAATATGAACAGCTTTAAACTTCAGCCATTGTGATGGAGAAAATGAAAAGACAAAAACTTACAGGATTTTTGGCACTTCAGGCTAAGCCTGGAAGCAGTGGGGTTACAGGAGCAGGTAGCAGGCAAGGAGACCCAAGGTGTGAGCATTTCATCAGGCAGAGCTGAAGGAGCCAGGACTGGGGCAGTACATGGTCAGTGAGAGCCTGGAGCTGCTGGGGCACCACCAGAGGAAGGGGTTTGGGCTCAGGAAGGAGGGGAGTGTGCTGCAGGGAAAAGGGCTTTGGAGGAAAGACAATCCCTGCACAAGGGAGCAGAAGGGAAGTGGGGAGCTGGAGGGCTGAAAGGCTCTGGAGGGGCAGAGCAGGGACAAACCTTGAGTCAGGAAACCAAAACAGAAGTACTGGTGGCTGGGAGGTGCAGGAGGGCTCTGAGATGAGGTGGGTGGGAGCTGGGATGTCTGGGGCTCTGAGAGAGTTGGATTCACCATGGATGTACTCCTTCCCAGGCATTCCCAGTTACACTTGGGGTCCAACAGGGGTGACCCTATCAATTACCTTCACCTTCCTCATCCTCACACTTGCTGTGAGGAAGGCAGGGGCTCAGCCCAAAGCTCTGCGCTTGCTGCTGATGGAGCCTCTTTGCACTCAGAGGGTTTTGGCAGCAGAGCTGACAGCCCCGGCTACTGCAGCCCCTGGGGAGCCTTGAGGGGTTCAGGGCCTCCCCCAGAGCTGTGTGAGCCACAAAACTGCTTGTGAGCAACTTTTGAATTCAGAACTGAACATGAGTTAGGCTGGGACACCCTGAGGAGAGCTTTTTGTGCTGGGAAACCACTGCAATCCAAGGGGATTCAGGCTGTGAGACCCCCAGCACACCCCCTCCAAGGAGAATGTCAAAAGATGCAGATGTTTCCATCCACAGACCAAAAGAGCGAAATCTCTGTCCAACAGGACTGGAATTGTATTTTTAGAAACTATAGGGGCTCCTGAGCAACAAGTTAAATGCTGCTGCTGTGACTGCTCAGGAGTCCACTTACTCATCACTGTATTTGGCAACATCTTAAATTACTTCTCATAATTTCATTTAGAGCATGGAAAACCTTTAGAGAAAGAACTGAGTGATAAGGTCCTTCGAGTTGGTTTTATGTTGAGAGCTTTATCTTTTAAGAACCTAAGTTATGACATATTTTAAAAAGCATTTGTCCATATATCAAGCCATTATAAGAGTTAGGAGGGAAAAGGAAGAACAACAGACATTTCATCCTGAAACATAAAGGAATCATGTGGATCTTGGCTTAGTGCAAGTTAATTTCTACTTAGATGATAAATCTATTTTTCATAACTTGGCTATAAAAGCATATTTGAATCCTTGAATATTGGCAGTCAAAACTTTCAGGTCAGAAGAATATTTTTAGCAATATTTTATTTTTAAAAAAGACAACCATAAAAAAATGTTTTTAAGTCTAGAAAGTTAAAGGGAGAGTTTTTAAAAGCATGGGTTGGGTCACCTTTTGACACCTATGTTTGTTTTATTTTCCCTTAAAGAAAAGAAACAAAAACCCCATCCAACATGCTTCCAGCCTGACAGATAATAAAAAGACATTTCAGATTGATCCTTTTAAAAGCTGCCCACAGGCTTTTTTCATATCCAAGAGTAAACAGTTCATCTCAACTAATAACCCATAAAAAAGCTGAAATCAAGGGACTACTGTGAATTTTAATGGCTGGGTTTAACGAGCAGATCTTCAGCTTGTGCAGATCATTGTAACTCCAGGAATGGCAACAGCACTACATCAACCAGCACCCGCTGAAGATGTGGATGGTAAATATGCACTGCACTCCCTCCCTCAAAACACGTGACTAATTCAGCAATACTGAGGCAGTAATTAAGGTAATTAATGCACTGGAAGGAATGAAGGCCCAATAAGAACAGACCAGTCAGCTCAGCATGCCACGTACAAAAAGCATCAGGACAATTTTGGCCACGTGTTCTGGGGCAAACACCTCACCACAGAATCTTTAGTTTCACAGTTTCCTTCAGCCTCAAAATTACAGAGGGGCTGAGTCAAACCTGCCAGGATTTGAGTTAGTGGTTCCAGGCTGAGCCACTGGCACAGCTAAGCTGGGGGGCAGAGAAGGTGTGGAGCACACAGAGCAAACAGGAAGGTTCATTTCTGGCCCTTCACTCACACCCTCTGGCGTGTTTTTTGCTGCACAGCCTCCCTTCTGTGATTTAGGCTCCCTTTAACATTGTGGGCTCTGGCTGCCAGGGTTCACCTCTTTGTGCTGGCCCTGTATGGCAAAGGGGTGTCCCAAAAGAGCAGCTGCTTGTTGTTGACACTAAGAGAAATCCAGACTTGGTATAAAGATGATTCATCCACCTGCTCCCAGCTCAGACCAGGAAACTCTTTAGGACACTGTCTGGGCCAAACCTAAGGCACCCCCTGCAATGGAACAACCCCTGTGAGACCATTTGAGAGAAGTTACAGCTTTAAATACTCTGGAACCAAATTGATCCCAGACCTGCAAAGTTTAGAGGGATCAGAAAGATCACTTTGACAGATTTTACTCTCACCAAAGGTTCTGTATTCAGTTCAGCCCATTTGGGCCTGAAGATCTAGCTCTTCTAAGGCGACCAAAGCAACATTTAAAAGCAATTCTCAGCCCAAAGGAGGTCTTCGAGTTTATCTTCAGATGTTTTACATCCAGCAATGACTTTTGTAGTCCCAATTACTACCTTAGTCTCTGTCCCTACAGCCCTGCTCCTTCCGCCCTCATCCTCCCTTGCTCTCCCTTCCCTGCCTCCTTCCTCCAGTGGCTGGGTCCCCCCCTCTGGTCTGCACACACCCTCCTGATGGTTTCTGCACCTCTTCCAAGCACACATCCTTCCTGCAGCCCTGTGTCACCGGCGCACCTCCCCTGCCGAACAACCGGCCTTTTCTTCCACCGCCTCGCTCCCAGCGTCTCGCCACAGCCCAAAATAGAATAGAGCCAGGAGGGGGTGGCTGGGCAAGGCTCGGCCCGTCCTGGGCTCAGTTGCACACCCCACAAAGCCGTGGGGCAGCAGCTGGGATGTTTGCAGCCTGTTTGCAATTAGCAAGGTAGCTGTGCTGGAGGAGTGGATGTGTGCTTTCACTTAAAGGTAGGGCTCTGCTAACATCATTTAGGGGGAGAACCTTACCACTCAGCTATTGCAGCCAGGTTTTGAGCTGCTGCTGGAGCTCTTTCAGCTCCAGCCTAGGTATTATATAGTCCCCCTCGCTGCAGAATTGGAGCACCTCCCAAGTATTTGGAAACAGAAGTCGCAGTAACAATCTCCCTTTCTTACTTGGCAGCGAGAGGGAGAAATACTTGGCGCAACTTATGCATTTGTTTGCATATTCGTGGGTGGGATCAAGTTATTTGTTGATGTGTACATGGGAAGAATTAAATTTCTCTCAGTAAGTTGAAAATATTTTAGCATAAGGAAAGATGACTTCAGAGGCAGCTTTCCACGTCCACACAGTACAGCTCAGTGAGCTGCCTTGTGTCCCCTTGTGTTCCCTAGGTTTTGCCCAGAGGGCAAAGGTGTGGTCAAGGCAGAGATCTGGAGCTCATCGTTCCTGTTAATTAGCTAATGGGGTCTCCCCAACATGAAGAACTTTCTGTCCCTTCCTTTCTGCTTCCAGGCAAAGCCACAGCACTGCTTTGGAAACACTTCTGTGCTCTGGAAAGCCTTTTGAAAGGGCCGAGCAGCCCACCCACGTGGCACAAACACCAATTGTTTGTTTGGAGAAGTCTCTCTCTAATAGAACATTCTTCACCCCATGCCCTCTGTCACCCAGACAGGGCTGACTGCCCTGGGATGCAGCTCCTATCAGGACTCGCTGCCTGGATCCCAGATATGAGTGTACACGATGTGTACTCATCAGCTCACACATCTGTACTCTGAGGGAGGACACACCTCAGAATGAGGTCAGCACGCTGCTGAGAAATACAGCCTAAACCTTCATGGGTTACCAACCTAGCAGGGATCAAGCCCAGAAGGTGACTGAGCCTGGAGAACCAATGGGAAATTATGAAATTGCTCACAGATCAATATTGGGAGGGGAGGCAAAGACTGGAAATGGAAGAATTCAATCCCGTTGCCTGCCTTAAATATAAACTGGAGGTAAATATGGTGGGCATAAATAAATGTGAGGAGAAATAGGAAAGCTGGAATATCTTCCCAGACTAAGATTTTTTACTCTCTGAGCACAATCTGAAGATTTAGGACCTACTCTAGCACTGAATGTCTGGATGTATTTATCAGGAAATTTCTCATCTGGAAAAGGATGAAGAGCAAGGGGCTTTTTCTGTCTGGATGTGTCCTTGAAGAGAGTAGATAATCTTAGATTTCTTTCCTTTCTGTCCCTTGTCTAGGCAAAAATGAAAAGCATTGTTTCTTATTGTTCTCTTGTTATTAGCTAATTTCTCAACAAAGATATGAAATTTAACATATACTCCCATGATACTGGCATGGTTTTACTTCTTGAAGCTTCAGATTTTCTGGTGAACTGTCTCTGGAATAATGCAAAACTTAGGCAAAAGGAGGTCTGTAAGTAATGCCCATTCTGAACTTAGAGACTTGGAAAAAGCCAAACCTGCTCCTTTTCACTGTGAGTTAACTTGGGTGCTGTGGAGCCATCTCCCAGCCTTTAGAAAAGTGGGAGGTATTACCCCACAGGTGTGTTCCTTGGAGCACAGTGCCCTACAGACAGGTGATGCAACAGCTGAGCTGCTCCTGGGGTGTTAGATGTAAATTTGCCTCTGTTGCAACCTGTCCCACTCGGCCCGTCTAGCTCCTTGTCTCTGCTGCTGCAGCTCCCCTCACCTCCCCAAAACTTGAACCTGAGGCTTCCTGGTGGATGTCTGCTTTTCCCACACCTGACCTAAAATAGCTTAAGCCTCCCATGTTGCCTGCTTTGCCACCAGTCCCTTTTTGCCACACAGCCAGCCAGGTGAGCTGAGGGTGCTTTTGTCTGTCCCAGATCCTGGCTGACTGACCAGAGATGAGCCTGACCCAGCAGCCTCTGTATGGTCACGTGCAACCAGCAGCACCCTGAGCTCATTTGGGCTTTTCCTCACACCATCAGTGGCTCTCTGAAGAGCTTTCTGCACTTTTCAGAGTATGGTTTATTGACCCCACACATATTCCAACATGGTACACCATGGTTTGGCTATCTGGTCTTACAGGTAATCATTTCTCCAGGCACCTCCAGAGACCAACTAATCCTACCCTCTACTCAAGGCAGGATCAGGCTGCTCAGGACCATGCCCAGTTAGATTTTGAATATCCCCAAGGTCTTTGGGCAACCTGTTTCAGTGTTTGATCACCCTTACAGTAAATGGTCGATTCTCCCGTATTTGCCCTTGTCACGTCCCTGGGAAAAGCCTGGCTCCATCTTCTTTATATCCTTTTGCCACTTCTCTATACACACGGATAAAATCCACTAGCCCCTCCTTGTAGGACAGATACACCAATCCCTTAATCACCTTTCTGGCCCTTTGCTGGATTCCCTCTGTATTTCCATGGCTCCCTAATGCTGGGAGACCCCAGGACTGGATCCAGCACTCCAGCAGTGCTGAACAGAGAGGAGAGATCACCCTTTTGAACCTGCTGGTAAAGCTCTCCTAATGCATGCAGGGAGGCTCTTGCCTTCCCTGCCCTGGAAGAATGCTTCTTTCTTAGACTATTTTCTGCTAGCAAAGGTGTACACCCAAAATACACAGGAAAAATGAAACTACTGCAATTTTCCCTTCCTGTCACTGAAGCACCACGGTTGTCACTGGACTTATCAGGAATAGACTGTGATTCACACTCGCTGGCAAACACGCACGGATCCTGCGCAGCTCTGCCGCAGTCAGAAAATCCCTGCCATGGCTCTGGGCTGCTGGCGCTGCTCTGACTGTCAGGATTAACAGCAGCCACCAGAAAACACTTGTACCAGGGCTCCTGGATGATGAGATGTAAACAGCTCTGTGTGGATCACTGGAGTTATCCTGCCTAGCTTCCTGCTATCCTGCAGAAAGCTGCTGGGCACAGTGACAGCATTCCATACCCTCACTTTGACACTTCCACTCCTGCAGGTAGCCTGTATCTTGAGGGGAGACCCTTACCTTTCAATTGCTTTAGCATAAGCCAGGGTGAGCAAAATAAGCTCAAAATATAAGCAATCCAAAATCCATAACATCTTGTAAAGATTTATGAAGGCAGAGGTGACAAAGAGGACAGAAAAAACCCATTTATCATGTGATGAAATCCTTAAATCCTTCTCCTCTCCTCCTTCCCCCTTAAGCTGATAAGATGTAGATCCACTCTTAGCCCACATGGTCAGACTGGATCCTTGTGCACACTCCTGCCTTCAGGCAACATGTACAGCTGGTAGAACCACACCAGCTCTGTAGTTTCACCTTTGTGTGGAATTTGTGTGGGAATTGTTCACATTCACATCTCACGCTTCTCCCAGCTTGGCCCTCCCTCCCGGCTTCAAACCTCACCTCCCGAAACTGTACCTTTTTTCTGGAAATACCTATCCCTGTGCCAGGCCTGATGTGTCAGAGCTGTCTCTGAGGAGGTGTAAAACACCTTTTCTACCTGACAGGACCAAGTGCAAATACTCAGTGAGCAGCATTTCCCTACGCTTGAACTTATTTTCCACGGGAATATGCACATGGCAACCACACTGAAGGCAGATACCTGTCTGAAATTCATCCTGGCTGAGATTTCACGTGACAGTCGTTAATTACTTCAGACAATGACATACATGGGAAAGCTGAGCAACCAGTTCTTGGTTTGGGGATGTTGTTTGCAGCTGCACGTTGTAAATTTGCAAGGACAAATCAAAACCAGTGTCACACCCCTAAATTTAACACTGGTACCTCCTTATTAAAGTGGATCCCTGGTTTTCCCCCCCTTCAAATGTCTGCAGTGGCATGACTGGGCAATATGCAGAGCAGATTCCTCTCTTAAGGATTTTTTTCCCCTTGATAATTATAATTGCAATAATAGTAATAGTAGTAATAATAGTAATAATAATAATAATAAACACTTGAATAGCGCTTTTCATCCATGAGGTGCCTCAGTAGTGTTAATACAATTAGCTAACTTAATTTGTCCTCCTCCTTCCCCCTGAACATGCACAGGGCAGGCAAAATGAGGTGCCAAAGGAAGTATGAGAGGCCCTGGCATCCCTCCCTGAGGCCGCTCCCTCTGCCAGGCAAGTGACACAAGACCTCCTTACAATGCCCCACTCCTCCAGCTCAGTGTCCTAAGCACCTTTAAGTAGCAGCTTTTGTTCTTTATCACCCAAGGCAAACAGCTTCTGGGAAGCTCCTGTTTACCTTTGCTCTGTGTGCCACCATCAGCTCTCCCCAGACCCAGGCAGGCAGGGAACAGGTGCCAGGGCTGCCTGTTTGAGTCACCTCGGTATAAAAGCTGACTCATAATTGCAGGGAAGGTAGAGTCTGCTTTCAGAGCTTTGGGGAGAGATGTGGAAACTGATTGTCACATTAAAGAGAGGCTGTCAGCCCTCTTGGTCTCTAAGGAAACAGGGTTTGACAGTGAAAATGGATAATGGTATCATTTCTGAAACATTTTTTAGAGTTTATGACTCCTAGACTTAACACAAATCAATTAAGCTTCTCTATGCAGCCGCTACAGAAACACATCTAAAAAAATACACATTTATGGAGGAAGTCTCTCTGTTGTCCTCAGGGAAAAAAAAATTTGCATTTAAGTGAATGGAAGAGAACAAGCACAAAGACCACCCATTTTAGCTTAGATTGAAGTCAGAGCTGATCCCAAGCTATGTCAGGCACAGGTGAGTCTTCAGTATGTGAAAGTTAGTTCATGTTCAGGCACTTGTGCACAGTGTGTGCTCTGTTTGCTTTCATTACTGAGGACGGTCTCCCAAATTTAGAAAAGATTCTTCCTTCACTAGTGAGAGAGGAGGGAAATGAAGCAGAATGGACTTCTCAGGAGGCAAATCAACATGGCAAAATGAGAGACCTTTAATTTCTACAACAGGAGGCCTTTCCTACCTTTGGACTAGCAGCACTTCTCTCCACCCCTTTCCCTTCTCTGCAGCTGGCAGCTGGGACCGGCAGCTGGAGTCCAGCTGGAAAAAGGTCATGGCTGCATTAACCCCTGCTGGGCTGATTTCCTGCCCTTCACACCAAGGGGACCCTGGACTGGGAGTATCTGACTGTACTTTGGTGAAGGACTGGGAATTTCTGACTCTAGTTTGGTGGAGGAGTACTAAATGACCACCTGCAGGGCTGCATCCAGCCCTGGGCCCAGCACAGGAAGGACAGGGAGCTGCTGGAGCCAGGCCAGAGCAGGGACACCAAGGGGATCAGAGGGATGGAGCAGCTCTGCTGGGAGGAAAGGCTGAGGGAATTGGGATTGTTCAGCCTGGAGAGGAGAAGGCTTTGGGGTGACCTCATTGTGGCCTTGCAGTGCCTGAAGGGAGCCCACAGGAAAGATGGAGAGAGACTCTTGACAAGGGCCTGCAGTGATAGGACAAGAGGGAATGGATTTAAACTGACAGAGAGTGGATTTAGATTGGATATGGGGAATAAATTGTTCCCTGTGAGGGTGCTGAGGCCCTGGCACAGGATGCCCAGAGAAGCTGTGGCCACCCCATCCCTGAAAGTGTCCAAGGCCAGATTGGATGGGGCTCTGAGCAACCTGGGATAGTGGAAGGTGTCCCTGCCTTCCACTATCCCAGAGGTTGAAACTGGATGTGCTTTAAGGTCCCTTTCAACAGATTTTTCTATTATTTCAACAGTCTTTCTATGATTTTATGCCTTTGGTCCATCCAAAATGCAGGGAAGAGTTTATGTCCAGTCCCAAGGGAGCTTTATAGGTTAATGTGCATGCAGAGTGCTCTCACATAGCACATTGTCCAAGGATTATCAATCACTATTTTTAAATAAAGGAAATACAATATCCCCATTGTATAGAAATATCAGGCACAGGAAGTTGTGTGTAAACTTCTTAAATGAACATAAACATCTCTGTTAGAGCTGCAGTCAGAACCCAGGTCACTGCTCTAACCCCTCATTTCTCTCTGCTGGATGTGTTACTTCAGATATTTCACAGACAAATAATTTCACAGGTTAGATTTTCTAAATGTTGCAGAAGAGCAGCATGATTACTCAGAAGACAAGAGCAAAACCACAGACTCACAGTCCCTCTTCATTACCTCATCAGAAATGCACTTGAGAGGACAATATCTACTCCGCACCTGGTTACACACCAGGTAACTTCTCAAAAGGGATCCAAGAGTCCTGCCAGGGAGCAGATCTGCAGAACAATGCACTTCCACTTCCTCTCAATGGTGATTCCTCTCGATGTAATGATTATTCTGGATCAGTTCCCTGGGAGACCATCTAATCAAGTGATCAGTTTGATCAGAGGTTTCTATCAAGGTTTTATATGCTCCTGCCTGGTGAGAACAGTTTATTGCCAGCCAAGTTCTGGCATGTTTGAAAGATTGAGAAATAACAGATTCCAGGAGCAACAATTCAGAAGAATTTCTGCCAGCAAAGGCCCAGATCCTGCAATCAGAAGCAGGCTAGCAACCTCCTACACCTACAAGGCATTGGTGACTGAAGTGAAACTGCACTCAGGACAGTTCATGCCCATGCACTCCTCGTTGTTAAGCTGAGCCAAAGGCTGCACTCCCAGCCAGGGACAGATTCCCAAGGAAATAGGAATGCTCCAGGGGCAGGATTCACACCAAGCACCTGTATTCCAGCCCCTCCTGAACTGTGTGTGCCCTTGGCAGAACAGGAGGTACCTTCCTAGTATTTCCTAATGAGTTCTTCCTCAAGAATGACTGCTCCCTGTTTTCCTTTGCCTTGCTTTCCAAAGCTTTGTGCATTCATCCAATTGTCTCACAGAACCCCCTCCTTGCTGGTTTTCATCCAGTCCCCTCCTGCATCTACTGCTGTTTCCACAGTCCTGCTAAATACTTGGAGATTATATGAATTATCACCCTCACCTTCATTACTACCATCTTTCATGCCAAACAGCAGGATTTCTCCTGTGATGGAACATCCCACAGGCAAGGAATCAAGTATTTCACCTCCAGTGCTTAAACATTGTCCCATTTTGTTCTCTACTCTTCCACCATTGTGGTGATAGGCTGAACAATGCACCTGGCTCTCAACTAAAAAGGAAAAACAAGCTGGGGAAGTTGAAATCTAGACCTGCAGCTGAGATCACCTCTGCAAAGCAACAGTAACAACAGCAGCAAGAACTAAAATAAAATTAGACTTATCCAACCTTGTGGATATCCAAAGAACTGACATGAGTTTGCCTCAAAGCCAAGGTCACAGAGCTTGCCTAGTTCACCATTAGTGGAACACCAGAACCTCCACAGTTTTGGGAACTCCTCTATAGAACAGGAGAGTCAGCACAGAGCATCCCTGAGCTCTAAAACTTTCCCCTCCAACTGCATCAAGCTGTCTGGGAAACAGCTTTGGTTCTAAACTCTGAGGGCTCAGGCATGTCCTGCTGGAGTCTCACTGAAGAGGTTCAGACTCTCATTCCAAAGAAAATTTACCTTATGGGTTTTAGGAAGGATGTGTTCTTTTAATTTCTCAGCTAGTATATGTAAATTAGGCATAAAACAGAACTTTAAAGGAGTAGAAGTCCTTGCATCATGTCTGTTCATAGCTGCCAATTGTGAAAGTGCCAAGTGTTTGTCCTGGACTGCAATTAAAAATGAAGCCAGTATAGTTACAGGAGAGCAGGACTTTCTGTGTGGGTATGTGGGAACAAACCACTTATTTCCAGCACAGCTGTCCCAGGGAGAAAACCACTTTCTGCTACATCACCAAAGGAGAACCCATCCGCTGGTGTTTATTATGTAACCTGCAAGCACTAAGCTGTCTGTCAGAAAAAGGGGTGTGACTACAAACCAGCTCTGCAAATTCAGGGAAATTCAGTTCTGTAATGCCTCTGTCGGCAATTCCCCCTGCACAGGCAGGGTCCCCCTAGGTCCTGTGCAGCACTGCAACACGAGCACTTAGCACTCATTAGAATGGCCCTGGGATGATTTCAGCAGAGCACTGCAGCGTGATTTGAGCCCAGCACCCCCTGAATCGATTTTCCATGGTCTATAATCTTTGCTGTAAACAGCCTGCTCTGCAACTAAGGAAGCAGAAAGGGTTTTAATGCCATCAGTTTCACCCTCAATACCCTCACATTAAGCTCAAAGAGCTGAAAGGATTTCATATGATTTGTTCCAGGCTTGTATCAGACCCTACATCGAGGCACCTCCCTTGTTCTAGACCACCACGGTGGCCTCTCATGTTTGGCTCTCTGCAGGACCAGCCCTGTGTTCAGCCTAAATTAAAGCAGCTGGAGGATTGTGTGCAAAGGAGTGAGGAAACCCTCTCAGGGTAACCTCTGCCCTCCCCAGGCTTGGCATGTGCCCATGTTGGGAGACAGAAGTTGCACGGGCTGCTGTACCTTCCCTTCCAGCACAAACCCCAGTGAAGCCAGTTCTGCTGTGTGATGTCCCCTTTGAACAGCTGCACAGCCTCCAAGGGTCACAGGGCTGGGGAGGGGTGAACTGCTCGCTTTGTTTCTCATTTCCACCCTGCAGTCAAACATCCATTCTCTTGTTAGCCATCCAAACTATAACAAAATCTCCAAAGGCATTTTCCCAACCTTCACCCCCAAATAAGCCACACAAGAGAATGCCACAGGGTGCTAGAAAGGCTTTGAAGTCCCCATGAGAGAACTTTTCTGTGAAGTTCCCTCCCTTATCATGCCTAAATTATGCTTCTAAAAAACCAGCAGCATAAGAAAGATAAGCCATAACCTCCTTTTGCTTTGTCTCCATTTAAAGCTGAAGCCTGTGAAAAGCTGTAGATAAGGTCTGACATAAATAAAAGGAGTTGCCAGTTGGGGTTGAACCATGACATTGGGCTATCTTTAAAATCACAGGACAATATCATAAGCAAAAGTGTATTTAATAAATGAGAAATCATTCCTGCAATTCTCCAAAACCTCTGAAATACAGCAGGTTTTCCATAATTTAAAATAGTGGGGTGTTTTTGGTATTATATGGAATACTCTGAAATAATAACTATGCAACCCCCCTGTGATGCAGCAGATGATGAAGACTGCTGACTGGAGTAGCACTGTCACCATGTGATAGATATCCTGGAGAAATTTCCTACTGACAGAACAGTCCTCCCCTCCATTTATTTTTTTTTTTTTGTGCTTCTGTAGCATCTTTTTGGAAAGAAAGGACTGCCCAAGTGGCCACTGTAGCTACTGAAAAAAAGAGTTAGACTAAAAAGAACAAAAGGTTGAAGAACAGAGAGCCACATGTGAAAAAACAATCTCAACTTCTGACATTTCACATCGTTCTGCCTTATTTTTTAAAAGTCTGCAGTACCTATGTTTGGATTTCAGAAGCTCTCAAAACCATTCAGTGTTTGGATCTCAGGTTCTGGTTTGAATTAACTCTTATTTTCAGGCTCTGTTTTCCCTTACCATTGGTGTAAGTACATTTTTTATAAGGCCTCATAATGATTAGCACGCTTTTTTGATGTTTCCATTTGTCTTCTGTATGGATTTGGAAAAAAACCCCCTCAAACCTTAAACTTTCATTTGAGATCGAGGAAATATCTGATTAAAGAAAACAAAAAGAAAATAAAAAAAGGAAATAAAGAAGAGGGAGAACAGGGTTTTGCTTCCAGAGTCCTAAGGCTAGCAATTATTTTATTTTGGTACATCATGAAACAAAAAGCAGCATTTCTAAATGGCCCGAAACACTGAAATTTTTACACGTGTTGAAATTTTTTCTGGTGAGCTCAGAAATGAGGCCCTGCCCCCACCAATTCGTTGGAAGGATGGAAGGGAGGGAGGAAGGAAGGAAGAGAGGAAGGAAGGAAAAGTCAGTTGGGCTTTTCCTGTGATACAAAACAAAGCAAGCAGAAGTACCCGCGCCTGATCCTGCAGCTGTGGGAGCCTCTGTGCTGATGAACGAGCTGTTAATGGACAGAAAGTGGGACATCAGACCTGTTTCCAACAGCATCTCCTTCTCTCATGCACCCTTCACAGGGAGAACAAGCACTGCCCAGCACCTTGGCATGGTGTCCAGACTCAATGAGGCTGATTTTTTGTTGCAATCTCTTGAGAAAACACCTGCGGAATAACATTTTGCATCCTCACAGGTGGACTCTTCCAAAGCCTGGTGAGGTGCTGGTGCAAGCTGCTTCCCAGGGGCAGACCATGGAATGGCCTGGGTTGGAAAGGACCTTAAAGATCGTGACATTCCAGCTGCTGTGGGCAGGGACACCTCCCACTATCCCAGGCTGCTCCAAGCCCTGTCCAGCCTGGCCTGGAACACTGCCAGGGATGGGGCAGACACAGCTTCTCTGGACAAAGTGTGCCAGGGCCTCAGCACCCTCACAATAAAGAATTGCTTCCCCATACCCAGTCTAAATCTCCTCTCTGTGAAGCAATTGCCCTGTGCAGTGGGTGTTCCCCACGTTGTGCAGCAGGGGAAACCAAGGCACCACAGGCTCAAATCACTCCCCCAAAACAACACAGTAAAGCTGCACCAGCCCAGCAATAAAGGCCAAGGGTTATGAGATAATGATAGGAACTGTCATTTTCTCATTATTTCACAGTTTGATGAGAGATTACACATTACAGAACAGCAGCTGTCCCTGTCATATTGTTAGCCTTCACTTTCTGGATGTGTGAACGCTTTACTGAAGCAATTGGGAAGTGCTGAGTTTTGTTTCTGTGTCCCATGCCTGTGTATTCTTCATGCAAATGCCAGCTACAAGGTGTTGTCATAGTGAGAGCTGAGGGCAAAACACATATATTATAACACACTCAGCTTGTTCAGTTAATCTTTTTGTCACTCCTCGCAGCTTTTTTGTGGTAGGTTTCTGCACGCATTGGAGGTGCCTGGGCAAAAAACATTCAGTGCACTTCCTCCATCATACACATAAACCTTTGCTGAAAATTAATTTCAGATTAGCTTGTGCAAGAATCCATGCACCAAATGCAAGCACACAGCTCAGTCAGGCCAAGGGAAGAGTGCTCAAGGGGTTCAATCAATCACAAAAATCAGGCAGTGTTTTGGAGAAAACCCTTCCTGACCGTGTAAAACCTTCTCCCTGTCCTTGGTGTGCCAGGTCATGGAGGTGGTTAAAGGCAGCTTTTGTCTGCTCTGCAGATCTGTCTTTCCCCTGACTACTGACAACAGCTCTAAACTGGGGTTTGCACTGGTGGGGTTTTGCTGTTGGCTGTGAGTTTTAGTAAGAACCCTTGGCCAAATTCATTCCTGGCAAAATTCTGTCTTGCTCTACAATGATGCAATCACCCCCCTGCAAATCCTGTTACTGGTAGCAGTTCTGACACCTGCTTAAAAATCCCTGTTTTGATCACTTGCAGCCAAAATCAATCCTGTGGTTCCCTTCTGGGGCTCTGCAGGAACCACTAATGTATTCAGGGCTGTACCAAGGGTGGGGCAGAAATCAAGCCAGGTCTGGATGTTCCTCCAACAGAGGCACAAAATGGGGAAAAGAACAAAACAAAGCAGCTCCTCGTGGATTTGGACATCAGTGGGAGACAAGCAGGAGAGAACTGAATTCCTTGTCCTTCCCTAGACAGGAACATGCCTTGCTGCAATCCCAAATATCCCATATCCTGAACTGAGCAGACTGAAAGTTCTTGCTTAGCTGATGGATAGGAAAATGAGGTGAGCCTTATCTGATGCAGCAGAGACCTGACTGCACAACCCCCAAGGAAGCTGTCAGGGTCAGGTTCAGAGCTGCAGCTTTCCATGGAGCAGCAGGGATTCAGCTTCAATGCATCAAATGAAAATGCACCAAGCCCAGTTCAGTGGAAGCCTCACACACCTCATCTCCAGGGGCTTGTTCCTGGAATGGGATAAGGAATGCCAAGCTCAACAGCTGGGCTGATTACCTGTCTGCAACAGAAACATTAGGAAACTTGGAGTGAAAAAATTGAACTCATAGAAAATTAAACTCCAGAAGAGGCACAACAGAACGGGGCAGTGTGACATGAGCATGGACAACTCTGGAGTTCAGAGCAAGGGACTTTTAGGTGACCCTTCAGTTCCACTTAAATGCTGTTGTGGCCCTTAAACCATCTGGAACCCTCAGTCTCACCAGGAGAATAAACTCCCTGGCTCTTCCTTTCTGCCATTTACATTGCTCCAAGTTCCCAACACAAGTTCCCTGCAGAGGGACCTGACGCTGCACAAAATAAGCCTGACCCACATATCTGAAAATGCATTTTTGTACTAAGCATGGAGGTTCCTCATCCTGGAGAAACTCAAATCTTCTGCCCTCCTACAGATAACACGAATGAAGGTAAAAGGCTGAGGCCACTGGCTAAGGAGTGCAAATGACTGGAGTCTGAAGTGTGGCAACCTACACCCCAACCTACCCAACAGGTTTTGGTTAATTGTAAAATAAATGAGCCCTGGCTTTAAAAAGGCTTTAACCCAAAACACTGCTCCTCACTTACTTGAGAGAGGTTTTGTTTACTGGTATTGAAAGCACCATATGGGAAACTTATTACAAGTGCCTATTCTTAGCTGAGCAAACGTCACAGCATTGTCACAGCAAAAAGGGATCTCTAAATGCCATCACTAAGGCCTGCTGCCTGAGACTCTGATCCTGCTGTGCTGGCACATGCCCAGAGATCCTTTAGGCCCTGAACACACAATTGGTGAGCTTTTCAAAGAGTAAGGCCAGCACCATCTGATCCCAAACAAGCTCCCCAGTCTCAGAGGAAATGAGAAAGAAGGGTGATGCAAAGGTGTTTGTAAATAGGACATGTCAGTGGGCCCCAACATGTTTCCAAATTCCATACAAAAAGTATTTTCCACTTTGTCACTGAGGGATTTCTCGTTGAGGGTCCATAAATTGGTCTGTTACTAATACAGGGCACAAGATGAACTACAGATGTGGCCTGTGAACTATACACTGGGGTCTAAAGCAGATTAATCAGGTAATTTTGGGACAGCTTTAAAAAGCAAGCTGTAACTCTGAGGGCTGCAATTTGGAGAAACCCACATGTCAAAACAGCTTCTTTCCTTGGTAAGTACTGAAAAATGTGACCCACTAGCTTGAGGCCACTTTCAGCCAACCTTCCCCTCAGTTTCCCCACGTATAAAACAGGCACAGAGTTACCTTGCACTGGGTTTTATGCTACAGACCCATATTTAGGAGGGAAAAAATGAAGCTATGCCAGAAGAACTATTTTGAGTCTCTTCACACAAGAAACAGTTTGCAGAACAGGGTTTAGAGATTACTGTATGGCATATTCTATAGACAGAGATGTAATGCTGCAGGAACTAAATGTGAGCTCTTTAATCCCAAGACATATTTACACAAACGTGTTCTATTTCAAAACTGCCTCTAAATTATTTCAGGCAAGCGGAGAACGCTCCCTCCCCAAAGTGTTAAATTATGCACAGAAATTGCGACTCTGTTCCAGTAAAATGCTCATTCTGATGCTGGATTTATTTTCCCCTCCTGATTAATTGCATGTGCTGAAAAGACCGCAGAGCCCCCGACAACCTGAGGCCGCTTTACCAAATGCTGCTGAGGTCATGTAAAAAAGCTGCAGAATGGCCAAGACAGCTCTCATAACACACCACAAGGCTGGGATGACACACCTTCTGTACACTCTGACACCTGGGTTCCTTTCCAGAGTACAGACCTTTATGAAGGAGCAATTTTAGTCCACAGACTAATAAGGCAAGACAAGTTGCCCAGGTTGGAAACATGGGAGGAGCCGCTCAGAAGAATGTGGCTCTCAACACACTGAATTAATAATTAACAAGACAGACAGAAGGATATGAAAAAAAAAAAAAAAAAAGAAGAGAGAAGAATGAACTCATTGAGAGCCACATCTCCAGATGAGGCCCAAAGCCACTCTTGCAATGTTGCTGTGGAGAACTGTCCACTGAGTATGACACCTCCCTGTTTGGGTTCCTAGCCTATGTGGAAAAGGCAAGCACCTTCCTCAGCAACTCCCCATGGTTTGTGTTTCCTGTGGGATCCTACTCACCATGGCCTCACTGCTGTGCTTCCTTGGCACTGTCAGGCAGATGGCAAGCCAAACTCCACCACACAAAGTCCAGGTTTTGTACTCTGACTCCAGCTCGCAGGCTTTAATATTCTTGTGCTGATATGCAGGAACTCAAGCTGCTGGAAGAATCCAAAGATTAGTGCAATTTACAGGAGGAAAAACTTCAGCAAAATATACATAAAGTCGCCTGAGTGCTACTACAAAAAAACCCCAAAAAACCAAAAAACAAAAAAAGGTTTGAATACTGATTTTTGTAAGGGTATGAGGCATTTTGGATCTAGAGGTGATTTTTTTTTTCTTTTGGCTGTGAACTTATGTCATCTTCTGAATCTGGCTCTGCTGGTAAAATCTGTTACCACCCCAAGCCCCTCTGCTGGATGTTGGCCTCTTCCAACTGCCTGTGGAGCAGTTCCAGTGAGCACTCCTCCTTTCCCTTCAGATGAGCTCAGACTGACTATTGCAACTATTCAAGCCAGCCTGCCTGATTTTTGCCTGAAAAGAATTAGGATGTGCTCCCCCAGACTGGCAGCTTGCTGGGAGTGGCAGCTTTCAGCCAGGAGACAATTACAGACAGCCAGAAAGCTGCATGTGAAAAGTGGCATCTTCCTACAGCCCTGTTGAAATAACCAGTCTGGGAAAGCAAATGTGGCAATTCTGGGCCAAATTCTGGCAATGTCTTACTTGTGCTGCCCAGCCTCATCCCCATCCCTGGAAATGTCCAAGGCCAGGCTGGATGGGGCTTTGAACATCCTGGGATAGTGGGAGGTGTCTGTGCCCATGGTAGGGGGGTGGAATTAAATAGTCTTTAAGGTTCCTTCCCATGCAGGCCATTCTGTGATCCTGCACCTCAGCCAGATGCTTGCAACCTCCAAACCAGGCAGTGTGTCCCCTTTTCCCTCCCCAGGGTGCCCTGTATGGTCTAGCACTGCCTCTATTGCTCACCAAAACCACGTGGGAATTAATTCAGCTGATTAACCAAGCATAGAAGGAGTGACCTTTTTCAATTATTTGCCTCAACATTTGCAATCTTGTGCTGTGTGAGTGACTTCAGCCAGCTCTACCTGTGGACTGACAAGCAACACAGACAGTGACTGTGTGGCACTCACACTGTGAGTGTAGTGGCACACTCAGACTGGTAGCACTCACACTGGAGCCCTCATGGGGATGGAAGATTGGGAGCAGATCACCTCCCTTCTGCTGCCAGCAAGCCCTCAGATCTGCACAGTCCCCACCAGATAGCTGCAAACTCCAGAGAACTGCATTTACTTTGTTGTGATCCAAGGGAATGGACATTAATTGGAAACATCAATGTAACAGTATCCCTGCCACAGCCCCAGAGTGCTTAATCCAACCAACACTGCTCAAACCAGACAACTTCCGCTGCCTTTAGACAGCCCCAAATTTCAACCTTTGTGGAATGTGTTTAAAGAAGCAAAACCCAAAGCATTATTCCCTTTATATATGTTTATATACGCACATATACACACCTCTCTGTATATACACCTCTATACTGGTATAACTACATTGAATATTATTCAATATCTTTAGTAAAAGATCTTTATTGGCACGAGTCCCAGTGTGGACACAATTATGGGAAGCAAGGCTGTGCTGCTCCCAAAGCCATCAGCAGCCTGAGGCATTCACTAAGCTATTCGATTTTCATCAGGGGTAGTGATTTAAAAACAAAAAAACAAACCAACCACAAGTGTATCAGAGGTTATAACTAGAGTGGGACTTTAGTAGGACAACAGGTAGGCAAACACACGCAGGTGAGTGCCTGGGAGAGGGACAGGGGGGCCTCAGCATCACTGCTGGATTCAGGCAGCTCACCAACAAGCACGAGTCCCTGCCAGGACACACCAGGGGCTGCTGAAGCCTTTCAGAAAGCCAGTCACCCCCACAGACTGCTCAGTCACAGATGGAGCTTGATTTCTCTGTGCCAGCCCGGGCCCTGCCTCTCCACCTGATCCTGCCCTGCAGAACAAAAGCCTCCTGCTCAGCAGCCGCGGGGGACTGCTGTGCACGCCTTGCTGCCCAGCTCCATCCCATTTCGGCTGGGATGGGCATGAGCCTCCTTCCTAGCTTTGCTCCCTGCTGATATCTGGTCGTTTTCAATCTGAAAGCAGTCCCTTTCTTTGTACACACTGAGTAGAGGGGCGGGGATTTGGGAATCCTTTATATTCCTGACCAATGTGAGCATGCAGATGGTATTTGCTGGTGAGCTTCACACCCAGCCTAACTCCACTCTTTGTGGATCTGTTTGGTTTGTGCTCTCATTTATTACGGAATACAATCCAGAGCATGAAAAAAGTACAGAATTGCTGGCATCTATTCCATGCTCTGGTCGTACATTGCTGTGTAAACTTGCCTATATTCAGGGATTCTCTGTTGATTTAACCACAGGTTAAAAGTAGTAAAACCTACAGCTTTAAAATTGCACGTGAACATTGCAGTCAATTCTCAAGCAGATGTCTACAAAAGTACTGTTAGAAAAACAGAGAAAAACCCCAGCTAAACAAAACCAGGTCACTTGAAGCACATTCCAGCTATGAAATACATTTCTCCCTCTCTCCCACTGTGGCAGCTTAAGAATTCCAGAAAGCCCTTGTAAAATGCACTTACCCATCACAATATTTAAGCACACAGTTCCTTCAAGGGCCTGACCCACATGATCTTAAAATT
The DNA here is from genome assembly GCF_963513975.1 of Fringilla coelebs. Lineage (NCBI taxonomy): Eukaryota > Metazoa > Chordata > Aves > Passeriformes > Fringillidae > Fringilla > Fringilla coelebs. The sequence goes on along the minus strand of NC_140033.1, from coordinate 58,252,367 downwards.
ACTATTCTATTAATTCTGCACTGATTGAATGGGCATTGATTGTAATTTCAAATGCCCAATGAGTCATTTGTTGCCTTTTTTACTGATTTACTCCCAAGATGTCACCCTTTCCCAGATCCACTATGGTTTCATCCTGGAAACCCCTGTCCTGCTCTAATAGAATGGGAGTCAAGTCAATCTGTGCCCTTGCAACACCATCAAGGTAGAGTGCTGGCAAGAAACTGTCAGCAGGGACAGAAGGCTACCCAAAGCCCTGCTGGCATCCAGCTCTCAACACACGGGGTAGGCTTTGGCGTTGCTGTGGGGTTTTCTTCTTCTCTTGGTTTGAAGGAAATCTTAATAAAAGCCAGGGGAAAACTTGTCAGTCTCTCTCTGCTGCGCCAAACAGTAAGAGTTGGAGCAGTTTCTGTCCCCATCCACATTTACATCCTTCTCCTAATTATGTGCAGTGAGGTGGGCTGCCACACCTGAAAGATGGGAGGGCATCCAGAGAGACCCAGGCAAGGTTGAGCTCTGGGCCATGGAATCTCACAGGGTTTAACAAAACCAAGTGCTGGTGCTGCACCTGGGTCAGGACAGCTCCCAGGATCAATCCAGGCTGTGGGGTTGGAAAGAGACGGCCTTTAAAGTCTCTTCCAACCCAGGGTATTCTGTGATACCTTAGCAAAGTATCCAGGCTGTCTTGCCAACAGCTTAGGGAGGTTTAGGTTGGCTATTAGGAAAAGGTTCTTCCCTCAGAGGGTGCTGGGGCACTGAACAGGCTCCCCAGGGTACGGTCATGGCCCCAAGGTTGCCAGAGCTCCAGGAGCCTTTGGACAATGCTCTCAGGCACAGGGAGGGATTGTTGGGGTGTCCTGTGCAGGGCCAGGGGTTGGACTGGGCTGGATCCCTGTGTGTCCCTTACAGCTCCACACATTCTGTGATTCTTTGATGTGGTGTTTTTCTTTAAAACAAGAGTAAAGACATTTGCAAATCTTATTCACAGAATCAGCACTCAGCTGTGCTGTGGAAAGGAGAGACAAGCACAGGTATGAACCAGATGAAAGGCTGTGTATGAAAACACATAATACACCCAGGAACAGCAGGCTGGGTTTCCAAATGAAGGGGAACTCTGCTGATTTCAGTAGAACTGCAAGCTGTATGACAAATGAGAAGTGTAGCTTATGGAGACACAAAGCTGCTGTTCTTGACAAAAAACCCCTGCGTGCCTGCTCTGTACAGGACTGAGAGTGATCTGGCGAGTGGGGCTTTGATCACCAGAGCCGCTCTCGGGGCGGAACAGCTACAAAATCCTGCTGCTCTGGCAGTGCATAGGATTATGCCATCTGACACAGCTACAGATGCCGGGACACCTCCGACAGCCCTGGAGCATCACCGAGTCTCCCTTCCAACCCTCACCGCTGAACCTCTATCAGGCGGGGTGGGCGAAAAGCCTCGGTACAGCGCTGAGCCGTGCTCCGGGGAGGGTGGCAGTGAAACGGGGCGAAAGCGAAACCCGCGGCGCTCGCAGAGCGGCTGGGGAGGCTTTCGCCAGCGCTGTACGAAATGCAGGCTGGCGCCAGGAGGCCGGAACGGTCCCAGCGTCGGGGATCGGGGACGGGATCGGGGATGGGGATGGGGATGGGAATCGGGGATGGGAATCGGGGATGGGAATCGGGGATGGGAATCGGGGCCGGGACGCGGCTCCCGCCGGGAGTGGCTCGTGCGGCTCCTTAAATAGCAGCTATAAATACAACGCCGGCGACGCGCTCCCATTGGCTGAGCCGCTCTCCAGATTTGCATAAGAGGGCGTGGCCGGAGGGCGCTGGGCGGGGTGAGCTGCGCGGTTTGCCCGGCGGGGCCGCAGCGCCCCCTAGCGGCCAGAGGGAGGAGCGCACCGCGACCTTCCGATCCCCCATCCCTTGATCCCCCGATCCCCATCCCTTGATGCCCCAATCCCCCATCCCTCGATCCCCCGATCCCCCCCATCCCTTGATCCCACGATCCCTCATCCCTTGATCCCCCGATCCCCCATCCCTTAATTCCCCGATCCCCCCATCCCTTGATCGCCCGATCCTGGACCAGCCCTGGCCTGGCTGTGCCTTATCCTGCCCTGCCTTGCACTACTCTCTACCCTCCGGTGCCCTTGTTCCCGACGCCACCCTCAGAGCCTCGGAAAAGTTATTAGTGAAAACTGAATGAGAAGGCTCTAAAGTTTGAGTAGTGCCCTCCACCTCACGGGATCTAGGTGCACACAAATTACATGAAAATTACTCGTAAATTGGTATATTGTGTTTTGCTTCTTCACCCCAAAGTGCTGTTGAATACATTCCATATATTGGATGATAATCATAATTAATGCACAGAACCATTTAGCAAGGAGAAAAAGGGTATGAAGAGTATAAAAGGGTATGAAGAGTTTACTGTAAAAATGTGAGCCTCAGCACGGGAATTGGAGTTGCTACTTTTGACAAGCAAAGCCTCTACCCTGTTGGCTAGAAAATGTCATCTCCATTCCAGCTGCAGGTCATAAAAGAGCGTCATGGAAATGGACCCTGATTTTATGTGCTGAAAAAGAGATGTGGGAAAGGAGATTAAATCTTTGTGTATCTGGACCAAAAGGGAGGAAAAATTGTAATATCTTACCTCTCCACTCTGAGGCTGATGCTCAGCACGGTGCTGTCTCCCTGCCTTGGGGAGGATTCAGATCTGGCCCACAAGCAGCACATCCTGGCATTAGGAGGGGTGGGAAGGACAAATAAGACCCTTGGAACTGTGGGTGCCAAGATTGTGTCACACCACAGTCAGTGATGACCATGCAAACCACAGATGACCATGCAAACAAGGCAGTGGAGCACACAGAGCCAAGGAGGTCACTCCAAGCCAGCTTGGGGCCGGACCAGCTGGGTGGGAGAGTGGGGCCCAGGCCAGGCTGGATGGGGCTCTGAACAACCTGGGATAGTGGAAGGTGTCCTTGCCCATAGCAGGGGATTGGAATGAGATAATCCTTATGGTCCCTTCCAGAACAAACCAGTCTATGATTAGAAAAAAATAGGAAAGCAGGATGCCCTGAGCATCTGCTTCTTGCAGAGCTGCATTTTCTAGAATTGAGTGTTGTGTATTCACTGGAATTGCCCAAAAATTTCTGAGAACACAGCTTCCCTTTGAAGAAGAGCTGCAGGTAAAAAAAAAAAAAAAAAAAAAGCAATATGCTTTGTGGGAGCAAGATTTTAAGATTTTGCTCTCTCATATCACAAGGGGCTGTTCAGACACCTCCTTTAGGTCTGTTATCATTGCTGCAAGCTGAATATCTTATTCCAAATGAGGCCAAATTAAGAATGAGGACTGCTGTTGAGTTTCTGCTGACTCACACTGAAATAATATTAGAAAATGTTCCTATTTCTTGGCATGAAAATCCAGAATTTCAACAGCTCCTGGAATTTACAGAGTTGCCCTGATTCTTCAGCAAGACAGACCTTCTCTGCTTTGCCTGCAGGAGGAGGAGTCTTTTGGGCAAACAGGAGAGAGATTTCCCATGCCCTGCAGCAGTCACAGGGCCTTACCTCAAGCCCAGCTGACCCCAAAGCCCATCCACACTACATACTTGACCTTTCCCAAACCTTTGATCTAAGGGGCCTTGAGATTACTGCTGTGCCTCCAGACTTGTGCTACACCCACCACAGCACATCCCAGGCTCACCTAAACAAGGGGATCCACACAAACAGTGACTCAGGGGCAAGCAGCTTCCTTAGGCAGAGCCTAGACCTGCAGACTGCTGCTTGAAAGGCAGCAGACAAAATCAAAAGCCTGAGTATTCCTTCAGATATGAAATACCCTTTTTGTCTGGTAACAGCTCAGCAGCACAACTTGGAGGTGGAAATATATGGGGATTGATCTCAAGGCTCCTATGTGGGGTGTTTTTCTTAGAGCTGTGGCACTCCAAGTCATATGATTATAACAGACTCCCAGCTTTAATTATAGAAAACAAAGAGTTTCTGCATCTCATGACTGTGCAGGAAGATGTACTGTGGTAGCTGTAAAGGAGACACACATAAGGAGAGAGAGAGGGAGAGAAGATGAGCCAAAAGGCAAAATGAGCCAGAATCTGTTATATGAACAGTAACTCGAGGTTTCTGAGTTCTTGGCATTGACTGTGCCTCATCCAGCTCCGAAGGCCAGAGCTGTGAGTGGGGGAATTGCAGCTCCTGTAGGAGTTACCCCTTTCCCACTGAACAGGCAGAACAATGTTTGCCCACATGCTGAGCTCCTCAGTAATTCTGCTTGAGTTGAGGTGACCTAGATCTGCCCGAGAGCCTTATATATTCCTGAGTGCAAACATAAATACACTCTGCTCCTGCATTTAATTTTTGAGCAGCTCTAATTAAGCTTAGCTTTGTTTAAATACCTCCAGAGCTCCCTTGGAATTTGGCTTTCAGTGTGAAGACTCTGCCATTGACAAGAAGAGCTGGGCCATAAATGAGGGTGAATGGCAGCTGCTCCTGCATCGCTGATGCTGCTGGTGGAACCTGCGGGTTCTGCTTCTGCTGCAGCCCCAGGGACTTGTCTGAGCCTGATGGGCTCTCACAGGGCTTGTGTGCTGAGGGCAAGGGAAGGGAAAACAGAGTGAAAATGCTGAGACCCACAGGCTGCAGGTCTCAGTTGTCATGTTAACTCATGTTTCATGGCTCCTTTGCATTTGTGTGCCAGAGAAAAGCAGGGAATGCATTCACAGCCCAACGTGCAGCTGAGTTCTTGTGTAAATAACAGTTAAAATGGGCAGTTTGTGTTTCTCCCTCCCTCCTGATTTTCCCATTTCAGCTGGCAAAGAGTCCAGGCCTTTAATTTTTTTTTTCCTTGCAAGAATGAGCCATTTCTGATCTCCATCCCCAAGAAATGACATTGATTTGTAAGGGACTCAGACACCTCTGCAGATCAGACTTGGTAAAGGGCTGCAGGCCAGACCTTCCCCTGCTCTGGTAATGTGCCATGACCTCTGTCAGACTCACCCCACTACCCCTCTATCTCTGTTTCCAAACCACCAAAGTTAGCTCCTTATGCAGCCAAAGATTGAGTAGCTCACAATAGGCACAGCTCTGATGGAGGCGTCGATGGCAAAATCTGCTCCAGCACAGGGACCCTCCCACCCTGCTGCCCTACAAAGTCCCACTGCCACGGGCCAGCTGCCTGCTTGCACTGGCCCTCGAGTCTTCTTGACCTCAGAGATGTCCCACATGCCTAAGGGTGGTGGTGCTGTGGCTGGATTTGAATCCTGTGTCCCAGTGCTCCCTGGGTGTAACAAGGAGGTGCATTTTGCATCCTGAGCACTGACCCTTCACCCCCGAAGTAAAAGCCAATCTGTCTCAGCAGGGCAGGTTGAGAGCAGGGAGCTGATCTTGTGTAGCTGCCCTTTCCCTACTTTGCTTCCTGCTGATGCCAAAGAGCTCCAGAAGTTGAAGCCTTTTGGAGCAGCACCTCCATGGTGCCAGTGGAGATGCACTGCCTCACCAGCTGAAACCTACTCAGACCACAGTTCTGTTTGCTCTTGCTACCACAACAGCAGTTGGTTTGTGTAATGAAACACTTCTTGTGTTGTAATCAAAACCTACTTACGTGGTGCCACCAGCAAGGCAGGCTTACCACTTTGCCTGCGTCTACATGCACTTCCAGAGATGCCAGTTTTCCTCCAAAAGGCAAACAGAACCAGAACCTGGTGATGAGAAAATGCAAGCATTAAGGTAGGAAGGTCTTGTTGCATTAATAGATTTAAAGTACAAAATGATGACACAATTTACAGTCACCCATTCCACGGCAAAGTTGTTATGAAGTACTTCAAAGGCTGACTGCTCACCCATTTTAAGGCATAATAAATGACCACACAAGAGGCAGTGCCATAAAGACTCAGATCTGTGATCTATAAGTATTCACACCGTGCAGCCAGCCAAGTCCTATCAAATCCTATATTGCTTTTGGCACTTCTATACTGTTCAATGCTCTTGTGAGTGCCAGCTTATCCTGAACTTTATTATATATGGATTTGAACATTTCATCAAGTCCTTCTCTTGCTGGAACAATAAATAACCAGTCCTAACTAGGTGCAACTCTGGAAAATTAAAATTGCACTGACGTGGAAAATTAGCCCCTGATAGCAAGACTTCAGCAGCAGGGCCATGGGACTGTGCAGGCCAGCCAGGGAAACACTGAATCTGGTGGTGGGAAGGATTCAGCTGCTTGAAGCAGAGGTGTCTTGTGCTATTTTATCATGTGTGCTTGTCATGCTCAGTTCTTCCCTGCCAGTTCAGAAGGGCATGGGACTCTCAGGGGCTGCATGTCAGACATGCCAGGCCCATATGGGAGTTGTGGGGCACTGTGGGATGTACAAACCAGGCAGTCAGAGGCTGGGCAGGGTAAACAAACGTGCTTAAAATAGCACTGCATGACTCCATTTAGGCAAATGAACGTTGCCTTGGCATGTCTGAAACCCTGCCCTGTGCTGTCACTCCGGTACCTGACGCAAGGCAGGGGGAGACTCGGCCTCCTGGGCTACACAGATCACACTGATGCAGTGCTTAGGAAAAAACAAGGTGGGGAAGGAATAATGAGTCAGGTGGAAACTGGAAGGGTGTGGCCTTTTGGAGGGGTCACAACTTGGGGCTTGAGGGTTTTGGTTCCCTCTAGGTGGTGCCTGAGGTCCCAACGCCCCCCTGCAACAGGATCCACCCCTGCAGCCATTCCCGGCAAGCTGGGAGTGTGTGCCTCACTGCTGGCTCCCAGGGCTGCAAATGTCCCAGGGGATCCTGCAAAGGGAAAGAGAAGTGAGGCCTCATCAGCGCTCGGGAACTCGTTGTGAGCTCAGAGCAAAGAGGCTTCTCCCTGCTGCAAGTGTCTGCTGCAGCCAAGGAAGGAAAAAATGGTCTTTGTACACAGACTTTATAAATAAGTAGGTTACACCGAGCTGTCCCTGACTCACGCTGCTGTCATCCCAGGGAAGCAGCTCCCCCAGGCTCTGACCTCTGCCTGCCCGGCAGGATTACGTGGAGAGGCAGCTCACTGGAGGGGCTGGCTTCGGCCACACCACGCAACTCCACTTCCAGCTCGTCTGGAAACAGGGCAGAACTGTAAATTTGCCATCTTTTCTAGGTTTGGAGAGATGAGTTTTGCCATGGCCAACACCCCTGCCACATTTCCCATCAGTTTGTGGTCAGGTAGGGAGGAGAGACCACGCATCCCTGTAGCACAGAAGGCTCTCCCTGGGCAGCCTGTGTAGTTTGCTGGGGAAAGGGACAATAATTTAAGCCTTTACCTCGTTTATAACTGAGCAGAGCATCGCTTCAATCTCTTCTCTTATTTCCAGTGATGATCTCTGCACCAAAGAGAGTCCAGCAACGGCCTCCAGCAGCAATACAGAGCCCTATGTGGTTTTAAAGTGTTACACATTCCCTGCCACCGTTTTTGCCCGTGGTGCCCTGGGATGTCCCAGCTGGCAGCCCTGGGGCTGGTCCTGACCGCAGAATGGGTGAGCTCACCCTGTGCTGGGGAGAAAATGAGGTCAGCCCTGAGGACGTGAGCTGGGCTCTGGGCATGCTTGCCTGACCTCAGGGGCAGAGAAGAGGCCCTGGCCAATTGCTCACTGCTGCAGATACTGCCAAGATGAATGGACTCTTTTGCTCAGGAAACCAGAGCAGTGCAGCCATGTGCCACAAGAGTTAACAGTCTGATGCCATCCTTTCAGTGCTGAGGTGATCTCAGGCTGCCACTCAATTTGCAGGTTTTCTGCAGGAAGCAGAACACCCTTGCCCTCTGCTTTGGCAAATGCTCAATGCAGATGCTTCCACGGGACATCACTGCATCCTCAGAAAGCCCTCTTTGTGCTGGTGTGTGAAGTGGCTTCTGAAGGCAAGGTACAGAGCTGCAGACAGGCAGATGACAGAGATGGAGCTGGTGCTGGGCCCAGGGAGCTGCAGCAGGTAAACCCCTCCTACAGCCTCTCCCCACTGAAGTGCTAATGCAGAGCAGAGCTTTCAAGCAGTGCCTGCGGCTGCTCAGCACTGTCAGCTCGCTGGCATCCCGACGGCACTCTCCCAAAACTGCTGAGGAAGCACAGTGTGCCCCAGAAAAAAGTCCTCAGAAACTTCTGTGAAAGCTTAGCTTAACACTTTACAGTGCAAATTCCTGCTCATGGATGATGGAGGGACAGCCCTGTCCACATCCCTGAGGTCCCAGTGCAAACAGAGGATGATTAACCCACCCCGTGCTGGCCTGGGCTCCTCCTTCAGCCCATGCTCGAGGCTGTGTCTCAGGGGGTTGAGGTATCACTCTAGGGAGCAGGTGGCCATCCCTTGGCACCCTACACAGGCTAAGCAGGTCCAGTCCTTTTCTATATATCACACCAAGTCCAGGTTCCATTCTTGCCCTGTGTAAGCCTAGTTTGAAGCCTGGAGCATTGCTTTGTATGACCAGGCAGGAGTCTATGTAGGCTGAAAATATTTCCCCTCCCAGAGAGAGGCAATTTTAGATGTAAGACCTGTAGCTCTGGCTGCATCTGAGTGGTGTTTCCTTCCAGCTGCTCATGGCCAGAGAGCTCCTGGCTGCAGCCTGGGCTGATGGCTCTGCATCCAATTGCAGCCTCAGGGAGATGTTTTCTGGCATCCCATTGTGGCTGTGCTTTCTCCTCAGCCATCACAGACCTTTGCTCCAGGCCATTTTGATGCTTTTGGAAGACAGCCTGTGTCTAAAAAGCAAACAGCTTTGAGCTGAAAGATCACAGAATGCCTTTGCAAGGAGTTAAATTTGCAGCTATGAAAAAACAAAAGCAGCAGTCTAAGCAGGTTTACTTAGGGCTCAAAAAGCAACCTGACATTTGAAGTCTGTCAGGTATTTTCAGAAGTCTGCCTCTATCAACATCACCTCTACCCGTGAGTTGCTTTGTGTCGATGCTTATGTTCTACGTTGCCATTTTTCCCCAGCCCAACCACTGTGTATCAGTGGGGATGTCACAAAATGCCTTCTGAAGGCTGGAAGGAAAGAATGAAGGGTTGGGGAGCCAGGAAAAAACAGGTACAAAGCTCTCATGGCATTTGAGCAGTAAAGCTTTGGACACCCACCTAAAGCCAGGCTGTTGTCCTCATGGTACCTTGCTGGTTCTCAGAGCATCCAGTTAAAGATGAGCCCTGCTGCATCCCTAAGGAACTGGCAGTGGTATGCAGCAAACAGATAAGGATGGCTACAAGTTTCCAGGACACTAAAGAAGTACCACCTATTTTCCCTGGAATTCAGATTATTCAAACCATGCTAGAGATAATTTTGCATCTCACCTAACAGGTGGTCTATTAAGGTTTCTTGGCTGCAGTTGCAGAAACAGTACTTCTGGGCTTTACAAGCAACATTTATCATGGCTGGCAAGGTAATTTATTTGTGTCTTAAGTACTTGTAATTAGACTGCCTCATAGCTAGTACAGTGAGGAACAAAACAGACTTCAGTAACACGCAGATAAATAATTCAAAGAGCATTCCTTAAAAGAAGCATTTGTTTTTCCTCTCTGTTCCCACTGTCACTTTGAGTTCCTTGATCTAAAAGCTGGGATCAGTCTCCCCGGGGTTTGCAGGTCACATAGCTGCCACCCCTCCCGGGAAGTTGGAAAGTTCAGAGAAAACCAAAGCCTTTAAGAGGGAAAGAAGTTCTGTAATGTCAGCTTCTCTATTCTGGAGAGCCAGCTCCCAGCTGCTGCCTCTCCAATAGCTACTCCACCCAGCCCTCAGATAATAATCACAAGCTATTTCGCCAGCTCTGTTTCCTTCTACATTTTTGCTGTTAACTCCATCAGCTGAATTGATAGCATTTAGCTCAAGAGCACAGAGACTTACAGAGCAAAACGTTGTTATTTGGGTTCTGGGTGATAAAAAGTGATGCTCCTTGTCCTGCAAACTACACAAGCACGTGCAAAGCTTTGTTTCAAGGAGTAAGAATAAAGTTAAGCAGGACTCTTGAAGAGACAGGGCCAAAAATGCATGGGGTGCTTTGCCAGGGTGAGCTGATTTCCTACATGGATGTGGATGTTTGTACTGTTACATTTGCAGGAAAAATCACTGCTCTTCAGGCTGTCCCTGGGGGAGGAACAGCTCTGCTGTCCAAGGGCCCAGCTCTCCTGCTCCCACTCAGGCAAAAATCCCACTGAGAGCAAGAGTTGAGATGGCAGAGGGGAAATGACAAAACTGGATTCAGATTGGCACCTGGTCAAAAGCCAGGAATCTTCAGTGATAAAATGATTTTGTTTTTCAAAGCATGCATCAGATTCTGAAGCATATTTTAGCTTTCAAAAGTGTCATTTTCTCCCTCAGTTGCTCACAGTTTCCCCTCACACACAGGATTATTTTAGCAGCCCCAAATACGTGTATCTGCATGTGCAAACTTCAGCAGCACTTTAAAGAGACACTGCCCAAAACTCTTCAGTCCTCATGAAGTGAAACTCAGAGTGTCTGACATGGAAAGTTTGTATTAGCTTAAGCTCGAATAATTCAATCCATCTGCCACAGAGACCTAATAAAACTCCTTTTGCTGGACTGTATTTCTCTAAGGCTTCCCTTCATCTGAACAGGTCTCTAGGGTTGCTTTTCCTGGCCACATTTGCTGTACACAAACAGCATCCATACTCAGGACCTGGTGTTTCCCAACAAAATCATCCTTGTCAAGCCCAGGAGGGCTTTTTCTCTCACCTGCTCATGACATGCCTTCAGAACATCATCTCTGGTGTCCCAGCATACAGCCCACATCTGTAGGGACCTGTGAAGCTGGGGAGATGCACACATTTTCCCAAGGCAGCAAAGAGCACTTCAGCCAGCACACCAAGGAAACAGCTGAGAGAGGGTTACTGTGCACACAGAACAGCACAGACATGCCCCCACCTGTTTGAGGGCTTCCCTCTAAGTCCACTAAAGAGCTCAGTGTACTCCATTACTCACAAGGATTATTTTGGGGTCTCAGTTGCCCAGATAGAGCAGAAGTTCTCAGTGCCCTGGGACAAGCCCATTCCTAGCTGGCCAAGCTTGGCCTGCAGTAGAAATCCCATTTTTTCCAAAAGGCACCTCCACAGACTGATTCCCCACTGGATGAAGAACACTTTGTCCTTTCCCTGGCATTCAGTCCTGAGAAAGTAATCCAGCCTGGGCAGCAGCCTTCTCCAAATCCAAGGGATATTCCATCTGCATGGAAAGCAGCTGTGCTCAAGAGCTTTCCATTCCACGCCACCATGTCAAATGAAGGTGTTTCCACCCCCTAGCCCCCATCTCCATTTCAATGTGGCAGGGAAATAGGGATGAGAAGGTGAAGCAGCCCTCCAGACAGGGTTGTTCTGCTGACACAGGGGGGCTGAGAGAGGCCCTGCTGTCACACCATCATAATGCCATAGAGTAGTCGGGGTTGGAAGGGACCTTAAAGATGATCCAGTTCCACCCCCTTCCATGGGCAGGGACACTTTTCACATCCCAGATTGCTCACAGTTCCATCCAGCTCCTTGGACACGTCCAGGATGGGGCAGCCACAGCTTCTCTTGGCAGACTTCACACACCTGCGTGGCCAAAATCCTCTCATCAACATTCAGCAAATGACAGCAGTTGCCAGATAGGAGAGGGAAGCTCAGCCGGGTGGATTTCAGAGTGTGATGTGTTCTCTCAATGATCGCCTGACTTGTGGGAGAGTATGGAGTGCCAAGGGTGTGATGAACATCCCAATCCATTAGAATTGGTGATGGCAATTTGGTGATGGTAATTTTCAGCAATACAAATGGGAAGATGTCCTTCTGCTCAGGGTGACAGCACTCCAAGCTGTGTTCTGCCACCTTTATTTATCCTGATTTCGATGGAAACATTCAGGGGCTGGAGCAATAGTTGCTGCAGGTCGATTACAGAGTCTGGCACACAGGGGTGACCAGAGAGTTACAATTTCTCCTTACTGAGCTGATAGAAGTAGCTTGGATGTCCCTGCTAAGCTCCCATTTATGGGATGGTTTGGCTGAACACCCTCTGCTTCATCACATTGCTTAGTTAGTCCTGGTGTCATACAGCACTGCTTTCTAGCAGCTACTGGAAAGATGTGAGTTTCCCAGTGGGGAAAAGTTGATTACAATAAAATCAGCAGCATCTTGCCATTAATTTCATGGCTGTAGGATTTCACCAAAGAAAATCTCTACAAGTCTTTGAGTACTGTGATTCCATGAAGAGCATGCAACTAGAAAAAGACTTTGCTCAAGAAAAGTATCTGTAAAGGAAAGGGAGCTCAGCTAAAACTGGATGATGTGAGTCTGAACAAACTCAGCACACCCAGTATCTGCCAGTCTGATTTGTAGGCAGGAAGTTCCACGATGATTGTTGTTTGGACAAGAACCAGAAGTTTGGGCTCCATTTCTGAGCTCAATAATCGATATGGGCTGAGGCCAAACCCCACAGCTTTTCCAAGGCTAGGCTATTTCTTGCTTCATATTATTAGGCACAAGAGACAGAGCTGACTTGGATTTACAGAATCTTGGCTCAGACAGAGTTAGCATTAGCATGACTACCGAGGATGAGAGTATTCTCGGTTAAGGCCCCTTCAGGAATTGGGTTTTTAAATGGAATTTCAAAAGCCCAGTGGAGGTGCAGCATTCATTTCTACTACAGCATCACTGGGGTGTTGCATGGGGAGGTATAAGATTACATCCAGGGTATACTGGGGTTTTAGAATTTTTCCTTATTTCAGCCCTAAAGCTGATCAGCCCAGGCAAATCCTGGAACTGCTGCCCCCTCTGCATCCATGCTGCTCCTGCCTGTGGTCAGGCTTTCCAGCATCAGGAGCTGCAGAGGCTTCCATCAGGCACCTGAGTTCCTGCAGAAAAATCCTTTCCAAAGTGGTTTTCCCTGTGCTGCACTGCTGAAATGCAGCTGACTGGAGAGAGGCTGGATGCAGTGCAGACACACCACAGAGCAGCTCTGAATTTGAAGGAAAGAATAACTTTTCCCAGTAAAAACTCCAAGGGGAATCAAGGCAGCGATTTTGGCAACAGCCAGGATAAAAAGCATCTTTTTCTCTGGGAGGGTTGTCTGGAGAGGTTTTGGATGGCTCTGAGAACTTAGGATAGTTTTCCACCTTATCCAAAAGATGGCACTGTGAACATTGCAGCCATGCTCTGTTCCTGCCCGGGTCTGGCCCTGCTCAGCTCCAGAGGGCTGATCTCACAGCCCACCCTGCTGTGGCACCCAGCTTTTTACAGCATTTTCCATAGCTGATTGTCTTTGTCTCAGAAAAAGAGTAAATCAGAGTCTGACTTGGCTCAGGCAGTGTTTGATTCCTCTAAAATCCAATTCCTAAGGTTTTGGAAAAGCTTTGTGTTTTAAAGTGAGATGAGAGACAGGGAGAAACAGGAGAGGGGTGAGGGGGAGGGGGGATGAGAAGCTGTGAGAAGGAGCAGATGAGAGCACAGGGACTGGACTTGTGTCAGCAGTGGGAGAGGAGAGGAAAGCAAAGAAAGAAAGGAAGGAAGGTGACAGGGTCCCTCTTTTGCTCACCATGAGAATTACCTGGCTGAACATCTGGAGGGGACATCTGTGATGCCCAGAGCAGGATGGACCTTCCACTTGGTCAGTCCAGCTCCAGCCTCACACTCACACTGCATCACAACTAGAGACCTTTGTGGAGAGACATGAAAATAATGCATCAGATTTTAGGCAAGCACAGGAACATCACACAGGAGTGCTGGACAGGAAGTGAGAAATTTTGCATTAGCTTGAAACTACAGAAGTTTAATTATACTTACATGCCTTTCAGTCCAATTTGTGGATTTTATGATGACCCCAGAGGGTTGTCAGTTTGAGTTTAATTGACCTGTTTGCAATTGAGCCAGTTCAGTCCTACAGCTGGGGACATTTTTTTCACAGATTCCAATTCAGTGATTCAAGCTTCTGAAGCCAAAGGGACCATTAGATCATGTAGTCTGGCCTCTTGCATATGGACTTTCCTCCAGACATTCTTCTGAGCTGCACAAGATGTGCCTGGCAAAAGTTTGCATCCCAAAAAGAAGCTCAGGCTGGACCAGTGTTCCCAGGGATGGGCAATGCATCATTTCCCTTAATCACTTGTTCCTGTGGGCAATCACTCATTTGGAGATTTAAATGTAAGCATCGTCAGGGTCTTGGTCATTCACCTGACCCAAAAATGTTGAGTGAACAGTGCCTGATGGACATGCTATTAATTCTTTAAAGCAAAATCTTTAAAATATAAATTGGGTTATGAAGCACTTAGGAGATGTTAATTTTGCCGAATGGTCTGATTAGCTCCACATCCAGCCAGAGCAGACTAAACAGCAGGAGTCATCAGTTGCTCTCTCAGCTTTAACTCATATTTTTGTGAAAACTCAAGCCCTTCTGAGCAATGGCATGTACAGAAGTCAGTTTTTTAGTTACCCTTTAGAAGATGTGACTGGGAAATGCCCTGGTAAGACACACAGATGGCTATTTCCACACACTTGGCAGATGTGCAGGAAAATTACACTGGAAAGTTGGCTCTCAGCTGGGCTTTGCAGCAAGGTGCTAAATGCATGGGCTGTAACACTTTGTGATGACATGCTTTGGGTTGTTGGCCTGGTTTTTATCATGTTTCTTTGCCAAATTACAAACCTAGTTGCTGGTTGAAAGCTCAAAATCTCACATCTTTGCAAAAGGAAATGGTGAACTGAAGAGATGTCTCCCAGCCTGGGATGGGGTGCTGCCTTCCCAGGTGCAGCTCTGCCTGTGGGCACAGGCACAGCTCTCCCGAGTCTAACAATACCTCCTCAGCCCCTCCAAGCTCCCTTTAGCCCTCGTTCCTCTTGCTCTACCCCTGACCTTCCCCACTCCCAACTCTTCTCCATTGCTCTTTTCTGCAGCTCTCCAGGATAGCCCCTTCCCTCACAGACAGGAGCTGAGGAAGAGGAAGATTTTCTTCTTCACTGATGCCCAACTAACTGGGGACCAGATGCCATGAAATAACTTTTAATAATGCAGAATACTCACCTGTCAATCTGAGACATGGCAAAACACAGCCAGGTCTGCACACTCAGACATGGGGCTTCTCTTCACACTGTGGTCCAACTCACTCCCCAAAATTGCAAGCATTGCAACAGCCCTGCAACATGTCCAAAAGTCTGTCCAGGGAGCTGGGGGAATCCTCTCTTCCCAAAACTGAAGCCTTCAGCACACACACAGTGCATGTAGGGCTGGGCCATGCTTCTTAGAAGCACTTTATGTCTTTGCAGCCTGCCTGGGCACCAGGCCTTTGCCATAGACAAGGGGCTCCTTCTCCATTGGGCTTCCTCTCCTGGCAGAACCAAGGCATGCTGCTGCTTTCCAGGGATTCAGGCAATTTGGGGAGTTCTGGCTGACTTTTGATGCTATTTAGGCCAGGCTGGATGGAGCTGTGAGCAGCCTGGTCTAAGGGAAGCCGTCCCTGCCTGTAGCACAGGGGTGGAACTGGAGAATCTTTAGGGTCCCTCCAACCCAACCCATTCTTTGATTCCATGATTCTGTGATTCCATGATTATTCTTATTACAGTTATTTGACCAAGAGAAGCAAGAAACTGGGCTCACCAAAAAATCTGAGGGCAAGGCACATCACACCTGCTGGCCACAGGACAGCGAAGCCCTGATGTGGCAGTCTCGGGCAAAGGTAAGGTCTCAGCTCTTTGGAGCAGAAATGAGGAATGCTGTCACTAAAGGAAACTGCAAAGGGAATTTTAAATTAAATTGGGATTTTAAAATTTAACTGCATTTAAATTTTAACTAGTCCAGCTCTCGGCAAAATGAAAGCAGTCTTTCTGTTCCAGCGTGGAATGGGCCAGATCCTCTGCAGCTGTAGCCACTGGCCCACTCTGCTGGAATCAGAGGGACTTAATTGATTTGTAGCAGCTGAGGGTCTGCCAGCTCAGGCTCCCTCCTGGAAACACACCACTCCAATCTGGCTGGCAGTGCAGCCTTGATGTTTCATTAATTCACAAGAAAGCTCCTGCCAGGCCAGACACACGCGGCTGAAAAATAAAGAAAGAAAATTACTCAAAAACTTGTTATCATCTGTCATGTTATTGAAGCTAATTTAAAAAACACTTCCCAGGCTCCCAATCTCAAAGGGTGTTGTTTTTCTCTCTGTGCCTGTGTTAGGAAACCACAGTCTGGTTGTGTTTTCAGGCTCTGTTTCTCTCAGGAGGATGAGGGCAGGGAGTCATTGAGGAGGACCCTTCATGCCCTGCCAGCACAGAACCATTCCCCACACTCAGGCTTTGTCCTTCAACGTTTGAAATGACTCATTGATAAAGGTTCCCACTGCTTCCTTTTGCAGATATTTAACAGCCCTTTCAGGCTTCAGTGTTGGGATGTTTTTCTTGATAGTCAGCCTAGACATTGCTTTGCTCCGTTTCCTCCCATTGCCCCTGGTTACACCTCTTCCCACCCTAAACAATTCCTTTTCCCCTCCTCGTGTTGATACTGTGCATATCAGAAAAGGAGGGGGTGACTGACACAGGGATAACACAGAAACATGTTTTTAGTCCAGCCTGCAGAATAATTTCCATCCAGAGTTAGAGTCACAGATTACTACTTACCCTTCATCTTTTGGACAAAGACCGAGGACAAAATTACATCAGGCTTGTCTTAAGGATTTAACCATCTTCCACCTGCTGTCCATTCCCTTCAGGTACCAGCACCACCTCTGGGAACTGGGCCTCATGGTCCTTGCTCTTTTTAGTAAGAACATAGCTCACTGTAAAAATTGAATGCAAGAGAAGCTTAAAGATTCCTCTGGATGAGGCAGCATATGGAAAGAAAAGGATTTAATGGCAGCCTTATATCATAACCACAATCTGAAAAGTACTTGAAACTTGTGTTTATTGACTTCTCTGCCGCAGTAACAGCCTGGCAAAACAAAAGGCAAGAAAAGCTGACAAATGCAGGGATATAAATGCAATGCAATGCAAAGCACAGCCAACAGCTTTACTGATGAGAGATGCACTTTTCCTTCCTGGTTTATAGCAACTGTGTGCAGCAGAGATTTTTCGCTTATCAATTAAAGCTGTTTCCAAAGCTGTGCTTTGAATGTCTCCATGAGTTTTGGGGTAATACCTCACCCGTCCCAGGTGAGGGTCTATGTATGTGATAGACCCAGGACTTAAAGGCACTGCTCAAAATGCAAACAAAAAGGTTGACTTTGTTTTTGGCAAAGAAATAGCAAAGAGAAGTTAACTGACACTGCTGCACTGTGATAGTCCTTGTAAAAATCATCACCTGCAGAGCTGGGGCGGGCAGGGAAGGAGGAAAGAACTCACCTGATGTGCTGGTGTGACCCACAAACACAGATTTCAGAGGAAAAACTCCAGAAACACCTATCCATTCATATTTCTGCACATAATGCCTCACAGCATCAAACCAGGCCACGAGAAGGGGTTAATTTTGGAGAAAGATTCAAATGTAATCAGCCTGGGAGAAAGCTGCACCTCAGAGGCAGGAAATGGGAACTGTTTTGTCTCCTCATACATGACTTCAGCAGACTTTCTCCTCAGATTTTTGGGTCATTGAAAGCTTTGAGCTGCTCTGGCTTTGTTGCTGCTATCTGGGTGGTTCAGTAGAATGTAAAAATCAGCGAGGTCAACACCACACCTCTGGGGAAGGGCAGGAGTGCTGCCTGCATCCTTCAGCACTGAGGGGAAGGAAGCACAGGCATCTCCCCTGGCGGCATTTCTCTGGTGGCAGAAATCACACCCCCTCCCTGGCCTCCTGCAGGGCAGCAATTCTCCATCCAGGGAAGATGCTCAAAGCTGAGGGACTAATTTGTTCGAGTCTGTGGAAAAAACAGGTCTGCAGAAAGAACTGGAGCAAGGTTTTCTTGCTGACAGCAGGGTTGAGGCAGAAGCACAACTTTCCATATCTGGATTAAAACTAGGCATTTAGAGTCTGGATTTAAATTTCATAACACCCTCATAATGAGGGAAATCGAAAGGGCCTTTGGGATCTCAGCACTCCTGGGTTTACAGGGAGCTGGGATCTAAAAAAAATTGCTTTGAAAGCCAGGCTCTAGACGGGATAAACATATTCCTGGGGACAGATCTGATTAGGTGAGCTCCTCTGAAGGGGAGCTGTGGTATAAATGGAGCTGTGGTTGGCCTTTCTGACTCAGCTAATCTGATCATTACCTCCTGCTGGCCTCGAGGTCACCCTATCTGACCAGCTCCGCTGACCCCTTGGAATATCCCAGCAGCTCCCACTCCAGCAGGTGACTTGCCAGGGGCTTATTAAGGCAAAGAAGAAAGCAGATTGAGACAGGGAAAGCACCCTGCAAAATCTTTTCAATATCCCTTCCTTCCTCATGCAAAATGGATGTTGCTTCTGAAGAGCTCTCAAGGGAAAATCACTGACCTACGTAGCAATGTTTTTTTTTATTTTAAACATTGCATAGAGGCATGTGTACATAGAAAAATTATAAATTAAACACACCTCAGTGTGCATCAATACAAATGTGGAATTACTGAGCAATGCTAGTGATGAGAATGATTAAAATAAACTTTCTTATTAAAATACACTTATCAGTCTGTGCTGATAAGTTTGACAGCCTCTGGTATTGCCACAGAGCCAAATTTCTTCCTTTCTTGGAGAAATGATTGTTTTGCAAAAGATTTAAAAAAAAAAAAAGTCAAAACCCCAAGCCCAGATAATCTCTTCCTGTTTACAGAAGTGGTTCTGAAAGCTAGAACAAGTGATGTATTTGCAGCATGGAGTGACAGTACTTCCAGAGAGCAGTGACAGATGGGATGAGACCCTACAAAAATTACCAAAACTACACTGGAAGAAAAAAAACCCCAAGATCTCTTGTAAGTACTGGCAGTGCACACAATCAAGAATTTTTAACTTGATCCCTGCTGATTTAGTTTAGCTTTTCTTTTCCTCTTAGTAATCTAACTGCTCACTAATGCCTCTGATTATTTGTTCAGTATTTGGCAGGTCGAGCAACAACAGAAATATGCCGTGTGCCACTCCTGCTGCCTAGACCCTGGCACCAAGGGTTCAGCAGATGTCCACTCTGTGTCTGGGTCCTTTTCCTGAGACTTCTATGGGAGGCTAACTGGTGTTAGAGAAGATCATGGTGTTATTTCTATTTGCATTCATTTATTGAGCATTGAACTGCACAGGATTTTGTATTTAACTCTCCAAGCTGTAAATTGATCATTACCATTGAATTCTATGGAAAAAGACAGTCAGGTGAGGACACTGGTAGTATAAACATCACTGTCTTTCTCTGTTCTATGACCCATATTGTCCCTGCCCTCTTTTCTGGAATTTCATCAGAGCAAAAGATAGGAGCAGAAAGAGAAATTGAGATTTTTCAAGTGTGTTGCTGACCTTGGAGAATGAAGATGGTATTATTGCAACAGGGCCTGGTTTTTCCTGAGTACAAACATTGATCCACTTTTAAAAAAATCAATGGTTATTCAAGGTGATCACCTTAATCATAAAATGGTTTGGGTTGGAAGGGACCTTAAAGCACATCCAGTTCCAACCCCTCTTACCATGGGCAGGGACACCTTTCACTATCCCAGCTTGCTCAGAGCCCCATCCAACCTGGCCTTGGACACTGCCAGGGATGGGGCAGCCACAGCTTCTCTGGGCAGAATACCAAGGCACTGTAGATCACTGGTCTCTTTCTACACAGAAAGGACCTAAACTGTTAAAAAAATGGCATTCAGCTAACATTCTGAAGTTCAAGACTTTACATTTTCCTCTCTGTAGTGGGAAAAAAAAATAAAGTGTGTCCCAAATTTAGCCACTGCACCCAAGAAGGTGTGCCAACAACTTGATATTTTCAGTCTTTAACTGTGTTTCTGGTAGCACGCAAAAGGCTGAGAACAGGAGATATTAGAAAAAGTCTTCATTGTGAGGGTGGTGAGGCCCTGGCACAGGTTGCCCAGAGCAGCTGTGGCTGCCCCATCCCTGGCAGTGTCCAAAGCCAGGTTGGATGGGGCTCTGAGCCACCTGGGATAGTGGGAGGTGTCCCTGCCCATGGCAGGGGGTTGGGAATGAGGTCATGTTTAAAGTCCCTTCCAGCCCAGGCCATTCTGTGATTCTATTATAGGAATTTTAGACTGCTGCACAAAGAAACACCAAGGAAGCAAAAAATGTAATTCCTGAACCACTGAGGAGGCAATTCAGTGATGCTAAAGCACTCAAAAGGGAAGATCCAAACTTTGGAGTGGTCAGGGTCAACACAACTTTTCACTGCTTCCCGTGGGCTTTTGCACCTTAGCAATGTTCCTGCTTAAAAAGGAAAATGCTGTTCTCCTCCGAATTCAGCTTCCATAAAGCCTTGTAAGGTTGAAAACAATATTAAGTCACTCTGAGTCCCTGGTGTCCCTCCAAAGCTTCATTCAACCCAGCTGGAATTGTCCATTTAATCAGAAGAAAATGTGTAAGACTCAGCTGGGTTGACAAATTTGTCAAAATGTCTTGGCCCAGAGTCACTGGAATGCCAAAAATGATGTGAGATTACAAGAAGTCTGTTTTGTTGGGTTTTTTTTTGATGTTTGCAGCAACTGCAGGACCCTACCTGGGAATTCATGGAAGTCTAAGGAAGAGACTTTGCTGTGGAAGGATGTGGCCTAGTGGCTAAAGGCCCAGTGTGATTTTCAAGAGAGACTCAGAGGTTTATCCCTGCAGCTCTTTGCACTGTGACCTTCAAAAGGTTACATGAGGCATCAGCTAATAATACCTAGGACACAGGGATAGTAGAGAGGCCTAATTAATCACAGCCTTGAAGTTTCAAATCCGGACAAGGGAGGTGAAAATCAGTATTATGTCAATAATTTGGGCCCTCTAGCTGATTATGTTCAGAAAGACAGAGTGATTTAAGAAGGATGTGTTGGCAGGTGCCTTGCAGCTGGCCTGTGACAATTCCCTGCTGGCTGCAGGTATTTTTAGCTGTAAATGAACCCTCAGTATAATTCAAAGATTTCCCAGGCTGTGGCATGGGGAGCTGCCGTGGAATTGAGGAGCAGAGCTGTGCAAGCTGCCAGCCATGGAGAGTGGACAGCACCAAAAGTTCCTGGAGAAGAGGAAATGGGGGCAGAAGTGGGAGTGAATGGAGCAGCCACAGGGTAACTCCTGGCCAAAACGATACCTTGTAGTGAGAAAATCTCATCATTAAGTGTACACTGTGGAGGAGAGGCCTCTTTGATCTGTTCTAAATGCTCAGTTTAATTAAATTCCTTTTATTCTTCTTGAGAAGCAAGAATAAGCTTAACTAAAAGAGTTACCTTCTCTCCAGTGTTTTTCTTTGTATTCATCACTGAATGACAGCTCCACTCCTCAGAGCTTCACTTCCCATGAACACTTTTATCTGGTCATTTCAACTTCCCATTTCTAGACCTTTTCTATTTCTGCCAAATGCTTTCAATTAAAAAGATAACAAGAATTAATATAGTATTTCAGATATGCCAATAAGCTTGGTTTATCAAGGAGTGTTGTAATATTTGCAGAGCCTGTTTTGCATCCTGGGCTGTGCAGTACTCACAGAAAATGGTTCTTGGATGTCTCTGCATTTTAAGGAAGGATTTTCACTGCCACCAATGATGGCCCACTCTTTTTTTTTTTCCTGACTGATTTTCACCTTTTATGAATAGCTGACTTTTAGTGTTGCTTCTTTTTATCCCCACTAAACTCTGATTATTTTGTATTTATTCCAAAAAGAAGATTCTACTTGCTCTCATATTTCTATCTCATCCTGCTTTCCTAGAGTCTTCTAAAAGTTTTCACAGCCATCCCTAGTCCTCAGTGACCTTCAACCACTTTGTGTAATCTCCAAAATTTCTGACTTTGCTGCTCACTCAGTTTTCCAGACCATTCATAAAACCAGCAAAGAACACATCTGACAATGTGGATCATTAAGACACCTGCTTCTAATCCTTTGCCAAAGTGAAAATGTCTAATTTTCTCACACATTATTTTCTCTGTCTTATCTAATTTCTAAGACTGAGTAGTAATTTGACTTCTGCTTAAGGTGCTTACAAGGAACCTGATAAATAAGTCTCAGATATTGGTGCTGTGAGATTAAATAAAAAGTGCTTTGAATAAGGAGTGCTGCATGAAAAGTTGTCTCTGATGATTCTCATCTTATGTTAATATTGTCTATTCTCCTTATGCTCCTAATGCCAAATTGCATTAGACCTTAAAATGACAATATTTTGGAACATAAAGACAGCCTGCTGATATTTTTGATCTCTGTATTTCAGCACAATGTGCCCATCCCAACTGTTCACTTATTATTTCTTTATTAGAATAGCAATCTTAAGGATGTACCTGGGAAGAGTAACTGGATTTTGATGGAAAATAAATTCCATTGTGTACAATGAGGGAAAACACAATTTTCTTTACCTGCTAAAGCAGGAGATCAATTCTAGGAATAAATCTGCTGGGACTGATAATTCAAACAGATCATTTCTGTACATTCATGAAATCACCTTTCAAAGCTGTCTGCAAAAAAAAATCCCAAACCCCAAACTGCTGTTCTCTGATGTTTAGTAGGGCTGTAAATTCAAGAGGCTTTGACTACAGTGAATCTTTCTGAAATAATCTGATTTTAAGCAAATCAATTCATTAAGTGCTGAGTCCCTTAGGTGAAAGTGGAAGTGACTAAACTAACACATGCAGGAGAGAAGTTTGCAAGCAGAAGAAAGAGGGCAGCAAAAGGACACCTGATGTTCATCCAGGCTGGTTTCAGCTTGGGTTCTCTGCGATCAGGGCAGCCCCATGTGACACAGAGCTGTCCTGTATGGGACACTACCCAGAACAACCCCCTGTGCTGGTGCTTTGGCTCTGGAATAACGAGAGCATCTCCAAAGCTCCAGTGATTAGCCGGGGCAAAATCACCACCCTGCTGGAATTGAGATTCTGAGGGGGAGGAAGTGGTTTATGATTAAAATGAAAAATGTACAGATCCTTCCCCTCCTCTGGCAAATGCAGCAGAGGCAGTGGATCCCATGAGATTCTGGGAGTATCTGCAGCACAGTGAGTCCCTGCAGCAGCAGCCACTGCAGCTGAGTGTCCCCAGGCAAGCAGCTCCCAGAGCTGCAGTGAAACTCCACCAAGTGAGAAAAGACCCCTCATTCTAGAAGGATGCCAGTGCTTAATTTTGGAGGGGTTCCCACATGCATGACTGATTTCCCCATCATCAATTTCTCTGTCATTTGCTCCATTTTTGCTCCTGGTGTCAGCAGAGGGGTTGGGTGGTCACCCAAGGGAAATGGCCACGTGGTCCTGGTGGTCTGGCTGATGGCTACATTAAAAGGACAGGAACAGGGATGCATTGGAAAGATGTAAACATCAGCCTAATAGATGGATCAACTTGATCCATCTATCCTTCAGCAGGCCTAGCAAAGGACCATCCCTCTGCTAATGACAGCAAAGGGAGTCTTACAGGGGTAATTACTCAGCAGCACATTTAGAAGGCGGCTTGTTCCACTTTAGTTTTTAATTACTGATAAAAAGGGAGAAATTAGAATATTTTAATGAACCTCCAGATGTCAACAAGTCGGTCTAATAAATTGGATGTGGAAGATAAGAATTTACAGTTATAATTTGTCATCTCAGAAGCTCCAGTGGGAGCCTCTTCAGAGGCTCCCAAAAGATCCAGAGTCATGCTGTGTGACAGCCCAGCTCCCACAAAACATTCAGCAATTCAGGAGGAGAGAGGGATTTGTGTCTGCATTAGGGCCCTCCTGCTCCCTTTCATCCACACACACATCATTCAGTGCAAGACCAGCTCCTTCATGGACTGTTTTTTTACCTTGGGAATGAAATTACCTTTACTGTTGACTTCTATCCCCTTTGCTGTGACCTTACTTGATCTCCAGGTGGGTTCAAAGCCTCCACTGAAATAGAGAAGCCCCAAAGGACTGTAAGCAAATACCTTTCAGCACACCTTTCTCACAAATATGTAACCAGCTAAAAGGCAGACATCCCATCCTAGCTGGTCATACAGATTTTCCCTGGCTGTATGGAGAATGATAACTCCACGGGGAAAATCAACCAGTCAGCCCTAGGCACCTGTTTTTGGGCAGGATGAATCATCTTGCAGAAACACCTCTCTTTTCACTGGCTACCAAAAAGAGCTCAGACTAAGACTAAAACTGATTTTTTTAATGCCTGATGTAAAATTAAGGAAGTCTTACTCTAAATCACAGTATCATTATGTTTCAATCCAAACAATTTATTGTTAAATCTTCATGGAGTAAACCCAACAGTTTGTCACACAATCAAACAGAGAGAATGGTAATGATCCTGATTATAAAATGGGAAGTGTAATTTATTCTAGAAATACCAGTTAAAAAGTAGGAATTATCAAGGCCTAGAGCCTCCTCAGGAGAACAAGGTGACAATGTTAAACCTCAGTAAAGGAAGCCAGGTGCTGGTGCTGTCCTCTCACTCCCTCCTTGCAAACACAGTAAAAGCTCTGTGTCTACCTCCTGCATTTCCTTGCTATTCCTCTGGCTTGGTATGTAGTATAGTAAACAAAAATGATCTTTGCATACAAGATAAAGTTCTTAATATGTCACATTTGTATAACTTCTTGGTGCCTCTTCAGGATCTTGAGTCAGTAAATCAGTCCTGTGAGCTTTTGGCTCCCCTCTGATTTACTGCCTTATACAAAAAAAGAATTGTTTTTCCAAAATTACTTGTCAGCTTTGAGTTGAGCATCCCAAAAAGGTGTGGGGAGTGAAGTCAGTGCACACAGCTTTTATAACTGAGCACATCCTGGGCAGAAGGCTCTGTGCTGCATGGACAGTGCAGCCAGAACAGGCATCACCTGTGCACGGAGGGGATGGAAAAGGAAAGCCCAAGCACTGATCACTGCTGGCTTAGGCAATCAACACACCCACCCCACGTGTCTTGAGCCCTATCTTAGAAGCTTTCCAAGGCTGCTGCACCCTTCTTGGCTGGAGCCCATCTGCATGTAGCTCTCAGCTGTGGGTGAGGCTGGACTTCTGTCTCCAGGTCTGCAGACTCCCTCTGCCTTTGGGGGGCTGCAGGAGCTGCCTTAAAACCTTGGGTTCCTTCACAAAAGGAGTAGTGCCAATGACTAAAACCCCACAGAAATGGAACAAACACCTTGGCTCCAATCATTCATTTCACAACCTCCTGCCCTCTCTTTCTGGCAAGTAAAGGGAAGTTAAGTGGAGCAGCATTTTCCTTTCCTCTAAATAAGACCTTTCCTTGCTGAAGTTCCTGCCATCCCCAGTCATCTTTTTTCTGTCTACCTGATCTCAGACTAATTAAAAAGCCAGTCTTTGCAAGTGCCTCTGGACTATCACCAAGCTTAAAGTCAGTTTTCAAGAGGACAAAAAAAAAAATTCAACAAATATTCCAGTAGCAAATTTCCATGACTTTGGGTCAATTCTTTTGATGGAGTGATCTGGGGTTCATTTCTGACAACAGAGGTGTGTGCTGGTTTGTACCAACTGAAAGTTTCATCCTGCCTTTGTTTACCAAATGAATGCTGAACTTCCAAAAAATAATGATATTAACAGGTCGTGCTGCAGCCTTTTGTTCCTTACAGAGAGGCAGGAGGGAAGTCAATCCCACTTTCCTCCCTTCCCAACAGAGTTCAGTCCCACTGGTGGTACAGAGATGGGAATTCCTGGGGAGCCTTGTACTCTCATTGGCTTCTCCATAACTGGGGAGAAGTTATGTTACTTTAACATTTTTGTTACTTTTGAAGCAAAAAATAGATCTTGTTCATTCGGCAATAATTACACAAAAATACAGAGCAATAAGTTAGTAGAAAATAGGTGCCCATGGTGACAACTCTGTATTTAATAATACTCATCATGAGACTCAGCAGGACTAAAGATAGATGATTTTTCTCTGAAATTAAAGCAGCTCTGAAATTTAGATCACATTAGAGAAAATATCTACCCATTTCTTCCAGATGCTTAAGGAGACTGCTAAATTCTAGGAGAAAAAGAGAAAATCACTGTACAGTGACTCTCCTGCTTCTTTTTAATTAAATTTGCAAACAGAGGAGGATCAAACTAGAATCTGGCCTCTGATTTATTTATCTAATTGGAACCTGTACTCTGCTACTTTGAAAAACCACCATATACAGGCTTGTTTCTAGTCAAGGATTTCTTTCTAGCTGGAGATCCTTGGATTGGGAAGAATTACATGCTTCACACCTCTTTGTACAACCCCCCAGAAAGGGGGAGCATCTCAATGTGGGGAAGGATGTGCATGTAGGGATGAAAAACCCAGAGGACACTCAGAAGGGCATTAGGATAAAATAAATCATGCTATTTTGCTCACAGATTACAATGGGGACACAGAGATGCTCAAGCTGGCTGTAGATACTCACAGCCTTTGCTTGCTACCTGCTTGGCAGGATTTATATGTGGAATTATCTCTAGTTGGACTATGCACCACAGTGCTCAATCCAGCCAGAAAAATGCTCTAATTTATTGAAACAGTGCAGTTGGATGACATGAAAACGAATCCAGCTAGTGATGCCATTCACTTGTTTGATGGAACAAATCATATTTCACTGTACCTCATCCCATCCCTCCATCATTTAGGAACAATCTCAGCACTATTAGAACATGCTGGAAAAACAGCATTTGAAAGTGAAGTTCCCCTGTTCTCCCACTCAACAGAGCTAATTAAGAGAAGGCAATGTAGCCCCATCCTTGCAATGAGACTGTGCCAGTCCTGCCAGCAGGGACAGCAGGACAGTCACCTCCCCCTTTCCTGTGGGCAGCTTCTCATGGCGTGTGCTGTGCCATGGATCCCCTAAATCCAAGCACTTTCTGGGACATTGCAGAGTACAGCCCTCATGGATGCAGCTGCACTGGTTTCTCTGGAAGAAACAGCTGTGCCAAGAGCTGAGACTGAGCAGTTTTGTCTCCACAAACCTGAGCTGGCAGCACTCAGTGTTAGTGTGGGTGGCTCTGCCTTAAGTACCCCGTGGAAGAGGGCAGGATGCAGGTCCTGGAATACTCAGGGAAAAGCCCTCCTGAGACTGGCAGAGCTCATGGACTCCAAAGAAGCTCAGCTCACTCTCAGGAAGAATTTCTTCATGGAAAGGGTGGTTAAGCATTGGAAAGGGCTGCCCAGGGAGGTGGTGGAATCACAACCTCTGGAGGTGTTTAAGGAAAGACTGGAGGTGGCACTCAGTGCTCTGGGCTGGGGACAGGGTGGGGATCAGTCACAGGCTGGACTTGGAGATCTTGGAGGTCTTTTCCAACCTGAATGCTTCTGTGATTCTGGGCAATCTGAGCAGACTCCCTCCTGCAGCTCTCAGGTATCTTTCTAAAGTGCTTCCCAGTACAACCTACTGCATTTCTACAATCTCAAGCAGTCTATTGGTTCATTCTCCACTATCCCAGATAGAGAAGAACCAGCTGGCTTTGGAAAACACTGCAGCCCTGCAGATGGGCAATATTATTTTATAAGGGCTTTCAAACACTGGGACATTTTGCCCATGCCCACTGAAATAATGATTTGAGAGCTTCTTTTCCAGCCTCCTGAGCACATGCAATGTCCTAAGGAGGCATCAAAACTGAAAAACTGGACAAGGGGAGGGAGCAAGTGGAGGAATGAAAGATCAGACACTCACTGTGATCCAGAGAAGCCCACAAAAAGCACAGGGTGTTTTGACCTCAGATCTTCTCCATCCTGTGCCATCTAAACTGGG
Source organism: Fringilla coelebs (assembly GCF_963513975.1). Taxonomy (NCBI): domain Eukaryota; kingdom Metazoa; phylum Chordata; class Aves; order Passeriformes; family Fringillidae; genus Fringilla; species Fringilla coelebs. The sequence goes on along the minus strand of NC_140033.1, from coordinate 58,224,670 downwards.
CCAATTCTAGGGATGTTTCCTGGCCTTCACCTCCTCCTGCCAGCTCATCTCACAGGGTGGAACCTTTATCATGTGCTTCAGCTGTAGTTATCAGGTTGACACAACAGGCTGAGCATCACCTTCAGCCACACCATCAGCCACAAGCACATTTAAACCTGTAGTTGGAAGGGCTGGCTGTGACTGCCACCAAAGCATGTGTTCTTTCAGTTCTAGGTGACCTGGAGTCCAATGCCACCACTTGGGAGGGGCAGGAGGGAGCTGCCCAAGGTGCATTCACAGGAGGGTTTGCCCTTGACAGAAATGTTGTAATTTTGGGAATAAACATTTATAGGAATGTTCTGTGGTGTATCCAGCTCAGCTTTGGGTGAAACCTGCAGCAATGCCAAAGGGTCTGGGTATGACCAAACCAGAGAAATCATGGAGACAAAGTCAACTCCCTGTGCTTCCACCAGAGCAAACCACACTGCGCTTAATTTATTGAAAGGTTGCAGGTGAGGGCTGAAGCAATCGCCCCTCTTCTTGTGCTCTCAGGCTTCCCTGCAGCAGGGTGTCCTGCTGCTGAATCAATTCAGTCCTTGTCTGCAGGGTCCTGCAGCAATGCCTGGTTTTACAGGATGAACATGGCTCAATGTTTCTCGGTGCTGCACTTCCCCACTTGCAGTGGGGATTTTATAGGCTCAGGCTCTGACTGAGGACATGATGTTCTGGCCCAAAAGGATGTGTGTGACAAGGCATTTAGAGTGAGACTGCATCTGCTCTTCTGGGGAGACATGAGCCTAATAGGTAATCTACTTGATTTATGTACCATGAAGCATGATTGGAGTAGGGGTAAGATCCTCATTCATTACATAATTTCCTTGAAATTATGAACCTAGAGTGTTACAAGATCCCAAACAAAGAGTAAAAGGACATTTTCAAGGTTAGCATTAAGCTTGTGTTTAGCAAAACCTTTTTTGTTGCTCCTCAGACTTATGGAAATTGTGTGGAATTGTATTTATCTTTCAGAACAATTTTTTTTTTTTGTATTGCCTAATCCCCTTTGCTTCAGGTGCTTTTAAAACAAGCATCATTTTAACTTCACAAAGGCCTTATGCCCTGTATTCAAACGGGTAAACTGAGGCAAATAAACAGATAAATAATTTCTTTGAGAGGCTGAGCTCACCCTCCACTGCCCTTGCCTGCTTTACCCATTTCTGTCCTGCCTAGAGTTACCTGTTCTCCTTGTCTGCCTTGACCCAGGGTTCCCCACAGTCCCTTGACACCTTTGCCCACCTTCACCCTCACCAGTCTCTGGCACCCTGCCCTCCTTGACTCTCCACCTTGAGCCCTATGTCCCCCACCATGCACACATAGGGGGAAAGGAGAACAAAGATTTTAAAATTTCAAAAGCACACTTTAAATAAGTGGAGAAACTTTGTGCAAGGGATATTTAGGACCTGATACACATTCTACTGAAGTCTCACTCTGTCTTAAATAAAGCTTGGATTAGGGCCTAATCCCTGTTTTGTGCCGCTATTTCTCAAGTGCAAGAAGTGATAGGTTATTCCATACGCACCTTGAAAGAGCACGGGAAGCAAAAGTAAATAATATCTATTAAAGGAGAGCAAGGAAATGCTGGGAGATCATTCAGCTGTCCTTCCCCTTTTTGAAAACAAACTGTCAGAGGAAAGAGAAAGTAGTAATTGGGAAATGAGGTGCACTCCATAAATGAGAGGATGGTATGTATAAAAGAACACAAATCAAATACTATATTAATTTAAAATTATTCTCTCTCACTGTTCTACCAACTTCAAAGGAAATATTTCTTTTTTATAACAATAAATATATATTTTTGTTCAATGAGGAGATTTTTTTACGAGTTTAGCAGTTCCTATGCAATTACTATTATGTTTTCTTAGTCTATAAATTACAAATCTTCAAAACCTACTCTGCTGGTCTCTTGCCTACTCCTCAAGCAAGGTGAAACAGCATCTGTCCTCTGAAGCCAGCAGGACATCACAAGAGGACAAGATCTCATTACACTGGGTTTGAATTTACACTTTGGTGTACAAACTGCTGCTTTGCAGTACTCAGAGCTGCTTTAGAGCCATACAGCCACTGCCTGAAATCCTGTGCCCATGAGGAAGGACTGGAAAACACCACATGGCAAGGGAAGGCATTGTGCTGTCTATCTGGGTGGTCACCCTGGCAATTGCTTGAGACTATGAAGAGAAAGAATGGAAAGCAGCAGATTTTCTTAGCTGCTTTCAAATGTTTCACCATCCACAGCCAAGATTTACCCAATTATCCTCCAAAGTTTCAGCAATACAGCCTGAGATCAAGATATTTTCTTTAGAGGGAATGTGTTCAGGAGATTCATAATCCTGCCTTTTGCCCAGGCTCTGCAGGAAAAGCACAAAATGAGGACCAGGAGACATGAGCTCTGGTTAAGATGATGGCACACTCCACATGGAAGGGCTCCTTCTGCTGTGTCTGATGGAGCACCCCTCTGTCACAGGATGGATCAGGAAAGGGCTGGTTGGTGAGGTTGTGGCACATGCTGCATCTGCTGCTGCCTGATCAGCTGGAGCTGCCTGCAGGTCTGAAAAATCAGATTTGGACTGAATGACAATGAAGCTACACTATTTCTGTTTCATTGCTGGTGCCTTTGCTCTGGGCTTTTCTTCTTGTCGGCTTTGGGAACTGCACCACAGAATCACAGAGTGGCTTAGACTGGGAGGGACCTCTGGAGATGCTCCTGTCCCAGCCCCCTGCCCAGGCAGGGAGCAGGTGACACAGGAGTGTGTCCAGGTGGGTCTGGAACCCCAGAGAGGGAGACTCCAGGCCCTCCCTGGGCAGCTGTTCCAGGGCTCTGCCACCCTCAGGGTGCAGAAGTTCTTCCTCAGGCTGAGGTGGAACTTCTTGTGTTTAGTTCATGGCAATTGCTCCTCATCCTGTCTCAGGGCACCACTGAAAAGAATCCAGCACCATCCCCTGCCACCCACCCTTGAGATACTTGTGTGTCTTGATGAGATCAGTACACAGTCCCTTCACACTGCCAGTGCAGGGCAGGATTTACAACCATTAATGCCCACAGAAGTGAGGAGTGGAAGGATAAGATGAGGGCACCTTCTCATGCTCCCCACAACCCCCCAGGCCAGAACTCAGATCATGCACAACTTGCCACCTCTGCTGCTGGCCAGTCCTCAGCACTCTGTTGTCTCTTCCAGCCCTTGTAACAGCTCAATGCAGCACTGTCTGGGAGACTGGAAAAGCCCCAGCCATGATTTATGGGGGACTGGACAAGTCAGGGTCAGGGAGTCTAGCTAAGTTACCCCGAGGTTGACTGGCTGCCCTACAGACTGAAATACTGCCCAGGCTCCCCAGAGCTTCATCACTGCTCACCAGTTTTATTAAAGGTTCAATCCTCACAGGAGCACTCTGGATCCCTTCTCTCTCTATCCTCTAGGATAAAGAATAAAAGGGGCAAACCCACAGGCTATCTGTGAATCATACCAGTGCATTTGTACTGAGTGCATTTACAATATTCTCTTGATAACAAACATTCAAACTCATCTGTGTGACTGACATATTTATGGAAATTCAGGCCTGTATAAAAATCAGCCAGGGTCAAAGTTTACTAGATAATTCACCCAAAACAAACAACTGACCCAGTGCTATGGAAATGTGATGTAACCTGCTCATTTGGTGACCTCTGTGAATTAGGTGCCCTTCACCCCACCCTCACTGAGACATTGTTTATCCTCAGTAGAATTACTACCCAGCTGGTATTATTTGTTATCTCTCTGGACGCTCTCTGCAGAGGCACTTACAAATGAAAGGGCACAGAGACTCAAGTACCATCATCAGTTTCCAGAGGAAACTCATCCTGCCACTTCTCAGGCTTCCCTTTGATTTGTGGAGAAAAGCAGAGTCTCGAGGAAGATCTGGAAACTGAGGAGCCACAGGTTTTGCACATACTGAAGTTTAACTGATTTTGCAAGCTAGAAAGGCAAACCCCCATGATTAAAACAGTTGATGGTATCACAGCATCATTTACTTTGAATTGTAAGTTTAAATTTATGTGTTATGCATATGGCCATAAACTAAAATATGAGAAGTTCCACCTCAGCCTGAGGAAGAACTTCTGCACACTGAGGGTGGCAGAGCCTTGGAACAGCTGCCCAGGGGGGGCCTGGAGTCTCCCTCTCTGGAGACCTTCCAGACCCACCTGGACACACTCCTGTGTCACCTGCTGCAGGTGACCCTGCCTGGGCAGGGGGTTGGGCTGGGTGATCTCCAGAGGTCCCTTCCAACCCAAAAATTTCTTTGGTTCTGTGATTTGTACTAACATTTCATAGAGGGCCATTAAATCTTGTGTAGCAGGATGTTGTGAAAGCAATGAAATGACAGGACATGGGACCACTGACTGCCTTTCAGGGAAATCATTGGGTCTGCAGCACAGCTAACTGAGAAATATCAAGACTTTTCTTGCTGCCAGATGAGCTCTGTTTAGAGATTGTAAGACAGTAAAACAAAAAACTCCTAAGTGAGAGAAGTTAAAGAAGAGAAAAGTAATTGTTGTCAATAAGAGGAAACAAATCAATTATTTCCAAGGCCAGCTCTCAGTCTCTGTTCCTGTGTGTGTAGAGAACATCCCACAGCCTTCACACCTCCTGTCTTATGTCATGCCAGGCTGCTGGTTTGCAGCCAGCATCTCTCACTGTTGTTCTTGTGATTCCACAGACTGAGGAAACAGCAGCTCTTTATCTCTTTAATCACCATTATTCAGCACAATCCCCTCCCCATGATCACTAGGGCAGGGCTGCCCGGTTGTAGTTTCAAATATGGTGATCTTGTACACCTCCAGAAGAACTCTATCCAAAGTCAAGATAGACTGAGCCTACCTTTCCAAAGTGTATTTCATAATTAGAGGAATGGAAAAAAAGCCCCTTTCTGTCCAGTTTCTACCCTGCAGCCATCTGATATGCTTGTTCTCAGCACACACAACAACAGCAGAAGGGAAGGCAAGGACTACACAGCACCCTTAAACCCCAATGGCAGCAAAGGAATCAAAGCCATTTATGTGGCGTGTTTGCCTGCCAGCTGTTCCACAGGCTGCAGTTCAGTTTCTTCAGGGTAAAGGGACACAAAAAAATGAAGTTTCTTTATGATGGAAGAAGGCACCAATGTCATCCTATTGCAAATGCATGCCCAAATAAGACAGAAAAGGATACAGCCAAAGAGCAAAGGCACCCAAATCCTACATTTTGAAAGTCAAAAGAGACATGAAAAAGAAAATGAACCAACTTTCTGTTGTTTGAGTCATATTGATTCCCTTCAAGAGACTATGAAAAATAAACTAACAGTTTTTTGCCATTAATTCACTCAATCACCATAAGTATAGAGTGGATCAATGATTTTAGAGGGCTCCTCTGTCTTTATCACTAGTCAGCACAGTGACCTGACAGTGGTTGCACTGAAACTTCCATCCATGGGATTTCCAGTGTGCACACAGGTACCAGCCTTACACGCCTCTCCATAAACCATTTTCAAATCACATTCTGGTGAGAAATGTGGTGCAAATCAAAATATTTTGGAGGCAGAGATGGCGACACAGAGCTGGAAGAGACTGAGATCCACACACTTTGGAAGGAGTCAGTAATTTCTCACAGAAGGATGGAAGGATCAAGTAGCTGGGTAAAGATTTGGTAAGAAACAAGGCAGGGGAGCTAGCTGGGGAATCTAGTACAGGATCCAGCTAGCAGAGGTAGGAACTCCCTGGTTAAAAATACTGGAAAACACTTGGAGGATACTGGAACTTGCCAGCAAAGCTTGGTCCAGGCATGACCTACACACATCAAGAGTTGTATGAGAAAGAGTGGAGGGCAGAGCTCTAATTCCCCAGGGATCTAAACTGAGGTTGTACAGGACATCCTAATTCTGGCTTTTGTCAGTTTTTGCTCACAGAGTTTTGCATCATGAATGATCTCTTGCTGTTGCTTTTTATGTACACTGTCATTTTTCATTTAAGTGAGGAGTGAAGTGTAATTTACCCCTACTGAACTCAGAGAATATATTTTCATTTAATGCTCTTTTACAAGAAGTTTTGTGCATCTGTACCTCACTGTCCTAAGTAACCTTCCTCTGTAACACTGTGAAGGGCTGGACTTGACTGGTAGAATGCACTGGGATATTTCAGCAAAAAAATTCAGAACAGAATCCTTGTTTCCTTCATTAGTTACATCCACTTGAAACTGCCACTGAAAACTAAAACTGGGCCCTGAGCTGAACAGGTGAAGCCACAAAACACGTGTAGACATCACTTTGGCAGGATGACTTGATCTTTGAATCTGCAAAGACGTGCACAGTGACTTATTTCTTTTGGCTCAAAGTTTTGTTATGAAAGTTTCTCTCAGCACTGTGGAGAAGAAAAGGGAACCTGTCAAAAGCAGAGATCTCTCAGGAGGTTTTAGGAATGCATTTTCTCTCAGCAAGGTTGCAAACCAGGCTTCTTACAACACCCTGAAATTCACAGGAGCCTCTGTTGTCTTCCTAAGCTCTATTACATCCCCTGTCTTTCTAATAACTGTGATAAAAATAGCAAGTGATTCCAGTCTGCCTTCAGAGCTGTATCTAAAGAAGATGTGCAGTGACACAGGGACATGTCCCAACTCCCTGGGATTACACACAGTCACATCAGCCTACAGATTGGACAATAAATTTTTAACATTCATCTCCAGCCCGCGGGGGAGTTCACTCTGTGTTACAGTGTCTCCTGGGTGGAGCAGGCAGCAAAATTGTGATTCACCAAATGTTTTGTTTAACAGGGAAGAGGCAGACTGAAAGAAAACAAGGCACTCTCCAAAAACTGTGCATTGCCTCGTGATTGTGCAATCATTCCAGAATGGAGTCATGTATGTCCTTCAATTGTTTGGAACTTGTACCAGATATTCCTGCAAAAATGAAGTGCTGAGGGCCCAAACCTGTGGGTAAATGTGGCTGATGTATGTGAGGAAGGACAGGGAGCTGTTGGAGTGAGTCCACAGGAGGCATCAAGGGGATCAGAGGGATGGAGCAGCTCTGCTGGGAGGAAAGGCTGAGGGAATTGGAATTGTTCAGCCTGGAGAGGAGAAGGCTTTGGGGTGACCTCACTGTGGCCTTGCAGTGCCTGAAGGGAGCCCACAGAAAAGATGGAGAGAGACTCTTGACAAGGGCCTGCAGTGACAGCTCAAGGGGCAATGGCTTCACACTGACAGAGAGTGGATTTAGATTGGATATGGGGAAGAAATTGTTCCCTGTCAGGGGGCTGAGACCCTGGCAGGATGCCCAGAGAAGCTGTGGCTGCCCCTCCATCCCTGGCAGTGTCCAAGGCCAGGTGGGATGGGGCTCTGAGCAACCTGTTATAGTGGAAAGTGCCCCTCTCCATGACAGGGGGTGGGAACTGGACGATCTTTAAGGTCCCTTCCAATCCCAACCATTCCATGATTCTGCAATTAAAGAGTAAGACAGAATATGGAATGGCCTTGCCCCATATTTCTTAAATCGGGTAAGTCTGGATAGAGGGCTTCCATATAAAAAAACGGCAAACTATAGGGAATACAGGGATCAAAGATAAGGTGCAGATTTAATTTCCTTCTTTTGAAATACCCTGCTTTGTCCTATAGGGTCCAAAGCAGCCTGAGCTGTGTGTGAAGAAATGAACAGGAGAAAGTTACACCCAGCCTGTCTCCACAGATCTCTAGAAATATCTGGATCTATTGTGGGTGCTTGACACTGGCTTAGCTTGTAAAAGAAGCCATACAGCTAGACAGGGGGAGTAAATATCATAAATTCATAAATCCACAACACAGGCTAAGCAGTAAAAACTGTGTTTTTATGTTATCCATCTATTTTGTCTTAAAACTGTCCCACAGCTTCGCTTCTCCTCTCTGCCTGTGCAGAGAGAAGTCTCTGCCTTCTCTGTTGGGATTGCTCCCAGCAGCACACAAAGGGGGGGCTTCTCTGCCAGAGGCTCAGCTGACACCCCCAGACATGTCCCACACAGTTGTAATCTGCTTGTGACAGCAGCTGGGACATAATAACCCACAGCGCTGACGCAGGTGAGAGAGCCTTTGGAATTGAATCCACTGCTCAGGCTCAGCAAAGCCTCACTGCAAAGTGACTCAGAGCAGTGGAAGAGGATGAGAGAACAAAAGGGTACCAGGAGAGGCTGCCTGCTCCATCTCCCCTCCAACAGTAATCCAGAGTGTCACTTGTTCCTGAGCTATTCCCAATGACCTGAAATGCAGTGAGGAGGATAGCAACATGAATTCTGCACAGCTATTCTGACAACTGACTGTGTGCCTGCACAAAGCTTGTTTGTACTGCTTCTGATTCATTGTTTAAAAAATACCTTGGGACACAACAACAGCCACTGCAGAAGAACCAAACTGAGTGGAAGTATGGCTCACCAACCACAGGACCTTGCTGATTTGAAATCTGCATTTTGAATTTCTAAATCCTTGTGTTTTAAATGGACGACTCTTCATGAGAAAGAACAGAAAAGTCAATCCCTTTTCCCATCTTGCAGTTCCCATGAAGCCCCACAGAAGAGTTTGGGAGGCAGCCAGCCTTGTCCTCTCTATCCTGCTTTCCCTCACCCACAAAACAGAGCCTTGCATGGGATGGACAGCAACACTTCTGATCTGGTCCTGTCATGGAATCAAATGTCACTTTTCAAATATTCTAAGCTTTCTCAGTGTCTATTTAGTATGAGAAAGGTCCATCTCCCACCTAGAAATAAAGCCACTCTTGGACCAATTAGCTTCAAGGGTAAAGCCTCTTGATTATTGTAAACAGATTTACCTTACATTAAATGCTGTGAAAAACCCAATCCAAGAAAAACAGAAATCCCTCAGGAAGCCATTATTAGGTCATCTGAGCTCAGTGCATACTCACAGGTATTTCTCTACCATTATTATATAGGAAAGAGCATGGTATCTGTACTTAGTAAAGGTATTTACTAGGGTGATCTGTATGGGAACTCTTGCTGGTATAATTTTACCACTGAGTTCACAGGGACTGGATTGTCCTTATAGATATTCCATTCAAAATAAGACTTGGGAGTTTTGCTTTCTTGTTTTGTTTTTTTTTTTTTTCTGGTTTAGTTTATAGAATTTTGAAAGTGAAATAGATTAAGCCAGGAAAAGGGAGTTCTAACTGGGAATGAGACTGTCCCTATAGCCTGCATCCAGTGATTGAATTTTACCTATTCCAGTTTCCCTCACTGAAACTACCTTTATATAGGATCAAACTTCTGAGTTTGGTGTCTCTCAGAATCTCCTATCTACTACATGCTTTTAAGACAGAATTTAGGACTACACAAACATTCTGATTGTTTGTAGAAGAACATAGTGAGCCAAAAGACCTTACACACAAATGTTGTCTTAAGTGTCATCACTGTTACAGAACTCCAGATGCACACAGAGTTTGGGAAAATTATTAAAAACTGCCTATAACCATCACCAGCAGTAAAATATAAAAGATTATATTTATTCTCTAAGGCAATTAGCAAGTGGATTTGCTTGGGCACAAGAGCAAAGCCCCACCTGAGTTCTGTGTCCTCGTGGGGGCTGTGCCCACCTCACTTTCAGCTGCACATCCCACAGTCCCTCTTAGCTTCAGCACAATCAGCTGCTCTGTTATTTCTGACCCTGTGCAACAACTTTCAGATCCATCCCAGTTACTTTGGACCACTCTTCATGGCAAAGAGGGCAAGTGGCCAGACTTTGTGAGAGATTCTCCTGGGACTCAGGCAGTGCTCTTGACAGTCTGGCTTGACTGAGAGCAGAATGCTACCAAGTGAAAGGACTTTTTAAGGAATGTCTGAATGAAAGCCTGACTTGGCTGAAAAGCAGATGTATTTTAGGGCTCTGCAGCACAGCTGTGACACCAGAATTTAATGAGTTGCTACAGGACAACTAGGTCAGTGTCAAGTTGAATTTTTAACACCCTATAATCTGAAGTATACTTTTAAATCTCTTTTGAAGAAAACAAAACAAATATCCTTGTTTTCATTTGCTCTCAGAGAACTGTGTACAGAGTTAGTTACTGCTTATAACATTACAGATCACAGGATGAGTTTGTTTTTGAGCTCTGACATAACCACTGAGAACCAGCACCAAGCCCACAGGGCTAATGGCCCCCTCCCCATAAAGTTGTAAAATGTCACATAGTTGTCTTTGGCTATTGCAATCCTTCCACTAAACCCTGACTATCAGGTAACAAACCTAGACATTAGAAAGCAAATTACTTGGTCATGGTTTATTGAGGTCATTTTAAATTCAGCAACTCCCTCAGGAATGTGGAATTCTTAATCAAAAAGCATTTAATCTAGTGTCACTGGGAAAAACACTAATTCACTGCACTTCTGAAGTACCTCTCAGCTAAAGATAGAAAAAGTTTTTACAAACACTGCTGACTCACACTGCCCCTAGCAGAGAAGTGTTATTACTATCATTTTTTATAAGGCAAAGCTGTAGCACTGATGTGTAAGCCTGCACCTGGGTAAAGTGAGCAGACAGGCACAAGTACAATCCTCCAGGTCCTTTTTTTCTTCTTTATTTCTACCTGATTTTTCTAGGTTGATTATTCTTGTTCTTCTTCTATATATTCATGTGTATATAGGTCTATTTATTCATATTATCTACATCTATTTATTCATGTTATCTACATATATATACACTCATACATATTCATTTATGTATTTATAAAAATGTATAAAGGACTTTGGAGAACACTAAGTATTGTATCATCAATACATATTGCACAATTTAATTATTATGGCAATAAGAATAGAAAATTGTATATATCACTAATTTCATGGACAAACCCCACAATTCCTGTACCTTTTGTAACAGAACCTAAGAAGTAAAATAGGATTTTGGAATTATATTGAACATGTTTCAATGCTTTCCCAACAGCTGAATATTTAAAGATATTTTGTAGCACAGCCATAGGTAAAATATTCTGAATTACAATGAATCATGCAATTGATATTAAGTAAAATCAAACATCCAGCTCCTAGGGAAGAGTCAGGAAATCAAGAAGTTGGAAAGAACTTGCAACAGTTCGAGTTTGAGGGTCTGTGTATTTACATGTGGAGGTTCCATGACTGATCCCAGATTCTGGGCCTTTAGAAAGGGTAGTGCATGCAACAGAATCTTCAAAGAGATTAAAAAATTATATCTGGGTGTGCACTTGAACCTTTATTTTCCCTGGAAGGAACTCTGTAAATAGTTTCGAAATGAAAGCAAACCTAAGATGCAAACATGGAGCTCTCTAGAATTAGATGTGTGTGGCTGTGATCAAGCTGCAATGCCTGAATCCAGATGCTTTCCATTTGTGGTCTGGCATAGGTCTTCCTCACAGAAAGAAGACTAAAAGGATTTTCAACAAAATAAAGAAATTCTTGTATTCTGAAATGCGGGGTTTTTTTAACTCTAAATTTTTTTCTTTGTTTTGTTTGTTTGTTTGTTTGTTTTGAAAACTGTTTTGTTCCAACTCTACTCACCCCTGGTTGATTCACTGCCTTCCACCTTTCCCACTCAGCCAGCTGGGAGCTGAAGGATATTTTTCTGGCTACTTCCTTCATGTTGATGACAACACTCATTATTTCCACGTACCTGCTTTGAAAAGAAAGTCAATTTAGGAGTCAAACACACTACAACAAAAATGCTCTGTTTTGTCTGACTTTATGGAAGAACATTTTAAATAAAAGCCACACTGGGATAAATATACAGTCACATGCAAGGTCAGTAGCTGTCACTAAGATACCTTTACTTTAAAGGGTCAAACTCTCAGGCTTTTGGTTAAATTGGGTTTCAACAAGCATTGGTTGGCCAAAATCACAGTTGCTCTGGCTGCCTATGGACAACATGTACCTCTCCAAACCTTTATCAGCCTCTGAATGGAGATTACCTCATTTTCCTCCCCTCTGTCTCTTTCCCTCTACTTGGTGCTCTCAGACTCTGCTTTACACCATCCCCACCAGTCTCATTGCAAAAGCCATCACATGTTTGGCTCCCTCTTTTCACTTCCTGCAGTCCTTCATAAATTCCTGGCAGGGAGGGAACAAGCTTTTTCACTCCCTCCCCCTGGAGTTCTGTCAGTTCAAACATAATCTCAGCCCTGGACATACTTTTACCATAAAATCATCTTTTAAATTACTCCACATTAGTATTGATGTGAGCACCACCTCTAAGCAAGCTCACTTGGAGATTTCCTAGGTGCTGGGGGATGTTATGACATGAGAGCAATTTGCAGGAGCAGATCTCTGGATTCCATTTTACCACTCCATTATATGACTCAGCCATGGACTGTGTGCTGTAATGGGTGACAAGAAGATAAAGGGCCACCCTTAGTCATGGCTTCTTGAAGGTCAGGCTGTTCTGCCAAAATTATCTAGGATGGAATTGCTTTGTCATAGGCCAGCCTGACACTTGCAACCACAGTTTCCTCAGAGCCATCAGCTTGCAAGAGAAGCAAAGGGCAATAAATGAACTTTTCATCCAGGCAGCTCTGGCGCTATTTCCAGGTGACTTGTGCTTGTGAAAGTGTCCCCATTTCAAAGGCAGATTTCCAGATTTTCCTCTCAGCCACAACCAGAGCTTGCAAGCGCCAAATGTGTCAGCACACCTCAGCATGGTCACCCACATCAAAAGTAGGAGAGGTATTTGGTTTCCCAATGTCTTTAGACAGCCTCCTATCAAATGCCACCTCTCTCTCACTCAACACAATGATGGTTAAATCTCTGATTTGTTTTCTGTGGCATTGAAGTATCCATAATGTGATCTACTTGACCATGATGGAAGGAGGTGAGTTGTTTTCTTGTTTATATTGTTTGAAGATGTGGGCAATAATCTTGAATTCCTTTCACAATTTCCATATGTGGCCACAGAGAACTATTATTTATCCCTTTATTCGCCCTGTTTTTTCCCCTCCACCAAGATTCTAGGTCAGAATAACCTCTTGATTTTGTTTCCTGAAGCACCAAAAATACACAAATGTATATTGCACCATTATTTTTTTAAGTGGTAAACAACAAAAAGATAAGGAAATAATTTTGATTTTTTTAATATGCCTGGCAGATAAGGAAAGATAGTGTCAGGCTGTAAGATATCATAGCTGAGGGGCTTCACTTTGTGTCAATGGGAACAGTTCATTGACCCACTCTGGTCAATTGATCTGCTGGAGAAAGCAGCTGACTTAGTTTCTTACTGTGGGATACCTTGTTATGTCTTGTTTGACCTCTTGCTACTAAGAAATTGCATCTGTGTGTTTGTACAACAGCGTTTAAAAAGGCCAATTTCATTGCTTACTCCTGCCCGTAAAATGTCAACGCCCTAAGGCAGAAGAGAGGAATCTGCAAACATTCCTCACAGCTAACTGGAAATTACTGGGCAGCTCCATGAGCTGTGGAGATCCTTGGGACAAGTCAAGAGAGGAAATGCATCATGATGTGGGTGCATCTCATCTCACTCAACACTTCATTTCTGGGATGAAACCCCCCAGAACCAGTGGTAAGAACAGAAAGCTCTCAGTGGTGGGAATTGGCTCTTTCTCACTGAAAATGTGTGCTAAATGTGTTCCTCGTCTGCAGGTTCAATTTGGCCCTGAAAGCTTAATTAGTGTTCCTTAGCAACAGGGAAACATCCTGATTGACAAAAGCCGCCGGTTTTGGCTGAGCCTTCAAAGTGCTCACTTCATGGTTATTTTTAAACTCCCCAAATTCACAGCTGAGCATTTCGATTCAGAGTGAAATTCATCAACAACAACAGCAAAGAAACATCCCCAGAGTGATGCATTTCTGAGGAAAATGGGAGGTAGGAGCTCGGCTCAAACTTTGTGATCTATGGCAGCAGCAGGCTTTTGCCTTTTCTCCCTCAATCTAGAGAAGAAAATGGGGCTACTTGGGTGAAGAGGAAACCAGAGACTTCAACAATTAATGAAAAAGACTATCAGTGAAAGAGAGTGAGGAATTAGGTGAAGCCATTTGTAGATAACTTGTGAAGTCTTTTGCTGTCAGCACCAAAGAGCTTCAGGAAGGACTCAGAAAGCAAAGTGGACGAACAGTAAAGAAAAATCAAAAGATAAAAAATCCCCCTATTTATACAGTTCAAAATCATAATACTAATGTATGTTTGAAGATATTATTCCATCACCATCAGAAATAATGTCTGGTGGCATACTTGTACAAATCTGCCTAAAGCATTTATAATTTTTGCATTGTAATAAAATAAGAATGATGCTTACACCTCTAAGTATTCAGTTCTGGAAAAATCCAGCAGTAATATGTACCACACATGAATATTTATAAGAGTAAAAAAATGATGATACCCTTATTTAATTTTTAAACTGAGATTTTGGATATTATTAACTCTCCTGGCAGTATTAAGAGGAATAATTTCATAATTTAGTAGTGAAAAGAACTGCAAATGAACCGTAAGTAAATAGAGCTGAATTATCTTTTGCAAAGATCTCAGAGACTGAGGGTATGCGGGTGAAAACCTACAGAAATCAGATATATTTAATATGTGACAGACCACTTCTCTCTGAGTCCCCATGCTCAGGAATAAATCTGCAGGCATCCCTCTCCCTCTGCCTGCAGCCCTGTGTCCCAGAACAATGTGACTGCATTGCAGTCCCAGGCGCTTTGGTTTGATTTCCTATCTATTGAAAAAGGTTTTAGTCCTAACAATCGCAAGGGGGAAAACAAAAATTAATCTTGAACCCAAATGTAGGGAGTGGCAAGAGCACGGCACTCCACGTGGAGAGATGTGATAGGAGATGGGAACACAGCAAAGGGATGCACACAGATTATCTACACCATGCTGGCAGCTCCCTTTGGAGCAGCCCAGGAAGGTTCACACCCAAAAAGGAGCTGTGGCATGCAGAGGAGGTGGGACCTCCTGGCCTAGAGCTGGGACAAAGTAAATTGTCCTTAAAATGTGCACAGGGTGGAGGCCAGCTCTGCAGCAACCAGGCCTTTCTTCTATGGGTCTGCTCCTGTTTGTTCCCAGCATCTCCTCCTGTGAACACAACCTCTGATGCCACCAGCACCCCCAGGTTCCAAATCCCACTCTGTCCCCAGCTTTCCCCTGTGCAGGAAACCGGAGGAACACACATGGGGAGCCAGCTCTGCAGAAGACCAGAGTGACATCCAACAGAAGAAAATGAAGTTTTGGCAAATGGGACAAACCCAGGACCGCACAAAATAGACACCCAGTAGCTGATGCTACCAATGATTAAGACAGAGCAGGAAACAAATCACAAAATCTGGTCTATTACAACTGTCTCCATCAGGTTTTAATCTTGGAATCACAGAATGGTTTGGGCTGGAAGGGACCTTAAAGATCATCTCTTTCCAAACCCTGCCATGGCAGGGACACCTTCCACTATCCCAGCTTGCTCAGAGCCACATCCAGCCTGGCCTTGGACACTGCCAGGGATGGGGCAGCTTCTCTGGGCAACCTGTGCCAGGGCCTCACCACCCTCACATGGAACAATTTCTTACTACTAATAAATCTAAACCACCTCTCTGCCAGTGTGAATACATTCCCCCTTGTCCTGCTACTACCTGCCCCTATAAAAAGGTCCCTTTCCTGCTGTCTGCTTTGCCTGGATTTAACAGTTGAGGAGAGGGATCTTCCTTACAGTCCTCTCTGGTTGCAGGATTACTATTTGGGTGTGTAAAGCTAAGTATTTGCATAAACACTCCCCTGTTTCAAGCTGAAAGGCTTTTTCTAGGCTGGCATTTCTAGAAATCACATTTTAAAATACCTCAATGTCTTCTTGTATTTATCTCCTCCTTTTAAATGTCTGTTCACATGCATGTTTTACAAAGTACATAATACATACTTGCAGTAGTAAATATATATAATTCACAAATAAATAAGTGTATATATTGTGGCAGGGACAGAAAGAGGGAGAGAGAGAGTGTGAGTGTGTGTGTGTGTGTGCGCGCGCGTGTGTGTGTGTGTTCAAGGATTTTTTACCAATACAGGTGCACAATTATAAACTTTTGGAGATCACTGCTAGAGAAGGAAGAGGTGGTAACCTACACATATTTTAAGTCTTAAGTCTACTGTTGTGCTTTCCATATGTTTTGCACATGCATGTATGTGCACAGGGTATAAAAAAAGATGTGTATTTTATATATTACTGCATTATTTTTTGTATTGCATTAGCATCTTTATTAATATCTTTTCTATAGATTTACTGAGCTTCTGCACACATACATTAAATTTATGCAATATACCTAACAAACAGCGCACATATATTGGACATATTCTGCATTTAGTTGTAGGTAGAACTGCAACTTCAAATTGTTTGACATACCAGATTATAATTTACTGTTTGCCTTTGGTTATAATTCTGCCAGGTTTGAACTCTTTGCACTGAATTTTTACATAATTTTGCCCTGCTTCTGAGTTACTTTCTTTGGAGAGTTTGAGTAAGAGTGATTTAGCTATTTTTTTGAGAACAAAACTTGGGAAAAACAGCCAGTGTAACCTATGCTGAAATTTGTTCATCCTATGAACATCTCCAGCCACAGTCAGGAGAAGAAATTTAGAGAAGACAAATTCCCCCAAAGTCACCCACTTTTTTTTTTTTTGTGAAAATATATCCAGATTGGCCAATCCTTTTTTTAAAAAAAAACATCTTTCACTTTTGTGAATCTGGCTCAAATCTTGGCTTTCCCAATTGTGATCTCTGAATGGCGCTGAGAGGATAAAATGTAACAATAAAGTCACATTTGAAGAAGAATTTTACTTGGATTTTACTTTCCACTTAGTCTTGATTGACAGTGAGTGCAGTTCTATAAGGAGATTTGGACTGTATTCCTGCTTGAAGCTTAAGGTTAATTTGTATTTTCAAAATGCAGAGCTGCTCTAGAATTGCTTACCAAGACATTAATTTAAAAACATTCACTCACAGAGCCAGTCTGGCACACTGCTGCAATTGCAGAGTGCACATAATGAATGTCACACACACCTTTTAATGAAGATTTGTCTTTTCTTGTGCTTGTCATGGGTCAGCCTCTTCCACTCTGCATCATTTGATGAAAATTCCTGCTCATTTTCCCATCCCTCTTTTTGCTCGGTTGTTGAGAAAGTTGTAAGACAATGTTCTGAAATAGTTTTTTCCTCTTTCAACACCCATCCTTGTCTTCTGTTGCAGTAGAGAGGGGTGTACCAAGCCATAGCCTGAAAAAAACCAACCAAACAACATTTCATAGCCTATTTATATTCTACATCTTTTCATCAAGATAATTGTTTTTTGTAGCTCAACAGGAAGGGCTGAAAGGGGAGCCATTTCAATGTGTCTCTAAGTTATTTAACATTTGAAACATAAACACTCCCACCACCAAATTCCAGCTTTTTAATATCAGTCTTTAAAATCCATTTCCAGTTTTTAAATATATTTAGGACAAATTCATCATCTAAGAGTCTTAAAATTCCATGGCTCCAATTAAGTAAAGAGGTTAAAGGAGAGAAAAGAGGAACAAATATGTCTAAACTGAGTTAGGAGGGAAGTAAATGTGAAAAGGTGAGACTAAAAGTCATCATTCACTCAGCAGTTTGTAAGGGGTGAATTATGGTGCCTTGGGGAAGTTGTATAATTTACACTGTTTATGAAAATCACAGATTTTTTCCATGTTCTCACTAGCTTGGGTTTGTGTAGCTAAAAATGACCAAACACGCATTTACCACTGGGCTACTCTGGGGTAAAAAACGATCTTGGGCTTTCTCTCATCACTAAATTATCAGAACTTTTTCTAAAAATACTCAGCAGGGCTGCCAAACCAATGGCAGCTCCTAACAGGGCAGCCTGGACTGGATTGCTCATGGCTGAAACAGGGGCAAGGACTGTGGGCTGCTCTCAGCAATCTCCTGGTTTCCTCCAGGTCTCCTAACAATCAACATCCACACTGAAGCAAGGCTGTCAGAGAGATCACAAGATTTCTTGTGCTTGATTCAACAAGGACTATTCACAGCATGGTCCCAAATCTCTGAAGGAAGCTCAGTGACAGAGCCACCATTGGACAAAAGTGGTGATTTTGCTCCCCTTGACCACTGGGGCTCACAGGCAATGACTTGTCCTAAATCTCACCAGATCCTCCCAAAGAAAATCTGAGGGAGGTTTGTGAAGCACCTGCTGCTCAAACCTGCAAAGATTAAAGACAAAATGGCTCCTGGATATTTATACAATATAAGAACTCAGTAAAACATCAGGTTTTACATATACAATATAAGAACTCAGTAAAACATCAGGTTTTCCCTTTTCTCTTTGATTTTTGTAACACTGGTCACTGTTTGATCTGTGGTATCAAAGCTTAAAGAACTTCCAGCTTAGTTTTAGTGATTATTTTCAAGTACCTTTCCTGTGGATTAACAGAGATTAGCAAAGGCACATTTTTTCCAAGGTGTGATAGTAAATCCTGGGTTTTTTAGTCCGGCTTGCTGAGAGCAAGATTAAAAATAGGCAGTTTCTTTTATTTTCTAAATTACCAGGGGCATTTGAAGAGATCTGTGATATCAGCTTTAAAATTCCAGTCTCTGCTTGATTCTGGATTCCCCTGGTTCAGGGAGAAGCTGTCTCTACTGGAGACTAGACATTTTTTGTACTTTCATCCTTATACAAAAGATTTAACAACCTTGTGCTTTAAAATGTGAATGCAATTACCTGTGACCTTTATCACTAACACAGGAGCAAAAGGACCCATTATGAAAACATTTCTCTCACATGAGACAACCACAACACATTTTTGCAAATGGTATTCCTAAAGGATTTGGCATTTGCTATCTGTGGTAAAATAGCTGCAACCATTTCCTGTGAGCCAAAGCAATTCTCACTCAATTTTAAAGGAGAAAGATCCTGAAAAAAATAAAATGCTCCCCTCCAAAAGTGCTCACCATACTTTGCCTAGGTCTGTTTGTGGTTTTTTCACACATCCACCAGAAGACATCGAGTGTGGCTCTTCTGAGCCCCCCAAAATTGCATTTTCAGCTTTCTTATGGGAGGGCTCACCAGCTGGGTGATGAAGAGACGTGTCCTCCTTTTATTCTGCCAAACCTCAATTTTCATCTCAGAAAAAGGAACCAGCACTGGTGGTAAAAGAGGCCTCAGGACACATTCCAGCCATCTACACTGGCGCCTAAGAGGAGCACTTTGCCTTGGTTCAGCTGCTGCTCTCTCAGGGAGCTGGAAGGGCTCCCTGGCTGGCCTGGCTGACACAGACACTATTGTGCTGCAAATTTAGATGCAAGAGTTGACAGCCTGAATATGACCCCTGGAAATTAATAAACCAGCAGAGGTTTTCTGCTTGCCTATGCTGGGTTCAGACTGAAAGAGTAGAAATTTAGGTTGGAGATGAGGAAGAAGTTGTTCCCTGTGAGGGTGCTGAGGCCCTGGCACAGGGTGCCCAGAGAAGCTGTGACTGCTCCATCCCTGGCAGTGTCCAAGGCCAGGTTGGATGGGGCTCTGAGCAAGCTAGGATAGTGGAAGGTGTCCCTGCCCATGGCAGAGGGTGGAAGTAAATGTTCTTTAAGGTTCCTTCCAAACCTTTCTGTGATTCCATGAAACAGAAGCTGGTGCAGACAATTAATTGCTCATCCCGGAGCCTTTTAATTATAATATTAACAACATTAGCAACATTTAGTTCACATGTTCAGGCTTTTTTCATCACCATGGATGTCAGATGCACATATTTGTTGTTTTCTATTTAAAGCTTTTCTGGCTTGCAATGGAACCATCTGACTTCTCCTCTTAGCTCCTACCTACCTCTCTAACTCTTATTCAAACAGGCAAAAAGATACATCTGAACTAGCTGGAGGGGAAGTAATCTCTGAAGAGCAGCAGCCCATGCACTGAATTTTTAACATCTAGTTCTGGCACAACATCAAAGCAGAGCACATCATTATCTTCCTTTTCCAGAACAGGAAAGTAAGGCACAGAGTATCATCATCATCTTGCCTAAAGTCATCCAAGGCAAAGCTAGGAAGAGAGTCCCATTGCCAGAACTCTTGTTTATGGCTTTCTGTGCTGGCTAGCAGCTGTCCTCAGATAGTGGACACACTCTGGAAAGAAATATAATTTTTCTTTTTATTTTCAGATGAGATCCTACTCTAGTGACACTTCAATCTATACAGAAGCCCATAATAATTCCTTCAGTAGCAATACATAAAACTCATTTCCTTTCTAGTTCCCTGATTTGTGGGTTTCTGATCCAAGGTTCACACCTCTGGTGGCAAACAGTGGCACAGCTCAATATTCTGACAGTACAGGGAAGATTTAATATGAGCTACGGTTGGGAAAAAAAAAAAAAAACACAAAACAAAAAGGACTCTCCAGGACGGCCTCCCTTTGCTGGGCCACATGAAATGATGAACAACATGAGATGCTGGACTTGTCATGCAAATGCCAGGCTTGTACTGATGATGGACATTTGCAGCTTTTTCTGAACTCACCATTATTTGTGTGGGAGCCTTTCTTAGAACACAGATTTAACTTTGACTCTGTACCATGAGGCTGAGAATGAACCCTGGTCTGGCACCTGATAAAAGGCTCAAACCCCCCCACACCAGGGGGAAACCAGAATACAGCCACTTGGACATCCTGGTTCAAGAGATAATTCCCAATGCTTTCCTCTGCTTCAGGGGAACAGTTCAGGGTCTTTCCAAAATGACTGCCAGGATCAACTTCACCAATTTTCATATTTCCAGTAGCAGTGAAAGTGCAGAAGTGGTTTGAAAGGGCAAAAGCACTGCTTAATTGAAAAGAAAAACAAAACCCATGTATTTCCACATAGCAGCTAGCTTAGATGTCAGTAATTACTGGTAAGTAAATGTACCAGAGGCAGAATATTTACAGCACTGCCACTCGACTTTTTCTGCAGTGCCTTTCATCTGAAAAAATCCATTTGCATTAAAATTACTAAAGTCTGTTTCTCTTTCACATTTAGGTGGCATCCATTACCATCAGAAATTAAAAGACTCTTTGTGGGGCACAAAGTCATCAGTCTACTGTTTGAATTTGGGTTTGTCTAAATTTATATAGGCTACAGCCTCTAAGGCTGCCTTGGCTATTAACTTCCTATGATTAGTGGGAGTTGTGTAGCTGATTCTCTTCTGAAGTTCAGACAATTCCTCCTGTCTGTCATGATTTTTTCCTTCCTGGAGAAAGACAAATCTTCATTATTAACACTTCAGCATTAACTCAGAGAGTCCATGCTCAAAGACTTCAAGAGATTTCAGCCCTCCCTTGTTTCAGAATCCCAACAAAGCAGGGTCTGTTTTGCATCTGCACTAAGATCAGGGACTTCTTGTGTGAGCTGGGGAACACTCAATCCCCCTTAAGCACAGGAAAACAAATTTATCACTCGAGTGTTCCTTTAAGTAGTGCACATGTCAAGGGAGTCCTTTCAAACACTCAGTCCCAGACTGTAATACTCATCATAGCTCTTAACAGACAGGTTTTGAATGAAGTCTAAAAAATGTTCAGCTTTCGTCGTGGCATCCACTGCAATAAATTTCATTATTTAGTACAGATGCAGTGCCTTGCCTGTCTTCTGTGCATGTAATGCTTTTGCCCTTGCCACATTCATCTTGTTCCAATAAGTTTAAGTCAGAACTCAGTGTGTTGGGACAGCTCTGTCCCAACATCCCAGAGAGCCTATGTGCTCGCTTAAAATAGCCAAATCCTCATCCACAGTGTGACAAATACCACCCACCCCCCCAGATAACTCAGCAGAGTGGCGTAGCAGTGAGTCACACTTGCTCAGGACAGCCAGGCTGCCTCCAGGCTGCCTCTGGCATTGATGGATTTGGAAGCAGAGCCTCAGGGAGCTGCCCCCTCCACGTCCAGGAGATGTGCACAGCAAATGTAACACTTGGCTGCTTCTCCTCTGCCTTCCTGCAAACTTTGGGAACCCATGAGATCTCTGCTCCCACTCAGTCCTGCTCTATTTGTGCTTGGTGTCAGCACAGGGAGACTGGAAGTGGCTCTCCCCCTCTTCTGACTTTCATCTGGCTGCCACAGCCTGGCATGTTTCTCCTTCCCCACTGCCTGTGGGACCACACTCTAAGCTGGCTACTGAAATAACTCAGCACAAAAAGTTTTGGGGGGACATTATTTTAACCTGATGATTTTTGGCAGTCTCCTCACTCTTATGTATTGCTGCAGCTGTAGGGATGGGCAGCTGTGGCTCAAAACATTGGGAATGCTGCAACTCAGACTCACAGCTGGTTTGTACATACACACCTATAGCAGGGGCCTGGGGCTCTGGAAACAGAATGACACCAACAACAAAGAGAAAACCTGACCTTAGGAATGGTCTAGAAACAGTTTAGTCAGTAAGAGAAAGTTTTTAAACCATAGTGAAGGCAAAGATCTTCCTGATCTTACATTTCCCTCTATCTGTGCAAGGAAAGTTTTGGGTGCCAGTATGCCAGTATGTAGGTGGAGGACAGAAAGAAACAGATGGGAAAAGAGACCTCCTAAAATGGTCCAAAGAGGATCTGGGGAGGGATGAACAGCAAACTTTATTCTCTGCCTGTATATCTCAAACAGAGCTGCTAAGTCAAGAGTCCCTTTTTTGTTAACATGTGAAAAACCCCCATCTAAGAAAAACCCCCAAGTTTCTTTAACATCTAAGAAAAACCCTCAAGTTCCTTAAAAGTCAATGGCAGTTTTTCATACAGGCATGGGGTCTGCACATAGCAAAAGAGAGAAAAGTGGAAGAAAAGCAGAAAGGAAGGAGGACAGGCCACAACATCCAACACCAAGGACTATGATTCCACTCACCACAAAACTTAAGAGCAAGTAAAATTCTTCTCACTTTACTTATAAGAGAAAGTGGAGCTCTCTCACACACTTCCTCACATTCCTTCCTGCTCTTTTCCACTGAGACTTTACTCTTTAGTCTGTCATCTTTGTGGTATGTTTATTTACATTCAAATTGGCTAATCTTTCCAATTTTGAGGGATTCCTTTGCCAGAGAATTCCTGGGGATATGGCTTTTCTCTGATAAAATCCAGAGTGACTAAATTAACAAAGGACTGACTAAAGATAAGATTCTTTCTTTGAACTGGAAATCCTGCTTTACCAGCAACAGTTCTTAAAGAATCCTAAAATAAAATATGCATGTTTCCACCTTTGTGTTCTGGTATATTATTTCTTGGCAACCAAGACTTTCAATTTATTAATATCATAATCTATGTATATGTCTCACTGGGAATTTGGACCTTAACCTGTAGCACTTCCTACATTTGACCTTAAACAATCCCAAATGTATAAGCACCTTTAGAACTCATTTTCCCAAACCAATCTAGGTTTTGCACTAAGTGTCCATGCAGCTCTCAGCTCTATGCCAAAGCCCTACAGGAGAAAGGGAGCTGGTGGGGAAAGTGAGACCTGTGGGGTTTCTCTAGGAATATATAGCCAGGAAAATGCTGGATGTCAACAGACTTCTGTGTGTTTAAATGAGGGAGTAACTTGTCTAAGGAGTTGTTCACTGAAGGCTTCAAAGCTTTTTTAGTTACTTTACATTCCAAAACAGTGGACCAGCTCCTGTGAGACTAAAGTGCTAAACTGTGTGGGGAAGGGTTGGTGTGTGTTGATGCTGCAGTTTCTTCTGCTGTGCACTGCTGTTCTCTGGGGGAACAGAATCCAAAGTTTTCCATGACATTGCAGAGGGGGAAACATGTCAGTGCTCTCAGCAATGGCCACAAGCCAGAACATGACAAGTTTCACCTCAGCATGAGGAAGAACTTTGCATTGAAGGTGGCAGAGCACTGGAACTGCTGCCCAGGGAGGTCGTGGAGTCTCCCTCTCTGGGGACCTTCCAACCCCAGCTGGACTTGTTCCTGTGTCACCTGCTCTGGGTGACCCTTCCTTGGAGGGTTGGACCCAATAATCTCCAGAGGTTCCTTCCAACCATAACAACTCTGTGAAAACAGGCACCCCAAAACCAGAGCAGATTTATCACTGCTCAGGTGTGGAAGTCAGGCAAAGGTCTGGGGTGACATTCACATTCCCCAGACACTCTGAGTGTCTCTAAGCACCACTACCAGGGTGTCAGGCACATGTGGCAATGCTGTCACCTCCCTGCACACAGCTGAGAGCTGAAAATTCTAAACCAGTGAATCCTGATGCTGCTGAAAATCCCGATGGATCAACTCCCATCCATGCCTTAGGATGACATGGGTCAACAATCTAATTAACCACATAACCTTCAAGGTGCTTTAAGAATGTTCATATATTCTCAAAAGCAAATGGATGTACATGAAACTCAATTACAAACAATAAACCCAAAATGTCCTTTTTGGCCAAACCCATGTATTTCTAGTGAGTTTGTGTGTATTTGTTTTGTGGCTTTATGGCAAATGAGCTTTAGTCATAGCAGTCATCAATGCTCTCTAGAAGGGTTACTAAATTATGTGTTCACACTGAGACACCCCAAGCATGCTGGATAATGCAACCCCAAATTAAAGCATTGGGTATTGTGTACTACACCATAACTGTATTTATTTAAAAGGTATAACAAGAAAAGGTAGAGTTGAAATTCAAACTGAGCGCACTGAAAAAATGAAAGCGCTGCCATTGTGGGATGTCATAACAATAATGCACGAGTGAGAATTGAAAGAATTGTTTGATTTATGCCTTTAACAAGCTTAACCACACACAAAGCAAACTGTCATCGCCTTTTACTCTTTATCTGCAACAATTAGCAGAGCTAATGACTCCTTTTGCTTTCTGTATGAGACAAGATGTGATCCAATCCCCACCAGAGAAGAGTTCACACAATACAAGGAAATGCACAAAGGGGAAGGTGATCCCTTTTATCTCCTGGTGTTTATCTGGAGTTATTCTCCCCGAGCCCAGTCAGACACTGTGGTGTATCTCATTATTTGGAAACTGCTTTGGAGCTCAGAACACAACTGGTGCTTTCATGCTGGCCTTCAAAGGGATCTTTTCATGGCTCTCCCTATAATATCACAGATCTCTTTACAGAAACATATGCAAGGAGCACCATGGGTTTACAAAGACTAAGTCCATGAGAAAAATGCATATAAAGTCGACAGAATTACAAAATGAATGAGAGCAGGGAGAGCAGCAGGCATCAAAGAGCTGGGAGTCAGGAAAGCGTTTGATAGAGCGCCTCTCAAAATATTATTTCCCATTGGCTCAGACATAAATACTGTCACAGGAACTGTCTGAAGGACTGCAAACGTGGAATAATAATAGACAAGAGGGTTGTGTCTCATATGTTTCCTATAGAGACAAGGGGTAGCTCTCATTTCATGGAGCATCTCTACTTGTGATGTGCGAGGGGGAATAAAACAGCTGGTTAATAAAATATGTAGATAACATTAAGTTGAGAGAAGAGGGGAGAGAAACACAAATGAGAGCAAGAGAAATAATACCAAGAGCCCTGAAGAGCTTAGAAATATGGGCAGGAAATAAGTGAGATGCAGCTCTTGGAAATTGGTGCACTAATTTATCAGGGGAGAAATGGCATTCACTGGAGGGAAAAGTATGGAGAGCAATAATGCTGAAAGAAGGAGAGGAGGAAAGCAATGATGCATTTGCAGATTGAGAGAACAAAAAAGGCTGTTAGGGTTTTATGGCACTGTCCTTGTGGAGCAGTGAGCACCAAGTGGAAGATTCCCTTTGTGCAGCGATGGAGAGGGAAAATGGGGAATACTGATCCTGATGTTCACCAGTGCCTGGTGTGACCAGCCTTCACTTTGAGAAAACTCCTCCTAGGGGTAAGAGGCAGGTAAATAGAATTCTCTCACTTCTAACCCAGGCAACACAGTGCTCACACACCCCTCACATCTTGTCCTGAGGCATCAGACATAAGAACTCATCCTTGGCACTTTGTTCTGGTTTAATTTCTACACTGCTAGAAACTCTGGATTTAGGCTGACATGAGACCAAAATAAAATGTACTGAGTTTTTTTCAGGACATTTTATCACCAGAAAATTACTGACAATTAACAAGGAATTATGAAGAGCAAGGGATCCAAGGGTTAATATGTGTGCAGGGATAAAAGAGCTGAATGCATGTCTGCAAGGATCATAGTATGGGTGTAGCAGGTGGGTGGGAAATCTCAAAAAAGGCTGGGAAGCCTCAAAAAGGCAAAGCCCTTGTGCAGCTGAACTATCACCAATAAAGTATTCCTGTAAAAAGAGAAATGCAGTTTGAGTATTGTGGAAGCAACCTCAGCAATAGCATCAGCAGGCCTAGCCAATGAACAAAAAGTCTGCAGCAGGCAGTGTCCACATGGGATAAACCTTAAAACTGGAGTTGTCAACTGTTGTCCTCTCCCTGGAAGAGACAGATCCAGGATAATTGAAACCAGCTGAGGATCTGTTTTTCTAGCTCTCTTCCAGCCTTAGTATACATGGCTCTGAATTAAAGATGGCAAATGCCTTTTTTGGGACAACTAACTTCCCCAGGAGACAATTCTTGATTTTTTAGTGGGATTTCTAGGTGGGTGTAAACTACCTAGAGCCCACTTCACTCCTTTGGCTGCCTGTTACTGCCTCAAATACTTCATGCAGTCCACAATGGTGGGACTCTCTGAATCCCCTGCAATATCAGTTCTCTTCTTGGGTTCAAAATTAGATGGGATCAGTTGAAGACAAGGCCAAATCAGCCCTGAAGTCTGTGTAGTCTCCTTTTAAGGACTATCTTTACAAGGAGACATCTCTGAACAGCCACTGAAGGGGACATGGTGAAAGCAGGTGATTTGTCCTTTCTGAGAGTGAAGTCCAAGGTGGGGGAAGTTGCCCCTGAAGCAATGAATGAGATTTATATTTCAAAGCCTTTGATGTTCTCCAACATCCTCCTGGATAATTACTCAATCCCTTATCAAGAGTTTGTTGGCTTGTATTCACAGTTCATGTAAACAAGATACTGCAGCAAACACCTTCTCTTCCTACAAAAATAACCAGAAGAAAAGTCCCAAACATGCCTGTACCTCCACACAGATTTTTGGTAATCCTCCTCAGCAGATTCCTTCCAGGATTCTCCATGCATCCCAGGCTCTGGGCAATGTTTCCCCAGTCAGCAAACAAAGGGCTGAAATGGTTCTGGCATTGTCCAGTTTGGCAGTTCAATACCATCTCTGGGCTGAGCTGATGAGCAAGCAAAAGGCAAAGACATGGAGTTATGCAATATTAACAGAAAGATAAATTATGAGAAACAAATATCTCTCTTTTTTGGGGGGGTAACAAAAATGGAACAATTAATTTCCTCTTTGCCTCTAATTGCAAAATGATGTTTTATAAACATTCCTCTCAAAGCATTAAAATCTATGGCTATAAAATAGAGCACAGCTGGCAAGCTGAGTATTTCTTACTGACACATAGATTTATGACCTCACTGGAAATACCTTGGGTAACAACAAAACCAATAAATTATGCCATCAGCAGTATAATTGTCACCCTGCAACTTCAGTGCTATTAGTCAGCATTGCATCAGTTGTGAATGAATATCAAATATATCAAGGCTTGCTTTCAATTTCAAAATGAAAGTGGCAACATCTCCTAATCTCCTTTTTGTTGCCATTTTCAAATATAAATGTTCAAGAAGAGCCCCCCATCCTGGACAGGGCTGGGAGAACCAGAGGGAAGGAACATGCCCAGTGAATCTGTCTTTTATCACACAAATTTAGTTTGCCCACATCTTTCCAACAATCAAAACACTTTCCAGTGCCAGTTCCTCAGACTTTACATTTGAGACTTCCCTCAGTATTTTGTGTAGTGTATTGTATGAGACCCATCCCCCCACCCCAGGCATTCTATCTCTAACCAGATGTGGGGGGCAGGGTAAATTTTGGGGGGAAATGCATCCCTCAGCTCAGCACTGAAATGACTGGAGCACAAATCAGCTTCGCTTGGATGAGTGTCTGGGTCAGGCAACATCCCTGCAATGCAGATCAGCATCACCAGCTCCCTGGCAGTGTTGTTGACAGTGTTAGTTTTCTCCATCTGAGTTTTTTAATCACAAGAACCAGAGTGTTAGAAACCCTGCCATTCCTTCTCATTGTTCATTTCCTCAGTGCGTGGCCCTGGCTCTGCACCAGACACTCTTCCAGCAACATTTGTGACCCATTCCCCTGCGACACCCAGGGAAGCACCTCTGGGACAGTGGTGCTGTTCTACCTGCCTGGGTTAAACTTGAGACAGGGACAAAAAAGTGCATTAGCACATGGGCAATAAGGAGATGAAACATTACAGCACAAGTGGTCTAAAGATAAGGCTACAGCTGGAGATCAGCTCAATGGAGTGCAACCCTAGTTGAGGATGAACCAAACTAGGAAACCTTAAATAATGACCTTTGGGCTTTTGGTAGCAAGGAAACAACACAAAGGGCAGAGAACTCCCTAAGGCAGGAACTAGAAAGGCTGGGCTGTGTTTTTCTGGGCTGGAGCCTTTGCTAGATCAAACACTGGGAGCTGGCAGCCGCAGGGCGAACAGACTGTGTTGGAGCTGCTTTTCATTGAAGTGTCAACAAGCCAGTCTGTTCCCCAGCTCAGACCAATTGTTGCTTTTGCTGTTGCTAGGATCTGGCATCCTGAAAAGGGGCTTATGGGGAGCCTCTAGGAGGGGCACTGACACTGCTGAAATTCCTCAGGATCAAATGGCTGATTTGAAACTGCTGTCTGAAGTCTGATAGTGCTCCACAAACAACAGGGAAAAAAGCTGCAGGAGAAGCCTCCAGGAAAGCATCTCTTGGGCAATGTCCCCTCTCCTGTGCCACCCTGAACTCTGGGAAATCCCATCTTCATCAGTCATGAAGCTGCCTTAGAAAGTTCTCCTGAGACAGAGGAAGCTCTGAGTTCAAGCACATCATATCCAGATCAGGGCAATGACTTTAATTACAGATTTCCTCTTAGGGGGTCAGACTAGCTCCGAGGCAATGGTGTGGAGGGGACAAAGGATTGTCAACAAATCCCACTGTCTACTATGCTTCAGTGTTCACCAACATACATTTGGGAACAGGAGGGAAGGACTTGAGGCTAGTGCTAGAACAACCTGGTCTAGTGGAAGGTATCCCTGCCCATGGCACGGGTTTGGAACTGATGATTTTTAAAGTCCCTTCCAACCCTGACCATTCTATGATTAAAACATTTTCAAAACTTCTTTTTCCCATTAACAGCTGTTCAGGGCAGGAGGATGTACCCTCCTTCCAGGCAGAATGGGTCTTTCTTTGATTTCTAAATACCTGTGGTGAAATCCATATTAATTCATCAATACTCTGGAGATGCACTTTTGTAAAAAGGGAGTTAACGTCTCCCAGTTCTGTGGCAGAAAAGTGCTGCTGGAATAAGCTGCAGGGGCTCCCTGCCCAGCCCTTCATTACATCCCTCCACTGAAGCTCAGTGTTTTGATTTGGTTCAATAAGCAGGAATGAAACATCTGAACTGAAGAATGGCCAAGCATTTTGTTTAGGTCAAATGAAACATCCCGACCTTTCCAAACAGGCTGCTCCCGAGCTGCTGAATTAATGAAGCCTGTTTTCTAATGACTTTTTTCCCTTCATTCTGCTTTCCCATTCCCCTGCCCTGGCATGATTTTGGTTCCCTGATAGCTAATAAATGGGAAGGAGGAATGGAGGGAAGGACAAATCAACCTTTGCTTTAAGAGGAGCACTAAAACTATCTCTCATGCCTGACTGTCAATTTTCAAAAAATCTCTAGGACTGCATCCCTGAGGACACTATCCCACGACAACCTGGAATAGAAGAAACTGGTCCATGTATTTCAAAGTTATTAAGTTTAGAAAAAGGAGTGTATATACACAAGGACCGGTAGCTAGGAATAAAAAGATCCAATTTTTCTTTGTTTCTCCCAAAATGGCAGCATTTCCTCATTTATATCTACATGAATCAAATGCCAAAATATCAGAATTGCTCACTCTGGTCATAACTGTGGCAGCGTAGGCATCTCTGTGGTCCCTATGACAAATAGGATGAGATAAACCTATGAAGGACCTGTCTGAAGAATACGATGATCCATCTGCTGTGGACCTTGGAGTGATGGAATCTAGACCAATAACTCAGAAGGCTGCTGGAAGGATGTCTGTGATTCTATGTCAACTCTGTTCTGGATGAAAAAAATGACCCTTCAGTAATTTTTCCAGAAAATGATCTTGAAAACAAGATCAAAGCATACACTGGCCTCTTTTTCTACTAAATAAATAAGTGAAAACAGGATCTTATATGGAACAAGTCATATCAGCGTAAACCTGGAGAATGATATTGCAACCTGTTCCTCCTTTATAATCTACATGTTTTG
This sequence comes from Fringilla coelebs, assembly GCF_963513975.1. Classification (NCBI taxonomy): domain Eukaryota; kingdom Metazoa; phylum Chordata; class Aves; order Passeriformes; family Fringillidae; genus Fringilla; species Fringilla coelebs. The sequence continues at coordinate 58,194,338 of NC_140033.1, read as the reverse complement.
AGGTGCCAGCTGTGTGGATTTCTCCCTTAGAAGGATGACCTGGCAGTGGTTCAAGAGGTTTCTGATAATTTGCCAGCACGGAGCAAAAAGATTTGCAAACATCTTCAACCATGATCTTACAGGAATTGCTGAGTTCTCCATACAAAGTTCTTCAAAAAAAGTCTTTGTCCTTGTGTTGAAGTTCAATAATTACATGGTTCATTTTATGTCATTCAGGGGACCTTGCAGAATTCCTTATAGTGACACTGCTGCAGAGTCAGGACAGCAAGAGAGGTTCAGGGAAGGGAGGAGATGAAGCTTGGTGGAGTCCCTCAGCTTCTCCTCTTGGGACAGGAGGTGGGGGCTCTTCCAAGAGCCATAAAGGGTGGGAGCTGCATGTCCTGTGAGGACAGTATGCCACCCCAGCAAGGGCTGTTCTCATGTTCATGAGCCCTCTGAAGCCATGGAGAAGGCAAACACATTATTTACCTCTCAGAGCCAAGCAGTTTAACTGAAGCACTTTATTAAAGAGTGTGTGAGATCCCACGCAACGTGCCTGTAAATACAGAGGCACTCCCTGCACACACAGAGCATCCAGAACTCTCAGGGATTCCCTGGATCCTCGCTGTGAAACTGTAGAACAGAAAAAGAGCCACAGTTCATACAATACTGACACATGCAGGGCACTTTCCAAGTGGAAAACCAAAGCCTGGTGGCACCTGTTGAAAACCTCCAAGGAAGAAAAGGTGTGTTTGTGTTAATCCCTGTAAATATTCCTGAGAATGCTATTTTGGCCACACAGCTGAGGCTGACCATACACAACCTTGGCAGAAAAGGAGTTTCCTTCCCAAACATCTGGCTTTCATCTGTGCAGACACACTCAGCCAGGCTGTTTATTTTATGAACCCCACCTGCACCTCTGTGCCTGAGCCTCTCTGCCTGTGTGGGCAGGCAGGGCTGAGTGTCTGCTGTAGGTTAAAAAATTCACAAATTAACTTAATTAGCTTCTGCTTCTACCTACAGTGCTATAAGTGCAGAGAGATTTCAGGAACTTAGTGAAATGACTGGTGGGTTTATACAGGTGTTAGTGAGAGCACAGCTGAGCCCAGAGAAAATATTCACGTAGAAAAAATTCACAGAGAGTGGAATCTAATGCATCACAAAAGCCCTGCTTGTGCAATAGATGTCACTGGGCATTAAAATACACTATGAAAATCTTAAACACAGATACATTTGTTGCAAGCATCATGCTGGAGAGAAGAAGAAGCTGTTTAAACATCCATCCCACCCTGCCACCCTTTGGAGTTCCAAGCTCAGTGCCTGCACTATGTATGGGAATTAAACAGAGGAGTGAACCACAGCCTTCCTGCATTAGAGAAGGCGGGTAAGGACAGAAGTAGCCTGGGAATGACACATCACAACCAAAATCCATGCAGATTTGTTTTCCACATAAACCTCTGCTGTTTCTAATCAGCAAGGCAAAAGATGAGTCTGTGTTGATGAAAATGACTGGTGAGCTCCTTAGTTTATCAACTAGCAAATGGCTGCAGCAGGGGGAAAAGCAGAAGGTATATGGCTTGCTTGATATAATACCTAAATTACATTTATGTTGTGTTATCATGCTATCCTACATTATATAATATTATCTATTTTATAATTATATGCATGTACACATACAGATACCTATATTGATATATGTCTGTGAACAAATGAATGGTCAGCAGGACTCACCAAGCCCTTAAACCAACAAGGTTTATCAGTGCAAAACACACTCCTTGTCTCAGGGAGATCAGATCACTGAAGCAGGTGTTGTATTTGAAAATCTGTTCTTTGCTCCTCTAGACTTTCTAATCAAAAGAGAACAGAATTGCCTGTGTTTACTGATGTATGTGCAGCCCTTATGTTTTCCTTTCTCTAATTTTGTGGGCTTTGGCACTACAGCTGGTAAATGAGCCCTCTTCCTCTCACTTCAGTTTGCAGATCTCTGGCACATGCAGGTTTAAACTGCAGGGAGTAGAAAAAGAACTGTGCCACTGAAATTCGTGGCTGCTCCAGGACCCTGCAGCACAGTTCAGATTTGAGTGCTCAGTTGGAACCCGAGCACACACTTCTTGCTAAATGGGTAGAGAAAGAAGAGTGAAAATAAGCATGGTCATTTCAGCAATTCCTCACACAATTGTTCTTCCTCTGCCTTTTCCAGGCACAGCCCTTCCAGCAGGTGCTTGCGGCTTCTTGCTTTGATCAAATAGAAGGAAGCAGTTTTCTTTAGTGTTGTGTGTACTGGAAACAAATTCAGGTGATATTTCAGAAGTTCCAAGTGGTGGTTCCCACTCTAAGGATCTACTTGGAGAAGCAAAGAGCTCTTCAAGTTCAGTTGGGAGCAGCTCAGATTTGAATGACGTGATATTGGGTTGGCAAGTCTGCATAGGCTGCTTTGCCTTGGGCAAGTCTCTGTGCCTCCCAAACAAAGGATTTATGGAAATTCAGCATGCAGGGCACTGGAAGTTGGCTTGGAAGAACACAAAGAAGAAGCTGAGGGAGCTGACTGGGACCTTTCTGGGATTTACCCATCTTCTTCCCCCAAAGGGAACCGATATTAAAACAGGTCCACCCAGGCGAAAGGAAGGGCAACAGAGAACAGCTAAGAGCACACGAAGTATAGGAATTAAACTTACCGGCCTTGGGCAAGTGGGAAACCTGAGAAAACTCAGGATCTCATGCAAGCTCTGACCATGCAGGCTCAGGAGTACTTCCAAAATAAACATGAGGATGTGAGCACTATGCTCTGCTCTGGGAGGGTGGAGGGAGTGAGAAGGGAAGAGTTCAGAAAGGAAGAGCTGGCAGGAGCTCAGGAGGCAAAATTGTGTCTAGCACCACATGACAACAACATAAAAACTGCTCTGTCATACTCTTACAGGGACTGCCTGACATTTTTCCTTGGGTGCAGGACTCCAGTGAGTGCCTGACATTTTTCCTTGGTGACAGAGTAGTTGTGAGGGCTGGTGGCACAGACCTTTCTTTGTCTGCTCTCAAACTTAGAAAATTTAAGCTATGACTTCTTGAATATATTTTTTAAAGTGATGTACAGCAAAACAGGAAATAAGTTAAACAGAGACTGAGTTGTTCATTTAACTCTCTCACCTGTTCTTCCTCCAGGCACATCTGTGGGTGACCTGACTGCACTTTCCAGGAAGAAGTAATTCTGGACTTTGTTCAGTGCTTCTTTCTTGACAAGAAGGTCTTGCACCTCCCAATCATAGAATCACCTGAAATCAGAGAGAAAAGGGTTTTGAAGCCATGATCACATCACCCTACATAACATGGACTTTGGATATGAAAAACAAAAATTTCATTCATATTTTGATCATTGAGCTAAAGGAACTTCAAATGTCTTATAAATTTGGTTACTTATAATACTGATTTTTTTGAGCCAAACAGGATAGTGTCCCTGTGGGGGGGAAAAAAATAGGAACAAAAGTGGTCCAATATCCATTAAATCTCAAAATTCAGCCAGTTGCCATTAGTTTCTCATATAAGTGTGTGTCTGTATTTGCCATTTAAGTAATGGGAAAATAATTCATAATCAATAGTGGCAGCAGTTAAAGAGAGCAAAGAAGATAAATGGTGCTAAAATTTTGAGTCAACTTGGAATTTCTGTCTTATGTACATACATACAAAAAAGGAGTTCCTAAAATAACCATGCAGTGGTATGCACTTTAAAGGCAAAACAGAAAAGCAGCAGCCCCAAATCCCACCAACACAAAGTGACCTCTGAACCCTCATCCAGGAAAAAGCTGGGAGAACTGATACTTGTGCACACAAACCAGTTATGTCACCCTGCTGAAAGATGCTCTCTGGGGCAGTGTAAGCCAGGTACAGCATCCCCAAACATTCCTGGTGTGTTGTTCTGAGCAGCTGGACAAACCTTCTGTGGAAATGTGCAGATATCTCCCATGCACTGGCTGAAGAAGGCTGTCACAGCTGCCCAGAGTGGGTAGCAAGGTAAATCTAGGCACGTGCAAATGCACTGGTGAAAAAAGTTCCTGGGGCTCCTGGGAAATTGCAGTTCTGCTTTCCTAAGCAGGGAGAACAGCACGAGGCAGCACAGAGAAATTAGAATCAATTAGGTTGGAAATGACTCTTAAGATCATGAAGACCAACCACAGGCAGTACAGAAGCCTCCTGGCACACGGCAGGGTGGGAAGCTGTCTGTGCCTCCTCAGGAAGGGCCAAGACACCTCAGGCTCAGCTGGCACAGTGGGCAAGGCATGCCAGTCCAAAAATAATTCAGCTTTGCCATGGAAAGGACCCTGGAAGCCACAAGAACTATTAGCCCCAAGTATTGTTTGACATGTGGGAGCAACTTGTTCACTGAGTGTTTTGACCTTTATCAGGCCATGTACAGGAGGCAATATTTTGTAATCTGCAAGCAAACTGAGCTACTTCTTTGCTTGAGTACAATAGGTCAGTGCCCCACTGCTGAGCATCACCCTTCCAATGCCATCATTTTTCTTTCACCATGACAAAAACATCCAGAATTTGATTACAGCCGCATCCCGGATGATTTGTGCAATCAGTAACCATAAGCTACGGTTTCAGAGATTAAGAGATGCCCTATAAATTATGTACACACAGAACACATCAGCTGAAACATTTCTAGAAAACAAATCTTAAATCAGATTTGTTTGTAGAGCCCCTGGAGATCTCGTCCTTCCCCAGAATAAATGAGTAGGGCTAAAGACATCTCTGTGGTTTGCCTGCTGCCAAATCAGTGCGTGTCACAAGTGAACTTGTGGCTCCTACACTACACTAAATTTGGGAGCCTGGGTTTTGCAATATAAATATTTTGAGAAAAGAACAACTATCTCAGTGCTAAAATAATGTAACTTCAGTCTGGGTCGAGGAACTAATAGAGGAAATTTTGCTGCGTGAAACCCGACAGTGCCACAATCACTTATAAACAGAACTAGTCTGGGTTAAAAGACTTATCCCAAACACTAAACAAAGGTTGCCTCACATATAAACAGGGACAAAAAATAAATGTAGGGAGTCATGAGTTCCACTTTGAGGAAAGATGAGCTGGCTAATGTAAAGAAAGCATTGCCTTGACTCAGATTGGCACAACGCCATTTATGACCTCATTAAAACAAAACAAAACAAAAACCAAAAAACGAAACAACCAAAAAAACCCCAACTTTAGTTCATACGTTCTTCTGAGTCATGGAGATAAACCAAATGAAGTTAACTGGAGTAGCCTTTAGAAGAGCCAGCCTGAGAATGGTTTTTCCTTCCCCAGAGGTTTCCCTGATGCTCCTTCTGCCAACTAAAGCCAGCACATCTGCGCAGGCCCAGGTGAGTGGTGCTGCAACCGGGCCAAATTCTTCTCCTTCCTGCTCCAGACCCAGAATGGGAACTCCACAGAGGTATTCAGGGGTCAGCGAAATTTCCCTGCTATTAAAAGTTTCCCTCAAAATCAAACCTGAAGCTTTGATGTCTTCGTTCTACACTGCAAACTAACAAAGGGGACAATAATAATTAACCCTGCATTTCAAATGTTAATTACAGAGGCATAGGTCTGATAATAAAAAGTACATTTCCAGTGAACTTTAATTAACCCCAAAGCCTTGCCTTACTCTACTTTTAGACCTATTACTACACAATAGAAAAAGTTATGATATTTGGATTTGAAACACAAATGTAATCTAAGGACAGATGAGTCGTAAGATAAAGGAACCGTCAGTTTGCCACTAAAATATTTTCCTTGAATGCACAGTTATATTACTATTACTCAGTACATTTGAGTTATTATTTACTAATTTTGCTGATACTTAAACACACATAGAACAGCTCCTGGGAGCAGCACACAAGATGAGACTGTCATACATATATATTTAAATCCTATGTACATGGGGGGCAGCTCAGGTTAATCATATGCTGATTGAGTGTTCAGTTTGGCTGAATGCTCCAGACAGATCTACATTCATCACTTCCAGGGTGAAAATTCATCTTGCTCTCACTAGTTGTTTCCTAATCAGCTGACTGCTCAATTCACTTGATTGCTCTCTCTGACCACACTATGGCTGGCTGCATTCTTTGCCTCCCAATCACACTAATTGACCTCTTAGTCAAAAATATTCCAGGTTTTAGTGCTCTGCTCACAGCTAATTGCACCTTAATGTATAATTTTGGCTGAGCATTTAGTGTGCATTTCCAGGATAGGCACAATATTTTAGGAGGCACTTGAATTAGAGGATTAGTGGAAATAATCTGCATGAAGGCACCACGTGTGGTCCCATGATCCTACAAAACCTGGGAGACAGCAATTAACTTAGAGTCTGTCCAAGAGCTTGGGCAGAGATAACAACTGGGTTTTTATAAGAAATCACAGTGTTTCAAACAAAATTTACCATCCCAGTTCTGTGCCAAGCTAGCATCCACCCATGTAAAACTGTTGGCCTCTCCCACTTACCAAAATAAGGTTCTGTTAGAACCCCACCATGTCCCCCATGCTCTCCACGCGCTATCCAAAATGAGAGTTATTAGGAGCCAACAAGATTTAATACATAAATTTAAAAACAGGGTATGAAGGAGTGACTCTGCTGCCATTAAAGATTAAAATAACACCTTGTGTACAATTTGCACAAACAGCAGGAAGCAAGCAGAATAGTGCTGGGAAACTTATCTTTGTCAAGAAAAGTATCTGTTGTCAGAAGATGGAAATTAATTTAGAAAAGTGCATTCTAGTCAACACTTTGTTTGCATTATGTGCTGCTAGTGCAAATTAAGCACCATATAAAGTTTACCCAAGATTGTTAAAGGTTTGTTTGCTGCCAAGAAATTGGATTCTTAACACTAACCATTTCTGACAAATCACGGAAATCCAGCATGTAAAAACAGCAAGCAATTTGCTTACTGAAAAAATGTACTGTCCTCTATATTTAGAGATTCACCTACAGTTTTGTTCCAGATCTACTTTTAAAGGCATAGAATTTTGCAGATCTGACCTTATTCCAGATGACTCTGGAGAACTAGGAAGCATATCACAGAGATTACGTGCTTAGAAAGCAGAAAAACTCAAAATGTGAAAAGGAGACTTTCTATGGGGCTTTCCCAAGAGGTTGCCTTTTGTTATCTTGCACCTGGTGTAAGCCCAGAGACTCCACCTGCACACTCAGAGCTGGAACTCCCTGAACCCCTCCCTGCAGCACTCAGAATATTTCTTAGTTTTCAGAGTCATTAAATTAATATCAGTTACAACAATACCAATAATGTTCTGCTAATAGGTCTTCACACAATTTGAAGGGACAGCAGAGGGCATATGTGGTCTTACTACCAAGAAGGAGCTATTTGAGAGAGCTCAGAAGCAGAAACTTTAGCATCTTCTGTGATAACAAGCATGGGAAGAAGAGAGCTGTTCTTGTCTGCTTAATTATAACTTGTAGCAATGGTAGGGCTCCCTGTGAAGGTGCTGTTAGAACCTGCACTGCCTGACCAGCTCCGTGAATCCAACAGGAGGGCAAAAGCAAGATATTAACTGAATTCTTGTCATTCTGAGATAATTTAGGGGCACCTTGTCTTAGCTAACATGTGTCCCATGCTCAGACAGGGCTTTACCTGAGCTCCCAGCTGATGGAGATGGATGAGAGCCCCTGCACCCACGGAGATCAGGCCTGTTCAAGGCTCTTGCTGCAGAATTTTGGCCAAGAATCAGGGATTTAAACGCTTTCCACTGGTTCTGGTATGCTCAGAGAGAGGTTGTAGCATCCCTGTGTTTTGTCCCATTTCCAGATGCCATCATTTAGACCTGTGAAATTCTTCCAGCACAGCTTTGCTAAGCTGAGGATTTAACACCAATGAGAGGGACCTGGCAGGCCTGACTGGGGGAAAGGATTTGGAAATAATAGAACACACTAATTTATTTTTTTCCTTCTAATTCCTGTGGCACTTCCCATTGGGTGAATGTTGGAGTACCTTCAGGGTCCAGTGTACAGGTGGAAGCAGCAGCAGCTTTGAGAGCACATTTGAAATGCAGTCTCCGTATTTATCCATCTCTCCCAGGGGATGTGCAGGTGCTGTCGAGCACCACGTTGCTATGGCTACTCCTGGAGCACTACCTGAGCCCACTGAGTGCCAAAATCAGCCCAGGAGGAGTCTGTGAGTATGGCAGTCACCACAATTAATACAAGGCAGAGCTGCTCTGAGCCACCATCCTCAGCAAACACACTTTGGGCAGGTGATGGTTTGGGATTTGCAGTCCTAGAAGTACCTCTTAGGACAAAAAAGATTTGATTCACTTTTATTCCAGTCAGTTGCAGGTAGTTACAAAGAGCCAGCCCCAGGATGAGTTCAGCAAGCCAGGCTGGGGGAGACAACAATCATAGGCCAGGAGGATCATTAACAACATTGCTCAGGTGCAGATGAGCATGAGCATTTTCTACCACTCACATTCTTTTTTTACTTCTGTGTTTTTCACCATGCACTGCCTGATCTGTTTTGCTTTCAGCTTCCCATAGGCATTCAAAATTGAAAACAACAGTTATGGATCTGAAACCTGTAATGCCAGCATTCAGACTGAAGACACCATTCCTAGGGTGTGAAAATTACATTTTAAACTGTCAGATTGGCAGGACATGTGTGCACAAGCATTCATAGAATCATAAATTCATTGGAAGGGACCTTACAGATAATCTCATTCCACCCCCTGCCATGGGCAGGGACACTTCCCACTATCTCAGGTTGCTCCAAGCCCTGTCCAACCTGACCTTGGGCACTGCCAAGGATCCAGGGGCAGCCCCAGCTTCTCTGGACAACCTGTGCCTGGGTTATCCACAAAGGGAAAAATTTCTTCCTAACATCTAACCTAACCCTACTCTCTTTCAAATTGAAGCCAGTCAAATGATAAAAATGATGTAAAAATCAATAACTCCTGTTAAAAGGTGATATGCAGATAAGGCCATTACACAAAGCAGTTACTGAAGTATGAACACATAGAAGTAAATAAAATGGGAAAGCTGTAGATTGTGCCATGACTCTGTCTTGTCTTTACTCAAGCCAGTCAAGAAATTACCAAGGTGTTGAGAAAATGTTGTCATTGCTGCTGCTATTTCTATCAGTACCAGTAAGTGAAGAAATTATTATCCTGACTCAAATTTTTGACCAGAAATTCCAAACCACCATTCACAAACACATATTCACAAAGACAGCCTTCTCCTGAGAGGAGTGGGAACTCCTCTGGTCTCCTGTAAATACAAACACATGGCAAGAACTCAACACTTTCCAGAACAGAATGAGACACCTGACACTATCCAAGTACATCCCTGCCTCCCTTTCCTACCTGATTCCCACAATGGTTTCCAAAGATGTGTCATGAGTTCATTGAACTGCCCTCTCCTAAAACTTATTATTCAAACTGGTGTTATATACTGCTTATATTTCATTAGGTATTTCTCTGATGGAATAAAAATACTCATTATAGTGCTGTAGAAAGCTGTCACAGTGTTTGTTTTGTGCTTGGCTACACCACAGCAAGCAGGATTTAAAAGATAAGAGGCTTTCAGTGCATTATTGCTCTGAAGACAACCATTGCTGTTATGATTTCTGTTACATTTATCCCTAGAAGCCCCACCAAGATTGTTCTAGGCAGTTTTGAAATCCACCATATGAAATTTGTAACAGACTTTTTTCCCATCCTAGCACATGAAGCAAAGGCAGACACAGAAACTAATGTTACTTCCCCAAGGAATCATCTCTGGAGGGATAAAATCACATCTCCTGGCTCACCTGAAGTCCTCATCCACTAAACTGTGCATCATCTCAGCTTCTGCTTTGTATCTTGTATTACTTCTAGTAACGTCTCCACAGAAGACATTTATTGGGCCTTTCAGGTTACATCAAACAGCACAGAAGGTACAGATCTGTACCACTGAAACATCAGGATTATTTGGCCATCAAAGGGTGCAAAAATTTTCAGAGACTCCAGTGCAGTCACTGGAGGATGGATGAAGAGACATGCATGAAATAAATCTGCATGAGGAGAAGTCGTGTGTCTCTGCAAATCTGTGTTTCAGTGCTGCCTAGTTCATTCCTCTTTCCAGGTGCAAACCAAGTTCTCAGTATAACCCAAAATGTTGGGGGAAAACTTTAATCCTCCCCTGCTTTCACAATTTAGCAAACTTTACTGGAGGTCAGTGGGATATGGGCTCCCCAATCACAGGAATTCGCAGTTCCTGAGGAGTTCTCATATCCCTGTGTCCAAAAATCCCCAGCTCTAAAAAGGCAGCAACACCTTTGCACTTTGCTGTAAAGCAAGAAACAGTGCACAGAAGTATTATCTAAGTGCAAGCCTGACCCAGAAAATCAGAGGCAGTTTTCAAAGAGATGCATCTGTCTCCAGTGAGTCCATGTGCCTGTGCACAAAGGTGTGAGTGTTTCAACAACCATCCTGGTGCATTTGTATGGATGGCAAACTACAATTTCAACTGGACTCTTCCTCAACATTAAAAAAAAAACCAATCTATGAGATATTTTTGCATGGTTTAAAGACATACTCCTCACGTGGTGTGCAAATGCAGTTTTCACTAACCCTGTGAAAACTGCTCAGAATAGAAAGATAGGGAGAGAACTTAACAGAACAGGAAAATATTTTTCCTCAAAGGACGAATTGGACTTTAAATTTGGTAATGAAAATAAAAGGGGCATGTGGAGAAGATCAGAAGAAGTACATTCTTTGTCATCAAAGAGCATAAGTTGCTGCTGTCCTGGAGTGAGAACTAGCTCAAAAGCATATTACAGAAAAGAATGGGATTTCCACAAGATTTCATGGGTGGCCAGACACCTCTTCCCCTGAATGCTGACCTGGAACACCTGCAGAACACTGGAAACATCTCCCAACAGGCTCTTGTGCTGAGGAGCAGCAGCCCTGGAGAAGGATGTGAGGATCAGGCAGGAGAGTTCACTCGACTCCTGCTCCGGTTTTGGCTAACCCAGCTCATGCTAAAGCCTGATGTCAGCTGGGAGCAGCACCATCCCATCAAAGCCAGGCCACCAGGCAGGCAGGAGAGGTGGCCAGAAGGGCCACTCTGCAGTCACCATCACCTGAAAATTGCAACTTTACCTTTTTTTCTGGCATTTTCCTCAGAATCCACTAACTTCTGCAAATGGCAAAGTCCAAAGCTCCAAGCTGGAAGGCATAAAACTTCAGCTTACCCCAAAAGTTCTTGAAGCAGATCCAAGAGCAGCTGGACTGCTGATGCTTTTGTGTGTCCTGGTGGGATACAGGGGATGCTCACACCAGGATGGAGTAGGAAGGATGAGCACTCTCAGCACTGAATAGGGAACTAATTCTAATTTTTGTTCATAGGTGATGATATTAAGGGTCAGGGGCTGTAAGTTAGGAAATCATACAACTGAACGGTGGCTGAGGGAATTAATATGACAGGCAAGTCACCAAAAGGTGATTGAGCCCTTGTTTGTCATTGTTCAATAATGAGCTCATGAAATAAAGTTTAAATCACAGATTCTGTCCTGTAAATATGAGAGATCTGAAAGGACCCTGGCAGTCAGTGCAAAAGATCAGGCTGCAAAAATTTGCTGTTCTTCAACTCTTTCCCTTTGGAGCCAGAAAGGAGGGGACAGCTTTGCTGAGGAGGGCCAGTGTCTTTCTCTGCTGGCTTTTCCTGCATTGCACATGGAAAGTTCCTCCTCCTGTTACAGCAGCCTCTTTGTGTTTAATATTTATAGCAATCTCCTCCTGCTTAACTCACAGCATGGATCCCAGATGGTTGAACAGCCAGAACCCTGCTTTGCTGGATGGTCACAACCAAAAACACACAAGAAGAGCCAATTTTCTGTGTGCTGAAAGAGGTGGTTGTTGGTCCTCTCCAGAAACCAGCACAGAAGTGCCTCTCCAGCTTTGCTCTTTCCCCACTGAGTCTCCCTCTTCCCAGGACTGCTATTAATCTGATTATCCCATACATTAGAGTGATGCAGACTAAGACCAAGCATACATTTTCATGTGCCCATCTTTTCACATCCAGTTAAAAAAAAAAGCTCAGAAGTATTTATTAAAATGACTTGTACATTTTAAAAAATATCTGTATCAGTTAATTGCTAATAAGTAGTTCAAAGCTGACTCAGAGCTGAATTAATAATTTAACACTCATAACTTATTCAATTAATTCAGTCTTTCTCTTTTTTTTTTCTGGAAAGACTTCTCAGGAGTTACCCTCTCTTTGTGTCCAGGGAAGGATCTTCAAGTCTGTCATTTCAAATTAAAATTTTTCCCTCTCCTGAAATGTTATTACTTCACAAGATTGATCTTACTCAATTTATTGCAACTATTTCATACTAAAAATTCAAGTACTGTTGAGAATTATAATGAAAGAAATATATGTGTTTTTTCATGAGAGCTGAGAGTCATTCTTTTCATTCTAAGCAATGTTTAAAAAACCCTCTCAAACTCTGCATTTTTCAGGGACAGGGAGGGCAGAGGGAACAGGTTATTATACTGACTATTGGAATTTGGGAACCTATCACAGTTTTCCCTCTCTGGCACAAAGAATTGACTGAGGCAGCATCACATTGGAAAAAACAGGCGCCTGTGAGATTACTGCATTTGCAAAAAGATGCACACAGCATTTTAGACACCACAGTGATTTGTTTTTTCCCTTCTCACTGCAGGGGAATAATGACACATTCAAAAATACACTGAAATCACTGAAAGCCTTTGAGTTCTTTCAGTTGAATTCAGAGGGCTGAGATGCCAATAAATAGAATTGCTTGGCAAACATTGACACTTTAAGGACAGACACTATATAAATGTTGAGTACTCTGTGTGTACCCAGCTTCCCACTGAAGATTTTTAAATGTTTTTGTTTCTTTAGCTGGTCCTCAGTAGAGCATCAGTAGAGAGAAAACAAGTTAAAAAATGGAGAAAGAGGGGGGGAAGTAACAAAAACAGTGACCTTTATGTAATGCACCCAAAGGACACCGTGACAAGATCCACAGATGAGCAATCTGTGACCCCTGTGGCTTCAATCCAGGCTGAAGCCTCACTGATCACAAATAAAGCTGGGAGATGCAAACACAGAACTTGCTTCCAAATGAAAAAAAATAGCAGCCATCATTCCTGGTTCTTAATGCTTGCCTTGTATTCATTTCTTTCCAGTGAAGATGGCTGATCAGCATTATGCTTTCTCTGCTTTTCTAGAATTTTAACTTTTTAATAGTATCACTAAATTGGGAAGAGACTGTGCTTTCATGCTGTCTCTGTTAATTATTTTCATGAAATTTGAATTAACACTTTGCTCATTAAATATTTCTAGAGATAAGCTTGAGGCATGGAATTTGAAGGCAGTTTTCTCTAAAGTTCAAGACAAAATACATCCAAAGTTTTTATGACACTACCTGGGATGCAGGACTCAAGATCAACTGGTAGCTGTATAGTGGAACTGTAAAGAAAATGATTTTGTCTTTCAGAACCTCTATTTCAACATGTGAAACTAAAACTAATTACAGCAGTACCTTCCTTTGTGATGCAATTTGGTAACTCAAGTTTGGAACCTGTTAAGTGTCATTCCTGGATCCACTGTGAGAGTGCTCCTATCTGGCATTTTGGATTTGGCCCATTTATAATAGCTTCATTTTGAAATATTTACTGATTAACAGTAAATGTTCAGCTCTTCAGGTAATCAGGGTTCTGGCCAACACAGTCATATCTACTGGTACAAGAATTATAAACTTCACAGCATATAAATATCTTGTACTATTTTAAAATTAAATACATAATTCACAAGCAATAGCACAAAGCATAAAGGATATTACCTGCCTTATCTAAGTGTATTTTAGCCACAAGAAATCAAAGAAAAATAGGAATTGTTCAAAAACCTGGGAGGCTGGCACTTACCACTCCAGCTGCTTACTAGAGCAGGAAAGAATTCCCTCCAGCCTTGCAGGGAGCGGGAGTTACCAGTTACTGCATTGCAGCTCTAGTCCTCCAGCACTGCACAGCCCCTGAAAGCCAGCACAGGAAACACAGGCCAGGCAAGAGGCTGCGCTCAGAGCCAGCCACATCTACCTGGGCATGTGGAGAGAAAAAAAACCCTTTTCAGAGCTGCAACAACTTCCTTTCATTCATCCTTCTCCCTGACAAGGAAAGACAGCAGAGCAGTGCTTGCGAGATCCAAGCAGGGCTCGCTCACGGTCTGGAGTTCTCTGAGCAGCACCGCTTTCTCCTGGAGGATCAGTCAAGCCCAGAATCACCAAGAAAACATGATCAAGTTATGCTGTGGAATGATTTATGTTTATACACATCTGGTGGGTGGGTATGTTCACATAAAAAATCTGTGTGGTTGATCAAATGTGCCTGTGATGGGCTGTAAAATGTAACCACTGATTGCAGCAACTCTGAAAAGGAACTTCGCAGCTCTTTAAAATTAACTGAAGTCCCACTACAGCCAAGTGGCTAATTATTTCTGTGTCATTAAGCAGGGGTTTTGTCAGCATGCAGAGACCTGAATTCCCTAGTAACCACAGACTGATTTCAGTGCAAGATGGGCACCACAATCTCTCTGATGTACCAGAGAACCTGAAGGTATTTACAGCCTAAACAGACAGCAAACTGAGGAGGGGAGGGGACAGCAGGTTAATTATAACGTAATTCATTAATAAAAGCCCAAAAATAAATAAACAAAACCAAAAACTGAACTGGAAGGCAAAGGGGAGCTTGGGTTTGGAAGGGCCCAGCTGGAGCATGGTGCTGTGCCTGCAAGACAGAAAGGGAAGACACAAGAAACACAAAGTGGCTCAGGGATGAGGCAAGACCACACCTCCACACTGCTTTTTCTTTAACTCCAGAGGAATGCAGAGGAAGCTGGCAGATTAGCTGGGTGAAGGTAGCCTGGAGGAGGGATACAGAACCCTGGAGCGCTGGTCGGGTCAGGGCTCTGATGGACAGGACTTTGCAGAAGAGCTAAATGAGAGCAACTGTGGATAGGCTGTTGTGGTGAAGAGGAGTTGGACCTTTCATGACAGAGTGGAGGGGAAAAAGGAAAGACAAAGCAGTTGACTCTTTATTCCCTGGTGCATGAAGGGTTAAAAAATAAAGAGAAGAAAGATGAACTTTTGGAAAACTCCAGTGGTTTGGATTCTGTTCAAGGCTTGGATCAACCCATCCCAACTTGAAAAAACAGGACAATGGTGTCCACTTGGCTCAGCTGCAAGCTCTATGGATTTTTATTACCCATGTCTGGAGTTCAAGGCAAGTGAATTGTAAATAAGGAGAAATGAAACACAATAAAATAGTCTCCAGAGATTTACCTAGAAAACATCTGGAGTTTTGGCACTAACATATAGAAATCTATACCAATGGGAATGCAACATATTACTGTGAAGTGCAGTAAGAAATAGCACAGATAAATGAGAAGTTAAGGCCTCATATATATCACAATATTTCAGCTCCTTTTGGTTGTGTGAGTTTCCAATACTCTGAAGTCCTGCCAAATATTTCATTGTTACCTTATTAGATGTTCTTGGTTTACTACCTTTTGCTTTGTAAAGCACTGATTTAGTGTCAGTCAGTTTAATTTTTAAAAACACAACCAGATGTCCTGTTCATTTAGCATATGAGAAAACCACATCGGAAACATGTGTTTTTATGCATTCCAACACAGACACCAAGATTTCTCTCTCTTGCTAAAACAGTCTCACTCTTGAAATAAGTCCCCCTTTTATCTTGGACATCAAATGCCACACTGGCATGCAACACTATTCTGATCTTTGCAAGCTTTCCCTTAGTGCTCGTATTTACCCAAAAGATCTTTAATTTGGGGTTCATCTCCTGGATTCCCACAGAGCTTTTTATTTCTTTTACAATGCTGACATCATTGTTTGCATTCTGGACTGACCTGGCCCGCTCTTTGGTGGCAGGGGAAGCACTTGAGGCCGGGGGCCCTTGCAGAGCTGGAGGTAGCCAAGCGTAAGGGAATGCTCCAAACCTACCCACATTGTTTAGGGAAAAGGGTTTCAGCACTGTCAGCACAACAACCTCGGGAGCAAAGGTTAAGGAGCCTCCCAAAATTCAGTCTGGGTGGTGCTCAGCTCAGCAGGGACGCGCACCTCCTCCCAGCCAACGTTTAACTGGCTCCATTCTCCTTTTGCTCATGGGATGCAATATCATCCTGTTTAAATTTAGCAGTGGAAAATGAGCCACTCTGCACCCGATGCAGAGAAAGCGTAAATAAAATTATCTCCACGCTGCTGCAACTTAGAAATCGCTGCTTCCCAATGTATTTTTCAAAGACTAACACGCATCTGTGATTAGCGACTCCTCTGGAATGGCCGTGAATTTGGAGGTTACTCCAAGTTGAGAGCTGCTTTTGTTTGTGGTTGTGCTCTTTCCTTGGCCATCTGGGGGACTGTTTCAATGATTCGCAGCCCTGCACTTTTATTGCCTTCCAAAAGAGTAATTCTGCATTTGGCTAAACCTGTAAGCTTTTTCTGAATAATTTGGTCAAGAACATCTAAGCCTGGATGCTGCCAATTGTGTCAGCAGCACAAGACTAATGAGTCTTTCTGTAGATGTTCACAGTAACCAGAACCAAGCTGGGAATGCAAAACCACCAAGGTGAGCACAGACTCTCACCATGCCTGATGTCAGCACAGAGGCGTCTCCACGCCTGTCTCTTATTTTAGCGATCTGGTTCTACAAAGACAATGCTCTCCAGAAGACCCCCCTGCCTGAGGGGGAGCCCAGCACCCTTTGTGCCCAGAGCCCAAACTCTTGGGCTTACCTAACTCAAGGGCAATCATTTCTGGGAATCACACCATGACTGAGAACTAAAATGCTCCTCCAAAATCTGGCTTTGATGACTACAAACCCAAAATTCCATCTGAATCAAGAGCCCAGATGTTCCCAGGCCCAGGCCCAGCTAGGAAGAAAGCCAGGCCTTGAAGTCTGGGTTGATACTCACACCAATGCTCTGTGAGCACAAGCCCTGCCCTCACAAAAATGGACTCAGACAAATCTCAGATGTTGCTGAGCAAACCTACAGGAGATTCTCTGTGTCACTGTGCAGCCTCAGAGCTCTCTGTAGCTTACATTTTCTCCCACAAAGTTCATAATATTTTACCTCTTCCATTATTAACACTTCTAGAACAGGGCCGGGGGAATGGCTTCAAACTGAAGAAGAGTAGATTTGAATCAGATATTAGGAAAAAATTGTTCCATGTGAGGGTGCTTGGGCCCTGGCTGAGGTTGCCCAGGAAAGCTGCGGCTCCCTCATGCTGGCAAGGCCAGGCTGGATGGGGCTCTGAGCAACCTGAAATCCTGGGAGGTGTCCCTGCCCATGGCAGCGGGGGTGGAATGAGGTGATCTTTAAGGTCTCTTGTGGTAGTTGGCGTTTTACAGGGTTGTTTTAATATAAAAAGTTCGACCTTTTATGTCCGTCAGTTACAATGGTTTTTCCCATGCGCCCCATTCTGTTGCCTCAAATGGTTCAGTCCTAAGTTGTTCACCACAAAGTTTTCCTGCCACTTCTGCGCCCATCACTGCGTCAATCTCCATGTCCCTCCCCTCATTCCCTCATATGTCCTTGTCAATCCCAGTTACCCTGCCCCTTGCTCCTTGTGTTCTGGAATGCTCCGTGTCAGTTAGCGCTGCTTTGATGGTGATTGGTTGGTAAGGCTTCTTCCCTCCCCTGAGTATTCCCTATTGGTTAAATTGTGTGATGTAACCCCTCCCCCCAAGATCCCCCTCTTTGGATAAGAGTCGCATCCACCCCTTCTACCATCCCCTCTATAAAAATGGTAGCCGGACCCATTTTGTCTGCCTTTTGCTCCTGACTCCTTTTGGGAGTCAACCTTCCTTGGAAACTCAGGCAAATGATCTTTCCCTGTTTTCTTTGCCTCGGGTTCTCGTGCTGAGCCCCTGCTGTGTCACCCACACCGCAGCAATCATGGCCACTCTAGGCAGTCTCAGTAGAGATCGGGGGCGGTCACTGCTGTGTGTGCCCTCCGGCCACTAAGGGTGTGCTAGCCGGGGAACCTCCCCCTGGCTGCAGAGTGCTGCCAGCCTCTTCCAACCCAAGCCATTCCGTGATTCTGTAATTCTGTGTTTTCCTCACAAGTTCCTCCTAAATCACAGGCTGTGGCAGTGGCAGCCGCTGTGTAAATCTTGAGCTGTTGCAGTGGCTCAAAGCAGCCAGGGGGGTTCAGGCCTTTCCTGTGGATCAGTTTCCCCCACAGGCCCTGGGCTAACACATGAAGGATGTTGGTTAAGAATGAACAGCAAGAATAGGTTGTTCCCCTTAATTGTGTCTTCTTCATGGCCTGGATGTTGCCAATGTCCAAAATGTTCACTATGTCCAAAACGAGCCAGGAGAAGTGACTGGGATGCCAGCTAGAGGGTACTGCCATCCTGCCCAAAACTGAATGCAATGCTGGATGATCAGCCTCTATCCCAGCTTTTGTGCTGCGCCACGTGAGGACAAGGCATGTGGAGAACTGGTGCCTGCTGTGAAAACTGGAGAGTTTAGGAGAGCAAAGACCTTGACACTTGGCAGGCTGCTGCCTGACCAACAACCTCCCAAACAGGCCAAGATAAAAGCTGTTTGCATGACAATCATTTCCCACAAATTCCCCACGGGTCCCAGAGCCTGCTGCACTCCTGCACTGGTGCAAAGGGGTCTGGCTAAAAGTCCATCAGCTATAGGAACAAAAATAGAAACCGGAGTCTCACGTTCAACCACTTAAAGAATCATGGACTCTTTGATTCTGTAATTACTGGACAGAGCCATCACTTTCTTCCCATTTTCCAACCACCAATTAACTGGAGGCTCTCATATGCATCATAATAAAAATCCTTTTCTCTTAGTGATAGTGCAAAAATTAGAATGTAGACAACGTAATCATGTTAGAAATGGTATTCAATTAATAGTTAGCTAAAAACTATTCAAATGGTGATTCAGGGACTGAATAATAAATGGGATATGGACCAATTAAGCAAATGGACAAGCTAATGACTGCAGTGCAACAAAGTGAGCCCAATGACAATTTGATAAATTAATAGAAAGCTGCTAGGTGGGCTGACACACAAGGAGCAGGGGAAATAGGGACTTATGGAAAATTGACATTCTGAAATCAGAATACAGTTCTGACAGGAGACAAAAGGAGGGCTTTGAGCAAGCAGAGCCTATGGAAATCAGACATCACCCTTTGACACTTCACAGAGCTCTGCAGGGATGTTTCAGTCCCACCACCTGACCCCTGCATCCAGTAGATGCTCGCTTTAAATACATGCAGGAAGTTTCTGATATGAAAAAAGACAATATCCCAAATCTGAGTAAGAGCAGAAGCTGTCCAGAGGAACTCACAGGAATTAATACAGTTTAGAAAAAGAGCATTTTGCTTTATAGCAAGCAGTACAGGCTAGCTGGGACTAGCTGCACCACTACTGCTGTTGTAGTGTCATGTTGTGGCCATGGAATACATGCTCAGTGCAAAAAGACAAAAATCACATTGTATCCGTGAGTTAGTTGCCAAATTATGCCCGTGTACTCCAACATTTCAGCCTTAAATCAGTCTCATAAAGGAACATAACAGAACTTCCACACCAGGCTACCATTCCTTATGATTTCCCATTCAGAGTCTCATTTTGGTGTTTGATCTCAGCCAGATTTTCTTTGTCACCTATTGAGGAAACAGTCCAGTGTTTCACCCCCAGGCCAAAGTTATAAGTATTTGGAAATGGTTGAATGACGATATTAATTTTGCCTGAAAAACATCTTTGCTAAGTGAAGCCTTGATCTGCGATAGAAACACAAAAGTGTAAAGGAACAACAACAGGGTATGTGCTATCATCCCTTTTCCACAGGGGTTAGAAACCCCTCTCTTTCTGTCCCTCAGTTTTTCCATTTGCTCAGCTCCATTGAGACTGCAGCTACTTGAACACAGCCATCCCCCTAGACTCCCTTCCACTGAAAAGCATTGTATTATATGGAACAATAACTCCAAACATAGTTTTTTTCACTGCAGTAAGGTGCCCTGAGCTGCTGGGGCACCATGACAGAGGATTATAATCCCCGTCTTGTTCAGAGAGAGGAAGGGAAGGAAAGGGTCTGCTCCAGGCTCCAACTGACAACAGCAGAAAGTTAATAGGTGGCAGCACAAAACTTCCAAATCAGCAAAAAAAAAAAAAAACCTGCAAAACCAGCAAAACAAGAAAGTTGGTTCCTCTCATATCATGATTTCATCAGCCTGCCTATTACCTTCGAATAACAGAGGTCCTATTCATTGTGCTGGAGCAAAGCAGCCTTTGCACTAAGTGGTCCTTGCAGTAATACAGAGCAGTGCAGCATATTGTGGCTTGGAAAACTGGTTAGTTTACTTATAATATGCTTATGTAGCCATAAATTCTCATCAGGAATTATCCTGAAATTGCAGCATGTTTTCCTGGGTCATCATGTTACATGAAATGTTCAGCCCTGCCTGGGCCAGGATAATATGAAAAAAGCACAGATATGCCTCAAAGCAAAACAGTAAAAGGAGGCTTTTTGCTGGCTCCCAGGATTCTTGGTGTCATTGGGTTTTAGTGCACATGCACTTTTAATACCTCATGTTATTCCTAAGGATATTTTGAAAGGTCTTTGAACACTTTCCAGAGGCCATTTCTTGCTTTTAAGTTATGTTTAAGATTCAACCTTACTAAAACATGAGCATTATTTTTGAAATTTAAGAATAATGTACCAGTAACACACTTGCAGATTTGGACTGGCAAGTTAAGGACTACATCTGGAAGTCCACAAAAGTCTTTCAGTGCTGAGCCACACAGCTTTCACTGTCTGCCTTAGGCTTTCCAGAAACCAAAAGTTTTCCTGAAGAGCATCTTACCCAGCAATTTTTCCAGGCATAAAGTGCAGATGAGACCTTTGTGGGTGCTGTTCTGCTGCAGAATTTTCTACTTTTTCAGCACTGCAGTGCCAAGATCATAAACTCTGCTTTCAGTTCCTACCATTTACTTGATAATATATGTAATTTAACGGTACATAATCATAATTGTTTTCAAGTGAAACAGATTTTCCAGGGGGTTCAAGTTATGATCTAAGAGTTGGAAATTCCAGCTGAGACAGATGTGCATAATGCTGGGTTTGTTACCAGTGTAAAATTTTGCCCTTTTATAAGCAAAGTGCTGAGCACTTGGTGTGAACCATGGCCTGGCATGAAGAAGGAGAAAAGCCTAAAATTCAGCCCATGATCATGGCAGATCAGGGGAAGTCACAGGGCTCAAATCCACAGTTAGAAACCAGTCTCTTCTTCTGGTCCTAAAATCTGAGCAGCCACTTCAAAAAGAGGTCTTCTTACAGTAGCTCGGCATCTCTGAAATTTTTACACACCTCAAAAAGGAAAGGGATGCAAAGAACCCCAGACAGTGGGAAATGGCTTAGTTGTGCTGCTCCTACTTACTAACTTCAATGCAATTGATAATAGAAAACAAGGATGCTATGCAGAGCATCCTTCTCCCAACTCAAACCAAAGGAATCCAAATGCAGCCCGTTGTTGAATGTACATGCTCTGACAAAAATTTAGTTTGCCACAAAAACAAGAATGCCACCTACCCACATAACACAGTCATAAATGCTTTTCCTGCCCTGTATGCTTAAAGCTGCAAAATACATAAGCACACACACACATGCTAGTCCGCAAGAAACAGCTCAGAGCTTTAGTTTCAGTTTCCATTTCTAGACAAGGATCAGGTAAGAATCTGTGTTCAGTCTGAACCATCACAGCCTTCTGGTTTTTATCCCCAAGCTGGTTTTACCCCCAAGCTGGACACTGGTATCAAATACAGAAGAGTAGAATTGAGATGAATGCGTCATACTCAGAAATCTTTTCATGAATGTTCTTTTCAGAAGAACAAAATATCCTGCTACCCTGCTATCAACATGGAACAACATGAAAAAAAAAAGCAAAATTAAATTGGCCCTCTAATACAATTGGTAGAGTTGCTGCTGTCCATGGACTTCTGCAGTAAGGTTTGATAGTGATGGTTTCAGAAAGTCATGCCATCACCTTCTCAGAACTTAATAAAATAAAATTCTGGCAGTGGGAAACATATATCAAGGAGATATTGTTGGAAAATGAGTGGGAATACCTGGGAGCTACAGTCAAAGTGTAGTTGCTGAAGATCCAAACCAGACCCTAATCTTTATTTTATATAGATCTGTTTTATTCCACATCATCTCCACAATCTGTTATATAAAAATACGCTCATGATGTGCAAGGCACTGCATTGCTCCAAAACATCTCTTCCCTTTTCCCAAACTACATAGATGTGTTTTTGTGTCTCTCTATTTACATTTCAATTCTGAGTAAGTAGATGTACTCAGACAGTACCCATCTGAGCTGAAAACTACCTAAGCCTTTCCAAAAAAGGTTTCTAAATTGTGCTAGCTAAAACTCAATCTATTTTAAGCCTTCTCATTAGGACTGGTATTCGTCCTCTGCAGATCTGGATTTTTTTTGTATCACAGTTTTACTGTGGAGCAGACAGATTAGTTTACCAGGAGTACATGACTGGTGTGAAAACAAATAATATGGACTGGAATATTTTTGGGAAAATAAAGCAGGTTTTCTTTTCTCATTTCTGTGCTTCATTCAGCACATTCTTGCTTTTTATCCTTTTCCTATGAACAACAAACACTGCAAAGATTACATGTTTTTATGCTTCATGATATGATCTTGAATTGATGTGCAGGAAGGAGCAACAGACCTATTTCAGCTCTCAAACTTCCATCTACTTTCATTTCCTGGAATCATACATCTGGGAGCAGAGATCACCACCAAAAACTTGGAAACACCCAACACTTGATAAGGGAAAATGAAGGAAATATTTCTAAGAAGTGCCGGATGCACATCTTTGTCCAAAATTTTTCTCTGTAGCTGCTTCAGAGGGGAGTTCTGGGAGCACCCTTTCTCCTCAGGGGCTGCAGGGGCACAGTTTCACAGTTTCACCACAGACTAATTCTGCAAAAGCTGCAGCAGGTACTGCAGGGCCCTCACTGCTGCAGTGCTCCATTGACACGAGCATGAGGAGGGGACAGGCGCCCATCCCTTCTGCTGCTCCATCATTTCTTCCGTTCCTTTGGGCCCCTGTGCTGCTGTGTCCTCCCTGCTGCTGGAAGAGCATCACTGTGGCTACACTTCTGCAGCAGGTCCTTGAGTCAGAAATAAAACAGCCCCACGTGGCACCTGATGCCTTTTTGATGCTGCTGTGCTCAGGACATCTCCCAGGCTGGGGTTCCAAGCCAGGTGTTCCTCTCAACACTGATGATCCTGGCGGGTCCCTTGCAGCTCAGCACGTTCTGTGATCCTGTGATTAATTAGCATTTGGGGGAGCCTCTTGCCAGCAGGTTCTCTGCAGCCACGGGCTATTTTCCACAGGAATATATGTGGGCTGTAAAGTGTCTTGCTGCTCTCAGGAGTGAGCTGGAGTCCAGCACTGTAAGTATTTAATTATTCTCAATGGTTTTACAGCCTGGGGCAGGCTTGTGGCTAGCTACACTGGTGTGGGAGGCCCTGAGAAACCGTGGGATACTGCATTTAAATGGAAGCAGTCCTTCCCTCAGTTTTAAAATAGGTACATCTAACAAAGCATTTCAGGCTTTTCAGACTACATCTCCAGAACTGCGAACACTCCCACATGCACTGGATGCTCACTTTGAGTCTTTATCAGAATAAACCTGAAGTAAGTCATATTTTATTACATGATGAGTTACACAGTAATAACAAAATATGTCAAATGCTCTTAATCATTTCCCACAGCCATTAACACACGTATTACACACATACACATAAAAATCCATGTATGAACACCCACACACACAAATTTCACTTTATTGTTGCTCTTTGAACAAGTGCAATAGTAGCACATGAGTAAACCCTAACTTAGATATAGGAATTAACTTCACTGACAGTTTCTCTGGAAGTTTAGGAATTTTTTTTCCCATGGCTTTTTTCTACAAGGCATAAATAGGATAAAAAAAGAGCTGACCTTGGACAGACAAGCAACTCCTTTTGCCAGACTGCAGCCAGACTCTGTTTAACCTTTTCTCTTCATCCACCAGGATCCTCCTTTTAGTTCTCCGGGATCATTGCAACAGAAACTATTTCAAGTACATCTACTCAAATGGTTTGCAAAGTCCTCATGCTTGTATATGAAGGTGCTAATGATGAAGGCAAATAGGTTTTTTTTTCCTCACTGAAAAAGGCTCAAAGAGTCACTTACTCTGTCTAAACTCGGAAAAAAAATCAGAGAAGGAATGGGCAGAGGGAAGGGAAAAAAAGAAGAGAGGCCACATTTTTAATCTAATCCTTGAACCAGGCAGTCAGGGTGGACACAGGGCTGCTTGGCACACCTCTGCTTGGCAAGCTCTGCTCTGACACTGGACATGGATAAAGCACACTTCATTTTACAAGCATATTTTTTTATTTCAGGGGTTGGTTTTGGTTTGTTTGGGATTTTTTTTTTTTTTCAGATTCTTTCCAAGAATGCTTCAAGCCCACAAACTGGCTTTTCAATCACTTTTTGTGCTCTCCTCACAGAGGGTAACAGGCTTGTGGAGAAGGCTGCTGACAACTGTTGTATTGCTGAGCCAAACCTATTTATGCCAAGACAGATTTGTTCATTTCTTCTCCCCCTCCTTCTTCTCCCAATATTCTCCTCTCTCAGACTTTTAATAAGGCAGGAAAGCAGTGATGCAAACGAAGAAAGCCTCAGTATGACCATATGCACACCACCCCCAGTTGCTGCATCCTGCAGAACAGCAGTTAATTTTGTGTGTCATATTTTATGTCACACTTATTAGCCTGAAGTGCAGTAATGCACGTTTCCATTCACAAGAGAACCTCTTCTGAATAACAAGGCCATGAATGGGTAATAATAAAAGTATATTCCGTGTGCCAGGGACCATACTAATTAGCAGACTTGGAAGTCTCTGTCAAACACTATAAAATGTTACAGTGTTTATATAAATGTTTAATAATGGAAATGATAACAAACTGAGTGGGGATGGCTTGGGGAAACAGTCATTTGAGCAGTTTCAGTTTTCTAAGCATGAGTGATGAAACAAAAAAAGAAGCTTTCAAGTGAATATTTAACCTGGCTGACACATTTGAGTAAAGGCTTTTTCCAGTTTGCAGTTTAGCACACTCTAACAGGTACAGTAGAAACACTGTGAGTTTGATCTCTTTAGGGGTCACTGGCCCAGCAGATCCCAGAGGGATCAGCAGCCCCTGCACTGCAGCAGGGAGACAGCAGGTTCCCAAAAGTGCCTTGTCAGCCTCAGTGCTGCTGATGGACACAGGACACCCCCACCTCCCCAGGCATTGCTCTGAAACAAGAGCAGCAAGTCAGGGTATTAAGAGCAGGACACAACAGCAGCAAAGCCAGCACGCACTGACAGGGCTTCCAGAATCTCAGGTGTGGTCTTATGGTTTCCTTTTATTAAACACTGGCAGCTAAATACATGTTTTGATTTAAAAAAATATGAATGCAAGTGTTTCAACAAATGAAACTAAAATAGATTTCATTGCAGACAAACTAACTGCAGTGCTCATAAATGAGGCTAAATCAAGGACAAGGTGACAGGAACCTCCTGCTCCCCAATTCCAAAGACACTTTTCAGAAGTTTGCCATTACTTCACCTGTTTCAAGTGTCGCAGCTGGGGTGACCTAAGCAGCAGAGATCCACTGACTGCAGCTCTGCTGGGCACCAGGTAGAAGTAATCTCGCCCCAGGCAGAGCTTTTTCATTATTGAACAATTTTTAGACTGTAATATTTAACATGTAAAACTTCTTTACTTGAAACTCCAAAGTCAAAATAAGAGTTTTGCACTAAACCAAAAGCAATTACATAATTCTTAAGTACACACACAATAAATTCCTAGCTACCTGCTTTTGGGGAATGTCTAAGTTCTAAGAAGAAATGAAAGACAGCAAGATTTCCTCTGGCAGCATTTCCACTTTAGAGCCCAAACTAATGCTGTAGACATGGCTGTAGCAGAAAGCAAAGCATCTTGTAGCTCCTCATGAGCCCAAAAGGCTCCCTGGCCAACCAGCAGGTTGTGCCAGCATTCCTCAGCTGCAGGGATGAAGAGCTGCCCCAGCTCAGGGCTGATCTGGCAATGAGGTTTACCCTCTGACAATTCAGTATGTGCAAACCTCTCCTTAGAGCCAAGTCCCTTCTTCACAGCCCACTTTAGAGAATTTGCCCAGAAATCACTGAGTATTTTTGCTAAATGCAGTCCCAGCAAGACGTGTTTGGGGGCAAGCCCTGGCTCCTCCTGCACTTGGTACAGGAGAGGGGTGCTACACAGTTGAGCACAGCTTCCAGGATCCTATGGATGCTCTGAGTTTGCTTTTTGAAACACTGACAGCAGATAGAAAATGCAGCTGGATCTGTCCTCGGGAAAGCTGAGACCAGAGAGCCTGCCCCATCACCTCCCATCCCTGGGCACAGATCCCAGCATGGGGAACAGCAGGGGGCTGCAGCCTTGGAAAGCAGTAAGGAAATGAGTTACAGCAGCAAAGACCCCAGCACATCCCAAACTCTGCTTGTCACTGTGGTCAGAAACCCTGTTTTCTTGAGAGACTTGGGAAAGGTTATGCTGGAGAATTGGAGAGCCCTCTTGATCCCCTTCCCTGTGCTTTTTCAAAACTGAATCCTGCCCAGGTTTTACTGAGCCCTGGTCTATGGCTCACAAACCACAGGCCATGTGGGAGGTGATGTGGGAGCTCGGTGACCTGTTCACATCCTCGCCTCCTACCATAAACTGAAGTCAATGTATAAATAGAAGTACTTGAAGGACAGACTCCTGAGGCTCCCCCAGGGTTGGAAACCAACATTCAGCTCTCCTGGAGTGCTCATACACAGGGCTATTAGGACCAGCTGAATCCCTGGACTAATGATGGATTATGTCTGTGCTTTCCTCCAAAGCAGGCAAAACATTGGAAAAAAGGAAATCTGAATCTTGACCGTCTCGCTGCAGTCAGCAAAGTGAGCTCTGGCACAGAACTGACAGGAAAAGGGGTATTAGCTGGGGGAAAATAAATGGAAGAAATGTCCTTCAGCTTGGCCCCCTTTCAGGAGAACTGTAGGTTCTTCCCTTTGGTCCCCAGGTGAGCTTTAAACCTCCTGTTTGTGGTTGCTTCTTTAGGCTCAGCCTAGCTCAGCATCTCTTGAGTTGCTACAGAGCCAAATGGCTGTGAATTTTGGTATTTTTCCTTCCAGTGCACCACAGTGTCCATGTCCCTGACTCAGGATTTGCATCTTTTGTTCAAACACCTATCAAAACTAATTTTGGGAATATTTTATTTTTGTCTCTTCAGCATAAAGTCATCAAATAAACACAAAATGAGCAAATATTGCCACACAGCTTGACTATTTTTCCTTCATCATGTAGTTGGCTCCTCAGCCAATTAGAATGTCAATTCTATTAATTCCATATAATTTTTTCCTCTCTATTTTGCTTAATTTATTTCACAGTGCCCTATGAAAGACACTAACATCATGATTTTCATTTTTCACTGCCTACCTCAAGCACAGAATTGCTGCATACAGATTTCAAAAGTCTGTCTCTTACTGAGTCCTGGTCCACCTCAAAATGGTTCACATTTTCCTTTATTTTTATCACTGACAGCTGTTTATTATTTCTGCTATCTCTGATTCCCACTGTACAGAGACCAGAAAGGACTCACTCATTCTGGCAATATAAAGGGCTCTTGAAGTAATCCCACAGCACAATAATACACTGGTGGGTTTAGTACATCTTTTTAATGCCAGACCTAAATGTTAAGTTGTAACTCATCTGTCAGCTTCTTTCAAACATCCTAGGGATAAAGAGAACAATTCAGGCTTGCAGTACAATAGACTTGAGGAGTCTGGATCTGCAAATCTGAAGGAGGAAAAGAGAATGGAAGGAAAGTCTCCAACCTCAGTATTGTGTGGTGAAGATATCCCATGGAGATATGTAAAATTTGAAGCATACAATTAATAATAATACTTTTCAAAGACGTGCCAAGATATACTTAATGACCAATTTTAAAGTACTTGGGAACCCTCAGAATGCAAATGAACCTAAATGCAAGACAGCAAATGGAGCACAACAAAGTCCTGATGACAGGAACAGAAAAGTATGAGCCTCTAAAAAATACAAAGGAAAACATTACAAAAAACCAATGTTGGATGAATCTTTAGTCCAGACACTCTAATGTTCACTGTCCAGATGCATTAGATTATGAAATCTCTTCAGAGAGCCTGTTTTCACTATGCTTCTAGCCCCTTTCTCCCACGTCTTAAAGCCACGTAGCTGTGTGCTGTGTGTTATCAGATCTGCTCTATTAGCAATTAAATCAGGCTGCACACCCTCGGACAGGAAATCACTGGCAGGGCTGCAGCATTTGCTGGCAGCCAGTGCAGCAGAGCTGAAAGTACACTTGGGTCCTTGTCACCTCAGAGCATCCACGGAGCGCGACGGAGCGAAAACTGCCGCCTACGGACGGGCCCGAGGGAGCGCGGGGCCTCCTCCGGGTACCACAGCACAAAGAATTAACAAACAGCAGCACCAGAGCCGGGGGTTTGTCCCCAGCAGGCCAAGAGCTGCTCCATGGGCTCAGGCTGTTGTGTTTCCCATTAAGTGAGCAGCCTGGGCTCTGGAATAACCTTGGGGTTTGCTGCTTTCCCACAGCCCATCAGGCAGCATCCCGCTGCTCCCGTGCTTGTGCCAGTGGGTGCTGGAGCTTCGAGGGAGCAGCACGGTCTCAGCCAAAGCTGGGGACTCACACGGGGACCAGAGCAACCCCAGGCTCACAAAATTGCTCTGGGATAAAGGCAGGATGAGAAATGACACAGCCAGAACTCTGCTTCTGAAAATCACTCCCCCCCTTCCCCCAAGGGGAAGAAAAGCCATGTGTTGACAACAGGCCCGAAGCTTTCCTCACGGAGAAGCACTAAATAAAAGGGTTTTTAATGCCAAGTTGTTTGCAGAAGCCATCACAAACCACAGAGCTGGAAGCCAAAAGGTGAAAGGCTGATGTCTCCCGAGTCCAGGAGTGCTTGGACCTGGTGTTTGATCACTCCTGTAGCTATCTAAATGTCACAGCAACAGCTTCCTTCTGCATTTTCCTGTTCTTTTGCCATGAACTGCAGACAAAAAGGGCTGGGAAGATGACCACAGAGGCTCGGGGCAAAACTCAGCAAGGTGCAGAGGGTGAAGATGTCTGAGCAATCCAAGACAGTCACAAGAGAAGTTTCCTGCTTAGTTTATAAAGTTCTGCTATGACTACAAAAGGTCATTACCCTTCTAAAAAGAGACTGTAATCAGCTCCAAGGCTGACAAGTACCAGAGATAAGTGTGAAAAGAAAGCGCTTTGCTACTGAGAAAGGCAAGATTCATAACTCACACAGTGTGCAGGTAGTTGGCTCCTGTGCTAGAATTCAGCCCATGAAATCCACTTCCTGCCAATCTCAATTGTCCTGCTGCCCCTCGAGAAGTGCCAGCTGGAAGCTGAGACCGAGTTTGCAGATAACATTACTTGGTTGCTACCAAACTCCAGTTGCTGTTTTATATATTTACTCACTTAATTCAAGGTTAAACCAGCTAACTCCAGGACAAAAAACCCTGCACCAATTGCTTGCCACATGTGAGACTGACAGCAGCTAACTGCACGGATGGAAAGACAATCAGTCTTCATTTTAACACTGTGCTAGTGGATGACAGCCACAGCTGTTCTGGGCAAGGCAGACAGACTGTGCAGAGTGCAGAATGCAGCCCACTGCAGGGAGAGACAGACCTGAACCACAGCTCCACAGAACCTGCCTTCTCCTCTTTCTGGGGTGGGAGATCATCACCTAAAACTCAGATCTGCAGATGGGCTTCACATCAGGCTCAGTAAGACGCAGACTAATTTTTTTAACTCTTATTTTCAGTCTGGAAAGGGCAGGGAGAATTTCACAAGATCAGTTTGTCTCAGTATTTTTTTTTCCAATTTTAGCTGACCACATGAGTACAAACATATGAAGGTTCAGCAAAATCAAAACTGAATCCATATCTTAAACTTGGCAGCGTGTTGCAACTGAATTTTAACATTATCTCCTAGTCTAACTCCCTGTCCAAGACCCTCCCCTTCAGAGCTTTGCTTTTTTCTGAAGGCCTCAGTTATCCACTTAACTGAAGGGGCTGGTGGGGAAATGGAGGGAAAAAAAATCTAAACTTTGGAGGTTTATCAATCAGATGATTTCCATCTAGTTTGTACTATTAAAAATCTAGAGTAACTCCCTTTAAATCAAAGGAGTAGCGCCAGGACAAGCTGCCAAAAGGAGTTATCAGATGGAAGATAAATTCAAGTTCCCTTAATGCAATGTCATCTTTATGTTTTCCTTTAAGATAAATTCTGGCTATTAAAATTCCATTAATTTTGAATTACTTAGAGGGATAGGAAGAAACCTTCAGGTGTCCTAAATTACTGATGCACAAAGAAATACTAATTCTAATCTCTTTTTGCAGATGTGAGCCAGAATAGAAAGCTCTTCTGATTGAACTCTCCCCCCTAAAAACTCTGGCTCGATCATGGGCCATCAGAAAGGCCTTGTTGAAGAATTACTTAGAGGGAATCACCAGGATTATTTTAAGGGAGTTCCCCAGTGGGTGTGGAGAGCAGCTTTGTTCCCAGTGTGTTGGTGGTCTGTGTGAAATTCCTTCACAAAACTCCTCCTTCCTCTGGGAAGTGCAAAAATTCATTGGTGAGATCAGCAGCAATCAATGAAAGGTGGCAAAGACACACCAAGATTTACTTCAAAAGATGGCAAATCCATCTCCAGATTCAGAAAAGATTGAGCTGCTGATTCACTTCCAAGCATAAACTGGGAGATTTAATGAGAGTCCTTCCATAATATTTCTTTTTTTTCTGTGAGATACCACAAACGAAAAGGGATACAGTGAATTCAGCACACATTATTTAGAAGGGAAGCCTTGCAGGGTGTGAGTTTGGGCTGAGAGGCAACAGGTCACACACACTGAGCTATCCCTGAAGCTCCCTGGATTTACAGGACACCAGTGCTGAAGAACAGATATGCAATATTTTTTTGCTTTAATGTGCAAGTGTGTGCAACACAGATCAGGCTAGAAGAGAATGAAGGCTACTGTTTTGTGGGCAAGAAAAAATAAAAAGCAGAATGAGGAAAGACAAGACTCAAGTTAAATTTTTAATAAGGAGCATTTAGAAGCATCTTCTGAAAAGCCAGTGAATCTTTAATGCAAAAATTGCTTCGAAAAGGCAATTATCCCAAAAAGAAATTACTCTGCTCTGCAGAGGGACAAAATTTAATAATTAAAGTGCACACTGAGAGATTTTACTGCTATTTTAAGTACTTTCCTAGTTCAGCCCAACTATGAAGATTCAATTGTTGCCTCCCTTACGTAAGGCCAGCAGGCAGTTCAAGCTAAACCTCCTGTAAACCAGGCTGTTGTAGAAATGTGACTGCCTTTGGCAATCACAGATTGAAGCAGATTCTCAGAGAAGATGAGAGGCATTGTTTTAGAGAGAATGATGCAAAGAAGTAACTGTAAAAAATAAAAACACCTGTTTTTCCTGTAGGTAATCTACAGGATGAAGGCATTAGTGTGATGTAAAGCCCAGCTGCCTCACATTTCCTGACCTCAGGGGTTCACTTGCCATCTTTCAAGGGCCAGAGCCACCTGTGGTGATAGTATTATCATGGTACTTAGGAAGAGACACTTCATTTGCAGTCTCAAAAACAGCAATGGAAGAACCAAGAATCCAACACAGTGACACCCCCCCCCCCCCCCCCATTCCTTTCACCTTGCTCTCCTGAAGGGGTTAATAGACTATAAACATGTCCCTTTTACATCCTCTCCTCCCTAATTTTATGACCTAGGGTAGGATGCCATGGCAACCTGCTGGAAAAGGAACTGGCAGTCATGCAGGAGAGAAGGATCCAGTGCAAATCCTCCTCACTCCCCCAAGTGCGCTGCTGCACAGGCAGGGGGTGCAAAACAAGCCCCCTCCAAACAAATCAGTGTCAAACACCACAGAGCTTTGCTGATGCCTTCACATTTCTGCTTGTTCCCTCCGCTCCCCTCACTCTGCCTCATCGGCGAGGGGGAAGCCTGAAACCAAATGGCAGCAGAGGTTTGTGGCTGGTGTGGAGAGCACTGAGTGTGTCTCAAATGGGACATTTTCAACCTGGCACGTGCCTGAAATGATGGGGATTTTGGAAGGAATATTGAATAAGCCAGAGATGGGACTTCCGAGTGTTTTGATGATGCAGTTGATTTTCTTATCTTCTGCATGGGCAGGAAGGGTGAGTTCGGCTCACATCTTTACTGCAGGGCTCAGAAGGTCACAAGACCCCTAGTTACAAGACCTTTTAAGCATTTATTGACCAATAAAATACTACCAACAAGGATATTTGTGTTTTTCACCCAATCCTTAAATATTTTGTCTTATAGACTCATGCTACAGTATCAGCTTTCTTAGCCAATCATGTTATGACACACAAACCTCCAGCACTGCATTCTAAACTCCTTTTTACTTTCATAACTACTTTTATTTTTATATCTTAAACTCTGAAACTCTAAACTTTCTTCTTAACTTAACATGTCTCTGCTTTAAACTATAAATCCACATTCTTGTTTCTACCACCTACGTTTGGAAGCCTTTTCCAGGGTCTCAAATCAAATCCTGTGTTTAATTCTAAGCTTTGGCTTACAGGCCCAAAGTTCTCAGAGTTCCCTGCATTTTGGATTCCAACATGAAACAAGAAAAATGAGGGGTGGAGAAGTAATACTGAACATTAACTACAGCAAAGTGCCTCTAGGGCAGCAGAGGTTTCCAGGCAGCACTGGGGAGTGTCTGTCCCCTCAGGATATGGAGGAAAGAGGCTGAATTTATATATCTGTCCACATAGACAAGGCCAGAAAGACTCCACAGTTGAGGATCTGCCAGGTTGGCTTAGGGCACAGGAGTTGAAAAGACTATCAGACAGCAAAGACATAAAATAACTAAACTATCTTTCCCTACTCTGACTTGCAGGATACATTATGCTTCCAAAATTACAGTAGAATTACTGTAATTTTTGAAGCAATCCTTTTTTAAGTATTAAAAAAAAAAAAGGTAATATGATCTTGAAAACATATGCACAGTTGACCAAACAGAAAAATACTGCTCACATGTCCAGGCTTCTTTCCTTTTCCTTCCCCTGTCCTTCTTTTTACTTACATGCTCTACACAAATATCCATTCAATGCTGAAAATTCAGGAGGTTTTTCACTTATTCAGAAAAGAGGGTTTGTTGCTGTGCTGAGAGAGTGAGGTTTTTTTGTGATGTATTTTATTTTTGACAGTTTTGGGTTTTTTAATAGATGTTCAGGAAAAGGCTGCTGAGTATGACCATGGCTGTCCATTCAAAGATTGGTGTCTGTGTGAGATTTAAACATTAGCAGTGAGTTCTCTAGGACTCTTTCTGAGACTTTCATGAGGTTGGTTGGAGCTCTCAGGCTGCACCAGAATTCTGCTGTCCTGTCTTAACCTGCTAATAAAACTTTAAAATCTTATGTTTATTTGAAATACTATTCAGTGCTTTCAGAAACCAAGGTAACTTTCCCCGTTCTCTCATCTCCTCAGCACAGTTGAAGTTGAGTGGAAAGGGCTGAGGAGAAGGAAAATATGTTTATTTTTAGCTGGGTGTGACTGAGAGGTACTGCAGGAGAAATCAGAAAGACACACCAGAGGAACATATCAGGGAGTCATGTCTCCTGAATTTGGTGATTAAATCCAAGCAAACAGACTTTTCCCCCACAAAAGGAGGCGTGGAAGAAGAGGAGGATCAAGAAGAAGTCTGGGACCATGAGCAGCTGGTTTCTATTCCCTGAGGAAGAAGAGGGTGGCTCCAGGGGAGGGTCTGAGGTGATGTAGTGACTGTCAGTGAAAGAATGAGAGGGGAGGGTGCTGCTAAAACACACTGTGGTTGCCATTTCTGAGGCATCTTACTTCCCTGACGTCTGATTCTCAAATGGAAACCATCAAAAATACTGGAAACAAATACAGAATAGATAGGGAACTGAAAGCAAACACTGAAGAAAAGCTTTAAGTAGAAGAAAGAAAAATACTGAGGAGCACAAGAGTTCACCAGTATTAACAAAAGACAGCAGCAATCATGTAGTTTCACACCATTTTCTCCACAGTGATTTTAGTTAAATTGCATTTGGTTTTACTTTGGTCTGTGCTTTGAATTAATTCCACTCTTGCCAAATATTTTCATCCTATTTATTGAAGCAACCCACAACCCCAAACGAGGGGAAAGCTGAGCAGATCAGTAATTAAAAGGAAAGGTGTGTACTCGGGGCTAGACGGTGCCTGGAGGAGTAGGCTTGGATGGAAACTGTCTGCAGAAAGGAAGAGCAAAGGTGAGCTGATACTGTTTTGGGCTACAGGTATAAGCCAAGATGCTCTGGAGCCAGTAGAACCTCCTGCTGTTTACAGCAGGGTCAGGATTTCATTTTTTTGTTTTCAGTCTTGAGGGCTTTTTCCCACATATTGACAAGGTGCTTCCTTCCCCTTTAGGGTGAGTTGTCACAGGTCTTAACCTTCATTTTAGGCCAGTATATAGCAAAGCAGCACT
The DNA here is from genome assembly GCF_963513975.1 of Fringilla coelebs. Taxonomy (NCBI): domain Eukaryota; kingdom Metazoa; phylum Chordata; class Aves; order Passeriformes; family Fringillidae; genus Fringilla; species Fringilla coelebs. The sequence goes on along the minus strand of NC_140033.1, from coordinate 58,159,669 downwards.
CTCAGAGCAATGATATCAATGGCAAGAGAGAAAAACCCACTGAGAGCAGCTGGGCAGGGTCTGGGAGCAGTGGGAAAAACTCCTCTCTGCAGGCAGCACTGGCAGGGCTTGTGCTATACCGAGCTGCAGCTGGGTTTGCACAAACCCCTGGCAGCACTGACCAAAAAGGACACCCAGCACCCAGATTCAGGCTCTGTTTCTGTCCCTGCTCCCTCTGAAAGCCAGATCAGCTGCTCCCCTCCCAGAGGTGGAGTTAAGCTGAGCTGTCCTTCAGAAGAGCCAGAAGCCAGCTGAGACTCACCACCACAGAGAGCTGCCAGGCTCCAGGAGATTTCCCAGGGAGGAGAAGGGCCAGGGGTGGCCTTCAGGCCCCCCAGATTTCCCCATTCCCTCCAGCCAGGAGGGACAATCAGGATGTGCCACTGTTTCCCCTCCCATCCTGCACCTCAAAGCCCCTCTGGAGAGGGAAATCCTCACACCCAGAGCACATCTGTGCAAAGCACTGGCAGTGCAGGGAGGTGTCTGCGGCTGGCTCAGGTCCACAGCCCCTGCAGATCTCTGGGGAAGGGGACGTGCTCCCATCCTCCCAGGGACAAACCTACAGAGCACTCCAATTAAATGTAAGATGGTAAATTACTCCCATAGCTGGCCCTGCATTTTCCCCCCTCAGCTCTCTGGGTATTGTTCAGAAGCTGTCAGATAATTAAGCACAAAGGCTAAGATAACGTAATTTGAATAACTGCTAATGAAACGCTCTGCAATTATTTCTGAATGTGTTATCTGTCTGTGATTGCCTCTCACAGAACTCTCCAAGCAGGTGATCATACACCAGAAATGCACACTCTTCACTTCCATCTCTCCTTCTCTCACCCAAAACCTCTCAATTCACCTCTCACTCTCTCTGTTAGAGGAGATTTCTGCCTGTGTCTCCACACAGAGCCCACTCCCCATGAGAGCAGCCCCTTTTTGCTCCTCTCTCACTTCCATTCCACACCTGCCCTGTACCACTGCGTGGAACTGATCATATTTTGCATAGGAAATCCCTGTGAGAAAAGAAAAGTAGAAAAGATTAGGAAGCAGGAGCTGCCACTCTCACCTCATAATCTGTGCATGCAGAGGAAGCAAAGCTGGCTCAAGGATTTTTGGGAAGCAGTACAATTTTCTGCCTTAAGCATGAGGATGATCACAGGAGCTCATGGTCTGACACCTTTGTTTCCAGCCTTTCCCTTCAAGGAAGCAGCAGCTCCAAAAAACTTCTGTGGGTAAAATTATCCGCTTTGCTGAAGCACCTGCACTCCTGTGCAAAGTCAACAGTCCCTTCCCTGAAAAGAAGCTGTGATTTATAGCTGTACTCCCGAATTTTTCACTGAATTTGATTTGAGCTCAGTGTGATAAAATCCTTGCCCACTGAGACAACAACATAATTTACAAAACATTACTTGGATGTTTATTTATAACAGCTTCAAAAATATTTCTCCCACAGCTTTATGGCTTGTCTGGCAAAATGAGGACTTGACCAGCTGGAAAAGGAATTATCAGGAAGCTCAGTATAAAACCACCTTCCTGATCTGTTTAAGGTATTCAAATCAATTACTGATAGGAGTAAAGTTTGGACAGGTGACATGGGAACCATTGGCACAAGAAACTAATCTCCAACTTGTCTGGAGGCAGAGTGGTCAGGAAACACCCAGGAGAGGTTGATGTCCAGTGCCAGCTCAGTGGAAAGATTGTCCTGTAAAAAAGTCAGGGACAGCACTGAGGGATGCTGTGCTGAACACTTCCAAAAAGCAGGAGATGTTGCAGATATAATCCTTGCAAAGGAAAGTCATAGATCAGGGCAGAGTATTTTTAACTGAGCTTGTAAGTAAGATTTGTGGGGGCTCTTATTCTTTGGTGATGCCTTTTTTTTTTTTTCCTCCCCCAGAACTTCCTGCTCTCTGGAAGACAAAAGAAGTGGGAAGTGTAGTAAGAGTGGTGGGAGAATGACAGGAGGCAGACAGAACTGACACAAATTTCTGCTATCATACTTGGAAACACAGGAGAGACTGACTGGAAAAGTAGCTGAATTTAAATGAGAGGATATGTTGTAAGCTGACAGCTCTAAAGCAGAGTAGGAAGCGTATCTAGAACTCCATATGAGGCAGTAGGGTTTAATTCTGTAGTATCCACTTTATTGGACTCTGCTGGATCTCAGGTTCCAACATGATCTACAGTTTATGTGGAGCTGTTAGATCCATCTTTATAAGAGTTACCACCTGGTCTCTAGTCAATTGCCTGTAGTAAATGAAAATATTGACAAAGGCTTCACTAGCCCTGGTTTCCTGGTACTTCAGGGTAGGTCAGGAAGGCATTTCTATTCCTCTGAAGTGAATTTGGAACTGCTTGGATAATAAAGCCTACATCTGAGCAAAGGGCCCTCACTGGATGCAAGAGGACTCCACAACACACACAGTCCAAATGGTGGGATAATATCCCAAGTAATATGAAACAAAAGAGGGCCCACATGTCTGTGGTGTTTTGCTGTAAGGCCCTGAGAAACGGTCATGTACAAATTCACAAACTCCCTAAAATCAGCTCAATGTTCCTCTCCAAAACCATCCCCTCAGCTGGACAGAAAGGTGTGACTGGAGACTGTAAACACACTGCAGTGCAGCAGAGTTTTCCACAAGGACTGCAAAATCAACGCATCCCAACCCCTTCCACACGTGGAAAATGACATATCTGTAAGCTGAACAGAGCAGTGGGACACTTGTCCTAGGAAGGAGTTATCTTGGATGGATCTCTGTCAGCTGAAAGACAGTTTGACCAGGGAGAAGGAACTGGCTTGGAGAGTCACCAGAGGTAAAACCTTCTGGTCCAAAGGAAACACGAGCTCATGGGGTGGTGCAAAATAATAAACCATACATAATAAACCAAGTCTGCTAGAGGAAGGTATTGAGTGTGATAAATGCCCTCTGCAGCACTTGACGCCTTGCTGGACCAAGAGGTGAAACCCTGTATTCTCCCAGGCTAATCTGTTACCTCTAAAACACATTTGAAAATAACAATTGCCATTCATTAAAAAAATGTTTTCTCTTAACACTCACTTTTCAATGTAAAGCAAAATGCAGAAAGTTATAATATTAATACATTTCAAGTGGTCAGGGAAAAAAAAAAAATCAGCCTTCCTAGGCCACCACATCTGCATTATCAGCATCTCCATCTTCCTGGCTCTCCACCACCCAGCTCCCAAAGGCAAGTCCTGGTCATACCTGGGATGCAAAGCATGCCACGGATATACATTTGGAAGCCTCAAAGGAAAATGAAAGAGGTCCTAAGATGAAATAGAAACCCTGAAGAATGGATAATACATGCATAAAAAGCTGGTAATTCACTGACTAGATAATTGGTTTCATTAAAAGATAAATATCCCTCTCTCCTAATGCCATTGCTGTTGATATTACTCCATTGATAACATCCAGCTTAACATGACCCCTTTTTATGACTGCAGAGTCATGTTCTGCTTTCCAAAAGAGCCTCTGCCTTGAAGAAAGATCAAAGAACTTTGTTCGTGACCTGAGTTCTTCAGCCATCAGCCAGTGCTTTCCAGCACAGCCCCTAAGTGACGGGTACCTACATCCCATCACAAAGAACCAGAAAAATAAACTGAATCAGAAGGAATTAGTGTTCAAAAATGGGTACAGGTTTAGAACAAAAGAGAATGGAAAGAAAAGAGTGTAAAATATTTATCCCCCCCCCCCCCCCCCCCCCCCCCGCCGCTATAAGACTAGGCAGGAAAAATGGCTGAAAACCATTTCTTTATTTTATTTCTTACATTCTCAAGTGATGTGAAAAATCCACTCCACTTCAGAAAAGAGCCCAAGATATGCAGGGCCATGGAATATTTTGGGAGAAGAACCCAAGCAGACCAATGTGTCTCTATGGAATTTTAAAGTCAGAAAAGAATACTTGTGATATCAGGAATATATCAACAATTTTAAATACTGGGCAAATGCTAACTCTGTTTTCACGAGATGTATTTTCTCTGCTATTATAAAAGGAGGATTACAATGGTAATATGATATTCCCTTTATAACTATGATTGATCCTCCTTTTATCATAACTGAAAAATTATCTGTAATAAAAACATACACAATCTGCCTCTCGTGCATTAAGAAAGCTCGATCACAATCATAATTTGAATCATAATTTGAATCATAATTTGAGCTGCACTCCTCCAGAAGATGGCTTTGTTGGGGGAGGTTAGCTAGCCCCAGGTAGGCAGCAGAACACACAGCACATACACAGAATTGTTGTATCCATATTCCCCTGGACTCAAAACCCCAGGAGGAAAACAAGGCAGCGCTCAGGGGTAGCATTTCATTCCAAAGGAGACTGACAGTCACAAGGCCTTGTTATGATCTCAACTGACTCTTCCAATTGAAAATTCCCAGGAAGATCACACAAGACCCTGGATTGACAGCTGCTGGAATGATGGACAGGAAAGGAGAAAGTCTCAATCCCAGTGCTGCAAAACTGGGTACCTTTGCTGCTTTGGATGTACAAGAGCACACAAGAGAAGGTATTCCCCTTAAACACACTCCAAAGTCTCCCCTGATCAGTACAAATGCCTCCTCTGCTTTTACACAGTGGCAACAGGACTAAAATGTGAACTCAGTCTGTGTTTTGTAAGGGTTTGCTTGCTGTTTCTGAGGGTTTTTTTCTTTTTTTTTTATCCCTATAAGAAAGCCTCCTAGCTTTATTCAGCCCTTATGTTTCCTGTCCTAAATTCATGCTTGACATGTTTCAAGATGAAGACATTAGTGCAGTGAGAGTGAAATGAGTGTGGCCACATAATCATCAAGTAATAACTTGATCAGCACACGAAATAACCTGAAACCTAACTCAGCTCCAGCCACAGAGGCTTGTGCTGTACATTCTGTGCAAGCATTCCAGTGCCTCTCCAGCTGCTGAAGGATTGAATAATCAGCAGAAAAAGCACATTTGCAGAAAGCTGGTTTCAGAAGCATCCTACAGCTTCTGATTCTTGCAGCACTCTGCTAACAGGTTGAGCAGAAATCTGCTGTGCACCAAGTTTGGATGGTTTTGAAATGATTTGGATGTTCTGAGATTCCCGCTGAAGAAGCCCCACAGGCCATTCCCAGCCTGTGCATAATGAAAGCAATGCACCTGCTCCTCGGCCATTTCCTCAGCTACAGAGCAGGACAGACACAGATGTGGCACTTTCCTGTCACAGCAGCCCTGTTTGGGGACACTGTGGAGCCTGCCACACTTGCTGCAGTTGTTCTGCCCACAGAGCTCAGCAAGAAAAACGTTAGGCAGCAAAAAATTCCAGCAATTCTTTCCCTCCAGTTACAAGAAACTTGCTTCCAATTTGTTGTCCATCCGTTGCTAATTTCATTATCATTTCACACATGTTAATGAGACACATGCTGGTCACATGACCTCCCCTTTCCCTCTGGGGCCTAATGAATTATATATCATGAATAATTAAGGGCAGTTTGTTTTGGCATACAAATTCATTAGTGCTTTAATATAAAAATGCACAAAAGGGGAATTAATGTTTCATGACAACTAAAATAACCCCTTCTGCTAAAAATGTGGCCACATTGAGACCATTTATTTATGCTTTTTTTTTTTTCCTAATTAAGTCGGAATTTAAAGATCTCCAGACCACACCACTCAGGAATAGCTGAGTATTTAAAAAGGGACAGTGCGTGCAGCTTTTGGCAGATTTCCTCCAGATCCCATAACATTTCCTGATGCTCTGGCATGACTGACATGAATTTCTCTCCCTGTGAGTGCAGAGATTTCTCCCCCTCCAACAATTCACTATCAAGGTTTGAAGAGGGAGCTGTAGCTTTCAGTTTGAATGCCACATCAAACAAGCTGATAAGGCTGTCATTTTTTATTTTTAAGCTGTAATTCAAGTGCAGACTTATATGGCTGTATCAAGAATCTCTTTTCATGGCATCTAAGAAATCAGCTGGGCTCCTCAGATTTTTCAGAGGAAAATAGAAAAGTGAGAAGTCAACTGGAAAATTTTTGTTTTAGGTGCAGATGGTGACATTGCTTTTTTAGCCTTTTCATGCCTGTTATAAGCATCTTTTTAACTCTTCTAAGGCATGGTACACTCTCCTGGAACATACCCTGGTAAAACAGCCAGTATTCTGCCAGCCCAGCACATCAGCATCAGTCCAACTGGTTTGGATATGAACAACCCCACAGCAAAGAGTGGCCAGAATTCAGCCTGATGTATGACTGGAAAATGAGAAAGACTCAGATGTTTTCCATGGAAATCAGGGGTAAAATCTAAACTTTTTTTTTTTTGTAATCTTGGAGTGGGACATCCACTCTGCAGCTTTCCTGGCCTTGAATTCTAGATATATTAGCATTTTCAGAGAAACACAGAAGCAGTCAGACAGAAAGGTACCTCAAAAGACCAGTAGTGAGGCCATGTGTTCCCAGCCCTTGCCAATCACCTGGAAGTGCTGAAGCACCAAAGTGCTTCAGGACATGATTTTTTGAAAGCATGAGCAGTGACAAGTTTTTGATACAGCTTTATGAAGACATACTGTCAGTTTTAAAAGAGCTCTCATAACTGCTCTTCACAAAATTCAAGTGCCTTCATACTCTGCAGCGAGCAGATTAAATTTGAAAGGCTGGTTCAAGTGTGCAGGACTTCTCCTTTGCTACCTCTGTAAAACATTTCCTGGTTCTGAATGAATTCTGGCTGAGCTGAGGCCTCACTCAAGGAAGGTTCAGCACTTTCAGGCCAGCAGCTGGGTTTTCCCTGCGCTCCCTGTACTCTGAGTACCCCTGGCTCCTTCTCTTGTGGCCATTTTCCCCCTGGGGCTTTGGGACTGCTGCAGGATCATCCCTCTCCTGCTGTAGTACCACTTGGACAGCAAGGAGGCTGGAAGAAGTGAACTTCCCAGGATGAACAAAAATTAAAATCCTGGGTGACAAGAGTGGCAATAGAGGAAGCAATTTAGGATGGAATAAAGCTCTGACTTCTTCAGCTGGAGCTAAGAGATCTTTGGGCATGAGGGCTGGAAATGGGATCAAAGCACATTTGGGAAAGCTGCATCACTTTTTTTGGGTTATTGAGGAAGGAGTAAGGGTGGGTGGAGTCAAACACTGAAGTGCTCTAAGCAATGTCAATACACATCTATCTCCCATAGAATTCCTGAAGGAAGATCCAGGTCCTGCCAGTAAATCTCATATATCTAAAATAAAAATGATGTAACTATGTTATAGCACATAGCATGTCCTAACTTTGGCCAACTATTCTAAAAGAAGCTGTTCATATTCCCCTTCATGGACGATTGAGAAAAATCTGGCCTGATACTAATCCCAGTTCTTCTCTTTATAAATAGAGAGGAAAGGAAAAAAAATAAAATTCAGATTAATCACTGAATTGTCCCATTCTCCCATTGGCTATAAAGGAAAAGAAGATGAAGAACTAAAATATAATTAGTCTATACTGAGAAATATTTTACTACCAATCACTCTAGAACCAGTCTACTTTCACTTCCTTTGTTTCACTATTTGACATCCCATCAAAATCATGGCATAAAGTTTGAGCACATGTTTTTAAATGATGGTATGTTTAGAATCATGCATTCCCTAGCTACTACTTGTATGGTAAACTGTGAACAGAAAAGATGAAATGAATACTGTTGGACAGACTGAGGAAAACAAAAATTAGGTTGAAACACAGAAAAAACGTCAAAATGTTCAGAGAAAAATTCTGCTACTTAAAAGTAACAGAAAATGGATGATAATGCTCTATCATCAAATTACAGATTACTTATATGGTATAGAGGGACTGTGAAAATCAAGACGCTATTGGGATGTACATAATAATAAATAAATATTTTTAAAACTTAATAAAAAAAAGACAGGAATCACTTTAGGAAGTAAATGCAGGAAGAGAAAAAAGAATTGTCAGAAGACTTTAATGAAATCTTAAACCTTCTGCAAGTCCTTGGATATAAACCCTGACCTCTCAGTAGGTGCTAAGGAGACAGAAAGAACAAGGCAGAGTAAAATAATCAGGTGGCCAGAGAAACAGAACTTCTAGACTTGTATGTTTCTAATTATGGAAGGAAAAATCAGCTACCAAATGGGGTTTGTGTCATGGAGGATGTGAATCCAGAGACAGAAGTGTTTGCTGTCAGTGAGGACAATATGCTGGTCCTGTACATGAAGCTGCTGTCAATGAGCCTGAGCTGATGTTCACATCTGCAGGGGAAGGTCACAAATGCCCATAGGAGACCAGAGACCCTGAGCAGAAGTTCAAGGTCATCCAAGTAGCAGAGCAGAAATAGTAAAGCTAAAATCTCTCATCTATTGACAAGCTCATCCACAAGGTTTATTTAATTGATAAACACTTAAAACCTATGAAGTACATGCTAATGCACTGGCTTGTGAGTTAATGAGCCAGGACATTGCTCTGGATAGACTCAGAACAACTTGGCTGAGGTTCCTAAGCCATGATGGTTTTCTAAGATTCATGTGCCAGATGCCTGTAGTGTCAGGCCAGGTAATCTTGCTGGTTCTTTAAGTTTTTAAAAGCCTCATGTCTTTTGCACAGTGGCTATTTGTTATTTCTGAGAACCAGCCTTTTTCTTTCCATTTCTGATTCTGTATAGTTGTTTAACCTTGCTTTGCTCAGATTTTTTTCTCTGATAACAAATGCATAATTTTTCAATAATGTACTTCTTTGTGCAGTTAGGGAGAGTGATGCTGTTCATCTTTCAGACCTTGGTGTGGGTTTCTTTACATGTTTCTCTGAGCCTTCCCCTGCATGGATTTTAATTCAGCAAAGCTGAAAGCAGAGGGGGAGAATCTCCTCCATCTACCTGTTTTTGGGGCAGCTTCCTGGAGTCCTCCAGAGCCCCTCCTATATCCATGGATTTATAACTGCTGTGGAGAGGGAGGAAAGGCAAAGGCCTCCCCATAACCTCAGAGATGTTACCTCCACCCTCACTCCTGTGCCAGATGTAGAAAATCTCCCAGGCATTCTTCTCAGCTCGGAGAGAGAGCCAGCCAGGAGACGCTGCCAGATGCAGAAAGTTTTAAGGCCAGCTGATGGTGCTGGATATGCTCCTGCTCTAATCTCAATTTAAATTAGTAACTAGAGGCAACACACTGGGAGCTTTTCTAGTCTGCTTCCTCAAGAACTAAATCAAATCCCAAATAAAATATTCAGCATTGGGAGGCTGAGCACAGCCCTTAGTGTGATCTGAGGAAGCACTTTTCCTAAGACACCAGAAACGTTGGCAGCTCACTTTGGTAACATGTCCAGTTTTATTTGTTTTAGAACCTCTGCTCCACTGGGGGCATGCAAAACGATCTTGGGTGCTCTGGGGAATTTCACCTCTACTTTTCTTTACCCTTGCACTTCTCTTCCTTTTGATCTATTGCTACCCACTGCCCAGGGCTGACTTCATTTGCTGTACAAGCCACTGGCTGACCCATTCTCTCCTATCTTGATGGCCAGAGCCCCCCTTCCCACTACACCCAAACTGCTGACACTGTGACAGCTCCTAAGTCAACACTTCAGCAGCCAGGACCTTTTATCAGCAGGAGAGGAACCCCAGAACTGGCAGCAGTGACAGCCCTGGCCAGCAAAGATGTTTTTAGAATTATATTCTTGGCATCTTGCGGCATCTTTAACAGAGCTGGCGGTGACTGCTGAAAACCTGCCAGGTAGATTTGCCCAGAAGAAGGAAATGGGATGTGGTGGGGTGTGGTGGTGAGGAGAAAAGAACATTTCAGAGCATATTCCCATTTTCTCACACATATTTCTCACCCCTTAACACTTGGGAAGGGAGAGACATTACTTTGAGGGGCATGTCCCATCCAAACAAACAAGACAGTGGCAACAGACCAAAGGGATCCATCAGCCTTGTAAAAACCACCTCTTTTCCAAGTCTGGCTTGACAGATCAGCACAACACTTAGAGGGCACAAATCCTGCCTGAATCAACACTCTGCTAAGCTTGTAGAAAGAACAAAATTAATTTTGCAGAAATGGAGGTTCACACAAAAGGTCTGGATTTCATATCAAGATTTGCTCACCAGCTGCACAGCTTCAGATACATATTAGTAATGCTTCATGCAAGTAAGGCCAGAACACCTGCAAGATTAAAGCTCTATGATACCTAAAAACCACAAGTTCAGCTCCAGTAAAGACCAAAATCTAAAAGTGAAGTCTAAAGATCCTCAGCTACTTGCTGAAACTCAGTGAGGCTGAGACAAAAATCCATTAGTCTTAAGAGGACATATTCATATAACCATTAATTTCATCTCCTGCTCTGTAAAATGTGAATAACAACTGCTTTCTCTCCTGGTTACTGTAAAGTACAGTGTTTTAACATTTGTCAAGTATTTTCTGTCCTCATGCAGCAAGAAGTGCTTCTTTGGGTGCTACATCTATTCTGCCAGTCAAAATAGTTGGCTGTCTCTGCCAGAGTGGTTAAATTTCTTTGGGGTAAATGAAAGCAATCATGTAAATTAAAATGAAAAACCAAGCTAGAGATTTACTTCAGGTGGGAAAAGAAATACAACTTTTTTCAAAAAGATCAAAATAGTCTTTGAAAAAAAAACCAAACAAAAAACTGAAACCAAAACCAAACCAACAAAAAAAACCTACGAACAACCAAAAAACCAAAACCACTCCTGATGCTGTAATGTTTCCCTAAATTTCCTGTTATAGCTGGTAGATTTACAGAAATACTTGGGAAGACAGCTGCTGCTGGTACTATGGACTGGACAAAAAAAAAGGCTGAAGGGCTGAACCACAAACCAGCCCTTTTTGATGTATTCTCCATACCAAGATGGCAGACAAAGAAGTTTCTATAAAAGCCATTGAAGTTTTTCAATGTTTATCACCACAGAGAAACCAAAACTAAATCCAGAGATTGTTTTAGGTACAGAATTAATTTCTTTAAATCCCGTGACGTTTCTAGAACCTGGCACATCAAACACAGGCTTTGGGCTTATACTCTTTCCATTCTCTCTACCTCTAAAGATCTCTCATCCATGCAGAAAAACCATGCCCAGGGAACCAGTTACAAAAAGGTTCTCCCTGACATTGACCCAGCAGAACTTTTTTCTTTGAAGGGAAAACTGTTCTATGCCTTTGCTTCTGGAAAATCCTGCCTCATGTACTGTTTGCTCTTCAAGCCAAAGGCAGTGACACAAATTGCAGCTGTGGTTAGGCCATGGTTGTGTCTGTTCTGTAAAGCACTCCTGGTTTCTCAAGTAGCAGAGACCAGGTCCAAAGGACACAGCTATTTACAGAACATCTTCTGCAGCTCCTGGTGGGCATGGTCACAGATTTGAACCCAATTAGCCAGATTTGGACCCAGTTAGCACAGCACATGTCATCCACGTTAGTCATTCTCTTTGCCTGTGCTGTACTGAGGCAATTATACCCAAAATTAGAGTTTACTTATTCTGTATCAGAACAACTCCATCAGGGACCAGCCAAGCTTGTGCCACTGTTTCCCACCCAGGAGATGCCTGCATTTCAGAGAGTGCATCAAGAGCGTCAGCTGTGAGTGCTGCACCCCTGTGCCTGACTTGTCCTTTAATGCACCACACAAAAAACAGAGACATTCCCAGGATTTCACAGAGGCTGCATTTGCACGTAAGGCAACCAAATATTTTGATTCACTTAGTTCACATTCCTGGGGACAAACCCGTTGAAAGGGTGCAGGACCCGACTGTGCAGAGGCTGGGGAGGGTGGCTGCAGTGTCTCTCTCCATGGGGGTGAGTGAGTGACTCCTGGCCTGGCCGGTGGTGTGTCAGCTCCCACCGCCGCCTCCCAGAGCACACTCGGTCACTGGCCTCTGTTGAGAGGAGTAAGGCAAAAGGAGAGAAAAAAAAAAGAGAGGGAAAACACTCCAGAGAAGAGGAGGGAATGGAGTAATCAGCTGAGTCCTCTGCAGCCTGCAGCGCGCTGCCAAGCCTCGCTGCTGCCGCACGACAGGCAGACAAAAGGCTTTTTCAGCTGTCACACGTTCCACAGCCCCGGCCAGGGACAGCAGCCACGTCCTCGTGCCTTTCGGGGATTTGCACACACGTGCTGCTCTGTCTGCAGGCCAAGGAAAAGCAGCCTCAGCCCTTACCAGACGTACAGATACAAAATGCTCGTTGCAGTGCTGCTGGCACTCAGCATATGGTTACTCTGATTTATTTCTCTTGAAACAGAAGCCAGAGCTTCTTCGTGCTGAGGCCCTCTGTGGTAGAAATAAGGGGCGGTCTGTGTCCTGGAGACCTTAATTCAGCGCTAAAAATGACATTTTGTCCTCACCCTTTGCCATCCTTTCTGGATGCAGGCACTCCAATAGAAGGAAGCCAAGGTACTGATATTACGCCTCACGTATTTCATTTCCTAGGAACTAAGTGGTGAGTCTTGCTTATGCAACCTTAAAATGAAAGTGTGTTACAGGAACAGACTGTCCTTTTTGTGTTTACTCTGCTCAGTAAAAAAACCCCAATAACATTTAAAAGGATTCACCCAGCAGCAAGATGGTTTTCCACCAGGACTGCTGGAACATGAATTTCTTTTCTGAACATGTGCACGTCTGTGTTTCTCACAGACACTCATGAGACCTGTGGTTTTCAGCTGTGTGCAGAGGCAACAAGGACAATTAGCATAAAATTAACATGCCCTACCTCTGATTGTAATCCCCTACTCCCTCTCCAAACACTGACTAAATCCATGAGCCTGGCTTCATGTAACAGCTAGTTAAATGCCTGAGACCAATTGGGATATCAGACATTACAGAAATAGAGGTTATTAATTGGATGATATATAAAATTCAGTGACTGGGTGTCAGGGTGTACCTCACAATACCAGTCAAGTTATAAAATTCAGACACAATTACATGTTGGCTGAATACATTTGTCCTATTTCACTATAGTGTATATTAAACTTTCCCTTTCATGTTTGCATAATAAATCTGAATGGAGCTCTTTATTGCATTCACACTTGGTTGATTGCTTTTGGTTATTTTATAGCATGTTATAGGGGGAAGGGGAAAAAAACAAAGGTTTTATTACAAAACTGTAAAACAGAACTAAATGTGAATGCCTGCTCTAGAGAGGTGATGAACATACTTCATGTTAACTTAGAGGTGCCTCTTTTTATCACTGACACGTAATTGCTGATGATATTATTGTCATTATTTTGGGGGATGCCTCAGTACCAGAACATAGAATAAAGAATGGTTCCTCAGTTTTATATGCTGCCTCTGCTATGGGGAGGCAGACACAGCTACAGGAACACCCTGGGACTTGGCCACGGAATTTTTTAAAGGAGATATCCCAGGTGAAACTCTCCTGAATGACAACACAGAGCCTGAGCAGGGTGTCAGCCTCTCTCCCACCGGCTCTGCAGAGCACCAGTGGATCTTACACAGCTCAGATGTGCTGGTGACTCTGAGGAGGGGTGAATTCTCATCTTCTAATTTCTGTTCCCAAAATGCCACACAGTTAGTGCATGAGAAGTGAAAGATTTGGGGGTTTTCACTCTTGCAAAACAGGGGTGAAGAACCTGCTCTTTGCTGAGTGTCAGACAGATCTTTCAAATCTTGGGCAAGCCATGAATTAACACACTCCAAGTATACACCGGAAAAAAACCAAACCCAAGCAACATTATAAGACCTCCCTTGCACCTCCCCCGCAGTAAAAGCTGTCAAAGTTAAATGCAGAATAAAGAAGGTATCAATAGTAAAACATTTCATGTGAAAACACAGAAGTCTTCAGAAGGAAGTCATATACAATGACAATAAGACTGGGGAAAAAGATAATCTTAAAGAACCATTGAATAAAGACACAGAAGCTGATAGAAATATTTCCAAGCATACTAGGAATAAGGAATGTGAAAGGCAAGCTAGACAACCACTAGATGAAGAAATAGAGAAAAATATGAAACTGGTACATTAGAAGCAATCCACAATCCCACAGTCCAGCTGAGGGTTCTGTCTGCAAGTGATGAGTATTTGGTAATGTGAAAAACAGGCTAAAAGAAGGACTGGTGCATTTCTTCTCACCTTCTGGCAAGGTGGGATTTAGAGATTCTCTGAAGTAAACTTTCACCTGCATCTCCTCAGTTTTACACACCATCATATATCCTAGTCACCTTTTCTCCAAAATTAAAGCAGCAAGGATGAGGAAAAGTATGCAAAGCGTGAGGATGAAGCAACAGGGCTTCTTCAAGTAAGAAAGAAAAAGTTGCCCTGTGGGCTGCTGGCAGAGAGGTCTGTACAGTCTCAGGTAGGATGGAGATAAACAAGGGATGATTAATCACTCACTGTTTCTTAGAATGCAAGAAGTAGGGAACACTTGAAAAAAATAGCACATACATGTTTTATAAGAAAGCAAAGGCAGGGAATTTTCAAGCCGTGCACAGACTGGGGAACTCAGTGCCACAGGACATGCAGATACACAAAACAGTGTAAACAGGTTCCAAAAAGACAGACTCACAAAAGAGAAGCCTGTCAATGACTAATAACCATCAAAGGCTCTGCTTCTCCAGAAAGTGCCAAAAGCCAGAGACAGCTAAAAGCAATGAGTTTGTGCCCAGGGTGGTTTGCCTTTACATGCCCTGCGTTTCCATTTTTTCTCTAAGCAACTACTACTGATGCTGGGCAGGAGAGAGCCTTAGCCTTTCCCAGATTCACATGGCAGTAAGACTGTGCCATTAAAACACATTAAATAAATATCACGTTATGAAATGAGCCCATGGCGTATAGCTAGGTCTCAGGCTCTGGTGCCTATATTCCAGCTTTCATGCACCTATAAATATTAAAACACCAAGCAGCTTACTTGAATTTGCAAAATGCAGGCTCATCACCATTCCAATACCATGTTCTCTGACAAACATAATTTATTTGCTCATCAGCCCATCAGATTTTTTTTAAGTCCAGTAAAAACTATCATTCCATTGTTCCAACAAGCCCTAATCTCAGTGTGCAGCTCTGGGTCTTATACAAATGCTAATTATTATAACTGCAGGGCAAATCAGCACAATATGACCAAATAATAAATAAATTTTGCTGAATACATAAAAGAAAACCCCCCACAACCATCTACTTGTTGGTTCTCCAGAATCACAGCTGTACAGTGTTAATACTGTACTCATGATCTTAATAGAAAATAATCCCTTGAAAATTAATTACCACTAGACATTAATAAGCACTTTGTTAATTAAGCCAGTAAGCCAATTAGGCCCAAGGTGAACTCGAGGGCAATCAACTCTATAAACAGTGTGAGCTAAGTCTTAGAAGTACACTCTAATTTTTAAAAAGCCTGTTTTTGGAGACTAGATAGCTTGTGGGATTGCTCATTACAGAACAAAGCAGCTGCCCAAATGCAAGCCAGGTCAGGAGCAGCCAAGAGCCATCATCACCCAGCAGCTTATCTGTGTCTTCAGAGCAGCTGGTCTAGACCTCATTTGAGACCTCACCAACTTGTAATTAATAGCTTCTCTAAGTAAACCAAATCAGAAAGCCAGCAAAAACCAATTCAGAAGTGCCTCTTGGGAAAGAGCCTAAGCTGTAAGGCAGGGAGGGTGCAGAGAGAGCAATTTACAGCTGACTCCCTTTGACTACAAGTAAGCACCAGGCAGCTATCCCTGCTCCTTCTGCTGGGCTTTCACAGACCACAGGACATTCACAAAACCTGCAGAGAAATGGCTCAAGCCGTTCTGAAGAGATGCAAATATTTAGCAGCTCTTCCACCTCCAAAAGTCTGGCCCTTCTTATTCATTGTCCAGGAGCAGAGCCAGCACAGGCAGGAGTGCAGATCCCTCAGGAACCTTCACTTCTGCCTTTCCCTTACAGCTTAGAGGAGCAGATCCATTCCTGGGTTCCCATTCCTGAGGAGAAGCCCCTGTTTCTCAACACACTGCAAAGAGGAAAGCTGTTAGGGGAGCACCTTGCTCAAATCACTCTCTGTGGATGTGGCTGAGGATCTCCCCAGGGCAGTGGTCACTGCCCCAAACCTGCCAGAATTCAACAAGCATTGACTGGTGGGACTCTTGGGGCTCTGTAGTTCAGGGAGTTGGACTTGACAGTTCCTGTAGGTTCCTTCCAGTTCAGGATATTCTATGATTCCATGATTTTCTCCTCCTCCAATCCTCCTGTTCTCTGGGGTTTTTTTGTGCTATCTCTTCGCAGGTCTCAGCAAGTTCAAATACTTCAAGCCAAAAGCATCCAGCTTCCCCTTCTACAAAGGAGTTTGTCCATACAGTGGATTTGGCATGGGGCTGGAGAAAACTCATTTGTTTCTCTAATTGATTCCATTTGAAAAAAAGATGCCATTAATCCTTGCACATCTGTTGGCACTGATAAATGTGCCCTGTGTTTTGAGTGTTTGTCTCCAGGCCTCACAGGCTGTGGGACTCAGCTCTACCATCACCTTCTCACTTCTTTTTTCCAGCAGTGTGTGGACACTGAACCCATCAAACTGGAGGAATAGTGCCACTCCTCACACTCTCTCCAGGGCTAACCATTCCTTGTTACTCCATCTTTCCCATCAAGATTGGACTGCACAGAAACTTGTATGGGAAAGTAACATGTGCAGTTAAAAGGCCTTAAAATTCACAGGATGCAAATGAGCAGACAATTATTCTGTGCATAATGATGAGCTGCTAAGTTGGAACATGTTCAGATATACAGTAAGTCTCTGTAATAATTTTTATTAATTTTTAAGAATGCTGGATCATCTCATCTGAAGCCAAAACCATTAATATTTGCATTAATTAGTGCTCATAATACAGTATATCTTTTGAGTTTTACTGCAGTCATTTGAATCTTTCCTTACACTGACTTTCTAAAAAATATCACCTTGATGAAGGGGGTTTAGGGATTTTTTTTCAGCCTAGTGAAAAATATTTTCCTGGAATAGTGGTCAGCTCTCTGCCTTTGTTTTTCTTGTCTTTTTTTCTAAGTGTCGGTTGTTTTGGGCTGGGTTTGGGTTTTTTTTTTCTCTCTTCCTGCCTTAGTAGAATATGGGGATAATGATGTAGGCTTGACTATGCATATAAATTGAATAATTTGCAATAATGCTCTAAAGTGCCACCGGGATGGAATTCAAAGGGCTGTTTGCAGAAACAATTGCTTTTTTAAAAATTAATTTCTGAAAAGTAAATGTAGAAAATGGTGAGATGGCTCAGGGGATTGAAAATGGCAGGGAGACTTTCTGGTCACTGCTTCAGATCCTACTCAGGCTGAAGCGCAACTAGAAAATATTACTGTGAGAAAAATACTTTGGGTCTCTGCAAATTTTAACAGAATATTTTGTGCTGAGGTTATGAATGAGATTGGAGTTCACTGAAAAGAATAGCAGGGGGTCAATTCTACTACATATTTTGGAGAGGTTTGTTTTTTTTAAAGTCATTCTACTGATAGAATATAAATTTATCTTTCTTTCAAATAGCAATCATTTAATCACAGACATTGTAAAGGAAAACAGAGTTCATATCCTTGGCCACAAGTAGAACTGGTAATCCTTCCTCAGAGCTATATACACTTTTGCCAATATCATCAGGGTAGATAATGTATTTTCATGATAGTAATCACATGTATCAGGTTGGTTATGTAACAGGAGATGACAAAGAGCATTTAAACCACTTAAATCAGATGGGAGGAAAAAGAAAATTATGTTTTCAGGATGGGGTCATGGCTCAATGACGTTAAAAATCTCATGCAATCTAAGATAAATGCACAATCACTTCACACTTGCCATCTATTTGTAAAAAGACGTTTTCCTACACAAAACTGCCAAATATGTCTATGTATTTCAGTCTGCTGATTTCTGGTCAGGACCAGAACTAACGCTGGAAGCTTTAAAATTATTCATGTGGATTTCTGATTGATCAGCCATCAGGTCCATCCCTTCCACAGAGAGAATCAGATGCTTCAGAGAGATGCTTTCCCAGAAGCGGGTTTGCCTGAGGATGGGAGGGACAAACCATCACCTACAGCCCCACAATTAAACTCTGTGCTGGTTTCCAATGCCCCTTGCAGGCAGATTTAAAACATCTCCAGGAGCAGGCACTTCAACACTCCCTAAGGTGCCTAGCAAGTATCTCAAGAACATAATTATTGATTTCTGGCAATATCTGGTATCTTAAGAGATTCCTGAACAGAGAAGGAGGAGCAGCCTATGGCCTGAACAGGAAACACTGAAGATGGAAAGGATGCTATGGCCAAGTGTTGAAAAGCAGCCAGCTGCAGCTTTCTAGCAGTGCAGGCACTGTGAGAGGCTGCTCCAATGTCAACACAGAAAAGGGTTGGAGACTTGGTTTTATTTCAAGCTTGAATAAACCTGCTGCCAGTTATTCACCTAACTGTGGACATCTGCCTGCTCATTTTTCATGATGACCATCCTGAGAATGCAGCTTTGGGGTGCCCATGAGGCAGTGGCAGGACTGGGAGCAAAGGGAGCAAGAATGTGAACATGTGGAAATGGACTGGCCTTCTAGACAGGGCTGAGATAACTGGGCTGACCTTGAATTACAGAGATCCAGCTCTGAGCAAAGCCAGCACGATCCCAAGCGCTGCCCTGTGGAAGGTGGATGTGGATGTACAGGGCTGTCAATCCCATGCTGCACACAAACCAAGACCAAAGAGATGGTGGGGAAACAATCACTGTCATCTCTTTCTAGAGAGGATACTTGCCTCTGCTGCTTCTGAGGGCAGGAAAGACTTTCATATTAGCTTCATAAGGCACTTAATAAGAAAGTTCCAGAGGCACAGGCCTTGGCTGCTGAGCACAATGCTGTCACTGGAGCTTCCAGTGACCTTCCTTTGGAGCTGATCTTTCTGCTGTGGGGACATGAAAAGAATAGGAGAGGGTCAATTTTACAGTGGCTGTGATCACCCTCTGACACAGCAGTGCTCTGCTCCAAAGGAAGGTGGTTGAGCAAACAGAGAAACACATCTCTGCTCAGAGGCAGGCAGCAGAGAAGAGCTCAGTGATCTTTGCTGGATGCCCTTCACCATCAGGCAGTGAAACACTGTGTGTTTAATCATGGTGAAGGATAATAGAGAGCAGAGAACCAGGCAGGCAGCTCAGCTAACTCCAGGCATGCTCTGTTAAACCCTGTATGATATAAAAATGGTTTATAGCCCATGCAGCATACTTCCCTTGGATAAGGACCATCGCACACTGAAATTAAAAGCAATTAGTGTCCCTTAAGCACTTGAAGGGAATTGTTTTTATAAAGCATTTCCTTCAATCTTTAGGGGGAAAAAAATATACAGGAAAGGCATTTTTATGCAGGATGGCGTTTGTTTACAACTAACACCCTAAGAGATTAGGGCTGGCTTTCAGGCCTGTTATTACAGCTACAAAAAAGTTGCTGTTAAACTCCCATTGAGGCTGACTGATAGGTCCACTATGAGTGAATGTAAAACATTGTTTCAGGATGCTACAGCATGTCCACATGGCACTTTTTATAAAACAGGGATTTCATGTTGGCTATTAACAAACCCCTTCCCCCACAACCATCACAGACTTTCATTCAGCCAAACCCCACTATTTCATCCTCTGCTTCATTTGGTAATTAATCCAAAGGACTGATTTCCATACTAGCATTTAAACTAGCAGCTTGATGCTGGGAACACAATGGCCTACATTTTGAAACCCAAAGAATGGATGTTGTGATTTATTTATGAGCTATTAGTTTAGCAACTTATAAAATATCCATCAAAAGCCACAGACATTAAACAAAATTAAGAAATTAAATACAACTTGATAAAAACAAAAGCACTGATAGATCCCCACTCCTCATTAAACCTCACATCACCCCTGTAAAACCACGTCCTTAGACTAAGATGAAGAGTTTGGAAAAGTACTGAAATTTCTTTGCCTTGTTTTTAATGCTTTATTAGATTAGATTCCACCACAAATTGAAATATTTATAACCAAATGCTCCAGTGCTGTATAACAATGTCCTCTAATGCTCCACTCTGACAGAAACAATTTCTAATTGCTATGCAGTAAAATTCTGCCAAAAAGCTACAAAGAATGGAGCTGGACATCATCTTGCAAGGCTTTTCTACAAGGCTTTTCACAGTAACATTTGCTGATCTTTAAAACTGTTCAACACCCAGAATCTTCTCCAAGGTTAAACCTTCAGAGCTAGCCATGAAATAACAGAAATTAGCATTTCTATAAATGGCACTAGGTTTGCCAGCATGGGAAATTGTACTTAATTACAAAATATCTCAAGGGCAGCAGTAATGATGTTTACTTTACAGTAAATAAACGTGCTTCAGCTTCATCTGATCAGCTTAGGAGCTTGTCTGATCCCTGAGCCTGCTGTTGAGGAAGGCAATGCAGCTGCCAAGTGGAAGAGGCTTTTGAAGAAACACAGTCACAGTGTGGTCCAGAGGAGCCTGAGAGTTTGGAGCTGCCACTGCTCCCCTCCAGGACACTGTCAGCTGTGCCCGAGCTGTTCTCCAGGTGCTGGTCCCCTCACTCCCCAGCAAGTGACAGTGACAATGCCATCTCCCCTTGTCATCTGCTTTGCCATGCATGACCTTCATTATCCCTGTGATTTCCACCCAACAGCTCACTTTGATCTTGCTGTCTGCAGTTTCAGCTGTTCCCTCTTGCCTTACCGAGAGAAACACATCCAGGTGTGCTCCTCAGAGTTGTCTTTACACAGAAATTTTCATCTCAGGGCTTCATGGCTACAGCATCCTCTAATCTCCTAAACACTCCTTTCCTTCCTTCTCACTGCTGTGATTGAAGAGAGCCCATTAGCTGACTGCACACATGCATGAACACAAGGAGAAAGGAAGAATTATAAGTACAATATCAAGCAGCATATGGCAAACCCATTTATGTCCTTCTCCAGCAGGTCAGGCACTGAATGGAACTCGTTCCTGGGAGTCATTGTTGGCAGTGTGGAGACTACCACGGTGGTCATGGCTGGGATAATGAGTGCTTTGGGACTAATTGCATATTTGATATTCATGTGATAAATTAATTAGCTGCTTATTCCCAATGAAGAGCCTGGATTCAAATAAAGCTGTCAGATGAAAGGTATGGTAGATGCACACGTGTTAAAAATAGCTCCTGAGGGGGGTGTGTGTGTAAATATGTATATATGTATCAGTCTGCTACTACAATCATTGAATTTAGCTTTGCCCTCAGCCAGGAGTTGCCTGGAGACTCACTAATAACAGAAGCATTCAAGATACTTTTTCTTTTGTGTTCCCTTTCCTTTTTGAATAGGTGTGTTTTACACCTTCAGCCTTGATGTAAAATACATAGAAAAGCTCTTCAGCATGGCTTTCATTTATGCAAAACCTAATCTAAATAATGGATGAAATTAAAAAAAAAAACCAAAACAACAAACTATGACTTTTAACTAGTGTAGGACTAAAACTAATCCCAGTTTTAGTCTCACTGATGTGATTTAGCTGCCAGTAACTTCTGAGGCTTTTGCTCAGAATTATTGCATCTGAAAGGAAATTACAAGTCCCAAAAATGAAATAAGAGCTTATAATTTTCCCCAAAATAACAGCCAGGTAAAGGATGGAGACTTTATTAATATTCTCACCCATGCAAAAAAATACAGCTGCAATGTCTTGTTCCTGGTGAACACAGTGCAAGACAGCCTGGGCAGCCCCTGCCAACCCAAAAGAACCAATCACAAATGGTTTACCATGTATAAAAAACCCTGCAAGAAAAAGATACCAAAGCTTAAAAGTACCTAGGTTTTATTAGTGCTGAAACTTGTTGATTTCGCAAGTGTTCTTGCAGATGAGACTCCACCACTGTCACCTACATTTGTCTTGTAGTACCTGGAGTTCTCACCCTTTGGGGCGTTCACAGCTCCAGGTTTGAGATTAGAGATGGGAAAAGGCTGGGAATTCCACCCAGAAAGGAGATTTTGAGATATTAAATATGAGATTGTTTCAGTTGGAAAGGGGGAGACATGGTCCCCTGAGGGACTCTTCTTGACCCTATGTGGACTGAAGTTTGCAGATGGTAGAAAGAAGTACTTTCAAAGACTTTTTCTTGAAGGAGGAATATTTCATCCTGAAAATGTGTGAGTAGAATACATCAAGATGGGATGAGCATAGGATTTTCCCTCTATAACTGATTTTCTGCACCACTGGCATAATTTCAGAAAATATTTCAAGTTCAGCTATAATCCTTTCACCATCCAGAAATATTCTTGGGGCAGTTTTCCCACAGCCCTACCTGCCTGCATCACTGATGAGCTCTGTGCTGCCTGCTGTGCCTTCCCTTGGCTCCCTCGAAGGAGGAGGCACTGAATGGGACAGCACACCTGGACTTCAGCTGGGCTGCTTTGGCAGGACCTGGAAGCAGCTGGAAACACGTGCAATGCTTAAAAATACCTCAGAAACACAAAAGTATGTAAAGAATAAAACCGAGTCTAGCTCTGCTCTGACAGCCCTGGCTTCCCTGTCATGGATATTTCACACCAGCTCCAGCAAACCCTGTGTGTGTGCAGGCCTGAATGTTGTCCCAGCACCCAGCAACCCGATGTGCTCAAAGCAGAGGACACGTGAAGAATAGAAAGTAGCTGCCAGCATCTCCTCAGTCTGCATGGATGGGAAGATGTCCTTGCAGCTGTGTCCCCAGGAAAATTCCTCATGCACAATTCCCAAACTGGCAGGGAATATTACCTGGGCTAAGTGCCTCTACCAGCGTTTAAACACAAGCAAATGAAATAAAGATTGTTGTCACCACAACAAAAAGAAATTGTCAGCTCCACCTCCTGCCTCACAGCCGACCTCCAGGATGCCAGGAATGTGTGGGATGTCTCACATCAAAGCAAAACCAATCTTATAGCTATTCCACCTTCTGAGAAGGATCAGAATGGGAGAGGAGGAGGAAGACAAAGTCTGTAATAAAATGGCACTGACCTGAAGCTCTCAAATATGAGAGAGGAAGTAGAAGAGCTCAGGCTCGAGAGCTGTGTCTTTTTTTGTGGGGGGGTGAGGGGGGGAAGAGAGAAAAACACCAGCACACAACACCAAAACAAAACCAAAAAAAAGCACCCCAAATATATTCACAACCTTAACTAAACCCTAAATTACATAGTTTAAATACTTTCTAAAGAAAGCTCAAACAAAGAATTACTGATTATATTTTTATCTCATTAAAACTTCATCAATTATATACATTTTGCTTCAGAAAATAGTTCCTCTTAAGCTGATTATATCTGAGCAGTTTTATCTGAAATTCATAGCTGCAGATATATTCATCTACAGCATTTACCAGGTTCAGTCAAAGAAAAGAAGAAATTATTCCTTCTGCCTCCTATAGCAATTTACATTATATGGAAGCAGAAATTCACTTAGTTTTCAAAAAAAACCCTAATCCAAACTTGGGGACTGGGGGTTTTCAAATAGTCTAATCCACAGGTTGCTAAAAATCAAAATATTCTCCTGCATTAATTGTTTGAGAATTACCTTTAGATTCTTATTTTCTTACTTTTTTTAACAATAGAAGATTAATATGCACAATATCTTTGTACAGAGAGTGAATTTATAAAATAATAATAAAACCACAAAGGCTCCCTCAGAACCTTAGATTGCATGACTAAGCACAGCAACATCCAAAAGCACTGAAGTTCAGCCTGTGCTCATATTTTAACTGAGCTTTCCCCTCTTTCAGCAAGAATTCCAGGATAGTGCCACAACCTGGTCAAGGACACAGGGACTGCTCAACATTTTGAGTGTTTTACAAATGATATTTAAACTCCAATCTTGGAGATATAATTTGAAAATTTCATTTCTTGTAGCCCTGGACTTCACAAACACAAGTTGCACTCTATCCTTTGAAGTACAGGTGCTCAACTCTTAAATCAGAGAGGCAGCAGAGTGGGTTGGGGTTAATTTTTGAAACATTCCCAAATATTCCACTTCTCTCCCAGCACAGCATCTACAGCACCGGCATAGGTAACAGTTGTTCTGCATGTGGGAGAGGGAATCCCAACACTGAAATAAGCACAGATCAGGTCAGAGCTCCACACAGGAAGTCACATCAAAATCCCTGGTTTATGAGCACCAAGCACAGAACAAAAGTGAAACCAACTCCTCTCCAGGGACCTGAGTCATCTGTGCAAGGAATGCTTGACTGGGAGCTTTGTGTTTCCTTAAAAGCAAATAATGACATTAGGAAGTTCTAAGAAGTGTTTGGGAGGAGCCTTTTGGGAAAAGAAATCCCTTTTTGTCCAAAGATAGTAAACTATTGCCATGGTACACATTTGAGGAACCCAAGAACAAAACAGGATTTAAGTATCTTTTATAAAATATCCTCCCACAGCATTTTCTGTTCTTGGTACTCTTCCAGATGCTTTCTCTGAACCAGAACCACATAAAACCTCTGCTCTTGGTAAAATCACAAGAACAGACCTGAGGCTTTCCTCTCTTTGTAGTGTGCATCTACACTTTGGGCAGTGAGGTCTGTGAGGCAGAGAGGGTCAGATGAGGCTTTGCAGAGACACTGGATTATCATTATTATATTTTCTCTAGTGCAAGTAGATTTCCTGTGTAGCCCCATTTGTGCTGTCACCTCCTGTCCCCATCAGTGGGAATAAACCTGCTGTGTTACTCTATTACTTATGCACAAGGTTTTGTGACTGGCAGTAAATCAGTAGGTTATCCAGAAACATGAATCATTCCTTTTGGGAAGGCAGAAACACAAAACACTGTTGGAAATATTGGCCAACTTTTTCCTTCTTCATATAATTTTCCCCTAGTATTCTTTTCTTACTTTAATAAATATACTAATAAAAGTAACTTAGCCTCTTGTCAAATATATTGCTTTTATTATGCCAAGCAGAGAGATCAGCCCTTTTTACTTTTCCACCTTCCAACATCTTCCTCTCCTAATTAATACACAAATCAGGGACAAAGGCTGGTGTGCCCATAATAAACACCAAAAAATGGTTCACACCTTCAAACATCCGACAAAAAGGGGATTTGACACGTGGCTCAATGCACACCTGGGTTTGTTTCTTTTCAGGTGCTAACAGTAAATGCTGCACAGCTCTGTTTAATCAGCTCAGCCTCCCCTTATCAGTGTTAGCTCTGAGCAATTCTCTCTCATTTATCCCTGGAAAGCTGTGGGACTGCTGCTTTCCAAAAGGGGGGCTGGGGGGGAATGGTTTTGTGTGGGACAGCTCTGAGAGCAGAGCAAACAGGAGCCAGGATTAGAAATTTCTTTTTCTCCCTGATGAATTTTTTTCTGAAATGTCTCTGCTAAAAGCACACACCTCATAATTTGCTGGCTGCTGCAGGACTATGTTCAGAGATAACATCAGTGGTCCTGGGAGCTGTGGGATTCATTCATGTTGGATGTGGAGAATTGGAAGATTTTTTTTGCAGTGTTGCTCTCCTTTCATGTCACCAAACCGAGTTATTTTCCACTATATTTACATCTGTCAATCCATACTATAATTTGAACTGCTAAAATGAGGAGATCCTTGGGGCAC
Organism: Fringilla coelebs; assembly: GCF_963513975.1. Lineage (NCBI taxonomy): Eukaryota > Metazoa > Chordata > Aves > Passeriformes > Fringillidae > Fringilla > Fringilla coelebs. The sequence continues at coordinate 58,134,159 of NC_140033.1, read as the reverse complement.
AGCACAGACTCTAGTATTGTTCAGCTCGGTGTCTTGCCTAATGAGCCAGGCTCCATGATATTCCAAAAATACAAGTGCATAAATCAAAGTAATTTTTTCCTATTAGCCAAAATGCACTAAGCAAGTATGTAGAAACACAGAAAGATGGACAAGCAGTGGCCCAGAGGATGAGCAGTTTAGCTGTGGAGGACTCAGTGCTCTGCTGGTTCTCCCAGAGGATGGGAATGCCAGCATGCTTCACCGAAGGGATACACATCTGTGGCTATAAATTCACATATGTGCACAAAAATAAATCTCCCAGACTAAAGGCAGCTACCTGGTGGTTAACACAGGAGCTGGCAGAGACCACAGACCTTCTGCTTCTCCTCTGAACAAGCAGGAGCAGCCAGGGTGCTGCTGCAGGGATGGATCTAATGCTCCATGCACTCAGGGACAAGGCTGTCCCTCCCCTCCATGGGCCTATGAGGTGAAACTCCAACAAAAGTATGAAAAAAAAATGGCTCCAAAGCAAAATACTCCGGCCAAGGCAGCCTGCACTGACTTTGTACGAGCCCCTGTTAGCATCATGGTGTTTTTCACTGCTTGTACTGGTTGTTTCCCACCATAGTTCATTCAATACTTTGAATCACTCGTGTAATAAAATCTGTTCAAGCAGCTTAAACATCCAGCTCAAACACATCTTTCAAAAACACAGGATTTCTGCATAAACCCCTCCTACAACGTCCTGAAATGAGGTGTAAGAGATGGCCTAGTGATACAGATATGAGATTCCTACTTCCCTAGGAACAGCTGTATGAAAGTCTGAAGAAACTTTTCTGGGAAGATACTGGAACTGTTGCAGGGTACAAGTCTTTTCTTAGGCCTAAAGAAACTCACAGCACTAAAAATACAGTGAATAAATTCATGCCACTTTCATGGCCTCACTGGGACCCGCTCAACTGAGTCTGAGTCGCGGTGATTTCCAGGAGGATATTGGCGTGAGTGGGCTCAGAAAATTGAGTCACAGCTGACTAACAACTCACAGCAGGTCAGGGAAACTGCCCGACACCAGCAAGGAGCCCTTCCAGAGAGGGATCATTAACAAACAGCCATTCACACTTCCCATCCCAGCCTTTATGTCAGAGGGAAAAAGAACAGGGGCGCGTTTAATGTTCTTTTTGTGTGCATTCAGAGAAGAGTTAAAGGGGCACCTAAGGGGATGCTGCCAGATGCTAAACTTGATCCCATGCACTACCCAGGAGCTGTCACAAGCAGCAAATCTGTGGTACTTGGACTGTCAGCCTTATCCTACCCCTGTTTATACCGCTCCACCAGCCCAGCCCTGATGTTCAGTCACAGCCACATACAGGGTGCACACCTGGATGTGCTTTTAGCATCTCACCTGTGCCATCCTTCAGCCTGTGCTCAGTGTTTTAACCAACATCAGCACACGAATCCACACCGCCAAATCAAAGCCTAATACAAATATACGGCCTGGGAGCCTAAGAAACACATTTATTGCTGAAATCGCTGCTTAGCAGAGTTTACTGCTTCAAAGGAAAGCTTTCCTCTTTCCTCTTCCATCGTGGAGTGGCATCCTGGGTATCTCAGCTGTCACAGACATACTTTCTGAAAAATCCTTTTGCCAGGATTTTTTCTCCTGAGAAGCTGAGAAGCCTCAGAGGGAAAAAACCCCAATAATTATCAGCTGCTGTGGAATGCAACAGGCGCATCTTTGATTGGTCCATGTGAACTGTTTCTACTTGGTTACCAATCACAGTCCAGCTGTGTTGGGACTCTGAGCAGTCACAAGACTTTATCATCATTCCATTCCTTTCCTTGCTAGCCTTCTAATGAAATCCTTACTTCTATTCTTTAGAATAGTTTTAGTATATAATTTTCTTTTAATATAATGTATATCATAAAGTAATAAATCAGCCCTCTGAAACATGGAGTCAAGATTCTCATCTCTTCCCTGGTCCTGGGACCCCTGCAAACACCACCACACTCAGCCACTCCCCTGCCTCTCAAAACAAGGAAAGTATTTCTTGGCAAGCATCAGCAAGAGTGGTAACTGCTGTGTGTTCCTACCTATCCTTTTTACTGATACATTTGCTGATGCAAGAGTCTATAAACTAAACATGAATATTGCATGAGCAAGCCAACATTTCAGAATCAGACCAACTGGTCCACACAAACCTATTTGTCTTTGGCTTATGTGTGCCATGGACTATTAATAACCAAACACACACTACAGAAAAAGTCTTATAAAATCACTTGTAAAATCCACTCATTTAGGACCTCTATCAACCCATGCTAGTCCATTTTTTGTAAAAAAACCTACTTTTATTTTTTGCTCCTGGTCTAAAAAAGTACCTTTATTTCCCCCAGTAACCAAAAACGTTGATCTAGTTGGAAAAACAAAAACTGGGGATTCTTGTTTTCCAGGAGCTTGCTGAGCTTGCCTGCTCAGTGGGTCTGATAAAGAACTGTGCAACAAGCAGTGTGTGTTAAAATGTTAGCCTCAATTCGTTTTGTTGAGTGTTTTTTTAATAGTCTGTTGCCCTTTAGAATTATTTTTGTCCTACATAAATAGGATCTGTGCAGGGTTTGGAAACTTTAAGCATGTAAAACAAAAAGAAGAGTACAAGGGAGAGCTGCAGAACGTGAGAACTGGGTAAAATCCCAGCAGCAATTATCTCCTCTCAAACGTTATAGGAAAACAAAGAATTTTGTTTATGCACGCATATATATAAAAAATTTCTATCTGCACACATCCCCCACAACTTTTCTTAGCATCACTGTCCCTTAAAATGAGATGCAAATGAATGCAAATTGCTGTTGTTTTCTAAGCACAGTAAAACAAACAGAACAAACAAATTATCAGAGGCTGTGAATGTTGCCTGCACAGTAAGGACAAATACATTTGTCAATAAATAGAAAATTTTGTTTTAGCTACACAATGGTCAAGATGAGAAATTTCAATGTTGCTATTTGAAGTTATTTTTCCATTTTTATCAATTCAGACACATCTTGGGATGCAGATTCTTGTGAAACAAGTGATGTGAGGGTTTGATTTGCAGAACTAGGGTGATTCTATTGTTTGTTGGGATTGCTCAAAGCTGCCACTGGATGAGTTTTGTTCCTTAACTGTAAAAGGTCAAAATGTTTGGCAAGTGGGAAAACTGGTGGTCAGAAACACATAAGAAAACTGAGAATTCATTCTGCCAGCATATGTGGAAACTGTATAAATCCTGCTCCTACATTTGCTTTATATGATCTCCCACACTGGCTGGATTTGATTGCTGAACAAAATATTAAAGGGTCAGAGGAGGATGAAAGCATAAGGCTGTGTTTGCTCCCAGAAATCCAAGGTCAGCACCACTGGAGACTGGATCTGACTTTTCAAAACACAGGGATGTCCCTCCACCAACTTCAGTGCGTTTGAGGTCAAATCTTTCTGGAATACAGACGTTAGAGACTGCCCAATTAAATACAAATAATCTTCCTTGGGGCAACTCCACAAATCTGCTATTTACATAACGTGGCAAAGGCTGAGCCAGTTTTGCTTATCTGCATCAGCAGATTGTCCCTTCCTGCTGACAGAAAAGTGCCTGATGCAAGCCAGCCTTAAACAAAAGCCACTTAAACCCAATTATGTGTTCAAGAAGATAACTGGGACAGTGAGGCTGAAGAAACACTCCCCAAAAATAAGAGAGCTCCTTGGGAAGGTAATTGGTACTGTCTGGTAAACCCAAACACACTCTGGCATTTGCAGACTCAAGAGTTCAGATGGTATTTGCCTCTCTCATGACCAGACATTAAAATTACACCACATTACACAAATTAAAGAAAGTTAAGTGATAAAAAATAACTATATTATGCATAGGATAAATTAAATTAATGCTGTGCCAATTCAATTTGGTCTCCAATGTGATGTTTGGATGGGAACTTATGACAGGCTTTTGAAAAAGCACAGTTGTGCAGACTTCCCTCCCTGTGTACTTCTTGTACAGCCTTTGGTGTGAACATGTATTGATCAATAACTGGCCTGGCTGAGGTGCTAGCACAGGATAAATTATTATGCTTACTGTAGTTAACTGTATTTCAATAATGCAATATAAACCACAGTGATAAATGGAAAGGGCTTTTCCCAGTTATTAAGTGCCTGTGAAAATAAGGAGACGCTCCCAGCAGCTCCTACAGAGGTTCAGATGCAAATTTATCCCAGATTCCTGCATGAGCTCCCAGTGCTGCAATCTGCCTGGGAAGGAGGTGTGTTTGCAAGTGTCTGCTGTGTTAATAGATGACAATATCATCAATCAATATACTCTTCTCCTTTACACAGCTCATATGCAACAGTAGCATACCCTGCTGCCCACAAGGGAAGGCAGCAGAGCACAATTTTTAGAAAAAAATCTCTATTTTTCCATTATAAGAGCTGTGTTAGTTCCTATATTAACTTACACAGAATACACTGGATGGGATCCATACATTTTTATGCAGATCAAGGCCTAATAACAGGCAAACTGCTATCTTAATCAAAATATGTCTTTATCTAGACATCATCAGTTAAAGTGACCTCGAGGCATCTCAAAAGCCATAGCAGAAGGTAGTTTGGGACCTATTTTTACAGCACAGGTCCCAACATCAGAAGCTTTTTCAGGACCACAAGTGGCTAAACTGTGCTCCTTGCCAGCACAGAGGGTAAACTATTTACATAACCAAGCAACTCCTGTGAGCATTCTTTCCAAACCAGAACCCAGACCCACTGGCATCACAGAGTAGAATGAGTTCACAGCACCAGACCTGCAGACCATGTAAAAATCAGCCCTGAAGCCTCAAGCTCCCCTTCTGTTCCTATGGTGTGAGACAAAGGGAACAGGAGGAATGAGACAAACAGTCTGACAAAATGCAGCATTTTGTTTCTAATACCCGCACACAGAGGCACACGAGCTGTGTGTGCAGCCACCCATGTGTGCAGAAAGCCAAACACACCTGGGCAGTCCAGGCCCTTTGCTGCTGGAACAGCATTTAGGAAGCTCTCAGGAAGACCCAACGCAGAGTCCCTATGGAAAGGGCTGGAATGTTGGGAAACACTCTGGATTCACTCCTAAAACTCCTGCTTACACATCCAAGACTTTGGCCTAGCTCTGCAAGTGTTTATACTCTTTGAAGTAGGTTTCTAAGAGAAGTGCAAGCTTATCTTCCATCATCTGCCCTACTCAGACACCACCTGGTCATGGTGGAGACAAGAAAAGACTTTTACCACTTTCTTCAGGGACTCAGTCACCAAACTGACTGGTGCCATCCTGGGGAGCACAGCTCACCCTCTGCCACAGTGGCAGCAGAACCATCTCCCCAAGCCCACGGTGCAGGTCTATAAAAACTTGAGCTGTAACACTACATTTTCTAAAACCCCCTGGTTCAGACTGAAAGGGAAGATCCCAAGTCACACACGCATCTCACAGCCTGGCTCCTCAGAGCCCAGTTAACCCATCTGCCCTTGGATTCAGATTCATCCTGAAGATCTCACTGTGGTTCTGGTTTCTCACTGACCCCTGCCCAAAAGCCTCACACAGTGAAAGGAGACTCCTCACACCCCACCCTGTGGCAGGAAGGTTGTGGGAAGTGCAGCAGCAAGGCTGGAGGCCAGATCACCCCTGTGTCCATCTGCCACTGCAGCAACAGCAGCAGTGCTATCGTGCTGGGGGTTTGCTTTGCATGATATCTGAGAGGAAAAGGGTGGGGATTACTAATTCTCCTTGAATCAGAAGCAGAGTTAAGGCATTGCTGCTCTAGCAGCATCTACAAGTGCATCCAGCACATGGCTTGGAGCAGAAAAGCCTGAGGGTGAAAACAAAGCTACACTTCCATCATTGCTGGGCTGCCCTGAGAAACTGAACACTGCAGCAACCCCCAAACAAATCCTTGAGTTATATTGGGATTAAGACATTACATCAACACCTACAAAGCAACAGCTTGACCCTTCCTTCTCTCTGAGTGACTTGCACACTAATATGTATCAAAACCTAAGCAATTCATTGGCAGAGGAAATAGTATCTAGAACAGCACTTCAGAAGCACAGCAGGGACTCTGGCTGACAGCAAACAAATGATGTGGTATTTCTGAGCACACACACAAAACCTCTCCATGGGGCAAAGGGGAAGCAGGCAAATCAGCCCAACCACAGGTCAAAACACATCTACTTGTTTTTTCACAAGGGACCGTGTAGTTGAGTGGAGGCAACATGGATTTATCTGTTCCACTCTGGGAGGTGTTTGGCAGTGCAGCCAGTCCCTGAAGCAGAGCTTTGCAGGACACAACACTACCCCGTATTTCAGAGAGCACTCTGTGGGTGCTGGCATCAGCTCTGATGCTGAGAGCAAAAACAGCACCCTGGCTGAGGTCAGAAATGGGTTAACTTCATGTCTCTGTCTCCCATGTCCACAGGTTGTCCTTGCTGTACCACCCACATTTTCCCTGCTTCCCAGATTGTTCTCTCCCTTTCCCTTCTTGGTAGGTCTCGCTTACACAGCTCTCAGTGGGCAATTCACACAATCTCTTCCCACCCAGGGCCACATTCCCTTTCCTTGGGATGATTCCCACAGCACTCTCTTCTTGCTCTTCCACTTCTGCCTTAAAAACCAGACCACCTCTGCTTGGCAGTCTGCCTTACAGGACTGTGGGCAGTGGGGAAGATTCAGGCAGATTTGTGTACATGCCACATTTTCTGAAGCTGAAGGATGCATTTCTTCAGGTTTTTAAGCCCTATGGCTCAGCCAGATTTTGGGTTGGTTTCCTCCCATTAGCCTTAAGACAGATCTTACAAAGGCAAATTAGAACTGCTTCTACTATTGTGTTTTTTATTGTAGTCACATCAAAAGGTAACTAGGTCCCTGGTGAAATTGTCTGGTTAAGTATTTCCCCATGGCATTGCATTTTCTAGGTTTGATCTAATGGCATGAATCAAAATATTGATTTAAGGGGACATCCACCCAAAATGAAGACCTACAGATGCAAAAATATGCACACACCAATAAACATGCTCTGGGGATAAATCAGTCAGCAGGTCTGATGCCAAGAAGCTGATTGTGAGTGTGTAATATTGGTTCTGTGCAGCCTGGATTGTAGAGGGGTTGTGCAAGGACACAGAGGATTCATCCAGCCTGGGCTTTTTTAGTTATTGACATTAAGGATGCTCCAATAAAAGCACCTAGGCCAGAACCTACTGTACCAAATAAGCCTATGAATTAATTTACACCCTCTCCTGTGCTGACAAGCAAAGGTCACATCACTCACAGGCTTTGTCTAAAGGCAGTTTGGGTTGGAAAAAGGTTGGGCTAAAATCAAAGAACAAAGATGACAAATATAAACATAAGCCAGGATGAAACCAGCAAATACAGATACCTGTAGGGACTGAAAACTCCCCAAATCCTTTCATCTTGGGCTGCATCACAAAACTTCAGACATGGATTTATTCTGCCAGTAAATTTTAAAATATTCACAAGCGTTTGTGGGATTAGGGCCTCAGATAATCAAGATAAGGAACTGATCTAATTCATAATGTAATGCTGCTGAGTAGCACTGTGCCATCAGCCATCAGGTCAGTGCATTGTGCTCAGCATATGATTCATTGAACAATAACATATAATCATATTTGATCACACTGAGCTGGCTAAGGCTGGAAAAGAATAATTACATCTTCTGCTATCAACCATCAACTCATAAATTACCACAATTATTGGATTAACTTTGCTCTGAGCCCCGGGAAATTTTTTTCCCCACTTCCTGCTGTAGGGGGAAGGGGATGAGCTAGTGTTAAAGAAGGAGGAAAAAAGAGTTCTTAAGCTGTACTCCAGTCATGGACAACTAACTGCAGGCAGACCTCTGGATATGGTTTGACTGACCCTCTGGAAAGAGAATTTGAACAAACGGGAGGTGTAGTTTGAGCACATATTTTTGGGAAAGGACACACTGTACCACCAGACTGTTAAACCTCTGTAGAAAAGCCAAGTCAAGGAGCAATACTGAGTTCATTTAGCATGGCATGTAGGAAAAGGCTCAGCTAGGGATCCAGTCAAAGACCCAAAAGGCCTGTCCATAGCCCTATTTCAACAGCTTAATCCTCCCTGATATTCCAAATAGCTTTGCCAAGAGGTTAATCACTCAGTTTTCAGTAAAATGTGTAAGATTAGAGACTTTGACATATCTCAGGATCAGGCAGGCCCAGTAGAACTGATATTACTCAAAGAAAAAAAAAAAAGAGCTCATTTTAATGTAAGTAAGTATAGGGATGTGGGCAATTGCTGTATTTATGTAAGGAGCATAAAAGGGAAAATTTCTTGGCAGTAGGAGCTGTGATAGCTTAACTAGCACATGAACAGAGAAAACCAGAACCTGCTTATAATGGATGCTTTGCATGCTCAGTCATACCTCTGGTCCAGCAGCATATATCTGCACACATTAAAGACAAACAGCATGTGGTGGGGGTGCCAAAAGCTGAGAGAGGTTGGTAAAAGTAACTGTCAGAGACATTTCAGGCACATTGTGGTTCTAGTTCTTGGCAAATCAAAATTCTCAGAGGAGAAGTGGTGAAACCTGGCTGATACAAATCAATAGGTAATTGGGATATTCTCAAGGAGTCAGAGCAGAAACTTGGCTACAGAAAAATGTTGAATTCTAAATCCATAGCACTGACTTCACAAAGCTTTATTTTTCATAGATGAAGAATGAAAGAAAATTAGACCATGAGAGACTTCATGTGCCAAGTAAACACACATATTAGTGAAAGAGACATTTATAACTATTCTAAAAGAAATCAAAGCAAAAAGCACCACCAAATTGCAGGACACACCTGCCACATCTGCACAAGTGGGAAGGGTTCCTATGGACTGTCACTGTGGGCCAGGTAAAAATGGAAACCACTGCCAAAATCACTGAGCTCTGGCCCAGGTGAAAGGCAGCTGCATGCTCTGGCACGTGCAAAGCCTAAGGCTGGACTGGAGGAAGAATTCAAAGCCAAACCAGGCTGGTTTTACCCTAATGGGTGTTATGGTCAGCTCTTACTGAGAAGCAGAGGGACAAAAGTGCAGGAGCCATGAGATGCTGAGGCCAGGGAGGGGCACAGGTACAAAGAAGCAGCAGGAGGGCACGAGAACACCTCTCATGTACAACACCACCAGCAAGTTTTGTCTCCAAGAACAAAAACTCCACCTTTCTAATCTCTCCACAGCCCACACTCCAACGTGTTAATGAGGGGAGGCAGCCCCTCTGAGGCTCAGCTGGGCAGCAGGGATCTGGCATGGGTTGCCTACCAAGATTTGTTGCTTGCCAACAATTCTGACATTATCCAGTACTTGCTTTGTAAATCCAAACCTGTCTGCAGAAACAGTCTCTTTCTTGCTTCGGTGAAAGACAGCTTATGTTTTTTATCCACCTTTGTTTATTTACAATAGAGATCCTGACCATCAACTTCTCTTCACAATGGGAAAAAAGAACAAGACCTAGACTAACAGAACAACAGGCTTTGGACAAAAAGGGGCCATGGTATTCACTGACAACAGAAATGGAGCAAGCTGCATTTCAAAGGGGAGCTGGTGTGACAAGAGACAGCACAGAGTGTGAGTGTTTTTCAGTTCTGACAGTGTAAAGACTTACAAAGGAAAAAAAAACACAAAATCAAAGTGCCTTTCCATACATTATCAGAAAGAGTAAACATATCAGTGCTGCTAATTATAATTGCAAATAAAACAAACATCCCCAGGGAAAGTCCATTACTGTCACTATTTTCCTAATTGCACAGAAAAAAATGCATTTTGGGATTGAAGAGACAGGAAAGACAACATTCCCTCCTAGGACAGCACAGGGCTCCACAAGAAACTGCTGCCTCCCACCAGCCTGCTGAGTGTGGATGCTTTTAGATGGCAATGCTGGGGAACACCCCAGGGCAGGGCTGGAAAAGAGAAGTCAGACCAATTTCCCAATCTTCTTCAAGATTTACTGCAATGGAAAATGGAAATACAGATCCTGCTCCTCACTATCCCCACCTTCCCTTCAGGAAAGGAAAAAAAGGAGAGGATCCCTCAGTATCAGCTGTAGTGGAATTAAAAAAGGAGTTCACTCTTACTTAATTTCTCCTTCAGGGGTGGGGGAAATCAAGTGCAAGCCTATATACTGATCTGTCAAGGTCTTTGCTCAGTACTTGTTTGGGAGACAAAGCATAGGAGAGTGTTTTAGGAGACAGAGGACAAACAATCAATCATATTTGACTTAAAGTAAGTAGCAAATAATGTGAGAGGGAAAGACTCAAGGAAACAATTAATGTAATAGCCAGAGAAAACAAGAGCAAATCCATGTTTAAACTGGAGTGAGTGAGTCTAGAACCAACATTTGCATCAAATGCTTCACTTGATCACTGCATATCACCCTGCAGAGGTGATGGAGAATTTGATGTGGGAGAGAGGGAGGTGAAGACAGATCCAGGGGTCTCTGGGGTCCAGTGGAAGCTGCAAAAGCCACTGGGATGCTCATGCATGTGCTGAACAAGTTCTGCTGTCAGACTGCACCAGTTGCCAGGCTGGGCTCTTTGGGTGCAGTGAAGTTTTAAACAGAACATGACTTGCCAGAGTTAGATTATAGTTAAATATTCTTTTCTTCCTCCTCTTCTTACATAAAACCTTTTTCCTTGACTGGGGGCAGGGGAGAGGGAGAACTCACAGCTGGAGCAGCCACGCTGTGGAGTTTATGATTTCACATGGAACAGGCTTACTAAAGATTGCAGCTGTAACATCCAAACACATCCTCCTCCCTGGTAAGGTCTAAACCAAGCTTGATGCAGCTCAGGAGAGCAGAGAAGGGGCCATGCCTCAGAGCCATGTGGGGAGCAGTTGCTTTGCTCTGTCAGAACAGCACAGGGACAAGACATGCTCCACAGTCTCCTAAATCTGCCTTATTTCCAGCTAATTCTGCACATATACAAGCAGCCTGTTGAAATCTGAGGAGAATGCAAGGCTGTATTTGTTACAGCACAACATCTCTCTGCTTGTAATTTATGGGCAAGGATGGTAAACTGTTTTTAAAAAAAGCTGCCAGTTGAAAGCTCCTGTAACAGCCTTAGTCCAAACCACTTCAACCTCTTCTCACCTCTGACCTCTCTTTAAGAAAGTAACACAGACCCTCCTTTTACAGCCCTTTGCAAACTAAACATAGCAAGTGCCATAAAGGATAAGAATCATTATAACTATTTGACTTCCTTGCTAATGTCCAGAATACAGGTATTTCTATTAAAATGCACAAGTCATTGAAAAATGAGAATGGCCAAGAGGATGTAAATCATAAATGCCTGTGCAAAGACAACACAGGTTTAGGGTTATGTAATTTACCCTCAGCTCCAGTTGCCTGCCTGAGGGAGAGGAGAGTATGAGCAATTGGCACAGTACCTCAGGGCCACTGTGAAAAATATGCTCCACCCACACACCCTCCCCTCCAATCTGATCCACTCCAAACTCTTTCTCAGCTTGGATCTATTACTTACATTGCTGTGGACACGATGAATAAAAACAGAGAGTAAAGTGCTCCCATTTCTTTGGCAGAGAGATGTCTATACACTAGGATGTAAAAGCTCCTCAATTTAGATTAAAGATAAATTTCAAATGCCTAGTTTTTAGAAAAGTCACGATTTTATGCAATTATGCTATTTAATCATAGAACAGTTTGGGTTGAAAGGGACCTTGAGGATCATCCCACCCCCTGCCATGGGCAGGAGCACCTCCCACTATCCCAGGTTGCTCAGTGCCCACTCCAACCTGGCCTTGGATGCTGCCAGGGGTGGGGCAGCCACAGCTGCTCTGGGCACCCTGCGCCAGGGCCTCACCACCCTCACAGGGAAGAATTTCTTCCATATTTCTAATCTAAATTTCCCCTCTTTCACGGTGAACCCATTACTCCCCATCCCCTCACTCCAGTTCCTGATGAAGAGCCCCTTCAGATACTGGCAGGTTGCTGTGAGGCCTCCACACAAACTTTTCTTCTCAAAAGTGAATAGCCCCAACTTTCTCAGCCTATCTTCATTAGGAAACCGCAGAAATGGTGTTATAATCTCTGTTTAGAATCTCATTTTCAGTCCTTATTTTCAGAGGCCCTTTAGAGTCAGATTTACCGTAGAAACACACCATTTTACTGAGCACACCCTTGAAATATAGTAGGCAAATTGTAAATCAAACACCCCTGGGTGGGATTGTGCCCCTGCACATCCACCTCCCATAGCCTGGGAACTGCCCCTTTTCTGGAGAACCTCCTGAGTTTTCTGCCCATTCTGCCTTTGAAGATGAGCACAAAAGCAGAACACCACAAAAGGGAGGAAAGCTAATTTGAAAGTGCAGCTCTCTCTTTTCTGGGACCTGCTTGGCTGTGTGTCTTTTGTAGATAGCTCTGCTCAAGCACCACGATTTCCCTCACACTTCCACCTTCACAGGGTGTGCAGTGCTTTGTCCTCCCAGCTGGGCAGCAGCCTTTCCAAACACAACCCTATTATTTCTTGGGGTAAGTGGGATAGCTCATCTCAGTTTCCAATGGGGATGAAAATTAAAGGCTGCTGCTTATGCACCACAGTTACCAGACCTTACATAACTGACAAAGACTGCCCTGGCTCTGGCTGAAAGGGAGCTGGGAGAAATCATCTGGCTGGGGGGAATTACCTATTATAAATAAATCACATGCGCGCACACAAAGAGCAGTTCTCACCCAGACTAAACACTTTTCTCCAAGTGAGGTGTCTGCTTTGTGCTCTGTGAACAGGAAAATCACATGTCCTGCACTTCAGATCAAAATGCTCTGCACTAAAGGAGACAGGATAATCACTTAGTCCAACCAGCACAGCCAAAGCCTTGAAAATTCACCCAGTGGCTAAATTCATCTGTATTTCTGCCTGTGCACTTGGACAGGAACAGAACAGGGTTTTGCAAAGCACCTTTTATGCTGTCCATGCTTAATTTTGAAGGGTTCATTCCCTCCAAGTTACCTCCCCACCATCCTGGAAGCTGCTATACAGTGGGGATTCTGGACTTGTATCCCACTGCAGCCAGAGGAGAGCTCCTCTCAGGATACTGGGGGTGTTCCTCAGCGCTGTGACCCCTCCCTCTTGGGCTGCCTATGAACTGTGTGAGGCATTAAACGCCTCTCAGTTTCACCACTGAGATTTTGGTGAAGCAGCATCACTTTGGCAGTGTCTACAAGCAGGAAATCCAGCTGGCGACACAAATTCCTTCCTGCAGCCACACTCCATGGCATCAGGTTTCAGCAGCTTGCTGCAAGCTCTTCCTACAGGTCCAGCTCTGATGTCAGCACAAGATTTAATAATTGTCCCACCACCTGGTAACTGGGGCCCCTACAAAGGACAGGTGCTTTCGGGTAGAACCCCCTCCACAGGTGCAGAGACACGCTGAGGAAAGGTTAGATATGTGAGAAAGGATGCACACTAAAAAAAATTTAAAAGGTTTATTAAAACCTTATCAAAAATACAATAGAAGACCGAATAGAGAAAATACTACAGCACCAGGAGCAAAGGATTTCCCCCACCTTGTGCTCATCCACAGAATGGAGGTTTTGCCTTTTAACCCTTTAGCACCTCCCAAAGTTCTGTCCATCGAGTCCTTCTTTGCTGTCCAGTGATGGAGTTGACTTCCTTGCATCCTGACTGGAGGTCAGGTGCTGCCAGAGTAACAAACCAACCCTCCCAAATGTCTCGACTACCCAGGTCACCCCCTGATAACACAAGGGGGTAAAACATAACTATAAACCTATAAAACTCCTCTTAAGTTAACTTATATACATGATATTTGCCGTTTAATTGTGAGAGTCAAGCATCGCATCACTCATATCACAGATACAAAACAGTATGGCAATGTTACTGCTTTCTAAAATAGGTGTTAAGGAAAGAAATTCTTCATTGGAATCCATAATGCACATCTTTCAGCAGTTCATCAGCCTTTCCCCCTCTCATGTGCCATCATTTTTACAACTCAAGGGATCAGCCTCTTGGAGTAGTGTTTTAAATAGGGGTCCAAGGAGATCTCGCTGTATGGGGAGGAGGAGTTTTCAACACAGCCATGAGCCCTCCCATCTCCTCTGGGCACTTCTAAGCAAACAAAACCTGAAAGCAAGGAGCTGAAGTCTCACTCCAACTTTTCCTTGTGACCATGCCATCCCAGGAAAAGTGAAGAGGTTCTCTGGAGACAGTTCCATCTATCCAAACAACTTTCAGAAATTAGTCACAAAAGCAACAGTGGTGTGAAGGGGAGCCATAAGGCCAAGCCTGTGCTGAGCAACCCTGAATTCAAGACCAGGGCTTCTGGTTAGCCAGAAGATCTCTGCAGAGATGCCTTCAGGTAGAAAAGCTTCTAGGTCACAAGGTAAAGGGAAAACTTCCCAAAAACTCAGGCATGCTTTCAGTGCGTGTTGAGCTTCCTGAGACATTACACTGAACTTTGCTGTGATTGCTACTGCTCCAGCTTTTCTAGCAACAAAATATACATTACACTGTTACCCAGATCGCAGGAGCGTTTATCACTTGTCTTAGGTTGCAAATGCAGGATGTGGCTGGGGTGTGGATTCTATTGCCATCTGTTAGAAGTGAGACAGTTATCTGCTGTTAATTGGGCCACCTGCTAAAACCAGGTGGGGCAGTTTTCTTTATCTCTTCCAGAACCAATCTTCTTTCTGGGGAGATATCTTCTGTTAATGGGCCATTCAGTGCTACTGCATGACTGATAAAATTACATAATTCCATTGGGAGATGTTCTGCCCAGAGGGAGGAGCCAAGCATTCCTTCCTGGATATAATCTGAGACTTGGAACACCACAGCCAGCCTTTTCCCACTGGATTCCCAGAGAAGCAGCTTCCTTTTTCACTGGATTCCCAGAAGAAGACCAGGTCCATCTACACCACCACTGGATCTTCAGAGGAAACTACACCCTTCTACAGGATCCCTGCTCCAACAGAACCACACCTGCCACTGCAGCCACCATTTAATGGGGCTGCTACCAGCACCCTGACCCACAGGATGTCAGGCCGTATTTGGACCCTGTCAGTGTTGTTTTGTATTACTGCATTGTTTATTTTTCCTAATAAAGAACTGTTATTCCCATATCTTTGCCTGAAAACCCCTTAATTTCAAAATTACAATAATTCAGGAGGAATGGGTTCACACTTTCCAGTTCAAAAGAAGCTCCTGCCTTCCTTAGCAGACACCTGTCTTTTCAAACCAAGACATCACTGTATTTTAATCTCTGAATTTCCTAAAAAAAAAAGGAAAAAAACCCCAAAACGTACAAAAAACAAAGCAATACCCACCACAACACAAGGAGGAAAGGAAAATAAGAGACATATTAGTATAAAAGAATATAATCTTTAAAACAACTGGTTTACATATAAAAACCATTCAGAAGCTTGACCAAGTAACAGGGCTCAAATCAATGCTCAAAACCATTTGGTTTCTATTCCTGTGCCCTCTCCTCTGGTGGAGGAGGTTTGCACTCCTGGCTGTCAGTGTCTGATGCAGCCTCATTTCTAGACCACAGAGACATTTGGAATTTCACCATATATACTGGATCCTTACCCCAAACTAACTATTTGAAGCTGTTGGTTTTCTTCCTGCTGATAAAGGAGCAACAAAAATAGTGCCTCATGTTACTTCTTTAAACTAATTTACTTGATTTAAAGTAAATCCAATTGTTGTCATAATTACCTTGTTTAATGATGATCATGCTAATTATTATTACACTTATTATCATCTTTAGTTGATTTCATTTTGAACAGTGGAGCGACGCCCTCAGCTCTTTGAGCTCACTCTGGGATTCACAGCCATGTTTTCCCCTCACTTCCTCTAAAACATAATTTTACTGTCATTTTCAACATATTGGTCAGCTCCAGGATCAGGAGAGAGACAAGTTATTCTACGTGGAAGTAGTTAAATTGAAAAACTGTCTGAAGCTGAACTGCCAGGCGATGAATCAGAGAGATGCTGCTGCTCCTGGGGTAAATGTTATGGGCATTCCCTTCCTTGTAAATCAGGTACTCTAGAAACCAAGTCGATGCTAAAGGGATTGAAGTACTTGATGGTATATCATAAAGTCCATTTTCCAACACAAACACCTTAAGTTTCTGACCTACGTTTCTAAGTGGGAAAAGAGTGAAGGAAAGTCCTCAACAAAAGCACAAGAAGATTTTACTAGTGGGAAGAAAAACAAAACAAATGCAGCTGCAAGGGTACACTCTCCCTTTTCTTCTTTACTGTTCACTGGGAAATTTCCCCTTTTTAGCATCCTCCAGCAGGGAAGGGAGCTGAAGGAAGCTTTTGCTGGTCTCTAAGCGCCTTTTGCCCTGCTGCTGCTCCCACATCTCATTGATTTGTTCCCTGTACAGCAGATGCCAGTCAGGCAAAAATGGAATATTTATCTCTGCAAGGCTTTATCTGAAAAATCTCAAACTCTGCCTTTCAGTAGGAGGCAAGGGAAAAGCAGCTTCTCTCTCAAAAGGAGCATTTCCATACAGGATTTGGGTTTCTCTCTACTACATCCTCAGACAATATTGGGGTTTTGTGATCCTTATGGCCTGGAAGGATTTCCAGTTCAGTTACATGGACCAGATTCAATGCAGAAGCTGTTTCACATTGTCCAAATGGTGTAAGAAAATGAAAATATATTAATGAGTTACAATGACCATCAAGAAATACACTGGGTCGACTTTATCATCACTTTGTATTAAGGGAGAAACAAAATTCAGATTGGAGGAGAGACAGGCAATGGGAAGGATGGGGGAAAGAATATCTCAACAGCAGAATCAAAGTGTGTCTGGGGGGGGTCCTTCATTGTTGGCTAAAAACTTTTTTTTTCAGTCTGAAACCAAAAGTTGCATTTCATTTTCATGTTCTCAAAACTTTTTTCCTAGTTTCAATTTAAAAAAAAAAAGTGGGGTTTTTTCACACAAAAATGTTTCACTTTTAAAAATCCTTCAATGAAAATTTTTTGCCTATTAAGCAATTCTTCCATCCCCGCCTAAGAAAAAAAAAAAAAAATCAGTGTTGGGCTGGACCCATAATCAGAAATATTTGTAACAATTTTGAAATGTGCAGCCTGGATTCCCTAGAAAGTGCAGCTTGTTCAACAGAAAAGACACATTAAAAGAGAAGTGTCCTGGGATAAGTCTGAAATACAAAAACTGTCATTGTCACAGAACCATTGGGCTGGCAGGGATGGAATTAACTATTAAGTGATCATTACTCCCAGAATTTATATTAGGCTGGCTATTTCTTTTTGCCCAGAGAGAACCAGGACATGCAATTAGTAAGGGAAATTTCCATGTCTTCTAAAATATATAAAGCAGGACCTGAACAAAAATGTCCCAGCACTGCTGGCAGCAAAAACAGCTAATTATTTTACAATATTGAATAAAAAGGTGCCCAAGCAACCAAAAGCAGTTGACAAGATGAAGGTGTGAGTTGCTGGAAACAGCAAGCATCAGGAAATTGGTAACAACAGCATCTGAGGTAGCAACCTTTTTAAAGTGTTGGGAAATGAGGATGTAATGTCAGAGAATTTATGGACTTACAATGCAAACACTCAGCCCTTCCACAGCAATCTCCATATAAAAGGCGTCAACCACAGACTTAATTTTGAAGAGGACCAGATGATCATGGATCATGCTACTAGCTTACATTTTCCCAAAGACTTATCCCCTGCAGAAAAGCACTGGGACCAACAGAGCCAGAAAGCAAACATCTCCCTCCCTTCCCTGAGGCTACCTGAGAACTACTGCAGCAATAAGCTGCTGCTGCAACCTAAGCAGAATTTCCTGCCTGTTATTTCCTCCTCCCGGCTTTGTATTCAAGCTGCTCACATGGCACAAGTGCTATTTTATTACCTCATGGCTGCACTGGGCTAAAAAAGACAAAGAATGGCTGCACAGATCAGCCTTGCCTGGATCCTGATTGCGTCCTGCCTCAGCCTGCAGGGAGCTGCCGGCTCCCAAAGGATTCTCACATTACACGGGACTCTGTCCCCCCAGCGGTGTCCCCATCCTGAAGCAGCTTGTGCCACCACACCCAAGAGCATTGCAGTAAGGGCAGACCTACCTCTGCTAATATCTCCTAAGTAAGGCAGAAGAAGAAGGGAGACTCCAAGAAAGATGGAAAGAGACAGTTGGCAAGCACTTGGAGTGATGGGACAATGAGGAATGACTTCAAACAGACAGAGAGCAGGCTCAGGTTGGATATTAGGAAAAATTCTTGACTATGAGGGTGGTGAAGCACTGGCACAGGTTGCCCAGAGCAGCTGTGGCTGCCCCATCCCTGGCAGTGTCCAAGGCCAGGTTTGACAGGGCTTGGAGCAACCTGGACCAGTGGAAGGTGTTCCTGCCCATGGAACTGGATGGGCTTTAAAGTCCCTTCCAACCCAAACCATTCCAGGGTTCTACAGCTGGGTCAGACAGCACCACAGAGCCCTGTGTGGTTTGACTGAGCTGGCCCCTGCTGGAACAGCCCTTCAGACCTTCCCTAAAGCCACCACTGGCCCTGTTCATACTCATGGATCAGGCACTGCCCCAGGCACAGCCCTGACCAGGGGTTTGCTACTCACAACCACAAAGGGTTTCACCGAGGGCAATATTCACAACCACAAACAGCCCAACCCCTTCAGCAGCTAAACTGAGACCCCCCAGGACAAATCTGGGGGGTGTCAGCCCTGCTGGAACCCAGTGAGACAGCACTGATCAGCCCCCAGAGCACAGATCCCAATCCACCAGTAAGGAAACAAGACTCCTAAGTAATTGAATTAAGTGCAAATCATTTAAGAGATCAGATAATTCCTTGGCTGCTATTTTTTAATGCCAATGTTACTTTATTCCTTTGCATTTTCAAAGCAATACGTCCCTATTTAATGAATTACCAGATAGCTTCTCATCAAAATGAGTAAAGAAATTACAGCAGAGATTTTTTCTTTATTATTTTATAGGGTTGGCAATATCAGAAGAGATAATGCAACGTCCCCTGGCACCATAAAATATGCAGCATTGTGAATAAAGTTCTTGATGAAAGAGCAGCAGAAAGCAGCATTTCATTGAGGCCCAGTGCTGTAAAAAAAAGCACGCTTTTAAATGATTTAATTTAAAATTAAATCACATTTGAATCATTTGATTACTGTTTAATAACAATACATAATTCATGTCTTCAGAAAAATCAGATTCTGCTCTCTACGGTTAAATATATATTTAAAAAAGGGTTAGTAATTAGAAATTTTCCCCTCCAACCAACCAATTCTGACACTGCACCTTCATCCTGGAGAGTTCCTTTCTCAAGTTGCATCAAGGAGCAAGTCAGCCCTGGGCATCCAGAAAGTCAGAAAAATTGAAGGATGCTTTAAAAATGCACTCTGTTTCCCTGCCTCTCATTTTTTATATCAAGTTCTTCTGATAGCCACAAATGTAATATTTTAACCTATATTGAAATTAATTCTCTTTTTTGTTTTTTGATCACAGGAAAGATGAGCAGGTGGTAGGAAAAAGAGAAATATATGGCACTCAAAGTAGCCCAAGATGTTCACCCCTTGGTGTCTGTTTCCCAGAGGTCAAGAAGTGTCAGACTTGCTTCTAAGACCCACCACAAAATTCCTGTCACACCCCTTCAAAGGGCAATTTGTACTCATACATTATCTTTAAAGCCAATCCAAAGCAGAGTGCTGCATGAAGAGTTTTTCTGACACAAGTTCATATAAAGTTTTGAAGTACTACCAGCTTAAACAGAAAATAAACCCTGGATTTGTTCATTTCCCTCTACCTAAAGGGTTTTTTTCCTTACATCTCTAAAACTGTACCAGCAAAAAATTGAGTGGTGGGAAAATGAAAATACGATAAAAATAAGAAGCTTGGTGTGCTTGGAAGAGTTTTTTAGAAGTCCAGCTGGCTTCTAATGAAAATAAAAATTTAAAAACCCTCACGATTATTTTTGTTGGAGGGATGATGATACATCCCCCCATTTAATCCTAGCAAACAAAAGCTGAGCCCCAGTTATCTGGATTAAATGAGACTAATTAAATTTCCTTTTGGACAGACATCACTGTCTTAATCTCCCCACCTGCAAGCTTCAGCAATGTTTCATCTCTTCGAGGTAAAACCTGTACAGAATTCCAGAGCTCCCACCAAAGGGAACAACTCTCCCAAATCACAATGCAGAAGCAGCTCTGCCTTCAGGCACTCCATAATAAACCTTGTTAAATATTAGCCAGCCAGGATTGTGTAAAACCTCACATATTTCCTCCTCTAACTCTGAACTAAACCATATGTAATTCTACAGCTCCAAGTGCAGCTTGCTTCTCCTGCAGATGAACTAACAGAGTTGGTCTACAATCTGACCAGCTGCCTCACAATTAAATCTCTGTCCAGAAAAGTGCATAAACCTGTGGGGAAAAGCTGTCCCACAAATAAAAGCACGTGCAATGAGCATTACTCAGCAGGCTGTCAAATCACTACAAATGCTTGGGAAGGGTTTTAATTTAATCCACTTGTAAACACAGGCAGGCATTGGAAACATTGCAAACTCAAAGAATGAAATTTAAAGCAAGTCTTTGACAGAAGGAGCTTCAGGCCACTAGGGGATATTTGAAAACTAAGGTCACCCACTCTCTTCAGCCTTTAGAGTTGCTTGGTCTACACATGTTTAATCACATTTCTGGAAAAACTGAAAAGCACTGCATGGGGATATACACTGTGCATTGCAGATTTTATCTTTCCCCTGCCCCCATAGAAAACAGCTTCTAGACTTCAGTAGATGTGGGCTAATTTATGCCACTCAGGGCTCAGACTTTTTGTACTTCTCTACCCAGAACACAGTTGTACATTTAGAGAAGCTTTGTGCCACGTTATAAGCTCTTTAATCAATCAAAGTTTCTGATCTAGTCTCTTTATACTCTCCACTTGAGAACATTTTTATGAAGGAAGCATTTTACCTGGCCCCACATGATATTTAATTCTGCTTCTCAAATATCAGCTAATCTCATAAAGGCACACTGCTCATAAGTGTTCCCTCCTCTCGCTTAATTAATTTTTAATACTCAAAAAATTGCAGTTTTCAGAGAAGCCAATTAAAATGATTCATCCAAAAAATCCCCAGCAAATGCCCTTTCAGGATGACTCAACTGCTTGTATTTATTATATTTGCTCAAGTCAATGAGGGGAAACTATTTTTGAAGTTGGAAGTCAGAGTTACAAAACCAAAAGGGGATTTATAACAAAGCAGCCACGTTGCTCAGCACTTTTCCATCCAGGAGAAGGTAGCCAAGGCGTGACATCCAAATTACAAAGCAAGCTGAGGGATCACTGAGGAGGCAATAAGTAAGGACATAGATATGCAGGAGCCACAAGAGTGAGATGGGGCAAAGGGATGGACCAGTGTTTTGATACTTCCCCATGCAAGACCAGGAGGTTTCCTCATGTGTCCATCCATTTTAACCCTTTCCACAGGCTCTCTGGACACTAACTAGGCTGCTCCTCAAGTTGCAGCAGCTTGCTGTGAAGGATGGAAGCACTAAATTGGAGAATAACTATTCCTAAGCCATGACAGATGCTCACACTGACTCCTACTCTGCCTCAGGCACTGCAAAGTCAAATCGCCCTTGGGTTTGAATCCTTGTTTTTCCTTCAAGGACAAAATGCACTGGGGAATATCTGCCTGATTTAGGGAGTTCCTTGGTTGGGGCTTTCTTCTCCTTGTCATTTATTTCATCCCTCCTCCCCTTCCTTATTCATTTTAAAAATAGGATTGTCCACTTGTACAGTTTCACATTAAGGTGTAGCTAATCAAGTGTGTGATAAGGGTGGACTTGATGAAGGGGTTCCTTGAAGGTCAACTAAAGATGGTCCATTTAAAAGATCTCTGCACCCATGTGAGTCCCTATAAAGTTAATCCAAGCAAACAGAGGCAGCTTTAAAAAGCCAGACCTTGGCCAAAATCATGTGGTTGCACTGGTTCAGTGCCAGCTTCAGGCAGAGCTTCCACCTACTGAGTGATCAAACCTAATTCTGGCATTTTCACCAGCTCTCCTTAAACACTCATCCCCTCACTCTTCAAGGGGATGCCCAGAACAGAACAGAAAACAACCCAAAAGCTGCCATACATCCAACCTACATACAGCCACCTGCATCCTTATATTTAATAGAGCATAACTTCATTTTTATAGGCTCTTTTGGAACAATAGGTTATCAAAAATCACTAGTGAAATCCTTCACCTGTGGTGGACTTGTGATGTTAGAATAAAATTACAGAAACTTACAGAAAATTACAGCACTACCTCTTCCTAAAGAGGAAGCCCTAATATGTTTATGTAATTCCCCAAAGATAATAGGTAAAAATAGCTTAATGAGAAAGGAGGGACAGACACCAAGGGAAGGGTCACCTTCAAGATAATGATTGGGACTGGCAGAGTCATCACAAAAGACAGAGTGAAACATCCTTTGGTAGTGGAAAGCTAAAACACCTCAGGTGATGTCAGTTCTTACATTTTGAGCATGCCAGCAAATCATGCTCCCCAATAATTTACACCTATGTGGCAATAAGTAGATTACAGCACATGACTAAACAGGGCAAAATATCATGCAATGCTGAAAAGAACCTGCTGGAGACAGGAAAAATAAAATCTGTTTAGAAGAACAACATGGTGTTCTATTTTATTATCTCAAAGAGAACATGCAGCTAAGGAAATTCCATATAGGGAAAGCTGAAAAAGCCCATTTCACAATGATGAAAGCAAAGTCTCCTGATTTATTAAAAAATGTATCACTGCTAAATTCTTCTAGAGCAACATGCAGCAGATCCAGTTCCAAGGCATTAGTGAAGATAATGCCCAGCTCATTCATCATCACTTCTCTCGTTTTAAATAAGAATATAAAGTTAGTAAAGGCTGGAAGAACTTGTTTGGTTACTATACACAACCATGGCAAAGTCTCTTAAGATTTGGCTCACAAACCTTTTGACCCTTAGTTTGCTTGATAATAACTTTTAGGAAAAAAAAAATTTGATACTTAGCACATATTCAGGTGCAGAGCCTGGGCCTAGGCCTACCCCAGTGATGTGAAAATAAGTCTTACTTTGCACAGTAAGTGTTGTTAGTAAGCATTAAATTATCCTCTTTATTAATCAATTATTTTAATAGTGGCATGGATTTCAAATCCTGGTGCTTGTCAATATTCTATTCTTTAAATAAGCATCACTGTAAGGAAAGGAGAATTCAGTGGGGCACTGGAATAATCAGAAGTATTTTCTAAATATAGGTATAGCTGCCCCCTAAGTGGCCAAATTCCTACATCAGTTTCAGCAGCATGATCCAAGATAGATCTGTAGCTAAATATAGAAGCAGTGAAAAGAAAGAAGAGGAATGAGTAGGCAGCATTGTAAGTGGAAAGGGAAAGCAGCACAGTCATTCTTGAAGTGTCCATTTCTCCTATAGCTTACTGAAATGGATATGTCAGGGACAGGACCAGGTATGCAATGCTGTTTTAGAAGTCATATATTCTCAAAGAAACCACATTATTGTAATGCACATCTATTTAATAGGTGCTTACATGCAAAGGAAATATCCTCAGCAGCTGGACTTGAATGATCTTTGTGGGTCCCTTGCCAACTCAGTCTGTTCTGTGATCACTTCATTTTTAGCTCCTCTCAGAGCTAAAGAATAACACATAAAACACAGGGGTGACAAAACACACAAGTTCTCTGCAGTTTTGCAAGTCTATGAGAATTAAAGTGTAGATTTTTTTTTCCTTTACAGTATTGGCAAGAAGTGCCAGGATGGGAGCAAAGTCATCCATGTGGAAAAAAAAAACCAGGTTTTTTTTTCCCTTATCCCTTATAGTAAATAATAAAAAAGAAGCTATTATTATAATAAATTATTATCTATTATTATAACAATCTAATATTAAAATATCTATTGTTATCTATTATTATAATATCTATTTATTATTACCTACTATTATAATAAATAATAAAAAAAATAAGCTAACTTATTATGGAGTTGCATTAAAACAAATGCAGAGGGATTTCAGGAGGGCCAGAGAGGATGAGGAGGAAACAGCCACCCTGTGATACAGCATCAGCACAAACCAGCTGGGAACTAGGCTGGAAATGTTCTTGTGGGATCTCATCAGTAACTGGCAGGCAAAAAGGACAAGAGATTTCTCAGCAGTTTATACCCAAGTGCAATCTCTCTAGCTGTATATGTATGTAACCTTCTAGTGGAAATAAGGAAATACAGAAAGCTCCCATAATACTCATCCCAGTGCTTCACTGGAGTACAAAATCCTAGGAAACCACTTGTGACAAGCTGAGAGCTCAGGTACAGAGCAGCAGAAGCTGCTGAGAACAGCACATCACAGGAAGATAAGAGACCTTGAGCATCTCCTGAGATGCCTCACTCCCACACTTGAGTATTTCTGTGCACCTTGCCCACATGCCAGGAAGCTGTTTACTGTCTGTGTCACAGAAGAAGTTGGCAGAAATACCTCACAGCCTTTGGCAGTCTGAAAATCCCTCCTTTGAACAAGAGCTGAGAGCAAAAATTAAGCTAAAACCTTGAAAGGATTAGAATTATTTCATTAATACCAGGTCTGAATTTCAAAGTTAGATCCAAACCTGAACCTTGCACTCTACCCAGTGCTGAGAGGGCTTGGATTTCATGTTTCAAAGTCCAGTTAGAAAACATATTTGCTGTCCCACAAGAACCTGTCACTTCTAGGTTGTACTTTTGTGGCATCTGGCAAGAGGGGAGGAAAAAGGGAATATGGATATAAAGGATATGGATATCAATTTAGCAGATTCAAGCACAGAAGTATTTTGTTCTGAACTTGAGGATATTCTCTTTTCCCATGATGTAGAGTTATGTGGAGTCTCTCAAACTCAGCTCCTGACGCAAATTGGTTTTGAGAGAAGCTGCAGAGAAATCAGAATGAGAACTCCAGTGCTGCATACACACTGCTGTACAAAACTGAACATCAGGCAAGGGGAGAAATTACAACTGGTGCCACACACAAACCACTGACAACTTACCAGGACTACTCACACCTTTCTGGCTCAATTTTAAAATTCAGAAGCCAGTGCTAGTCTTAAACTCACCAACCTCTCCCCACCTGGCTCAATGGACACTTTTTCTATTCTCTACTAACTCAGCAACTGCCTCACCCACAGACACCTGCCCAAGAACTGGTTTTTATCCATCAAAATGTAGGAGTTGGTCTCCAGGTCTCCATACATTTTTCATTCATGAATTCATAATACACGCATCTATATTACACAATGAATAGAGAACAGTTGAAACTGGATAATCCTTAAGGTCCCTTCCAATCCAAACCATTCTCTGACTCTAATTCTGAGTGCAGTTTTCTTTCACAGTCTCCTGAGAAGGTTCTGTAGCACTGGTACAGGAACAGCAACCAAGAGTTTGAAGCAAGCTCCACCAAAATAATCTGTGGAAAATTCCCCATGACCCTGGAGCCCATGCACTGCTCTGGGCTCAGTCCTTATCAAAGACATCCCCATGGTGCTGCACAAACAACACACAACTGTGTGGACAGTAGCCTGGTTACTAACAGAAAGCATAGAGAAATGCTGCTGGGATTAACATAGCACAGGATAAAAGCCAGCCCCGTTTCCTGTCAAACTCTTGATGCTATTTTGGATAACCCCTCTGACAGTAACTCCATTCCACAAGCCAACAGCAGATGACTGCTTGCAGCATAGTGCTGACTTGCTTCCTCACACACCAGCACCTGGCCACAACAGGAAAAATCCCAGCATGACCAGACATGTCAGCAGCTTTGGGGATACAACACATTTTAGGACATGTCCTAGTGCACACTGTCCAGCCAGACTCAATCAACACTTCAGATTCAAAGGAAAGCCTCCAAAACACTCATCACCCCCTCCTGGCACTCTGCAGTGCAGTACCTGCCATCCTGCTTTGGGCCAAAGTGTCAGTCACCACACGGACAGTCAGTACAGTACAGCTGTGTCCAGGAGCTTCCTATGCCTCAATAAAGGGCACACCTGGAACACCAAACACACCCTCAGCTGCCAGTGTGCCTGCAGGAAGAGGTCTTTGTTTTAGTGGATCAGCTGGCACATTCCCAAACCCCAAGCAACGTTCAGCAGCACCATTTTCCTGTGATGAAGCACCTGTAGATCCCAAAGGGCACAAAACCTTCCCAGTTACTGAGCCACAGGCTGGGGCAATGCCTGAGATTATACCTCAGACATCCCAACCCCCTCCAACAACCAGACATCACCATCCTCTTCCTCTCTCACTTACTGGAGGTAGGCACAGGAACATTCATTATTGTGTGTATAGAGGCTCTGCCAAAGAAAAAAACGGATTTGGCACATGCCCCTTTGGCTCTGTGTTTTGCTTACATATGTCTCTTTATCTCTGATCTACAGATGCTCAGGACAGACAAGCTCATGGAGGAACTGCCTCCAAACTAATCCTGAACTATCAAGACACACAACACAGAAAGGCTTGCATGCTGCAGAAGAAACTGTGGTAAGAAAGCAGGGCACTGTCCATAGTGGGAGAAAAAGCTGTCTGCATTTTAGTTACTGCTTCAGCCTCTGCTTTACAGGGCAGGAAGAGAATTCTTTCCAATGCTAAAACCCTCAAGAAGATAAAACCTGTACCACTTTTGTTTTCCTTTTAGATCAACTGTTTTAATGCTCCTTATTTAAATCCATTAAAGTAGGAAAAAAGGTGAGGTTTCAAATAGAACTGAATGAACAAAGCACACAGTAATCCCTCCTGCTGGATCTGTAATTTCTTTTTGTAGGAGACAACCATGTGCATGTGTTTCTGCACAAGCTCTGCTGGTTCTCCTTGCCTACAGGACTTGGCACAGCACTTCCAAGGGAATACTGAAATAAAGCCAAAAATGCTCTGGCCTCTTGGTCCCCTGGGCTCTGTTGGCTGGCAGGACAACTTGCAGATGCTGCTGGAAGGCGGCAGGCTTGGCACTGCCCTCCCATCCTGTCCCCCAGCTTGTCAGGAGGCTGAACACAGGTAACATGCTCATGGCAGCGCTCCAGGCTTGCCAGGAGTTTGTCAGCAGCAGGACATGCCAGCATGGAGCTCCTTGGAATGGGTTCCTTCAGGAGGCTACTTGTATATCCAAACAGGGCCTTGCACTGCTGCTTCTTCTGGAAGTGTTGAAGCAATAATTTACTAAACGTATCACACCCACATTTGTAGCTTTGTTGCCTGACCACACAAGCTATGGGGGGTCAGGGGGAAGGAATAGAATAAAATCTCATTCTTTTCTTGGGAACAAGTAAAGGTCAGTTGTCTCATCAGATTTCATCCCTTAATAGTATGCCTGTTCCCTCAAGGAAATTTCTAATTGTTCCTCAATCATTTCAATCTTTGGCTCCTGCAACTTTACTGAGTAATATGCCATAAACTTTAGGAGCTTCTTCAGGGAGGAGTCCCTAGTTTGCTCTGGAGAAATCCTGAGCAACCCAAACGAGAAGAAACTCTTATCATGCATCATTTGCCATTGAAATGTATGACAAACACCGGACAGACTGAAGACAACACGTGTGCAATGACACTACTGCCACTTGTCATGTTTCTCTCACAGCACAGGGAAAGGTCTGGATGATATATTGGTTAACAAAACTCATCTTCTCTAGACGAAAGTCTCTTGATATCAAACTGTTGATTTTATTTATTGGGCCTCTGGCTCCATAAGTTGGTGTTCTCCCTGACACATCAGCACCTACACTCACCTACTCCACAGTGGATGCAACCAAACCAAAACAGAAAAAAGGTTTACTCATGAGCTGAGCAACCACAAACCAGCACACCCCTCACCATCCCTTAGGTCTTTCTAGGGAGGGAGAACTTAGAGTTACTGCATATTATGAGTAAAAAAAAAAGAGTTACCCATTTTTAAAAAAAAGGTTGCAGAGTTACAAGTTGAGCTGGGAGCTGGTTGCTGGCAGAGGAGAGTTCTTTGTTAGCTGCATGTTGTAATCACCTGTTAAGAGTCGGTCCTTAACTCTCTATTGTTGAGAATTCCCCTTTTTGTCAGTACCACCCTGCCTGCTGCCCGGAGGATGGCATCCCCCGGACGGTGAAAGGAGGGGACATTAAAATTGACATGCAAATGACCTCGGACCCAGAATGCCACGAGAGAAGCCCCCCACCAAACCCAGGAAAAAGACCCCTAAAACAACGAGCCAACACAGAATTAAGAGATCAAAGTGATGCCTAAACGTAAGGAACAGAGTCCAGAGCCTGCAGAGACACTAAGACCCGTTTTTTTGCCCCTCGCCCTGGCCACGGAAGACCTCGACTGGAGCCAGGACCCTGGAAGGAAAGCCAAAAAGAGCGCAAGTGGTGATTTTAGTGCCGGAATGAGGGTGGATTGTCCAGTTTTGCCTATTAGCGGATAGAACTACGTCCTTTGTCTTCTCTGAACCGCTCCTGCGAGCGGTGGTTGGGGCGCAGTGGACTCGTCGGGCTGTCCCGCCCGAGCTAATCACTTGGAATGAATTAAAGAGTAAAATTACTCACGTGTTGACCTATGGGAATAATTGTGTCTAAGGCATCAGGCTACAACATGTACCATAACATCTAATAAGATATCGCAGCAAGATATCTCTGGTATTTTGCAGGCATTGTGTTGCAGAAATCTCTTCACCATTAAATTCAAAACCATGAATAGGAGAAATTATCTTTTTTTCTAAGCAGAGTAAGACTCCTGTGGTTGCCTATCACAAGGATGTAACAGCGAGGTGTGTGATCTGCAAAGCAGTTGATTAATTTTGCCCAGCACTCAGCTTTAATTATAGGACAGCCTTAAGGCTAATATCAAATCCTTACTATGCAGACTCTGGATAATCACAGGCTGTGTTCTGGGAGTTCTGCCTCTGCAGCAATGGGGACAGGAGGCCATTTGAATGCCTCTTCTTCACACGTAGTTCACACCTACTTCATTGCCATGTAGGAGGCTGCTGAGCCTCCCGCATTTCTGCCGCCTCCCTTCTGTCCTTCCACAGCTGCACACTTGCTCTTTGGGGGAGCCCCCGAGGCTGGACAGACGCAGCCAGCCGAGGAGCTGGGTGGGAAGAGGTTAAACAGCCCACCCAAAGCTGGGGCTGTGGTCACAACCCGTGTTTTCTGCCAGCCCACTCCCCAGTGCCCACATTGATGCCTCCGGAAATTGCCTCCTTTCAACCGAATGGTTTGACATTTATGCTAAACATGTGCCTGCCTTACCTGTAGGCATTTTCTGGTACACAGAAAGTTTTCCTCTTTGGAAAAGGGAGACTGGCCTTGTTCCAACTCAGCATCCCCTGCTCCTCTCTCAGCCCCTTTGCTGCAAGAGCCCACTGCCTCTGCACATGGATAGTGCGCACGTCACAAGGATCTTAAATGTCAGTGCACATCTTTCGGGAGGACTTTCAGGCAAATTTATGATTAAAAGTAGATATTCAAGCAGAAGATGAATACATTATGTCCTCGGGCTCCTTAAGTCATGATCCATATTTATAATGCAAGGCTAAGGCTTCAGTTGAATAATTACATCTTTTGCCTGCCCATTCTTCCCTCCCACCCCCATATGTATACACTCACCACAAATGCATATATAACATTTAAAGTGAGCAATTATTCAACCCAAAGGCAGAATATCCTTGAGTATGTGCATGCTAGAGAGGGAGCTTAATTCTGTAATTGTCATGCAAGGTCTGCAGCAGCAAACCTTGCTGAGATTAAAACACCTTACTCAGCACAAATAAAGGTGAGAATAGCGTATTCCAAAGGAGCTGGAGCACACCAGGGCTAACAAATCCCAGGACTGGAGTAGCCACAATCATTCCAACTCCAGGTAAATATTTCCCTTCCAAGAAGAAGTCTCTGATTTGAAGTTCCTGATTCTTACTCGGTCAGTTCTTCGTAGTAGAAGGTGATGCTTTATAAATTAATGAAAAGCACTTTAAAACATTTGGCAGCCACGGAATTCAGAAATCATACGACAAACCCCCCAACAGTATCACAAATATTGCTTTCCAACTGATGTTGATCTCCCCTCTCTTATTTGAGCTCATCTTTCTCAGCAACAAGCACTGCCACTGGATGACTTGAAGTCAGAAGTTTTGTAAGAAGGAGCATTTTGACCAGTATCCTAGAAATATAAACCTGCATTTCTTCATGCGCCCTTCTCAGGACTACAGATTTTGTTATAGAAGAGGGAGAGTACAGGTATCACTAAAAAGGATTCCACACAACCAAACAGACAAGAACTGCATTCATTACAGCTGGGAAATGCAGCTTTTACACACAAGAACATGCATGTGCATGTACGTGCAGGCAGACACTTCTAATTCATCAGAAAAATCAGATTTTTCACTAAATTGAACACTCTCCATCAGTTCTGGAAGTGGAAATGCTGTCAGCAGCCTCAAGGTAATGTGCTGCTAACAAAAAACATTTCTTGACAGGACCCCATCTTTTGCCAAAAAACTTTATTAAAAAATTCCTGGCAGGTCTCATCACTCTTTGTACATCCCCTAAAATTTGCCCTCCAATACAAAAAGGAGCAGGAGGTGCTGGGAGCGTGCACACAGCAATGTCTCATGGGCTCCACTAACCCAAGAGCAACTTCCATGGCAAATTTATCACCACATGCCCAGTCCCAGAAAATCAGTGTCAATGAAATGCATTTAGCTAACTGGGATTCCTCTCATGATATTATTTTAAAATCCAAATCCCTTAGTCAGGCAGAAATAGCAATCACAGTGACACTGGTCAGCTGAGGAAAAAGGTCACAGCTGCAACAATGGGTGTCACATATTCTGGGGGCTGGCAGAGCCAGATAAGGCCACCCATGGAGCAGACCATTTGAAAATGAAGCTCTTCAGCTCTGAGCAGCTCATTGAGACATCGCTCAAAGCAGAAGTATGGGAAATACAAATGATATTAGGCAGCAGAGGTGGGGGTGTGTGGACAGGAATTGGCAGAGCATTGCTGAAGAAGCTACTGACTTCTTGCTTCATTCATATCATTGCTCAAAAAGACAAATGGAAGAAACTCCTGCCTTGTCCATTGCTTGTGGCTTAGCAGAATCTCAGTGATTTGTCTTCTTTTTCCCATCCACTCCAAAAGAGATAAAAATCATTACCTCCTTTCATAAAGGCTTTCACCAATGCCCTGATCAAGAAGCAGGGTGTAACCAAGCTTCCCCCAAGCTGTCTTCTCATCTCTCTTGTCCAGAGAGAGAAGAGCAGAGGAACAGAGAGACTTTTTGGTCTTGAACTGCAACAAATTAGCTCAACTCTTTAGCAGATAAAGGAAGTCAAGGCTACACCAACAGCCTCTGCAGAGGAAAGAAACACATAAAAATGGTATTCCTGAGGTTGTGGTCTAATCCCTTCCTGAAAGATTTGTTTATTAATTCAGAATGGTTCCAATATTCCATCCAAGCATTTCTGTCTGCCATTAAGACCAACATGCAAGCCACAAAGAGGTCAAGCTGCTGAATTTTCACAAGGTAAAGTTAGGCCCGTGGAATTTTTAGTTCTTCACCAGCAGAATTCCTATCAACACAGATGGATGTATTGACTTGCCCTGCAATCCAAACACTCCTGTGAGGTCTATCCTGCATCACTTCTTAGCACGCTGCAGCATCTCACACCAGTGATGTGCCATTTCTACCACTCACTGCAATCACAGCAGAAGAACTCTGTTCCTAAGCATAACTTAGAAGCAAATCAGCACAAAAAAAAAAAAAAAGAATTTTTGTAACTCAGGCTAAAATGCATTTTGCTGCTGGAAAAAGAACCCTACAAGAAGACACAGCCACTGCATTTCCATGACATGCATCCTCTTGTTTAGTCCCGAAGAGGATTGCATTTGTCATCCCATGACACACAGGACACGTGCTGTGCACTTCACTTGTTCTGCCAGCTACTCAGAGTTTTATGCTGCAGGTTTCCTTGCTGCTGTGCCTCATTCCTAGAGCATCATTTAAGCCTGGTCTTTATTTGGAGTGGCAGGTACAGGAAGCAGTCCTGCTAAGATACAGGAGAACATCTGCATCTGAGGCTTGCTCCTGCTTTGTCATTATGAATATATAATATCACAGCCCTGGAGAGGGGGCCAGAACATCCTTGCAAGTGTTTGATAGGGTGGGCAAATCTGCCTATAACAATAATTAAGAAGCTGATGTAGTTATGGCACACTAGTAATAATTTTTGGAGACAGTTTAGCATTCAGGAAAGGTCAGATGAGATGGGGTAGAAGCTCACCTTGAAAAGCCAAGAGGTAGCACCTAAGTTACAGTGTGCCAAATTGAACAAAGCAATTGCAAATCATTTCTTAACTGCATCTACACCACCATGACAAAACCACCAGCAATGGCTGTGCACCTATTCTTGCCAAGTGGCTTCTCTGTGCATTCCACTGCTCACAAGCCAGCTCCATGTTGACTTCACTGTCTGCCAGTGGCTTGCCTGTCTAAAATCACCAGGACAGTCATCAAAGAAGAGATTATTCCTTGGTAAAGCCCTGGGCACCCCTGAAGAGGAGCTTCTCTTGGGGGTGCCACTGCTTTTTCCATCTGCTCCTGGGAACTCTGGTGCAACTGTGAGCCTGCTTTGCCCCCCATCCTCATCCTGGTGCAGGTCTGTTCACATCAAATGCGAACCTGGGGGCAGCCAATGCCTCTGGCAGAGCCTGCAGGAGCTGCCAGCACCTTTGGTCTCATTAGGGTGACTCTGCTGCTCTATGGGGCTCACACAGGCTTTGCCAGAGTATGTAGAAATACACATGCAGAATGGTGCCACAGAAGAGTGAAAGTGTACAGAGACAATTCACCAAAATTCACATCAGACATCAACTTCTCACATACATGGAGCTGTCAGACCACAAAGCAACTGTGGCTCTCTGCCACCAAGAACCAAACCTAGGGCAGGGAAAAAATACAGAGCAGCAGAGAGATCTCACACACAGCAAGCCCACCAGAGCAGTGCAGATAAGGCCTACCAAGTGTCCATGTCCTAAAGGAAAGTTTGTGGCAACTGTTTGACTTCAGACTCCAAAATACAAATTTAAGAGCAAATAAACTTCCAAACATCACAAACACGCCCAGAAAAGTTTTAGCACCACCTATATTAGCTTATATTTAGTAAGGTCAAATGAGCTCAGCTACAATAGAAACAAAGATCCAAAACCAGCCTGGGATTTAAGTCTTACAACCTGCTTTTACTCATGAAATGCCCAGTCCCCTTCTGGCTGATTAGGGTAACAGGATACCCTGAGAAAAGCTGCTTTTGTATTTCCCCGACTTTACGGAGTCAGAATCGTTTCAGAAGTTTTACTGGGATTTCATGCTTCTTCATTAAGTAAGGAGGCAAAATGCCTGTTAAAAAATTCCCCAGCTACAAAGGAGATGAAACTCCAGTTAAAAAAACCCCAAACTTTTCCCAGCTACAAACACCCAAGTTATTATTTCAATACTTAGATTAAACCATATAAACTGTCTTTTGCTTTAGAAGCCTTGTGTTTTTGCCAGAACTGTATAAAATGTGGTTGCCTCCAGAGGCAAAATCTAGAGGAAGAAGAAATCCATTCCAGAGAGCTGATGGGCTTTCTTGCCATACATCAAAATACACGCACCTTCTGTGATGCCTACAACACATCTTTAGCCAAAAACTGACCCAGGTGATGGAGCACACCGTGACATCAGAGCATCTTTGGGTTGTTTCACCACACACTGTACAGTATTCCAACCTAGCACAGTCCTTTACCCATGAGAACAGTCTTTATCCTAACTCAAAAATAATCTAACTTCTGCTATGCTGACTTAGAACATTCTTCCCCTTGCTTTTTAAGTTGTTCCGGGATTGTTTGGGCAGTTCTGCTCTAAGCACTGCTTCGTAAAATTATTTTCCTTGATTCCATTTTATATTTGCTAAAACATCATTTAGATTTAATTATTTTAGCAATCTATTGCTTCTCAGAGTTGAAAATATTATTTTAAGAGAATCTGAAGCATGAGGTTATATCACTTACTGAATCAATTTAAGATGCAATCTGAAGACTCAAAGTTAACTTTTGAAACTATCTGGGCAAATCTCACTCCCTCTTTTTATGAGCTTACTCTTCACAGTAGAATTTAGCTAAAAATTCTCTAATCACTGGAAAAACTTGTCAGTGCAGTTCGTCAAGTCTCCTACAAGTCTCTTATTTTGCCTTAAACAGACATTACCTAAGAGCCCCAGAGCCCTTCTCCCTGCACACTGCATCTTTCTTGCAGCTCTTTTCTTGCCATGTTAACAAACATCCCCCAGGGAGGTGGCTCCTCATCTCCTAAGCCAAAACTCACCAACACCCACAGGCTCCAGGACAAGGCCCAGATGGATTTCTCAGGATCCACTTCCTTTCCTTGCTGCTGGATGCCCCTGGAAGCAGGAATTTGCAGATTTGCAGAGCAAGAATAAAGTTGTTTCTAATCTCTCCTGCAAATGGAAAGATTACAGCAGAGGTGCCGCTGTCTGACCACAAAGTCTCTGGGGGGTGTTTCTGAGAGTGGAACAGTGTTTGCCAGGCAGATATTTTTTAAAGTCTGCATTTGAAGAACTTTGAAATTGAGATTTGCTGTCCTTCCACAAGAAACTGCTTCTGTGTCTGTTCTTCATACACCTCTGCTGTGAGGAAAGATTGAGAAGAAGAGAGAATTGGGAGCTGAGAGAATTGGGATTGTTCAGCCTGGAGAGGAGAAGGCTTTGGGGTGATCTCATTGTGCCCTTGCAGTGCCTGAAGGGAGCCCACAGGAAAGATGGAGAGAGACTCTTGACAAGGGCCTGGAGTGACAGGACAAGGGGCAATGGCTTCACAGTGACAGAGAGGAGGTTCAGATTGGAGATGAGGAAGGAATTGTTCCCTGTGAGGGTGCTGAGGCCCTGGCACAGGGTGCCAGAGAAGCTGTGGCTGCCCCTGGATCCCTGGCAGTGTCCAAGGCCAGGTTGGATGTGGCTCTGAGCAAGCTGGGATAGTGGGAGGTGTCCCTGCACATGGCAGGGGGTTAGAATTGGATGATCTTTTAGGTCCCTTCCAACCCAAACCATTCCACGTTTGTACAATCAAACAGCAGCTCCTGAGACAAAGTACTGCTTTACTTGCAGGAAAACAATATTCCCTACCAAAGGTGAGCAGAACCATCCTTGAAAACACCAAGCACACACATTTGCAAATGCTACTGGCACCACAGTTCTCTGAACATTCATCCTTTAAGTTGAAGGCCCCACACAGAAAACTAGTGGAAATTAGTTCTTTGTCTTGATATTTTCCCCAATAGCCTCTGCATCACCCTTTGATTAGCACATCTGTCTTTTAGTAAGCTGCTACACCACCCAGGCTGAGCAGTGCAGAGATCTACCTGTTATTTCTGGGGTTGCTAGCAAAAACCCAGGAAGCAGGTGTGCCTCAGCATCACCCTCAGGATGGAGGGAGCTCAGATTGTTCTTCTGCACTCTGACCTACTCTAGTTGGAACATTTAAGCATTTCTCAGTAGTGGAGGTCCCATTTCCCAGCTATGCAACAAACATAATGACATCAGGCTTGATGGGATCCAGAGTGCAGCTTGCCCTGAACTGAGTGTGCAGCCTTACTGCTACAGGGCTGTGCTTGTAAACACAGGCAGCCAAAACCCTATGACTGTGCAAACATCACGTTATTACTGAAAATGCATTTTTAAAAAGCACACAAACATTTTTAGGTACTGGAAGTAATTCAGGCATTTTTGATGAAGGAGGATTTTTTTATGATTTAACAAACAGGTGTGCAATAAGCTTACACCAAGGTCAAGGAAATTGTTAAGGAATGGCCCTTTTGCCATTTACCTGACTACGTTTTTCTGGATTGCCAGATGCATCTTAGTTTAAAATAAAGATGTTTAATGATCACCCTCTTTATTTCTGCCTTACTCTACAAAATTCCAGTATGTGCAGCACAGCACTATTCATGTGGGACTCAATACCCTGAGCAGAAAATGTTAGTCCAATAAGCTCAAAAGCTGTTTTTCAGTTCCATTATTGCCTCCAAAGAGACAAACATAACCTCATTTGTTCCACAAATACTAATGTAATTTGGCTTTGATCTTGTCTGGACCAAGATAAAAGGTGTCCTTTAAATTGCGTTCAGTAGGGTTTTAACCCACTTTTAAACAGAAGGCAGGTTTTGCACAACCTTGCTTTAAGCATTTTACACATCTAAACAAGGAGGACGACATCCTCGGCTACCTCCTCCAGAGGATATCCTCACCAGACCACAGACACCAAGGACAAACATCTCCTTGAACCCTCTGAGCATTTAAGCCCCCTCTGCAGACAAAGGGAAAACCCCACAGAGAATGAAATTATTCCTCTTACACTACAACAGGTGTCTGTGAAATGACTTGCCACATTTATCATTCCAATGACTAATCAGAAGATAGAGAAAGCTCCAGGAATTTTAAATTAGAATAGGTTGTTCCAGCTGCATTGGTTACAGGAAGAAGAAAAACAGCCATCTAAGTACAGCTTGATTCTTAACTTTTTGGCAAGGAAATTTAGGATTAAATCAGTCCTGGCCTTTTAATACAGACAGTTACATACTTGACCCAAGCTGACTCCTCCTGCTTCCAATGCTTGGTCCACATGTTTTAGGAGTTAAATATTAAGACCACATGCAGTCAAGATTTCCCACCAGCACCTCTACCTTCCCTAGCATGTACTACTCTAAAAAAAACCCTGGAAAATAGTTCTTTGTTTCAGAGTCTACATGAATGTTTGACACAAGCCACACAAGCTGCAGGAGTATAATGAGTTTAGATTGCTGAACAGAAGAGCAGCCTTTGGCTCTTCCTCTGTGCACTGAAAAATTCAATATTGAGCATTTGACTCTAACTGCTATTGGTGCTGTGTCTCCAGAGGCACAGCATAGCAGAATTCACAGCCTCTTGCTGCTTGGCCCAGTCCTGCATCCTGACCCCAGGTCCAGCATATGGAGTTAAGCCCAACCTTCACTTGCAGTCATCAGTGGATCCTCAAGGACAGAGTCACAGAAGAACCCTGAACTGAATCTAAACTGAGCAACATTTCATTCTTATGGACCATTCCACTGAGGATTCCACACGCAGCATGCCCTATCCATGCACTAATCCAACCAAAACCAGTCTTTTTTGGGAGGTGAGGGATAATTACTGACACTTAATGCAACCACAGCCAGGTCTCAGACGTTTTGTAGCTCATCTGTGTCAAGAGGTACAAAAACTATAGGCATCCATGTGCAACTACTGAAAAGTTAGGCACACTGTTTGTGTAGATTTATAGTGAACCAAAAAATGTATTATTCTATTCATGCATAAAATCTACCAGAATGAAACTTACTGGAGCAGTAATCATAAAGAGCAGGGAATGTCTTATTGCCTCCAACAAAAGCCTTTTGCCTTCTCCAGCCATGAAAAGGTCAAGCACCTCCCACATTTTAAATAACTGCTCAATAATCTCCCTTTAAAGCATGTAACTATATCAGATTTCAAGTCCTTTTAAAAGGAAAAAAAATCCCAAACCCACAGTAGTTCCCCCAAGTCCCCCATGGGTTATTCTGGGTCCAGCAAAGCGAGGCAGTCACAGCAGTGTTGCATTTGGAAGCTTTCCAGAGCCACGTGTGACTGAGAACACCAGGTTATCTTTTCATAATATCTCCAAGCAAACAGCATTGCAACATTACTCACACAGTGAATTATGATCTGAGGCATGCAGAGGACAACGTGCCCATGCAAAACCTCAACTGCATAAAAATCCATGGCTGAACCTGCTCCCAAGGCTCAAGCACTCCAGCAGCCTCTATTATCCCTCTATCGATCTTACCCTTTTCTGCAGAGCCATAAACTCAGCTGACAGACTGGCAACTTGCTGATCCAAGCACTGGTTCTCCCCTCGTTCTTGTTTCAGCATGACTTGGTCAGCACGTAGCCTCATTTGTAGCTCGTGAAGCTGCAATAACAAAACAAACACACGAGACACTTGTCAAACAAAGCAGGCTGTAAAATTATCAGAGTGGAAATCAAGTGCCAGCATTTATTATATGATGAGCCACACCTCAGCTGGCAAATTTCAGGCCCACAGCTTGATAAGAGGGAAGAAGTGGCTCCAAATTTCTCTACATTAGCCATGACAAAAGTCTCATTAAAAACGAGCCTGAAAAGCATTTAAGGACTAACACACGGACATGTTCCTTTGGATTTCCCTTAACACTGCATGCATTTTATCAGAAATACTTTATTTCAGCAATTGAATCCTCCTGATACAGCTCCTAGTTAAACAGTATTACTACTACATTTTCATTAAAACTCGTGCAACTTTTACACATGTAAAATTGATTTCACTTTTCCTTCTTCTTTATCCAGCGTGTTTTCCCACCAACACAAGATTTGAGCAGCTTAGTGATTTGTGCTGGTAGTAAAGCAACACACTGAGCATTAATTGTGTCAACAACATTTTCATCTTTCATTTTTCAAGAGCAACTGCCAGCCTTGAAGATTTCTTCTAGATTAAGGGCAATGCCAAAGGAAATTAAGGAAAAGAAGGCAGGTGACAATAAAGCAAGCCTCATATCAGCCAGGGAATTTGTTCTGCAGGTACAAATGCCATCCAGGGATAGGATGCAGAGGTAGACTGCAAACAAGTGTCAGGGAAGGGAGGAACAGTCCCAGGCAAGTCCTTGGGAGGTAAATGGCAACCTAAGAACGCATTTTTCAATTCCAGTCAGCAATACTGCTGGAGGAGTTGCCTGGGATGTTTGCCTGCTACAAATATTTGAGCTGGTAATTATTAATTTTAAGGCTTTTTTCCAACTCTAAGTGTGTGGATACATAGATAACTGGAAAATTCCTTTTTATAGGACTAACCAAACCCATAATACTCAGTCCAGGTACAACTCAATGCACAAAAAAAAAACTTACGCTAGTTCTGCTAACTTTTCTTCATGTAGGCATACAAGTAAATAATCTTATTAATGTGCTGGCAGTTAAAACAAGCTTAATTTATTACTCAGCCTGTGCAGTTATGATGAATGAAGTAAATGTCAGGTTTAAGAAGATAATATTAAGGAAAGGAGGTAGGCCAGGCTTTGCCTTTCCCTCCCAATTGGTTAAAGATTACACCTCAGAAATCCTTGGGTCAGAGTAGATTTCTTACAGAATCCTGGAAGTGCTTAGGTTGGAAAAGACCTCCAAGACCATTGAGGCCAGCCATCAACCAAACACTTCCAAGGCCACCACTAAATCATGGCCACATTAACCCGTTTCCCTGTGGTATCTCTGCCTGGTTCTGTCAGTGCTGTCCTGTGCTAATTAGTGTAATTAGATGGTGACTCAAGAAACAGTAGAGAACCTGGGTAACAACTCCAGGCTCTGTCTGCATACAAGAACGCTTGACCTCAAAAAAGCAAAGCATCAGCTGACAAAACCAGGTGGGAAATAATCTTCAGATGTTGAATTCTTCTGATTTAACAGGGCTAGAATCTGAAGGTTTGGGCAGTCAGGATTGCCATTGTGAGCACTAGAAACTTGGGGTTTGCTTCAACTAGGGGAAAAAGCACTGCCTGGAAAGCTACAAAGCCAAATCCAGAGCTGGAGCTGCAGCAACAAATTCAAGGAACACCAGTCCAGCAGCTCCAGAAACAAATCCAGCATCAAGTTCAGCTTCTCTCAGCTGCACTTTTGGAGGTGTAAATAAAATGGGTCCTATTCTCAACTGTCCTACAGTCCCACCACATCACTTTTCTCCTCTCTACCCACCAGAAAACAGATGGAATGGTGAAAAGAGGTGTCAAGGGGACTGTAGATGAATAAATTACCCGATGATTTAACTGCTTCCAAAGAGCCACAGGCACACTGGGGAAGTAGAGGTCAATCAGCTCTGAAATTGCTCTTTGAGCCATGCAAGCTCCTGGGTGTCCCCAGGGGCCACAGCAGATGGTTTAAACTCTCTTCTGTCTCCTCAACTCTCATTCCTGCTCCTCATATAAGACAAGAATGGCAGAATTGGTGGCTTCAAGATGACAGGACATGACCAGTCATTGTATGAGTAGAAATCACGCTAAAAACACCAAGGAACTCTTGGTGCCAGTAGGGCCTAGGCTTGTATTAAAACAGTAAATGAAGCTTCAAGTGAATTAAAGTATAGTGAGAGATTTAGCATGCAGTCAAACCAGTATTTACTCAGGACTTTTAGGAGCAGGGGAGAGAAAAAGCACTGAGTGATGTTTGGGAAAGTCAGCTTTCCCCCAGAAAGAGAAAAGGCTGGATATCCTATGAATGTTGCTTTCTAGAGGTTAGAAATATTTTTGCTGGTTGTTCTACTGTTTTGGGGACTGTCTTACCACCAAGGTAAGTCAAAATAAAAACGACAAATGTCAATATCCAGAGCAATAAAAATACTGAGATTTCCTTTTGTCTGAAGTCCTGAGAAAGGAAAAAAAAACCAAAACCACAAAACAGGCATAAAAAAGGCACTTCAAATCAAATGACAGGTGTGTTTGAGAAAAGGTAAGCAGCCTGGGGGGGTTGCAGCAGCAGCCAACCCAGCCCAAAGCCTGATCCTGCTGGGTGAAGCCACTCCTGGCTGTGTATCCCAGCAGGCACACGTGATGGCTGCAGAGCATGCACCAGGCTGTACCTTGAATTAATGGTTTGAGCCAGAGGACCACACACCGTTACCTCTCCTGGAGGAGCTGGCTGTAATAACTGTGCTGCTCACACACCACCCTCATCCTTGCATTTAAAAACACAGGCAAAGTGGAAGGTAGGATTATTCCTCAATGTCATAGCCAATAAATATTGCAGAGCTCAAAATTAAGGCATGGTGAAAAGCATCTACAAGAACAATTTTCTCTCAGTTAAAAATAAAGCATTGGTGCTTGTCACAGATTTTAATTTACTAAACCTTTTTCAGTCATGCATCCCAGTCAAAATTTAAGATCTTTTCTGTCTAAAAAGAGTCATTTACTGAACTTTATGAGCAGGAGGATGCTGTTACTGACTGATTTTAGAAACTAATAAACAGTATTCTAAGTGATAGTCTGCTGGATTTATATGGGGGTGGGAATGCCTGTGGTGTGCAGTCTGGGGAAAAAATGCCAAGTTATAGGAATAAAATTCCTTATACTGCTGGTTAAAAGAAATAAAAAGCCCTCCACAGTGGATCTTCTGCTACATGTGAGATGCACATCAAGACTCTTCAGTCTTCCAATATTGCAATGGTCTCAGCCATGCCGTGACCTGTTCCACATTGCCTCTGACTGCTTTGCACGATGTGAACTCACTCTGTACAAGGAATGTTACTCACATTAACTAGACAATGTATTTAAGAATTCATAGTTAAAAGCAGCAATGTTGTTGAAGCAGAGCAAAATGAAGAGGAGCACCTGGGCTCTGTTTCCATGCAGTACTGACTGAGCTCAAGCCTGCAAATCAAATTTAATCCCCCTCACCAGAATTGCTCTCAGACTTCTAACAGTCATTATGAAAATTAATACTTCTCTATATAAAAATAAGTACACACACATTTAGAGAAGTGAAAATATACATACAACTAAATTGCTTTCAAACCTGGAGTGATAATTTAGTTTTAATGATTAGCTATTGCAATTTAAAATGGAAACTTATGCAGTAAATTTAAAACAACTAACCCAATTCTACAATTCATTCAAGGATCCTTCCACACAAAAAAACCCCAAGAAATTAAAAATTAGAAAACCTCCATGTTTTTTAAGCAAGATTTTTGATTACAGAGTCTACTTGAGTTCTGTATCTGTCCCTACTGAAAGTCAGGTTAACTTATGGGCCCGAAACAACATGAAAACCCCAAGAAGAAGGTGATCCTAGAAGAAACTGATGCTGGGGCTCTCACTGAGTTTATGTCTGAGGCTGACAGCTGGAGCTACCATGACAACCATCCCAGGCATAAGGTCCTCCAACACCAGGAGATACTCTCCAGTGATTACTTGATCTGCTATAAAGCCATTTTGCACTCTGAGAGTGCTAAAGAACAGCTTTAATATACTGGTGAATCAGACCGAGACGCTATTTAGCTGCAGAGAGTACTGGCACGCACATATAAATTATCTTTTCTCTGGGAAACACACTCTCAAATTCTCTATTTTCCCCCACACAGGGGGATGTTTTCAATACTCTCTTGGTGGTTATTACACAAAATGCTCCTGAGCACCATCAGCATTTCAGGCAAGCACAAAAGACATAAAACAAAGGACATAAAACACGGACAACTCTAACAGACTGCTAGTGTACACATCCATAAAGTCTGTGGATAAGCTCCAAGCAAGACCACACTGCTAGGGCTCAAACCAGTCCCAGTACAGCAGGGGAACTGGGTGAGAGATGGCAGAGCTGCTGACCCTTTCCTGGGTTAGAGAGAGGCCACACAGCACTTCCCATATCTGCTTGCCCCTGTGTTGATAACATCACTGGTTGCTATGGGAGCAAGGCAACTTCACAGCCCCTGGTATGCAGGGAGCACCAGGCACTAGGCAGACATCCTTCCCAAGGGTTTAGGGAGCAGCAGGCACTTCACAAACATTCTCACCAAGAGTTTAGGGATGGAGGAAGCACAGCCTTGGGGGCTTTTGCTACCTTAAAGGGGGAAAAAAACCCCGAGTGGATAGAGGGAGAAAAACTCAAATATGTCTGACCCTTCATTACAATTCTCAGAG
Organism: Fringilla coelebs; assembly: GCF_963513975.1. Taxonomy (NCBI): domain Eukaryota; kingdom Metazoa; phylum Chordata; class Aves; order Passeriformes; family Fringillidae; genus Fringilla; species Fringilla coelebs. The sequence continues at coordinate 58,091,376 of NC_140033.1, read as the reverse complement.
AACTTGAATTCACATCAGGAGTTCTCAGTCTCAGGCTAAGAGTTGGCACAGAGCCTTTCAACTCCAAAACTGCCTCCTGGCCAAGTCCCTGTTTTACTGGGAAGGGGCAAAGCAAGCTGGAAACACAGAGGGGGTGACCCTGCCCTTCCTTTCTGTTTGCCCATCATCATGGCTAATCCTCTCCTCCAAGCAGTCCAGACAACCTTCACCTTGCAGGAAAAGGTGGCTGCAAAGCTCTCCTTGTCCTTGTCACAGGTGTGGTGGAGGCAGATGCTGCTGCTGTGCAGTCCATGTGTGCCACAGCAGCGAGGGCACCACGCTACAGAGACATTCACACCACCTCCAAAACCTACATTTGTCCTGAGGGTTTGCATGCTCAACAAGACCTCAATAAGAAGAAAACCAGCCTGACTTTGAACACCCAGGGAGAATCTACAGAGTCAGCAGTTAAGAGGAAAATATCTCTGCAGGTACGTGGAGTGATATTGTTCTTAAAGTCTGTGGAAGTCAACAAACACGGCGCCCTGGGATGCTGTTTTCCAAAGAACTTCTCCTCAGGGGAGAGGGGAGGTGACTCACAAGCTCTGAAGGAAGGGCCAGGAACAGAGAGAGGTTTCAGGCACCAGGAGTCAAGCAGCTCACGTGTTCCTCAGCATGGATTCTGGCAGGCAGCCCCTCCCAGCCCTGGTACCGCTGGGTGGCTTTGGCAGCGCTCGTGCTGACACTGTGTTGGTCACGCTGCAGGACTTGGAATTCCTGGACTTTTTACTTAACAGTAATGTAATCTCCTTTACATTAGGTCTGTTTCACACAGAGCTCTGCATTTGGGGTTCCTCGTGGCCAGGACTAGTAGGGAAACAGTAAAGGTGGGGAATAAAACAAAATTATCACAGATGAAGCATATGCCACCCCAGGGTGAGTTGGGACAGAAATAAAGCAAGTTTCCCTTAGAATTAGTCAAAGAAATAAAATACCTATTTTTAAAGCCACCTAAGCACTCTCTCATGCACATACAAACATCTCTTTTCCTCCCAGCTCTAAGAGATCCACAAATATATGTATAGTTCTGCTTAACAGCATTTTTGACCCTTTGCCAGTACACAGAAGATAAGAAAATATATTCCCCATGAAACACAGTTCCCTACAGGCACATGTACCCTGCCCAGCAAGGAAGCAGAGAGCCCTGAGGCACACCAGGAGATCTGGTCCTTACTGCTACAGGCAGAACATCCCACTTGAATCCTGGGAGGAAAAACCACACCACAGACTTCACTGGCACTACCAGAGCAGCTGCTGACACAGCTCCTGGTGTCCAAGCTGGGCCATTCATCCCTACCTCAAGTGCTTTCAGTTATTTACCAAGAAGCAGTTCCAAAGCAAGCACTCCCTTTTCCCCTACAGATTCTCATCTTTAATCTGAGAATGTTTAATGACCTACAGGATATGTTGCAAGCCCTCCCCATTTTTAGAAAACCACCTCATACATTGACTGGGATTAATTAACGGCTTACTGTGGTCTGGACAGCCACCCCTGACTGGATTTACATCTTCCACTAATGCACTTTAAACACGTGGAGACTAGCTTAGTACCCAAATCTTTACATCAGGGACACTGGAGACCCTTGGAAAGTACTGCCAATATTGTCAAGTCAAAGGCCAAGATGCAAAGTCAGGTGGGAGAATGGAAAACTCATTTAAAAACAATGATATAAGAGAACTGTCTAGTTTTGTTGCCTTTCTAAGAAAAGAGCATCAAATTGCAAATGAGGCCATCCACTGAGACTGAAAAAGGCAGACTACCTAAAATCTGTTGCACATTCACCTCCAGAGCACAATAATGCAGGTGGCAACTAAGATAGAACAACCTGAAAGCAAAATTAACGCAAACCCTGTTAAGTACAGAAGGGTTTAGATCCTCACATCTCAGCACAGAGCCCACCTCCAGCTATCAGAGGAGCTTTCCTGAGGAGGTTCATTCCTTCAGAGCCACCCAGAGGGTCTCTGCTTTTTCCCATTGAAGCAGCTGGTAAGGGCTGATCACAAAGGTCCAAGGTCAGCAGATTATTGTTCCAGCCAATTATGGAAAACCTCCTCCATCACAACAGAGACATGCTGGTCACACAAGTGTTATGTTTATTTCCTGAAGGAAGTTCCCTCAATTTAGAAAATAGGAATCAAACTCCTGTCTCCTACACCAGTGTTACCTAAAAGAATCACTATTTTAAGTTCTTCTAGCTTGACACTTGGACAAACCTAACTGGATCAGAATAAAATGCTCTAGTGGAGGGTGATGGGGAGGGGGAAAAAAAAAAAGAAAAAAAGGAATTACTGACTTGCAATAACAAACCCATTGGAGTGCAAAACAGCCTCCCAGAGGAAGTCAAATGCTCTGTGTTGTAGATAAGAGGCAGGAATAAATCACTTTTCCTTATACATTGTCTCTGAAGGAGTAATTGGACAAAATTAAGACAAAACCAAGACCATAATCCTCCTGAATAATACTGGTAAAGGAATACATTGAACTACATTGTCTTCTGGATAGCAGAGCTACAAGTCACTGATGCAGAGAGTGGGTTTAAGGATTTAGAACAAGAAAGAACCCAAGCCTTACCCAGACTTCACATGCTCTATCTGGGAACACAGTAGTGTAAACACAAAGTATTTGTGTAAGTAAATCTTCTTCTTAGAGATCCCTATCAGTAGTATTTGGGGTAAGATGCTGCTGTAAACATATCCTTCATTCATCTCAAGTGGGGTGGGGATAAAAACCCAGTGCTTCCAACTCAGGAGATTATTTATCTTCCAAATATTGAGCCTGCCAGTAACTTTGTCAAAGTCAGCTGGGATTATCCCCTAGCTCCAAGCAACACTGGCCTTCAACACCTCTCCAAATCAGAATTATTTGTTCTATAGCCTCATAAACAGGAAACACACAAAATATTCCCTGTAATGGATTTCAAGAAAAATCTGGACAAGTAGAAGAAAAATAAATCCATCCACCAGTGGTTTTCAAACACAGTGACCCAGAAACAACTTCTGCCTCAGGAAGGCTCAGAGCAGAAAGAAGGAAGGTTTTCAAGGGAATTCTTGCTTTAGCCTTTGCTGAGCATCTGCTTCTCGGCAACACCAGGAGAGAGTTCCGACATTTAATTTCATCTGAATCATTAAGCATTTCTCCAGCATCTCTGGCAGAATTTCTGGTCCATGTACTCCCTCTGCCCACCTCCCCATGGTCAGAAATCCTTACAAAAGCACAATGCAACACGGAGTTTATGTTTCAGCAAACAGGTACTTTCCAACCAGATGTCCTTCTGCTCAAGGTGTGCTGACTTGTTCTGGCACAGACACCAAAAAGCTCATCTTAGCTCAGTCACCCCTGTACTGACAGTGACACATGCCTCATCGCAAATATAACGAGGCAAACTAGAGCTGAGCAATAACCAGCAGGCAATGAAGGCACAAAACAGCTGCCTTTTTAGATTTTGTGACTAGCAGGGACAAACTAAAAGCAAAGGGGAAGAGGTCAACAGCTCCTGCCAAAATCAAACCTTCAGCCACATGCCTGGATGGTGAAACACAGGAATATGACCCTGCTACTTTTTCCTTCTCTTTGCTATTGCCTAGAGGATCTGGAAGCATAAAAGATGGGAAATTTGAAAAAACCATGTGATTTCCCCACCACCCCCCCCCGATGTTTATATGCCGAATCCTAGATCTAACAAACAATTACTTCTCTCTGTCTGGCAACAGGGGGAAAAAAAAAAGTCACATGTTATTCCTCAGTGGAGTGCATTTCAATTATTTCTGCACTTCTCCCTTTACTTGACCTCTGTTAAATAAGGTGGATGCAAAGACAGACTATTGTTGAATGGAGCAAATTAACTATGGAAAAGAGAACTCCTTGAATAGTAAAGCCTTTTCATCTTGCTCTTAAGTCAATAATATTATGGAATTAAAAGTCAACTGCAAGGGTTTCTTTCCCCCCATTTAAGCTCCATTCCAAGCTCCAATTAAGTAGCTTTATTCAAAATTTCTGCCCTTCCCCTTCATCTCTCCTGGGTATTTGGCATTCAGGTACCTTCCTCTTCAGAATGAAGGAAGCCCAGCTTACCTCAGCAAGAGCAGAGCACAATTGAAGTTTAAAAATGGTATCCAGAGCAAAAGCAATACACCCCAAACAAGCAGAAAACAAATCCCCACATTTCTGTATTTAAAATAGGTGTGGTCTGCTTATAGCCACTAGCACAGGATACACAAATCTATGGGCCTGAGGAGGTGCATCACCTTTGGAAATAGACCTGTGCATTTTTCTGTGCTGCCAGGAACACTGTTAGAACAGGAAAAAGTCAACCAGCTGGGAAGGAACTTGGGGAAAATCCCAAGAGAATATTGCTGCTTGTCTCATGGGTACTTCATCTCCCTTGCATCAAAGGCGCAGACAGGAGGCTCTTTAAACCACAACCTCTGGGGTGGATTTCTTTACCTTTAATTTGCCTCATCTTTTCCTGCTCACCCACCATCACCCCTCTCCTACTTCACACATTTTTTCAGACACCTGAGACACTGGATATCCACACCTCTGCCACAAACCTGCCCCTGGTGCTACTGTCCCCAGCACAGAGCATCTTTGGAGGCATGAGACAGCCTCAGAGGCATCTCAGCAGATGTTAGGCAGTAGCAGAGCTTCTCTTTGACTCTGGGTAAATCTCTGGAGAGAATTTAGTGCTTTCTTACTTCTTTCTCAGTTTAGTTCAGTTGTTGTGGCCCAGAAGAGCCTGGATGTTCAGGGGCTGGCACTGACAGCTTTCACCCCAAAGCAGAGGCAGCAGCACAGCTCAGCCCTGCAGCAATTCCTCCCCCTCAGCAGCTACACTGGAGCTGCTGTGGGCAGCTGGTGCCCAGGGCTTGGAGACACACATCCAAAAAAGCCTTTACAAGTGGTACCCATTAGCAGTTTTGCTCATGGCCCTGGCAAGGGCAGGGATCAAGCAAGAGTTGGTGGCAGCCTGGTCCCATGGGAGGCCACCCTGCAGGGCAGGACTGAGCTAGAACACTGGTGCTCATGCCTGGCTGTGGATTTAACATGTCCTCAAAGCTGTCAAACCACCTCTCACCAGTGCTAAACCCACCTTTGGGGCAGCAGCTGCACACATGCATGGGAAAGGTGAATAAGGACTCTCTGAGGAATGCCCAACCTGCAGCATTTGTAGGGTGGCTGAAAACTATTCCAAAAATCCCTATCAGACTCAGTGCTGCTTTACATGGCAGAAACTATCATGCCTGCAAACGCTGCAAGTGCATTCTTGTTTGAACTCACCTTCTCTCATTGTTCCTTTCATTCAGACCTATTTTGTGAGGCTCTCAGGGAGGTGAATTAAAATGCATCAGTGGAAGGAGGCTCCACACAAGCTCAGAGGCTGCATGGTATTTATCATCTGACTGCAGACAAGTCTCAGTCTGCCAGCCTGTAACTCCCAAAATGCATTACAAGCGTGCCAGCAATGAGAGGCAAAGCATCACTTATTGCTCAGATAGCTCTCCCTCACTCTAATGAAGGGGGAGTTATGAGCTGAACCTTCATGCCACCCATCACACAACAGCATTTGCCACTCTGCACCCTTTACTATAAATATACCACCCACAGAGATACTACAGACCTAAATCTACTGCCTGACTCCCTTCACATTAACAAGTCAGGAGTTATTTTATTTGTGATGAGGAGTAACTCCAGTGCAAGATAATTGCAGAGAGGAGTAGAATAATTTTTCCTTTCAATCTATATTACTAGGTTTAGAAATAACATACTTTCTGGTGTCTTGCTTAGTTTTAACCACTAACTGATTTATAGAACTAATAATGAGTATTTATTAGAAAGTCTAATGGGTCAGTAGTTAAACTAACCTATAAGTAACAGCTTCATAAAAATCTCTGAATCACATAATCATCTTTTAATTTAAAGACCTTAACACACAGCATTCCTGTACCATTTTACAGATGCAATTACTCTATCACATTACCAAATTCTTAGAAATAACCCCTTTTCTCTCTTGAGACAGAATTAATCAGTCAGTGATTTCCTTTCACTCAAATGCACAAGTGTCCTGGGAAGCATTTTTATCTTCTTACACTCCTTGATATGGTTTGCAACTTCCCACTTTACCTAGCTAAATGATCTTTCCACTGAGTATTAGTTTCTCATCAGGTCAGCTTCCAAAAAAAAAAACCAAAAAAACCTCCCAAGGATCTATTCCTGCCTCTGATGTCAAACAAACAAGCAGGGCTGACCATCACTTCTCAGTCTTTCAGACATGGCAACCCACCTCTGGCTCAGCAGCTTTTACACAACCCTGGTGGGCAGCAGCCTGGGGTGGCAGAGAGAAGAGTCAGCTGCAAACACCAAAGTAGATGTTCTCATGCCAGTTTAAACATTTTCAGACAGTAATTAAAGCCTGTTCTTATCCCTTTTACCCAGGGGGAAAAAAAAAATCAACTTCTACAGACCTGGTGATTCTAGAGGCCTGAATCACATGGCCCAGAGCAGCCACATGGTTCAGTGGCACAGAGCTGGCTGAAGTTGATACTTTTTCCTTTCTCCCTTCACACAAACACTGTTCCAGGTACTGATTCTTACCCCGTGCTTATTGTTTACAGCTTCCAAAATCAACAAATAACCCAAGTCAGAAAGAAGCTCAAAACTCCACAAATATCCCTTCTACATTATTAAATAAACCAAACCAGGAGGTCAGTGACACCCCATTGGAACAGGAACACTACAGACTCGCTGCAGGCAGTGCTGTACCTGAGCCCAAACAACCTGGCACCTCTTTGAAACCTCTCAGAACCCATCAGAAGTCAAGACTCACCAATGGGACATACCAGCTCAGATTTAACAGCACTGTCAGGACCATCCTCCTTTCTAGAAGGACCCAAGGTCCTGATAAAGTTTATGGCAGACCTCTAAACATCTGCTGGGGGGTCAGAACCCACCACTCAGGCTGCACACCATGATCAAATCCAACAGCACAGGGCAGTGCCCTGGGGTGCTCACAACAGCACAACAACTGCTCACTGAGTGCTTGCACATTCCCAAGACACAAGTACACATCCATTTTTCTCCTGCTCACCATTTACCCTTCTCATAGGCAGCAAAGATCCGTCTGACAACTTGGCATCTTTACACTTGCTCACAACACTCATTTGGTAAGCACACACTCGCATATCCCTGTAGGGATATAAGAACTTGCCAGCCTGGAACTGGGGTAAACACCATTTGCTTATAACTAATCCCTCCTGCAGCACTAAAACAGCTAACTGCTGCTTCAGAAAAGCTGACATTTACTTGGGAGCTGTTCTGGTTTGAAAGCAAAACCAATGAGAGACTCCAAGTCAGAAATACAATTTTTTAGGAAAAGGGAAAAAAACCCAAAATACATGCAATAATACAAAAGAAAAACCACTGACAGAGTCAGAATACAACCTGACACTCTGCTAGTTAGGGTGGTGACAGCAGGCCAGAGGAAATGGTCTTGTTGAAGTGGTGATCCCATAGAAAAGATCTGGTAGCTCTTGGCCTCTGGAAACCAGTGGATAAGGGCTGCCTGTTCTGTCCCAAATCCCAGATTATATCCAGGTGCGGATGCTTAGCTCCTCTCCCCTGGGCACAGCATCTCACAATGGGTTGATATCATTCTGTAAGTCATGGGTGGGTCCATTAAACAGAAATGGCTCCCAGAGGGAGTTATCTCTGAGCCATGAGGCGAGGTGTTGGTGGGCTCATTAAAAGGAGATAAGGAGAAAACAATGCCCCTCCTGGTTTCAACAGCTCTTGAGAATGGGAATAGAATACACCTTTATATTGTAAGCTAGGACAGGAACCTAATTCACCCCACAGTGAGGTCAACAGGGAAGCTTCTCCCTGTTCAAGTGGGATCAGGCCCCTCATTCCCTACTGTAAGTGCACAATCATTTCCACAGCAAGCTCATGTCACTACCATGGGGACACCAGTCCATTATCTGGACTCAAGAGTTAAGCCTGCTGAGCTTCATAAAAGTCCAAATCCAGATGTTACAAACCCAACAGTCAACAGCCCTGGCAGGGTTATTATTGCAAATCTCTTATGCAGTGACAGAGAGGACGAGAATGGTGGCACACAAAAAGAGGTGCTCATTCTCTCCTGCTGAGGGGTTTAAGCAGGCTGGCACCTACAGGAAGCACCGAGGGGTCTCTCCTCTTGGTGTTCCACAGGCAGGAGATGAGATATTCACATGACAATCCCCTTCACCCCACTGCAAGGAGACCACAATGCCCCAATAGCCTCCACATTTGCTTTAGGTCCCCAGGCTCCAGTGCACACTTAGAGCATTAAAAGTCTGGGCCTTCTCCAGGTCCTGGAAAAGGAGAAACACTTTCTCCTCTTGGAGAGGAATTGGAGGCTACAGGGGGTGGAGAATGACAACAGACAAACATATCCATCACAGTTGATCACTGCTCTTGGAAAACAATACAGCATCATAAAAATATCTGTAAATATTTTAATAAGGCTTCTTTTACACTAAAAAAAAAAAACTGCTCTTTTTTTTTTTCAATACAGAATAATGTTTTAAATGTTCTGAACTTACCAGGGGAACTGTTGACTTTGGGATTTAATAGCTAATATAATATTAAGTACACATTTGCAGCTCATCAAGAGAAGCATACCTGCTGATCAGAAACATGATGTAAAAGAAGAGCTGCTGATGAACTGTGGTCATTTACCTCCTCAAATTTCCCCACTGACGCACATCATCAGGGCCCCTGCAAAGAGAGCCAAGGCTGTTTCCCCTGAATCAAATAGCAAGGGAGATGTTATTTGAGACATTTAACCAACTTGGGAACATATGCCTTACAGACTATCCCCAGTGAGGAATTCATTTTACCCATGCCAGAACTTTGCACCCTGGGATCCCCCTTTTTCCCCCCTTAAGGCAGGGAATTAAGCTACAATCCCATCAGCTGCACATTGCCAGAAAAAGAGAAACACTGATATTCTTCTCGGAGAAAAAAAGTTAGCTAGCTAGTAACTATTAAAGTAAAAGTCATTTAAAAGATAAAAACCATATTTGACTCATTTGTATAAAATCATCTATAAATCATACATGAAAGGAAAAAATTTGCTGAAATTACCCCAGTTCTATGGGTCTGTAGGCAAAAAGCCACATTTGCTTGTAAACGATTTGACTCCATATTATAGTAAGTTTGGGCATTTAAAGTAGAGCTTGCAATAATGGTTCTGGCAGTTCTCAGTCCCATGACAGATTGGACAAAGGTCTGTAAATTTGGACAATACATGGTAAAAAAACCCCACCCAAACACCACTGGATGAATGCCTTGGTGTTGCAGTCAGGTGTGCTGTGAGCCACAGCCTGCAGTGAGACAAAACTCAGAAACTGAATTTACAAATGTCTTAGGTTGCAAATGCAGGATGTGGCTGGGGGTGTGGATTCTATTGGCATCTGTTAGAAGTGAGGCAGTTATCTGCTGTTAATTGGGCCACCTGCTAAAACCAGGTGGGGCAATTTTCTTTATCTCCAGGAGATATCTTCTGTTAATGGGCCATTGAGTGCCACTGCATGACTGATAAAATTACACCATCCCATTGGGAGATGCTCTGCCCGGAGGGAGGAGCCAAGCATTCCTACCTAGATATAATCTGAGACTTGGAACACTACAGCCAGCCTTTTCCCACTGGATTCCCAGAGGCTGTTTTCTCCACTGGATTCCCAGAGGAAGACCAGGCCCATCTACACCACCACTGGATCTTCAGAGGAAAATGACAACCTTCTACAGGTTCCAGGAGAACCACATCTGTCACTGCAGGAGCACTGCAGCCACCATTTAATGGGGCTGCTACCAACACCCTGACCAACTGGGTGTCAGGTTGTATTCTGACTCTGTCAGTGTTACTTTGTATTACTATATTTTAATTTTTTCCTAACAAAAACTATTATTCCTACTCCCATATTTTTGCCTGAGAGCCCCTTAATTTCAAAATTACAATAATTCAGAAGGAGAGGGTTTACATTTTCCATTTCGAAAGAGGCTCCTACTTTCCTCATTAAACACCTGTCTTTTCAAACCAAGACAACGTAGCAAAAGACTATAGCTATGACCAGCTGTGAGACAGCACAAAACAAGCACAGACAAGAACCAGCCAGTGGAGCAGGGCCCAAGCAGCAAAGCCCCAGGGCAGAACTGCTGCTGCCAATGGGCTCCAGGCTGTGCAGCCCAGCCAGAGGCAGCCACTCGGAGCAGGAAAGGGACCTGGACAAGGAACAGGACTGGGATGAGGGTTGCTTGCAGTCCAGGAGCTGCAGGCAGCTACACCACAGCCAGGGCAAGAGCTGGAGTCGGGGCTGGTGCTGGGAGCCAAGCTTGGGCTCAGACTCTGCCAATGAGAGACAGAAATGGAAAACGAAGAAAAGAAGCCACAGCCAGGACCAGCACTGTAAGGACCAGAGCAAACAGTGCTCATGGTCCTGGGGCTGCTCCTCTGGCTCCAGCCTGGAGCGTGGACAGGACGTGGCAGCACGGAGCCAGGAGTGGCACCACAGGAGGGATGGATCCAAGTCCTCTGTGTCCTCCATCAGCTTCCCCGTCCCACCACATCCCCGAGAGAAGCTGGGACAGCAGCTGAGCCTGAGGGAAGAAGAGAAGAAACAGGCAGCTCTGCTGAAGGCCTTGGAGACACCCAAGGAGAAGCGAGCACGAAGGTTGGCCAAGAAGGAGGCCAAGGAGAGAAAGAAATGGGAGAAGATGGGCTGGGGTGAGGAGTACATGGGCTACACCAACACTGACAATCCTTTCGGGGACAATAACCTCCTGGGCACATTCATCTGGAGCAAGGCACTGGAAAAGAAAGGCATCAGCCATCTGGATGAGAAGGACCTGAAGGAGAGGATCAAGCAAATCCAGGAGGACAATCGCCTGGAGCTGCAGAAGATGAAGCAGCTGCGTCTGGAGCGGGAGAGGGAAAAAGCCATGCGGGAGCAGGAGCTGGAGATGCTGCAGCGGGAGAAAGAGGCAGAGCACTTCAAAAGCTGGGAAGAGCAGGAGGACAACTTCCACTTGCAGCAGGCCAAGCTGCGGTCTAGGATCCGGATTCGGGATGGGAGGGCGAAACCCATTGACCTTCTGGCCAAGTACATCAGCGCAGAGGACGATGACCTGGCTGTGGAGATGCAAGAGCCCTACACCTTCCTAAAAGGCTTGACCATCTCCGACATGGAGGACCTGGTGGAAGACATCCAGGTGTACATGGAGCTGGAGAAAGGGAAGAACATGGACTTCTGGAGGGACATGACCATCATCACAGAGGATGAGATAGCCAAGCTCTGCAAACTGGAGGCCTCTAGCAAAGGAGGACCAGGGGAGCGTCATGATGGTGTCAATGCCTCGGTCAGCTCAGATGTGCAGTCTGTGTTCAAGGGGAAGACCTACAACCAGCTGCAAGCTCTGTACCAGGGCATCGAGAGTAAGATCCAGTCAGGAGGGCCCAACCTGGACATTGGGTACTGGGAGAGCCTTCTGCAGCAGCTAAAGGCTCACATGGCTCGGGCCAGGTTACAGGAGCGGCACCAGGACATGCTGCGTCAGAAGCTCTACAAGCTGAAGCAAGAGCAGGGTGTGGAGTGCGAACCACTCTTCCCCATCATCAAGCAGGAGCCAGCTTCCCCCAGCAACAGGCTGGATCCTGAGGGAAGTCTTGAGGCACAGCCAGGGCCATCCTCAGAGCCAGAGCAGGACACAGAGGCCAAGGGAGAGGCGGAGGCTGTGCTGATGGAGGAGGATCTGATCCAGCAGAGCCTGGATGGCTACGATGCAGGCAAGTACAGCCCCCGGCTGCTGGGCCCCAACGAGCTGCCCTGCAATGCCCACGTGCTGCAGGCCGAGGAGGACAGGCACCAGCTGCTGCTCCTGCGCCAGCAGCTCCAGGTCACAGGTGATGCTGCTGAGAACACCCACAACATCTTCTTCCATGAGGCTAAGGAGGGCACGGGCACGGACGAGGCGCAGCTCAGCGCGGAGATGCCGCTCACAGGCGAGGCCTATCTGTGGGCTGACAAGTTCCAGCCCCGCAAGCCCCGCTTCTTCAGCCGCGTGCACACGGGCTTCCAGTGGAACAAGTACAACCAGACCCACTACGACGGCGACAACCCCCCGCCCAAGACCGTGCAGGGCTATAAGTTCAACATCTTCTACCCCAACCTCATTGACAAGAGCTCGACGCCCGAGTACTTCCTGGAGGCCTGCCAGGACAGCAGGGACTTTGCCATCCTGCGCTTCCACGCCGGGCCTCCCTACGAGGACATCGCCTTCAAGATTGTCAGCGGGGAGTGGGAGTATTCCCAGCGCCACGGCTTCCGCTGCCAGTTTGCCAATGGCGTCTTCCAGCTGTGGTTCCAGTTCAGGCGGTACCGGTACCGCCGGTGAGGGGCTGCTCAGCGCCCTGGGACACCGGCCGGGGCGGGCAGGGGGCACCATCTCACGGCACTGACACCGCTCCGAGCGCGGCCCCAAGGCCTGGCCCCGCACTGGGCACGATCCTGAGCCTTTTCTCTGTCCTTATATTTATCATGAAGGATCCTGAGACTCTGGTATAAATAAAATAGGGGTTGTTTATGCCATAAAATCTTGGAGGAAAAAAAAAAAAAAAAAGGTGATTTTTACAGTTTTGGAGGAACTCAGAGCTGTCTGTGTACACCAAGAACCAGTTGCAATGCTGCTAGCTTTTACTATAATAGTTAAAATATTCAGCTCTTATCTACGCACATATCTACAGCACATAAAATTACAACAACTTGACCACACCCACCTTGTAGTTCCTTCAGCAAAATCATTCTGCTTTTATTTTAAGCATGTATTGTTCAAATTCTCAGCATCTTTTCTAGTAATAGGATCAAAATAAGTTGAAATAGTCATAGATATTAAACTTCTATATGTTAACTTGACCTGATCTTAGCAACACTTAAGTTTTATTACTTTTAGGTCTAAGTACTCTTAAGTTAGATTTTATCAGTTCAGTATTCTGTTGAAGTTAAGTGTATTATTTTTTCTGTCAAAGTTCATTAATTTCATATTTTGGTATTTTTTAATATAAATTATCCTTGTTTTGTTAAAAGTCATTTGCCTAAACTCTAAGATATGCAGTTATTTCCCTAGAGAGATAAGACAGCTCTGATTAAAACAATAGGCTGCTTAATTGATCCAATGTCTGTTTCTACAGCTATTCAATTAAAAAAAAAAAATTAGTCTGATTTTCTCAGGTTGTTACTTTTGTTCTGTAAGGAAATGAACCTTAAGCAGGTTATTAACACATCTACACATGTGGATGGGCACACACACACAGAGTCCCTTCCACCTCCAATAGCATTAGGACTTACTGTCTAATTTCAAACAGGTTTTATAGAGCAGCAGAAATTAACCTCAGTGCCCAGGCAGAGAGGAAAAAATCCAAAATTAACTTCTTATCTGAGATAAAAACTATCATAATTAGAGAATCAGCTCAGGGGTACAGAACAAAAACCAAAACTAAGTCCAGCTGCTGTCCCAATATGTAAATTATGACTGAGGATAAACTTTAGACATGATGAGTTCCTTGTAGGCAGAGTTATTTAAGGCACTCCTTCAAGGCTTCTTTTCTTTTGCATTTTCAGATCCCTATGCTTCTTCCAGTGGAAATGCAAATCTGTTTAGGGCACTTCAGCCTGATGATAATTATCTTTTATGGCCTCTCAGTAAGAGTTCATGGATCCTCCAAGATTGATATACTACGAGCTGTAAAATAATTCATCTCACGCAGACTTCTTGCATCTGCAGTTTGGGGCTAGAAGTTTCAGGAACACCCAAGTAGACAAACAGATTTCCTAACTCTGGTTGAATTAGAAATAGGTCTTAGAAACTGCTTTAATAGTATTTTAGCATTTCAAATCATGGCTGAAACAATAAAACTGACAGCAGGAAGCAACCCTTGCTAACATCCAGCACAAGTTTTCAAAGAGACATTAAAAATACCTGTGAAAAAATGTGTTTGAAAGGCCTTTCCTATATCTTGATCAGACATGCTTAGTGTTCATCTGTGGGATAGCAAGGGCTTAGATCTTTGCAATTTATTCCCCTCATCGCTATTCCCAAAAGGTCTCACAAGACTGGGCTAAAAAGAATTCATATTGTGGTGCAACACCAGTGGCACACCCCTTCATACACAGGCAGCCCTAATCAGAATTCCTCCTTGATCCTTATATTTTTCCTAAGCTAAAACTAGAAGTATACACAGATTTTTTGGGCAGCATTTAAAAAAAAAAAAAAACAGTGCTAATCATTCATCAATAACTCTCACTTAAATTTCCTTATTGATGCTCTTTTGAGGAGAAATAATATTTCAAATGAAGATGTGTCTATTAGCATTCAGAGGCATCACTTATTTGATAGCAGAATTGAGGCTTTGCTAACCAACTGCTCACACAGGGATCTGAAGAGAAATCCATGGGAATATGACAAGAATAAGACAAGGGAAACATGGCTTGGAATGACAGCATACCCTCCTGGGCCTTTGCAGACTCCTCCAATTTGTGTATTTTGGACTATCCATTTTCAGCCATCCTATAAAAAGATCAACCAATTACATCATTCTTTTGTTTTATTCCTCATACACACACTTCACTGGTATATTATTTTCACTGGTTTCTGGCCAATGCAATTTTTGTGCCATTTTTCAAAAAGGCTGTTGAATAGCAAGAAAATTGTAATTATGCTTTCTCTTGGACAAGGAAACTGCAAACTTTGCTTTATGACAGCATGTTGACCAGTTAGTGTTTTTTCATAAAAACAAAGCATGCCTCAATCCTGAGATGTATTAACAGAGCTCTGGCTCTCAGAGCCCTGAGGACACTGAGGTGTTAATGGGCTGTCCAGTCTCACCTGGGGGCCCAGAACCATGGCCCCTGTCCATGGGCTCAGCTCAGCTGCAGCCCTCACTGGGGCCATGTGTTGTGTGCAGCCCCATCTGAGGTCCCCAAAAAGCCCCAGGCCTGTGCTGCAGATAAGGCCATTTCTGATGCTGTACCCTGGATAATTCTTTTACCAACACTCAAGGGAGCTCCATCTCCAGTCCAGTCTCCTGCTGTTCACAGCAGGACTCCCCTAGACCTGCTCCACCATCTTAACTTGTTTAGGTCTGTCAGTGGATCCTGCCATTGTCACAGAATCCTTTTGTTTGGAAAAGACCTCCAGAATCAATGAGTACAACCTTTGAACAATTTCCATCTGGTCAATTAGACCATGGCACTGAGTGTCACATAATTTCTTGAGCACCTCCAGGGATGGTGACTCCACCACGTCCCCGAGAGGCCAGTTCCAATGCCTGCCAGCTCTTTCAGTGAGGAAAGTCCTCCTGATGTCCAACCTCAATCTCCCCTGGTGCAGTCTGGGCCGTGTCCTCCTGTCCTGTCACTGGCTGCCTGGGAGAAGAGGACAACCTGTTGTCACCAGGTACTGCCGCCCTGGGCTCTGGGGACGGAGGGTCTTGCTCAGCCCCTGTTGGCATCACCCTTAGTCACAGCCATCAGCCCCACGTCCAGCCCCTGTTGGGCTGTTCCATTACACCAGATCAAGCCAAAACCCACAAGAATTTGTGTTCTGGCCTGAATGGCAGGGTCATGTAGAACATGCAAAACATCTTTCCCTGACCCACTTGTGTGCTGTGTGTGGACACACATCCTGACCAGCCACAGCCAGCTCTGTAGCAGGAAAAATGCTGCTCCTCCCAAACATGCAAGGGAAGAGGTCAGAGACTTGCTTCAAAGCCCTTCCCTGCTACTTTCAAGGGCCTGCAGTCAGGAGCCAGGAAATGTTGCACAAAGAAAGGCAGGTAGGGCACAGGCTATGGAAGTCCAGAGCAGAATTTCACTCCCTGACTGCTGTTGTCACTTATGGCTAAATGAGCCAAGCAACACAAGACACAAAAAAAGCCCAGCTTCTGGTACATCAGCTCCTCTTTCTTCCTCCACTCTAGAAACCCTGATTCCATTATTCCCTTATTCCAAGGGTGGAGGGAGAAAGAGGAGCTGATGTTTCAGAATATCTGCAGATAGTCAATTATTCATATGCCCTCATGGAGAGGGAAAAGAGCAATATTTCCAGTTCAGCTTCAGCACATACTGAAAGTGGTGTGAAAAACCACCAGAGGTGTGAAATAGCTGTCAGTGCATGTGAAAGGCCAAGATTAAACACCCCTCTCACCCAGCAGTCTCAGTCTAAGGATAGCAATCATGAACCAGCCACTCAAAGCCCGCAGAGGGCTTGTTCCAGGAAACCACCCTTAGAAAAGGCCAGGATGGTTTGGAAATGCACGCAGACAAAACCACACCAACTATCTGCCCACAAAGGGATATTAATAATCTACAGATTGTACATGCACAGGCAGATTGCTCCAAGCCTCCCAGGGTGTGGGGCTGGGAGCACATCCTCCCATCCTGCCCTCTCCAAAGGAGCAAAGCACTCTAACAGAGGAAACAGAGAGGAAGGAAACCTCCTCATACCTCCTCACAAAGGGCAAGTCCAAGAAAAGCAGGGGTCTATTTACAGTCCTGCAGAGTCCCTGCCTGCCAGATGGTCCCTTTGAGCTCCTTGGTGGGGCACAGCTCAGGGCTGTGTTCAGACTCCCCAGTGCTCGGGAAAGCCCGCAGCAGGAAGGAACCAGGGGATTGTGCCAAGTGCCACCAACACAAGACCACACTGTGTGAGGTGCAGATGACCTCATTTTCTGTGCAAGATGACATTAGAAGAGAGCTGTGTGTTTTCAGGTGTGAGGTAAGGAAGGAGGAGGCTATTTCTTATGGGAAAATATAACAACTAAAACAGAAACACCAAAAAAAAGAAAAAAAAACCAAAAAAAAAGAACCCAACAAAACCCTAAACAAAAAAAACCACAATCCTGGGAAGTGCCCCTAGAAGGTTGTAAAGATAGAAGCCAAGCTAACAATCCTTTGTTCTTCTGGAAATACTTTCCTCTGCCCGTAGCAACGGAACCAGGACCCCATATTACCATCCTAAGTTAAACATGGGCCCTTTTGGCTCTCAGGAGGCCAGGATTCAAACTTCTTTGTTTTCACAAAGCAAAAAAATACACGCTTGCAGAAATCACTCTCTTCTGATTCATTTCCTCTGGCATTGTATTGTTAAGTTGCTTTAACAAAATACTTAGTTTTCTCCTCTTCCTCCCCCTTTCCTCTCCTTTGGGGCCACGTTTTTCCCCCAGCAGGGAGAAAGTCTAACTTTCTAAATAAGCCTTTACTGTAGCTAATAGCCTAGAGGGAGAACAGCCCCCCTGTGAACCCTGAGAACGCTGTGTATTAACTCTTGTAAAGCAGACAAATGAAAGCAGGAACACATGTTATACATTAGAAGCTCATATTTTGATGGTAGGCCACTGCAGCCCAACCTTCAATTAATTTTGCCCCTGCTCCCTTGGCTTCTCGGGTTTTCTGACCTTCAGCCATTAAATCTGGGTTTGCATCACTCAGGTGCCAAAGGTTTCCTTCTAGGTGGGAGGAAAGAGCTCCTGACCACACAAGCCCCATTCTCATCTTTAGTATTTCAGGAGATAAATGGAGAGAGTCTTGGGGACAGACTGGTAAAGAGCATGGCCATATAGCATTTATTACCACAAAACCCCACGGATGTTCTGGAGCCATGCATCTGCTGAAAGGAACCAATTATCTGATTGCTAGGCCTGGCTTTAAGAGAGGAACCTGTAACATACCTGTGCTCCTTGTTAGACTCAATTACAAACTGCTGTGGGCAAAAGCAGAAAGCAGGAGGAAAAACCCTAGCAGTAAATTTACTATACTTTTCAAGTCAACAAAAGAAAAACATATTTCAGTTGCAACCTACTGCTTCCCAAGGAGTAAATATAGATACATGAACATTATGTAAAACTGTTCAGACCATAGGTTTCAACTCATCACCTATGAGTCAGCAGTAGGCTTTCACCCCAGTTCTTAAAAATGCTTTTATACCTCATAACCCTGTCCTGGGCAGCATCTCTTGCTTTCTAGTTGAAAGGATGGCTTGTCACCACACACAGACACACACTCCAGCCTTAACATTCCATTCCTTTGTAAAGAATTATCTCACATGTTACCCATCATCTCTGTACAGAGGTGCAAACCACAGTCTTGTTTTCACAACAGGTTGTAGAAGCACAAGGAGAAAAAAAAAAAAAAAAAACACAACAAAACCCAACCAAAATAGATGTTGGATTGAATTATAAAGACCAAAAAAAAAAAAAAAAAAAGTGGAAGAAAGGATTGGGAGTTCTTAGATAACCTTTCATTCAAGTAAAAGCATCTTTGTTTATGCAACAGTACCAGATATTAACACCCCAAGAATTATCTTTTAATAACAAGCACTGGTGGCTTTACATAGAAAAGAAAATCTATGTGATATTTATTGTTGCTGAAGAGTGGAAACTCTACTCCACTGAAAGGCAACACTGCTCATTATTATGACACACGAATACACATGATATGAATTATATGGAGTAGCTGGCTGAGGTGAACCATTGCTCTTTCCTGCTGCCTCAGAGCTTTAGCTGGGGCTGAACTGCAGGTGACAGTTCATGCTTCAGATGGAAACACTCCTCTGGAGCAAGAGCAAGCACCAGCAGGGATTCAGAGACAGCCCAAATGCTCTGTGTAGTGTCAGAAACTAATCCCACCTCTGCAAGGAAGGGCTGGGGGAAAACAGCGCTCAGCACAGAGAGGGCATGCTCAGCTTTCTGGCTGATGAGATTCCCAGAGCTCTTCAACATGTGCTGGGCAGTTACATCATGCACATGGCTCTGCTTCCAGCAGCCTGCTTAATACATCAAGAGCTGCTGTGGGGGAAAGGAGGCAGAGGAGCGAGCAAACTCCTCATCAGAGTGACCTCAGTTAATGCTGCAGCCAACTCTGTGAGGTTTGGATCCAGAGCACCTCCCAGCATCCAGATCTAGAGCCCTAGGTGCTGCCATTACAGAGTGAGGGGCCAACAGAGGCAATAAATACATGCTAAAACATCAAACTTCAGCTCTGACCGTGGCCCTCATGCACAAAACACAATATGCTTTCATCTGTGTCCATCTCTGCTTGGTACAAGAAGAGTGCAGCCAGCAGCACAGGACTTCAGGGAGATTGGCAAAGATCTTCCCCTCCATGCCAAGGGCAACACTTCTTGCCTGTGGCATTTTCCACCCACACATTAATTCCCCTCCCTTCATGTTTGAAAATAAAGAGGAAAAAACCCCATCATCATTCAATATCAGCAGCAACATCAATTCACCAGGGGAAACAACAAAGGCAGGGGAACACAGGGAGGAAATGTTTATCCATGCAAAGGAACCGCCAAGAAAACCAACCGATGAAAAGAGAAAATAAACAAATCCCACCCTGCCCTGCTCACCCCCCACCTCCAGCTGCAAACCAGCCAGGCCTTTGTGTCAACCTGGTGCAGGTGCCAAAACTTTGTCCTGGCAGCCATCCAGGGGTTTTTGCTCCTCAGGACAGATGGACAGCAGGAATGGTTGAAGCAGTCATGCTCTGCTGTTTGCTTTGCCAGTGTTCCACTGGGCTCACTGCTAATGGCCACAGTCCCAGTGCACCAGGGTCTTCCTCTCAAGTAATTTTGTTTCTGTCACTGAGAACCTTCCATTTCTCATGGCTCCTCTCAAAAGGCTTTATCCTCCTCCACAGAGAGCAGCCACCTTGGAGCACCTCCCACGAGGTAACCACAGCCTTGCTGACCCCCATTCCAAGGTGGCAGGCAGTGCCCAGCCTGACTCCCATGAATGCTTCCACTGGGAAAGGATAAAGCACCTGAACAGGTCACCAGGATCAGAGTTGGTCATCTCAGTACTATAGTTCTGCCTCCATGCACAGTGGAAGACTCCAGGGACAAAATGATGCCTCTGCTTTTGTGTTGTATTGTGGAAATGCCAAAAGGGATGGAGAGAGAGGGGAAAGGGTCACAGAGAAGTGGATCACCTTATGGAAACAGGCCTGTACCAGTGATGGAAGAAACCCTCTGGCCCTGCCAGAGCCAGCTCCTACCCAAGTCCATAACAGAAGGAGGGGGGGAAAGAAACAACCACAAAAAAACTCCATTGAACCCAACCCCCCCAATTTCTCTGTGTTCCACCTTCACACACAGTGTATTGCAAAAGACCAATCCCACTTTATTAGAAGCTTGCAATGTTACTGTTAACAACCATATCTTTCCTTCAGACTTGCTGCTCCTTCACTCTGCACACAGCCTGAACTCATGTTCTCATTGTTTCTACTCCTGAAGACACCTGGAGTCAAACCAGTTACTGATGAGCCCTGGGTTTTACCATAGAGGATGTGGAAGAGCAGAATGAAGGTGCCCTGTGCTCAGAAGAGCTGTACTAGTGACTTCCCAGGGCTGCTAATAGTGACAAGACAACACAGAGGAACACTGAGACTCACCCTGTGTCCTCTGTCTGAGGGAAGACTCCAGGAGTCTTCTGCCTGCTTCTTTATTCTATGTGCTTTTAATATCCCTGTGTTTGTGCAAGGTATTAAACCCAGCAAACACTGATCACTGCCTCTGCTGTTCCCATTCAGATCATCGAGTTAAAGTCAGTGCTCCTGCTTTTGGCACTAGCACAGATCCTGTGTCTCTGAGGGAAGGTTGGAGCCTTCTCATTCTGCATCAGCTCCTTTGCAATGTGCATACAGAAACAGAGGTCCTATCTGCCCATTTCTAGAAAACAACAGGTTTTCTAATCAACAAGTTCAGCTCTCATCTCACCTTGTGCAATTTTAAGTGTTCTCAAATGCAAAACAAACCACACACAAAAACCCCCCAAAAGCCCCTAAGCAGTTACTGGCATGACTCCTGCACTGTTCCCATAGAGTCTCCGAAAGTGAACGGCTACAAAAATGAAAACAGGCTGTGCCAGAGTAAGCTTAAAAGGCAAATGAATTTATTTTAAAATTAAAAGCCTCCCCTGACACAAGATGATCCTAAGGAATATTTACATTTTTTCCCAGCAGCCTCTTGTCTGTCTACCCAAGGAATCAAAGTGACAACCATTACTGGAGCCTTCAAATACCTTATTATTTTAGTTTGCAACCATCCAGGACAAGGAGCAGCTCAGTTTTCAGCAGAAAAGAGAGATCCTAAATACAGAGCACAAGAATTCACACTGTCCTCTGGCTAAGTCAGTCCCTGCCACACATCCTGGCACAAGGGGAAAGCAAAGCCATTGTTGTTCCCAAGACGTCGATGGGGTTTTAGAAACAGCCTGCAAAACACTCGGGTGAGGACTCGGGCCAACACAGCTTTCCACGACCTTCATTTCTTGCAGAAGTCATCAATATTCACCTACTAATGAGAACTCGTGGCCTCACAATTGGCTTTTCCCTTCCCAGCTGTGCTCTAAAGCTGTTCTTGCTTGCCCAAGGATAAAGGGATGGAGGGAAATACTCAGGTCTCTAGAGGGCAAAGTCAGAAACCTAAACATAGAACCACTCCTTCTCCTTTTGTTGGGCTTTCATTGTCAGTGTCAAGAGTGTCTTATGGATCAGCAAGGTGACCACCAAAACACACACAGGGCTTTTTGTCCTGTGACTTTGAGCCATTCTCTTGAGTGTCTCTCTAATACAAATGCTAATTTATGCTTTGCTCGTTCTTTTTGAATTCATGCACAGGAAAGATTTCTCTTGCCAAATTGTTGTTTTAGAGGTTTCAAGAGAAAAACAAAAGCAGACTGAAGGGAAAGTTAACCCTGAGGTTTCAGGAGGAAGCATGGAAAACTTGAATCTGGCAATACTCATCCCAGCTAAAATACTTCAAAATACACAACTTTTATCACAGTATTTTCAGTTTGAATTAGTGACATTCCAAGGACCTCTCTTTCATTTCCCCTCAACCTCAGATTTTCATTCTTGCGTGTGTTTTCTTAAAAAATCCAAACAAAACCCAATACTACATTATCTCAACTCTCCTCAACTTTCCCCACTTCAGCTCCTGTGCCTCAGCTGTAGTAAGTTAACTGATCACAACGAAACATCTCATAGGGAAGGCATTTTTGTCATTTACCAGACTGATAAAGGCAGTTCCAGGACTAACAAGAGCTTCAATACCCCTCAGTCCAGGTGGATGCATTCCCATCATACTCACCAGGAACAAGAATTAATATTAAAACACTTTTCAATAACCTAAGTGCTGACAGACCCTTTAATGGAACAGCTCTAGCACCCAGTTTAAATAATGATCTAGCCCTGAAAGCTTACAGCATAAGGCCATTAGCAAGCTCTACAAATCTCAGGTAACTTCTTCACAGAATTTTAAAACACTTAGCAAACATTAATTAATTGAGCATCACATCACCTTCCAAACTAAATGACTGAATTCACCACGATAATACATTGGATTTTCCTGTCTTCAGGCTGTTCAAACAATTTGCTTTCTCATTTTCCTCAGTGAACACTTGCTCTTCCCTTAGCAACCGCCGCAGTCAAACCCACTACAAATGCGGAGGCCTGGATACATTTTGAATCAATGAGTGAAAGAGGGATTTTCACCTTTTACTGGCTCCAAGTCCAGCATTATTTTACCCCCATCAGCAGGTGGGCTCCAGGGAAGTAATGCTGCCTGCTGGCCATAAAGGTCAATCTATATTAGATATGGTCAGAACAGAAGATATGCTCCCAAAAAAAGCAGCTTTCCCATCACCCCCCTCGCTGTGGCATTAGCTGATAGCACAGAGAGGCTGAGAGCACACAGAGAAGATTCCTTTCAAGTGCAGCTGAACAGAATGATCAGCTCCATTTGCTAATGGACATTCAGCCTGCTGGATGAGGCTAAGAGTAGCCCAAAATATATGTACTGTGGATTTCAGGTCCTAAGCAACAGCTATTTAGTGCTGCAAGTCAGTTCCTATTGGGCTACTGGATTTATCAAAAGAAACAGAGCCACAAACAACCCACTCCTGAGAAGAAGAAAGTGCTGAGGCTCTTTAAGTGCACATTTGAGCAGTGAAGGAACATCAAAGCATCAGAATGGAAGCTTCAGTTTCTTCCTTTCAAACAGTAATGCACAAAGGAAAGGAGCTTGTTTAAATTCACACAGAGGCAGAGCTGCACGCCTGGGGCAGCCACTGGAGCTATGGCTTCCTTAGCTCTTTGAGAGCTCCAGAAAAACAGCTCGAGAATTTCCCTTGGATGAAAGGGCCTGGATCTAGAGACCAACACTCCCCTCAGCCCCAACAATTCTCCTTCCTGCAGTAAAAGCACACGCACCCCAAGCAAAAGTGAATTCTACATAAAATGTTATGTCACCTTGAACTATGTCTAGGCAAAAGATACTTACTCAGAGCTTATTTATATATTCTTCTTGTAAAGGACCTGTGACAAGTCACCCATGAGCAAAATTCAGCAAAGTCAGCACCCTCTGAGACAAGGCAACAGCACCTACTCCCTACACAAACACAGCTCTGCAAGCAAGTGCCCGAAATAAGAGCAACTTTACAGCCAGGCAAAATCATTCCATATCTTATATCCCCAGTGATATTAAAGTGTGACTACTCACAGAGAAAACAGCCAAAAGGAAAAAGCAGCTTCACATCACAACCAGCCTCCAGGACCAGACAAAGGCTCTGAACTATCCCTACCTCCACAGGGGAGGAAAATTTAACTTCTAGCAGGTGCCCCAACAGGTGTGGCTGTTTAGCAGTCAGGCACAACAGCTGAATTTGGGCGAGTTAGCACCAAAGATGGCTTAGTGAGACCCGGTAGTACAGAGATGCAGCTGACAAAAATTACAAAGTGAAATTGTGAGCTCTGGGGAGTGTCTTGTAGCTCGGCATTTAAGAGTGTGGCCATTTGAACACTCTGGTACCACTACAGCAGTTCCATTAGTCAGCTCTGTGGCAACAGCAGTGTGATCAGGAGGCACTGAAGATGCCTGTTTTAAGGGCAATGTTACTTTTTGAGCCTGTAAACAATTATCTCTTTGAATTTCCACATGGTGCTGGAGCTGCAGTACTTGGTCCTGTAATTTCAGTCTCTGGAAAAGCTCTTTCTTATGCCTGATATTTGGGGAGGAGGATTAGGAGAAATAAACTGATGTTGGTTTTGTGTGTGGTTTGGGATTTGTGGGGGTTGTTGGTTTTTTTTTAAGGAATCAACTCCAGTGAATAATATGAAAGCACAAATCACTAGCATTGGGAATTGGGAGTAGAGCAGGCATTGAAGCTTTGTGCGACCAAGGCTGCTTTATCTCTCAGATACCCTGATTTGGTCTGTCACGGTGGCAAGGGGCAGGGCAAGCAGCTCTCTGTCACCTTCCTGCATCCCTGCTTCTCCCAGCGCCTCTTGCATCCCGTGTCGGTGAAAGCAGGATGTCCCTCAGCAGGGCTCCCCGGCACAGCCCTCGGAGAGCCTTGTGCAGCTCTGTCAGCCTGCGGGTCAGTTTCGAGGATTTAGAAAATAGATGTTTCGATGATTTATACAACAGAAGTGCTACAAGAGCAGCCGTATTTGCGCTTCTGTTAAAACGCACCGATTTGCAAAGACACAAAGAGTAAAAGAAAACAAAGTGGGTGCAAACAGACTTAGATCCTCCCTTCTTTGTTTCTTGACAAATCCGCTGGAAGCACTCACTTGGCTGAGGGGAAAATCGTTATTTGCATTAGGACCCTCTTAAGTCAGTGCTCCTTTGCTCTGAAAAGATCACGAAGCATTGTTCTCCTGCTCTCTGAAACCAGCGCTGGGGCCAGTGTCCCTGCTGAGACTCTGGAGGAGCCTTCTGACTTCCTGCCTCAACTACTTGCTGCAGGGTGGCAGCCCCAGTCTAAATTTCTGAAGAAATGTGGCTGCAGCGAAGCCCAGTTCAGCAAAGACTGAGTCCTCTCTTACCAGACTCGAGCTCTTCTTTTGGGGAGCAGCAGAGAGACAGTCACACTGTAAACAAGTTACACATTGTCATTGAAGATTAAAAACTGCTGCCCGTTTAAATTTAATTTTAACGATTGGAAGCTTTAGGAATTAAGAAAAAAAAAAAAAAAGCTATGTAAAATATTAGCCTGAGGATCACAGATTTTGGCCGAAGATCTTTCCCAATTTCAGTGGCATGGTTGAATACACACTGCAAAAAGATAACTGTGTCACATAACACAGCTCATTGCCATATAGAATATCTAACCAAAGGAATGATTCACATGCTGAAGGTGCTACTAAAGGCAAGTTCACTAGGCAGGGTTTGCTGAAATCCCTCTCATGCTCCTTTTCCTGAAGGGGAAGAAAAATTGTTTTCAAATAAGGAGACATTTTTCTCAGAAGTCATCTGGTTTCTTCAAACATTTTTGGAAAAAAAAAAATCTCTGCTTTGTAACAGATAATCATAATTTATCTTCCACTGAGCTCTGCTATAGGAGAATTTGTTTCTAGCCTTGTTCTTGTACCACAAAGAATTCACAATTCTTCATTTCTGTTATTCTTAACACTGTCTGTGTACCAAACTAAATTCTTCATTTTCCTGGTATCCCTATCCTTAAGTAATCTCAGTAGGAGGTATAAAAGCTTATCCACTCAGTGCCTAGCCACAAAGCTTAAATATATTTGAAACTCTTTCAAGGTTTCTAGGTGAAATGAAACATTGCCATTGTGAAAACAATCCTTTCCAAATGCTGTAGAGTGCCATCGCACAGCGACATTGCTGTTATTGCACACAAGCACCAAGGGATATTCACACCTGATGTCTACAGAAAGCTCAGGATGCGTAGAAATGCCCAGGGTTATGCTGATACCGGATACTTCAACATCCTGCTTGATATTCTTGAAGTCCCAGGACATTCAGCAAACCTGGAGGCAACCCTACATGACTTGTTGGCAAGGAAAAGGCTTATGAGTTTCAAGAGGCTTTTGCTTTTATATTTTTAATTTTTTTTAAATAAGCGTGCGAGGAACAAAAAGCCAAGGTGTGAGAATTTCATATATACCTGGAAAAGCACCGTAGGCACAAGGCAACTCCCATAAAAACTGCTGATGCCCCCAGCCCAGCTGATGGCTGGAGTCTCAACTGAGTGACATTTTTGTACCACACCAGTGTTGTTGATTCTACAGGAGCTGAGTTGAATCCTTCATGTGCCGCTAGGACCAAATGTCCCCTGCCTCTGGAGCAAAACCTGCCTGATCAGTGTCTGAAGGATGCAGCCCTGGGGTGCACGGTTCACTGCTACTGCCAATTAACTGAGAAAAACAGCCCCATCACCGACTGGGCTCCCACTGCATCTTTATTGCCCTTTCCAGGCTTTGCCTGTGCCCAGAAGGCTTAACTGAGCTTGGAGAGGCAGTGAGCTAGGCAGGGTCTCAGCAGAGAGAGAGCATCTGTCTGCAGGAGGCAAAGGCAATACCTCCAGGAGCTGGGCAAAAAACCCCATGGAAGCGTGTTATGTTCTGCTCTGGGCCCTATCCATCAGAATGTGTTATCTTCCCTTGAACCCAAAGAATAAGGTGGCCAGATTTCTATCCCCCTGCTTCACATGGAAACTGCTCAGACCATCAAAGGCCAGCTAGCTGCAATTGCAGAAAATACTTTTTAGTCAAGGCTACAATATATGCAAAAGGTAAAAATGCTTGTTGGCATCCCAGCCCAGAAAAGACAGAAAAATCACAAATAGAAAGGAAAATAGGGTGTAGAAAATTGCTACATTTCTAAACCCTAATTTTTAAGATTTTGCTTCCAGCCCTGGAGAACTGCCAGGTTGCTTTACAGTGTAGCTTTTTCCTTGGTGTTTTGCTTTCCTATTACCAGGTGCTAAACTGGCTGGGGTTCATGCTTGCCTCTCACACAACAATCTTGGATCTTGGAATAATAATACATGCTCTCAGATGTTGCACAAATAACCATGTCGTGTTTGCCAATTATACTCTACTTGTCTGTTGTTAACAAACCATGCAATTTCTAGTTTCCTGCAATAAATTCAAGCATAATTATCTTGTAATCTTGCAGGTATAAATGTAATTAAGCCAGGGAATCATGGTAATAATTACCAGGTAGATACCAAAGCTACCATGCTGATCCCAGACCCTTCTGTACTACGCTAATCGTGTCGCATGGTATTTGTATTTCTTTGATACTTTCCTTAATATCTCTGAGAACAGCCATGTGAAACTGATTATCTTGTACATTATTAACTGGCCCCTCCAATTTAAATTGACTCTCCAGCTTGCAAGGCAATCACAAATCTTACATGGGACAGAGATGTGACAATTTCATTCCCAGATAACAATGCAAATGTGAGGCCACGCTATGAATAACAATTGGAGTCAATCGCACCAAAGTAGTTTCATGTTAAATTGCATTGCTCGGTGATTTTTTTTGAGATAACAGAGATTCCTATGCCCTGCATCGTCTTCCTGTCAGGAAACATCATCTGCCAAACTTCCTGCTTGCCACAGTGGGGAAGAAGAAGACAATATCACGTTTTCTTTACCGGGATCATTGCATAGCAGTGGACAGCTGTGGGGAACTGCTTCCAGCTGGGCAGGAAAAACAGTGAACTAACAGCAAAAAGGGATGAGAAGAGACCAATACAATGAGGAGAACGAGTTCAAAACACATGAGACCTCTGAAAACAATTCACCTGCACACTCCTCCATTTTCTAGCACAGTATGAAACTAAGACCAGCATGACCTTGTGGATGCTCCTGTACTTTCTGAAGACATAGAACAAGTCAAGAAATCATTGCTCTTTAAAGCCCACAGAAGTAGTTGTGTTTTACAGGGGAAAAAAAATGAGGAGTTCTCAAACATATCCTAAGGTACAGCAGTGACATATTCCTCATAGGCAAAGCCCAAAGGTCAGAGTTGATAGGTGACATGCACCTCTTACAGAGGAAGGACAGAAGGTGAAGGCCCAGCGCACCAAGAAGCTTTTTCTCATTCAAATGCAGCACGAAGGCAGCAGTTTTGCCTAATTGTTAACAGAAGTTCTGCTGGCTTTTCATCTCCCTGGGGCTCATTCCCACTTCATCTGCTAATATAGCAAGCTACAGTGAATTGGTTGTCATCAAAGTTTGCTGATCAAGAACCCAGTCTTTCAAGCTGGCAGCAAGCCCGGAGTATGGATTTGTCACAATAATGAGTAAGGCTGGGATATTTTGAATAAACCTGGGCTCCCTTGGTGCAGGGCCAATTTATCTCAGTGTGAGAAGTGTGGCTATGGGTATTAAATGCCAGAACACTAAAAGCTCAGAGACTCCTGAGAACCCTACCCTGAGCCACCTCCCCTCTCCTAAGCAACACAGGAGAGATAAAAACACAGGCTGGCATTTGTATTTCCAAAGCATTTACATTTAATTTAATAATATCTGTAATGTGTTTGGCAAATAAGCCGTGGTGAATTCCAACAAACTCTCTTGTACCTAAGCAAACCTGAGCTCCCAGAGGGACTGGAATTAAAGGCTGGACCAAAGCAGGGGCTTACCTGGGCCAACATTGCTGGGAGCAATGGCACAGCCCTGCTGCCCACTGGTGTTTGCACTGCCAGCCTGCTGCCTGCACTTCCCGCTGGGAAAGAGGGCTCCAGGGCCATGGGGCAGCTGGAACTGCCCTCTGGGAAGAGGCAGAGGAAGTGGATTCCTTCTTCAGGAGACCCAGACTGTTGGCAACCAGCTGGATTTTTAGGGCAGAATGGCTGATTCAGGGTCTGGGTAAGGGCAGACGTGGGGCTCTTCAGATGGCCAGTGGTTTTTGTTGTGTTTCAGCCCTGACAAGGTTGGTTTCTTACCTTCTCCAAGGCATCATTATATCCTTATTTTGGTGCCTATGCTCTTTTCCTGGCAAAGCCCAGCAGCAGAGAGGCTCCCCTTCAGTCCCTCAGCCTCCACAGTTTCCTGCCAGCTGCCCTGAGAGGGGCTGTGATGCCTTCATTGCTCCTCCACCCTGCATAGACACAAACCCCAGCTTTATCCCTTGATGGGCTGGGATTTCCCTCATGTAGGGACACGTGTTTATCCCCTACAAGAAGTCCCCCTCGCTCCCTGAGAGCTGCTGCCCCAGGAGTGAGTGCAGCCGTGCCACAGCCCCATTTATCAGGGTGTGCCCTCTCCTCCAGGTCCTGGCAGGGTTTGGGGAGGACCTGCCCTCAACATTGCTCTGCTTAGCTGAAAGAAGACTTCTCTGTAGGGGGTGGAAAGAGGTAACAGTCTGTGGGAAATAGCGGGCTGTCCTCTGGAAAAGGCAGCAGAGAACAAAGCTGCTTTGGCACAGGTTTTCTCTGGGGTTTTGTCATGGTGGCCGATGGGTTTTCACCTGCTGGCCACCAGTGACTGCTTTTTGTCAGGACCCACAAACACCACATTTCCTAAATGGTTTGAGAGCTGCATGAAGGACTCATCTGCCTGGGGAAAGTGAGGATGTGTGGCCACTCATCAATCCCTGAGGATAATGTGGCAAAATAAAGCTACCAGGACAACAGCTGAAATAAATAGGGCAGGAGACCTTTCTCCTTTTTAATGACTTTAATTAAATGTGATCAGCTCAGGTGGAAAGGCTCAACAGGTCTGCAGTCTCCCTGCCTCCACTCCCAAAAGTAGCTCAGAGGAGAAGGAGGAAAGTGCAGGTCGGTCCACTAGAAGAGAGAGCTGGGAGTCATCTCCTACTCCACGCAGCAGGGACATACCCCATACTCACTTCGTGGTTTTCCTTTCAGGGCCCCTAGCTCCAGCCTAGGTCTTCCATGGCCAGGGCGAGGGGTCACCAAGGTTTTTAGCATCTCTGCAGGCTCTGGACTTTGTCCCTGATATCCAGACATCACCTCAATCTCTTAATTCTGGGTTGTCTCATTGTTTTGGGGGGTTTATTTGATGAGGCTGGGGGGGGTTTACCCCCTTGCATCCTGGCTCCGAGGTTATTTGCATGTCCCCTGAGGTCTCCTCCCTTCCCACCGTCTGGTGGGATGCCATCCTCCTGGCAGCAGGCAGGGTGGTACTGAGGAAAGGGGAATTCTCAACAATAGAGAGTTAATGGCCAACTCTTAACAGATGATTACAGCATGCAGCTAACAAAGAACTCTCCCAGGCCAGCAATCAGCTCCCAACTCAATTTATAACTCTGCAACATTTCTAAAAAAAAAATGGGTAACTCTCTTTTTTTACTCATAACAACAGCTACTGCCTTCACAGTGCCTCAGTCCTGGCCATGCCATGGCAAGTCTGTGTGAGTGGTGGGGTGTAAGGTCCAGCTTGTTGTTATATACCACAGACGTTCTAGTGTCATTATATTGCAAAGGGTCCATATTGCTAGAGTTTTGTACCTCCTTGATGTTTCTCGTGGGCAGCACCTCTAAGCACTGACTCTTCCTTCTTCTTGCAGTAGCCAACTAACTCCAGTTCCCCCTCAACTCTTTTATAACACTCTTCTCCTTATTGGCTGCAGCTGTGGCCTGTTAGAGTCAGGCCTGTTCCCAATCTCTAATAATTGGCTCAGCTGCAACTCCTTAGGGGTAAGATTACTTTCTATACTACCTTTAATTTCTTATATTGTATCCCCCTACACCAGCTCCTCTTTCTCTCCTAACATCTAAACTCTCCAAGCTGCAGAGTTTTATATTCCACTGCATCTTTTTAATGCAGCCTTCCATGCTTGGCCCAAAACAGTTCTGTGCCCCCTAATCCAAAGCTGCAGACTGGGCTTTGACCCTGACAATGGATGAGACTGCTCAGCTCCGCACAGAGGCTTCTGTGGTGTCCCCAAAGCAACCCTATCTTGTTCTTCCTTCCCGTGTGGGGCAAAGCTAAGGCTCCCTGGTAGTTCCAAAGCTGACTTATTAAGCTCTCTGAACCAGCACAGCACAAAGCCTGCACTGTGAACTTTCACTGGTGCCACACAATCATTGCCTGCAGTAACTAAAGCACGTGGTGCTCCCCACAACCATGGAGCAAGAACTGCTCTCTGCTGCAAGGTAGAGTCTTGTTTTGCTTTGAACAAAATCCTGCCTCACTTCTAATATGAAACCCTCCAGAGGAGAGAAGGCAGAGCTTTCTCTGATGTAGAACAGCTGCTCCAGCTCCGTGATTCATGTGGGACACCAGAAACCTGCACAATGGTGCTTTGTTACGGATGCTGTAACACAGCCTGCTAAAAGCAGTCACAACACAACATTAGCACCTCAAAGCCTAGAGAACCAGGGCAGTGTAGAGAGCAGACTGGCAAGACACAGATTGAGAGAGAAACCTCTGAACAAACTAAACTTGCCAGGCAGAACACTACATGGAGTTATCTTGATGTTTAACAAGAGCCCAGCTGAGGTAGAGTGGAGAAAGGTTTTCCCCAGGAACACATGTAATGAGTTTTGCTGCACATGCTGGGTCTTCAGCTAATGTTCAGTGATCTCTTGTGAATTGGATGTGAAATACAAGCTTACTCTCACCTGAAAAGTGAGAATATAGGACAAAGCCCATGTCTTCAAGCACTGCTAGCGAGTGCTGCCACCCAGTCATCCCTGACTTCAGTGCTGCAGCAAAACTCACAAGGAGCCGATGCCACCACCTCACGTGTTTGCAGACAAGGTGAAATTCACCCTTAAGCAGAAGGGTCTGGGAGACAAGCCTCACTTAATCCTTCAAAAGACACTCCAGCTGATACACAAAGGTTGAGAATGAATTGTACCCCAAGACATCAATACCAAATGTTGGTCCACCAGCCTCATTCCTCCAAAGGACCCCCAAACTCCCATGAGGTCAAGAAGCAGCTTTCATTCTTGGCAAGGTGGAGCTGTGAGGATCAGAACATGATGACAAATCTAAATCCTGATGAAAAACTGCCAGAGGCCCATAAGGCTGCCAAAGTACAGCAGGCAGGCTTTCACATAATTGCAAGTCTTCCTTTCTCAAATGCCCAACCTGATTGACCAATTAAAGTGTTTAATTCTCTGAAAAAGAGTCTATCATTAACTGTAATTTGTTCTAGTCTCACCAGTCCTTTCATGGCTGCCTCTGGTGAAAGAACCATTATGTATGATCTCAATCTCCATATTATAATATGGAATTTTTGATAGTTTGCTATAAATAGGAATTGATTCATAAGGAGAATAATGGATTCATTGCTAGTCCTTTACCAACTACTTAATGACTGTCAAGATACATTAAACATCCTTAGCCCTACACTGGGGCCTGAGTTTATTCTTGGCTAACACATCTGACTGTATTATGCACTCAGTGAATTAATGCCAGGTGAAAAATAGTCTCAGCAAAACCACACTTTAGAGTGCTTTATTTCATCATAAATATTGACACTGATTATTATAAATGCCTTCCAGACGAGGCAATAAATAGATAATCTATTACCATTGAAAAGAAAGAGGGAAAAAAAAACCCAAAGCAAAATAAACAAACAAAACACACCCCTAAATCTTAAAAAAAAGAAAAAAAAAAAGAAAAAAAAAGAAAAAAAAACCAAACAAACAAACAAAAGCACAAAAAATAAAACCGACCCAGTCCAGCATATCATGTTATCACCATGCTCTCCTGGTTATTCTTACCTGAAAAACCCTGACACCACGCCAGACCCTGTACAAGTTACAGGCACTTCTTCGGCTGTACTA
This sequence comes from Fringilla coelebs, assembly GCF_963513975.1. NCBI lineage: Eukaryota > Metazoa > Chordata > Aves > Passeriformes > Fringillidae > Fringilla > Fringilla coelebs. The sequence goes on along the minus strand of NC_140033.1, from coordinate 58,058,728 downwards.
CTTGCTAGGTGATTAACAACACAGCATAAACCCTCTGATATCTTTAATTTTCTCACTCCTCACTTCCATGCCATGTCCATGCATCAGTATCATTCCCAAAGTGTACTGACAACTACATTTAACTTCAAAATAACAGCAGGCATTGCTCAAGGCTCACAACCCCTGCTCTCACCCAGGCTTTCCTCACAGAACCAGCTGCAAAGATTGAGCCCAGGCTCTGAGAGCACACCAAGCTCCCTATTTCCTGTGCTAGTCAGGCGTTCCCAGGGCTCACAACTCCTCAGGGAAAGGTGTCCAAAAAAAGCCTAGGATCTCATCATTGCAATAGGGAGAGCCCAAATGTACAGGAAAATGATTTTGGAGGCTGTGTGTCTCTTACACTAGGCTTCACTTCCAGCTCTTGCATTTCCAGGACCCAGGGAGGAGTGCCTGTTCTGCTAAAAACCATGAATCCATGGTTGGTATTTTTAAAGGCAGCAGAGCAGAGGCAGGCACTGGAGTCCTACAGGGAAGGCCTGTGATGTACAATTACACCACAGAACATTCCCTGGCATGATGTATATTGGCACTGGGAACAACCTGGAGGCTTCTCTGCCATTGTTTGTGAATTCAGCATGAGCTCTCATTATTTGTTATATGCACTGGGTACACACAGTGAGTTAATTCAATAGCAAGGGAGGATGGATGACTGCACTCCAGATTAGTCTCTCAGTGCACCTCCAGGATTACTAAATTGTTACCTTTTCTTTCTGTTTTCTCCAGTCCCTTTAAATAGGCTGAGAATGCACAGAGGGATGATAAAGTTTGTGGATACCTTCACAGACATTTCCTAAGAGAAAAGGGAACATGCCCAAACTTCAGAGTCTAAACCACATAGGAAGCTAGAATTAGCTAAAGAAGCCATTTTCTGGAGGAGGTAAGGGACTGAGGCACATTTTCATGAAAGCAGCTTGGTGTTTTCTGGTGGAAGTGACTGTTGTGGCCACACGACTGCTCCAGGAAAGGCTGCTTGGACCATTACTGCCTTTTCTTGCAGGAGCAGTGCCAGCTCTACCTGACCTGCCTCCTGTCTGCTCATGTTCCAGCAGGGCACCCTGAACCCACCTCTGGCCTTTGACTTCTCTTCTGGGAGCCAAGCACCTTCCCAGCTCCTAACAACACAGTGGAACCTGGTTCTTCACATTTCTTCTAAGGTCTCACTTCTGTGGGTAAAGCCAGCCTCAAATCCAGGCAAAGAACATGTTTTTGTGACCTCCATATACTCATGCAAATCCCTGCAAAACTTCTTCTGCTGTGGCACCTGGTCTCCCAATGATCATATCAAATTAAACTTATCCATGCAATTTTTAATGAAATTCATCCATAACCTGGTACAGACGCTTGAAGCTTACATTGGTTCAATAAATTAGGAAGAGGAGGAATAACAAGCCTTGGAACCTGCAGAAATATATGTAGAGATTACCAGTCAAAGAGAAAGAGAAGTCTTTAGTCAATATTCCTGAGGCAAAAGCATCAAGGTATATATTTTACCATGTATATATCACACTATGTACAATAATGAGCTGGCACAGCTTGCTGGCAAGTCACACTAAAAACACACACATTAAGAACAGCTGTCTCCGTTTTTTGGAGCACTCATCTCTCCCTGGATGTTTTCACTAACCAGCAACAATCCAAAACCTGTAATCCTTGTAAATTAACACTATTTGCTAAATTAGAGATTATTGTATATAAAATATGTTCTTTCCTAGCTATGACAGACCCTATGTCCTGCAAAAGTTGCTTGCATATAACAGCAGTGCAAATAGGAAGAAAAGAGTGGAAATCCAATTATTTAAATCCTGATTCAAATGAGGCTGAGGAAGCCACAGCAATAAATCACCTCAAAGCACAAAAATACATTTTTATGGAAAACCCAGGGTGGGTAAAGCAGCAGGAGAGAGTATGAAAATAGACCCTTCCTGGTGCCCCCCAAAGAGGAAATTTATACAATAGGCAGATAGGGTCTAATGTTTACACAGGTACTGGAGCATGATGTGCTCCAGCTAAGCCCAACTGCTATTTAAGATGCCCAGTGACTGTTTGTGTTAAAAGGACTCTGATTGCCAAGTGCCATTTCTCTGATGTGGCACAGGAAGAGAACAGTGACATAATTTATATTTCCTTCTCCTCTGCATCCCTTCCTGAAGGAAGAGTTCAGTAGACAGCAGCAGAAGAAAGGCATGTGATTAATAATAAATGATATTCCTCACAGCCTCAACACCTTGGCCTGCAGCAGAATCTTTCCAGAGAATGTTTAAAACCAAAGAGCATCAGCATTTTTCAGCAGATATACCATTATCAGGCTGGTTCTCTATTCCAAGGATAAAGACTATTCCCAATATTGGAGCTGTCTTGGGAGCACTGATAAATGTCATTCTTCCTGCAGAGGCTCAGTCATGAGAGTGGATGTCAGGGAACAGGACACTTTGGGGCTCTGCCACCAGATCTCATTTGTCTGAGCCCCAGATGTCCTCTTGATATGGCAGAAATAAGAATTACAGCTGCCCTGAAAGCTTATGAAGCCTAAAAGAAACCTTGGGTGGAACAGATGCTGTTTGCAAGAAAGTGCCTATTTATGTATAAATGTTGGGCTGTTTCTAATAAAAAAATCACACAAGCCAGATTTTTTTATTATTATTACTATTTTTCATTTTTGGCAATGAAAATCCAAAGCTTTTCAATGAAGTCCAATGGAAAATTAAAAACTATCTTCCTTCCCTAAAACCTTATTGTAGTTTTGTGGAATAAAGAATGGAAAACAATAGGAAAGTAAGTCTTTGTCTAACCCTAATGAATCTTATTGGTCACAGAGAAACACTTTGGCTGAAAGGCAGCATTTAAGATCCAAATGCTGTTATGGATCAGCTCCCTCTTGATAGCACAGCTATGCTGAAGTCGTGGTCCAGCTGACAGCATCCTGACTTTCACAGGTCACACAGGTGCAGACAAGGTCAGCTTGTGTTGAAAGCACATTAAAGTCCCCCACTGAACTGTTTTTCTCCCACTTACACAGGCAAGTTTAAACTGAGCTGTGTCAAGGTTAAATGACTATTTAGCCTGAGCCAGTGACTCAGACATTAAATCAAATGGAGAGCTTCTGGTACCTAAAATCTTTCTTTGTGATGGCCAAGGAAACCATGTGAGTCCCCTCTATATTAAATATTTGTTCATACACAGTTCTCACTAGCTTCAGTTTCAGGCAGTTTCAGACACTCTGAAAAGCGAGAGGAAATTTGGGTTATCTTAACAGACCATTAACACCAGACCTACGTCACCTTTTAAACCATTTTCCTATTCCAACACACCAAAGCAGCCTTACTGAATGAAACACCACAGCAGCAGCTACAACTGCACAACGCTAAGAACATGCAGTGTTTGCATGTTTGAACACCCAGCAGCACTGAAAGGAGAGACAAATGGGTCTTCAGAACATGAACACATTTATTTCCCAGCATTTTCCCAAAATAGTTCTAATGGATGTGGTGGTAACATATTCTTCCCCCTCAGGGCTTTCATTTGGATTGCCCAGGGTAAACGATTTTGATAATGTTGCCTTGGCTTTCTGTGGTTGGAAATAGAGCTATTATTTCCAAATGGACTTTCAAAACAACAGTGGAGATGAGAGGCCATCAAACAAACATCTGCTGTGAGCCTTGGGGACCCGGACTGGACACGGTGTCAGAGGTGTTGTTTGAATAGGCAGTCAAGAAAATACCCATTTTGATTAATGTGTACAGGCATTAGTATCAATCATCATTTCCTTCCCAGAGAAAGACCTTGGAAATGCAGCACTTGAACCCAGCTGTAGACGCTGCTTTGGACATGTTCATAATGGCTCTTTCAAAACAGAGCTTGCTGGGCTACTTTTCTTGACCTGTCAGGAGAATAGACAATAATGTGAAGTATCCTAAATGCAGCTAATTGCTCTAAACTGTATCTACACACAGAACAGAACAGAAATAAAAGATATTTCTCTTTCCCAGTAGAAATCAGCTACAGGAACTATATATGCAGGGCAGAGAAGGGGGTTGGTCATTTGACATAAATCAGTTCCCTTTGGTGTTTGCAAAACAGAGCAAGATCACAACACGCAAGCAGACTGAAATTGCAGCTGAATAAATTTATAGCCTTGTTTTCATTAGTTTTAAAAATAGATTGTAACATCTAAAAGCAATCAGCTGATGGTTTTGGTCCACTTCTGCCTAATCAGTGCTTCAATTGATGCGTCTCCTAAAAATACTTGAAATGGAAACTGTCAGATGCTAACAATCTCTTCTTCTGCCATTAGATAATATGCAATCAGTGATTATGGGCAGCAATGAAGCTCCTTAATTCAATGACTACACACCACCTACTTTCCCATTCTGCTGACAGAAGATCCAGCTGTTTCTGGTTCGTATCAATGCTCTTCAAAGATTGGCAAGTATAGTTACAAGACTAAAAATAGGAGTATTCTGCATCCCACATCAGTCACCCTTTTGCAGCAAAAGAATTTCAGAAAGTTCTCGACTAGACCAGAAAGAATGGGATTTATTTTTAATAACCACTAGACACTCGCACTGGTAATCACTGGGATATATTTTCTCCTAGTAACAAAAAATGACAACATTACTGGTGGCTGAGTTGGCTCTTGAGTTGCTTTGCTTCCAATAAAATTATCCTATACAGGGAAACTTTTATCCTGCTGCATCAGTCTTTGAGCCAATACCTGCCTGGAAATTGTCTTAGGATTCAGTCCCAGGAGACGAACAGTTCAGCTGTTTTCTCATCACTGTGCCACAGCTTCTTCTGTGAGGTTGTGTTCACTGTAAATGTTTAAACTAATAAAATATATGGGAAACTCAAATCAGAGAGGGCAGATTCACCTTGAGTGATGCTGGGATCTGTGCCTTTCTTGATGTGAAAGGCGGTGACACATACCACATCAAATTCAGGCAATTATTCCAGGGAACAAAGACTGATCCCACCCATGGATCTCACTGGTGGGCCTGGGTAAAGAGGGGATAGTGCATGCAGGCGTCAGAATGATTGTACACAAAAACCAAGTACTCCTGCTTTGAGGATAAAGAACATTATTAACTTTAAAATGCTGCAAAGGACTGTTTGACCACTGAATTCCAAGAACTGAAGATTCTTTTATCCATGGTGTGAGCATGACAATGTTGAACACTGTCTCAACTCAAGGCAGTTTTCTTTAATCACCATTATTTTTAGATGTCCATAAATACAGGTGCCTTGAAGCAGTGACTGTGATTATTTTATGCATTTATTCTGGGTTTGTGCCATATGCTGAGCTCCATTGGTGCGTGTGCTCCTAAGTCCCCAAAGCTGTCAGCTTTCCTGGGGTTTACAGTCTGTGCCGTGCCCAAGTCCTTCCCTCTCCTTCTCCCAGCCCTGCCCTGCTGCCAAGGCAGCAAGGAAGCAGTGTGGAAAGCTGTGATGTCTTTTGGGGTGGGGATATCTCCTCATGTCCTTCCAGCCACCTCGCTGCCATGAACAGAGACCAGAAGGGCTGCAGTCTAGCCTGAGGTACTTTATCTGACTTGTCTCTAATAAATGCCACAGTCCCAACAGCAAGATCTTGCTGAGAACTATTTATGGTCAATTCACAGCCTGAAGAATAAATGCCATTACAGAATTAAAATACTTTTGAATTACAAAGCTGAAGAAATTGTGTTCTGCTTTCAGGGAGACTGCACTAAAAAAAGACGTTTCCTTCATCACAGGGCCTTTACTTGCAAACTCTTTCAAGGGGAAGAAGCAAAAACAACACCAGCATTGCCCCCAGGGATCTGTAACAGGGTCTGCCAGGTCAGCAGGGTCCATAAGATCCCCAGACATGAAACTTCCCAGAACTTACTTCTCCCTAGATCTGGCCTCAGTCACTTCTGTGCCGTTGGTTTTCTCTTGTGGTTGGTTTTCTTTCCTTCATCCCTGTTGGGTGTGGATTTACTACAAGGGGCAAATAGTACTGAGCAAGGAATGCACCCCAAAATAAAAAAGATTCAATTCATGATGCACTTAAATCTACCTGAGCACAAGTCACAGGTATGGATTATACTTCCTGTTAAGTCCAGCATTTGTTTGCTCATTGTGTGCACACTGGCACTCAGAGGGCTAACAGGAATTACTTTTCAGTCTCTGTGCCAAGGACTAAGAGGCACAGAAATATGGGAGAAGCCACCAAAGAAATAGGGCTGTCCCAAACATGGCAGTGTCAACTCACAGACATTGGCCTAGCCCAAAGCTATGGTAAAAACAGAGTTGAAATGACTGAATTTATGCATGGCATGGCAAGAAGGCTGTCCCCACAGATAGGTTCCATTTTAGGGACAAAGTCCCCCCCACATGAAGTAAAACCACATTTACTTGTGCTGGAAGCAGATGAATTCTCAGCACTGGGGCAATCAAATGGGAAATTGGTATTTGCTGAATGGGATTGGAGGCTTAAAGCTGCTTGCCCTCTGCCTGCTTCCTTGTAGACCTTCTGCAGCAAAGTCCCCCCATCCTAGGCTCAGGTTCTGCCTGGGTCTAGCCTAGATCGATAATCCAGATCTGACAGGCACCACGTTTGCCTCCCTTCCAGCCTCATCTGGAGCCTTTACACAGAACCCAATGAAACTCTGTGTGCTCATTAATTAGCCTTTGCTCAAATGAGATTTTCTTCAATTATTAAACCTATTTCCCTTTGCCCCTTCCCCATTTGATTCTATTCTATCTTTATGCTCTAGGGAGATTTTCAGAAGTCTTGTTGTGAGGATTACAAAAGCAATAAGCAGATTAGGGAAAAGCAGCTTTTTGGTGTACCCAGCATAATACAAATTAGGATTGTTTATAATTTCATTCCCTTATCAGTTATTGCTGTGTGTATGCTGAGGTACTTTGAGGTCTCTAAATAAACTGAGAGGGCCAAAGGTAACTGAATTATTTTAACTGGCACATAAAGGAACACACTTGCCAAAGAAAAGATCATGTGTACAATGCTGCTTATAGCAAAGTTCATCTTATTTTTCAAAGAAACTATGGAAAAATGAATGATCTTGTGCAAAAGGACACAGGACTTCTGCAGGTGGAATTTATCTGTCTGTGAAAAGAGGACTGTGCCTGACTTTGAAGACTCTGTTTTCTTTAGGTTTCAAAATCTTCAAAGCAAGGAGTGCCTTCTCACCTAGCCCAGCAGGGTGAAAGTCTGAGCTTGATGAAGAAAATGTTCATCTTGCTAATTAAGAATAATATTGTTTAATATTTCTCCCATTATCTGTTGGGAAATTTACTGCATGCATTCACTTCATAGTGAATATAATTAAAGTAAAAATTCACCACCCTATCACCAGGAAGTCCAAAGAATGCAAAACTGGGTATTTTACTTTAGTTTCTTCCACTTTTGCCTTTGTGGCCCCTGCAGTGTTCAGGTTCCCAGACCTACCAAAGGATAGAGCAGATACTCAGGGAGCAGAACCTGTTCTGGTAGGCAGCAGTTCCTCTGACTTCAGGGATTCCTGTAGCTTTTAGACAGCTGCAAAAAGAGAGGGGGAAAATTAAAAATTGAATGCTCTATCACGAAATAAATAAATGCTCTGGCATTTGATTGTCCAGCAGAAGTGGTCAGGCAGTTATTTATACCACTGAGAACATCAATAACGAGGTGCAGTGCACTGCAGTAGGGGTTTGTTAATGAATTGATGGAAAGAACTCACAATCTAAATTAGATTGTGAATAGGTCTGAGGAAGTGAGCTCTAAAACTCTCAAAGAGAAAACAAAATTCACTGTGTTCAGGTTTACCAGCACTGAAAGCCATTCCCCTGCCTTCTGATAAAAACATACCAGTGTAAATGTCAAGCCAAGCCAGTGATGCCCTCTGACTTCTCTGAAAATGCCTCGATTCTTTCAAAAGAGCACTGGGAGAACAGACTGAATGACTAACTGGGAGATTGTGCCCTCTGGAAAATCCCAGAGATGGTGTTGAAATTGCTGAAATTCCCCACAGGCAGGATGAGCAGAGATGCTGGGATCTGCACAACAACAGCTCTGCCTAGCTCCAACACCACAGCAGGCTCCTTCCCCCATCTAGGGCTTTAGGGAGGAGAGGAATAAGGAAATCCTCCTCTTTGGTTTTTTCCCCCTTGAAACCTGAGCTGATTTTTAAGTGTTTTCCCTCCTTTTCCTCTCCACCTCCCGTTCCCAAGGGCAGAGGTGCTAGCACAGGAGCAGCTGCTGAAACCCACACTGCCCTGACCCAGGGAAACTCTTTGGGTTGGGAGAGTCAGAATCCATAACCCCTGTGCTGACACCCACCCTCAGAGGCTGCTGCACTTTTTAAAGCCCCTCTCTGTGGAAGGCAGCACCTGGTCTCTGGATAAGGCTTACAAATGACTGTAATTCTGTTTGTGCATCCCTGAGTTCCATAGCCTTGCTGCTCATTCTGTCTCATTTCCCTGTGCTGGGAAGGGATGGGAGGTGTTCCTAGGTGAGCCTGGAGACAGCACTGCACACCTGTGGGGCACCTGGATAAAATATCCACAGGCAGATGTGGTTTTTCAATATAAAAATATAGAGAGAGCACACACACGTATGTCTTCTAATAGACACACATCTCTTCTCCTGACAAGGTGTTTAAGTTTTTACATAACAAGTCAGCAATAAGAACATTAAAATACATTATCATTCAGGCTATTAGAAAGGCTGACTGGGACATTTCCACCCCTGCAAATTTTTCAAGCCTTGCTGAGGACTGCAAGGCTGCCTGATGGTGTTTTTAGCAACTGAGACAGGGACCTCATGGTCCTTTCTTTGCAAACTGGCTCAGGATCTCTTCCTGCTCTCAGTGACGGTGACAGGGGTGCAGCCAGGCTGGAGAAGCCTTCCATCACACCCTGCAGACATTACTTAATTCTTGCCCTCTGAAAGCTCCTGCAGGTTAAGTCTTCCCGATGCCAGGAATTCCCAGCTGAACATCAACGCAGAAATAACCACGTACTCTCCATCCCCGCAGTGAACTCGGGCAGATTTGTTGTTGGTTGCTAAAGGCAACTCCTTCTGACTGATGGTTTCCAGGAACTTTCCACCAGCAGGGTGGGGCCGGGGCTATCGTCTTGCCAGGGCTCTGCAGACAGGCAGAGGCTATAGTAGAAAAAGAGGGAAACTGGAAGACCATAAAGGTACCAGAAGTCGTTCAGATTTCTGCCTGTCAGTGGCTTGTAACCACAGCAGCAGCAGCAAAGGCTCTCTGTGGGAGTTTGTAAGTGATACCAGTTGCCCGCTGTACAAAATAAAGTAAAAACAAAACAAAAAGTTCGTAAAACTCTTTCAGATCCATCCACATTAAACTCCCTGCTCACTTTCTCATACTAAAGTCATCTTGGTGAGACAAATCTCTTTTTAAATATTTATCAGAAGAAAAGGGAAGCTGTCTGAAAGAGATTTGCACAAAAGCTGTTTATCAGTCCTGGGCGTGCGAGCCGATCTATCAGCCCTGCCGTGACTGGGAGCAGTTTCCTCTGCCTGGCTCATATACTTCAGAAGATATGGAAGCATTTCTGTGTGCACTTGAAACGTTGTTCTCCAGATTTATTCTTCTAGTATTTTTCTCTAACATGCTTATTTGTCTTTTTTAAGGCCTGCTTTACATTAGGTAGTCTCTTTGTGTTCCCTGCAGATGAAAAGCACATGCATTTCCACTCCTCCCTCATTATAATGCTGCTTTCTGATGAAAAGCATCTCATGTGTTCTAAAAAACTATTGTTATTATAAAGTTTTTAAAAACCTGTTGATGACTCATTGGGAAATAGTTAACAACATTATTTTCCCAGCTTTGCCTTATACCCATTCAATCCTAGATCTTTCTGCCAAATCCCCTTCTTGTAGGTGGGGCTGACAGCTCTATTGTTAAGATTGTTCAAGTACATTTACCAAACATTAGATATTTTAGCTAAAATTTCCATGCTGAATATTTACCTAAACCTGAACTACATGGGAAAATCTTAGCCAGAAGTTTCTCTTATCTCCAAGACCAGGGCTAGGTTGTATTTTGCCTTGTCAAAATACTCTGGTAACCTTTTTCAGAGAGGCTTTAACGCCCTTAGCCTTTGGAAAGGGAACACGAAATTTGCCTTTGTGAAAGCTTGTCCCAATTTAACCACATTAGGAGGCTTTGAAAAACTGCAGGCACCATTTGCCAGATCCAGAGGCCACATCACTCTGACCTGCTGAGTTTGTTGAAGGGCTCTGGGATAAGAGATTGGGAAGGTCCTTGCCTGGCTCCTTCTCCTGTCTCAGCCCCCGCAGTGTCACTTCTCTCTCTTACAAGGCCCCTTCACACATCTCCCTAATGTCACAGAAAGGATGAGCTGGAGGAGCTCTGTGCCCCTTCACACATCTCCCTAATGTCACAGAAAGGATGAGCTGGAGGAGCTCTGTGCCAGTGGTCAGAGGTAGGTCCAAGGGATAGAAGGCAGGGGGGTGGAACAAGAAGATTTTTAAAGTCCCTTCCAACACAAACCATTCTATGATTCTGTGATTCCCGCTCCTCTAGCCCCTGGACAGGGCATCAAAGCAAACAGCAACCCCTCCTTCCCTACTGCTTTCCCAGGATTTCTCTTCTCCTGAGCCACATGAAAAAAGAAGCTACCAGAACTGTACAGCAGTGTGAGGAGCAAGATAAGGAACAAGAAAAGGAGATTAGGTTGTGGGACAATACCTGAGGCAGAGAACGGAGACTTGAGGTTTACAGAGGTTGCCTGGAGTGTGGAGAGGGAAGCTGGGCATGACATGGGGGTCAGGATGTGGCCCCTGGGACCTCCCTCTGGTTTGCAAAACCTACCCAAGGTGATGGGAGAACCCACAGACAGCACTTGGCTGAATAACATCCCAAGAATGAAAAGGGGAAGCTGGAAAGACCATTCCTCTCTGGAGCCTGGAGAGGAAATCAGGGGTCCACTGCTTTTCTGCTGTCAGCAAATACCTGCTCCAAAGGGCATCCTGCCTTGCCAGTGGCAAGTTCACAGGAATTACTGGCATTCCATAAGCACAAAGAGCAGAATTGCTTCAGGAGGAGAGGGTTACTGTCACTTTCCTGCTGCTGATGTTCCAATAAGCAGGACTTGGAAGGGCAGAGGAGATGCTAATCCAGTGTAAAAATAGGTACTTGAAACTCAGAAAACTCCTGTTCTCAATACAGATAATCTGGCTTCACATTCCTTATGCATATCACAAGGGTCACCAGAGTAATGGCTTTTAATTTCTGTCCTTGTGACCCTCAGCACACAGAAAATGGGTGTGCAACAGGGACCTGTTTGCTCAGGTTTAAACCTATTTAATGAGGCCATTGCTTTTCTACAGCAAAAAAAAGTACAAGGTCATGGAAGTAAAGACATGTTCAGAGTGGCTCAGAGAACAAGGGACCAGAGAAAGGTTTCAGTGACAGTGTAGCTTTTCCTGACACTTAAAATTTGTCTTTTCAGACTAGAAATGATCTTTTATAATGTTAATGGTCAGTCACACCATTGTCCCATACCACCCTATAAGCACTACCCAAAGGTTTAAAAGCAAATTGGACCCCAAATCTGCCATGTAGGCTGCATGTTCCCAAGATTTCCCTTCATTTAGCAGCCATGAAAGGCTGTTTGAACTAAGCCATGGGACCAGCCACTGAAACAAATGAACAGATGAAACAGTGCTCAGGTTCCTGCAGTTCTGCTTACTCTGCTACATTTCAGCTGTGAACGCCTCAGCATGGCTGTGGACCACAACAATCCAATCACTTTCAGAACTGACCAAAATGGTGAAAATCAAAGGGCAGACCTGATCAGAGCAAGCCCAGCTAACTTCATATCGGCTACCAAGCACTTTCCAATAAGGAGCAGTGTTGGATCCTTCCTCATTTGGAGTTGATTTTAACCAGTGATTCAGAATTGGAAGTCTCTGTTTCATTTTATTAATATCTTCAGATATTTAACCTTGGAGAAATCTGTTTTTTCAAACTGTAACAATTAACAATTCTTTTCCAATACCAAAATGTACCTGTAAGCTTGTCTTTCTGCCCACCAAACCAGACATCAAACCAAACAAAACAGAGTCACCCAAACCTTCAGAAAAACAGGCAGGTCAGGTTCTTCAGGTCAACCCTTGGTAAATTTGTGGCTGAGGGAGAAATCTGACCTGATACACAGAAGAACCTCAAGCTTTTTTGAGTACTGCCTTCAGGCTGGATGTAGTTTTATTAAACACCTATACACTGCCCCTCACTTGTTTCCAACCCCCTCCCTCCACACACCTCACTCTGTGTCAGAAAGAGCCTTGCTGCTTTCCCAAGTCATTAAAATCCTGTTACTGCCCTGGCCTCAGGCATGACTGCAGCTGTAAGGATGGTGACAGTGCCCCAGTCGTGGTCAGGCTGGCCATGGTGCAGGGACAACCCTTGGCCTGTGATTTTCAGTTCCCATTGCATCCAGCTGGGATATCCTGCAACTTGGAAGAGATTACCGTGGTGTTCTGTCTCTTTGCATCACACAGCTCATCATCACTTCCAGCTGCTGCTCTTTACAGTCCTGCAGTGACTGTTTCTCTTACAACCACGTCAAGCACAGATCTTTCACCCCAAATCCCTTCCTCCATCGTCTCCCATTACCTGCTAGGCCTTCCCAAGGCTAACACCTTCTCTCTGCACTGCCTCCCTTCATCACACAGCTCACCAAGTCCCTCCTGCCCATTTTTCTCAGCAGCCCCTTGCCTGCCCAAAGCCTTTCCCAAGCTGTGTTTTATAGCCTAATATATCATGCTGCAGCTATAATATGCAGAGTAGCCTTTCCCTGCATAATTCCAGGACTGGACACATTCATCTCTTCCCCAGTCACAGCTCAGAAAGCTCCTCTGAACCAATGATTAGTGTGTCAAAAAGCTTATTAGAAGACAAACAACACACCAAGGTAAAAGCCATAAACACAAAGCAAATTGCTCATGGCCGTGGTTTCTTCTGGTGCCAAGAGGAATATGACCTTTAAAGCTGTGTTTGATGGCCTGGTCCTGGCTCTCTGTGCTTTCCTCAGGTTGTCATTCTTGTAGGCTTCAATACAGAGCAGAGTTCAGGTTTTCCATAATGTCCCTGAAGACAGCGTGGATCTGCACCTCAGTCTGCCCAGGTCACTTGTGGGATCTCATCCAGCTGGGATTTCTGCTTGTTATAGATGGATAATGAGGTGATTGGCTCTCGCACTTAAGGGATAACTATTGTGTGAATAGAAAGCAGAAAAGATTTAGTGATGTACAGTTATGCTATTGCGGTTTAGATGTCCTCTGTTCTCCCCACAGTTCCCTCTCCCCCCTGTATTGTGGCCATCAGACAGCCTGGGCTGGCCAGGACAGGTAAAAGAAGGCTGCACATGTGTCCCTTACCTGGGGCAGCTGGGGATGGAAAAGCTCAGGGGGTGCTCAGGGGGTGCAGCACAGCAACTCCTGACCTCCAATCCAGTAACAAGCAAGCAGTCTCCACTGAGAAATGGCAAAGAAGAGCTGAGTGACAGACTTTGGGAGGGGCCAGGGCTGGCTGATGCAACCCCAGGGGTATAAAACACTGAGCATCCATCTTGAATATGAACTGGCCACGTGGCATCCACGAGGGCAGTTCCAGCACTGCGAATTTTTCCTTATGTTGTCCTTTCATTGTATTTTTGTCAAGGTTTAATAAACCTTTTTAAACTTTCAACGTGAGCAGTTGTTTCTCACATGCTTCAGATGCATTTACAGAGGGTTTTAGCCACCAACCATGGGAGGCAGGGCACGGAGGGGAGGGGGCACCTGACCAGGCCATGGTGGGAAGAGTGGGGTCATGGCAATTAGTAACATGCTAAGAGGACTGTCCTACATTGGGTCAAGTTTCCAGTTGGCTCAATGCCCAGTTCATATAGGGTCTCATCCTGAGTGCATGTTGTGATTGGACCTCTTGCCTGTATACCTGGCTGTGTGTGCCCTGCTCAGAGGTCTCTGGAATCTAGCCTCTGTAACCTGCTGTAATCTGTTATTTTTGTTATTAAAGTTTTTATTTTCTGAGCTATTCCACTGTTCCTGTTCCTCATTTATTAGTCAGCTCCTCCCAGCCAAGCTGAGCTGGGAGATCACAGCTTCAAAGCTCCATAGTCACTCTGTAATGTAATAATGTCATGTTCTGATGGTCCTGGAAAGAATGCTTCCCCAGGTTTTCCAAGGTATTCAGCAGCAAGCAAGTGTGGAGAGTGTCTCCTACCCCCCATATGCCAATATAAAATTTTGTTGTTTACATGGGGCTTATACAGTGCACAGAGGACCAGCATAAGGCACGTACTATGAGGAATACATCATTACCAACACCAAACATTCAAAAGTGATAAGCTAGTGATTATGCAATTGGCACTCAAAAAAGACAATTCAACACTAAGCATTTAAAGTTGATGCTTTTCAACTTTATCTAACTACAAGAACTAGACCCTGGCTTTTGTATAATAGCTTGGATGACACCAGGACAAAGGGCTCTAGAGAAAAAAATAAATATTTTGAGATATGTCAAAGTTACAGTTTTTAACCTGCAATCTGTGTGTTCATAGAGTGTTTTTAAGGGGTCTGCAGAGGGTAGCTAAGAAAAGCAAACCTATTTTCTGCAGTATTAAATCACTATACAGGAACTGACACTTCCACTGGAAAAAGAAAGGTTTTAAGGTGCTGCAAATTGTAAAAGGTTGAAAAACATGTTTCTGCTGATTCTGACTGCAGCTTTCAATTATTCAAGTGTGCAAGGGCCCCAGTTCTACTGAAGTTAACTGGGATTTGTTCTAAATCCCATAGGTACTTCGGAAAGTTCAAACCAGAGTTTTTGAATGAATGGTTCCAACTGTGTACAATGTGCAGAGCTCCGGTTTTTTCCTTTTTCTTTTTTTGGTTTTTTTTCCCCCAGTGGAGGTGTTAGTCCCTGTGTATAGAATTTAGACCTATGTATAGCAAGGCAGCATTTTCTGATTACATTCTGCAGCCCCTTTCCTGACAGTCCCTGAGCCTTGGCATTTCCACACAGGCTGCCTGAGCTTTTATAGTGATTTGCTCCTGTCCTTCAGCTAATATTTCTGGGAGGGATTTCAGGGATCTTTTTTGGCTTGGGAGTAGTTAGTTAAACTGTCAAGGAAATGATGAATGGAATCTGCACCCATGTGTTACCACAAAGATGCCTTGCAGACATTTCCTCAGATCTCAAGGCATCTGGTTGGGGCTTTCTTACGTCATCAAATACAATAGAAGAATCGTAATGATTAGCAGTTGTATAACAGCAGCACATTTCCCCAAGTTCTTTTTGCTTGGATGTTTATAAAGCTCTGCTGGAAGAGAAACAATAGTTCAAATAGGAAAACTAGGGAAGAGGCAAAGTTCCTTGCTTAAGACACAAATCCATCTCAAGTCAGTGCCCAACACACAATTCAGATTCTGTGCTCAGATCAAAACTTCCCCGTGAAGGCAGCTTTTTTTTTAACAAATGAGGAAAAGAGATTTTAGTTTCAAAACCTGAAGATTTCTTGACAGTAGCACTGAAAAAAAACCCACATTCAGTTCCTTTGAAAGCTGTCTTACAATTCAGAAATTATGTGTATTCACTTTCCTGGGTGTCTTTCTCACATTAAAAGTTGCTCAAACCAGAAAATGAGCATGAAGAGCAATAAGGCTCATCCTTAAAAAAGAAAATAAAAAAACTGAAACTGTGCAGAAGGAAAACAAGTGGTTCCTGAATCCCAACGATTTCTTGGTATTCCAGTTTTGCTCAAGGCGAAGTCACTCCTTTCAAAGAAACATCCACAGGAAGGGCAAGGTTGTTCATGCTCTGAGTCAGGGTTTGTCACCGTGTTCCTGGGCGAGGAGCCCAAACCCTGCCTCCCTGCCCCTGCTGCTCCTGGGCAGGGCAGGAGGAGGCTTTGTGTCCCTGTGGTGTGGGATGATGGAGCCTCGAGTAGATCTTGCAGGAAAATGCCTTTGCTCTGGCCTCTGGAACAAGCCTTTCCTGCCCCATGGCATTCCAGCCCTCAGTCCTCAGTGATGCCTCCTGGTGATTTAGGGGAAAAGCGATCACATTTGAGTTTCCCAGGCCCTCTCAGGGTTAAAAACAGAGAATGTTTGGGGGAAAGGTTTGTGCTGATGGTGCCTCTTCGGAGCCAAAGATCTGGAAATGATTTGTGATCTCACAACAGGAGACATCAGGTAGGGCACTTAATGCTGAACTTTGAGGGTGTTTTTCTTAAATCCTGGGACTGGCTTAGAATTGCAATAATTAACAAAATATTTTCAGCATAGAGCTTGGGGGTTTTATACTCCTTCCCTCTGCCCTGTCCCTGTAGCCCAGTTTGGCATCCACAGGAGGGAAATACTTGTGCACATTTCCTGTCCATGAGAGAAACTTGCCCTGCACTGCGATGCCGTCCCTGCATCCCTGCCAGCCCCAGCCTATCCCTGCATCCCTGCCAGCCCTAGCCCATCCCTGCATCCCTGCCAGCCCCAGCCCAACCCTACCAGCCCCAGCCCATCCCTGCATCCCTGCCAGCCCCAGCCTATCCCTGCATCCCTGCCAGCCCTAGCCCATCCCTGCATCCCTGCCAGCCCCAGCCCAACCCTACCAGCCCCAGCCCATCCCTGCATCCCTGCCAGCCCCAGCCTATCCCTGCATCCCTGCCAGCCCCAGCCCATCCCTGCATCCCTGCCAGCCCCAGCCTATCCCTGCATCCCTGCCAGCCCTAGCCCATCCCTGCATCCCTGCCAGCCCCAGCCCAACCCTACCAGCCCCAGCCCATCCCTGCATCCCTGCCAGCCCTAGCCCCGAGCCAGGCACTGCAGGAGCTGCCCTGCTCACACAGTCCTGCTGGCAGAGGCCAAGCCCAAGCCCAGAGCCACTTCCAGGGCCTCTCACTGCCTCTGCTCTTTCCTCCCCGCTCTCAGCCATGGGTTTTCCATCCTGGTTTGCTGCAGCAACCTCTGCAATTCAGCTTTGATTCCCACTGAGATTTTTTTCCCTCCTCTTTTTAGTGAACCTCTCTACTCTGAGTTTCTCAGTGACCTGCAGGGATAATCCCAGCGTGCTGAGTGAGGCTGAGGGATCAGACTTGCCCCAGTTCACATCTGTCACCCTGTCCCTTTGCTCATGCTGGTGCTTTCCAGAGTGTTGTTCCTGCAGTGCTGGTTACACTGAAGCATCTCTGTCCCCAGCCAAGCTTTCAGCCTCCGTGGCTCATCCCCTCTGATGGAGTTTGTGTAGCCTTCACGTTTGACTTCTGAAATTGCTGTTCACCTGTTTTTCTTGCTGATATCACATGGGCTGGGAACATCACCACCCTCCCTCCCCCACAGGTGCTCTGGGAACCTTTGTATCCCCACGGGGTCATTTTAGCTGCAAAATTCTGCACAGAGATAACTTAGGAAACGGTTATTTACACTGCAAACCTTCCACAGGTCTCCCGGCAGGATGGGGCATCCACCCAGGCTTTTTGCACATTTTTGTGATTGTGAAAGCTTTTCCACAGAGGAGCTTTTTATTTGCACATGGCTGGACAGCACTTGGCACATGCTAAGTGGCGTTAGGGCCGCTCCTGTGATGTGCTGCAGCGGTAAAAAAGATTTGATGTGTTTCGTTTTTTTCCCCCGCTGTAGGCTCCACTGCTGTGTCTCTCCACACCACCTTCCCACAGGATTATTGCCACAGCACTGCACCCCCTGTCCTGGGGAACAGGCAGCTCCATTAACGCAGCTGTCTCGCTGTGTGCTGTTATCAGCTTGGCTCATCACAGCGAGACCTCTACAGCCTCCCTGGAATTTCTGGCAGATACTATCACTTCCCAGGTATAATACATTACCCTTTAATAAATTAGTATGTGCCTAACTTTAATGACCCAGGGAAAAGTAATCTTTAAATTGATGGTATCCTTTTCAAAGAATTTAAGCAAAGATAAGTCTTATGTAAATTGCGTGGTGTGTTAGTTATATCCACCTTGAAATGACTGAACAGGCAGCCTCCAGCTTGTGGGAGATTCACATTTTTTAAAGACACAGCGTAGAGAACAGTTCCAACCTTTCCCTTTCATTGCTCCATACACCATCGGGGGTGATTGGGTCCACATCCCCTCTCTGGGCTATTTCGCTGCTGCGTAATTAAAAAAATGTAATTCTGCAGTAATGTACTGTAAATTCACTCAGTGCTGCACAAACAGCACTGCCCATTTCAGAGCCATAAAACTGCCCTCAGTCCCAGCGTGGCACTCACATGAGCCCTGCTCCTGGCACAGTCTGGCCCTGACTGTGCAGGAAGCTCATTACAGATCCCATTGCATGTACCCACGGAAATTTGTCAACCAGTAACTGGCAGAACGGTACTTCAGGAGCAGAGCATTCCCTCACTACATCTGTTGAGCTCGCCAGAGCCTATAAAGGAGTTTAATTTTTCATACCCTTCATTAAAAGAGACCACAGGGAGGACAAATGAGCGAGCAGAGCCAGAAATACATTACAGATGTGCGGAGTTTTCTTTGGGGGCTCGAGTCAGGAGTGCTTTGGCTGGAGCTGTGTGACACTGAGGCGTGGCTGTGGCACGCAGGGTTTCTCCTGTGCACAGAGGGAAGGGCACAGGGTAGATGCCAAGGGCACCTGGTTGTGCCCACAGACTTTTCCAGTGCCAGAGGAAAGCAGGGATTTTCTGTCAACAGCCTTGAAAACTAAGGCTGGTCTGGGGGATTTCTGTGTCTGCACAAATTAGGAAGATGGGAACACGTAAATGCACCTGGCAGGAAGCACGGGGTTCTGCTGACACTCCAGGAGTTTTCTCACACGATCCTGAGTGAAAGCCATTTCCATCACATTCCCAGGTGATGGCCCGCATTAGCCTGCCCGAGTGGAACAAAGCAAATCGCGGCTTGGGCTCGGAACCCACTGCCAAGCCCTGAAGAAAGAGTAGAGAAGGTGAAACTGGCCCCTTCATTCGCTGGTGAGCAGTGTGATAACCACACAGAGCCCTCTGAAAAGCCCTGTCGGTGTCACACGTGGAGCAGGGGACTCTCAGTTCAGGCCACCCCTGCACATCCCTCATCCCTTGGCTTTTCTCTCCCGAACTGACACCGCAGGTCCCTGACCTCGCCTCCTCTGCGGATGTTTGTCCCGATGGTCAATCCCCCCTGGGCTGTACCTGCTCCAGTGGGTCAGGTGAATGACCCACAGGACACCCACAGGGACAAGAGCCCTGCCCTGGGCATCCCCTCTGGCTGCAGTCTGTCCGGGCAGGCACTTCCCAGGGGATGATCATCACCAGCACTCTTTCACCCACATGGAAAGTAAATACTGACCATGAGAAAACAAATCCAAAAGGAATACTTGCTCAGATTTGAGTCATGCCCTCCCTCAGTGGAAGTTCATAGTACCACAAATTAAATGAGACTCTTCTGACAACTCGTTGTTTTTGTTTTTTGTTTTTTTTTTTATGGAAGAGATGCCAGGCTAGTCCTGAGGGCACTGGGTCTTGGGGGCATCTACAACTTGCTTTCACAAGATGGGGAGGCAATGTATTTTAAAAAAAATCAAAACTATCCCAGATACTTCATGGCAGCACTTCTGAATTAGAGAACTGATTTTTTAAAGCATTCGGTTTTGTAATTTTTTTCAAGGTTATTATTACTTTGAAGTCTTAAACACTTAATATGGAAAAGAGAAAAACAGCCCTCATTTATCTCAGAATTATTTAGATCCTTGTTTTCATGATGAGAGTCTTTGGCACGCCTTATGGAAGATGAAATATTCAGAAAGTGCAAGGAATAAAGAGGTGCATGACTTTGGCAAACCTTCCCTAAAAGCAATGGGAACATTGTTTTAGGAAGGGTGCCTTTGGATGAAAGAAAAACAAAAAGAAATTATGATGAAAGAAAACAAAAGCAGCTTCACAGCAGGATTGAACTGGCAAAACCCAAACAGCATCATCTTCTTAACCCTCTCACAACTAGAATCAAAATACTCTCTAAACCAAATTTTCCTTGTAGTCAGCCTGTCCCTCTGTGTTCCAAGCAGCAATGTCCTGTTATTCCTCCTTCATTTCTCAGTCCACAGGAACCATTCTTTCTTGCCCCAGATGCCTCTGATTTCATTGCCAACCTCTAAAATATTCACTGGACCATCTGGAACACCATTTCTCACCTGAATGTAGGCAAGAGCCTCTTTTGAATTGGGAGATCTGTGCAGCATCTCTGAGATGTGCCTGGATCAGCTGCATTATCTGAGTGCAGAGGGCTTATCATTACTTTACAAGTGGTGTTTGTAGAGCGCTGATAAACAGAATGATTATCTTATAGCAGCTTGGCACTTCCTTTGTTCCTGTCTTTGGCTGAAAGGCTGGGTAATTAGTTGAGAAACCTTCTTCTGCTACAATAACCTAAAAAGAGAGTCTTTTTCAAGACCTGTTTTTCAGCTTCCCTTAGCATTTCAAACCTCACACCTCTGCTGTTTGCACATACAGGTCGTAGAAAACAAATGAAAACTGACCAGGAGCAAAAGATCAGTCCATCTCTTTGTTTAGGCACGACACAAACCCAGCGACATCAAAAAGCAAACAAACAGCAGAAGTCAGGGACAGGTCAGAAAAACAAAGAGATTAGAGGCTACTTTGTTATTGCTTGAAAGAATAAAAATTGGCCTAAATCAATTTACTGCGCGTTTTCAGCTTTCCTGCTTGCCTTTTCTTACAGAAAGGCAGCTTGGAGCTGTGATTTTACAGCAGGGAAGAAAAATATATCCAATCAGTGTCAGAGGGCTGTGCCTGCATCACTTACACCTCCCGTGCCCACATTGACACTGAAAGTTTTAGTGAACAAATTAAATTATGTCTATGTGTTGGAAATTTCTACCGCGTCATGTTAACAGCTCCCTTTTACAGCTGAATCCCTCAGAAAAACATCAATAATTTAACAATTTTGCTGGGTTTTGACCATCAACATTTGATGCTAATATTTTTCCTGCCATTTAGCATTACAGTCCTTATTCTGTTTTTACACCACTTTTATTCTCTTTTGAGGAATTGTGCTGGTGGGCTGCCTGACATAAATGATATAATAATAAAAAAATGGTACATCAATAATCAGATTTCAAGGAAATTCACTTACATTGCAGACTACCAGGCAAATGTAGGTACTTAAAAAAACAAACAGAGCCATTCTCTCTAAAGCTATTACTTTCTCTCTTCCTCTGCTTCCTCTAATAAGAAATTAAAATCCATCATGTTCAGGACATTGGAATTCATCATTCTGTTCACTGGAGAGTTGTGCTTCAGGGGTAGCGGGGGAAAAAAATTAAACCAGTGCTCATTTTTACTTGGTATACAAAATTAAAGACCAGATCCTCATTGAGTACAAATCATTATAGCTCTTTTTTGAAGCAATGCTGAGAATGTGGCCTTGTACCGAAAATAAAAATGACCCTTCTCCAGGCCACTGTGGTTGTAAGTATGGACATTTTCAGAGGTTTTGCAGTTATATTTTCACATATGACCGTGATATTTTCTCTTGGGCAAAAAAATAAATTATTGCAGATCAGAGCTCCCTCGTGGAGTTGCAACCAGGAGAAGGTGCCACTCGCCTTCAACCACCAACAGACAGCCCCAGAAATTCCCTCCCAGCAGGACTCTGCTCCTCCTTCTTGCAGGAACGCCCTAGGGGATCTGTCAGGTTCTTTTTCCCCTTTCCTTCCCACAAAGGGACCTTAGACAGCCACCACCACGATGGAATATGAGCAGCAAGAACCCCCACTCTGACTCCTTCTGCAGCTCACAGGTCCTCCCCAGTTACAAAAGATGTGGAGCCCCAAGAAGGGAACTAGCTGGGCCAGACTGGGCTTGGTACTCAGCAAAAGAGCTGCTCTAGAGAAATAACTGCCCTAAAATACTTCCCTAGTATAGAAAAGAGTACATTGTGTTGGGATTATTTTGCAAAATAATTCATCTCATGCAGACTTCTTGCATCTGCAGTTTGGGGCTAGTAGTTTCAGGAACACCCAAGTAGACAAGCAGAATTTCCTAACTCTGGTTGAATTAGAAATAGTAGTTAGAAACTGCTTTAATAGTATTTTAGCATTTCAAATCATGGCTGAAACAATAAAATTGACAGCAGGAAGCAACCCTTGCTAACATCCAGCACAAGTTTTCAAAGAGACATTAAACATACCTGTGAAAAAGTGTGTTTGAAAGCCCTTTCCCATATCTTGATCAGACATGTCTAGTGCTCATCTGTGGGATAGGTTCAAGTTAACTTTTAACAGAGCAGAGATCAGGTTTTCCATAATGTCCCTGAAGACAGTGTGGATCTGCACCTCAGTTTGCACAGGTCACTTGTGGGATCTCATCCAGCTGGGATTTCTGCTTGTTATAGATGGATAATGAGATGATTGGCTCTCACAATTAAAAGATAACTATTGTGTGAATATTAAGAAAAACTTTAGTGATGTATAAAAGAGTAAAAGATGCTCTAAAGAAATAACTGCCCTAAAATACTTCCCTAGTATAGGAAAGAGTACATTGTGTTGGGATTATTTCCCAGAAATGGGAATTAGCCTGCCCTGATCTCAGCTTGGGCCTGAGCTTACACCACCACAGTTGCAGCTATCCAGGAGTGGCTTGGGTATCCCCACCCCACGCTCCAGGTGTTCCCATGGGCACATCCACAGCCAAGGCTGCAGGGGAGGCTCTCCCTTGTACCAGGATGCTGGAAAATGCACCTCCCTGATGTTCCCTGGACATTGGGTGCTGGCTGTGCAGAACACAGCTGGTGGGAAGGGATGGCAGGCTCTGCTCTGTCCCCACACCAGCAGGGATGTGAGGTGTGGAGGTACAGCCTGGCTGTGACCCCACTGCCATGACTGCTCAATCCATCTGTGCTCCCACAGGACAAGGAACCAGGGTGTGGCACATCAAATTTGCAGGACTTGTGGCTTGGGGGAAGAACACGAGGCATGAACCAATACTGAGAATCTCCCACCTTGATTCACCAGTGAACTCTCTGCTCCCAATGGATTTCAGAAGCCAAGGCACGTGACTGTTAAAGTTTAATACAGAAGAGCCTAATCCAGCAAGGACGTGCACAGATCTGTAAATGAATGCGTGCTTGTGGATGCAGCATCACACAGGCTGACAAGAGTTTTGAAGATTTTGGCCTTAAAAAAAAGACACTGTATAAAAGGAAGAGAAAGGACAAGGAAAGTGACAGGAAGAAAATTTTAAACCAAATAACAACCAGTTGATAATGTAAATATCAGAAACTTACTTTGCCAATTTCTTTGCTCTTTTTCAGTTTGAAGTAGACAATAAATGAAACCTCTCAAAAATAAAGGGCTCGATGAGGGGCAGCAACAGGTAAAGCAAAGAAAGAGCTTTTCACAGTTCTGATTTCCAATAACTTACTTGCAAGGCATAGAACTACCCAATTATCCTAAAACAGTCATCCAATTTGTTTCTCTGTGGGGAAGCTTGGCTCACTCAGGTCATAAGGATCAGGAAATTAGTTCTTTGTTGAAAGAGGGTATCTTGCCCTCTCATGTTTCCCAACCTACCACAAAAGCGAGGAGTGAGATTGAGAGAAGGGCTTTACAAGACAACAGGGAAACTGTTTTCGACAAAGAAATTAATCTGCTGAACTCAGGTTAAATAGAGACCTTGCACAGCAAAGCACCAATTTTTGCTGCAACAGATTTGTAGGACAGCCTAAAACTTCTGTTACAAACTTTCTGGAGGTGCAGTGAAGTGTCAGTGTTTATTCCCAAGCTTTGCCAAAAATCCCTGAGAAGTAAAAAAACTCTTCTTTTTCCCATGCAAACTTCTTGAGATGGAAACCTCAGCAGCAATACTTTATTCTGTGGTGTTTTTTTTCCTTCTCCATTTTAATGTGTGTTTTGAAAGCCCTTGAGGCATCTATTTGCATTTTCCAAAAGCTCTGGAGATCTGGCCCTAACTTACTTATGAAAATGGGGCTTAAACTCAGGAACTCCTGAGGTGCTTTTGAAATTTTGCCCTCTTTGTATTTTAAAGTATATTAGCCTTGATTTTGCTGCTTCAGTGGAGAGGTAATTCCTATCATTTTCAGTAGAAATGAAATACTGTGCAGCAGGAAAAAATTGAGGGTCTAGAATTTATCAACAAGGTCAAAATATGAAAGGGGTTTGATGTTTCTTTTAATGTGCATGATAAAAATCTCTTCATAATAGAAAAGCAGGCATGTCTTTTGGCACAACTAACAGACATACAGCAGAATAACAACAAAACTGATTTATAAACTGAAGTGAATATAGTTATAAATATATTTAAATATGTTGCCTGATGAACCATATCTTACACTGGAAATTATAATTGCCCTAACTCAAAAGTAACAGTACCATGCCAGATCCTTTAAGTATTCCTGGTTTTTGAACTCCATGGAAAGATATCCTACTATCCTAAAGTTTGTCTCACACCTGAAGAGAGAGAGAGAGAGGATTCTGCTCTATTTTACAGGAAAAAGAAAACCAAAACATCCAACCCAAAGAAACATTGGAATGACAAAGATTTTACAACTTTTCTGTGCGTTATAAAAGAATATTCCTGTCTAAATGTCCTTGATCAGAGAAGGGCACAGATTTCCAGACACCTAGCAAATTAACTCCTGCATTAAATATTACACCCATTTCAAGGGCACATTTCCAGGTTCCTAAATTAAAATCTTCTCCTTGTCACTCCCTCCTAGTTAAGTCAACTATTTTTGTCTCCATCATTGGATTTCCTTTAAGGTGTGAGTTTTTTTCCCTGCTCAGCCAATTCTTCAACAGAAGACTCGTTGTAGACAGTTTGATCTTCAGATGGTTTCTCAATCCTTGCTTGGTGCAATGGTTCCGTTACCATCTAGGTCCTCCAGGCAAGAGAGATGCAAGTCCCATAGAGATATTAATTTGTTTTAGCTGATATCCAGTCACTTTCTCAGAGCCACAGGACATAATTTTCTCTCTTCTGAATTTCTTGAGATTTAGAGTGGTATTTCTTTCCAAGACTTGGAAAAAGGCGATGCAAAGTACTTGCATAAAACTTAACACACAGAGAATTTTTGTTGTCATTATGCTCAAATTAAATGTCTGAAGACTGATATTGGTAATTTCTCCTCCTTTATCATACAACATTTAGATTTCCTCTTATTTGCATGCTGGTTCCAGAATTGTCAAGGTTCACATCTTTCTTGTGTTTCTTTGTAACCATGGCAACTACAAACTTACTTTTTTTTGCTAATGAAAGCCAAGACTCTTGGGCAGTAATCTACAGTAGACAGGACTTGAAGAAAAATACTTTAAAAATTATGGTTTACTATGCCCTCTGAACAGAAAGAAGCTGTGAGACAAGCAGAGAAGAAGGAAAACACAATTCTTATCTCGCTTGCTGTGCCTGTGTTGTGCTAAAGTAGAATGCAATATGGAGATTGTTTACCCACAGTGAGGATGTTTTGTTCCCTTGGCCTACCAGGGCCAGTGAGTGTGTGTGTGTGGGACTGCCACGGGACAGTCACGAGAGAATCAGAGATGAGTGCAGCTCTGTGCAGTTGTGAGCAAGAGTGAGTGCATGGCAGATTCAGTTTAGATGAAATGTACATGGTAAGATGAAATGTACATAGTATAGTATAATAAAGTAATTCATTGGCCTTCTGCTGATGGAATCAGATGCATCATTCTCTCTCCCCTTCCTTGGAGTCATCTTTGATTTACAATATACTATCAACCATTCCAGATAACTATTGATTTAAACAGGCCTTTAAAAACTGGTTTAAAGGTGTTCATCCAAATCTCATGGCCAGTGCACAAGGGTGAGATCTGCTAGTAACATTTCATTCCTCTGTAACATTCCCTCACTTTAGACTTCAACATTTTCCTCTAACTTGAGTGAACTGGTCTGTCTCTGAAGGAAGAAGATGACTTTCTATTAGTCAAGAAAAATCAGAGAAAAAAAGCCATTTGTTGATGAACAGACTGAACCGGGCTCACCTGATTCCCATTCCTGTGAAATAAACAGAAGAGCCACACTCATGAATATTGAGTGTCTTGCCTGCCAGAACTGTAACTATCCCTGAATATATTCATACTGTCCTTAGGCTGGACCCAGGAACTGTGAGAGTTACTGCTTGTACTGACAACAAAAATAAATTCGCTCTGGTTGCTTATCCAAGGCTAATTCCCTAGTTAGTATGAGTTAACGTTCATGTCCAGGTCAGAAAGAAAGGGGAAGGATTTCGTTTGGGATTCTTTTTTGAGCTCATTTGGATCTCTTCCACAGAGCCAAGTCTTGAAATCTGCAGTCTCTGTGAGTACCAGAATCTGCTGTGTGAAACAGAAATAGAACCTATTTCCCATCTTAGAATATCTGTCTTTTGAATTTCAACCATTTGAAGACTGAGATTGCATTTTTCTGTATATTGAACACAGCACATCACTCACACTCGATGCATAGCAAGGCAAGACCCAGAAAACACAGAGGAGAAACAACCAGGAATTATTGCTCCTCAGGCTGCAAGAAATAAATATTAACTGAAAAGAAAAACAAAACTAAGAAGAAAGAGTTTGAAGAATGCACTTAAATTTTAATCTGATGTTTGTTTGCTTCCCCTGAATATCAGACAGCAGCTCTATTTTAAAAGAAACCAGCCTCTTGAAATGTTCATTTTACAGTTAATCAAATACACCACTGGACATAAATTAACCCCACTCCAAATTAGCTTGTTTTTCTGCTTGTTGGGTATCAGTTGAGATTTATTTGCTATGGACCAAATTCAGCAAAGTACTTAAGCACATGCCTAACTTTGATCATGCAAGCAGTCCCACTGAGACTATTCACATGCTCGGATATATGTACACAGTTAAAGAATTTGCTGGATCCAGCCCTACTTTTCCTCAAGAAAACATTTGCAGAGACAGAGTTTGTTCTGTTCCTACCATGAAGAGCTTCCTGCAAACCCATGACAGTGAAAGCAGCACTGATCACTTGTCACTGGTCACACAGAGCTGTTTCTGTCCTCAATGAGCTGGATTTGATAGTCTGGATTAAATTTGAAGGGCCCACCGAGACTCTGCATTTCTCAAGGTGAAATGACAGTGGCAAGGGCAGAGGTAGCTGCTGCTAGATCAAGGAGAGGAGAAAATTAGGGAACCTCAGGAACATTCTCTTCTTGGTTTTGGTCAAAAAGGCATCATTCTTGGAAAACTTACATAACCAAAAGGCATGTGGGCTTATTTTCTCCTTTCTGTGCTCATTAAGAACATATGTGTAAGGCTCTGCATGTGTGTGGCTGTGTGGTGTAAGGAATTCCCTGTGCAACTAGAATCCAAAGGGTGTCTTACTCCTCTCCTGGGGTACCTAAATTACCCCTTTGGCAAAACCAAAGCAAGATCTTTATGGGAAAATTGCTTTCCTACAGATCTGAAAACTTCTTTGGCTAGATCCTCCTTACCCTCCTCCAGAAAAGTGTGAAAAAAGGATTGAGTGAAGGTGACTCAAATTATTTGGGATTACATTAAAAGTAATAAAGTTAAAAAGTGATTGGGGTGGGCACCAGGAGTGAAGAACTGTCACAGCAGAGTCACCCTGCACCAGCACAAAGTCCTGCCCTTAGCTAGTACAATTTAGCAACGTTCTGTAACATCTTCCTGACCAATTTTCTGGGAAAATGAGGCATCTTGTTCTTTCACAAAAAGAGCAGCTGGACTGCTGTGTTACATAAGGGAGTTATTTGTACAATTTTAGCCCCATTTCATGGCTGGATTTGAGCCAGATTCCCCCCTTTTCACTTAAATGACCACTGTCATGTTCCCTGTGCTAGCCTCGGTCAAATTCTTGGTCAAATTTATGTCATTGAAGCAACACAGAAATTCGATTTTCTCTTTTTGCCACCACCTCACCTTCCAAAGAGTTACATTTTTGATGTACAAAATCACTCTTGAAAATGTATTTGATGCCCTCTCTGGACATCCTGTCATATCAAGCTGTGCAAAAATTGCTCTGAAAAAATCACAAACACTATTCTGAAGCAGTGGAAATGTGTTCCCTTTGGTGACTTCATAACCAAATTGCAGAAGGGAAATAGGAAGAAATAAGACATTAGAATATTAAAAATGCCAATGCTTAGCCAGCAAGTCAAACACAACAACAACACTGAGCATAAACATTTTATGCCTTGCTGTGCATATACTGAACATTCAGAAATCTCTTAATTGTGGCCATTAATTTTCCATTTAACATCCCATTTTAAGGGATGTTTTTAATTCACTAAACTTTCTCACAGGAAACTACACAAAAAGTGTATAAAAATTATTTGTTGGGCTTGAGAAACTACTAGGTGAGTGAACTTTGAATAGAAAACTCGATGTTTGATGTTGTGGCCCCCGGTTCTGCTGAACACCTGAAGTGGGCAAACAACACAAACTCAATGATTTCTCAAGTACTTGTTTTCAGTAAACCATTAACTCCTTCAAAAAGGCTTTTCTCCTCCTAACAATAATTTCCCAGGTCATATAGCTTCAATAGCTTCCCAGATCATTCACTCTAAGAGTCCCTGGGAAGCCTGAATTTTGGGAAAATTTCTTCCATGAGTTTTATGGCTCCTGTTGTGTTTACAGGCTTCATGAAAAACAAAAGGAAGCAGTGGTATATTCTGAGAACAGCAGCATCTTGGCAGGTATAGTT
Source organism: Fringilla coelebs (assembly GCF_963513975.1). Taxonomy (NCBI): domain Eukaryota; kingdom Metazoa; phylum Chordata; class Aves; order Passeriformes; family Fringillidae; genus Fringilla; species Fringilla coelebs. The sequence goes on along the minus strand of NC_140033.1, from coordinate 58,029,980 downwards.
GGTTAAATATTTTGCAACAAAGAATCTACTTAGAAAATGCATCAGGCTTTTAGGATGTTGTCTGACATTCTTGAAAGTCATAGTAAAAGATGCTTAGTGCAAACAAATGTCATCCAGTAGAGAACAGAACTGGTCATCAGCACCATTCCTTTGCCCTTTCATCTCTCAAGTGATGTTTTTTTTTTTAAAAGTTTCTTAAACTGAAGGTGTGTGTGTGTGTTTAACTGACCACAGAAAGCACATGGTCCCCAAGAGAATAATCTAATTTTTACAGCCTCCACCTCATGTTGTGCTTAAGGCTCTTCTCACAGACTGCTTAGCACCTCTTCCTGTAAAAGAGGATAAAGTCTAAATAAGAAATAAAAGTGACAGCGTTCTGACTTTTTCAGCAGGAGCTTTGGAGGTGTGCTTACAAAAAATCTGCCTAGCAAAATGAACCCACAAAGAAAGATGTGATCATAAGCCAAGCTTCAGACCACTAGGAATATTTGTACAAATATCCCCAAACCCAAATCTCACAAATATTTATTTGCTCGTATCTAAACTGATGTTATGCTTGTACTCTTGAAAATGTCCTCCGTGTAGCACCAGCAGAGAGTTGGGTGGAAGCAGCACCCTGCATGGAAGCAAAACTCTGCTCTCCTCTGAAGGATCAGGAATTACAAAAACACCACCACTTTGGGATGCTCAAAACCTGCAAGAGGAATAGTGATAACACAAATAAGAAAAAAAGATTTTTGGATGAGACTCTTCTTTAAATGACCAGCGTGTCCTGGACATGGCACAGGGAGTTTTGGGAAGGCCACAAGGCCAGGGAAGAGCTGGGACTGACTGCTGCTGCTCTGCTGCTGCAGCTGCTGGGAACTGAGCGCAGACCCTGCGCCAGCGTTGGCAGACAGCGGAAAATGCCTGTGCATCGCAGCGCTGAAGTTCATTTCCAAATAGGTTTCAGATTTTTTTAAATGGTCATTTTCCCTAAACTGATTAAAACTTCATACCCAAAACTTTTTGCCCAAAACAGCCGACTGCAGTCTTTACTGCTCCGAGGTTTATGACTTTTTCTATTTTTTTTTTTTTCGGGGAGTTTTACATCATCAAAATCCAAATCAGCAACAACACAGAACACTGCCTGCCGGCTTCCCGCATCCCGGTTCAAACAAGCACCAAAGGCATTCTTGTTTCTTCCAGAAACAATAGCGGGGGGGAAAAAAATAAAATCTCGTGGAAAACCGCAGAGTAACCCGCGCTCTCCGGCGCGCCCGGGGCTCGCCCTGTGCTCCGGGAGGGGGTGTGGAGGAGGGCGGGCGGCCCGAGCTCCCACGGCCCCGCGGTGCCGGGCACGGCTCCGGGGCTCCCCTCAGGCGAGGCTGCAGCGCCTGAGCCTGCGGAGGCGGCGGCGGCGGCTCCCGGTGCCGGGCACGGCTCCGGGGGGCTCCATTGAGGCGAGGCTGCAGCGCCTGAGCCTGCGGAGGCGGCTCCCGGTGCCGGGCACGGCTCCGGGGGCTCCACTCAGGCGAGGCTGCAGCGCCGCCGCCTCCCGAGGCTGCCGGGCCGGGGCCGGGGCGGCGGGGGCGGCTGCGGCTTTAAGAGCTCCCACAATGCCGTGCTGGCGCCCCAGTTCCGTTACATGTCTCCCCCGGTGAAGGGGAGCCAGGCAGCGGCAGGAAGGAGGCGGAGGCCCCCCCATCCCTCCCCGCACTGCCGCCCGCCCAGCCCCGCGGCGGGGAGGAGCGGGGCAGCAGCGGGGCAGGGCCGCGCCGAGCCCCGGGCGCTGCTCCGGCCGCGCCGCCCCCCGCGGGCAGCGAGGCGGGGCCGGCGGCCGCTGGCGCTGCCCCGGAGCCGCCGCGGGACGGGCGCCCGGAGCCGCTGCCGGCGCGGCCAGCGAGGGGACGGGCGGTAAGTCCTGCTCCCCTGCCCCGCTCGCTCTCCCGGCTCCGCGTCCCCTCTCCGGCAGCTCCCGCCTCGTCCCCGCTGGGGGGTTTGTGACCCTTCCCTGCCTCCTCCTCGCTCGCCAACTTTCCCGTCCCTCTCGCCCGTTTCCCATCTCCCCTCGGTTTTTCTTGGGGTTTTTTTGGGTTTTTTTTTTTTTTTTTTTTTGGTTTGTTTCTTTTCCTGTTGTTTCTGGGTTTTTTTTTTTTGCGTTTTCGGCTCTGCCGTTCCCCGTCTCGCCTTTTCCCAGCCCTCTCGCACTCGCTTCTGTCCTTTGGCTTCTTCCTTCGCTACTTCCCCGGCTTCCTCCGGCTTCTCCTCTCTCCTGGCATCCGTTGGGCATCGCGTGGAAAAGTAAGGGATATTTTTCGGTGTCCTTGAGTAAGGGAATTCAAAACCTACATTTCTTACACAGGGAAATCTTTGTAGTAGTTTTCTTTCCCCTTCTCTTCCTGTCACCGGAAAGAAAATTCAACCTATTTTTCTCCTTTTCATTTTTCCCCCCCTTTTGCTACGTGGACTGTTTGTTTTGGTATTTTTTTTTTCTTCTCCCCCTTCATCGGGCAGTGCCGGTTTGTTTCACGATTAATCTCTTTTATTCCTACCCCAACCCCTCCCTCTCTCTTTTTCTTCCCCAGTAAGATGAGAGATTAGAAGAAAATGTGTTTTGCCGGCAGGGAATGCACGAGACTTTCTGGTTTGGGTTTTTTTTCTCGTGGGGTAGTATTGATGAGAAAAGCTTAAGCAAATACAGGACAATACAGAGGCATGAACTTTAGAGGGTAAGGAAATGGATTCTGCTGCTTGCTTTCTCCGGCTCAGAAGTGGTGTTGGGGAGGTCTGCTCCAGGGTCCGGTTTGGGGTTGTGCTAGTCCGGTGTGTGCCAGCCTGTTTTCTGTCCAGCAGAATGGTGATTTAAACGCAGTCCTAATCTGCGTTTCAGTGTTGCTCGTGGGTTTCGTCAGTGTGGGAAATCAGGAGGCGGGGGAAGGTCACAGATTCCGGTGACCCCTTTGGAATTACACCTGTCACGCCTCCCATCCCCAGGCTGCAGGTGTGTCGGAGGTTGACACATTTAACAAAACCACTGCTCGCATCGGTGGCAAAAAGTGCTGTCGGCGGTTTAGGAAGTCTGGTTCGGACCTGTGAGTTTGTGCCTCAGCTCTGGTCAGTATCCCACGTTGAAATTGAGTGTTTGCCGGGCTGTGGAGAGCGAGCAAATCAATTGCCTAATGATTTCTGCAAGACACCTGTTTAAGGGCTTTCAGGCTCCCTGCTAATTGTGTGGGCGCGGTGCGGTTGTGTTAAGTGCTGTGAAAGTAAAGGGCTCTGTCTTTTTCAGTAGAGAATATGTAGCTAGTGAATGAACTGTCAACTCTTTTGATTGGGGGTGGTTCTTCCTTCTTTTACATTACCTCTTCTGATAGATACTGTTCGAAAAGTCCAAAACACCACGTGGCTGAACTGCAAATAACATCAGCCTTACTTTTCCCCCGCTTTTTTTAAAGAAGAGAGAAAATTTAATTTCGGATTAACTTTTTCTTTGATGATATCTCATTGGAAAGTAGGCTTGACGTGAAATTGGAAGTACTTCTCTGAGTCTTAGAGCAAAAAATTTTTTTGAAATGGAATGAATTGCTGAGGGAACTGAAATGACTGCTTGGGATGTATTGTACTTAGTTGTGTGCCCTTTAGGACAACTGAGAGATAAAGGTGATTCACTTCTTACTGTTAAGTAATCTCTCCATCCTTTCCACCTTTGGGAGTCCAGTAGAATTTGATCCATTGTTTGAATTAATCTTGTTTTTAATCTTTCCTGGAAATGGAAAAAGTTTGGCATAGTGAGAAAGAGGAGGAGAAAAATACCAAGTCATATTTAGCAAGAAGTTTGTCTTTCAAAACTACTTTGAACCATTACTGAAAACACCAGCAATAATTCTGAAGAGCCAAATTAACTTGATTGCTATAACTTCTTACAATCTGTTTGAGGGAAGCTCTGAAAAGGAATGAAGGAGACTGAGTGGCTGAAAGCGTGGAGCTGAGCACCGAGGATGGTGGGTTCTGTTCCTGCTTCTGCCATGGCAGGGCAGTGTGACCTCCTGCCTAAGCTGCCTTCCTCCCTGCACCTCCCGGGATACTGAGATTGCCCCCTTTCTCTGAAGTGCTTTTTCATATGATTTGTAAGAATAATTGCATAATTGTAAGTGGTCAGTTGTCCTTCTGATTGTTGATCAGGTGGTAGTTCGGCTCATGGTGATACTCATTCTTGGAAAGTTGTAGGGATCTTGAGCATTTATTTGGAGCAACACTGGATTTTTACATCACTGCAAAGGTTTTGAGACTGGGGCTATTTTTATCCTCTGAATATCTCTGACGGTATCAGTGCATGCTTTTTCTATGGTCCCTTAAGTCTGCCTCGAGCTGACTATGAAGGACAGCATTGACCTCTCCAGAAAGAAACTGTTAAACTGAATTACAGGGTGGAAAACTCTGCTGTGGGGACTCGGCTGAGGACCCCCCTCGATGTGATGCTTGTTGTTCCTGGTAATTTTATTTTGTGAGGTCTGTAATTATGAACTTAGCTTAGTCCACCAGTGTGTTTGCTTTCTAATTTTAGGTTTTTTGCTTGGGTTTTAAGTCTTTAAGACTTCTATCTTGACACTAAATGTAAATGTTTTCAGGTTTTCTGGAGCTTTTTTTGAAAACCTCTGTTTTCCTGTAAGTTTTTTCATGGTGGGGTTGGGACTTTACAGTGTGATGAGATTTGTTATAATCTCAATGCTTGCCTTCCTGTAATATTTGAGACTGGGGTACTTTGTAAATGTGAGGCTCTGACCTGTTGCTTTTCTCCAGTGGAAATGATACTCGGTTCTGTAGAAAGTTGTTATTGGGTAAGTATAGGTGTGTTTGTGTGTACATACGTGTTGTTTGTTTATAACTTGCTGTCCTCCTGCATATGCACATAGCCAGTTCTGTGCTGCTGAGTCTGGACAGCAAATCTAGTCTCAAATTCAGTTTCGTAAATAACTAATTCTTCCTACCCTTCCCATTCCCCTTCAAAGCATGTGGTGATCTCATGCCTTTGACAGGAGTGGTTTTCCTGGCTGATAAGGGGATGGTCATGGTGTTTTCTCCCTTGGCTCTTCTGAGGGCTGTATGTTATCTCTCTCTGTGCTGATAAAGTGTGGGGAGGGGGTCGAGTGGTCTGTGTGTGCTGAGCGGTGCCATCCTGCTCAGTCTCTCCCCAGTTTGTCACCTGTGAAGTTGAGATCACAGAACTTATCCTGCTTGGGAAAGAAAGGTGGGTTCGAGCTGTAGATACAGGGGTTTGTCACATCTGCCAAGGGAACTGCAGCCCCTCTGGGTTGTTACTTCACTCATATCTCTGCAAGCATCTGGTCATCGTTGTGATGACATAAATATGGGGAATGTTAATGTATCTGAGAGGACTCTAGGAGACAGGCACTGTGAGCTTTCAGCTGGCAAGCGCTTGAGAAATCTGTGTAATTCACCTTTCTGCTTTTGAGTCACTCCTTAAGGAGGGAGGAATCTGTTTATTTTCTCGTTGTTCTTGGAAGACGGGCTCACCCACACCAAAAGACCCTGTAATGCTTGCTGTAGTGCAGGATTATTGCACAAAAGCATCTTGCTGTGCAGTGCTGTGGCTGCGCTCAGTGTTGTATGATAACACATGTTTCTCAGCTGTTGTTGATTCCTCAGTGGCACAGACTTCAAAGGAATGCACTGAAAGAGAGCTGCAGCCAGAGAAAAATGGGGTTTGTTCCAGTGGCCTGTACCATCCATCTGTTTAAATACTCTGCTGAACTGTTCCAGAGTGGTCAGGCATCCAGTTAGGACTGATGAGCAATTACAGCTGGGAGTAGAGCCTGCTGCAAGGGACCACCTAGGGGAGGCTTAAGTGCTACCTCCCTTCTGTGGGTCAGAGCCCCCCTGCCCTCCCAGCCAGCCAGGAGAGATAAGGCTCCTCATCTGGGGTATCTTTCAACATGACATTGTCTAATTCCTAATGCTGTTGAGGATTTATTTATTTTTACTCTCCATGCTATCTTTAGCACAAGAAGGGAGGAATGGTAATGAGGACAGACGGTCATCTCTGTAGTCTCCTCTGTGTGGGTAGCAAGATAGGTCTGTAATTTAAATGAGTAAATATTTATAAAAAGATTATTTATAAAAAGATTATTTTTTTCCCCTATATGTATGGGATAGTTCACAGAGAGTGATCTGTTGATCACTTGTGTCTCCAAAGGTGGTGATATACATTACTGGATTCATTTCAGCTCCAACACATGAGCAGTAGAGTTACATTGCAGCCAATTACGTTGTGCTCTTTCAAACTGAGTTTGGGGAAACACTTCACACCTTCATCCACAGTAACTAAAAAAACTCCAGTGTACTGCATTATAATACAGGAGAATGCTGCCAATTCCAAGTATTATAAGTTAGGTTTTTACTTAAATTCCAGTATTGGAGTCTGCTGTGCAAGACCGGTCTACACCGGTCGTTGCCAACTGAATCTTCATATCATGGCCTGTGTGTTCTGTGTGGTTCCAGATAGTGGAACTCAGAGGAAGTAGTTGCAGAGAGGCTACAAGTAATCCATGGATAACCTGTGAAAATCCCTGAAGTTTTTCTGTCTGACATTAATTTTGAGGATTGGAACGAGCACTGTAGATAGAGCAATGTGTGTTTCAGCTAAGAGGGTTTAACCTTCTTTGTCAATGGAAAATGCTCATGCAGATGCACTAAGAGGATATTTGAGCTTGGAAAAGTTGTGAGGCACTCCGGGATTTGTTTTTCACCTGCAAGCAAGCAGCACAGCTTTAAAGGTGAGCTTGAATGTTGTCCTCTGCTGTGGTATTGCTCCCTCCTTAGTAGTGTGATGTGACATCTGTGCCTTTGAAAGGAGAGTTTTTTTCCCCCATGTTGGCAGTCGTGATGGTTTCATGGTATTTTGAGACATCAGATTTTAATGCCTTACTACTCCTCTGAGCAGAAAGGGGAGGGAAACTTCTAGAAATGTGTAATGCAGCTGACTTCCAGCTTCTGCCCTTGCTCCAGGCATGACACTGTAGTTTGAATTTATTTACTTGCTTTGAAAGCTGTGCTCGGTGTAACCTTGAGTTTTACTTCCCTTCCTGCAACAGTACCTGACATGTTTCCAGCCCGTACCTTGCTGTGCCTCTGCGTGGTCCAGTTTTTAACTGGCCAGGCTCTTGGTGCTCTTTGTATTGTGTTCTCCCCAGGAATCTTCAGAGCTGGAACTTCCTTTTGCTTCAAGTGAACTGGAAGTATTTTGCTAAAATATTTTTGGACTCATGAAGTGTTTGTCAATGTTTCCAAGCTGTTGTTCGAAAGGAGTTTGGAGTTTCCGGAAGAACCTTTGGAAACTTAAGGTTTTACTCTCAGTCAGCAGTTTTGTGAGCATGGATAAAGAGGGGCTGTAATTCCACTGGGCAGCCAGATGTTTTGTGTCTGTGCTGAACTGGGGAGACAGTGTGGCTTTAGGGGTTGAAGGGTGTGCTGTTCTTGTCACAGGGCTGTTTGGAGATCTTCAACAGATCTGATCTGCTTTCTCTCCTCTCCCTTCCACTCCCTCCTGCCATGCCTGTGCTGATGGTGATTACCTCCTTCTGAGTAAAATGGGATTATTGAGAGCAGAGCGTAATTTCTTACTTTCTAAAAGGTAGGTATTTGCTTGTCAGTCTGTGTTTCTTAAATACTAAGCTTGAAGCCATATAAAAGCTGCATGTATCTTGACAATTAGTGAATTAATAGCAATTATCCAGTAGATTGATACTAACATTCATTCTGACTAGTGTGGCATTAAGTGAAATTTATAAAGAAATCGGTTTTCCTTGCAAACAGAGAAGAAGAGAGCACTCATTGATGCAAATCCCCCAGGTCCATATTAAATGGCACCATTTTTAGACACTTAAATGCTTGTAAAATCTGTGTCTGTCCTTGTCTTTCTTCTCCCTCTTCTATGTGACATATGAGGGAAAGTTAAAAGGAACTCATCAGTGGCTGCACATGTCAGTCTTCCTGGAGAAGAAAGTAGGAAGATGCCACAGCTGATAATATTTAGAAGTTGATATTGGGAATCAAGAGAGCAAATTTTTCAATGTGCCATTGCAGCTGTGTAGCTGGCAATATTAACTAGCAGTCGTATCTGGAATAATAATTCCTATCCAGAGAGAAACATATGGCAGTGGTTGAATGCCCTTGTCTTTGCTCACCAGGAAGTGATTGTGATGGCTTTTCAGGTTTTTTTGGTTGTTTTTTTTTTTTTTTTTAGCAAGTTTGTTCTAAGCTTCATCCCTGCCTCCAAGTCAATCCAAGCATTTGCCCTGTTTTCCCAGGGGGCAAGGACAGAAACTTCGAATAAGCCGAGTTGGAGACTCTGTATTTTGAGTAGTGGAAGTGGCACAGAGGAGCACGGGACTAACAAAGAACAGTCACACTGAATACAATGCAGTGTTTTCATGCAGCTAATGGGATTGGAATTGGTAACCTGATACTCCAAAGAGATAACAAAGGCTATTTAGCATACAAGGGAACATAGTTTTGTTTTTTTTTTTAAGGAGTTGGTAGAGTGTAGCCGACTCTTTTGTCAGAACTCATTCTAGTGAACAACTTCTGGCAGAAAATGACAAAATTCATAAGAGTTTATGAAATACTCTGAATAGAAATTGAATTTTCTTTTTTACTACCAGTGTTCTTTCACTGCAGTTCATGCATTTGCTTAGCAGTTTACCTGCTTCCCTCATGTCCTGTGAACTTAGTCTTTGTTTCAAACTGAAATATACCATAAATTTAAAGTCTTTGGGCTTTTCTTCCAAGAGTGGAAGGGGGAGCAAAACAAAATGAAATGTACAAAGTTGTCTTAACAAATCGGGTACCCTGCTGTTCCCTTATTTCCCAGGAACAGACCAAAAAGCAACCAGCTTGATACAGCCCACAGCAGTGCTTCTTGGGGTTAAGCTGTCCTGTGTGAGACCACAGAGAACTGTCTTTAGATGGCTTTTGATGTAGTGAGGATGGACATCTGTGATGGTGATCAGCTGTTAGATAACCCAGTCCGATCTCATAACTCAAGAATTAAGATAATATTCTACTTTAGGCCTGCTCCTTGCCTCCCTTGTGGTTTTGGTGAATCAAAGGAACTTGCAGTCCATGTAGGCAAGGCTGGAAGATAAGAGGCACATACCTTTAGGAGGTGGTGTCTGCTACAGGAGGAGAGCTGGGTGTGAGTTTGCTGTTGGCAAGTTCTGTGTGCCAGGGGTTGGTCATTATTCTGAGGCAGAAATTAGGGGAAGAGGCTCACCTTCCTTAGGCAGGGTGTGAGAGAGCTGGGCTCCTGACAGCAGCCAGAAATTACAATTTAAAATGTTCTCCAGTGGAGAGGTTTGGTTTTACTTAAACTCTTGGCAAGACAGAAGGGAGGTTGGGTCTGTTAGGAGTCACTGGTCTCCTGTTTGTAACTCATTGCAAGCCTTGATCAGCAGCCTGGGCTGGTGGCAGGGGTCCCTGCCCATGGCAGGGGGTTGGAATGAGATGGTCTTCAGGCCCCTTCCAACCCAGAGCATTCTGTGATTCTGTGCTGGATTCCCAGTGTGCCTTTTGAAACTCAGGGCTCATTCCCAACCCTTGCTGCTCTCCTGCTGCATTCTTTTAGCACTTCCATTAGTGACTCGCTCCTGTGCTCCCTGTGTGTGCCTGATGGCACTGCCACCCTTTTCTGTCCTGCTGCCTGGCTTCCTAAACACTCTCTCGTGACTTTGTGGCTTTCCAGGTGCCCCTCTCAGTTGCAGCCCTGCTTTTGGTTTTGTATGGGAGGGGAAGACACGGGCGCTTTCCCTTCAGATCTCTCAACCACGGAGCATTCCTCCAATTCCTCTGCTGCTGAGCTATTTGGAGCAGAGCAGAGACAGCACTTACTTTGCTGTTTTGTTGTCCAGGAGTTTGGTTTAACTTGCACCTGTCCTGTTGTGATCCTGACATCCTGACAGTGCTCATTTCCCGTGCTCCTTGAGAGACAGTGTTTTTGTTGCTGGCAGCTCTCTGCCTTAGCCTTCTAGGGAAGCCCAACCAGAAATATTCTAGAATTCCTCCACTCTCTCCCTCCCCTTGTCCTTCACTGACCTCTAACCACATTTTTATCTTTCTTGACAAGATGCTTAGTTTCATTTATCAGCTGCTTTTCCCTTCATTCTTCAGCTTTGATTATTTTTCCAGGAGCTGCTTAGAAACATTAACCATTACAGATGTGCAGAACAGTCAAATACAGTCACATTCCTTAGTGTTTTGGTTTTTTATTGTACTCTAATGCTAAAGTGCCTGTGGCAGGTAAATATTTTTTATGTATGCTACTTGTCATGACTAAAATATCCATTCTCAGCACAGGGTAAGGAAATGCAGTTAGCTGTATTTTCAAATTAGTATATACCAATATTACCAGCTGCAAGAGCCTTGTTTCCCTCCCTGAGCATAAACTAGTGTTGTAAATTCTGACCTTTTTTTAAAAGTCATTAACATTTTCTGAATTTGTATATACACACTATAAGATAAAAATGTGACATAAATAGAAATGGCAAATACACTTTCTTGTCTTAGTCTTGTGGCTTCCTAAGTGCTTGACAAATGCTGTGCCATTTCTAAACAATGTTATTTTGTTCTAAAAAACTTAAATATTACCTCAACTTTTGTGAAAATGTTTGCTTTAACTGTGGATAGCAGAGGATGACTGGATTTATTTAAATATATGCTGCAAGGCTATTTCTTTCCTATTTTACAGTGCCCTTCATGCTTGTCATTGTAAGTGTATATGCAAAAGCCTAAATAATTGGAAATCTATATGCTTCCTGAGCATGGTTTACTTTAATAGTCCACAATGATCTCTGGACAAACTATATTTTATTTCAAAAGACCTCCATTATCCTCAGCTTGACCAGTATGCATGAGAATTGCATTCAATGTATACACCATTTTTAAGAATACCCTTCTTTTTCTTGCTGACATGGGCATAAAGCATGTGGTAGGGTAAAGACAGTTCTATAATGGAGTAGAAAATTAAACAAGAGGGAAGAAGAGGGTATGGCTTCAAGTTTATAGAGAGGAAGTTTAGATTGGATATTAGGAAGAAATTCTTTCCTGTGAGGGTGGTGAGGCACTGGAAGGGGTTGCCCAGAGAGGCTCTGGATGCCCCATCCCTGGAAGTGTTCAAGGATCTTATTAAAAAAAAAAAAAAGAGTATTTAAATCCCATGTGGTGATGTCACAATGTGTAGCTGTAATGTTGAGCCTCTTCCTGGCTGGGATTTCAAGTACAAGGCAGATGGGAATAACTGCTCTGATTTTAATAATGGCAGGGGGAGCCATCTGAGTTGCTTCATTCAGAGTTCAGACCTTAGTTTGAACAAGATTACAGGGTGAACTTCCTTTGGACATTTGACCACTACTTATCAGTGGCTTTTTTCCTGTAAAAATAAAAGGTATGGCTACTAGATGAATAATTAGACCTTAAATCAGAGTTGGTAGGTGCATGTCCCATCCTCAGTGGGTGAGCCTGTTGGCATGCCCAGGATAATATCACTGTAATGAAGTCCAGCTCTGGAACAAGTTCTTGATTAACTTGTGTAGCAACTTGACAGCCTCTGTTGCACCCTGAAAGGCTCCTCAGCCAAGCTGGAGTGGCAAAGGCACAGATGTAGAATGGTGATGGCCAAGCAGTGCCACCTGTGAGCCACTGTGTGAGTCACTGAGGCCATGTGTGCTGTGGCTGTCACATCACCGAGGGGAAATGCCTGGAATGATGTTAAGCTGATTTACCTGGCACCCTGAGTGGGATAACAGCAGGCACGTAGCCGAGGTACAGCTGCTCTGCTAGCAAAAGCTCAAGCAAAAGGAAATGTAAACTGGGGTGTTCTTTTGAAATACTGAACGTTTTAAGGGACAAGGATCAAGGAAAGGTTCATCTTTTTATAAGAAAAGTTGACTGGAAGAGTCAGATTTGTTACAAGGTAAGCGGAGGCAGCCATGAATTGTTACTGTACCTTGTCAATTCCAGGAGCTAGGAAGGGTGTAAAGTGTAATCCAGCAGTTGGTACCCGGACACTGTGTGGCAAATAAGCCACTGGCTGTTCTTACATCTTTTCTTGCAACTTCTACTTCAGTTTTCCTGCAGGATAGTAACTCTAATGCCAGTGCTGTGTGAGCATGCAGAGCTTTCGGGGAGGGTTTGTGTGTTCTTCTGATGGAAGTTTAAAATAATCTTGCTGTACAGCCACTGTTTTCATTTTGCTCTATGTTGTGTTCTTCTCCCTGTCTTCCTGACTCCTGCAATGTTTTAATAAAGTCAGTCCTGTGCTTGTTGAACTAGGAAAAGGGAAATAACTATAATGCTCCAACATGGGTCCTTTCTATTACACCTGACATTCAAGTAAGACATTAAAGCCAAGGCAAATCTTGAGTAGTTTGACTTTGTTCATTTTCATAGTCCTTTTCCAAAACATGTGTTTTTGTCGTATGATTTCCTGCAGTGGATTTATTCCTGATGTTGAGAGTTAATACAGCCCTTCAAAAGAGATCACAAAGTAAAGAATCAATATTAGTTTAGAAGCTTTTACTGATTTGTTTTTGTTCTTAATTAATACAGCAGCAAAATGGCATGAGTATCCTTTGAGAAATTCTTTGCCATCAGTTCTATTAAAAAGAATTCCAGGTTCTGTTTTACTGTGCTGAGCCCGTCATCCGAGTGTCTGACTGGTTACCTTGTATTCTTAGCACTCTAGAGGTCAAATGGTGTCTGATCTTCTGTTCTTCGGAACCCTGTGGATTTGTTGAGAGATGTTTTTTCTGTGCTTTGTTCGTATCACTTAATTTTATTAAAGAAAAGGCCAAGAATGTCCTGAAATTTGTAACAATATTGTTTGCTCTCCTAGTACCTATTTGCTCATTGTCACCAATTTGACAATGTGTGAACCCGAGGCAGAGCTTGACTATGTGGGAATTGGTGATTTGTGCCTGCATTTGCCTCTTCTTAGAGAAATTTCAGGATTTTTTTTTTTTCCTATTAACATTTACCAGACGTGGGTTTTATTTGAAAAGGAAGAGAAAAAAAGCTTAAAGTATGGATTTATGTAGGCCTGTAAAAATGTGTTGCTTATGCTATTAAAAATATGCCATATATAGGAAATGATCTGGTGGTCTTCATGTAAGATGTCTTTACATTAATTTAATAAATGCCAAAGCTTATTTGAAGCATTGGAAATATGTCTAGAGGGTGAGGTAAAGAGTGATTGGGCACAAGTCAATTTGAGCCATCATTCCCAAACAAATCTTGTGACACAAATCACTTAGGTAAGTTTGCTTTCATGTGTTTGCTTGTTTGGATTTGTCTCTGAGAACTGATTTATTTGTGCTGTGTCTTGGATTGAGGGGACAGCAAAGCAGTTGTGATGGCTGGTATTAAAAACTAGCGTGGAAACTTACTTACATAAGTTATTTATACAAAATTCAAATTGATTTATTCCACCTTGTCCCAGGCTGGGAGAAAACCAGCTGCTTACTTGGAGTGTCAGCTCTCAGGACAATCAGTGTTGACTCCAGCTCTGCCTGCATTGATGTAGTAATTTGTGAGCACAACTTGCTTAAAAATGTTTTCAGCATCACTAATAGGGGATACTTTTTGCCCTGTATTAAAAATTCTCAATGTGTTCAGAAATTGGAGTAATTCAGTGGCTCTGAACTTCATTAAGTGTAAAAGTATTTAAAGAAGTATTTAAGATTTATCACTGGCTTAGGGCTGCTGGGAGGTCTCTGATCTGTCATTATTAATGACAATATGTAAAGAAGGCTTTAATTTTCTAGGGAAGCATCTTCATCCTTTGAGTCAGTTTTCAGACCCAGCTGGTGAAGGCAACCTGGTCTGAATGGAGCACTGGCCTTGCTTTGAGCAGGAGGCTGGGCTCCAGCAGCTCCTTCCAGCCTGAAGGCTTCTGGCTTTTGGTTTATTTTCTTTTTCTTTAAGAGGTGTTTGTACCACACAGCCACCGTCAGCTGTAATGGGATTGCCTTGCTGATACTGCCAGCAGCTCAGCCAGAGGGGTAAATAAATCCTTGCTTGTAAGTAATTTTTAAAAAAACATCTTTTTTTTTTTTTTTTTTTTTTTTGCTTATCTTTACAGCACTTCAGTTGGATAAACGCAGAACATGTAGGATTTTCTTTGCATCTTGTTTTCTGGCTACTGCAGAATCTTTGTTTAAAGAGGTAGAGTAGGGCAAGTGATTATGACCTTCCTCTAAACTGTAGAGTAAGTTCTCAGCTTTCCAGGAGCTGGGTTTTTCTGTGGAATCTAATGATTCTGTACTTGAATGCAGCAGACAAACTGTGTTCTAGGGAAACTTGTCACAAATGTATAATATATTGAAATTACCAATTAATTATTGAGTTGGGAAAAAAGCTATAAACATAGCAAATATTAGAGGTGATAAAGAAGAGAAGGAAAAACTCTTTTATCCAAAGTACTTCTAACAGAATGCAGTATATGCATCTATGTGGTAATACTTGTAACAAGGAGTTAAAAGTACAGATTTTTCTATTGGAATGTTTATGCACATACTTGAGTAAGGTGATATGGGAAAAATACATGCCTGGTAATGAATCCAGGATTTCAGAGCTGCTTGTTCACACACCAGTTTGCTTTGTGCAAGGGATAGTAGAGTGGGCATTCCTTTATGTGTCTGGACTTGTCACAGAGGAGCCTGTCACTCCCTGGTGATAACTCAGATTTAGAGAGTCATCCCACTCTGGACCCAACAGGACAAATCAGGCTCTCAGCTGGAAGCTTTGAAGTAGAAGCAGAAGAAGAGATTTTTAATGAACTTGAAGGGGAATAAGTGATTAATATCATGTGCTTCACTAGGTGCTACATCACTGGAATTTTTTTCTTGAAATTAAATCCTTGATCAAACCATTCTGCTCTCTCTTTATTTGTTGAGTGAAAAGGTTCCACTTTGGTTCAAGTACTGTCATATAATTTTTAGATAGTTGATGTTGAGTAGGTGGCTTGATGTACCTTTTTCATGGAAATCTGATTTTCCTCTTCAGTTAATTGATTTCTTTTCTTTCTTTTCTGGTAAAGCTATGCTTGAACATACTATCAAAACCAGACAAATTAATTAATTAATTCTTCACTATTTTTTACTTCTAGGTGAAGTAATCTTGATAAAGGCAACAATAGATGGAATAGAGATAAATCAAACTTTGCAGGTTAAGGACACAAAGGAAACTCAGAGTGGTCACCTGTGCAAAATCAGTCAGCAACTGCAGCATCAGTTCTTAAGAATTTTGGCAAATACCTGAATATCACAGCATGTGTTTAGTTATTTATGTAAAGGCGCCTGAATTGCAAAATCTTGAGTTTCTTAATTTAAAACCCAGTAAATTGAAAGTTCATTTAATAGAACTTACACCATGAGTCAGGGGAGGTTAAAAGGGAAATGTCAGGACAGTGGTGTATTCTGGCATCGTCTGCTGATTTTTTGATCATGTGCATCAGTAGTTAGCTACCCTAATGATAACTTTGGTTTTCTAAATCAAGATTAGATAGAATTTTGGAGTCACTGTGGTATCTCAGGTGGCTTCCTGAGTATTATTTTGGTATCTCTTACTTCCTGGTTTTGGTAAAATATAAGACTTGATTTAACTGCTGGCTTGTGTTGGAAGCTTATGGTTTAGCTCCTTAGTTTATTTACTAAAAAGTGATGATCTGTTGGAATTTGAGCATGAGGCTCTGAATATGCACATATTGCACTGATTCTGCAGCCAGTGGCCCTGTGCCAGCTGGGGTGGGCAGAGCTGGAACTGAGCCACTGCTAAACACCTCTGCAGTCACAATCATCTGTGCCATGGGAAGCTGCTGTGCAGTGAGCACAGGGGGTTGTCTGCAGGAGTAACACATAATTTGGATTGGGTTTTAAATTTTTTTTTTGGAGAAGGTAGATGGGAATAGGAGGGTTAGTTGCAGTAGAGACTGGGTCTCTTGGGATGTGGAGCTGCAATACTTAGAGCTGAAATAAACCCTGTAGTGTTTGGGTGCTGCCAGCCTTACACCAAGGTGCAGGCTCGTGGCCAGAGCTGTTGTAAAAGCAGTTGTAGCAACTCTTGTAAGCAGGTCCTGGAGGTCACTGAAGTGGCAGTCTGGGACCTGTAAGCCCTAATTACTGACCATGTGTGGGAGTAGGACCTGCTGGATCATGGAGAGCCTCCTGCAGTGGATCAGCTGCAAACTGTGGTATTGATGATACTGCATGGAAGTGCACTGGTATCACTAGAAGCTTTTTTTTATATATGGATGGTGTTTGAAGATCTGGGAACTCTGAGCTTGTCATGTGTTTCTTTAGCATGCTTTAGCCAACTTTCAGCCATTTGTGTTGGTAGCCTGCTGAAATAAATGGCTTTTTGATGATGTGATTCTCTTAAAGGGATCAATTGATTAAAGTGTTAAAAGTTCACTGGTCAAGCAACACTTAGAAATCTTGTATTCTTTTGATGGGACTTTAAGTAGCAGAGCAACTGTGTACTTGCATGTATCTTTTTGAAAGGGGAAAAAGAAGCTTTCATGTTTTCCCAGCAATACTTTAAAAATACCTATTGTTACCTAAGGAGCTTTTTTCTAACTGTATATTTTCATGTGAGAATTTTGCATTTCCTTTGCAGTGACAATTTACAGTGGAACAGCATGTTTATTTTTGGCAATCTTCTGAAAAGAACCCAGATTAAGATCTTTGACCTACAGCTGTTGTAAATGCAAGTCTCTTTGTTCTAAAGCCTTGCAGAGTTGTTCCTTTTTGTGTTAATTGATTAAAATGTGTGCTGGGTTGGCCCTAGTTCCTCTTGGTAATTAGGTAAAATGAAGCCCCAGAATAGATAGAAAAATCAACAGTACTTTGCTTCCTTTTGGTTTTGGGGAAAGTTGGTTATTATTTTGATGGACTCTTTTTGCCTGCTGTGGGCATATATACATACATATATATATACATACCCACATATATAAATATATATGTATGTATTTGTGTGTTTTCGCCTTGAGACCCCTTAGACTGACACTGCACTTCACCAGGTCTCTCTCAATGTTACAGAACAGATGGTTAATTCAAAACCAAGAGTATTAAAGCTGAGTAGCTAAATCTGATCTCTTAAAAACGAGGTTGCCAAAACAAGCTGCTGTATTTGATGTAGCTGCTGAATTGGTCTTTTATTTGCTACAAAGGCAAACCTGAGTCAAATGCTTAAATGCAAAGAAGTTGGTCATTTCCAAATTTTCTCAGCTTTCAGTTTCTCTCTAAGCCTGTAACTTGAAGTAGGAAGTTGCTTTCGTACTGTAGGGGTTCTGGAAGAGAAAAAGGCTCGTTTCAAATCCATTGTTTTTTCTGGGCTTATCACCGTGGTCCTGGGTTTTTGAAGTAACAAAGACAAATTGCAGCAGTAGAATGAGGCTGATGCCTGTTTTTCACGTGTTGTGATTTGCTTTTTTTCTCCCTATTTAGGCCATCAGTGAAATAAGAAGAAAAGGGCAAATTGTTAGAAGAAAGAATTTGCCTGTAAACACAGTAATCCTTTCTCTGGTTGTCAGCAAAGAGGATAGATAATTTGAGACAGGTGTTGTGCCAGAAGAAACCTTTAGATGTTGAATCCAACCTGCACACCGCAGATGCTGGTTATCTCTGGACAGGCCTAATAAATATGTGCTGATACAAAAGGGATTAAGGCATTTATTTCCTGCATTTACCCTGTTGGGATTATTTCTTAGGGATGCCATTTCACACTAACGTACTTTGCTATTTTCAAATGAAACATGAGCAGGCTGATGCTCTTTATCTCAGTTCTTGTGGGTTTAAATACTTACAATTCTTATGTGAGCTGCTGAAAGTCACAGTCACTTTTTAGGAATTTCTGACCTTGCAATCCATTTTCCTGTGGTGGATTCATTTTTAAAAGAATGCTGTATGTGACTTTTGGGGGGTTATTTTTCACTTATATCATGCTGTAAGATGAGCACTTACATTTTTAGGACCTTTATCTTGAGTGATAAGGCATGGCATCAAGGTAGTGTGATCATTGTATAAAAATTGGAGACAGCAGCCAAGTTACTTGTGTATGCTTCTGCCTTGATAAATGCCCTGAAGTTAAAAAAAAATAAAATCAGGCTTCCCAATCTTTATTTGCTTTTGCTGCTTCTTCTGATGTTTAACTCTAGGAAAGATGTCAGGCAAATGGGTACAAACAAAATCCTTCCTTCTCTTTGATTTACACCACAAGTTTTGTGGGTAGAATTGCACTTGCCGCATAAACATCTGAAATCTTGTCTTTTTTTGGGGTAGGCCACTATTTGCCATAGAGAGGATATGGCTTTACTTGCTTGTATATTTAAATGCTAAGGAAGATCTTGATTTCCATAGGACTTCTGGGCTTTTATTAAAATAATGGGTTTGTTTAGGTCCCTTTAAAATTCTGCTTCTTCTCATTGGTCTGGACCCTTTTATTTCAGGGATTTCGCCCTTTCTGTTGATGGCATCAGCCACATCCTCAGGCTTTTGGAACTGATGGTCTTAAGAGGAGGAGTTAATTTGAAATCTGTTTGCTGATCTGTGGGTTTGGGCATGGGATAGGCGCTCGCATCTCAACTTGAAATGTCCTCTTCAAACATGGTAGAAGTGGTGCAGGAAGCAGAGAAGCCTTGGCAAAGCCTGGAGAAAGCACCACATTAGGGAAGAAGTTGGCAGAGGCACTGAAGTGTCTGAGAGCAGATGGAGTGTTGTCATCAGCTGCAAAATCAATGTAAATACTTCCAGAAAATTACTCTTCCTCTGCTCTTGCCAAACAGAAGGAACAGGAGCCATAAAAACCATTGGCAAATTGTTTTAGCTGCCAGTGAGCATGCTTGCAGTTGGAATTCTCCCTTGCAGCCCTAGGCAGCCACTGCTGCAGGAGTGTTGCATTAGTGGTGATGAAATATCCTTTTTTTTTTTTTTTTTTTTGGTTCTTGTCTGGAGATTTAGAGTTGGAAAATCCCACAGTTCTGTGTTGTTCTGTTGGGTCACATCAAGAATAAAAATGAGAATTTTGTTACTGATTGTGCTCTATGGCACAACTTCCCTGTTCTGGGTGGTTCAGCAAGGGGCTGTAAAGCAGCTCTTTCATGTGTATTAGCATCACGTAACTGGGAGCCCAGTCCTCCCAGATGGACAGTTTTGGGATACTGTTGTGTTTATAAATGTGTCTGGCTGGCTGCTGCTGAATTGATGGCTCTGGTGCCTGGTTTAGAAGGGGCTGGCAACCTCTAAATGAAAAAGGGGAGCCACAAGGCAGGGTGAGTTACTGGATCACAAATGTGTGTGGCATTTGTGCCTCTCTCGACCCCTTATTACCCAGAAAATGAATGCTGGGATAGAGTGTGGAAGATGGAGAGCATTGGGTTTTAAATTCTGAAATCCCTGTTTGTACTGATCCAAATTCCATTTCCATGGAAACTGGAAGTTTAGTACTCTCACTTGTCAACTTCAGCTTCTGGCTGGCTTTGGGGAGACTAAAATTGTTCACTTGCACTAAACCTTCCAGAACTGAGAGTCATGTCAGGATATTAGCACCACGTATTTTGTGGAGACTGAGAAATTATAACTATAATTACTTCATGCAATTATTTTCTGAGAGATGCTTAACTTCAGCTGCTTACAGATAAGAAATCTGAATGTTCAGAGCCTGTGTCATGTTATCTAATAGTGGAATTGTCATGTGCATAATGTCTAAGATCATAGTTTGTAGTGGGGATGGTTTCTTCATGGCTGGTGTGGTTTTGCAGGTGCTGAAGCGAGCCCAGTTTATTTAATTAGCTGACTGCAGTAGTGCAGGTGTCCTCCCTTGCTGTGCACACACCATCTGCAGCAACAACTTTACCCCTAAAGACATCATCAATCCACACATCCCTGGGGCTCATCATGAAGAGTTTCTGAGTTCTGGTGCCGACCTTGCCAGGAGAACAGCTGCCAGGCCAGATCTGCCTGGAGTGTGTGCTGACAGAAGGGCTGGGCCAGGCCTGGGAGGGAAGCAGTGCAAGGCTGAACTTTCTGGGAGAAGCCCTGAAGGAGCTGATGGCTCTTCCTGCCTCTGAGCGGAATGGAATTGGTGGGATTGTGGAGACTCTAAAGAATGTACCACCATGATGTGGAGCTGAGAGCAGAAACCTGCAGTCCTTGGTCAGTCAGTAAGTGTGGGAAGGTAACTTTCCTTCTCTTGAAGCTTGGCTGGTGAAGTGAAACTCTGGCTAATGATTTAGACAGACTTTTATCAGTGTTCTGCTTTCACTTAGAGCTGCTTTGGGAGCATTATAATCACTGCAACTGCTGTTTGAAAGCAAGTATTCTTTATGGATTGGCATTTCTGTGTTTCTGTAACTGTAATGTGCAAGAACATGCCACAGTAATAGTATATTGAGTGTGAGGGGAAGCAGTGTTATGTTAGAGACTTTAACCTGAAATTTTTTCTCTTTTTTTCTTGGTGTAGAATTGTAATGTAAAAGTAGTGTAGTAGTGCCTTTGTGGGCTATTAATTCTGTATGTTTGGTTGCCAATCCTGCATGTAGCGTCGCCAGAAACACTGATGCCATCTTTCAACAGGTGCATTAAACTTCAAATTCTCTTCTCTGAGTTTTTAAATATTCAGCTGTCAGTCAGGGCAGGTGAACTTCCCCATAGGTGCTGTATTCTGTGAGCGCAGCTGGCCGTCCTGGATGTGTTTGAACAAAAACATTGAAGGAGAGAGCTCCTCTCGCTTCTTTTGTGCAGTAATAAGGCAGTTTGAAAGAAGATAATATCTTTTTGGTAGGTAAATAGGGCCACTTTTAAAACAAAATTTTAAAAAACCCTAAGCTTTCAGCTTTGTAAATAGGTTACAGCAAGATGCCGTTTTGATTTTGAAAAATTAGTAAGGTGGTTCTGAAGCAGTGCCTGAAATCTTGGAAGAGATGTCTTCCAAACACTTAAGGAAAAAATTGTTTACAATTAAGAACTTAGATGTAATTTTGTGCATTTTAAGGTTTCTTTTATCTGGCAGAAGTATTAAAAGAGAGGATCATTTGATTTGCACATACTCTTCTGTCATGAGCTGGAATTTGCTGGAGATCCATCTTCCTGCCTGGATTTCTTTAATTCCAGGTGTTTTTTTAGGTGGAGTATGGCCCTCCCTTGTTTAAGGGGAGGAACACATAGCATCACTGCTCTGATGGCCTTGTCTGTCATCAGGTAGAAGGTTCCAGGTTCTTTCTAAAATGTAGGCAACTCTTCCCTGCTGTGATGGCTGGAATTTGATTGGAATTGGCCAGTATAAACCAGGAGCTGGGAGAAAGAGACTTGGATTTTTTTCTTCCAGCAGATACAGGGTTATGTGAGAAACAGCCAGAAATTAGCATAATCAAATAATTCTGATGCTATCTGTAAAGCCAAGAAATCTTATTTGTTGGTATTAGAACATTTGCCTTATGTTTGAAAGGTGTTGCCATAATGATAAT
Source organism: Fringilla coelebs (assembly GCF_963513975.1). Lineage (NCBI taxonomy): Eukaryota > Metazoa > Chordata > Aves > Passeriformes > Fringillidae > Fringilla > Fringilla coelebs. The sequence continues at coordinate 58,008,466 of NC_140033.1, read as the reverse complement.
TTGGCAAAGGCTTCTTTTCGCTGTTCCAGCAATCAGTAAGTCTAAAAGCTAAAGACAAGTTCTATAAAGGTACATGTGCAAGGTAATAAACCTTTACTTTGGGAGAACATTCCCAAACTACCTGCAGCTAAATGCAGGAGCATAGAGTAATCCAATGGAGCTTCTAATCTTCTTTGAAATGTTACTGGAGTAGGTGCTTTAACATGCAAAAATTCTTTTGTTGTGCTGGTGTTTCTGATCTTGTACATGAATTTAAATAGAGAAACATGAAAATCTGAATGAAGCTTCAGCACAGCTTCTCTTCCTGTGTCATGGGTGTTATTTAAAGGATCAACACAGGATATCTGTATGCCCAGCTGGGCAATTATTCAGCTGCTTGTTTTGTGCCTGGTGCTCAGCTCTCCTATGATTACTTGACTTCTCACCACTTTTATAGGTCACAGATTTAAAGAAAAAAAAAATCAGTAATAATGGAAAAGATGAGTATTAGTGCATGAAAGCCTTGTGTAAGGAAGTGTGTCGTTACTGACTAGCTCAAAACCCTGTGAGCTTTCATTCTTTTTACAAGTGAGAGTTATCTTGTCTTCTTCTCATTGAAAATGGTTTTCTGTCCATGCTTTTTAAGGCAGTTAGAGCATAACAGGTTATGCTTACTAGGGATTTTGTTACCTAGGCTCTGTTCAGTGTATGTAGAAAGCCAAGACGCAGGTAGATGACTTGAGAAATACAGAAAGGCTGAACTCTTGTCCACCTTCATGTAATTTGTGTGAATAATAGACATAAAAATAATCACATATAAACAAATAAATAACAAAGTCTGTTTTCTGGTGGTAGTAGTCCATTGCTGATGGCTGCAAGAAGCTCCTTGTGCCACCCAGAATCTTAGAGCTGAGATTCTCATTCACATCGTCCTTGGACGCAGTTTGCTCACCAATTGCCACTCTCCTTCCATTACACTCCTTATTTTTAGAAGGCTCAAGGAGTTATGTTGTAATTGAATTATTGTAAAGAGTGTTCTGATCCATTATCTAGCACACACTCAGTCCTGGTCAAGTGGCTTTTAATGGCATTAAAAAAATAACCTCATTAGTACTCAGAATATATGTGTTTTCCCCAGAATCCTTGTTTGAGGATGGAAAAAAAACCCAGCAGCATGTCATGGTCTTGTGTTGTAGCACAGCTGAGTGAAAAGGGAAGCGCTCAGGATGCTCTGGGTCACAGACATTTGGCCATTCTATCCATAAAACAGGTATGGGCGTGTACTTGAGTGTAACTGATTTTACTTTGTGTAAGGGTTTCATGTACTGTGCTGTGAGCAGCAGACAGAACCACCTCTCTCATGCCTCTCAAACCCAGGGGGATGTTGGTGGGGGCAGATCTGCAGTTAGATTTGCTTCCAGAAGAAGATGGTGACTTTAACTCTTGACTTGGAGAGACGAGGAGCTCCCCTTGCTGATGACAGCAACACCTTGGGTTAAAAATCTGGTTTTGCCTTGTGACTTAGCTCTAAATCTTACCTTTCTAGGGTTTATGTAGACCATAAATCATGCTATAAAAATAGCTTTTGGCCTTTCAACTAATATGCACAAGAAGTCAATTTTGAAGTCCTTAGAATAGCAATTATGGTTGGTTGATGGGCATATGTCTTAAACTGATGGTTTTCCCCTGCACCCCTTTATGACAGTGTACACTGTATATAGTTCCAGGTTTATTTTAGGCAGTGTGTATTTAATTAATGTGGCTGGCTGAACAGAATCAGCCTCTATGCTCCAAATGATAATTCCTTTCAGAGTCTAAACAGCTATTCAAGATATTGTGTCCTGCTTTGATTTTAATGTGAAACATTCTTAGAGCCTAACAGTGGTGTCAAGCTGTTGCTTAGTCTTTTGTTTTCCTTCATATGGTGTTTAAAAATGGGATTTTCCCCTTCTGTAAGTGCATTGTAACTTGCCTTTTGGGCTGCTTGGTATCTGCTTTTACATGGTGCAGCAGTGCTGGTTCTGTACTTGGATATGCAGCTGTCATAGCACTGAACTGGATTGCACGTGGGTTCTTTCTTCCTGCTGCAAATAGAGATGAAAGATTTGATATTCTCCTTCCTACAGCAATAACAGCTAAAATAGTCTGAATGATGGTGAACAGATTTTAGGAAGAAATCGCTCCCTGTGAGGGTGGTGAGGTCCTGGCACAGGCTGCCTAGAGAAGCTCTGGCTGCCCCATCCCTGGAACTGTCCAAGGACAGGTTGGACAGGGCTTGGAGCAACCTGGGATAGTGGAATAGGTTGGAAAAAGATGATTTTTGGGGTCCTTTCCAAGCCAAACCACTGTAATTACTTGATGCACTGTACCACAGGCACTCCACTCATGTTTTTCAGGTTTTCAGGTTCATTTTGGGTGAGGCTTTTTGTAGCTGTGCATTATTGCTGTGACTTTAGAGCATCACCTGTTCTGCTTTATACTTATGATGAACTTTAGGAATTCTCCAGTTAGTCTAATTTTTGCTTCTTTTTGAATCAAAAAATGCACAAGAGGTTTATTTACCAAATACACAGCTTTGTTTTGATGAATGAACTTCCAGTTCAAAATGGTGCAATGAAAGCAATTATTTGTGTGGGGAAATCATGGTCCGGCTGTGTTTTACCCTTCAGGTTTCCCTGTGGGGCTTCCATCTACACCTCAGACTTCATCTGTGGCAAAGCTGCTGCTGTGGGCAAGGGCTTTTCTAGGACACAGGGTGCTGCAACTTTAAATATTATTACATTAAAATGATATTTTTGTGTCAGCTATGCAATAATATCCAATGTATGAGGCACTCTTACAGACAAGTGACAGGAGTCTTGCCTGTACTGCATTAGTCAAGTAATGTAAACCAATTTCACCTAATGCTGAGTGGGAAACAAGCTTGAAATGGAATAACTTTTTAGTTGGATTGCTACCAGCTTGCTACACTGGCAGAAATGAAATTATTTGTCTGTTAATGGCAAACTGTCAAGAAAATGCTGATTCTGATTTTAATGTGTTTCCAAAACTTATTTATTAAGAATTGCATAACAGCATACTGGGATGTTAACATTGCAGCTTTGGAGGCTTCACTCTAAAAAGTGATTTTTATTATTTTTAAAAATTGTGTTTCCAAGAATGAAGCATAAAGAATATGGGGTTTGTATTATATGGTGGAGTTTTTAAATTGTGACTATGACAGCTTGGTGAAATGTCTTACATGTATGCACTCTTTTAATATAATGAGTTCTTTTGGAGGTGACTGAACCAATGTTTTTTTGTCCATTCTTATATCCATCTTAAAAATATTTTGTATAGCAAAGAAATAATTTCATGGCAATGCCAGGTCACAATCTAGTAAATGTTCTCATATGGGGTATCATATCCTATGCAAAGTACGTGCTTTTCTACAGCAAATGAATCTCAAGGGCAAGAAGGACAAAAATGACTGGAATAAATAGTAGAGAAATATAATTTCTATTTTCAAATAGTAATTTAAAAAATGTCCTTTCTAAAATGTAACTGAGAAAAATGAACAACAAGATTGTCTAGTTGTATTAATGTTGGTGGAGTTTGATAATTTTGTTCCTCAGCTACACATCAAATATAGATAACTCTTGTTACTCTTAATCCTCATCACTGTTGGACATGGCTTTAAAAAATTTAGCTTCCTCCTCTGAAGATCTGGGCTAATTAAACTTTCATTCATCTTCTGAAACAGAAAAGTAGTGTTTCACTCTGCTCTTGCCTTCTGCAGAGAAGGTACCACGAGCATTGGTGCATCCAGTGCCTGGCAATGTGGCACTCCTGGGCTGTTTTGCTGAACATCTGGATTTTCAAAGCCTCTCTCCATCACTTGCAAAGTTGTTCCAGGTTGTGTAATGCTTTTTTGTCCTGCTGAACTCCTGCTCTGGCCATTAGTGGCTCTCCCATTTTCCTGGTGAATGAATGCCTGAAGAACAGAGTTTCTACCACCAGCACAGTGGACTGTGGGGATCTTAATTCCTTAAACAGCACGTTCTCCTTGTGCTGTGTCAAATCTTTTTAAGGTTTGGTTCATGGTGTGGCTGTTTTGGATTTGTTTTTTGTGTATGTGGGTCAGCTATTAGATTCTTCTGTCAGTTCTATCAGGCTGTTACTTGTGGTCAGGGAAGGCTTGCTCCTGAAGATGCTGATAGGAGGCTGAGATAAGCAGTGAGTGAGTCACATTTGATTCCTGTGTAGCACAGTGCTGGAAGTCTTACATTGTTTTGTTTCATGTTGGTTTTTCCCCTTGTGTCTGGGTGCCTCCCGTGGATGTTGGAAAAATCTAAAACCTGCTGGAATGCTTTGCCAGCCACACTGTTGTAGTCCTTTTGCCAGAATCACTACCTTTCCTGTGATATTCATGTACATACAGTATTACTTTAAAACTGCTTACCTGGCCTCTACACCTCTTCTTTTCCTTGATGCCTCACAGGCCTGGACTAACACAAAGAACAAGGAGCTACAGTGTTCCTGAAGGAAATTTGGCGAAGGAAAGTAGTACTAACCCAAAACTGGTAGATTTTGGGAGCAAAAGAGATCTTTTTTGTGACAAGTTAAAAGTGCTTCTGCCTGGCACTGTCACCTCATTGCTCTGTTTTCTTTAGCACAGAGCATCCACGTGGCAAGTCAGGGTTAGGCCCTCATAACCAATTTGTAGAATGTTCTTTTGTTTATAGAACTCCAGAAGTTACCTAAGCAGCAGTTTCAGTTGGAAACTCTGATATTAGAAATACGGAAGAGAAGTCTCAACACAGGGAGTTGATGCTGTGACAGAGAACCAGTCTACAGTATAGAATGATTTAGCTGTAATCCATCAGTTGAAAAATGAATTATTTTTTGAGCTTCTGTCAGCAAACAGGATTCTCAATCACTGCAGCTGAATTTAATATTGTGTGCAACTGGTGTATTATGTTATAAAGAGTGCTGTAGGTTGATGCTTTTTATGAAGCTGAATAAAATTTTCATTACTATAGATGTGTCTCCTCCAACTGAAGAGATTGCCTGAACTCAGTTGTTGTCCAGTGATTATAAACAGCAGTGTCTAGTAAAAATGTTTGAATGTGGCTTTTAACTACAAAAGTTAAGATGTTGGTAATGTACTGAGAAGTGGCCCATTTTCTCACCATGAAGTGGGATTTGCACTTAGTGTTTGGCTAATCTTAGAAACTATGTAAACGTCCTTTAAAGCTTTTGATGGCTTTAATGCATAACTATGCTAAGTCAACTGAGTTGGTGTGTTCTTAACATAATACTTCAGGATTATTATTAATAACTGAGTGTTCTTTGTGTTTTTTTCCACAAAGCATTAACTTAAAGAGTAAGCTGTGCAGATTGCACTTGATGGTGCAACAAGAAAGCACACAACAGAAGGAATACAAATGCAGACCTTCTGGTGATATTTGTTTCTGTCCAGTGGAATTTTAGATGTCTGTATTGCATTCCATGAGGAAATATTTGCCTGCTTAAGGGCATCATTGAGGCACGTTGAGGTAATTAGTTGTTTGTGCTGGTTTCTTTGGAGGTGGAATGGTCTTGTGTCCTTGTAGGAATTAGCAAAGGGATGAATGAGCCAAGCAAATTCCTGGTCTGTATGTGTCTTGAGTAAATACAGAAAACTTGATGAGGTTTTTCTTATTCAGCTCCCAGCTATCCTGCCATGGGATAAGTACTCCCAAGATCCAAGCTTTTTGGATCTTGGGAGTACTTATCCCATGGAAACGGATGTTTTCCTGAAATAATTTTCAGAGAGGTAGTGCTGTCCTGTGGGTTTGTGGTGGAGTTTGGTCACTATGCAAGTCTTGTGCTCTCAGTTTGATTGTTTGTGTGTCTCACCTCTCTGGTGTTGTAGTGTACCTACCTGCTGTTTGGATGCAGTAGCAAGAGGGTATTTTTAAATGAGTCAGCATTAGACTTTTTATAGAAACAAGCTGTGCATCTCTTAGCCTCCAAAGCCTTTTAACACTGTTAGTCTTTGTCATTTTTCAAAGAAGGTTAAAACGTTCTATTCAGCCTCTTTGTTACATTTGCAGTTTCAAAAGCTGTTTCATTGATTGTGTTAGTTTCAGGCAATATTTACACTTTGCTATTGACTGTTTTCTAAGTTTTGTGTGTAGGTGGATTCCATTTGCCCCCAGGGAAGAAGCTATCCTAACTAAGGCTTTAATTAGCTGTTTCTTGGTTTTCATTGAAATTCCGGTAATTGAAAGTGTGAGAGCTCATCAGAATTGGTGCAATTTGGATGGGATCTGAGTCAGTGTTAACTAAAATCATCTCCAAATCCCAGCACAGGAAGGACAGGGAGCTGCTGGAGCCAGGCCAGAGCAGGGACACCAAGGGGATCAGAGGGATGGAGCAGCTCTGCTGGGAGGAAAGGCTGAGGGAATTGGGATTGTTCAGCCTGGAGAGGAGAAGGCTTTGGGGTGACCTCATTGTGCCCTTGCAGTGCCTGAAGGGAGCCCGCAGGAAGGATGGAGAGAGACTCTTGACAAGGGCCTGGAGTGACAGGACAAGGGGGAATGGCTTCACAGTGACAGAGAGGAGGTTTAGATGGGATATGGGGAAGAAATTGTTCCCTGTAAGGATGGTGAGGCCCTGGCACAGGGTGCCCAGAGAAGCTGTGGCTGCCCCAGCCCTGGCACTGTCCATCCAGGTTGGATTGGGGCTCTGAGCAACCTGTGGTAGTGGAAGATGTCCCTGCCCATGGCAGGGTCCTGGGACAGGATGATCTTTGCTTTCCATTCCAGGTCATTCTGTGGTACTGTGAATTACATTTGTAATGCCTTTAACAAAATGTTTGCAGTTTACCAATAACTATGTTTGGGGAGGAGGAGAGCTTATAAAATTGTGTCTAGATGTGATTGAACGAAGAGCTTTGATAAAAACACAGGAAAAAAGGCAAATTCATCAAAGGAACCAGACTTAGTGTTGTGTATCAGCAGACCAGGACAGCCTGTTTTTTGGCCACTTGGCTTCAGGTCTGCCTTGACTGAGCAGGACTCTGGAAGGTATCAGTACATCTTTACAACATGTTGGTCTCGTGTGTTTGTAGCTCTCTGGCTTTGAACTGCAGTTGGACCTCCCACACGTTGTTACAGTGCTTGGGACCTTTTCAAAGGGAATTTGGGGGGTTTGCTGGCCACTGCTCTAAATCAGGAGAGAGACAGTTCCACAGAAGTCTGAAAACAGAGTAACAGGCACAATGGGCTTTATTGCTGCTTTTCTCAATCTTGATTGTTTTCCTGTTTTTTCTGCTAATGGTAACAGGATCTCAGTCCTGCTTTTGAACTCTGAATAAGTCTTTCCATTTTGTCTGGCTTATGTTGAACACTTAATTTGAGATAATGAGTCTGACAGTCCCCTACCAAAATCAAGCAAACAAAAAAGTAAATAAATAATTGGTTGTTAAACTGTAAGGAAGGGTCTTTGAATAAAAGTGTTGACTTCTTGGTCAGAGTCTTGGTCTGACTCTGGGGTTAATGTGGGGACTTTATTAGTCAGGAAAATTGAAAAAAGAAAGGATCCCCTGCTTTGAAGATCTTGTGAAGAAAAAGCTTTGTGTGTATATGAAGATTTCTCTCATTCCACTGTTCCAGTGCTTGGAGAGTCTGGTTATCTAGAATCATAGACTGGTTTAGGTTGTAAGGGAGCTTAAAGATCATCTTGGTCTAAACCCCCTGCCACAGGCAGGGATGCCACTAAGCTTTATACATTTATTTTCACTTTGCTATACAAGGTATCTTTTAACCATCCCATTATCTTCTTTGTTGTTAAAAACCTTTTTGTGGTTGCTTTCCTTTTTTTATATGAGCTAGCAGACTTGAGCAGTCATCTATTACAGTAGCTTTTCCTTGTCTCCCGTGACATGCCTTGCATGTCACCCCCCAAAATACACCTTTTTCAGAGAATTCAAGTACTGATTGTTAGAGGTAATGTTTGTATAAGAAAACTTGCTTTTAATGTTTCCATTAAAATTAATTATTTACATTTCTCTTGGTTTGAGATGTGAGGAGGTGGATTTAACAGTGACAGCACCAGTCTTTGCCTTAAGTTGAACAGTAGAACTGGACAGTAAAGTGTTGCTTTCTTCTTGATTATTAGTGACCTTTGAAGTGTTGTGTTGCCAAAGATGAAGTTTTGTAGTAGATGAAGCAAGAAGTTATGTACCTTTATACTATCAAAGAAATAAATAAATTCCAAAGACTTTAATGGCATAAATTGCATTTCCTGGTAGCTGATGATGAGTTTGCCCTTGTCTCTCCCAGGTGCTAATTAACTACCAGTCAGTGTCCAACTAGAGATTGTAATTAGTTCTGAAGCTGCTGTGCCTTGATCACTTTCTGCAGGGTTTCTGCTAAGTTAGTCTCAAGAGAGACAAATGCTGTGGCTTTACTTCCTGCTGTTTGGGAAGGAGGCAGTGGATTGCAATAGAGAAATTAACTTTTCTCTCTCTCACATTTGTCTTACACTTGCACCTGTGCAAGGTCCAAGAGTACCTGGAATTTGCAAGAGTACCTGCACAGAGGGTTGATTAAATTTCCTTGAATAGAATGTGGTAAATCCAGCAAAAATCAGCTCCGTGTTTGTCTTCCATTGACTCATGGGTAATTGCAAGGAATGAAAAAGGAAGTTTGGCATCTCTTGACTACATAATGAAGTGAGAGATTAAAGCTCCACATGAAAAGAAATCTGTGGTTATATAATAACAGTAGCTGCTGTAAGATGTGCATTTCTTTGGTAGGTAACTAAGAAATGGGGTATTATAATCCCGATATTATTTCCTCACACACTCTGGGAGGGGAACACGATGGCACAGGACAGGGACATTGGATGAAGGACTGACAGAGGGTACTCCTCTTCCCCAAGGACAAATGCTTGTGCAGCAAGCTGGAAATCTGCAAGCTTTCAGGCCTGACTTTGCTCTCTGCAGGTGCCATCTGTGACTGTGTTTTACAGCCATGAAACATGTAACAGCTGCACGCTGTAGTATTTTACCTCTTATTCGCCACTGTGTGCTTTCAGTTAAAGACATTTGAAGTTCATTAGAGGGAAGCTATATGCAGACACAAGTTACCTGAAAGAAATTATTGCTTAACAAACTTACTGCTTTATTCTTATACTGAAATTGAGTTACTGTAAGGGTGTTTCAACATAAACAAGAAAACTACATGTTGTTGTCCATTTTTCCATATTTCACATACATTAATGAAATTGTTTTTATGACATCATCTCAAATAGAGATCTCTTAATGTATTGATGCTAATATATCTGTTTGGCCCTTGAGCACTTTCCCTTGTGTACAAAGGCAGAACCAAGAGGTGGGCTTTTGATGGCTCTCATGAGTGAAAATTGTTTGTCTTGGTGATGTCCTTTCCTTGTGGATGAGCACTGGCATGGCCTGGGAGGAATTCACAGGCTCCTTTTATCCTCTCAGCAGTGTAGTTTCGTTGGCTCATGCATATTGCTGGACTCTTTGTGAGCTTCTGGCTCTTACAAATATGGATTTGATTGCTGACCCAGTTCACTCAGAACTGAGGGACGCCACATGGGCCAGACAGAAATGGAGCGGGCAGGGAGAATGGTACAGTTCAGAATTCTGCTTTCAAGTGTCAGTGGAGATGTGTGTTTTGGAAACAGGGAAAAGTTGACTTTGTGGAATCAGATGGAAGGCTGCAGCAGTGCACCGCCTGCAAGGTGGCAGTCACAAAAGAGAGCACTGCAGGCCTTTGGAACAGGGGCTGGGTTTCTCTGTCACCTGCCAGGTTTTGCTGCTGCTGAGTCTTAAATGCTTTGCTTTGTCCTGTGCAATTCTAAGAAGTCTGGAATTGGGGTTATTAGCAGTGGCTTGTGACTCCTCACCAAGAAAAGGGTAATTGAAGTTAACCTTTAGACCTTCTGGAAAATCACTGGTTTGGGTGAGAGCTATCTCGTATTAAAAGGGTTATTTGGAAAAGCAGAGTGATGTTGAATGTTCTGCTGATGTTACAGACAAAACTGACTTGACACTGGATGTTTTTGCTGGCTTGGGTTAATCCTAAACTGAAGCAATTTGAATTTACAAACAGTGACTGTTTAATCCTGATATCTTAATTATTTTATGCTACTGATGTGGGCTCTGCAAACTAAGCTACCTCAGTGCTCTTACAAAACCAGGCTAAATCATCACACAAAGGGATGCTGTGTAAACAACCCAGAGAAGCAGAAAGGAGGGCTTGTACTTGCAAAGATAGCAGCAGTCTTTCATTATTTTCAAAAACAGAACAGGCTCTCAAGAATTGCCTATAAATTGATATGATGTGGAAATGGAAATTGTCTGGCAGTGCCTAGAAAGTGGAGCATTGCTTACTCAAGAATTGTGGTATAGACTGTGAGCAAACTGGAGGGGCTGTTGGGTTCTGGCTGTACTGCAGGTGCAGGCTGCATGGTGAGCCACTGCTTTGCCACCTGTGCAGTCATTCTGCTGGCAGGGACACCTGCTCAGGGGTAAAGGAATCATAAACTCTTTCAATAGTTTGGGTTGGAAGGGTGTTTAAAGACCATCCTGTTCCAATCCCCCTGCCATGGGCAGGGGCATCTTCCACCATCCCAGGTTTCTCAGAGCCCCATCCAGCCTGGCCTTGGATACTTCCAGGGATGGGGCAGTCACAGCTCCTCTGGAAAGGGAGATTTGGGGTTGTTTTTCATTAGCTCTGCATGGTTTTAACTACACAAATGGAAATAAACCAAAATCTTATTCCATTATTTTTTTCAGTTACTGTCAAATATCCTCAAGGAAAGAAATGAAAACAAATGCCACGTCATTATACTTCTATTTTTGTGTGCTACCTCTTCTATGTTGCCTAAATACCTGGATGACTTGCCCAACTGTACTTTTTCAGAGATGTGCATGGTAATGAAATACATGTTTGAACTTGAATCGTTCCTTTAAAATGCCTTCCTGTAGTTCTAACCACTAGGATTAATAACAAGAGCTAAACTCTAACCCAAACAGGTCAGTGGGTATGTGAATACCCAGGCCTAATCCTGATTTCTGCTAAATGCTGCTTGACTGAATTACTCAGTCTCTTGCTGTTTTTCTTTAAATATGCTTTCTCATACATGCTTTTCTGAGAACCAGTGCAAAATACTTAGTCATAGGTAGGTATGGCAAGAGTTTGCTGTGTTTGAAGAATTAGTAGTCAAGTGTGAAATTGTGCAGGTAAGGCAGGAATGTAAAGTGAGGGAATTCTCCCTTTAAATCAAAGGGCAGACTTGGGTTTGACTGTGAGTGAAAAAGAAATGTTCAACAACAAAGCAAATTATTGCCATGACTTTCTCTGTTGTTCTGTTGAATAATTACCTTGTGAAGTAAGCCTGACTGTGGAACCACAGCAGTGTGGCCAGGGCAGTGTTTTGGGAGGGAATCCTCTGCTCAGCAGCTTGTTGGAAGCATCCTGCTTCCAGGGCTGCTGAAGGAAGCAGAGGAAAGCATTCCTCCTGTCAGTGAGTGTGACACCTCAGTGCCTCCTGTGTTGAAAAAAACAAAGTGGTCTTGCAGACAAGAAGAGAAGCTCCGGGTTTCCGTACAATTCCCCCGGTGTTTTCCAGGCGCAGCTGCAAGGATGAGGGAGTAGAGTGGGATGTGCAGGTGAATCTGTGGGTGAGCTCTGATGGTTCTCTGCTGTATCAGTGCCCACTTTTCATCCTGGAGTAATGGTTCCATGGGCTTTAATCACAGGGGTTGCAAAATAAAGTGTACATTTGGAGGAAGAGAAAGCAACATGCTCTACCTGTGTGTATTCTGCTCTGATGTCCTCTGAGCTCACATGCCAGGGCTCTCTTGGCTGTGTTGTTTAAACAAAAAGAAAGCAAATCACTTCAAGTGTTTTTCTTCTTCTCTTTTCTCAACAACTGTAACTCTAAAGGCTCAGAAATGTATTAAATGAATTCAAACCTTTTGTTCCTGGAAAGCAGATGCCCTTCACATACTTGAAAGGAGACAAATGATGGGCAGAACTCCGGAGATCTCAGTGAAGACTTTTCTTTTACATCAAGCTGCTTTATAATTTTAATTTCACTCTTCTTGGTTTATGTGTCAACATGGTTTTTTGTAGCCCTTCTGTTCAACACCACATTAGAGCTTAAAGAACCAGGATGCAGTGTTGTGGGCAAATAAGGAGTAGTTTGGAACTGAATTTGAAGATAAACAGGTTTTCTCTCTTTGTGAGAAGAGCTAAATAGCAGTAACAAGGAAGTACCTTCTTTTCTAGGATATAAATGGTGTTGCTCCTGCTAACCCATACAGGGTATGGGACTTAATGGTGCAGTGAAGTCTGGGCTGGACAAATCCTTTCTCAATTCTATTTGAGGTGTTAGGTTGCTCAGGGAAGAGAGGCAATAAATTTTTTGGATCTTATAATGACTGGCCACCTTTGACACCCAAGTGAGGACATGAACAAGTGGCTTCAGTCAGTGAAGACATGAAGAGCTTGATGCTCTTTATATTCTCAAAATAATATATCTTGCTTCCAGTTTGGATCACTTTTGTCCCTCTAGGTAAGAGCAGTAGCCAAGGCAGGGTGCTAGAGATCCTGTTAATTTGGGAGCACATGCTGTTTATCAGTAGGGTCACAAAGGGCAGAAGAGTAAACTGGCAGGAAGGACAGCTGCCTTTTTCTCCCCACTGATGTGCCCCTAAATTTTCTTGTCAGCATTACCTGTGTTCTGTTTTCACACCTGATGTGAAGACACCATCTTGCACCTGCAGAGCTTCATACTCCAGGCTTGTAAATGAGACTCCAAGACAGGATGCTGCCTGCACTGACTGACTTGTGACAGGCACGCTCTCCTCTTGCTAGAAGCCAAACACCAATCCCAGGTTTATTTTTACATAGGTTATTATATAGCTGCTGAAGGATGACTTCTGATTAGCAGTGATGAGAAGATAATTGGGACCATCTGCCCCAGATGTGGTAAAAGGCCTCCCTAGCTGGCAGCACCTGATCCTCCTTACCACCCTGTCCAAAACAAACATACCTTTCATCACTACCTCAAGGCATCCACAAATTCATCTGTACTTTGGATATGACGTTGTATATTTCTAGGCTGTGGCCTCAAGGCTAATAATTCATAGTGGTGTAGGCTCCAAGTGATATCTGCAGTCTTTCAGAGTTGCCATTGCCTTGATAGGAACAGAAGCTAACATCTTGTATCTCCTATTACCCACAAGAACTGACTGAAATGTTCTGACCTTGTTAACATTACAGATGTGTCTCCTTGGAGATAATGATTCAAACTTTCTAAGCTCTGTAATTTTTTTCTTCTTTGTGGCTAATTGTTACTTAATTTAACAAAGACAGGGATGTAATTTCAAGTATTTCCTGCTTTTAATCAAGAATGCTTCTTTCCTGTATTAAAAAAAAAAAAATGCAAATACCACCCCCACCCCCCTCCCCCCCCCAAAAAAAATAAAAAGCCAACTCCACTCCAAGTTTTGAAAAGTGAATTTCACACCTTTTTAAATTCTCTTTCTCTGTAAGGTGTTTGTCAGTGTCATAAGCTGCTTTGTGTTTCCTGAACTTCATTTAAACAGGGGGTTCTTTTGCTCACATGAGTTGTGGAACAGTTTTGGTCATCCGGTTAGCTGTAGACCAGCTGTGAAGAAAATAAAACATGATTTAAGGAAAAAAGATTTGTTACCATGCCAATCCTGTTTTCCTTCCCATGTTAGTGGAAAGATCACAGTTGCTTTAGAAATGTGTGACTACAAGAGACCACCTGACTTGGAGAGTAATTTCTTGTTCTTCCCAATCCTCCTGCACTGAAGACTATTGACTAATAAAAGTTCAGTCAAAGAAATTTTGGGAAAAGCCTGCATGGGAGCAGCTCATCAAAACAGGAAGTCTGGATTTCCAGCAGTCCCTCAAGTGTATGTTTAGTTTGGTGAAAGAATGAGCCTGGTTAGGTTTGGGTTTAGTGTTCTTCCTTCTTTCAGAGGAGTGGAAGATCTTTCCACCTGCTGGAAAGGGAGTTTCCCACCTACAAGAGGTAGAAATCTCCTTGCTCTCTGTTTCCTCCCTCCCACTGAGTTCCCTGCATGTGGGGAAGTCCTTTTTTGTGGCATTTCTTAAGAGAAGCTCTTCCTTTTAGCTACTTGTGGCATTTGCATGTGTGCATCTCCTCAGAACTTTGTGGGAACAGACTTTTAATGCCTCTCTTATTTTACCTACTTCAGTTAATTATGTTTTCTTTGTAATTTTTGGTTTTTTAGGATCAGCAAACCTAGGTAGCAATTTCTGCTGTATCCCTGCTAAGATTCAACTAGGCTGGACTCCTTTCTTGTTGGTTCAACAGACTTCTCTCTATGCCTGTATCTCTTTGCATTTTCTGTAAGGATCTCCTTCTACAAATACAAAGTGGAACTGGGGCTGCAGTGTGAGAACAAAGACCACTTTAGTATTTTCCATGGGACTTTCATAAAATAAAATGCATAAAACATCTCCATGAAAATGTCTGGATTGATGAAGGGAAGAGGGGGAAAAAAAGCCTTTTCCTCCAGCAGTGGCTTGATTAATGGATTTATTGTTTGTACAGATTCTGTCAGGAAGCCATATGGCTTGAGGAAAACAAAGAGGAAGTGGCCGATGTTGGGAATCTGATTTAATAGGGGTCCCTAAGGACAGAATGTGGCTCTTATCCTTACTTCTTCCCACTCAGTTTGCAGAGTGGTCTGAGAGAAGCCTTAGGGTTTCAGCAGAGCTGCAGATAATGCAGCTCTGTTGGAGTGGAAGTGTCAGTCTCTGCTGCTGGATCAGCATCATGGCCACTCCACTCTCAGGTTCAGAATCCACTCTTCTTCTCTGTGTAGTGTCCTGGGGTAATTAACAAACAGTGGTGATTGAAATGTTTACTATTTGTGTATCGGCAGTTGATCAGTTTGCAGTAGATGAAGACAACTTTTAGCATCTCAGAGCTGAGTTTTCATAGTTTAGGGTGAAGTGATTATTTCTCTCTTCTCTATCTCCCCCTCCCTCAGCAAAATTCAAACATCTGTCCCTCTGGATTAACTAATTCACCATCTGTATCCTAAGACCAGATTTATTTTCCTAATCTAACATGTGTAAGGGGGGATTGGTAAGTTACTGGGGCTCAAGCACCGGTGATTTAACCTGATGTGTTGTGTTAGATAAATGTTCTGCATTTTCTATGACTGTTTGACCCTACTTAGGACTATGGGGTGAATAAACCTGAGTAGAGAACTTTAAGGAGTGTTCTCTAATGGAACTGCAATCAAGTACATTAAGGAGACTTAATAAGCATATCTTCCTTCTGTTAAAGTACTGCTTCTCAGCTGGGAGACATAAACTTGCCAAAAATTATTTTGTTCATTTCAGAGCTAGAGTAAAATGTTCGTGTGAACTGTTAGTAAATGTTAGTGGGTTTGCAGAGTGGAAAGCACAAAACATCACAAAAACATACTGTGGCAACCCAAAAATTCAATTAATATCAGTTTGTGAATGAAAGCTGCGTATTTGGTCAGTCGTGGTGAAAATCATGTGTGCCTGAGACTTTTGGAGCTCCTGAATGTCCTGTTGTGGAGTTTTGGGCTATAATGAGAGATGCAATTACTTCTATAGAGCTTGGATGCAACGTGTGCATGGTTTAGTATTTTACAGACCTCCCTTCTTTCCAGATCTTTAAGAGGTTTTTGTTGTTTTCTGAACTCTTACGATGTTCTTATGCTGGAGTTGGTACTTATCACATCTTTCCATCAGACAGATATTAGGAGACAAACATTGTATCTGGACAAAATTCAGTGTCTGACAGTGGTGGTAGAGGAGATGCTGAAATACCAGTGGAAAGTTTTCCTGATTTAGAGCTGTTTTTCCATGCTGCACTCTATAAAGTTCCCATGTAGAGTTACACATAATAGATATGTTCCTTTAGAACATAACTCAGAAAATCTTTGGTTGTGAAGGCTTAAAAATAACCACATCTCACATGTTCTCCTTAGCTGTACCATAATATTAGGCAATGTCTGTCACAATGATGCTGTTAAACATTGTTGTAGTAAGCATCCCTTCCAAGCTGATTATTAGTCTTAATCAGCAGTTTGGGATTTGTTACCTTTTGCCCAGTTTGTTTGGCTGCTTGTGCATGCATTGCTCGTGATTCACTGCTGTGAGGGAGTCTGGGTGTGCAGCTCCGGAGCACTTGGAGGGTTATACATTGGAAGTGCTCCAGTCTGAGGATTATTTTCCTTAAAAAGAAAATTGGGAAAGAAGATTATTTCACAATCTCCTATATTTACAATTTACCAGTGGTAGATGCTCGTGACTACCTAATACAGTGCTTAGGGGTTTTTTTTGGTTTTTTTTCCTAATGTTCTGGAAAGCTGTTGAAATGTTGTTTACCACACTTAGTTATTTATAGCAGGAACATGTCACACCAGGTATAAGAAGTAGCAAATAAAGAGCAGTATTCCAAGTTTCTTTTGAACTAACTTTTCAAGAATAAAATTCGCTTGTAGGTACCAGGCTGTTGTAGATCTATAGGTGCCAGGTGAACATGGTGTTTTTCCAAAGCATTAAAGGAAGAAGGGGGAATAGAACTTCATCCTCAAGAAGTTTGCTTCACTAATGTATGACAATATTTTTTTTTTTCCTTCCAGGAACTGCCCTTGTCAGCAGAGTGAACACTGATGCCTGGAGTAGCAGATTGTGCATAAGCAGACGTCTCTGTCTTTATCTGCAGGTAAGAAGTTAGCACCAAAACCCTCCAAGAAAGAGTTTCCCTGCTCTCTTCTGAAAGTACTTGGACATAAAGCATTCCAGAAACTCAAAAACTTAGAGTCACAGAATGGCCTGGGTTGGAAGGGACCTTAAAGATCATCTTCTGTGAGCAGGGACACCTTCCACCAGACCAGGTTGCTCAGAGCCTCGTCCAGCCTGGCCCTGAACACTTCCAGGGATGGGGCAGCTTCGTAAGTTCATCACTCCCCCTTTTATCCTGAGATGAGTAATCTGAGCAAGATCCCAGTTCCCCTGCTCTGTCAATGTTTTCTCTAACCAGTTGTGTTCTGGGCAGACTTGCTGAGTTTCTCTCTCCTGTGGTGGTGTGATCTCCATGGATATGCACCTTCCTGCTGTATAAGAGGGAGGCCCACAGCTAGCCTGTCACTGGGGAGTGTGAAATGAGAGGAAGCTTTTGTCCTTGCCTCCTCTGCTTGTCCAATGATCCTGGGCAGCAGATCTTCACTTGAGAAAGAATTTCTGTACTGAAAGGCTTGTTAAGCATTGGAATGGGCTGCCCAGGGAGGAAGAGTCTCACCATCCTTGGAGTTGTTCAAGAAACAACTGGTGTTTCTTCTTTGGTTTGGGTGACAACATGGCATTTCGTCAAAGATTGGATTCCGTGATATTGGAGATCTTTTCCAACCTTAATGATTCTGTGATTCCCTGTAAGGAGGTGTCCCCAGCTTGGCCACTCAGACATTGCCAAAAGTCAAAAAAAGTTGTCAGGAAAAGTAAACAGCAGCAGGTGATGTTTTTCCTGACAACATGATGAATCCTTGATGCTGGAAAAATATCAGAACTTAGACTAAAATATATACTTTCAGATTATGCATTGGTTTATTTTTCATATTGGTTTGATTTTTTTTGAGTCCCCTGTTTTATGATGTAGATTAGGCTGGTGAAGAAAGTGAGAAAAACGGTGAATGCAGCTTTCTGTCTGGCTTGTCACCATTTACAGGCCTTGTTTAAAGCTGGTTTGCCTTTTGTGCGCACATCAGCTTCTCAGTTCGAGACTTTCATAGCAGTCACATCACCTTTTCATTTCTGTGTGTATATTGCCATTTTACCACTCCTATTGCAAATACAGTATTTATAGCAGTATTTTGTTGATAACTGAAGCAGCTGAGGGACCAATAGAATGAAATAAATTCAAATGCCTTATTCGTTTGCTGCAATGACAGCTTGTCTCATGCTCTGTGTGTCAGAGGTACAGATAAGGAAAAAGGTACAACAGCTTTATCTTACTACAGGAAAAGCTGAAGCAAAGCAGCATTGGATGGATACTTTCATTATCCTTAATACAGGGTAGAACTAGTAGCAGTATCAATGCACATATAAAAAATGCACTCTGTATGGTGAAGGGGAGCTTTGCTGAAGGGTGGTACAGGTATGTGGATGAATCTGTGCATATGTGCAGCACCCAAAATGCTCTGTGGGCTAGAGTCTGCCTTCGGACTTGTCTTAAGTTGCCTCATTTGAGAGGTATGCTACATGTCTCTTTAATGCACATCAGTGGATTGTTTCTAAAGCAAACATTTCCAGAGCATTAATTGCTGCCTTCAACCAACATCATCTTCTTGCTAAAGGGGTGTGATGGTTTGTGTGGGGGGTGGTACCAGCTGTGGGGACAGTCCTGCTGGCTCAACCTGTGCACAGAATTTAGACAGACACTGGTCTCTTATTTTTCTCAGGTGAGAGCCAGAGCACATACACATATGTATGTTAACCTGGAGCTCCAGGCAGCTTGGAATGTAGTGGTGTTGAGCCAGGTTTTCTTCTGCCAAGTTGAACTATTTAAGAATTTGTTGTTGACTCTATTTTGAATAAATTCCTTTCAGTGGAGTGAGTTTGTGGCTGGCTGCCAGGTGACTGCAGTGTCACTCCTTTATTTGTCACTTTGAAACAAGTCATGTGAGTTACTGTCTCTGAATGATTTTATTGTATGAGAGCAGAAGGTATTTGCCTGCTGGAAATTCATCAGGCTGGTGCCTGCCCATCCTCACACGGGGAGAGTTACTTATTTACCTTTGCTTGTTTTGAATAAACCAGTTTGGGTTTTTTGCCTTAAGCATCACTAATGTAATTTGTTGTTGTTATGTGACTTGATTTTGCTCTCTGTTTTGGGGCACAAGACAGGGTCAGCTTGTAATATGTGTTCTATTAAAACTTTTTTTTTTTTCCCAGCTGAAATCATGGAGTAATAATAGGTTCTTGTACTTTTAAGAAAAAAAAAGATCCACTTTTATTCAGTGTTAATCAATAAATAAAGTAATGAAGAAAAGGAATAGAACTTACTCACTCTGGCAGCACAAGTGGACATCACATCAGAGGACTTAACTTTGGGAAATATTTTTCTTTCAATATTTAAACTTTAAATATGAAAAGTGGACAAAAATAGATACAACTTTTTCTTTGAAGTTCAGAGTAGTCTAATGATGCTTTAAATTGAATTAACTCACACAAAGTCTTAAATACAGTTGACAAAAAAAGTGTTTTAAGACTCACTCGCAGAATGCTGCTTCATGTTTTTCTGCATAGTGATATTCCATTTTCTGGTATGTTTGATGAGCAACAAAACCAGACTTTGTTGGTTTGTGAGCACTGACACTTAATTTGTATCCTCCAGCTGCTTTGTGGTCTGTGTTTGTCATGATTTAGAGGTCTTTCACCTACCTGAGCTGGGCAGATACTTCTGCTGGCTGGGCTAAAACCCCTGTGTGCTCCCTTCCAGAACCATGGAAGCAGGGTGCAATTCCTTTTTCATCCGAGTGTCCCAGGTCACAAATCAGAAAATACTCCATATTCATTGAGCTCATGATTTTCTGCCCTTCACCTTTGATTGGTATCTCCTGACAGGCATTAAGAGGTGGGGGAAGTTCCTGGGTGCTCTCTGAGAGGATCTCTGGCTCAGGGAGAGTTTTGCTCTGACGTGCTGGTGAGTTCTGGTTGAGGTGAGGAATGCTCTCAAGGGAAAAGTGCTGCCTCTCGGGTTCTCATTGCTTCTCCTGCCTGTCTCAGCTTTGCTGGATGCACACCTTTCTCCTGCTGCCAAGGCACTGAGTCATTACAGGAAAAAAGTTTCTTTGACAGTGGTATTGCTGGGATCCTTGAGTTTTGCTGCATTCTTTGTGTTACAAGAGATACTTTTCATCTCTCATCTCTCTTCCCCACTCCAGAGCCTCACACTGCACAAAGTGTCCCTTGTTTCCTTGCTGCCTGTGTTGCACTTGTTCAGACTGGTGGGGTGGCAGACCTGAAATTGAAGATACTGTGGCATGTGCATCCATTTCTTTCCTCTTCCTCACTTGGTCACATTTTTATTATGTGTGGTTTCTTGCTTTCTCATTTCAGGCTTCTTTTCCTTTACTTTACAGTCCTGTGTAAATCTGTACTTACATAAAAATTGGATCTTATATCCACATCTGAATGGTTTCTTTGCATTTGAAACAGCAGTACTTCAACTCTTTGAAATGCATTTCAAGTTGAATACTTTGAAAGTGTTTCTGAAGAAATACAGTGGTCTGATAGTTGGAAAAAAAACTTCTTCCAGTGGTTTTTCAGAGTTGGGATTCATCTTGTGTTTGCCAGCTTTGGGCAAACTGAAAATGGAATGTAAGTGGAGACAGGATGTCTGGAAAGGACAGAAGTATTGATAATAAATGGTGGGGGGGTGGTGTGTGGAAATGCCTCTTACATGAAAAGACAGTAGTCCCTAGCTTTTCTGCTTCAAAAATATTTGCTTCTTGAGATGTGGGTTGCTGCATCCAAGCCCTGGGTGTTGCAGGCAAACCATTTCCTCCCTTATTTTCATGAATTTATCAAGCTTTGGCAAGGTTTGCATCCTCTCACTTGCTGTAGAACAGTGGGAAAAACAGAATTATGCAATTCCTGTGGACTCTAAAGTTAAAATAACTTTGTTTGGGTTTTATTAATTTATCAATCACTAGGGAATTCTGCAATATTCTAATCTTTGTAGTAGCAAAATGGGGAAGACCTCACCTCATGGGTGTTTAATGATCACTGTCATTAAACATTTGAGAGGAAAAATGTGCTTATTACCCAACTCAGAAGTTTTTCCACTTAATTTATTGCAGTGTAAACATCAAACTGTAGGTTTTCCCAGTCTGCAACTGCAAAGATAGTACTGTTTTTTACACTGATTACAATGCACATTAGTCATTTCTTTCTCTGGCAGGAAAGAAACTCAGCTTTTGAAGGCATGTCATTCTGATACAATCTCTTCTCTTTGTTCCATGTAGATTTGGCAGTTCTGCAGGCTGCTTCCTACAAAGGATAGTTGCACAATGTTTAAAAATGAGAATTTCTGGGCTTTAAAGAAATAAAGGTTTATGTTTTGAATTGTAGTTGTTAGGGAAACAGGCTTTAGTATTTGATATCTTGGAGTGACGAAGAAAACACGGTGACTAAATGAAGTAAAATGCATCTCATTTGTCAAATTGCAAAAATCTTAAAAATACCTGCAAGTTAATATTCAGGTCATTCATAACTAAATAGGAAGTGAAATGTGAATGCCTGGTTTACCTCACTTAGTAAGCCTGACTTTGTACTTTTATAAATAAGAATTTTATAAAGAATAATATA
This sequence comes from Fringilla coelebs, assembly GCF_963513975.1. Classification (NCBI taxonomy): domain Eukaryota; kingdom Metazoa; phylum Chordata; class Aves; order Passeriformes; family Fringillidae; genus Fringilla; species Fringilla coelebs. The sequence goes on along the minus strand of NC_140033.1, from coordinate 57,987,068 downwards.
AGATTTCTTTCATATAACTTTTCCTAGGTCTGAGGAAACTCATGTCATTGGATTTTAATTTAAATGTTATGTTTTGGATTTTTTATGGTTTAAAGCTTTAAATGTTGCACAGTTTTAGGTGTTTATTTGCTTACTATCTTATGATTAGCACAGACTTTCTGTGGGCACTTCCCATTGAGTTCTTTCCAGGATTTAGATTGCTTGCTAGGTAATTTTGATTAATAAGCCATTCTGGCCTCCTGATGTTACCTGGTATTGTACATTTCCATAGCTGCATATCAATAAAGATTAGAAATCCCTTTTTATTTAAAAGAAAACTGGCCAGGCTCTTTTTGTTGAGCTCCCCCACACAGTTCTAAATCCTTAACCCTGTCAATTATTCAGTGCTGCCAGTGGCTCTCCAGACTGCACAGCCTCTCTGTTTCTGTGGAAAAACAGAATCCGCAGATACTGCAGTGCTTTTAAGTAAGAAAGACCAGGGGAAACGAAAAATGTCCTAATCAGATTTCTTGGTTTTGGTTTAGTTTGTTTTCTGCTTCCAAAGAGAAATGCAAGCTGGGCTTTGTCCTTCATAAGCAGTGTGATGATAACCCAGAGAAATCATCACAGCGATTCACGCAGCAGTGCTGAGATGATGTTTTGTTTAACTTGGTCTCTATGTCAGGAAGGCTTCAGGAAGAATTTCTGCATTGAAAGGGTGATCAGGCATTGGAAGGGGCTGCCCAGGGAAGTGGCAGAGTCACCATCTCTGGAGATCTTTAAGAAAAGAATGGATGTGGCACCTAGTTGACAAGGTGGTGTTTGGTCAGAGGTTGGACTCAATGATCTTGGGGATCTTTTCCAATGTTAATAATTCTGTGTACTTCAGTACCAGTGTCTGGCATCCCAGGCATCTTGTAAGTTTAGAAAAATGGTGAAGATCCCCTGTGATAGGAGGAATGATGATACAATTCCTTCTGGAGGGATGAGCATACTTCCAGAAGGTCTTGATTACATTGCCCATCATCTGGGTGCTTTGCAGGAGCTTCTTAAAGCAGAACTGTGCTTGTCTTGGCCCCTCTGAAAGGCAGCAGAACCCCCAAAGACAAGGTGCACCCTGCCCAGGGTGTGGAGGTGAATAGAGTAAGCACAATCAGCCCAAAAAGCGGGAAGGTCTCACCTGCTGATCCGTTGTGTTGTGGTGGGTGCTCTGCAGAAGTGGGTTAAGGGGCAGCATGAAGGAGGATAAAGAGATTTACTCAGTAACTTGGTGGAGTTGCACTTCCACGTGTGTGCCTGAGGTCACTCTGGTGAGTGAGCCATAGAGAGTTCCTGGGTAAATTGAGCAAGAAATGAATAAGAAGGGCAGAGATCAGTGTGGAAGGACTTTGAGGGAAAATAAGTTGATCAAGTGAAGAAAGGGGAGGGCTGCTTTGCCCTGCCTGCATTTGGCAAGTCTCCTGACTCCAGAAACCTGTCCTGACATCCTTGTGCTGGGCAAATGGACACAGTGGGGTTGCTGAGGGTGCAGTGAGGAGGAGGAAGATGTAGCCATTAGGAGCCGAGATGAAAGCCTGTGACTGCATGGCCAGCAGTGAAAGGCTCCATCTCAGAAAGTGCAAAATGGAGATGCTGTCTCAAAACATGGAGGGAAATCAAGACATTGGAAGTTGTGCTGCTTTAAAAATTGTTGCCATGGTGAAAGAAGGCAGGAGCAGGAAAAAGAAATTATATCAAATTCAATATGGCAAGGGGGAAATAAATTTTCTATTTTCCATTGGCATTGCTGGCTGGCTTCTGTTAATTGCTGTCAGTTTTTTGGCAGAGAATCATGTTTTTCCTGAAGAGCTCTTTGCTGGGTCTTTCTATGAATGTGATAAGTGACCATTATTGGACTTCCAAGGGGAAGTGTATTTATTATGATGTTCATATCTGCACTTCTCTCTCCTCCCAGTGTGTTTTGGAGCTTAGGTGAGTTTCAGCAACATTTTTAGAGAATTAGTGGTTTAGAAAGTACAAAGTTTGTAACAGTTTCCCTAAAATTATCAGCTGAATAGACAACCTAAGCATCCTCATCTCCTGAAGTGGAATTTGGATCTGCATCCGTTCTGTGCAGTGCGGCCAGTTGGCCAAAGTGGTGTAGGCTTCCCTTGGAGCTGCCTGTGGCAATGCCACAGAACTGTGGGAATTCACACTGAAAACTTGGGGATTTCAAACTGAAACAGGGGGAAATTAGGTGAGATATATAGAAGAAGTTGTTCCCGGTGAGGCCCTGGCACAGGTTGCCCAGAGAAGCTGTGGCTGCCCCATCCCTGGAAGTGTCCAAGGCCAGGCTGGACAGAGCTTGGAGGAAACTGGGATAGTGGAAGGTGTCCCTGCTCATGGCAGGGGGATGGAAATGAGATGGCCTTTTTCCACCCTAACATGTTCCATGATCCCATGAATTAAGTAATACGCTTTGAGTACTTCAGCCCATAAGCTATTGCTATGTGTTATGATTACCTCAGATTTTGTTCTAATAAAATTAGCCAAGCTCACAATTGTCAAGAGAGGGGAAATACTTAAGTGATCCAGCTGAGTCCTATAAATAGAGAATAGAAGAATCAAAGAACTTCTTTTGTGCCTGGGGAAATATGGAAGTAAGCACAGCCAAGTGTAAATTTTAGAAAGTGATGGGTTCCCCCCACTCATTTGTCTTGCTTAACTGTTTAAAGACTCCTCATAGTAATAAGTTCTGTTCTGTCTTGCAGACTTTTCTAGGTTGCCAGGAGAGCAACTTGAAATTTCTTAGGTAATGTTTAATGAATAATGTAGCTGCTCACTGGATAAAGCTTTGAGATTATAATTTCTTGGAACAGTTATGTTGCTTAAGTTGAAAGTGCCTCTTCTTGTTTCTGTTTCAGAAATTGCATTTCATTACAGTGAGATTTTCGTAGTTGTGTTGTACCATGGCTTTAAACCGTGTGCTTAACTGACTTTTAAGACTTCTATTAATTCAAATTTAAGTAGATTTCAGTTGCAGGATGTATTTTATTTCCTGCATCCTTCAGTGCAAACTTGGAAAAGGAGGCATGGGCTCATTTGTATGCAAGGTTCACCACAATATTGAGGAAGGTGTTGTGTTTTGGCCCCATATCCCATATGTGGGAAGTGTAACAAGTTTCTTGTATTTTTTTTTTCTGGAATTAGCTGAGGGCTAATTTGAGGTGCAGGGAACACCTCTCTGATAGCTGAGACTCAGGGTGGCTGTAGTCAAATGACAAAGCAAATGCTGGGTTTGAGTGAAGTGTAAAGAACAGCTTCATCCCTACAAAACCAAGAGTTAATGCAGGTTTTGCCAAAAGGGAGCAGATGAGCTCATTGCCTCATTAGTGTAAATATTGGCAATTACACACGAATGTCTTCAGTCCCTCAGCTGGGTGTGAGTGTTTGTGGACAAGCTGTGAAGGGAGAGGGGAAAAGTTGAACGGGTGGAGCTGGGTCTTCCTTGGAACCAGTTTGGAGAATGACCTATTTTGTCTCCTTTGAAGCCAGGGCATCTTGAGGTCTAAGGCAATTTTGAAGTAAGGTGTGTGTATTTTGTAGCTTTTGTATAAATATTTCCCCTGCAATGAACCAGCTTGCTTATTTCTCTGCTCTTTGTTTTCTTTCACTCCCACACTCTATTTAGACCGTATTAGAGAGGTACAGATGTGACTTCCACCTAATGCTGCTGTTTATTAATAAAGTGGTGTGTAATAAAGCTGTTTTCTCAAATGCACTATATATTTGCTACTAATGAGGAACAAATACTTACACAGCTTTGGAAGACATTACAGTGCAGTAAATGTCTGCCTGTTAACTGCGATGATGAATCAGGAGATGTTTATTTAATGCACATGTCTTTTTCGAGCTGTTTGTCACAACATTTATATGCAGTGCAGGCTCCTTGGCTAACATATCTGGAAAAGGATATTCCTCTGCCACAGAATAAATCCATCCCAGCTGCTGTCTGAACCTCTGCTGTGCTGCCACCAGTTATCCTGCTGGAGCCAGGCCACACGAGGGACACCAAGGGGATCAGAGGGATGGAGCAGCTCTGCTGGGAGGAAAGGCTGAGGGAATTGGGATTGTTCAGCCTGGAGAGGAGAAGGCTTTGGGGTGACCTCATTGTGCCCTTGCAGCGCCTGAAAGGAGCCCACAGGAAAGATGGAGAGAGACTCTTGACAAGGGCCTGGAGTGACAGGACAAGGGGGAATGGCTTCACACTGACAGAGAGCAGGTTTAGATTGGATATGAGGAATAAATTCTTCCCTGTGAGCCATGGTTGCCCAGAGAAGCTGTGGTGGCCCCATGCCTGGTCCAAGGCCAGATTGGATGGGGTTCAGAGCACCTGGGATAGTGGAAGGTGTCCCTGCCCATGGCAGAGTTTGGAACTAGATGGGCTTTAAGGTCCCTTTGAACTCAGACCATTGTGTAATTCTATGATCCAGCCCTTCCTAGAACAGTGGTTGCTAGTGAGGCTTTCTAGGATGAATCCACTCAGTCCTGCCTCTCTAGGATTGTTATGTTTCTTTTGTTGGTTAGTAACTAAACTAGAGAATGAGGAAAAGGAGTGCTGTGTGTAAAATGAAGGTGATACTTCAGTCCTAATCCTGAAACAGATTCAGGGTTGGGATTTAGTGAGTAAGCCTGCTTGAATTGAATTCATGCTTGTATCACAGTAAATCCTGTCTCAAGAGCTGAAAGAAGTGCTGCATCAGATATTGTTTTGATTTGCTGGTACATATCCTAAATAAATGTTCATAAGTTTTAAATGTTTAAATTTCTGCTTTAGAAGCTCTCTGACTGGAATCTAATAGAAGCAAGGATCCTTGAAACTCTAACTTGAGTGCTGTCACCATTTCCAAAACACCCTTGGGTTTTTATGCCACAGTCCATGTGGAGTTCAGATGATTTTTATGTCTAATCTTAGGGAAAGGAGAGTATTAATTTCAGAGTTGTTGTTCTTGTTGAATTAATTCAAGTGCAAGAGTTTGAAGCTTACTGTTAAAAATGCAAGGTTATGCTCTCAGCAGTGACCAAATACAAAGGAACTTTAGTAAGCCATCTGTTTCCTCGGTTTACCTGCTGGCTTGTTTCCTTTCCAATATTTTGTGAAAATATTTTGCAGCACAGTTGGGTCAAGCCTGGTAGCTCCAAAGATACAAAGTGTTACAGACTGTGATGGGAGCACTATCACTCCAGCCATCAATCTGTGTTTGTGACAACCACTTGGAACTCACTTTTCTATGAAGGCCATGAGAATTTAAGACACAGCTAATAATCATGAAGGTTTGTATCTATGTCATCACCTGCATCCCAGGTTGGATGAATGTTTTGTGCTGTGCTGCAGTTAAATCTTTACTAAGCCATGTCTCTGGTTTCTTCAGATTGTTACAAGTAATTTAGATTAAAACTCTGTGCAGAAACATGTCCTAAAGGCTTAACGGACTTGAACTCAGAGATCAGTCTTAGAATTAAAATACTGAAGCCAGAAATAAAATTTTCAAGATAGAAGAATTATTTCAGGTAATAACTGAATAGTTGCCATTAACAAAGTGTATCTTTGTAAGAGCTAACAAGAAGTATGGATGAATGCTTTACCTCCTCCTCTCACTTTTCCAGCCCCAAAAGAAAACAAGTTAATTCCTTCTAGCTAATTCTCACCATTACAAAGAGAAGAGACAATTTGTTTTTTCTGTGCTGTAGAGATTGCAGCTCAAGGAGAGATTGTAGCTCAGGGAGAGGTCAGAAATGTTCTGTAATTAGGCAAAATACCAGTTGCAGCATTCCGTGCTTCAGAACAATGTTTCTTTCCCTCATTTTTTCCCACCAAATTGTTAGCTGGATTGCAGCAGGAGAAATTGCAGTGCAAGCAGCAGTTGATGTTCTAGGCAGTGGAGGGTTCCTGGATGGAAGTCAACTGGTGATTTGTCTGGGAAACTGTGACTTGGGGAATTTTGGGTTATCCAGAGGCACGATTTTATGCGGCCTTTGTTGCCAGAAACACACAACCAAACTGGCTGCATGTCAGTGCTTGTACAAACCCCTGTGTTGGTGCTGTGCTGTCTTCCCACAGGTGAGGGGGTGTGTGTGTGTTGTGTGTGTTTAGATATCGCTTGTGGCATCAGGATTTGTTTGACACAGATGTCAGAACATCTTTTGGCCAGTCTCATGGAGGAAAATTCATTGATCCTAAACATTCTCTCAAGTTTGTTCTCAACACTGTCATCATCATGGTTGTGGGACCTCTGGTTTATTTGTTTCAAGCAGTGCTTATTATCTCAGGGCATTCTTCTGGACTAGCAAAAGAATAACCCCCACGAGGGTTAGTCCCACAAATAAAGCTCTGTGTAAACACTCTTCTTTCAAACAAAGTCATGGGCTGATTTCAAACCCACAACCTGTTCCTTTCAGTAAAAGTTTTGCCTGCAGAAGACTTTAAGTGGATTTTTTTTTTTACTTGAACCTGACATGAAATATTTTTGCCCATTTACTGATGGGAAGTTGCATATTTTGTAGGCTATTTCTTCTTCATCAGTCTAAAGAAGGAGGCTTTTAGGTAAATACTAGGGAGCTTATTTCCAGTAGCCAATTCTGTATTTGCAGTTAACTTCATCTGCAAAATGTTCCTTGGCTCCATACCTGGATTCTTCTGGTTGGGAAGACCTTCCAGATGCATCCCTGTTCATGCTCTTCTGGATGGCTTATAAACTTTCTGGGTAGCTGGTCTGGCTTCTTTGTGCTCATTTGTTTGGTATTTTCCAATCAAGCCTTACTAGCACTGAGTAATTATTCGTATTAATGGCTCACAGCATGGGTGGAACAAGCTGCCTGTTTGTCCAGGGCCCTACCTGGTGTCCTAGTAGGGAAAAACAATGAGCACAACTTGGCCATAGTGCACAGGGAATGGAAAATAAAGGGTAAATGCCAAACTCCAAATGATGTTTGGTTATTGCTAATTACAAATGAAAGCACCCTTTCAAGTGTACTAAACAACATGCTGGTGACTTGCTGGGGCTACAGAAAGTCACTGAACTGGTTGGTCAAAATTCTGCTGCAGCAGGATTTTAGTCCTGATTTGAGGTGCATGATGCTTTCAGGCAGTGTGAACCTCATAAAAAATAGAAATGAGGTGAAATCAGCATCTTGATTTTAGCTCTCGGGTTTCCTTGTGACTTAACGCTTCTGGCAAGATGTCTTGCAAGCATCTGCTTGGAATATTATTTCTTCTTAAATGCTAGAAAGGTCCTTTGCGCTTAGTCTGATCTGTTTGTTTTTTGTGAAGCTTCAGCCTTTTCTATATTTTGTAAACAAGTTGTGGAGAGGTAGCTAAGTAGTGGCATATATATGCTATATACATATATATATATTTGTGTGTATGTATATGTATATATGTGCTGGATTTTCTTCACACTTAGAAACTGAACAAATACCTGAAAGAGTAAGATACCATCAGCCAATTAGGATAAAAGGGGAATTTAGGGAAAATGCGTAATGCATGGTAAACAAGGTAATTGAGGAAGCTTCAGGCAAGGTAATGGAGAAGTGGGGGAAGGAAGTAGCTGTGGAATGCCAGATTTCCAGTGCTTGGTTCCAAGCACAACTGTGTGTGGCTGTGGAGCTGATGGCTGACAAACTGGGAGAAGCTGTGATCACAGGCGTGCTTTGGCTTGCATGCCTCTCGGTAAATTAGTTTTGCATTCCTATTCCCAGTCATTGCTGAAATTAATATGCATAAGGTGAACTGGTTTTGAACTTATGGGTTTGAGAAACCTGAAGTGAGATTTTTTTTTTTCCCAGCCCTTCCACTGGTTTCAGAAAGAAATTTGCACAGTGTTAGAGGTAAGGCTTATTTTGCCTCCTCTAAGAAAAGCACAATGTGCATTATGGGTGCAGATTTCAGGTTGAAAAATATATTTGAAACTGTCAGATGACCATCAGTGGGGAGGCATAGCAGCTTTTACTGGTATGAAAGTTAGCTAACAGCAGATAAAGAACAGAATACCTATGAAGGAAAACCAAAGCCTAATAAGACAGTGCTACAGAGTTATATTTGGGAAGCAAACATAAGCACGTGGCCAGAAAATTTTCTGGTTTTCAGACTTCTCTGTGAACTTCTACTGCACAATCCTAGAAACCAAACCAGTCCTAAATCTGTTTTTTTTTTAACTTAGTACAGATGAGCTTTGCTTAGAAACTCCAAGAGACACAGTGATTTCAGCACAGAGATGTTACATTTCTCATGTGAGTGTATGCTCCTAGTGGCAGGTCCCCAAAGGGGAATCCCGTGAGCCCTTGTGGGGCACATGGAATCCCAGAGTCCATGGAGGAAAAGATCTCTGAGATCATTGAGTCCCACCTGTGATTGATCCTCACCTTGTCAGCTAAACCAGAGCACTGAGTGCCACATCCAGTTGTTCCATGAACACCTCCAGGGATGGGGACTCCACCTGGGGAGCCCTTTTATTAACACACTCCTGTAATTCAGCCCTGCCTGTGGGTCTGAGGGATGCACGTACCACAAATTCTTAATCTTATTTGGTCTATTAAAACTGTTTGTCCAGTAAGAAATGAATGGGAATGTTTCCCCTGAGCTTGAACTGATTCAAAGGCACTTTGTTCAGGTCATTTGCAGCTTTGGTGAATGCTTTCTTCAAACGTGGAAGTGTCAGCAAATATTTCCTTATTATATGATGCTTTTCTTTAGTCTTTGCTTTTTTTAAAGATGGACTGTAGGAAAACAAATGACCAAACCTGATCTGCACTGAGCATAAGACTGTACGTTGTGTGCTGACTGGGGGAAAAATGCATTTGCTGGCTTGCTAAATTGAGATAATACTTTGGATGTTGACAGACAGAAAAACAATTAGAGCTGTCGGATGCTTTGCTGACGTGTGCGTTGTCACACAGAGAGATGGCTTGGTCGGTGCCAGGAAATCTGAACTGTTCAACCCTCAGCAAGTTATTAAGTTAATTAATTAAGTTCCTTACAGCTGGGCTTGGAATGTGAGGTCAGTTTATTTGTGAAGACAACTGGTCCAAGAATAAATAGCAGAGGTCACTGATGAGGCCTATGAGGTGTTTTCTCAGTCACTGCTATGTTACAGGCTGGTAAAAGATTTTCTTCTTCTTGGTTTATTGGTACATTAAGATGGTGTTAACCTGAGTGAAGTGTTTCTGTGTTTGTACATGGTTAATGCTTGTGTAGATAGACATTTTCTTTGAATTACCTAGCTTTATGTGGGAGAATGTTTATCAAAACCTCTTTGGGTTTTCAGGTTCTTGTTCATGTCTCAAAAGACTATTTCTATATACATCAATATTCTTAAAAATGATCACTTTTCTATTGAGTGGGCAACTCTATTTAAGATCTGGTTTTACTTACAAACTTCACATACTTCTGAACAGGTAGGTTTGGGCAGGATTTTGGGGGTGTTTGCTGGCCTGACTTTACTGCTTAGTGCTTTAATGCTAAAGCTCATCCTGTTGGTGTGGTGGGGTTCTAACAGGCTCTGAGGTTGTTGCTACCCCAGCTTGTCAGGTGTCCTCTGCATCATGTGTCAGTATTTGTCATCTGCTGGGTAAACTGCTTGGTTCTAGATGGGAAGTAATTTTCCCCCTCTAGCTTTGGGGCTGCAGTGGTGCATCTTTCAGATGCAGGAAGAGATGTTCACATCCCTGCAGAAAGCAGCACTGGTTACACTGTAAATGTGAACACACTAGGCATTGGTGCAGTGTTCTCTGCACCATTTCTGCCTCCATGTGGTGCAGTTCTGTTCAATCCATCAGCATCATCAGATTCCATGTTTTTTATGTAACCCCACCCTGCCTGTCTTCACTAATCTCCCCTAATTTTCAGATTTCTTTTACTCCATCCCTGTGTTATCCATTTTCCTGGTATTTAATTCTTCAAAAATATTGTCTTTAGTTTTATCACTTTATCCATATGGGATTACCTGAGTACATGAGCTTCTTTTATTGTGTTATCACTATTTATTTTCCCTCTATCTGCTTAAGCAGCCCAGCTGTCTCATTAGGTTTTCTTTATTTGATTTTGGTTTTTGGTTGTTGGTTGGTTTGTAGGTGGTTTTTGGGTGTTTGCTTTCTTGCTAGTTTCTGGGTTTTTTAAAGATTTAATCATCGTTATTGGTGGCTTGGTTTTTGTTTCATTTTTGAGGGAACGTTCTATCTTTTGAAGACAACAATTTTTAGTGGGTGTACTACAAAATTTTTTTGCATAGTATCATTGCAGAGCCTATGGAAAAACCTAGGAGAGTACATTAGACAACATCTGGTTCCTCACAGGAACCAGCACAGTGCTGGTAGGGGTTAAACCACCCCTAGAACACTTGCCCTGATGCATCTTTTTGTTTCAGAGGGAGAGAGAAGCAATCTGTCTGCTCACTTTGCTCTCTGGGTTCTGGTACAAAATGCATGGGTTTTTTGGGAGTAGCAAATTTCAGCTACTTCTGCAAGGAGACAAAAGTTGGACTCTCATGGATGGCTGTAATTAAAAATGTTTCCCTCTTGTTTTTCTGCAGCTGCACCTGCTAGAAATTATTGAAAAAACACTGAAAGCTACTTACTAGTCCCTGGAAACTTTCAGGCAGCATATAAAGGCGTAGGGGCACCTGTTACTGGAAACTGTTATGAGTTTATTCTGGAGTTGTTTATTTAGTGCTTTTTCTCTGGGTGCTCTTTTTGTAACAACTTATAAAATTTCAGGAAAGAAACTGTAATGAAGCTTTGGGTAAGTCTGCAGAAGAGGTAGACATCGTTTTAAAGCATGGGATCCTAGAATCAACCATAGAATTATTGAGGTTGGACAAGAACCCCAAGTCCAACCTGTCCAACCCAATCCCCACCTTGTCACCCAGCCCAGAGCACTGAGTGCCATATCCAGTCCTTGCTTGAACACCTCCAGTGGTCGGGACTACCAACCTCCCTGGGCAGCCCCTTCCAGTGCTTGACAAACCTTCCATTATTAAATTCCTCTGGATATTCAACCTGAGCCTCCTCTGGCACAACTTGAGGCTGTTCCCTGGGAGCAGAGCCCAACCAGCCCCTGGCTCTCCCCTCCTGTCAGGGAGTTGTGGAGAAGCCAGAAGGTTCTCCCTGAGGCTCCTTTTTTCCGGGCTGATCCCCTTTTCCAGCTCCCTCAGTTGTTCCTCATCAGACTTGTGCTCCAGCCCCATTCCCTGCTCTGTTCCCTTCCCTGGACACGCTCCAGCCCCTCCATGTCCTTTCTGAAGTGAGAAGTCCAGAACTGGATACAGATTTGAGGTGTGGCCTCACCAGTGCCCACGACAGGGGGACAGTCACTGCCCTGGCTCTGCTGGCCACACCATTGCTGACCCAGCCCAGGTGCCAGTGACCTTCTTGCCCACCTGGGCACAGCTGGCTCATATTCAGCTGCTGTTGACCAGCACCTGCTGTCCTTTTCTGCTGGGCACTGTCCAGCCACTCTGCCCTCAAAATGCATGAATGTGTGGTTCCTGTTGTTGTTTTCAAAGAAAGGAGGTTGTGTTGGCTCTCCTACCTGATAGGTGTCAAGGTGAAGTTGTTAACTTTTCAAATTGGTAATTCTTTGCTCTAAACACCAGGATTTTTCTCTGTTCCAGCTGCTGCAGGAAGTCAGCTGCATGTCTCTGGCGCAGCTGCAAGAATGACTTGACTGATTTGCATTCATGGCTCTTGGATGATCTGGTGAACCATGGAGCTCAAAGTATGGGTGGATGGAGTGCAGAGAATCGTGTGTGGGGTCACCGAAGTCACAACATGCCAGGAAGTTGTAATAGCCCTTGCTCAGGCTATTGGTGAGTATTGCCAGATGGGAAGTGGGGCGAAGCTTTTTTGTGAAGTTAAGCTCAGGGGAGGTGGAGGAGCAGTGGGTACCAGCAGAACAGAAAATGCAGTGCACAGTGGGATAATCTTTCAGTATAAACTTGTAGCCTTGGACTTTTTACCTGCCAGAGAGAGACTGAAAAGACAGAAAAGAAACATTTTGAAATCTATAACTTCCCTTCAGTAAAAATTTATTCTCTATATAATAATAATAATAATTATGCTGTTGTTGTAAATAAAGCCTGGACTAAGGAAGGTGCTAAACTGTCAATATTCTGAGTACCAAAGAAAATATAAAAGCAGTGCAATATAATTGGTTGGTTAATGATGTTTGTTGAAATTATACCCACTGTAAGTATCTTTAGCTATATTGGGAGTAGTATAGATCAATGAAATAGATCCTTCAGGGTCTCCTCTGACTCCTGCATGCCACATAACTCACTGCTCATGAAAGGGTAACTTGGAAGTCTTTACACTGTTATCCCTTTGAACAGTTTAGAAGAGAAAAATAAAATCTTTCAGGCTCCACCACAGAAAAGTCTTGTTAGATATTTCTCAGTGATTAAGGGCATCCTGAATAAGCCTCAGCCTTATCCCATTAGTATTTTCTATGCTGATGCCTATTCTTCACTAAAATGTTATAATTTGCTTTACATACTATTTAAATTTAGGCACTAAAACCTATGTTTTACCTACAATTAATAGTTTAAAGGTGAGCTTCTGCATTTTTCAGTATGCCAGCAATTTTACAAGATTGTATTAGCAGTCTGACTCAATTTGAAAATAATGATTTTCTAATAGAAAGTTAGATCTGTGAATGTCAGCAAGGTATTCTCCCTGTAAGCACAAAGTCAATTTCTCTGAAATTGATGTTTATTTATTTAAATGTTAAACTTCTAAACATAATTTCCATCTACTTACATCTGATGGAGTTGAAGACTGGTGTTTATTTATTTTATACTTTAAAAGGATTGAATAAAATGCTAGCATGTACTTATCTATATGAACCAACTAGCTTTTAAAGCTTCATTTAAAAATTGTAGAAAGTCAGTTTGTCTCTCAAATCTTGTAGTTGATGTTAAACTGTTAAATGTTTCTTTACCAGTTTAGTTGCAGCTTTTTGTTTAATTGTAATTGGTTCATCAATTGCTTCCATATCTCATTTTCTGCCTGCAGAGAAACATTCTCAAAATTTTTGAGAAACAATTCCGCTAGCAAAATCATTTTCTAGTCATGATTAAGTGATATGTGTTTAGAAATAATGAAGTGGTTGTGATACTTTTGTTCTTCACTTTGTTTTCAATATCCCTTTCATTCTGTTTCTTTTGCCTTCTCCCACAGAAATTTCAGACTCCCAGTTCTAGACAGTAATTTCATGTTCTCCTGTGTAATTTCTCCTTGAGTTTTCTTCTGTATCCTCAGTTACTAGCCTGAACTCTGTAAAGACTGCCTCAGCCTTGGAAACCCACACAGGTTTTGTCAGCTCTGCAGACTTCCTTTTCTGTAACACGTCACCGGTTTGTCTGGGACAGGCGACACTGCTTCCATGCTGAGATAAATTTCAGCTGCAGCCAGTGCCAAATCAAGATAATCCTTTGGAAATTCCTTGCCAAGGCAAATACCCTCTCTAGAAAACCCCCAGAACAATTCCCCTCTTGCTGGGACAGCTAGGGCAAGCACCATATAAATTACACCTGTGTGTCACTGGCAGGGAGGGCTTTCCCAGCCCTCCTGTCAGGCCATTCATTGGGACAGAACCATCTGGCTGCCCCTGTGATTTGGCTGTAGGTCCCAGCTTACCAGGAGTAATTGTCACTTGAATTTGAATGGGAATCTATGAAATGGATCCCTCTGACTCTCACCTGACATTTGGTGGTGGAAAGTAGCCAGTCTTAGTTGGCTTCCTCCTTGCTTGGCTCTGATGGGATTTTCCACTTTGCAGTCTGGCTCCTTCAGCAGTCACATAACTTGGCTGCATTCAGGATTATTTTGTCTGTCTGTAAAGTTTGTGAGATACTCCTTTGGTTTTGTTGTGCCTTCCAGTTTATTACTAGGTCCTTGACTTAAGGCATACAACACACAAAACACAGTCTTCTTCACTGAGCCTGAAATGTGAATTGCAAGAAATATATTATTTTCTTGAAGTGCAGTGTCTGGAATATCTGAAAACTGGCTTATTTTACAGCCATATCCACTGAGGAAAGCACAAGCCAAAGGTGCTTGGATTAAGACATCCATAGTTAAGAAGTTCTCATGAGGCTGCCTCTATTCTAGACATGTGAAAAATAAAGCTTTGTCTAGTATTTCAAAAAGAGAAAATTCAAAATTAGTACAGAGCTGTGGTTAGAAGGCACCTTTGGACAGTATCCAACTCTGCTGCTCAGAGTAGGGCCAGGCAGAGCAGGTTGCTCAGGACCAGGGGCAGCTGAGTTCTGAATGTGCACAAGGGTGGATAGAGACCTGACTGTAGCAGTGCTCACTCACCCTGGCAGTTGGAGTGTGTCGTCCTTAAATGGAATTTCTTGTATTTTAAAAAGTCTTTTGCTGTCACTTGATCAAATACAGGGTCCTGTCTCCTGATCTCCTGCTGTGATAAAAGCAACAAAAAGATTTCCATCTATGCACTTTCCAACTCTTCCCCCATATCATCAAAATTCAATAACTTCAGGATACAAAAGTTTCTTGGTTTTTTTTTTTTTGTTTGTTTGTTTTCTTACGTTCTGGGGCTATTTTAGCATTAAAAAATCAAGTTATACTGGGCTATGAGCCTTTGTAAGAGGCTCTGTTCCATAGCCAGTGTCTAATCTTTTGGCCATGGCATTCTGTCACTAAAACTTGCCTGGCTAATGCTCCTTGATTCCTTAGAAATTGGAGCTCTTCCAGTGAAAAGTCTCTCTCTGGGGCTGTACTCCTGATAAATAACATTTGTGTTACCTGTTCTTGCACTGTGAGCTCCTTCCTTTTCCCTTGCTGCCCATCTCTTGATCACTACAGAACAGGAAATGACTACCCAAAGTAAGAATTTTAGGGTTTTTTGGTTCGTTGTGGTTTTGTTTTTTTTTTTAATTTCTGTTTGGATTGAAGTTAAACCTCAGCCTCAAATGCCTCCTCATTCTTTAAAACAAAAGGAAAAAAAAAAGGCGAGAGTTGTCTCATTTGGTGCCCCAACAAAGCTTATTTTCAAAAATGTGTATGTAATTTATTGAATACAAGAGAGAATAATATCAGTTGGATATAAGTTTGGATATAAAATTGTCTGTATCTGTAACTTAGAAGGAGTTGGAATTGCCTTAGCTGGAGGGCGGGTCACTGGAATTCTGTTCAAGACAGACATAAAACTATTCAGTTACAAGTTTCCAGAGAGTGAAATCATCTCTCACTGGGCTCTTAAAGAGCACTTGATACCACCTTTTATGAGTTTTATCTAGATCTGCTTTATTTTCTTTTAAACTAAAACTGACTGGAAGTGACAAAGATTTGGCTTTTTAATGCAAATAAGAGAAGAGATTCTTTAATCCTGAGAAACAAAGCCCTCACCAAAACAAAAAATGCACCTCAGCAAACAGTTTAAATAGAGAACCATGAATCTTGCTTTAAAAATATTTTTGCCAGGAGAAATGAGCTTTTCCAAGGTTCATCCTTGTCTCTTTTAAAAACGTGCATTTGACAGCCCATCCTCCGCTAAGTTTTCTGTGCATTCTGTGAAAACCAGAATGGCTTCATATAAACATGGCTTGGTCATTTTGATTCCTGTTCATAATTTGGACAACTGAAATAAAGTAAAAAGAGAGTTGATACTTTTAAACTTTGTGTGTGATGAGATGATTGATTAATCCAGCCAAAGGTCTGTTTTGAATGTGTGTGAGCATAGTGGCTCCTCTCAGAAAGTCATCGCAATATTGAGGGGAAAAGCAGGTGTATCCTAAAAAAGTGAGTCCATCATTTTAACTGATGGTTAGGCAAATGGAGTTTAAGTATAGATTTTCTTTTTTAATTGGCTTTTACTGGTTGTTTTCCATTCAAACATAAAAAATAATAAATCTTCCAAAGGAATGTGGTGACAGATTAGTGCAGTCACAAATACACTTGTCCTGTTCCTTCAGAAGTGCTGCTCTCCCACTTCCAGCCCCAGCCCCCACGAGGATTTTTATTGCATTTGTTGTGGGTTTTTTTTTTTTTACCTCTGAAGCCTAGAATGCATCTCCTCTGCTCAGATTGTTTCCTGCGAATATTTCAGTGTAGGGACATGAAGCTTGAATTTCTTACCAAAAGAAACCTTCTGCCTTCCTCCCTGTAATTTTCTGTGGCAAATAATTAAATTGGCAGACTTGCTTTAAATAGTGCTGTGGATTTTGGTGCTTCTGACTGGAGAATCATGAGCGGCACTTCAGTGAACAAGAAGTACAGCTGTCTCTTTTAAAAATTAAACAAATGCAACCATCAGGGTTCTTTTTTTTCCCTTCCAGTTGAGTATTTTTCCTCAAAGATAAATGGAGTGTATTTATTAAAATGTCGGTGCTGTCTCAAACATGTGTTAGAGCGTTGTAGGGCTCAGCCAGAGTTGTATCTGGAAAGATCAAATCACTTACTTTATAAAACCATATAGTGACAGGACAAGGGGCAATGGCTTCACACTGACAGAGCAAGTTTAGATTGGATATGAGGAAGAAAATCTTCCCTGTGAGGGTGGGGAGGTCCTGGCACAGGTAGCCCAGAGAAGCTGTGGCTGCTCCATCCCTGGAACTGTTCAAGGCCAGGTTGGATCGGGCTCTGAACACCGTGGGAAAGTGGGAGGTGTCCCTGCTAAGGATCTGCTTAGAATTTGTGTTTTTTCAACCCCAAGATTTCATTCTCTGCCGCTTCAAATAGTGACTAAGAGGGATAATAAGAATAAGAAATTTTGTGGTGATCCCATGGTGTGATTGTATAAACTTTCTGGTTCAGAAATCTGGTGACAGTAACCTCACTGAGAGGGACCAGGGCTGCTTGATGTGCTTTGCCACGTGCTGCTGTGTGACCTCAGCCAAACTTCCCCTTTGTTTCACCTATTTAGGACACAGCTCTAAAATAAGTGTGGTACCTCAGGGTGCTTGGAAAAAGGCAGTTGAAAGTAATGACTGAGAACTTTGTTCTGTCGGGTTGTGATAAACTTCTGCATACCCACCCCTTTTTTGAGAGCAAGGATAATAGTAATGAACTAAGACTTCAACCCTGGTAAAGACATGGAGAGATGGCTGTGCCTGGAGAACTCAGCAGACCTTCTGTGGAGCCTGTGTATCTCTGTGGATATTTCTTCCTAGGACTGGACTCCTCTCACTCTTTATTTTCTATTGTATTTCATACCTGCTGTTGCAAAACATAGCATGAGTTAAGAAATCAGATTAATGCAAACTCTAACCTCTATTTTAAAGGGGATTTTCTTTCCTCTTAATCTTAGGTATTTAATGAGGTTCAGGGAGCCAGAATGGTATTTTTTTAAAAATCGCTATGGATGTTAACTTAAGTATCACATAATGAATGAAATGTCAGCTTCATATTTCAAAGATACTGAGTTCAAATCATGCTGGATTGATTAAAATTGCCAGCAATTACTTTTCTGTCAGTGCTGTTAAAGATTCAGGAGTTAATGCTGTTGTCCCTTTGGTGAGGCAGAGCATTTTCACCCACGTGTTCCATATATTAAGAGTTCATTGAAGATTTTACCCGCATGCAATTACTTTTTCTTTGCATTGCCTTGTTAAGGAAGACAGCCTAGGGCTGGAAGGCTGTCTCTGGGAAACCAAGTGGATCAGAAAGCTGCATCCAAGTGCATTTTTCAGTGCTCTGGGCAGTCTGGATTTGGCTTGAGCCAAGTGTTGGTAGGTCTGGCTTTACCTCCATGGGGACCTGTGTGCAGGCAGCTGACAGTGTCTTTATTCTTATTACGCACAGTGATAAGTCTGGGGTGCTCATTCAGATTCAACTCAAGACTGAGACTAGTGCAACTTCTCTTTTAGTGTCGCTGTCTTAAAACTTTTATCTTAGGTGACCATTTTCTTTTTTACTTTTTCTTTTTTTTTTTTTTTCCAGGACTGCCCAGAGTGCTACTTTGAAGGGCAGATTCTTGGCACAGCTGCTGTGCAGCAGAGGTGATGGGACCCCTGGGGAAAATGGGAGCTAGGAATGTGTCTGCCAGGGAACTTCCCTTGCACTGAGTGCATCCCAGTGGTCTCAGGCACAGAGGAGAAACTGGGAGCAAGACTGCATTGAAGGGTTTGGAAGCAAGTCCTGTGAGGAGCGGCTGAAGGAGCTATGAGGGCTCAGCCTGGAGAGAAGGAGGTTCAGGGGGATCTTCTGCCTCTGCACAACTCCCTGACAGGAGGGGGCAGCCAGGGGAAGTTGGGCTCTGCTCCCAGGGAACAATGGACAGGACAAGAGGGAATGACCTCAAGCTGTGCCAGGGAAGGTTCAGGTTGGACATCAGCAGGAATTTCTTCATGGAAAAGGTTGCTAGGCATTGGAAGGAGCTGCTCAGGGAGGTTTGGTTTCCCCATCCCTGGAGGTGTCCAGGGAATAACTGGATGTGGCACTCAGTACTCTGGGCTGGGTGGCAAGGTGGGCATCAGGCACAGCTTGGGCCCAATGATCTTGGCAGTCTTTTCCAGACTAAATGATTCTATGACCTCTGGTGACAAAGACCTGCTCCTGCCCACCCCAACCCCTTTTCTAGGGAAGGAGAGGTACCCTCATGTTTAAGACTGCTCATCCCACCACTTTTCCCAGAAATGATGTGAGACCAGGGCAATAAGTCACCTGCTTGCACTGACTCACTGCGGTAGGTCCTGCCTCTGAAGCATGGGAGACACTTAATGGAAAGATGGATCTTGCTCGGTGCTTGGCATAAACATTTGTAGCCTGATGGGAAAGATAAGGCACAGATACTTTTTTTTTTTCATGGTATATAATACCACCTGCATAGTAAAATAAATGTAGTGCCTGAAATGCTTTGCTTGTAGAGGATGATGGACTTTTGGGTGGGAGTAATGGGATGAATAATTTCTGTCCTGAAAAAGGGAATTGATGACCTCTCAGGTTACAGTCTTGCCAAGAGTGTTGCTACTGCTGCTTTCCTTTGGAGTTTCATTTTCACTGTTGGCAGCAGAAATGGTTGCTCTGTCTACTGTGTCAGCTGCAAATATTAAAGCATATAAAGGAGCTTGAAGTGAGTAATGTTGTCCTACTACCTTCATGGAGTATAATTTAAAAATCTCACTCTTGAGAGTCTAAAAAATGTTCATTACCTTGTACCTATATTTCATTAGTTTAATCACTGTTCATTGTGATGGAATCTGTGTTTAAATTAGCAAATTGCATCAATTATGTCAATCCCAAGCTAAGACTACAGTGGCTGGGCACATGACATAGGCACTTGGGCCCAGAGCTTGTGTTTGGCTGTGCAGCAGAGCCAGATCTAGGACACTGAGTACAGTTTGCCATTTAATGTCACAAGAAATCCAGGTTCAAACCACTCATGACAGCTATTTTCAGGGTGTCAGAACATTAGCATTCTGGAGTCTATATATTTCTTTTCCTGATGTCTCTCTCAATTTTGAAATAAATTATTCTTTTGAAGGTGTGCCTGTATTAATAGAACCTGTGATAAGTTTGTGTGCTTAGGAAGCTGTAGGTGGAAACTTAACCTATTAACCTTGACACTGCCCTTTGTGCAGATGCAGTGTGCTTTAGGGATGTAAATATGTATCTGTTTCTGTTATTGCTTGTCATTTGCTATCTGCAAAACAGATACAAGTTCTTGGTGATTGTTTTAAGATGGCAATATCATATGATACATGTAGGGTCTCCATTCTGGGGACAATGTAGTAATCACAGAATGGCTTGGGTTGGAAGGGACCCTAAAGATCATCCCAGTCCCCTGCCATGGGCAGGGACACCTTCTGCTATCCCAGCTTGCTCAGAGCTCTGTCTGGACTGGGACACTGCCAGGGATCCAGGGGAAGCCACAGCTTCTCTGGGCACCCTGTGCCAGGGCCTCACCACCCACACAGGGAACAATTTTTTCCTATACCAAATCTAAACCTGCTCTCTGTCAGTGTGAAGCCGTTGCCCCTTGTCCTGTCACTCCAGGCCCTTGTCAAGAGTCTCTCTCCATCTTTCCTGTGGGCTCCCTTCAGGCACTCCAAAGCCTTCTCCTCTCCAGGCTGAACAATCCCAATTCCCTCAGCCTTTCCTCCCAGCAGAGCTGCTCCATCCCTCTGATCCCCTTGGTGTCCCTGCTCTGGCCTGGCTCCAGCAGCTCCCAGTCCTTCCTGTGCTGGCCTCAGGGCTGGATGCAGCCCTGCAGGGGAGTCTCAGCAGAGTGGAGCAGAACCACCTTTCCCCTGCTGCCTATGAAGTAGCTGGACCTGAAATAGAGTGCAGAAGTTTATTGCTTTTTCCAGCCCTTGAATTCCTGTTTTCTGAAGAGGAAACTACAGAACACAGCACTACTTGTGCTTTTTTGGGCCTGTTTGGAAGGTTTTCTCTATCATTCCCATCAATACAAGGCTTTGATAGAAGTATTTTAAGAAAAAAAGTCTAATATGTTCTAGTTGCAGTTAAAGCAAAATTTTATTTCAGAAGTTTTAGGGGGATTCACTGCTGAACTGGTAATTGAACCTTCCATGGAGTTAGTGCAAAATTCTGTGTGGGATTCAATATAATATTCAGCTGGAGTAACACACTGTAATTTGAGGAATGCTGTGCATTGCTGATACATGGCCATTACCTGAATGCGACTGTAACTTAATTTTTAAAATAATAAGGTTGCATGAATGAGGCTGAAATAAGTTCTGCCAGGTGCTTTTTGTGTCCAGAAGCTTGTGGACAAACACACAGGGCAAGAAGCAGCATGCAGGTGCCAAACTGTTCCTCATCAACAACCCAGGCAAGCTGCTTTCTCCTTGTCAGTGGTGGCTGCACATCAAAACCAGCACTTTGCTACAGGGACGCCTGTGTTCTGAAATACTCTGTCATTAGTTCTGAATTAACTCATTCACCCTTTCATTTGTGAATTAATCCCCTCTAATGCAGGCAAACATCACAGTTGTGGTTGTCTGGGTATTGTTAATCTGCGTCATGCACAGGCTGAGCACCAGACCTGGGTAATGATCTCAGAAGAGAACAGCTTTGTTTTAGAGCAGTCCTGAGCTCCAGGTGTGGTTGTTGAACTGTGCAAGTATTACTTCTACAAAACGCTTTCTTTTATGTGGATCTTGAGTGCCGAGTTCGTTATTTAGGGCTGTGTGCTGATTTGGAACCCTAAGCTAAGATGAAAATAGTTCTTGGCAAGTCTGTGTTTAGTTCTTTTGGTCAAGGTTGTTGGAGTTTATTCTCCTCCCCCTCTTCTTTCTTTCCCCCTTTTTTTTTTTGGTCTGCTGTTACATTTCTTTTAAGTAATGAATTTAATAGCAGAGTGAATAGAAACTGCATTCTGCTCGCTCCCCTAGTGGTACCTACTCTAGTGTGCAATTTCAGGACTTCTTTGAACCTGACTTTCTGACACAACTTGAACATTAGTAGCACAACCATGATTACAAACTGGAATCTTCTAAGATGAACAAAACAGAGCAATGAAGTGCAGCCTTTGTCCTGGGGTATGTTTTCACTACATTTTTCTTCTCTAGGATTTACTGTCTGTATGCTATGGCAAACAGTAGTAGGTTTATTTTTCCTGTAACAACACCAATGCCTACTACAAGCTATAAATCTTCATGGATCAATTAGCAATATTGTGAGTTGGCAAAAATCTCTCACTTTACACCATACACCTTTATAAACTTTATTTTGAAGATCTTTATTCTAATAAGCCTTAAATCTCTTTCTGAGAGTGTTAGCCAAGCATGTTAGTATGCTGATAGGTTTGGGGCTTTTTCCCACTTTTTTTCCCCAGTCCCTACCCAGAGTCATTTATTTATATGGCATTTGGGGTGGTGGATTCCTGTTCTCATGCTGCCTGCATTGTTTTGCTGACTTCCATCAGCCAAATCTTTCAGCCCTCACTCCTACCTTGGAAGTGAACATGGACACTTTGGTTTTTGACTGGGCCAGCCAATCCCCCTGGGATGAGCCATGAGCCAAAACCACGTGTTCTCCAGGTGGTGCCTCTGCAGACAGTTTTTGTTCTTATCCTTTGCTTTGGGAGCTAATTGGGAGAAAGTGAGAGCAGAGGAACATTTCCAATGCAGTAGTTTTAGCTTGGGAAGCTCTTTAGAAGGCAGTGTTTGATTTTAGAGGGGTGCACAGTGTGTTAATCACCACAGTGCAGCTTGTTTCCTACAAATCTGAAATGAGAAGTCCATGTGAGTGTTGTGACTGGAGGTCAGGGGTAGATCTCCAGCCTGAAATTAGGATATTTTTATCATTCTGAGAAAAGTGTGATGATTGGGCAGGTATAAGGTAAGAGAACACATCAAATGTATTACCATTGATAACTGCATTTCTTCTGACTCCTCCCCTCTGTAGTTGCATATATGACAGGTATTTCAGGCTTTTATGTGTTGAAATAAATCACTTGAATGATCTTTTCTCATGAAAATGAATGTAGGCAATGCATTAAAGTAGCTAATGATGTTTTTAAGGTTAATGGCAACTGTGGAGCTGTTCAGAAATTCATTAGCATCAAATGCTTTAAAAGCAGTTGATCTTTCCCATCTTTTTGTAAATAACGTTGTGGCTTTTAAGTGAGGTTACTTTGACAGGGGAAACTCTTCTGGAGAGGGAGAATGCTGTATTTCAGAGTAGTTGAGAGTGCTTAGAAAAATATCCCATAAGTGGTGTTGGAGGAGGAATACTGCTGATCTGAATTGAAGCGTGTTTGATAAGAGCCCAAATGAAGCCATGAACATAAGTTGTATTGTCAATGGAGCAATTAGAAAAACTCAGCACTTACAGAAAGACTCAAGCTTCTTCCTAAAGGCTGGGATCCCAGTGGGGATGTGGGAGCCGCTGGTACAGATGATGACATTGTGCAGGCAGCCCATTCTTTGTGCAGGGATTGTTTGTTCACAGTTCAGACAGCCTCTGCTCCTCTTGCCCCTGTGCTCTCCTCGGTGAAGGTTTGTCACATCAGCAGCACTGCCATGGGCATCACGGGCTGTGGCCCAGGCTGGGTCAGTGTCTGAATGAACAGGGGAGCTGAGGCTCTGTCAGTCATTAACAGCTGCCTCTGATTGATGAAAGTTTAACAGCAAACACGCTGCCTCCACATTTGATATTTCTGGGTGGCTGCATGAAAGATCTGGGACTCCTGTTCTTGTTTTCTTGGCCTGGAGGTTCTCATTGGGTGTATTTACATGGTGCTTACCAACACTGCTGGGTCACTTGCTTTATTCTTCCCTGTGAGGGTGGTGAGGCCCTGGCACAGGGTGCCCAGAGCAGCTGGGGCTGCCCCTGGATCACCGGCAGTGTCCAAGGCCAGGTGGATGTGGCTCTGGGCAAGCTGGGATAGCGGAAGGTGTTCCTGCCCATGGCAGGGAACTGGCAGATGGAACTGGCTGATCTTTAGGTTCATTCACAAACCATTGTGCGATTCCGTGAATCCCAGCCCGTCCCAGCCTGCCGGCAGCCCCGGGGTTGCGCAGTTCCCCAGTTCTCACGGGGTCAATCCTTCTTCGCCGCTGCCGCTCCCGCCCTGCGCGGGGAGGGTTTAGAGGCGAGCTCGGTGATGATGTGCGGGCAGCGTGTGCTGCGGCAGGGCCGGCGCGCTGAAAGAGCCGGTGGGGGACGGGACCGTGCCGTGCTGCCGCGTCCCTTGTCCCGGTGCTGTCCCAGCGCGTCCCGGGGCCGTCCCTCACGGGCGGAGCGGTGGCGCCCCCCCGCGGCCGCGCTGACGCTGTGCTCCCTTGCAGGGCGCACCGGGCGCTACACGCTGATCGAGAAGTGGCGGGACACGGAGCGGCACCTGGCGCCGCACGAGAACCCCATCGTGTCCCTCAACAAGTGGGGACAGTACGCCAGCGACGTGCAGCTGATCCTGCGGCGCACCGGGCCCTCCCTGAGCGAGCGGCCCACGTCGGACAGCGTGGCGCGCATCCCCGAGAGGACTCTGTACCGGCAGAGCTTGCCTCCCCTGGCCAAGCTGAGGCAGCCCGGGGACAAGGCCATGAAGAGGAGGGAGCCGAAAAGGAAATCCCTCACCTTCACCGGCGGCGCCAAGGGGCTAATGGACATCTTCGGGAAGAGCAAGGAATCCGAGTTCAAGCAAAAGGTGCTCAACAACTGTAAAACAACAGCGGACGAGTTGAAGAAACTGATCCACCTTCAGACGGAGAAGCTTCAGTGCATCGAGAAGCAACTGGAGTCCAACGAAGCCGAGATCCGCTACTGGGAGCAAAAGTACAGTGCCAGCCTGGAAGAAGAAATCCTCAAACTGGAGCAGAAGATCAAACGGAACGAAGTGGAGATTGAGGAGGAAGAGTTCTGGGAAAACGAGCTGCAGATCGAACAAGAGAATGAAAAGCAGCTGATGGAGCAGCTGCAGGAGATGAGGCAGAGGATCCTGGAGTGTGAGAGTAAGCTCAAGGACTATGTGTCTCAGATCCACAACATGGAGAGTGGCCTTGAAGCAGAGAAGCTGCAGCGAGAAGTTCAGGAGTCCCAGGTGAATGAAGAAGAAGTCAAGGAAAAGATCGAGAAGGTGAAGGGAGAAATTGATCTTCAGGGCCAGCAGAGTCTGAGATTGGAAAATGGCATTAAAGCGGTAGAAAGGTCTTTGGGCCAAGCTACCAAGCGATTACAGGTAAGACTGTCATTTTATCCATAGCTAGAGAAAGTCAAAGACTGTGATTTCTCCTACACAAATCTGAAGCCTATGAAAGACAACACAAAAAAAGTTTCCAAAGTGAATCAGGGTAAAAGGCAGAATGTGTTGCTTTCATTTTCAAATCACATTTCAGCTTGTGGGGTTTTTTTGGAGAGCAGACAGTTTTTATTTCACCTGTGTTTAACTTGCTCATTCCAACTGTCTGAGAAGAAAAGCAGTAATTTGCACCATCATAGCCTTTTCTGAGGATAAACTTCTGATCTTTGCTAGGTTTGTCTGCCACCAAAAGAGATGAATTACAAAGAACAGTCCAAAAGCAGCACCTGGAAAGGTACAGAGCTAAAGTAAAGTACCTGCAAACTTACAGGGCTTTGGTTTTAAAGAACAGAATCCCTCTTTTCCTGGCTGACTGGCTGGTGTTCAGGATTTTATTTTCTTTATACCTCAGACATTTGTGGCACATGTGTCAAAAGAGAATCCAGTCCCCGTTTCCTTGCTAAAGTTAATGATATCACCTGGAACCTGATAGAGCATGAAAGAATAAAGGAACTCCACTGCTAGCTGGATGAGATGGAGGGAAGATTGGAGCTCCTGGGATTTTTATGTGCCATGTAAGGTAGTCCTAAGGCACCACACATCAGTTGGAGTTGTGGTTCTTGCTGATTCCCAGGATTCACAGTTAGTATATTCTGCAGTGCTGCAGTGATAGTAAGGTGATTCCACTGTGAATATGTAAAGGGATTTCATATCCTTACTCCTGCCTTACAACCATGTCAGCATGAGCTGGTTTTCCTAGATGGGGGGGGGGGAAGTAATCTTTTCATCCAAAGGAAAATGGATAAAACTGTAAGCAGTTTTGGCCATGATTATCGATTCTAAATTTCCAGACATGCTACACTTAAGGATTTGCACTGATGGAAAGCTTCAAGTCTTCTTTATGTGTTTTATCTATCCTCATTCATATTCACTGAGGCTATGATGGAGTTCAAAATATTTCTGGCTTGGTTCTTTTCATAGTCTGTTTTCTTGGCAAAGTTCCCATTCAATTCAGATCTTCCAGTTGTCTTCTAAACCTAAAGGTGCACAAATCTGGAAGTCCACAAGAAAATAAACTGAGCTCTGGATTATGGAGCTTTGAGGGGGAGGAAATAGACAAATACTTTATTGCATACCTGAAATTAAAGCAGCTCAACCTCTGTGTGTGGGAATAATAATAGTCCCAGACTGTTATAGTCTATCAGAGCTGTAAGTTTTGCATATCATGACAGAAGTAGAGAGAAAGATCCTAAATTATCATCTGTGCTTTGAAGGGGTGGGGAACCAGTCAGGCTTTGGCTTCATTGCACAAAACCCTTGCAGAGTGAGAAGGTTCTGGCCAAAAAAAAGTTTAAATAGAAAATGCAAAAAACAAGGAGAGGAAAGAATTTTATTCCATTTAAGATCAGAAGAATTAAATGAGCTGTCCAAGCTGTGCTGGACACTTCAGGAAAAAGTAAGACTTGGTGCCAGACTGCTACTCAGTTGATTATTTTTTCAGCATTCACATTATTACCTTTGTTTGCTGACGTGCCCAAGTTTTTCTCAGGTGGTATGAGAAACATGCTAGTCATCCAAGAAGCAATATAAAAATAAAATACATTAAGAAAAACCTAATTAGGGTCATGGATTGGACTTAATGGTCTTAGAGGTCTTTTCCAACCTGATCGATTCTGTGATTTTGAAAGTGCTAGCGCGTGTTGACTGGCTTTTTAAATTACAAGATTAAAATATCTTTCAACTCATCAATTTGCATTTGAGGTTTAAAAATTGGAGGCTTTCTCATCAAGAGGAGAAGCAATAGTTGCCCAACTGTAACTATGGTCATGAAATGCTGCTTTATTTGCTCAGCAGATGTTTTCTGTTTCCTGGCAGGACAGGGAACAAGAACTGGAGCAACTGACCAAGGAGCTGCGCCAGGTGAACCTGCAGCAGTTCATCCAGCAAACGGGAACCAAGGTGACGGTGCTGCCGGCAGACCCCGTGGAGGTGGAGGCCCCACATGTGGAGCTCGAGAGAGGTGCAGCCCTCGGAATGCTTCGGGAGGGAGGGAAGGAGGGAGAAGGGGCGGGCAGTGCCTTTACTGCCGCATTTACTTTAATGCTGGCACTCCTACGTGAAGTGAATGCTCCCTTAGTGAAGACATTAGCAAAACACTATGAGAGCGCATTGTCGAGTGCTTCTTTTCATTCCAAGGGTTTAGCAGGCTCTAAATAAAGAGCAGTATGTGGACAACTTCTCTCCCACTGTGCCCGGGCATGCGTTTGTCCCATCAGCAACGCATTAAGCCTGCAGCTTTCAAGAGGGGCCGCCGTGGCTGGCTGCCAGCACAGAACGTGGTCGTACATCTGACATTGCTGTTCGTCTGGGTTCTTCCTCTTCTCGTGGGGGTGTTGTCAAAGCAGAAAAAGGAATGTGTCTGGATCCCAAGAAACCCCAGACAGCAGCCGCACGGGAATAGGAGCCGATCCAGCTGGGCTGCCAGCCGTGCAGAAGTCCTGCACAGATGGCTGTTACTGCGGGTGCGAATTGCCTTTGCCCGCAGTGAGATCAGCACAGCCTGCACGTGCCCACATCTGGATTGGGAGTTTCCTGGGCAGAACCACGGGAGCGTTTTGAATGCGTGTCAGAGCTGCGGCATCTGCACAGCCGTGTGCTTTTTCCAGCACTCTGCTTCCAAGGGACTCTTTGTCTCAGTATTCTCCTGTGCTAGGACTGTCCCCTCTGCTCTGAAAAATTTATAACCAAAAGGCACTTGGGAGGCAAGGGGCGGGGGGGGTGGGGGGAGGAGAGAAGAAAAGACAACCAGGCCTTCAAAGGTAGCACTTTCAGGAACTTTTGAGTGGGAAGAAGCTGAAGCTTTGGTCATGTTACACGTTCAAGCTCTTTCTGCATGTCACCATTTAAGTGTGTCTCTGTGTGTGTGTGTGCATGTTTCTCGTGGGAGGGTAATTCTTTTGTATGGGTTTTGTTCTGTTATGAAGTGACTAGGAAGTGTGCACTTTAGATCTCCTCACTTCCTAGCCAGGCACTTCAGTAGTTTGTTACATGTGGAATTAGTTTTTCTGTATTGCATTAAGCAGGAGGAGGTGGAGAGGTGCACCCCTGCTGATGACTTTTCTAATTGCACTTTTTCTCATGCAGAGCCAGCCTTCCAGTCTGGGTCACTGAAGCGCCCTGGCTCATCGAGGCAACTCCCCAGTAACCTTCGGATCCTACAGAACCCCCTGTCATCTGGTTTTAACCCAGAGGGCATCTATGTATGACAGTATGTACCTCTTCTAGAGAGGACCTAGCAAGGTACCCTGGACAAGATACACTTTATTTTATTCAGCCAATGATGAATGGAAGAAGTTTGTCTTGTTTTGTTTTTTTTTGTTACACCACCGTGTTATTTCTTCTTCCTCCAACACCACTTGGAGCCATACCCTGTGCACTGATGCTAAAGAGACAGGAACTGTCTCGATTCATAATTGGCAAGGATGACCTTGCTGTCAACACAGCTTGAGTGCAAAAACCTTCATTGTTTTTGCCACTTCAGAAGTGTTTGGGAAAGTATTGTTCCTTGTATAGTCATAAATGGAAGAATGAGGGTGAAGGAAACCATGTATGCAACTTATCTGAGGTTTAATTTATTCCCTTTAATCAATAGACCTGTGAATGTTGACCTTTTGTATTTTTATTTTTAACTTGTGAATTATCACATAAGGCTGTGTGTCAGTCCGACGAGGTGACTTTAATTTGTGTGTACCAACATCCCCCATCTGATCAAGTGCAGCAACCTGCAATGCAGAGTTCTGAGGGGTGCTGAACCATTGCAGTGGTTTCTCACCACTAACTTTGTTCATTTCTGTCATGGGTCATCATCTGTCATGTTCCATCCATTGCTACCTTTTAAGGCTTGAAAAGTGAGCTTGTGGGATTTAGTTGCTGTTGTATCTGCCTTGAATGAAGCACCTAGTGTTCAAAAGATTTATGGATTTTAAACCTTGGCTTGGTAAAAATATTTCCAGCATATGATTGAGGATGCACTAGTTAGATGATATTTTATTATATAGAATGTATATTTGAAATATTTTGCCACGTTGTATATGCCTTTTGAGAAAAGAACAATGTAAGAAGTTGTCTTCATATATCTTACCAAAAGAGACTAGGAGGCTTTCACTGTGTGTGATTTTGTACTTTATTTTTTCCACTAGCCATTACAGTGTTCTTGTTTTGTTACAAATCTTGTTGTTGGAGGGGAAGAAAGACACAACACAAATGAGTATCCACTTCCAAGCTTCCAGAATCCACTCAAGTTTTGTGAAGGGAATAAACCTGGCAGAGTCCCAAGAAGTCAATAGCAGAGGGAGAGGCCAGGATTTCATTCAGCTCCCTGGTGGAGACATTTGGTCCCTCTGAAAGACAGTCACTTAGAGAATGTAAAGCTTCCAAGCAGAATATTCACCCATTTGGTGGTCGTTTTTCACAAAACGTATGAAAAGAGAACATTATCACATCTTGATATTGCTCTAATGCAATCAAAGCTAAGAAAGAATTAGACGAAAAAGGTTTCCTGCAGAAAGTAGCTGCTCCCAAATAGCTCATTGGTTGCAGGCCCTGAAGTGATTGTTGCAGGAGGCACCAGGTTTGAGGAGAAAGGGACTGGCATCAGTGGGACACACTGTAAACGTTGGGGGCTGGCCTCATGGATGAGTTAGGGAAGGGATGGGCCTTCCCTGGTTTGGATTTCCGGTTCTAACAGCAACTCACAGCATCATCCCCACCTTGGAGATCCCCTGGGCACAAGGGGGGACACTGTGCCCTCACTGCAGTGCTGAAGACTTGGGCTCCTGATGTCCTCCTTGGCAGGGTCAGGATTTTACCACTGCTAGGAAACTCCAAGCTTTTAGTCATAGAAAAATACTTAACTCCTAGCATCCTCTTGTGTTGATTCACTGATGTGCAGATAAATGTTAATTTAAGTCTCCTTTTCTAAAAAAGGAGCTTCCTGGCAAATGGAAGTTTTAAAAGATATAGCAGAAGATGAAGGATTCTTGAGTGTTTAATGCATTTTTTTTTCCTTTCCACTTATTAATGGCATCATATATTCTAAAAATGCTGCTGTATTTAGACTTACAGCAACAGATAAGGCTGTGAATATATAAAGGACCTTTCCAAGTGGACTCTGAATTTTTACTGTTTGACTTATCAGGTCTTTTTTTTTTTTTTTTTTTTTTCATCTTCCCTTGTGAGCAAACTGGAAAATTAGATATTCCTACCTGAGGAACCTTTGCAGTGCTCACCCATTTTACTGTTAGTTTATCACAATTCTGTGCTCATGTTTACGGTGCCCATAAATTTGTATTAAAAAAAAAGAATGTGTGTGTATATATATATATATAAAGTGTAAAATATACATAGTTTGGGGACAATATCTGTCCAAGGTACTTGAGCATATATGCCTTACATTCTGGGTTCAATTTACAGAAATTAAATGGCCCTCTCCAGTGGATATCTTGCATCTTCAGCACCTCTTGATGTTAGAGAACTGAGGCACTCAGCACCTTGCAAAGTCTGGCCCAAATTATGCTGCATGGGGGTGGGGGGAAAGAGTCTTGTACTGAGATGAAGTATTTTTAAGGCAGATCAGCTTATTTACCCCAGCTAATGATTTTGTCATATTCTGTGACTGGTCCATCTTCCACAGATGTCAGTTTGAGCTGAACTGGGCTCTTGCATCATAAAACTGCTCTCTTTCTCTGCCAGGTTATTCTGTAAGACAGAGGGAAGAGGAAACGGATTAAAAGGAAGAGTAAGAGCAGCTTTGGAGGGCTTGAATTACAGCTTTATCATAGAATCAAGGGAGGAATTTGCCATTTGAGTTAAAAAGTAGCACCTGCTGGTTGCAGCAGCTGTTGGACACAGGAGCCAGCCTGGAGCTGGCTCAGGAGTGACCACTTCAGCACCCCTGAGTGGCCCCTCCTTGCCAGGGCTTTGGCACATGTCAAGGTGATCTGAAAAATGTTTGCAGCTTCAGCCACTCCTGTGGCCAAGGAGAGGCTTTGGTACCCAGACCTGCCAGTTGTGAGACACTGACAAATTCTCCTGCCCCCACCATACTCCTCTTGCTTACTGAATTTCACCCAGGCTGAAGTTCCATAGCATTTTCATCCTCTCTGTAAATAAACCAAAAAGAAATGGCATGCCCTTGCATTAAATGTGAACTGACCCATGTGTAACAGTTAGAAAATCCCTCACACTATGGCGTTTAGAGTTTTGCTTTGGATCAACTGTGGAAGCTCACTCTTTCTTTACAACTGTACAAAAAGTCCATTTTCAGAAGTGTTCCAAACCTCCTAGGGCATTAGCAGAAAGGAAGCTACACGTACTAATTTTAACAAGTGCCATATTATTTACTGGGCAGCATGATAAAAAATGGGGTTTTTGCTTGCATTAAATAGTTGAATACACAAGCACTATTTTCCAGTGCACAGGGAATTTATATGGAGAACTCCTGTAATTTATTACTAAAGGAAATTAACTGTGTTACCTCTCTCATCCATGAGGATGGAGATGCTATGTTGTTAGGGGAAAAGAGGGGGGTGACCATCTGAAAAGCCAGTAGGTTAAGGCTAAGGTGAACAGTCTGAATGCCTGAGTAAAGGAGAAACCAAGTCCCACTCTAAAAAGTCAGTTCCCAGTATCTTTTAGTGGGGCTTAGGTTCCCAAGTGCCTGAATTGCTTCTGGAAATGGTATGTTAGCTTTGAGTTTGCTTGCTTTTCTAAACCCTGGCAAGTTCGGAGGAAGTTCTTGAAGAAGAGAACTACCACTACTAGCATTAACAATATGCAAACATATGAGGTAAGAGGGAAAAAGATACTTTAGTGAAATAAACATCTCCTCTTGGGGCAGCAATTGCCTTGTTTTTAGTGTGGAGAGTATTGCATTATTTTAGTGAACTGGGATCATATGAGTATGATCAAAGAAACATCGATCTTGTAATTTTTAGTGAGTTACCTTGAAGCATATAAATTCCTGATGTGCATTAACTTGAGTGAATTGGGCCTTAATGATACATGTAAATAACAAAACTGTATTCAGATATTTTTTCCAGAAAATAGTCTCTAATGGTCTGTACTGTATCAAAAAAGGTGTCAAAGTGTTACTTTTATATTACACCTCCTTTTTTTTTTTTTTTTTTTTTTTTGTTTGTTTGGGGTTTTTAGAACATTGAAATGTGCATGTTTATTCTATTTGCTACAGTATTTTAATGTTTTGGATGAAGGCCATCAGTTGTATGGAGATGACAAAACAATCATTCTGTCTATTTATTCAGTATTGCTGCTTAAAGTTTTCAAAAATAAAGCTTTCAATGCCAATATAGTGACTGATTGAAAGCTGTTCTAGCTCTCTTCAGATGTTTTTTTCCTATGTTTGTAGAAAACTAAATAAGTGAAACTTGGTGTATGAGCTGTTATACCAGCAAAGAATTATTGCAATAATATTGGGGGCTGGGTGTAAGTGTGTGTAGTAAATACCAATGTATGCATGCAGTGAATGTCTTTAGGTCTCTAAGTGGAGTGCTGAAGAATGTTAAATCCTTTGTGATCTTGCAAGCCCTTTACACATGTGACCAAGTACTGGTTAGAGCTTTGTGCTCATGTGTGGCGCGTGTGAGAGCAGAACAAAGGGGTCACAAAGGATCAACTCGGAGCCCTTTGAACCAGATTGGATTTAAGAACATTTTTGAGTGTTCCACAGTTGTGTGTCTGACTGGGGCCTAAAAAATATGTTCTGATACAAAACCCTTTCAGTTGCAGCAAGGATGCCTCAAGTGTAGCTAGTCCCTCTGAAAATTTTAGTAGTTCTGAAATGGATCAAGTGTGCCTGCTGTACTTGTGAAGTGTGTCAGAATGCTGAGAGCATTCACCCTCACCATCATCCCATGAAACTGCTAACTAGGGGTTCTGACTGGAACATTTGAGTTGCTGATGCTTTAACCTAGAGAAGCAACGCAAACTGTGAAAACATGAGTGAGCATTTTATTACTGCTCCACTTCAATGCAAGATGAAAATCTGTATTAAATGTAACTATATTTTTTGTCATTTAAGAAGCTTCTATTTTTTATTATTCTCATGAATGGTTGACAAAAAGTATTGGATATGCTCCTATACAATAAATTCCCCTCTGAAACTTTGGGTCTTTACAGTTCATGGTTTGCTGGGATTGCATTGTTCATGTCGCGCATGTCTCATGACAGAGCTGTTGGGACTCTGTCAGAAAACACCAGGCCTGAAGGCAGGGCCTAGGCTCCTTTACTGTAAGTGTGCTGTAATCTCAATCAGATAAAGCCCAGGCACTGCAGGAGGGAAGAGGAGCTTGTTTTCAGCTGAGGAACTGTTACTAAAATTAACCATAACCCTGAAATGACAGAATTGGTCACTGACTCAGGGGAGGTGTAACTTAAAGCAAAGAGGCAGAGGCTCACTTGGAGATGAACTGAATGTACAGATTCTTTCCACAACAAATGCAGGGTGCCCTGATGCTTCAGGGAGCAGGAAGAAATTAATCTTTGAAGAAGGAGCAGAAGGCTTTTTAGGCCAGATTCAGGTGTAGTTACTGTGCTGAGACCAGAGGGGGTGTGAAGCTTGCTTGAGATCATTTGAGCTAATCAAGGCTGGGAACTTGATGTAGCTGGGGACTTGTGATTTAAGCCATCCAAATGCAGTCCTTAGTCTAATATCCGAACAAATGGATTTTCCTAAGCTAACTGGAGCCTAATCTCATTAGATGTGAGGAGAAGTGAGCTAACAGTAGTGGCACTGTTGACTGGCAGTAGGACAATGCCACGAACTCCACTGAAGCCCTAGCACGTGGCACTGTTGTTGTCAGGGCTGTGGAAGTTGTGGAGGCCCTGTGCCCTGAAAGGTGCCCTTTCCTGCTCCTGTGCCAGTCACCTGGCTGGCTGTTGTGGTAACTAAGGTTTCCCAGCGTGCTCAGCAGACCCAGGGCTACAGCTGATGTTTCTGATCTTTTGCTTTGCCTTTAAAGAACAAAGTGATATATTTGTATGTGGCTGCTGCAGCACTAACTAGCTCAGTGTAACTGGACCACTAATGAGTTGCAAGACCAGGCCAGATCAATGATCCATTTTGTTCAGAAGCCATACTGAATTCTTCTGCCTGTTATGCCTGTGTCAGCTAGGTATTATTCCTTTACAATCCAAATTTTAATGATTGTTTCAACTGAGATGTGTGGTGTCTGAAGTAGGGCACAATGAGCAATGGTGCCCATTATTGCCTTACTTGAAAATGATATATTTGCTACCTTTGATATTGTAGCTAGTGTTAATGAGTATTTTCTGGGTCAGCCACTGCTTCATCATTAACTTTCTCCAGAGATTCTGGATAGAGACAATCTCAGTTGGTCTGTTTTGTTCCCTTTTTCCAGGAGGGTATGCTGTGTACTTTTTTCCCCATCCTTTGCAGTAAGTTCTGTGTACTGTCTAGGGCTGACTGGAAAGGAGCCTCTGGCAACAAGGAACTGATGCAATCAGAGCTGATAAACTTCCCTGAGCAACCTCACCGCTTGTCTGAGCAACTCAGGCACTGCCAGTGTCCTCATGCCACTTCTGGTGGCTCTGTGTGTGCCCCCTTCCTTGCTGCCACACAGGAGCTGGAGCTTCTCCCCCATGCCCTGGAGCTTCTCTCCCATGCCATCTGAAGCTTGATTTCTAGAGGCTTTATGGATCGGAATCCATGGCTGTGGAAAGGCTACAGGGATGTCTGGAAGAGTGAGAGACTGTCATCACACTTCTGTTCAGACATCTGGAAGGTGACGGAGGTGAAATACCACTACACCAGACTGTGCTTATTGTTTCAGCTACATGCTTTGTCTTGTTCTACCCCTCTGCAAAAGGAGGAAGATAGTTGGTAATTGGAAAACTTAGTAGGAAAATGCAGCATAAAAGAGCTAATATTCAATCCTGGGTCAAGTTAGAGGGAAGAAAAGTTTTCTATGATTTATTTTTAATGAGCAAAAGTTTGAAGAAAAGGTATTCAGAAGAGCTCCAGCTGGGCTTGTGGAAAGTGTGCTTAAAAACCCACCTAATCCAATGCAACACGAATGAGTGCCAATAATTACCTGCCTAGGTATTTTTAAAATGAGGGCTTCCGGTTAAATCAGAAACAAAAACCAACAACAAAAAAAGGGAGGTTGATGGAAGGAAGGGAGTGAGATGTAGCCCAAGTAAAACATCTTTAACCTGATTTGTATTTGCCCTGAAGTCTCTTCCAGTGCCAGTGTGATGGGAAGTGAATCATGCAGCTTTGGAGCCAGTGACATGGTATCACAGAAGTACCATCAGGAGCTATTGCTAGAATGAAATTCAGGTCAGCCTTTAAGTGTGAAATAGCTGGAATTTTTTTGTGGTTGCCTGTGGAGCTTCTCCTAAATTACTACCTGCCACAACTTTTATTGTCTGTATCAAACTGCTGTTCATGAAATGTTATATGCCCAGAACAGATGATTTGGCTTTAGCAGTTGCGATCAGCCTGAGGTGAACTTTGATCGATGAGGTGGAACTGGCCCTCCTGGCACACTGAAGGGAAACCCCAGAGTGCCAGCTGAACTTTGACAACATTTTGTTGCTACAACGTTGTCTTAAGCGTTTCCTTGACCGGGCAGATCTGCAGCACGGCTGCCAAAACTATGACCTGGATTCTGCACTGTCATGTTGCTTGTGTCACGCACAAAACAAGCGTGGAGGAGACAGTGACAGAGCAAATGAGAAAGGCAGCAATGTCCATTAGCTGTAGGGCTGGGGTGAAAGGTTATGCCTGGGGCAGTCGGGTCTCCTCGACTGTGCCAATGCTGCAGTTCCCAGCAGGCCCACACGAGAGGGCAGCAGTACACGCAGCAGCCGTGCACTGTGATGGGAAGCAGGTTTTCCAGGAATACACAGCATGTGGTAGGGAATTGGGTAAGGCACCCAACATTCCAACTTTCAAGGCTTTCTTTCAGAAAGGACACAGTAATACTTACAAAGAGGCATGTCTTATTCACAGTGTCAGTGTAACTGATGCACAAATGATGCCATTCCTGCAGTTTCTGAGTGGGCCTGGAAGCTTTCTGAAACCTGTACAGATGTGGGTTGAAGCATTCCATTTTAGATACTGTCCTGTGACTGGTGTATTTGCCTGTGCCTGGGAAGCTCTTGTTTCATTTCCCAGCTCTGCCACAGATTTCCTGTGTGTGACCTTGGGCAAGCTACTATAATCTCTGTGGATTGGAGTCCCCCAGCTGTAAGCCTGAGATAATATGGCCTCATCCCCTTTGACTTTGTCTCTATATACGGCAGGCCCCGTGGGGAACAGCGTCTCGATTCCTATTTGTTTGGCAAATAGTACTGAGCACAACGTGATCCTGAACTTGGCTGTGCCATCCAGATACTGCAGCATGAAGTGTATTTTTAAATCCTACCCAGAGGCTGACAAGACGTCACTCAGAGTTGGCTTTACCTTGCAGTGAGAGCAAGATGCAGGTGTGCTGAGGGAAGCTGGGGGTTTCTGAAGGTGAATTCTTGTTTAGCTTTAAGTAGATTTCTTTTTCTAAAGGGGTAAAGAGGAAAAGCAAGTAAAGGAATAAAACTTGATTTCAGCTTTTGCTCAGTACTCTTCTTGTAAAGTGCTGCTATTACCAAAGGCAGCCTAAATCTTTTTGCAAGTGCTACTTGGGAGTGTGTTGTACCTAATTGATAGAAACAATTGACTGAACAGGCTGAGATTTGCTTGGTGGTCCTAAATGTTCCAGTGTTTCTGCAAGTCTTAGTATGGTCTAGCAACGTGCCTGTAACTAATAATGCACCATTCACAGGCTGCCATCTCACAATTTTTCATTGATACCCAAGTGCCTTTTGGTATTTGTGGCTGAAGAGATAAAGCACACAAGAGTTAGAATTGTTAAAAAGTGCCTTTTTTCGTAGTTTTCCAATTCCAAAGTGTTTTCTACATGCTCCAAATAAATTTGATTAACTAACAAGCACCTCAGCTGCACTTACCCTGGAGTCTTGCCGAGAATGAGCACCCCTCAGCATATCTGAGCACAGAGAGTCCCTGCTGCTCAGTTTTGAGGTCAAAGATCATTTAAAGATGTTGGCCATCTGAATGCATCTCAGTAACATTTTGTGCAGCTGCTGGCATCTGACAGGACAACAAATAATCAGTGCTGCAGTACCTTATCTCATGTTCTGCTCAATAAAGTTCTTGCTGCTACCTTTGTACATTATCCAAGGAATTTTACAGCAGGAGGCACCTACTTCTAGGAACATCTTCCTCCTTTGGCAGGAAGAATGGACTGCCCCCAGGGTGCAGTCACACGGGACAAGCATGAAATTTGGGTGTTGTGAGCAACTACAAAAGCAGGAACCTGGGCAGTGTGAGTACCTTAACATCTTTGTTCAGTGGCAGAACACAGCCTAAAATTCCCAAGGAAAACCTATTTTCTTATGTTATTATGATTATAACAATGATCCCAATCATATAATTTATGTGTATGCACGTACATATATGTCTATATAGTCAGCTTATCAGATGTTGTTATCTCTTTTGTCAGCTTGGGAAATGAAAGCCCAGGGAAGTGCAGGGCTTTTCCAGAAGGAGTACAAGCCCTTCATCTCCATTTACTGCCTTTTGCACACAAGTCATTTGCTGAGAAGTCTGTTCTGAGTAACACAGAGTTGTCCCACAATGGTTCAGTCAGGCTGGGGGCCACCTGGCCTAACATTCTGCCTCAAGCTCTGTAGAAAGATCTGCCTAGGCACATGCAGCTCAGCAGTAAACTACCCTTTGTGCGGCATTGCCAAAATACCCTACTTGCAGAGGAAGCTTTCCCTAACCCTTCAGTCAGAGGTTAAACCTCTTCCTGATAGCAGAGGATTTATATCCCTTCTAAACAGAGTAATGAGAGCACTTCAAAGGAGGTGAGACTTATTCTCTCCTTTAGCAAGTGTTGTGCCAGATTCAACCAATAAAGATTTTACCTTTGAGATCGAATTGATTAATCTGTTTCAAATTTAAAACTTTGTAAAATCAGTATCTTCGTTTACTGTTGATTTTAGCACACTGGTTTCAGCATGTGCAAGAGTTCAGCTCCTTGTATGATTTGAGTCTGTTCTGATTTCCTCTTCAGGTAACTCTACCTAGTTATTATATTATTATATTATAGCTTCTCTTGTCAGCCAGAAGCTCACAAGATTCCTGCACTGTGGAGGTGCCTTCAGTCGAGGAAGCAGGCTTGCATCCCAAAGGCAATGCTGTGTGGGTGCATCAGGAACATCTGGGGAAAGGAGGAGATTCCTCTTCACAGACTTGTACAAATAAAGATGGTTTAATCTCTTTGTGCCCTTCTAGTGCAAAAAGGGAACCTACAGGAAAGATGGAGAGAAACTCTTTAACAAGGGCCTGGAGTGACAGGACAAGGGGCAATGGCTTCCCACTGACAGAGAGGAGGTTTAGATTGGATATTGGGAAAAAATTTTTCCCTGTGAGGATGGTGAGGTCCTGGCACAGGGTGCCCAGAGCAGCTGTGGCTGCCCCTGGATCCCTGGAAGTGTTCAAGTCCAGGCTGGATAGGGCTCTGAGCAAGCTGGGATAGTGGAAGTTGTCCCTGGTCATGGCAGAGGTGGAACTGGATCTTTAGGGTCCTTTCTATTCCAGGCCGTTCTGTGATTCTGCTCTATGATGGGACTGTACACACTAGGGAAAGTGCTAGGTTAGCCCTAAACTACCACTCTGTGCCCCAGCTCAGGCAGCTTTGTTCCTGAAGGTACAGGTAGTGATCTCTGTGGAAAACAAAAGTCAGGGACATGCACCAGCTTCCCACTGGCTCTGCCAGGCAGCTGAGTTGCCCTCTACTCCTTGGAATGCACTGCCCTAGGGTTACTAAACTCAAGCAAGCCCGTGACATTACTGTGTATTTTAAAAGCAGGTATTGCAGACTGTGCATGTTCAGCAATCATAGCAAACAGCTGGAGTCCTGGAAATGCCTTCTGGGCCTGGCAGGACACTGATGGGAGCGTGCTTCCTACGGCCGGCTCCTGGGGTATGGCACACAGATTGCTCTCAAAGGTCATCTTAAATAACTGTACTTACGTCGTCATTTACAACACCAGAATTAGCCCTGTGACCAGTTAGGTGTTTTTCAAAGCCACTTCACATTTTGCGGACGTGGATGTATCGTTATGTTCTCGTTTCTGCACTCTGCAGAGCAAACTGCACTCCAAACACAACTTCTCTGCTGTGCTGAGGAGCAGGAACTCGTGCAGCCCAGGTTTGCACAAACCCATTTGCCTTTGCAGGTGGACTAGGAGTGCCAAGGAGCATTATCTGATGATGGCAGCTTGGTAAGCAAAGGTAGCTCCTTCTCTCTCAGAGAACAGATGTCAAAGGGAAAACAGCCTTAACTCTGACCTTTGTCCACACACATTCCCATACCCTTCAATTACCTTTGTAGCAGCTGCTAAGGAATTCTTGCTTATTCTACATGCTTTTCTAATGTTTAAGCATTTTTTCCTAGTCGTGTTGGTCCCTTTGTCTCTGCACGTTTCATTTCTGACTTTACTCTGGAAAATGAAGTGCTGATGGCAGTGCATTCTGCATGACGGACCCTGTGTCCAAACCAGAGCATCTGTAAGAGTCTGCAGCACTGGAGTAAACAAACCCACCTCACATTCGTGACTTCATTTCCCTAACTCCCAGCAGCTTCTCCCTGGAACGACAGAGGGCACCACTCCTCACACAAAACGCTGGAAGAGGAGCAGCCCTGCCTTTGAGTCATAGTTCAGGACCTAGAGTATTTATCTCTCAGTAGGTGATTGGGATTGCATATTCTTTCTCCCGGGAGAGTCACCTCTGCCTCTCCTGCTCCCTGTGACAAAAGCTGCTCTCAGAGATGCGTGCACTGTTCCTCTGGTGAATCTTGCCCTACTTTGCACAGAATGATTAGGTGCTTACTTACTGAGAAATAGCTTTAGCCTATTTGATTAGAATCTGCACTTGGGGAAGAGGAAACCACTATGCCAGCTCCTACCCCTGCTCCCGTGAAGATCTGTTTTTATTCCAGTGAGTTTACAACATAGAATGCATAAATACACAGCATACCAGGGCTGGAGCCTCAGGTTCTCCTCTCAGGTGGCTGTGTTATTTTTTGATCTTGCTGCTCTGTCCAACAGGTGCCACCATGTCAGTGCTGCCACCACCAACTGTTTTGAAACAAAGGGACCTACAAGAGGCTACAGGAGAGATGGAGGGAGACCATTTACAGGGCCTGGAGTGACAGGACAAGAGGCAATGGCTTTCCACTGACAGAGAGGAGGTTTAGATTGGATATTGGGAAGAAATTCTTCCCTGTGAGGGTTGTGAGGCCCTGGCACAGGGTGCCCAGAGAAGCT
The DNA here is from genome assembly GCF_963513975.1 of Fringilla coelebs. Lineage (NCBI taxonomy): Eukaryota > Metazoa > Chordata > Aves > Passeriformes > Fringillidae > Fringilla > Fringilla coelebs. Next base: position 57,946,951 of record NC_140033.1, on the reverse strand, counting down.
GTGGCTGCCCCTGGATCCTTGGCAGTGTCTAAGGCCAGGTTGGACAGGGCTCTGAGCAAGCTGGGATAGTGGAAGGTGTCCCTGCTCATGGCAAAGGAGTGTAACTGGATGGTGTTTAAAGTCCCTTCCAACCCAAGCCGTTCTATCATTCCATATCAGAGTAACAACGTTGTTATTTTAGAAGAGTCTAAGTTTAAAAACAGCCTCTACTAAGGTTTCCCCTGATTTATTAACCCTCCACCTGATGCCCTCAAGGGCTCTAATTATTAATTTCTGTACAGAATTGGCCCATATGTGCATAATGTTGTATTCTGTTTGTTCAATGTGCATTAAGCAAAACTCTTGAATGCTGGGACTCTGAACCCCTTACAGCCCCTTCTGAGAGGACAGGGGCGGTTTAGGTTGGACATTACAGAATCACAGAATGAGCTGAGTTGGAAGGGACCCACAAGGATCATCAAGTCCAGCTCCTGGCCCTGCACACATTCTCCCCAAGAGTCACATCGTGTGCCCAAGAGTTGTCCAGAAGCTCCTGGAGCTATCAGGCTCGGGACTGTGACCATCCCTGGGGAGCCTGTTCAGTGCCTCTGGGGGAAGAACCTTTTCCAAATACCCACCTTAACCCTCCCCTGACACAGCTCCAGCCATTTCCTCCCTGGTCCCCACAGAGCAGAGATCAGGGCCTCTGCTTCATGAGGAAGCTGCAGAAGTGCTGTGAGCTCTGACCTCAGCCTGCTCTTCTCCAGCTGAACAGACCAAGCGCCCTCAGCTGCTCCTTGTGCGGCTTCACCTCGAGGTCCCTCACCATCCCCACGCCCCTCCTCTGGACGCTCTCTTGCAGCTTAATCTCTTTCCTACGTTGCAGTGACCAAAACTACACACAATCATCAAGGTGAGATCGCAATAATGCAGAGTAGGAAGAATTTGTTCATAGAAAGGACGATCGTACATCGGAATGGGCTGCTCCCATCGGGAGGCAGTGAAATCACCGTCCCTGGAGGCGTTTTAGGAAAGGCTGGACGTGGCACTGGGTGCCATGGTCCGGTTGACGCGGTGTTGTTCGGTCACAGGTTGGACTCTTGGGGCCTAACTGACCCCGCGTCTCTGTCAGAGCACCCCCGAGCCCGCCCGCCCCAGGGGCGGCCATTCCTGAGGGGAGGTGGGGCCGAGTGAGGGGAGGCGGAGCGCGAGCCGCGCGTCGACCAATGGCAGCTGCGGCCGCCGCTGGCCCCGCCCACTCCCCCTCCCGCCCTCCCCGCAGCGGGCGCGGCCCCGCGCACACGTGCCGGGCAGCGTGCGCGGTGGTCACGCGGGCGCGCGCGTGACGGCGGCGGCGGCGGCCTGAGGGGCGGGCGCGCACTTCGGCCCGGGGCGGGAGCCGGGCGGGGCCGGGGGAAGGACAGCGGCACGGAGCAGGGCGGGATCGCCAGGGAGCCGGCCGGGCTGCCGGGGACACTCTGGCACAGTCACTGCGAAGCGGCCCCATGGCCCCCTGCGGTGCCTCCCAGGAGTGCTGCCCGCGCGGACGCGCCCGTTTCAAGCAAAGCATTAAAAAATTTTCCAGCTTTAGTTCTTTTCCAGCCTCTCAGTCCAGTGCAGAACAAGAATTCAACTTACATGTTAAAAGGAAGCACTCAGTTTCTCCTACTGGTAGTCCTGCAAACACTTCTGGAAATCTTGCTGCCAGGAGATGATGTGGAATCTCCCTCACTGAAGAGATTCCAGAACCATCTGGATGCAATCCTGTGCCATGTGCTCTGGGATGGTCCTGCCTGAGTAGAAGGTGGGATGAGAACCCACTGTGGCCCCTTCCAGCCTGACCCATTCTGGTGTTCTGTGAAGAGAAGCTATTTTCCCCACATTTCAGGCTGCCTTATTGCTACATAGTCTGCTCTTGGTGGCTTATGACTGTTTTTGATACTCATATTCCAGGTCTTGCAGCTGGAACCTAGGGCCCAGCCTCACGAGCTTTGCACGAAGCTGCAATATCTGTACCACAGAAATGCTGATCAGGGTCGCTGCTCACAGGCTCCGAACCTGAAGCCAATGCAGTGCATTCCAACCACATCTATAAGTGTTATGGTGCTGCTCCCACCTGGATGGGCTCTTTTGCAAACAACATTGTATGTAAGGAAGGCTGTGGGCCTGCCTGACACTCACAGGAGGGCTGGAGCTTTGGCAACCTTCTGCAGTGAGAATAGAATCCACTTCAGTGTAGGTTGGCTCATCTGGCTCTGTGCTGCAGGTATTAATCCAAACACACTTGGAGAGACAATTTTCTGCTGAGGAAGAAGGTGCCATCCGTACATGGCTCTTTTCCTGAGGTTATTCCCTAGAAATGACATAGTTGTGAGAGTGCCTTGGTGTCATGCTTATAAAACACCTAGCAAAAAGCAAAGTTAAAAAACCCAAACGAACAACCACCAAGGCTTTATGGAGGCAGGAGAAACAACTCTCCTTGGTCCCCATGACGCAGTAGAGCTGCCTGGGATCAAAGTCCCTGCTTGCTGAAACATAAGGGAATCTCTTCTCGCCTGCCCCAGGCATCGCCTGCATCCTCTGGGATGCGGGAGGGCCAGGCAGGGCGGGGAGTGTTTGCAGCGGCGGCAGCAGCAGGTGCGCTGCCCTGGGTGCCCCGTGAGCTCAGCGAGGCAGAACAGCCTGGCCCAGGCAGGGCAGCTCCTGCAGCCCGCGGTAGCGCCGGCATCGACTGCCCTGAATTTAGTGCTTGTGACAGATTGACAGCCCTGCAGGCGGAAATGCTGGAGCCACGGGAAGGATGCAGGGAGCGGAGCAGCTCGGCCCTGCTCACATCCAGCCCACACGTGTCCGGGGCTCACGCAACTGCTGCTGGCGGCAGGTGAGCCACCGGCTTCTCTCTGCTGCTTCCCAGCGAGCTGCTCTGAGCTTGCAGGAGAACCAGACAGTCAACAGAGATTCAGACTTTCCTGAGTGAAACTGGCTTTAAAAAATCCAAGGCTTTTTTCGCAGAGAAAGTTCAGCATATTTGTTACTTTCTTTCTCCGAGGTTGTACTTTCATGTTCATTTCTACAACTAGAAGGCAGGAAACTTCTCAAACAAGGCTGTGATCACATGATTCCAGGAACTGAAGTTCGAAGGGAAAAGGAAATCCGTTGCAAGACCCAGGTTACAGGGCAAGCCAGGAATTTAGAGGTGCTATAACGCACCTTGCACACAGTCCCCATACTGCTGGATGTCAGACATTCAGTCTGCCCCAACTAAAGTGAAAATTAAACAAACAAGACCCGAAACACAAACTCAGGACCTACTCCAAGGCCCATTGTGCTCTAGAAAAGGACTCACATGGCTTAAATGGTAGGTCAGGCCTTTCTCAAACAGGGCTGATAGTCAAGATCTGTAGCTGTAACACTTCCAAATATAACAATTCCTTGTCCTTCAGTTGGAGGTACATTATATTGCCTTCCATTGGCTTAACAATCTCAACCGTCTTGCTTTAACACATTCTCATGGAGCCTGTCATGCCACTATGATATACTGGATTATAAAATCTGTTTTCAACATTTATTGCTTAAGAAATCAAGCTTGCATAATTTATCTTGTGGTTTGTGGGACAACAGAATATGGATTCAAGTGTAAACAGTAAATGTATCACCCAGTCCTGCACTCTTGGCACTTCCATAAGGGAATGTGTATTTAAAGATGGGAAGCTCTTGTCCAATGTTTCTGTGATTGTTTTTAAACTCAGGAAAATTCAAGACATACAAATTGATTTAGACTCCAAAGGGATCTGAGGAAGCCTGGAATTTAATAATTAAGGCTGACACTAGGGTCCCTCCTGTCATTTGCCTTTTGCCTCCAGCAGCAGTGGGTTATCAGCCTCAATTACAAACCTTTTTCCCCTGTGTTTGCTTTTGTTAGTCATTGGGATTATCAGAAAACACATAATTTGTCTTTATGTTTTATGTCATAAAATGTAATAGATTTCTCTGATGCTGCAACTTGGCGTGAAGTCATTTGGCACATTTGATTCAAGGGCTAATAAAAACAAGCCTTCCTGTTACTGTACATGGTAAATACTGGCACTGATAAAGCCCTCTGAGGATCTGTGTTTATAGCCCAGTGAAACCTAAACGGATTCACATTCCCAAAGGAAGAAAATTTGAAGGAGACCTAAAGCCTTGCTGATGCTCAGGTTTTAAGCTGCACTTTCACGAGGGGCACAGGTTTTTATGAAGTGCTTGTGGCTCCACCCTTTGTGTTGGGGCAGTGATCTGGCAGGAAGGGCTTTGTGCTCAGTCAGGCTGATTGCCCAGCTGGCAGGAGGACTCATGAGCACCTTCATCCCAGCCTAAATGCTGGCCTAACAAGTGTTAAGCTGTTCAAGTATGCAGGTCAAAGTTACCGAGGGGAAGGGGTGAGCCCAGCTCACTTTCATTCCTATGAAAACACAGGGAGCAGAATCAGATCCAAAGACAGATGGAGGTAGACACAGATTTTTTCCCATTTCCCTACCTGGTAATTTACTTCACAGGAAGAGTGGTGCATTGTGGCAGCCTTTGGTCCATTATTTATGGAAAAAACATGCCTATGTGTTCCCTGATATTTGTAGATAGCCCACCTGTATCTCTAATTGGAATTAAATTTACTACAGCTTCCATGTGAAGACGCCTATTTCTTAGCAATCCTACTCGAGTAATTTAAAAGAAATGCTTACTTTTCATCCAATTTATAATTCGTCCTGTGTTTTAAGGGATTGGTGGAATTAACACGAGTCTTAGGAACTTTTTATTCCATTCCAACTTCATTCCTTGTCACGGTAGTCACCGGTGCAGGAGAACCAGCAGAGGGAGCACGGAACGTTCCCTTCATCTCTCTCTTACGTAAACACTGGCTACTGTTTGAGGCGTTCCTTTAATTTTATTTCCCTGCAAGAATTTTTTTGGAAGGAAAGGTGATCTACAGCTCTGCTGTTCAATCTGTTGAAGCTTTTAGGGTGCTGCATTTCCATTCTACGAATCTCCCTGCTTCCACCACTTTATTCCTCCTCTTTCTCTCCCTCTCCTCCTCAGCATAAAATATTTGGGTTTTGTAGAGTATTTCCAAGCTGGGACACCCATCATTCATTCCTGCAGAGATTGTGATACGTCATTAGATTGTCAGGCAAATCATAAAGTTTGTTCCTTGTGAGCAAAGAGAGTTCCCATGCAGCACCAGGGCTGACAAGTGTTAATTTTAAAGATTAGTATTTTGCAAAAAGAAGAGGAAAAAAAGTAGATGTCAAGAAGAAACCTGTGTGTTCCACGCTTTGCTTTGTGAAATGTGCACATATTAAACCAGAGTTTGCCAGAGAGAGTTAAAGGAAACCCAGCAAATTCAAACCCAAATTAAAAATGTGAATTAAATGATCGTCAGTCACACAATCATACAGTTTGAAGCTCAATGCACCAATTATTATGTATTATCATTGCATTTTTAATTAGTAGACAGCCCCATTTTGTGTATTAAAGTTTTTATTCCTTATTAAGAATTTTTTAAATCACAAAATAGTGTGGAAATATTTAGATAATAGAATTCATGGAGTGCTGGAAAATACTGAATATAAAGATTGATTTCTAATATATCACATACTAAACTGTTCTAAAACAGCTGGTTTCTTGCAGACAGGATTTATTTTTTTTTTAATAATTTAAGACAGCATAAGCTTGTATCAAGCATAAGCATTGTAACAAAAGTGCAACTTTTTCAGCAAATCCTCCCAAAAGATATTTAACTCAAAATATCATTAACACATATTTTTCTCCCTACAAAAATAGCATGTCAGACATCATTAATTGGATGTATTAACAACTATTTACATACAGCCACTCTGTAGGCTAGTAAGATTTTTTTTTTTTTTTGTAACGTTGTTTAAACACAGCGTTTGAGGCAAACAGTAGCAACAGCAGCAGCAGATGCACCAAACGGACTGACGGACCCCGGACACACACACACTCCTCGCCAGGCTGTGGTGTCTCACCTCTTACATAACATTCAAGTGAGATTTCTCACAGTGCTACCTTGGCAACAAACTAAAAATATCTAGGCAAGGTCTTGGTTTAAGCCTTATTATAAAAGCTTTATCTGTGTGATTATCTGGCGTCTGGTTTGTCTCCAGAAAGGGAAAACGCAGTATTTGAGCATGGGATGAGGGAAAAACCCATATGGGAAATTTACCCCAACTGGGTTAATCGTTTCTGGTTGCACAGCGAGGTGTTTACCTATGGCCTCCAGTTTGTGTCACTCGGAATTTAGGATAAAATGAGTTCAGGCTGACAAGCTGCTCTGTGTTTTCTTGGGGGAAGAGAAGGGGGTTTCTTTTTGTAGTTCAGTGCAGTAACATTCATTTTATACAGCAAAGTTTGTGGGGGGAAAAAAATCTCTCGGGAACATACTGAATTAAATAAAGATGGGGTGAGAACAAATGCACTTGCCACACCTGTATACCTTAGCCAAAAAAAAAAAAAAAAAAGAAATAAACACAAGGTTATGTAATGGGTCTGACCCTCCTTTCCTTGCACACCCAAAACTTGCTGGAGCCAGCGGCATCCCCGGGTGCTCAAGGCACTGCAGGTTTGGGCTCAGGGTGCATCCTCCACACTCCGGTTCTCCATAAAGTGCTAGCACAGGTGCTGGGCTCTGCCCTTCCTCCCTCGCCTCGTTCCCCGCCCTCACCCTGAACCCATCCAGGTCTCCCGGACAACAAGTGCAAGTTCCCAAATGGGACTTAGGGACACAATGTATAAACCCATTCCAAATAAGGTGCCACATTTAATTACTCTATATAGAGAGAGGAAAAAAAAAGTATCCTTACTATGTTTTCTTCCTTCTTCTTCTTTTTTTGTTTTGTTTTGTTTTCCTTATTTATGCATTTATAAAGCCAAACATTAAAAAAATACTGAGTAGCAAATTTTATCCTCGACGGTCCTCTGCGGGGGCCGCTCCGGGACCTGCCGCCCCGGCAGCGGGACTCCCCCGGGCCGGGCCCGGCATCCCGCGGCCGCCAGCTCCTGGCGATCACCGGCCCCGGCGACCCCTGCCCTCCGTAGGAACCCGGGGGCGCAAGTGCGGGCCCGACGGCCCCTCAGTCCGAGGGGAGGGCAGCGGCGGCGGGCAGCCCCCGGGGCGTCTCACGGGCCCTCGGCGCCGGGCTCCTGGGCGGCTGCGGGCTCGGGCTCCTCGCCGGGCTCGGCGGCGGCAGCGAAGGGGTGCGGGAGGTGGGGCGTCGGGGGCAGCCCGGTGGCGGCCGCCGCCGCCTTCTCGGGGCCGAGCACGGAGGAGAGGCAGGGAAAGGAGGCGGCGGCGGCTGCCGCGGCGGCGGCCGCCTGGGCCGGGATGCCCGGGTAGAGGAGCGGGATGGGGGCGGCGGGGTAGAGATACTTCTCCAGGCTGCTTTTATCCAGGAAGGGCTGCATGTAGGCGGCGGCGGCCGAGGGGGAGATGAAGTAGAAGGGCAGGCAGAAAGGGGCCGCCGCCGGCTGTCCGAAGGGGGCCCCGCCGCCGCCCGCCCCCAGGGCCATCAGCGAGCCCAGCAGGGCGGCGTCGGGTCTGACCAGCGCGGCCGCCGCTGCTGCCGCCGCCTCGGCTCCCCGCGCCGCCAGCCCCGGCGGGCCGGGCATGGGGCTCCCGCCGCGGTCCAGCTTCAGCCGCTTGGGCGCGGGGGGCACCTCGTCCCCCGACGGCTCCTGCTTGATGGCCAGGGCGGGCAGCGCTCCGGCGGCCGCCGCCGCAGGGCCGCGCTCGGGGCGCGCCTCGCCCTCCCCGCCGTAGCCGCTGTCCGTGTCCGTGTCGGTCTCGGCGCTGAGCTCGGCGGCGTGAGTCCGCTGGATGACGGGCACGCAGTTAGCCTGGCCCTCCGGCTTGTGGCCCGGCGCGCAGGGGGGGGCGGGCGGGGAGGAAGAGGAGGAGGATCCCTTGCTGAGGGGGCCCGGCGGCGGGGAAAGGAGCTGAGGGCCGGGGAGGAACTGCGACGAGATGGAGTGCAGGTGGCCGAGGAGCTGCGCGCATCGCTGCTCGCGGGGGGTCCAGCTCTCGAAGCGGGAGAGGTACTGCAGCACTTCCTTCGCGCACGTCTGAAAGCCCGAGTGGAAGGCGTCCAGGTCGGCCTGCACCGGAGACTTCATGGACCGCTCACCTGCGGGGGAGACCGAGCGGGGACAGCGTTTACCCGCGGCTCCGGCATGGAGTGCCCCGCTCCGCGCCTCCCCCTGCCCGCCCCTGGTGCGCCCCAGCGGCGCTGTCCCCCGGACCCCGCTTACCATTCTGCAAAGCAATTATCTTCTGGTGCTGCTGCTCTGTTAAGGCTGTTAGTGCTTTCAAGTGCTTCAAAGTCAGTTCCAGCACCACCGCTTTCTCCAGGTGTCCCAGCGTCTGCAAAGGCAAGGGTAGGGGGCGGCTTGGCTACCTCCCGGCACGTTTTGGCTACCGCCAAATGCGGCCTCCGTTAACTTCGGTGAGACCGGCTCCCGAGGCATTAGGGCCAGGACGACGGGCGGGCAGCAGTCAGGCAGCCCGGCGTCCCGGGGATGCGCAGCGGGCAGGCTGCCTGCGCCTGCATCCGCACGGGCATATACATTCCTGGGCACCTTACCGTTAGTTTCAGATGCTCGGGCAGTAAATCCTTCAGCTGGGCAATGCATTCGTTAATCCTGTCTCGCCTCTTCTTTTCTATCAGTCTATGTGGCAGTTTGTACGTTTCCTAATTAGCAAAACCCGGAAAAGCCAAGTGTTAGGCAGAGTCCCTCGGAACGCCGATCAAAACCAAAACAAATGTCATGCGGACCACATGCCGCGCAAATTATCGTCAAGGCACCGCTCTCCCCGCCGTGCCAGCTCGCTCGTAAACCCGCTTGTGATTCGGGGGGCAAGTTGTATGTGCAGCCCCCCGGGGATGCTCTTGGGAGCGAAGCTACTCTGTAAAATCCAGCGAGCCCAAATTAAGCGGTTAAGCGAGAAGAGAGCCCCAGAAACTTATCCTTACCTTGCTCTCGTCCCTCTTCACGCCTCTTTTGGGTTTGCACATATACAGGGCAGGGTAGTCCAGCCTGGAGAAAAACACAAAGATCCAGCATCGGCAAGTGCAGCGATAGCTTGCCTAGCACCTCCTCGAATGCGCACACGGGCGCCGAGCGCTCTGCCCGAAGGGCCGGCAAGGGCTCGCCCGGGGCCGCCAGCGGAGGGAGGCGGCGAGCCCCGCGCCCCGCCGGGGAGCCGGCGTCGCTCCCGGCGCTTCGCAGCACTTTCTCAAGAAGACGAAACGCCGTAGAGATACGAGACGGAGATAGTGCCCCGACGCCTTACCCTATAAAATCCCTATGCTCCAGTAGCTGCCTCTCCGGCAAGCGGGAGATTCCTTCATCCATGTCTGGCAGCGGCTGATGTTTCGTCGCTGCTTTTGACTGAGCCTGCGGGATGCTGAGATCAGTCTCGGGAGATCCGCGAGCGACGCTGCGCACATGCAGCCTCCGTCCCCCCTCTCCCGTGCAGTGGCCAAAAGTGTGCGGCGGTTCGTCCCCCCCCCCTCCAAGTGCCTCCGCCGCCGCTGCCGCTCCCCCCCGCCCGCCTTCGCTGCGCTCCCCGCGCACACGCCCGCAGCTCCCGCCGCCGCCGCGCCTGCCCGCGGGGCACGCGCGCCGCCAGCCAGCCCCGCACCCGGCTCACGTGCGGCGCGGGCGGGGGCGGGACCGGGGAGGGGACGGGGGGGGTCCCGCCGCCCGCCCGGGGCCGCCCTGCGAGACAGCGGCTTCCCCCCGTGTTACTGCTGCCGCCGCTGTCATCGTCAGCGTTACCGCCGTGATAATTGCCACTCTCACTGTGTTTTAATTATTTTTATGATTTTTCTAATTTGAATACTTATGAAATAATTTTACTTTTATTATTGTATTTATATATATATATTTTTATTTGCATCCGGGGAGGAGACCCGCCAGTGGAAAACGTGCCCACGGGATGAAGGGGGTAATAATCGAGCCCCTCTCTTGGGGGGTGAGGTTAGGGGGTCACGCTCGCCATACATTTTCTATAGATTTCTATAGGGTGCGTGGGCACGAACAGGCGCACGCACACGCGTGTTACTGCGCGGAGAGCTCCCTGGCCCGGCGCCGCCGTGCCGCAGCTCTCGTCCCCCGGAGCTCCCTCCCGGCCGCCGCTGCTCCCGGCAGCTCTCCCTCCCGACCTTTGGACGGGAGCCGGATCTGCCTGCAACGCCAGACCGCGGCAGAAGCGCTCCTTCTATACAGACGCACTCACGTATAGAGGCACATACATAGAAAAATATGTCTATCTCTAATGTAAACACATCTGGTGCTGGCGCTGACCTCAGGCAGCCCGCATCACTGCGGGGCGCAGGGGGTGACATTGGCAAAGGATTTGCACCGGTGCAGCGTGACCGGCCGCAGCAGCCCCGGGACGGGGCGGGGCGGGAACCCCCCCGCCCCCCCACCCGCGTCCCTGCGCGCCGGGCGCGCCCGCGCAGCCCCCGCTCCCCGCCGGCGGCGGCGGCACCGACAGCCGCCTCCCTAATCCCGTCTCACACTGGTACGAGCACAGGGCCGGCAACGTGACCCGACCTGCTGCCACATCACTGCCGCCGGGCTGCACCGGGCGGCCCTGCCCCGCCGCCCCCCGCTAGCAGGCGGCGGCACCGGGCGGCACCGGGCACCCCCGACACGGGTTACCGCGGGCCGTGCCCCTCCAGCCCCGGGCAGCCCCCCGGCCCCCGCCTCCCGCCCCTCGCCGGGCAGCCCGCCAGGACCCTCCTGCCAGCGGAAGGACGGGGTGCCCGAGGGAAGGGGATGCTCTTCTTTCCCGTGCCACGGCAAAGGCGCTGTCTGTGCGTGCGTGTGTGTCCCCGCGTGTGCGTGTCCCGGCCTGTGTGTCCCCGCGTGTCCCCGCGTGTGCGCCGTGCCTGCACGCCGGCGCGGCATGTGTGGCCCTGCAACGTGCGGGGTGTGCAGCGTGTGCGGGGAGCGCAGCGGCCCCGGCCCCACGTGCGGGGCGGGGGGAGCGGACACCCCCGATACCACCACCCCCTCTCAGCGCCGGGCTGGCGGGTTTCTCTCCGGTATTCCCGGCGGGAACCGCAGGCGGGAAGTGTCAGCTAAGGCGATCCATAGCGATGTGTTTATCCCCGCCGCCAGCGCTGACCGCTTGCTTTTCACTTGGTTTAGTTTTGCTCCCTCCCTTCCGCGGGCTCCGGCTCCTGACCTCCAAACCCGGGCTCCCACAGAATCCGGGCTGCAGGGGGAGGCGGGGGAATTACCCCAATAAATACCAAACACGCCCCCGCCTGCCAAAATAGAGACGGGAACCTCACATCATTCCTTTCTAACGGCCGTGCTTTACAGGTATTCTGATTCTGGCCAGAACAGAGTAACTCGTGATTTTTGTGTGCGGGGGGGCGGGGGGGGGGGGAAGGAGGTGGGGGGGGCTACCGAACCGCACTGCCCGTCTGTAAAGTGCGAATGAGGTTTTAGGAGCAGCGAAAGCTCTGATGAGGTGTTTGAGGCTCCTGCTTGGCAAGCAGCAAGCGGCACTGCGGACTTGTACAGCTCTCTCCCTGTTAACTTGATGGCATTTCCACACTGTCCGAAGCTAAACCGGGGACAAAAAAAATCACATACATTTGTGCCACGTGCGTAAAGGTTATAGGGGTGGGGGGTCAGAAGGAGAGGCTTATGGACTGCTACAGAGGAGGGTGGGAGAATCTGCTGCTGCTGCAGAAAGCAAATTGTTACACATGTTCACAGAGTCATAGAACATTCTGAATTGGAAGGGACTCACAAGGATCCTGCAGTCCAGCTCCAGACTCTGTACAGGACAATCCTACCAAGTGCCTGACAGCATTGTCCAAATGCTTCTTGAGCTCTGTGAGTCTTGATGCTGTGGTCACTTCACTGGAGAGCCTGTTCCAGTGCTCAACTTTTTCCTAATAGCCAACCTAAATCTCCCCTGGGACATTACCTTGGGTAAGCCTGGACTACAGAGCAGTTCCCTCGGGAAGGAGGACCACAGACTGCAAGGGAAACTTGCTCATCAAGGACATATTGGTTGCCCCATGTCAGTCATCCATGCTGGACATCTAAGGAAGAGCAGCAGGCTCTCTTGTTAGTCAGTGGAGAGAAAAAGGCAGCTTCAGTATGAAATATCCCTCCTCCTCACTGGACTGGTCCTTGGAAAAGTATCGAGAAAACAGCCCAAGTAAAAGGAGCCTGAACTAAAGCACCCTGAACTGGAGATCTTTTGGGGGAGTGCTGGCTAAAAAGGAGCTTGAACTCTGAAAGAAGAGACAATTCCCTGCAGGTGATTCCTCCCATGGGCAGGAAAGCAGGGCTTTGCATGGTTTCTGTAACTAACAAGCAGGGTGGGGAAGGGGCGGGGGGGGGGGGGGGGGGTGAGCATTTCTGGAGCAACCTCCTTGTAGAACACCTGGAACATTTCTGGAGCATTTCTTTGCCAGCTTCATCCTCTCTGGAACAACCTGCAGATCTTCAAATTATGGAAAGAATGTCAAGGGTGAGACTCAGCTTCTAGGAGAAGTCCTAATTCTGGGATTCCTCTGGAACCAAGTGGGAACGGAAATTGAAAATTACCAAAGACTTAAAACATGAGCCGAGACAGCTGGAGACTTTGCAAAAGGAGTTCAAGCAACATCTGGAAACTTCTAAGAGTTTTATAAGAGGTCACCTGGAGACAAGGATAAAAGACTTCAGTGTCCAGAGAGAGTGCAAAATTCTTCTGGAAGATTCACAGTTTAAAAAGGCAGGATGGATCAAAGAGGTGATCAGCAGCGTGAATATCATGCAAAATAATGTTTTCCAGAAAATAAGAGGCACAACAAAAGCTTTGGCCAATTTATAAACCAAGATGAACTACAGGAAAGAGTTAAGAAATTGAGAAAATCAGTGAGAAAAGGATATAAAAGGTTTGCAGGTTGCTGCAGGAAAAAACAGCCTCCTGCTGCAGACAAGCTGGCCAGCACACAGCCTACCACCATCATCCACCAGCATTTCCAGTCTCCAGGAGAAAGGAATCAGACTATTTGTCCCAGCTGAATCAGTGCAAAACCCATGGGTTTTGAGGAAAATACACCTGGGAGAGAAAAATGCTTCTTGTTCAGCTCCATCCATAACCACGGCATGAAGGAATGGCTCTGAAATGGGAGGCCTAGGAGCCAATTTGATGGGGTCAGCTCTTATGTCAGTGAGCACTTGCCTTCAGGAAAAGAGATTAAATTATCTAGTCTGGCTGTATGACTAGAATCACCCATCAAATTAGACAAAGCTCGTCAGCTGTGTGCCACAAAGTGGGGGACAAAAAGAATTCAGCTGAAGGATTATTTTGGTTGAATAACAAGGTATTCAACCAGGGGAAATTGGACATTGACCTAATAATAGATTTTTCAGTAAGGGGATGACCAGACTGAAATCAGGGAAAAAGGGAAAGGTAAGCACATAAAAATCTGAGCTGGGTCACACAAAAGGTCCTGGAGTCCTGGAGTCCAGGAGGACATGCTTTGGGAGGAGCAGACAAGCAGCATGGACACAGTGCAAGCTCCCTACACCAGTCTCCCACGTCCTGGTGGCTTGCAGGCAGAGATTTCTGGAGCCAGGAATGATACCTCAGTGTTTAATGGGAAATCAAAGATGCCCTAAGAGGCCAAGGAATGTGCCAAGTTTTTAAATGATGGGCTGCAGCAGAGCATTGGGCCAGTTAGCAGGCAGTGGTGAGAAGGTGGTCAGTCCTGTCAGCACAGTGCTGTGGCTCACGTGGGGACAAGAAAAGAGAACTTCCACCTCAAAGAGTACCACACACACCCAGCGTATGTAAAGCAAGAGAGACAGGGGCCATGCAAAAACAGAGCTGAGCTCAGAAGCAGAAATAAAATAACTTGAGTGTGGGAAGGTGGTGGGCCAAGACAAGACACAACGTGCAGCGAGTCCTTTGCAGAGTTGCAAAATGAGGAAATGGAGGGAGATCCAGCTGGGGGACAAAGCCAGGACCACGCTTTTGTGGGGGACTGGTGCAAAAACCTTACCAGGGGGACAATTGGTCACAGTCTGGTATACTTTGGCCCATCTTAGGCCATGTGAAATGGGTGATGCCAGAGATGGGCCAGTCTCCCAAACCAGCCCGTGGGCTAACGGTGACCAAGTTAATCAGTTAATAGTGGTGACAGGAGAATGTAGATACTTCCCAAACCTGGGGAAGTCAGAAACAAGGCACTGGAGCAATAAGTAAGGCATGGTGATGTCCCGATAAACACCAGGAACTGTGCCTTATCCCATCAGTTTGGAAATTCCCTTTAAAGGTGTGTTTCCAGTGAAGCTCTTTGTTTGCAGGTATCTGAGAACCTGTCCTTCCTTTGGGGACAGTAAAAAATAAAGGTGTCTCCACTCTGAGGTCACTGCCAGCCCTGACTGTTGGGAGAGTCTGAAGCCTGCCTGGAGTCCTGGGACCTTCAGAGACTCTTCCCCAACAGGTCAGTCAGACCTTGGGTATGTGCTACAGAAAGGATCTCCATCTGTCTGCTGGATGCCATCCAGGAACACCAACCAGGAACAAATAAAACAACTTTCCCCCTAAGTTCCCCCTCTGAAGTCCCTGGAAAGAAGCTCTGTCTGAGCATGAAGGCCCCTTGGATGATGGGTTCAGTTTGGTCAGTCACAAGAGATCTGAAATGTGTATATCAGCAGGCAGAAAAGACAAAGAAAAAGAAAGAAGAGAAAATTGCTTTCTCAGCAAAGCCAAGCTTGGCAGTTTAGTGATGGCTGGGGGCTTATGTAAAGCCCCAGCTGCACTGGAGAGGCTGGTGGGGAAGGTAGGGCACACCATGCCAACAGGAGGCCTTGGATGGCCTCAGCCTTCCAAGAGGTCTGTTGTGCTTAGGCTATTTATGGGTACACACCGAGACCTTTGAACAAGTGGTAGGTGCATGGACAACGTGGCCTGTGATAAGTTCAAGGCTGACACTCTCTAACTGGTCCCAAAGGAAAGGGAGTTGTTCCAAGAGCAGGTGACTTCAGCCTGCTGCACCAATGGTGATGGGGAATTTCCACTGAAAAAAGCAAAAGTGAGACTGCCCGGAGCTGGCCCGCTCCCCGGAGCTGCGGGTCCACAGGACTCTGCTCCTGTTACAGAAGGAGATGTGCTGTTTGTAGATGTGCTAACATTGCAAAACCTTGCTTGGGCACAGTGATAGAGGGAGAGCATTTCAGTGGCCAGCAGAATGAGATTTAGCAGTTTCCACCTGTGCAATTCTTGCCAGTGGTTAAATTTACTGATGAGCTCTGCTGGTATTTGCACAGGAGGAACAGTGTAATCAGTGTAATGATTTGTACAGGGGTGTAGGCCCTCATTCTGTGGGATTCCCAAATGCAATTTGCCCAAGTCTTTAGGAAAATGGCAATTTTGCAACTGCACAATTTACTACACCTCTGGTCGTTAAGTGGAGTAGCAGGGATGGGGAATCCAGGCAGAACCTTTGGGATGCAGTGCAACAGTGTCACAAAGAGTTGATTCTTCAGAGGGATAAATGCTTGTTTCCTCTCAAACCACTTGTGGATGTGCAAATACCTCCAGTTCACTCAGGAGAACCAAGGAAGGGAAGTGCCAGAGGAGAAATGTGGGCTCCTGAAGGTTCATCACGGAAAGAATCCTAGTAGGATACAACTAGAAAATGAGCTGGGAAACTCCACTGTCCTAGAGCACAATTACGTACATTTGGAGCACAGTGATGGATACCAAGTGAAAAGCATTCTGCTCATGGTAGAAAAGTCTGGAGTGAAAGGTCAAATAAGGCATAAAAGTTCTAGTGCATGAAAACAACCTATAGAGCCCATTGTTAGGTGGTGTGTGGAGCAGGAAGTTCTGAGATTATTATTTTAAAAGCTGGAAAATGTTTTAAGCCACACTGTGTTTCTGTGCATTTCCAACAAGCCTTAGCTAAGCTAAAGGAAAAAGTCCTACATTGGTTAAGAATCAGGAAGGATGTAGAAAATGCATGCAGGAGATGAATGCCCCTATTGCAAATAACAGTCCCACAGAAACTCAGAGACACCCCATGAAACAGTATCTGACAGAGTCATTCCATTAATGGGCTGCATTGCCTGGTCCTTGGGTTTCTGTCTGGAGCAGATTCTAAAGGCTGCAGACTATTTCACAAAATGCCCTGGAGCTTGTCTGCTAGGACACCAGTGCCACATGTCCAAGTGAAAGACGTCCTCTCCCTCCAAGTCCTAGGAGGTACGGGAGGATTGCACAAAGCTCGAGGGAGAAACTCTGAAGCCAGAACTTTTCAGCAGATCTGTGGGGTGGTTGGGATCCCTAAAACAGTTCCATGTGACCACAGCCTGAAGGGTTGGTAGGATATTTTTTTTTTTGCAGACTCTTCTAGTCAAGTGGCTTGCTCCTCAGAACTGCCTGAAGTAACACCCAGCATATTCCAGTCCTTTGGGGAGGCTCCAGGAGAAGCAAAGCACTTCCTCACCATTTTGATGGAAACCCAAGGCCTTCTGCATGCCTTTTTATGGACTTCTGGGAGAAGAAGAAAGAGTTTTGGGTCATGCATAGAAGCACATGTTCCTTTTTTTTTTTTTTTTTTTTTGTAATCAAGTGGAAATCTGGGATATTTTACCATCTTAGTGTGAAAGTCTTTAAAAGGATAAACCTAGAGCAACACCATTGAACTTGCTGTATAAGGCCATATGGTACTGAGTTGGATATTTATGGTGGTTACACACTACAGTGGAGTCCCAGGCTGTCACAAGGCCCATTAGAAAATGTAGAGGAAAACAACAAACTGGGCAAACAAAACTTCAGGATTTCACTCTTCCTCTGTCCTTCCTTCACTGCAAATGTAGCTGTGGAAAGCTGAGGCTGGAGAATTTGAAGAACAGATCCCCTTCCTCCCTGCTAGCTCCAAAGGGGCAGAGATTTGCAGGAAGACTTCAGGCAGCTGGGAGTGGCTGCCTGGAAGGAAATCAAGGAGCAGAAAACTGCGAGAAAGGGGACTATAAATGTTTTGGATTAGTGATAGGAAAATACCTTCCTGAAGCACACTGTGTAATTACAGTAAATAAGAATGTGTCATTCATCACTTCTTAAATTATTTTCCCTCATTCACAGGATGGTGGGCTTATTAGAGCCTTGTCATTTTGAGCTCCTTCAGAAAAAAGGAGGAGGCTGAGAGGTCAGATGTGGCAGGGAAGCCAAGTCCTTCTAAATCCAAGTGTGCAGGACAGGTGGGACAGTCTCCTTCCCCTATGAAACAGAAACCACCCCATTCCAGACACTTGGCTGCAGACAGGTGAGTGCTAAGATGATGTGAGAGAAGTCAGAGGAGAAGCCCAGTGTGTGTTTTTGGGTACAGGTGCTACTTGGAGCCAGCTGGCTCGGAGCAAAGAGCCCAACTGCTGTTGTATGAGTCCTCCTGGGTTCTGTTTAGGAAGGGCTGAGCTTTTTAGCTAGAAGGACAGGAAGAGAAATGAGGGGATCTGTTGGTGCCTGTCTGCTTCAGCCACCACCCCAGATGTACCTGGAATGTGCAAGCAAGGAGAAGTCCTCTGCATTGTATAAACAGCACTGGACTGGAAAGCCAAAGTATTCCATAGGCATAGGCACCAACGGCAGTCCAGCCCCAGACCACAAGCAGGACAGCACACAGCTCAGCACAGACACTCAGGAGAAGGAACAGGCATGTGGGATGATCACTAAAACCCACTGTTGCAGTGGGAAGGATAAGTCAGCCCTTAGACCCATCCTAGCTTGTCAGGACGTATCCAGGATACCTCTGGACCTTGTACCAGCTGGGAAATACCCCCTCAGCCATTCTGCCTGAATTCCCTGCTCTCTTCAGCATGCCCTTTGCTCCCAGACCAGATGGCAGCATGGTCCCCTGTGCTGGCAGTGCTCCCTGGGGTGTGCAGTGCCACAGGGAGCTACCCCACGGTTCGTGGGGCTCTGAAGCTCTTGGAAATCCTGCTTGCAGGGTCCCTTGCCCGCGGGGTTATTCCCTTCCCCGGTGTTTCACCAGGCTGCTGCAGCCGGGCGGGAGCACCGCCTGCGTGCGAGCAGTGGTGGCGGCAGGCTGGCAAGCCTCCCTTCTTCACAGGGAGACTCTCCTCCCCCCGACGAGCAGGTTTCCAGACAGCTGCCTTTTATGAGGGCAGATTTCAGGAAGGCTCTAAAACCCAGCCTCGTTTAGCTCATCTCCCAGTGCTGCGCTCTGTGTCCTGCTGGGGAGGCATCGCATGACCCCTTCCAGCTGCCGGCAGCCAGGCTTTCAACGTGGCAAGGGGCCGGGCTGTGTCTGGGCAAATGTTTTCTTTGTGCGGTCAGAAAGCTGGGCTGGGCAGAGGCGCCTGCCCGAGGCACATCCTGACAATGAGCCCCTGCCCACCCAGGCCACGCTGGGTCCCGATCTCCCACGTTGATGGCAGGCACAGCGAGGGTGGCAGTCACCCTGGGTCTTCCCCGGGCGTAGTGCTTTTATCTCAGGAGCAGCAGGGACACTCACCCTGGTGGGGAGGGATGCAGAGTGCTGGAAAAAGAGCCCAGGGTGCACCACAGGATGGGGACAGTGCCACCCACGCGGCCCACCTGGGGGATGTGCTGGCACCCGCTGCCTCTATGGTTTGGCTTTAGTGTTGGCTCCTGGGCAGACGGTGGGGTGCAGCCTGTGCACCCCACCAGGGACCCCTGTCCACAGCCAGGCATTGCTGAGACTGCAGTTCCACACACACACCCCCCCACAGCTGTGGGGGTCCGGATCACCTTTGCATAAAACTGCTTTGCATCCCAGACCCCAAGCACAAACCTGCCGTGCCTGCTGGTGGCCTTGGCAAAGAGAAAGGCATTAAATCACCAAACCCAAGGCTTCAGCATGTGCCCATTAAAGCTCATGAATTTATGTCGAAGTTAGAAAAGGTCTGTGTTGTGCAAAGGTCAGTGCTCTGTTTTATTGCCCTTTGCTGTCCTTCCAAGGTGTGAGGAGGAAGCCATAGGCTGGAGGGGTGTGGGACTCATGGAAGTGAGCGGGTGAGGTGTGACATCCGAGCCAGGCACCGCAGTGGGCGACGCTCGCCCCACCCTCCCGCTCAGAGCAGGGCAGGCAGCAGGTCCCCACAAATCTGCTCTGCTGCTAGGAGAAGAAGCCATGCAGCCATTTCAATATTTTCTTTGAACTTTACTCTGTGACTTTTCTAAAACAGCTGTGGCCAAAATCCAGCCCACGGAACTTGGCACAGTGTCCAGGCCCTTGCAAGGAGGTCTCACTTGTGGGATTTCCTGTATGGTACAAACCACTCTTTAAAACCCCCAGTGTGTGAAGTCTTTAGCAAGGCAATAAGACCTTGACCAGAACAGTTTTTTCCTGAAGATCAGAGGCACGGTGAGGTACAAACACCAGCACCTGCCCTTGGAGCTGAGCTGAGGTGTGGGAGCTCAGCTGGGCAGAGTCAAGCAAGCAGGACCCCTACCACATCCCTATTCATACCCATCCATGGCCAGGAGACTGGAAGTAGATGATTTTTAAGGTCCCTTCCAACCCAGGCTGTTCTATGATCCTGTGATTCCTCAGCCCCACAAACCTGAGGGAGACAAGAAAGCTTAGAGTTTTTTATTACCTTCCCATTTTGCAGATTAGCGTTTTCATTCCTGTTATATTTTTCATTTTAAACACCTTTTTTTGGTGCAGCCAAAACCATTCAGAGGAGTTTCTTGAAGCTCTGCAAAAGGGGGACAGCAGCTGGGTGCTGGCAAGTGCCTGCAGCAGGACAGTGTGTCTCCTTTATGTCTCCATCTTCTGTGAGGCCAGTCCATCACTCCCAGGAGCACTACCCTCTACAGCTGGGTTTTTCTGGCCTCGTTTCTGGGGTTGACCACTGCAAGAGTCCCCTCAAAGCACTTGCATGCAGCTCAGCATGGCAAAGTCCACGCTGGCACCAGCAACAAATTCCAGAATCAGGCAAATTTCACATCTGTATCTTCATGCCTGGGGAATTCAGGACAGATGAGATAAGAAGCAGAGACTTTCTCCATAGAGGGAGGAGAAAGACCCCAGCAAGCCACACTGATATCAATCACTCTGCTTTTGCCACTGTCTGGCAGTTGGAACCCTGGCAATAGGAGAGCTGGAGGCAGTTTCCAGCATGGTGCCTTAGGGACCTATAATCAAAGTTTTGATTATTAGCGTAACATGGGTCATAAAGAGGAAATAGAATGAAATAAAATGAAAGTGCAGCTATCAGCTTCCCTTGAGTTTAGCTTGATCTATTTTAATTTAAATGGAAAATGCCACATAACTTATCTCTAACACTCTAAAACCCTAGTAAGAACATCTTGCCAGCGCTAGATAGTGGCATGTTTTAGCAGCAATATGATGGACATAAAGCTCTTTAATACACACAGAAAACCAGACCTCAAATGCTCTGTGAAGAAAATCATTTGGGCCTTGTCAAGAAAATGGGGAGCTTGGGGCAGGGAGAAATGCTGGCACAGAGTACCATCGTGTACCTTGGCACCTTTTTATCTGTTTCTGGAAGTTCTGAATGGCAAGAATAGAAAATATCCATAGCAAAGGTGCTGTGAGGCAATTGTGTGCACGTGAAGTGTTTCAAAAGCCCCGGGAGCCTTGCCCAGCTGTCACAGAGTGACCTCGGGCAGGGAGTCATTGCCATGAGCTCCCAATGTCCCTTCAGCAAAACAGCTGGAGGAGCTTTGCTCCAGTGCAATTTGCACTGCAGGTCCTGAGAGCAAAAGCTCTTGGTTTGATGGGTTCCTCCAAGATTATGTTCATGACAGATTGCAAGCGGAATAAAATTCCTCTTCCCCTAAAAAAGGCTTTGGAGAGGTGTGCAAGGTTTGTCTTCTGGAAATGCCCCCTCACGTGCGGCTGGCACCCAGCTGGCAGGGACCATCCCCGTGTCCTTGTGCCATGGCCCTGGGAAGGCAAACCTCCTCCAGCTCCCACCAGCGCACTCGAGTCCCCACTCGATGTGGAAAAGCGCCGGGATGGTGTGGAGAGCGCAGCCCCAGCGCCTGGCACCGATATCAAAGGCAGGTACGTGCCCTTATTTGCCACTCAGGCAGCTGCGGGACGGCGCCGCTTCCCTCTGCAGGGGGAAGCTCGTGCACAGGGCCGGAAGCCATCATGGAACAGCCAGCTCAGGAAGGGGCCAGGGCCAAGATTTTGTTTTTAACCTGTTTCTTGTTTATTTAAGCCTTTGAGGAAGACGAATAAAAGCAGCCAGTGAGCGAGGCGGGCGGTGTTGCAATCGGAGCTGCGTGTGCTGGCCGGGTCGCGGCGAAGGCGGCCCGCGGGACAGCGGACGCCTCCTGTCCGGCCGCTCCTGGGCCCCACAGACCCAGCAGCAGCTTGCACAGCAGCCAGGCTGCTCAGAGAAGGTGTCCTGAGCACATCCAGCAGCAGCTGGTGCTTTGGCTGGCTGCAGGAGAGCTCTGCTGCCTGCCAGGCAGCGCCGCGGGATCAGGGCGCTGGAGCTGCTGCTGCTGAAGGAGGAATTGGAGGCACAGATGTTTTGGTTACTCTTAAAGTAAATCGTTCCCTTTTGCAGAGAGGCATCAGTCCCAGATGCCTGGTCCCAACTAGGGCTGCCTGTGCCACAGGGCTCGCTGCCTCCTGCCCCGAGCACAGACAGGCCAGTCCTGCAGAGCTTCTGTTCCTCTGTGCAGTGCCAAGAGATGTAGCACTGCCATCTATTTGATGCTGCAATGGGACAGCAGCAGATTTGCCATGATCAGCCAATTTTCGTTGCAGTTCACATCTCCCTTGCCTCGTTCATGCTCCCTGGTTTGGGCTCCAGGTTTTGCTAAGGGCAAATTCGTGTTCCATCAGAGCAATGCTCACCAGTGAGAGCAGTGGTCCAGGTATGGGCTGTGGGGGAATGTCTGCTCCTCTCTCCCATCTGCACCAGCTGCTGCTTTCCCTGTCTGCAATCACAGTGCCCTGGTTTGGGAGAACACTGCTTTGGGAACCCCCAACTATTCCCACCAGGTCTCAGCAACATGGCGCTGGCAGCTGGGACTGGGATCACTGGGGTGGAATTTGAACCAGAATTTGACAGTAGAGCTGGGAGATAAACCCACAGTTTCCTATTGCAGTAAATGTAGACTCAGGTAGAGGTATCTTGTCAAGATACAAGAGATATCTTGTATCAGGCAGAGGATTAGTGCCTGTTTGAAGTCATCCTGTTTTTTAAGAAGGTAAATAAGATGTAAAAACTGGATTAAGTAAGAATGTCACCATGGGGAGGGTCTGACTGGGGCTTGGGGTCAAAGTACAATGTGTGGAATAAAGTGAGAACATTATGGCTTTGGATCCTCTAACTTTCATCAGTAGGAGTTACCTTCCTATGTTGTTTTAGAAGGACCCATAAAGGGCACTTGGTTTAACCCATTTCAAAAAGCTCTAAGCCAATGTTAGGATGCTTTTCTGAAATGCTCCGTTCCCCTAAGACAGTGGATAGACATGTCATAATCTATTTGTAATTCTCCTTCCAAGTTTGCTTAAAAACTAAATGAAGCCATTTCAGAAATTCAGCTGACCAAAAAAACCCAGCTCTGGCCAGTGATTCCAGGCTAAGCTAATGCAATTATCATTCTTATCCATATTGTCATGCAGTTAGTCCCGCTGAGCCTAGCACTCAACTGTCCTGATTTTTCATCATAAATTCTCTTTGTTCCTCTTCAAGTATTACTCCTGATTAAGGTCTGTGATTTGAAAACCTTAATGTCAGATTTTAAAGTGACAGCTGATTTTTCTTTGAGCAAGTTTGTTTTGTATGGATAAGCTTTTACACAGCATTGACATATTTTTGACTCCTCTTTACCAGTTTCCTTTGTAGATACTCTTCTTATTGTCTCTGAAAAGATTGTTGAGCTTGTGCTCTCAGAGATGGTAACAAACCCTCTTGCAGGTGTTGCTGTGCAGCGGGGGGCAGACATGAAATGGAAGCAGGCACCAGGAATGCAAATTCCCGCTGCAATTTGGGTCACATGTCCAAAGGGAATTATAATTCCTCACATGCTTTCTCACGCAGCAGGACACAGGACCAGAGGGACTGCTGCCTTGGACTGGGCTCCCAGCTCATCTACTCTGCTCTCTTCTCTCTGAAGGTGCCCAGTTGCAAAGTCCTGTAAACCCAGAGCGAGAAACACCAGAATGGCCGATCCTAACTTGCCTATAGGAAAATATTTTCCTAACCCTAGGCATATATCACTTGGCATGCCCCCTGAAGAGCTCTGGTTTATATCCCTTCTGCTTGATTACCTCCAATGAGGTAACCCTGGAGGTATCCACAACCTTTATAAATGCCCATGCATTTTTTTCAGACCTCCTGAGCTCTGCGTCTCGGCAATCTCCGGTGGCAGTGAATCCCAATCTCGCAATGCTCTGCTGAGCACATCCCCATTCCTCCTGCCATTCACTGCTCATTTTTAAAATCAAATCAAGCATTCCCATTCCCATTCCTGGACTTTCTTGCCCCAGCCTCCCTCGGGCTTTGCTCTCTGTATCTCTCTGTATCTCTCTGTATCCATCAGTCAGTACCACCTTTATTAATATTCCCTTCCACCCCATGATCCACCTTTGAACAAAAGCTTTCCAGCCCTCTTGAGCAGGAATTTCTTTGGCCCTCGAGGCACAGAATTACCTGCCCTCCAGTCCATCCCTCTCCCTCCTTTACTGCTCCTCACCAGGACTGCAGGTGTGGTGTGGATTATTTTGAAGTCTGGGCATAGGGATTCAGGACTCACACTATGGATAAAACTGTGCTGAAATCAGGAGCTGTCTCAGCCAAGGCACTGAAAAGATTTGCTTTTTTTACCCTGCTCTGGGCCAATACCTACAGCAGGGACATCAGCCAGGGCCTGGCAACTCCTGCCTGCAAGTATAATTTCACCCTGGCAAGCCACACTCCCACCTTCACCGTCCCTGTGTCACTGAGGCCATTGACCTGCCTGTACCAGGACTCCTTACACAGCTGCACAAGGCCTCACTTGCACCAGAAACGTAATTTTGTGTAGAAAAATGTATGTCCATAAACCCTGGTTGGGATCCACAGTGCTGGCAGTGGGCAGTCTGCTCTCAGCCATTCTGGTGGATGAAACAGGTGTAAAAAAAATAGGAGAGGGATTATAAGAGCTATTACAGCCATCAGAGAGACAAAAAATTTAATCTAGCACAGACAAGATACTCACATGGCACATGGAGAGCCATTGGAGTAAGGACTTGATTGGCAGCATCCTTTTGATAGTGCCTGTGAGAGCGAAACAATCCTTCAAGTGTTCCCAATTCAGCTGTGGCTGCCCAGAGGAGAGCTGGGCCCTGGAGAGCAGGCAAAGCCAGCAGGGAGCTGCCAGAAAACACTGCTGTCACTGCAGAGGAGGCCCTCTTGTTGCCTGTTTAAGCTGCTCATGGATGCCTGAGACAAAAGGCTGGTTTTGCTTTTTGCCTTGTAGCTGGAGCTCAAGGTTGGACACTCCCGGAGCAGGGGATGTCCAAGGGCACGACTCCCTCCCTGTGACTGCACCCATATAAAGTGGTCTGTGCTGGCAGGAGGCAGATGACAGTCACAGATACCACTGACATAATTTTAAGGCTGGGTGAACACACTGCAGCTGGAAAAACATACACACAAAAAAAGGCATTTACACACCTTGTACAGGCAACTGCACTATAGGCAGCTCTGGTCAGGATGTTTGCTTTTCAAGTTACTCAAGACATCCCATTATACAACCCCCTTTTCAGTACACTAAAGCTTTGCCAAGCATTTTGAGGTGATATTTTCCATGCTGTATGGCTGCCTCTGACATCTTTGAGGGAAAGATCCAGCCAAATGGGCTGGGCCAACACCTGGCATCAAGCACAAGAGGAGAGGGCAGAAGAAACTGTTTTGCACCACATGAAGTGCTTCTGGTGACCTTTTTGCTGAATGGCTTGAGCGTAGCCTTGCTTCAGAGCAGGGGTTTGAAATTTGGCACAAGGGCTCAGTGCCCTGTCAGGGGTTTGCCATGGGTCTTTCCACTGCCTCCCACCCTGCACCACCTCCCTGCTGCTGCCAGTCCCTGCATTGTCTGAGGTGTCTCACCTGGCACCTCCTGGTTTTACAGCCCTGCTAATGAGCCGTGGGACTGTCAGGGTGGCACGAGACCATGGGAATTCTGTCCTTTTGTGATTTGAAAAGCTACATTCAGAAAGTTGGGCTATAAATTATTACAGCTGCACAGTGAATTATTGAGAGGTTTAGAAGTGCCAAGATTGAACTGACCTGTGCAAATTCAATTCACTGTCCAAAGCTGGTTTGAAAGAGATATCTGTTGCTGCTTTCTTCATCCCACACAGCTGGCCTTTCCATCTGAAGTTTCTTGTAGTTTTAGTTACAATGCATTAATAACCCCCATCCTTTTGGTGCTTTTTTCAACATAGCTTGAACTGGTAGTTCCATATTTGAAAGCAGTTGAGATTTCATGAATGGTGTTGTGCATCCTAAAAGAAATACTCTTCCTTGCCTCTTGTGCAGCAGTGACATGGAAGAGATGTTTAGGAGAAGGCCCAACGCTTTGCCATCAACCCCCAATTTTTGTCTGGATACCTGAGAGCTCCCAGGCTAGCACTGATGGGGCAGAGCTCTGTGAATGATGGTCCTGAATCACAGGATGGTCAGTGGGTTTTCAGCCACATGGACAGCCCATTGTAACTCTCTCTCTGTTGTCTCGTTGTGTGTGAACTGATTTTTATAAATGTCACCGTAACAGTGCCACATGAGATGAGCAGGAAACTGAAGTTGAAATTTCCCTGGGCATAGTGTTTCTAATATCCAGCTAATAACTCCTCTGCAGCAGAGGAATTAAAGGCACGAGTGACCTTGTTGTAAAGGCACTTGCCTAGGCTCAGATGGCAGGAGGACAGCTCCCATTCCTGCCACAGGCTCCCTGCCTGACCTCAGACAGGCCTCAGCTCAACTCACCAGGCACATTTAGGGATGCACATCCCATTGGCATTACCTGCAGGCAACCAGAGCACCCTGTGGATCTGCTACAATGAGGATCCTCAAGAGAGCCTTTCTCTCATCATGTGGACAGCCTCTGTCCCCTCCTACACCGCCAGTTCCCTGCACACCTTGCCAGGCTGGGCACTGAGCTGTGCTGCTTTGCTCTGCTCACACTGTGAGACTTCCCAAAGGAAGAGAAAGGGCCTGGAGAGAAGGATGAGTCCACAGCTACAGAAGGAGATTCTCTGGAATTAAGGACCATTACCAAATATTGAGGAAGCCCATGGGTGCGGTGGACTGGGATGAGATAGAATGAGGTAGAGGAGAACCTTGCTTCAACACAGGTCCTAAGGAATGGATAAGAAGAGATTGATCCAATAAACACAGAGGATCTCTGGCAGGAGGGAGATAGAATGAGGTAGAGGAGAACCTTGCTTCAACACAGGTCCTAAGGAATGGATAAGAAGAGATTGATCCAATAAACACAGAGGATCTCTGGCAGGAGGGAGTGGCACGACAAGACAATCGCAGCAGCATCTTTGGCTCTACTGTGCTTGTTAGAAGACTGTGCTTTCATCATTGCTCCATTATCACAGTTTCCCTTGCAGTTAGTGCACAGCTCCATGGATCTCAGTTTTAACCTGTGGATTCCTGAGGGACTTGTGCAGGTGAGGAGCCTGACTGTCTTAGGTGCAGCCAATTTTGTGGGTAACACTGATGTGGAGTGAGCGGCATTCACAGCTAATTAAAAGTGCTACACTTTAAAATAATTTCTGCTAATTACAAAATCTTTAGCAGCACTATTTTAACTACATTTTCCATGTTCCATGGGGATTTGAACTCTGTTAATTTTGCACTTACTCTCTTGGCACCATTTAGCATATCAAAATGGCCATGAAATTAAAAAATCTTAGCCATTTTTACTTCTCTAGAAATTAATGCTAGCGGGAGCAGGAAAGAGTTTTGCTGCAGGAAAAATGTGACTAAATTCAAGTTCTTTTCCCCTTTTTTTCCCCACAAAAGGGCATTATATTATAGTGCTGACTGACCCAGAGGAGGACAGGAGCTGCTCTGGGCACAAGCTGTGATTGCCGTGCCAGGAGGAGGATGCACAGGGCCACAATGCCTTGTCCCATAAGGCTGGACAGTGAGTTAGTGCTAAATGACATTCTCTTGGCCTCACAATGAGTCAGTACCTGTCAAAATCAGTACCCTGGTGTTTTAACTCCCACTCTGGGTGCTGGCCACTGAGATGCAGCAATGTCAGACACCAAACCAGCATCAGAATGAGCACTGGGCCTCAAGTGTGTCGTTCCCAGGTTCCTGTTCTGCCTCACAAACTACACTGCTGCCCCAGTAAGACAGAAATGTCCTTTAAAAAGGGTGAAAAAGAGAGGGGGAATGTGAGACTTCTCTTTAGAACCAGGCAGAGTGCATTTGCAGGGTCCTGACATGGTCACAGCAACCCAAACACACAAACATCACTCTGTGAATTTGCAAGAAAAATGGTTCCATTATTTAGCAATGGAATCTCCAAATCAGAGTCTGACAGTCACTCTGAAAAACGATATAAACATTCAATACAAGAACCGTCAAAAATACATCAGATGTTATTTTTTTTAACTGAGAGGGAAGACTCACATCATTCCACTGAATGCATGTCTACACAGATCAATGTCAGCTCTTTTTCACCAGCTACTCCTAACTGTGTGCATTTATTCCTGTTCTTGGGCCTTGGTGACCTAGCCACTGTGGTGGCTTTGTTCTGCATGCTCTAATGAAAATCAATTCTGGGTCTTTCTCTGGAGCACATGGCACACAATTTCCTAGTCCTGTATCATCCACCCAGCACCCTGTGAGTGGCCCTGCACACAGCCCTCGCTGGCAGCCTCTCTATCTTCTCCCTGTTTGGAACAAGGGGATATCCAGGAGAGTTATCAGCCTGCTCCCTCCACTGGATTGCTTGTGGACCCTGTGCACATCATGGAACCTTTCCTTGCCTTTTAGAGCCACAAAGCTGCATCAGTCCTGGTGGGATGAGCCTGGCAGCAAGGATTTGTTCTATGCTTGCTTTCCCCACTTGTAAACTGAGCATCATAATACTTGCCTAGATCAAAGGGGGTACGGGGAGAATTAAATAATTAATGTATGTAAAGCACTTTGAAAGATGAAAGATGCTATATAAGTACAAAGTATTAACTACCAAAAAAAAAAAAAAGAAAAAAAGAAACTGAACTTGTTCCTGATGTAAGCCTCCAGTTTATCCTGTAAGAAATGCATGAAATCAAAATAATTGCCACTAACAAATGAGGAGTTTGATTATGCCAAGCCCTAACACAGCTAGTCAGGGGACTGGCAGCCTTGCCTTCTCCTGTGGCTGAGTTAGGGCACCCGTATGAGCAAGAAGGCTCCAAATGTGTACCCAGAATGGGGGATTGGAAGGGAAGGCACTTCCTGCATCACTGGATCATCTCAAGCCCCATGTCAAATGGTACAATTTAAAAATTGATGCTGTGGTGCCTGACAACAAGCTGCTCCTCGCTGTGCCTCCCCCTCACTGCTCCAGTGGCCAGAATGGTTCCCAGGCTCCACGCACTCATGGCCATTTGTATCCATTTGTCCTTGTGCCAACATTGTTTTAAGTTTAGCGCAGGATATTTATAGATCAATCGTGTCCTCTCTAACCCCTAATGTTGGTGCAGAACCAGGCAATACCTTTGTGTAACCCTGGTGTTCACAGAGCCTGCAGCCCCCACTGAGCCCCTCAGTCACACCTGGTCCTGTCACAGCTCATCTTTCTCTAACAGAGATGAATAAAGCTGAGTGCAGGCTCCTCACAGGGCCCACCAGGACTTGTTCTCCATCACCAATACTTTTCAGCCCCCTGTGGGAAATACTTGATTCATCCTCTCTCACATTTACCTTTCTTTATGGCTGTGCTGCCATTTCAAGGCAATCCTGTGGCCAGCCAAGGCGCCTGAGATGTTTTATTTTCCCAGAGAAACTCTGGCCCTTCAGCCTTACGTGCCAAACCTTACATTTGGCACAATTGAATTTCATCCCATTCCCATTGTTCCCACCCTCGAGGTCACACAGTTCTTCCTGTTTGATAGGCTGGGGCCTCTCTGTATTGACAAGGGCTCGCATGTCTGTGTCATCAGGAAATATCACCACACACTCCTCCCTCTTTTGTGTGACAGAAAAATATGGACTAAAAGCAGTCCCCAGGCAGCCCTCGGACAAATCCACCAGAAACTGCCTTCCAGATCTGCTTTCAGCTCATCTTGCTTTCACCTCCTACCCCACTATGCCTCACCTATCTTGCAGAGATGGTTGAGGTTCTTCTGGAGGGAAGATGGTGCTTGCCGCACCCAACCAACGCTTTGGAAGTGGTTGTGTTCCCTTGGGGACATTGCAAAAGAGAGTCAGACGAGTTGCGAAGCTCTGACATTTCATAACAATGTCAAGCCAGGGAAATATAATACCCAGGGTAACTTGGGATGGAAGGGAAAATTCTTCAACATCTGGTGGAGCACATGCAGTAATTCTGGCAGCACAGAGAGCTCTGTGTCCTCAAGAACCCTCTTGCATTACAACATGTTGGTATTGCTGCTCAGAGGCAAACTGAGCCCAGGTGGAGGGCAGAGACAAGGGCCAGGGGGCTGTTCCAGGGAAGAGCTGGGCAGAGGTCGAGGGTGCCAAATCTGTCACACAGCTCTAGCCGAGACCCCAGCCCTCTGTTTCACCTCAGATGAAGACCAGACAGCTTTGGTCATTTGTGGAGATGATTTATAGATGGTTTACATCGATGCAGCAATGCAGGAAGCAAAGGGATACTGATTTTGTGAGTAGCCAGCTCTTTGAGAGGCAGAAGATTATGGCCCAGCATCTACTGGGCCCTGTAGCTCCTCCTAAGACAAGCTCAGGAGGAGACTGGAAAAGACGAACCCCCATATACTCTGGTCTTCTGTCTCCAGGGAAGATCATGGGGTCCACCTTTGAACCAGCCAAGAGGTAAAGGCAAATCTTGGCCATACCAAGGTCAGCAGCCAGCTTCAACTGGGCTGAAGAAATCAGCTCAGGCGCTTCAGGGCTCCAAAGATGACTCTGAGGAAAGTCACCACTTATGCTGGACCTGGTCAGAGGAAAGTCACAACCACTTGCTTTCGAAAGACTGACTTCTCAGAAAATTCCAGCTGGTGCCTTCCAGAGGACCCAAAACTGTATTTCAAGCAAGTGCAGTGCCTGTGAGTACATCAGGCCTGGAAGTACTGCTGGAGCAGTGAGTAACGCAGCGAGACTGCCCAAGTGTGAGACCTTGAGCCAGCTGCAGAAACAAAGCCCTGAGTGTCTTTGCGCTCCAAAAGTGCAAGAAAGGAGATACGTGTGAATATGCTCCACAAAGTTTGTCCTGGATCTTTGGAGAGAACACCTTATTAGAGCTGCTGGTAGCATTACACTGGCTCAGAAACAGGTTTTTTCATGTGTCTCTTGAAAATAAGGCCTTTCTAATTTTATCACAAAACATCCACTTGCATGGGACAAGCTGAGCACATTTGGCACTCACTGCTATGAAGCTCCTTCGTTTTACCCCTCTCATTAATGAAAAGTGAGAGCAGGAGCCCTTGCCCTTCCCTCTGCTGCCCACAATGTCCTGGTGTAAAGCCACAGGCAGATTTCCTGGAACTTCTGTATATGGTTTAAAACAGCATCCTGAGCCCTGCATATGCATGAGGGGGCGTGAATGCATTCCTGTGAGCACAGACATAGAACAAACCTAATTGTTATCCTCAGCAAGAACATGGTTGAGGGATTTGCCTCTGTTTAACCAGGTAGTGATTAACACCTGGTGAGAAGATCTAACAGCCATAATATCTCATTAACGTACTTTGACAGACAATAACCTCTTCAAATATGGGAGAGAGAGAGGACTGGCTTTGGAAAGGGTACAGAGCATTTATAAAATTGGTCATCCCTGGTTTTCACACTCCTTAACCCTGCTCAGGGAGATGCAAAGGTCTCTGGGCTGGTATCAAATACTCACCAGAGCGTGGTGATGTGTAGAGCAAGCTGCAGCACTTAGCTTTGCTTTTGTGCAGCACCTCAGCTTCTCGCTTCTAACTTCTCCAGCCCAGTTTTGAGGGACTATCAGTTGTAGCCCCTAAGGACCCTCTCCAGGCCTCATGCAGAAAGGTGATAATGTGTGCCTTCCACCCCAAAGAACCTGCCATAGAGTGGAAGATGAGGCAGAAACAGTCAGGTTATTATGGACAGCTTAAGCACTGTTAAGACCCCCAAAAATGGCTGGGCCACTGGATTCAGGGAACCACAGCTGGAGGTGAGGAGCCCCAGGCATGAGGCACCTAAGGGAGCTTTAGCAAAAGCAAAGGTCTAGGAATTTGAACTGGTGTAGGACAATCATTTTGGAGACTGCAAGGCACCATTTCTTCCCAAGCTGATTTTTTTTATATGCACAAATTTACTTCATGGTCAGAGGCAACAGAGGGAGTAAGGTGCATTGTTAAATAAGTGGCCTCCAGGGGTGGAGTACCCTGACATAAAACAACTTCTGTTCTCTACTTCTTTCCACATCTGTCACCCCAGCCAGCTAAACTGAAACACTCTGTACTTTGGTCTGACCCCTAGTGATGCCAAAAGGGCACGTGGAGCACATGCAAAGAGTATGTGGGATGGATGGTTCCTCTGGAGGTCACCTGGCACAACCCAACTCTCACAGCAGAGCCTACAGATGCTCAAAACAACATGATCTGGCCTCAGAAGAGCCTGGTGAAAACAAGCCTCACCTCCAGATGACCTGAACTTTAAAAGTGGCTGTGGCAGAAACCAGCATGGATTGCATGTGTTGGACCCATTTCTAATTGGCCTTGTCTTTTATGCAAATGTGCTTTCAAGAGCTACGTGTTGTTATTATCTGTTGTCGATGGGCATGAGGTTTTGGAAATCACAGCTTGACTTTAAATATTTTTTCAGGGAGAGCCTTTCATCATTTGCTTCAATGGGGAACCCCCCCTCCCAGTTTGGCCCAGCTGAGCTTTGGCTACTGGGCAGTGCTTGGCCCAGCTCTGCAGTCCATGGCTTGCTGTGGGGTGAGGGGATCAGGGGAACAAGAAGCCAGGGTTAGGCAGGGCCTTAGCTTCTCCTTAGCCCAGACTGGCTTGGAGAGTGGTGATTCTTGGCTGGCTGTGGCACATCTGCCTCCCTCCCAACTCTAGCTATCACACTGGGGGTGGCATCTCTGAGGGGACCCCTGGGTCAGCAGCTTTTTGTGGAGTTGCTCCTTGGGCAAAGGGAGCCAAATGTCCCACAGTACCTGGGGCAACGAGGACAGCCCTGTTCAAGCCTTTGTTCCTTGATAATTCTGCTGTTCTGGATTTGTGTGCTGCAACTCTGCCTCTGGCACTTGGCCGGGGCACTGATGCCTGGGAGAAATATCAGTGTAAATGTGATTACGTGGGAGTGAGCGCCTGGGTGTCTCTGGCAGCCCAACCACGCCAACCCCGCTCTATTTCCAGGGCAAAGATGGCAGTGGGGGAAAAAAATCACAGCTTTCTGGAGTCCCATGCAGTGCTGTGTGTCCCCAGCCCTAGGAGAAGCAGTAGGAAAGACTGTGTCACCACAAAGCTGCAGCCCAGACCTCGCCTTTTCCACGCCTGGCGTTGTGTGTGCTCTTTGACTTGTTGTCACCGTCACCCGGGCTGCGCTGCTTTCTGGCAAGGAGAGGAACAAGAGCAGGCAATGTTTTACAGAGGACGGTGTCTGGCCATGGAAAAGCTGCGCAACATGACTCATTTTGTGTAAAGGACATGAAATTACAACTGCGTGCCACATGAGAGATGCTAGCTGGGCTCGAATCAAAAAACATCCTTATCCAGGAAGGGTATTCAAGCATGTGCTTAATTTAAGAACATACTTAATCAGGGCCTTTGGGCATAAAAGGGTAATGATTATTCTTGTGTTGCTGGGAAAATCCAAGTGACATCCGGAAGATGTATTACTCGAGAAAATTTAGTGTTATTTCAGTGTCCTCGTTTAATCTTTCAATTTCCAAAAATGTAATTCTTTTAATTTGTCATTGCTATGAGTTCCTTCACAGCTGTTTTACACTCGATTGTTAATGCCAAGTGGAATCAGCAAACACAATCTGGTTCAGATAATAAGTATGGAAGATCAATCCTGCATCCGTCTCTTTTCTCTGTCCCCATTAAACTTCCCAGCATGTAAGATATCTGAGTTTGACTTTGCAGGGACAGCTAGCCACAGCAAAAGAACCTCTGGTACACACTGTTTAATAATTTAAAATTAGCAATATCCCTGCCCGGAGTTTTTTCAATGGATTTGCCCCTTAATTTTCTCTCTAAATAGCCATGCATTGCTGCAGAGATTAGAAATGGTGGGATTCTGAGATGGATAGGCCTTCAAGTGTGCAAGGAGCCAAGGAGAGGCTCCCTGTCTCAGTGTGACCAGGGTAGATGGCAACTAAAGTCTTTCTTTTCCTTGGAAAAACTGTGTGGCACAGCTACTCCAGGCCCAACAGCTGGGAGAAGGCAGCTCTGCTCTATGTTGGCCACATTTCATGGCTTCATACCCAAACCTTTCTGCCACTGCACAGATGATGTCCCCTGAGCTGGCCTAGACTTCTCCTGCCCCAAGGCATCTGGGCACCAGCTGGAATTTTCAAAAGGGGTGCAGGGATCTGGCACCCAAGGGGACATCCCACATATGCCCTGTAGGAGATATTCCAGCTGCTGCCCTTGGGCATGGCCTCATTTATTAGTTACTTGCTGTACAGTAAGGATATTTAGGCACCTGTTTTACCAGAGATTCTCCAGCCCAGAGATAAACAAGGGTTGTTATTGGCCATAAGGTAAGTTCTTGTTAATTTTATTGACCTTGGGTTAAATCCTGTTCATCCTCCTCAGGCAATTGCTCCCACTGAAACCAATATGAATGTCGGCACGAATAAAGCAGCTGGATTTTGGCCCCTTTGAGAAAACAGCAATCATAAATCCAGATTCCAGCACAAATCCAGGTGCTAAACCAGTCCACAGTAAAGATCATTGGGATAGAACCAGGGAAATGGATGGGCATAAAGGAAAAGAAAATTCGAACTTCATTTCACTCTAATTATTATTAGGATAGATGTTCAACTGGGCATCATTTAAACATGCCCTCAGCTTTGCCACTGCTTCCTGGTCTGACCTTGGTGATGATCCTTGAACACCCTGTCCTTCTCAAAGCTGTGGTTAAATATAGTTGTGTGTGGCTTTGAGAGGCAAGATACACCCCTGAGTGCAACTTATTGTAAGGCTATTTTAAAAAGAGAATGATAGTGACAAAACATCTTAGTGGGAAACTGTGAAAACATGGTACTCTACGCAACATGACTAGAGGAGGAGGATTTTTTTTCACCTCTTGTTTATTTTCCTCTTCCTTTTTTGAACAATGTATCTTAATCTCTCTCTATGGATGTAGCACGAGAGTTATGTGTGCAGAAAGCATCTGAAACCACTTTGTTTCTAGTTTTCTTTCATCCGTTTGGTGTTATAAATAACCAAAGAGGATATTGCTTAATCCATAAAACAAAGTGACATCATAATTTATTAATACAGAAGACACAGTTCATTGCTGTTTAAATGCCATAAAGAGCTGGAAATGGAGTAGTTTCTCAGAAGACAGTGCCAGTGTGTCAGAGGAAATATTTCCTCAATGCTACACCAGCATGTGCAAGATCCTCTCTGACTACCTCACCACTATGGCCAATCCCAGCTGAGCTGCTCTGCCACATCCAGAGCTGATTTTGGTGGGGATTTCTCCAGTCTCTGATGACTTCTTTCCATCTGCCCCACTCCTCCCAACGCTTTGCTCCTGCTGTCTGCTTCTATGGCAAAGGAAAAAAACTGCAACAGCCCCGTGGTGGGGACAGGGCTGGCTGGACCATTGAAGGTTCTCTCGTTGGTGTCAGTGGGGCAGCAGCAGGAGCCCAGGTGTCCTCAGGGTGTCCCTGTGCCAGCGGGGACAGGGAGCTGCACGCACGGAGGAGCGATGCCGTACATCAGGCTGGACACACTCGGCCCCGGGCCAGCAAAGCATTAAAGCACCTGTTTACCCCTAAGCTTTTGAGTAATTCCTCTGGCCTGAACTAAGCACAAGCTTCCCACAAGCTCCCTGCTTCCCTTGGTCTTCCCTTGCAGGATTTGTGCACCGTGGCCTGGCTGAACTCAGGGCTGACAGCACAGCCCTGGCACGGCACCACCCAGCACCCACCTCCTTCCTGCTCCCTCCTCTTCACAGAGCCAGAATTGAGTCTCTGCAGACCCCAGTCCTGCTGATGGGTGAGCCCCTCCTGTGTCTGAGAGGTTCTGCCAGGGCTCCCAGCTCTGAATTCAGCCACAGAGCAGTTTTTGAGTATTTCAGGAGAAATTCCACCACTTCTGTTGCTGTGCTGTCTCCGAGCACCAGCCTGAGCCCACATATGGACGAAGTGCAGTGACCACATGTCCACAACAAGACACGCCTCTGTCTTTTAGGTAACATAAATAATCTTTCTGCTATGGATAACTTGCAGCCCTGGAAACACGCTCAGCAGATGTTTGCTCCACGCTCTACCACTGCCTGCCCAGAAGCACCAGAACTCACTGCTGGTCCCTGTCTGCCTCATCATATAACATGACTAGCTTTTGCAACTTTTGGGAAAAGACAGGATCCCATTTGGCTCCCCAGGACATTAACTTGTATTTTCATTTGTACTTCGTACTTTCCGTCCCTCCCCCTGGGACGCCCCTATTTAAAGCGGCTCAGCGGGCGTGTGGAATGGGCGCGGTGCCGGTGGGTGCCCCCAGTTACGCTCCGCCTGCCACCAACCCCCAGGGCAGCCGCGGTGCCGTGAGCTCCTTCCTGCCTGCTCCCTGCACAGGCACTGCAGCGTTCCCGGCTCCCTGGCGAGGCACATTTCCCTGCCGTTCAGCAGCCGGCGGTGCGGAATCCCTGCCCCGTGCCTGCCCGTGCGTCCCCAGGCCCGCAAGGTGCGCTCACACCTGCGGAGCCGAGCGAGCGCGCACGCCCGGCCCGCTGCGAGCACAGCCGGCGCCCGCGCGTTGGCAGTGCGCTACCCCCCTTGCATCCCCCCCTTCTCCGGGCTATATGTGGCATTTCGAAGCTCTGACAATCTGCTTCCAAATGTTTTCCATATTTGTTCAGCCTCCTTGATTCAAATACCAGGAACAACTCAGCCGGCACAAAGCGAAGCTTTGGGGGGCAGAAAACTCACACCCCCGTCGGCGTGCGCGCACACACACACACACACACACACACACACGCACACGTGAGAGCCCAAAGCCCGCCGGCATGGGGAAGGAGGAGAAGAAAGCCCGGCACGGCACGTCCCCGAATACCCAGAGCCAGACAGGGAAGGCACCCGGAGGGGAGAAAAGCGCCGGCTCGACGCAGGAGTCCGCGATGAAGAAGAAGAAGAAGCAGAAGAAAGCCAAGGGGGATCCCAAAACTGGCCAGGAGGAGGAATCCCACACTTGTTGTGGCTGCCGTTTCCCGCTGCTGTTTGCGTTGCTGCAGCTGGCGTTAGGCACCTCTGTAACAGTGCTGGGCTTCCTTATGGCAGGCATCAGTTCCTCTCTGCTTGTCAGAGACACTCCATATTGGGCTGGGATAATTGTAAGCATAAAGTCTGTTTCTCCATAAAGTGCCTTTGCCAGCATTAATGCAAGCTGCATGACGCTCCACTTTAGACTAACCAACTGCATGCACAACACCATTTGAGTTATGCTAACTATAAATATTCCTGGGATTAAGTGTCTGGCTTTACTTTCCCAAGGAGAACTGCTCTGGCAGAATAACACAGCCTTTCGTATTCTTCCCTGCAGTACCCAACAGACCTGAAATAAAATACAGGGCTGCTGTTCACTGGATGTATATATTAGCTTGTGCTTTGCAGTGAACTCCTGTCTGGTGACGCTGAAAAAAAATGTTAATTTCTTATGCTGCCTACCCTCTTTGCCCACCAAACCATAGCCATCAGGTTTTGGATGTGAGAGCATAACTTTCTAAATCTCAACTTTTAGCTGGGCAAGGAGAGCAATGTCTGTCTCTGGAGCTTCCTTGCTGTGCTGGAGAACTGCTGGGATTTAAACCTCTTCCTGCTGCTGCTCCTGACTGCACGTGGCCATGGGGAAGGGGATGGCACTGGTGGACGTGGCAGGGACAGGGAGCCCTTCCCAGGGCCTGCTGGAGGCTCCTGCCAAGTCAAGTTTGGAGTGACACACCAGCCTCGCCATGTGGGCTGGGGGGACCGGGCAGAGGGCAGCGTCCTGC
Organism: Fringilla coelebs; assembly: GCF_963513975.1. Taxonomy (NCBI): domain Eukaryota; kingdom Metazoa; phylum Chordata; class Aves; order Passeriformes; family Fringillidae; genus Fringilla; species Fringilla coelebs. The sequence continues at coordinate 57,909,577 of NC_140033.1, read as the reverse complement.
TGGGTGTGAATTGGAGGCAGCCCTGCTGGGGAAGCCTGGGTGGTCCCCCAGCAGCAGCCACCCCTGCAGGGGTGGGGACGGGGTGTGTGGTGCCATCCGTGGTGTGACTCTGCTGGCTGTGGGCTTGGAGATGTGAGATTTGCCTCTGAATGAACAGGGTCGGTGATTATGAGCCTGGAATGGGCCATGGATATAATTAAGCATGCAGATTTCTTCCCTAGGCAACAGGTTTCAGGAAAATATGTCCTGAAAATATGCCCTGATGTGTTAGTACAGTCCTGGGTGTTGTCAGATTGTAGGAATTCCCAGCAAATAAATGTGTTTAGGTACTTAGAGAAAAGCTTTCTCAAAGCTCTGAACAGCTATGGGAGCATCTTCTGTAAATGTAATTTGTTGTTAGAAGATTATCTGAGCATCTGAACTGATTGGGGTTTGCTGTGTTAATCCTGCTGGGCATCCCTTCAGAGGGTGGAAGGAGCAGGGCCTGAGCTCCCAGAGGAAGAGCTCCTCTGACTCATCTCTTCATGTTTCTCTTCTGACTGAAGAGGTATGCAAGAGTTTAGTGGTGTTTTGTGGATCAAGAGCCTGCCCTTGCTTGGAAGAGGAATTCCTCTTGGGAAGTTTTGACTGTTACAAACCAGAGGGGAATACAGATGATAAAATAGCAATAAGTAGTGTGTTCACTCCTCCTGTTTATTTTGAGGATTCTGGAGGTCAGATTATGTCTTTTCCAGACAGCACTGTTGCTATCACAGGTTTGAAATAGCTTTTTCAGTGGAAAAAGGTGGGGAAAGTGAGCTGGACTGAACTAATGTACAGCCAGGGATATGAGAAAAGCCATGAAGCAGCCCTGGCCTGTGTGAATGTCATCAGTGCCCCAGCAGCATTCATCTGAGACATCCACAAATGGCTGTCCTCCCTTGGGGAGGCCTGAAACCCCACCAAAGTCGCTGCTTTCTGAAAACAGAGCTCTAACCCCTGTTGTTTTTAGCAGCAGCTGCCAGCAGTAGTGACATTTAGATGCCCAAACGAGGCCAAGCTCGGTCACTTTCAGAGCTCCCCCCTGAAAATCAGGAATAATTCTCCATGTGTGTTCCTGAGCTAATTCCTGTCTCGGAGCAAGACTCAGCTCTCAGCTGTGGTTGGTGGGCACTTGGTTCTGCACTTGCCAGCCAGGGGGATCCCTGGGGAAACATTTCCTGGGGAAACACTTCCTGGGACTGTGGGAGTTTGGGTTCACGTTGCAGGGTGCCCTGGCTGTTGGGAGGAGCAGTGCAGGCTGTGGGCAGCCCCACGGGGAAGGGTGACTGCACCTAGGCTCTGAGTCAGAGGGTGACTCTCACCTGGGGACTCTGGTGACGTTGAGTCACCAGCACACTCCAGCGTGGTTTGATTCATCCATGGCTCCAACTGGCTTTTGGTGCCCCTCTGTTTTCCCTCAGGGTGATGACAGGGACTGTCTGCTGGGGGCACACGGCCAGGCAGGCTCCTGGGCAACCACACTGCTCTCCTGCACCCTCAGCCCAAAGCAGAAAGGAAGGAGGGATCTGGCACCAGGTCAGAGGGAAGGGAAAAGGAAACTGGTGCTAGAAAGGAGAGGATGAGGAGGTGGGGCAGCCCCAGAGCCTGTGTGGAGCACTGGCTGTGGTACCACGGGAGCAGTGCAAAGCACATCTGAGAGGCAAAATGCAGCAGGTGCCACACCGCGCTGCATCTGCTTTGTTCCTGTGCCGTGGTGTCTCCATGGAGGGACTTGGTGCCCACTGGGACATCACGTGGAGATAGCCAGAAGCTGCACAGCTGGGAATGCCAGGTGTGCAGTCACAGGGTGCTGCTGGTGAGCTGTGCTGGGCACTGTGCTGAGGACTGGCCTCTGGAGAGCTGGGGAAAACTGGTCCACGAAGGAGAACCCCTGGCTAGGAGCTGCATGTGGCTGGATGTCCTGTGAGCTGGTTTTTGGGCTGCATGGAAGGTGTTAGATAGGGGATGGATGACCCATGTGCTGCTCGAGAATAAACTTCATGGCAGAAAGTGGCTTCCCAAAACTCATATATATTCACATAGAAATGAGCAACAGGACAGAAAGATGTGGTGTAAAATACCAGAGCATATTTGTTTTAGTAGCATCCCACTCAAGTGCTCTTTTTAAAGGACTTGATTAGTATTCTGAATCAAGAACTTAAAAAATCTATTATCGAGACCTTTTTAGCAACATTAGATGTAATGGGTGAAGCTCATTCCTGGTGTTACTCCTTTGGAATTACACCAGGCTGGATTTGACCCCACGGCTGTTAATGCAGGATGACAGAAAAATGAAGGAAAATTGCTAATGTGTTAAATAGACCCTGATTGATTGAAAGATGTTTTTTTTTTTCCCTTCTTTATTAGTGGCAAAATGGTGACACCATTTCTTGCTGAAAATCAAGTGCTTCAGTGCATTACCAAGAATGGAAAGGAACTGTTTTTAGAGGAGCAGCCAGTGGAAAATGCTAGTGAGGAAAACCAGGCAAGGCTGTCTGAATTAAATGGGAATTCAGAATTCCCATTTCAGAATTCAGAATTAAATGGGTTCAAAACCTGACTGTGTAGCTTTGTGAGGCTGGAGCAGGCCAGGGACTGGGTTCACCATCCTGGGGAATAAATGTGGCCAGTGATCCTCTGACAGGGAGTGGAAGAGGGCTCCAAGCCCACAGGGCTCCATCCCCAGAGCATCAGCCCTTCCCTCCTGAGCCCCTGCAGAAGGAAACAATGCAACTTGCATTGCACCAAGAGCATTTCACCATGAAAAGCAGCTAAAACCCATTTAAAACCAAAATGCATTTAGTCCAAAAATGCGTGGGGCATAAGTCAGAAACCAAAGGAAAATTTTATGGACAGAAACTACAAAGCCTTCAGGATTTACCACTTCTGCTTCAGCTTCAGCAACCTATTCCCTGTAAAAAGCCTCTCCCCCATTGCTAAGGACAGGCAGATCAATGCAGTAAAAGCAGTGAGGGCAGCATTTGTTTCACTTGCCTGGAACCAGTTACAGTGGAAGTGCCCATGAGACCTGTCCTGAGCTCCCCAGACTGCAGGCTGGCCTCCCTGGCAGTCTCTTCCTTCTTGCTGCTTTGCAGCAGCTTGGACAAACTCTTCCCAAACCCACTCATGAGTGCAGGGCTTTATTTTTCCCTGTGTCTTGCCACTGGCTTGGTGCATAGCTTTGGGCAAGTTACTTAACCTTGCTAAGACTTCGTTATTTCCCCTGCAAAGTGGGGTTAATAGTGGCCATCCTTCACCCCTTGCTTTGAGATCCTGGGATGAAAAGTGTTGCAGAGATAGTTGATATTAATGGTATCCTTTTCATTCTTTTTCATTAGCTTGTGGCCTTTTGACACCCAGAAGAAGTAACAATGTATTTCTCCTTGAAAAACCCACTTTAGATTATTTCCACTGCTATCAAAAGTGGAGAGTATCAGAGTTTTCATGGACAAGCTCCCTTTCCAGCCCTGTTTTGCAGACTCAGGGAGTTAAGAAAGTTACAGAAGTGCTCATCAGAAATGATTATCCAGGGTGTTTATTATTTCTGTCAGGAAGTTATTTTAAATGTATATGTATAGATGTTCATAAAATTAGGACTTTTAAAAACATTTTAAAAAATCTGATTCAAGAGCAGCTCAAGGCAGCAACCGTGGCTCCAGCTGTCACTGATTTTATTGCAAAAAGCATCCCAAAAGATCTGCCATGGGCTGAGCCGCCAGCCCAGAAGCTCTGACACTTCTCCCTGCTCCAGCCCTTCTCCATCTCCCCAGGTGTTTCCCCAGGCCAGAGGGTCCCTGAGCTTTACTCAAGGGGGGACCATGGCTTGTGGCTTCTTGGCATCAGTGCTCAAGCGTTGGCTTCTCTGCCCTGTGGAGGTGAGGCTGATGTGGGGCTGTGTGGTGCACAAGGCAGGCAGATTTTAACTGAAAAAGCAGCTTAATCAACCTTCATTTACCTGGAATCAGAAATGCTTGTCTCTATAGCTTTTGTTTGTTTTTAGGGAAACCATTTTCAATTTCTAATAGAAGGCGACTCTTGAAACCTGGTGCCATCAAAAAGTCATGCAGTCATCCATATTTTTTAGTACAAGCTAGCTTCAGTTGGCCATGGGCAAACATCAAAAGGTTTAAGGGAGGACTGCCTTGAAGAAGAGGCCAGTTCTTGTTTAGAGCCATGTGTAGCACCAGAGCCGGACTCTTCAGAACCCTCTGCCCTTAAATCTCATCCTCTTCCAAGAGTAACCATGCATTGATTAACTGAAATTCACACTTTCATTTCGCTCAGGTGTGGAGTGGAAAACTTTGATGGGGAGAAATGTTCAAACACTCTGAAGGAATGGTTTGAGAAGGTAACTGCACACCTGAGATGTGTCTGATACCTGGCCAGGGCTGGTCTAATCCTGGACCCATCAGTGGCTTAGCCCATAGTCTGACTGCAGAATTCCTGGCTGGAATTTGTGCAAAAAGCCTAGGTAAAATTTGGAGAGGGATATCAAACAGGTTTCCCCAGCCCAAGTACCCTCATGACTATGGAGATGGTGGCTTTCACAGTCACAGACACACCCCAAGCCACAAGAGGTGTTCACGAGTACTCTCAGCCATGCTGCACTCCTCAGGCTGAAAATCACTGCTGGCTCTGTGAACTCTTAATTTTATTTTATTTTATTTTATTTTATTTTATTTTATTTTATTTTATTTTATTTTATTTTATTTTATTTTATTTTATTTTATTTTATTTTATTTTATTTTTTTGATCCCTCAGGCTTTTGTTCAGCCAGGACTGTATTTCTGGTTTAACAGCAGCAATGGACTGCAGCTCCTGGCTGTATAAGCAATTGTAGCCTTTGGGGGAATGAAATCTTACTTTAGCAGAAGTGATGAGCAACTGACCTAAACAGCAAAGATTATTATGGAAAAAATGGCTAATCATTTGATTGTGGATGCTCTTGCAGGGTTTTGATGACATTACAGGATTTAAGAGAAAGTTGTGGATCTGCCAGGGGGTGTTACTGCATGGCTTGAAGGGACCTGTAGTAAAGACATGATTATTTTATTCTGTAGGTGGGGCAGGGATGGGCAGTTATTGTGGGGTTTATGGCTGTTAAAAGAATGATTTCCTAGATGATGATGATGGCCTTTGCCTGCAACCACAGTATACATGTTTAGTATTATTATTGCTGTTGTTGTTGCTGCCATTATTTTTGGAAGTAACTTATGTGCAACTAAATTGTCCTTAAATTTAACAAGAAGTCTGTAAGGGGTAAAAAAAATTAGGGCACAGTACCTCTGAGCTGCAGACTGGCTTCTTTCACACGTGACAGTGAGACCCAGGCTGACCTGAGGCTGATGAAAGCTGGCAGTGAAAGCTGCCTGCAGCACCCACTTTCATCACAGCTTCCTCAAACCTCATAAAGCCAATGAACTTCAGTGCTGCTGGCTGCAGCAGCCTGTGGAGATGTCTGGCACCAGAGGAGATCCGGGTTTATAATGGCAAAGCCAACAGGGACAGGTTCTTTCCTGCATCAAAATCTGTGTCCAGTGGGAGTGTTAGATTTGGTGGATAAAGCAGCTTCTCCAAAGGTGTAGACAGGAGCTAAGCCTTGCTGTATCTGATAAGGTGGGAGAACCATCAGCCAAGTATCACCTCTGAGGGAGAGCCAGAAACTCCAGAGACAGCTGCAAGAGATCATTCTTTACCCATGTCCCTAAAAACAGAGATCCCCAGCGTCTCCAAGTGAGCAACTACAAAATAACTTGTCCATAATAGAGCTGTCTTCCTAATTCTATTAACAGTAATTTTCCTCCTGAAGTTTCAGTTTACATTCTCATTAAATAGGAAGAGTCCTCCTGTGGGTCTCAGCAGTGCTCTGTGGCATTGCAAGGTGTACCTGGGAGAGGTTTTGTCCTGCAGTGTGTTTGCTTTCTGCCCCTAAAAATTGTGCCAGGAGGTTTTTGCTAATGAAGCCCCCATACGCAGAGCTATACCGTGCCTTTGTGAGCATTTGCAGCATTTGCCTTGTGATGTGGCACAGACCCAAGATGCTCCTTACAGCCAGGTTTTTGTCTCCTGCCTTCATTTCTTGGTGGATGTTCCCAACCCTCCTGCTTTACCAGCCAAGGTTTTCAAGATGGTCTGGGTAGGAGGTAGTTCGCTAGAGAAAACCACCTCTTCTACATTGGGCTAAAATTGTAGCAATAACAAAAGGAAAACCAGTTTCACAAGCATGCAGGGGAGAGATGGAGACAGATTAGAGCAATCTGTGGTTTTGAAATCTGTCGGAATAAAGCAAACCACATGAATATGTCAGCGTGCAAAGATAATGAGTGCAAACCACAGCGGAAATTTGTGCCCTACGTGTTCATATTTCCTCTAATTACACCCAACCTTCCTCAGCCCTGCCACGTGGTATCCTTGTGCTCCTCGTACACCTTGTGCTGAATCCCTGCAGGAGCAGATGGGACAACATGTCAACGGGTTCCTGCCCTCTTTGGGGTGGGAGCAAGCTGGAAAATGTCTCCTCCTATTTTGATTGTGGCTTAAAAAACCCAACAATTCTTAAGTCACTTTTCAGCCCTGAGGTGTTCCTGCCCAATGGGAGGAATGTCTACTGCTTCTCCCCAAAAAGAAATATTATTAAATATTTTGTACAGCCTAAATATTTAAGTTCTTCAGCCAGTGTTAGTAAATAGCTGTTCTCCTGGGTTGTGAACTGGAGGGATTTCACAGGGTGTGCCTTAAGCAAAATGAAATCTCTACCTTTCCTAAATACTTCTGTATCACATTTGGGTTTTTTTCTAGGCAGTGCTTTCCAAAATTAAATTCTTCCCTTGGATAACCTTTCACGTCACTACCTATTCAGCAAGGGGTGTGTTAGTCCATATGGAAATTTTGAAGTAGGATCTTGAAATAAACTCGAAACATGCACAGAAATGCAAATTCCTGGATTTCTGGGTAGCAGTTGACCAGAGCTGATCTAATTAAGTGCCATCCTGCAGGTCTCAGAGAATCTGTTTTATTTGTGTAACAAATGCACATCGATTGGTGGCAAGCACGTGCTGAAGTGGGTTCAATTGCATTTTATGTTGTGTGCTCAGTCAATAAGGCATGGGAAATGTGTGCTTCATATTGGGATGTGGCAGTGGCTGTTTCAGCACCAGGATGTGGGATTACCTAATGCTGCTTAGCAATCAGCATCAACAGCACCTGTAACACGCCTGCAGCTGTTATAGTTACTTAGAGGCTCCTAAAAAATACTTACCCGTGGATTTTTATAGTTATTCTGTTACACTTCACAGGTGTAATTCAAAGCTGATCTATTAATAATGTATAAAATAGCAGCATAGAGCTGTTTCCTATATAAACGTTCCACACTTTGGTTTCCTCCAAGGAGTGAATCTACCTTTAAAGAGCTGAAATGTTAAACATATGTGGGTCATAATTCTCAGCCACGTTATTTTTTACTGCCACTTAGAAAAACACACATCTCTGGTTTAAAAAAAAAAAATTAAAAAATGTTACTGTGTTCTTATAAAAGAAATGCTTAAGCTTTCCAAAGTATCCTGGCCAAGACTTGCCGGAATCCTGACCCAGTGTTATCCTTTATAAATACCTCTCTACAAATGTGCCTCTTCAAGTGTCCCTGAGTATATTATTTAAATCCCAGAGGATCTTTAGAAAGCGTGTGCAGGAATGGAGCTGCTTTTAAGTGATAGCCCTTTGTATGGGAAGCTTTCTGAAGAGGGAGGTCTGATCCTGCCACGTGTGAAGCCAGCAGGAGTTTTGCAAAAGTTGTCCGAGGCACTTGATGGCAGAGAGAAAATTCCAGCATTGGTCTCTGCCCTCAGAAATGAATGCAGCCCTGTCAGCCCTCTGTGGTTAAATGGAAGGGGAAGGAGGGAGTGGGAACAGTCCCATGATGTCTCATGGCAGTCACCTGGAGGCGAATCTGGCTCTTGGTCCATGCAAGTGTAAATGCCCACTAGTGTAGCTGAAGCAAAGCAAATTTGATTTATTGCTCATAACAAGATCCTGCAGCACCAGATCCTGAAAATACTTAGGTCCAGCTTTGATGTGAGGAGCCCCTATGATTTTGATTTGTCATGTATTTTGGGGATATGATGTTAAGAGAGTCTGTTGAAGTTTTTTTTTATGTTCCTGCTGCAGGTTCTCTCCTTCAGCCATTACTGGCACTGGGGGAATTTATCATTTGGATATTATCAGCAATAGGATTTCTTATGATTTAAGTTTTATGGGCATGTTAATTGAATTAAAAGATTAATATATGGTGCAAGGGACCAAGGACACAATCCCGAGAAATGAAACCAACAAAACATGGCTCAGTCACACAGAAGCACTACAGGGCAAAAAAACCCCAGCACTGAAGGACCTTTGACAAGAAAGGTTGTTTTTTCCCCAGACAACCCTGTCAGCTACGGCTGTCAACAATAAAAAGAAAGAAACAAATAAATTGGAGGCCGTGTGTAAGTCACAGGACCAGAATATAAATACACATGACATGGAAAGGAGTAAATAATACTGACGCATTCTTTAGAAATGTTCTCAGGCAATACTTCCTATTCATGTCCCACTCAAATGACATGAAATAAAACTTCATGGGGAAAAGTGTTCCTAATTGCCCAGGTTCTTGAGGGACATGGCTCTGTGTGTGTTGGGAGGTACTTCTCCTTTGCAGGGTTGCTGCCTTGGGCCTTTCACCAGCAATGCAGATGCAAAAAGTTTGATACTTTCTGCAGCAGATCATAAAAGGAACGTATTTATCCATTACTGTCCAAAAGGACAGCTGGGCATTTTTCACTGCAGGTCAAACTCCCTGTGGAGCTGGAAATCTGGATGTGAGCAGCACTTCCAGGGCTTGCAGGTGGGGATGGGGCTGTGATGGAGCCCCACACTCCTGCAGGCATCTCCATGGCGTGGCCCCACCTTGGCAAAGGCAGGTCACACGTGGCTCTGACCAAACAGGGCAAATCCCACTGCTCTGGGAAAGCAGAGAGCCTCAAAATTAATGACAACTCTTCCAAACTTCAGAAGTAAAATGGAGAGGGTAAAAAAAACACAGAATTTTGCTGCAGTCACTGAGAATTTAACAGCTGTCATTTATAACCAAGATGCTCCTAGCAGGGAGGAAAAGACTTGCTCCTGGCCCTGCATGTTGAGAGGACTTCTGAAAGGACAGTGCCTGATCTCATCCAAAGTCCCCACTAAGGCTCATCACACCTAAAATGGCTTTGAAGGGTGTGATTTGAAGGGTCATTTAAAAACACATGCATGCCATCAACAAGGCATGTTTTTCCAAGGCAGCTCAAACATGCACAGATTCCTCCAAACACAGCTCCAGCTGCCAACAGTCTCTCTCATGCCCAGATCCAGCCCCACACAGAGCCCTCACCTGGTGCCTGGGTACCCAGCTCCTCCATCCAGGGGATGAACTGCCAAAAAGCAGCAGTCTGCTGCTCCTAAGTCCTCCTGTGAAGTCTGCTCACTGATCCTCCAAAAAGTGGGAGAGGAGGGAACTTGACTGGAGTGCTTAGCACAGTGTGGGGACACACTGTGTTTTCTAAACACAAAAAAGCAAATCACATTCATTGGGCTAGTTCCTCAGAGGAGGATCTTCCCTTCTTACCTGCAAAATACCAACCTGGAAGTACCTGCTCCTGCAGATAAATCCAGAAATAATAATAAATATGGCTAAATGAATAAACAAGCATGCAAATACTTTTCCATCACTTTTAACCTTCAGCAATTACTTCCACAGGACTAAGACACAGTTTCAGATTGCAGGGGAGATGGATATCTTCTTCAGTAAGGTGTCCACTCCAAAAGAGGGTGAAAGCCTCTGCAATAAACTCTGCTGCTTCTTACCCAGTGGCAGCCATGTTTTAAGGATTTAAAGCTTGCATGGGTGACATAAAAACCCCGTCAGCACCCAGGGCTACATAGGATGGTGCTCTTTGGGCTTGCAAGCCCAACTTCAGAAACCTTCTGGTCTTTTTTGATGGTTTTGTGTGCAAAAACTCAACACACATCCTGGGGGCTGTTGCTGTGCTGTGTCTTTGATGACTTTGCTTCCACACTGCTTCCTGAATTATGGTCCTGCAAACACAGAAAGGTGTCTTGGCTTGGGGGGGGAAAAAAAATTGTGGTTTGTCGGGTTTTTTTAACCTTGACATATTTTATATCTCTCCCCTTGCAGGTGTGTGTGGTGGCCTTAGTGGGATTTGTTATGCTTTGTATTTCGTACCAACCTGATGAGAAGACGTGTGCCCAGTTCACAGTGAAGGTACCTGAACATTTTTTAAGCATTTTTTTTATTCTCATGTCATTAAATATAATAAAAAAAGTTGATACAGGGGATATTTTTAAGACCAGAGGAAAAGAAGTGAAAATGCACCTGAAATGCAGGAATGGTTTTCTATTACTTCCAGGCAGCCAAGGAAGAAACTGTATCCTATAAATGGGAAACCCTAATAACATTTCAAATCAGAACAAGATACCATTTTATTCACCATGTTTTAGGAATATAGAGAAAGCTGGAATAATTTGGGAAGTGTTCAGAGAGTTTAAGTAGATTAAGTGGAGATAGTGAGCAGGGTAAGAAGTAAGGTGGCATAAAATGAGTCCACTTAAACCAAGGTTTAATATTTAATGGGAAAGTACTGGGAAAGCACGGGGACATGCATTCTCCCACAAGGCAAATTCCCATCTGTGCATTGCAGGAACTGCACCATACCCCACCTTTGTCCCCAAAACTGCTTTGCTGACACTGGTGAGCAACGAGAAGAGCAAGGCTCAGAACACTTGTTTTTAACACCATTTTCCCTGGACTATTTTTCCTTATTATTGTAATTTTCAGGGCTCTTAATATTTTGCAGACACATAATAACTGAGAAAAATACCGACACAAGCAGCACAAAATAACAGTGATTATTAACTGGAAAAAGGCAGAAGGAAACAAAATGCAAGGAGCAGCTTTTCAAACCCTGGCATCCATCCTCCCTTAGAAATTAGACCCCGGTGTGTCTTTTGTGTCTCTCTCAAGCTTCTCGTACTTAAAGAAAAAAATGGGAGAACAACAATTGTGCCTGCCCTGTGGCTGCCTCTACATTGTCCCTTGTCACCTTTCCGCCCCCAAGGAAGGTTACTGGGCTGGGCGGGGGCTGCCACGCCAGGATTTTTACTGCCTGCCCCGCAGCAGTAAATTGAATTTGGCATCCAGGCAGGAAGGGAGTCATCCCTCGTGTTGGGAAGGGCATGTCGGGCTGGGCAGCTCAGATGTCTCTGCCACCCACCCTGACGGTAAGGAATGTGAGCCATCGTTCCCTGTAGGAAAACAGACATTTTGGAATTGCTCCCGAGGTGATGTAAAATGGGCCATTCCTCATCACCTGGCAGAATTAGAGCTTAAATCTCCCTGGTTCAGTCAATAGCCCATGGACTGTTGCTTACCCAAGGCATCCTACTCCCCAAAATCCCCCTTCCCAGCATTTCCTATTGCAGCATGCCACAGAACTTCATCATTCCCAGGCTGTTCATCTTTCCTGTCCCAGGTCCCTGCTGGGAGCTCTTATCCCACAGTTTGGGATAACAGGACAAAAAAAAAAAAAAGGCTTCTGTCTGAAGGGCTCACACCTATTTTAACAAAGTAGGGGCTAAAACTCTTCTCCACGACTTCAATAACATAGGACTCATCTACATCTCCAGTATCACTTCTCAAATCTTTGAATTTCAGTTAAAGGCTGTCTCTGAACTAAAAACAAGCATTAGCTATGACAAGGCTGAGGATGCAAGAGTGCAGTCATGAGACAGATTGTTCAGAGGTTCATTCTTTTCTCTTTGAGGGCCTGAAGCTTCATCAAGCCCTGCAGTTGGGTTCAGCCCGATCTGCTCTGACCATCCTTACGGGGTGTGGCCCTGGTCCTGCCCTCACACTGATAGCTGGTTCCCATCAGCTAAGCATCATCCTGCAGGAAAATCCAGGCTGAACTTCCCTGGAGTGCATTAAGCACCCCAAGGTTCCTTGCAGAGCCCAAGGATCACTGTAGAGGAGGAACACACACACACACAGACACGCACATGCACACACACACACAGAGGCCTGGGGGATTTGGGTCATCCCCCAAGGTGACCCTCTGACCACTGTGAGCAACCCCTCGGGATGGAAAACTGGAGGAGACCTGTGCAGTCCTCTCTGCCTTCCTCCCTCTCAGCAGCTGCTTCTTTCATTTCACACTTGCATGAGCCCTGGATCCTGTTAAAGAAGGAGGTGTGAGAACTGCTTTCGGCAGAAGTCCCTTCCCGAGACTGCTGTGGGTACCCGCAGCACACCATGGGTCCCTGAGAAAGGGAGGCCACCCAAAGAGAGGGTGGCTGTGCCCTTCAGGGGGACAGCAACAGCCAGTGAGTGCCACAAAGGAAAATCTTGAGCCGTGCTGTGGAGTTCCTGGGCTCTGTGCTGACATTTGACAGATCACTCCCTGCAGCCCGGGGTAGTGACACCCTCTGCTCCCACACGCCCAGCCCACACTGTGAGACACCACGATTCCTGTTCCCTGCAGGGGCTCATGCCTGAGCCACCACCACCCTCAAAAAGGGCTTCCTGATCCACCTCTGCAAACCTCTCTGCTTCCACCTCTGATAACTATGAGCAGCCTTTTCCATGAGGAACTTAATCCATCTTCCTGTTATTTATTTCAATTTAGTCACGGAGGACAAGTATTGCCAGTAAATATTGCTAAAATGTCTCTTCCTCATATGAGGAGCACGAAGGAGGATGAGCTGCCATGCTCTGAGGTCATTGTACACTGTCTCTCCCCACTTCCCTTTTCTCCTTCTATTTAAGCAGCAATTGCTGTGGCTGTTTCTCTGAAGCTGTTAAAAAACAGTTTTCCAGTGGCAAGTCCTGGTTCCTGGGCAGAGCCCACCACACAGTTGTATTTGTGATGCTGAAGTTGCCTCCAGGTCTGGCATGTGATTAATCTGCTGATGGAATCTCAGCACTCACTGTCTTGTGCTCCCTCAGAGGCAGTGCTTGCATTTGGCTCACCTTTGATATTTGGGAACGTGTTCATTTTCAGCAGCTCGCAGAGAGATTCCTCTGCAAACATCTTGTGAGAATAATAAGCTTTTTGGAAATTGCCCTGTGTCCCCCGTGCATGTCCCTTTGCCTCCAAGGATTATCATAAGAGCTGCCTGTGTATTCAGATTCTGCAATTTCCTTCCCTTTAGGAGCACAACAGACAAATTCTCCCAAACTGTACCTGGAGCACAGATTAGGCTGTTGTGTCCTGACTTTGGATAGAAGTTGTTAGCTAAATAAAATGCCTGCCAAGGGAGAATCAGGCACATGGTGCAGTCGTGGCTTAGTATCCCATCTATTAGGGAGGCCTGATTCTGTCTTCTGCTGGGCTGAATCCAGGGACTTCCACCAGGACTTCTATATCACGGAATAACCAACATTTGTCCATTTTCTGTTTTCCCCATTGAACACATTTGCACCATCTTTGAAAACAATGCCATTGGCTTATGAATTACCACATCTTAGTTTGGAGGGGATCCATCAGTCAGCAGCACTCCATCTTCTGTATGCTTCATATGAAGAGGTGGTCCCATTTTCCAGCTTCACCTTTCCCATGGACCCTTCCCTTGAAAGCTGAGGGGACAAAGTAATTGCATTTAATAAGAGCCACCCTCATTTTGAAGCTGCCCTTGGTTTAAGGCCACAGGGGAAGTAATTAAATTTAATAGCAGCCAAGTCTTGGAAACCAAGATCTTTCAGTAAGAATTTGGTGATAGGAGAGGGGAAATGCACATAGTGCTTCAGGACCTGCAATAATCCCAAATATTTTTTTTCAAGCTGGCAACCAAACAGAAAATTGATTCACAGTATAGTTCTAAGATAAATACACCAGGAGTGTGAATTTTATCAAGACATACATAGTTGGAGTTTCAAGGTCAAAAAAAAAGCTTTTATATTGATATTTTGCTTGCAGTATTGAGGTTAAGAGAGAGAAAGAGAGAGAGAAGCTGCTGTTTAAAATAACAGATTCCCAACCATGCCATGTGTCTGACAGATAAGACGCCAAGGAAAATAAATGTTTTTACAGTGCTGAACAGAACCAAAAAATGCAATTTTGGCTAAACACAGAACATGATTTTAATATACATTCACACATATTTTGTACGCAGTGCAGCAACTGCCAATTCCAGCTATCAAAAGCAAAGGGAAGCCCATATGTGCTGGTATCCAAAGCTCTCAGGTGAATCCCAGAGTGTCAAAGGCTCTGACTTGCTGCCAGTTTCCATGTGTTTGTGGGGGTGGACTCTGCAGAGCTACCCTTGATAAAAGCCACGCTATTTTTAAGCTGCCACTGTTGTGAGGAGCAGTGGAGGTGACGAGCAGACCCTTGTCCTTCTCACACTGTAGCACTGGGAAAAGAAAGGTGCTTGCTGCCCTTTCATGCCTGTGAAAAACTTCCCCATGTTTATGGGACAGGTTTTGGAAGCAGACTGAGCACAGCGCACACTTTTTTTTGTGGAGATCTGCATTCCCATTCCACGGTGGGACCTGGGAAGCAAAAGGCTGGCTGCATCCACAGGGCCTGAAGTGAGAGATCAGCCACCCCGCTGCCTGATTTGCAAGTGTAAATCAGATTTGTTTGGACATGAGCAAAGTCTCAAAAACACCTAGAGCTCAGCACAGCCTGGGGGAAGATGGCAGCCCAAGGCTCAGTCTGCTCAGCTTTGCTTCCAGGCACTAATTTGTCTTAGCTGATGACCGTGGCTCCTGTCAATGCAGGTACAACTGGAGAGGAAAATGCTCCCTCCCTCTCTAGAAAGCTTCTTGATTTATAGACACACCAGTTCCTTGGTGCTCTCCCCAGGATTCCAAATTGCAAGGCAATGCTCATATGAAACATGCAAGGCAAGTTCTTGAGATGACCTGCTGAACTTCTCATCACGAGGAGCCTTGCAGTTGTTGAAGCACCCAATCTCCAGACAGTACACTGAGGGTGTGCATTCCCTGCAAAGTACATGTGCTGCATTCCTTGTGAGTTCCTCAATCTCTACGAAGCTGGAAATAAGGGGGTTTATCTCATTTTTTCCCCTTTCTTTCAGTTGCTGTATTTTCTCCTGAGCGCCCTGGCTCTGGTTGCCTGTGTTTTGGCAGTGGCTTTTGCTGCACACCACTACTTACAGCTGACCAAGTTCACCTGTGACACCATCCAGGATTCCTGCCAGTGCAAACTGGACACTGCAGACCCCCTGGGCCGCACCTTCGTGTACCAGGACACCGACTGTGGCAGCCTGACCAGCATGCTCAGCCTATACCTCCTTCTGCAGATGGCTCTCAACCTGGTGGCAGCCCTGGTGTGCCTGCTGATGTGCTTCGTGGTGTGGAAGCACCGCTACCAGGTCTTCTACGTGGGCGTTCGCTTCCAGCCTCTCACGGCTGCCGAGGGCCACGGGCAGCAAGTGTAGGGTCTGGGCTGGGCTGGCAGGGGCTGGTGGCCACGGATGGGAACTGCCACCACAGGCACTGCTGAGGGATGGGCCCTTGGAAGGTGTTTGGTGAGGAAAAACGTTCACACAGCTTTAATGAATTGATTTTTCAGTCCTTTTGGAGCATTTCATATGGCTGCTCTTGAGACAAGGCCTCTTGTGAGATTAGCTAGAGGTCACAGAGTCCTAAAGATGCAGCTGTACAAATGCTCCCCCACAGAGGATCTGTAATAGCTATGGATAAAATCTTTGGGAACTCATCTGCAGGGCTACAGCCATTACAAAATAGGGTCCATTTCCCTCTTGCCTTCAGAGAAGCTATGCCAATTTCTACCAGAGAAGGATCTGATCCAAACTGCTTAATTATATCAGTGGGAACATGCTTTGGGAATATATCATATCTTGGTGCTCTGGGTGTAATCCACACTAACCTGATGGGAATTTAACATTCAGACAGGGATGAGGGAGGTCAAGACCTCTTCCAATGCAGGTTGAGACCAACACCAAAGTGAATATATTGATGGCTGCCATATAAAATATGCATATAACTTTTCAGAGTGAATAATGATATAGGCTACCTAACCCAATTACTAATAAACAACAAATACAAGTGAGTTCACTGAAGGTTCTTTGGTGGGCCCTGCTTGAAATCCCAGGCAGATTTCTGATGTTTGGGAGAAAAGATCAGTTTAAGGAACCTTGAGTTGCACTCCTAAAGTAGAGGGACCCTAAATCAGTAGTCATGTTGAAAACTATGTCCGTAATGCTCTAATTGCAGGCTGACAAACCCGGATTTTAGCCAGTTCCACCAATTATGCTTCAAGCACAAAAGGCCAAATGCATTTTTGGTGTAATTCCTCTGAAGACAATCAGCCTTACACACCAGCAGTGGAGTTGGGCCAACAGCCCTGAAAGATATATCCCTGCAACAATGAATGTTTTTAAAATGGGGTGGAGGGAGGGAAGCAAGAAGAGACTGTCAGTCTCCCAAAGACATCTCTGACAATGATGAGGGCAACAGAATAATGATTTCTTAATGAGGATGGAAAAACAAAGCATACTTAAGCAGTGCTTTTTCACCCTGAAAGTGCAGCTCTACAAGTGCTTTACATCTCATTAGCCTTATACCAAGACAACTATGTTGGTTTGTCCCTTGAACTGCCATTTCCACTTGCACAGCATGGACAGCTAAATTTAGGAGCAATTCCTAATTGGCAGCATTTGGCACTGCCTCCTGATGCATATCTGTGCAAGGGCAAGCCAGCTGGTGCTCACACCCTGCCATGACGAGGGATTTCCCGATCCCAGCCAGGACAAGGATGTCTCTGAGGTGGGGTGGAGCAATCACATGCCAGAAAAATTGTGCCATAATCGCTAGCTAGGAGGAAGCAAATGAAATTTATATAAGGCTTTAAAGAAAAAAAACAGCCAACTTTCTGCAGCAAAAATAGTCATCAAAAAGTCAAAAACCCAGACTGGCACAAACCTAGTTGTCTAAGGATCTCTAATCCTACCAAAAAAACTGTCTTCCATGTGGTGATCACACATCATCCAGGGGCTAGACCATCAAGCCTCCAGAGTCAGAAGATCACAGTGTAGTGGAGTGTCTCTCCTGTGGCCCACCTAGAACACTGCTGGGTGTAGGGGCTGTAGTTTCAGTCATGGGAAGTGCCTCTGGAGCAGACATAGCATCACCAAGGTGCTCTCTGCCCAGCCACAAAGCGAGGAGCTGCAGTACATGAGGGGTTTTGAGATCTGCTTCCAAATGACCTTTTTTATTGCCCCTAAAAGTAACAACCACTCCTAAGCCTGGCTGCAGGGCACATTTGCAAGGGTGCCCATGTCACCACCCATCCAAAGACCTCAGTCTGCCTCCCAGGCACTGCTGGGGCGAGCTGAGACAGGAGAGGACTGGGATAGCAGGCTGGTGGTATCAGACTCATCCTTGGGGCCATCCAGGTGGATCTGGCAGGAACCAGCCCATCTCCCATGGCTCTGGTGGAACGTGCTGCCAGCAGTGCTCACAGATCTGTGGCAAGGCCATGCTGCCTGGAGATGGATACACAGGGTGCCTCTCACCTTGTGGTGTGCTCAGGTTTGTCCCCCATCCCACACACGCCTCCGGCCGCTCTCTCTGTGGAAGTTCAGAGAAGAGGATGTACCTTCCTCCTACCTGCACGACCCTCTGCCCCTCCCTCCAGCCAAAAATGTGGGATCCTCTCTCCACACAGAAGATAAGAAGGAGCAGGAAAAGGATCAAAGGGAGTCTGAATGACAGCTGAGCTTTGGGGCCTCCCCCCACCCCGACCACTGCACGATGGCTGGCACAGCAAGAGGAAGGTGGTGCTGGCAGAGCAGGGCATGCTTCCCCACCACACCCCTCCCAAAGGTCCCTTTTCTCAGGGGATAGCTTGATGTGCAGCACTCCACCCTGGCCCAGCAGCATTTCCACCAGAGCTGCCCTTTGTCTCCTTGATCCTCTGACCTCTGCCTCACCCACGTGTTCTCACCGCGGTCTCCCACCACCTCGCAGGTGCAGGGGATGGGGATGGGGCTGGGCTGGCGGTGCCTGGCCTCTGCCTGCTCACCCCTGGGCTGAGATTTGCTGGGGCTGCTCTGGGGCACGGCAGACACAGCGGGGATGATCACAGAGCTGCTGTAAATGCCTTCGGCGTGTGGGCAGGGAGGAGAAGGGAGGACTGGATAACAGAGCCTGCTCCACTTAACAAGCTGTGCACCTCCATATCAGCTCACCCTCCACTTCCAGCCACAAATTCGGTTTGCTAATCAGCACAATACAGCTTAACCCTTTGCTCTGGAAGAAAGCAATATTCATCATGTATTCTGTTGGTGGTTTATATGCTTAATGAATAAATATGGGGCATTTCGATCTAGCAAAGATGAACTTCTTTATTTCCTTTTCATGTATCTCAAGAGCATAAAATCAAAACAGGAGAGGTGGAGAAACAGACACAGAAGGTTTAGGAACTGTTTCCCCCGGGTATGGTTTTACAATGTGTATTTTGCTTGGATTGAGAATTTTGGAAGGTACTAATTAAAGGATTTTCACCTACCACAGCATATCCAGACACCTCCTAGCCTTTTCCCAGTGTCAGACTCCACGTGGACTGCACCAGGAGAAAGACTGGGACTAAAAGGCTGGGAAAGGACAGAGATGTTGAAGAAGAAAACAATTTTTTATAAGCCTGGGAAATTTATCTTATAGGTGAATTCCACAGAAAGGAGTAGGATTAAACCTCTATGGACACACAGAATTTGCGAAGAGCTCGATGTAATTTACTCTCACAAACGCAGGTGTGATTCTCATTTGCACCCTGGCCACTTTACACTGTTTTCCCAGTGTGAAGGGGTTGTAAAGACGGCATCAATCATCTTTACACCTACTTCATGGCCATTTTACACAGCTAAAAGGGACCTTTGTGTAAATGAGAACTCAAGCCCTAGAGAATTTAATAGAGAGGAGATCCTTTCTATAGACTGTGCTAGACCCTCTAATAGGGTCTATTACTGGGATATAACTCTCCGCTGGATTTTATAGCTTGGCTTAGAGATCATCAGTCTCGATTAAACTCAGTTCTGCAGAACTTCTCCAAAGGCCATAACCCTCTGGTGTCACGCCTGCTCCTCCACCCCGAGCACACGCAGAGTGATGGTGCTGCATGGATAACTGCTCGGGATTTTAAAAGGAGAAGCAGCAGCAGCCACCGCTTTCCTCAGGCTCGGAGGCATTTTGATGTCGTGCTATGCAAATGCCGAAGCAACAACAACGGCAGCGAAAAGGGAACCGAGACGCGGCGCCTCCCGGGGAGCCAAAATGTCACATTCTCAGCCCCGCCAGGGCCTGTGCCCCGTCCCTCCCCTGCTGCTGCTGCTGCGGCAGGGCCAGGGGCTGGTGGGCGAAGGGGAAGCACGGCCAGGCCCGGCCCCACGCTGGGGCTGCCACCAGCCCTCATGTGACGGCCATCTGCGCCTCGCTGGCCCGGCCGCCGCTGCGTGGGCACCGCTTGGAGCTTTGCCTAAACAACAACTCTGCGCAAGAGCGCCGGGAGCCGCAATCAACTCGCAGGGCTAATTTTTTTCTAATGTTTTTTTTTTTTTCCCCTTTTTCACGCTCCGAGCCAGTGCAATATTTGCTCTGGGGCCCTTTCGAAAGAGAAAGCACGCTGCTAGCGTGTGAGAGGAGCCACAGCTCAGGTCCTCTATATTTAGAAAGCCAGGATGTCATACCTCGCCTTGAAATTTTCATAGTCCCCTGCACCCCACCCACCCACACACATACACATGCTTGCGTCTGGAAAATGTTTTTCGGTCTTAGCAAAGGGTGTTGGCTTAGGGGGATTCGAGGGAGGTGCAGAGGAACAACAGCGGCTCAGGCCCGGGCGCGCCGCTCGAGGCCTCCTTAAGGCAGCGGGCACGGCCGGCACTGGGCACCCCCGCTCCCGCGGCTGCAGGGCAGGATCGCTGCTCCCCCTCGGTCTGTAACACAAACCCCAAGGCACTTTGGGTCTGTAACGCAAACCCCAAGGCACTTTGGGTCTGTAACGCAAACCCCAAGGCACTTTGGGTCTGTAACACAAACCCCAAGGCACGGCCGAGCTGTTCTGAGGCGTAGGGAAGCCCTGTCCTGTGTCACGTCTGGCAGCGCTGGACCCCCAGCCAGCAACATCTTGGCCAGGTCATTTCTGAGTGGTCAGGCACAGACCACAGCACCTGTAGCAAAAACTCCAAGAAGGTGAATTTCGGGGTAGCTCATCTCTGCAGTTCCTCCTCCCCAGGGCTTTTTACTTTCTGCTAAATGGCTGTCTCTAGTAATCACTACTCAGTAGCATTTATCCTCTGCTAACTTGCCTCTGGAGCCAAATATCATAAACAGTGACTGTGTCTACAAAGACTGGGGTACATTTTTTCTTCTGGTTTTGGTACCTGGTCTCCATGCCTCTGTCTGAGCAAATGGTTGCAAGCCTCATCTAAACTTCAAACTTGTTGTGGCGGAGCTGGCGATTTCTTTTTCCTTTCTTTTTAAAGAAGATATGGGCAATACCTATTTAATTTGTTACCTCAATACTCCACAAAGCCATCTTAACATTGGAGTAAAAGATGCAGCAGACCCCAAGTCTCGCTTACAGTGACTGGCCGCAGAGGCAGGAGCATGGAGCTCCTCAGCACGGAGCTGAGGCCACCCAAAGTCACCAGTGACCCCTCTCTTCACTTGGGTGCACCCAGGTATCCCTGCCTGGCACAGGCATCTGAGACTCAGCCACCAAATATGAGCAGCAGCCTGGTCTGAGAGGAGAGAATAACCTGCAGAGGGTGATTTGAGTACCTGCCTCTCCTTCAGTCAGATGGATTATGACTGATGAGTGCTGGGCTGACCTCAGGTTACAGGAGATATAGAGAGTGACACCGATTAAGGCAGCCCTCGGCTTTCCAAGCCATGATTGTCCTGAAAATGAGATATTTGAGCTAGACAGGGTTTTAACCCCATTTCACTCTCATAGCTGTGTAAGGAGAACTATTTTTAATTAGCCCAAAGCTAACTGAAGAGGGATTTCTCCTCACTTCAGTGTAGGATTTCTCTTTCACCGAAATTATGATGAGAAGAATCTGTTCTCTATGAGGCTGCCTGGGAGCATCACTGCTGGAGCCACAGCTGCATGCACGCAGAGGTGTGTGGAAACCACCCTCATATATTTTTTGGGACATTTTCTTCCAGTTCCACAGCTGCCAGAGCTGACATGGGGAGGGCAGGGTAAGCTGGTGTCCCAGATCCATAATGTGCCCGAGTCAACCAAGCCCTGCAGTGATCCCCATTTATACTGACACTACTGGTCACCAGGGATTTGGTGGGATAATTTAGGGAACAATCACACTGAAAAGGGAAGAAAATAGACGTTTACACTTTCCCTTCCACCTTGTGAATCCAGGCAGGAGAGCAGCACGCACATGAAGGGACCCAAGAGGAAATACAAAATCCTCCCACCCCGTTTTGCTGCCCAAACCTGCCAACGCACTGAGAAACAGTGAAAACGTGCAGAAAATAAACCCCCAGAAATCAGGCACGTTGGGCTTTCAAGATCCAGAGTGTTGTTAGATTAGGAATGTGAAAATTAGTGCATTTTTATGGTTTGTCCAATTCTTCCAAACTGCCTCAGGTGAGGACCCAGGCAGCCAGGTTTCTTTGCTATCACCAAAGGAAGAAAATTTTGTAACCTGGCTGGGAGAGGGGAGGGATGGGAAAGGGCAGTTTATAGGATGTACTCATATATCTATATATACATTCTGGTAAGGCTACTTTTTGCATAGATTCAGCTTTTTTATTTTTCTTGTGTACAAAAAGAAATTGTAGGATCTCAGCTGGCAAAATTCTGTGCTTCTGAATTAACAGGAGTTGCATCTCCACTTTATTTCTAATAGCATTTTTCTGTCACCCCACCCAGGTTTCAGTGCTTGTCTTGCTTCTCCATTTTCCAGTGAGGCAGGACTTTCCTGGCACATCCTCCCCTGACCCCACAAAAGGCACTGAGTCTGTGGGCTCCATGTGAGTCGCCCCTCCTTAGCCAAGGCAGGGGAGGCACGATTTGCAAACTGGCTCCTGAGACTTCTCCTGAGCTTTCCAGCCACTGATTATGCTGTTGCTTAGAGCAAATTATCAAAAAATGACAGAGATCCAGGGCTTGAAAATCCCACAGGATAATTGCCTGCTAATAGGCAACACGGGCATTTCATTAGCCTAAGTGGCAAGTGTGGCTACTGAGTGGTGGGAACAGCAGGGCCTGGTCTTAATGCCACCAAATTACACCTGAAAGGGAAAATTTGGGACCTGCAGACAACAACCAGGGACCCCTCTGTGCTCAGATGTTGCATTGAGTAAGAGAGGCTTGCAGGGCATGTAGGATCACGGGGTATGAAGGCTCATCCTCATCCGTGAGGGAAGCTGACCCCATTTGAAAGGTTCACTCCAGCTGGGGCTCAGTGCCAGGCTTGCTCCACTCCTCATCCCCAGATAGCTTTGGGGTGACAATCCTCAGCCCTGGAGGGAAGAAGCAGGTAGAGTAGAAGAGGAATAAAGATTTGTTTATTTGTCTTTGTCTGAGCATGGCACATCTTACTGTAAGGCTTTCCCCACTAACGGGAACACGTTGATTTGGGCTGATATGGAATCTGATGGATTTTTCTTTCAGTGCCTGTATGAGGATCTGATTCAAGGCACTGAAATGGACGAAAAACGAACTCATATTTCCTGTGCCACTGAAATGGATGAGAAACTAATTCATATTTCCCACACCTAATACAAAGCATCATTAGCCCTGCTGCGGCACAGTATGGGCAACACCAGCTATTAAAGAAAGCGGGTTGATTAAGGGACAACCTTGAAGACTAAAAATAGTCAGGGAAATAAGAATCAATGCCATATGAAAACAAACACGCAGCCAGTTGTTATCACAGAGCTTTTCACGTGATGGTCTGTGCACTGATCTCACCCGGAGAGTGTTTGTTTTGGACAGTCTTAAAGGGTCCGGCCCCATGGATTGGCAGCAACATGTATGGAGTGATCCGAGAGCACGAGCCTGATCCAAAGTCCATGGAAGTCAGGACAGTGACTGCTCCAAGCACTCCCTGTAGGAATCACTCTGGGTTTGGAAAGATATGTTACAGTTAAAGACATTGGTCTGGGCTTAGGGAAAATGTACTGATGCTGTCACTGTCACTGTCAAATCCAGCCAGAGACAAGTGAAAAACAGAGGGGTTGTAGCTAAGAAGTGCAACACAGAATAAAAATAAAGTGGCTGAAGGAAAACTTGAGCAGTCAAGGGAAAATGCAGCAAGTTCAAACAAACTGCCTTGGCCCAGACACATTGCACAGAGCAGGCAGTGATTTGAAGGGGAAAAGAAGAAGGATGGCAGGAACTCAGCATCCCACTTTTTCACAAGCCTCAAAAACATCGCAGGCTATGGAAGAAGAAAAAACTACACGGCTTTAGTCCTGTCTGGGAACATGTGGCACAAACTGAGGCAGAGGAGATTAAACTTGGCTTTGCCCCATTTCCCCCCTCTTTTTTCACTCCCCTGCTTTTTGCTAGTATTAACTGGGCTGCTTGGTCCCCAGCAAACAACCGAGTAGCCAAAATATGGCTAGGATTCACGCCATAACCAAACCAGCCAATGAATGAAATAAGGCACTTGTTTCCCAGAGCAGAGGGAGGGGAAGGGGGGGATTTAAGCATTTCTGTGTGGTGTTGGAAACCCACCTTGAGTAGAAGCAGTCCCTCAGCTCACACAAACCACCGGCGCTCCTCTGACGTCAATTGGCAGCCGCTGGTTTGCACCATCCCGGGGCTGGCTGCAGCAGCACAAGCAAACAGCTCACCCGGCCAGCGGGACACACGGCGAGAGGCAAGCTGGAGTCCTGCACCTCTTCCCTCCGCCTCACTGCTCTCCAGCATCACCCACTGCTCTGTTTTCAGAGGCAGAAGGGTCCAGACCAGCTATGGCAGGCGTGTCTTGGGCGAGTGGCACATTGGCTGGCACTGGGTGGGTGGCACAGGGTGGGTGCCAAAAACCTGAGGGTGCAGTGGGTCTCTGCTGCTGAGGCCCTGGGGACTCAGGGCCACCCCTGAGCTGTGGCAGTGTCCTGGCAGGGTGCCAGGGAGAGAGCAATGCTCGCAGCTACGTGAGAGGCAGGACCTGCGTCCACAGGGAGGCTGCTGGCTCCATGAAAGGGATGGCTGATGTCAGAGATCCTGTGAGAGAGGGTTTGGGGGAGCTTGTCAAAGAAGGATGAGAAAATTACTGACCATGGCACATACCACAGGCGCTCATCCACTGTCCTTTTCACTCCTTCCACCAAACAGACTCCAGGCCTGAAGGGAGTGGGAGCAGGAGGAACCTGACTCCTCTCAGGGTGCTTCCTGCAGCCTACGGCAGGAGGAAAAGAAGGCAGCAGCTGTTCAGCTCCTTCCCTGCCCTCCCACACTGGGTTCTATCCCACAGCCACCCATTCCAGCCCATTCCAACCCTGAATGCATCCCACAGGGGACACAGGGAGAGCTGCAATGCAAGAATTGTGTCCCATTACTGCTCGTGGGGCTGGGCAGCCGTTGGTTTCGGGGGATGCTGCTGAGCCAGCAGTGGCAGGATGAGGCAGCCTGGGGAGCCTCTGGGGACCACACACGGCTGCGTTCCTGGGCTGCATTTTTCAGCAATGGCAGAGCAACCCACTCCCTTTCTTCCCACCTGAAAGGACTACAAAGGCCTTGACTTCCAGAATAGCAGGTAGCCACAGCCCCTGCAAACCAGCTCAGATGAAGCTGCCCTGAACGAACCCACAATGAAGGCAGCCAGAATTGCTGATTGCCTCTGAAAATAAAAGCATCAGAGACCTTTAACTCCCATATCTCCTTCCCTAGCTGTGCTGAGGGCTGATCAGGAGCTTGGCTTGTGCGGTGCAGCACAGAACCCCTACTGAGATGTCTGCTCCATCATTCCCATGGTCAGCCCTTGTTCCTGGAAAAAGCAATGCTGTGTTGAGCCACAGGCTGGAGTTCAAAGGCACAGTGGAGAAAGGAGGCTGGACATGAGCTGTTCCCAAGCCAGAATCAGTTTGCCCCCTGCATCTTTGCTGGTTCCAGAGACAGGAAGTGGGCTGAGAGGATGTGTTGTTGTTTCTTCACAACACACCTCCTTCTTGGAGACCCCTTTGTGAGTTCCTGGACCCACATTTTAAATGCTCTAACACAGTTGAAGCGAGGCAAAGGCCTGCCCTGGGACTTTAGTTTGAATGCGTTCATTTCATAGGACAGTGGGAGAATGTGGGTCTTTTTTCCCAAACTTGCTTTTACAAGTTTTGGTTGAAATGCTCACTAAGAAGGCAGAGGGCTCAGCTGATCCCCTGCAGTTATGCAAGGAGACCCAGTTTTGAGGCATGACAAATTCAGTGACCAGCTGAGGGCCATGGGCTTCGTGGGGAGGCAGAAGCCCTGCGGGACAGGGACACAGTGGAAGCACCAGCTGCCTGCAGAGCCCAGGGGCTGGCTGGGGCAAGCACAGCAGTGGGCAGGTGTTTCCATCAGCAAAACCTCTCGAGAGCAGCGACTTGCTAAAATAGATGCCACGCAATCAGCTGAAAAAGAAAGTCCCCGTGCTCAGCTGCCTGCTGCAGGCACAGCACAGAGGCGAGCGGCTATTTTTATCAGGGACAGCCAAAGGCTGTGGAAGGTGATAGGGGCAGCTGGCAGAGGTTTTCCCTCTGCACCATGCCAGGGATGCATCCCAGCAGTTCCTTGTGCACCTGGGCATCCTGGCTGGCTGGAGGGCCTCTGCTCACCTTCCCAGGAGCTGTCATCCTCCTGTGAGCCCTGTCACCATCAGCTGCACCTGATGGGGATGCCTTCTGGGGATGCCCTCCCTGGCAGTGTCCCAAAGGGGAGTTAAGAAACAAACCAAGCCACCCACACTATGCTGGGGGCTGAGAGCAATGAATCAGCCCCTCCTGCCTTAAATCATGGGATCAGCCTCCGGGTGACCGGAGTGAACTTCTGTGTGTGTGGTACTTGGGAGTGGCCATTCCTCATCCCTGGGGCACCATGGGGCTGGGGGCACGTCCCTCAAGCACAAGGGTATGAGTGCTTGTGCAAAGCAGCACCCTGGGGGCTGAGGAGCCCAAGCAAACCCCCCCCACCCCGAGACATTGTGCAAGCAGTGGAATGTGTGGCTTCTGGGCACATTGGCTCTGGCAGCAACATCCCACAGGCTCCTCTGAGCAAGCGGTGGTAGCGCAGCCCCAAGACTCTCACCCCAGCATATGGAATCCAGCCCTCCTCCAAATGTCACTCCCTGCCTCTACAGGCACCACCCAAACCCACCCTCTGCTCCAGTGAAAGCCTGAGTGTGGTTGTGTCATCTGCAAGGAGCAGGATGGCCCCAATCTTCCACCAGCCTTTCTGCATGAAATTGATGGGCTTTTTCCCTATTTAGTGGGCCACGTGTGTTGTGATAATTGTAGCAAACTAGGGCAAGTAAAAAAGAAAAAAAATCTACAAGAAAAGGGAAAAAAAAAGTAGAAACAGTGTTCTTCCTCCTCTTCTCCTCTAAGATACCCTACAGCCTCCATCCAAAATGCCCTTGCTGTACCCTCACAAGCAGCAGTGTGGTCAGGAGAGGCTGGCACTCAACAGTGCCACCAGATGCTGATGGGAGGACCACCTTCTCTGGGACTGAGCCTGCAGTTCATCCTGTGGGATTAGAAGATTCACTGCTGATAGCTACTCATTTCCATGGTGATTATTCCCTTCCACACACAGAGTAAATGGCCTGTGTGGCTCTGAGCACCACAGGAGGCAAAGCTGTCGTGGGAAAACCAGCCCCAAAACACTTGGAGAGAGGAGAGGGAAGGGGGGTAATGATTTGCCCATCATGGACCAAACTCTCAGACTTGACAAATGCTCCTGCTGGGATCCAGACCCCGAGCAGGCCGTCACAGCTTGGTACCACCAGCTGTCCTTTGGGTCATTTGGAAGCTGCCAGCACAATTCCATGTGTGCTAACAGCAGAGCACAAATCTGAGAAACACAAACCCAGCTCTGCTGCTGACCTCCAGCATAGTCCCAGAGAGCCACAGCATCTCTGTGCTCCTGCTCCCAGCCTTTTCCCTCCCCACTGCAAACCTTTTGGCCGGGGACCGTGGTTTTTGTGTTTGCAAACAAGCGTGTGAATCATGTGGGGCAAACCCGCTGGGCTTGGGGCAGCATTTCTGATTTACACCGCTGTAAATTACTGCCTCTGCTTTCAAAAATGTTGTTATTTTGTTGGACGGGGTCCCGGTAACTCTGCAAAGAAGGGAGTGGGAGAAATTCCTCATGGATGAATTCCTTATGATTTATTTGCCGCCAAGCATCGTGCAACCACTTGCCTTGCGCAAGGCTGAGCTCCCCACGAAGAATGACAGGGGACACGAGTGACCTGCAGCTTGTTTGTCACCACCATCTGTCACCAGGGCCACGCAGAGAACCAGGCACGGAGTAAATGGAGGCCAGTCTCCTGCTCCAGGGTCCCAGCAGGCTGGCACCAGCAGGACAGGGCTGGGCAAAAGGCTTGTCCTGAGCATGCTGGGGAGGGCCCCCAGCACTGCTCTGCCCTCCAGGTGAGCAGGGCAGGGCTGCTGTGTGGTGCTGCACATTTGCTGCTGGTCTTCAGCCTCCAAAGCAAGCTGGGCATGCTGGCTCATTCTCTCCCTTGAGCAATCCCACGGAGCTGCTTGGAGAAGCTTCAGCAAAAGGATTTATTCAGGGGTTTGTGTGTGTGTGTAAAAGTGCAAAACTTATATCTGGGCTAAACAGATGAATGGAGCATCCTAAAGTCACCACAGGACATTGTGTTAATATTTGAGGTGTCTGCAGCTCATGTGCTGTAAAAAACAATGTGCCACAGTGGATAGTGGCTCCAGAGTACTTGGTGCTGTACAAATGAGGAATAAATTGGCTGCTTCTACCTAAGAAGGGGCTCACAAGGTTGTTTTTCACCATTGCAACAGGAAGGTGGAAGAAATAAAAGGAGATACAGGACAGCTCACCTGTAAAATGCACATTTTGACCCAAACTTTTAGCAGCAGGTCCAGCCAAAGTCGCTTTGACTGATTAGGAAAACTTTCCAAACATAGATTAGGGGTCAAATAAGAAGCTCAGCCATGAAAACACTCATGCTGGGTGGAAGATGAGGAAGGGAGAAGAACATCCTTGAGGAAGGAAGTTGCTGAGAGCAGGGCTGGTGGGGGAGGCACAAGCAGGAGTCCTCGGATCCTGTGTTGCAGCCAGGGATGCAACACAGATGTCCATCAGGCAGGATGGTTCAGGAATAGAGGTCACATCTCCACAGGATGACCCTCCTGCTGGGGCTGTCAGAGCTACCAGGAAGGCTCTGATTGCTTCTCCTTCTGAGAATGCATTTATCTGTGGGTAAAAATTAGGACTTAGTCTACATCAATCTTGTTGGTTAATTCACTGAAAGTGGTCTGAAAAAATATAGATAAGGAAAAAGACTTTCCCTTGTTAGTCACCTTCCAGTGATGCATAAATGCTCTGACAGACAATTACCAGTGATATTGATTCTAACTAGGACAGAAAATGAACAGGTGAGTGTGAAATAGAAATTTATTTATAAAGATGCAATTGAAACAAAATCCATCCTGCAGGTCTGAGAGTTTAAGAAGGAAAAAATGCCTTTACTGTATGTCTTTGCTCTCTCTGCTGAGGTTTGGATGGTTCCTCAGGAGCGGGAAGGCCACATCCCTGGAAACAACAGGCTGAAATAAACAGGCAGCTTGGCAACAGCTGAAAATAGGCATGAAAAGCAGCCAGAGAGAGACCCTCAGCCCAATGCAGAGCAGTGCAGCATCCATCAGGCTGAGCCGGTGCTTGCTCAGCCCTCCACAGCAGGACATCAATAGTAAATGCATTTTAAAATGGAAACTAAATCTTAACTGTGGCAAATGTGGCTGTAGGTGCTTCTTGCAGTGCTGGAACATGGAAAAATGCCACCACCACTGGTGAGTCTCCCCAGGGCAGTGGTGGTGACTCCATTTGCCTCTCCTGGAGACCTGGCCTCTCTTAGCTCTGTGCTTGTGGGTCCTCCAGCCTGGGAGCTGCAGACTCTCACTGTCCAACACTGAAACCCTTTTGCAGGCTTGCCCTGTGCCAGAATCCCGTGGGAGGCTGTGCTGTGGCTGCTGGCCCCCAGCACCAGGCTCACTTTCCCCAGCCACACATCCTCAAGCCTGGCCAAGACCTAATTTGTTGGCCACAGGCTGGCGGTGGCTCTGGCTGGGGAGGGAAGGCTTTTGCCAATTTGTGATTAAATCACAGCACTATTCACGCCAGCATTAGGCCGTCTGGGACTAAGCGCACAGCAACTACATACCTGGGTTCTGCCAGACAGCTTGGGGCAGTGATGCAAGGAGATCTTTGAGCAGGGCTCTCTTCCTGTGGCTGACTTGAATCCTAGCCCTGCTCAGCCTCTGTTGCTGCCAGATTCGTGACTCTCACCCTGGAGGTACAGGAGGGAGAGAAGGCCTCTGGAGATGTGCTTTAGGGTGTAGGAACCGCTGCAGTGCCAAAGTCCTCTTGCTGCTTTATGCCTCGGTGTCCAAGTGGTTTGTCCTTGCCCCACCCAGAGCCACCACTCCTGGCAAAGCTGTGACAGCACAGAGTTCTATATCAAATGGACAACTGGTCCCAGGTTGGTTCCCAGGACGCCCCCAAGGCTCTGGGCTTGGAGGAACTGAGTATCACAGGAGGTCACCTGGCAACAGTGAGGGCATCTACGTGGAGCTGCATCCCCCAGCAGTCCTGTGTACCTGTCCTTGTGTAGAAGGAGATCCTCAGGGGCCACCAGCCTTCCAGGAGCGGTTCAAACAAAACAGGAAGGCTTATGAGCAGATGTGGTTGCTGTGCCACTGCTGCCAAGGCTCTGCTCCACAGGCATCAGCTGTGGGGAGAGGTTTAACCCGAGCTGCAGTGCCACATGCCCGGCATTGGTACATAAACAGCCTCCAAAATCAGGAGGGGGAGTGTGTAGCTCTTTCAGAGCCGACCGGATGGTTCCCTCACTTGACATGTCCTCGTCTTGAAACAACATCACTTTGTTGAATTTTGTGGCTTTCTATGTGGAACAACATTAGCTCATCCAAGTCTGTGGTTTATTTGAAAATGAAATTCCGGTAAGCTTTTGTACCATCTGGCAGCATCCAACCGAGTGAGGTTTAGTGAGAAACCGCTGCACACGTGTGCACAAACACATACACACACCAGAAACACTGTAATCATCATAATCAGTAGTTGCAGGAAGCCTGGCATCGTCAGGGCAAGGGGAAGAGGGAGAAAATCAGTGTCTGACTCCTCTCCCAGCCGTTTGCCTTCCGTGGGGCTTGGCTCCTTCCAGCAGAGGGCATTTTAAGAGCCGTCCCTCCTGCGCCGCTTCTGCCCCTTCCTTCCTCTGACGTGAACTTCCAAGTGGCTCCAGATGTAAATCAAACACAGCTGGGTGAGCTGCGGGCCGGCGCGCCGCCTCAAATTCACAGCTGCTGCAGGTCACTGCACTGCTCTGGGGGGAGAGGTTCTGATTTACACCAGCCTAGCCAGAGGCATTGAGGAGGGCCTGAAGCATACAGGAGTGGTGTGGGGCTGAGGTGGCGGCTTCTTGGTCGCTCCATGCAATAGCTGAAGTGTTTCATTAGGTGGATTCCCTCCTGGCTCCTCTGGTCCATGGCAGATCCTTGAGATTTTGCACCACCCATCTCACCATTTCCCTCCTCCGCCCACATCTGCGTACAGAGACCTGCAGCTGGCAGAGTGAGAGATGTGGCCATCACCCAGGTACACAGGAGACCACCAGGCATCCATCTTTCATTTTCTCCCCTGCAAGAGGGCTTGATTATCTTTTCTCCCTGGTATCCAGGGATAGGATGAATGGAAAAGGTTCAGAGCTGGGCAGGAGAGGTTTAGAACTGGATATTGGAAGCATTTCTGTACCAAGAAGGTGGTGAAACTGGAGCAGACTTCCTAAAGGGGTGGTCAGTGCTCCGGGTGTGCTTGAGAGGCATTTGGACAATGCCCTTTACAACGTGCCTCAACCTTCGGTCAGCCCCAAAGTGCTCTGGCTGTTGGAGTGGATGATCATCATAGGTGCCTTCCAAGTGAAATTTTTTGTTCTGTTCTATTCTACTCTATTCAGTTGCTTTCCTTAATTTCTTTCAGGTTTCTCCCTTCTTTCACATTCAGCTGCTCATGGGTGTAGAATTAAATGTGTGTGTGATGGAAAAGAAATGGTGGGGAACATGAGATGCTGGTTAGGACATGGAGGACAGTTTACTGGGAGAGCCAAAGCCAAAGTCCCCTGGAGCCAGCAGGGAGGTTTCCAGTCATCCAGGAAGCACAGGGTGCCTATACACATTCACCTCTACAAACTGGGGAACAGAGGAAAATTGATGTAGCTGCTTTAAAACAACCTTAAATTACAGCAGAGATCTGCTTTTGAGAACAAGCAGTGGGAATCTGAAGGATAAGCTCTGATGATAAGCCATCATCACTGAAAGACTTCAGATCCATGGAGGTCACACACTGCCCTGCTCTGAGGGGACATTTTCCAGCGGCAGCTCAGTTTTTGCATCACAGTTTCCAACTGCATGAACAGGACTTTTGATGGAAATCGTTGTGGATATCTCCATTCAGAACCGGCACTGCTGGATTTCAGTCAGAATGCATCACACACATTTAAAACCTGTGCATGCACATCTGAGAGTATCTTTTCCCTGTGCTGGACAGAGGGAGAAACCTGTGACCCTGAGGCAGGTGGAGAGCAGCAGAGGGAGGCAGGGTGCCCTCAGCCCCAGCCTGACAGGGGCTGATTTTGCCTGACTGCTGAGTGCCAGCTCCTTCCTCCACACGAGATCACCTACACCAGCCTAGAGCTGCTAACAATAGCAGGAATTGGATCACCTAAGAGTGTCCCCTGTGATCCTGACCAGAGAAATAAAATAAAATCAACTCCATCCACAAAGGCTTTAAACCCAGGCAGCACAGCATTTCCAAAATGTGGCCCTGGTGAGGCGCTGCTCCAGCTGAGCTGTGGATGGGAGGCCGACACGCTGTGATAATCCTGCTCTAATTCTTTTTTTACAGGGATTTTTTTTTTAAATATATATATAGTTTTGCCTCCGGCATATGCTGTACTAGTGTAGCAGCTCTTCAAGTACCATGTTTTCCAGTGAAAGTGTGAGTGACAGCACCTAAAAACAGCAGCTGTTACATAAATAAGGCTGGCGCTTCCCTGCGAGCGCCGCCGTGGCAGTGGGGACAGGGGCCAGCACAGCCCGGGGGATGACATCACTGTCCTGGACAGAGTGGGACAAAGTGGGGGACACCCCCCAGGGCAGCCATGGCCACCACTAAGCTCCCCAGCCTCACAGATTGTCACCTCCCCGGGGCAGAGGCTGCTGCGTGCCTGCTGTTTGTCACCAGTGACGTTCCTGCCACTGACATCCTGTAAAACAGCAAATGGATAAAAAGAATAACCTAAACCATGGATTTGTGGCGTCTCACAGTTATTTTGCTGATGCTGTGTATAAGGATTAACATGGCCATTGTTCCAGTATGATATATGTTGTGTCTTAACGAACAGCTTATGTATTTTACTTAGCAGGAGCTGGCCAATAAAGTATTAAGAAGCCAAATTTGGGACTTGCTTTCCTTTCATATTAAGATGCAAAAGTCTGATTTGTACTGCCTGTAAATTTGCCGTATCTCAGCATGCAAATACTCCTGAATAATTTAGGCTTTCTTTAAGAAGCGAAATACCCAGAAAAGATTAATATTCAACAGACGTCCATCATCCAAGCAAACACTTTCTTTTTTTTCTAAAACTGTACCGAGTTTCTCATAAATTCCCTTAATGGGACAGAAACCATCCTGGTCCTTCTTCATAAGGCTTGTCTGTTTGCCTCAGTTCATGAATTTGACAGGAAAACTTTGCCTGCATAAAGCTTAAGACTGTTTGGCCCCTTGGAAGGACAAGAGAGGATGTTCTTTGAACACTCACCCAGACCCAAAAGGGAATAACAAAGAGGACAGCAGGAGGAAAGCTGGGATCTGAGGTCATGTTTGAGCCTGTAGGAAGAGGAGATGGCAGAAGCCTGGCTGGATGCAGCTTTGCTCACACACCCCCTGCCTTGGTGGACGGGAGCAGGGTGAGGGTCACTGAGGCACTCCCGGGGTGTGCATCCCACTCTTGTAACTTTCTGCATGTTCTAATGTGGCAGTCAGGAACCAGGACTCCCACGTTTCCATTTTGAGAGTGGAATTCACTGAAACATAAGCAGGAGAACTGAAACATAGTGTGCTTCAGGCTCAGGTATCAGCAAGAGAAGGTTTTGTCTCTCTGACACACCTACAGCTGATACATCTGTGAGGAAAGGGGTGTGAGTGCATCAGCAAAGGTGTGTGATTCACCCATAACTGAGTGGGTACAAAAATAATCAGGTTGGGATTATAAAATAAGCATCAGCTTTAAAATTTATGTCTCTGTTCATAAAGCCAAGATTTCTGGTAAGAAACAACTCCAGCAAAATATAAATGGGCATTGATTATTAATTTTGGCAGAAGTTCAAGTTTTTCTGAAGTCTAAGGTGGTCTCTGGTAGCTCAGCCTCCTGGCAGGTGAGAACCAGGTTTGTGTTTTGAACCTGGAGCTCAACTTTTGTGGGTCCAAATGCTTTTTTTTGGCCTTGGAGCAGCTGGCAAAGGATTTATTTCAGATTGTGAAGTCACAGAGGCAGACAACAAGTCACAGCAGGGAAGAACTACTCTCTAAAAACTGTTGTTCTAAGACCAAATGCCCAAGACATTGATCATTACAGAGGGTAACTGTAAAGGCTGGAGGGAATTAATGGCTTCTTAGAGCTGATATGGTCCCACAGAGGAATTCCAGGCAAATGGCTCTGGAATAAATGATGCTGCTCCTACTTGTTGGAGAAGCAAATGAGTTCCCTTAACTACAGAGCATCTTCAGCCACTTCAGCTTCCCAGGACAAGCTTGTGGACACAATGCCTGTTTGGAAGGCCCAAATATCCCTGTATGAGCAATGGTTGAACCCCCTTGCCTCATCCTATCAATCCTTTAATTTGAGACATTTCTTGCCCAGAGCATGACTCTGCAGCCACAGCAAATCCTGCCTGCCCAGCATCCCCTGGTCTCAGTGCAAGAGGGCAGCCTGGCAGCAGGATCAGCTGGGTGGGAGTTGGGAAGGACTTAAGTGAGGGATCAGAGAGAATCCCTCTCTCATCTCTTCTTTCTCTAAACTACCAATAATGGAAGTTTAGGGAAAGGAGAGTCTCTGGGAGCATTTGGGAAGCCAGGGCTTGGTATTTTATTAAAGTGCTGCACCTGACAGAAAGGCTATAAACACAGCCATTTAAAAAAACCCAATGTCTAGTCCCTTCATGTCAAGTTGCAGAGTCAGGTAAGAGTATTTATTTCAATAAATAATCAAGAAGTGTCTTCAATCAAGTGACAGCTTGTTCTCATACTGTAATTAAGTTTGAAGCTCAATTACTATTGTCTAAGTCAATGGCATAGACAGGATTATTACAGGAGAATCCCCAGAGATGCCAAGATTGGTACAGAGGGGTGGAAATGAGAGTTCAGTGTAAAGCTGAGTGTAGCCCAGGCCAGATCTTGCTGCTGAGCTGGTCCTGGGCTGTACCCTAGAGGCACACATCAGTCATGGAATTGCCAAAAATCCTTTCTGCAGCCTGTAAAGGGAGGTGAGAGGATGTGTGAAAGCAGGAGCTAGCCCTGAGAAAATCAGTGCAAGCTGGACATCAGCTTCTGGGGCTGGATGGGGCAGCAATGTGCACTGGCCCCATCCCCCCCTGTGCTGGGCAGCACCCAGAGCCCCAGGGCAGCAGGGCAGGGGGGATTCTGCCCCTCTGCCCCACCCTGCTGAGCCCCCCTGCAGGGCTGCATCCAGCCCTGGGCCCAGCACAGGAAGGACAGGGAGCTGCTGGAGCCAGGCCAGAGCAGGGACACCAAGGGGATCAGAGGGATGGAGCAGCTCTGCTGGGAGGAAAGGCTGAGGGAATTGGGATTGTTCAGCCTGGAGAAGAGAAGGCTTTGGGGTGACCTCATCACTGTGTTTTTTCAGCATTTAAAGGGGGATTAATAAGAGAGATAGGGGCAGAGTTTTAGCAGGACCTGCAGCAATAGGACAAGGGGTTATGGTTTTAAACTAAAAGAGGATCAATTTCGATTCGATATAAGGAAAAAGTATTTCACAGCGAGGGTGTTTCACGCAGGAATAGGCTGCCCGAGGAGGCGGGGGATGCCCCACCCTCAGAAACATTCAAGGTCAGGTTGGATGGGGCTCTGAGCAACCTGATCTGGTTGAAGATGTCCCTGCTCGTCGCAGAGAGGTTGGACTGGATGACCTTTAAAGCTGCCTCCCACCCCGAATTATTCGCTGAATCTGTGACTCCACATGTGTGTGCTGGGCGCTGCCAGGCGGCTGTGGCTGTGTGGGAGCTGCAGCTCGAACGTGCAGCTGCATTCTGCGAGCTCGTTATGCTGCGGGGCTCCGAGCTCCTCTCCTTCCCCCACCTCCTCTTCCCCACCAGGCTGTTTCCTCCAGCTGCAGCAGAACAGCTCGGCCACACCGG
This sequence comes from Fringilla coelebs, assembly GCF_963513975.1. Lineage (NCBI taxonomy): Eukaryota > Metazoa > Chordata > Aves > Passeriformes > Fringillidae > Fringilla > Fringilla coelebs. Next base: position 57,873,819 of record NC_140033.1, on the reverse strand, counting down.
CAGGGCTGGATGGGGACAAATCGCGGCAGCGGCAGGGCTGAGGACCTCCCGAGGTGAGGGACCAGCCCTCCCATCGCTCCCTGAGGACTGCCCTGGACACTGCTGGCGTCCAGCTCGCAGATGTTTTCCCTCAGCTCAGCTCTGGTTACTGCCCGAGAGCTCCACTTCATCCTTGCAGCTTCCAAGTCCTTCAGCTGCTTCTCCTGTTTGTGCTGAGGGACCAGGGAAGGCACCAAAGCCTAAACTGTGTATTCCCACTCCAGGGGACGAACGAGGCGAGCATCATCGAGTTTACTTGGCTTGCATTTCATGAAATAATTTAAAAAGTGTCTTTAGCTTTGGAGAACCTGGGTGGTAATCCTAAACACAGGGGTTCAGATGTCACACTGCTGGGATGCTGCTGCAACTGGCTCGGAGCCTCAGTGCAGCTTAAGCTCAGGGCCCTTTTGAGAACTTCTTGGAAAGTGAGGATGGTTTTTCTCCCCCTCCCCATTTGAATTTGTTCATGAAGTTCAAAAGGAAATGGTGCCTCTGAGCTGCCAATAGATGTCTAAGATAATGAATACACTTTTTTCCAAAAAAAAGAAGAGCTCAGTGCTGATGGAAGTACTGTTTGTACACACAAAAATCCTCACTATAACACAATCCAGAAGTTATGATGATCATTTCATTTATTAAAAAAAGTTATGTTTCCTTTATCTCTCCTTGCCAAGTGGTGTCCTGTTATGAAGAAGTTTCCTGCTCTTGCCTGTCCTTTCTAGCTGCCTGTTTGTGTTCCAGGTGTCACAGCTTTACATTTCTTCCCAGCTCTGCATGAAGCACCACCACCACCCCACAGAGCTTTTCATAAGCCCTTTCCCCTCCTGCTGTGAGCTCCCAGCATGGGACCCTGCAGGAAGCCTGATGCTGAGTGTCTCTCTGGGGCTTGACCAGCAGCTCAGGGCCAGCCAGCGTGACCAGGGGCTTTGCCACGGTGCTGGTGCTCGGTGTCAGCAGCACGGCGTGCTCCGGGCCCTGCTGTCCCCTCAGTGTGGGCTTGCCACCAGTGCCCTGGTGGTGGGCACCATCCTGTGCACCTGCACTGACATCCAAACTTGGGCTGCTCCCCCCTGAGCACTGCAGCCTCTCCTGGCTGTGCTCTCAGTGAGCTTTGCTCTCAGCCCTGGGGATCACCTCTGGGCACGAGGAGCCAGCCCAGGCCCCATTGTCTCCTCCACACTTCATCTGCTGCCAAGGAAAGTGCCAATTAGTGCCAGCTGTCCTCAGCTGCTCCTTGCAGGGCTGAGAGGGGGCCTGGAGCTGGGCCCCCTCTCGTCTTCCCTTTGTAGTGTCTGACTCCCTCAGTTTGCCCATTGATGTCCAGGGATTTCCTAAAAAAAAAAAACAAAAACAAACAAACATAAAATCCTTATTCAGGCAGCTTGATGTCCAGTGCCCTGCTTTATTTCATATGTTTGAAGTGTAACAGATTATTAGTAAAATAGAGCAATGTGGTAATAACTCCCCATACTGTGAGGATGCTCAGAAGTCAGAGCAGCCTGGCCTGCGGCATTTGCAGCCCTCTCACCCATCTGCACTTACTGGTCCTTGGCTGCTCTCCGAGTCTGGCACAACCAGCCAGAGGAAATCAAGAGGTATCTCCTAAAAGGAAGTATTTCTGGGTTTGAGGTGGTCACCAGCACCATGGTGCCACCAGAGCAAGCTGAGATGGCACCAAAGAGCAGCAGCACATTTCCCAGCACAGGTTAGCTCATTTAGTCATCATTCCCAAAAGCTGAGGATCTTAGCTGGAGTTTAAGCCATCCCACAGGGCTGAGTGGGTAAATCCGTGCCCATCCTCTCACCACTGGCACGCTGGTGTGCAGTTGTGTTTGAGCCTGACCTGGGACATCTGTGCTCCTGGGAGGTGTCACTCAGCCTTGAGGGGCAGCAGGTGCCCTTTGGCCATCCAGCCCTGCTGAGGCTGCAGGACTCAGGTGATGGCTTTGTCACCTGGGGTGGTTTTGACAAAACAGTCCTTTTCCAGCCTGAGAAGCAAGAACACTGTTGCAGCTTCAGGACCCAGAAGTATAAAAACCAGCAAACTGAGGAGAGTAGTGTGGGAGGATGGGACTTCATAACCTGAAGCTGTAATTGGACAATTAATCCCAATATGTAAAGAGACCAAAATTTATTAAAGTGTGAAAACTTGCGACCAGTCATCCATCTTGAGTAGAGCCACAGCTGGGCTCTTGTACTGCCCAGGGTATATATTCTTTGAAGGCCTTTTAATAAATACCTGCTTTATTCCTTTAACTCTGTCTAGCCTATGTTCCAGGTAGCCTCCCTAGGCATCAGTTTGAGCTCAGGCCATACAAACCAGTCTCAGTTCCAAGTAGCAACTCCCTGCAGGGTCACAGCACAGGGCGCTGCACGGAGTCAGGCAGAAAAGACAGAGGTGGAAAGATTTTGCCATAAAGTAGGAGGCAAGACAAACTATTTTTTTGTCTGAAGCCATTGCTTCAAGTGGCATTCCTCACCCTGGCAGTAATTCCCAGCTACCAGCCAGCCCCTCTGGCCTCACCGATGGCACGCGGATAACGCCGCAGCCGGTCGCTTGGCCATAGCGTGTTTGCAATTTATAGCTGACTTCCCCAGAGCCCTGCTAAGTCACTAAGCAGCCTTGTGGTCTGAGCAAAGGTTTAGGAGCCAGGAAAATCTGGGATGAATCATTTGCTCACGCACTGGTGACCTGAGAAAATCAGTTGACCTCCTTGTGCCCGGGCTGTGAGAGCGGCCACCAGGAGCCCTGCAGATGTCAGGGACTTGCCTGGCTGCAGCCAAGAGCAAGTCCCTGGCCCTGGCAGCAATTGTGGAATGCACAGGGTGTGTCCCAGAGACAGGATCCCACAGAGCTGCAGCCACTCAGGCTGCCTTGACGGGGGTGCCAGCCCCAAGCCCTTTGAAAGCCGAGGGAAGACTTTCAGAGATTTCTGTGTGTTGCAGCTCGGGACTCACTCACTTCCCTCCAGTGTCTGTCTGGATTTTGAATAGCTCATATAATATGTTATAAATGACAATTAAAACATAAAATGAAGAGGGGAGCAGATGGCTTCAGGCAACATTTAAAAATACCGAGACTATTTCTAAATGCAGATCACCAGATCCAAAACAGCCCTGGGCAGACTTAGCTGAAGGTTATTTGCTGGCCTGGCTGAAAGGACATGTGTGGTCTCCATCAGTTCTCAGAAGATGTTGTTAATGGGACATTTTCTGGCAAAGGCAGGAGGGGACACCCCTCATGGCAGTGCTGAGGACACAGACCTTCACTCCTCTCTTTTGAGAAGGGAGCAGCGACAAAGGCAGGCTGGATCAATGCCCCTGCTTCACCCTGAGGAAGGTGCTGTGCTGGAGGTTGGATCAGGGGAGAGGAGCTGTGCAGTGCCCTAAATTCCCAGCCATCTTCTCCCTTCTCCTTAGGATGTGGCTGCTGACACCATGGGCATTCTCTGCCACAGCAATATCCCAGCCACATCACACGGTCCCAGCAGTGACACAGCTTTGTTTCCTTCTCTGACACTTCAGCTGACAAAACTTCTGCCTCCAAATATTTGACCATATGGGGAAAATTACAGGGACCCCATAAGGTAACTTGTCACTTGCCTGGAGAAACTCTGTCTGTGAACGTCTGGCTGGGGGCAGGCCATTGTGAAGGGAGCCCTTGCCACTAAAACAAGGCAAAGTAAAAGGCATCTGCAGGAAAAAAAGAGGTGATCTGGCAGCACCATACCTGCCTAGATTTTGTGTGAGTGCAGAAGCACCACATTCAGCCACGAGACAGCTTCACATTTGTGCTCCTTGCCTTGGAGGTGATGACCTCGAGCAGGATGGGCACGGCTCTTCCTCCACAGGCTCAGAGGCCGAATGCCCCAGGCACCACCCAGGGCCATGTGCTGAGACATGTGGGCTATTATTACAGTGCCTGTGCTGCAGAACAAGATTTGCATCCCAAGATTGCATTAGACTGGATTTCCCTCTCCTGGAGAAATGGGAACCAGCATGGCTCGTGGGGAACCAGGTTTGCTTGGCCAGGAAGCAGCACTTGGGCTGAAGAGGAGTCAGATGAGAACCAGGTGGCAGATTCACCCCACATCTTCTGCCCATGGGGACTTCCAGGCTAGGTTAGCTCCCATTTCCAGCTCTGTGCCACAGAGGAGCAGATGGATAAAACTCTACGCCCTGCACTGCCCAAGACATTTGAGTAGATGATCACAGTGGCCACTTCAAGCATTCAAATTAAGAGTTTGATTTTGCCATGTTAAAAATGAACATGATTATAATTTTTCTTTTTCCTCTCTTGAACACGCTTCCACCTCCCGCTTTGCGCTGAGCCCGGAAGCAGAAGTATCACGTTACTGTGAGAGAAGGGAGTCTTGTGGTATTTCCATCCCATCCAGAGCCAGGAAACACAGGCAATTTTGCAAGACTGCTTGTACTCAGTAAATTTCCAGCTTGGTTTATATTTCTGTATTTATTTACATTTGTTCTAGCCATGTAAGAGAGCACTCATCCCAAGTGAGGTGCTGTGGACAAACTTGCAAAAAAACCCCAGAGTTCATAGAACGAGGACCCCGAGCAATAGGGATTTCAGTGGACCAGTGAATCCTCTCTTCAGAAAAGGCACTCAAGATTGACAAAGGCATGGAGAGCCAGCTTCTGGTAGCACTAATTCTTCGCAGTAACTCAAAAGCAAACTTTCAGTAAATCCCACCGGTAAAATCACCATCCCTGACAACATTTTCTTGTACCCTTGAGACCTTCCCTTGAACTTTCTTCCTTGCCTTTCTTTCCCTGCCCTGTAACACATCACGTTCACAACTCTCACAGTCTGGGGCCAGGTGCACAATACCCTGCTAGCGTCTTCCCACATCCCAGCTGACAACCAGGAATCCGGACAGATGTTTGCACCTGCATAGGAAGAGCCATGGACTTTTGTTCCAGGGACCAAGGTCTCCTCTCCTGACTCCTCCATCAGTGGCAAAGCCCTGCCACAGGCAGCAGGATTTGCATTTCTCATGGGAGGGCAGTGCTCACACCAGCTTTGCTTGTTTAGGGCCGCAGCCAACCCGTCCCGTTCCTGTTCCAGTGTTCCCAAATACCCTCAGACCGGGCTGTGTGTGTGCAAACCACACACAGCCACACACAGCACGAACACCTCAGCCCCTAGAACAGAAAGATGAAGGGCTGAGAGGAGTTTGGGGATCACCAGGAATTCTGCTGGCTTTATCGAATTGGGGTGGGAGTTTTTGTGCCAGACAAAGCCTCCGCTGCAGCTCCCCAGTGGGCTGCAAATGGGCTGGAACCAACCTCAAAGCCAGCAAAAGTTGACTTGAAAAAAAAAATAATATAAACTCTGAGTCAACTTCTATCATCCAACACCGACTCTCGACTGAAAATGGCTTTTTAAAACCCTCTTTCTGGGTTGTCCCGTGCTCTGCTGGACACAACTGTGGGTGTCTACAGCAGGGACTGAGTTAACACAGGTCCTGGGTGTTTCATCCTGTAATGCTGGCAGGGCAGGGAAGAAGAAGCAAGGAAAGATATCCTTTTATCTTTGGTAAGGGAGCAAGTGCTCCTAGGGGAGGATTGTGAAATTCAGATTGACATATCCCAGTTGAATGCCATTACAGGAAACATGGAGCATTTGCCCAAAATCCACAGTTTCTGTGGCCGCTCAGTGTTATTTGGGACAAAACCTATAAATGTTGCAGATTTTGGGGGCCAGAAGGGAGTAACTTATAAAGGGAATTTGGGCCTTTGGGCTGTAACTGGATCCCCCCACTGCTCTTGCCATCTGAATGAAATCTGAATGGTGACAGAACCCACCCAAAGCAGTGGCTGGGCTGACCCCACAGCCTTGCACACGGGTGTGCGTTGCCTTGGCAAAGGCCACATGGCTGCTCCAGCAGGGGATGGAGACTGCAATGATTTACCACAAAAAGGGCTGCTAGGAAAACCTCCTGCTTACATTGAGTCAGATATTGGATGTTGACGATCTACAACATTTAAACAGAATTATTAAGATATAAGAACACCATGCTCCTACACATTTTAGCTTATTGCTTTGGTTAATCAGTAAACCCCGTGGTCCAGGACGTGCCCAGGTCTCACCTTACCTGAGTGGCAGCAGAAAAAGGTGGAGACACGGAGAAAGAAACTTCCAGTGCAAAAAGAAAGTTAACTCTTGGCTGTTTGCAGCAAGAGAAAAACGTGGAAGTAGCAAAGTTAGAAAGTCTTCAGCCTTGCAGCTTCCTGCTTCGGTCTGAAACAGTGCAGCATATAAATAGAGGGGGCAAGTGTGAGCTTATGGTAGCAATACACCACTGCACATTATGGTTCTGTGCAAATTCAGGATGTTCAGCACAGGCACCTGTAAGCAGGACTCGTGCTCCTGTGGGCATCTTGGGGCAGCAGAGAGGTTAGCAGCCTTAAATCTCAGCCTTCTCCCCTCAGAAATGAACCTGGCAGTCTACCCCAGAAGATAAGCACGTGCTTTCCAAAGAAAACATCCTCGCCTGCAGATGCTTTTGTCACAGCAGCAGCAGCAGCAATGGTGGAAAGGGAGGAGCAGAATTCACTTGCAGCAGAGTGAGCCAGCGCCGAGGGAGAGGTTTGCTCCCTGAAACACCTCTTGAATTAAAATGTGCCTTGGGGGCAAACATTTTGAAAAAGAAAAGCCCTGGCATTAGGTTCTCAGTCCAGCATGTGAAACTGCTCCCCTTTGGGCTTAGAAGCTTAATGCTGGTTTGGGGCTTTTTAAGTATGATTGTAATCTTAGGTTGAAAGCTTGCTGCATGAAACCCCGTTTTCTCTTAGGATATCCTTTTTGCAACACCATCTAACAAAACTAGTAGTAAACAAGCTCCTTTCTATTTAGCCCTAAAATCATACCAGAGAATCGAAAAGAAAGTTAATTCTACTCAAAATCTCAGTAAGTTGGTGGAACAAGTGCACAGGAGAAACAGCATGCTCCAGTTAATAGGATTTTTCTTACTAATGAATCAGCAGGCTTTTTCTTACTAAGAAAAAACTTTAATTTTTTCCTCATTAATATTGACTATTTGTAAAAAAAAAAAAACAGATGGGAAAAAGGAAAGAAAGGACTTATATGGTGTAGTTTATCAAACACAGGGCTCTTCCATTTTTCACAAGACCACAGATTTCCTTAGCCCAAGTTGAGAGACACAATTTGCCTTTCTCAATTCTTTCACCCAGAGGAGCAGGGAGAGCCCTTGGTCTCTCTCTCAATGTGCTACCTGAAAGAGTTGCACTGTAACATTAAAAAAAAAAAAAAAAAAAAAAAAGAGGACAAAAATGTGCAAAATAATCTCACACAGAAAAGCCTGCATGACCGTATTGTGGAATCATAAAGGTTGGAAAAGATCAGGCAGCAGCAGAATCCTTGAGGCTGTTTGCCTTGAGCCTGCTCATCCCCACCTGGTAACACTTGACCCATCACCATCCCTGCCTCTGCCCACCTGCACCCAGGGCTCCCCTGGCCTCAACAAAGAGCACTCCAGCAAATCCTACACCCAGCTGCCACCCAACCTCCAGGAAAAGTGGCATGCCTGGATCTACATCCTGGACAGAGCAATCTGCACCTGAAATCAAACAAATTCTTGTTTTCCTTGCTGCATTCAGCCTCCATACATTCAGGGCTGAAGGAATGGGTGCACACCCACAGCCTGGTCCCCCACCCAGCCTGCCATTCCCAAACCAGAACACACATTTCCTCCCAGCCTCAGCCCCAAGAATGAGACAGACATATATAAAATGACACATTTTATTAAAAGTTACATTCAGCAGCAATGGACACATTTACTTAAGTAGATTTTAACTGTCAAGGAGCTTATAATTATAAATCTCTCTAAGGCATTAAAAGCTCTTAGATGTTTTAACTTCATTGCAGTAATTTCATATAAATAGGTAAGGTAAATGATACTCGCCTAGGAAAAGGTTACCCCAGCTGCATTAAACAAAGATATACACATAAATATATGTATAAAACAATGATTTTTTTAATAAACTCATTCATGGGGATATTTCACAATCTTTTAAGTCTTGGGGCCTGGCCCTGCAACCATTATCCATGCAAGGAGCCTCCTGTTTGCCTTACCACGTGAGTGTACAGATTGCTCACATGGATGAGAGCAGGGCAGGGCCTAGGTTTTGACAGAAATAGCAAAGATGTCGAAATTGTCAGTGAAATATATTTACAGTCTGTGCAAGTAGCATCACCTACTGTTACTGATTTTGGAGGTCTCTCTGGGAACAGCAGAAAGGCACCGTGGCCAAGGCGAACCAGCATCTGTTCTCTGATTTTGATGCTGTAACTCTCCTTTCTGAAGAGCAGGAGTTGGGCTCCTGAGCCTGAGGGAGCACCAGCAGCACCCACCTGCAGCCCTGAGCTCAGCCTCAAGTTCTTCCAGCTCCAGCAGCAGAAGCCTGCCCTGATGTGCAGCTGCTTTTTCTGAGTGTAAACAAGAAAAGTGCCAACCCATTCCAGTATTAGCCGAGCACACACCCCCCAATAAATAATGAGAGTTTAACTTATCTTATAATTGAACTGTGCTTTGTGTTTTAGAGCCACACTTGTGAGAAAAGGAAATTGCTGTTGCAAGAGAAGCTGTGAGTAGATCTGATTAACCATATGAACTAATTTGAATTAATACAGCTACAGGGTCTGAGTCCCTACCAGCTTACTGCTGACTTTATGTTTGTGGGCAGCTCCTTTGGACATCACCTCTCACAACCAGGGTGCTCTCTGGACTAAGGTCAATAGAAAGAGATTTTCTTCCAGTAAAATACACAAACCTCTGATTTCTACACTATTTTTGAAGGACACAACTGAAGCCAATGGGAGATGTTTTAGTGGAAGAAGATATAAATATATAGCTACAATATATTACTTTTATCTCAGCCACATCACTGCCACAAAAAATAAGAAAAAAAAAAGTAGCTTCAAGAACTGGCTTGAATTAGGGATAAAGAGAGTGAAATACCCCTTCCTTCCCTTTACTCTTGGCCTGTTGGTTTGAATAGTGCCTTAACAGGACAACAGCATTTCTCCAGGAAGAAACTGAAAAATATTTACACCAATAATAGTTTTTCCTTTGATCACAATGGCTTTTATAACAAAATGAAAATTTTACAGGGGCAAATCATTGCAAAAATATTTTGCTTTAAAAAGTGACTCCATGTAACGAGAGGTGCATTTTCAAATGTGAGACAATCTGGTAACCAAAACCCACTGAAAATGAAAGAGAACTGAGGACACAACTCCCATTTGTGCCCCTCGATTTTCTTCCTAAAAGACAAAAGAGTCCCCTAGGGCTTTGTGGAAACCCTGTAACTTTTCTTTCAAGCCATCCCAAGAAATAGAGGATAGAACAGAAACCTGCACTGGTGACTTAGCTGCTGCCTTTTGTAGGGCTGAGAGCTGGAAGGAGCTTCTCTGATGTTGCCCCCTGTTCCCCACCAGGTTTCCCTACAAACCCCTGGAAGTGGGAAGGGCAGGCAAAACCATCAACCCATGATCTGTAGCTCAGAGGAAAGCTGGCAGAATTTGGTGTTTATTTACTCAAATCAACTCTTGCTGAAGATGAGTTTATGGAAGGTAATGACACCATTACATTTCTGTACAAAAAGACATTTCTAAGCTTTTTTGTAAAAAATAAAATCCCATACACGCTTCAAACTACAGGTATAATTTTTTTCTCCCTGAATCCTCCATTGGAACTTGAATTTAAAACACAGTTTCACTTCTCAGTATGTGAAACCTCACGGCCACATTAATCGAGAACATCTGAAGCCAGGAGAAAGAAATCACTTCCAGTTATGTTGTCAGTATTATGTGCATAACATTCCCACAGCTGTAGATCCATTGTGCTCCATGTTATAAATAAGAAATTGCATGGTGACAGCTAAAATTCAAAAGCGTTAATGTTTCTCTTTGCAACTTTTTCTATTTTTTCCTTTTTGTTTTTTTTTCTTCCTCCAGTCTTTTGAGGTTTCTCCCCTTTCCCTCCTAGTAGAAGTTACTTGAAGCAACATCACCGCTGATGGGCTGACATATTTTTGGTAATTAAAAAATAGTAAATGCCAAGCAAATATGACTAATGTTGCTGTTTGGCAAGTGAGCCAGAGATGACCAATTGACTCTGAGCCAGGCTGTCGTGCTTGCCTCAATAAACACCTCTCCTTCTTCTGCTCAGCTTGCTTCTCCTGGCTCTCCGGGGAGAAAGGGGCTCCCAGGATGTGGCCAAGTGCTGTCCCAGCCTCTGTCCCAGCCTCTGTCCCAGGCAGCCCTGGAGCCGGAGCCCAGCGCAGCCCAGCCGGGCCAGGCAGGGAATACAAACGAGCTGCCTTGTATCGCTCACATTCTAGGTTGTGGTCCCTCTCAACCATGAAAAACAGCTACAAATTGTTCCCAGAGCTAAACCACTTAACATCTTGGCACTTGGTTGTTTTTAACTTTGTAACAATAGGCACTGTTCACTCCTCTCAATCTCAGTTTTTTATTCTATAATAAAGCAGGAATACTGATGAAAGGCTAGTCACGGCTTCTCCCCGTGGTATCAGGGTGGTGGCATGTGATGATTCACATGGGGTGTGTTTGATCCAAGAAAGCCCAGCCTCTGCTTATTCTTCCTTTGTTCTGTCATCTAAGGTGGAAAGGCAGAGAGAGACGAGTTGAGATTTTTTTTTTCTTTTTACTATTATTTAGCAGTCACAGAGCAAGATACATATAAGCAAAACAACAGGGAGTGGAATTCTTTTCTTCAGCATAGAAAATTACAAGTAAGGGATGTCTTTGAAGTGGGAGATCTGTTTCCTGCAAAGTATGGACATTTTATTCTCATTTATACATGATTCTTATCCCCCGGCAGGTCTCACAGAGTATTATTTGTGCTGCTATTGTGCTGTGTAGCCCTGCAGAGGGTCAGCGCTTGCACTTGGTGCTGTAGAATCACTGAACGAAAAGATGGCCCCGGCCACACAGAGTTTAAATTTAAGCCAGGAGAGAACAGATTCAGCCAGAGGGGGATGAAAAAAATCCCACCAGGATGTTGTGGGTAAGCACAATGAGCAATGGTCTCAGCACATCCAGCCTAAACCTTTGTTGGGTTTTTCACAGGGAAAAGTTTTAAGGAGGGATTTGAAGGGGAATAATTAGATAACTCTGTTGATGCCACTGAAGGGCTTCCCATAAAGAAAACACAAAGATGCTTTTCTGAAGCTGTAATGAGCAAAACAGAGGTGACCAGCACCTGTAGCAAAAAGGGAGCTGGCCTTTTGATCCTGAAGGGAGAGCAAACACACCAGGCAGGTGATGTGGGCAGGAGCAGGGCTTTAAGGGAGGCTTTAAGGGAGGCCAGCAGCTTGTGCTCCATATGGGAGAGCAGAGGGAGCCACAGGAGTGGCACCAGCACAAGGGTGACACAAGTAAAGCAACAGGCTCTGCAAATTGTTTTCACAAGGGCACTGCTGATGTTCTCAGTGGGGGAAAAACCCAAGGGCTGTACACAGAAGGCTTTTTTCCCCTCCAGGCTCCCATCAGTATGCAGCTATTCCTGACACTACACTGGCTTTCACTGCTGGGTTATGCGGCCCCTCATCCCTTCTGCAGTTTCCCCTCTGTCCTTACACACTCACCAGGAGCATTTCATGACTAATTCCCCTCCAGAGCCTTCTCCTTACCTGATCTCTGCTGTTCCTAACAGAGTACACTTTCACTCCAAACCCTTATCGGTGTATCTACCCAGAAAGCTTGCTGGAGGGAAAGATAAAACCTTCCTGAGACAAAAGTCTCTTTTGTAACACTGTCCTGACTGCAACTTGATGGAAGGCAGCGCCTTCACCCACACATACTCACTTTGCTACCCACGCAGGGCACTTACCTGCTCCTTGAGCTCAGCCAGCTGACTGGAAAGCTGTTTCACAAGGCTCATGGTTGACTCCAGCCTCTCCTGCAGGTTCCTGATTTCATTTTGTTCACTGTCGCCTTCATTGCTAACCAGAGACATGGCTCTCATACGAGGGAACCAGTCCAAGTTCTTCTCCTACATGGGTATTAGAAAAATAAGGCATGTTGGTAGGGGTTCATGCAGGGTACTAAGCTTAGACTAGAGAATGAAAGCTCAGAAGGACTTCTGCTCAGTGGATGACCCACAGCAAGTGAGCTTAAGCAGTAAATTCAGAAAGTATTTCAAATGAGCAGTTTTATTCTTGGTTTTCATTAGCTACAGAGAAGGTACCAACTGGAAAATATGGGTTCTCCACAGCTGCACCTGCACTGCAGTGTGGGCAGTGTTGGCACAATCACCTGTGGCTCTGGCAAGCAGAAATGTCCCTACTGGGAAGACTCCTCTGGTACACCAGGAAACCCTCAGTGCTCCCTGTGCTTTGCTTTGAAGTGTATGCAGGGACACATTTCCCCCCTGTCTCTTCAGCTTGGCTGGTCTCCATCTATTTCGGCTGTCCTTGCAGCAATGTCAGCAAGGCAACACCAGGAAAACAAGACAAGAGCCTTCCAGACCAGCCTCAAGCACTTCTACTGGAAGAGCAGAAGGACCTGGAGCCAGCTGCCCACAATAGGAGATGTGGGGTCCTGCGAACAGCTTAGGCTTCAATGTGCTGTTCAGACTGTGCATCTTGGATAAATGCACGCACAACCCCGGGGCCAAGGGCTACCCTGCACTGCATGGAACAGCACTGAGCTGGGTGTTTCTTTATCCATGCACTCAGGCTATGAATTCAGCCATGACCAAACCACTGTAAACAGATGATATGAGTCAGGAAGGCGCTGTGTATCCGCACGAGCCCGAATTGTCTCCATGGCTCAGGGGCACAGATATTTGTGTGCAGAGCTTAACAGATGGAGGAGACAGAAGGGTGCAAGACTAGGAGGAGTGGCAGCCACGTGGAAAGCAACCCGCTTTGCCCGAGAGCAAGGGAACAGAGCGGGTCCTGCAGCGGGCGGCATGCACACACCTCTGCCCTGTGCCTGGCGGGCGGCGGCAGGACGTGGCTGGGCCACGTGCACTTGATAACTTGAGAAGAGAAGCAGAATGAGTGTGTTTCTTCCAGTCCCCTGAGCTGTGAATGGCCCCACACAAATAGCACTGTGCTGGGAGGAATAGAAAGGAGCTCTTGCCAAAGTCCACCTACAAGACACCTGGAAGGCAGGAGCTCTGCTACTTATGCTGTCCAGGTATTTGGAAAAGTTTTAAGTCCGTCAAACTGATCATAGTCTTAGACTTTGCCTCTATTTTTCCTATGAAAATAGAGAAGCCAGTGAGGATTCTGCAGCATTTACAGCTGGACAGCCCTGGGCAGGCTATGCCTGAGCAGGGTCCAGGAGGGCTGGTCTGGCAGAGCTGTGAACCTGGGATACACCAAGGCTTTATCGTGCTTCCAGGAGGATTTCCTTTCACCTCTGTAGTGCTCTGTCCTGATCACCAAACCCTCCCCTCCTACAGCAGCATGATTTAGAAACAGCTAGGCTAAGCCTGAGTGAGCATGGCAGCACTAACAGTACTTGTGTTTGTCCATTCTTTGTGTTAGCCCAGTCCCCTCTGTTGCTCTGGATAAGACTAAATGCAAAGCTGTATGAATTTTAGCTTTTTTTCTTCTTTTTAACTCAAAACTTCCAATGGGTTTTTGCCTGGCTGTGCAACCCCTGGTCCTGTCCCTAAATCACCAAAGATGCCCAGGGAGCAGGAGCGTGTCCCCGGGTTGCATTTTGCAGCCCCGGGCTGGCAGCCGTGGGCGCCGGTGGAACGCGGCCTCTTTGCTCGCCGCTCACTTCTCCAGCCTCGTGATCTCATTATGACAATTTACTGTGGTTACACATGATGCCATTTTCAATGGGTCATAACTCATTCAAATCAAAACCTGTTTTCACCAGCTCTGCTGGTGAGCTCGAGAGGAGCGCACGTGACCCTCCCTGTGGATATCCCCAGCTGACACGCCGAGCGGGAGGATCCTGTTTCTGCCACATGCGGTCCTGCTTACAAGACCAGCATTCATCTTCCACCAGTGCACGCCGATATTTATTTTAAATTTATTTTGGCTAGGATGTAGCAGAGCATTCATCACGTGCCTGGTGTCGAGCACAGGTGTACTCATTTATACTAAGCTTAGTTTGTGCACAGTGCCTTTCTGGATTGATGCCTTTTTGGTTTTTTTTTTTTTTTCAAAATGTTTGCCAGCAAATTTGTCTGCCACTACAGGCACAGAACTTTAATTCAAGGCAGTTACAGTGAACAGAGCTGCACTTGTACCTGAATGTTTCCTGGAAAGCTTTGGTATCTGTACTCATTACAGCTCCTCCTGCTTGAAACACCTGAGGATACCAAATGCAAGGCCATAGGAGCCAGCGGAGGGAACAGGAGCCCTTTCAAGCCTCGCAACAACGCCAAAGTCCCTAAAGCCAGGCTGCGCAGGGAGAGCAATCTGAGACTCCATCATTGTGGCTCCTCTGTCTGCCGAGTACTGCTGCCAGGATTGTGAAATGCATTTTGCTAGTTTTGTTTTTTCCGTCTGCCACTCCCTCACTCCTCCAGGACACAAGGCAGAGACCTCCGGCTGCTTTGGAAAGATTTTTGTAGACTGACTCTGCACCTCACTGCAGCATCCAGAGGAATCTGTGCAGGTGCCAGACACCCTGGCTGTCCTGAGGCTGCCAGTGTCACCTGCTTCCCTCCTCCTCCAGACATTACACTGCCTGGAGAGAGGGGATGGCTAGGAGCAGCTGGAGACAGGGATGGCACAGGCAGCAAGCACCTCACCCGCTGCCACACGACGCCGTGGAGCTCACGGAGCAGATGTGGTTCTGCAGCTGGAACCACCCTGCACCACGTGCCAGCTCATCTCGGCCACCATGAGCCACAGAGTCACGGGACTTCAGCGACAGACTCACGTGTGCCCAGTTATTGCCTTCTTAGAAATGCTGTGACAATCTCTTCCAGGAATGAAACCCAGGCGTGGTTTGGTTACATATCAGGAAAATTTGGGCCTTTTTTTTTCCCAAAGTATTGTGGAGGATCAAGCAAGGATTTGATCCAAGTTCTAAGAGAAGATGATGGTTTGCATGGACTGGAGACCTCCTGAAAAGATGCTGCTGACTTTTGTAGGTGGCAGAGAGGCAACAGGTCAAATATCTGCCCACGGGTCCCACTTGGAGTGCCCAGAGATGTGTTAGGTGCAGGCCTCTTGGTTCTCAGCTGCAGTACACATCTGATGAAATCAGTCCAGCTGTGTATTTTTGTCATGCAAAGGATCAGAAAGATTCGAAATTCGGTAGGAGACACGTTATAGCCTGCCGAGCTGTCTTTAGGTTAAAAATACTTACCTAGGTTTCACTGATAGTTCCTTTATAGTGCACACAGCAGGTACTTTCCCTTGCTGAACCACACGCTTTTGCCAGTTAATATGATCTTACTTTTTCATTGCATTATGAACTGCAGAACTTTATTAAAGGGCAGCGTGAAAATTAGCTTTGGCAGACAGCTCTGTTTGCTGAGTCTCTACCACAAACAAACAGCAGTTGGTGCTGGGGACAACAAACTTTTGATCACAGACCTGCCAGGATCCAGAAGGCAAGTTGGACAAGGCTCCTTGGCCAAAAATTTCAGTGTTCATAGGGGGACACGCACTCTTGTGACTGCTCAGCAATGGGAAAGCTATTTTTACTTCAAGGTAATTGCTTGCCAATTAACTGGAGGTCATTAACATGTTTGTACACCCCCAAACATTTGTTCTGGGACTTAAATGTTTATGGGCTCGGTGCAGGGTTCACCTTGACCAACACCTTCAAGCTGTAACATGCAGGGGCACTCCTGGGGGTGTGCAGGATGTTATCTGTCATGCCTTACCTATTACTCTTAGAAATCCAACCATTTTGCCCAGGATAGCATTCACTCAGAAATTTGAACCCTGCCTGGAACAGAGAGGCAATTTAGAGGAGGAAGGCAGGCTGCTGGCAGGGAGCAGGGCAAACCTCTGCAAACAGCTGTCACGGGACTCAATCAACAGCCACCAGGTTAGCCTGAGGTGACACAGCTCGAGCATTAATGAGCTCACAGAGGGTGAGCTATGTGGACGGGATGCTTTTAAACGAAGTAGCTGCCTGGATAAATAATTAATTGTGAAAATGTACCGAAATCTTCTTTCTAAACAACCACTGTTTAAGGCAGTATGTTGTTAGTTGTTATTGTTGTTTCATCCTTGCACAGGAAAGCAGCAATTCACAGCCCACCTACGGATCACAGCCTCTTCCCTCTTCCACACTCTTCCCGTGAGCGTAACTTGTGCCTCGCAGGATCCATATTTAAGCAGACATCTGTGTCCAGGGCACAGCGTCAGCCAGACAGGAAAGCTGCAGGGACAGAAAGGAGCTGCAACCTCCTCTCTGCCAGTTCAGCTGGGGAAAAGGGAAAAAAAAAGGAAAAAAGGCAGGTGGGGCGAGCCAAAAGGCTGCGGGCCAGAGAGACTGCACACGAGCGGAGCAGACATTTGTGTGGCGATCCAGCGCGCTCGCCCCCTCCGTCCTCCCCCTCGGCTGGCGGGGCTCCAGCCACAGGCACAGCTCCCCCAGGGCCAGACCTCTGTGCAGGGCTCTGGGTGCACGTACTCGAGGTGCCCACGGCGAGGGCACATGCCTCAGAAATCACAGGGCTTAGAGGATTTGCTCCTTGAGCTCGCTGGAAAACCTCAAACCCTCCTTCTCAGAGAGGCAGGCTCAGAGCAGAAGTCTGCGTCTGCCTCCTGCAGTTTTCTGTGCAACTCTCTCCTTCCCTTCTGTGGGCTTTCCAGGGGGATGGCAGAGCTGTGGGTAAGTCTTCCCTTCAGCAAAATCTTGCCTTTTTTCTGACTTTGCTGGCTCCGGTTGAGCATGGATGGAGGGAAGACTGAACAAATCTGTTTAGAGTTTCTATAGTTTGTACGAAGCCTCCCTTGAGCCATCCCTGTCCTGTTGGCATAGCCAACTGGCTTCAATCGAGCTCTCACGCTGAGCTGAATCCATGCCTTTGGAGTAATTGGCAGAGGGATGTTTCTTTAGGAGGTGCTGGTTTCACAGGCTAGCAGCAAGATGGATCAGCTGCAACCAGCAGGAAAGACTGGGCTGAGCCTTTAAAAAATAGATTACTAGATAACAGTGAGAGAAAATAGGTCAAAGAGTAGGACAAGGGGGATGAAGTAGAGGAGCAAAGGCAGCCTAATGCAGACTTTCAGCTGGTGCTAGTGCCACGGGCTGCGAGGGCCACGCCGCCGTCAGCTGCGCCAGACTCACTTCTCCAGCACGCTCCAAGGCAGTGGCTCTCAGCCCTGTCCACCCTGTGACCCCTTGTTGCAACATGAAAACAAGGCCTTTCAGGACTTCCCTCCATTCTGTTCACCAGGAAAAGTGGTGGTTACTGCTCATGACTCCTCCTGGGCTGTGACCTGCCCCGCTGCATGCACCAGGGCAGGGGAGCGGCCGCTCTGTCTCCCAGCCCACAGCTCTGCAAGGATCCTTCTCTCCTCAGTGACTCAGCGAGGCTGTCATCGGGAGGGCTGTGCCCAAACAGCAAGGCTGAGAAAACAGGGGTGCTGGAAGCCCTCTTGCTCCTCAGCTAGAGGGTTGCTGAAGGGTGCACAAGAGGAGCGTGGACATCAATCACCAGGAAGGTTTGCTGCTGGCATCTTCATATGCTGTGCTGGGCTGTCCTGGAACACATCTTTGTGGGCAGGCAGCAACCACAGCAGCAGCTCCCAAAAAAACCTCCTACAGCTTTAGGAAGACTGAGCCTCTTTAGAAAGACTGTAGCCTCTCATGTGCCCCTTTGGGTGGGCAAAATTCTGTTGCACTGGTGCTGAGGAGAGACCCTGCTGGTCATCGCGTGGCCTCCAGGGCTGAGGAGTGGCACTGCCAGTCCTCTGTTCCCTCAGCATGAGGGCAAACAAACTGGGCATCAATGCTCTCCAGCAGGCAGCCCCTGCCCTTTCAGGCACAAGAAGGAACAGCTCACTCCCCTTTTCTGGGCCAGCACCTTGAATAAATACTTTAGCGATGGGTACAAAGAGATCTATTTGCTGAGAACTATTCTGTATGTCTGAAATGCAAATAAACCCATCCATTCTTTTCCCAGTGTGCTGCCCATATAAGCAGAGAGGGATCAGTCCAAATGACCTTTTGAAAGCTATTATTTTTTTGTCTAGAGACAGAGTCTGGTCCTAAAAGTCCAGCGTTATGTAGCTCCTATAGCCACCTTAAAAAGGGATTTTCAAGATTTAAGCTATCGCGTGCTTTAGATGACACAGGGCAATAACCACTTTGTGATTTAATCACAGACAATAATAATTTGGTTCAGTGCATGATTCAGCTAATCCACAATTTGATAAACGTTCATCCTAAACTACAAACCCAAATAGCTTTCTGCAAATCCTGTTTGACACTTTAATGTTAAGACTGTATTTGATAAGCAATCTGTGCTGTACAAGAATATAGGGAGGGAAATTAGGAATTGTTATGCATCTATATGCATCCAGAACAGTAATTCAAAGAAAATAAAAATAAACCTTGGCAATTACAGATAAATCTTTATGCAACAAGAGAACTAATAGGTTTGGCTGGGTCTGCACTGGATTGATATGTGCTACAGCTCCCACAGCTCACAGAAAAACAGAAAAACCTGTTACCCCCTGAAAGAAGGTTGAAACCACAACACAGACCCACAGTCTGCTTCAGCAGTGTCATTGATGCATTTACTTTCATTTTAACTCGGCTGAATGTTTTTGAGGGCTGCAACAGAATCTATCACCGTAATTCTGAGTAATTGTGAGTTCTTCAAGACTGATATCCAGGCCAGGCAGTTATAAATGTCTCAGTGTTTTTGTATCAGCATTCCCACTTATGATACCCCTGCAAAAATTATGGTGAGGAATGATAATAAACCCCAAATTGCAAAGAATTTTCTCTGACGCTCTATGGGGCAGTTTAGACACAAACTGAAGCTCTGTAAAGGACAAGCACCACAACATTTCTGCTTATCAAACACGCCTAAGGGACTCTGTATTTACCTCCAAAAGATGGAAATAATAATGAAAGTAATTTTTTCCATAAGTTTGAATGTGCTCTCACACTGCTGTTGTGGGCACACTACATGCCAGCAGCAGGTCTGTGAGTCACAGCCTGTCTCTAGAGAGGAAAAGGCCACCCTGACCCTGGCTGCAGCAGCCACAAGGGGAGAGATCCCACTTCAGCAACTCTGCCCTGAAAGGTGGCGAGCAGAAACCGAACTAAGCAGCTTTGTCTCTGAAGTGGCACATTCCAGCCACTGTCCAGGTGAAACCCAGGGATCTGCAGGTGTGCAGGGACCTCAGGGGGCTCATGGGAGAGCCAGGGCACAGCTCCTGTGGGCTCAGAGCTGGTGTTCCACCCTAGCACTGCTCTCCTTGAAGTCACCTTTGCTCCTGGTGTCATCCCTTCCCCAGGGCACATTTCTGAGTTGTTGCTTTCTTCTGCTGTATCAGTTGCTCTCTGCCACCTTATCTTTCTCATAACCCTGATAATTGATATTGTCCTGTGCAAATATTCAAGAATCCCAACACTACCATCTAAAGCTAGGATTTGGTCCATAATATTTGCGCCCTTAAAATAGATATAATTTTTTAAAAATTATAAATTTGTGTAAAACATGAGTTTATTTTTCCACATTCCTATGTTTTCATGTTGTTAGTGGTTACGAGACATACTTTAGGAAAAACACTTCAGATCATTCATTTAAAATAATTAAATTATTTCTGATATAATCCCTGGATCTAGTGCATAATGAAACATCTGGTAAAGAGGTTAGAAAATAAATGTTCTTGGCTTTTTTTTTTCTTCTTTTGTTAAACAGATGTTGTTGATACAAAACACAGAACTGTAAATCATAGCCTGCATGTGGACACAGACTGTCACTACTGAGCAGAAATTTACTGTGGCTAGATAGAGGTTTGAAAGAGCAATGAATCACTGGCTCACTAACTTTGTTCACGTGGGTATGGTTTCAATATTCTGACATTAAGCGCACATGTCCTTAAAGAAAGGACCTTGTAATGGCAGCCTGGGAGGCTCTGCCTCAGTTCCAGCTGTCTCGGTGTGGGAAGCTCAGCACAATGCCAGGGCAGCCTGTGTGCAGGGGAACGTGGCAGGTCTGTCTGTGCCTGGGGTGCCGCTGTGGAACCCCACAGGCTCAGCTCCCCCAGCGCCGCCGGGGCACTCCTGGCACAGCAGAGGGGCCGAGCTGCCCATGCAGCCCCAGCTCCGCCACCAAAACGCCTCCAACTCGAACCTGTTCCTGCCTCCTCTGCCTCCCCTGCTGCTGCCCACAGCATTTCAGTGAGTTCATGCTTGGTTTGCGGGCCAGGACCCCGCCGAGCCCGGCAGCGGCGTCGCTGCTTCCCGTTGGCTTTGTTGAGAGTGACCAGAATTCCGATGCCTCTCCGGCCCCTTGCCTTTCCCACTCCCACGCCGCTTGCACCAGCAAGCTGGAGCCCCCCTTCTTCTTTTAATATTGATTTTCCTTCACAAAACACGCCAGCAGCACACTCCAGACGCCGAACTCCAGACAAAAGCCAGTGGCATGAATCCCACTGCACTGTAAATGTGCCCTGCAGTACCAGACCACAGACGATGTCTCCTCCTTAGACTCATATGTACCAACCAGCTGGTGAGGACACCACAAATTTGGACCTGCTTTTGTCCATGTGCCTGCTGGTTTGATCCAATGGATCAGGGTCTACCTCCATGGTAAACTCCAAGCCATGACCTCTGCTTCCTGGCTTTTGAAGCGCAGGATTCAGGAGCACATTTGTTTTGGGGATTTTTTTTCACATTTAGCTTTAATTCTCTGGTCCTGTCACCTTGTATTTTGCAAGTACTGTCCATTTCTGGGCTTCAGCTTCAATTTGGTGAAACAGAATCTTTGGGAAATACAAAGACTCAGCTGGAGACTCGTTTTTCAGAGGCTCAGGACTTGACCTTTTTCTCAGCTTTACACAGGCAGAGCTCTGCTGATGGCAGTGCAATTGTTCTGGTTTAGGATGCTGCCAGAGCAGAGGCATTTTGAGTCCTGATCTGAATGTTCCTGCTTCAGGCCTATTTGCACTGATGTATTTTGCACATGGGGCAGTATGAAAGGACAACTGAAAGAATTCTTTGAAAGCTAATAAGAATTACTGACCATCACCACACAGAACAGATTTTTAAGCAATGATACAATCATGCACACACCTTACACATGCACAAAACCATGGAATCATTAAGGTGGGAAAAGACCTGGAAGATCATAAATGCACATATTTGAGTACCACTCAGAAGAGAGGATTAAGATCTAAGTTCCTCTATGAAGCATCTCTTGACAAAACAACCCCAAGCAACAGCCACCTCCCAGCCCTATGGGCTTGAACACTGTCAGCCTGCTCTCTGACCCCTTGCTCTGCTCAAAGGCTTGCCTGTGGCTTCCTCTGCACAGCCAAGAACAGCTCCTTGCCCATGCAGGCACGATGGCCAAGGATTGGCCCCATGGCAGGCCTGGCTGCAGCACACAAGGTGCCACCTATCCACTTGCACTTTTATTCCCTTCAGGAAATAGGTGGGAAACAGCAAAACTGGGCCCTCTACTTGTTCAGGCTTGTGTCTACTGTGGGTTGTTTTCAAGGCTGCAGGCATAGATGAATAAAAGAAAAAAAACACCATGGTACTGCATGACCCTTTATCTGCCTACACTGCATTTTCATTTAGTGCTTTTGCTAGGAAATATTATGGATCCTCTGTACAGATCTGCTTTTTCTTTTTTGTTTTCTTTCGGTCCAGCATTTTAAATGGTTTGCTGTGTTCAGTTAAACTGAATTTTCGCTTGAGAACAAGCAGATGATCAGTTTCACAGGCCTGAACTTAGGATTTTCCTTCCACATCACCCAGCAAAATGAAAAACAGAAACAAAACATTTTAATCACATGTGTATAAAATACACAGGGTTCATTAAACATGATTTAAAGCTGCCTGTTTGTTTTGGAGGCTCTTTAGAGCTCCTACTACCCCAAACTCACAGAAGTGTAATGTGATTCCCAATCTATTGAATTTTGGAGGATGGCTGCAGTGGGTTCCATTATATATAAATTGGATGCAGCCACTTTGCAATCTCCAATATATACTTTTATCTCAAAATGCCCTGTGAGGCAATTGTGCAAAGTACTTTATCAGGAATTGTTGTTTGTAATATTGCAAGAATTCATGATGTAAAAAATACATCAATGCCATTTAAATTGAACAAAATGGTTCCTATTTTTTTTCTTGTAGAGCATTTTTAACCATCTTCTCAACAAATTTGTTCAATAAATACTGTATGAAACAAACATTTTGCACTTTGTCCCACAGATGCAATTTGCCAGCCTGATTGATTTCTTTCTCTACAACTAATCTGATTTCTTTAGGCTATACATCTTTGCTTTTATTAAAGATGATGCAATCTTAGCTTTTTATCATACACACATCCACCACACACAAGAGAGAAGATTCTGCAAAGCAGCCCTTGCGACCAAATAGAAAAGCCTGACACAAATCTCATAAAGCTGATCCCAAAAGATAAATGGCACAATGAGACCAAAGTTACACAAATTCAGAAACTTATCCATGCAGAGTAATGTGGGCCAGTGGATTTTCCCTTTCATAATAGATTCAGCAAACAAGTAACTTCATCATATCTGTAGCACCTTGTAAATCAAGCTCATGCCAATGTTGCACTAAATCCCCCCAAATCTTGCTGCCACTGCATTGTGAGAGGTCAGAAGCAGAACTGCATTTTTTTTTGTAGCCTTTCCCTGGTTTGCATCCTGCAGAATCTCACTGCTATGTTTTGGGTCCCAACAACTTCAGGCCCATTTACTTTTAAATGTAGTTCCCGGTAAGGCAATAAATTCATCTTTCTGTTCTTTTACTGACTGCCCTCATGTCTTTGGGGAACCCCCCTGTCCTTCCCTTCCTCAGCATCTGCAGTTATCTGTCTTGGCCGTAGACAATTTTTCAGTCTCTTTCCCATTCAAGCAGCCAGAGGCTTAGTACCACTGTAATACAAAGAGCAATAATTGTTTTCAAATGTTGCAATAATATTCTCAAACAGCTGAAGTGTTTTGTGTCTCTTGCTTCTCCCATCGAGCAAAATCAAATTAATTCAGTTGACACGTTTCAGGATCTGCTCATCACGCTGTTCCTCTGGGGTTCAACTTATCACTAGCAGTGATGCCAGTTAAGGTCCAGCTTTCACTGGGGTAGCCAGTCCCAGGAGAATCAGGGCTCTGTCACTGCCAGGATTTTAAGTGCAACAGTAGGTGCCTATGCAGTACCTTGGAGAGCCTTTCCATCACTTGGAATCACAGACTAAAGGTCTGCCCACACACAGATCCATCTCAAGCCACAGGCTTCTTTAACAAAGGGATAAAAGATGGCTTTTGCAGGCTGCCTGGAAAGTTAACAGCTCCAGTCTCTGGCAGGTGGAGGCAGGAGCAGATTCCAGCAGGGAGCCGCAGCCCATGTCCTGCCAGCAGTGCTGCTCGGGGCGCTCCAGCTGGAACACCTCCCCTCCCTGCTCCTGGGGATGTGCAAGCTTCAAGGAACACAGCCTCGTGTCCAGACCCCTCCTCGAGTTTTTAAGGTCAGCAGCAAGCAAACAAACAGTAACCCAACTCAGCTCATTTATTTTCATTTGCAAATTGAACAAGTAGAAGTTGGAAGGAGGACAAGGAGGCTGTGACTACACTGTATCATCAAGGCAGAACCCATCTTTGTAGCAAAATCTTTGAAGCCTATACAGACAGGTGCCAGATCTTGAAAATACAGAGGAAATCAAGCTAAGCTTACAAGTGAGCCACAGTATCACAGGGGACCAAAAAGACTAGGTCTGGGTAGCATCAAACTGCTGATTCTGGATCTCAGGGGGGAAAAAATCCCTCAAATATCAATGAATATACTTTTGAGGAGTTTTAGACTCTGCTCTGTAACTTGAAATTACATCACAGCTGTGTACACAGAAGTGATTTTAAAAGAAAGAAGGAAATGGACAGGATTGTGTTGGTGCTTTAGAAGTTAACAAGAATGTGAGGGGCTGAGCAGAGACAAGGGTTCTGTGCCATGGCCATTCCCTCCCCAAGTCAGCTGGGGGACAAAGGTCATCACCATCCCCTCCCTGCACACAGCAAACCTGCCTGTGCTGCAGCACCTGCCCTGGATACCAAGCTTTCTCCTGCTCCAGCTAATGACATCATTTCTAAGGAGGCAGGATCAGATCCATAGCTTCCTGTTCAAGCAGCAGCAGGATAATTAATTTTGCCTGTCTGAAAAGGATGTATATAAACATAAACCCACTGAAACCTTAAGCTTTTGCAAGGAGGTACCAAATGAAGCCCACCTTTCCCTTTATTTACCCATGTCTGCATCACTGAGCCAAGCAGGCCAACTAAATTATTCATGGCAGGCCAAAGAGCCCATTGCTGGAAGATGCAGAACCCTTCAAGTAGAAAAGAGGATGCTCAGCTCTCTTGAAGAATATGAGCTTTGTGCAAAGATGCAAAGTCCTCACGTGATGTTAACTTTTCATGCTTTGAGAAACACAAATGAGCAAGAAAGCAGCTAATTAGGCATGTTACTGTGATTGCTTATTTTATGAAGTGGAGAGGGAGGTGTTCAGCACTTTAATGAGATAATAGCGTAGAGGCAAAATTGTACAGAGAAGCAAAAATAGCAGTGGTCTTCCCACAGAAATGAGAATTATTTTTGAGGAACAAGAAAAGCAACAATAGAAAAATAACTCAATTCCTAGCAGCAGAAAGAACAGTGCCTCAGTTTATTCTGTCCATGTAAAACCTGGCTAACACTTGGATATCTGAGGGTGGCTCTATTTTAGTGACCACATCACTCAATAGTGATCAACTCTGAGCTCCTCTGTGGATTTGGGACATGCCTTGATGCAGAAGAAGGACTTCCTCTGGGACCTGGTGCACCTAATCCAAAGCCCTGGACTCCCCATAGGGCTCATGCCCACGTGGAAGGACACACAGGGATCTGTGTTCTCACTCGCTCCCTATTTTGAGCACAACAGAAAAATGGGAGCTGTAAATCATCAATTTAGGTGTATTTCTTTAATTGCTTGTTTTATGAAAACCCAACTGCAGACAAAACCAACACTGCATTTCCTAGGAAATGAGCCCTTCTCAGAGACCTCAGATCTTATTTAGCAACCGGCTTTTGTGCTCTTGGTGTTAGTGCCACGCTAAGTAATTACTCATAACGTGACATGCATTATGTCAGCCTTTTAAAAGTAATTAAGAAAAAGTTGCATTGCTTAATGATATGTACATACATCTCATCCTTGCAAGTTTGGCTTTAATAACATCTGCTAGTTTTTGGAGCAAAGCCAGTCTTAAAAAGTAAAATAACCCAGCCCTAACAATGGGAGCATTATTAACTTCCCAAAAGCTATAAACTCCATGCCCCACTCCACCACAACATTTGTGTGCATGAGTCCTGTAAGGATTTTCAAGCCTGTGAGTTGCCAGATCAGAAAGTTCATGCTGAACTGGAATTAATGATAATGAAGAAGCCTCAGAAACACAGTTCATTTATAGTGAACCAGTTTAGGAACAGCAGCTCACTGTCCCTGGCAGATTCAGCTGCAGCAGCTGAAGGGGTCACTCCAAACAGCTGGTGCCCTTTCTCCCTGCTGATATTATCCCACCTATCCAGAGGCAGCGGAACCAGAGTCGTGTCCTCTCCTCAACCAGTGCAGTTCAGACTGGCGTGACTTCAGTGGCCATCAATTTTCACATTAGTACTCTGGGCTGTGAACTGCAGCAGCTCAGGAGTGAACAAACACATCCCTGGTCCTCCCCCCTCTGCTCTTGCTGCGGCAGAAGGGTCTGGTGGACATCTGGGGGAGGAAACTCCTGGAATTGTCTGGGATGAATCACCAAAGTGCATGTGAAAAGCACAGGGAGTGTCTTCCCGAGATCCCAAGTGCCCATTCTGCAGCATTCATGCTACCTTGGACTGACATTTCTCTGCTTTAGGTCATTCTCTCTACCCATACGGTGTTTCGTGATCCTTGGATGTAATAAGAATATCTACAGAGCTAGCAGAGAAAACTTTTACCTCCAAAATTCAAAAGGGTGATGGATAACACAATAGAAGAATTTTGGATGTCAGAACTTTTTTTCTTCCTTCTGCAAAGAAGCTTTATTTTAAGAGCAGAGGTCAACAGCCCTCTTAGTACATATAATTTTATTACATTCTTTGACAAAAATTGACAGCAGTAAAGAACAGCTTGTTCCACAAACCCCCATGCTGTCAGCATGCCTTCCCCTTTCTGTACAGTGCTTTTTCACTGGCTCCACCTCTCCTGCCTGAATTTCCCTTGGAGCTGCCTCCCCTAGAAGCTCCACGTGGCCTGCTCGGGGATGGCCACTGACTCTGTCAGACATCAGGGGGGCACACCAGGGTCTGGCATTGGTGAAATGCCTTTTGCTCCCTGAGAAACCCTGGAGCAACCTCCCCCAAGGTGGGAGGGGACAGGCAGGCAGCCTCCTGACCCACAGCTGTCGGGCTCTGTAGGTACCCTTGGCTCACACCTTGGCTGTTTTGACACTCAGCTACGTCTGCTGGGGTTGGCTAAGATGAAAAAAATCCCCTTTGCAAGGGGTGCCAGGGGCTGTACGCAAGCAGCTCTGGCTCCAGGAGGGAGCCTGTCCCCTCACCCTGCTCCTGAACCGGGGGGTCACAGCCTCATGGAGCAACTCTGGCCACGACATGACCTCTGGGAGCAGCCAGGAGCTGCCATGGCTCACATCACACCTCCCCTCCCGAGGTGGGAACATGGCAAAAGGCAGAACAGTGAGGCAGGAGAGAGGAGGGCGCCGAGGGAAAAGGGCTGGCGCTGCCCAGCACACAGCATGGGCAGAATGACAACTATTGTGAGGCTTCTCAATGGCTCATTTGGCATTATTCCCAGCACTGCTTTTCAATCTAACACCCACTTCTGGGTATCTAATAGAAAAAGAAGGCAAAAGCATGAGGCTGGAGATAGGAAGAACAGAAACAACAACACCAGCTCAAAGAAGCACTAAATTCAGCTGAATTTTCAGAACTTCAGTATTTAAAAACAGCAAACAAAACAATCAGAATGTTTCAAAAGGGGAATGCATTTTTCCTTGTGACATGGCTAAATACTTCTTTTATTCAACAATTGAAAAGAAAAATAATAATGAAAAAAGCTGACACCTTCAAGATATTTAAAATAAAACAGGTAAAACATTTTGTCACACGGCCAATGCCAGGTCATTGCTGTGCGACATAAGTGCTTATAAAAGAACTGAATCAGAAGACAATTGTTCAGAATTTCAGGCTGATGTTGCTCAACCTATCTGTACTGCTTCCTCCCTGCCACATTGATGGGAATAAAAGGTTCATGGTCCCAATGACCATAATGGAGAAAAGAACCTGTAATTTCCCAGCAAAGATTGCCTTGCTTTAGAGAGATGTCCAATTCACTGCAGTATCCTGTACTCTTAGGAGCATAGGCTGGTTTTAGAGCATTTTTCAGCTGACTGAGGAGTTACATAATTGCACAATTACACCCAATTACATAACTAGGGTAAATAAGTAATAATATAATTAGGTGCTGTAATTATGTAGTTATGACAGGTAGCACTAATGCTGATAAAAGCCATTACGAAACTTGCAAAGAACTGTGGACAGAGCATGTGAGAGGGAAAGTTTCAGGGCTTCGTTTGCTGAAGTCTATCATTCTTTCAAAGGGAAAAATAACTAATTTAATTGCTAAGCCAATAGCCTTTTACTTTTGCAAATGAATGGAGGTACAAATCATAGGCTAATTCATATCTCTTGAGCTGCAAAAAATTCAGTAACTAATTGTGTCCTTTTTTTTAACCTCCATATAACTATTTATAGCTACCAAGGCTTGGGTGAAATATGTGTGTACAAATTACACCTCTGAAAAGAGAAGTACAAAAG
This sequence comes from Fringilla coelebs, assembly GCF_963513975.1. Lineage (NCBI taxonomy): Eukaryota > Metazoa > Chordata > Aves > Passeriformes > Fringillidae > Fringilla > Fringilla coelebs. The sequence goes on along the minus strand of NC_140033.1, from coordinate 57,845,729 downwards.
TTTAGACATTAACCTTCATTGTTCCAGTTATCACATTAAACTGTCTCCTCTGACAAATGGACACAAGGAACATTCAAAGATTGCTGTATCAATGTAATACAGGTTATGTGCATCTCTGGGTTTGCTAGGGATGGTGTTTCTGGTCAAATGGGTCAGATAAACAGGGTTTTTCTACAGGAATGAAAATTCAATAGGGGAATCATTCATGCAGGTTCTCAGTGCAAACACAAGGCATGCAGCCAGCTTTTCAAAGTTTCTGTCTCTTTGGATATTGTATAATACCTGTCTGACTTCATAAAAGAGGCCTGGAGAGCAAACAGATAATAAAACCTACTGTCCTGCTTTAATATTCATTAATATTTCACCCAATAACTGATAAAAGATAGTGTGCAAGAAGAAAGGGCAGCACTGGAAGAGCTGAAGTGCTTTATTCCCACCAACATCTCCATAAAGCTCAAGGTGTATAAACTGTATTTTGCTTTAGAATACATTTTTTGCTTGGTGCTTTTTTCTAAAAAGAAAAAAAACCAGAAAAATTAATACTTTTCTTTATGAAAGCTGGATAGGTCCTGACTACTTCAATCACTGCTCAGAGCAGTATGCTAAGCACTGAAGCAAACACAGAGCTTCTGGGAAAATCAAAATCACCAGGAGTTTGCAGAGACAATGTCCACATTCCAGAGCAAGAAAGCAAAAGAAGTGCTCTACCCCAAGGTCATCTGAGGCCAGAGACATGCAAGATAATGGGAGTGCCTTGGAGCAAACCACCCCTGGATGAGAAATACAAGTGAACTTAGAAACCTGCAAGAATCTTGCATTTGAGTGAGAGGTGTGTACAACATCACCCACATGTTTCTTTCCCCTTCCTGAGCTGAAGAACTGGAGAGGTGAACAATGATGTGTAAATAATTCCCATCCATTTTGGCACCCAGCCTTTTAAATAACATTCCAAAACAAGGAAACCACAGTATTCCTCTATGCTTTTTTTTTTAATCTGTTGTGCTATCAGCATACCTCCCAACCACATGCTGCATTGCTTGCTTGACAAATGATACATAGAGAAGACTGAGAGTCACAAAGTAGACAGTCATGTTTTTGGGCTCTGATGAGGGTGGGCAATAGAGAAAAGGACTATCAGAAATTGTAGATGCTTTTCCTGGTGTTTAGTTAATACTGATCATTATTCCAATGTTACTTTTTGCAATACATTGTAAGACAGGAGTAGACAAATGCAAATAACAATTGATTTCTTACTGCAGTTGTAGGGACAGTGAGGATGATACTTGGAGCTCAATTCTACTTTCTATTAAAGTTACTGCAGCATATTCCAAAATTTTGACCTATGTGTATTGAAGAACTTGAAGACTGGATTTGGGCAGAAGTTTTCCTTAAGCGATTTGGTTGTGAAAACACAGAATTCTATTAAATTCCACAGAATCCATTAAAGCTACAGGAGCAGCCATAGAAGGTATTCCTGATCACAACAATTAGAATGAAGAGAGTTCCACGAGTATGATTCACAGAGTTTTTTCAGCCATATTCTGTATAGTATGAAATATAAAATCTCATTCCACCTTGTCCTTTTCAAAGAGGTCCTGAGACTGCCCTGCTATGCAAACCACCCATATTTATAAATATTTCCTGCAATCCCATACACCCCCAACAAGTCTTTTTCAGCAATGAGTCAATATCATCAGCAAGTCCCTTGTGAAAGGTTAATTTCAAGTCTCTTTTCTGCCAGATTCTAAGTAGGATGTGCTGTCCTAGCTGGGACTTGGTCACCTCTCCCAGCATCACAAGGGTGGTCACACAGCTTTCAGGCTGTCACAGAGTCTGAATCAGCTTATCTGTCTTCATGACAAAAGCCATGCTCAGGCTTAATTAGTGCATGGAATGCAGCACATCTCACATGCCTGTGGTGTAATTCATTATTATCAGGCTGTGTTTGGGACACACCAAACACATTTGCTGCAGCAGCTCATATGTCTGACAGCTGCAAAACTGCCTCTGAGTTTTCCTTTTGACTCTTCTTTTAGTCCTAAGCAAAGCTGTATCTCTAAATCTCTTCTTCCAGTCAAATATCATACTCCATTCCTGCAGTCAGATTATTTTCTTTAATTGCTAAGTATTCCTTGTAGCACGTGGCATACAGTAAATTCTCTGGCTCCAAGAAAAAGTGTCCTTTTTTTGTTCACTTAAGAAGTTCCAATTGCTTTTGCTATGCAGCACATTTTCCCTGGATTTCATACTAGGAGTTTAAACTACACAAAGACACAACTAGCAATCCCATACCAGACACTTGTAGTTTGTTCAACCATTTATTTCTCCTTTTTCTCCCACTCTACGCGTTATACTTTCATCCCATGTAAGCTTTACATTTCTTGATCCATAGGCACCTCTCCAGCACCCAAAATAACCTTAACTGGAAAAAGAGAGTTTAATAATCCCAAAATCTGGATTACTGCTAACCACTTAAACTGCCAGCCTTCTGCCCAAGAGGAACAAGGGCTTTGAGAAATCAGTGTAGTGCCTGGGGTCACGTGAGTTTTTGGTGCTTTTCTGTTTTAGATATTAAAAAAGGAGTTTCAGCCATTAATGCAGAAGTAAAATACATTAGTGAATTACACATCAGAAAAGTCAAACCACTGCTGCCACAGGATGAATATACTTACTATGAATATTAATGCATCTCTTGGAATTAAACATTAATACTTAACATACATACCACAAACTTTTAAAATCCTACAAACATTGCAGGGAGAGGAAGAGGAGGAATGAACAAATGAGACAGGCCCCAGAGTCTGGTTTCAGAAATTAAAATGTATTTCTGACATAAGCTAAAATATTTCCATGGGTAACAGGACAACTTGCCACTATGAATAATTTCTTGTAATGCAACAGAGTCTACAAGGATTTGTTTCAAGTTTTCTGCCTCACCCACCAAACTGCAGAAGTGTAGATCCATCACTGCCTACAGCATAAACACTCTGAGCTGGGCAATGAGACTGATGGTTCAAAATTGAAGGAAATAGGCTGTTCCTCTGCACCTGAGCACTGATTTCCCTCACCTGCCACGGCACCTTCCCTTCTAGTGGCAATAGCACTTACAAAAGCTCAATTTAACTGCAGCAATCAAGCATACACTCCTGTCTAAACACCACCATTTCCACTAATGTGAGTTCTTCGAGGGAAGCTCTGCATAAGCCTGCACAGTGCATGGCAGTCAGCTCTAATTTTAGCCTGCTCCCAATTAGGCACCTTGTCTAAACTAACCATTTGGGCTCTCAATAGAGTGAGAAAGGTGAGTCAGCCCAGCTATCCTGGACACCCATCTGAAGGCAGAATAAATAACCCAGCTTTCTGCACTGTCAAGGCAGAAAGGAGCTGGGATCGATTGAAACCTGGCGCCTGACCTGACGACAGCTGAAGTGAAAGAAGAAGAATCTTCCCCTTGGCTAAACCGGGGAGTAAAAGGCCACCCAGCACCTCAGTAATGAGGCTGGGTAGTATGTCCAGCCAAAGCCTTGACGAGGGATAGCAGGGAGATAGTCTTGATAAGAAATGCGGCTCCAGAAGCGCATAAAGAGCGAAGCCTGATGGGCGCTTGGTTACAGCCTCCTCCGGGATTCAGACATATGCCAGCTCTGCAACCACAGAGCCTGGCACAGGCCCTGAGCACTGCAATACCTGCCAGCAAGTCCACGGGAAGAAAATGCTGCACCAGAATATCCCAGCAGGCAGGCAGAATTCCTCAAAAATGAAGCCCCAAGCCAGGCAGCCTTGATAATCCACTGCTCTCACTGAGCAGAATGAACCCTCTTCCGCAGCAGGCTGGAAACAAAGTGTAATCGAACACCTCTCCGGCCCAGCATCATCACATTTCTCTCTCTGAATCCAAGTACTCTCCCTGCTTCACAAGGCAGCTTCTGTGGCTCTTCAAATCCCTGTGGCTGCTCTGTATGGTTTTTTCACTAGCTTGTTCAGAGCAGCCATGGGAGAAAAGCACCAGCCCTGAGCACTGACCCCGCGTTTCAGTGTGCAGCAGGAGATGTTATTTTTCTGGACAGCAGCCCAGAGACACTGGACAGAGCTGGAGCAGCAGCAGATGTTATGATGCATGCTCTCCTGTCCCAGCTCTGCCTAATGAGGCAGCAGAACCCACAGAGCATGAGAGCACCGACACCAAACTGGAGACTGAGACCCGCACCTTCATCTTTTTCATTATGTTTAAGACTGGGTTTTGTTGCAGACTAAGACATGTGAAAAGATCTTTAAAAATACAGATCGATGCCTCCTATTGTTCAGAGAGAGGGGAAAAGAAAGATATTCTCTGCCCTAGCTGCAAGGAGCATCTCTCAGTTGCATAAAGCACTTGCCCAAATTGACTCACCACAATCATTTGTGCCACGTAGCTCTCCGGGCCAGTGTATTCAGTTGGATCTTTAACTTTGACAAGAACTATAAAGTACAAATAATGCCACATGTTGTGTTCTGCCTTTATATGCTCCTCAAATGAAACGGTCTTGTTATCAAATTTGTCTCTCTCCAGTCCTGCAAAAAGAGAAGAACATAAAGCCAAAAAATGAACTTCAACATAAAAATACACAAATCTGTTAAATATGTTAGAGAAGGGAACCTAACTTAATTTAAAGGATCATAAATTTGAAAGATCTTAATTTAAAAGCCATAACTGCCAGGCAAGAAATACCAGGCCAGAAGGCATTCCTGACAGAAGTCTTTCAACGCAGCATTTATTTTCTTTTGTGATATTTCCTCTTAATAACAATAACAATATAATAAATATGTTACTGTTTTACAGAGCCTTCTGTGCTGAGGGCCATAAAGTGTTTTACAAGTGTTGGCTCTGGCTCTTTCTAGATGTATACCGGGAAGCACATAGTGTGCAGTCCAGGCTCTGATCTTCCAAAGATTTATGCACACTTTTAGCATCAAACATATAAAGAGTCCCACTTAAGCTTCAGTGAGATTGTTTGTGGGCTTAAACCTGGCAGAGAGGGTGAGTCCCTGCAGCTCTGATGTCACACAGTCTTTACAGAGCTGTAGTCACAAGAATTATTTTTTATTTTCCCTTGTAATGGTCCAGATCTCTGAAGAATACCAGAAGTGAGGAAGGAGAAGAATCACCAATGTTTGCCTCCCTGGATCTCCTGTCCACAGACACTAAAGACATTTAGTGCTCTGCACAGCATTCATCCCTGTCAGTACAACCACCAGGAAACGTCACCCAGCCTACAAAAAAGCAGGTATCTGTGAAGTCCCCCAGGGGGTGAAGGTCTGCCCCTCTTTGTGAGTGCATTTCAAAATAAGTGTGATTTTCAGTGGGCTTTATGGGGATGATTTCCACCGAACTCTTTTGTTCCCTGCTTCATATCACCTTCTGAAATGGGCAGATCTTGCTGATGCTGCCCCTCTGGAATGCCCTGAGCTGTGAAATAGAAGCTGCACTTTCATCTGCAGCAAGCTTTGAGAAACAGAGTCAGCAGCTGCCCCATCTCCATTACTGGTGATGATGCAAGTGTGAGACACAGCTCTTCTGCCTCAGATTCTGGGTGGAGACTGTGAAGCCACTTCTCAGCAAAGCTAGCTTTTGATTCATAAACCAAATCTGTCTCCTACTGAGAGGGAATAAATTTGGCATCAACCTCTGGAATTTTTACACTTTTCCTTGTAGAAGATAACCACACCTGGGGTCCAAGCTTTATTTATTGAGGACTAGCTCATTTTCACTCCTTTCACCTCAAATATCTCAAGAGATCAGTAACACCTACCACAGATAAAACAGGTGGTCTTTAGTATCTCCTCCTTTTTCTGCTTTTCACTCCTGAGATCAGCAAATGTATCAATGATGACTCCAAAGATCAGGTTGAGAACAATAATGATGACAATGAAGTAAAACAGAAGATCATAAACAACTCGTGCAGCAAACAAGGGCTCCTGCAATAGCAAGGTTGCAATAAGGTATAAAAATAGCACAAATCTAAAATATTAAACAACATTTTCACATTAGCTCAAGCAAAGCTGCAGTTCTTTCTTTTCATATGCCAAATTCTGCTAGCCTTACTCACAGGACTAGGGAGGGACTACCCAAATCCTTTTCTTCACCATGACAGAAACTGAAGTCACCCAATTGCTCCGTTTCCCACACATTCATAGGAATAATAGCACTAGCCTTTGTGGAGTGCGTTAATATAATCAGCATTAAAGAGCTGCTAAATGGCAAGGGTCAATTTCAAAGGGTCACTTTCAAAGTCTGTAAGTGCTTACAGACTCCACTGGGGATAAATTTTGGCTTCTGCAGAACCTCCCAGTCTGTGAGACAGGATAGAGACTCCTACAACCAGCACAGGGAGCTCTTCCATCCAGATCTGAGCTGTCTCTGGACTCTTGCAAGCCCTGCTGAGATCCTTTATCCTGAATTTATTTATAACATGTTTGGTGTGGTTCATCAAGCAAAGTGCTGCTAGATTGCCTTTATTTGTGATGTTCTTTTTGAACCTAAAAAAAATGCATGAAACCACCCAAATATTAAGTGAGGTCCTTAAATGAACTGCATTTTTGAGGAAACTTCTGGAGGAGAAAATATGCCACAACAGATTAAATTCTGGTTTGTTCTTCATGCTGGTTGAGTACAAGTAAACAACAGGACCTATTCCAGGGCAGGTGCCATGCTGACTATAAACTAAAATGTCCAGGTGGAACCTCCTGGGCTCAGTCCCTGCCCGTTCCTCTGCTGCCCCTGGAGCAGAGCCTGGGCCCTGCTCAGAGCCCTCCCTGCAGACAGGGACACCCAGGGCTGAGGGCCCCTCTCAGCTGGGGCTCCTCTCCAGGCTGGACAGCCCCAGCTCCCTCAGCCTTTCCCTGCCAGAGATGCTCCAGGCTCTGAATCATCTCTGCAGCCTCCGCTGGCCCCGCTCCAGGAGCTCCATGTCCCTGCTGTCCTGAGGAGCCCAGGGCTGGACACAGCACTGCAGATGTGCCTCCCAGGGCTGACTTCTTAGCAGTTCTTTGAAGGTTATGATATTCTGCATTTTTCCAGAAGTGGTAAACAGCTACCTAGAAATCCTTTCTTCAGGCATCATCATCACACCAAGCCTAGCTCTTCCCATTAAATATCCCATCTGGGATCTAAAAATCACATGGATTAATCAACTGTATGACATGAGATCAGACTAGATACAAAAACTGTCTACAGTCTCCAAAAATTGACTTTGGCATTCATGAGATACACAGGGAGTAATGCATTTCCAGAGCCAAAACACTCACATCTTTGGAAGGCTTTCTGAGCACGTCTCCCACACCACCACCATTGCGCAGACCTTGGTTTAACACGGTCACAATGCACATGAGCAGGGTGTCACAGGTCCTTTCTAGTCCATCCTCCTCTTCTTCACCTGCAAACAGGAACCACAGCATCAAACAATCACTCATCAAACAAAGCCACAATTCTGTTTGAGAAACTGCAAGACACATCTGCCTCTCATGCAGAACCTCATTGATCATCCCCACCCATGTGCACATCCCTGCTGGTGACATACTTAGGCACATCAGGCACACTTAGCCTGAAGAGAGATGGAGCAAATCACAAGCAGGGCTCCTACCAGAGCTGTTAATGACCCAGAGCCACCATCTCTGCTCATGGGAGCACCCCTTCTCCTTGCAGTCCTCCCACTGCTTTTCCAGTGGGCCCCCTAAAAATGCAGCATAGACAAGAAGCAATACAAACAGAGAATTAGAAGCACATTTGTAAAAGGATTGTCTTCCTGTGAAATCATTCCTCTACCTACTCATGTAGAAGCCAAGTCATGTTAGCATTTCAAACCATTAAGGAGGGGCTGCCTTTTGTTCGAGTCAGTCTGTCCGTGATCTTTCCACCAGCACACGTGCCCAAGCACAGGTCTGACAGACATTAAATGAAAGGCTCTCCCTGGCCTCAGCCTGAAAACTGGAATTCTGTTCTTATCTGTGCTGCAGAGCTGCTGTGTGGTTTTGGCCGAGCCACAGAGGGTACTATTGTACAGGAGATATTTGAACGTGCAGAGGAGCTGGGCTGGAACACCAAACCCCAGGGGGACTCGGTGCACCTTGGCCAGAGTCCCTCCCATCACATACTCACTGCTTCCACAGCCTCCCTTTGAAGAGCCCTGCCTGAGCTGTTCCCTGTGTCCTGCTGGCTTGTGCTGAAGGGTCAGGGCTGTGACTGCCATTCCTCCTGCCTTCCTTCCTCTTCAGGGACACGCTTGCTTGGGGGGGAGGCAGCGATTCACACTCGCTGTGCTCCCTGCACTCATTGTAACAGAGTTTAATAAATAACAACATCCTGCTGTGAGAGCTGACTGAAACACATATTTAACAGCCCCAAACCACCACATCTGGGCCACTGAGATAGACTCTGATAAATTGAATTGACTGCAAGCACTCACATTGCAGACAAGTAATTTGGATTTAAATTTAATTTTGGATTTGGGTTCCCAGACTGTGGTGCATGTATCCTGGCTGGGATGGGCAGGACAGCGCCGGTGTCTGCTGCTTTTGCCACCACTGCTTCTGCTCCACAGGCAAATTAAATGAGAAACAACTCCCTACTGAAGGAACTTTGAGCAAAAAGAAAAGCAAAAGCAGACATCAGGACAGACTTCCCTGTTAAACTATATGGTCATTACAGACACTACTCCCACAAATAATCCTGGATTTAAAAATAACTGCTTAAATATTGAAACTGAAGGGATTGAAACAAGAAACCCTTTTTATCCTGTCCTACCTAGATTTTTTTAACTAGCACAGTGATGTTATTCATACCAACTAATCTTTGCTGTTGTATCCTGCTATTATTCCCTCCTTTCAAACAATACTCCATCTCTATTTTTTTTTTTTTGCTTGAGAAGGAGACCATCCACAAAATAAATAAAAAGCCTTCAAAAAAGCCACAGCTTCTATTTCTTTTAGGTAAGTACAATATTTTCTCTGTTCACAAGACCAGGCTCAGGTGCTGGAAGCAGCAGATGATCAGATTCTGGTGAACAGAGAGGATAATCCAGGGCTGAGAATTGAAGAGGGAATTATCTACCAGCAGCCCTAACACCCAACTCTCCCTGTCCACTGAGATGCTAATTCAGAGCAAGCCAGGCTTCAGAGAAAAAGATACATCACCTTGCACATCTTGCAACACAGAACATCAGCATCCCAGCCAGAAAAGCTCCCAGAAAAGCAAGCTCAGGTTGCAAGATCTTTGCCAGTGAGCCAGACAGCCCAAAGTTGGCAGGAACCTCTAGTGCAGCAATGTAGGCTGTGGGGAGTGTACAGACATCATTTTTGCTGTTCTATTCCACTCCCAGATGTGGAGCTGCCTTCAAGCTGGGAGCCAGGCAACCCTACAGGCACATGTTCTGCCTCAGCTGTCTGCTCTCAATGCTCTACAGCATTCACAGCGCAGGCTCAGCCCCTCTAGGCACCAGCTATGCCCATCCTTAAAAGAAAGGAGTGGATCTGTAGAGTGCATTGTTGTTAAGGACACAATATTGACATTAATGAGGTTCAGGGGGCATTATTTGCAAACAGTTCCAGCCTGGATAGTGGCTTGTGAGGGTCTGGACAGCATTAGGCAGGCCGTCTTCTGATTAAATTTAATTCACAGGGAAAACAGGTTAAGTGCTAAGACCACCCCCCAATGTTAATCACAGGGTAACAGGGAGATTTACTTCAAAAATCCTCATCTGATGGCCCACAGCTACCTGGGCCACCCACACAAGCACATCAGGTGAGACACACCTGTGCCCACCTGGATGCAGCAGAACTGTCACAGAGCAGGCCTGGCAGTGGCATGACTCTTTGGAAATGTCCCATTTTACAGACAGGTATCTGTGCACCTTTCTAGCACGGGTCTTTATGGGCTACAGAGGATGAGGAGGTATGTACTGTAGGATGTGAAGCTCCTTTAAGTGATCAGGGACTTCACCAGACACAGACTGAAGTGGTATAGAAATGTCTTTGGAGTGGAGAGAGGGAGACTCTGAGGCAGATGAGATGAAGTATTTTCATGCTGACAGCCCAGAGCAGCAGTGAGCAGCAGGCTGCAGAGAGGGGAGGCTCCCTGAGCACAGCACACTGCCTCCCCAGGGAGCTCCCTCACCTGGGAGAGCAATGACTGGGCACAGGCTCCACCAGTGAAACCCAAGGAAGAAGCAGAGTGCCATCAGAAGAAAGGATCAGCAGTGATCTGATCTGAAAAGCAATGTAATTCCCGTCTCACTCGGGACCGGAGATGCTACTGAGAACATTTTCTCTCTCCCACACACAGCTGTGGACTTCTCTGGTGCTGCAATGTGAAACTCCCCAGATCTCACAGAATCATATCACCATTAAAGCTGGAAGAGACCTCTGAGACCGAGTCCAACCACTCACCCAACCATGCCATGTCCTCCACTAAACCACATCCCGAGTTCCCCATCCCCACAGCTTTTGAACACTTCCAGGGATGGTGATCTCATGTTTTTGCATTCCACCACACTCACACTTTTGCCAGAGAGGAAATCTGTCCCAGGAAAAGACAGAAAGTAGAACAATTCTTTTGACCAGGTGGCTAAGGTGAGCAAAACTGCTCTTGCTGAATGTTGGTGGGTTTTAATGATATGGGATAAATAAAATCTCTTCAAGATTAAGTAAGAGTGCACTTAGATGTTTTGTCAGCCCTCTTTCATTATGGTTTGATTTTAAAGGAGCAGTACCCAAACAATGAGAAATGTGAGATTTCTATCATTTAAAGAGCTTGGCAAAAGCCATACTGCATCTTTTTGACTGATTGATTACTCTTTGAATGCAGCAGCTTTGCCAATAGCTCTTAGACTGTTTTCTCTATCTAGCCAGACAGCTTCCCATGTTGTTTATGAGGCCTGTTTACACACCAGCTGGGGAGAAAAAGCCTGCTTTTATAGCCCTCTCCCTGAAGGCTTTGATCCTAAAAACTCAAAAATTAGTGGAAGAATAAAGCTTATGAAACAACATTATACTGGCACACAGTAAGGGACCATTTATGTCCTCACTCTCAGCCCCCAGCAACCACAGGCAACTGTGGCAATAAATACTTTGAGCCTGCAGACCATTCACTGTGCACACACCTCCAATGCAAAGGCCACAACACATCAAACCAAACTTAAGACCTGCACCGAAACACCAGCCACCTCAACTAGACTGTGCCCCATGGAAAGAGGGGGAGACAGACAGACATGTGGGCCTGCCTCTGGGTTCTTCAATACAGCCTTGGCCCAGATGCATATAGGAAAAATACACAGAAGCTTGCTGATAGATATGCTATGCCATGAAAATGAATTTCTGTGGCCCTAACTGGATCTACCAGTGGCTCAGCGTGTGCAGGTGAGGATGCTGCAGACAAGCAGCAAGCTGCTTCTCTCTGCTAAGTCACTTGGCAAGAAGCAACCTGTACATTCAAGCATAATGATTCAGCAAGCTCTTTTAATAACAAAATTAATGTCAGTGCATTTGGAAATCAGGTGTGGGAAGCACTCCCATTAACAGCAAAGCTGCCAACTAAGCTACAAGTCTTGCAGAAGTTGAGCACTTCTGACTCACAAGAGTCATTGTCACTTCTCACACCAGCAGAAGTCCCTGCAACAGCAACACACAGATCAGAGAGTCACAGAACCACAGGTCTGGGCTGGAAGGGACCTCAAAGATCATCTCATTCCAACCCTCTGCCATGGGTAGGGGCACCTTCCACTATCCCAGGCTGCTCCGAGCCCCATCCAACCTGGCCTTGGACATTTCCAGGGATCTCTTGGCTCTAAGTGATCATTGGTCTGAGGGAAGTCCTGTACTGACCTGGGTTAAGAGCTGGGATGCTCGTGGAACAGTTCTCCTTTGCACAGGCTCCCATCATTGATGTCAGGGTTGTAGTGGGAACTTCACCAATACCTGTGGAAAAAGCAGGATGTTGACAAAAAGACAGGCACTACATTGATGTTAAGTTTTAAATCATTATTTCCTAGGAGCGAAGCACCAGGTTGGAGAGTTAAGAAGGGAAAACAGAACAAATTACACCAGCAATTCCTCCCACCTTGAAAGATTCTGCCTCAACAGCTCAAAGCAATCACAATGAACAAAAACACAGTTTTATATTTACTGTATATCACAGCTATTCCCATTTCATCTCCTGAAATTAATGAATCTACATCAAATGCGGCTGCTTCTGGTGAGCACAAAATATATTCAAAGCAAGAAACAACTGTCAGATATGAAAATAATGTCAGTTTTAAAAACCATTAGATAAATTATTCACAAAAGCTGACAAGAAGGACACCAAGCTGACATTCAGTTATCCTGAATGTAGTATATTAAAGGGTTTTCAAGGATTATAACACAGTTTGGTACTCATTTGTAAATATGTATGGGTTTGTGTAAAACACTAATTTAACATTCCCAAAGTGGTAAATGTGTACATCTGCTTGATTTTATCAAACCAATTTTCTCTTGTGCACCTTCAACAATTTTCTGCATTTCAAATTAGAGATACAAAAAGGTTTAAGGAGAAAAAAATGGAGGCAAAACTATACAACAAAATAACAGCCTAAGACAGTATGTGTAATGCAGAAAACATGCACTCTGACTTACTCTTTCTGCTACTTTATAGAGAAAAAATTTAAAGCACTTGTCCTGGGAAGCATAATGTTCCATCAACATGCAGTCAGCATATTTTCTTGATGAGTTTTTGATCAGAAATGGCAATGTATGAAGCCAGCAAGAACATACCCACACCACAAAAATCTGCCAAGAACTCAACAGAAGCAACACAAACATACAGGGGCTGCTGCCCTGGATCAGACCAGAGCTGTGTGTAGCCTGTTTTATTAAGATGGTCACAACTACCTTTCAAAGTGAAACTTCACACCTTAAGTTCTGTCCCAAAAAATGAATGATAAGTCAAATATAAGCCAATTTAGCCCCTAATGGATGATCAGTTGCAGAAAAAAAAAAATTAAAATCACAGTTGTTAAAGAAATCTGTCAGGTTCCTTTTTTTTTTTTCATATGGTTTTGAACCAGCTGCAGAAGTATGCCAGGCCCAAGAGTCTTGAATGACCTTTGCCTTGTTTGTGAGCTTTAAATCCTAAAAAAACAATCTCAGGGAAAGACTGGCAAACACTGAGTGCACAGCCCCAGCTGGGTTCCACCAGTTCTGTGCTTGTGTACAGGTCTGAAGAGCTCAGCATTCGGGAAAATCATGCCTCGAGGAATTTAATCAGCAGCTCTTCTCAAGTATTTCTCTGCAGCCAGTTGTTACTCCCCTGCCCATGCTCCCAGCAGGCTGGTTGGCAGAACACACAAAGCCCTCAACAGACCAGACCTGGCTCTTTTCTAGCAAAGCAAGTTTGTAACTCTCTATTCATTTTGCTAAACTCTCTCATTCCAGAAAGCTGAAATCCTGGCCTTAAAATTGGTTCCAAACCTCCCAATGACTTTACTGAAGCCAGGATTATACACTAACCACGACGATCATGAAATAGACACTGAATTTAAAAGACGCTCCTATCAGTAGAAATGTGAATTCTGTAATAAATTTCTGCTGCATGAAGCTTAAAAAGTAATGAAATGAATACAGCTAATGAACATATTAAGATCACATGCCTCATACAGTACACAGAAATGACTATGAGCTGCTTTTAATATGGGATGACAACAAATACAATCCACTTGGAGCTGCTTTTCACTTAGGAAGCTATTTAGGAAATACAGATTTTTTTTTTTTTACATTATCATGAGTTTGTGAAGCAAACATGATAAATCAAATGTGTTAGATTTTAGCATTTCAACAAATAAGCCCAGACTAAAACAACCCTATACACATTAAATTTTACACAGAGACTTAATTGAGTTCTAAGGTATATGGAATTAGTTCTGCTCTCATGCAGGCACAAATAAAGAAACTTGACGTCCTTAGATGAAGAGTTAGGTTAGGCAGACAGAAAAAGGGATATGTCAGAAGCAAATTTTAATATAAAAAACAATACCTGCAGCAGGGGTCCTGATTTTCAACCTGTCAACCTCCATGATAAAGTCATCCTTCAGGAAGAGGAAGCCGATGATGGAGAAGAGATAAACCAGGATGAGAGCAAGCACTGCAGTGAGGATAATTGAACGGCCATTCCGGGTAACACTTTTTATCACATTTAGCAACGTCTCCTCCCTGTACACCAGATCAAACAGCTGGGGAAGGCAGAGAGTAGAGGAAAAATGAATACAAATGAGGCAATATATAGATGCTACATAGGAAAACAATCTGAACTATTGAAACATGAATCGAGCCGTGTTCTACATTCTCAACTTCATAGACTCACACTGATCTCAGCGAGAGCTGGTCATGCTCATGGAGGAGGAAATCTAGCACAGAATTTTAATTTTAAAATTAATTACAGCAAAATCCACAAAATATGGATATTTTGAACCTGATTCAGAGATGGACAACACCTACCATCAATATATTTGAACCTGATTCAGAGATGGACAATACCTACCATCAAGATCTGTTGTTTCCCCATGTTTAAAACCAGGCAAGATTAAAATTTAAACAGTGTCTTCATACTATGGATCTATAGCTACAAAGTAATTTTTCATGTTATCTCTCATCTGACAAACATGCACAGGCTGCAACTCAAAAATGCACTCATACATGTAAGTGATTACATATTTGTAAACTTTCTTTGAGCTCATGGCATCATGTAAATGTCATATGGACAAGGATTGGGGCCACCTCTTCTTAGGACAATGTTAAATTCATGTCACTGTTTGTATAAGACTAGAAACTTCTATTCTTCTCTACCCTGCACTATATGGCTTCCTGGTATTTAAATTTAAAGAAAACTATATATTAGGATAATATTGCTTTAAATGTCAAAAGCCTAAACCAGCAATTAAACATGACAGGAGCTTTACAAGAACCTTTAACTTTTTTTTCTCCTACAATTTTCTTGATGTTCTATAGTGCTTTGAACCTTATCTATAATGTATGTATTTCTACTTCAAAACACTGAGATTACAGACATAAAGTGACACACTATGATTTATCAAAATGCTCCACAGAAGAAGGTTTTAGCCACAATTTATAGGATCCGAAATCGACAGCCTTGAGAAAGGATTAATAATAAAGAAAGAGGGGAGACAGTTATGAACAAATATTAGTTTAGACTACATCCACTACTAAGTGAACACCTGGAAGCAACCTGAGTACATGGATATAGTCCATGAATCATGGACATTGGTCAATAGCAGTCACTGAAAAAAAGTAAGCTCATAAAATGTTTCCTAAGCTGCTTGACACTTTGCAAAGTACTTTAAGACAGAGATCACCTAACTCACTGAAAGAAGAGCAAGTAATTTGTGTATTTTTTAAGCTGGAGAGTTACATCCATTTCAAGAGGGTCCTACAGCCACAGCCACAATCTTGGCTCCTTAGAAATCTTCCCAAACTTTGAAGCAGACTTTAGTGTCAAAATCTGGAAAGTCTGACTTCAACAGGAGCTCTGAGTTAGCACTGAATTCCTGAAAATTTTAGTGTGCTTAACACATCTTTGAAATGCTGGGAGTTCACCACTATTCAGGAAGCTGAGAAAAAATATAACAGGAAAGGTAATGACCACAATTTAGTCAGTGTCCCTGCAAGTTTCACATGCTCCACTATAGAGCAAAAGGATTAGCAAACAAGAGCAGTGAAACACCTTTTACTGCTACTCAGCATGAAGGGAGCAGTTAGTGGAGTTTAGCATAATTCTGTGTGATTCATTTTCACTGCACCTGTACCACGTTATTAAAAGGCATTCCATCTGGATAATGGCAACAAAAGAAAATGAAGTGGGATACATTTCAAGTGATGACTCTTCCTGCTACACCAAAGGCACGCCATCCCCATTCCCAAGTAATTTGTTAAAAATGTATTGGGGATGAGGAATGGGGTCCTTTGGTAGAGATATGACGCACACACCCCTGGACAACTGCCCCCGAAATGTTAGGATTGACAGAAGAGACAGGAACGCTGGACACAGGATATGGAGAAAGCTGGGAAAAAGGAGTGGGCTGGGTGATGATTGTCTGAGAAGAAAGGAGCAAACTTTCAGCTCTAAAACAGATAAAATAAGTCCTAACAGAAACAGGTTCTAATAAAAACAGCAGCTCCTAAGGGGCAGCAACACAACGGCATGCTAAAAATACACATGATTTGGCTTGATTGTCAGGAAGAAATTGAAGACAGCTGCACGGGTAACGGTATTTTCTATTTTTGCAAAGTTTTCCCCTCCACAGCAGCACGTACTTACCAGGAAGCTGTAGAAGAACTCGTGCACACAGAGGCCCAGCATGCAGACCAGGACATAAGCCACGTGGTAGAGAAAAGCCATGTCCATGATGACGGCTCTGTAGCCACGGGTGAAGGTCCCACGGTTCCCAACAAAGCTCACCAGGAACACGATTTTGTTACAGAGCTGTGGGGGGAACAAAGGCTAGGTTTATGCCTCAGAAAAATCCTGGTTTTTATTGTTTGGGTTGCTGTCTAGATAGGTTGGTTTGACTAAATGCACAACCCTTAGATAGCTGGAGTGAGGTGAGAGAAATCCAGCTTTGACAGTGCACTGGGAATGAGCACATGAGGGTGAGTGGAAGTACATCACCTCTCCGACACTGCACTGTGCCTCACCACATCGTGATTTATTCCTATAACATTAGTGAATAGGTGGGCAGGGTTAATGTCACAAGGCATTAAAATCCAGCTGGGGAATGAGCTCCCAACAATTCTGAGTTTAGACCCGAGACTACCTAAGAACAGCTATGCGTGCAATAAAAAACAAGAGAACAATAGTAACACAACAGAAAATGTGTGGGGGAGGGTGTGTGAGATCTATTTCCTTCAGATAGTGTCCTTCAATTTAAAATCCCTAAAAAAATCCCTCAGAACTGAGAACATTTTTGAAGTATAGCATTTAAACAACAGCATCAGATTCTCCATGGCTCCCGAGCTTTGCCTGCACACAAGCAGCAATGAACAGGAAAGGGTCTCACCTCATCTCTCTGGCAGTCCAGAACAAGGAATGAGGACTCAACCCAACTCCTTTGCTCCCAAATTTGACATGGGCAAGTGCTGCTTACTCGCCTTTACCTTTGACTATATGTCTGGGTACCTTTTCTGTATGTGAAATTCTCACATACAGAACTAGTGGCAAACAGCCCAATACTTTGTGCTGGGGTGAATTAGAGCTGTAGCAGTCAGGCAGAAATTTAAATAGATGACTTGTGAGCACGACTGTGTATCTTACCAAGCTTGGTAAGCATGCAGACTTATTCATGGCTAAGTTAAGAGATCTGGTAAAGGGCTCAGAGAATTTTTAATTTTGGAAACTCTTTTCTTCCTGGAAGTATATTTAAGGTCTCAGAAACATTTCACAAATTTGTGTCAATAGTGCCGAGAGTATTGGTAGAGAAAATTATCCTTTTAACATGAGAAACTGTAGATTTTATTGCCCTTATGCAGTAATATTTCTTTAAGTTTCATGTTGTTTTTGTTTTTAAAATATTTGCATATGCACAAAACTAAACCAACTTTTTTTTTTTATTTCTCAATTCGCTGACGCTACTGTTTCAGGATGACTGGAAATTATTCATTTTTTTTGGCTTAAACAATGAACCAGAAAAAGAAGTTTTTGCACAGCTCTAATCAAATTAGTTTTTTTAATAGGAGTCCCTTAATATCTTTCCTTCTGCTGAAAGGGAAATTGTGGTTGCTTTTGAAGTACTTACATTAGCAGCACCAAGGAGTATCAAGGTAGGACCGAGCCCTATAGTATATATTGACCTGAGAATAACAGACACCAAAAAGGGTCGAATGCCAACAGGCTTGGAGATGAAAAACAGCATTGCTGTGCAAAACGCCACTGCTATCCAGAGGAGCACGGAAAACAACGGTGAGAGCGTGCCTGTGCAGAGGAGAAAGGGAGATTTGAGAAAGGCATCTTTGGAGACTCCATTTTTCACCAAGAAGCAGATCCAAAAGATCAATTCCTTTGCCAGCAGAGCTAACAAAAGCGTGATTCATGCATCACAACTGCTGACCACGGCTTGTCCTAATTGCAGCAGGAGCTATTATTCTCAGAGTATTGTTGCTTTTTGCACAGGTAATAATATCAGCAGCTAATGAAATTTCCATTAAAATCCAGGGAGTGCTCAGAGATGGAACAGTTTACCCTTCTCCTGGAGCAAGCCACTAATCAGCTCCCTTCTGCAGGGATCATTAGGGCCCCTCCGGTCTGATTCCATGATTGCTCAGCTACAGAAATAGCCGGTCCTGGGGGCAGCACAGCAAGTGGCAGCGCGCTGCACTGCCACGTTTCCAGCCGCGGCTCCCGAAAAACCAACTCCCTCCCGAAGGGCCGCGGCTGTTCCGCGGGAGCCTCCGCCTCTGCAGGGCAGCGGAGCGCCGGGCACAGCGGGAGCGGCCCGGGCAGGGAGAGGAGCGCCGGGCACAGCGGGATCGGCCCGGGCAGGGAGCGGAGCGCCGGGCACAGCGGGATCGGCCCGGGCAGGGAGCGGAGCGCCGGGCACAGCCGGATCGGCCCGGGCAGCGCCGGGCACAGCCGGATCGGCCCGGGCAGGGAGCGGAGCGCCGGGCACAGCCGGATCGGCCCGGGCCCGGCTCGCAGCGCTCAGCGGCCGCGCTCGGCTCCCGGGCACGCAGCGGGGCCCGGGGCCCGCCGCCTGCACTGCCAGTCCCTGCTGCCTTCCAGGCGCTCCCCCAGCTTTGAGCGATGCCCCTGTTTTCCCTCTCCCCTCTGCTTTAAGCTCTGGAAGCACACCATGCTGCTGTGATATAAAAAGCACATTCAGATCTCAGGGCGCTGTCACACTTGTACACTGACTTCTATTGTTATGGGATGAACTGAGAGGTCAGTGACGGGGGAGAAGGGAATAGAAAATTTAGCTAGACTCACAATAGGAATCTCTTTGGCAACAGATACACAGCTGAGCAGCATCACTGGGATTAGAAAACAATGAGACGAGGCCTTAGCCTCAACATTCAGATGGCATCCGAACTTTTCCAAAGTTCAGGAGTGTTTCTATCCCTGGTGGGAGGTTCAAGGTCAGCTCTATCAGAGAACTTCTTTGCCAACAAGATTTGGAAACTTTTAATGGATCCTAAAAAAAATTGCTTTCAAGCCCATTTGAAAGACAAGGCCCAAGTTCTCTGTGGTTCTTTCACAAACCAGTTTTCCTTCTTCCCCGCTGCAGGTCCAGCAATTTCACGATGCAGAACCCACACCAGTACCATGTGCAGACAGGCACCCTGGAGGCAAGGAGTCTTCACAGAATCATGGTTTGGGTTGGAAGGGACCTCAAAGATCATCCATTTCCATTCTCCCTGCCATGGACACCTTCCACTATCCCAACTTGCTCAGAGCCCTGTCCAACCTGGCCTTGGACACTTCCAGGGATGGCACAGCCACGGGTACTCTGGGCAGCCTGTGCCAGGGCCTCAGCACCCTCACAGGGAAGAGTTTTTTCCTTATATCTAAATGAAACCTACTCTCTGTCAGCTTGAAGCCATTCCCCCTTGTCCTGTCACCATGTGCTCTTGCCTTTCCTTCTTTTAGGCTCCCTTCAGAAATGGCCTTCAGCTGGAGCAGATTTGCCTATGTCCTATTACATAAGAACTGCAAGTACCTACTAAAAGGCAGCATTTTGGGATGATTAGATCAGCCCAAGCACCTCAGGTGAATAGAGGTGGATTTACACAGGGTGAAGGGGAAAACTGGGAGACAAACTCCAGCTGTTGGATCAGGCTTTGGTGTAGAGGGAGGCTGGCATTAAGGAGGCTACCTCATGACCTGCTAATCCGATTTGGCCACACCTATTCTGTGTTGCTCAGGAGTGGCTTTGGCTTTACAAGCACCAGGAGCTGGAATCCTGAAATGCGCTGTCACTGGATTACTGGGGCCACTTAAACTAATGCCATATAAATCTGCAGTTCAGAATAAGTATTAATACCTACTGATTGCAGACTAGAGGATTTCCACGAGTATAGATTAGCTAAAATTTAGTAGCTTAAAAGGTTTATTTTTAACCCTTTATTTCTCCTCTCATCCTCCATGGGCTCTAACATTCTCTGAGTGACTCCCCAGTTTTCAAAGCACAAGATGCTTCCCTTCTCCAGGGCACAGCCCTGCAAACTCTGCCTCACTCCACGAGGCTGTGGAGCTGCCTGAGGTGTGACCTGCAGAGACCACCCTGTGGGCTGCCAGGGCAGCGTGGTCCCCGTGCCAATATATTTTAATCTGCTGCCTTTCTGTTCTGCCAGCCAGCAGGAATGTTTGCTGGTGCCAGCTGTGGTGTTTGTGAAAAGCACATGTATCTACTAGAAGCTGGACTGCTTCCACCAGCCCAGTTCACATGCCATCAGACAGAGGTGACTTTCAGTCACATTACTGACTGGCCACGAATCAAAGGCCCAGAGGTGAATGGCTCTACTCCCATTGCCACTATTCTAAACTATTTAGTGTCCTTTATCCCAATTAAGCTTGTTTGGGCTTCAAAGAGGCCTCCTGCTAGTCTGCTGCATTTATAGAAAATAAAAAACTTCATTAAATATTTTCTGTGACATGGGACGAAGCAGAGACAGAATCATAAGTTTTAAGAGTATTTTTACATAATGCATTTCTCCTCTGCAAAAGTTATGTCCTTTTATCCCAATAAACAATACAGTCAAAAGCCAACAAGCTAGTTTTCAAATAATTCTCTTCCATATGTTTTCAAGACTGCAAATCATTCAATTCGGTCAGCCTTAAGGAATCTCTGTCCTTCTGCTGCCAGGAATCCTCCTTCAGTTCAGAAGCTGCAGCTAAATGTGTGCAGTAGGACACTGCAATATGGCAATATAAAAAAATTAGCTGAGATCATCTAGATAATCTCATGCTCATGCTCTGTCCATTCTGCTCTGCATTGTGTGGGCCATGTGACACACAGATCAACCACCACATTTCAGACAACATCTGGTACCTACTTAGGAGACACTAAATGGCTTCCAGATACGACTGCACCTGAAAATGCAGCTTTATTTGTTACCTTAGAAATGAAAGCATCTAAAATAAAACCAAAAATAAGACCAAACTCTACTTGCCTTCATCTCCATCATCTCCAAAAGGGTAGAACAGAGCAACTGCTAAATTGATGAATACAGCAAGGTTGAAGGAAATACTTCCCCAGAGAGAGATGTGTCTGGAGAACCAAAAGAGGGCTGGATTATCTAGAAAGAGAGAAAAGCAGCAATCAATAAGCTGAAAGCAAGCAGAAACTCAATCACCAATGGCCCCAAGGGAACTAAATACAGATTAATGTAGAAAATATGCAGAGCTATAAAATAAACTAAAATACACAAATATTAAACATAGGTTTGCCATAAAACAAAGTTTCAAGCAGATCTTTTAATCCAAAGATCACAGTACAGTTTATATATACTGGAGTTTTGCCTCTGGTAAGATTTTAGGCCTGGATATTTTGCAAGGGAGTCTTTTCAGCTGCATCTGAATCTGCAGCTTCTGTGCATGGGGACATAAAATCAAGCAAACAAATAGATTTTAGCACTCTAAATGCCAGTCAACCAGAACACCCAGAATGTATCATCCAGATGACCTATTTGGACCAAGTACACCAATGACACAGGGAAAGAACCATGGAACTGGCATGGTTTCAGAACTGCAGTGTTTTCCTCACCTCTGTCAAACTAAAAACATTTTGATCTGCTTGGGAAGCAGGCAAAATTTGGTCTGCCTGGGTTTTGTTTCTAGAAAAGCTGACTATTTCCTGTGTGATGCTCAGAAGCCCATGGTCACCTGCTGACAAACAGCTCTGTACTCCTGCTTAAAAGGACTCAAACAAGCCATGATCTCCATACAAACACACAGAAATAGTTGTACAAACACACAGAAACATCCATATCCCAAAGAACCTACAGCCTAGCTAGAAAATACTAAAAAGGGACAAAACAGAGTTGAATTTGTGTCGAGTCACATACATGGTTGAGCAAGAAGGTCAGGAACAAGATCAGAGTGTGCTAAAACTCAGGCAAGCACTTCATATATACTAATGCACTAAAATATGTTTAAATTAACATTTGAAACAAGATCCTATGTGCAATAGTGTAAAAACATCTCTGGTCAGAGGGGTTTCACACATGATACATCCCTATTAACTAGATTTTAGAGTACTGAAAACTTCCTGCAAGTATGCAGAGCACCCAGTGAAGTTTTTATAAATAGCAGATTCCTATGACTGCCTCAGGCTTTAGGCCAAATAGTCTTTAATAGCAATCAGGTAAATATTCAGATTTCACTGTGATAACCTTGTGCTGCTGACTGCTGAGATTCAAGCATTTGGAGCCACTGCAAAAATGGCATCTGTCAATTTAAGCAGCACAGACTTCACGCTTACAGACACTTGGCTAAAGAATGAACCAAGCTTCAACCTGAATTATCTTTTCAAATAATAAAAAAACCCCAACCAGAGACTTGTGGGCTATTCCACCGATGAAGAGAATTGGGAAATTTCTGCTCTGAATAAAAATAGACCCATTTTATTTGTTCATAGCATTAGGCAGGTGTGGTCTATCTAATTGTTGGGTTGGCTCTTTTATTTGTGTTTCTAATGCAAAGCCACCAGACATGATTTTTTTTACTGAAGTAATTTTTCTACAACACAATGACTTTTATTCCCAAATATTCTGCAGATTCTGGAATCATGTATTTTTCAACTTCTCTTCGGGTCAGTTTGTCACTACTAAGTTTTTAGGGTGCAACCAAGAGAAGCAGATTTGGATTGACTGAAGATTTGCTGCTGCTGAAAATTAAAGCCTGAGAATTGACATATAAGAAATTCCAATAACATCCATGTTTCCATCACATTCAGGATGCTCCCACATTGCTCTGACTATCCTGCTGCTCTAGACCCTATTCCTTCCTTCCTGATCAATTGCTGTGAGCAGATGATGTGTGACACTGCAAGAGCATCTGCATTTTAGCAGTGAATGAAGAAATCACTTTAAGCCATTTTTATATATATTCAGCCTGGAAAAGAGAAGGCTTTGGGGTGACCTCATTGCAGCATTCCAGTGCCTGAAGGGAGCCTTGAGGGAACATGGAGAGAGACTCTTTAGAAGGGCCTAGAGTGACAGGACAAGGGAGAATGGCTTCAAACTAAGGGTGGGTTCAGATTGGATATTAGGAAGAAATTGCTCCCTGTGAGGGTGCTGAGGCCCTGGCACAGGGTGCCCAGAGCAGCTGTGGTTGCCCCATCCATGGAAGTGTCTAAGGCCAGGCTGGATGGGGCTTGGAGCAACCTGGGATAGTGGCAGGGGTTGTGGAACTGTGTGATCTTTAAGGTCCCTCCCAACCCAACCCATTCTGTGATTCTGTGATATATAAAATACAACCAGCTGCTCCTAAAACCAAGGGCAGAGTTGACAGTGGCTGAGCTGGCAGGAGCCTCCTGATCCAGGCACATTGGCAATAGCCCCATTCCTGCCAAGGGTTAGCAACTGTACTGCCCACCAGGGAGCTGAAGATATTCAGGGTACCTGGTGGGGCTTCCCTGCCCCTCCTCTTGGTGGCCCTACTTTGAGCTCTCCCCCATGACCCTGACCAAGCAGCTCAAGGCCACCCACGTGCCTCCCCAGTACCATGGGACATGCACCAGTATGGGCAAACTGGGACACCCTGCAGCCCAGTCATGCCAGGCTGATGTGGACTGGCAGAGGGGGACTGACTCCATGGCAGCTGGGCAGATTAAAAGCAACTGAGGTTCTGGTGAGAGATGTTTTTAAGTGACTGACATTTACGAGTCTTTTAATGGCCTTTCAGGAATCTGCAAACCTCAAATATGCAGCTACACATGTTTCTGTTAAATATTAGGGGCCTTGGTTTAATTAAGTGCAACACTATCAAGACTAGTAGAACTACACCCAGAGTTTTGGAGTCCAAAACATCATCTTGAACACATCAATAAGTGCTCCATATTACACTTCTTTTATGGTGGCATGCAAGTGTCTCAGCAGACCTACACTCTCAAGCCCAGAACAGTTTTGTCTGTTGTAGTGTCAGAGTGAACAGAGAAAAGTGCATCATTAAAATGCAAGTATTTGAAGGTTTAAAAGCAAGGTTTTAGCATAATGAAGCTATTTTTTTCAAATTACAGTACTTACTTCTAATTTTCTTTTGCCATTTCATCTCGTTGTACAAATCCTCAGTCTGCTGGAAAAAGTCATTGACTTTGCTCCCTTGTTCATCTCTCTCTGTTGTATTGAACACCCGACTTTTGGATTCCCGAGTGAGGAACTCACAAATATTGGGGACAGGAAAGACAATCTTTTCCATTGTTCTATCGTGGCGAACAATCTGTAAATAAAATGCACATTTTTGCCAGAGTCAGTGACTATCCAATCATTTTGTCATATCTTTTCTTGTTCACAGCTCCCATTTTATTTACAAATGAATGCATTAATTATTTGAACATTACAATAAAGTTGGACCAATCAATCCCAAAACAGAGTAAAGCTGGTTTTATTTTTAAAAGCCTGCCTGAATAAGGTGGCAAATATAAGTCTCAAGAAAAACCTAGGTTCAGACTTTGCCAAATATAAAAAATGTTGTAATTCAGAATGCTGCATTTTGTCAGCAAATTGAAACAAATCTGACCCAGTAAAAAGTGGAGAAGTTCAGGGGCTTTCTGCTCTGATTACAAAATGCTTTTCTCATCTTGAATCTATTTCTATGATGGGATAAATTGTAAAGGTGAACATGCAAAAATATCACTCAGGCAGCACCCATATCTTGTCAGTCTTTATCTTTTTACTTGATAAAGCCCAAGGTTTTGAATTGTTTGCATTTCAGCACCTACCAAGCTAACAGAGCTAGATTTTATTTCATCTCACCACACTGCCATCAAAATTGCTTCCCCATTCTGATCGTTGACTCTGCATTACTAAAAATACAGAAATGGGTAGAAAACCCTTTTAGACTCCTACAACCATGCCTCTGTGCAGCCACTGGTGAAAATAAAAAAAAACCCCTATTTGAATCTCAAAACAAACAAATGAGATACATTAATATAGGGGAGATAATATCTGAAACACCAAACAGGTCTAGGACTGCTTTCCAAGACAAGCAGTTTTATCTATTTTGTATAGCAGCAATGCTAGGCTGAGTTTCACTTTTCTAGAAGAAGCTATTGGCCACATAAAAGTTGACCATAGTGCTTGTTTAATGCCTAAATTTACAAGCTACCCAGATAAACTGGCTGATAATTGCTAAGAGAGATCTCAGCAGCAGCCAAAGTATTAAAATACATTAAGAGAAGCACTGAGCTGCCCTCTGGACAACCAAGGCCGTGGATCTTCCACCCATCCTGTGGTGGGATACATCTGTGGACCTCTATCTCAGTCCAACCCATGGCAGGTGTAAAGTTTAAAATAGAGAACAGAACTGGTGAAGCAGGCCAAGCCTTGGTATTTTAAACAAAAGCCATACTGAATGTCTACACCACTTCAAAATCTCGTTGTACTCCAGCCAGAGTTTTAATCTGACCAGCCAGAATCAGTGGCTTTGAAACTCATGATTATTTATTGAGTGATGTACCATACAAGACAATTCTTGACTTCATGACACAGCTTCTGTCCACGGTCATTATTTCCATAACAAAACATGTTTGGTAACACACAGGAAAGCTACTGTGAAACGATGGCTTGGAGCCCCTTCTAATATAGGTGTATTCCTTTATCTTCCACAGCCAAAAGCATATTATTCAACCTTCTCCTCAAAAATAACCCACACCATTTGGAAGCCTAAAAAGAGGAGATACACCACACACAAGATGCAGACTTGTCTCACAGTCCATCTTCTGGAGAGCAATCCTTTACCTCTATCTGCGCCGTATGTTTGGCATAAAACCTCAAGGCTTCATCTCCTTCATCTGGATCTGACCCTGGCTTCAGCATCTGTTGCAATGTTTTATTGTGACAAGCCAACTAGAAAAAGAAGAAAAATCTGATTTATGTCCTGCTATGTTTTCAGCTTTATCATCTCCACTTAACTAACACAAATCCTCCTTCCCCCCATTCCCATATACTTACATGCTCAACCCAGTGGGGCTCTTTCCACAGATAACAACAAAAATGTAATTACTCGAGAACAATAGAAATAATTTAGTCTTAAGAAGTCAGCAGAAAGTCCTCAGTTGAGATTTATGAAAGGCAGCTTAGTCTGCAGCCTGGATGGTTTTTGAAGGCTTTTGACAAATGCCAAAAAATTAGACTGAATGCTTCTTTTCACTTGAGTTTAGACATAAAATTTGCATACCTCTGAATACTAAATGACATTTACAATTAATTTTTCTCAGTGACTTCAAATGGCTAAACTAGGTTGTAGGTTGGTTCTCCAGGGCCATAACTACTTCTGAGGGAGCTGGATTGTAGTGCCAGGCAAATATATCCTTAACTGTACAGTTTATATACACAGCAAATAGATATATACACACATACACACAAATATGTATCTTCTATAAACTTTTACAAATTATATTATTATATTACAATTACTTCACATGATTGAAAAAATACATCTGTCATATGTTGAGTAGTAGATATTTTAAATGTTCCATTGCTGTACAAATTTTAAAAAGAAAGTTGTTGGCAAATGCATTCATGATGTCCTGTAGATGAGTGAGAAACGAAGACCTAATTAAAAGGCATAAGGAAATTACTAAAAATTCAATTTTTCCTACATCATAGCAAGTGGTTTTCATCCTGAATAGCTGAGGCATTTCACCTGTTTTAAGATGGGAAAAACTGCAGCAGGAAAGAGAGGAAAAGGCACTTTGCAGATGTGATCCAGGGCTGAAGCATCACAGCTGACATTACCACAACAGACCATTAGAAATGAGGCAGGCACACACTCAAAATGACCACAGGAACCAGGGCTTTGAAGTGATGATCACCACAGGTGGGCTGGGATTGTGCTACAGGAAATAGCACAGCCTGGTGAGGAATTATAAAATAATTGCACAGCTACAAAAAGCCTGACTGGAATTAAGTCTAAAAGTAACAATGGATCCAAACAGATACTGTAATAACCTAACCAGCACATGATCTCTCTCATCTGGAATTTGCATGTCTCATTATCGCCCTTTTTTTTTAACAAAAAGGCAGGGGAGAGGTACATACACAATTTAGTCCATTTATTGAAGTTCCCTAGAATCTACTGATCAAAATAAATTTTCTTCTGAATCTCAATACAAACTAATTAAATAAAGATGAATAAAAAATGGAACATCCAAAAGTAAGAGAATATCAGAAAGAAATATTCAGGAAAATAAATGTGCTTCCAGCAACTTCCCTGGGGACAGAAGTCTGGTCCTGACAGCACAGCCCGACCCAATGTGGCACAACATCAGCATTTTATAAAAGTGTCATGAGCAGATATTCAGGGAGAGCAGCAAAGAAATGACATGGGGGTTAACTGCAGAGGAACATTCCTTCCATCAGTAATAGATTTCTGTCCTGAAGAGTTACTTTTTTACTCTACCTTGCAAATGCGTGGATAGTATAATTACACACATCAATGTCTTTACCTAAAGTTCCACTTATTTTTGAGACTAAAAAGGTTCTTTAAGACTATCTGACATGTTCTTCCCCTTCACATAAGCCAAATAATCTGATCCAACCAGCAGCTTTTGCATCATGACCACAACAACTGCTTAGCAAGACGACTTGAATTCATCTCTTAGAGGTCCTTGCATGCCCCTCCAGACATGCTCTAGAATCATGGAGAAAGAAGATGAGCCATTAGAAACAAGATAGTTACTGTTTAAAAATGCCCTTTCAACAGTGTTATTACTTTTGCCTTTCTGCTTTATTGGATCCCTCTGCTTCTGTACTTATGAAAGGGCAAGCAAGAGTGCCCAGTTCACCTTCTCTGTATCATTCATCATTCTGTACGCTACTGTCACGTTCTCTTTTATTTGTCTCTTCTTTAAATTAAAACAATCCCTATCCTTCCCATCCCTCCTCAAACAGAAGACTCTCTGTGACTCAATTATTTTCCCTGTCTATCTCCAAGTGCCCTTTACTTTGGCTATATCTCTTCTTTAAGATATGAAGAAGAGCACTGACTAGACAGAATGCAATCACACCGTGCTTGGAGTGATGAATTAGCATAACCAGGAGCAAATATATTCCCCTTTTATTATCTTCTGTAATACAGACGAACTTTGCCTGTATCTTGACCTTTATTTCACCAATGTGAACCATTAAGATTTTCAGTTTTCTAACAAATGACAAGTCAAGGACATATAGAGAGTTCTTCTTATTAAAACTATACCAGTTTGGAGTAAGGGACATGCTATAGATTCAGAATTGGAAATGCCATTTGTAAACCCTATAAAAACTCTATATATTCCTTCCTGATATGCTTTGAACTGCCCATAACTTTTACTGTAGAAGTCTCTCTTGATAACTATCAGTAACAGAAATTCCCTTTTTACATAGAGGAGAAGGGAAAACAATGTCAGGCTCTCATGCTCTAATGGGACTGGCTAGAACAGCATGTTCAGAGCCTGCTGAGGATTTGAGATTGAGCATATTTTGCTATCAGGTTTCACATGAACAGCAGCCCCGCTCTTTAAAACAGTGTGTATGTGGTGATCTGCACTGTGCTTTCTGAGGCTGTGACTGTCCCGTGCCGATGTGTGAACAGAACCTAGCACTGCACAGCTGGGGCCTTCCAGCACAGCCACTGGACAAAGTGACCTGAAGAACAAGCCAGGATTTTCTGTGCCAGCCCCTCGACTGCCAGGAAAGGCACATCAGAAACAACAAGGGATTTCTGACCAAGCTGGAGGAGCCGCAGCACATTTCCGATGGGGAACCTACCTAAAGGCACCAGCAATCTTCAGCTGGTAAAGCTGAATCTTCTTCACTCATAACTTCCTTTCTCTCAGCTTCCAAATCTCTCAATATCCGCTTACCTTCTGTGTACTCCAGACATTCAGACAGTAAGCTCAGAGCAAAGGGCCCATCAGTTTTCTGCTCATATCTCAGTTTGTACCCGGGATGGATTCCTCTACATCGACACAACAATAACTACTGCTAATATTTCTGTATTGCCACAGCCACATTGATGAAAGAACGTTGTGGACAGCAATCTGAGAGAGCTCAGACCCAAAGCAGAGGCCCACAGTATGACACAGAACAGCTTCAGGAATGCTGTTATTTGGCAACCATGGTGTTTTCTGAAGCTCTGCTCTCATGAACCTTCTTTCGCCCCTTAATGAACTCAGAGGCACACGTGGGCCAGGGGAACTGTGTCAACAGATGCTTTGACCAGGGCAGAGCTTTTTGTGAGATCAAAGACATAGCAATGAAAATAACAATGCAGTGACAAACTGTGAACCTAAAATACAGAAAGCTTATCCAAGTTTATAATACACCCTAGGTGACAGTTTGTGCGTGGCGGGTAAAGGCCGTGTGGGCTCTGAGTGATATTTTTTTTCATCTTTAACTGCTGTGATGCAGTACAGTGTTATATCCAGTGTGCTGCACAAATCTTTTGGGGCACCTGGAGGACATGGCATGGGATGGACATGGCTGAGGGCAACTAAAATGAGAAGAACAGTTCCATTTATGTTTGCAAAGCAAAGCTCAAAAATGCACCTCAAAAATACATTGCAAGTGTAACTGATTAAAAAAAAAAAAACCCAACAAAAAAAAACAAACCCAAAACCATGACTAGAGCCTGAATTTGCAAAGAGCCCCAGAAAAATCACCATCATGGAGAAAACTCCCTCACTCACTCACAAATCAGCCATGCCAGTGACAATATTTTAAATGTCAACACTGTATTTTACTGCTCATCAAGGCGTGTAGGGACAAGAAGCAATAGCACATAATGGAACAGTGATTTCCAAAGAGGGGATGTGCAAGGCAATAGCTATATGAATAAAGATCATTTGGCTTTCAGTCAGCTCCTAAGGAAGGACTGCTGTTCATCTTGAAAGATTTTTACTTAAAAAATTTGGAAAACACTGTAATAAAGCATCAGTACAAAATGTGAAAGATTGAGGACAGACCAAGAACGCTGAAGTCATTAATAAAGAAAGAGTAGAGATAAATGACAGAATTACAAGTAATACTCAGTCTAAACTCCTGACACAACATGACTATAAAATCAGATCTGCTACCCATCTGGGATGCCATATATGATCAGCAGTGTGGAAAACCACAGCAGACCCAGCTTTTGCAATTAATATATGGGTTTCCTGCAGGCCTATAGTTTTATAGTCAAGATTACCTTGAACAAAAATGAAGTTATTTAAATGCTGCTAAAGAAAAGACTGATTTAAAGCTGTGAACATTCATTTCCCCAGCCTGTCATTAACTCACTGACATGGTATAGTAGATTGGTTTGCCAAAATACCAGTGTGTGAATATATGTGTGCATATGGAAAAATTGCTTGAAAAGAGAAAGTTTTTCTCCACTTTTCAATATTTCTCTAAAACACAGAGCCCCTCCATGTTTTAATAAGGATACGCCACTCCTTGGTTGTAACTTTAAAACTGCAGGGGCCTCTCAAGTTCTCATCAAAGGCACGAGGTCTTACCCAGTACACAACTGAGATAGTTGCCAAAATTCCTGCTGATTACACCAGGCTTTGCTGAAGCCCCCAAAAGGACAAGAAACAGAAGAAAAAAGTATAAGAAATACAAGCTAGAGATACCAGGCTGGAGACTCCCAAATTCTGAGAGATTTATTTCACTCCCCAGCATTTGAAAACTGCCAAACATGGTGGGGGGCAGCAGGGGGGGGTAAAGGTGACTTTTTATGACTAGAATTGTATAAAGGGATCTAAAGGAGTGAGGTTTAGTGTCCTGTAAGCAATCAGGCTTTTCAAGGAAGAGTCAGTTCACAGGCTAAGTGTCAAACACGTGATTTCCTAGGAAAGGTTGATGGAATAGTACAAAAAGCACTGGATAACTGGCTGAGAAGCAGAAATAAAGACACAAAGAGCACAAATAGCTTCTGTGCCTTGATACAATTTACATTTATAGTATTACTACTAAGTGTTACAAACATTAAAAAAAAATAGAAACAAAATTCTTGAAATAATTATTTCCCTTGTTCCAATTCTCTCAGTTCTCCTCCCAGCTTCAAGGCAGCAGTGAGGCTGGCATGTGATGGGGCACACAGGGCACTCCAGGCAGGGAGAGGGCACCGGGTCAGGCAGCACCAGGAGTGTGCTGGGGACTGGGGCTTGTTCTGGGGAGGGAGCTGGGTGTGGACATGCCTGTAAGCTGCCACACTGCACAGAGCCCTCTCTGCCCTTGCCTCACTCTCCCTCTGGGGTGCCAGCCAGCCCCCTCGAGCCTGTTAGGGCAGGGGGGCCACTCCACAGGCCTGGCAGTGAATGAACAGCCCTTGGGGGAAGTGAGCTGAGAGTGTTTGTGCCTGAGCCCAAGGCGTGACATCTGGGAGATCTGCTGTAAATATCCTCACCCCTGCCCTGTCAGTAACCACACACCTGCAGTGTGGGTTGCCAGCCCAAAGGCCAGTGGCCTTTCACCAGGGGAAATTGTGACAAAATGTAACTTGCAGCAACAGCAAAATAATGCTCAGACGAGCCTCACCTTGCTGTGCCAACAGGCTTGTGCAACTGGGGCTCATTTACAGCCTCAATCTCTTCCTCTTTAGTCCCCTTGGCTCCCAGAGCCAGGCAGTGTGAGATCTGGCACCACCAAACCCCCTCACCAGGGATAACCCAGTCAGCTCACCAAACACTTCATTTTCCGCTTAGAGAGCAAGAAAGGATAAAAAAGCTGGCTGGGGGCTGACAAGAAAACCCCCAAGGACTGAGAAAAAACAGCCAAGAGAAAGTCAAGCGAGTAGCAAACAGGATGGGTGACAGACAGAGCATAGGAGACAGAAAAGAAGCTCCTCTTCCTTGGTGTGCCAGGACCTCACCACATGCCAGCTCCCTGGCCAGGGCAAAGGAGAACATTCCAACTCCACCAGTAAACAAGGAGAGAAAAAAGCAGGGAAAAAGGAAATGTCATCTTAACCATAACTGAGCAGAAATTTTTATTCCAAGTAGCTGTACTAAAAGCAATAACAACTCCTCAGCTCCCCATGTTCCAATCAAAACTGAATGGTGCTTTCTGCAATACACAGGGCAACTTCCTTTCCAGAAGTCATTACAGTTTTATAGAGCGGCACCTTTGCACTCTGCCACAAAGCAATCTGTTAACAAACATTAGGAACAGCAGGGATGGAGCAATGGGAGACTCTCAAATCAAGTATTCATTGATTTCATTTAGACAATTATACCGTACAGAGCAACCAAAAGGGTTTAGAGTTAATCTTTCCCTGATGGCTTGTGGTACATGAGCAGGTCCCTGGGTGGTCCAGACGCTTTGGATTCTGTTGCTGGGTCTTCCACGGCCTCGTGTAACCTCTGAGGCACCAACTCTCCTCCCCAGCCTCCACATGGGGCACACTACAAATTGTGGCTAATAGTGATCTGCCTCACAGGGGAGAGATAAAACACCTCAATATTATCACATAAAAGAAACCACCACAGATAAGTGAACTCTATCACTATTATGTTTGCAGCCCCCCCATAGTAATTTCATTGCTATTTTTGTTGTGGTTTTGCTGTTCTTTTTTACCCTGATGAAAACCAGCAGAAGACAAAACGATTTGTTAATATTTCAATGAACTTTGCTACCACTTGCCTCCTTTTTAATTCTTTTGCAGGCAAAGCTGAGTTCCAAAAACATGAAGTGCATGTGTGTGGGGAAGTTCAGGTCAGCCAAAATGCACTGCAACCAAACAAAATTAATTTGAGGTGGGTGGATGTGAAACATCTCCACAAACTACGTGTAAACTGTCACAGGCAGCTGTGACTGCTTGAATCAAACCAACCCAATGCATACATGTGGATTTTGGTGTACACTGGCCATACCAGACAGCAGGGGACATAGGATGTGGACAGCAGTATGCAATCCAGAATATTCCAACAGGAGGACACAACTGCACTCAGAGACTGCCTCTCGTGATTACTGTAAGCAAAATTTTGCAAATTCAGGATAGAAGGAAATCATATGATGGAAGCATCACACATGATTAAGGGAGGTAACAAGAAAGTTCAGCTGAAAAGAAAGAAAAGGAGAGCAGAGTTTCTGCAATCAGTCTTCTTCAGAGCAGGAGGAGAAGATCCCAGCCACAAGCTACTCCTTAAATTCAGACAAAACCACTGGCACCAATGTTGTATAGATACAGTCTGGGAAAGGCCCAAACCAGCAGGTATATGGATCCCAAATCCACACAGTGAGAGAACTGGTCACCTCTAAAAGCCACCAACACTTTATATACTTCCAAAATACATAAATACACCTGAGATAAGAGAGCTGTGACAGGCACATCCTTTTCAGGAACTCTTAAAATCCTTTTGCTCCTAAGCCCTTCCACTTTCTAAAGTTCTCTACTCTGCAGAATGAGATTCTCTGCTAGCTATCTTCTGTCTGCTTCTCTAGAAAAGGCAGGCTAGCACAAACAAAAGAAGGAATTGCTGCTGACTCTTACTTTGGGGACAATGTGGTGAAGTGAATCATAACATCAAGTTCTTAGGAATGGACAGACTTCCTTCTGTGAGCCATAAGACCAGGAGATGTTGACTGGCACTCAATATCCCTTCCTCTGGCACCATGAGCAGAAAGTTCCTTGTGGGCTGATCCTTCCAGAACGGATTCATCCTCTTCTTCAGGACCTACCCACTCTTGTCTTCTCTCTTCCATTTCCAGGACAGTGCCATGGTTTCTTTGGCACACTGTGATCCCTGCAGCTGGATGCAGCTCACCAACCCAACCTGACATCACCAGCTCTGTCATAGGCAGGTGTGGCTTGGAAGACAGCCCTTGCAAAGGCTGGGATAAACCATCTCCCTGTCTTCAATAAGGCACATTGAAGGGGCTTAACTCCTCAGCTGCAGCCTGGAATCGTGGCTCAGACTCTGTGATTTCGTGTTACATTGATGTCAAACCAAAAAGCCTGTTCATGGCCAGGCCTGTTCACATTCCACCTTCTCAACACATAGTTCCACAACACTCAGAAAAGCATAACTTGCTCATTCAGAGTCAAAAATATACAAGACTGAAGCAGCAGGCAAACAGCTGAAGCTGAAACCTGTTGAATTCACAGCAGACATGGATTTCCTCCTATCTGCTGGGCCTGATGTATGTGCATTGTAGGGTACAAAACAGGGCAGTGTACAAGTGTGGAGATGGACAGGAACAGAGAGATGACTCCTCTCAAACAATTGCAGTGGTGAGATTTTCCAACATTTTCAACCATGCTGTGGAATCTCTGCCTCCCCCTCCAATCAGCAGAGCAAAACATCCCTAAAAAAATAAAACTGGGAGCATAGGACCAGTAAAAAGAGAATGTAAAATGATGAGTTATTCATTCAACTCTGTATTATGACTATTGTCCTCAGGAGAGCACTTTCACCTGGTACCTATGAAATAAGAGTTCTTGGTAGGAGTAAAAATTTCATCTCTCTCCTTATCAGATATTCAAAAATAGTGCTGTTTTACCCAACCAACTTAAATGGTGTTCTGCAGACCCAAGACAGAAAAAGCTGGAAAGATTTTTCA
The DNA here is from genome assembly GCF_963513975.1 of Fringilla coelebs. NCBI lineage: Eukaryota > Metazoa > Chordata > Aves > Passeriformes > Fringillidae > Fringilla > Fringilla coelebs. The sequence continues at coordinate 57,810,977 of NC_140033.1, read as the reverse complement.
AATGAAGTTCATTTAAGGTTACCACAGACCATCATTTGTGAAACAAACTCTGAAAATCCTTGCCCATAGAAAAAGGTAGAGAAAAGGCTTCTTTCACCCCAGGTTGATTAGATGCTTATCTGTGTGCAGGTCTGAAGGTGATCATAAGTAACTGATCACCTCACTTTTGGTGTAGAAAAGCATAATCAGCTGTTAAAACTAAATTTCACAGCTGGACACTTTTATTCAGCATCTCATAAAGCTGCCTCAGAGAAAGTGCAAGGTGAACCTCATTTTCACTTTTCTGCACTGTGTTAAATGAATGAAATACAGAGGATGACAACTAAGCTCTGCTGATTTATGGATTAAAAATTCAGATCTTGTCTGGAAAACTCTATAGTGACTGAGATACCTAATTAAATTGTGACATCAGAGGAGATGAGAGTTAAAACGGAGCAACTGTGAGGAACAGACATATTTTGACATTCTGTTTAATGCTCTTTATTTTTGTTAACCTGTAATTATTTCAATGAATACTGAACATAAAAAAGTATGTCTTTGTTAGAGAAGATGCCCCCCCCCCCCCCAGTTTTAATTAAGGTGTAGGATTTTACAATACAGATATCTGAGGCCTATTAGAACTGCTCTGATACTATTAAGTGAGACCAGATTTCACTTCCATGGTATTTCCAAGGTTACCTCACTTCCCCTCAAACCAAACCCTAGCTTAGGGTAAAATGTTTTAGTTGGGCTGTACTTAGAAGGAAAAGGTGCACCTTGGTTCACTTGAAGGTTACCTCTAATGGAAAAGCTCCAGCTCTGTCTCCAGTGCAAGAACTCAACACTTTGTGTAAATCAACTTCCTTGATGAGGGGAGTTTGCAGCAATTTAGCTGCAAACAAAATAGCTACATTACATACATTTCTGAGCCAGTGAAATGTGCACACAGCACTCAGGGCTGGCTGAGTCTGCAGCGTGCTTTGAAGGGTGGCTTTGGAAAGATGGCGCTTTGTGGTCCTACATTTATTGCCTCTCAACAGCTTCTGGATTGAGTTTACTCAGTTTCCAAGGAAAATTATGCTTAATTCTACATAATGCTTCTCCAAGCAATTTCAATCTGAAAGTTCAAAGTCAAGCCAACCTCCTTGTGACCCCTGTATCATCACTTTTAAAGCATGACAAATGCAAGCAGGCAGCTCCAGGGTAAGAAGATGGTTTGAGAGCAACAGGGCAAGTCCTCTACCAGTATAAATCAGTATTGCTTGCCTACTTTGAGCGGAGGCATTCCCACATAGACCAGCTGTGGACACAGGTAAATGAAGACCCATTCTTCAAGTGGGAAGAGAAAGAACTGCCTCATGGGTGACAGAGAACCAAAGGAGGACTGAAGTCCCTCTGTCCACCCCATGCTGCTTCAGACAGCAATAAAAAGGTAGTGTGGTTATTGCTAGGACAGGACTGCAAACAGAGCCTGAGAGCAGAGAATGTCTTGAACAGTATTTCATTGTCCCACAGCCAATTTTCAGAGTAAAACCACAGACTAATGTGAAGATTTCACAATGCAGACATTTGACAAAGAAAGGATATTTCTTCTGGTGTAACGTTTGGGCCCCGACACCAATTCAACATATTTCCCAATGACAAAAAATCTTGTAAACCACAAAACACAAGGATTACAGAAGTTAAAGATAGAAGAAGAAACCCACAAAGCAGAAATATTAAGGCCACCTGTGCACTAGTGAAATGTGCGGTTGCCACAGTCAAACAGGATATATCCCTCATTAACATTACATATAATAAATCACACACATGTGTAGAACAGACATTTCATCTTATTCTAGAGAAGTGGAACCAGAAAAATTAAAATAAGCTAAAGCTTTTGTGGCCAGTATATGGTAAAAAGCTCTAGCTTGAATCCTAGCAGCTCTTAGCAGCCTAAGTCAACACAACACTAGATGGAAAACAGAGGTTCCCATGTAGATCCCTATCAAAGCCAGAACAGGATTCTGAGGTGAATGCTTCCAAGAAGAAGGGGAGAAAAAGAAAACATCAAAGGACAAGTTGCCAAGGTTATAACCTGAGACCTAAGATCAGCCAGAGAGGTTTATTTAACCTTTCAGGTGCTCATTAGTGTCAAGCCCTCCATGCTGTCTCTCCATCCTGCAGCTGGCTGAACGTGGAGTTATATCCCATCCTAATGAGCCACAAGGAGGGTGATGTGCGTCGCTGGCTTCTGTTTCAATCTTGGCAATCTCAGTGCAAAAGCCTTGCAACATCTTCTGTTTCTCCTGACATTTAATTAGCTGGTGTCATTTTGATGCCATAGCCTGTCTCATCAGGATGATAACTACAAAACAACATGTGGAGCATAAAAGTTCCATGAAAAGTTTCAGGTCTGGCAGCCAAGCTTACGAGTCCCCTGACAGTCACGGTTCCTGGGACTGGTTCCCATTAGCTCTTTGTTTTGGCACTGCTATCAGCAAGAGCTTCTCTGTTAAGGACAGAGAAACAAAAAACCACCAAAAAACTGCAAAGCTCAGCATAGCCTTGCAAAAAATGACATCCTTTAGCTTGAAAAATTTTACCTGTCCTGCAGAAAGAGAGCATCCTCATTGCACAAAATCACACCTATTCATCCTGAAGAACAGATTTATCCTACAGTACAGAGTCCATCATCTTCTGGCCTCAAAAGGCAGTCCTATTTATTTAATTGTGTACAATGTTTTTCTCCATTTGTCATCTGGTACTTGGGAGGACAATCTCCAACAACACCTGCCAACTGCTTCTTGTCCACATCAGCTCCACAATTTGACGATGGTCACTGCTACACAAAATGTGAGCCATCTACATTTGCACTCAATATAACCAGTGGTCTTTTTTCCAAAATCCTAGTCTTATACATGAAAACTTTTTCTTTTTTTTGAGAGTGTAACAGTCAGACGTGTAAAAACTCAAATGAACCAAGAAATTTCCTTCACAAAACAGAATCAACTGAAAATCTTTTGTCATCAGAACCTAGGCACAAGCTAATGTTTTGTAAAGACAGACATGCACCTACCTGAGGCAGAGCTTCAACACAAGCTTTAAAAATTTACTGAACCAGTATGGTCCCCAGACCTCAGCTCATCTGGAGGATCCTTGAGTGAGCTCAAAGCTGCTTCCCAATTGGATGAGCCTATCTTTTAAAGCAAAATGCTCTGGGAACTCACAGCTCCCACAGGGACAGGGAGATTTCTTTTAGGCAAATGTTATGGTCCAGTAATGGCAACACCTCTATCAAAGGTGAAGGTGTTCTGGCAAGACTTTTCCAGTTGTCTTCTGTTCATCTTATTTCCATGGTATAACCATGATGTTACAATTTCAGCCAGTTCACACCCACTGCAGACTACTGGGCAGTAGCTGGTCCCACCAGTTCCCTATCTTAAACAGCATTTCAGGTGCTTCTTTGCTGTGTCCTAGAGAAGGTGCTTGTCAATGCACATTACTGAGCACTTAATTTCTGTCTTCCTCAGCAACATTTCTTTTTAAAAAGTCAAATTTCACCCCGAATTTACGCCTGACCACCATCACACTTCATGCAGGACAGTGTTTGGTTCAGAAAGCTTTGGAGGAGTCACCTGCAGTGATCCTATTCCACATTTGGAGGCCCACATTTACAGTGTTGCTTCTTGTTTCCTCACACATTAAGCCATGGAAGATCTGCACCCATCATAAGCAAGGCCCTGGCATGCAATCCCTTCACCTGGCTTGAATTATATTCAGGTCAAGACAAATGGATGAGTACAAGAATCCACATCTACCTTTTAGTGTAAGTTTTAATAATTGTCTTTTATTTTATACATGCACACATATACTAAAGGGAAAAAGAAGGATAAAGGTCTAAGTGAATCTGTCTAAAAGTAAAATACAGCAAAGTGGAGGAAATCCAGGAACTGCTCCAAAGTACAACACCAAAAATAATCCCTCACAAAAAAACCCTTAAGCCCTACAATACCTCCCTCACACACACACAAACACATTTGCACCCATTACCTTATGAAAGCTCTTCTTGCCTCAGCAACCCATAACAGTAGCAGCACGGGAAAGTTTATTTGAAAAACACACATTAGCATGTCTCTGAAAGACTTCTCAAGTATTAATGTGCTCAGTGATTATGCACTACCCAATAAATGCCAACTTTCCACGTTAGCAAAGTGGCTGGGATAGAGTGAGCATAGGAGGGAAGCCAGCGTGGCAGTCAAAGCAAAGCACTGGGGTTCAAACAACCACAACTTCCTTCCCATGACAGCTCTGCCTTGCTGTCTGTGCCTGCTTCTGCCTTGGTGCCCTACTTAAAAAGGGGCAAATAAAATTAATGAGAGCTTTTAATTGCTCCAAAATCTTGTAAAAAGTAAGATTAATTCTTTAAAAATTTCTGAAACAATTATTATTGTGATTTCTTTGTTCTGCTGGAGCATGTGAGAGTCCCAGAACCATGCAGCTGTAGGCACAGTACTGATGTGGAAAGTAAAGGTGGTCCCAGTCTTGAGTGTACTCAAGTCTGATGAAAGCTACAGAAAGACAGACTACAGAGAAAGCCACAGAAACAAAAAGCTTTGTGCTTAGAATTCTTCCTATTTGGATAACTAATTATTTTTAAACTGACATTATTTGATCCTTAATGAATGTATCACATCCAAGTCTCATAATCAAACCTCTCATATTTTAAATGTCAAAAATAGTAACTTTTAAAAAATACCTGGTAGTGTATGCTTACTCCCAAACTATAAATCCATGCCATCAATTATTGCCATTTTAATTGCCCAGTTAGCAAATACCCTTCATCTGTCTACACTATTAAGCAATGAAGTAAACATGGCAGTAAGACATTAGTTTGATAATGCTTGCCAAGTTTGGTTCAAAAAAATCTTGATTCTGATATTAATATACTAACAAATATATAAGGCTGAGCGACTTATTTTGCTCAGCCCATTTAAAACTAGCACCAGAGAAGAAGATGTGTGTCCTTAGCAGCACCTGCAGTGAGAACCTTACAGTTCACAGCAGATTTTTCCTTGGTTTATTTTAAGAACTTATAAATGGAAGGACACTTCCAACTGTGTTAGTCTATTAGAAGATAACCTGGTTCAAATTTGTCATCACTGCACTGATATCAGACAGTGATAATTCTCCTAACCTTATGGGGCAAGGAAATATTTTTCATTAAGTCTTGGTGACACCAGATAATTGTATAAATATAAGTAGTTTACTTGGTTGGAATTTAAATAATATTTTAGCTTAATCTCATTGAAAAAAACCAAACAAACAACCAAACAAATAACCTTCTATTTACCTGGAAGTGACAGAGGTATCATGGAGTTCCAAGATTTGTGCTCCCTCTCCAACAGGGTATTTAAGCAGAAACTTAAAATTGAGAAAATTTTGCTAGCTTGAGAGCACAGAACGGGCATCAGGAAAGGGGTGACAGGCTGTGTCAGTAGCCCTCCACTCCTGCCACAGCCTTGGGAACCAGGCAGAGGAGTTTATAAGGCATTGGAAAGCTGAAAGTTTTGTTACAGTTTGCTCCCTTACCCCCCCTCCACTCACATCCTTCCAGATCAAGGACATCTCTCCACAGCTCTGCAGGCAGATGAAAGTGCACTCTTGCCATGCTGCAAGCTTACAAAAAGCTATGTCAACTTATTTCACATTCTTGTGACCCTCATGAATAAAGCCTCTGCTGAAAAGTACAGTGGATTAGCTTGGGCTCCATGCCTGATTTAGACAGTTTGCATGAGCTGAAAAACACAAATACTCCAAAGTATTTTCTGTTAACAGAAGTGCGCACACACACACACACACACACACACACACACACACACATACATATATATGTATATGTGCATGCAGACTACAGGAGCCTCTAGTAATAATCACTGCCTCATCTTGCTTTACAGCATATCAAAGGGATCATGAACCTCATGGAAATATTGACAGTGAAGTACTGTGTTTTAGTTTACAAACTTCTGAAGTGCTTTGTTATGACTAACAGGCAGCCAGCGCAAGCAGTCATCTGAAAAGCCAGAGAATTTCTTTAGCTTTGTCTAATTTTTTTCTTTGTGTAACCATTTAAAAACTTGATTCTCCTGCACTAATGCTCCTGCAGAAAAGGACAAGAATGAATCTTTTTTTTCTGCGTCCGCGTCAAAAGCTTTGGTAATTTCCTACAGGGACATCACATTAAGGTGAGGTCTCATCGAGGACAGCCTTACTAACTTTGCAAAACAAAGTGTGACCAGCTCTAACACCATCTCTTAGAGAACAGCAGCAGAAATACCGTACCTATTGACTGAGGCTGGAAGAGAAGTGGCATAAGAGGTGATGGCCCTGTCCATAACACCTCTGGCACTCACCTGAGACTACTGCAAGGAAATAGCAAGGTCAAGGCTTGGCTCTGAGCATGACATTTGAACCAGAGAAAGAAAACAGAATCTCCTCCATGGATTCTCAAGAGAATTGTGAGCCCTTTCTACCTACCAATAGCAGGCTTATTTTTCCAGGATGTGACCTAAAGCACCAGCTCGTGTCACTGCTCCACAAGCAGCTGTAGAGGAGCTACATCTGGAAGGAGCCCCAAAAACCAGGCTGCAGAGTAGGGCTGTAGCTCAGGGCAGCTCCTCATGGACAGCTCAGTTCTGCTTTCTCCCAGTGACCCTCCCTTCTCCCCTCTGCTCATCGAGGAGCAGGAAAAGAGAGGAGCAGCAGTGCCCAGACAGCCCAGGGGCAGTGCAGGGGAAGCAGCAGAGCCAGGGCACGTGGCACGCCAGAGGAAGATGGGGAAATAAGGGAAAGAGAGGACATAGAACCATGTGGAGGACGTGTGATCACTGGCATGACACAGCTGCTGTACCCACATACCTCTGTGTGTGTGCACCATGTGCAGGGGCACATTTAGGGCAGGGGCTGGGAGGCTGCAAGGAAGATTTACTAACAGAAATCTCAGCCTTGCTGGTGACACATGTACAACTTTCTATGCACTGTGGGTCAAACATTTACAATAATGCCTCTTGCTTCTGGTAAAATCAACCACAGGAAGGGCAAGGAAGGATGTAGTGGTGGCAAAATGCAGAACCCAGCTTTGCCCTGAAGAGTGCAACGACAAAAACTGAAAGTTGGAGCTCCCCAAAATAAACTGTCTGTGTTTGAGGGCTGGAACAGCAAAAAGGGGAACTCTGAGTCTTATTCTGCTATTACAGAGGGACCAAAAAGCTGCAACTGGAGCAAATAGTCACCAGGAAGTGTAAGGAAAGTGACTGAAGAGCCACGGCAGTTGCAGGAAAAAGTTAAGCCAGATGAAGTGCCCCAGCAAAGAAATATTATGTAAATCAGGCTAGCTAAGCCAAGCAGAAGGCCCAGGCACCAAAAAGCCACTCTGACAGCAAAGCAGGGGGTGTTTGGAGACTGAAGCCAGCAAAGGAACCCAGCAACAACGGCCTTACTGAGGAGGGTCCATGCTTGTATCCTGCCCATCCCAGGGCAGGCGAAAAGGGCACACATGGAAAGAGTTTGGGGTCAAAGATTAGCAGGTCTGTGCCAAGAATTGTAGCATTTCATTAGCAGAGGACACAGAAAGGCCCCAAATTGCCTGTCCTTGCACTACTTTGTTTTGATATGGGGCTTGACATGGGTGCAAATCTGTTGTAAACACACGTACTATGTTACAGAAATGCAAGAAAAAAAAACAGGGGTTTTTTTTTTTTTTTTTTTTTGTAAAAAAGATGGATATTTTTACAGCATCCACAGCCAATCATGACATTTAATTTTACAGAACAGGAAGGAGCTCAGTAAGTTGCTGTAAAAATATCCACCCTTATGCAACCAAAACACCAGCTATGGATCAGGAATAGCTGTGGAGTGGCACCACAGACCTCTCCAGCACTGCAGATATGAACCTAGGGACAGAGCTTAACCTACACCTCAGCCAGCTGGTGTACCCCTGGCAGTGACCTCTTGTGTAAAATGACCCCAGCAGTCACTTCACATATAGCTTTAGGCCCATATTCCACTCCCCCAAATCATATTTTCCATGTCACAGACCCTGTTAAGTAATTTAAAACAAACTGTAGGCAGAAGACAGAAAATACCAACATTTTGATTTGGCAGGCACTTAAATTTTCATTATAAGAATTCAGACAAGAAGTAAATTCAGACAAGGTAAGGAGCTGCAGATGCTTTCTAAAAATACTGTCATCTCAGATGGGTATCTTATGTACAGCCCCACACACAGCACAAGAGTAGAACATGGTCAACCCCACCACCACCAACATAATAACAATACCTACTTATTTAAGTGTTCTGTGAGCACACCAGCATAACTCAGGAACTGTTTTTCTGCATTCCTTGCTTGAAAGAAATATTGCATAACACTACTGTAACTATAGATTGCTTTATTTTCTTCTTTTTCCATTGAGTATTCAATTCCTAACAACATTTAATAAACATAATGAATGAGCAACACTTCCTATCCCCATCTATTTCTATCCCCATCTATTTCTATCCCCATTTATTTCTTCTTAAGGAAAAACATTTTTTTTTAATTTGGCCCTTATATGAAATACCAAATGCTGTAAATTATGATATAACCAAGAAGTTCATGGTCCTTATTCCTTCAATTACAAAAAACTTTTCAATACTCTGAATGTAATTGAAAGATAAACTATTTTTCACACCAGCTACTCTGAAGAATAAACAGCCCTTTAAATAACAACCTCCAGTGTACATTCTACCTTTACCAGTAGAGAAGTAAAAGTGGTCAGAAAAAGCTTGAGGGCACTACAGCATAATTTGAAAGGAGAAAGCAGTGAAAAGGCCCAATTATTCTTATTGGCAAAGCAATCTTTCTAAAATAATAGGAATCTTCTGAAATCAAGTTCAGTTGCTATCACAGCTAAAGGCACTATTTAAAATACACCAGTAATGGTAACACAATTTATGATTTGATTGATATAAACAATCTGTTAATGTTAAAACAAGACAAAGCTAAGTAGACAGTCACCGTTCTGCTCTACATTGCTATTTCACACAAATAACAATTTGTGTGAAATTTCTCCACAATGGGAGGACCGACATAATCAGGATCTCCTCTTGGGCAGGGAATAGATCTCAAGGTTGCTTCTCAAGACTGAGGGATTCCTTACCACAAGAGACTCTTGGTAAGTGGTTAAGAGCATGCTAAACTCTGAATTCTTGATGGCTAAATGACATTATGGATTGATCATGTGGAGATAAACCTTCAGACAAACTGTTGGGAAAAGCTGGGACTAAGACTGGATCCAGCTGCACCTAAACTCCCATCTGAGAAGGAGTTTAGAATGCAAGGGGATCCTTTCTTAACATCATGACTCCACAGGAAGGTGTCCCTGACGGCGTGGGCTGAGCCTGTCCTGTATTCAGTAAATAATCCAGTGTGCCTTGCCATTGAACCTTGTTAACCCACTGCCACATCTGCTAGCAAATTTTGTTTTTTATCAATAAACACATTGTTACTTCTCTCTTACCCATGAAGTGCATGACTCCACCTGTGACAATGTGGAGTTTAACCATGTAATGCTTTTCTGGAAGCTGTCACAAAACAAGTAAGACATACCTGATGTGCCAAAATATAGATATTATGGCCCACATCTTTTGGGGAGATGCCATCATCTCCATTCTCCTCCTCATGGTCACATTCCAGACCTTGGTTGTAGGCATTCTTCATCACATCCACCTGCAACACAAACCCAGCCAGGGAGAGATGAAATAAATGTGGTTCTTGGGGAAAAACCACACTGTGTTTGAACACAGCCACTTTGCTCAGCTCCAGCCTGCATGGGTGCCCTGCAGTTCTGCAAGATGAGGGAGCAGCCTGAGAATTACGTTCTGAATAAAGACAAGCTTGAAGGATTTATGAGGCTCCAAACCACTACATTTTTCATCAGCAGCCATGAGAAAGGAAGAGGAATGATGAGCCTTTGTGAGCAGGTATTTTCACAAACGCTTCTAAAGACTGGTCTAGATACGGCAGGCACTGCTGTGCAGCACTTAAGAGAGCAGCCATGATCTTCTGGCCAAAGCAGGCAGCAACATAATTTCACAGGAAAAAACACACCTAAACCAAAAAGGAAAGCAAGATCTGGGCAGGGATCTGCTGTGGAAATTCCAAATATCCAAAAGCCTCTTAGAGAACCACCACAGGGTTCCCCACACAGGGCCTGATCCTGCAGTTGTACCCTAGGGATGGCCTCATCCTGCTGAGATGCCACCTTAGTGGTGATTCCCTGAAACCAGCAGGCATTGGGCTCTGCCTAAGGGCAGGGACAATGAGCCCAGATTCTTCCCCAGAATCCCTCAAGACCTCCCAGATCTCTCAGTTTCTGTTGTTGCACAGTCAAGTGGTATTGGAAATTACTCCCCACAGTTTTCCAACCCCTTTAAAGTTCCTGGAGACCTCTAAAAACATCAGTGTTGTTCCAAAACACAGCAACAACTGCTTGGAACTGTCGTTGTTCGTGAGGCATAAATAAATAACATACATGTATATTAAATATATTATATGTCCACACACACATTTCTGTTAGCACTGCTTCACAAACTGTACAAACTTAATTTACCAGCCCCTGACAAACTGCACTTGAAGACAGTCTACCAGAATATGATAATTTAGTTAGGAAACAATTAAAGAAAAGTGCTTGGAACGGATAAAAATAATGAAGTCGTAAAGACTGAAATCATGCATGCTTGATCCTTTTAAAGTACTTTTTGTGAATTAGTACTATCCTGATACATTGTGCCACCATACGCTGCCAACACTTCTCAGCTTAGATACAGATCATTTTAAAAATGTTTTAATGACAGATTTTTTTTCAGCCAAAAGATTTATGAATATTCACAAGTTTTCTCACCAGTTCTCTTGGTCTCATGTTGAAAAGGATTCTTTCCGCATTCTCACTGTCTTGCCTGCTTTCCATAATAGCCAGCAAAAGCTTGGAGGCATTGTTCTGGAGATACAAAACCAAATTAATGCAAATTTTAAATCTCTTTCATGGATTAATGACCCTTGCATTTGTTTTAATTGAGATTATGAGGACCACTTTTTTAGTGGATGAGATTTTCAACCACTTGCATCTTATATTTTACTGACATATTTAATAGGTTTTTTTTAATGTCAGCATACTGTAACACTAACTCTGCACGCTGTATTGGAAGGAAAATTTTAAACACTGAAAAATATTTTACTTAAATACAGAGTGTTGCTGCAGACTGTGCATAAGAAATTAAATTCCATTTCCTTTCCTTATTTCCCACCTAGCAATTTTTGCCTTGGCTTTCTGTTAAAACAAGACTCAACAGAGGTAATTACAAAACATATTACACAGAAGGTTTTATCATTCAGGCAGGTTTCCCTCCCATTTGGTTTTTATGAAGTCCAACTGGTTATTATTTGAAAGGCTGCAAAATAAACTGTTTTCATGCACTCCTGAGATTTTCTTTCACTACTAAATATTCCTGGGGGAATATATAAAGACAACCTTTGCTTTGTCAACTGGCTGCTTTTCCCCAGGCCTGCCTGCTCCTCAGGATTACACGGCATGAGCTTTAGCTGCAGTAGCCTAGTGGTGCCTCAGAGACCGGCCTGTCTCCCAGTAAAATCAGCTGTGGTGAAGTGGAGAGGAAGAATGGTTCTGGAGGTTTGGCTGCTTTCTGGCAGAGCAGGGTTGACCTGCCACAGCATCCCCATCATTCCCTGTTACAGACTGAGCTGTTGGAACACTTGGAAGCAGGAGACAGTCCCCAGGGAAGAGAAAGGGGCCAGGAAAACTGCCAACGTGCCCTACAACATCATTCTCAGCTGCTTATTACCATTATCAATGATTCCAGCCAAAATTTCTCCAGTGAGGGTGTGCCTCAGATAATTGGCATGGGCAGTTTCAGAGGAAAAGGGTTCAGCTGCCTTTGGGACCAGGGTAAAAAGAAAAAGAAGGATGTTATGCCCTACATGTTTGAGCAATTTGTGTTTTAAGCCGCCTTTGTATCCCCAAGTTTTGATAATAGGCCTGAAAATATGGAGCAGTAGAGGCCAATAGAACAATCACACGAGTTGTAGTCTCCCAGTCAAACTTGTCCAACTTGGAAGCATTTTGTAAATTACAATTTGAGTACTATAGAGCAGAAACACTCATTTCACAGCTAAAAGCCCACAGGGGTTATTCTTGGTGAGCACAGAATCACAAAACTGTGCAGGGTGGATCATAAAACCACAGACCAAAAGCTGTCCTCTGGACTAAGATTCCAGCAGTCCAGCCCCTGCTCAAAGCAGCTTGCTCAGGGCTGTGCTAGGCTGAGGATTAAACACCTCTGACTGGAGGACTGAAGGTAAATGGAAGGAGAGTAGATTAGAAGAGTTGTGTGTAACTGGGGAATTAGAAACTTCTGGGAGAAGAGACTGGGAGTGAGACAGAAGCCAGGAGAAAGGAGCCTGGGCTTACTAACACAGAAATGAGATAAGGACAAAGAAAAAGGGATGGGAAGAAAAGACCTAACTGGCTCAAGGAGAACAGCACTGCATATGAGTTTTGCCATGTCCCTTTCCTTTTCCTTCTCAATCAAATCAGGACCATCCATGGGAAAGGTCTAATCAGACTCTTTACCTTGCAACCAAGACTGCAGAAGTTTAACGTGCACAGGGAACGAGAACAGGGGGAGGGAGAGGACAGCATTTTGATGAGGATTCCTGACAGGATACTGCTCTGAAAAGCAGGATGCTTCCTTTTCTGCTGCACATTTCCCTTACAGTGGTGGCCAAGTCATTAGTGGTAGCATTGGTAAGATCTCAAACTGAGGAGGAGGGAAGGGGCCATGACAGGTTCCCAGGTAGCTTGGTAAGGAAAGGGAGGAAACAGGAGGAAGGCATCAGTCCACTCACTCATGGCTGAGGAGGACTTTGAAGCTCTTTTCCAATGCAGACAACCCTGGAGATGGACAGAAGCCTGCTGCAGCTTCCAGGAAGCTGGGAAAGGTAGAGGATAGGTAGGACTTTGTGTCATCAACAGCCAGCTTCTTGCTACTGACTCAGCAGAAGTGCCTTGCCATGGCATAGAATTACAGCAGGCATTTGTGATGGTTATTTGGCTACTTATTCCTCACCTTCTGCATATTTGGAGAGCCTAGGATCTAATCCCAAACATCAATGAGGAAAAGACATCCATCACTTGGAAAACCCAGCACAAAGTTCATAACACATTAGTACAGTGAAAAAAAATCAGTTTCCAGGTGCTAAAAAACAGCACAGCCCAAAGCACTTCTACTCTTCATTTCACCTTTACCTGGGCTCCCATCTCATCTCCTGATAAAAATTTTGGAAAAACAAATTAATGAATGAAGCAACCAGATACAGCTACAAGGGGAAAAAAGAAGACAATTGTCTTAGACTCTCTGTACTCTTAGACTGACAGTGTCTCCTCATCCTGTCACAGATGTGGCAGATATTGAGCACTTACTTTGTGCCAGGGCTTACACACTGGTCAGTAAGGAAGGCCAGGGGGTCACATTTGAAATAAAAAGAAGCAGAATTGAACACTGGCCATCTCTGCACTCAGTAAACACTGAGTCTGTTCTGCTCACTAAATGATTCAGGAGTCCACTGGAAAATATAATCCATGAAGATGTAATTAAATGCCACATCAAAAGCTAAGTGCAAAACAAGCTAAACTAAGATGGCATGGGAAAATCTAACTCTGCACTGCTTTTCCTGTGGTTGGAGGGTGTAAGTTCAACGTATAAGGCTCCCCGAAAACAGTGTCTGAGCTTGCTTGTAAGTGTGAATGTATAGCCCTGCATACTTTGAATGCTGTATTTTCAGTACAAAATTTATGCATTTGCAACTTCAAAGTTGCTTATGAGCACTGACAGTCAAACATTACTTGGTAAACTCATTGCTTTATTACTTCAATGTGTTGCCACTCAAAATCAAAAACAGCAGCTTCTTAATTTGGATCCAATTTTTGAGATCACATCTTGCAACGTGTCCAGATCCAGTACAAGAGTGATATGGACATAATGGAATGGGTCTAGCAAAAAGCCATAAAAACCATGAAGGGAATGGAGCATTTTTCATATAAGAAGCCACTGAAAGTTGTGACTATTCAGACTGGAGTACAGATAGTTTAGATGGATCTTATCAATGTGTATAAATACCTGGTGGGAGGAAATGCAGAAGAGGCTGCCAGACCCCTCTCAGCAGTGTCCAGTGAGAGAGCAAGAGACAAAATAAAACACCCATGAAATTCTATCTAAACACCAGAAAACACTTTCATACTTTGAGAGGGATCAGACAGTGGGATAGGCTGCCCAAAATGGCTGTGGAGTCTCCAGCTGTGGAAATATTCAGCTGTACATGATCCTGAGAAACCTCTAGCTGATCCTGCTTGAGCAGAGGGCTTGGGCAAGATGACCTCAAGACATCCCTACGAAAGCAAATGACTCTGTGATTCTGCAAAATCTGAATCATTTCCACAGTCTGAACCTCTGCTATATTCATCACAATTTTTGCTAATTGAATGAGTCTGAGCACAGCCAGCCTCATGTGAACAGGATCACACTGGTCCTTGCAGAGGTGTCTCTAAGCTCCATGTTTGGTCACTACACAGAAAAGCTGTTCTACAAGCCTTTGCTAGCCTCATGAGAATGGCAAATCAAAATGGCACTGGAGTGAAGGCAGATACATCTTTACAGAGACTGAAGTTTGGACTTCAAAAGAACTGTCTGCATTTTCAAAGTTAAATGTCTGCCTTAGTGTTTTGCTAGAGGGGGGTCTGAATTACATTGCCATTCAAAAAAGAAATTAGAGTTATTAAAATCATATGTAAGGCACTGTTGATTCAATGTTTCATTGTACATGATATATAGCTATATTAATTATTTTATTAGACATGTATAACATTGCCAATATGATGCAATGCAGCTACCACAAAGTATTTGCTGGTTTGGGGAGGAAACAGACCATCTGCAATGGAAATACTTAATTTGGGAGGCAAGAAAAGGCAATAACCCAGGGCTCCTCCTGGACAGATTCTACCCTGCTTTGCAGACAGTGCAGCTGCAGAGCTCCCCTCTACATGCACTGGCAAACAGACAGGAGAAACTTACCTACGAGCCTGCCCAACCCTCCCCAGAATACAGAACAAAATTACACTACGAGCCCTCCTGCTCTAGGCTTTGCCCTCACACTCCACACTTTGTGTTTCCCCTCAGAGGATACTGAGAAGGGAAATAGGTACAATTTACTTGAACCTTGTTTTCAACTTTATTTGACACTGCAGGTCATCTGATGTATTGTTCTTTTTCACAGCATTTCCTTCTCAAATAATTTTTAAGAGTTTGGTATTTAGAGAGCATGCCTGACTTGCTGCATGCCTGTACACTGTGGCTGCTTATCAATCTTGAGAGATTTTACATCCACAATGCAGACTTTTCATGCTAGCTGTGTCATGCCTGACTTATAGGATTTTTTTTAAAAAAAAAGCTGAGACACAGTCCCAAACATAGCAGTGGGTCAAAAGGCCTGTGGCAGAGAGCCTGATAAGGATTCAGAAGCTGAGATGAACTCATTTGCAAGATTTTTTTTTCAAAGGCTTCTGAGTGTACTGCGCTATGGTAAGATTAAGTAAATGTCAGGCTGCCTAGAGCTCGCCCATAGGTATGTCTTCTGTGGCTGCCCAAATGCAAATAAACAAATTTCCATATACTGTACCTTGAGCTGAAGCACCAAGTCCATGCAGTATTTGCCAAGAGGGTTTATGTCGTTCAAGATGAGAGCAATTATAATATCAATCCCATTAGACTCATGGGTGGCTATGCATGTCTGCAAAACAAGAGAAGGGAATGGGGCAGGGGCAGAAGGGAGAGGAGGAGGGGGAAAAAGAGGGAGATGATACAGCCAGAGGGAGGAAGAGAATATGCACATCAGCAAATTTCCAACAGAAGGACCCAGAACTTAAAACACCTTGCAAGAGCAATGAAAACTTCAGTCAAAGCAGAACAGCCTGAAAACACACCACAAGAAGTGCTGGGGGAGACTTGTGTGTACAGAACTAACCCAAACATTGCCAGTAGTGAAATACCCAACTGGAAAAAAGGTGGTGCAAGCTAAAATCTGCTCCCAGAGAATCCCGCAGGGCTTGGCACCAAGCGGTACAACTTGCAGACAGCAGCCCTCAGGAGCACTGCCAGATTCAGCTGAGCACATGCCAGCCTCAGACATAAAAGAGAAGCTTGACTGCAAGCACAACCAAATTTGCACGCTCAGATTCTTCATTTGCCCTCAGCAGCCAGCATTAATATTGCTGTTACAGCACAAAATGTTCATGAAAATCAAAGTTTTTTCCATGCATCTGGACATGTCCTGCAAAGAACGTTATTTCTGGATAAGGAACTCAAAACTGTATTTGCGACCAGTGGTACTTCCCAAATGCCTTTGCAGCTGGAGTTCTGGACCTTCAAGGCCTTGTGCACAACAGTCAGTTATACAAGAGCCTATGGCACTTTTTCCTCTGGCAGGTTTATGGGACAATAGGTAAGGAAAAGTCTTCCAGGAAGACAGAGACAGGGGAAAAATGAAAATGAGAGCGTGGAGCATTTGCCCCCGAAATATATTGAATTAAACTTGCAGTTGGTGTAAACAAGTGCAACTCAAATCCTGAGTGAGTTCCCAGCAAAAAGGTCTAAGTAATAAAGTGTAATTCATCATTCCCTTCCATATCAGTGTTCCTCCAGTGCTTCTCACAT
Organism: Fringilla coelebs; assembly: GCF_963513975.1. NCBI lineage: Eukaryota > Metazoa > Chordata > Aves > Passeriformes > Fringillidae > Fringilla > Fringilla coelebs. The sequence continues at coordinate 57,794,198 of NC_140033.1, read as the reverse complement.
AACTTTGTTGGAGAACATGCTAACTTGTACTTTTTCACAGTTGTTTTTCCCATCCATAAGTGATTTAAACATTACTGTTCAAAATTTAGCCCATTAAAGGATTTCTCTTTGTTTTTAAAATATTAAGTAAAGGCAGCTGATTACCAGCAATGGCAGTAATAGCACTTTACATTTCATTGGTGCACATTAATGAAGAAGCATTAATATTGCATGTATTTCTTCAGCTATTTCTAGCAAAGAGAACAGATTGCTTCTGTAATTTGCTCACCACAATTTTCCCACTGCTAATCCATAGCAAAAATTCTGCAGTTTCATCCACTATGACAACTTTACTGCAGTTCTCTTCAGATCAAATATGGCAGCATGTAACCACATCCTTTACCTTTCTACACTTCTTCGGAATGGCACTAAAGAGACTTTTACCAAAAGTCACAGCTGTGTGACTTCCAAAGGCTGCAGTGAGGAAGGCACAGAAGATCAGAAGCATGGTCTTTAGTGTCATCCATTTCACTACTGATACCATAATTAAAGATGCTGCTAGGTGGCAGGGCAGGAGGGTAAGTGAAACTTTGTGGCAGTTATGTGAAATAAGGAAACTAAGTGTTAGCAAGTTGTATAAACACCAGCAAGGAAAAATGTGTGAAAATGAAACACACTGAAACACAAACAAGTCTGTGTTTGAATGCACTTTCAAAACTGTGACTCCAAATCCAGCCTCACAAAGTGAGGTTTAAGCCATGGACATGGCAACATGAAACATGAAACTCTGTCCAAAAGGTCTGCAAACCCTGAGAGGAAGAAGAGGTACTACATGAAGAGTCTGTTTGGAGCTCTGACTTAAAAGGGTCGCTCAGGCCTCAGGAAATTTGAAGTGTGTTAAGCCTAGTGATAGCAGCTCCAAGTGAATTTATGTTATCAGGAATACTCAAAGGTTTGTGATAAGCACCCAGACAGCAACATTCAGGTACAGCCTTCTGCATCCAGAAGTTCTTGAGCCTACCTGGTTTTCATGGCACGGGCCCTGGCAATATTCTGTCAAGCTCTCCAGCGTCTGGTTGACAAGAGCCACGTTCCTCTCATTGATGTAAAGCCCCAGCAAGCCCAGCCCACCTGTGGTGCTCCCACAGATGCAGTCCAAAAACTGAAGGGTCTCACAAACGAGGTTGTAATTTGTTTTATTGTTCTGATGTCTTAAGAAATTCTGGTGGGTGGAGAAAAGGAACACAAAAAAACAAAACCAAAACAAAACAAAAAAACAAAAAGGAAGAGAGTCAAGGCAAACAAGGTCTTTTAGTCTCTTTTCATGAAAACATTGAAGGACACAATTTATAACCATATGACCACTGTGTCTCAGTACTGAAGTACACTGCACTACTATAGAAAATATATTAGGCCTTAATGCAGCAATTGAGAACTATTATCTGATTAAATCATAGAGCAGGGAAGGCTTAGGAAAGTGAACTTAGCAAACATCTGCACTGGCCTTAAATGTCTTTTATATGTCCTGCAGACCTGCTCCCAGTCACCCATTACAGCCCTTCTCTTGGAAGCTGTTGCCCCACAGCTAAGCAGGTCTGGTGGCACATTATGGAGCTCAGCTCAAACCACCCCAACCACAGCTGGAAGGGGAGGAACCACTCCTGGCCACAGCACTGATGTATATTTGTAGAAAATACATTTTGCAGAGGTTGCTATGGGGACAGTAATTTCTACAAGAAGAACTGACAGCAGGGACACACAGAGCATCTTAAGGCCTTCAGTTGTGATACTTTGGGAAAGGGGCAGTACCCAGAAACTTCCTGTGCTCTTCAATTCTGTGGTAAATGATCTACCAACTGTGCACAGGAACCTTACTAACAGGGACATTTAGACCCTGCTCAGTTCCATGTGGCTGTGCTGAGATCCCCAAGCAATTCTGAAGTCCAACACAGACCCCAAATGGTTCTTGAAAAGGGTTCTTTTATCCCTTGGACCCAACATTTCAGACAGCCCTATTCTGTAACAGGGGCCAGGCACAAGTGTGTTTTTCTCCCCTTATGAAGGTGCAGCCCCTCTAACAACACCCCTATAAAAGCTCAGCTCAAAACTTTACCTGGAGCTCTCGGTTGTGGTTCTCACACAGCAGCTGGAGAAATCTCAGTATTGGCTGCATGATTGCAATGGCAGGGCTCATGATTGCTTCTTCTGCAGACTTCTCTTCTGCATTTGCAGCATCTGCTCCTGAGCCCATCAGATCTATTTCTGGGTCCATTTCTCTTCTGTACACAGAGTAAGCCTTGGAGGTTGCCGAAGATGCTTCTGTCAACTGTCCTTTCATTCCCTCCTTCAGATGCAGAGTTGAATCCTTAACTGAAAAGAAGATAATTTTCCTTCATTTTTGAAAATCTTTCTTCCCATTTGATTAAACAATAAGAAAACAATAATAATGAATGCAACTTTTTCTTTGTTGGTGTCTAACTCTTCAAAGACCTCTAGGCAACTCACAAAGAATATCAAAGCAACATTCATGCAGGGATAGCACGTTCCAAGTAAACCACAAACCAGAGTGAAACAGAACATTAACACAAAAAGTCCTACTATTTCTCGCCCATATACAATAAATGATGAGAACAATGGGAAGACCACAGGGTGGGAAATCAGTTCCTGAGCCTGCTCTTGTGAAATATCCCCTATAGCAGCAGCCTCTGCTTCTGCTCCTCTAAAAATATGGCTCAATATCTTTTATTGATGCAAACTGGCAGAGCTTCACTGATTTCATTAAAGCTAATTCCTTGTGGCCAACCTGAGATGGACTGTAATTCAGAGAAAAACACACAAAATATGCAAATTGGCAATGATTCATATTAAAGCTTATTGATCAATTCAGCAGAGTATGAGTGGTGCAGCACATGCAGTGTGAATATAAAGCCCTGCTCCCCTCTTTCCCAGGGGTACCTCCTTACCTCTCTTTTTGGGAACAGATATGGTGAGGTCACTGTCATCCTCCTTCTTTTTGCTCCCCAAATCAATAGTGTTCACTGTCACTGTGGATCGGATCTCCTGCTGAGCAGCTTTCATGCGATCATACAGCACTTTAAAGAACCTTTCTGACTTCTTCTGCTCCTTTAGCTGCTGGTAAGTCGAATACTGCAAAAAAAAAATAATTCTTTAGATATCAATCTTCTAAGGAAGAAGAAATACAAAAACACACTTTTATTTTTTTTTGTGAAACAAATGATGAATAATTACTTCACTTACACAGAACAAATGTTGGCCACTGCCTGACCAGTTCTTTCACAAAGTGATATACGAGGCTGGTAACAAAGGCTGATGATAATATTTTAAAATTTGTGTAAAATGGTGAACTGTGCTATTTGCAGTCTTTTAAATGTCACAATATTGTACTTGAAGTTAGATTACTTTGTGACACTCCCCATTTCTCCAGGCTTACCAGTCATTATATTCCATCTACAAATAACAGTGAAAAGTAACTTATTATGTAACAACAAGAGAAAGCATGGAACATCAAATATGTAATATTATAGCTTGGATTGTATTCATTTTTTGTGCTACAGACAGAATTCATTATTTTAGGTTATTAATTCCAGTACCTTAGTATAACTGTCAAGCAGGCTGAGGACCATGTGCAACAGTTTGCAAACATTCCCAATTCTCCCAGCCTTCCCTCCTCATTTCAATCCTCTCCCTTCCCCCAAATATCTAATTTGGCTAAATCTGGATGACAACACCTAGAAACCATAGTTTAAAGCAAATATATAGAAAAACACCAAGAAATCATAGTTTAAAGCAAATATTTTCTATCAACTGGGATACTGGTCTTCTCAAATGACCAGTTTTTTTTCTCTTTGGAGATTTTGATAAATGTCTCTGAAGGTTTCCAGAAAATAATGTGCTCTTATAAACTTAGAAGTACTATAATTTTTAATTTTACAAAGACTGACATAAAATAACTGTGGATAATGCTCACATGGCAATGACCAGATTAAAAGCAGCACAGTGCTACACAGAGAGGGAGAGCTGAAAAACATTTCCTTCTCCCAAAGAGCTACTGCATAGTAATAGGGCATATTTACATTTGTATTACAGTGGTACAAATTCTAGTGACAAATTTCTCAGAGAACTCACAGCAAAAAGGTTCTCTCTATTTGTCTGCAGACCACATGCAACTGAGAATCAATATGTGAATAAGCAGATTAAACAAGAACCTGTGTTTGCGTATTTCCACCTTCAAGCAGCGCAATTCCCAGCAGAATGCCCTCGGAGAAAATCCTGTCATTTCTGGTGTTCACTATCACATCTATGACCAGTTCTGAGGCACCTTCTTTGTCCAGGAGGCACTGGATATCAAACATGGTCACCCCAGACTTATCTGCATCTTGTCCCGAAAATCCACCTGCAAATTAGACAAATACACAAATACCAATCGTGTTTGCTTCACACACATATATGAAAATGAACCTATTAGTAGTGATAAAGTACACAACAGCAACGTAATAAATTTAATTTTGAAATTCTGTCAGGCAAAATTCCCTTTGATAAAGACAAGATTTTTGTATGAAACTGCAATGTTGGGCTCTAAGAGTAAGAAATAAAACAAATCCCCAAGCCATTGTTCTGTCAGGATATTCAGACAATAAATAAGATGGAAAGGATACTGATTTGTTCACTGAACCTTTTTTAAATTCCACTGCTGCATACACTAAACTGTGAGTAGGGTCAATGCTGTGAGCCCCTTTTAAAATCTGCTCTTCAATCTCAGGCCTAATCTACACTAAAATTGTGTCCTGGTAAATCCACCCTGGTTATGGGTCTGACCTTCCAGCCAAATGCTTTTGCCAACTCCTAGATCATCATCATCACCACCATCATCATGACACTTTTTTTAAGAACACAGACTCGAGTTAATCCAAATTAAAGGTGTGGGTTGAAGAAATTTTGCTAAATTGTATTAGCTCATTAAATCAACCACCTTTTATTATCAAAGATGATCATCTTTCCTGCTATACTTACTTCTCTAAAGATGTAACTGTGCCTACTTCATTAGTAAAAATACAGTACTGCTTTAATCAGCCAGTACTACTTTGATTAAACTGATTAAAATGCTTCAGACTTTGTGATGATGCCATGCACACACACACTTTTTAGAGAGAACTAAAAAAATAGTAAAACTTCAGTCTCTTATTTGTTAGAGAGCAAAATTTGGTGTACAGAATGTTAAGACTGCAAAGATTTTCAGAGTCTATACTGAAATAGTAAAGGAGAAACAGCTGGGTAACATCTGCAAAAGTTGACAAATCTGGGCATGCCTTCAAGTGTGCACTGAAAATGCAAAATGCAGTTCTGACCTGGCTCCATACCTAGCTCCAGCCTCACTTCCTATGACATCCATTATTATGGGTTTTCCTAGAAATCACTCTGCAGTAACTTCCTGTGGCTTTTACAGCAGAATGATACAAAAAATTAGCTCATAATGGACCTACAGAGATCATCTACTGAAACTTCTTGCCCACAGGAAGAAGTGGGCAAGATAGGACAGGTTCATGAGAGCCTTGTCCAGTAAAGTTGTAACAAGAACTGACACATTCTCCAACCTCTCAGGAAAATGTGTTCCGTTGTCTAACCAGTATTTTTGTGAAAAGCTTTTCCTTAGATCTTTTTCATTTATCAATAAAGGATCTGGAATGTAAAAAAATTCTTTCATTTCCAGAAACACACCATCTCTCTTCAAAAGTGTCCTGCTTTGCTGAATTTCTGGATGGGGATTTCCTGGTTCCTGCTTTGGTACCTCCAAATGCACCATCTGAGACAAGTGTGTGCAACTTAAAAATAGAGGAGTCTGATACTACCTCTCTTCTAAGTGGTTACAGAACATGTTTGATTTATTTACCAACTGAATGCCTGGAGGATGTCCAATGTGCCTATTAGAAAAAATGGTGCTGCTAATTTTGCTCTCTTGAAATGATGTGTGTTGATTTACCTCCCACTTGTGCAGTTTTGCTGTAGCTGGCAGGCAGGGGCCCATTCATACCACTTCCATATTCCCCTTTAAAGTACCGATACAGGAGGATTTTCCTTAAAGTGTTGCCCTTTAAGAGAAAGATAAAAATAGAAGAAATCAGAGTTGTGGCCAATTTCCTTTGTTTGAAAAGCAAGCAGTTTAACACAGATACATAATTTAGTAGGTCTTTCCATTATAATTAGTAAGCACACAAACAGGAAAGTTGTCCAGAAAACAAATATCTAACAGTCTTATCTAACAAATCCTAGGGGAAAAATTCTAAAATAGTGTTGTATGAACTTTTTTGACGTTTGTTTTAAACTTATTGATTCTAAATAAAACACCTCCACTTCAGTAATTCTGACTGGCTATCTGTGAATGTGTATATTGAAACAAGCTCCACAAATAGCCAGTGCTCTGCAGTCAGTGTGTCTGTGCCCTACCCTGCCATGGCAGCACTTTCTTCCTATTTTCTGCAGCTGAGTAGCACCACTCCCTTTTCTCTGATCTCAGATAATCCAGCTGATCATCTGAAAGAAGCCACATCACATAAAATATTAAAACAGAGATATGACATTTGATAGAACAGCTTAAAAAGCATTCTCTGTATCGCCTTGTTCCTTGACTTCCAAAACCACAACCAGTCAAAATTTGCATGCAGCTCTCTGAAGATCTTCCCTTTCATTTTACTTATGTTCTGCAACACAAGACATTCTGGATTGAGAGTCAGGGGTACCAATTACTTGGCATTTTTATTTTGCCTTCAGTCTCCTGAAAGCCTTCAGTCTCTCTGACTGCAGAACACCTGCAGTCAGCACTCAGCTTTACAGAGGCAGAAGGTGACACAAGAATTGTAGGTGTATGTGTAACCTCAGATTTCATGAAGAGAAATAAGTAAGGTCTCCAATGCTCAACACAGATGGGGGGAAATGGTCACTTCAAGTATTTGGCATTAAAATGGAACATTTTTTTTCCTACTTTCACTAAACTGCTGGTTTTAATGAAAAAAATTCTGAAAAAATATTTGCACTAGAAGCATTCTCAGCATTCAGCAGCTTGCCAGTGCCTGCACATTAGTACAGCAGTCAAGTTTTCAACCAAAACATCTCTGCGACCGCCACAGACAGCAGGCAGTGGGGAAGCAAATCCTAGACACTCTCACACTCCCACCTCCCTGTTAACTTGGCAATATTTCCAGTGGCAACCACACACCACAGAGGGGCTTCACTGCTTCATGGGCCTTGAAGACAATAGGCTTGTCCACCTCAAAAAAGTGCCGAAATGCAGGACTTTGTGTGCTGCCTGACAATACCAACCAGCCATTCTTTTCTAGTTCTCCCATTTTGATGTTTTCATTTGACAATAGTCTGTACAGAATTCCCTCATATAGCCAAGGAAAGTACAAGGCCTACAGTAAAATACCAAAAGCTATAGTTGCTTTTATAATAGTTGCAAGAAAAATAAGAAGCATCACCTACAAGGAGTTTACTGGGTGGATTTTCCAGGTGAGATTAGTCCAGTGTGCCCTGCACTACAGAGCAAGGCAAAGAACCAGAAGTCTCTGTGGACTTCACACAGAGACAGATTCCTTCCCAGCCTGGTTTTGTGATGGAGTTTAACCTGGAGTGGTACAGTAATGGACAAGTACAGTAACCAAGCTCATAAACAATTTTAAGATGGGCAAGGGCACCAGCTCCTCCTGCTCAACATCCTGTCTTTAGCTGGGACCAAAACCCAGTGTCTCACAGCAAAGTGAACCTCATTTTCCTCATCTTCTGCAGAAGAAAAACATATTAGTGATGGGAAAAGAGTTCCCACCAGAACTGATAAGCATGGACTGAGAAAAAGGCCAAAGCCCCTTTTCAAGCTTTTGCAGGGACACATATCACAGAATCATGAAACTGTCACACAAATGGGATCACAGAGCACAAACCCTTCCTAACTCCCAACTAGGACCCAATCCAGAATGGGCACTGTCTTGAGACATGATCTTTTCAACAGAAAGGCTGGCATTTGCCATAGCACTTGACTAACCACTCAGTTTGAGTCAACCTCCTCAACCAGCAACCTCTGCAGTCTGTTGATGACTAATGGTAAATTCTATAAACAGTCACAGAGCAGTCATGGGAAGAAACACCAAAAGCCATCTATATATAGTTAAGAATACTACCTGTGGTCACGAGCTTTATTGTTCAACCAAAACAGCCCTTATTTCATCAAGAAGAGTGTTTAAAACCATAAAACAGCTTTTGACTAATAAACAGAGTGATTTAGCACTGGGGTCTGAATACCTCAAAGCAAGTAACTACCAGCACATCTCAGATCTTCCTCCTGCCTTGTTAACTTCAAAGATAGCAGGGGATATGAAGCCGTTTCTCCAGTTGTCTACAGAAAGAGAAATCCTGCTCCACCCATATCCAAACTAAGGAACAGATTTCATTTCTTCTTCCAAGAAGTCTTATTTATTAGGATTCCTGCTCTCTCTCAACCTCCCATGAATCCAGACAATAGTTATAGTTCCCAGAAGCCAAAGTGCCAAGAGTCAAGGATGCCGTGTTTGAAAAGCAGAAATGTGATGGAACCTCTGCTTTGCCTGACAGCTGTGTCAGAAACGCACCCCCAGGCTCAACCCACATATTTGCAAACTCGGGATCCTCATCTCCTCTGTGATGACCTCAGGCAGCCATATGACTTCCATGAGTCTTGTGAAATGAGCTGCCACTACAAAGAGCAGAAGGGCCCAGCCACACGAACCGAGGCTGAGAAATGCACAGAGAAATGCCCAAGGAATGTATCAGAAACGCCATCACCTCCAGCATGTGACTGTGAGGCACCATCCTAGAAAAAGCTGGAAAGACCCTGCTTCGAGAAAAAGTGCTGATCCTGCTGGCATAGGTGTGTGGGAATGCTTTGATGGGAATGCCAGCAAACACAAGAAGAACAGCCCCATCACACGGACGAGACCGGCCGCTGCCAGGACAAGCCACACAGCCACGCCATTGATGTCCTTGGGAATGGGTTCCTAACTTAGCACAGCCACAAAATTAATACTGCCCAAAAGCAAACGATCACAGCAGCAGCATGAATAAGCAGTTTGCTGCAGCTACTACTGACACTTGTGGCACTAAAGCAGAGGCCAAAAATAAAAGCACACTGAGCAGGGCAGTGCTATCTTCCCCGATTACGTTTCTATACGAGGCAGAAGTCCTGGCCTTCCAAGCTGAAACTCTCCCCTGCTGGCTACAATACACTTTCTTTTATACCTCTTATTAGGGTATGGAAGTGACATGTAAACATCACTCAGCTGACTGCAACCCTTCCATAATGGATAGAACATTGTATAGCTTTGGAAAAAAACACAATGAAACATAACAGTCTTATTGTTGCTGATGAATACCACCGCATTGTCTCTAACAAAAGCTAGGATAAAGACTGAGGACACAAGAAAGCAACAACTGGATATTGTTGTTGCAGTTTTAAATAGCTGGGGATTGACAGGCAAAAGTTTCCAATAGGGAATAATTATTCTAGTAGGAACATGTAGACACAAACAAATTCCATTTTCTCAGTCCGTATTTCATTAAACTCACTGGTCTTTAAACTTGATTTAAATGCCTTAATACAATGGTTTATTCACTTGCCCTCTCTGAGCCTGCAAAAGGCTGGTTCCACATGAGGATGTGCCAGGAAGCAATGGCTGAGAGAGGTACCTAAGGCTTATCATGGATACCCGCATCAGCACCAGCTCTCCCTATTACACCACCAAAACTTATCTATCCTGCCTTATATAACTCTGCACACTTCTTAAGGAGTTGGCATTATACATATAAAGTTATGGAGGCTGAACTAGAGAGTCTGGGGATCTCTTCTGGCTCTGAATCTGTATTAAATTAATGAAGTGGAAATGCTCAGATTATCAGTGATTACACAGAAAAGTCAGCTACATCCAACCAGTGATACAGTGGATGATGTTGTGAGCATATTTCAGCATTAATCCAGGAAGAGGTATGAAAACTAGGCTTATTAAATCTTCATATTTTAATAACTTGCAGCCAAGTATAACAGAGGAGCTGTTGGGGATCTCTGGTCTACTAATACAGATTTTCAGAAAGTTTGGAAGAGACACAAAATCCCAGAGAACTCTGAGATGTCTCACATGCAATGATATTTTTCCAAAAGTACCAGGGAGTACTTACACTTTTTAATGATATCCAGCCCCCTGCCATGAGTTTGATGTCAGTTCTGGGAGAGGCAAAGGAATGGCTGATTTAGCATTCCATTAAAAACAAAATTAAAGGAAGTTACTATATACTGATGGCAGTTTTAATGTTGGCATCATATTGTAATAATTGCCTCAATACAGGTTTGCCAAAACAGACCTTCTGAAACTTCTGTAGATTATCTTCTGCTTTTGCTAAAAGTAAAAATATCATTCTGGTAAAGTTTGATAAACTGTGCAGTGTGACACAAAGCTGTAAGACAAAATTTTTGATTAAGTAAGCCCAGAAGGATAGTTATCAAATGGCTTAACAACTCAGTGACTGACAAAATTCAATATGCAATTTAAAGCAAGAAATCATAAACAAATATATGGGCTTCTAATGGGCAAATTCATGAAGTATGTATTGTCTGCCTCATTTTGGGCTTTTCTTAATGAAATTAAATCATACAGAAAATAATTATTAATTGAGTTTGGAAAGGACACACACAAAAAAAGAGGGGATAAGGTCAAGTCACTGCTAACAATTTAGGCATCATTTATTAAACTGACTAGAAGTAAACAATATGAGTGTCATTATGTCCAAACCTCTGTATGTCTTATTAACAATAAAATCGAGAACACACAATAAAAAATGGAGGATTCTGTTCTAGGAGGTCATAACTTTGGGGAAGAATGAAAAGCCCAGGAGAAAAATCAGTGCAATGACAACTCCCCAAATCCCACAATTCTGCAAAGGGTAACAAGAGCTGTTATGTGGGATTTGTGAGACTCTCTCACTTATTCACATGCAGGAGCACATTACGGTAGCAATACCACATCACAAGTTGGTGTCCACAGTTCAAGAATGCTGACAAATTGGATCAGGTTTGGAGAAGCTCCACGAGAGTGATTAGAGAATAAAACAAGTCTTTTCATCAGAAATTCAAGGCATTCAATCTACTGAGTTTATCAGTCTAAGCATGAACTCTGTTTCTGACTATCTACATAAGAAATCTGATATAATGGATGACTTCAGTGTAAAGATAAAAGGTGCAAGACATACTGGTGAGAAGCTGAAAATGGAGAAATTCAGCTAGAAAAGAGGTAGAGGCAGCTGGGTTATTCAGTTTGTGGGCTATGAATTTTATTTTTATTTTATGTAACAGTAGTGGCATTTAGCTATTGGAACAGCCTAAGAAGAGGTGTGATAGTCTGTACTGCTGGCAGTTACTAAACCACGACTAGGTGGCTTCTCAGACAGAAACTATTTGAAGATCTTGTGGTCTACATTAGGAGAACAAGCTGGGTGAAAAAAATATGTCATCTCACATAATCTATGAAGACATCATGCTACCTTTTCCTGTAGTAAATATAGATGAGGCTTTCTATGAAGGCTGTTTAAAAGACACCTACTTCTACATGTTTCTTGTCATTATTTATAAATGAAATTTCTAGTCTACTTTGTCTGAGTGCCTGCTTCAGGATGATTTTTTTGGTTGCTGCTTTTGTTGTTGTTGTCGCTTTCCACCCATTTTGTTCCCTTATTTCTCTTGGAGACAAAACATGGCGGGAGAAGGAGTTTTGTGCAAGTGGTTTCTCTGGAGATACCACAATTGGTTTTAAAAATCTTTAAATTATGATACAACCTGCTCTTGAAATGCAAGATGACACAGAAATCTCCCTGTCTCCAAAAGGGATCAGCTGAGGCCACGGCTACCACACGCATGGTGTTGCACAAGCACGGGCTTGGAAAAGAGCCCCGAAGTCTTGACTCCTATTATGTCCACAAAGTGGAAAATTTCTGTTTTCATGATGCCAGCAACTTCCAGGGGGCTCACAAATTGGGGGAAGTTGTTTGTTTTGGGGAGTTGTTTGTTTGTTTTTACACAGAGTGAGCTTTTTCTTGGTTTTGATCTTTTTGCAACAAGATGTTTTCATAGCCAACTGATAGTTGAAAGTGATATATTTTCACCAATAAAATATGACACCCAACAGCACAGTTATTTGCACACTGGGGCGTTCATTCACGCCAGGGAAAAAAGCACTTTCAAATATGAAGTTGGGTCCAGCTGGTGTCCAGTTCTGCTTCCACTAAAATTAACGGGAGATTTGCCAGCAACTTAAGTAGGAGAAGGAGCAGACATGCACTTTGCCAGGCAAAAGCGTTTCATCCAAGTCTAAAAAGAAAAAAACAACCCAAAATATACACCAGACTTCATGACACAGTTCTCTTAGGAGAGCAGAGCTGGCCACCCACACCTCTCAGCTGTCTCTCATTAGGCAGAGACACCCCACATTTAAAATGTGCCATTGTTCAATCCTACACAAAACTGGGAGGAATCCCACTTCTCTCAATACAAATTTCCTGCATCACAAATACTAACTGATAAACTTCAGACTGCAACTAATGCAGAGATGCATTAATAGGCTCACATAAAAAAAACCAGGCATGACCTTCTTTAAAACCAAACTATAGTTGCTCTAAAAAGGAGTTCATTTTTAAGCAGTCTTTTAATTCTTCTTTCCTTTGCAGTTCCAGGTTCCATAGAAAGCTGGAAGCTTAAGTGCCAAACTATTGCAAAATAACTGCTATTGCCAGTCCAATTTCAATATGGATAGGGAAAAGAATACTGGATGCATCACAAAACACCCCAGAGATTTTGCCCGATAAGTGTTCAATTTTGCACCCTGAAAAAACTCAGGAAAGCATCATATTAAGAGAAAGATTTTTTTGGCAGTAACTCTAAAAAGTGGCTCCACTAGGAATACAGCAAAAAGAGAGAAAAATTGTTTGGGTTAGTGAAAACCACAGCATTGAGACATTTGTACTTAGACTGAGAAGAAAACACTTTGAAAAACACAGTTTGATTTTGTAATTATATAATTTTTCTATTAGGCCATAAAGTATTAGTAGCTGCTGAATGGGGTTTTTTTGTTCAAATATCAGATCTCTAGATATGTATATATGCATTTATATATAGAGAGAACAAGTCTTTGCTGTGGGCAAATATTATTGTTTATATCTGTCACTTGTGCATATAAACTGTGCACTTACAAACCAGGTTATGTTAGCACCTCGGTAATTTTTCCTTTCAGACTGCCTCCAGTACAAGACAAAGCACTGAGATACACAATAACTCAAGTTCTCCACCACAGAAGGAAAACAATGTAAGATTTGATCACAATTATTCAGAAGCATTTATGAGTGCACCATCAATACCAGACTGTAGGAAAAGACCAGATCTAAGAAGCATAATTTTCAAAGACTAAAATTATCTAACTCTTATGCTGCAGGGGGTAAACTTTCAAAGTGATGCACAGGGAGTTATGCACACAAATCCCATTATTTTTTAACAGGATTTTTGTGTGGAACTCATACTCTGCAAAAAAAAAAAAAATTACCCCTAAGTGCCCTAATGTGAATATTTACCAAAACAGACACTTAATTTCCAGATGCATACTTATGAGCACTACCCTGCTCTGACGGTTTATGAGCAATTTGTAACAGGCAGCAATGGAAAATAATAAAGTGGCCAAACACCAATTTCATGACATTATTCTCTGTTGCCATATTGCTATTATGTTGAACTTCAAAGCCAGAGCATTACAGACACCTGATTTACTAGCTAAGGGATGCTCTGCAGATGCAGTGCCTGCCCTGATTTGGATCAGATACAGCAGAATCTTTACCTGTTGGCTTAGAGCTGTCAAGTTAGCTCAGGAGGCACTTCTGTATTTCAGTTTTCTGCTCATTTTTACCTGCCACCAGTTCCACTGACTTCTTGACTTCTTCCTTGTCTACTAATAAAGATCACAAAATCATAGAACGATAGCCTGGTTTGGGTTGAAAGGGACCTTAAAGGTCATGCAGTCCCACCCCCTGCCATGGGCAGGGACAGCTTCTGCTGTCCCAAATTGCTCAGAGCCCCATCCAACCTGGCCTTGGACACTGCCAGGGATCCAGGGGCGGCCACAGCTTCTCTGGGCACCCTGTGCCAGGGCCTCACCACCCTCACAGGGAACAATTTCTTCCTCATATCCAATCTAAACCTGCTCTCTGTCAGTGTGGTCACATTCTCCCCTGTCCTGTCACTCCAGGCCCTTGTCAAGAGTCTCTCTCCATCTCTCTGTGGGTTCCCTTCAGGCACTGGAAGGGCACAATGAGGTCACCTCAAAGACTGTTGATGACACTTCAGAAATTCAGAATTTGTACTTATGTCACTGCTGACCTTTGAAGGAACCTATGCACTTCCTAAAGCAGGTTATCAGAATTATTTTGCAACCCAGGTTATAGGCTTTTCTTTGGATTTGACATGATTTTTGGGTTGTACTAATACAGTAATAAATAAGTACTTCTCATTGGTTTTTAACAGTTTCCAGTTTTACCGTGTACATGATGTTAAACCATGTCCTGTGTCACTTTCTTCAACCAACAGAAATGTTCACAGTAATATAAATTATTCAGTTAGAAGTGCTCTATATGTCTATATTGGGTTTTTTTTAAAGTGATTATAAAATAAACTAATTTTCAGCATTCTTGAAAAATAATCAAGGGGCTTATGAATTGTCTCAAACAATCCCAACACTGAGTCAAAACTGACAATTTTTTCCTTCAGTGCCACTCACCTCAGAACACCACTATATTCGACACACAGAACTGCCAGATTCTGTCCTTCCATGATTTAAAGATGTGCTTTTGACAATGATCAGCAGCCCTGTATCCAGAGTGTCCTGAGATCCAGCCTGACAAAATGATCAACACACCTGACACTTCTGGGAAACGCCTCTTGCATTCTTGGATGGAAACAGATAGCAAATTGTTGCTGATTTCTTGATTTTCAGGCATTAAGGGGAAAAAAACCAGCTGTGTGTATGCGTTTGTGTCAGCCTCCAAACATACTTGTGGCTAGTGCAAAGGAAAACAGCCGGTCAAAACATATTCCAGCAGCTTCATCCATGCAGCAAAACAGAACAGCAGAAGGGAACCAACCTTGCAGCAGTTCAGGGCAGCAGAAATATTTAAAGCATTATCAGTGGTCTGTGGAAACCTTGTCTTAGCATCCACCTTGCTGGAAAACCAGCACAAATCAGCTCCAAAAAATAATGTGGGCGTGGTAAGGATACAGCAGGAGATGTCCTTAGTGGTGACTGCAGTGATGGGCAGATTGTCCCTTCACTCTGCACTGCACAGCACAGCAGGGAAAACAAAGCAGCCCCCTCCTTTTCTAAGCAGAGGAGAACAATTCCCACCTGGAACAAAGCCAGCTCCTGCACTGCTTTCACTACATCTATGAAATTAGGTGGCACTTCAGACAAACAGAAAAGTAGAGCAAAGTTAGAAAACACTACAAGTCTAGCGCTTTATTAGCTATCCATTTTGACAGGGATAATTTGAAAATATTTATAATTCATGTTCCCCAGTTAAAAAAAAAAAAAAAGTAGTAGTAGTAGCAGCTTGAATAAATTTCCAGTACATTTGATTGGGAATTTTCTATTTATGTCAGCTCTCCCAACTGTATAATCCTTTTCAGGATGATATCAGGATAATAACTGGCACCTGAAGTCCAGCATCTAAAATTTTGTGCTTGTATGAGAATTCCAGTCCATATTAAATAAGAAGTCCAGAACAAAACCAATCACCCCACCACTATGCTAATTTCTGGGCCTAGGAATAGTACTTGGAAATGTGAAACCTGTGTGGCCAGAGCCAGTGGGCCAGAAGAAAGAAAAAAAAAAAAAAAGAAAAAAACCTCTAAAATATGTGGATGGACTTTGATTGCCAGAGATGGCAAATATCAAATAAATTTTAAGCAACTCCTCTGGTAGATTTGTTGATTTTTGTCAGATCCTTGCTGCTGACTCTCAGCAAGGACACAGCTGCTGACAGTTGGCTGTCAGCACAAGGAGCCACACCTCCTCTTCCTCAAACAGCAAATCCACTCCCAAGTGGCTTAGAAATAATGGCAATGCAGGATTAGGAGGTAAAGCCACGCCAGAAGGAAAGGACCCCTTGATCAAGTGCGAGAACTGGATCATCTTGTGACTAAAACAATGTCATTCACCACCTGAGCTCTGGTTGCTGCCCTGGCAAAGGCTGTGCTGCCACAGAGAACAGCTGGGCTCTACCACATCCCTGGTGCTGAGCTCCTCAGGAGGCTGGGAAAAGGCCTTTGGGAGGTTCATTCCCCAGCAAAGAGGAGCCAGGTCCTGGCTCACACCCTGGGCTAGGTCAGGCTACCTCAGCTCCCATTAATGTCATTCTTAAGTGAGCAGGCTAAGCACCTCTCCAGGCTCATTCAGGGATTATCCTGGACTTTACCCACTGGTTCACAAACCTACAGTGACTTGGTGATGGAGCTGGCCTCTCCTGGCATATCTGAACTTTTCATGACAGAGCTTCTCTTCCAAACAACAGACAGACATTCTGATTCTTGAAGGCAACTTTTGCTAGGAAAAACCTATCTTTTTCCAAAGCAGTTCACAATCCTCCCTTTTAAATTAGAGGCCAATATTAGCTTTTCACTCTTGGAGTCTAAAATTTCATCAGTTCAAACAAATAAATCCAATAACATCCTTTGAAGGCTGCAATGGAAATAATTCTGACTTTGCGCAGCACTGCAGCAGAAGGTTCATAAACTACTTCTATTAGCCTAAGTTGCTGCATGAAACTGAGACCCTGTATTAAGAGAGTAGCATTTTGTTTTTAATAACTGTCAGAGATATATTGCCTGTCACACCAGAGCCCAATAGTTTTTAGGTGTCATCTTATTTCAGGAGCAACAACAATTTCTAAATGCCAGATTTCCCAAGATCAGGAAAAAGTTATCTTCTATCTTGAACAGAAAAAAACCCAAAACATTGAAGCCACTCCATAACTGATTGAGAAAATGACCAAAATTTGCTTGAAATAAAATCAGCTGTTCAAAGGTACAGACAAGGGGGAGATGAAGTCACATTTTCATGAGCCTGTCTCAGCTTTTCAAATTCCCACTACTAAAAGACAGATTCATGTTTATATAAAATTTAATATGCAAGCTGTTCACCCATAATATTAAATTGCCCCTTTATAGTTAATATTTGCAAAAATAATGTAATTATTGATTTCCCAGATAAGACTGCAGCACATGTGCATTAGCTGCTTCATCATAACAGATTTTAGCATATATTTATTATGAAGCTGTTGCCATTATAATGCCCAAATGTCTATTGCTTCCAAGGAGAAATATATTATCACTGGAATGTTCCTACATGCACAGCATGTAGCTATGGAAATACAATGTCATAGGCTGCTTTAGAGGTGTTAAGTACAGCACAGATTGACTGGGAGCCAGCAGGAAACCTGCTCTGGAAGTCCTGGAACAGCAATTTTTTTCTCCTGTGTTTCAAGGGTGCTGGTATTCCCACTCCTGACATCTCTTTGATAAATGCCACACAACATCCCAACATCAGGGCTCAACAGCATTATGAAAACCAAGAAGAATTTTACAGTTCCAGTAACAGGGAATTAAACTGCCCAGGCATGGCACCAAGTCAGTGCTTTTAATGAGCACAAAACAAAACCCACCAACAGTTTTAGAGGCTGCAGAACTGACTGCTTAGGCTATTCTGATTATTGGTAAAATCCTCTGCCCTGAATGCAGCAAAAAATCTTGTGAAAACATGGAGTAGGGTGAGAAATGATACAGACAAAATTAGGGCTCTAAGTTGGATCAGTGACACAGTTTCATCTAAGAGCTGTGTTTTCAACAGGTTGCCATTTCCTAGAAAGATCAGAGAAGTGCTGGGAGCACACAAAGGTATGGAAAAACTCTGGTATTACAGATTGAGATTGCTCACCTCGGAATAGACATGGCAAAAGCTTTAATGTGGTGGGGATGGGAGGTTGGGAATTCCTGTCTCTTCTCCCACTCAAAAAGTAGCCCCCAATGAAATGTGAAGAGGATCAATGAAAAAGTGATAAAGAAGGAACTGTTAGCCCGCACATAATTAGATGGCCATGGGAAGTCACCAAGGCCAAGAATTCAGCAAGACTCAGAAAAGGATTTGGGCATTTCTATAGACAACAAGTAAAACCAGTTACAATAGCAAATATTAAAAAAACAACTATGGGAAAGAAGACAAAATCTCTTGCTTTAGGGCCCACAGATTTATGATCTTACTGTTAAGGATTATCCCAAGATTTCAGGAAGAATAGAAAACTTGAAGTCTGCCTGCAGTGGGGGTTCTTAGACCTTCTGAAGCATCTGGTGATGGCCACACAGCAAGAAACACTCTTAATCCTCTGGTCTGACCCTCTTTAGCAATCCACATGTGTTTAAAAGAGAACATGAAGTGTACCAAGTCTGTTTGTATTGGATCCAAAAACCAGTGCAACCCAACGTAAATTCAAGAGGAAAACGGATTTTATGAAATCTCTGACGAGGAGACATGGAGAGCACTACAGTGATCCAAAACATCAGCTGGAACCCTGACTCCAACAGGCAAAACACAGAATTCCCATAGCAAGAAAACACATTACCAAAATCCTAAAAGAAAAATATCTGCATTTTGTCTATCTGATAAATATCCTTAGCAAACCAGGATATATCCTGGTTTATACAAAAAAAAAAAAAAGGTAGAAACACTTCAGCTTTTGAACAAAAGGCAGCTTCTTAGAGAGAAGCTCCAGGCTCCCTTCCCCAGTGAGACCTGGGGACACACACTCACTTGCTCAGCCAGGTGACTCCAAATTCTCCTTCTCACTCCCACAGAAAACTCTTCTGGTTTGTACTAACAAAGTCCAAAGTACCTTACCCTCTAGGGCACCAAAGAATGTCTCTGCATGGCAGAGACAGCCACAGCACCAGCCTTCTCAGCTCTGATGACAGCCTATGAACACCAGATCCCTCATTTAGCCCTAAATAACACTGACCAGAACGTCACCATTATTTAGTTCCTTTAATTAATTACCACTTTGCAAAGGCTTTGTTACATAAATTGGTTTCCTATACATATTAGTGCCTTTCTGTCTCCCTGTGGGTCCACTTGATGATGAAATGGGTTTTTTTACTGCAAAGGACTGAGTGTCACTCGATGCCTCCACCTCCATACTTAATGTCCCTCTCTGGCCTAAAACTCCTTGTAAGTAGGAGCAAGCATTAGTATTCTAACTGTGGCACCATGAGCTGCTGAGACTCAGCCAAAAGCTTGACAGATTTATATAGTGCAGAAGGGATGATGCAGGAGACCAGGAGAGGATCTGGATTTTGTCTCTCCTTCTTTGCTCTCCTCCATCTTCTTTCTTCCTCCTTGTCCCCTCTGAATTTGCCTTTTTCCTCCCTATCCCCTGGCTGTTCCAAGGACACATTATAATCCATTTGACACTTGATTTGTAGCTTTTGCCCCTCAGTTACTTTGGCAATCCTGCCTCTTGTTTAACAAAGCAGCTCTGGAGGACGCTGGGAAAGGGCAAGTGAGCATTTGGGAAGAAAGCATCTGGTTATAAGTTGAGCCTTTTCCTTCTCCTCCACACTTGAGTCACCAAGCCAAACTCCCAGCAGAAACACACCTGATGATTCACTTTAGCAAAAGCATTGGAACTGACAGAACAAACCAAGATGAAGCAAAATGATGTCCAAAAAAATTAGACAGGAAAACTTTAAGATGGGAGCAAACTGGCAGATGAAAAAGTTCCAAGCATGGCAGCTGGTTCTGCAGAGAATTTGGTATATGCAGATAAGTATCTCAGACAACTGCAAAAAATCATTACAGACAAGAACAGAAACTCATCTTAATGAACATGTATTCTGCAAATCAATAAGGAGATGGGGAAGGAAGTAGGATAATTTTTGGAGTCTAATCTTGAACTCAACTAAGAGAGAAGTCAAAGGGAACTAAGTCTACCAAGTACTGACAGAGGACCAAGATGAAAAAAATGCTATTGCAAACCTCACAGCAGGAGGTTTCTGCAGTGTTAAGTAGAAACTTTAATTTGGAATTTGCTTGCTGCAAAGCCCTTAACATTTTTAGCACAAGACTCAGGTTTAATTTGAATAGGTCTGAGCAACAGACATATTTACAGTGGCAAAGGTGTTTTGTTTTGTTTTCACTAGCAGAATGCTCGAATGGCTAATTAAAACCAAATTCTATTACCAAAAAAGAAAAAAAAAATATCAGAGCCAGTGCCTTTTTAAAATTACCTGATGTTTAAGGCAGACTAAATTGAGTCAGTTTCTGGGAATGTGCGTGCTCTGACCTGTGTGAAAAGGCTGCCGAGGGACTGTGTACAGGCAAGACAGTTACCATGGATACCTCACTGCTTTAGGTGTAGAAGCTTAACATTACAAACAACTTTGCAGCATTAGGCTGCCAGCCTCCTAAAAACACTGCAAAATAACAATGAGCTCTGAGATAACCGTTATGATCTGCTTTGTGACATGCAAATATAAATCTTCTATCCTAAGGCAAAAGACAAAAGTAGGATTGAGGGGACATGGCCAGATCTTGCAGGCCTTAATTTACAGTCTGCTCCAGAAGGATGCTACGGCCTTTGCATAGCACTGATGATAATGGGAGTGTGCACTACCTGCAAGTAGGCAGTGTGCCTCAGAATATTCTCCTCCTGCCTGAAGTTTTACCTAAATTAGGACTCCAAACTTGAGCCAACACAGCACAGGTAGAGGGAAATGCAGTCAGAGTCAAAAACCCCACAATTATTTTAAATTTGCCCTTTAACAGCACAAGTTACTCTGTAAATACTACCACAGGGTTTATGGCATCACCCACACTGATTGCATTGAAGGACAGAGCTTACATGAGATGTATTATCCTTCCAAGAGCATGGGGTCTTTGTGGGGAGATGCTGACTGTGACTGCTGGGCAGTGAGCTGTGTGCCTACTGAATGCCCTCAGCCTCGAGACAGGCCAGAGATTTTTTAGCTTTATAAATGCAAGCCCATCTCTTGGCCTAACTACCACTGCACCTGTCACACAGACAGTCTCAATGAGAAAAGAAAATCTGCTTCATACCATTCTCATAGTGGCAAAAGAGATTCTCTCTCTCACACCAAACTATCTGATCTATTGATCCAGCAGCCAACCATTTTCCAGGCAGTGAATGCATCTGTCTCCTCCTTCACCTCGAGCAAAGGTTCACAGGAAATCACTTGAGATGCTTTCTCCTGCTTCTGGTATTAAATTACACACAAAAGAAGTTCAGGTGCAAGTGGGGCTGGGGTTATGTTTCAGGGGATGAAAAATCCATCTCAAGGAGATTTATGATCATTTCAAGTATTCCGCAGCCAGGAGCTCACACGGCTCAAAAGCAGTGCTCGAGAGCCAGCTCTCACAACATTAATTAAGATGCTTCAACAACAAGATTATAGATGTGTTTATTGCAAAGCTGCAATGGCCAAACCCTTCCATGAGGCAGAACAGCAGAACACTGTGCTGGGAGAGCTGCAAGTTACAGGCTGAGGAGCAATCGGGAAGTTGGAGCTGATGTGGGATGCAGAGAGGGACATTCAGCTCCTGAGACTCAGCTGAGCACAGCTGTGCATACCTGCAATGTTTCATAAGCAAACAGCAGGTACCCCTCCAGCATTTTGCAGACATACCTAACAGAGCAAACTGGACTTCTTTCATGCTCTGTCAAATATTTTTGGCAGTGGGTGCATTCCCCTACACTGTAATTAATTTTGCACTGAAGGCACCCTGAGTTTTTGCCAGCACAGAACCATTTTTCAGCTTTCATGGCACAAATCAAAAGGGGCTCATCCAAATGACTGAAATCCTAGACCTGTGCCACAAGAGACCACGTTTTCAATATCAGGCTTTGTGCCCATAGTTACAAGAAGGAATAATGCAAATCACATAAATGGCAAAGTAATTGATTCTATCTGCAAACCAGGTAGGCAGATTTTAAATAACAGCACCAAGGGCCCACTTGGCTCGTTTGAGAGCACTGGGAGTGCTCAGGTTCCCCTGCAGCTCTCCCCATCAGCATTTCTACTACAGCTACACCAGTTTTGTAATGGTCAGGAGCAGGTGCAATGACTGGGAAACCTTTAAAGCAGTAAACACCAGTTTCCCAGAGAGCAAGGGTGCAAAAGTTCCTTCTTGTTATGACTGATCCCACTGGGAACTCTGAGCAGGCAATGCTAGCAGCAAGGGAACAAGGAAAGTGCAGCTGGAGTGATCCCATCATGGCTCTAATAACATTAGAAATCTTTTTACTGGCTTTAATGGGATTTGGATCAGGTGCCAAGGAAGCCACCTTACATTCCCCTGATCTGTTACTCCCACCAGCACAGCAAAACAACCAAATCCCAAGCATCTTTTTTTGCATGTCTGCATTTCATGAAGGATACAATCCCCCCACATCCACACAAAAACCACCTCTGCAGTTGCAAGACAACTTGTTTCTTAATCTACTAATGAGATGAATTAGTAAAGTAGGTAAGAAAAGGAAGTAAAGAATTAAATATGAATTTTTACCTTGGCATTTTCCCCTCTAACAATGTTGCTGCCTATTTCAAGCAATCAACCATCCAAAAGAGGCCTGTAAGTGGCTAGAGCTATACTTACAATACTATTAACTTTAGTATCCAGAGAGAGGGAAACAGAGTGCTCAAAATGCACATTAAAGCCTCCCATGGAACAGTGCTGTGCTGCATGTCCAAAATCACTGCTAATGCTGTATGAGCTGCAAGAAAAGCCACCTGATTTTTCTGGATTCTGCCTGTGCTACAGTTTAATATCAAAGGGAGTATTTAAACAAATACTTCATTATGCACAGTGTTGGCTGAGGTTTGTCACTATTCCTTTCCCTTCTAATGAAGAAATTAAGTGGATTTACAGAAAGACGTAAAGCCCTTGGTGTTTTCCTAGATAAAGAATCCCACTCCTCCTCATTTAAAAGCTGCTAGCCCTGCTGTAGGTGGTAATTATGTTGAGGGTGAATTGCTGTGGTTACTGTCTGGCAACACCCAGCACTGGCACATGTAATCCCCACAGTGTCTGGAAACAGCATTACATCAAACCATCCGAGCTAGTGGCTTACACAACCGGCTACACCCCTTTGAAATCTGTCAGCTCCAGTGACTTGCTGTGTGCACTTCTGCTTCTCAGACATCACCTTCATCACTTATACCACACAGGTATCAGCCTCCTTTAAAAATAAAAGTTAGAAGCACTGACCTTCAGCCTAGCTTAAAATCTTAGAATCAACAAAATAAATCTGCATATCAAACAGCAAAGAACTGCTTGATTTTAACACCAAATCTGACTTCAGCTCATAAGAGGCTGTGGGTGCATCCATGCATCACTATGGGGAGGAACCTCAGAAAACAAAACAAGACAGCACCAGAAAGGGAAGCTGCAAAATTCTGCTTGTGAAACTAATTTATTAAATGGGTTAATTTGGAGCTAGCCTAGAGATCCCTAAGGCAGGGCAGCACTGCACACTGTAAGCAGGTACATCCCATCATTAAATCTAAGAGCTATGGATCAGGTTCTTAATTAAAATCAGTTCTGCTGGGATCTCTGCACCAAAATTAAAAATCACTGAGAAATCTCAAATCAAACAAGGAGTTCATGTCTCCAGCTCTCAGGCAGCCATGTCATATTATGTGAAGACCTGTGAATAAGAATTGTCTCGTGAAATCAGTGGGACCAGACATCAAGCAGGGACTGCTCAGCTCAGAAGAGCTGTATCTGCAGCATAGCTGTGTGCTAAGCAGGCAACAGCCTAAGCCACAGAATCACTGCATTTTCCACAGGATTTGAAAACAAACACGTTGTACTTTAACAAGAAATACTGTAACTATGTCCTTGGAGGATTGTTGTTCTGTACCAAAGAATTATTTCCCTTCCCTCTCCTCTCCTCCCCCACTTCCCTCCCCTATGAATTAGTAAATGAATTTCTGCCACAAACCCTCAAACCATATTCTTCCCAATCAAAGAGTCAAACCATACCCAAGAGAGCAAGGCAGCACAGAACCAGTGAGATCCTGCAGACAGCCAGACTGGGTGGAAAGCTCCTGTCACTGCCACACACAGATGGGCACACACAGAAAGCCTATGGGGGGAAAACAGGACAATACCAGAAAGAGGATTACATCCAAACTACGTTGCTGGAAAATGTTCTCCTGCAACTGGACAGCTGAATCATCTGCAACCGGACCAACAAAAAGATGATACTCAACAAAAGACAGTCCATGTAATTTAATAAGTAAGCAGAGTTTTGGTGTTCTGCCTTTTTTATTTTTAATTTTGATCCTGCACCACAAGTTTGGAAACAATTCCTTAAGGGCAAGATCATTATTATGGGAGAATCCAGCATGGGCACTTATGGGCAAATCTATTATAATCTGCATATATTTCCAGGGGAAATGAAGCCTGCAGTTTAGCTCAGGGTCTGCACTCCGGTGTTTTAGCAAATGGGGGACATTATGTGTGCCTGTGAACTCAGACAGAATACAGATCCAAGAAGACAGGATTCTTATAATGTTTTTTTTTTGTAAGACACAGTGCTACAGGGGCTAAATAAAAAGCTTTTGAAAAAGTCATTGCACATAGCATGAGAATAAAGTGCCAGTCCCAGCAGTGGCCGCACAGCCGGCATCCACATTGTACAACAATCGCACAGCTCAAATCGTGACTATGAAAGGACAGCCCGAGCAGCAGGTGGGATGCAAGGATGGCAGGGGGCCATACCCCAGCACCTCTCTCTCCAATCTCTCTGTTCATCAGTCATGTCACACGGGCTGTTCCCCTGCAAAGAACATCCAGAGGAACAGAGAAACTAGAAATGCAGGTCCTGGGCAGGGGAAGCAGCTGGTAGGCATCTGTAATTGAATTCCAGGAGGACTTGGGCTATTTTTAAAACTCTCTGTAGGCTGCCTTTCTTTTCTTTTTTTTTTAAACAGGTGAACATATCCAAAACTCAACACAGTTTTAAAGTTTCACTGCATACATCTCTGAGTTTCACACCATGTAAAAATCAGGCAATAGCAGCAAAGCCCGAGTAATCAGAATCAGATTCTAAAACTCTGCACCAAGGAGGGAAAAAAATAATCAGTTGGTTTCTAATATACAGTTTTCTCTGCAACTGTATATTTTAAGAATAAAGAACTTTTGTCTTGAAGTGCAAACACACAAACCCTCCTCTACTGTATTTATACCCTACGGGGACACTGATTTCCTAACAACTCCAAAATAAAACAAGTGTCATTATTTATGTGCTGTGCTTCTGCAGTATCTAGTAACCCACAGCTCTGAGGGCACACTGGTATTTAAGGAATGAAGCCCCATAAAATGTAGGCTACAGAATGGGAAGAGTTTTGCTGTTTTCTTCCCATAAGTGAGACCTGAGTAAGGTGATTCCATTCAACCAGTCAAACACTTTCAGCGCTGGCAGAGTCCAGCAGGACTCCTGGCACGCTTTTGTTCATAAGCAACCTGACCTGCTCAAGCTGCAGTCAGAGCTTTCCACACCTTTGGAGCTCCTTTATCTCCTGTAATGTCTGTTAGATGATAACCAGAGTCCTAATATTCCCTCTCCACCCTGGGGAGAAGAATGGCCCTTTATTCTGAGAGAAGGCCTGCTGTTAATCTCCAGCTGTCAAGACCTCTGAATCTGTTTACCTGTCTGGGCACGCCCTCTGCTCATGAGAGGCAGGGTCTGGCACCACTTCCACACCCATCCTTGGAAAGATCAGCAATGGATGGTTAAAGGACCTGAACCACAGCTCAGCATGACTGATATGAAGCAGGAAAAACCAAAGACTGCTAAAGCTGCAGAGAGGAGAAGTTCACATTTTGCTCACAACACAGTCCAGTCTGAGCTGTACTCATTTATTTTCTGAGTTGCTGCAGCAAGTTAAATTCTCTGATGATAATGAGCAGTCACCAACTGCATCACCAACTCATTAAATCAACTCAGTATCCACTCATTAGCAAACACATTTATACTCTTTGGTTTTAAGACACACTGGCTAGCAAAAGCACAGCATATGATATTTGTTGGGGTATAATTTCTATTATTTTTGTTCTGATTTGTGGGAAACTATCCTTATGTAGTAGCAGCATGCCTCCCTCTGTCTTTTGACTGTGCTAGATTATACACAAAACCTGTTAATTTTAAAAAATACTCAGAAGATAAAGCCAGGGATCATTTTTCAGCACTTGCAAGACAGAGTTATGTAACTATACATAACAATGTATATTTAAACATGAGTCTGCTGTATATAGAGAGGTGAAGTGAAAGAATAGAGGAAAAGCAACAGAAGGGAAGACAAAACCCTTATACACACCAAAACAAAACACCGTTTTGTGATGCTTATTAATACAAAAAACAACTCCAACAATAACTTCCTCTTGGAAATACAATAAATACAGGATAATGGAATCTGTATCATATAAAGTGATATTATTTGTTGAATACTCCCCAGATGCACAACCAGTACACTTGATCTTATCAAACAGCACTGGAGTTTGTTGCAAGCACAGCTTTATAACCAGCTATTTTCTTACTGTAGTGGTGGCAGGGGAAATGTTTAAGAGGAAAATGTTTTGACTGCCATGCAATCAGACTGCCTGTAAGCAGTATATTCCGACCCTTAGAAAGTAGGGGAGATTTAATACAGCTCAACATTTCCGAGGGTTTGGTTTCTTCACAGCTCCTGGGCAGCACTATTGTTCTTTTCAAGGGCAAGACAATGAACATTAGCTTCCATCAGAGAAGAAAGGATGGGATTTCAAATGGTACTTTGGAGAAATGGTGAATGCTGCAGGGTGGGGATGGGGGATGCACTTTTCTATCTGTCAGATATGTTATGTCAATTTGCTCCTCAGCTGGTTATCAATAAAAATTGTTACTGAAATTTAAAGCTGGCCCAGATGCTCCACATTTCGTGGTTTTTTTTTTTTTTTTTTGGTCACAGGACGTTGGTTTTTTGGGTTTGGGCTTTTCTTTTTCCAGAGAACTAGATAAAAGGTGAGGGGTCGACGGCAAGAACATCTGCAGCTTCACACAGGCATCCCCGTGCAATGCCACCGGGGAGTCAGGCACAAAATAATTTATGGGAACTCCTCGCAGGCCACCTGCACACCCAAACGTCAGTGCCTGCACTCCAGCATCCTCTGCCAAATCCCGCACACCCCAACACGGGGAGGCGGCGGCAAAGCGGGAGAGGAGCAGGTTAATAAATAAAACCACGTTCCACTCTCTTGTGGCCGAGGGGAAGGAGCGGGGGCTCCGTTCGTCCCGCCGCGTTACATAAGGCGCGGCTGGCGGCGCCCGCGGGGATGCGCGCTCCGTGCCGAGGCAGCCCCGCAGGCAGCTCGGGAGCCTTCCCTGCGCTCCGTGCCGAGGCAGCCCCGCAGGCAGCTCGGGAGCCTTCCCTGCGCTCCGTGCCGAGGCAGCCCCGCAGGCAGCTCGGGAGCCTTCCCTGCGCTCCCGCCGCCGGGGCCGCGCTCCCCGCGGGCTCGGGGCCGCCGCACGCAGCCAGACACTGCGCCCATTACATAACAGCGGCCGCGCCTCCCCCGGCGGGCCCGGAGCGCCGCTCACATGCGCCGCGGTCACATGCCCAAACAGCTCGTTAAATCGCTGCCCGGGCAAAGGCGATTACAGCGCGGGGACCAGTTGGAAAGGTGGGAGCCGGCGCCTTGCGTTCGCCCGCATCCCCCCGGCACAGCGCCTGCCCCGCGGGAGCGGCCCCGGGCACCGCTGGGCACCGCTGGCACCGCCCTGCCCCCTCCTGCTGCCGCGGCTCTCACCCAAATCAGCCTCCTGGCACCCGTGGGGAGGGCTGGGCACCGGCCTCTCCTGTCACCACGCTGAGCACTCACACAATCCCACGATTGTTAGGGCTGGAAGGGACCTCTGGAGCTCGTCCGGTCCAACCCCCCTGCCTTGGTGACAAAGGAACGCGTCCAGGTGGGTTTTGAAATGCCTCCAGTGTCATCCGGAGGGATTTTCTGCGAACAAGGCAGGTGGTATTTAATAATGGATATATAGTGGCTGCTGGGAATAAAACGTGCTCCTCTCTGTGTCAAAGCCACATGCCCTCCAGGCAAGGGGGTCTCCCCGCCGTAGGATTGCATTCCCACGGTATGATATAAACATTTCCACAGGTATGACAGCCATGGATCACAGGAGTGTGAGGTTGACACGTGTCCCAGATCTCCTAACCAGCATCCATCTGGCTGCCTCAGAAGCTGGTAGCCACCCCAGCCACCCTGGGCAGCAGTACTTGTGTGCCACAGGCACGTTTGTAAGGGAGGGTGCTCCATAGAAGGTCTTCTGCTTTGTCTTTTGTTGGATCACCCCCTTGGGCTGCCGATTTTCGGAGCCACCTTGACCCAGAAATCCACCTTCAGGAGAACAGGCACTGCAAATCAAGTTGGCCAACACAGCAGGAAGAGTCTCTGGAGTCTGTACAACTCAAGAAGAGGCTCCTTTTGTGTATGCCAACATTGCAGCAAATTTCTAAAAGCGTGTTTTTTTCCAATAGAAGCCAACTTCAGAACAAGAGTTTACACAGTAAGCCAAGCTTAATAAATTAATTTTTTTTAACATGTCATCCCATTTTTTCCCCCCAACAAATCTTTCATTCACAAAGCCCAGGAGCACGCTCCTTGATTTAGGAGGAGAAGACGGGCGCCCTGCCAACCTGCGAGGTTCTGCACTGTCATACACAAAGTCCTGCTTCCACTTTCAGAGAGACCTTCTCTCAAGGTGAGTCACTCAGTCCCCTGGAGAGGAGCCCAAAACAGGAGTGAGCTTGTGCTACTTAAAAAGTACCCTGTGCTGCACTGACACGTGCCCAGGGTGGTGTTACCTCCCTGTGCAGCAAGCTCAGGGCAAGAGGCAGAGCTGTGCTCGAGTAGCCTGTCAGGTGGAACCTCAGTTCCCTTCCCTTGTCCTTCAGCAACCCTCCTCACCACCAAATAATCTGGAATTGCCAAAGCTCTGGGCCTAAACACAGCGCTCACCGAGTCACAAACAAGCATCAGGGCAATATATCTGTTGACCAATCTCAGAAAAAGAAAAAAAAAAAAAAAAGCCAGCTTCCCTAGGGTGGCTGTTGCTCCAGTCAGATGGGCAGTGGAACTTGTTTTAGCTGCACATGTGCTCTCCTAGCAGGAACGTGTGTGAAAGAGCCCCTTTGTGCAGGGCTGCAGCTGCCTGGTGCTGCTCTGCCACCTCCCGTGGCTCTGGAGGCCCCTGCTGGAAGACGGAGCTGGATGGGCACGGCAGTGGCAGGGCAAGACAGCAGCCACTTTTCAGCTGTGAAATGAACAGTTGAGAATCATGCAGAAGAGGCTTGAGAACACTCTTTTAATTTGTTCTGATTTTACTACCTCATGGTTCTTGCAGGGGGCAGAGCCCCAGCTGGCTCAATAGTAACATCACACTGCATAGGGCTTAGCAGCAAAACAGACAGATAGTGATCAAAGTACTGAACTTAAGACACAGAAGCCATAAACTGTGGGGTAGATCAAAAGAAAACATTACTCCAGCAACATTTCCTTTGCTGCTCGCAAATAAAGTCTTTCTTCAGCTAAAAATCAGGGGAAAAAAATAAAGAAAAAGAAAAAAGCATCTGCAAAAATAGGAAAGAGATAGTTTAAAGAGACAAAGGAATTGTTTCTTTCCTTTCAAATTGTTTATAGCTTAAAAAATAGGTTAAATACATGATGAATTAAAGTATATATCAAATAGTTGATTTCTTAGGGGTTTTTTACTTTTTTTTTTCTTTAAAAAGGGAAGTAAAAGACCTGCATTTAGAGTACCCAGTGTGCTAGAATTTGCTACTGAGTTAAAACAAGCTCTTTCAGTATTGCATGTATGGAAATAATATCTTTATATAAACAGCTTCATCTAAGTCAAGTGGCTCCCTGCAGACCACACTGGGGACAGCAAACCCTTCTCAGCAGCCTGGCTGAGCATCAGGTGGGACTCCAGGAGGAGCCAGTTCAGCTGCCACCTCCCAGCCCTGTGCCCACACGCAGCCAGCACTGCTCTCACCTGATGCCCTGCACAGGCACAAACAGCTACCCACCTTGCCCAGATTTCTGCAGTACAAGTTACTCATTTCTGTCTAATCACACCCCAACCCCAAGTAATCTCCTAAACTTGCTGCTCTGACTGATGTTTTGGGTTGTTTGGGTTTTTTTTGGTCATGAAAACATTTCCCCACACAGAACAAAAATCCAAACTCAAGCAATAAAATCGGAGGTTTTCCCAGGCATGATGTTATTTGCTGTAAGAATACTTAAATATGAAGGAAAAGAAGAAATGGTTCAACTTCCATTTTCCAAACAGCCCTTTCTAAGTCCTTATGGCTGGTTTTATTGTGAGAATTATCATGACTACAACAAAGTACCAGCAACAACCAGGGCAAATTTAATAAAGACTGTGATATATAACCAGAACAATTCTCTGTGCCATCCTGGGTGAATTTACTGACCAGCCCAAACTTTATTGCTAGCAGTGAATTACCACTGTTAACACCCTCTGCCTCACAAAAGCAACAGAGTTAATGTGGGTCTCCTTGCAAAATTAAGAATACTTAGGCTGCACAGTCTGTTCTCCAGGAACATTTTTTAGCCCCTTCGAAAAAAAACTGTAAAAGCAGAACTTCCCAACGATGTGCAGGGCTTCCAACATTTGTTTAAATGCAAAGGTTTTCATTTTTAGAGAGCCACAGTCAAATATTTGTATATTTAGAAGAGTTTGGTTTCTTAAAATGCTGAACTGCACCCAGCAGAGCAGCCTGGGAGGAACCTTAGAGGTGGGAACCTCTAACTGGTCACAGCTGAGAAAACACCTGGTTCAAGGGAAGCTTGTTGTTCCTCTGGAAGCAGTAAGGAGTCTTAAAACTGAAAGACCTTAGAGTTAAGGTTATCTAAATTTCTTTTGCAGCAGAGACAGGCAGACTGGTATCCAGCCCTACTGGATGGAGGGTTAATAGGACACAAATGCTACTGTAGACAGCTAAGGAGTCAAAAAATCAAGTTTTTTGCAAGAAAAAGGAGAAAAGTAGTAAAAAAATAAGTCAGGGGGAAGGGTAAAAAGCTTGAAGGAAAAAGGAATATAAGGAGACTTTGCTGGTGTAACTGCTCAGTAACTGGGGACAAAATGTTTTGGACAAGTCTGCCAAAAGGAATTTTCGGAGTGACAAGGCGCTGTTCCCAACCCCCAGTGACAGCTCTGTACCTGGAGTTACCAACACCAGTCCCACCCTGATGAGCACATTTCCCCAGCTGAGGGCCACCCCTGGCAGCAGAAAGGATTTCCTAATGTGAGCTCTGAGTATTCTGCTCTTTTCCCCACGAGCTGCAGAGGTCAGTTAACCATAAATGAACCTGGCTTTTATTTCAGTAAATAAACACATGCATAATCCAGCAAAGCATACTTCAAACTCTGGGATTTGCAGAGTAGAATTGGAAGAACAGACACTCTTAAGACTCAGAGAAATCCCATATAAACTATTTGTAATTAAAAAATCTCATGATTTTCAAGCCAAATCTCGTGATTTGTTTGTGGCCTGACTCAGGGTTTTCAGTACTTGGGGCTGGCAACTCTGACTAAGCAGGGATATGAAATAAGAGCGAGAGTGACTGCCCGCCAGGCTTCTGTTTTCCTGGGACAGAAGACAAAGCAGCTCTGACAATTCCAGCTGGCAATACCATCCAGGCACTCCTCCAAGGCCAAACATGCTGGGTAAAATCCTCATCAGACCAAAAAAAAAAAAAAAAAATCCCTATCAGAAGCAGTTACTGTGGTTGCTTAATAGCTGTTTTCCAAAGTTCAATACAGCATATATTTTCTTTTTCTTGAAAAGGGGGAGATGGGCCACATTACAGACAAATCCCTTGCCAGATGTCATTAGTGATGAAGTCCCTTAGAAATTACATCAGTTTGAAACGAATCAGAAAACAGTGAGTTTCCATTTCCTCCTCCTGCCTGGCTAGACAGAGACCTTGGG
The DNA here is from genome assembly GCF_963513975.1 of Fringilla coelebs. Lineage (NCBI taxonomy): Eukaryota > Metazoa > Chordata > Aves > Passeriformes > Fringillidae > Fringilla > Fringilla coelebs. The sequence continues at coordinate 57,762,022 of NC_140033.1, read as the reverse complement.
ATCAGCTTTCATCCACAGCCTGGAATCAGCCCTCCTCTGTGTCTTGCTTGGTGTGGCAGGGGTGTTAAGCAAGTAATTGCAACCATTAAAAAGAAAAATAGCTCACTTGCTCCTGCTCCCCATCCCTGTCAAATAGCAGCTCCTTCATTAGGCTTCCCAGGAGCTGTCTCAGCACTCTGCAGGAGATTCTCCCTGCTTCTGGTGGAGGTGGGTGCATCCAGCTGTGGCACACATCTGCAGCCACCACCCCTGCATGCTCCTGCTGATGCCAAACCAGCAGCTGTCCCCTCTCTCCTGACGACCCCAAGTGTCCCCTCACACCTGGTATCTGGTAAGACAGCCTGGGCAGGGAGTGGAATCTAATCTCCAGCCCTGTGCATTGCCCAGCCCTCCCTCTGCCTGCTCACAGGGTGATGGGTGAGGAGCAGAAGCACACAAAGAGGTTGAGGAGAAGGGCCTTGCTGGTTCTTAGTGCTTTTGCTGTCCCTGGTAAGGCAAGAGCATGCCCCATCCTGGATCTGAAAGGAATGCATCTTTAATTCTTTGTGCTTGGACTGACTAAACCAGAACAATATCATAAACTGATGTTTTCTGTAGAACCTCAGTGCCTGAAACACATTTCTGGATCGTAAATCTTGGACTAGAGCAGTTTATGCAATGCCACCTATTCATGCTGCCCTAAGTAACCATAACTAACCATTCCATTATAATGAGTCCATTATCCCCTGCTTTATTGTATTTTCTCTTAAAACAGAGATCAAAGATTTGGATCTAGTGGCATCATGCCGATTTCATTTTTATTACTGGCTCCCTAGGTCTATCATAAATATTCATTGGCCATCCTTAATACAAGGCATTGAATTCTGCTCACTGCTATCTCTGGTGCGACTGCAAAGTACAAACAGGGTTGTTGCTCAAACATATTAAATAAAGCAGCAGCAAATTCGTGATAGACAACAACAACAACATCAACAACAACATAAAAAACCCAACAACAACAACAACAACAACAACAAAAAAAACCAAACAAAAAACATAAACAAAAAACCCCAAACCACCCAGAAAACAAAAGAACCCTTTTCCCCTTCCAAGGAAATTCAAAACCAAAGGAGACATTTTCCCTTGCCCCCTCCAGGACTACTGCAGACATTTGCCTGCTGTGGGAATTGAGCTGTGCAGCAGCAGCAGCAGCAGCAGCTGACCTGCTCCCACAGACAGGAGATGTTTCTGAAAAGTCCACAGTTGCCACACTGTGGTCTCTGTGATACTGCAGCACTCTCTGTGCTTCCCAGCAAGAATTATAACCATTACCTGGCAGTGGTACTGGAACTGCTCATAAATGTGGCCTTTTCATATAGGAATTAATTCTGAGAGGGGAGTGGGAAGAGTGTGGGGACAAACATCTTCCAGAATCATAGTCAGGAAAAAGGTTTATGCAGTTTCATTCTCCTAACTCCCAAAAAACCTTGTAACCATCCCAAACATCAGGGTGCCTGCAATTTGTTTCTCTCACATGTTCCTCTGAACTCCCTTCCCACCTCGGTGTAGCTCCCAGGGTATTGAAAGCCCTGTTGCACCCATGTCAATTGCTCCTGCTCTGCAAATAAGCACAAAGGCTCCTTGGGATGTCAGCTGGGCACTTTGAACAACCACCAATCACTAAAATTAGGGTGGCCATGGGAATTATGTTTTTATTCCTGTTAAGTAACTCTGAGAGCATTAACACGTATCATTCTAAACAAGACTATCTACTCCATTAAAACCAAAATATGCTAAATAAACCAAATTAACATTCTAATATTTATCTTCTAATATAACTCCACCATGGAGGTAAAAGAGAAAGAGAAGGAATAGGAATAAATAAACTAAAATAAATATTTATATTTATGAATCTATCCTCACACAAAACTCCACACACCTGGAGACATGAACCATATGATAAAACTGTTGACTCATTTTACACAATAACTTACACCATATCTTTGGTCATTTACCTAGTCCTTGCCAATCTAAGATCTGCTAGAACCTTCCACTAAATTTCTAAAAATCTGCTTTATTCGTAATTTAAGATATAAATAAAACCAATCAGGGAGAAAACTTTGATCCTGATATCTTCATGATGTAGAATTTGATTCAAAGAGCTATAGTGAGCATGGAATTTGACTTCCAGATGTTCTGAAGTCTTTAGTGAAATTAATTTCAACTGTATTCAAAACAACTAGAAAATCTATTTGCTGTTGTTTACAAAAAGGATCCTGATCAGTTCCATGAATATTGTACCTGAGTAAGGTGAGATGAATCATCCTCAGAGCTCTAACAGTTTCATTTATTAAACAGCTCTCTTCTCTTGCACTCTTTTTTATTTGTTTTTAATGAATAGCAATATCAATAGAGAAGGATGTCAGACAGTTTGCAGGCAGTTAAGATTTTCTTGCTGGTTTGCTCTTCTTAAGATCACATCCATAGAAAAGTGTTAATGTGAAATAAGAAGGGCAACCCCCCCTATGTCCCATACACTGTGTAAAGGGCAAATTGGTCATTTGAAGTTCAGAGTAAGGAGCAAGCTACTCCAGTTTTATTGGTTTGGTTGATGCTGTTTTAATCAGTAGCTACAAAAAATATTTTACAGCATTGGATGCTCCTTTAGAGGAGAGATGATGTATGTGAGAAGGGCAGATGATATAAGTTCCAAAATAATTTATCAATCAGGATTTGGGACTTATTATTTCCGAAAGAAAACTGGATAACAACATACCATAATCTTAAAATTTGATAAATATGCGCTGCTGAGAGACTACAATCTTTTGGATGAAATGTGTTAACAACCAAGTGTTTTTACAGCCTGGGCATCCTGCCATTAGATTTGTTTGTGACTTGAAGAACAAACAAACAAAGAAAAAATAACCAAGGTTTTGAAACAAAAAAGAGTAAGTACCGGAGAGTAGTGAGCACCTCTGCTCACTGAACTATCACCCGAGACAGAAGTACCTTTAGGTCTCTGGAGATCCTTTATTTGCATCATGGTGAGTTAACAATTATGCATATTAAAGAGAGGGCAAAATCATGACTGCAATGCCTGTGCTCACTGCCCCTTCAGCAGATTAAACTGCTCTTGCCTTTTACTAGATCAGGACCTGCACTTTGTAGGGTGTCAGGAGGGCTGTCTCCTGAGCTACCTGTCCTTGATACACGACTTTGAGTTTCAAGTTCTTGTCCAGCTCAACAAGGGCAGTGCATTCCACCTGAAACCACCCCGGCACAGACCCTGTAGGTGCCTCACAACTGGCCCAAGCACAGTGGCTCTCAACAGGCTTCTGAAGGTGACACAAGCAGGTGACAGTCCAAAGCTGGAGCAAATCTCTAGGACCTGTTACTTACAGAAAAAAAAATATCCCCTTAAAAATAAGTCACACTTGTCATGTACCCAGCTCTCCCAGGTTTTTGCATCGGTAACAAATGGACGTGATCGAAAATCCAGCAGAATATCTGGGGGCTGTCCAGCAGCATTGTGCTTTCAGTCCAGAGCAAGGCACATCACAGGAGGGAAAAGGGGTACCCCAAAGATGAGAGATGCTAATTCCGAATATTCTGGTTGATGCTGCCTGTCACAGCCCCAGAAATGTGCAGCAATAACAACACAACAGTGGCTGATGGCCTGAGGCTCTGAGCACTGTGGCTGACAGCACCTGGCTAGAACAAACAACACCATCACCATCACATGCCTCCTGGTGTCCCTTTGCTTAATTATCCCAGCTTGAAGCCTAGAGGGGGAAAAGTGAAACTGTGCTCATTTGTTTTTCTGTAGGTTTTCTCTCTTTTGTAAAATGTCAGTGTGTGGGTCTAATGAGAAATTACCACACTTTCAGGTTCTGACCACGTCCAGTGTTTAGTCTTGCATATCTGAAAGCTCTGGTGCTGCTGCCACTGCAATTACTGGCTCAGAGGATTCAGGGCAAGAGCAAAGCTTGAATCCTGTGCTGCAATGATCTCCTGGAGGCTTTGGTTCTGCAGCTGATAACCACCTACACACAAAGCATCTCCAAGACTGAGGGGTTTGTCCCACCTGTGTTTGAGTTTTCACTCATCATTTAACTCCCATGACAAAGCCACAACAGCAGTTTTTTGACCATACCAGAAGTGCTGGTCCACAACCAGGCTGGCACTGCTGGAGATAACCAAACATTCTTCCTCCATGCACCTCCAAGTCCCTCCCTGTGAGTTGGTTTCCTAAGGACTGAGTTTTTAATGCAGGACCCTTAAAAAGTGTCCCTTATCAGCTAAAATAGATAAGAGATTTTAAAAAAATTTCAAGCACTGAGCATGCATGTTCTCCTGTGGTGTTTCTGACCCCCTATCACCTTGCAGGCACACTGAGCCAAGAGAGGAGAATGGCCTGTTGTCAACAGGGAAAAACAGGCCAGTGCACAGGTATTTTTATAACTCAGCACAAATAAAACTGACAGCAGAAACAGGGAAAAATTAAATGTAATTCTTCAAAATGCCTGCAGTGCCACTAACCCAAAATGTAGTAGTAACACAAATAAAGGAATTTGGATCCTGCTCTCCCATTTAAAAGCAACATTCTTTTGAGGTATGATACATTCAGCAAGCAACACATTTTCAGAATTATTCTCTTTTTCCTCCTCTTTTTTTTTTTCACCTACAAATGCTGTTTATCTGAATGCTGCCTAATTTGCACATGCAAATAAGTCAAACCATCTTGAAAAGATGAGGCTATAGAATAGAATGCAGTTTAAGTTGAGAATGTCTGTGATTCAATGAGCTGCAATGCTGGGACACTGTAGTGGCTCCCAAAATCTCCTGGCTTCTAAAATCCATTGAGGCCATTTATCCCAGCAGAAAAAGATCTGCAGCTCCCACTGGCTTCAGCTTGCCTGGTAGATCAAAACAAAAATAAACTGGCACGACTGCTTTTGACAAACTCACTGGAGTTTTGTCAACAGCTCCACATGAAAAGATTAAGTTCTTCTGGCACAAAATGACCAAGAGCCAGCAGTGGCCATATCTGGGACCACATCTTACAGGAATAAAATACATCTTTATTTCCACCAAAGCTGTACTGTTTCTTTCACATGTATATTTGGTGTTCCTGCAGACAAAGGGGAGAGGACAGCTCACATTTCATATCTAAAGTTGAATGTAGAAACATTAACCCTGCAAAACAAAAGGCCACAGAGCTACTTCTATGATTTTCTAGTACAAATGTCTAAGAGAAACCCCAATATTTTTCACGAGTTTTTCCAAAAAAGGCAAAAAGCTCAACTACTTATTTCTGACAATTAAGCAGCTTACAGAGTATTTGTTCTACTGACACTTAAAATGCAGTTTTCAATTATTTATACTGAAGTTCAGCACCTAAAAGAGGAAGAAGAAGTATAAAGTGTGAGCTCTGCAGCCCAGGCACCCCTTCCTGAAGGGTTCCATTCATTTACAGTCGTGGTTCTCAAAGGAGCTGCCTTAGGGAGGGGCACACGGGCCTGGATTCTGCCACATTCTGTAACACCCTCCCATCCCCTAGCACATCTGATCAGATGTAATATACACATGGTAACAGAGAGGATATTTTTCCCCCAGAGGTGCTGACCTGATTTATGAACAGCTGGGAAATCAGCAGGTTGTCCATACCCAAGGCATTTTTTTTGTCATGCCAGGAGCTGGAGTCAGGCAAGAAGTCCACATGAGCACCATTAGATCAAGAGTTCAACAACTTCATCCAATTCACTGGGCAGGGTTCTGAACCCTCTCTGAAGATGCTGGACCACCCTTCCTGGCCCAGCAGCTCTGTTGTATGGACAGACACTTTAGCAGGGCAGCAAGGTAATGCTAAGCTTTTAAACTGCTCCAGTCATTTGGAAAGTGAGCACACATCAGTGTACATGTCTCAGGTGCTTTTGGAAATGTTACTCAGATTCAAACTGAGGTGTATAAATAGGTCTAGAGGCAACATTCACACAGAAATTAAACTGGTATCAAGCACTATGGTGAAACACAAAAAGATATGCCTAAATAAATTCAAAAATCCCAGTCCAAGATCCTTCTGGTTTTGCAAAATGAGTATAAAAACTGCCAGTGATTCTAACCCCAATTATGGATGGGGCACATCTAGTCCAAGCACAGTCCTTTCTGTCCCTCCTGCTTTTCTTCTCAAATAGTCAGTCTGAAGGAAGCTTTAGATAAATACATTTAGATACTGTAGTAGCTATCTGAACAGAGGCAATGTGAACTCCCCCCACACCCTGCTTTCCCCAAGTGTTTTAACACTGCTCTGGAAGAGAGGGGCTGTAGATCAGGTTTCACTCCAGTTGGTGCCCTAATCAATACAAACAGGGCTAGGACTCAATGCCAAACTCCCAGGAGATTGCAATAATCACCCACAATTACTTATGAAAGCCAATCAATGGCCAGGAGGTTTTATGTCTCATTTATATACCTTAAATCAAACTTCTGAAATTAAACTTTGATTCCCAGCATGATTAGATGTTGTGGTGCTAAGCAAGACAAGGCACAAGTGAGTGCTGCCTCAGAGGCTGACTGCCAGGAAATCCAAGGATGTGGAGCCAGGAGAGCACCAGAGACCTGAAACTCACCACCAAGGGGAGGTGCAACAATAGAGCTGACATAGTGGATGCAATAGGTATAAAATCAGTGAAATAAGCTCCTACTCCTATCTTGCCTCCTGTTCCTTCAGCAAATGACATAGGCTACCTTCCAGTGGTCAAATGAAGGACCAAGACAGTAGAAGGTGCTCAGTGGTGGGAATTGATGTAAAGAGAGAGCAGGAAATTTTACTTCATTATTTCATCCTTCATTATTTCATCCTTCTTTCTCACTGTGGGAAAATCTGCAGAAACTGGAGGTTGACCGTTTCTGTCAGGTTTATCACAGAAAATACAATTTGATGGGTGATTAGCAAACTCTGGCTTCCCGTCAAAATGTCCCATGTCCCCCTGTAGCTTTCTTCTGGTTATGACCATTATGTATTTACTACTATTTTTATTTTTTTTTAATATCTGCATGCCATAGTTAAATAACTTTGCAGGCAGTGAGATCATAGCCCAAAAAAAGATGGGAAACACGCACATGAGGCTATTCATTGTGCTATTTTTACTGTTCTTTAGTCCATGGCATTGAACAATGACTCATAAGAGTAGCAAGCCAGAGAAGCACTTGCAAAGCATATCCAAGCTTGTTTATTCACATATTTGTTTGCACTGATTCATCACATTCCTCAGTGTAAAACCAATGGGACTCCAGAGGAAGCACAAGGGAGAAATTCTGTTTAGAAAGAGCTTTTCCACCCACCATGCCTCCCCAGAATGGTGGAGGTCACATGAGGGATTTGGGAATACCCCTCCTTTACCCACTCCTGGAAACAGAGTCCTTACAGACCTATGGAGCCCATTCCCTCTGATGGGAATTCCCTCCCTTATCTGTCTCCCTTTATCAGCAGCCAAAGCAGGGTACAAGGAGCAACTAAAACAAGGAAATCTTCTTGCTTGTTTCAAGTCCTACATTGAAAGTGTTGCCTTTTTTCCTCCCCTGTAGTCCTGCAATGAGGTTAACTTATGGTGGGTCTATGTAATTCTTTTAGAGAGGTCTGGCAAAGGTCAGTTACAAAAGCAAATTATTTCTCCCATGTGATGCAGTGGTGTTATCCACCCAGAATGCTATTAGAATAAATATGAATAATAATAAAGAAGAATAATAAATTTCATGATTGAATAATAATCATTATAATATTATCATTCATAATTTGAATAATAATCATAATCAAAAATTTTTCCCTGTGAAATTCTCTTTATGACATGAGAAAAGAATTTGTCTGCCCAGGCCTAACTACAGTTTTCTTTGAGGAGGAGGTGAAGATGGGGTTGGTTTCCTCTGCTTACACTGGTTATTTTTGCACAGGGCAGGTCTGATGTCAGCACTGAGAAATTAGATGATAACTCCATGATTCATATTTAAGAGTGAATAATGCTGAAAGGGTTTGGGGAATACCCAGAAATACAGATATGAGGAAATTACACAAAAAACACTGGGATCAGACTCAGAATGAGCAGGGACAGCTGACATCTACATCTGAATCTGCCTACTGATAGCCAAAGGAACAGGCAAAATGAAAGAGGCATTTGAAAGACTTGGTTTTGCAAGAGAAAACTGGGCAATGAGGGGAGAGAGGAATGCAAGAAATAATCAGACACTTACAGAGTACAGACTATGTCACTTCTTCCCAAAACTGGCAGCTCTGTTTAAACATTGCAGATTTCCTTTCACACATTTGGGAGCATTAAAAAGCGTGTGGAGTACAAAAGTCTGGCACCACAGGCAGCAGGGAAAAACTGTACAATTGCAATTAAAAATCCCTATATTTCCATTGATTTTATGGTGAAGTTGGGTGTGACAAATTAAGATTAATCTCCAGAAATAGAGAATATCCAATATATAATAATTTTACATAGTAATACTTGCCACTGCTAATTCTTTTCATCTTGCTTGCCTTGACTCTTATCAAGTCCCTCACACAGAACTATGTAAGGCAGAGAGTTTCTTTTGTTCCAAACCAACTTGCTACCTTACCACATTGTTCCTAGGACACCAGGTTATCTCTAAAACATGCACAAAACTGAAACCATGTCAGATTCTGTTATTAATACGGTGCTGTTAGTTCTATATTTAATATTAAAGTGGAAGCAGTACCTCTTCTGCAAAGTTGGTTTTCTTGTCAAGCATTTCTCGTAAAGTTTGAAGGATTTTAATGCAGAGCTTTTCTTCTTTCTCCATTAGCTTCTTTGTGTGATTAATCAACCTGAAAGTAAAATATTAAAACTTAAAGAGCATTGCACATTGTTGCTAAGCCATGCTGCAATTTCTTTATGTAAAAATTGTCCATCACTATATTTTTCCTCAAGGAAAGGAAATAAAAATGGACAAGAGAAATCATAATTAAAAAGGAAATGGGACTTTCAAGGTGTTAAGAGATTTTTGTGTCAATTTGCATATCTTACTGCCCATACAGAAGACAGAATTCTCCATCCACTTTTTTTGAGGGTTTACAGTTTAAGATCCAGACTTGCTATTTCATCCTTTCTTTATTTAAAGGTAAGTTATTTTAACCTTTATTTAAAGTGTTCACCATGCATCTTGCAAACTTTAAAAGCTACAACCTTTACACCTTCCAATTTTTATGATGGTTATAATACATTTATGATATAATTAGCCAACAGTATTCAGCCAAAAGGATTCCAAAAAATCTTACATGGAAACATTCAGAAATACAGACATTTGGATGAAACATAATTGTTGTTTACATTCACACAACCACTTGACAAGCCAGAAAACAAGGTCCATTTCTGTCTCCAGCTATGACTGTGACAGGAGTTTGGATTTCAGTCAGCTGAAGCCAATACCAGAAACAGCCTTTCTGTCTTTGTGCAGAACAGATCTGTGCACAGGTCCTTGCACTGGTTCACACATTGTTGGAAAAATGTTTGTGAAAATGGGAAGGGAGGAAATCTGAAGGCCTTGGACAGGTTTTGGTTTGGTTTTTTTTTTTTGCATTTTGATGCTGGCTTCAAACAGGACTTTGGACAGAGGACATGAGATGAGATAATCTCAAAATTTAATTTTTATTTTTTTAATTTTTCCAAACATACAAAGCATATTGTTATAATGCTACCTCTGCAGAATATGCAAATACCCAAGGAATCAGGAGGGCTGCCAAATGCATTCATTTCCCCCAAGTTATCTCTGTGTAAATTATAGTTTCTCAAGGGCAGGGAGGGCATCTCACTTGAGGACTAATAAAAAATTTGCAAGACTCTATTCCAATGCACAGACTGCAAATAAAACATCTAATAATTCAAGACCAGATAGGGGTCCCAGTGAAATGTATTTTCAAAGAGCTGTTGGCAGTTTAAAATAAAAATATCAATTTGCTGTACCAAAAAAAAAGATCCAACAAAAAACCCACGAGCCTTGAGCAGCCCACTGCTTCATTATGAATTCTTGAAAATTCTGCTATGGAAAACCTAAGTTTCTGTTGTAGATTTGGTGAAATGTAATAGCAAAGTGGCCCATTGAGAAAACAGAAGTAGGTTGAGTCTGCCACAATTTTAACAAGCCACTAACATCCCATTTCTAGCAGGTAAGGCAAGCAACCCCTCTCTCTATGCTCTCCAGACAACAAAACTGCTGAGAAAGATAAAATATGGATCAAAAGACCTCACTTTAAGCTTTCAACAGTAAACTTGGTCACCTGCATGCTTAAGTCTCTGCTGAAAACCAGAGGTAAACGCTGTTGAAAAAGTTCAAACCCTGCCATCTCCTTTCCCAAAGAAGCAATCAGGCCCCTCTGCACACCACTTACTTGGACATGAAAGCGCCACATCTTATTCTGGCATCACTGCCCTCGGGGAACAGGAGCTCTGGGCTGTGCAGCACATCAACCAGCACCGAGAACTCAGCTTGCATCATGGGTGTGAACTGCTGCTCCAAGGAGGACACCACGTCCTGGGGAGACAGGAGAACACCCAGAACTGCAGGAGAACTACACCAACATGCTGAAGAGTCGCACGGCTTGCTGTGATGCACTGCTTGCCCCACTGTGATGCCCAGCTGTAAAGCCACCTCAAGCCTTTCTTCACACCACTCCTCGTGCAGGGCAAGGGACACAAGGTGCCCATTATTACTCCCTTTCAAATTTCTCCTCTGCTGTAGTGCTCACAAAACCTGTGGCAACAGTTAGGATGATGGTGTGCTGGAAAAACAATGCTCACCACACACAGTTAATGTGTCACCTCAGGTGTTGTGTCCTTGGTGTTTAGGACCCCTCCATTTGTCTGGGTCCTGCTGTTTTCTCAGGTCATAAACCCCTGATGTTGTTTAGGCTCTACATGCACAAGGTGATCTCCATCTCACGGCAACCTCCAGTGACATAAACATGACCTAAAACTCCAGTATCTCCTCTGCAGCCAGAACAGGACCTGTGGCCATAAAAAGGCAGAGAGGAGATGCTGTTCTGTGGAGAACTTCAAGGAGAACACAATTTGAATATTGTGTGCTGTTGTAGGCACCACGATGTAAGTGTCCAAAGGAGGGACATGGAGGTGGTGAAGGGCCTGGAGGTGAAGCCACACAAGGAGCAGCTGAGGGCACTTGGTCTGTTCAGCTGGAGAAGAGCAGACCGAGGTCAGAGCTCAGAGCACTTCTGCAGTGTGAGGAAGAGGAGGGGCAGGCCCTGATCTCTGCTCTGTGTGACAGGGACAGGACCTGAGGGCACAGCTGGAGCTGTGTCAGGGGAGGGTCAGGGTGGATATCAGGAAAAGGTTCTTCCCCCAGAGGGTGCTGGGGCACTGAACAGGCTCCCCAAGGCTGGGGAGTGGTCACAGCCCCAAGGCTGCCAGAGCTCCAGGAGTGTTTGGACAGTGCTCTCAGGGATGCACAGGGTGGGATTGCTGGGGATTGTCCTGTGGCCAGGCCGGGGGTTGGACTCCATGATCCTTATGGGACCCTTCCAGCTCAGCTCATTTGTGATACCTCCAACCCCTTTCTGACTTCTTTAGGAGCCAAATTCTGATCTTGAAGAGCTGAGCCTTTTCAGGCATCCCCACCCAGAAGTGCAGTGGCTTCTCTCATCCAGCACTAAAAATGCACTGGGCCTGTCCCTGGTGTTTTCAACATCTGGCACACAGGAGATGCCTGCAGTCCCACTGCTGCCCAAGCCATTTGCTATTTCTGTACCTGTAGTTTCTCTATGATATTCCTGTAATCCCAGGCTGGCCCACCAAGAGCTTCCTTGAAGCGAGGTCCGCTGCGGGCTGACATCCTCCAGCCCATGGCTGCCCTCTGCACCATATTGGAGTGACTCTTCATGAACAAGGTGTTCACCTGGCTGTCCAAATCCACTGGAATCGCAATCCCACGGTTCTTTGCTTTAATAGGAATGAAAAACACAAGGCATTTACAGTGGCAAATCTTGAAAATCTTATAGAGATTATGGCATGCAACGGCCTGATCTCATTGAAGTTAAGGGGCAGGGTGATATCATTTCAACAGGTTTTAAAAATAAGCATCCTAAAAATAAGAACCCTTAAAAATAAGCATATCTAAATGGTAGAAATCTGCCATAATCTAGTTAAAGAAAGCAAGCTGTACTATTTTAAATGAGATGAGAATCATTTCCAGTATTTATTTTCACAGACACATTTTTTTTAAACAGAATAATTTTTCTACTAACTTGAAAAAAAATCCAGAGATATTAATAAGAGTAACAAAAGGAGCATATGTTATTTCAACAGTTAGTTTTACTCTATTCAGAAGCAAATTTTGAAATTTTTCTTTCTAGTGGACATATACACATTTTTCCAATTTATCCCAAGTACTCTCTATAGCTTTACTGTATGTTCCTCTTGTGAAGACCTTGAGGAACCAAGTGCATACAAATGAAATTTGAAAAAGACTGTCTCCTTCTCTCTGGGTTTCCTTTACTGCTAAACCCTAGATTCCTGGATGGTGCCTGGATGCCACTGCAATATATCCAGTAGTTAATAAACATCTGATAGTCCAGCTGATAGTTAAAAAAAATTAAGCAATAGCTAAAAATTGCAATTTTTTTTTTCTTTTTAGACCTTAGAGGCAGGAAATGACAATAGAGAGAGAGTATCAGAATTTTTAAAAAAATGAGAATAGACTTGCAGGAATTCTTGCAGGGCATCCACTATTAACCTACTACGGCATCCTGAACTGGTGTTTGAAAAGGAAGGTTGAAAGGCAGGGTTGGAAGGTATCTGCCCTCTCCCCCAGTAAAATCTCTGTGTTAGCTGCTCCTTTCCATCCCACTGGAGATCAGAGTGATATTGTTCTCTGGATCAGCATGAGTAGTCTGAAATTCAACCAATAAACAAGAGTTTGCCACATCCCTGGAAGTGTTTCGGGCCAGGCAGGATGTGGCTCTGAGCAAGCTGGGATAGTGGAAGGTGTCCCTGCCCATAGCAGGGGGTGGAGCTGGATCCTGTTTAAGGTCCTTTTCAACCCACACCATTCTGTGAGCCTTTGATCAATATCTCTGAAAGACCAGGGTATGTTCCAGTGATTAGGCTCTGTATTCCATGTCATTTCGCTTAATTTCTGTGGCACAGCTTATGTTTAATAAAAACTTAAAAATAAAATTGAGCAGTTCTAATCCATTTGTAACAATGACCAATAATAAGTAATTTTTCAGTTTTCCTTATTGAAACAAGCTGAAATTTAAAAAGCAATTAGCCCAAATTGCAGTTCTCCACAACGTTTCTCTGAGGCATTTCCCCACTCTTCCTCACTAACACACTTTCCACAGTGGAGGAAGGCATCAAAAATACTCCACCTCTTCCTCCCAGCTCTAAAATATACCCAGCTTTATGTCCTGAAGCTGTGAAGTCAGCAGATGCCTTTCTGTCCCAAGCAGCCCATGCCTCCAGCCCCAGGGGAGGACGTGCAGGCAGAGGCACCACACAGCTCTGATGAATGAAGGCTGCAGTGCTGCCAAGCACAGTGAGTCACAGATCCCAGGCACAAACTTTCTCTTCCCCCCAGGACTAGATTGAAATGACAGCTTTTATTATAAACCTAAATCTGGCTGTGGCACCTCAACCCCCAGCCTCAGGACTGTGGCAAGGGCGTTCTGTCACGGGGACTCTCTTTCCTTCAATGGATCCCACAGGTTCAGGGCAAGGCTGGATCCTGATGCAGGACTGGGGCTTCCTCCATGGATCAGGCTGTTCCATTGGGATGGAAGAGAATTCTCTAAATCCATTTATGGTAGGCACTTTCTTTTAAATGGTTGGCCACAGGGAATTGAAAAAAAAAAAAAAATTAGGTTAAGCTGGGAAGACACAAATTGACTTTTCCTTTCCACTCTTCATTTGTTTTGAAGGCAAGTTCCTGATTAACATGTGGAAGATGCCATGTATGGCTGGCCATTATTTCTAATGATTGTTTTTCCATATAATTCAACTGGGCTGTTTTTCAAAACACATTTGCCCTGTTGCTGGCTACTTTACTGGAGAAGTCCATTACAGTTCTGCCAGTGTGGGTAGGGTGCTGCAGCCTATTAATCCAATTTATTGTGTCCTAATGTCAATCACAGGAATGCTACTGGACAATGCTCACTTCTCAATTAAGTGGAATGTATGCAGAATCCTGATAAATCGAAGAATAAATTTAGCAATGGGGAGCACACTGTTCAGAGGAAAACCAAGACTTCTGCAGTCCTAGAGATGCCATTTGAAGTTAACAACTTCCATCAGTGTCTGAGGAGCAGTCAAGGACTATGATTGTTCAAAGAGTTGGAGCTAATTAAAACTATCACAAAGAAAACCAGAGAGAGGAAAAAAAATACTCCTTTGTTTTGAGCAGTTCTTACATGTATAATTCCATTTGTAATTAAGATTTGTATTGGTTGTCAAAGGGCACTGTTGAAGTCTAAGCTATAAACAAAGCCTTTGTCTTCTTATTTCTTTTCAGCTTGTAGAAAGTTTATCTTTCATTTGTTTCACATTTCATTATTTAAAACTACATGAAACATATTTTTACATTTTGGAAAGCTGATGAACAAATGTGAACATAAATATTTATTTTTAATTTAGGTGTTGTAGGCTGCTTTCCTCTTCAAAATGTGTCAATCTTCCTTAAAGCATCAACATCAAATATTTAAAAGCATGTTTATTTTTGTTCCACTTAGAAATACTTTTGGACAGCACTCAAACTTGCAAAGCATGGTTAAAACTGGTAGACAAAGGAGCCAAGAGGGGGTAAAATTCTGTCTTTCATCTGGTGAACTTGGGAAAAAGTTATGTGGCTGTCTGTACATAAGTATCCAGCAGGATACTTACCAGGATAGACTCAATGATCCTTGTGGGTCCCTTCCAGCTCAGAATATTGTGTGATTCTGTGATGTCTTAGCACAGGTAAATTCTGCCCTGCAGTGGAGGGCACATCCCAGGCTTATACAGTGCCCATTTCCCACCTACGTCACTGTGCACAGGGCTAATTACATCCTGAATGCACAACACCATTTTGCCAGTGTCACAGGAGATGGAATTTCTGGGAAATCCTTTAAACTACTAACTCTCAATCTGCTGCTCCCAATTATCTCTCAGCAAGAGAGCTGAGAGGAGCCAAGACAAGAGAGCAAACACAACCCATGGCAGTGGTAAGAAACACAGTGCTGTGAATTCAGCCAGGTCCCAGCAAAATGCCCTGCCCTGTGCTGGATGGGTCTGTGGGCATCCAGTGATCAGCAGCTTTCCTCCCCCTTACTGCTTAAACAATGAAATAGTACTCAAAGACTCAAAAGAAAAGGGGACCAGGAATGCCAAGAATCAAGCAGGTAAAAATCAAGGCACTCTGGACAAGCAAGCTCCAGCCAAGACCCAGGAGCACAGACAGTCCAGCTGCTCCCAAAGAGGCTGAAATGGGCCCAGGTGTTATTTTGTTAAATTACCTGCACGTAGTTCTCTTCATAGGAGCGCAGCAATTGGACCTATTTCAGGAACGCCTCCTGAAGTACAGTCCTTTCACTGTGCTGCTGCCTCTATCTGAGGACCAATTCAGTCCTAAGGATTTCCAGGAAGTGGCCCTTGCCTGTAATTTTCCTTGGACGCCCATTCTGCAGAATAATCTATGTTGCCATAAGGAACCTTGCTGCTCTCGCTATTTCCACCTACTGCTCCCTGATTTTAAATGTCACTCTGTTAGCTTCTGCAGTATGTACAGAACACACCAGAGTGTGGTGGCTTCACAGCTAATTAACCCTGAAGCATCCCTGGTGTGGGTTTTCAGGGGGACACGCAGGCATTTGGCCCCTAAGAGCCCTCAAGGAAGAGTGTGCTGGGCAGTCTGGGTCAGGAAAAAGCCCCAGCTGTACCTGGCTGTGAATCCTTTGCTCTCTCCCAGTTTACACCCCTGGTAGTCGCAGACAGCTCTATCATGTTCTCCCACTCTTCCCAGTTGTCACGTAACAGAGTGATGCATATTTAGTTCAATTAATTTTGTTCCATAAATCAGTCCCTCCAGCTCCTTAATCATTTACTGACTGCTTAACAAATGCATTCGGATGGAGAGACACTAATGCTAGCGACAGCAAGACTTTTTAAGGGAAATAAAAGCTTTGTGTAGACAAGACACAAACCTGCCAGTCTTGTACCCTTCACTTGGATGTTTTTTTCCAACAGAAAATCTACGCTAAAATATTTATCAGCCTGTAAAAAGATCATCATTGAATTTTTCTTGCAATTAGGGAAACACAAACAGTTAAAATAGAATAAAATATGTGCTTCATCTGAAATGTATTCTTCTTGCTGTCAAAAAAGTAACAACAGGATAATTATTTTATTTGAACTAAAAATTGAAAATGAAGGTCTAGCTTTTTATAAAATGGAAAAAAGATTTTAAAATTCAAATGGGAAGTGAAATAAACGTACTTTCAGGACTGAAAAAAATTGTTATATGAAAATTCATCTATATGGACATTAAAATACACATAATAATTTCAAAGAAGCAACAAAATGTGACCTAGATTTTATGTTTAAAATAAACTATCTGTAATTTGTCAGGGAAAAGTAAAGGGTTTTAGAGGGCATAAAAGCATGGCCAAGAAGAACAAGAGGAGAGGTTTTTTTGATTCTGTACAAGGAGGTATTGGTGTCTCTAAATTAGGGAATAAATACTCAGCTAGAAAGGACTTCAGTCCACCTTCAGACCATCTGCTCTCTGTTACAGACAACCCATGCTCTTTAATATCTCTGGAAAAATTTATTGAGCCCCATTTAAAATGATGGCAGCTTATCTGCCATTCCTCCTCCCTCTGCTTTCTCTCAGCCCACTGACCAAGGACATCCTTCCAAAGTGGGTTCTAATCCTCTGATTTACAATCTAAATTTATTTAGGTTATTTACAACCTAGTGTAATTTATGTCCAGTTGGTTTTGGGTCAGCACTGCCCTTCAGCTTAAACGTTTCTGTGGGTATTTATCATCTTAAGTACATTTAAAGAGCAACAACACAGGTCTGTGTTTTGCTAAGCAAAACATGTGGGGGTTCTGAATTCCCTTCCTGTAACAGAGTTCTCCTTTCCCCTGACCAGCCCAGCAGTGCTTCCTCTATACCTGTTCCAGCTTTGAACTTAGGAAATAGCAATCTTACAGGGCTCACCTCACATTTGGTCGGATGGAAACAAGAATTCTCCTCTTGCTTCTCCTGCACAACATCCTAGAACATAATCTGATAGTGACTAATGCAATTTGGCTTGCTAACAGATTTTTTTTTTAAGGGTCTGCCAAGAGACATAGTGCAACAAAATGCAGGTTCCTATCTGGCACTGTTTACTCATCTGGGAAATTCCAATTATTTCATTATTGGTGGTCACAGCACAGTCACAGACAGACCATATCCTTGGGACAGACACAGTACCAGAAGAAAAATTCAATTTTTTAAAACGTAATGGAGAAAACTAATGGATGTTACAGAGACAAGAGTGTAAAACAACTGAATTTACCCTTGTAACAGAAAACTGATGCTCAGAGGAGAAGATACAAGAATTGCTGCCTTAGTTAAGAAGCAAAGACAGTTCTTTCCTGACCAGTCCTTTAGGACCCATGCAAAGACCCTGCTTCAATACCATTTAGGGTATGTAATTTAAGATATACGATCTTTGGTTGTGAGGAGAGGTGATATTCCCCAATCTTTAGAGAAAGACAGTAGCTGGTTTAAAATGCAGACTTTGAAGCTGGCCTCCATCCTCTTCAACCTTGCAAAGATCATAAAATGCATGAACTGAAAGTCTTTTGATAATGTATTCATTTGAAATAAATTAAATGGTTGGATGTCTTATTTCCTCTGTTTTCACAAAGGTCTGGGTATTTTTCAGTTGTTGCTGTTTTACCAGGGAGATGGGAGCTGTTTTGATTATTCACTTTTTGAACTGTATTTTCAAGCAAAAGCTCAGTCCTATGTATTAAAAGAGGAATGGCCAAAGCGATAGATGTATGTGTTCATTTTCACCACTGTGATAACCTGCTTCAGAAATCCATGTGAACAAGTCACACACACACAAATATATATGTATGTATGTGTGTATATATATATACACACACATATATACATATATACACACACACATATATATGTATGTATGTGTGTATATATATATACACACATATATATACATATATACACACACACACATATATATGTAATTTCACAAGTGTTTCTATTCAGGCCAAGTAGCCAAATGTTTCCTGGGCAATAGAAACCTGGTGCACATTGATATCTGTGTTCCAAACCTCCTGGAGCCACAGAGGGATCTGCTGAAGAAGAGGAGCAAGCCTCTCTGCTTCCTGCTGAACTGGAGGCAGGAAAGTGCCTGGAGACAAAGCAGCAAGTGAGGCTTGAAAAGCTTATGCAGTTTTTCCCTGGTGGTAAAGTGGAGTTGAAGTACCAGGGTTATAAAATTAAGCTTCTGTGAGATATCCTTTTGTTGACCTGGAAGGTAGCACACATCCTTACAGTGCTCATCAGAAAGCAGATGTAATGATCTTAAGCTCTTGAGGCAGTGCTTGCATCCACCTGCCAGCAACAAACCAGGAAGCACTGAGCAGAGTGTATGTTGCTTAAACTTGCTCTCCAGTGTGTCATTTTAAAAGTGTGTCTTTATATGGATCTTTGATATCTTGGAAAATCTGTGTATGATCTTTCTTTCTTCCCCCTGAGATTCATTTGTAAATCCAGGGCAATGACACCAAGAAATAAAAATAAAAAAAATGTTTGTTCTTTCAGGTCTGTACTCCACTTATTTTCCCTCAGAAGTCTTTGGTTCCTGCTGTAAATCTATCCAACACTCCATCTCTCTGATATAGGCAAAATCTTTTTGGAGGTTTTTTAAAGCCTTGCTGTGAAACACAAAGGCCCTAACATTAAAGCCGTAAGATTCTCAAGTCAGAGAAGGGGAAAAAAGTGTCCACATATGCAGCCAACAAAAAAGGCACTAGAAGGTTGCTGTGTTTGTATTGTATTATGGAAGATGCCTCGGCTTCCCAAAGTGAGACAACATTTTGGGCAGAGGAACACCCGACAGAGAAAGGCACCCACTGCAATCACAGAAGGGCCTTGCTGTAAAAGCCTCTGGTATCCCCAGCTGGGGCAGTTTTTCCAAATATTTGCACAGAGAAGAACAGGCCTACTCCATTAGCCCAGGCAAGACACCTTTGTGACCGTGCCTAAGAACACCGATTATCACCTGCAGTTAAAATCTCTGCTGGCCAGGCAAATTTTGCACAGGGGTGTTTGTGAAAAACTCTGCTTCCACTTCTTCTCCAGCTACCTTGCTCTTTGGGGAAATCCCCCTCACCTCTTCCCTTACTCTTCCCTTCTGCACTGTCAAAATAAAACACTCAATAAAAACGTGGCAATTGTCTGACACGACACAACTTTACCATGCTGAATATTGCTATTAGTGATGAATCCCCGAACGGTTGTTAGGATATGGGCAAGGAAATCAGCAATGCTGTGTGCTTTCAAGGAGCTGCTCTGAGGCTGCCAGCCCATGGCACCCCAGGGGTTCCCAGCCTGGCAGTTCCTGCTGCAGGGAAGCCCCAGAGGAGGACACGGAGTGATGCCCTTCCCTGGCAGCTCAGCTCTGCCACACCTGAGAGAACCCAAGGCATGGCTGGGGACCCATGGGTTGGAAGCCAGAGGAGCAAGAAGGAGCCTGGACCCATAGGATAGCACAAGAGCTTACTTAAAAAAAAAAAAAACAAGCAACAACAAACCAACTCTAAACCATCTCCAGAAAAAAGAAAACAGAATGACAGGACTGTAGTGGAGGTAGAAACTGAGTTCCACAAATAGGACACACAGTCATGTATCTGAAGCAAGCTCCAGACATCAGCCATTCCTAGAGCCCCCAGAAACAAGAGGCACACAGAGGACTGCCCAGTAAAGCCCACCAGCCCTTTCACGTGCTGGCACACCTGACATGAGGCTGGATCTGCCATCCCCTTATGGTGACTTGTGGTTTCCCTCTCAAGCTGCTGTAGGGACACGTTCAGCTTGGCTGTCTCAACAGGGCAGAATCATAGAATAATTTAGGTTGGAAAAGACCTTCAAGATAGAGTCCAAGCAGTAACCTAACAGTGCCACGTCCACCCCTACACCAAGTCTCTAAGTGCCACATCTACATATCTTCTAACTACCTCCAGGGTATGATGACTCAACCACTTTCTAGGGCAGCGTGTTCCAGTGCTTGACAACCCTTTCCATTAAGAAACTTTTTCTAACACCCAACCTAAACCTCCCCTGGTGCATCCTGAGGCCTCTTCTTCTTGTCCTAGCACATGCTCCTTGGGAGAAGAGAAAGCCCACTGAGAGCCTGGCCTGACTCACCCAGCAATCAGCAGAGCTCTGCATTGCTGGAATTTGCTGGGAGTTTTTCATGCTACAATCAGCTGTGTGCTGCAGGCACGTAGCCAAATAGAAAATACACCCACGCTCAGATGCCTCCAAACAGCCCCATCTTGATGAGATAACACAACGACCTCTCAGAGCTGGAATTTGATTTTATGCAGCTCTACAGAAATGAAGACATTGAGCTGTCTACAAGCACACAGAGGGCATGGTTGGTCTCAAACCTACTCTCACCTGCCCTATTTCTCCCCCTTCCCCCAGACTCCCAAAGGAAGTAATTTATTGATGACTGTTTCCAGAAATGCCAGAGGGAGCAAGGGGATAAGTGTTAAACACACAAACAAGAATTTGTAGAGATGGAGCTTTATGTGAGATTGTAGTAGCTATAGCATAAAGGAAATAAAATGTCTTCAACTTCCAAAGTTTGTTTTCCAGATAGATCCCTAATTAAATCATTTGCACAGCAAATAAAACAATTGAAGGTTGCTAAATTTTTAGGTAACTGCTTATTCACATTCACACAGAAAGTTAATGAGCTGTTTTGGCTACAATGTTAAATGATACTTCTGTAAAGCTATTCCAAAAATCTAAATTTAGAGTTGTTTGTTACAGTGCTGCAGGTGGCTCTGAGACCCTCTCATATTGTTTTATCATTATTTATTAATATGTTTTAATAAATGTATCAACAATAGAATTTAGCCAGTTTCTATGTATCTCTGCCTCTACTCAGCTTTCATTCACACTGAGCAGAAACTTATTCTACAAGCAACCAGCACTGACTTTTGGAAACTACATTAAATAATCCTTTATTCTGTCAGAACAGAATGGCAGAAGACTTTAAAGTTATATTTATAGAAATTTAACTTAATTAACTTAAATTAACTTTTGCCAGACTTAGCTATGTTCTGGTGAAGAATATTTTTTTAATGTAGGATAAGAAGTTTTAAAAAATGTATTTTAACAGGGATGCCTTTGCTTATGTTGTGATTTAATATCGTAACTTGCTTGATATTAAAAAGTTAAAATCATCAAGAGTTTCAACCATCAAATTAAAATTTATGGCTGAAATCTCAAGCAGCACTCATTAGCAAACTCATTCCCCTGCCCTACCAGTTTCACCCTAAGAACCCTATTTGATGGGGCAGGTTTGAATGAGTTATAAAAGAAGAAAGAATTTATCTTCAGAAAGTGGGATTTCTGAAATCACTGCTGACATAACTTCACGATGGTAGAGTCAAATTAAAAGCTGTTAAACTTCAAGTCTCATCTTTAAACATGAAGAGCAATAATCAAAGTAAAAGCTGGCACCTACCCACTTCAGCCAAAGTCTTGATACAGGACTCCACTGAGGCTTTCTGTGTCGGGTTTGGCCAGGTACAGTTGTAAATTCTAAAAGCAGACTGCAGGAGCTGAATAAAAACTGGCTGGTGTGTCTGAAAACAAAAACAAACACAGAATTTTACCCTTAAGGATCTCCTCACAGCTGCCCTAGGGTTTGACACAAGGTAAACCAAGGGGGTTTTAGCTTGTAGAGTCAAGTTATGGCTCCATTAAATTCTATTTGATCTTTAGGTCTAGCAGGAGCAGAAATCAATGCTGCACATCTAAAAAGGCCAAATCATGCAATTTTTCCTTAGATTGCTACTGATATCAAGCAAACAGAGTGCACACCTTAAGGGCAGAGGAGTTTTTCCCATTCTCAGGTCTGTGTCCCTTCTGCCACAGGACACAAAGATTTTTCTACAAGGCTATCCCCTCCAATGAATTCACAAGAGCCAGAAGTAACTCTGACCACAATGAGCTGTCTACTGGTTCAAGATGCAAGTGACTAAAATGAAGAATTAAGTGTTTTAAAGAGAGATTAAGCTGGTAGTCAGTGGCATGAGAGGGGACAGAGAAATTAAAGGAGGATGAAAAGAGACAGCATTCCTATGCAGGTAGCAGAAGGTATCTCATTAATGGTCTGAATAGCTGATTTGTCTGTGTCTCTTCTCCTTACCTGGAGGCTGGTGCTGTTATCTGAAAATGGTGAATTGAAGAAGCCACTCACAATGCTCATGACAGGCTCAGTGACATATTTCTCCAGAGACGTGTCTGCGTGTTTACGATCCGTGGTTGTGTTACAAACCTGCAGGGAAGGAGGAGGAAACAATGAGATTTAGTTCTCCCCATTAAGCAAGCTTCATTATTTTGTATTTATTACCATACATCTGATATTTCTTCTTAAAGTAAAAAAAAAGGATTTTTATATAGTATCTATCAGAGAGAACTATGTTACAGTGGAAGCTGGATTTGTTATAGCTTATCTTTCTGCTTGGAGGTCCACCCTTCTCTTCTGAACTAGTTCTTTCCGGCTGCCTGCCTCTTCTTTCCCACACCATGAAGAAAAGATCCCCCTAAATCAGCACACTGCATTCCACTTACACATTTAGACAGATTCAAGAAGAAAATGGACCTTTCCTCCCATTGCAGGGCTGGTTGGAAGATGCTTCAGAGACAGATGAGACATAAACAACTCAGGTTAGAAAGATTTTATACAACATTTAGCTTCTCTCAACAATTAATCACCACAACTGGGTGGAAAAGGTGAAGCTCATTTGCAAGAAAAATGTTTAAAAGGAGGGAAGGAAGGGAAACAGCACACTCAATACCAACAGGCTTTAGGATGGTTCTGGAAGAGAGACAGCATTTCTTTGGGAAGCCACACGGGGAAAATACAGAAGCCAAGCTAAAACAATGAAAGAAGGGAATGGATGATACCAGGACAGCTCTGGAGCACAGAAGGATGATTGAATGGTGGGAGGAAGTGGGAAGATTTGTACAAAAGGTTCCTGAAGACTCCCTTTGGTACAACACTTAAAGTTTGTGGCTGCATAAAGATGTCACGCTTAAAGAAAGGGAAAAATTACTGGTGTGGATTACATCCTTCAATATTTCCTTTATTTCTCTTCAACACTTTTGAACATCTATACAGAGTCATGTTGATTTTGCATGTGTCAGTGTACACAGTACTGAAAGGAGTCTACAGAGAGCCAAAAACAGTGAGAAAGGCAAGACTGGACAAATAAGTAGTACAGAGTGTAGTCATACTACCTCTTCAACAGCCTTTAAATAAGCAGCTGTAGTCATGTTTAACAAGAAACGAAGGCAGAGTTGTTTTCTCTTTCACCTACGCAAGCCAGAGATGACTGCAATGTTCTAGGGAATCTATGCAAAAGCAGAATTTATTTTGTATACAAAAATTCCAGGGCTAGGAGTCATTGCCATCTGTGCATTTAATACATAACCCCAAACCTGAGCGGCACACACTTACCATTACATCTCTTCAGGGATGGGGAGTACAGAGAAGCTGACTGAATTGCTTAAGGTCACAGGGAAAAGTTGGTGACAGAAGCAGAGAGATAACCCACAGCACCTGAATCTCACACAGGGCAAAGATTCTCTCTAATTACACACTGCCACTGTCACTACAAGACAGCAATTTCACCAGGAATGTTTTAAGGAAGTCTACTGGCATGACATCCAAAAGCACCTGTGTTCAGGGTATGCTAGAGCTCAGGGGAACACAGAAGCACCTTGGGTCCAGCACACAAACACTGTCATGCAGTAGGCAGAGGAATAACCAAAGATAACTTCAGACCTAGACAAATGAGGCATCTTGAGGAGTTTGCTTGTCTGCTTATTTAAAATGTGTCAGATAAATCAGTCATGCCTCCACAGAGTGCATTTTTTATCACCCCAGGAAAGATTTTGGTCAGAAAAGCAACAGTGGCTAAAATGAAACAGCAAACTTATCAGCCCTTCTGTTTTGGGGAAAGTGGAACACCACCACCAGCCCCAGTCCTTCTGAAGGTAAATGATTCAGTTAATAACCAAAACTTTTTAAATTTTTTTTTTTTAAGAGATCACAGAACTAAAAATCTCTGGAAGTTCTTTTGCTTTTAATTAATCTGCATGCCAATTTTGGCTGGAACCAGTAGCTCTGAGCTCAGCACTTGCAATCCCAATAGGAAGACAGGAAGCTGTGCAGTGCTAGCACAGTGAACGCAGAAATTACCAAAACGAAATTCCAGAACACTTTTAAGCTTTCCCCTTCAGCTGCCTGAAAGGCAGAGCTGTATGTGGGAATGCCACTCTGCTCAAACACAGGTCTGAAAAATTCCCAGCACAGAGGGAATTTGGAAATCCTCAAATTTGTCCTTATCCCTCTGCCCTTTGGGGATTGAAAGATCTTCCTCTGTGGAAGAAAAAAACAAAAACCTGAAATGCATGAAATGGAGATGAGGATTGAGAAAGCAGTGTTTAAAAACCCCTTAAGAGGCTTTGGGACCAAAACTCACATGAATAATACTTCAAAAATTCTGCAGAGAAAGCCAGGATGACTTTACAGCTGTCAGATCCTCGGCTCTTGTCTTTAATCCTGCTCAGACTACAGCTGCTGACTTACACAGGCTGGGCCACACACAGGAAAGGGAAGCCTTTCCTTCAGCAGCACCCACTTTGCTCAGCACAAGGCTGTAAGTCACACCCAGCAGAAAGTAGGTTGGCAGAAGCTGTAGAAGCAGGGTGTCTTTGAAAGCACGACAGCTTTTGGCAAACCCAGTTTATACACGGATCCGCCTCGTGGCTGCTTTGCAATGTATCATGTTGTTGAAAGGAAAATGACAGCTGGGGACTAAATATTTCCTTCCTCAATCCAGAAACAGATTTTAAAAATCAGTTACTTTTTTTTTTTTTAATATATATATATATATATCTAAAACAGAAGGAATCCAACCTGAGGATAACACTCTCTGTCTTTCACCTTGGTGCTCTCCAATAACAGACTCAAAGCTCACAAACTCACCCACTGACAGGCATTTGTAGCAGCTAAAAGAAAAGCATTTCCCCTTCCCCCATGCAAAAGCATCCCTTTTAGCTCACTGGAACACAGAGGATCAAAGGGCTCTTTTTCTAAATGCTTTGAAAGCTATTGTAACATCTTTCATGAGGCTGACAGCATTCTAACTGTCCTGATAGCTACAGAACGCTGATGTATTTATAACACTTGGGCTCTGTTGGGGCCCCAGAGCACCAAATCTGAACAAATACACTCCATAACCTGGAAAATACAGCTATCCATGGTGGAAGAGCAGGACAGGCCAAAGCCCTTCTGACACACTTGCAGGAGAGGGGAATAAACCTGCATTTTGCCAACAGCACCCGCACACAAAATGCAGCATTTCCCCTCTTCACCTCTGAAGACCTGGGGTCTAATTTCTCTCAGGATAGATGTGTAAAAACAAGCTCAGCGGTCACCAGCATCAGGACAAGCCTGGAGCATTTAGCACAGTGCAGTTTGTCTCCAGGCTCATGAGAGGAAACCTGGACAGAGCCCTCTTTCTACTGGTCTGCTTCTAGCCCAGGGGCACAGAAAATTGGCCACGTTCAAGGGCTGGGGAGGAGGGATAGTCTGTGTGGAAAGTCAGGGTCAGGACACGTCAGGAAAGGGCAACCCAGAAAGGGAATTAAATAGAAGAAAATACTTCTTGAGATAAAACCAGTAAGGTTAAAAGTCAGAATGCTCCTCCAAGGATATTTCTCATCTTAATTTTCAACCCAGGTTGTTTTTGTCCAGGAGGGCTTTCACTGTGTAACACAACCACAGAGACAAAGCAAAGAAAACAGGGTTTATAGGGGACTAATTACTGCTGAAAATGGCTGCCACCAAAAAAAGAGAGCACAAACATTCCTGCCTCAATCTGCTTCCAGGGGAAAAAAAATTTAAAAAAAATACACCAAATCAAAACCAAAACACACACACACACACACACCCCCCCAAAAAAAAAAAAAAAAAGAAATAGAAAAAAACCCACAAAAAACCCAAACATACATAAGGTTTCTTTTTCACGGAAAAAATGAACAGGTCCCAGTAACTATTAACAGCATAAGTCTTTGTATTTCTTCTTCTTTTAGCCAAAAATCATTGTATTTTCCCCTAATAGATCTCACAGGAATTATTTTGTGGCACACTATTACTTTGGGGTCATTGTCTGCTGCAGGACCAAACTGAGATTCTTTACCTTTTCTCTTCATTTCAATGAAATGAAGAATGTAAGGAGTGATAACTTAACTATTATAAAATGTAATGAGCCACGGACTGGGAAAAACCCAAAAACCCATGGCTCTACTTCTTGAGCAGAAAGAGCAACACCATTGTTTGTCATTAATATTGTAATTATTTACAATTACAAGAAGCATTAATGTCCTAGAAAAGGATATGTAGTGCATGTAGTGCATGTGGTGCATGTAATCATTACATCATACTAGCTTCCCCTCACAGCTCTACTACTGTATTTAATCCCTGTGGAAGTCATAAGATTGCTCTTGTTTTCTGCCTTTAAAATCCCTGGGAACAAAGCTTAATTCAACTTGTAACTTAAAATTTAATTCAACAAGTAGACACCAAAAGGTTCAGTGAGGACCACAGGAATGGCAGGCCTGTCCCCTTGCAGCTGTAATTTATAGTTGAATTAGTATTCTGAGGGACCATAGCTCTACGCCTGCCTTTCACATCAGCAATGAGAATGCAGTGACAGGAGAATGAAAGACAAAAATAGAGACTAAAGAAGGAACATGAGCCAGAGAAATCCTCATCCCCGATCCTCACTATAACAACAGAATAAAGGAAGAGATTACAGATGGGGGATTTTTAGTCACCACCATAATGACATGGAATGCACCTTCCCAAAAGATGTATACAGGCTCTCAACCACGTACACACTGCCAATTTATTTCTTTGTAAGAAAAGAGAAAGGCATGGGTTCTAAGATGCCCTTTTAGAAAGAGAAGGCTACTAGTAATAAGCAGGTTAAAAGATAAAGATCATAGAAATGACTGTTTGTTAAACAAACAAACCAACTAACCACACTTATCCTATTGTCAACTTTGAATAAAAATAGTTAACAAAATAAAAGTTCACCAAAAAAAAACCCTTACTGCCAGTTCAGTTGTCACCCATGACCATTCTGTAGTATTTAATGCCTGGTGAAGCTTACCCTTGCCATATCAACAAGGAAGTTCTCAAAAAGTTTCCAGATATGATTACTGGCATAGATTTCTTTCATTTCCACTTCAGTGTCCACGTAACAGTGGTTAACAAAATTAACATAGGCAATTTTCACCTGCAGGAACAGCAAAAACACAATCACTATGAAATGGAACAGAAAAAACAATTAACATAATGTTTTCTATCGCAAAAATACTGAACAATAAAGATGAACCTTCCAGTACTAACAAACATTCATAACAATAATAATGCACATATTTGATTCTGACGATTTAGAGAGATGCTGGGCAACACATGCCTTAATGTGTTCACTGAAAGACCACAGGAAGAAAACTGAAAAGGTTTTGCAAACATCCTTACTCTAATGACAAAACCCCCACAAGACAAACCAGTAATGATTCTGCTATTTAATTGATATTAAGACCAGCAAGGCCTGGCTCCAAAACCAGAGGCTGTCAGAATGCAGGACACTCTGCACTTGCCAGTTGACTGTGGTAGGTTGAAGCCTTGTGACAGGCTTGCCAAATATAAAATAAAAAGTCTTTTGCAGAGCTGGGACTGAAGTCCCTGTATTTCCACAGTCCTAATGCAGCACTTGCATTTGGGATCTAAATGGCAGAGAAAGGTTGTGGCACACTGGGACTGCAGCAATGGCAGCACAAGGCTTAGGAGGAGGGCATGCCAGGACTCCTTTCTGGCATGACAAGTCTGCATGTGCACAGCATAAAAATGGATACCCGGTGCCCAAAAATGTATAGATTAAATATAAACATATGCAAATGCACTGAAAATTTCTTAGCACGGTCAAGGGAGATGAGATAGCTCCATATGTTTAATGCAGTGAAGAGAAAACTCAGATCAGACCTTTAGGTTTCTTTTGTTTGGGATTTTTTTTCTAATTACCATCTGTTGAAATTACTGTTAAGGGGAACTTTTGGGCAAAGCAAACACATTTCTTTTTAGCAATAAGATCATTTGATCACAAGGGCAATTTTAATGGCACAGAGGGAGTTTTAACTCCTGCAGGCCCCAGTTCTGTTGCTTAGAACCCCATTTTTCTGCCAGGTAATATCACAGTCCTACTTTAGCATGACACATGCAGAATTGTGCCTTCATCTGCAGTGAATAAAAATATTTGCCAGACTGCAATTGAGTTTAATAAAATGAGACTTCACCCAAATCCCCACTGACTTCAGCATGGACAGAATTTTATCTATAATTTCCAAGAAATTTAGGCAATGGCAAAACATTGGCTTAACCCAACATTCAGCTGGGTCTTCACAGTTTCAGCCAGAAGTTACGAGTGCATTAAACTCTGGCAGTGGCTGGACAAACCCAAAAGAAGGTGTCTGAAAAGCTGACAAACAAGGCATTAAGGCTAAGGAATGTTCTGTGATATAAATACTGTCTATCCTTTCTCACTTATTCACCTTAAGAAGCACCACCCATTTCCAGCCCATTCCCTGTACAAATATTCAACTTGTCAGTGCATTATAACAACAAAATATTGTTTGCTTCCTAAAAATGCTAAGTGGTGAGGAATCGTACCTCAGGAATGCAGTCATCATGGGTCACTACCCTCACAATATCATCCAGGGGCAGCAGGGAATTGCACTTGATCTCTGTGTACACATTCTTGCCCTCGGTGCAGGCGGCCAGCAGCTCCACCAGAGTGATGTGATAGGCCAAGGGCCCGCTCTCGTCGGCTCGGTCTCGCTCCGAACACATCATCTGGAGCAGCACTGGGAAGGATGCTCTGTCATTGTAGAATATCAGCACATCTTCACCACCATTGATCAGCTGAGAAAGAGAGCACAAGGTTCTGAGCACCCTGCACTGCAATCATTTCGGACTGAATGATTTTAAAGGTCTTTTCCAACCTAAATGATTCTATTATTTTCTTAATTTCTTATTTTATCTCTAAGTACGTGAAGAGTCTCTAGCTAAAACCCAAACAACGAAACAAAATTGACTCTGATGCAGTTTCCCAAAGAAATATGTCAAAACAATATCCAAGGCAAACTTCTGCTCTTATCAACATAGGTGCAAATCTGGAATAACTCATCAAGGAATGTATTAATGCAAGGTGAATTTGAGGTCTAGCTTCTGTGTAGCTCTGTCTTTACCTAAGACAGCACGTCATCCTTATTATTCCTACCATGTCAATGTTTGTGTGAAGTTAATTAATTATCCTCACCTCCTGCTAGGAGGCCAGGATGCACTATTATCCCTGTTTCATAGATGAGCACTTGAGGGGCAGTGAGATTAAATCTTCCATGCTGCCTCACACAAAAAGCCTGTGGCCCACCCGGAACTGCACCCAACTTTTCCCCCCCCTTGCTCAGTATTGGAAACAAAGGGAGATTCTTCCCAGCCTGTGCAAATCTGGCAGGTGGGTCATGACTTTGTCAGTGTCACGTCAGCACTTTCATTTAGCAGAAAACTGGTGTATGTGATAAATGTTTGAATCTGCTACAAGTGCTCTGCTCATCTCAAGAGGATCCAGAGAGGCTCTGGATGCTGGCAGCCCAATCTCAGCACATCTCACTGAAGAGCTTTGCTCTAACCCTGTTTGGAATCCTCTCTCCATCACTGTCCTTTGAAGCCCAATCCACTCTCAGTGTGGGTGAAATAAGCTCCCACATACCCCTCCTAGTACAGAACACACCCTGGCAGCTCAAAAATCACGCTTATTTTGTGAGTTAGGCACTTGACCTATTCCAGTCCATATGTGACATGAAATCCCAGCTTACGCAATTCAAGGGTAGTCATAAAGGTTGCTGGAGCTGCTGAGAAATGGGAAAGCAGCAAGAACAGGAATTAAAATTAGTCTCCCAGAATGAAAAGTCAAGAAACATTTCATTACACTTTCCAGGGTTTCAACACTTCAAATTTTGAATTCACAGCATTTCTGTTTGTGCTTTCCCTGTTTCTTGCTTATTTTTACTTTGACATTTGGCGGGAGTGAATTGTGAATTCAGTCTCTCCTGCAATTCCTATTTCTCATTTATCTTTGAGTTTCTGCAGTATTTCTATACCCACGACTTTTCAGACATTTTCTGGACAATCTACAGTACAGAAAAAAATAACTTAAAGGGATGAGAGCTTAGGATAAAACAACCCAGCAACATTTGCTGCTATTAAAATATATTTTCAGCAAGTTTAGAATTCTATGGTAATATAATGAAGGCTGTCCAGTATTGGAGCGGCTGTTGATACTGTGAAAAATATTACTCCAGAATACTACAGGTAAATAGAAAACTCTGCTGCCACATTGATCTGGCCCAAGGTAAATTCTGTTTTCCCTTCTGTAACAGTGTTTGCACTGACAGGCTGGGTTCTTCCAGGAACCTCAAAGCCTGCTTGTAATGAGAAAAAGTGCCCTAAGGAACCTTTCACATTGGTAAACATCATTGCAGACATGGAGACCAAGGAGATGAGAACAAGGGAATCAGCCAGATTGGGGATGTCCAATAGATTTTATGACAGTATTCTCTTGCCATGGTGCTCCTTCATCTGCATGCACTTTCTAGAACATGTAAATATGAGGATTATCCCTGACTCCCAATAAATGGGAATAAGATACAATGTACTTCCCGTGGGTGAAAGAAAACACAGGAGGAGCTGAGGCAAGCTGTACAGTCATATTCTATCTTGTCTTGTGGTAAATTGTTTATGTGCCCCATCTGGAGGCACAGGAAAAACTACAGCACTTGTTTAAGGTCACAAAGTACATCTCAGTTGTCTACAGAGAAACTGTCCCAACTCAGTGGCAAGTTCCAACCATTTGTTGCCTTTAGAGTGGATTGCCATTCAAGTGCCATTCAAGTTTCACAGTTAGCATCCTTTTCTAAGAAATCATAATTACTTACTTGTAATTTACTACTTTTTGAAAAACAGATCTTTATCTTACCCAATTTAATCAAAACATGGTTGCTCCCTCCCCCCAGGAAATTCCTGCAGGACTTATGATGTGAATGCTGTATGCAAGTTCATTTCTACTTTTGTCATGGAGTCAGCTTGAAAATGTAATATGACAGTTTATCTTTGTGCTGCTACAGGTCAATAGCAAAATATATTGAAATTGAGAAAAATCTGAAAATTTTGTTTGATGATTAAAAAAAACCTCTACAAGAGCCTTCAGAGGAAGCAGAAAAATCTAAAACCACAAAGGCACAAGAAGTGTTTGAATTATGTAAATCAAAGGCTTGTAATTGATATTGCATGTTAAAATACTTCAGTCAAATTGAAAAGGTTGAGGTGAATTTCATTAAAGGTTATCCATGTAGGCAGGAGCTTTACTTTCTTAATTAGAAGTTTTTCCTCTTGTTGCTGTGGAATAAAATTTCAGTGGGATTTCGTTTTGTTCATACCACAAAAAACTAAAGCTTATCTCTCATTTCTTTCTGAAGACGCCTCTTAAAAAAACCAAACCAAGCCAAAAAAAAAGCACTTTGTAAAGCAAATAAAAATGTTCCTTGGACTCTAATCCAACCATGACTTTTCACCATATTCAACTTTACCCACTTACTAATCTCAAGGAACTGTTAACATAATTACAGTTAAATGCACAAGTGTCTGCAAGTTGAAGACTTCATTTATCATGCTCACAATATATCAAATCCTAATTGCAGAGAAAGTCAGTTAGGTATTTTCCTAGGAAATTTATTGACATAAAGATTTTTCCACAAACCACTTGGCTGAATTTACTGGATCCAGCTAGTTAAAGCTAAAGCAGCTCTACTGACCCTCACAGAAATGCTCTGAAATAAAACAAAAAAAAAAAAAGGCAGAAACTAGGATTTAGAATTGCTACATGTTAAAAAAAAAGGACTACAACACTATTTCGACAAATCCATAGAGGTAAGAGCCTCTTGTATGGCAAACCCATGCCACAAGAGTGGGTAAAAGTGATCCTAAATTACATTACAGGAAAATGAAGTTTTATGTAACTCTCAGATTTCCATGCTACATCATCTACAAATAGACATCTCTGTATCACCATGCTAACACTCATGTTTTCTTTCTAGTAGTTATACAGATGGCCTTACAAAATTAGATCAAACTCCCGAAAACGTCTGCTAAAATATTCATTATTTGTGACGCCGCTTAAAATTCTAAAGCGAGGATGCCATTATATCTCATTGGTATCAAGAGCAGGAAAAACAGCCTCAAAGAACTCGAGTGATTAACATGTGAAGCCTTTGCTTACCTCTGTCATTACCATGTCCTGGCACTTTTTCACGTATTTGCCATCTGCTTTCACGATGGTCTGCAGGAATCGCAGGTACTCCACGTGCCGGCCGTGGGTCTCGATGCAGTGCACAAAGTGCTGCACCACCCTCTCGCTGATCTCGTTGCACAGGAGGTAATTATTCATGAAGATGTGCCTCATGGTCTCAGCTTCCAGGAGCTGAACAGATCAAAAACAGCCTCATGAGCACAGCAGATCTGCTTTGAGAGTGAGAGAAGCACGGGATTCTCAAGTAGAGGAAGGCTCGCTGCTAAAGGGAAACTGGAGAAATCCTTTTCAGTGATCTCAGAGTCCCCCTTCCAGTTTTGAGGGGATTTCTTCACACTTTCCTATGAGTACAAACAGTCCTAAAACGGGCATAAACCAAACCCATGTCCATGTGGAAGGTGAATGCACAAACACACACACACACTACACTGCTAGAGCACTCTACAGGGGCTTTGGAATATGAGACACCTGAGACCACCCTGGCCCCACTCACCATCAAACTTTGCAATGAGGCCAGCAGATGAGATGATGAGCTGCTCTGGCTCTCTCTGGGGCTCACAGAGGAGGCATTTCCAGCAGGCAAATCCCTGCACATGCAGCCTGATGGTCTCAAAAAGAATGTCTCTTTCCACACTAACTCCAAAAGAAGCCTAGTGCTGTGTATCCATGAGCAGCATGGAACAAGAGGAACAGATCTGGAGCAAGAAGGGATTCTGCAGAGGACACAGCACCCAGACTTTGTGCATTCTTGGGGCTTTTGTTCTAGGCTGGTCCCTTGGACTAAAGGCTCCTGAGGGTCAGGCGTGCTCCTAAAGTATATGTGTCTGTTTAGTGTCATCTGGTAGGAATCCATGTTAAGTTTGCCCCACAATGTGCGCAAAAGCACAATAACTGGGACGGATGATCAGGAAATCAGCTTCCAAAGAACAGAAATACAAGTGCAAGCTGGCTCCACACTGTGCCCAAGTTAAGCGTCAGCGTTGGCTCTGGTTCCCAATGTGGTCAGCTCAGAGCTGCTCACTAATATCACAAAAGAGCATAAATAAAAAACAATGGACAAATGTTCCTAAAGTGCACAGGCCAGGGTCTGCAATCCTCCTACTCACAATTCCTTCTAATAAAAGCATGTTTTGCTCAGTAGATCCACTGAGCAAGTGTCATTCTACATGAATATATCTGTAAACACATACAAATATATACAAAGGGACTGTGATAAAAATGTGTATTGTAAAGACAATGATTTAATAGAAGGCCAGACTTTATATTAGTTGAATCAAATGGGAGCATCATCAACAAAAATGTGTGATTCTGTTGTTACACAAGGTTTATGACAGCAGTCACAGTATCTTCTACCTTGACTTTACAGTCCATCAGTGAGTGAGTCAGGATGAATAAAATCAGAGTCAAGTTCAAGACAAGGATGTGACACATATTCATAGATCCTTCCAGTAAACCCCACAGGTTCATTTGTTTTCGTTTTTCACTTTTAAAATGGCAACATTAAAGCCAATGACATAACAAGCAACACTAAGGGAAATGAGAGAGGAGAGGGGAGGCATAATTTAGTGAAATTATTTATTTAGCACTGGGATGTTTCAGCAAACCCAAATTTAATTCCAATTATCATATTCTATTTCAAATGAGATACTTACCCCTGGAGTTAAGAACAAGTTGAGATTTTTGTGGAGGAGAACTTGATTCTGAGGATTTCCTCGGCAGAAATTCTGAAGAAAAGTGTGGGCTAGATTCATAACTTCATTCATCTTTTCATCACTCTGCAGGAAGTAAGGACAAACAAAATCAGCTGGCTCTACCTAAACATACTTGTTAAAACCACACAACATCAATTCAGCCAGGAATAAACCAATTCTCCTAAGCCTTTATAGGGCAGGAATTCTCCCTCTGGCAAAAGTAACTAATGCAGTTTCCTTCAGAGTCCATTAGCAGCTGTAGCTTACATTGAATCAAACCATAGGGAATCATAGGTAGGAGCATAAAATCAAAGTAAGATTTCTTCTTGTGTGGCTATAATTTCCTAGTTTTAAAAAGTGCTAAGGTGCTTGATTTTAAAAAAAGCAAAACAAACCAAAAATGTCATTCTGCATTAGTTTTAGGCTTTGGCAAACATTTGGTTTTTCTATAGCTACATAGAGAAACAGATGTATGTGTGCATGTGTTCATACACATACTCCCACACAAATATATCTCTAGTTTCATCTCCATTTTGTACTCCTCTCATGTAGTACCCTAAGTATGATTTGATGAACCACCTGTATGGACAAGCACTATTTCACTGACGACAGCTGAATCCAGTGTCCGTAACATAACACACAGGAAAACATAGCCCAGCAAATGTTTTACCTCCTCTCAGTGATTCCTAGAAGATCTAGAAAGATGTGCCCTTTCCCAGCCTATCTAGTTCATTAATTTGTATGCTTAATTCCACCAAATCAGTACCAAATAACTATATCTTATGAAAAAAATAACACATGGAACTAGGTTAGAGATGTTCACCATAAAAACAAAAGTTATTTCAGATTTGATCTGTGAAAGCTTTTGGTCCTAAGGTTTGCCTACTTCAGGAATGGGTAGAGGAATGACAGCTCTGTGACATGGAGGTACCCAAAGCAGTAAAATTAAATTTTAAATAAAACTGTGCAGGCATCTGTATTTAAACTGAGCCCGAGCTCACTATTCTGAAGGTAGAAAATTACATCATCATTTCATGTTTGTACCACAGCTGACAATTCAGATTTAAAAAAATTCCATTGATTCTTGGGCCTGTCAAGGCCTTACTCTTCCTTGAGTTTGTGTTCTCTACCACTAAAATTAGGAAAATAACCTTTTCATAGGGGATCTGCAGAAGGTCCAAGACCACCAAGTGGGCGCCCATATTTTTCAGTAAGCGCTGCTGTTGATTCCGACATTTTTTATTCTGAACACAAAGTTTGCTGAGTCGAATCAAAATCTATAAATTAAAAAACAACAAACCAAACAAATAAATAAGCATGCAACCAAGAAAAGAAACCAATCATGTCACAAAAAACCAAACAAAGACACTTTATTTCAAAATAATTACTAAATCTACTAATCAAACAGGTATATCAAGCAAGTTTCTTGGCAGATATACTAACCTCTTTAACAATATTGTAGTTATTGCTTTTAATGCTGTCTATCTGGGGTTTTTTGGTCCCATCCTGTATTGGGCTCAAAATGTTTGATTCCTGTAATAAAGAACACATGACAAGTGGAGATTTATTGCAATTTCCTCAACATGAATTTATTGTATTTAATAGCAGCAAGTGACAAAGTATTAGAGCAGCTCATAAGGAATTGATATAACACAGATAATAAAGACTCATTTATTCTTTATCCAGTGAGTGACAGGATTTATATTCAAGTCCTTCCTCTGATTCAAATTTCCAGTGTAATTTGAGGCAATTATGTCTTCATGCTTCTGATCATTCTGAAGGAGTATGTCCCTAAATCACAGACTATGCACACCAAGGAATTCAAATACTATGAGGAGATGTACCAAAAGTGTATTTCAGTAGTGACCAAACGTTCCAAAAATCCGTATTTAGAGCTGGAAAGATTACAAAATCTGTGAATGTGAACACTAGAAAGTCTGGAGAAAGAGCTTAAGACAACCTCTGCAGTTGAGCAGGTTGGAGTGCTTAACAGGAACAAGCAACATGTGGAAATTAGAGATGTTCCTCCCACAAAGGGGATGCTTCTGCCTGTATCTCTGGATGATGCAGGAAAAGATTTAAAAACAAATAGGAACCATATGTTAAACTGCACCATCAAGTCATGACGCTGTATGCTCTGGGCCCTGGCTCCTGGAAAGCCCCAGCTGGGTACGATAAATAAGAGAAATCAAGTCAGCAAGGAACTGCCACCACCCACACACCTTTCCATGCATATCTCTCAATCAAAACATGGGAGAACATGTACACAAATACTGCCACTAAGAATACTGGCAGTGTTGGGGGTTTTTCTGCTGTCAGCTGTGGTAAGTCTTTCTTAACAGGAAACAAAAATAAATTGAAATATTGGACTTCGGATGCTGATGCTATAAAGCATGAAGAAAAAAATCTACAGATCTTGAGACTGACTCACGGTATGACCACAAGGATGTAAACCAGTATAATAGCATTAAAAAAAAAAGAAGAAACAGGTGCACTTCTGAGTTTGATTGTGTCCTCAAACTTCCTACTGTTTTAGAAAAGAGAAATACACTAAAACAAATATATGCATGCCAAGCTGAATGTTTATATGTCCTGAAACCTCTCTCTGAACTTTCTTAGCTGATGTTGAAGTTCAAGAGTTCTATAAATCCCATCTGGTCCTAATTCCCAGTGAGGTAAGAACAGCTGCACCACTTGGCCATGGAAGCTGTTTATAAGAGTGTCAGCACTGCTGTTCAGGGCTGATCTATGTAACAACAGCAGATTTTATTTGGTTAGGTTTGTTAGTATGCAGGCTGCCATCTCTCTAGCTGTTTGAATCAATACTTTGGGAGATGTTTCAGGCTTTTTGCTATAATTAACCACCCTCCTCCATTCTGGGATTGTGGGTTAACAAAGATTAATTTACCTGTTTGTTTTATCAGCATTCTTCCTTCATCAAAGTAGTTTTATAATCTATGTGAACTGTATGTCTTAGCTGGAAATACTGATCAGCATTAAACTGCTGAATCTATCCTTTCTCCTTACAAAATAAATAATTGTTTATTGGACCCACAAGAATATGCCAGGGATGTAGTTACCAAGAGATAATCACACCACTGGGATACCAAAGACCTCAGTTGCAGATCTGGCCTCATTATGCCCCATGAAAGACATTCCCTGTCACACTTTTCCACAGGGGACAGGCAGGCATAGAGATCTCAGGGAGAAAGGTTCTCACCTGAGTACCCCACCTTAAGGAAATTGTATTTTCTGGAAGAGACTACTCCCTCTACCCATAAAATTCCTGCAATAACACTGCATCAGTCTTAGAGCCTTTCTTGCTAGCTGCCAGTGGAGACTCAGATTCCAGCATTCAGTCTGAGAAGTCTCCCTCATCCCAGCAGGTCAGCAGTGCAAGGCACATGTCAGTGTCCCCATGGCACAGATTTGCCCTCCACAGGCTCCACCAGGGGAATGAGGGACACACACAGAATTCTCAGTTCACAGGCTTAACCTTTATGTGATGTTTGTTCAGACATTCCCAGAACCAAAGCAGGGTGCCAAGGACCAGAAAAGAAATGAAGTAAGGGAACACTAGGTGCTTACAGGTGCTGAATGTTTAGATCACTAGAAACCTCACTGAACTTTCTCAGCAGATGGAAAAGATGAAGAATTCCATAAAGCCACTGCACTCTATTCCAGCTTCACCTTTCACTGAGCCTGTTTCCCTTCCTCAGAGCTGCATTTCTGGTGCTACACCACCAAACATCCTCCAGGGACAAGACAATAAAAATCACTTTCCATGGTCTGTGGTATCTACACAGACCCAGAACACCCTTCCTAGAGAGAACCAAGTGAACAGGCTTTATCTGATTTCCCCTTCTCAAGCAAGGCTCTTATGTGAGCTCAATTTCAGCATTTCTTCCTAACCCTATTGGTGACTCATTTATGTCTGGCATAAGTCTTTCCAACTCTGATCTCCAGTCCCTATCCAGACAGTCCTGCATGGATGCAAGATTTGCCATTTTTCCTGTGGAGAACTCTGGACACTTTTATAAGAGCAAGGCCTTTTTTCTATAAATCCTATTTCTGGACTCATGTGACTTAAAAACAAGAAGAAAAAAAGGCTCACACATTATGACAGTAAGGTGAAAACAATTACCTAGGAAGATTCAGGAAAAAAAAAAAGTTATTTTTACTCTTATGTACACCTTTCAACAGGCTTCATGTGACAACAGAAACTTGAGTTTAAGAAAAGAGTGTTCTGGAATTTAAGTCCTTGTGCACAATTTAATGTTGTTTGGGAAAAATCAAGCACAGGCAAATGAGGCACATTCCCTAAATACCTAGAGGTTCATCCAGCTTTGGATACCCAGTGTCCATTCCAAAGAAGCACGGATCTCATGAGATTTTTGTCTGCTTAAAGCTAGCCACCTGCCTCACACATTGCAGATTATGGCCAACATCACACCTCCTACACCTGATTTAAGACCTCAAAGAGAGTACTGACTACCTAACGTTACTTTTTCGCCAGGCAAAAACACCTCTTCACGTTAAAGAAAAATTTAGCAGGGGTAAAAAAGATGGACAAGATTCTGAGCTATTGTAACCTGGCACAGCTCTCAGGGAATTACCAGCAGATGATCTAACCGGCAGATTACATATTACTGCTCTGATACAATAATCTCTCTGATCTGCCAGAGATAATATTGTGCATCTACTGAAGCACTGCTAATCCATACAGACCCACAGGTGCCTCATGGGAAAAAAACATTCAAAATATCCCATTGAGAGGTGCCTCTGTTTCAAACACATTGTTTAGCCCCCTTTTCCTGGAGTTTCCTTGCTATCAAGGCTAACCATAGGAATAAATTACACTTTAAAAATGTAGTATAGCTTAAAAACTTTGTAATCCTGACACAATTCTATTTTGTTTCCCCATTATCTTTTCAATTCATTAAATACATAAAGGAACATTTTCTGTCATACAAGAGCTGTGCTTGAGGAAAGAAAGAAGGAAATACCACATAAGCTTCAACTCCAGATTCCTCCCTAATTTTGACACCACTAAAGATGTGGTATCAGAACATCAGCTAAGATAGATCAGAGAAAGGGTAGGACCTACACTGTTGCAAGAATTTGGGATTCTTCCTTGAAGTGTTGGATTTGCCCCTGCATGAAGCCACCAAAAATCTGCTTCCCCATCTAAAAGGCCACATGTGTGCCACAGATATTTGCAAGCAGCCTCTCTCTTCTCCATGGCTCCAGCTTTTTTTTCCTATACCACACTGTATAATCTCTCCTTGGCTTTCTACTTCCCTGGGAGCTTCCTTACCCATCTTTCTTGGCGCCAGGAAAGAGAACAAGGGAAATGCTGTGTCTGAAATCACAGCTCTTCATCTCTCCCCACCTCCTCTGATGAAAAGGGAAAAGTGGGAATAAATATTGGTGGAAAAGCCTTCTCTATCTACTCTTATGGCACAAACCTCAATCACAACACTTTGTGCTTTCTTAAAAGCTCATGCTGGAGATAAATGATTAAATCGTGACCTCAGCTTGCATGGAAAAGCAAAATTTTAAAAATCCAACCATTGAAATCTTTAAAAAAAGAGATCTTCACAGTCCTAGATTCAAGTTCTACATCCAATCAGAGTATGTCCTGAGAAAGTGGGATGACAAGGGCCAAAGAAACTAAAACATTAGTTCACCTACAAAATCTCAACATTCTTAGGTCAGTCTTGTGGTGAAGAGTGGAATTACTTGTAATGTTTGCAAACATGGGTGTGACTGTGCTCCTCTCCCTTAGTTGCAGGACACTGTCTACTCCTCTTTTCTTCCAGCAAGTTAATCCAACTGCCAGCACAAAATTCCCAGATTATTTTCAGGGTGCTGCTGCACACTGTGGCTTGCACCCAAAAAGGAAGGCCACTCTATGACCTAAGAATGCAGTTCCTGAAAGCATCAGGAGAGAATACTGAATACATTGATAACAGAAGTGTTATTTCCTTTTCTGTCAGTTCCTAAAGCTCAGCCAGAATGCTTCACATTCTCACTTTGCCACTTTGCTTAACCAGACCACGATTTTCCAGTTGGTCATGAAACTACCTATCAGTATTGAAACATTTCTGACAGCAGAGGCTTTAAACCCACCTCCATTGGCTCTTCTCCCCCCTTGGTTTGATTGTCGCCCACCTCTCCACTCTCATAATTGCTGCTCTTCTCAACCCACAATTCAGATTTTTCTACAGTCAGACGTAGCTGGTCAAGATCAGCCTTGATTTGCTTGTAGTTATCCACATCTTGATTGGACACCAGCAACTGAACCTGGAAATGGAGAAAATTGTGAAGCTATTACAGCAGTAGCACCAGCACTTATGGCCAGGTAATTTTCTTGACAGTTCCCATTCTAAGCCTCTTTCCAGGTGCCTTGTGCAACCTTCCCTGTGCAATTCAAACATGGCACACGCAGGCTTTTAGCCCCCATTTATCAAAAACCTTTAGCAGAGCCTGAAGCTGTAGCTGCCTAAAACAGGATAGTTAAAACTTTCACAACATCCTCTCACCTTCTTGAATACACTGCAAAGCATTTTCAGCACAGGCAGATTTACAGGCTCTTGAGTTCTGGGCAGAGCGAGCTCTGATGCACTGATCATGATCCTCATGGCATTATAAAACACAGTTACACACTATTAAAGCAATAGTTAGAAATACCTACTGCTTTAGCACTGCACTTCAGAAGGGGAAAAAAAAGGATGGTATGACAAGGGACCAGGGCATCCAAAGAAAAGTCAGAATGGCCAGCAATTTTTAATGATCTCCTACACCACCATAAACAAATACTGAAAAATAACAGACTTTCATACTGTTAGGCCAGCTCAGAAAAACTTCTCTGACTATAGCTGACAAACTGACTTTCAGGTTCATGGAATTTCTCACCATCTGAGTGGACGCCACTTATTAATCTCATTTTTTCCTTTTCCTATACTGCTCAAATTATCTGGGGTTTTCACTGTTATGTGTAGTTCTTGATTTAGCATGACCTACACATTTTTTTTCTTTCTTTGTAACGCTCTCTGTTCTCCCAAGATTATTAATGAAGATAATATGCCAAGAAACTATCAGCAATCTTTACAGTAAATTAACAAACACACTTAAGAAATCATACTCATGGTAAAAGATTAGGGTCACTGACAACACTGATGGTGATTTTAAAACCACATTACATCCAGGCAAATATTCACTATTTTGTAATATAAAGTTTTCATCATAATAATCTCTCTTGGCCTGACAAAATCTTGTTATTTTACAGAATTTATGAATGCTGCTCAATTGCAGGCATTCTTATTCCACGTGCTCTACAGTCTTTTTTGTTTATTTCTCCATTAGCTTTTTCCATTCTTCACAAAAACACATTAAGCAACTCAGTCCTTGCTTACCTGGGAATAACAGCTATTTATGCAACTAACCAGCACAGCCTAGCTTTAAATACCTGGTGGGAGGCCATTATGCTGCACAACAAAAACATTAAACAAAAGCTTTTCAGGTCTTTATCATTCATCTGTTTGCACAGGAGAGAAACCTCCCTACCTTACATAACGATGAGACAACACGCTACCCAGCTCCTGCAATAAGCATCAGATGTTCTTATCAACATATGTTATAAAGGGTTATGTAACAGAGGCATCTCTGTCCTGCAGCCCCATGACATCAGATCTCCCTGTCCTAATCCACAGACACATGGAGCCTGCACATGCACCGCTACCAGAGGGACAGAATAAAAGCTGAAAACAGGCTTGGCTCTATCCCTGCCTTCCTGCTATTTGGGCATAGCTGTATCAGGCAGGGGAGCCCTGTGCAATGACACCTGAATTGGAATCAGAAGCACCAGGTGAATAACAAAATAACAATACCCAGCCTAAGTGGCCCTGAAGACAAAGAAGTCTCACTGCTGACACGGGGACACTGCTTGCCAAACATGAGGCACTGGCTCTGTCCCTGAGGGATCCCTGTGAGAGGCTCACCATGGACCTGCACTTTCCCTAATGGATGCAGTGCCAGAAATAACAATTTCTGGGGGGCACAGAACTACAACATATACCAGCACATATGGCCAAAGAAGTCTGCTGATACTTGACCTCTGAGGAAATAACACTGTCATGCAACAAACAGCAATTTAAGCAGCAGAACAGCCTTTGGGAAGGCTCCCTGCATTCAGTTTCCTGGCATAACACTCAGCCCATCCATACCTGTTTGAATGCTTGCAGAACTTCTGCTCTCTGGCTGAAGTGCTTAAAGAGCAGGTGCAGAGCCCCTGAGAGCAATGGGGGGTAGTCGTGCATGATAAGGTGAATGAGGACCCGTAAAAAAGTTCTGCCCCCTTCATCATCAAGCTGAACTGCATTCTTCTCCTTTCTGCAACAGAAATGGGGAGAAAGGACCAAATAAAGTAAAGTAAATAAGAAAAGATAAAAGCTCTTGAGATAAATATGCCTCTATACACAATCTTCACTCAACAGAGCTCTTAAAATCAAATTAAATATGCTGCAGGAAGGAAATTATAAATATGACTATCATATTTTACAAGGACTTCTCTCCTACGGTAATTGCAGCAGTCTTATAGCATAGTGGACACTATGGAGCAGAAGTAAGCATCTATGAGATGTGTCAAACATTGTAATTAAAATCTATATTGTAAAAGCATTCATTTATGTCATGGATAAGTTGAGCCAGGTTCATCCCCAATCCAAATTAAATGAAGTAAACTGCATTTCCTCAGAGATTAATTTGACCCTTTCCTTTTCACTCCTTCTCTTTTCAGCTGCTATTAAAATTTCATTTAAGAAAAATAAGATCAAAAATAGCAAGAATTGCCAAAAGCATCATATTTCTGGAATCATATTCATAATGTGGAACGGCAGAAAGCAGATTTACACTTAACATATCAAAGCAGAAATAATGTTTCCAAGAAACCATTCGGGCTCTCTGTTCATTTTAAAGATGCAGATGCCAGGGGCTGTGTGTTGTTTTACATTATGGGAGCTCAGAGGAGGCCTGGAGGCATTGCTTGTGCTGGTAAAGATTGAGAATGTATGAGGGACTGAGAGGGGAAAGATCACAGTGCCCACATTGCAGATCCTTCTCCTTAGCTCCAAAAAAAACTTTAAAGTCTACGGCCTTGTCTAAATGGAATTAATTTTTACTGGTATAATTATAATTATACCCATAAAATTAAACCAATATAGTGATAATGGTAATAACTCTCCAGTGTGAGTGTCTTCCATGGGTTACTTTTTTCTGTTCACAGCATAGCTGAAATCCCTTCCAGAACTCTGCAAGCATAAATTGTGATGTACAGGCCTCTGGTGGACCAGGAGATCATGGCAAGTGGTCCACTCCTGATCTGAGGAGGCACAGGAGAGATAACTGTTGGCACAGTGTTCCCAAGGAGTTTGAACACCAAGTGCAATGACAACAGGTCATGCAATCTATGAGAAACCCTGAGGGCCAACAGCAAGATGCTGATCCAGGAAATCTGGGCCTGTAGCCATAAGACACACCAG
Source organism: Fringilla coelebs (assembly GCF_963513975.1). Taxonomy (NCBI): domain Eukaryota; kingdom Metazoa; phylum Chordata; class Aves; order Passeriformes; family Fringillidae; genus Fringilla; species Fringilla coelebs. Next base: position 57,718,043 of record NC_140033.1, on the reverse strand, counting down.
AGAAAGAGTGGTTTTTCAGCACCCATGTGAACCATTATAAGATAAATAGAAAATTAGTGTGGTTCAGCCCAATACACCTTCACACTATTCCTCAGCTGCCTTTGGAAACATGACAAAAACTTTCTACCAACTCTCTTACAACTAAGAGGGTGCTCAGAGCCAATCCCACAGCCATCCAGGCCAACTGGGCTGTTTGCATGATTGAAATCCAGGTTTTTCCTGGCACATTTCTGTTCAAGTATGGCTTATGCAATTAACAAACAGGCAAAGGAAGAGAAAGGGCTATAAAAATAAGCACAGAATAAACAGAGATTGGCCATGAGAAATACTGACATGAACAAAAAGATATATAAATATACATAGAGGTAAAAACTTCAGAGAATGTACCTGCCAGCAAACATGGTTTCAGCCTGAGCTGCAATTTCATCTATGTCAGGAACAATTGCTGGGGAAAAAAATCAGAAGAAAAAATTGAAAAGAAAAAAAAGAAAATAAGAAAAAAAGAGAAAGCCAATGATCATTTAATCTGCACAGCACAACGGAATTCTGTTCCTCTTTAAAGCAGATGGTATCAAGTAAAGGTCTAACTAATCATTCCCCAATTACGCAAATTTTTTTCTGCAAGAGTAGCAGAGAACAAACAGGATATGGGGCAGAGGGGTAAATTGTGTATTACTATTCCTGAGGAAGAGAATTGTAGTGATGAGCCAAAGCAACAGGGTGCTAGGAGCTGTACTAGCCATCAGCAGTGACCCACAAACGAGGAAGACTGCCAGACTTCTACATTTTTTCTTACATTTTCTTCTTTTTTCTTGAGCCAACCCCAGCAAAGCATATACATGAACTTGACAATATTTACCATAAACCCAGTTATTTGCCATACCATCATTTTGCTTTAGAACAGCTTTAATATAACTTATTACTTAAGACCTGTATCATACACATGCCCAGGTCCAACTAGAGCAATTCTCCCCTACTTGCAGGTATTCACACAGACCTTTTGAGCACTTGTGTGTGCATGGGAAGGCTCCCTGGAAAGCCAAATGATTCCTGCACCATGTTCACCTCACTTAAACCTGTCCCCATCCATCCCCAAACATTATCCACTTACCACCATGCAGTGTTTTGGGAAGAGCAAAGATAAACAAACAAAATATCATAGTGGCAAAAAAGGAATTACTATTTTGTTAGACAAGGAGGACAGGCCATCAAAAAAATTTTGTGGAATTCCTTAATATTTTTTTATTTTTCACAAGCTTTTGAACTAGCAGTAGGCTGTGTCTTGCTGCTGCAGTTGAGCTCAGTGTTTGCAGTTGCCTACCCAGAATTACTGTGCATTGAAAGAAAATAGCAAGGCTTACCTGAGGCAGTCCCTGGTGTGTCAGGTGGGGATGATGTAGAGCAGTCAATATTTTCAGTGTTTTCCCCAAACTCTCTCTTATAGATAGATAGCATGTAGGATATTCTGTAGTCCAGTCTAACACTGAGAATAAACTATAAGAAAAAAAAAAAAGCTAAGCAAATTAATTTAAGTTTACTATGAAAAAACAATCCAATACATTCACCAGGTAGGTTTCTCTGCTTCCTTTCTTTACCCTGCCCATTCTGAGACATGTTGAAGTCTGACCTATGGATTGCTTGAGTACCACTGGCTGTGTGCAGGGGCTCCAACATGCTGCCTTGTCCTCACTGCCTGTAAGCCAGATCAGAACCTTCAAACTCACGCTGACATCAATGATTTCATATTTCAGCTGGACTTCCAATGCCCCATGGAGTGGAATAGAGAGCAAGCACAACATGCTCAAGGCTCACCTTCTCAGATATCTGAAAAATTCCTTTTTGTTTCTCAGCTGTGAAACTGGAAACTCATACAGGAAAAATCCTAATTCAGACCTAGAAGTGGTGTTTTTATATTGGAATAGTGAGGAAAATAACTAGGCTGCAAGCATTAGTATCAAATTAAGGGCTGACACTTACACACATGGATGCTTCTTACCCACAGGAAATGCAAGCATGTAATCAAACACCTTTAAGATTATTTAAAATATTTACAATCAGTGGGGATGAAAGACATATGCTGAGTTTCCAAGGCTGAGGTGACAAGTGATTTGAAAGGTGAGTTAGCAAATGGTAGCAACCTGTTTCTTTGATCTACAGCTAAAGCCAAATATGCTTCCCAGGCCCACTGCAATAGCATTTCTCTATTTTGGTTCCATTATTAAGTTGCCCCAGAATTGTATAGGCAAGATTTTTCAAAATAAAAATTTCCCCAGTCCATGCATAGTTAACTAAGTCTATCAGACCATCTGTTTAATTCTGGCTGAGGGCAGAATAGAAATCATAAGTTAAACAGTCTGTACTTAAAGCAACAGGAAGATATGTTGAGAATTAAATTACTATAAACTGAAATATTTCTGAGAATAGAATAGCTTTAATCACCATTGTACTTGCTTTGCATGTTAGTACAATAAATCTAAAATATTCTCACTCGCCGTTGAGGCTTATTACACAATAATGGAAGGTAACATGATTTATATTAATCCTTCCTCATTGCATTTTAAACTAAACTGAAGTATTTTGTATTTCTTGTGGACTAGAATCATATATATGCACACTTACTGGGATTCACCCAGCATATGACAAATCACTTATCTGAAGTAATTTGACCATGTGAGCAATCCTTAACTACTAAACCACAGATTAAGTAAGAAATTAGGATTAAGTGCTCTTCAATCCTGAGTGCTCTTGCAATGAATGTGCTGTGAAAAAGGAAAGCATGAGACAACATGTGATTCCCTCAGGGAATGCACAGGACAAGATCCTGGAATCATCCTCCTAGGCATTGACCAGTAAAGCAGGACAGTATGGAGAGAAATTCAGTCATACAAACAAGGAAAATGAAAAGCAATACATATGAATGGTGTTATTTAGGTCATATAATTTTGTAACACTCTTTCACTGTAAATTTTAAAGTAAAGGAGGCCTAGAACCAAAGAATGCAGTATTGAGTATATTCTAACAATTGATAGCCTTTCAGATGACAAGTAATTAGAGTCATCTAAATAATTTACGAGCCATCAGAACAAATGGAATCCTTCAAAGGTGACATTGTTACCAACAAATGCAGGGAATTTATAGAAAACCCTGAAACATTCCTTCAGGGCCCAAGCACTGCAGAAAGCAGGATTCGGTACACAGAGCAAGCGTGTGCCACTTCACTTATTAACAGCACCAAGTGAAAGCTGCATCTCAGGAGGCAGGCTGGTGTCACCCAGATTGTCACATCAGCTGGGAGAAAAATCACAGCAGCCCACAGACTGTTCTCAGCCCAACAGTGGAAATCTGAAATGCATTAATTGTACCAAAAGCAGGCAGCCTCCCACAACTTCAGTGGGGCCAGGGCCAATTCTGCCCTTTATCCAACTACTGCAACAGAGGGGTCAAATGCTTAAATCGAGCAACCACCCCAGTGTTAAGTATGTGAAAGAAACTGGAAACAGGCACACTGTGCTCAGGAAACATTAGTGAGGCAGATTAGAGGACAAGTTGTCATTGCAGTTACAGTGAGAAAGTTTCTGCAGTATCCTGTTCCTTCAAAAGTGAAGCTGGTACAACAGTTGTGAGAACCAGAACTGCGCAATTGCTCACACAGTCCTCTGTCCTCTATCCTTCCTCATATCAAGGAGTTATTTCTACAATGAGCAGGCCAGTAAATAGTAAGAATGTGGGTAATAGAACTGACCACTCTGTGAGTAAAGAACTGTAAAATGACTGCTGTGTAATAAACCCCCCCTCATTATTACCTGCAAAATCTCAATGATTTTCAATTTGGTGTCCATTACAATCACATCTTCACTGTCTGCAGGGCTGGCTTGCTTGCTTGGGTGAATGCTTGGCTGTATGTCAGGGGTACTGATGGGAAACACAGACCCTCTGCTCAGCACCATTTGGGTCATCATCTCTCCTACCCCATGGATGGTCCTCATGACGTTGTTCCCTGTGCATTAAACAAAAACAGACACATTTCCTAGCACTAAAGCATGCTTACAATGCTATATACCAACATACACCCATGCTGTCAAACCCCTTTCCAGTCTCAAAAGGCATATTGAAAAAGAAGTCCCCAGCTCCTGAGCTCATTCAAATTACCCAATTAGGCAAAATTTTCTATGCTGATTTTCCAAGATATTTCTGACAAGTCAACAGATGGTAAATATGGCAAAATATTTCCAGAGTTCTCTTAACATGTTCAACAAATGATAAAAGATAGAACTAAAGAAATCTCACCCATTCCTTTGCCTGAAGGTGTATTATCCACATCCAAGATAATTTCTTAAAGAGGTTTGTTTAACTTGTTTTAAAGAATATTTGCAAACCAAGTGTTGCATATCCAGTATTATAGAACATCCCTAGGCAAGCAATTTCAGTACCTGACTACGCTTATCATTAGAAAACTTTTATTGGTATTTTATTAATACCATCTATTGCTGCAATTTGGAGACACATGGGAGGAGTTTTAGGTGTCACACTGAAGGAGAGTCAAGAGATGAGGTTGTGCCAGTCTGATCAATGTCTTTGTGTGGTTCAAATGACAGGGCACAACCCAAACCCAACTGACACAACCAGCCAACCATGCACCTTCAAAAGAAAAGTCCCGGAAGAATGCCAGGCTTGAAGGCTGTCCTGAAGGTCAAACTGGTATCTGTAATCACAGTGCCTTTTGAAAGTTATTCACGAGGGAAAAAATTATTTTACACTTATGTGGTAAAACCTTTATCCATGTTGCAATGGTATACTGCAAAATCTACCAAGAAATACCATTTGTTCCCACAGATTATACTGGTCTTTAGAGTGAATTTTGATGGGAAAAGCATCTCAGTGAATCAGTGGCTTCCTGGCAAAGGTGGCACAAGAAAGTGTGAGAATATTGTGCTACCTACCTACATGAATCAGTTTCCTTTCTTGCAAAACACAGATAGGAAGGAATGGAGGAAAGGAAAGGAATAACAAGAAGACTGGAGGAAATGTAGCTTTGCTGAGAGAAGCCTGAATAGTTTTGTCTGTCCTTTAGTACACTTTAATCACCATGCCACAGCCAAGCTTTACTCATGCTGAAGAAACCCTCTTCCCAGACAATCTGCTGTAAAAGTCAAGGCTGGATTTTATTTTGTTGGCAAAATCCTCCTCTTATTCCTTTCTTTCTTCAAGCCATATAGCTCAACTACAATGTTTATGGAGAGAGAAGGCCTTTAGACCTAACTTTAAAAGGGAAACCCACAAAGAGGGTGCTTTTTCAAAGTGAATGAAGCAGATTTGTGTCAGGTTTGAGGTCCCATTCAGCATCAGGTCTGGAGTGCAATCACTCTAAATCAGTCTCTTAAAAATAACATTTCAGGTCCCTACAAAAGAGGGGGGGAAATACTTCTGATTTTGCATGTTGTTAGGGAAAAAAACACTTGAAGTCAAACTACAGGCTGGATCCTCACATTAGGCAGGCACAGAAAGTTCTAACTGCTTACGCAGGCATAAAGCAAATAAATTCATCACAAATACTCTCCATGACATAAAATGAAAATGGTGTGTTTTCCTTTCAAATCAAGTAAAACAGTGTGGGAATAACATGGGACGGATATCTCTCTCCCAACTCCCCAACTCCTTTCTCCCAGTGTGCTAAACAAGTATTTGTATTGACCACCACCCAGTGCACCTGTGCAAAGCTACAGTACTACCTGAAGGACCTTCAGCCCTTAAAGTGCCTTCAGTTAAACCAACATTTTGTGTCTTCATCTTCAAATCATAAAATAAATGAAATCCATTTCATTCTGCCCTTAATGCTGACAGATAAGCCCACAAGACCTGTAGCTTGGGCAGCTGCATCATGGCCTGCAACACTGCTGGCATACACCTCAGCTGAGAAGTTCTCTCTCAAAACATCAATTCAAAATCCCTTTTGCTCAGTTGGGCAGAGGGAAATATAAATAGAGGGCATTTGGAAAGCTCAGGAATTCTTTAAAAACAAACTTCAGTCGATGGGGTTAATGATAAGGAAACCACTTGGGTCTAAGACAAGTTCGGAATATATTATTCTCAAAAACAAGACACAACTATAGTTTTGTCCAAAACAAGGAAGAAAAATTCCACTTCATCTTGAAAAGTTCCTGCTCACCCTTCAAGACTGAAGTCTACTGGGTGTAAAGCTAACGAAAAAGTTAGTGTCTTTTGGACAAGATATCAGACAACATCTTGGGTGGAACTAAGTTCCTGGAGAAAGGAAGCTGGGATTTTGCCCAGACCATATCTTGCTTATTTCTCAGCTATTACTGGGTGTTGCAGAGGTATAGCAGGGAACAGGATTCAACTCCTTCCATGAAAAAGAAATTAGTCACTGTCTCTGCATTTCAGGACAACCTCCATAAATGAGTAGATCACCTTTCCCACCTCTAGGAAGGACAGTGAGAGACCTGCAATAGCAAAGACTCTGAGGCACTCAGCTAATGTGATACTGGAGCCCAGAAAAGCATCTAGGAAATAAAAACAAATTAGGTGATTGCTGTCCTTTCCTGTTACCCACAGAACACCAGTGGTCAAAGGTGGCACAAACCTGTGAGAGGCAGCTATGAAGCTGCTTCCCAGCAGCATCAGTAACAAGGATAAACACTGTCCACAGCATTCCTTCACTATTGACCTTAATGCAAGTGATCTCAAAAGACAGAGGTGGGAAAGTGCAGGAGGATTAAGGTGGTACTTGGTATCCCTGCCATTTCAAACAGCATTTCATTAATGCATAGGAAAGGATTTTAGTAAGAGAAAAGACTACTTAATCCAGTACAGTATTTACAGCTGAAATGGGTAGTGATTCAATACTGCGTTATTTCTGTCAATAACAGCAGGGAGACAAGGTGTCATCTTGGAAAATTTTTTAACCAACTGCCTGATGCTGACTATAGTTTTCATTTAATTCAGAGGAGACTTGAAGAGAACATTCCCAGAGTTAAAATGCTGCAGCAACTGGAGCAATTCAGCATTTCTTTTCAGGAAAGGTATCTCAACAACTATGTTTTCAGGGTGCTGAAATGTAACCCTCTCCAAGGAGCAGACAGCAGTCGAGCAGCACATTCATGGATGGCAGTGAAGCAGCTGATGTGTCTCAACAGAGAGGAGCTGCTCTGCTTTGTGAAAGAAGCCAGGGAGATCTTCTATGTACGTAAGGAGTGGGGAGCAGCTTTTCTTCCAAAAGATCCCCCAGTAATCATCACTGGTGATACTCAGTGTTGTCTGTCCAGCCTTGGAAGCCTGGACTATGTTAAGCACGGATTAAATCTGTCAGCCACAAGCACGAGGGGCCAGCAGCTGTCCTGCTTGAAGGTGGTTATCCCAGCAGGGAAGGGTGTGCTTCCCTGAGGTAAGGCACGCAGGAAGGTTACTGCAGCTTAAAAAGGGACTGGCTCTCTGTCAGCTAAGCCTGCAACAATGCAAGACAAAATACATTGGCTCAATAAAAGAGATTTAAGTTCTTAGTACATGTGCACACAATGACTAAAATAAGGGAGCTGTGATCTTAGTCACATCTCCAAAGTGCTTCCTGAATACCAATGACCAAGGAAAAATTAACTTACTGCCTCAGCTAGTTAACTGAGATAAATCAGGAGAGAGAGCAAGTAGATGTGAACCCTGATTACTCTTATGTGCACTTTGCTAGAGATAAGTGAAGAGAAACTGAGCTGTGCCTCCATATGGTACTGCCACCCTTAACCTGCTGACCACATTTTTGGCTGTTTTCTTTGTTTTCTTTGAGGTCAAGAAACTAACATTTATATAGGGCTGTGAAGCGTGGCAGGGAGAGAACAGTCCTTGCAATGTTGTGAGGTGCCAATGTGTGCAACCAACCACTTCCCTCAGCAGCAAACTGTGACACAAGTGCTCAGAGCTGTGACTGACCAAGAGAGGAAAAGAACACAAGGAAATCTCCTTGAATCTTTTTCCAGTTTTCCCTTCTTCTCTGTTCCTCCCTCTGCCAAGACAAGTCAGATGCCAAAAGCCTTCCATAAGGAGTGGACCCATTAGAAATGTCTCCTATTTAATGTATAGTCTCAACAAGATTAGTCGATGGAAGACTGAATTCACTATGCACAAGTGGTAATTTAAAGGAGCTGCAGATTGACAGGCACTGAAGAAGAGGAAAGAAGAGAATGCTTGTCATGTTTTGAATAGACAACTGTGCATCTCCTTTTCATTACTTTTTATTACAGTGATCACAACTTCCTAATGAGTATCAGTTTCTGTCACAAAACTGTAGCACATAATCTCATACAATTTGGCACGATTGACAACACAGCGGCCTCTCTGAGAAGAAAGGCTTTTCAGAGGAGTCAATTATGGGAAAAAAATAACAACCACCCAAGTAATCGAAACAGTGGATAATTTGACACTTCATTTTCTACATAAACATATTTTCTTGATAAGTCATTTACTGGTTGCAAAAATTCTAAAAGCAGAATATAAAAGTGAGCAACAATCTGCTATGCAATACAGTATGGATGATAAGTGACAAAATACCATATTCAGTAAGAAAAACAACTGCCTGAGGCAGCTGGCAATTCGTGCCTTTTCTTCCAATTGTTCCCAGCCCATTGCTATGGAGCATCCTCAGTTTACTCTCCAGGACCCAAAGAATTTTGGATATTCCACACACAGTGCAGAGAACTGTGCAGAACCTGAGGGTGGAACAGTCAGTGGAAGCCTCAAAGGCTGGCAGATCCCCTTAGAGCCAGAGTTCTCTGAGTCCAAGATGCCAGGGAACCAGCATGCAGCCTTATTTATGTAAAAATTACCTATAGGCACCTGATCTGGCCCCTAGTTGTCATGGGGGGAAGGAGCCTGCTCTTACTATCATTGCTGTTCAGTCTTCCCCAGAAGAAAGAAAAATGAAAGATGGATTCCTAGGACTCAGTTTTGAAAACTGCTCAGCTATTTTTAGCTTGAACAGTTTCTCACAGCGCTCATCTCCCAACACAGAAATTTTAAAAGTGCCCATATTTTCAAAAGGATTTTAACACCCAGCAGCTTTCATTAGGGACTGGACCAGTTGGATGCTCAATGCTTCTGGAAACTAAGTACCTAAAAGGGAGATGCCACATGGAATCATAGACTGGTTTGGGTTGGAAGGTACCTGGTTCCAACCCCTTTGCCATGGGCAGGGACACCTGCCACCAGGTCTCTCAGAGCCCCATCCAGCTTTGCCTTGGAAAATTCCAGGGATGAGGCAGCCACAGCTTCTCTGGGCAACCTGTGCCAGGGCCTCACCACTCTCACAGGGAACAATTTCTTCCTAATATCCCATCTAAACCTCCTCTCTGTCAGTGTGAAGCCATTGTCCTTGTCCTGACTCTTCATGCCCTTGGAGTAAATAGTCTCTCTTCATCTTTCTTGTAGGTTCCCTTCAGGTACTGAAAGGTCTGATCAGATCTTCAGGAGATCTGTTAATGACCAGAAAAGACAAATGTATGTGCATCTACTACCCCAACAACCTTCATTAACCTGTCCATAAAAATCAAATATATTATTCAATTTTGCTTACAAAATAAAGAGGAGGGAGGACGAAGAAATAAAAGGCTTTACAAAAACATGACAATTCTCACATGATCTATGCAGTTATTAAGTCATAGCAACAACTCTCTGATATCATCAAACCCGAGCATGCTTTTGATTAGGACACTGAAACTTCAGTCAAAACCAGCACACCGGACTTTGTCTCAACCCATGTGTCAGTGCAGGTGCGTTCAACCAGGTTTTAAGACAGTAGCCACAACAGCAAAACTCGAAATATTCTCAGCTTTGGGAATTTCAGTGAGATTTACACTATTGCTCCACCAAAAGTTTCCCAAATAAAGCTTTGGTGCCATCTTAAAGCACATAACACCTCCAGTCCTCGGGGATCCTCCGTCAGGGAACCACATGTGCAGCAATGCCCAAATACCAAGGGCAAGATTAAGAATCCAATGGCAGCTTTAGCTCTACATTTCTTTGCTGATTTGGCTACATTGCTTCATGCAATTTAATTTCTCTGCATGAAAAGTTACAGCCATTTTAAGGACATGTAATAACAACACTTCACTACCTAAAGGAATACATTTTATTTCAAACTCTTTAGAGCTGTATATTATTTGCCAGAAGCATTAAAGCCTTACAGCTCTGCTTGTGAAAGAGGTATTAATTTTTACAGGTTTTCTACAGAATTTGTTCATAAAGACTTCAGAGCCTACCATAAACAGGCCAAGAATCACACTTTATGTCTTCATTAAACCATTTTTCATTGCTCAATAACTAGCTGACCTAAGGTGAGGCTTACAGAAAACCTAATGCCTGGCATTAAGGACACATGGTGAGGTACCACTTCCATACTTTATAGGCCTCCAAAGTAATGAGGCAAAACAAAGGAAAAAACTTACAATGTTCCATGGATGTACATTTGCTCCCCAGCCCCTGAGTGAATCTGGCCACTCCAACCTCCACCACAGCATAGCCATAAACCTTCCTTTTTTATATACAAACTCTCAACTGCCCAACCATGGTGAAACTCTACCAAACTTCACCTTCTGCTGACATTCTGCAGGTTCTGGGCTTTTTTCCTATCCCCAAAACCACTGAGTTGTGTCAAGCATGGCTTTCATGCCACGGACATTAGTCCAAGAAAAAAAATACATACATCAGTATGCTGGCCTTGAGGGTAAAGAGCACCATGGGAATCAGCCTCCTAGCTGAGTTACATCTGTAAGACAGATATTGATTCCTAGAAGAGCAATGGTCTCTGGAATCCCATTAATGCACGGGCCTTATAATGAGGGAAAGAGTAAGGAGGAAAGAGAAATGGTTCATGCCACAGAATTAAGCTCTCAGTCTGACCTCCCCTTTGGTCTGGCAATACTCTGCACTGAACAGCAGTTTCTTCTCTGTAGCTGTGACTAACACAGTTAACTCTCCTTTTTCTTCTTCGAACCTTTCTTTTCTTGTAAACTGCTGGTATAAATTATTACTCCAGTCTGCCAGGCAGCCACTGCCTCATTAGCCCTGCTAATCAAAGTATGCCTCAAAGAAGATACTGCAAATTTTTAACTAGACAAAAGCGCAGGTAACAGATGCAGGGCTGAGAAACAGTAGAGTAATTTTGAATAGTCTTGGATGAAATCTGGTCCTTGGACACAGAGGACCCATAGGAACCGCAGAAAAAGCAGGTGCAGCCTTGTTGTCAAGCCTCAGTGGCTTCACTGGTGCTTCCAGCCACTGTGGACCTCTACTTGCAGCCAAAAGGTCTGGAAGAAAACGTGACCTAACTGGAGCTGGAGCTGAGGAGGCTCCTGGGCTGTGTAACAGCAACAGAAGTCTGGACAAGAGTCCCCTACACACAGAATCACAAGCATTCCTCTGCAGAGAGAGGCAGCAGATCTCACCAGTGCTGAAGACTCCAGGAGAAGGCAAGGCCCCCCTGTCCTGCCCCCTGGCACAATGGAATCTTGTGTCCCTTCCATCTGCAGGAGGAACAAACCACCAAGATACAGACCCAGGCACAACATGAAGCAGCTGGGATATGTGAGCACCAGTTTGAAACAAGTAAAAAGAGCCATCTTCTTAGGCAGCTGTGGGCAACACATTTAACGTGAGAATCACAGAGGTGGGAGCAATTTAAGCTTATTACAGGCAGTTTTAAAAATTTATTTTTCAAAAAGACTGAGCAAAGTAAACCAAAAGACTCCCACTGATATCAGTGGCCACTGGCTCAGGAAAATCTGCAGATAACCCAGATTTGTACCACTGAGGGCTTTTTTAGCTGGTGCCCAGGACTGTGAACTGCATCCCAAGACATATGCAGCTCAGATTCAGGGATGTATTTTCTGGCATGTCATTATTCTCATTCCCAAACAAGAGTAACTAAACAGCACTAAGCTGCATGGCAAATGTGTGGCTTACCTGCTGCTACTACCATGTTGCTTCCTCTTTCAGACCTGACATATGCTGTAGTTGCATGGTTTGACTAAAATCAGCTATTTGAAAGAGCAAATAGCACCTAGAGAAAGATGTGCATTTTAATTCACAGAGAATAAATTAGCAGTATTGGACAAGACAGATTGGCTCCTTACTCTGGAATGATACAGCAGGGTGCACTTACTAGGAAAGCAATGACTTTACCTTTTAATTAAAACTGTAAGAGATTATAATGTTCTTGAAAGGTGCCAAAATGACAGCAGTACTAAATGAAATCCTCATTTTCTCCTTAAGAAAAAAAAAACCACCTCTTTAGAATAGAGGTAGTATATTTTCTATACCCCATATATTTTTTTGGAATCCAAAAGGGAAAAAAAAAAGAAACCGAAAACAGCTTCAAATATGCACAAAAAAATTCAAAGTTAAGACACACTGACTGAAACAAAAAAAGAAGTTGGTTGCAAGATTTTCAAGTCAGTTCATTTTTAGGGTGCAATCTAGATAAGAAGCATTTCCAAAAATATACATCCTTACTTTTTACAGGATCTTGTCTCATAAATGTTTCTTAGCCAGCTTTCTTCAATCTGTCTTCATCAAATAAGGTCACCCATGAAACTACATGTACATTAAATTTAATTCTGGTTCAAGTAACTGACAGTGGCATTAAAATTAAGTTTTCTAAAGGAATTAACAAACATTTACAATAATGTAAGGATCAACAGGACAAGGGGGAATGGCTTTACACTGACAAGAGCAGGTTTAGGTTGGATATCAGGAAGAAATTGTTCCCTGTGAGGGTGGTGAGGCCCTGGCACAGGATGCCCAGAGCAGCTGTGGCTGCCTCATCCCTGGAAGTGTCCAAGGCAAAGCTGGATGGGGCTCTGAGCAACCTGGGATAGTGGAAGGTGTCCCTGCCCATGGTAGGGAGTTTGAATGAGATGATCATCAAGGTCCCTTCCAACTCAAGCCATGCTATGATTCTGTGGTTTTAGAATCTTTGCCAATCCAAGACAGAGAAACTCACAGAAAACATCAAGGACTACCTCAGCCACCAAGGTGGCTCCAAATTTAAGCAAAGGAGAGAAAAGGATTTCTTAATGTAAAAGGTTAAATAAGTCTTCATGTAACTTCCACTAAGCCTAAAAATACACTCCATTTTGCAGATTTGCCTCAACAGTTCAACACTTGTCATATATAATTCCTCACTTAACAAGTAGTTTTACTGAAGTAAGTGGGTGTACTTAAGAAATAAATATTAAACAGGGAAGAAAACTCAAGTCTGCTAGTTGAAAATTTGGTTCTTTCAGTTCTGAGGTGCACACCTCCAGGAAAGCCTTCCACAGCAAAGATTCACCACATTCTCCCTCCCATCATCAATATATTTCAAAAAATCCTGACTACAGTTTTCACAATGTGGACTGGTCAAACCAGTTAGGAATCCAGCTCACCAGTTCCCAACAACTTCACATTACCAGAATCAGATGTTGGAAACTTCTGTTGCTACTGACCTGGAAAAAGTAAATGGAAAAACAGCATAACCTACCTGTCCCCAGATTTATTCAGCACTGATTTCCCATAGAAATCAATACATTTTAAGAAAACTAAAATACAAAACCTGTCATGTAAAATACATAGATCCTGACCAAAATTCTCAACTTCTACAGCTGTAGAATAGAAATTACATGACTTATCCATTTGGGCAAACTCCTTCTCAAGTCATTTTTCTTAAAACCTGAAAATAACTGTGATTCTGAATTGGCATAACTATTGACAAAGTCTTGTTGTTAAATATAGATTCACTATCAATCTATGCAAATTTACACTTAAATAGTGATGAAAATTAAAATATACAGAACCTAAGCTGGTATTCAGTAGCACTTTTTCTACAAAACACTTACAGGATCATGCCCCTAATGCTTGATAAAACTTAAACATATTTGTTTATACCAATAAACTGTCAGTCTCAGGCATCATGACTGGCTTTCAATGTTTGTCAAAACTGGAGTTATGAGCTACACTTCAAAGCCCTAAGCTCAAGGAATGAAATACATGTTCTTACTGAATTGAAGCTTATGCCTAGACATTTGTGATCCCTGACTGGAAGCTTTAAAAAAAAACATCTCAACCAATAAACAAACATAAAAACCCAAACAAAGCCCCACAACTTCTATAAACTCCAAAATTTAAACTTCCATACATTCATAATATAGACACAAAAATCACAACAGAAACAATCATATCTTTTTGTTTGTTTGTTTAAAGAACATCAATGTAATGATTTTTGCAAGTCAGGGAAGCTATTTTTTCTTTAGAAAGGAGCTATGTTAACCTGCACATCCCTAGAGTAATAATGTGTTGGAGGGACACCTACCTGCAATATTCTGCAAAGGTTTGAAATGACTGTTACAAGCATTGGACCTGCCAGAGAGGATGCTGCAGTCTGGAGAGATGTGGGAGAATGGAATCTGACCTCCTCTAAAGGCAAGAACTCACCCTCACACCTCCCTGACTGGAGAGAGAGGTCCCACCACCCTGAAAGAGGGCAGGGAACAATCCATCTGTCTGTGTTTTATGGAAGTTATGAATAAGAAAACACTTGCTGGAAAAAAAATCAACAGACCATTCTGATTTTAGAAACTGCCATCACATTTTCCAAAATATAAAAAAGCTGACTGAGGTAATTCCTACTTTCACCCTTTTTAATAGCCTGAGAAGCCAGTATCACAAATTAAAAGAGACAATAAAAAGCCAGGACAGGTAGCTAACAACTAACATGTTCTGAGCAACAAAGTTTTATAAGAGAGGATATCTGTGTAAAAAGGGAAGGGAACCTTTGCGTGTACAATCTCAGAATTACTATTAAATGGAAAACCATTGTATACCTACAGCTTTGCATGGTGAACAGTCCTTACTCTCAGAGTGAGGGGAGATACAGAAAAAATTCCTTAGACCAATTTCTGTGCTTGCCTGTTCATTCCTCAGGACCCCTAGTGCATCCTGGACAAGACAGATCCAGACTTCACAGGACCCAGGGAACACCTGTGCTTCTGGACTCACCCTTGGGATCATCTGCAGTCCAACACAAGCAGAGGCCCAGAAGTCCCAGCCCAGCACCACCCCTCAGTGCTGCAATGTGCAACTAAAGTGATGCTGGTGATTCTTGGGTGGTTCTCCTTAATGAAAAGCACTCCCTGTTTCTCTCGAGTTGTGATTTTCAGACATGAAATATGTTCTTTGAACATGAAGCTCTGTGAGTTGGGTGCTCAAAGATAGTGAAAAGGAGTTATTAAACTGCTTCAACTTCATCCTTGTGAAACATGCATCTTTAAAGCTCATGGGTAGGTAAGTTTGCATCTCCAGGGAAAGCAGGAGGAAAGGCAAGATGCTTGGACACAGCAGTTAAATATTCAGGATCATGCTGTCTCAAGTGCAAAGCAAATGATATAAACTTTTTGTAGTTTATAGTTTCTCAATCAGAAAAGAAAAGGGAGGTTGACAAAAAGATCTGACCACCCAAAGGCATCCTTTTCATTTACAAAGACTGTAGAAGGCCTCTCCCGGAAGTCTTACAGCTATTTCTACATAAAAACACATTGTCTCACCACAGCAAAGTTTCAATGCCTGTTTTTAAGGCTAGACAGCACAGCCAATATCTCCAGACTCCTGTAAGATTGCAGACAGGATTGACAACAGTCTGCACCAGCAAAAACCCTCTCCAAAGCTTTCTAGACATAAAGTTAGTAGGAAAAAGGGAAAAACCCCCACCAAACAAACCAACCCACAGGTAATTAACAAGAGAACATCCACGGATTGTCACATCCTGACCTGAACTGGTCAGTGTTTGAAAGGTAAACATCAATGGAGAGAGCTATAGCAGGAAAGAAATTTAAATAATCTATACAATGTAATTTAAAAAAAAAATCACACCTTTGTTCTGTGCCTTTTTTGCTGAAAGAACATGAGACAAAACCAGGTTTCTGACAAGAAGTTCCCAACAAGTCTCCAGTATGTGATTGAGTACTAAAAAGGCTACTGAGCTTCCATTTGCAGGGTGGTGCCATTTGCAGCATTCCTTCACTCATTTCAAAGCAAATTCATTGATTTGCATGGAATTGCTAAGGAAATTCATATAACTGAGAGCAGGTCTGTTTGCACTTATGGGCGTTTCCTTCCTCTCTTACACAGCTTGAAAGGAAACCCTTCTGCAGAAATAAAAGGGAATTAAGGACAAAACATGATTTTATGGGTAATAAATGTGAGTAAAAAAACACTAAACAAGATGTATAATCAGGATTAAAGGCTTGGGCAGAGTGAGAACTAAGCAGAAGAACCACATCTGCATGTCCCATGTTGCAAATATGCCAAGATTGTGTCTGGAGTCAAACTGTGTCCAGAGCCATTTAAGAAGAGAGTCTGCAATGCAGTCTTTCAGGGACAAAAAAGGAAAACATAATTCCAAGAGTCTGGGCATAAAGTCTTTTCTCTAGTGCTGAGGAGGGACTGCAGCCAGCTACAGCATGACTTGGTGTGCACTGCATTGCAGGAAAGACTTCCAGAGGGTGTCAGTAAAGTCTGCTGGCAGTTATGGAGAGAAGATCAAGAGAACCAAGCATATGACTTCTTGGTTCAGAGATGGCAATGGCAGTCTACACCTCTCCAGAGTGTGTGAACCTCAAAGGGTTGTGAAGAACAGCACACTCCTGCAGGACATCTGTGGGAGTGACTAAGCAAAATGATGATTAGAAAAACACAAGGCTGGGAAAAGGCCTCCCAGAGAAAACACAAAATAATTGTTTCCAACAAGACAGCTCATCCATTTTGGTGCTGTGAGCCAGCTGGCTGGCAACACCAGCTACATATTAAAAGAGAATTTCCCATCAGTCAGTTTTCTGGACCCTCAGCCCCCACCACTGTCACGCCTCTCTTCCACTCAGACAGGAAAACTAAACTGCCACGTTTCAGCACCTTCCTGGCATGCTCATTCTTCAACCCAGTTCTAAACCATGGTAGCAAAGGCAGTGGGACATACAGAATAGTTAGTCCTAGGGTTGTCAGAGAGGCACTGTGGTGCCTCAAAAAAGCATATTCTAAGCTGACAAACACAGGCAGAAGATGGCTTCCTCTGCACTTCCTTTGGGTACTTCTGCCATTGTGGGACCAGAACCATCTCGTTCTCCCTTTCACTGAAGTGCTCAGAAGATTAACAATCAGCTGTGCCACAGGTGAGCCACCATAATCCCTGTGCCCAGGCAAATGCTGCTTGAACTCCCTCGGGATGCTCAGAAAAAGGGGCATTGAGGTTTAGACCCAAATCTGAAAGTTCCAAATAAGCAAAGGAGCAGCAACACCAATGCAGTACCCACAAGTCATGAAGGATGCAGCTCTGTTCAAAAAGGTTCCTTTTTAGCTGATCATCTTAATGCCCCCTGCAATCCATTCCTATAGGTGGGCTGATGTGGGAATACAGAACCTTGAAAGAGTAATGAGATTTTCCATAAATTATTTCCAACTTAGAAAGCTAATTACCCACTGGAATAACAGTCTGTGCTGCTCATCTCACCTCCATCCTGAAACTTGCTCAGCCTTTCGAAGTACGACGATATGGGAACTTGAACAATATCCAGAATTGCCAGCAGCGTCCGGGTCAGCCTGAGCAGCTCACTAAAACTATAAAAGCCAAAGTATATGAGGTTTCGAGCCAGATGTACCACCTGTGAGAAAAAGAAAATAAAAATTAAGGAAGCACTGACAGCCTTTGTGGTTTTCAATTGCATTTCACACAGCAGCTTCCACAGAGATTCAGATCTTGAGTGCAAACTAGCACAAGTCTTGCCACTGATTTTTGGACTAAGGCCAGTAACATTAAATGTTTGTCAGGATTAGACAAAGCAATTGATTAGTCAGGTTACAGCAGACAGCAAAACCAAGGTGAGATTTAGGAAGGCTTGAGAGGATAAAATTGCACATGTGAAAATATATAAGATCAAGAAGAAAGACTCTGGGAAATTATTTAAAGAGGCAGCAGCTTTGGGGAAGATGGATGTCAGCAGAAGAGTAAGATGATAGGTTTGCACAGAGGTGATTTCAGGTGACCAGAGGCAAAAGCAACAAAGAAAAGTAGGCTGGAGGAAGAACTATAAATGCTGCAAGCATTTCCCCTTTATTCTTTGCTATGTGAACCTAGAAAATCTAGGCCTATCAAAAGTTTCTGTCAGGAATTTCAAACAACGTTTAAACCACAGGATTAGGTTATCCATGATGTTTCATTGACTGTAATACCCTATACAGAAAAGAGCACTTATTTATACTGAAGAATCCTTACAAATTATTTCACTAATTTAGAAAGAACAGAAATATTTGCCATTCACTCCCCAGATATCCCCTCTCCCTCCACCAAAATGCAACCACCCCAGAAGAAGGAAGGAAAGGTTGGAAAAACACAGCAGACAAGAATATTATTTTCTGCAGTACCAGTCAGCACCAAGAACAATGGAATTAGGAACAGGTGCTTCTTTAGGCTATTTTACACCAACATTTATTCTGCAACTGGCTTTATTTTGAAAGAAGCAACATCATCTTATCTGAAATGAGGAATACTGTAAGTAGGATGCAGATAGCTGAGAAGTACCTCAAATGTAAGTTTGTTTTTCTCTTTGTCTCCAAACGGAAAGGGCTGATTCACAACTTCTTTTAAGTACTCTTCTACAAATTCCATTGTTAGTGCAAACTTTGTCTTCATTTCATTCCTTGAAGAGTCAGTGAAGGAATCATACCTATACAAGGCACAGAAAGAAGGAAAATTAAATACCTCTAATATCAGGACCAGCTGTTACTAAAGAAAAAACAAACCAAACATGACCCTCTAAGATTACTTAGTTCAGCTCTCTGGAGATATGGAAAGTGGATGCTCAAACCTTCCCTTCAACAGTACCAGGAATGAGAATAATACAGACAGGATAATGCCACTCTTGTGGCAGATAGAACTCTTAAATCTTGCTGTGGCAATTCAACGAGGTCATTAACAGAAACAACACTGCCTGCTGCACTGCTGTGCTTCTTCCTCTGACTCTCCAGCCAGATATTCCCTGGCTGGGAGCATCCCAGTGCTGCTGCTCCATCAAATCACTGGAGCCAGACAGGGTTTCCACTGAAATCAATGGTCCTTTCTCTAAAATTAAATTTAACACATGCTTAAGTACTTTACTAAGTGAAGGCCAAAGCCTCTGTGAGTTGTTTGTGGACAGAGGCTGTGTCTTAATTCTGGGTTCCCAGCTGTGGCTTTCTGTTGAGGTATAAAACTGAGTTCCAGCCTAGCAAACCTGTCATATGAGACACAAGGGGATTACTTGGAGTGCAGGTGGTCTGAGGAAAGGCCATTCCATCTTCCCCAGCTGGTTCAATAAAAGAACATAGTGAAAAATAAAATTTAAATATTTAATGATTAAAAGCTGCCCATTGACGTTTCCAAGAGTAACAATCATTAATAGTTCCATGCTCTGCAACAAAATGCCTTTCCACACACGTGTTTTGTGGACACTGGACATCTACAACCATTTTGTTCTGAGACTAACCCTACAAAGAGCTTTTGTACTTTAGTTTGAAGCAATTTCAACTCACTCATGAATGGTGATCTTGGTAGGAATTTCAGTCCACAACCTGGCATACTTGACAGGCACCACAGACTCCTGGGGATCTCTGTCCACATGCATGTGCAGCATCAGACGGCAAAAAGAAGCCCGCAGGTCATAGGGGAGGCTCTCATCAGACATACACCTGAGGATCAAGTCTACTGACAGCTGGGCAGAAATCTGGTTGATGGCCAGATACTGGCGGTCCAGGCACATTCTTGCAAAGAGGTTCAGTTGGTACCTAAAAAAAGAAAAAGGAAATAACGTGGTATTCAAGGAAATGGGTTGGAAATGAAAGAAAACACCACAGAATCTGACGTTACAAGCCTGTTGTGAGCCTGATATAAATCCTAAAAAATAACAAGAGTGATTTTGTTATGTAAGAGAACAACTTGACATTAAAATTATTTGTTCAATTGTTGCTTCAATTTCATAAAACATTATTCCATGATCCCATTTCTTCTCAAATCCTAAAGACACTCAGGACACTCGCTTCTCAGATCATGCTTTGCTTCCAGGGCAGCACAACCTAAAATTAAAGCTCAATAAATAAAAGGTTAGAGGCAAAATAAAAGACACACAAAGAGATGTGATGAGCAAAGGAAACTCAAGATTTGCCTGGAGTAGGCAGCAGAGACTGTGATAACTCCCACAAGAAAAACTTGAAATGAACTCTTAGTCTCAGTTTCTGGCATGAAACTGATTTCATGGTTTTTTCTTTCACGATTCTGGTTCCCTTTTTTGATATTGCCAAATGAACTGCATAAGAACAGCACTGGGGGTCTTCAGAGAGTTTACATTTTCTTCCCTTTGAACAAGCAGTTTTACCTGTAGTAGGTAAGAACTTCTAAATCAGCTTTTGTGCCCTCCTTTGCCTCCTGAGCCAGATGCCTGATGGCTTTGCCGTGAGGCTCCTTGTTGCTGTCAATCCAGTAAAGCCACACTTCCTCTTCATCAATGTCATCTGAGATGACTGGGCATTCCAGGGGATTGTCCATTTGGGTTGAAACCAGCCTGCAAACACAAAAATTCACAATGGAGCCAAGAGCAAAGTGCTGGGAATTGATGGGAGCAGACAACAAAAAGGTAGCGTGTTCTGATTACAGATACTCACTTGGTCTGGATGAGAATGTCAGCATTCCCTGGGCTCAGCATAAACTTGCAGATGAGCTCCTGAGTTACTGGTATTGCTGTGGTGTTAGATACACACAGGTCTGACAGATAATCCAAGAACCTGCAGTCAAAAAACCACAGAGGCAGCAGAACATGAGACTTAAACTACTACTGAGGAACTGCAGTAGAAGTCTCTAGCACTCAGCACTAGAGGATGGGTAGACTACAGGGACTCTGAATCATGTTATTTATACACATATGATCTTTGCCAGTTCATACTCTTGCAACTCACAACACCTTCCACTCGATCAGGTTACTCCAAGCCCCATCTAATCTGGCCTTGAACACTGTCAGGGGATGCTAGGCTACCAGAGAAGAGTGCAGATGTGTCAGGACCTGCAGAGAGAACTCTGCTTTCAAAGAGGTCATTCCATGTAAAGCAGAAAGAACAAAGCTTTGCAGGGAAATCGGCTTCCTATTAATTTGTCTCTCAAATTTAGGTCTTCTGATGTTTAATAAGGTTTAGGCGGAGGCTTTCCACACAGCTGAGACATTCATTAGGTACGTGGGTTTGTCTCTTTTCAGGGATTCCTGTGTGTGCAGTAACAGCAATCCATTTTTCAGCCTTTGACACACTGCAATATAAAA
This sequence comes from Fringilla coelebs, assembly GCF_963513975.1. Lineage (NCBI taxonomy): Eukaryota > Metazoa > Chordata > Aves > Passeriformes > Fringillidae > Fringilla > Fringilla coelebs. The sequence continues at coordinate 57,696,675 of NC_140033.1, read as the reverse complement.
AGGGCCCCTTCCTTCTATGTAGTTTCCACTTTCCATTATAGGAATTAAATATCTCTGAGCCCACCACTCCTCTAGCAAATGTGGCTAAAACAGAGCAAGGTCCTCAGGAGCTGGTGGGGAGCAGATGTGAACAGGCACACACACACAGATCATATATATTCCCCTTCCTTAGAAATCTAGGTGCAAACTCTGACCATCTCCTATCAGCCATCCAAGGATCCAACAGTTTGAACCTCTAAGCACAGACCACAATCCCCACTAAAGTCTGGGAACTGTAGTGGGTGAGTACTGACAGCACTTTTAGGGTAGACTTAGGAAAAAATCCACCCACATAACTGAAATGAAGCTTTGTGGCAACTAGTAATTAAAAGTGCATAGCAATCACAAAGATAAAATTAAGCAAACAGCACATAATTACATGGAATTCTGGGGAAGTCACCTGGTTGGAGCCAAAACTCAGGAAGGTTTTTCATTTTGTAGCTTGTGTTTTTGAGCAGAATGCCACAATTCTCTCTCACCCCAACAGTGCTGCAAAAATCTACAAGACTCTCCATGAAAATCAGTATCGAGATCAAGTCTTTGCTGTTCAGATTACACCATCTGGCAAGGGGCAATTTTGAAACATTTATTGCTCCTGAACTCCTCAAAGAAGTGGATACACAGCAGTTGCATGATGTGTTTATGGCCCAAATTCCATTACATCCTCCACCACAAGAAAATGCAATGTGAGACTTTCAATAAACACAGACCCTTCAGAGACAGAGCTGATCCTGTGATTTCCTCTTCATATTGACCAAGCCCAATACAGCTGAGCATGGGAGAGGCAATGAGATTACAGAGTGAGGCCAAAGAGGCATATAGAAAATAATTGAGGCAGTGAAGCACCAAGGCCTTGAGCAATATCCTTAAAGGCTACCTGGAAAATGGTATTCACCATTACAGAGGAAAATATCTGGCCTTCAGTACATTCATTTCTTATACTTGTATTACTTTGCTCATTTTACAACTGAAAATCCAATCATAAAGAGATTTTTCCATTTAAAAATAAATAAATCAAATTCTTTTATATTCTGACCTGAAGCTTATTAAAAAAAAAAAAAAAATCAGCTGAGTGACATTCAAGGCCAGAAATTTTAATTTGGAACAAAACCCGGTCTAGGACACAAGTTTATGGGATCTTCAGTGTCCTAAGCCCTTTTCAGGTCTGACCTGGAACCAGAACCTGCAGAAAAACTGATATTAATAAAAGCTTAGAGAAATTGACATGTGTGTATAATTTATACCAGGATTATTAGCAGAGGAACCAACACAAGTGGCACTTTCACAGAGGAGCTGCAGAGCTGGGAGAAATTAAACTTCTTCCTAGTTTCTCTTTGCCCCAGTCAGAACTGAAACCAAATTTTCAAGGTTGTCCTGTAAAGTAAAAGCCCTCTTTTCAGTAAGCACTAGTTTTAAAATGTGGATATGGTTAAATTCCAAGAATTACAGGTAGTTCTAGTATTTTCTGTTCAGGTGGGGTTTTCATTTGCCAGGTCAAAACAGGGAGAAAGAGACATCAAAGCAATGAATAGCATGCAATTCACAGCTACTGCAAAAATGCTACATGGACCACTTCAAACCTTGGCTCTCGATTTCTCCTGAGTAAATTCACAAACGTCTCTATTTCTTTAGCTGTGATGTGTTTCTCTAGCAGTTTTCTGTTGTTGTGCAACAAAGCTGTGATGGTGTCTTCTGCCAGAATATCATAACCAATCTGGGATTGCATGACGCAGAAGTTCTTAGCAATATACTCCTGAAAAAAGGAAAAATTCCCATGATGACCTGCTGAGCAGTAATGCTTTCTGTTTTAGAACCAGAGGTACCCAGCTTAGTTAGCAATCAAAATAACACTCAAAACTTTCCTCTCTGAACTGGCCTGAACAAAAGAACTTCCAAATACCTCAAATATGTACCCTGAGAAAAAGATTCCATATTAGGGATGACTAGCTCTTCTTATTCTTTCATAAACCAAAGGAACAAATCCATGAAAATATATATAAAATTCAAGAAATGGCAACCTCTTTTTTTTAAAAAAAAGGGAAAACTGAAAGGTTTTTATAGCATTTAAGAAGCTTTTTTCTTGAGTCTTCCCTCTGCTTTTTCTCTCCCTTCAGGACAGAAATATTTCTGTAAAACAGTGGAAAGAAAACAAAGAAGCCACACTGCAGTTCAGGCTTTTATCTCCAGCCCCTTCAGTCTATGTTCTGAAATACCTCTTGCTCACAGGGAGTCTCCAGCAGCGGGAAATCAGGCTACCTGATATAACAACCTCTGCTCTGACTCACTGCCATCCCTCTACAAATATTTAAGCAAGAGAAACAGACAGCTTTGCAGATTTCCCACTTTGCAATCTAGGCTCCAAGAACATATTTTTAATAACAGAAAGCTCATGAATGAAGCAGTGAGCCCCAGTCTCAGTCTGAGCCTGCAAAAGTACAAAGTGAACTTGTGATATTCACTGTTGAACTTTCAATTCACACACTACTAAGCTACACACAGAAAAAAAAAAGGCCTTTCCCCATTACCACAGAATCTGACTTGTAAGTGCATAGCACAATGTCAAACCTAGGGCATATAATTATAAAAATCAGGAGGAAAATTATCTTAAATACCACTGACCTGGTTCTTCCTATAGTCCTGTTGGGAGTGTCTTAGAACTCTGTAACATAATCTTAACATGTATTTGTAGGGAGCATATCTCTGGTCGCCCAGGTCTTCAAGTCTCAGCATTGATCCTTCACCTTTGTCCTTAAAAGGAGCTTTGAGGATGCCAAATATCTGTTCAAAACAAAAATCACTGAGAGTGAAAACCAGACCCAGACAAAGACAATGGAAATGTCCTCTGACTGGATCAGCACAACAGCCTTGACTAAATACAAGTGGGGACACAATCTGAGACATCACAGCCTTATGCATTTGGGGTTACCTTTACATTTCCCACCAACCTGATTGATATTGCTTTTTCTTTACTATCCCCAAACTTAAATGGTTTAACTTACGTGTCTTAACTTTGGATAATTTAATAATGAAAAAGGAGAACAACACTGGCTTCTGTCCGGCCTCACCCTTTTCCCCTTTTTTAAAATTTCTTCCAGTTGACTTCTCAAAAGGGGCATTAACTTTATTTACTTGCAAGTTTGCCCTCGTGCAGAGTTCCACAGGGGCACTACGTGGGGAACACTCACAGGATTGGGACCATGTTCCATGTTTGTCTCAAATTTTGTGAACAATTTGCTCCCAAACCTGATCTTAAATCTTATCAGAATCACATGAAATTAAGAGCCCTCTACAGTCCCTTGTGCATGATTCTGATTTAGGGACCAAGAGATGAGCTTTGACCAAGTAGTGTCATTTCTACCCAATCCAATGAGAAACAAACCCAACCTGGCATAAGCTGACTTACCCAAAAATGACTTTTTCTCACATCACTCTCTCCTGCAATCTGTTTGCAAATGCAATTAAGTTATTAACACAGTAGGACATACCTGAGCCAATATATTTTGCTCCCTCATTAATTTCTGTCGTTCCCGGTTTGGCTTGGTAATGATCACATCCAAAACTTCTTGCCCGTTATTGGGCACATCAGCAACAAAGAAAATGAGATCTTCCAGTAGCTTGGTTACAAACCTAGAAAAAATAGACAAATCATTACTATAAACAGTCACTCAACACTTGCTAGGATTCATTAAGAATGAAAATCACGTTTATGCTAAGCTTTACCTGGCACAATGGAACTTCCACCACTGCAAAGTTAAGTTTGACATGTACATTTAGGATTCCAAGCCTTGGTTCAGCAGAAGCTTAAATCAATCACAGGGCTGTTTACCAAGGCATTAAACAACAACCAGAGGGAAAACAAGAGAAAAATACAGGCTGCTGAATTGATACATGGTATTCAGAGACCAAAATCTATACCTGGTGGCCTCAAGGCCCAGAAGCAGTAAAAAGAAACTTACACAGCCTAGTAAGGATTTTTATGCTTTATCATGGGTCCATGAAACAAGATAATGGACTCAGAGGAATAAAAACATTCTGCCACTAGATAATTTCCCTACTGACCCATGAAACTGTTTCATATACACATTTTTTCATATATATATATGTTAATATATAACTGTTTTCATATATGTACTGACCCAAGAAACTGCATTTGTTTCACTCTTTGCTAAACAAAAGATTTGTCAGAAGCAAGTGCTAAAAACAACAGAGGCAGTAGTAATTCCTTCTCTCCCACCTTCAGAAAATGCAAAATGTCAGAATATAAATGGAAAAAAAGAAAAAATCATTGCTGCCTCCTTGTTACTAACACCTTGCCAGACATACAGTGAGAAACACAGATGTCCACAGATTTCAAAGAATATCCCTTGACAGCCCCTGCAATCTTTTACATGACAAAACTCAGCATCATCTCAATTTGGTCAATGTTATTTGTTAGTCTATAACTAACAAATCTGCCAGCTATGAAAGAGGCAGGAAGATCCCCAAGAGATTTTCAGTCACCTGTGGGTGCCAGACACAAAGTTCCCATTACCCACAAGTGAGCTGGGTGCTCACCTAAACCCTCTGAGTGAAGGTGTGTGTCACCCCCACAAAATAAAGCAGAAAAGGCAGCTGTAGGATGGAGCAATAAGGAATGAACTATTGGGACTCCTACTTCTCTGTGCTAGAAGGTGATAAGACAGGGAAAAGATGGTTTGGGGTTTTTTCCAAAGGAAATCACAAGAACTAACACATAATGGCACTGCTGTGAAACAGCTCTGAATTGTTTTACATGTTTGCTGTACCAATCTGTCAACATCAAGACCTGACAATGCTGACAGAGACAGGTTCATACAGGGATGTCCCATCTGGACACTGTCGTGTCCCTCTCTGGGTCAACTCAGTCATGAAATGGCCCCCGCAGCTTTTCAAGGCCGAGTTCCAACACCCAGGCATGAAAAATCTGCATGTTAGGATACTAAATCATCTGGTCTAATTTCTACTGGAAACCAACTGCAAAAATTCAGTTTCAAAAAGCAACATTTTCAGAAAAAAAAAAAGCTGTAAATGATGAATTACAGTTATGAATTCACACTGCCAGAGATGTTGTCTTATATTCAGTTTAACCACAGGCAGCTGAAGACAAATAGCGAACTACATCACTGGCAGTGGAATATATCTGGCTACAATGTACAGCGAACGTCCTACAAAATCCCTTGATTCAGGAGAGGGTGTGAGGAGCAGCCATTCTAATAGTGCCACAGACAAAATGGGGATAAGTACAAGGGGTAAACACCAAATTGATGTAAAATAGAAAAAGAGAACAGGGGAAAATAGGTATGAGAAAGCAAATGGAGCAGCTTCTCAGTCACAGAGACCTCCTTCCAAGGCTTTTGCAGATTTGCAGTGTGGTGAACTTCACACAAGTCCAGAGCCCTGCAGTGCTGCTTTCATGTACACGAGAATCAGATGCAATGCACCCTCACATTACAGCTCAGAAGCGGATTATCAAAGAAATTCAGATAAAGACACTTGCCCAGGGAGCTACCCATTTATTTATGTGGCCAGTGAGCTGGAGAAATCCTGTTGACCCCCCCTTTTACACAGGTGACACACAGACCAGCCTGAGGTACAGCAAGGATGCTCCAACAGAGGTGGCATCTAACCCCAGGCTGGCTGAAGTGTCCTCTGCCAATTGCCTCTGTCCATGTGGATATCAGCTACCCATGACCATGTTATCATGAGTAACCAAACACCAATTTAGCAAGGGAAAAAATAAAACTCACTAACCTCCTTTCATTCTGTGTTATTGTTCCGTTCTCCAGCTTTTTAACAGTTGATGCTAAAACCTTGTTGGCATCATTGGCAAAGTCCAAGTCTCTGACCTCAGACAGAGGAACTGATACAATGGCAAAAGCTTCCTTGTCCTCTTTGGTTTGGCACGTCCCAATCTGCAATCATTTTTGGTTTAAAGTGGGTGAGAAATCCTCTTACCTTTGTCCTAATTATTATGCACATTTCATAGGTTAGAAGTGAGACAGCTTCAGGAATGAGTTTGGGATTTTGTTTACCTTTAACATCACAGGCCTCTCTTCCTCAGTGTCTATTGGGATGCTGGTGCTGGTGACCCAAGTGTTGGTGCACAAGTGCCTCAGTCTGACGTAGGAGTTCCTAAAGGGAACAGAGCAAACAGCAGCTGAGATGGATCAGTCCTGAGCCCACGTGGGCAAGTGGGATGCCCTGCAACACCTGCCTGTGGCATGAGGCTGGAGAGCAGGAGCCACACCAGCCACTGCAATAAAAAGGGGAGGTGGACCTAAAAGACACTGCAGTACCCCTTTCCCTTGACTCCTTCTTTCTCATCCAGAGCAGAGCTGCAACAAGAACAGCCAGCATCTTGGGATTATGCAGAATGCTGGGTTTAAGTATTTATGTAAGTCTAGGAGTAAAATATTCTTTAAAGGAAAAAAACTAAAAGGAAGATGTTATAAAATCCCATCTGAACAGAAATACATTTCATGAATAAACCCAATTCTTTTATTATTTTTTTCCTGCAGAATAACGAACTCTTTTAAGCCGTCATAGCACAAAAGCCAGAAAGTAAAGCTGACCGTGGTTTCACAGCTTCATCATTATGATCTGCAAACCCTTGTTCCAGAGCAAGCATTTACAGTACCACTTCTCAACTGAAAATCAAGTGAACAAAGAGCAGATATGAGATCCTTCTAAATTCTTTCCATATGATAATCTGTGGTATTATCAAAAAGCAGAGCTGAGAAATCAATTACAATTTTAACTCTGAATTTTACTTTTGAAATATATTCACTGTGGTCTCCATTCACGCTCTCCCTTTCACGCTGATGGGCTTTTGAGTATTCAAGTAAGCAAATTATCTGGCAGAACTTAGCATAGCAAACACACTTCAAAGTCACATACATCAGTATTTGTGGGTACCCAGCTTTAAAATCCACCCTCATAACAACCAGCCCCAAGTGTCTGCAAGCCTATTCAGTCACAACCAACACAATGTGACTTATCTAACCAATCTCAGCTATGCTACACAGCTAAAATTTAAATATTGACAATTAAAACCCAGAAGCCACTTGCTGAATACATTTGAATAACAAATGTGCTCAGTGGCATCATGATCTGTCAAGGAAACAGAAGCCCAGCTCACCCCACACATTATTTTGTTGGGAACAATTCAGTTAAATCTATTAAAAGTACATTTTTTTTTTCAAACAGTGCACACAGCTCAATTCTATCCTCGCACAGATCTGTGCAATATTTAGACCATTATTTTTTCTCTTCACAGACTCTCTCTAAGTGTCACTTGTTTTATCCTTGTAATTATTTTACCCAGTCACAGCGGCAGTATCATGTTTTATACATCCCTTATTTATCCATGAACACTCCTCAAATTTTAACAGAAGGATAATACTTGCTCATGTTTGCTTTTTTTCTGCTTTGCTCACCAGCACAATGCCAGGAAGCAACCCTGTCAATACAGCCTTATTTTCTGCCCTTTTTTCATTTCCTTTTTTTTTATTTTACCTTGGAACCAGGCAATCAGCTCTCTGAAGGGTGGTGGCATCCAGTTCAAAGAGAGATGCGATGTCATTTCCATGTGGCACAGAGACCAAAGTATACATAATCTTCTCCCCTGCCTGGCGTTTCTTCTTTGAAGCAGGAAGGTCGCCTTCTCTCTGCTGATTAGGCACAAGGGTTATTTGCTTGCATCAGGGCCCATTAGAAATTCTTCAATTATCTTGCAGACAAGTCATACATTTGATTTTTTTTTTTTACCTTCTAGAAAGAATCTACCACAACTGGCTTTGGAGTAACACAAAGGATGCACTTTGCTCTGTGGGGTCTCAGGCAGTCATTAGAACAACAGCAGGCCACAAGCTATAGAGGCATTGCAGCACTGGATATGCTGCAATGGATATGCTTTATTTCACACCTACAACTTCAAAAACCTGCAGTAGTTGCGGACCCCTCACTCCCACCTGATGCAACTACACAGTGCTGATCTGGAAAGGGCCACGTTTGAAAGAAGAGAATGAATGAAAATTGGATTTATTTTTTTTTTAAGACAAGTAGGAGATTTAAAAAGTAAGCAATTTGCTTCAATCTGTTGTTGTTTTATGTAAGTTTGATGGCTTTTTCCTCTCAGATTATAGAATCAGAGCAGCACGCTTTCAGAGAATCACAGAATCATTTAGGTTGGAAAAGATCTCTAAAATCATCAAGTCCACCCTTTGACCACCTTGTCACTAAATTCATCACCTTGTCAACTAAACTAGAGCCATGTCCAGTTGTTTCCTGAATACCTCCAGGGATGGGGACTCCATCACCTCCCTGGGGAACCCCTTCCAGTGCTTGTCAGACCTTTGCAAGAAGAAATTATTCCTGATGCCCAAACTGAACCTTCCCTGGAGCAGTTTGAGACCATTTCCTCTTGTCCTGTGGACACTCTCCAAAGGGCAGGAGGCAGAACACCGGCTCCATCAGGACCAGCTTGTCATGGCAAGGGGAGCAGGCAAAGCCCCAGCTGGATTGTATCACAAATCTCAGCACAGGCTGATAACACACCGAGGCTGGGTCCAACACAGGTCTGATTTTACCCCCTGCAAGGGCAGGAGTTGTTCCCTTTGAGGGACAGAGTTACTCAACCAAGGCCGTGAGCTAAAGTGGGATCTGCCTCTCACCACCTGCTGAGAGCCCAGGGGAATTTTGTGACCCCGCAGCACCATCCTCATATCTTTAGTCACCTCCTTAGCTTTGCCTACAGTCTCCAAATGCCACCTTCCCTGAAGACATTTCTTGGCCTAATGGAGTCATCCAGAGCCTGTGCCCATATCCACACAGCAACCAACAGAATTACTGGTGTGAGTAAAAGCTGCTCCTCTGGGGTGCCGAGTTACACATCTCACAAAAGACTGATAAGCAATTAAGAGACTGGCAGCCCAGGGCCATTCATGTACACAAAATACATCACAGAGGGAGAGGGGAAGAGGAATGAGGAAAGCCAAAAGAGAAAAAAATCCAACCCTGGAAGCATGAAATGCTATTATAATGATTTACAATACACCACTGAGGAAGAGCTGTACAACGTAAAAGGCCAGGCTGTACTTGGTTTGCGTTAGTAGCTTGATTAAAACCAAACTGTAAGGGATAATCAAGGGCAAAGCTTTGATTATCCATATTGGCAAATGAAATTAAACAACAAAATTAAGGATGAGTGAAATTATGGAAGAAAGGGTTAGTTATCAACTCATTTCAAGGCACTTTTTGAATCCTTCCAAACATCCATATTTTCATTTTCAAGCTTACAAAATGCCAGCTTTCCATCCCACGACTTCTATCAAGGATGGAGAGAGCAGAAAAAAAAACACAGAAAGACATTTTTCCTAGGCTCCTCTAGTCATTAGGGTACTGCCACAAGTGTTTGAGAGGAAAGCTTGCTAAGACAAAGAGCAACTATCTCCTGTGACTTGCACAAGAGTAAACTCATCTGACAGTCCCCGCATCCTCTTGTATCTTATGCCCAAAAATACTACTGAAAAATACACAAAAAATTTAACCTATATGCAAGGATTGAGAAAATAGCAAATTGCTTTTGTGATTTCCATACATATTTTGTTGTACATACTCGTGATGAGACACAAACTGAAAAGGCATAGAAACAATAAAAAATCTTTCTGAGAGCTTAACAGGTGTGAGTCAGAGTCTAATATTAAATGAAAAACTACTTCCTACACTTCATGACAAAACAGAAAACTGGAAATCCAGTTTAAAATTCAAGAGGTCTGTAACGGGGTGAGTAGTACAGGATAGTTTAGAACAGCAGCCAAACTTTTTGATATTTTCCACAACTTACATTGAAATCTAATTAGGGTTTCCCAAAAACTACCCACTTCACTATAATTTCCAAACTCAAATGACTGGTATACAAAAAGGCAGGACACTTCATAATTGTATGGTTTTCTTTTTATCCTGGGGCTCTGAGTAAAATACAGACCAAAATATGAAGCCATACTGGGAGGGAACATGGACAGGACACCTGACCCAGACTGGGCAAAGGGATATTCCCCACCACAGAACACCATGACCAGTGTATAAAGTGGGTGAGCTGGCAGGAGGCAGAGTCAAAGGCAGGTCTCCTGTGCTTCAGCAGTTCACAACCATTAGCTCTGTGAAGAAGTTCACCCAGCAGTTTGGGGCTAACCCTGTCATTCCCCAGTGACCCCAGCAGTTGTATAGATCCAGTTGAGCAACGAGTTCACCAACCCTAAATCCCACCAACCAGGCTTAGCAGCTGACAGACATAGGAACAAGATCTGGTTTTTAGCCTAAAAAGAAATTCCACTTCAACAGAGGGCAAGACAGTGCCTGCAACACAGTTAACTGCAAGGCCGAGCTTAGCTGAGCAAAATCAGACCTGCACAAGAGCTGTGCAGTGGTTCCAGGCTGAACTCCCCCACAAACCTCAGAACTCTCTTTACAGCATTATTTTAGAATAGGGTTAAGGGGAGAATAGGGTTTAGGGTTATGGGAGTTAAGCACTACTTGTGGAAAAAAAAATCTAACAAGAAGTGACCCTCAACCTGACAGCTCTGGAAACAGGGCTACATGAGAGACAGCAATGCTGTCATTACAAAGGAACAAACATGGATTTGTATTTGTGCCTCATTTTATGTCCCAGTGCACGTGCCTGTGTGGGAGAGAGAGAATGAACAGACACTTGCATACAGAAAGGCTCTCACGATAAATTAAATTTAGTAAGCAGCCGCCAGAATCTGCACTTAACCCAGCCATTATTGAATCAGCAGGTGAGTCCATGTGAGGATGTGGAAAGAAGTGAAAGTACTAGGCTAGTTTAAATTAATTAGACAATAGCTTAGGAGAAGCACTGCATTCCTAAGCAGATGAAAACAGGATGACATTTGCTCAGGTAGAAACTGGCATATGAGCAGATGCAGCCAGCAAAACTGGATTCAATTAAGAGAAAAGAAGAAAAGAAATGCAAAGGAACTCAAATGCAGAGAGAAGAAAATTCAACTTAAAGCAGTGTGTAGAGAAAGCCAATGGAACAGTTTCAGAGATGTTGGCAATGTGGTCAGCAACAGCCAAGGAAAGCACTTCCAAGACTTAATAAAAAACAAACCAAAAAAAAACCCCAGGTGAATTACATGCCAGGAGTACAGAGAACTGTGGGTAAAACAATATTACCAAATAGTACATTCCTGGAAGGAAAACGTATATAGCTTTGATTGTCCCAAACTACAACAAACTAGCAACAGGCTGTCACAAGTCACATCAGACACATACCCAAGGTGAGGAAGGTGCAACCACTTCATTCTTGTGCACTGGATCACTCACAAGGATCAAGGAGATCATGCACTGAGTTCTTCTGCCCAGCAGGAGTTGCACCCACCCCTTCCAAACAACCCAGTGGAAGTATCAGAGGTACAAAGAGCAGAGTCAGCTCCTTCAGCCTGAGAAAACCTCAGTGTGTGCTGGCACAGAGAGCTGTGAGCCCCCATCCTTTTTCTGCAGCAGCAAAGCTCAATAACCACATCCAGGAAGGGGAACTGAGTAAACCCCCATGGCACAGCCAGGGTGGGACCCACCTAGGAAAGCAAAGGCTGAACATTCAAAAAAAGAGTCCTAGGCAGTGAGAAAAAACACCATTTTGGTGAGAAGGGGAAATACTGATCCAGGCCCACAGCAAAGCCTGTAACTCCTGGGCTACCACCACTGCATCATGATTTAAAAAGAAGCTTTAGGAGAAAAAACAGCACAGACATACTGCTTGCCATGTGGAGGGCAAATGTAAGGAGAGACAAATCCCATGCTGAAATCAGTGACAAAATAATCAGGTCCAATCAGATTTGTCCTCCTTGAGATTTACAGCTCAGCAGATTACCCTTTTCACAGCTCTTAGCAGAATTTGCTACTAATTGCTACTATCCCAAAACTTCCTTATTTAATCCAACTGGGCATCATACCTAAAATTCAAGAGATCTACATGGAGTTTTGCTTACAGAAGGGCCTTCATTTCAACTGCAGAAAGCAATCCAAAAACATGACAGACCTAAAATACCTTTTCTTTTAGAAACCAAATCTACAATTCCAATTGGTGAAGACACCTCTTGTGGCATAGAGACAGACAAGGATAATGCCCTGCTCCTGAATGAATACATTAAGCTGCACTACAGATTTCAGCAGAAATTAAATTTAATGGCAGCCAGAGTTCTGAAAATGCCTGTTAAATCCAGAGCAATGTGGTATCTCAATACGTTAACCCAGTTTAGGAGGCTCTTACAAAACCAGCATTTTCACAGAGCAGTAACGTGAGCAGAACTCCATAGGTTAGATTATTTTAAAAATTCTTTATGAGAAGAAAATGGAGTAAATGAATGGCCAGCCTTGCTCCTGCCTGCTAGGAGCCCTGGCAGACAGCACAGCAGTTAGCCTCCTGTAACACCTTCACTGTTGACTCATTTGTGAGTCATCGCGTTTTTAGCAGAGACATCACGTTGCAATCCTGTTGTTAGGAGCCAGAGACATTCTGTAAGAAACAATGTATGCATTTCCAGAGCTGATTCAGACCCGTGTGCAACAGCAGAATAATAATAATGTGCCAGCATCCGTGTCTCCCCTTCTCCCCCAGCCTCCCCAGTGGTCTGACTGCTGGCTTTATATAAGCTGCCATTTTTAAGCTGATGATTTTTCTTTTCTCTTTTCTTTTCAATGTTTTTCATATTGTCTATTCTACTTGTTTAAACATCATCATCCATATAAATATATAATTCAATAAAGATCATTCCTGGAAGGTAAAATAAACTATTAAAAAAAAAAAATTTACAGTTTTTATCAGAAAAAAAATCTCCTGGGTTGGCAGCAAAAAGGAAAAGTTAGAGTTGCAGAACGTTGGGAATTCATAAAGATATATAAACAGAAGTCAAAGGAGATTCATCTAATTGTACCTGGCAGCCCATGGTAGAACTGCCCAACTTCTTTACAAGATAAGTAAGCACATACCAGTCTCCATCCTAACAAAAATCTCAACAATAAAAGACAGGCAGGAACTGGTTAGAATTAGCCCTCTCATGAAAATGCAGACAAATGGAGATAAGGTACCCATCCAAAGTCAGCCTTTAACACAAAGGCACTAACAAATGCCAGGTTCCCAACTGCTCCTGACATTTCTCTGATGTTTGTAGCATTCTTCTTGATGCTGTACATTTCTCTCCTTAGAACAAGCATAGTAATTTGCAGCACAAAAAACATCAGTTCTGGGTTTAGTGGGAGCTGTAACACAGAGCACTGCATTTTGATACGTGATACACTACAATCTCCTAGACTTTTAAGAGATGAAGAAAGCCCTTTTTTGATAAGACCCTTAAATCTCAAAAAGGTCTTTCCACTTAAAAAAAAATTATTCTGGATCTTAGATGTGGGAATATTAATAACTCATTGCAAGACCAGAATTAAAAGCAGTGCTTCACAAGACAATTTGGCTGGACTGTCAAGAAGCAGCTCATAAACAAGCAATGAACCTCAGTCCAAACATACCTTTAATGCTTGGGAACAGAAGTCCCAGTGACTTCCAGTAATATTTATGCTCTCTGGAGCAAAAACCCTTTCAACCCTTAAGTGACTCTGGAGTTCAGGGCTGGCACAGAATGCACAGATGGCTTTGCTGCCTTTAAAACCCAGACAAAGAGAAGGAGCTGCTACCCTTTCATCCAACAGCCCAGAAGGGAAAAGAGAGTCCCAGGAAGGCTCAGGCTGAAGGGAGCACAGTGGGTCAGCTGGTGCCACCTCCCTGTTCCACAGCAGGGCCATCCCAGAGCACAGGATTGTGTCCAGAGGGGTCTGGAATATCCCCAGTGAGGAGGCTCCACACCCTCTCTGGACAATCTGTTCAGTGCTCAGTCACTGCCCAGGACAGAAGTTCTGCCTCCTGCCCAGGTGGAACCTCCTGGGCTCAGTCCCTGCCCGTTCCTCTGCTGCCATTGCCGGGCCCCTGGAGCAGAGCCTGGGCCCTGCTCAGAGCCCTCCCTGCAGACAGGGACACCCAGGGCTGAGGGCCCCTCTCAGCTGGGGCTCCTCTCCAGGCTGGACAGCCCCAGCTCCCTCAGGCTTTCCCTGCCAGAGATGCTCCAGGCCCTGAATCATCTCTGCAGCCTCCGCTGGCCCCGCTCCAGGAGCTCCATGTCCCTGCTGTGCTGAGGAGCCCAGGGCTGGACACAGCACTGCAGATGTGCCTCACAGGGCTGGGCAGAGGGGCAGGATCACTCCCTGACCTGCTGGCAATGCTCTTCCCAGTGCACCCCAGGATTCCATTGGCCTTCTTGGTCTCAGGTTCAGCCCTTCAGCCTTCAGCCCTTCAGGGATTCGTTTATTCATCTCCCATTTCCCTGCTACTCAGACTTCAAATTTTGCTGGGGTAGGTCAACTTCAACCTCCCCATTTCAGATTTACTTCTTGGGCAGTATTTCAAAATTAATTGCTTCAAAGGATGGAAAAGAAGATGCCTTTGCTGTGAGCCAGTTAGGCAGAGACCAGGCAGAGGAAACACTAGATGATAAGCAGAGCAAGGAAAGCCTGTGTGCTCCAGGTTACGTGCTATCGGATACAAGACTGACGTAGCTGACCCTACAAGAACTCCAAATATTACAAGATTCTTTTACTTTTGAGGGACAATTCAATGCACTGCATCATTGCAACATGAAAGAAATTCCTGCACAGGGATGTGAAGTTTCTATATTGGGTTGCTCCAGGGCAGAATGAAGGCTTAAATAGCCATTGCTGACTCATGGCATTTCCAACAAGATTATAAAGGGGTGAAGGATCCAAAAGGATTTTTAGCACACTAATAGAGCCTGTAGGCTTGAATTTACATGGAGGTGTCATCAAAAATTGCTAGAAGTTCTTCCACAAAACATCTTTCGTAGGAAAGTGCTGACTGCATAAATTAATATTTCCACAGAGATATCAGCTTTAATCATCCATCAGCTTTCATTACTTTTTTATTGGAAGTATTTCTCTAATGTGGTTTAGCTGCTCTGGGGTTTTAGCTGAAACCAATACCCAGGAAGAATAAGCCAAACTGATAGTGAAGCCACCTTTAACATCCATGCTTAGATTACATTTGTGCCATTGTCATTATCCAGTCCAGGGAATATTTAACTATTTAGATGAACTGGAATGGCTACAGAGGGAAAACTTACACCATAAATAAGTATGTTGTGGTACAATAGGATTGGCTCCTCAGTGACAAGGGCCTAACACCTACTCACTGCAGAATTCTAAAACTGATCTTGATTTCCATTCCAAAGCTTCAAAGGCCTCAATTTTCATTCCAATACAAAAGAGAAACAACTGGTGGAACTTCTGTACTTTCATAGGAGAGAATTCTCATTTCTCTGGACAGCTTAGCTGTTATTGCAATATCACCACTAATGCCAAATATTAGGGAAGATGGAAAACCAATGTAGCCAACTCCTATGAAAGGCTTCATTTTTATTAAAATTGGAGTCCTCAAGGCATGTAATTATGTAAGAATCTTGGGTTTCTTGTCATGAAAAATCAAAAATTTCTTCCCTGTGCAGAGAAAAACTTGAAAATGTGTCCTCTTAAAGAACAAAAGCCGGAAGGCAAGCAGAAAGAAATTAAATTGAATTTTTTTGAAGAAGATCTCATCCTTTTCAAGGCAATCTCATGAATTTGATGGAGGAATTATTCTTTTTGGGAATATTTGTTGACTTAGTAACAATAAGACTCCCCCAAGGAGACTTCCCCCAACTCCACTTCCTTCACACACTATAATCTCCATGTCTGGCCTCATTAGTCAGAATTAGCTAAAATGCTGTTGAAGCTGTACCAGGCAAAGGCTGTTGCCAGGAAATAACACATCTGAGCTGAGAAGAACTAATACATTTTATATCTGCAGTCAGACAACAAGCACAACAACTTCAACTAATGCCACTTTGATGCAGAATTTGAATAAGTTTCTTATCATTTGCCTCAGAGTGAGGGAAAACTTTCTGAATTGCCAGTTCTGAGATGCATCCTACCTTACAAAGGATATGGAAAACAATCCCAGCAGCTGGAACACATAAGGAAAAGGAAAGCTATGAAGAGTTTCCATATGTCAGGATGTGCTGGGTTAAGGACACAGCATTCCCCAGATTATATGCAACATATAAATTCCACTTACCAAAGCTTTTCCTTCATTATTACCTTCTGGGTAGTGTGGGTTAAGCTGGAAAAGAAAAGAAGTCAAATACTATCTCGATAGCTTTCAGACATTTCATAACTGGGGGAGAGGGTTTGGTTCAGTTTTCTGTTATGTTTCCACCCTGCAAAAGGAGAGTGGAGTTTTAGAAGCAGTGTGAGAGTTAAAGATTTACTGCTTCAATTCCTGGCTGACTTAGCTGGTTATGTCCTCACCTCTAGAAAGAGCATCTTGCAATCAAGCTTGTTAACTCAAGAGGAATCTCAAATAACCAAACCCAAAAAGGATGATGAAGAAAGCACAGTTACTATTCTAAATGCAGCCAGTTACAGTCACCCACACACATGCAGACGCAATCAGTTCCAGGATTGACCCTGGGCAGATAGACTGAGATAAAAAAATAACATTCCCTATGTCTACTGAGATTTTACAGTAGAAGACAGTGAACTCAGAACTAACACATCTTTGAAACAGGAGTGACAATGCCACTAGAGAAAATTATTTCATTACACTGTAGTTCTGTTTAACCATTATTAAAGGGGATAATATTTTCTATGTCCTATCAGAATTATCAAGCATTAATTAATAATAAAGTACTATGAGAAGCTTGGATGAAAGACGCTATACAATAATAAATTTTAAGTATTACTATTTGAAAGCTGCTTAATATCATACTTTTGACAAGGTAAATATGTAGCCTATAAAATGAGGGATTATGTAGGCAGACATATTCACAAATAAACAAAAGCATACACACCCACTCACTAGCTGCACATGAAACCTTTCAAGATTTGATTTACACGAAGAAACAATTTTGTGTCAATATTTAACAATATTCCCTGACATAGGATATGCTGAAAATGCTGAAGTAAGATTGTAAGTTATAAAAGACAATTTTGTTCTTAGGCAATTACAGCGTGTATACATCTTAGAGATGCATACTGTCATTTTCTTGGCTTGAATTTGGCATTACCAGTGTGGAAGAGTCAGAAGAGAATTGCACAGGGCAAGATGCATGAGTCCCAGTGGAACTTCTCAATATCACGTTATCATACATCTAATATTACACAGACAACTGTCGTGAAGATATTTTGTTATGATAACACTTTTATTAAAAAATAATAATTTTTATCTCTTTAACCCCTCAAAATGCCCACTCCTCTCTACAACAGAAGCCTGAAAAAAGGAGACAAACTTTCAAATCTTTGTCAAATGGCTGAAAATACCTTCCCTATGTGTCACAACTTAACACAGAAATGACCAAGGGTTTATTCTATCTCCATTTTGTTTTTTGCCTTAGCCACTGTGTTACCCCTACAAATCTAATTTAGAGACCCTGCTTTCTTCCCTGTGCTGACACCTATCTCAAATAGTCCATTTTGCTCCTCCCTGACATTGTCACAGTCTCCCAACTCCAAGTGCCTCTTGCTACTGCTATACAGCAACAGGAATGAGAGATGAACACCAAAAAATTAGAATTTATACACATATGCCTTCACATAGTTTTGGTTCCTTCTTAAGTTTCCACAGTTCTTTCAGTATGACATTTGTTCACCTGACACCTTAAAATAACCCTGGTGTCCCAATTTTAGCAGCCAAGCTGAGCTCTCTGCCTTTGGTCTCACGATTGTGTCTCAAAAAGAGACACAATTAGCAGGCAGTGCCCCTCAGTCCCAGCCATGCACTGTGGCTTCCAGCAAAGGTGCAGAGAAGGTACAGGAAGGCTGAATTTCTATGCTACCTTCAGATATTGCTGGTTGCAAGCAAGCAAGTCTGGGTCATCTCAGGTTCGTCACTAGAGCCAGGACAGAGAACTTTGCACTGAGGACTTGATCCTACAGGTTTTTATTGAAGGACTCAAGTGAATAGAGTTGTCTAGCCAGTATGAACTGAATTCTGATATCCTTCAGCTACTTGCTTTCAACATAATGGTGATTAAAATATATATAGATATTTATAACAGTAACAGGAGGAATTAGGAGAATCTCCCTCCCTTGACACTTCCTTCTCGAAAAAGGACTGAACTGACTGCCCTCAAATTTCCAAAACAGGTGACTTGGGGACTGAGGGTGATGGAGACAGAAGGCTCAGGTACAGAGAAATCAAGTACATCCTTGATGATGCTTTTTCTTGCCCTGCTGCTACAGAAAGAATAAACCCAAAAAGACATTGTTTAGAGAAAGTTTTGAGATGCTGACATTAATAAACGCAATGGAACTCAGTTTTCAGGCTGACATCCATGGCCCCATTTTCAGCTCTGGTCAGCAGTTGCCACTTTCATTTTCATTTCAACTGAGATTGTTGGTGCTGAGGGTTTCTAAAAAACAGACCAGTAGCTATTATCCCATGCTACATTCTCCAGATAGAAGGGGCATAAATCATCTAGTGTTGTGTGTCATATTACACCTGTTCTGATTCCCTTTCAATGTCCCAGCCCTGAATGACCTAAGGACACAACGACAGCCTCAGCACTTCAAAACCTATTGCTTTTCTGATTTATGTAAGATCACTTCCACATTCTTCAATAAATTGCCAAAACAAAAGAAGCCTTGAAAAGAGCAACATTAATATTTTTATCTTGCTACTAATGAAATCAAGTAAAATTTTCTGCAGGTGTTTAGAAAGTAAGAATGCTATGCTAAAATAGGCCTCAATAAAGCTCATGCTTTTTTGTGTCATTGGAGGTCTTGAAATTTCAATTTACTGAATTGTACCTGAAATACAGCAGTGAATATTCCTGCAAAATGCCACTAGAAGGTGCATGCAGCCAATATGCACCAAGAACGAGAAGAATTACAAACTGCAGAACTTAAACAAATGTAATTGTATAAATTATTATTGTAATAGTTTCATTATATGTTGGTTTGGGTTTGGTTTTTTTTTCTTTGCAGTATATCTCCATCAGCTTTTTTTCCAGTAAAGAATAATCCAGAAATCCTAATCCTCTGCTGCTTGTTTTTCAACAAACTCAGGTACAGTCATTTTTTACCCTTCCATGAATGGGAAAGAAAAATTTACCACAAAGAGAGTTTCTCATTTACATTTCTCATTCTGGAGTTTAGAGACAGATTTGCAACTTCAGAGAAAGCCATACCTTCTTTTAAATCTACATTTAAATAGAATTTAGTTGCACTCCTCTGCAAGAAGCCAAATTCCCAAATTGTGATCCACACAGGGTATCTGAGAGAGCCTGAAGGTGCTCAGGCTCAGGAGTCAGTGCTGTAGATAGTCCTCCTGAATATAAAAATTGGTGTCTCTTGGACATATTTCAGGCTCAACCTTGGTACACAGTGCTATGTGAAAAGATTAGATGTCTGAATGCACACATATATCAGCATCCTCACCCTGTGGGAGCAGCAGAAGGGCCCCAGGAGAAAGTATATATGACAAACTCATAATAGAAGACAGTTTTTACACATGGAAAACTGAGGTATAGACAAAGTCTTTATTTCTGGTTAAAACCACATGGCAGGCAAGAAATATCATTGCTGAATTTTCACTTAGTGACTTTACAAAATCTGCAAAGTCTGCCTGGCAGGAAGGTAACTTTCATCTCTGTGTGTTTGTGCACTACTTCTGGTATTTGGTGCTCAGAGAATGCCAGTGACCTGCTAATCCTGAGGGATTCCACTGGATTGAGCACCAGAAGTTCCAGGCTCTGTCATCTCTACTGATTAAAGCTACTCAAAGTTGTACCTTAAAGTTTTGAAACCTCACAAGTCTACAGTGCATCATTTCCTGGGGTTCTACTGTTGTCCAGATCATCTCACAGGTTATTCCTGGCTTTAATTTTACTTTTGCATCTTCACAGAGTTAGATATCCTTTACAATCCAAGAAGTTGGCAACTCCACATTTCTACTGAACGTTGTTTTCTTGAAGAAATGCATGGAAAGTACCCAAACAGGCTATTTTTGGACACTCAATTAAGAAGGAGAGAGAGGAGTTTGGGGAAAGAAACAGCCATGCTGATTTTAATCAAATTTTGTTGACTAGGTAAAGGATATTTAAAGCATCTTGTCAGGGGAAGAATTAGATTGCCAAATTTCAGCTAAATGAGCATTTTAATGACTTGGTTAAAACCTGCATTTATGAAGGAAACCCTGACAGACAAAGCATAAAAGGATCTAATTCAACACACTCAAACAGTCCCCATTTCATTTGATAACCAGCCTGTTAACACACAGCCTGTTACCCAGCCAACAAGGGCAAGCGTTTCAGGGAAGAAAAGCCAGGACAAAAGAAAAATAATCCACTTTTCAAAATCTTTCATCTTCATTAGGCTTGCTTTGTTCTTTGTTAATGTCATACTGATTAGCTTTCGATAAATCCAAAGGACTTTTGCACAATTTCAAAGACTTTCAGTGGCATTCAAAGGACTTTTGCCATCTTATTAACTTGCCAGACAAAGACTGGCTACAGCTCTACCTCGATAAACTCCATTCAACCCCTCCTCAGCATCAGCACAGAGCTCCTGATAATCATCATGCAAGGAAAGTTTAAAACTCTTAAAAGGCCATTTCTTTCAGGATTGTCTTTTCCTCATGAGCCATGTCTTAGCAGATCAGACAAGTTTCCAGGGAGCACTGGGAAAGCTGAACCTTTTTGTCTGCTTCAGGCCCCCTGCTAGTGAAAAACAGAAATGAGAAGCAGCTCCAACACCTTCCTGTCCTGATTTTTCACCCTCATTACCAGAAGAAAGATCATCTTGATGGCATTTCCAGCTGCTGTGTAAGCAATGGCAGGCCAGCATTTTGCCATGCCTAAGTCAGCACAGATTTAAAGGTCTCACACAAGCAGCATAAGATGGAGTAGCTCCATGCTATGAGTGGTAACTGGGAAATTTCATTTCTTCTACGGGGATCAAGGGCAGAGAACCTGACACCAGTGCTCAGCCCCACTCAGCCATATCCCATTCTACAGAGGAAGTCAAAAGAAAGAAAAATGTCTAAGAGATGCTTAAGTGTAACTTGGATTCTGGGCCATAACCTTACTCTGAGCTTCAGCAGCTCTG
The DNA here is from genome assembly GCF_963513975.1 of Fringilla coelebs. Lineage (NCBI taxonomy): Eukaryota > Metazoa > Chordata > Aves > Passeriformes > Fringillidae > Fringilla > Fringilla coelebs. Next base: position 57,675,393 of record NC_140033.1, on the reverse strand, counting down.
TGTCAACCTGTGTTATATAAAAGAAAGCATCCTCATCTCTTCAAGAGCGATGTTCTAAATATTAATACCCCATTATGTCTTTCAGTGGTCCTCACAGGAGTATCTAGGGATGATTGAATTAGACATGACTGACGTTTCTACTGTTAAAAAAAAACTGAAAACCATACGCACACAAAATCCTAAAAACAATAAAAAACAAAGAAGGGAAATCTTGGAAACCTCCACCAAGCATCACAAAGAGGCACAAATACAATTGAATAAAAGCTTCCCAAGTGATCTGGAAAAAATAAACAAAAATAATGCACCTAAGGACAGATCACGTGTTCACATTTGGTGTTTTGGAAGACATAAAAATGCAAGATGTATTTTTAGTAATATAATTAAGCCTTGTAATGACTAAATGACAAAAAATGCTGTATTAACATCTTTGTACTTCCTCACTGCTAAAGCTTGTATAGGTACAAACATGGCCCCAAATGCAGCCAGCTTCAGGCAGGATTGAAAGAGCTGAACACTCTCACAGATCACAATTGCAAATGAGCTGGCTGGGGGAAAAAACTTTCCTCTGAGACCCAGATTTATGAAGGTATTTGCACACTGACAGATTCCACCAAAGTCAAGACAAGTCAGGTCAAGAAATTTAGCCACATTCTCAAGATTTTAAAAACCTTGGAGAAATCTAGTTCTGGATTTTGTTAAAAGGACATCTAGATCTGTCACTTTAAAAAGCCATATCCAAGGCTGCAGAACAGGTCAGGCTGGCTCTGTAAATCAGTAATCCATCCTCCTCCTCTGGATCTCTTCCATCTCTTCATGCATAGCTGTAAATTATCCTTCACTCCTTATAGAGCTTTAAAACAAACCCACACTCCTATGAGACAGAAAAACTGAAATAAGGCTTCCAGTGCTGAGTTCACCCTTGTCACCTTGGCAAACCCTTTTTCTTATGAGAACCTTTAATCACAGAGCCAAACAGACAGAAAATAATCAGAATGCTGTGCCAAAATTTAATGAAGAAACACTGGGAAAAAACAGCCCGAAGGGAAGGATTTGGAGCAATCTCCAGGTGAGGAGGTCCCACAGTTCCAAGGAATGAAATCTGTGAGGAGATGTGTGAAGGCCTTGGTAGATGCTGCCATCTCCTGGCATCTTCTCTGGCTTACAAACTGTTCCTGAGCAAAACGTAGCTCACATCTCAGTTATACAAGGCCATTTTTATCTCATTTTATTTGTTACTTGCCTCACTCTTCTGAAGGCAAAAGGAACCACAGAGCATTGAACACTGTTCTCCCTCTCTGCATGACCAGGGCACGAACAAGTCCTTCTGCAAAGATTTGTTTCCATGTCAAACAAAAAAGAAAATAAAATTACACTGGCAAGCTGTGGTTCTGTTGTTGCTTCCTAAATAAAAACCATCTCTATCAGTAGTCCAATTTCCAACAAGTGGATAACAAAAGGCCTAAATTATGGACTTCAAATAATCAATCTCAAATCCTTAATAAAACATCCTATGCAGGACTCCATTTTCCAACAGTTTAAGGAAGTGGAAGAAAAGTCCATAAAACTACAGAGACAGTTTCTTCAGGGCACCAGGAGTTTAATCCTGGTTTATAGCCTCAAGTTTAAGAACTGATTTGCCTTTTACATTTCTTTTATCTTAGCTAATGCTGAGTATACTATTACCCATACAATTATGTAATCTTTCTTAAAATCTCATTAAATGCTTTGTTTTCCATTCTTGTGGGATTCTTGTGACAATCTTTACTATTCAGAAGGCAGGAGAGGATTATTTTCTCTCAATATTAGCTTGAGTATGTACTCAGCTATCTCCACCATGATCCCAACCAAATGATTATTACAACAGGCTTAAATTTACTATGAAGGGCATGGTTCTGCCCATCTGCATAAATGCATAGCATAATATCTATAACATGGCAGGCTAATATTTTAATCACAGAATCATAGAATGATTTGGCTTGGAAGGGACCTTAAAAATCCTCTAGTGCCAACCCTCCACCATAGACTGTAAAAGCAAAATTTAACAGCAATTCTCAATTTAAAATGAATGATGTACATAGGCTTCTCTGAAAAGAAAGGGGCAGCTTGGGGCAATTTTGACCAAAAAGTAGAGTGAGGTAATATGGGAAGAAATTATTCAAGACAGACAAGAGAAATATGAGTAACTTCTACTGGCCATTGATCCAAGAGTTCTCAGCAAGTGGTTTACAACACAGTGTGGTGAAAATCAGCTGACAGTCCTGCAAAGCTTCAGCAGTCCCACCCAAAACACTCATGCTCTGGTGCCTTAGCTCAGTGACCCTGTTCCAGCACAGACTATTCCCTCTTCCCCATGCCTACACCACCTCAGCAACAGCACCTTGTGTCTGCACAATCCAATACCTGAGGAAAAAGGACATTTCTGAAGCCTGTATTGCCACTGCAGTGCTCCACCACTGAACTACAGCCTTGCAAGTTGGACTGGACTTCCTGTTCAAATAATATTCATCTAACTGTCATTGCATCTCATGTGTGTGTAACCCTGTGCTGCTCAGCCCAAATAAATTCAATCATCCCCACCTTCAAAAGAGTATTAAGTGCTAAAATAATCCTAAAGCTGGAAGGGTGTTTCATGCAGGATTTTAAGAACAGAGTTTAGAACAAAACTCTGATCAGAGTTGATCCAGCTTAATTACTGTAATTGATTACAGCTTAAACCCTGCCCTTTCACTCTTACAAAGAGAGGAAGGAGAACTCTATAAGAAAGCCAGAGAAGTTTTCCACAGCAGTAATTGTTTATGGCCACAGTTCTGGAGAAGCACAGAATATGAACATTCAGGCTGCCATTTTACCTGCCTTAACTCATTGAGTTTAGTTGAGTTAATTTGGTGTCAAAGACCTCACTAGATTTACTGCCATATTTTGGCCAAGGTATCTATTCAGCTAGGTAAAAGAGAATTATCACAGATGTTTTTCTTACAAATTCTGCACTGTGATTATGTACATGCTCATGAGGTTTCATAAGCAACATACTGTGGCTTATCTATTGTCTACTGCAATATCTGAGATCAGCATGTGATTTGATAGATGCAGATATATTTTGTAATTATTTTAGCCACACCTGAGAAATTGAATATGAAATGACAGACTTATCCTGCATTTCTTGTGTGTGGGCACACATATCAGTTTAACAGCCTCATAAAACAAGTGTTAATAGTTTCAGTATGAATTACCCAGTTTAGAAATCACAGAACTGGAGCTGCTTAAATGTGGAGAACAATATTAAAAGTGCATGTTTTGGTTCAGCACAATTGATAAGCTGATATTCAGTTCAAAGAGACTTTTATCTTGGCAATTTAAAATATTCAAAAGGTTATGTGTGTTCATGAGAAAGGCACAGCTGTGTGGTCCCAACCTGCAGCATCTGCAAAGCTATTCAAGCAAACTCCAGCTCACTCCCACACACATAGAGATGGCTTTGGGTGCCTTCTACATGGGCTGCATGCACTGAAAATACTTTTGGGAAAATCTTTGTTGCTTTGAAACATCCAGTTTTCACCTAACCTTACAGCCTCTCTTTATAAATGTAAAGCTTCAAAATAACTTGGGTCATTTTCCTGTTACCAGGGCTATAAAAAGGATCTTCAACAGAACTTTTTCTAAAAGACTGCTGACTCTGTGAAGATGGGAATAAAACTCTGTTCTGAGAATGAAACTCAGCAGCCTGGATCTTAGCTGGTGGCTTAGTGCCTAAATCTCCTGCTGAAGATATGGTTCAGATCTTTTGGGTGAAAACAAGCCCTTATGACACTAACAGCAGAACTCCTGCTGTCTCTAAAGAAGACAATTTCTCTTTACATTTTTTCAGCCGAGTATTTGGTTCCACTTCTTTGGGAATGTCTAAGCCTGTGGCTTAAGTTTTTCTAATGTCAGAAATCATTACCAAGTATCCAAATTTCCAATGTCCCAAATCTCATCACCAAACATTCAAACTCTTTCTTCGGTATATTTCTCCTGTGTCTTAAGTACTTGTGTGAGAGCACACAGACACTGTGAGTGACCCAGGGTGTGCAGAGCAGCAGAGGAAAGGCAATGCAGGTGTGGGGAATCACCAAGAGTCTCCCACTGTGACTCCTTTGGCAGTGGGCCTTTCAGGGTGGCTCACCTTCAGCCCAAAGTCTGGGAGAAGGATGTAGGTTGCTTTAAGGTAATCGTAGGTCTTAAAGAACTTCAAAGCACAGTAATTAAAATTAGTCTAAATAATGCCAAGTGGAAAGAGGATTAAAAGAAATACTACTACTTGAGATGGTGTCAGAAGTCAGAGATATCAGAGGTCTTTGAAAGGCAACAAAAGTTGGATGACTTTGTACTTCTAAGGAACATGGAATTTAGGATTTACACATCCTGACTGCATCCTCTCTCAAGTTTATAACAATTAGATTTACAAGTACTCACCTATGTTTTTTTACTGAACAATGGTATTGCCTCACTTTTTTTTTTTAATTAATTTGCTTACTGTAGTATTGAAACACCTTTATCAGCTTTAATTTCCTTAGTTCTGTGAGGCAAGCATCTTCAATTTTCTTAGTCCCCAGATTATCCCCTGACCTTAGCAAGCTACAGGGGCACCCCTTCACAACAAGGCTCAGTAGTGACCCACCAATCCCAGACTAGACTGACCAGTTACATCTGGCACAGGATGACTCCAAGGAAAAGAGAAGGCACAGGCTGTTCACACAAGGCATGAGAGGAGAAAAGGGAGGCACCCAGGTGAAGGACACTTCTGCTCCTCGTCTGAGCCTTGACCCATGCAAGACTGCCCTGCAGAAGCCTCCATGGCACACATCAAGCTGATTTAAGGGAGGATGAAGTAAGAAAAAAGACAGTTATAAACAGTGAAGAATCCTGATTTACAACAGCTCAAACTGTGACAGAAATTGCATCATTAGCCAACAACAGAAAGCTTAAAAGATTTGTGAATTTTCTTCTTGTGTTTGTACTTTTTATTCCACTCTAGATACCTTTATCAAGGAGGCTTAAACAAAATCAGGTCATGGCAATGTGTGATGCTGTTGATAATCCATACCATGAGTAATCTCCCTGTGCTGCCAGAGCACAGATAAGTGCTCAGTAGGCTTTGCCCAATTGATTTAAAGGTAGGTCACGCACACAAGGTGTCTGCCTGCCTGTTCATAAATCTTTGACATGTCTGTCTGGCTGGTGAGCTGTGCCTGACACATGAACTGTGCAAAATACAGTTCACAGGGCTTTATTACAGCAGTTCCTTTAATATCTCCACCAGAGGCATTTTACACCTGACAGTCACCAATGCAACTCTCCAGTCACTAACGCAGCTCTCCAGTCCCAGCAGATCACCTCTGTTCAACCCAAAAGCTCTTCCAGCTCTCACTCTGCTGTTGTCAATTATATTCTGCATATTACAAGTCTGCCTGATAGGGATTTCCTTTCCAGAGGTAGAAACGACCTAAACTCAGGTCTGACATTCAGTGCAGCATGGCACCTCTTCACCTGAAGATTTTTCACCTAAAAATCCCCAGACAGAGCCCCTGGTGGAAGAAGGAAGCCCATCAGATTTCTCAATGCTTTTCCTGACTCTCCATCAGCTCAGCTAGTAAAATCTTCTTACTGGGAGCATCCCTCACTATAAGCAGAAAGGAAAATACTCCCATTCTCAGGTGGGAGTACTGACTGCCTCTTGAAAATTAGCTATTATTAGCTATTATTAGCAGTCCACTGTTTATGTTTTGATAGTGGCCTTGACACAATTAGAAATAAATGAAAGTTTGATAGCTCCTGTTTGTTCTTCCTCTGAATTCAGTGCAGGCTGTTACAGGAGCTGGAACACAAAAGCAGCACCCTGGGAATACTAAAGAGTTGTCTGCATACAGAAGTTGCACTGCTGTAAATCTAACTCAAGCCAGCCAGAGCAAGTCTTTTTTCAGGGGTTCCCTAACATATAGTGATTTATAACTTTCTTCTTGCAGTAAATTTTTGTACTCATGCTTCAAAGCATAAGTTAAAATAAGCAATCCTAACTAAATCAGTGGGGAAAAAAACCCTGCTTTTAACTCCATTGATAAAACTTGTACACAGACCTGTGTTAATATGGATTAGATATGACTCAAAAACTTCACAGCTTCTTGCAACCATTAAAATATCCAAGACTGTACCATTTCATACACTTGGTATTATCTGCTGTATTCCAGCTTGTCAAGAGCCATATTTTATTTTTAAGGAGTCTTAAAATATATTAAGCTGCTCTTTTGGGGAGTCACAATACTCTTTTGCCTAAATACAAAGTACCAGATAGTAACCAGACAAGTTGCAAGATCTTTCTTCTCTGGGACCTTCCATTCCCTCAAAAGGGGCAGAGACTTCCTCAGAACTTTTTTAATTCAAATTTTAGTCAAAAAGCAAGAGTGCAATAGCAGAACCCTGCAGCCTATATAATCACAATGAACTCACATGACAGCAATCCACAGTCACAACACCACTCCAAAAATCAAGGGCAAACCGGAGCAGAGAGATAAATGAGCCCACGGGTTTTCAGTGTAAACATGGTGGATATTTAACAGTGGTGCTTGCCCCGCAAGCCCTGGGTGCAGCAGTACAGTATGACCCAGCAGGGGCCCAGTGTGGGATCTTTGTGAAGATCTACACTGCAGACCTGTGTGCTACAGCAGTTCTGAACCAGCAGGACTTGGTTAGGCAGCACACAAACACTTGTTTAACTGGCATTCTTACCTCTGCAGCCAAGTAGTTTCCAGTTGCCAAATGCTTAAATCTAAACAAGCTATTCCACTGTCCTGCCCCTCCCCGGCAAGGGTCATGGTGGACAACCTAAAAGAAGAATTCAGATTTTAATCCTGCTCCTCAAGGTCATACTTCAGGTCACTGACATTTCCTGCAGCTCACTCCTAATAAAAATACACAAATGACATCATTACAGCCTGCCAAAGAGAGGAATTCTGTGCTTACATGAAGCTCACCATAGATAACAACTACTTACATTTACTTTTTGCCAAGTGCCAGGAAATACTCTATTACTTTCCATGCTTTCATTAATTTATTCCCTGCAAACATGATGAGCCAAATTTTGCTTTTTAGTGACATGTTGTGAATCTGCAGCTCAAGAATGTAAGGAGAGCTGTTCTACACTACTAGGCACTACTTAAAAGCAAAATCCAAACCATCTTACATTATTTTACCAATTATACCAGCTCTGTTTTTGTCAATAATAGAGGCTTCTGAAAAATTGTCATTCAGGTGATATATCCTCAAATCATCTGAAATATCACAGGTTATTTCTTTTATCCCTTGACTGAGCCATAGATCATTTGCTTTCTTCAAACCTAGCAGTGTCTGTCTCCTTTAAGGAGAAATCTCCAATAAGAACAGGTGCAATACACTCTACTCCAGACAATCCTTACCCAGACAAAAATCAACAATTTTTCTGAAGACTCTGTTCTAACTATACAAAGTTTGTCCATCACACAAGAACTTTTGGGTATATAGGAGTTACATTATTGTAGTATCAAGGATTTGAGACCTACCAATTTCCAATGTTTCTTAGTTGAACAAAAAAGTTTGCTAGTTCCCTTCCCAAAATCACCACCATTCACAAGACCACCTTTATTCAGATTTACTTTAAACAAATGTTGATGCGTTGTGTGATGTTTGGGAGATTTCCTGTCAGCCATGGATTTCCATTTTTTATACTGCTCTTGAAGTTAAACGTAAACACTCAAAACTCAGGAGAGGTGAGTGTCCTTTGATTGGCTTTGGTAAAATCACACCATTTACGTCAAGTCTGAATTTGAAATTTGACTCTCCCTCATTTCAGTGGAGGCAAATATAGTAAGAAAGCCTCCTGTCTCCACACACACAGAGCAATAAAGCAGCTCGTCAGGGTCCATCCTACACAAACCGCTTCATGAAATAATAATAGTTACAGGGAGGTGTGTGATGATATCAGGAGCCTATGAATGACTCATGTTGTGCTGAAGTTTTCTTACTGAGCCCTGGCCTTCAGGTCCTAAAATATTTATAAAGAGAAATAAAAAAGACCTCTATTTCCCACAGTGCTTTAGAACTTGTTGCAGACGTGGCTGACTGACGTAACGTAGTGCGGAGGAAAATGTGTTGTTTCTTCTCATATTCATCACAGGTCAGAAACTTCTCTTGCTCTGCATGAAACAGCCTCACAACATCTCCCTAAAGAAATAGGAAAAAGAAGCACTGTTAAGTGGTAGGCAAAGCCTCCAGAGTCATTTTCTATTTCTAACAGCTCCAGTGATGCCAGCAGAGCTGATAGGAAGAAAATACTTCCGAGCTTCCTATTGCTGGAGCAGGGACCAAGTGAAGAGCATTCAGGCTTAGCACTAAGTCTGGAAATGAGATGGGGTAATTCAGTCCTGCAGGAGACCCATGGCCTTTTGGGAAAGCACCACAATGGACAGTGGGCAAAAATTAACCTGAAGGTGATTTTTAATTTTAGTTAACTTTACTAAATTGATTTTTTTGTTTCTAATCTCTCTTACTATTTAAGGGAAGTGAAGAGATTTTTCTGACGTTCTATTATCTTATCACTTCTACTCTGCAATCAACACCAACGCCCCCTCTTTATTTCTTCTGCTGGAATCATTTTTGTTTCCTCCTGCCTCTCTCCAAGACTTGAAACACTATCCTTAAATGGGTCTACACAAAGATACCGTTTTCCCTTTCAAATTTTTCCTCAAAAACTGCTGGTACCTTGACACCTATTGAAAAAATAGCCATTGATAATGATTTATTAAGGTACATGTGAGGCCAAATTAAGCTTATCTCTAAAATGAAAATGTAAATTATCTCAGAGATTAATCTACAGGCATGAAACTGCAGTACCTCAGCAGGTAAAACTACATTGTCTTATTACAGTTATTGTTACAGTTACTTGGAACATCTCCATAAAGTCCTTATTTCTTCTTTTATTCAGAGGTAGTATTTCTCTACAGCCAAATACAGTAAGACTTTTTGGATTCAAAAAACATTTTAAAAATCATACTTACTCCTTTCAGTACATCATCTCGATAACTACTGAATTTCATGAACAAAGTTATTTTCCAGCTTGTGTTACAGTTGACAGCATTTACCTTTAGAGAAGAAAAAAATCCAATTATAGTATATGGGGATGGGCTTTTTGTGTGAGACATTCCATTTTTCTGAAAGACCACGCCACATCTAGGATGGCAGGGGATATGGCTTAGCTACATACAGTTCTGTATGTAGCTACAGCTACTGTACAGTTCTTAACACTGGTCCTGAAGCTCTCAAGTGTTAATGATTGTGATGTTGGAGAAGACTGGGTGGGGAAATGATGCTCTGTCTGCTGACAGCCTACCAAGAACACCCCAAAGTGATACTGAGTGAGGATTTACTCTTACCTCAGAGTTTGAGAAACTCAAGGAAACCTCACAGAGTTAGCACTGCAGCAAGAATATTTCATCTTGGGTTTTTGAGGCTAAGCTGGAACCAGTTTTTAAGGCTGGCTTGGAGTCCACTGTGGGCTCATGGTGGGTTCTGGTTACCAGTAAAGCACAACGTATCTCAGAATGGCCTGAGTTGGAAGGGATGTAAAGATCATCCCATTCCAAGCCACTGCCATGGGCAGGGACACCTTCCACTATCCCAACTTGCTCAGAGCCCCATCCAGCCTGGCCTTGGACACTGCCAGGGATCCAGGGGCAGCCACAGCTGCTCTGGACACCCTGTGCTGCCAGAAGGATGGTGGAGGCACAAGGGACACCAAAGAAGGCTTCAAGCATCTGCAGGCCTTTATTGTTCTACAGTACAACCTTTTACACTCTTCACCTTACATGCATTGCTGCTGTGTGCCCTCTGTTCCCTGTGGTGGTTGGTCAGCACACCTGGGCACTCCATGTCCCATTGCCTTCAATGCTGTTCCGCTGTCCTGTGCAGCTGTAGCCACAGTCCCACTCCCAATTACCACAAACTGTGTGCCTACAACACTGTGCCAGGGCCTCACCACCCTCACAGGGCACAATTTCTTCCTCATATCCAACCTAAACCTTCTCTCTGCCAGTGTGAAGCCATTCTCCCTTGCCCTGTCACTCCAGGCCCTTGTCAAGAGTCTCAGTCCTTCCTGTGGGCTCTCAAGGCCACAGTGAGGTCACTCCAAAGCCTTCTCTCCTCCAGGCTGACCAATCCCAATTCCCTCAGCCTTTCTATAACCATCTGATATTAGCAGTTACCCCTCCTGCCCTCCTGAACTCACCTCTTTGCAGCCAGGGTTGTCCAGAAGCTCAATGTTGCTGGCGTGCAGAGGCTGTCCTGCATTGACTGGCATGAGAACAACTTTATCTCCCACCACAACCTGGAAGCCAGAAATAAAATGCAATTTAGACCTAAGTAGTTATCCAATAAAATAAAGTAATGCAGCATATTTGGAAAATGACTCAAATGCATGCTCTAGGAGTGGCACTTGGTGAATTTATTTGCAGCCAATTCACACAGCAGGTCTATTCTCCCACAATCTGCAATCACTTGGGTTCAAGATTTACAACTAATCAACCCTTGCATTCCCAATAAGCATGTCCCCTGGTTCAGCAGAAACTCCAGACCATGAAATAAATCTGAATCTACAAATTCCAGGAGCAGCTCAGTTCATCCAAAAGTTACACTAAGTTCTCTTTATCCCAGAGAAAGCTTAGAGAGCAATCATGAGCCCCCAGCTCTGTGGACCATCTGCTGGCAAATGTCCCAACAGGCTCAGTAGCTCTCTGATTCAGACTGCTCAACTGCAACCTAGAAAGGCACAGAAATCACTGGAAGTGCAGAAAGAGGTGAACACACTCCATCCCCTCTGCTGTTGCTCCCTAAGTGGTGTTTGAGCTCAGCACAGGCAGCAAGTACAACAGCTGAAAGACCTTCCCTCTACAAGAGGAATTCCTGGCTGGCTCCCTGCAAGCAAATTCCCATGCCCTTGCAATTCTTTACAATATACAAAACTTTCTTTAACCTAAAAGCTTCTTGAGACATGCATATGGAGAATTCTATTCATGCCTGGAAGGGGGAAAAAATAAATAATGAAAAAATATCAATCCACCCACTGGGTCCTGATTTGCTTATGTTATTCACAGCAATTTTGAGCACACAGACATGAATACAAGTGGCTACATGTGATTTTTTACTACATGAAATGCTGCACAAGCCATGCTTTCTTTTGGAAGACAAATAAATAAAAACACTTTCTGCATTGATCAGCACATTTCCTATGAAAAAGCTGAGCCCAGTTCAGCCTTGTGCAACTTCAATGCAGGTGAATTTGGCCCCCTTATTGCAGAGGTGAAAAGGAAGGTTTGCCTGTTCTTTATCAACACAGCTAAAATAAACAGTAGCATAAGACAGTGTCACCATGCTCAGATCACACAAAGAAATCCTACTTGATCCAAGGCATGGGAACAAGTTCACTAACAGAATCAAAATAATGACTATAGGACACATTTCTTATGCAATACATTCCTGCATGCCATGCTTCACACAGACATTACTTACAGCCTGTTTTAAGAAGTTATGACCAGACAATTCATTAACCAAAATAACACCAGGTTTGCATCCTGCAAAGTGGAATCAGGACTTCAAAATTGTTGCATGTACACCAGGACTATCACAACTAAATCAGTAAGAGAGCACATCATTAAGCATCTTATTTAAAAGAAAAACAAAACCAAAAACCACTAAAACTGAAAATAACTGCAGTGTAATCCACACAGTACCATTCCTGCTATCAAGGCATATTTCATTGTTCAGTCTATCTGGAACCAGTTCTAGCCTTAATCACTCCTATCTTCCATTGAAAAGCAGCTTTAAAAAGGATGAAGACTTAATAAAGTCTGCAGAAAATACTGTAGTTATGTCAATAACTGTAAATTTTCAGTCATATTCTTTAATTACTTTCATTGACTTGCAAAATTAATCAGTTGCTAATGAAATTAAGCTAACCTTCTTTCAGAAAACAAAGTTCTAATACATTTCACAAGGCTAAAAAGCTCTGATCACTTACCAGAAGAGTCACACACGACTTCCAGTATCAGATTCCTTTTCTTTTAGGACATATGGCATACCTTGCCTGCATTACCTGGCACAGTAGCAGCCATCCAAGAAGTAATTCAATATTCACTTCTCTTGCTTAAAAGACTTTCTAAAACATGTTTTCTAGGGAACTTCCTCATTATAGCACAGAAATATAATTTTAAAAAATCTCAAAGTTTCTAAACAGAGTAGGTGCCTGATATACCAAGCTAACTCCATGAATTGAAAAGTTTCTATGTCTGAGAGTAACTGAAAAGGAAGCAGTGGGTAAAAGGCTGAAGCCTCCCTCCATCTGTGAGAGAAAAATGAGGACTTCCCCCACCACTTGCTACTCCTGTCCTCTGTGAAACAGCAGTCTGGTTTGAGTATCTGTTGAAGAAGTAGAAATGCACAAAAGCAGAGAGAGCTACCAGAGCACTAATGTTTATCGCTGGAAATTTGCAAAGAAAATTGCCAAATCCTTTTGGGCCTAGTAGAAACAAGAAATGGCTTCCCTTTGTAAATTACAATGACAAGTTGCCAGCTCTGAAAGTCAACCTGGAAACAGAACATGAGCAGCAGGCCATTCCAAAGGATGAGTTAGGAATAAGGCAGTCCATTGAGTTAGGAATAAGGCAGTTTGCCACACAGCCCTCGCGGCTCAGAGCCTGTCAGATAAATCCCCACCAGAGAAATCCCCACGGGAACGGGCTGGGAAAGGGGTCTGTGGCATGGGATGGCACTGCCACCACCGCACTGATCTGCAGTCTTTGTAGATCAGCAAGCCTGCTTCCAAACCCTCATGTGTGCACAACAGTGGAACACTGAACCAAAATCTCTGTAGTACTGAGGATGACTTTGAAGGCCAAGGATGGTTCTGCTGCTCTCAGCTGTAAGGGCTCACCCTGGCTTTGCAGATGACAGGTGGGAATGCCAGGTCCTCTCTCTGGAGAGCATGACATACATACTTATTTTCCAGGCATGAGAAATTTAAAAAGATGCTCAACTGATGTTATTCCAAGAAATTAAGCCAAAACAAGAAGTCACCCTTTTCCTCTCCAAAGAAGGAAAAGAAATACCAGGCTAATATTTGAGCCACATTTGTTTTCCTCAGCTGAAAAGCCATGCAGAGGCCCCCCTGAGGGCTATATTTGCTCTATTTCTCTGCAACGGGCTTTGAAAAAAAGGAGGATTTTCAAATACCCTTTTGATCATCACGTGGAGCAGGGAAAGACTCTGACTCTAGGGATATTTGACCAGGAGCTGGGAATGCAACCCTTCTCCTCTCCACAGCAGATTGCAAAAGGAGTTGCAAGCAGCCACACTCATCATCCTGGAGAGCGTCCCAAGGGCTGGGTAACCACAAAATTAATGAGAGAAAATACACAAAAAAGAGGCATTCCCTTCTACAATCCTAAGAAGGCTTTCCCTGATTATGCACAGGGGAAAGCAGCCAAACTTCCCCAGCCAGGTCTACAATATAAAACCACACAAGTTCATCATCATGTGGCCTTCCCAGAGGCAGATCTGAATTCTCCACATTGGGCACTTAACCAAGCCACAGAATGAAGAAGGGAGTTGTGATCTCACAGCATAGCTCTCAGATCTGCAGCAAAGAGCTCTCCTGTGCATTCTTCCTCTCATCAATATGCAAGACTCCAGCTGAAACCAACCCAGAAAAGGCTTTCCAGACTATTCTACCCAGTTCCAATCAGAGATACCATTTTCACATCAGAAGGGAATACAGATTTAAAGAAAGCTGCTAGAGACACTCTCTACTGACCCCTTGAAAAAAATGTTGCCACAAAATTTAAAAAAACCCAAAACCTTTTAAAAACATAAGATTCTAGCATAAACTACGATTTCTTGTCAGCTTTGTAAATCTGCATTCAACAGGTAGACTTAGCAAAGAAGCCCCAACAGAGAGACTTGAATGTGGCAACACAAGAGATTCCAGACCATATAATTTAGTAACACTTTCCAGTTACGCATGAAAGGTAAAGCCCCAATTACTCTTCTAATTTCTTCTTTCCTGAACTGAAGCCATTATGAAACAGGCCAGCAGTGAAGAAACTATCCCTCCTGGAATTCTTTTCCCTTCTCCTTCTCAATACATTCAGTATTTCCACTTACATTGTCACCTTCACTCCTCAGTTTCCAGAAGGGCTGGATATAGAACCAGGAGCCCTCATTGCCTGCAGCATCCAGGGACACCCGCATAGCGTTCTTCTCTAGCAGAGCTGGCAATCTCTTGTTGACTGTGAGGTATTTGTTACTTTTTATGTGCAGTAGCTGGGAACAAAACAGAATTTTTTTAAAAAAGTACAGCTTTTAGTTGCTTTTTCTCCCTCCAGTCAAAAGAGGAGGCACAGGCTTTCACACTGCAGAGATTTTCTGTAATAAATATAAATACAAAATATTACTAGAAGGCAGTTATCAAAGTATGCTACAGTTTAGGAAAACAGATGATCTGTCTCAGATTGTGAGAAATGTGTCAGGGATCAATCTTACAGCAGGGCAAGTGTCCATTGCAGTGTTCCCTTCAGGAATTACATCCATTACAGAAAAGTTGTACTGCACTTAAGAACTTAGCTCCTGTCTCATTTATATGTCATGAGATACAGATTACTTCAATGATTTAAAAGGAGCTGCACCGCACCTCTCTAGCATGATTTTGAAATAACTCTTGACAATAAAAGACACATATTTACATTCAGATTCTAAACTGCAGCACCAAGAAATATATATAGACTTTTTATTATGACATATTATTTAAACAGGAATATGCAGCACTTCTGTTAGGCTTTGAAACAGGCAGAAAAAGCACAATATTGTAAACTTCACCAAGTTCTGTTTACCTGATCCTTGACAATCCAGATTATAGCAGGTAGATAGTTAATTTTCACTGTAACCTTGAAATAAAACAAGTTTCCTTTCCAACCCTGAGAAGGCAGATGGATTTCAATATGTTTACCTGGATGACGTTGCTGTATTTTACAATTTCACCCAACAGCTTTCTGTTCTCGCTTTCATTCTGCTTTTGTTCCAGTTCTGCTGCATGCTGCAAGAGAATTACTATTTCTTTAGACTCTACAAAAAAAGTACCTGAAACACACAGTGCAGAATGGAAATGGCACCATATTTAAATCCTGCAGCCTACAAGCATTACTGCACTGGAACTATTAGCACCCAAATCCTGATGCTGATTCTGACTTTTTTATTACCCAAAATTGGGACCCTGTCACAATTTATGGGTCACACCTGAGATGCATGCTATTTTAAAATTTTCCAAGTCCAAAAAGTAATTCCAGGGGCTTTATTTCATCCTATAGAGGATAAAAAGGGGTCTATGATTAGCTTCTCCCTGTCACCACTCCTTTTACTTGTTGGGGTTTAATTGTACATAAACACATAGACTTTACAACAAAACAAAAACATTAGCTCACAATAGGCAACATTAAAATTAAACACAATAGACTGGGTCAAACACAGCCACAGAGCAAACTCTCCACTCCCAGCACTAATTGCTGTGTAACTCTGGCCACAACACCACGTGCCTTCCTCGCTGTTTTTAACTGGAAGCACCAGTGACTTCCCCACTGCCCACAACACTGTCATCCAGGTTTGACAGGACCTTGTTTTCACTTAATCTCATGCATTCAGTTACCACATCAGGCCTGTTGTTTTTCAGATACAAATGAGTTGTTCCATCCACACTGTATTTGAGACAAAATAAAGACTGCAAAAAGGTTCACGAAAGAATCACTTGGACTGAAGGCAAGGACAAGTGAGGAATTCCCTGGCTAAAGCATTGAGGACATATCTTTGTCCACTCTTCTGCCTAATTCATGGTAAGGATTTCCAGCATTATTTAAACCAGGGCTCCATCCTGTTTTTAAATCCATTTTTACATTATAAAATTTCTGAAAGCACTACCTTGCTTACAGCAAAGACAAAACCCCCAACCAAAAGTAAGATAAACACCAGGTCAGGGGCTATAAATGCCAGTCAGGAGGTAGGAAAGCTAAGGAGAATATTGAGTTGCTATGGTGGCATAATAATACCCATCACAGTGGTTCCCAAGGCACTTGTTATTATTCTTTCTGGTGCTATTGTAATTCTACAGCCTGCAGATTGAGATAAGATTACAAATACAGATGTCTCTTACTTGAAGTTTCTTCAGCAGCGCTGCTTCAGTATGGTTTCCTTGTTTGGCTTGCTTGGCTTTCCAGTATTGCTTCTGGGCTGAATATCTGTTCATAGGACACACCTTGAAAAGGCAGTCTGGGGAAAGATTGAAAGAAATACTCCTGAGTCATGCTGAAAGACATTTCCTTCATTTGTAAGTATGTGTTGGTTAGGTTTTCTTGTCCAGAAACGTCCAGATACCAGTGTTTAAACACAGGCACCAAGTCAGCTTGGTGGCAATGATACCAGAAACAGGGTGGCA
Organism: Fringilla coelebs; assembly: GCF_963513975.1. Classification (NCBI taxonomy): domain Eukaryota; kingdom Metazoa; phylum Chordata; class Aves; order Passeriformes; family Fringillidae; genus Fringilla; species Fringilla coelebs. The sequence goes on along the minus strand of NC_140033.1, from coordinate 57,658,856 downwards.
CGACATTAGAGTCGAACCTAAACCTTTAAAGCCTCACAGGTTCCCATTTTGTGCAATCTCTGTAAGAGCCCCAGGCTGTGATCCTGCCATATCTGCCTGCTGCTTTATTAGCACCCCAACTTCACAGATGCACTGTTTGAAGGCACGTGAAGCCTTGGAAGAGGGGTCCTGCTGTCTGTATGCCACACACCTGGCCTGCCCAGCTCCTGCTGGCACTGCTGAATCCAAGGGTGGCAGGGGCATTCAGCAGCCAGCCACCACACAGGTCCACACAGAGTTTGGGTCCCTGTGCCTTCACTGAGTTGTTTTTACCGTTAGGGTTTTTTAATCAAAGTGGCACAAGCTGAACAATCACCACTGTCCAACAAATCAGGAAAAAAGCAGGTGAGGAGAGAGGAGCCACCTGAGCAGGGTGGCTGTGCAAATGAGAGAAAAGGATGAGGAGAAGAGGGAGGAGATTGCAGCCAATGCTGAGATGCTGAATAAGAAATAAGCAGCAAAGGAAGGAAAATATCAATTCACTAACCCTCATCCCATCCAAACCACCTCCCCATGTGGAGTGAGGGGGCTGCATATCAAAGAAGGGGAGAGATGTCTGGAAGGAAGGCAAGGGGTTCAAGTGGTCATCTTCATTTCCCAAAACTGTAATCAATAACTGAACGTTAATGTTAATTGGCAAGAGACTGAATTTTGTAAAATTCCCTGACTTAAGGGGTTTTGACCACTGGCAGTCAAATAAACTGGAAATAGAGGCTCATGATTCATCTACAGCCAGTTACTTTTAGAATGATAAACAACATCTAGTCTCGCACAGTCGCAATCATCAACTGCTCTAAAAGCAGCAAGACTTGACAGACATTTCACATAGCAAATGTTGGTAATTGTCCTTTCACACGCACACTTATTAACAGGCAGGAACAGGGAAGAGTTCTGCTGTGGGAGTAGTAGGGACACTCAGGACTGGGTGTTGTAGGGTGAAACTCTTCCCCAGCAGGGGCTGCAGTCTGAGGATGCCAAAGGAAGGTCTGTCCCCAACTATGAGCCCTCCATATTTCAGTCACAGATGGCCAAGCACTGGATGAGACTGACCCAGCCCCTATTCAAGCAGCAAAGTTTGTCCATACAAAATTGCCCCCAGTGGCAGAACCTTCCTTGGCACTGACCCAAAGTGCTCATGGATTTACCCCCCATCACAGCCCTGAGCTGCTGTTCCAAGGAAAATGTCCCACAGATCCTCATCAAAGCAAACCCAGCCACTCTGCAAAGGTGTTTGCTCTCATTTAACATTTATAATGGGAATTATATCACACAACCTAGAGTACAGAACTCCCAGGTAACTTTAACAATAATCTGGAAACCAAGGAGGTGAAAAAAAACCCCAAAGTGTTGTGTGCCATTAAATTGTAGTGCATATTACAGGATATTTTACCTGAAGTATCAGGATTTCAGCTCATAAGACAAAAGTCTGCTATTATTTTCTGTCACAATCTATAATTAACATGCCTTCTCAGAAGGTTTCATGAAGCATTTATTTCTCTGAAGTAACAATACCTTCTTTTTATAGGACCAGTCTTCATTTCTCAGTTACTCCCCACACATCCTGCTACTTTGAGTAAACACAGTGCTTCCCATCCTCCTGCACAGTCTCAGAGCATGGTGCTATGGTGCTACCACTCTGTAGAGGACCTTTTCCAAATCAGTATTACTTCAGTTGTATTTCCCTCAATTTATAGACTTAAAAAATCATATTATTTGTTCCCAGACAAGCTTTTTTTCCTTTTTTATTTTTTGGGATTCCAGATGCATTGAAACCAGGTCATCTCACCATTTTTCGGTTGGTTTTTTTTTGCCTTTTTTTAAATTAAAGTAACAAAACCATGCAAATTCAAGCTTCATGATCCTAAACATTGTAAGGAGGTGGAACAGTGCCTGCCCTAGAGATGCTACAGTTCAAATAAACAGGAAAAAATAAAGAGAAACTGAGGCATAAAATTATAAAGCAACTTTCCACCACACAGCAGATCAAAAAGCCATTCCCTCCTGGAGGTCAGTCTAGCAACCCACTCATGAGACAGAATGTCTCTTCTGACTTCTCCAGACATTCCCAGGTAGTCCTAATTCCCAATCCATTACTTTATGAAGTTTTACATAATTAGTCCTCAGGAAGAGAAACATTTAAGGAGGGAATATCAAAGGTAAGCAAATAGCACCTTCACTCAGGAAGTCTGAAAAGGAAAATAACTCCTATTATGCCCTTTAAATATTTCCTGATATTGAATGAAGATGTTTTAGAACAATATTTGTCAGATGCTTTCTCTCCCTGCCCTCCCTTGGGTTTTTTAAGTGTTAGAAATTCAACTCTTGCCCATCATGGAAGATTTCTTTGGTTTGCAGAAATTATCACATGGCTTTACTAAAACTAGAGGAATGGGTAAGTGGAAGTGACAGGGCTATAAAATCACCCTGTGTACAAATCTACCTGTTTTGGGGGGGGGAAATGGACAAAAAGGTAAAAAATAACTACTGTGAAAATGAAAAGGGAAAAATGTGAAGCAGCAAGGAGTGGGGCAATGAAGTTTCCTAGGCAGGACAACAAGAAAGAGAAGGAAATTAAAGCAATTATGGACCTGGAAGAAACAAGAATAAAATAAAAAGGATAAACCAAAATTATGTAGAGGGTAAGTAAAAAGAAAAATGGCAGATGGAAGAGGAAAGGGTGGGAGGAAGAAAGGAGAGAGTGCAGAGAAAGGTAATGGAATGGAGAGAAGAAAAAAGAACAATGTCAGAAAAACCTTAGATCTGACTAAAGCCTAAAAGGCAAAGGAGGGTATTTAGGAACCAGCATCATTTTCACTGCAGAAGCCTCAAGAAATCAAAGCAATACAAGTTACAGAAAGTTTACAAGTTAAGAAAGTTACAAGTTAAAAAAGTTTAGACTAGTTTCAAAACTTAAGTCATTTTACATTTAAAATAGGAATGAGACTCGTGCTCCTTTTCCTTGATCAACAAGCAGGTCTCATCTGTGCATTTTACACCTTGGAAGCTGGAAGTGTTTCCCACTGGATATAGGAGCATCAAGCTGGAGTGTGTTTAGGGTCCCAGACTAAGGAAACCTGCAGTTGTGTGGCTCATGAGGTGGCTTTTCTGCTGAGGTACACAATTCCTGGCACACACTGTTCTTGCCAGCCTCTGTGAACCCAGCCCTGCAGCACAGTAAGCATCTCCATCACCACACTCAGTGCTTTGGACCTCACCAGCTTCAGCTGGAATTAGGAGATGAAGCACCTGGTTTGATCAGTCCCTTCAACGCAATACAGTGAATGTTCTGTGGGGTTTTTTCACCAGGCTTCAGGAAACACATGTGGGACCAAATTCCACCCTCCTCTGCACTGATGCAAATCTGGATGTGCACCTTGGTGAACACAGAGCCACTCCAGGTGCATCCCAGTGTGACTGGGGGAGGAATGGGGAGCACAGCTTCTTCATATGGACACAAAATGAGAAGCAACCATTCCTTAGCTTAACAACGCTCCACACCGCAGGATGTTCTGAAACAACCAGAATAGCAACCACCCACTCAAAAAAAAAAAAGAAAGTAAACACATAGCAAAAATGAAACTGCTATTTTGAGGCACCTCTTTACATAGGCTTTCAGTTCAGGCCAACAGCTCAGTACCTTGAGTTGATCTCTGAGTGAACCCTGTAGGGGAGATACAAGTCAAAACCACAATCCTTCTTTTTTGTCCCTCCCACTGGGGAAAGGGTTGATAAAATATTACCAAAAAAGAGCAAACTCAGTCCTCTCTGATATTAATTTTCAGAGTCAGTACTTGAAATCTAAACATCTTGTTAGAAACATGTTTTTCTCATACTTCTTTGACTCCCAGGTCATGCTCTAACCTCAAATCAACGCCAGTTTGGCTATCAGTGATAAAAAACATTGTAAACCATACAGACAGCAGTTCCTATTAGTGAAGAGGCCCTACTCATCCTGCTCTTAGATGTTATTTTCAGTTGCTTATGTCTAATCATGCAATTAATCATTCATGCCTAAGTCTTCCTTTTCATGTTAAGAACCTACTTAAAGCAGTTTTTGTTTGGTTTGTTAACTTTGCTGCTTTAATTAAAAGCTATTTCGCAGAAGATTCTTGGGGAGAAAAATATGGATTTTGCTTAGATTCTTGATTATAAGAACAATATTTAGAAACTCTTTTGCCTCAGGGCTCTGAGCAGAGCTAAGAAATTTAGCAAAGCATAGCAGAGATGTGCTTTTGATTGCTCTCCTGGTAAAGACACCTCTGTGGTTCAAGGCACTAAAGCTCAATTAGACAGCAAGTTTCTGCTGGGCTCTCAGCAAAGCTCCTGCTATTCTCACATTTAGAATTTGACTTGAAGGATGAAGGAGAAAACATCCAAAGGATAGGTTTATCGTTCCTGTAGCCATCCTCCTGAACACACATTGCTTATGGATACTTGAAGCTGATATGACATTCAATGCCCCTAACACTATAGCCATGCTTTTATAGAAAGGTGGGTTGCATAAATTAATGCAACAATTGCTTTTTCACTATTTAGTTTCTCCTTCCTACAGGTGTTAGAGACCTTATAGCACCTTTCAGTAGCTTCAGGGGGCTTACAAGAAAGCTGGATGGAGAATGACTTTTTAAAAGGGCATGGAGTGACAGGACAAGGGGGAGTAGTTTCAAACTGAAAAAGGGTAGATTCAGATTGGATATAATGAAGAAATTGTGCCCTGTGAGGGTGCTGAGGCCCTGGCACAGGTTGCCCAGAGAAGCTGTGGATGCCCCTGGATCCCTGGAAGTGTCCAAGGCCAGGCTGGATGGTGCTCTGAACAAGCTGGGATAGTGGAGGGTGTTCCTGCTCATGGCAGGAGGTTGGAATGAGATGGGCTTTGAGGGTCCCTTCCAATCCAAATCATTCTGTGTTGCAGCTCATCCAAATTTGCATGCTACCAGCATGCCAGCAGTCCCAAAATTAAGCTATGGAGCACTACAAAGAAGAGAGAGCTAATGAGTGACTGGAATAAAGACTGCAAAAGGAGCTAAACAGCAGCAGGAAGGAGGAGAGTAGGTACTATAAAGTTTTGGGGCAGGGAAGGAGAGGGAAAAGAGGGGATCCCCAAAAAGAGGAGGATTTGAATTAGAGGAAAAGAAAGGTTTGATGCTGTGGAGAAGAGGGAGCAGAGGCAACTGGAGATAAAGGGATGTGTTATGCAAGCAACAGACAGAGGGACAGAGCCAAAACTGTCCACAACTAATGGACAGAAGCTGGGATGTAACTCAAGAGGAAGGACCTTGGTTTCCCCAGCAGCAGAAAACAGCTGTACTATTGTCAGTGTCCCATCCCCCTCTGACATCTGCTCCACATGTGCTGCCACTACTGATGGCAAATCATTAGTGCTGAGAGCTCAATCAGCTTCCACCATGCATCAAAGTGCCCAAATCATCAACACAGAACCCTATCAACTTTTTCTTTCTTTGCCTTTTGAAGTTAGAAATTAACAACACAGAGCTGCAAGAAAAGAACTCTAATGTACTGAAGTTATAAAATCAAGCCCTCAAACACTAGACAGTAAAAAAATTATGGTTGTCTTTTTAAGCTCCATTGAGCTCCTTAGTTGTAGGCATTTGGGTGTATTCAATTATCCTATCACAAATCTTTCCCAGTGATCTTGGTGCCATCTAGAAACCTGGATATGCTCAACTTCAGAAACACATCAGGGTAGTCCAGTGACAGAAATATCATCCAAAGAATCCCCACCTGATATTTTGTGCAACCTGGAAACCGTGAGTCACTTGCAGGCAGTGAGGGGGTGAAATCACAGTTTTGCAGCCTGAAAGCCACACTGGATGCTACCCTCAGCTCTGCTTTAAAGGTATTCAGTCACACCAGCGACTGAAATTTATTACTGTTTGTTAGTTTCTAAGTATGCATCCTCACTTTCAGCCAGTGTGCTGAATACTCACAGCTGGAACTGGAACCAACTGCTGATGTTTCCTGAATATATAATGGAAAAAAGTCCTAAACTCTCTGGGAAAGCAGGACTTCACTCTCCCAGTGTTTTAAATGCTTTATTCTTTTGCAACAGTAGCATTTACATAAACACTGCAAATAAAATACTAAGGTTAAGCATGTCAGTGGAAGCCCTGACAATCAAAGAATGGTTTGGGTTGGAAGGGACCTTAAAGATCATTGAAAATAGATACAAACAGCCATGAAACACATTTCCCTTGCTCTAAATCAGGCAAGTCATACTCTCTTTATCTCAGAACCAGTGTGAATCCAAGCCCTTTTAAGCCAAAAGAGGCCGGGATCAGGCTCTGCTCTGGCACAGCTATGAGTACTTTTTTAGCAGTCAAGAAGTAAAAACTACAAGTTGTCAGCACGCTGTTATTTTTTTCCAATAAGCAAAACAACAGAATTATCCAAATCTACAAGGTCAAGTTGAAAAAACCATACCGTTTTAAGCAAAAGCAAAACAAAAAGCTGACAAAATATTTGGGGGTACTCCTTAAAATGGTATCTTATCTTGAAAAGAAAATAAACAATTCATCAGCTCAAGTAGCTTTGGACCTCACAAGTTTCTTTCCCATTTACAGTGAGAGCAGGGCTGGAGCAAAGAGTTTGTCACAGAGCAGGGGATCAGTGTTAAATGTGCAGAACAAAGCAAGTAACTCTTGGACTACAGGAAAATTCAGCCCCTTCCCCTGTATTTTCCACCTGTCTCTTGTGCCTTTGCAGATTTTGTAATTCATTCTCAAAATCTGCCATTCATGTTCCAGTTTGAAACTTCGTCCCTTTGTCCACAAACCCTCTGGGAAGTCACATGGTAAAAGGGCCCAAGGAGGCAGAACAGCAGCAGTTGGTCATTAAAGAGAAAGGATCCCCGGTTACTGACCTCGGAACTTCTTTGGAGGATTAGCCAGATCACCTGCCTCGGGCTGGACCACACACCGGTCATCCACTAACCTAGAAAAACAAAAGGTAACACACTCACTAAAACATGCCATCAACGTTTATAAATGCGCAGACACGTCTGCCACACCACAGAGCCAAAAGCTTCCACATTTCTCCAGTGTAATAGCAAAAAATACCTTAGAAACTCTGTTATTCAGTTACTAAGCATAACCAAGAAAGTCTACATGTTCCTTCTAGACGGGGATTTCTTCTACAGCACTAAATTATGGTCTGTGTTTCAGATCCCACTTCATTTAAATTCAGTCAAAATCCCTTTTGTCACACCAACATTGATGTTCCATGTAAAATTTATCTTCTCCTTCATCAGAGCCATTAACCCTCAATCAGAAATGGTTTTTTTTCCTGCAGTTGTCAGATTTTCTTCTTCAACATTTCCCATTTTTTTTCTCTGAGGAGGCATGTGGAATTAAGGTTCAGCTCTGATCAAAACTCCCAAGACCATATTTTCCTGTGCTAAAATGAATAAGCATTTCTTTAGTCCACAGCAGAAAATCTAGATGACAAATCTAATCTATTTCTTGTAATATTTTAGAAGTTAAATAAATAATAAAATTTAAAATATGAATTGTTAAACTTATCTCAGAACTTCCTAGACATAAATTCAGCTTCCTTTCAGGAAGCATCCTGTAAATAATTTGCCCATTTCAAACGATTATTCAGGAAAATCATGTTGAAGGACACACTACTGCCCTGCCACTTCATCGCAACATTCTTAGCAGCATTTTTGTTGGAAATTGAAATAAAAGCACAAATGGCTTCAGCCAAGTTACACGATAGATGCATTCAGCTTTGACTCAAGTTGGTGAAGGCTTTACCTCCAGCCACAAGCACAGCAAGGCCAATCCCCCGGGACACCCATGAGTTTTCTACCTCTAGCAAGATGAAAAAGTCTCCACTGTAGCTGCAGCTCCCAGAAGCAAAAATGACAAAGAATTTTGGAAGCCAGCAGTTCCAATCTCATAAGAGACTTAGATGCAAACATGTGGTGTCACTGAGGAAGGGGAATTGAAGAAACAGCTTCAGGAGTGAGCAGGGGGCCTTAGGGAGTTGTGCTCTTCACAGTCTAGGTTAGGCCAGGCTTAAAAAGAGCAGAGTGAGGTTTGGAAAGCAGGACTCAGGACGAGTCTTGCAGGCATCCTGTCCATGTTCCAATAGGCCAAAGCTTCCTGTAAACAGTACCTAACCCGGAGTCACTGCGAGCTGACTGGAAAGGATTACCTTAAACAGGAGCTTTGCCAAAGGGTTTTTATGCCAAGGAGTACTTCTCACTCTCAACAAAATCCCTGGAAGGTTTTTAAGGAAGAACCCATAAGATTTGACCTTAACCAATGTCAGGATGGAGGCATATTGAAAAGTCAACCATAAACCACAAGGAATCTCCTGCATTCCTTGGTGACAACTTGTACACCCTCAACAATGACAACCACAAATGTGGGTGAAATGCAAAACTTTCACCATGGCTTGTCATTGTTGCAAAAGCCAGATAGAAAACAAGGTGTTGGTGCTGAGCAAAACAAATGAGACCCTGCACACTCTCTGAGCCAGCCAGCTGCAGTGCTCAAACACACTGGCCTTGCAGAGAACAGACATCCAACAATTAACAGCAATCACTTGCTGCTCACCATTCTCTAAAGGCACAAAGATAAGGACCCTAAAAGAGTTTGGCAGCATTCACGAACCAAAGACATCAGAGAAGACAAAGGAAAAAGGAGCTGGTGCCACTCCCATCCTATGGACACAAAATCAGAGCACAGAAAGGTTGACTGACATGTGCCAGGGCAGTGCATGACAGAGCAGGAACACCATCTCCTAAGCCCTTGCTCAGCACCTCAGCTTCTCACATCTTTGTTTCTTCTAACACAGGACAAAAATCTGAGGAAAGGTCTGCTTTGTTTATTTAGCAGTTACCAAATTAACAATTTAATCCCCAGCATTTCCCCATAAGGCCATTCATCCTGTATTCCAGCTGCATGACTTCAGGGAGGCTAACAGCTCCTTGTTTACTCTGAAGGTGCTTGTTACAGTACCACAGAGAGAGCTGAGCTGCACATTCCACATGATGCAAGACTTCAGCCGGCTCTGTGGAGGGGAACACAAGAGGCTCTTCAAACACAGACCACTTCCTCTGACACAATTCAAAATATTCAAATCCCACTTTTATAGCGAGCCAAAAGCAGCTGCTGGTTTGTTACTGACACCTGTGAGGTGGCTGCATTAAACAAGCAGCAATTCAAAACCTTTGTAACCTGTTCACAAATCCATTTGAGATGAGTGAAACCAAACAACAGGCTTGGCTGCAAAAGGTCCTGGGCACCTGCAGTGACTGTCAGACCACACCACAGCAGGTTTTAAGATCACTTGCTTGTAGGTTTGAATAGGAGGCCAAAGTGCACCACAACAGACTTTTTAGATAAAGGCAGAATTTATTGTATTATATTTATTGTATTATAGCATAAAACGTGCAAGATATGTAAACACTGATCCAAATTATGGTGCAAATATTCAAGCCACTTAACCACAGTACTATCAGAGAAGCTTTAACAAGCTTCAAGGGGTTTAATTCCTCAGCTGGACCCCTGACAATGCTGCTTTGTGCTCTCAGCTGTCATTCAGCACCTGGCACATACAACACAACTGCATTTCAGTTTTCCATACGTTGGCAGCACATAAATGACAAAGGAGATCGCTGGACATGTATGAAATGATCTCTAGCTGAGCTGGCTCTCCCCTGAACACAATAAATACCTGGGGTTTGCGCAATCCCTCCAAGTCACTGCCATAATTAAGCTGTACAGTTCATTGGTAGTGCCTAAGATAAATCATCAGGAAAGTCAAAACAGTAATTACAGCCCTGGACTCTACGCATGGCCCTTTGTATTCAGTAATTGCAGAATTAGGGGCTGAAAGCAACAACGCTCGTGGGATTGCTCGTCACACATGCCCAGTCATTCTCCCACTGAAGCCAGTGGAAGTTTTTCCACTCGCTGCAGGGCGAGCAAGGGCAGTTCCTCATCATTGTGCCACAGGCAGCCAACCTCACAGACCAGCAGGTGTTTAAGCCATTAAGGCCTCACAGTGTACAGAAGTGTACACAGCTACGGTGTACAAAGGCTCATTAAACAAGAATTGGAGCTACCTAAAGCAATGCCTAGGAGATAAGGCATGCTCCTCCACAGAGGCAGGGGGGGAAAGTAAAGGCAGTTTCAACTCTCCACTATCATCACAAAATCACCCAAGGTGGGTCAGCCTGGAAGGAGCCACAGTGGGGCAGCTGGTCCCACCTCCCTGCTCCAGCAGGGCCACTCCAGAGCACAGGATTGTGTCCAGGCAGCTCTGGAATATCTCCATTGAGGAGACAACACACCCTCTCTGGACAATCTGTTCAGTGCTCAGTCACTGCACAGGAAGAAAGCTCTGCCTTGTGTCAAGTGGGCAAAGCAAGACACTGTAGAGTTCTGCACGTCTCTTCCTCTCCTCTCATTCTCCTCTGTCATCTGGTGGAGTTGAAGCTGCCTCTTCTCTGCTGAAATGGGAGGAAGGACACAGGGGTGGGAGGAGCAGGACTGAGCAACAGCAGTATAACTGATAAGCAAAGTATGTTGGCAGAAAAGTCTAATGGTGCCTGGGTTCATAGACAGGAATCATATAGGCTCCATAAGTCTTTGTGTCCTGCAAGCTCCCCTGATTACCTAACACAGGCTAAAGGTAAATGCACAAAAGGTTTCTAGGAACTTGCAAGAGTCAAAGAATAGTTGTACAGCTGTAATCCTAGAAGGACTGTTCCCAGTGATGAGTTATTTTAGATTTACTGCTGAGATACAGTTGCATTCTTAAAGAACAAACACCAATGTAAGAAAACAATAGGAAAGGAATTATGGTGGTTTTCAGGAATTTTAGGTCTCTTTCATAATATAAGATGCTTTTTAGATTGTCAAAGAAAGCAGACACATAATATCATTTATCTTAGCTTTATACCTTGAGTTTCAAAAATACCATCCTGAAATGTATTTTTTCTCCTCCTACCAACAGCAATTTCCACCCAATAATCATACCCAATATTATTAAGTACAACAATATCTGAATAAACACATGAGCACACAGACTCTCCCATAGGTGGAACTGCACAGTGTGTGTAACTTGTTTAAAACTACAAGACCCAGCTGCTGATGTCTATTACACATTTGGCACTATTTACACACCTGTGGAGTATTTTACTCCTCAAAAAGCTGAATAAACTAAGCTAGAGGCGATATCTTCAATGTGAGACACTCACATTGCTCAGCTTTTACTCTCTTAATGGTATCATAATTTCACTGCCTTTTTGAGCAGCACAAGGCCTGGGCAGCAACAGGAAGAGGGGCAAAGTTGGTAACAGGCATCAGCAAGAGAAGCTGGACATTTTAACTGCCAGTGGAGCCCAGCAACATATTTGTTCACAAAGAATGCTGAGGTTCCATCCCAAAACCACATAACCTCAACATCCCCATGTGAACAAAGGAGCGGCCCACAAAGGCTCCCTTGCTTTGCTCCTCAGATTTCCCTTCACACAACCTCCTCCACAGAAGTGTTCCTCCAGAGCACCTGCCACCCAGGACACTTCTTTCCTCTCAAACTGCAGCACAAAGCTTCTCCTGTGCTCCACACATCCCAGCAACCACTCGGGAAGAGAGATGAGAGTCATACCACCAAGAAACCAACCAATAACGAACAATAGGTGATTAAAATTTTGCTGCCCTGGAAATCAAACATCAAATACCCAAGTGCCAAAACAATCAGATCCACCCAGTTCTTCTCCAAGTCCACCCACTTTTCATTTCATTGAGCCTCTTATCAGGCATCTAGGTCAGCCCACTTCTTGTGTGCTTCAAGTGGTCTCCTGCCAAAAATCTACAGTCATCCTACCTCACCCTTCCCAAAATGCGAGTTCATACTCCTTTCTGACTACCAGTCCTGCTTCAAATTATTTACAGCTCTATGATCGGCTACCCTGTATGAAATGTGTCCTTTTTCCTGTCTCTTTCCAATGCCAAATTTTTCACCATCATCTTTTCACATCTTTTAGGGTTCCCTAGATTAATCCCAGCTCAAGTAGAAAATAAAAAGGCTCTTCCTTGCACTTATAGAAGGGCTATTAAACCTCAGTACAACTTAGGAAGATTCCATGCTAAAAAGCCCTTTTGACAAATGAGAGGACAGCAGAACATAATATTAAAGAACTTCATACCAGTGAGGTACAGCAGCACAGACACAAGAAAGTCTGGCTCCTGCCTGCCTCAAACCTTAGGAACTTTATACTTTCCTTTCTGAATGAATTTTAATTGCCACAAACACAAAGCATAAAACAGGTTGAAAGGAGCTGTTTAATAAATGCCCTTACTCTGGGAAAGCAAAATTCTATGCATCTAAAACATTCCAAACTCCTGGAGGTGTCTAAAACAGCAGACAAATTTCACCATAAACAACCTGCAGTGCAAAACCAAGGTGTGGATGCATTTTATCTGAGCTACACAGAGCAGGAACACTCAGCCATTCCCACCATCCCAAAAATGCTTGTGTGGGTCACTTTGTATTAGCAAATGGTGTGGAGACACAAGGGCAGAAAGCACAATCCCATGCACATACTGGGAAGCAAAAACACCACCATACAAGCAAGCAGCTCCACATTTGCACTAATAACTGCACAAATAATTAGCCCTAAAGTTTTGTCCTTATCTGATAGTGCATTCATATTTTCTTGTAACTGTACCTGCAGGCTTGCATGTCAAGGGGGAGGGAGTAAAAGCAGAAGTTTTTCTGCTCAGTTAAGTAATCAAGCTATAAATCCCAAATGTCATTTTGTTATTCTATTGTATTGTGTTATATCCAATCATGCTTTTAGATTGCAAAAGCTTCTGTTCAGTAGAACTTGTTTAGCCCTTTTTATAGCTATATTTACATTTAAAGCATTGCACAATTTCCATTAAATTATAAGAAGAGAGCTAAAATAAATTATTACAAAGGAATAAAATGTTATTTGGAGGTTGCAGAGGAAGGGAGAAAGCATGGTTCCTGGATTTTAGTCTCAGTTTTGCAATTTTCTTGGCCTGAGCAATAGATAAGCCATTAATGCACCAAAAAATGGTACAGAGCTGCACTTGGACATACTGATTTTTGCCAAGCAAATTAACATTTGCACGGTATTTCAAGATCCTCACATCAAAACAACAATCATCAAGTCATTCTCAGTGGTGCCAAGCACACCTATAATCTGCTGTCAAAAGGGGACCGGGAATTAGTCACAGTCACAAGGCTGAGAGAGCTCAAAAAGTGTTTGGACAATGCTTTCAGGCACAGGGTGTGATTCTTGAGGCTGGGCAAGGCCAGGAGCTGGACTCAATGATCCTTGTGGGTCCTTCCAGCTCAGGATATTCTGTGATTCCATGGGGAACTGGCAATGGGAGGAGGTGTGCCAGTCTATCCCACCCAGCGCCCTCCCCAGGCACACCCAGTCCTGCTGTACTTCTCTACAACACTAGCACTCTGCTCCCAGGCAGGTTTTGGCTTCAGTCTGTCTCAGTGCCTTTGATAAACAAATTACATTCCCATAAACCCAAGGAAATGGTTGATTTCTTCCTTTGTTTCTTTTCTAATTTTTTTTTTAATATGAAAAGTAAGAGTCTATCCTACAAGGATGTTACGACAGCCTGAAGGCATTTAACTGGAAAACCCTTCCACAGGCAAACCCTCTTTTGGGTGAAATTTGTATTAAAGCTAAAAAACCTGAAATTATAAAATGAGTATAAGGAAAGCTTTCTGAAGGCTTTCTTTAGTGGCTTGCAGGACACAGACACAATAATAATGCACATCACCTGGAGGACTGGACAATTTTTTCCACTACTAATATTTTCCTTTAGGTGAAATCTTGGCTGTCTTTGAACGGACAAAATTTCTACTGATGTCTCTCTGAGGCCAGGATTTCACCCTCATCATCCCAGATTCCCAGAACTGCACTGAGGGATGAAGTTTACAGAAGAGCAGTGTCAGCACCTCACATGGAGGGTCATTCATCAAAGATTTAATTGCAACCTTATCTCTTCAGCATTTCCACTTAATCCACCTAACTACATATGGAATGCAAACTCTGTAACAAGCCCAGGATTTGGCCCAAACTTAGACGTAAATCAAGATTACACACATGACTTGAACTCTGCTTGCTCACACCTTACAACCACCCATAACAGGTCTGCAACTCAGCTGTCTCAATACAAGAAAGCACACATAAAGTAGAATTACTAGGTTTATCAACCTAACACACATTAGAAACACTGACACTGGGACCACTGTAAACTAAAAATGAGGGTGTCAGAGGCAACCCTGCATCTTTATGTGAATTTTTAGGCATGTAGCTAAGTGGTCCCTATCAGACTGAGCAGTTTAAATTTCTGTGGTACACAGTGACTTCAGAACAGAGATCCTAGTAACAGCATCACTGCTCCCAAAACCAAGCAGAACTCATGCAGAGTTATCTATTTAGCCACAGACAAAGCTAAGCCAGCAGCATAGGGAAAATAATCCAAATCAAAACAAATTCTACATCTAGTTTACAACAGAAGAGTTTGAGGTTTTTTCTCACCTTTGCACATATTTGTGAAGGGCCACTTGAAAGGACTGCTTTGAAGAACTGTGCTAATAAAAGGAGTCAGAAAGGCTGGATCGTTCACTGCTAACAGCACTTAATGAAAATTGAGAGATTTATCCAGAAAAACACTGTTGAGAAATGCCAATATCTGTCCAGTGATCAAAAAGTGACTTCATCCCTGTAATGAAGGCAGTCACACCTACTCATCAAAATGGCAACACTTACTGCAGAAAGGAAGCATAAGCAAAGGAAGAAAATAAGGAAACTTTGCTGAAATAGCACAATATATAAATACTGTTGTTTAAGCAGACAAACCAGCCTCCGGTGCTACTGTAAGGCCTGTAATGAACTTCAGCATCTAGAATGACAACATATATGTAGGCAAACAAATGCATACAAAAACATATACATACACAAATATACATGAAAAAACTATCAATCCTGCAAACACAGGTTGGAATGTAAATCCTGGAAAACGATCCAAGCTCTTTCTCCATTTTGTAACACAAACAACAATAATCCAGCAGACCAATCCATGTCACACTTTGTAAAAATGTGAGTGGAAAACATTGCTCAACCAAAGTGCTGACATTTTTCACATTCTGCGGTGCTTTTTTTACACAGGAGAGGCAAATTTCACGTGTCTTATTTTTTGCTTAATTAAAAAAAAACAGTTTTTCAGACAATACAGACAACAAAACCCTCCATGTTACAAACACTTTTCTATGTCAGGGTGTCAAACAAAGAAAGGGCTCACCTCATTTCAGAGGTGAGCAATGGGGACAAGTCCCAGGCTAGTGTGAACACATATAATTCCACTGAAACTAGTCAAACAGCTCTTTCCTGCAGCAACTCAGCACTGACCCAGTGTTACACCCCTCCTTTAGTGCACCTTCCTTCAGCAGCCACAGACACTGTCCAAGCACACATACAACAGATCCTGGGCTCCCCCAGGCACAGCCCCTTTCCATGAGATGTGCAATATCCTGGCACTGGGTGCAAACCTGCACTTTACACTGGGAACGTGAACCTTTCCTGACCACCCCCTTGCTCTGGAATTACAGCGCTGCCTGGTTTTGCCCTCAGATAAAAGGAGACAGCTCTCAGGTTGAACAGCATAACCACCAACAAGCTCGTAGCCAGCACACAATCCAGCTCCCAAAATCCTGCTGCTGGTTTCAGCCTTTGCTTCTGCCCCTGGGGACAATGACTTTGGCTGGCAGGAACTCCCTGAACAAGGTCTGCTCACCCTTTGATGTGTCCAGCTCTCACCGGTGGCAATGAGAACTGTGCACAGGAAATAACTCCACATCAACACGTGCTCCAATTCTCTCAACAAAGGATTGTATGATTTCTATTTTCACTTTGCAACAATAAATGTTTACAAATTTTTGCAGCTTGCCCAGGTATTTTTGCATCTTCTTTGCTCTTCTCTTACTTCAGCAGCAAGTTAAAAAAAAAACTTCCCAAAAAAAAAAAAAAAAAAACCAAAAAAAAAAAACACCACAGCTGAGAAATCACAGTGACTTTATTTACTTGTTTTAAAACTGAGAAGAGTCAGTTTCCAGTGGGGAGAGAATTTTGGGAGCTGTTCCAGATTGTCTCAGAACTGCTTTCCCAGTTGCTGGGAGCTGCTCTGGGAGCCCTTTGCCACACCTACCCCGACCTGTACACACTCGCTTGAGCGAGTCCCACTTAGCAGCACAGAGCAGAAACCTGGAGAGGAAATGCTTGGGAACGCTCCGGCCACAGTGGAAGGAGCTGGGAAGTAGGAGAGTCACGAAACAGCAGCCACAAGCAGGGTGGCAAAACAGTCACTTCTGTGCAAGGGGACAGGTGTGAGCCTGTTCTACTTGTGGGAATTTTTCATAACCATCATTTAAAAGCAGGAAAATGACATCACAAACAGGTTCATATCTCAAAACTGTTTCAGACCTTTCTCAAACCAACCACCAGGCAGGCTGGCATCTCCCACCAGGAGGCTACACTCACAACACAATCTCACATGCCCAAAGACTCTCCCAGGCTCTGAAGCACAGAAAACCCCACATCTGCTCAGCAGAGCTCAGCATTCTAACCAGGGTAGCTGCTCCAGGAGGAGTTTCTGGGACCCCTCCATCCCCTATCTGGGGACAGCATAAGTGGCAAAAATCACTCCAGAAAACACTCACTCACAGGCTACTGCATCCAGCACCCAGAGCAGACAAGGGCAGGTGGTTATTTATCAATACAGATTTTTTTTTGGCCCACCTGAGCTCTCAGTAATGACTCTGCTGAGCACCAAGGAGCTCTGACTCTCCGGCTGTGCTGTCACCTGTCAGTCAGATCACCTCCTAAGGTGTGTCTTAACAACAAGCTCTGTTACAAAGAAATGAGTTTGGCCTTCTACTTTCAGGCCCTCCAGTTCAGCAGCATTCTTTTCAGCTGAAGGAAATGCTTCCAGGTCTCCTCACACAGCTTATCCTGATACCTTAATGGAGGAAAAACACCTGCAAATAATCACTTTCTACTGGGAAAACCGGAGTCTTTTATCACTTCCATACATTTACTGGGAACTAACTGGCAGCAAAACAAAGAAATCAGGTTTTCTAGAAAAGCCTGCACTTGGTGATACGATAAGCGGAACAATGATATCCACTTCATTTTTCCTTTTTAAGTGCAATCCTACTGTACACACATACACTTATCAACACTCATGCTAAAATCCCACAGAATCCATGGGTTTTAAAGATGCAGACTGTGTTTGACCTGGGAAAAAGGAGCATGGTTCTTCCCTCTGGGTCAGTATCAAACAATCTGGGCACACACAACGCACCTTCTCCCTTCTGTGCCAAAGTATATACCTGAGAAAGCAAAGGCAAACCAGCTCCAGGGTTACATCTAACCAAGCCAAAGCCAAACCAGGGTTACACCTCTTCAAGCCAAAGCAATCAACTCTAGAGGAACTGTGATGCTATCACAAATTTTATTCCAAACCTTCAATCTTTGGTATCTTTTCTATTGGTCTCCTTCCTGATGCTGCATTGAGAGATATTAAAAACCCCTCTACTTTCACTGGAAAAGTGTGTGTTCCTTGCTGTCACCACTGCCCTGAAAAATGTGAAAAATGGCCTCCAGCTCTGAGAGCTCAAAAACCAGAAGACCGAGAGAACAGATGCACACATGATTACTTTTTTTAAATCTCACCATTTTTCAAACCCCTCTCTTTTGTTTCTGGGGGATCTGACTCATAATTTTCAGAAGCAAACAGGAAGCACTGCAGACATCTCCAAGTGTTTCCTCTCTCCACCCTCCCACCCACCCCTCTTGTCTTTTACATAATTTCTGGAGACTTTGTTATTCCTTTTGCTATATTAGCAATGAAATAGCACTTCCCTACACCAGCTCCAGAGCGCTGAGGTGCAGGAGACCCTCCTTTGCCCAGCTCCAAGGGAGAGACATCCTTTATCCCCTTGACAGGACAAAGCAGGGCTTTCCCTGCCTAAGGAAGCCAGGCCTGGGGGGCTGGCAGGAGCCAGCTGTGGGGAATTCAGTCCTGCTCCCCACAGCAGAGTGGGACCTGGAGCAGAGAAACAGGATGAAGAAGTGTTAGAAGGTAATGTGCCGGGAAAGCCTTTTTACCTCACTCCATTTATTACAGCGCTTCCTTTCATTGTATACATGGAAAAAAATAACATTTCCCCTTCTCCACTCACCAGCAGGACCTGTCAGAACACTGGGCAAGCTGCTGCTTGACGGGCAGGGCAGGAGGGATGGCAGAGGGACAGCCTTGGGATCAGGTCCTCTGCACACAGAGCAGAGCCATGGCTGAACACACGGGGCTTTAGCTTGTCCTGCAAGGGTTCTTGGTGCCCTCAAGCATCAGGGGGCTGGGAAAGGGCAGAATCCAAGGTGTGGGAAAGGCTGGCAATAAGATGGCACAGGGCTCCAAGGCATAAGTGAGGGGGACAGAAACAATATGAGGGATGACGGGAGAAAATAAATTACCTGGTTTGAAGAGAACCATGCAGCTCCCACAAGGAGCTGGAGCAAGATCAGAAAGTGATGGGTGGTGGACTAAATAGCCGCCATTCCTTACTCCTGCATGGCCAACTCTCAACCAGGACTGTGGGGACCATGCAGAAATGCAATTGAAAGACACCTGTTTCCCTTTTTAGAGATGTCAGCTCTCTCTGCCCAGAGCAGACAAAGTAAATGGGATACATTTTAGCAGCTCTTCTCAGGAAGAAGGCATGGTGCTTTTCAGGGTGCTTTGTGTATTCCATCTCTTCCTGTCAGTGCAAGGTTGTAAATGCAATAACAGGAGAGCCTGAGATTTAGTTTCATGACACTCCTGTTCCCACAGAGATTTTGTAGGAGCAACCACTACTGCACACTCTCCTGCAAAGGGACCCTGGACACAAAAACAAGCATACCAAAGCTCACATCTAGTTTCAAGTTAAACTAATTGGTACAAACAACCCCCATTAAAAAAGTTCTAATCTAACACGGTGCATTAATATTTAGCACAGTAAAACTATTCTAACCTTTTCCTTATCACTCCACAAAGCTCTCGGGCACATTATCACAAGAGCTTAACATGCTGCCTGGCACATTAAGATTAAAAACCTGCCCACTGCCTCAGCTACTAGTCCCTATTCACTTGTGCATAGTAAATAATATTCCACAGCTATAAGCTGATCTGAAAAGATAGCAGAGCACCCCACCCAAAAATCAGCTCCATTTTTATCACCTCCCCAGATTTTATGACCTAATCAAAAAGCCAATGGTCTATCACTGTGGTGCAGCTTTGCATACAGCTACACAGTTCCTTCTCCAAGTCAAACAGCACCACATTGTCTGGGATAATCTCATCCACTCACATAAACAATTAGGCTGCTATATTTTGATTAACACTTCCGTTTAAGAGGACATTGAGACGCTTCAGCCTAAGTGGAAGAAGGTCTGGCCTCCTGCTAAAACAGACATGCTTTTCCCAAGCTTCCTCCCTGACTGGAAATCCCAGCTGCCAGCCTTGCCCCAAGCACCTCTTTGGAGCAGCATTTTCCACTATTTTCTGATTTGACAGACGGAAATAAAACAGCATACCTGATGTTGCAGCATATGTCACAGTTGAGACAGCCACAATAGACAGAGTGTTATCACCTAATTTCAGAAGGCTTCAACCCATACAGAGTAACATCACTTCAGAAGGCTGCAAGCATCCTCCTTTCTTGTTCTTCAACCCAACCTTCTATACCCCTCATGGTTCATGCACTGCAGCTGTGTGCCCTCTGTTCCCTGTGGTGGTTGGTCAGCACACCTGGGCACTCCATGTCCCATTGCCTTCAATGCTGCTTCCCTGTCCTGCACAGCTGCAGCCCATGGGGGATGAGGCTCAGCCACAGCCCCACTCCCAATTACCACAAACTGTACCTACAACCTGACACTCCTTTGAGTTACAGATCACAACATTCAATAACAGAACTAAGTTGACCCAAATGCAGGCAAGGGCAAAAGTAAACATGAATCTGGGTCATTCATTTCACATTACAGCCTTTCAGAGCCTGAGGGTCTCTAAGCAACAGTCAACCCCATTAGCACAAATCATCTACTAAATTACTTAAGTATATGAGCTCATATTGCTTAGAGAGGGCTGAGAAACACTCACATAAACTGTTTTGATGGGGAGCAGTAATGTGAAGCCACTGATAAAAAAACAGTTTGCAGAGTAAGTGTACATCCACAGCCTTGGTGCTTTGAAAAACTATTCACCAAGGCAAAAGACACAATCATTTGTGACACCAGAGTTCACTCACGTATAAATTCTTCCATCAGTACAGCGCCGTAAATAAGACATCAGAAGTTAACTGCTCTCTTGTGATCCATTAAGATAGAAACAGATATTGGTTAAACCTAAATATTATCATATTTCTTAGAAAAACTGAAGCAGAGACAAGGCTTTATTCTACAGCATGTATATGCTGCTTGCTACTCTGGTTACTTAAAAGGACTACAAATTATTCTTGTACCTCACAATGTGCTGTTCATCTGGCTGGACTGCAGCTTTGTGTCAGCAATTATGTGAGTTGGAAATGAGCTTGAGCCTTTGCTCTTTCTTTCTTCTAACCTTTAATCTGAAAATGTTTTAGTACATGTTTTTGTTTATTTTTACCTTTCAAGTTTAATTTTTGTCATAGGAAAAGAGCACCAAAAATAACTATCTGTTTGTGTTTAAAACTTTGTGTTTACACAACAGAAAAGCTTGTCTCTAACTTGTCATCCTGACATTTGAAAAAAGTATCGCAGCACTTACCTCACCAAAGTTCTGCTAAGTTCCTGCCAACTGACTTTGAAGAGATCCTGTCATAGCTATGGAGCAGACTTTCAATGGCATTTAAATCAGATATTCTGCTGACTTACTCTGGCAACAAAGTGCCCAGAAAACAGCTGACCAGCAAGTGCTCAGTTCTGTATCTACAAGGGATGGCACAAATATCCAACTTCCCCACCACTTAGCACACTGTAGCCAAGGTGGAGGAAGTAAAATGAGATTTCACAGCACTCCCTGTAATCCCCTCTAGGCAAGACCCATTTGAAAGTAGCTGCTGCCACATTAGGGCTGATACGAATCAGAAATCCGGACACGCAGAATTTCATCTGGACACCTAGGTGCCAGTTTAAGGTAGGAACAGCATCCTCCAAAGAGAAAATCCCTCGTCCCCAGACTAGGACCAAACCACGAGGAAAGAGCTACCAATATTCACAATGCACAGGAAAATCCTCCTCCCTCTTCTCTTCAACTAGATAAAATAACCTACACCTCACTCCATTCACAACAATTCAGTCCCATTTTGTATGGAGAAGGACTGAGAACTCACAGAAGGTATTTAAGGTCCACCCTACAAAACAGATCCATATTTCTTTTGGCTGCAAAAGTCAGGGAGAAAAATCCTGCACCAGTTTTTAAACACAAACAAATAAGTGCCTTCAGCAATCCTTAGAAAACAAGTACTCAGATTTGATCCCTCAAGCTACCAGTACATAAAAACAACCAAAACATAGCCAAAACAGAAATTCTGAAGCTCCTTCAATGGGTAACATCATCCACCAACAACAGATACCCACAACCAAGGTGTAGAGACCATTCTGACAGCTTTTGAAGATACTTGAAGACATTTCATCACTCAGACAAGCCTGTGAATGCAATGTCTTCGTTGTCCTCAGAGGACTGAAGTGATTGAAAAGAAGAGCTGACAAGATATTTTCAGTCCTTTCAGGCTAAAGGGATAAAATTCCTTTAGTTCTTCTATGACCTCTGCTAAACTGAGATAATAGATGAAAAGCAGCTACTGAAAAAAATGCTTTCACCTCAGCTTCTTGGAAATCTTTATTCTCGATCTGGACATGAACTTGGTCTTCTTAATCTATGTCCTTGTTTCTACAAGGGTTGACTATTTTAACACATATTTCAACTACATAGGAAAAGGAGGCACAAAGGGCAATTGGGACTGAATTCTCCTTGATTCATTATGTCTCATTCACATCCAGTCAATCCCTGGACTTCATAAGCTCTGCTATAAAATTCCATCCAAGAGATGTTCATGTTACTGAACAGGCTGGAACAAGCTTTTCCAGCCTAGTGTTTGATCTTCTACACAGTCCACATCACCCCAAAAGTTCTTAATGATGTAGGAATTTGCTTTATATTGAAATAAAATAACTTCTGGAGTATAATTCATATTCACATCCACTCCTGTTTTAAATTCCTCAAAAGCAGTGGGACACAGCACCCTCATTTCCTTGAATCTATAAAATGAGAGAGTTAAAGGTACAAGTCCATAATGATCCTTTCTACCCACACCCATCAGCCTGCGGGCACATTGAGATAGTGTGTCTTTTCTGCAAGCCTGCCATCTCAAAGACTTAGCAAAATACTTGGAAATTCCAAATTCTCCTTTGATCCATAGATGGTTTACTCTTGTTTCTATCTCTAAAAAAGTCATTCAGCCAAGTTTCTCCTATTTGCAGAGCCCTTTGGTGCCTGACTTCACAAGCACTGGGTGATTTTGTGAAATAAATCACAACTGTCTCAGTGGACAGCCATAACTACCAGTTCTCTGGCAAAAGAAAACCCTCAGCTCCTCAGCCACACACTCCAGTGATGCCCCCATAAGACACTGGGCTCTCTCTCTTTTATCTGTCTTGCCAACGTCACATTTCCTGCACTATTTCCCACTTCCTGCTTACATACCACCAAATCATACATTTTGCAAATCAGCCATGACTCTTCCAGCACCCCCCGTTTCAGCAGTTTCAAAGCCACAATACAATTTCTGAATGAATATAACCACCTGTGTACTACCTAATTTCTAAAGTCCAAACTTGCCTGATGAGATCAGGAAGCCTTGATCTTGCCACTTTGAAGGGATGCTACACTTTCAGATGATCGTAAGAGCCCAAATGGTCTGTGAAAGCTTTTGGTTGTTCTGCAATCTGCTCCAGGAGCAATACATTCATCAGATGTGTGATTCTGCAGGTTTTGCACTGTATTCAGAAGGTTTTGCAAATTATGAAAAGGAAAGAAAAAGCAATGCTTTTTTCAGCAGTCATTCCTTGAAATAGTTCCTTGATCTTCTGCCTAAGGCAATATCTGCAAAGAGTTAATTTGGATGAGGCATCAAGGTGACCCAGTTGCTCCCAGATCTGTGAGCACCCATGAAAGCACATTTAATTCCTATTAATTCCTTCAGCAAAATGTGCCAGCTGCCCTCAAGATGCCTCAGCACAGTACTGACCATGTACTTCTTCCTCAGATAAATTAAAATGAAAACATCTGAAATTTTAAGCACCAAGAAGAGTTCTCCCCAAAGAGGTCAAAAATTTCTGACCTACTTTGTTACCTTCTAAGCTGCCCCTTGCCTTCTCACACCTGTGTTTCCACAGCTGAGTAACTGATCTGCAAGGTCATTCCAAAAGTCAAGTCTCTGCTGAGGCTCAAACACAAAGCAATCCAAAGCTCCCCTCACCTATATTTTGTGGAAAAATAGATCAGAACCACAGCAAATATATTTTTGACCAACTCAGTGACCCCACCCTGCTGTTTGAGAGTGGCTTTGACACTCATTTCCCTAACTTGCCTGAACAGTTTTTAATTGCTGCCCATAAAATGTTTCCCTTTCATCTGAAAATCATCACTCAAAGTTTCACTAGGAAACGTCTTTGCTTTGACTCCTCCTGATGCACCCAGCTCTTTTTCCAGGTGGCATTTTTATTATTGGTTTAATTCTACCCCCAAGGCTTCCAGTTCTTGTATTAGAAATAATATAAATTCTCTCTGGTCTCTTTTCTGTGATTGCTTCTAGCACCATGGATCCACACGAATACCAGTCCCAAATTTATACTTTGGAAGTTGTATCCATCCCATGATGCCAGATTATTGTTAGTCAGAAGTAATGGTGTCAATTCTGGAGACGTAAGGGCTGTTTCTGCCATAAAGAAAAGTTTGAGATTATGTCAGTTATTTTTTTCATCAGTTATTTGGAAATAGTTTTATATAATCATAGAATCATTTAGGTTGGAAAACATCTCTAAGATCTTTGAGTCCAATGAGTCCAAGAACTTGTGAATTCTTGTTTTCCTGAACCTGGGACATATCAAACAGCAGGAGTTTCTTTGATAGCAGTTTTCAGAGAGAAGAGTGCTCAGTGGCACAGTCATTTTATTGCTTTTGGGTCAGCAGATTTTCTTGTCCATGACTGATGTTTTTCTCTTGTGTTCTTTGTATTCATTCAGGCCTGTACCCCTTGCCCTGATGATGCTGAATTTCTTTCTAAGAAGTTTCTTGGGCAACACAGCCCAGTTTTTATGCAGCTTTACCAAGTGTAAGTACTTTGGGTGGTGACTTCTATTGCCCCACTTATCAGGTTGCATAAAGGATTTTCTCCCTCACCTCCATTGCAAATGAAGAACATTAATTATACTTATCAGTCAACGAGGTTCCCCCGAATGGATGAGCATAACAATAATGTCAGCAAGTGTAAGACTCTTTTCACACACAGTTTTCTCAAAGTGATAAATTCTGCATCTTTAGACACAGACTTAAAATAAAACAACACACCTTTTGACACGTGGGAGCCTTAATGAAGTAACTAGCTTTGTCACTACTGGCATAAGCCCAGTTGCTGTGAGATAAACCAATATAAAAGAATTTATGCATTGAACAGCTCGCCAGATCAATGCTTATAAAAGAGCATGGCCCAGAACTTGGAGTCTTTGGTTGTATTCCACAATTTGTCAACAACCTTGCGCAAGTGGCTCCTCCGCTCGAGTCCCACCCCTTAATCCACTGTTTCCCTTCAAACATACTTTAGATCCATGCTTGAAAACTCAAACCAGCACTGTCCCACTTCCAGCTATGCTCAGGGAAAACAGTTCCATTAGGAGCAGCCTAATCACAGGGACAGTTTAATCTGGCACAGAAAGGAAATGGATCAGACGAAACCCAGAGTTTGACTCCACCAGCCCCGTGCACAGCACGGCCTCAAGTGAGCTGATACCACCAAACTTTACATACCGTGGTTTTACTGTATCCCAGCTATTACAGGGGGAGGGAGTGTGGGACATTCATTGGTCCTTGCCTTCAGTGACAGAAAAACCTGTTCAACTACAAAAGTTAATACAGACAAGACTTAATTGCCTGCCAGGTCCTGACCTTGTTTTGTTTCTGCAAAGAAGCCACTGCTAACACAAACTGAGCAAACCTCTAAGCCAGACCCTGCAGCTGCCCAGGGGCCACAGCAGTGCCCTCTCTGAACAGCCAGGTGTCTGCCTCTGACAGGGTTTCTTGATCAAATCCTAATTTACCTTTTAATACTCATGAAGATCAAGCCAGGGAAGTAAAAAATCTGAATTTGTATCCTATTCAAGAGGTTCTTTTAAAAAATTGTCTCATTACATCTTTTCAGTTTACGTCCACAAATCTGCAGGTGTAGGACCTACATCTTAAATCACTTATCCAGGAAATACTGCCATGAAGCTTTGCAATGACTATTGTGAGTTACTTTTTTTGAGGAAAATAATATATAATATCATAGAATGGCCTGGACTGGAAGGGTCCTTTAAAATCATCTCATTCCATCCCCCTGCCATGGGCAGGGACACCTTTCACTATCCCAGATTGCTCAGAGCCCCATCCAGCCTGGCCTTGGACACTGCCAGGGATCCAGGGACAGCCACACTTTCTCTGGGCACCCTGTGCCAGGGCCTCAGCACCTTCACAGGAAGAATTTCTTCCTCAAATCCAATCTAAACCTCCTCTCTGTCAGTGTGAAGCAATTCCCCCTTGTCCTGTCACTGCAGACCCTTGTCAAGAGTCTCTCTCCATCTTTCCTGTACACTGCCTTCAGGCTGAAAAATCCCAGTTTTCTAAGCCTTTCCTCACAAGGGAGGTGCTCCATCCCTTTAATCAGCTTGGTCAGCCTGTCACACATAAGTTGCTACCTCCTCACCACCAAAATAAAAAAATAATTAATTT
The DNA here is from genome assembly GCF_963513975.1 of Fringilla coelebs. NCBI lineage: Eukaryota > Metazoa > Chordata > Aves > Passeriformes > Fringillidae > Fringilla > Fringilla coelebs. Next base: position 57,632,724 of record NC_140033.1, on the reverse strand, counting down.
TTCTGTATGTTATTTTGTATTTTTATGATTTAAAGGCAAGGTTGTTCTTTATAAATAACATGCTACAATGGTACATAAGGATATCTGCAGAGATACCTGAAAATCTCATTTGAAACTTGGACTTCCTGTATTTAGTGAAGTTACAGTTCTCACAGCAACATTAAAATCCAAAATACTTATACATCAGTCCAGGACTGAGGAAACCTGTTTGACAGTAAAGTTTGACTTACTAAGTTCAGCCTGCAACCTGGGAAGCACTGTAGATGTTGCCGTGCCTGATTTTTATATCAGCAAACCTGATGGAAAACCTCATTTTACTCCACTGAAATTTCACAAAACTCTCCACTAAAACTTGACTTTCCTGCTCTCTGTAAAGAGCCAAGCTCACTGAGCCCTGTCAGATTTGGAACAGGAGTTTATGGATTAGCACCCTCACCGGTGGCAAGCAGCAAAGCAAGGACAATGCATTCTGCTGAAACTGAGACCACCTTAGAAAAAACTGATAATCTAAAAAATTGTCCAAAACATCAAAGAAAATATTATTAACAGAGAGTTAACTTTTTTCAGCCCACACAGTTTGTTGGTTTGTTTTCCTTTTTCTCTTATTAAAAAGGATTTTTTTTAATACCACAACTTTCTAGGAAAGGTTTAAACTTTTATTTTTTGATCAGAAGAATGAAACTTGCTTAGGGATGCATTTGAATATTTTTCAGCATTTACAACTGAACAAAGATCTGCTTTCACTGTTTTCACAAGGGATATCCAGTCTTTCCTAATACTTTGATTTTGCTTCCTCTCTTTATTTATAGTTTCTGAACATTAAAAAAATATATGCCAGACTGAAAAGGTGGCTGAGAATATTTTAGCAAAGCACATGAGGGAGAAGCTGAAGATATCCAAAAGTAAGAGAGCTGTAGGAGCTGGGATTTTACAAATCGAGTCAGGTATTGCAAGATTCAGGACAAAATTATACTGCTCACATCCAACTTTGCTGCCCTCTAAAGCTGCCAAGTTAAATTTTCCACATCACAGTGCTCAACGTGACACAACTACCCAAAATCTACTCTTAAGAACTGGATTCCTCTCTAAAGGACTGGATTCCTGTCTTTTAACTGCGGGAAGCAGGTATAAAAAATCTGGGGCTTACTAAGAGTTTCAGCAGTTGTTTCCCTAATTCTGTGTGCTTTCAACTGCCCTGCAGCACTGATTAACTTGTGTGTGTCAAGTGCAGGGAATAAAAAAGCTGTTTGAAATTCAAACAAGCCTCCAAGAGAAAATCAAGATAAGAGGGCCAAGCATTGGATCACAAGAAGTTTCTGTATTTTGAGTTGCATATAAAGAGCCTTGTTTCAGGGTTTGTTTGTTGATATTCCTTTTAAATGACATTGATTTTTATCTGTCAGAGGTCAAAGAACAAAAACTTGACTACTGTTTTAATATCATACAGAAAAGAGCTGGAGGAAGCATAACTTGGTGTCAAATCACAGAACCACAGAGCAAGCTGAGTTGGAAGGGACCCACAGTGATAACCGCCACATTTGGATATGCTCTTCCAGCCTCCTCCTGCCAAGAATTTCATATAAATTTCAACCCAGTACCTTCATTCATGCAGCAGCAATGACCTAGAGGGACATTTCAAATTAATTTTCCAAACCTTATTATATAGGACTACCTAGTACCACAATTTGTTATATCTAACTTTTGTTGTTTCAAAAACTATCACAGGCAATCTTAAAACTGCAATTTCTTTCTGAGGAACTGATATTTTACCTCAGACATTCTCTTGGAGAAGGTGATATAAAACATTGATTTTCCTGGACAAAGTCAAAAACCTTCAGAACAAAAACAAACAAATATTCAAGTATTTGAAACCTCACCAGCCTTAGCACAGGCCTCAAACATTTGAAATAGCAAAGTAAACAGTGGCAAAGGACTTCTTCCCTTGGAAAAGAACAGAGTTTGTCAGTAGCTTTCAGAGCTATTTTCTCTCAGCAAGGGCTGCAGATCTCTTGGTAACTGCAGCTCCTGCTCTTCAGCCCCACTTCCCTTCTAACACTTGCTCTGCTCATTTCTCATCCTGAATTCATCAACACACCTCTCTTCCTCCTTTTCATCAGCCAGCAAGGGAGCACTGGAAGGACAGGGAAGGCTGTTTTCCTCACATTCTTTTCTGCAGCCTATAGCCCACTCTTCAGAGTCCTCTTTCCTTTGTTACTGAACAATGAAAAAGAATTGGTTTTAAATCACATACTTTGGAAAACAGTTTATTTCTACTCAACAGCCATCAAAACATGCAAACGAATGAGGATAAGAAGTAGGTAGAGACTGAGGCACAGAGTCACAAAACCTGCAACAGCAGCAACAAGCCCATTCCTGACACAGCCTTTTGGCTACCACAGCCAAAACAGCCCCTCAAAACCTCAAGCAGTACTTAATATCAAGCATGAATAAGTACATTTTAACCCTGTGGTTTTCTTGTTTAACTCTGTTTCCAAAACCTTACCTTGCAAGGATGTAATTTATCAGTTTGTTTCTTATTTGAAGTGAACTGAGGCACTAAAACCAGAAATTATTTTTACTTCTCCAGAGATAGGGAGCACAAAGCAGCTGAGCAACTGAAACTCTCCTGTGACCTCCCAGCAAAGGAACCTGGATAATCCTGGGAACTGGGATTCACCTCCCACACAGATGCAGGTCCGGGTGAGGGCTCTTGGTGCCCAGTGTCAGCAGAGAGAAGCTGCCTCTGCCAGGTAAAACTGCTGCCCCCCAGCAAGAGGCAGGTATCACAACAGCCCACGAAGTCTTAGGGTAAAATCCGTCCTCAACTTACCCCTGCTAAACCTGGGCAAAAACTCCACAGGGGCAGAGAAAGACAAGCCCTCCCTGCTGGAGAAGTGGTGCTGGAGAGAGCCCTGCCCTCAGGAAGACTCTTGGCACTCATCTGCCAAGACTCTTGGGGTTTTTTGAAAAATGGGGATACCATGCTTTTTTTGTTTGGTGGTTGTTTGGGGTTTTTTGGTTAATCCTGTTCTCAGAAAGGCCATTTCACTTGTAACTTTCTACAGCAAAACATTCAGCTCCAGGCATCTACCCTGGGTCCCAAACATCAAGGTTTAGAACCATAAACAGCTGAAACCTGGACCTGTGTCAGGAAGTGCCTACACATCTACATAGTGGTGGAACTGCTGGTTCAAGTAATTAGACAGAATCAGATTTACAAATAACAAATTTGTAGGATTTGAAGGTTTAAAGGAATCAGTCATAAGGGGGATTATGTCCTTACCAGAATTAAAATATGCATCTCTGATCAAGTGACAAAACACAGCACAGACAAGGTAAAAAATAAACCTTGAACTACTGTTCGTTTCCTTTTCTCCACTTTGATCCCAAGTGTATCCAAGTGATGGAGCTTCACCCACATCCCTTTTCTGCTACAAGAAGTAGCAGACCTTTCAAAGCAAGCAGAAACCAGACTTTCAAGTGCAGAGGACACAGCTTTGAGCTGCTGCCCAACAAACAGGCTCAGGCTCCAGCCGAGCAGCAGGGGCAGGGGAGGGCTCCAAAGACCTCGCTGTGCTGTGAAACACCCAGCTGAGCCAAGGGCCCTGTGCCCCTTGGGAAACAATCTTCCAGGCTGGGGAAGTCAGAGATTGACTGACTTCTTCCTCTGCAGTACTTTTAAAATACAGGGTAACTGTGGTTTCTAGTGACACCAAGAACCACACACAGGTGGTCTCGTTTAATCCCCTCATTATGTAAAAGCAAGGTAAAAAAGACTTCAGGTCACTCAGGTCAAACAATCTCCCCTCTCTTTCTTGACTACTCCCCACATCACCCACAGCCCAGCTGAGAACTACGGAAGTTGTGTGACCTGTCTCAATTCAAAATCCAAGTCCTCTCTTATTTCCAGTTACCACCACACAGCAGATAAACTCACTTCCACATCAATCAATCAGTTCTTTCCCTAATCCCCATTTTCTCTCCGACCCTGTTTGAGAATGAGCCCTTTGAACCAAGGATATTACATTTAAGCAAGCAGCCTCATAAATCATACTGCTGTAATTAAGTCTAATGTTATGTTCCCTCACACCGAGGCTATGCTCTGTGAACAAGTAAAACTTCTGAAACAAACCAACTTCCCCTGGGGCTCATGGCCTGCTGCATTCCCCTGAGGCTGCTTTGTGGAAAGCTTTGTCTCATTGTTTATTCAAAGATGGCACTGCTGTTACAGTATTTGAAGCAAGCATCAAAATAAGGTTGTTATAAAAGCTGGAGCGGTGCCTAATTGCTGGTGAGAGTGGATAATTACAGAGGATATGAGCTTTGATATATGGATTGAATAGCAAGGTATGTGAGATACAGAGGTGTATTTATATGCCTACATCTCCACTTACATGGCATTTATTGTAAGATCAATGACAGTAGTTAATAATGCATAGCTTATTAGTTATCACAGAAAAGAAATACACTGTGCAGCTGAAAAATGCGCATCACCATATACTCAAAGCAGCTGCAGAATTCACACCAAGGCTGCTGCATTAGAGAGACAACCAAGAGAACATATTCCTGAAAATGCCAATCCCCCCACACAGTATTGGGAAAAAAAAATCAGAATCACGCAATCATAACTGTCAAATTTCATTGGTTCTATCAGTCTAGAGGATAAAGTACCTAGGAAATAAATCACACAAGTACTTTTTCCCACAGAAAATCTGAAATTCATACCCCATCTCTCTTTTAGGTATTATTTGATTCCCTATGTGTTAGAATCGAATTATGATTAATTCTAGTTATGCCACTCTCACTTTCTTCAGGCTTTTTATTCTTTCCTGACTAATTACCTTTTTCCAGCTGGCACATGAAAGAAAAGTTTGCTGTTAATTAAAGGATGGATACTCTGTTCCTTAACCATAGCTTACACATACAGACAGCAGGAGAGAAAGGTTGAAAAAATGAGTGCACTGCTGAAAACACTACATGGGTGTCTTGGAAGCATCATCAGCCACTACATCTTTTGTCTTAGCACCATTCCTGCAGCCACCAAGATGGCATATTTCAGCCTTTGCTATACTTGCAACATTTTGATTTATGCTGCTTCTTAAGCACTTTCTACTTAATCTTGTCTCTTCAGAGAGTATGATTGACTCAACCCCTCTGTGAAGCCCAAATTCAACAATACAACTAATTCACAACAAGCCAGTGAAGAAACCTGAATAAGTTTGGGATGTTTTGAGTAAGAAAGTTCCAGCAAGCACTCCCACAAATTAAGAGAAGTTGTTCAAAAAAATCAACATTACATGCAAGGAAATGAATCCAAAACAGTTTACAACACAATTTTTTTGCTGCTTATTAGAAGTAAGTCTCAGCACCCCTCCTCATCCAGGACCATCCATCACAGAGCAGGCAGGTCCTGCTGCATGCTCCATTGATTATGTTCCAGGAGATCTCTGACTGCACATTTATGGAGGTGAGATAGGAATGCAGCTCCCCATGGTGACTAACAGGCCCATCGTCAAAATTTCCTACAGCTGATCCTGGCCATTGTCATTACTTACTTTTTTTTTTCCATCTCTCCAGTGAAGAATATTTTTTCCCCCTCATTGTACTGATAAGTGATTAATGCAATTTTAATTGCCACCAGGCATCATTTGAGAGTACTCACAGCCAAAATATTGGGAAAGGTGATCTCAACACCAGCCTAGGACTATGTGAGATCACTGGATTCATTGCCTGGCCCTGCCACACATGTCCTGTGGGACCTAAGACCTCCAACCAGGCAGAAGCCAAAACACACTAAAAGCTAAAGAAATAAGGGAAAGCCCTACAGAATTAGCACAGTTCAATAATCCAGCATCAAACCTATCTTGCAATGACAGAATGCTACCAATGGATGTAAATTGCTTTTCCCAAACATTTCCTCAACTATCAGCTACCAAAAGCATTCTCCTTTTTTAAAAGGAAGAAGGGCAAGTGAGGAATCTCAGAGAGCCCTGAGATTAGAAAAGCCAGACTACACATCATCAGCACCTCAAAGCAGCATCTAAACCCACAGGGAGCCCAAAGCCAAGCAGAAGAAGAAGAGCAGGGAATTTCTTGGGCTCTCAGTACCTCAAGAATCCAAAGGTCTCCAGTAGCCAACAGCCTGAAACCCTCTCCTTTACCATGATCCAGAGGTGCCTCTCTCCTTGTGGGATCCTCAGCCTGGAACATTCTCCTGGAGACAAATGGTTAAACCTCCTCTTCCAAAGCTGAGCAAAACTGCTCTCTTTTAAAATATAGACTGAGGAGCAAGAATTGGAGCAGCAGTGCCCAACTTCCCTGCTCCCATCCCACCATACAGCACTAGCCCCACATGCTCAAGAGAGGTTCAGTTTCCTCTTCTAAGAGGGATCAAAGCTGAAAGCAGAGCCTTCATGCTCACATCCAGCAGCTGTTTATTGCACTGAAACCACTCAGAGACAAGAAGGGCAAAGGCAAGGACTTCTTCCAGCTCCAAGAAGTGTTCCAAGCCTTTAGGACCCACTGTCAGAATGTTGCTCCAGCAATTCTCAAACTCTCTTTGTAGAGGGAGATGTGGAAAGGCACTCCTGCCCTCACCTAGCACCTCTCAGCATGCTCACCTGGACACAGGGCCACGGATTCTCTGCCTCCTATAAAGAGATGGTTTATATCTCCTGAACTACACCAGAGTAAGATTTCTTCACTCAGGTTACAGCAGATATCAACCTGGATCAACACATGATCTGGACATTGAGCATGTGAAAATTTCTGCACTGGCAAGTGAGGAAAAAATACTCCAAAATTCAAGAAACAGCCTATGCTTTGAAATCTCCCTTAAAACTCATGTGTTGAGCTGGATCAACCCTTCAAGGAGTGATGTCCACTGATGTGACAGACTTGCCCTGCTTGGAGAGGTGCTGTGCACTTTTTTACCTTATTTATAGAATGGCCTTGCTCATGCTTCATTTAAGAAACAATTAGCCTTTGACAGCTTAAAATAAACAGGACTCTCTCTCTGCTGAAGAGTGACTATGCCTGAGCTGGGTTTCAAGTTGTTGAAACAGCACAAGACTCCCCAGTGGGCTCAGTAGTGTAAGAAAGGTGCTGGGCAAGCTAACCTTTCAGAACAGCACCCTGAGCAACCTGAGCAAGAGTAATCAAACAAGGATTCCCATCAGTCAAATGAAGCAAGTAATCATTCCCAATCCTACCCCACTGTGTCCTCACCAACTAGAGGCACCTTTGGAAGGTGAGGCCTCCTCTCTCCAGAGATTTGCAGAGAACCCGCAGGAATACAGAGGGTGCAGGAGTTCAGCAATGGTTGCACACCAAAAGTGCAGCTGGCCAAGCTTTTTCCCTGAACTTAAGAGGTTTTTCTGCCTCCTGTGTTGCTGCAGCCAGTCCAAAGGCAGCAATTGCAATAGCTGGTGCAGATAATGTCACTTGGCATCACAATTTTAAATTTTAGCCAAGCTCTTGTACCACCAGCAGAGAGGTCAGCATTCCCATTGAGTAGCCATGGGAGTTTTCCACTGGTGACTTCAAGCTTCCCAGAGCTCCTCCACTCCAGCCTCCTGGTTCTGCAGTTGCCTTTACCATGCCAGGGAGCAGGGTGCAAAAGGGCTGTGCTGAAAAGCCAACAGAGCTACATCAGCATTCTTGAACTCCTGTCTCATCCCAGGTAGTTTTTTTGAGCTGGGTTTCCTGACTAAAAGAGAGCCTGGATAGAACATGTTGGCTCGAGCTCACTTGTTTCTTCTAGTAAAGAGCTCCCATGTGCCCTAGGCAAGCCTGGATCTTGGCTTCTCCTCTATAAAACTGGGAGTAAATGTCCTGCCTTAACTCTGGGGATCAGGGGAGGATCAACAGTCTGAATACTGTGTCAGGGCGATGCCAACACGTATTCAAGAGACAAGCTCAGTTATCCAAGCACCAGTCACAGCAGGAACATCCATGCCATGAGCAGGTGTTCCCAGAAAGGAGGAACACAATGAAAAGCAAAAGCACGGCACACGCAGCTTCCTCCGGATAACAGAACCCAGCGATGAGACACAACAACACCACCAACCAGCAACAGACCGTGCCAGCAAAAAGGAAGTGCTGGGGAGAACAAGAATAAGAAACAATATCCAGCAATTAACATCTGCAGAAAGCAAACATTTTCAGACGGAATTTAAAGTTGTAAGAGTCAGCAAAACAAAAGATGTGAGACAACATGGGGAGTCACAGAGACGAGGCGCCAAATTAACAAATAGAGGAACATACCGTGGAAAAACACTTGTCAACAGATCAAAAGAGTGAACGGGAAGGATTGGATGCAATAAAAAGGTATCAAAATATATAAAAGACCTTGAACACCAGCTCTTTTCCAGTAACAGCAGCACACCAAGTTAATCTAGACGTTCATTGTTCGCATTTTCATACCAACAGTTCCCCCATCACAGGGATCTCAGAACACAGGGAGCCTAACACAAACACAGGAGTGATACCCAGGCACACATTAACTTGCCCTAGCAAGTTTCACTGCTACTCCGAGGGTACCACTAATGTTTAAGCAGATATTTACTAGAGTTTGGCTCGCCTTGCTGATCGCATCACTTACAACCATGCAGCAAAGGAGCTGTTTCCAGTGGTAAAGGTTTCAGGACATGCCACAAAGTCACCGAAGCTCCCGCAGCTCTCCTACAAACATCAGAGGGAACCACCGCACCCTCCGGACAGGTCACTGCAACCGAACTACGGTATGGTTTTAAAAAATGTATCAACGTAAAGAAATGTATCAGTGTATTTCTCATTCTGCGCTGAGGCTTTCCCTCCTGGATTCCAAAAGAGTGATCTGCAGCAGGCACTGTTAATAAAAACCTGAGACAAGCAGCGGTTCAATGAAGTAAAATACATCTTTTCACCTCGCAAAGAGAAAGAGCTCGCGGGAAAAGCATCCCCATGAAGTTAAACATCTGATTATAAATATCTCATCACTGACAACCAGATTGTGCCGGACAAAAACCTGAAGTAAAGGGATACACATTTAATGAGCCAATTAGGACGATGAGCAAGAAAGCAAAGGGTATGCCTTTCACGTCTTTGTCAAAAAATTCTCGGACGGGCAATTAAACAATTAATTAATTAATTAAAAGGTCAGCTGTACATAAAGACCATAGGAAGGCGTTTGGGCAGGGCAGAGAGCGGGCTCTGGTGCTGCGCTCGGGGCCGCCGCGGGGGCGCAGCCCCGGCAGGAGCCGAGCGGGGATCCCGGCACCGCCGCCGGCACCGCGGCCGCCCGGGCCCCGCTCGGGAACTTCTCTCATCCCCTGCCGCTCCCCATCACTTCCTACTTTCCCCGCTCCGCCGAGCAGCGCTGCCGCCCCTTCCTGTGCCGCTGCCGCCGGCGCTGCCTGCGGGCCGGCTCCGCGCAGCGCGCACGGCTCCGCGCCCGGCCCCACTCACCCCAGCGTGCTGATGAACCCATTGACGGAGCCCTCCGCGTACAGGGACACGATGTCCCCGATGTACAGAAAGCTGGACATTTTCTCAGACATTCTGGTTCATTTTCCAGCTGGGTTCCGCGCTCCTCCCCTTCGAGGTGAAAAAAAAATTTAAAAATAAAATAAAATACAATAAAAGCAAATGACAGCGATCCTTGGAGAAGCCGGGGCCTGAGGCGGGCGGGCGGGGGGCTGAGCGCGGCCCCGGCGGTGCCGAGAGGGCTGACAGGAGCGCGGTGCGCGGCTCGGCACGGCCCGGCCCCCGCCCGCCCCCCGCGCCTCCGCCCCCGCCCGCCCCTGCCCCGCCCCGGGCAGGAGACCGAGCCCCGGCAGGGGACCGAGCCCCGGCAGGGAACTGAGCCTGTGGGCAAGGAGCTGAGCCCCGGCCGGGGACCGAGCCTGTGGGCAGGGAACCGAGCCCCGGCAGGGGACCGAGCCTGTGGGCAGGGGACCGAGCCTGTGGGCAGAGGACCGAGCCTGTGGGCAGAGGACCGAGCCTGTGGGCAGGGAACCGAGCCCCGGCAGGGGACCGAGCCTGTGGGCAGGCGGCCCCGGCCTGGGGCGGCCCGGAGAGGGGCTGCCGAGCCCCCCGGTCAGTGATTCCTCGCGGGCGCTCCCCGGGGCCGGAACCCGCGGGGGAAGCGGCTGAGGGAGCCCAAACCGGGGGGCGTGAGGGGATGGCGACCCTTCCCCACAGCCCAGAGAGTGTGCTTGGTGTGGTCGCCAAAAGTGTCACCTTCTGTTTGAGCTTGCAAACTCCTGTAGTTATTGTTTTTAATGGGAAGCAGAGCATGCTGCAGTGCTGTGCAGGGGTTCACAGAATCACAGGATGGTCAGGCTGAAGGGGCCGCAGTGGATCAGTCACCTGGTGTCATCTCCCTGCTCCAGCAGGGCCTTCCCAGGGCACAGGGTGCAGGATTGTGTCCAGAGGAGTCTGGAATATCCCCAGTGAGGAGACTCCACACCCTCTCTGGACAATCTCTTCAGTGCTCAGTCACTGCCCAGGACAGAAGTTCTGCCTCCTGCCCAGGTGGAACCTCCTGGGCTCAGTCCCTGCCCGTTCCTCTGCTGCCATTGCCGGGCCCCTGGAGCAGAGCCTGGGCCCTGCCAGGGCTCCCCCAGCATGTCCAGCTGGGAGAGGGCACAGTGTCCAGAGAGGCTTCAGGCCATTCCTTGGTGGCCAGAGGGGCTTGGTGGGCTGCAACACTCTGCTTCAGTTCACTGCCCAAAGCCAAGGACCAGCTCACCAAACCACACATTCAGTATGGGGTGGAAGTGTTAAGTGCCAAGGTGAGGCTCTCCCCAGAAGGGGACTCTTCTTCTTAAAAATACTGTGCATTATTTAAGCAGAAATGTGATTTTCACTAAAGGTTCTAAGAATCAAACTATATACTTTTTATGATTTTTCAGGTGTAATTTACCTGAGACAACTCTCCAAATTACAAGCAAACTCTGTAATAGTATTTGTTAACCACTGTATTTTAAAAAAATACAATTTGGAATAAAAAAAACATTTAAAAGGGCCTTATCAAGTACTAACTCTTAAATTATACGAATATTAATCTAGTTACAGGAGTGTGCAGATTGCTAGTAGTGAGCAACAAAACAAGCTGAGGGTTTCACACTTAGATTTAGTCACTCAGATGTACTTCCAACCTTATTGCATGTCTGAGCATAAATTGTTGTGATCAGAAATGATGAGTTTCCAAATTAAAAAAACAAGGGGTCTTAGCATCTAGATGTATCTTATGCCATTCTAAAGGTCCCTCTTTTGCTCTTTCATGGTGAATATATTGGATTTGCCACTTTCTTTTGCACCCACTGGGATGCAAAAAAGACCCCTCCTATGAGTCAGTGAGAAAGTGGGATTTGTTCAGCCTGTGGAAAAGAAGGCTCTGGAGAAACCTTATATCACCTTCCAGTACCTAAAGGGGGCTTACACAAAAGCTGGAGAGTGACTTTTTACAGGGGCATGGAGTGATAGGAGAAGGGAGAATGGCTTTAAACTGAAAAGGGATGGGTTTAGATTGGATATTAAGAATAATTTGTTCCCTGTGAGGGTGGTGAGGCCCTGGCACAGGTTGCTCAGAGAAGCTGTGGCTGACCATCCCTGGAAGCATCCCAGCCCACGCTGGATGGGGCTCTGAGCAACCTGGGGTAGTGGAAGGTGTCCCTGGCCATGGCAGGGGATGGCACTGGGTGGCCTTTGACGTTCCTTCCAACCCAATCCATCCTGTGATTCTGTGTACACACAAATATAGGCCCTAGATCTGACACTTCCCCAGATTCTTCCAGCTCAATCTCCTGGAGTCACCACAGTTGTTAAATCCTTCCTGAAAAAACCATATGAAGAGAACAGGTGCCATGAAGAGAACAGAGACCTCATTCAGGAACCAGCCCTTGGACAGGAAAATCAAAGATGAGGCCATTCAAACTGCCTTGAACACATGCAGCAAACCCCAGGGCTGGACTAAGTTAAAACACACCGGAATTAGAAACTGAAAGTCCAAGCAGCACAAGGCACCAGCAGGCAGAGAAGCTCTGGCTCCTTGCCCACATGCTGACTACGTGAAAAGCATTGACCCAGGGGCCCTCCAGGGGCCCTCCAGGAGCCACCACACAGAGAGCTCCGGTGTTTTATTTCATGGAAATGTGCTTCTGGACAGCTTGAGCTGAGCAGCAAAGGCTTTACAATGCACTGACAATATCCTTTGCCCTCCTGACCCTGTTTATCTTAGCTATTTTATACCAGGCTCTAATAGCCTAATTAAGACACTTTAGCCAGAGCAGTTTCACATTTCCCAGCAGTAAATGAAATCCTGGCATACCTTAGATCAGTGGGAGTATTCCTGAGAATGAACTTCAGAACTTGGCCAAGCAGCAGGATTGTGTGTCCTTGGTGTGCCTGGGAGCAAAGCCCCATTGGGACCATTCTGTCAGGAGGGGACAGCTCTGTTGCCTAAACACAGGTTATTGGGGCCATTTGAAATGTCCTTTGGCACCTGAGACATGCCTGTAGGTTGTCAGCATCAAGGCAGGACTGCTGTGTCCTTGACAGCTCTGCCTGCATGGGCAGAAAGGGGCCCACGGGTTTTGCCATTACAAGAAGGTTAATTTGGGTCACTTTAGAAAATATTCGGTATATGCTTGCCATGACAAAGCTGGAAACTGATAGGAGTCCTACACTTGCAGTCCTCTTTGCTACTTTCCCCACCCCCCAAGGAAATCAAGGCACAGGCTGCATTTTCCTTCACTTCTAGGCTTGTTCATCTTGGCTCAGGCTGGATGGTGCCAGCAGCTGAACACGGTTGCCACCTTGTAGCTCTCCAGTGGTAAACATGGAATGAACGGGAAATCTCAATCCAAGCAGAGAAAGCTGTTAACTAAAAATAAGTCCTATGAAATCAGCAGTTTTGCAGAAAAAGTAACATCATGAAGGTAGTCAAGTATTTAGGCTTCATTTTAAACCTGTGCCATCGAAACACCCTGATAATCTCAGGTGATTTGTATGCTCAAAATAAGCCAGCACTTACCCACTTTTGGAGACCAGGTCTTAAACTGGTAGAAAGATCACCCTGGAAAAGGAGATCTGAGGAACCCTTGCTCTTCTTCTCCTTGGAGACAGGAAACATAAGTAGTGACAATCCTCCAGCATTTTTAACAAGTATTAACTCTCTTCTATTAAAAATAATGATTATGCCTCTCTGAGTGCTAGTTTTATGAAGATGGTATCTGGAAAAATTTAATTAAAATGAAAGAGATTTTGTCATAACAAGTCTACATAGAAAAAGATAAAACAGGGCCAGAGATTATAATGGAATATTGCTTCATTTATCTGGAGCAGAAATACACCAAATGGGTTATTTGGATAAATATGGATATTTTTACTACATTTTTTACCTTGTAATTACCTGCAGGGTGAAGGTGAGGCTGCTTAGTCAATAACTGGGATATGTTTTCCATCAGTTATCTCTGGTAATCTTTTGTTCCAAAGCTGGGAATACAGACTTGCTGTGGGACAGGACCCAGATGCAGGAATCATCAGCTGGTGCTGACAGACTGCCCTGGTGCACATGTTCCTCTGTACATTGTAAAATTGAGGAAGTCTTCCTTTCTCAACTCTCATTTCTGGTCTGTCACTAATTTTCTGAGAAGAAAATATTCAAACAATTTCTGCAGTGGTACCCTGACATTAAGTCTCTTTATGGAAGTATTTGACTATATTTTAATGCAGGGAAATTTCACCTTGATGTCTAGGTTCTAGATTTTGATGTTCATTCCAGTGCTGAGGCATAGAGGAGAAGCAGCTTGTCCACAGAGAGTTCAACACAAACACCTCATTGCAGCACCTTAGGTGTGAAAATACACAATATTAGAGAGTCCTCAGACGCCAAAAACTCACTGAGTTACATAGGCCAATGTCATCCTATTCCTGCTCCTTTTCCACTCCTTACATCTTAGGAAGATGTCTGAATTTCCTGCTCACCTTGTCTAAACAGGGGAGGCTCCTGACAGAAGCTGAGCTTTTTGTACATTTGAAAATTGTCTGGTTGGAAAGGTTTTAATCTCGCACCGACACAGCCTCCCTGTTGGATGAAGTTACAGATATATGGGCCATTCCAGAGAAGCACACTGAACCAACCAGAGGCTTACACAACAGGCAGCATTGATGTTTGTTTTCTTGAGAGCAGAGGATAGTGCCTTCCAGCTGCAGGGGGAAAGGGGGAAGAGAAGAATGCCTTTAACTGTTTTTATACAATAGATGTCAATGGGAGCAGGCCAAAATCCAGGCAGGCACCCCAGAGCTTTAGCATGAAGCTATATGAAAGTTTGGACTCACAGCTTTGGGTTTGTTTCTTATCTTTTTAATAGACAAGAGGAAAAAAAAAAAAGAGAGAGAACAAACCATTCCAGACATTTTGATATTTAAAAGCCAGCTCTGATTTTAAAGCCCATGTGTAGCTGGAGTATATTTAATAAACTTATCTCAAGCAATGCACAATTAACAGCTTGCTTGAGGAAGGCCTGGTTTTTCAAGGCACCCAATGAAGTTTTCCACAGCAGCTGAAGACACCCATTACCTTGTGGATATTCATATTTGAGCCAGCCAAGCTCTTCCCTGAGCACAGTGGCATTTCAAAACACTGGGATGTATAAAATCAGCGTGACTTGGCCCACGGGTTGCATCAGAGAACTCCAGAACAGCTCCTTTTGACAGTACCCGCACACAGGAATTGATTTACTGCTGGTAGAGCTTTGTTTTACTTTGCCTGTAGCAAACGTCAGAGCAGGAGCTGATTTCTTGAGAGATAGCCAGCTGTGGGGACTCATTTTGCCTTTTTTCTCCTTGTGGGAGTTAACTCTTTCTGATGTTGTTTCAAATTATATGTTGGTGGTGGAGCCATAGAAAATATCAAACATTTGGTTAAAAAAAAAATTACACCAGCTGAATACCCCAGGAAAAAGAGGCCTGACAGAGATAAATGTGATTTAGTAACGTAATAAAGCAATGAATCATGCAAAATAAGCGTCATTACTTGGTTAAGAATAATGAGAAAACCAGAATATGGAGCATTCAGTGCTGGTTTACCTACTTCATTCAACCTAGCTTAGGTAGGAACAGGAAATTCCAGCTCAATTCCTAACCCCTTGTCTTGTAAAGGACTTTCCCTTGGAGGGAAACACATTTTTCTTAACATTAGAAAATGAACACCTCTTGTGGACGACCTCTTGGGGGTTTCACTAGGAAGTGGGTGTGAGCTTTGCATCCTCACTGCCCAGGCACACTGGGTCACATTGTGGTGTGAATGAACAGACAGGGGCTGTCTGACTTGCTTTTTGCTACACCTGAATTTGCAAGAGCTAATATACCTATTAATTCAAGTATTTAAATAATCACTGCCTGGCCGTAATAATCTCTTGAAAGAAACAAACCTAGAAATAAAGGAAACTGAAGCTATTTGTGAATTAATACCTTAAGTAAAAGGAGTTTAGATTAAAGAGGAAGCTTGGCCACCCTTGGAGCTGTGGCACGACACAGCAGCTATGTAAATAAACTCCTGAGAGCTGCTCCAAGCCATTCCAGTGAAGATATTTCCCCTTGCCATACACTTGAGCCTCTCTGGATTCAGTTTCCAACTGTTCCACCACCAAAGCTGTCCATTCAAAAAGTCAAACACGAAAATCCAACCAAAGCAGAAAGCACAATGTGCCTTTCTCCGGGGGGGAAAAAAAAAACAACCAAACCAAGCAAACCAACCCCTACAGAAAGGATGCTTTATTTAGAGGGTTCAGGAAGTTGAAGCGTTGCCTTCTATCAGCTCCCGACCGCAGAGCGAGCATCAGGAAGCGCACAAAAATGAACTCACTATTCCTGCAGGGAGCAAGTGCCAGCGGCTACACCGGGTTTGCTTCCAACCTTGCAGCCCTCCCTGCCAGCCCCCACAGGCTTGTTAATCAGCCACTGTCTCCTGGGGCTCCGGAGCTGCTTGGCTGCTTCAAAATAAAGCCTTTCCCTAGCAGGCACAGAAAGGGGCGCTTACCTTGCTTGAATTTTCTCTTTTGCCAGCTGTCCTGAGACTTCAGAAGCCTAAAAACACAGAGGGAAAAGTGAATCATGGCCATAAAAGGGGGGGAAAAGCCTCCTGTAGAGGACAGTGACTGTAATTAAAAGGTGATTGTGTTTTGAGTGCTGTCATTAATACTGGCTGATGCAATGGCAGTGGCTACAGTGTCGATATAGCATTAGCAATATACAGCAGTTATTTAAAATAAATGTATTTTAAAACATGCAAGCAATATCCTACATAAACTCAATGTTGCCTTTTCTTTTCAACTCCAAAATTGAGAATGTTTTGCAAAAATTTCTGCAGTAAAGTCTAAGAAAAACAACAGTTCTAGTAAATAGTCTAAAAAAAATGCAGCTCTATTTCCAAGCTGGGTAAAGTAGCAATTGTTAGCAACTAACTAAAAAAGTGAAAAATATCTGTAATTTCTGAATGGCTGCAGTTTATTTGCAGACGTGGAGCTTGGAAAGCATACTTGAGGAGTACCTCTCTACCTTTCCTAATTTTATCATGCAGAGCCTCAGGAAAGATGCTCCAAACCTGTGGAAGCTTTACACTTCAGGACTGCTTAAAAAGGCTTGTGCTTTTGATGCTTTTTCTGATCAACAGGGTTTTTTTTCCTTTCTGAGAAGCTTTTGCAAAATAAATACAGCTCTTTTTTTTTTTTTTTTTTTTTGCCAGAATTTTCTCCTTTCACCAGCTTACTGGCAATGTTTAGAGTGAAAAAAAGAAGGCTATGGACAGGTTTTTTCTTTTTTCGGCACATTAAATATTACCAGAGTGGGGGAAAAAATTGTGATTAACTTTGGTCAAGCAGCTGCCACCAGGCCCATCCTTCCTAGGCCACACCAGCATTTCTAAGCATGGGATGAAGTGCATTTCTCTTTGTTCAACATCAGGAAAACCAGCTTTTTTTCAGGAGAACCAGTCTTCCCTCATGAGGGCAGGGGCCATATATCTTCACCTCAGGCCCATTCTAGCTTTCAGATGGGTAAAGTAAACTGAAAATACCATTTTAGGGAGGGAGTCTACAGGCTTTGAGTAGCTGCATTTCCAGAGAAGTAATTTAGGGAGGTCTGGAGTCAATAAAGCCCATTTAAAGCCATCACTCCTCTCCCTCACCCCAAGAATTGATGTTTCTCAGAAATGTGTTAGGAAGGGAAAATCAGAGATCAGGAATTTTATTGGCCACTGTGTCTAGAGATTTTTTGGATAGGGAGGTCCAAGAAATCCTCTTTGCCTGTCTCAGCTTTGCATGCCCTCACCTCTGATTGGTGCTGGCTCTTTCCAAGTTCATTTCTACTTTTACCTCTCCCAAATGCAGATTACTTTCCAGGACACTATGGAATTAGTTAATTAGCACAGCCAAGTGATTGGGCTGTGATTCCAAGCAGACAGAAAATGTCTTTGATGGCAAATATGGACCAAGATTTGAGGTTCACACCACTATTATTTCAAACTGATTTTGTGCTTAGTTGAAGGAAGTGCCCTGTATGGGAGATGTTCTCAAAGGATTTCTGTCATCTCAGCCCAGCTGTGGCCAGGAAATGAGAGCTTGAGTAACAATAAGAAAGGAGAAAAAAAATTGGTGTTTTTTAAATAAATTAATATGGAATTGTGAAAATCATCAAAACATTACAGCACATTTGGATTCCCCAGACTGGAGTCTCTCTCCTCCTACTCAGGGAATGCAGTGGGTTGAGACAAAAATCTTATCTAAAAGTACAGTGAATGCTGAACTGCTAAATTTACCTAGAACTTAAAAAAAAAAAAAAAAGAAACCTGCATACCAATCACATGGAAATATCTGATTTGCTTTTTCATTTAGGAATGCCTTGTGCATTTGCCTCTGCCCCCTACCAGTATTTAACATTGTATTAAAGGTGTAAGACATGAGTCAGAAAAAAACTGCTTTATGTTCGTGCCTTGTCCCTGAGAACTGGGGGGGTGGGGGGGGGGGGGGGGGTGGTTTGCATTTATTTTGTGGGTAGTTTTTAAATATGTTCCTCATTTCAGTGTCTTCCTTAAGCACAACAAAAGTTAGCAGAATAGCTGAATCCTGAAAAGCTGAGACACGCGATTTCATATCCTCTGGCATCACAGGATTTAAATAGATCTGTGATGTGGATGCTTGATGAAATAAATCCCTGTTTCAGTGGACTTCACCTAAATCAGTGAAATAACCTCCTGTGTCTCAGCAGCTCTTGCAAGATGTTTTGCATCTCTGCAGCAGTGGAAGTTAGAAATACGAATGTGTTTAGGAAATTAGATTTTAACTAATCCATAGCTAACCACAAACAAGTACATTAAAAAAGCAGAACCATCACCCACCATTTCTATTTTGTCAACACAAGAAAGGAAAAGTTAGCAGCAGATGAATTATTTTACCAGTGAAACTGGGTTTTGCTTTAAAAGAACTGAAGAAATGCATGTTGTTACCATGTCACAAAGAAACTGCTGAAGATAGCTAGTAAAGCCCAACATTTAAAAAGCACACAGATACATTTAGCACTACACTTGACATTATCTCCTGGGTGATCTGCAGAGATATTAAAGTGCTGGTTGAAAACAGATGGGTAACATAAAAGTGATGCCTGCCCTCTGACATCAGCACAATCAGCACCTCTGTTTCACAACCAGGCTGGGAACTGCCACCTCCTCACTGGTAGGGACATAAAAACACCGACCAGGGACGTCCTGCCTGCTGCACACTAGTTACTGAACAGCTGCAAGCACCAAGAACAGGCTCACGAGGTACAGGACTGGATCACATCAGGGCAGACTGAATGGGCACTTACCCACAAGTTAATTAGATTATTAATGTGGAAATGAGGGTATAAAGGCAAAAAGGGGGGGAAACGCTGATTTCTATCAATTTTCCCCTCATGGTAAAATTTGGTTTCTGACATCTAGGAGAAAAACACTTCCTGTGGCACCCAGAGGCTGTAGAAATCCCCTGATCTGCCTCCCTGGCAGCTGGCTGGTAGAGCAAAAGGAGAACAAGGCGAATGCTTCTATGAGTGCACTGCTCAACCCCTCTGCAGGACAGGGAAGGGGGCAGAGGATATGGTTGGTTCTCAGTGCCATTTCTGTGACAGTGAAAAGCACCAGGAAGGCACCATTCCTGCAGCATTCCCATGCTGGGATGAGCCTACTCCTGTTCCCAGAACATGCTGCCAATTTTCATTTATTCCTTGCTCAGGTCTTCCTCCCCATCACCCCTGTACCTCCTATTTTCAATCTTTGCAACAGCCACAAGGCCTCACCATCCTTGCCTGGCAGGGATAGGTCAAGTCTGGCTGCTGCTGCTTTCTGATGGCTTCATTCCTCCTTTCCAGCCCCTGGATCATGCACATGAGCTATGAACAGCGGGCACAGGGGATTTTGGAAGCCATGGAGAAAAGCAGCCCTCCCTCAGCACCAAGAATCTTTCAGTGTATTTTGAGAGATAAAAGTTTCCTCGTGGCCATCTCATCTGAAAAACTGGTTTATCCCCTGTTCCCACTGTACATAATCAATGAAACCACATTAATGAACATATCTTGACAAACCCCATGTGAGAAAGCAAACCAACAATCACCTGAGTAGAGTACAGCACAGGTGAGGAAGGGAAGAACTGAGATCTGAGAAGATATTTATGAATTAAGCCACTGAGAAGCAGGCATGTAGGAAGATTTATTAATTTTGTGACCCAGCTGAAGCCCCTGCAGAGATCAGTGAGATACAGGCTTTTAACTTGGCTATCTGCCTTTTAAAATCTGGGAGGCTCCTATCCGAATCTTAAATCTGAGAGGCTCCTCTCTGAATCTCACATGTTTTTGGAAAGAGACTTACATCATGAATCCAAAGGCACAGCGGTGTTGTCTCCAAGTCCCAAGTTAGTGGTCAAACAACCAGGAAATCCTGGCACTGGGAAATCCACCGGATCCTGCACTTTAAATCCCAGGGATCAAACAGGGCATGGAGAGGATATTTGTTTTAAACCCATCCCCTAGAAAAAGAGGATGCAGGCTTGACTGACTGGTGTTGTACTCTACAGACAAATTCGAATTAACAGCGTTCTTACCACAGATCATCCCCATCAGCTGCAGTATCTGTTCATCAAAAGAGCTGCTCAGAAACTCCACAGAAGTGGAGGCAGAGAGCCCAGAGGGAGCAGGCTATGGCAGGTCAGGCACAGGATATTCTAAGTTCTGCACATGGAACCCCAGGAGGGACTGCTGTGGTTCATTTTGTGTTAAAGTTTTTGTTCCTATTTTCACAGCTAGCACGGAAGCATGATTCCTTTATTGATGCTTAAGTTGACAGGGTTTATGTTGCAAGGTGACAACCCCTACTGAAAGGGTGTCACACGCATGGCAGAGAGTGATCTCCTTCAGGTGGGAGGTGCAGGACTTTGGGGAGGGCAGTGTTTGCTGCTTATTGGCAGGTACCCATTCCCTCATCTCCCTCTGAAAGGAAAGCACACTTTACTCTGCAGAGAAAGGATTTGCTTTCCTTCAGATGCCAAACTAATAATTGGCATTTGTTCTTCACGGTTGATATTATATATTATTCTTCTACCTCAGAGCCCTTGCCAGTCATTAGGACCTCAGCACAATGCACATCCCGCACGCACCAGGCAGCAATTTCCCCTTTACATCTGACCTCAGGTGAGCGCTGTGAAAGAATAAGGAACAATCAGTGAAGGTATTGTTCAGCCCCTGATGTGCAGAAGAACGTTCCCCATTTTCAGTGGGCTTTTATTCAAGTTTCTCACCTGGATGTGGTGCCCACTGCTCTATCCCCGACTCCCACGTGTGTGCACGCAGCCTCTGCTGCTGACGAACTCCACATCATCACACATCAGCTCACTGCTGCAACAACGATGATCTGTATTACCTGAACAAAATCTATGAACTTGCTGCAAAATTTTTACAACCCATTTCCAGAAAAGTGCCAGTGTACCACACTACACACAACAATGTTAACAGCAAAGAGATATCCACAAAAAATGAAAAGTAGGATTCAAATGAAAGGGAACACCCAGCAAATAAAGGAGGCAACTTATGTGTTTCTAACAAAGTCAAAGATAAATGGGCATAAACAGAGAACACGAGGAGCTATGCATGGCTTGCTTGTGTATGGAATTAGCTGACTGTGTATTGCATAAATCTCAGAGTAAATTAGATGCACCAGGGAGCTCTTGGATGCTCTTTACTAGTAGTAAATCAGCTACTTTTCATTATTTCCTACTGATGCTCTTACTGGAAGTGTATTCAACTAATTTTTAAACAAAGTACTTTCTGTACCCAAATGGCAAACAAATAACTGATTAAATGGAGAGATAGCATACCCAGAAGATTTGCATCTATCTAACAGCACCTCAAGTCATATAATTATGCTTTGTAACACCACTGCGAAGGGCTTGAACTAAAATTTCCCCAAGATGGGGAGAGTAATTGCCCCAACATGAGGTTCCTAATTTATTTTTAAGTATCACACACTATGCCCCCTAGGGGTGCTGTGATGCTGAAGATCCCCCCAGTCTCCAAAACAACTTTAGCCTTTTGCGCATATTTTGTGTTTACTGATATGAAAGTGTTTTGTGCTGGGCTTTTTTCTCTTCCCTCCCAAATCTGCATGCATGAAACCAAGGGCAGAACCAGAGTGACGTCCCACAAGTCATCATTGCTTCACCTTCACAATGAGATACAACAAACCCACAAACAAACTGGCAGTTACACTCCTGGCGTTCACTTTTCCATCCCAGCCCACCAGCCCCACAGCACAGGTCCTTGCTTCTGGACCTGCAGAACCATGAAAATTCCACATCCACAAGGGAGACATTTCTGTGCTTCCTCCCAGGAGTACTGGGGGTAAGACAGCAGCTCCAAACCTGCAGGGAGGTGATGGCAGGCAGGATAGGCAAGCTGTGACTGCTCTGCAACAAGCTTAAACATTACACTTATGTGACAGCTGTTTGGGAGAGGGAGGCATTACTAGTCATGGCTTGGATTACAGACAGGAAAAAAAGGGAAGCAAATAAGACTTGGAGTGGAAAATAATTTGGCTTGTGCCACTTACTTTACAGCATTTATTGATGGTGGTTCAAAAACATTTGTTTCTAACAGCTGCATATCCTCTAAGATGTGGCCAGTTAAGATGGTAAATAAGCTCTGTGGTAATTTAGTCTCCCCGGCTTCACCGAACACCTTGAGCACTGCATTTGAGGAGTCAGCTTCCAGCCTCTGCCTCAAATTTGCTGCCTCAATCATCCAAAACCACCTGGCCTCAAGCATGGGAGAAGATGGAGAGAAAGAAATCTTGAACTCCCCGCTGGAGAATATTTCTAATGTAGACAAAGTCCAAATAATTGCATTCCTCATGCTCAATTACATTTATTTGCTACCTGCTCAACAGATGAGAATCCTGCATACACAGATATACATAGGAAACCTGTTGCAGATCCAAGGACAGTCTAAAAATGAAACTTCCTCCTCCTTCCCAGCTCCCAAAAACTGCTCTGTCTCCGACCAGCCCAAAGTTACACTGGCTGAGGTGTCCAGAAACAGGAACCCACTCCAAATCGTATTTGTCCTGGGGGGGTGAGACAGATGATGTTTCTTCCAGCCTTTCCTCAAATCACTCCTGCTGGGGAGCTCTCCTGGGCTGTAGCTAGCTAAACCCTTGGGAGAGGGGGAATGTCCTTTCCAGACTCCCTAACAGGATAGTCCCAGTGCTCTGCAACAAAGTGGTGCAGGGGTTGTTAAGGGTTAGCACTTTTCTCCTGTCAGGAGAAAAATAAGGAGCAAACCAGACAGAGGCTCTATTCCACCACATGAACCTAAAGTTGGCCTAGAGCTCATGAAAAAACCAACTTCCATTAAAAAACAGAACAAGTAAACAAACAAAAAAAACCCTCCACAACAATAAACCCCACAACATTAAGTGCACAAACATTCTCCAGCAGTCTGCCACACCAGGATTGGCATGTGGATGGTCTCCAGGGACTGATGCTTGTACAGCTCTGATAATGCAGCTCAGAGGTGCAAAATGAAGCCACAGAGAGGAACCACGCAGAGAACAAGCCAAAGGCTCAGCAGGAAGCACATCCACGTGGCTCCTTCCCCCAAGAAACTGACAAAGCTTATAGAACATCATGGGGGGAGCAGAGACACCTTACCCAGTTCATGGATTCCCTGAATTGTCTGGAGGATTTGTCACTGCACATGTACCTGGTTCTTGTCTCTCCTCAGGCTCCCATCCCTGGCCATTGCTGGGGGAGAGGATTCTGAGCCAGGTGAAACACCAGGTGTCCCCATTCTTGCATTCCTGTCACTACTGAAATAATGGCTAAACTTTAGCTGGTTTTGGTATTTCTGTTCCATTTAACTTGTTTAGATAGTCTAAGTTTATAAGGCAAGCTACAACAAGTTTGGCATGCAGCTTGCAAAGCGAGGAGATATATATATGTGTATATATATACATACATACACACATGGAGGGAGAGTCTATATATACATACACACATGGAGGGAGAGTCTCAATTGCTACTAATGGACAGAATTCTCCTTGGGATTTGTCCTCAGTCCCAGATGAAGCCTGGGAGGAAGCAGTCAGGCTCTGCAGTATTGTTGAACATTTTCATGCAGTGGGATTCAGACTGGTTTGTAACCTGCATGCCAAATTACACTCCTTAATATCCTGTCATCCTCTTGGTTTTCAGCTGGGTTGTCTCTTTGCTTAAAATTAAAATTGACACAATAAAATAGTAGAGCCTTCTCTGGGGGTTATTAAAGGTGGTGTCCTAGGTTCCAAGGGTTGTACCTGAGCAAACACTGGAGCATCTCACCATTTTCTGCAACACCACAAGTGAGAGTTGAAGTAATGCCAAGGGCTTTGGCCTGGCAGCTCCTGAAGCAAAGCTGCAGCCTGGGAAGAACCACCTCATGAATTTAGGATGTGTGTACCAAATGGACCTCTGAAAGCACAGCAACCCCCACCACCACTCCCAGCAAACCTGCCAGACAAAACTTCTCCTCACATTTGAGTTGGAATTTAGCCAGAGCAAAGAATGAATGAAGGAATCTCATTTCTTGTTGTTTGACTAGAGAGAGACACTGGTGATACCTGGCAGGTCAAGTGTGCCTGCCCTGCCTGCTCCTGTGTCCCAGGAGGCAGCTGTAGAGACAAGATGTTTCGCTCAGATCGTTCTCAGTAATTACCGAGACTCTCCTGTTTACCCTGGTGGAAACATCGGTAGTAGAGCATGCACCTCTGTTTTACCTGCACTGGCAAAAACACACAGTGGAGATCAAGAGATTAAAGAGAAAGCTTTTTCAGCATTCTGGCTAGCTGCTCTGGAAACCCTAGGAATTCAGGAGCAAGGATGTGCGTAGACAGGCCTGGAGCGCTTCAAGCAGCTGTTGGTTTTGCCAGATCACCTCCTTCTTTCACCTTCCTTCTTCCACCAAGCCAAGAGTGAGGACAAGACATTGTCAGCCTCTTTTAAAAAAGAGGCAATGAAATAAAAAACAGTGTGGTTATCCCATCACAGAGCAGCCCCTCAATAAGCACAGCTCTTGAAAGCCAGTGCTGCAAATGGGGGATTGAGGGAATTGGGGTTTCTGACTTGAGTCAGGAGCAGCCCTTCCCTCACCCACCAGCAGGTTCACTTCAAAGCTGTGAGCTGACACATCATTTTCAGCATCATTTCACCCTGTGGAATGGACCAGCCTTGCTGCACAGAGTCATTTGCAGACCTGCTCCATCTCCAGTTATCCCCAGGGGATCACAGAGCCCCTGGTTTTGAGGTAGCACGGGTTTACAGTCCCCACTAACTGCCCAGCAGCAGCTTGGTCTAGTGGAAGTATTTAGCATTATTCTACATAGAATCATAGAATAATTTAGGTTGGGAAGGGATCTTAAAGATCATCCAGTTCCATCCCCCTGCCATGGGCAGGGACACCTTCCACTATCCCAGTTTGCTGAGAGCCCTGTTCAGCCTGGCTGTAGACACTTCCAGGGATCCAGGGGCAGCCACAGCTTCTCTGGGCAACCTGTGCCAGGGCCTCACCACACTCACAGGGAACAATTTCTTCATGCCTGGATTCAAGGTAGAGATTTCCTCTTGATTTTTCACATGCCTGTTGTGTGCTGGTGAGGCAGAGCTGTTGTGCTCACCCTGCCTGTTGTGGGGCCAACACTAATGCATATCAAGGAGACACAGATAGATTTATGCAGACTATTTCATTCGAAACCAAAAATGCAGTCAACCAAATAAGCAAGACTCCAGCCCTTCTTCACCTGCCTGTACACAGGTGGGGGAAGGAAACAGGAGCACAGGAACTTTTGCAAAAGCATAAAGGGAATTCTTACAAGATGATTTCTGAAGCTCAAAAACTAGCTTCCTCTTAGAAGGTGTTTTGCTCCCCAGTATTACTGCAATCTCTGCATACTTACAAAGAAAACACTCTTTTCTAGCTGAAGGCCAAGCTGCTTCTGGACAGAAGTCACAGAAGTACAGATGAGGACACGGCCTCTCCTGTACCACTGCGATGTTTGACTCTTCCAGATGTCCATTTTTCCTACACTTTCTTACTGTATTTTCCATGGTCTCATCACTTGCCTGTTTTCCATTCTCTGACAACTGCAGTTTTCCTTCTCCACTCTCTGCTCCTGGGCTTGCTCCTGCACAGGCAAAACCAGCAGCCAGGCTGTGGCAGATCAAAAGGTCCGAGCTGTCAGTATTCAAACCAGCTGCACAGCAGATAAAAGAAGTTTGCCTGTGCTCTGCTCACTGTTCAGGCAAGGAAAGGCCATTTTCCCATGTAGCACTTCATTGCAAGAGCCCCTGACAACATGAACAACCCAGGAGAAAAACCTGACCCCTCTTACAGCAGCAGCTTCTCTCTCTTTTGCCCTTCTCTAGTAAACCCCAGTTTGGAGACTCCAATGCAATAAAAGTTGCTGGAGAAAAGAAGTCTTCAAGCATAAATCCAGCACAAATCCTATAGCAGCACCTTAAGATCTCAAAACAAAGGGTTTTTTGCTTACAAGTGTCAAATTCCCAAGGACAAATATTCATCTCACTTTAAATTTAATTTTCTGAGCTGTAATTTATCTACTGAAAACAGAGCTGGTTAATCCCCATGTGTATCAGCTCTTCAAAAAAAATTTATTTTTCTCCTCCTTTTCTACAAGAACAATGAATACCAAGGATTTCATGTTCTTTTTTTTCACCCATGGTAAAAAACAAAACCTCAGCTCTGAAGACCATTAAGCTTTAAGGAAAGGTATTTGGTTTCAAGCATTCCATCTAAGGCAACTGTTAAAAGCTTTCTGAGGGAGAACACCCCACACCAGTATTTTCATTCCTTTGACACAGATAATCCCTTGCAACCACAAATAAATATTTATTTTTCCCTCTTCTCAAGAGAGATGCCACATACAGGATTGCGTTACAGAAACTGGGGGGAGGAGGGGGTTTAAGCATATTCTCCCAAGTTGATACTACCTTGGTGACCCCAGGACTCGACCCCCTTGCTGTTCTTGGCAAAACAAGCAGTTTACAATAATCCTTCCTTGCTTGAGGCCAAACTGGGCTGGGTTTTAGGGCTTGACCACCTCAGAAGAAAAATAAATTTTTAGGTTGCTTTGGTCATCAAGTAAAATACTAAGGAGGTGTAGATTAAAAAAATAATCATGCTTTCAACAGAAATAAACCTTATCCATGACACACTCATCAAATATTTGTAACCACCCACCTCCAATGCCTCTCCACAGCCACTTAGGGCTTGCTGTAAAAACGTTCTGAGGCAGAGAACAAAAAAAAAGAAGTTATCAGCAGGAATTCTGTTAATTGTCACCAAAAGGCTTTCTCTAGATCATTTCCTGTGCCCTGGATCCAGCTGGAAGTGCTCTCCGTGGGGAAGGCTCACAATCGCCCGGCCCTGCCACTCGCTGCTGGACAAACGGAGGAAACTGCAGCCTATCATAAATCTGTCAGTCATGGACCAAACGGGCATCGTGAGGGCTGGGCTCCTCTTCCCCCCGGTTATCGCCTGGCAGGCACACAGAAACAGAGCTGGGAGATAAAGGGCTTTTTTCAGTGGCCCGCTCCACAAACTCAGCTTAGAACCACGGGATGGCTTGGGTCAGAAGGGACTTTAAAAATCATCTTGTTGCACCCCACCCTGTCATGGGCAGGGACACCCTCCACTATCCCAGAGCCCTGTCCAGCCTGGCCTTGGACACTTCCAGGGACAGGAATCTTCTCTGGGCAATCTGTGCTAGGGCCTCACCACCCTCCCAGGGAAAAATTTCTTCCATGCCTCTGGCCCAAATTCCCCCTCTTTCCATTTGTACCCATTACTCCTTTGTCCTGTCATTCCAGCTCCTGATGCAGAGTCCCTCTCCATCTTCCTTGTGAGTCCCTTCAGATCCTGGAAGGTGCTGTGAGGTCTCCACACAGCCTTCTTTTTTCCAGCTAAACAGCCCCAACTTCTCTCAGACCCAAATCCAGAGCAGTGAAAGAGACTGATGCATTGAGGAGTGGGATCAGAGGGAGCTCAGGAGACCTGCCTACACTCCTGCTCCGCCACTGGTCTGCAGGGTGAGCTTGAAACATTTCTTCTTTAAAAAACAACAAATAATCAACCAACCACCAAATAAAAACCCCAACCAAAAACCCCAAAAAACAAACCAACAAAAAATGCAAATCCTAGCAAAACCAAGACCAACCCTTCTCTTTAGGTGTTTTCAGTGGATGAGCTAAAGATAGTGATGTCAAGCAGTATTAAGCTAATTTATTTCATTAAAGGTGATCGTTGCTGTTTTGACATGCACAGGCATATTTGAGAAATAGGAAAGTAGGTAGAAACAAAAAGAGAAAACAATTGTGGGTTTCAGTAACAGAAGAACCGTCCTGAGATTCCTTTCTCCAAGCAGCTGGTCCTGAAAAATGTCGACATTTGCCCAACAGCTTGGTGGCAATTACAGATCAACAGAGGTAAAGCCGCAGTGACAGCCACTCCTGAAGTCAGCAGGGCAAACCTGGGGTCAGAAGGGAAATGGAGACACCAAGAGGCAAATGGCAGGAGCTACAGAGGAATTTGGGGGAAGCAGAGAGGCCCGGAGCCCCTCTGGGATGTGGGAAGGGGAGCTGGGGTCAGGGATGGACAGCGAGGTGTGAGGAAAGCCCTTGGACGTGGGAAGAGTCCTCCAAGTAAATGTTGTGGGTGCCAGAGGTTGCTAGGCAGGGACTGGGAGGCTGCCCAACAACAGGCACACAAACAAATAAATAATAAATAAATAAATGAAACCACTGAAAGGCTTTGCTGGTTCCTGCCAAGGGCACCTCAGGCAAAGGCAGATGCCAGCAGCCGAGGCAGGATGGAGCCCAGCTCTGCTGGCTCCAGGTCCAGCACCCAGCCAGGAGGTCGAGGTGCCACTCTCATCCTGCTTTCAAAAGGAAAACAGACAAAGCTGTTACCCTGGCAACTTCCAGAGCAGGGGCTGTTGCAAGAACAGACATTATGTATGCAAATAAAAGCATCCAGGCACAACAGCCTGGAAAAAAAAAAGAAGCAAATCGCCTAATAGACTAATAGACTAATATTTACAGAAATAAGTGACTGAAGTGAGGCTTCTGGACCCAGAGTTAGGACTTTAAATAGATAATTTAGTTTGCAGAGGCTCTGAAGGACTGCAAGGAAAGAGCTTCAACTTTTCCTAAAAACTTAGCTAGATTATCAAATGTCTTATTTCAGCACCAAAACCTGCTGTTGAGGCCTGGCTGTGAAAACACAAAAACCTCTGCTGTGTTTTACAAGAGCAGTTAGAAAGCTCAGCTCAAGGCTTTTTGCATTGTTTAATGCATAATTTCATTTCAGACACAGGGCATCTATATAAACTAAATGGGTTTAGTTTTCTCCCTCCTCCAAGTTCAACACAATTTATAGCTCCTGCACTTTCCCTCTGTTAAGCTCACTCAAAACCTCAAGAGCTGCCTTTCCACACCCTCTTTTTTTCTCTCTATTATACTGATAAGCCTCCATAAAAACCCTGGAGCACCTCAATATGAGTCATGCACACATTTACCAGGGCCTTGGAGCAAGTCTCAACCCACTCTAAAATCTGACAAATTGGTTGTCTTTAATGCTCACATATTAAATATTTAGGGATTACTTTCAATCCCCTATCAAGGATCTGTCTTCATCCCTGATAAGTCATGTAATTCCTGAAAGAGATGAAAGCAGAGTCACAGCTGCCTCTCTGTAGAGGCCTCAGTCACTGCTTTCACACACAGGACAACACTTTCCCTGAACTGTGGTTTTCTGAGCAACACTTGTTGACTTCACCTACAAAAGGACAATTGGCAGAAACTGAAAAAAATAAAGGCAGAAACTGAATCCCACTCATAATTCAGGGCAACCTATTGGAAAGGAAGCTGTAAATATTGTCAAGTCAAGAGTGAACATAAACACTACTTTAGCTATCATAGAAAGTCCTTTATTTTAAAGTGATACCATGCTTTCTTCCCCTCTTTTGTTACTCCTTTGCAACTGAGGCAGCCCAGCCTCAAGTGCTCTGCTGAGGATATGGATTTTTATTCTGCTCAAGTGCTTTTAGCAATAGCAGGAGCAGCTTGCCCAAACAGCTCCAAGGGATGCAGAAAACAAGGGGTCTTTTAACAAAACAGGCTTCCAGGGACTGACTTCCACCTCGGTGCCATGGGGAAACAAAACTTGTGCAATTGCAGCCTGTCCCCTCCAAGAACCCAGTCCTCTCCCCAGCCAGAAATGCCTGATCCCATTATTAGCCGGTCTAGAGCATTTGAAGGGGAAGGGATCTTATGGATGCTTTGAAAATTGTGTTATGTCAAGATTTTTTGTGAACTAGAAGTTGGCTAAAGGACAGAATTTCAAAACCATGTCCCCACTGAGGGAGGGAAAAGCCAAAAGCAGCCCTGCTCAGCTCCTGGCCACCCTTCCCCGTGGAAAATATAGCAGAGAATGAAGTTGAGATCATTAAGTCATAAGAAAGGGAACTGCAGAAAAACCTGAAGGAAACCAGACCCCATCAGCTGCACCACTCAGACAGCAATTTGTTTAGTCAATTGCCAAAGTAAAACAAACATCGAAAGAAAAACATCTGGGAGGAGAAATTGGTGAGAGGGCTCTGGCTGTAAATTTCCTTCCTTTCCCCCATCAGTCAACAGCCTCTCGGCCTCTGCCACACAGAAAGGCACCGGGGTTCAGCTGTTGTTTGACTTTTGGAGAGAGCTTTAGGACTGGCTTTACAAAGCAGCAGAGGTGAAGAAGGGAGAACAGCTCAGTTGCCCGGTTTTCAGCACTTCTGGAAGCGCCTAAGGGGGAAGGAGGTGCTCTGCACACCCGGACACAGCCAGCCTCCCATCTGCTGGGCAACACTGCAGCTTCCCCATCCCTTCTAGCCACCACTGAGTTCACTCTCCTCAGGAGAAGATCCACAGCTGATCACATGGAAATGTGATTTTTTTTCCTTCTTTCCAGCAGAGAAGACAGAAACCATCTCACACAAAGACCGAGCAATGGCAGCAGCATCTGTGTCAGTGGAGGGACAGCGCCGGGTTGAGCAGAGGGCTGTGAGCCACATTTGGGGCTGGTGCCACGGGAAGGGAGCTCTGTCCCAAGGTGTCACATCACCTGACAGCCAGACAAAACCCAGCCCATTGAGCAAAACACAAACCATTTTAGGGTTATTACAGCAACTGGTTTGAGAGCCTGCTGTGGGAAGGCAGCAACGCTGGCTGAATGCAAAGGCTGGGCCCAGGAGCAGCAGCCGGCTTCATAAATAAGGTCCTGTCAGCCTGGCCATTATAAGCCTTGTGATCCTTGTTTGGTACATATCCCACCCCCTTCTGAAAAATCCCACGAGGCTGGAACAAACCCCAGCGTCCGTCCTGCCCTGGGGTTTGTGCAAACCTCAGCTCTGCTCAGACTCCTCCATTTGACCAAAAAAAGGGCAGAAGGAAAAAAAAACACAAAGCAGCAATGAAGACTTTGCCAGAAGACTTCAGCCACTAGCTCTTTTTGCCATCGAGGACAGCCCAGTCTGGTATCAGCTGAGAGGATTTCTAGAATCCCTTTTGAAGTGACAGCCCATGTTGGTATTAACAGCTGGAGAAAGATGCAATTTTAACGAGGTTTTGAAGGTTTGCAGGTCTCACAATGAATTTAACAGACGTACAGGCAGAACTCCTGCTTTATGAGAAGCTCTAGCATCTTCTCCCATCTCCCTTCCCACAAAGCACAGTGTTACAAACAAAGCCTTCCTGCAGCAGAGCATCTTTATTCTAGCCAACCTAGTGATCTTTCCCTTAAAGGGATTAAATAACTTTGAAAAGGATAAAATTTAATATTACTTCAAAATTTATGAAAAAATGATCTTTTATTAGGAAAACAAAAAAGGACATTTTGAATTTAACCCATTTTTTTCATTTTCAAACCTGAAATGGAAGACAAAAAGATGATGCTTTGGAAAGTGAAATCATTGAAGTAAATTATTTCTTTTCACTTTTTAGATCTCCCCAGGGAAAAAACCCAACAAACAGCTAAGATGAAACAGTGAGGGCTTGTCTGAGCAGGAAAGCTTTATCTCCTAGATATGTAGCTGTAACTCTGTAAGTCCCTGACTCCTTTTGGTACAACCTTTTCCAGCTCAGTTTAATCAGTTTCTAGTGTCATAAACTGAGCTTAAAAGAGGAAAAGAAAACCATAATTTGGGAGAAAAAAAAAGTTTGTAGCAAAACAAGAGTGTTCACATGGGTAGTTACAACAAAATTTAACCTTGGTATAAAATCATGCCTTAACTTTCATGTTTAAAACTTTCCCACGTCGACAATTTCTCAGAGGAAACATGAGGGTTTGGGAGGGAAGTGGGGTGGGAAGTGAAAATACTTTCCCACTGCTAAGCAGAATGAGAAATAGAAGCAAGTAAAGACAAGGTTTAAGAAGCAGCTTTCCCTCAGATGTTGCTCCTTTGTCCTTTCCACTCTTTCTCCCATTTGTTTTAAAATAAGAGAAAAAGAAATAAAACCTAAGGCAGCCACTTAAAGATAAAACACTACCATGATTAAAATTAATAAAATTGGGGTGGGGAGTAGGTGCATTATTATTTTGAAAAACTCAACAATTTTTCTGACACTTATCCCAGATACCAAAACCCTGGCTTTCTAATGAATTTGCATTTGGCAGCACAGGAGTGTAACATTCAGGATTGTGACACACAGGTTGTAACACTCAGGCTCCATTCTCCCACCATATTAATTTCTGTCTTTCCCAACACCCAGTTTCCAAGATTCTGCCTTCCAGAAACGGGCAACGTGTTAATTACAACAGTCCAAGCAAAAACATCTCCCACGTTTTGCAAGAGACTCAGTGCACCAACAGCCAATTTGCAGGCATATCTCCACAGGTTTCTAGGCAACTCCAACACAGGAGGCTTTTCCTGGAATTTAATGGAAGTCAGAGGTGAAAAACTCATACTGGACAATTCAACAGAACATGTGCTACAACCAGGCTTCCTGTTATGTCCACACAAACCATTCTGAAACTGTCTGGCAAGTTACCAATGTATGGCTCCCAGGGCTGCCAGCACTGCCAGCTTCAGGCACTGCAAAATAATGAGCCAGGACACCAAAATACTGTGCTGAAATCACTTTCTGCTTGCTGAGTTTGCTAGGGCTACTGGAAAAAGATCTAGGCTTCCTTTGCAGCAGACAAGGGGGCTGGAATGTCAAAGACACTTGAAAGGAAGTTAAAATTGCCAAGCAATTACTTGATTCCAGGTGCTGGGGTTTTAATAGATACAAAAAAACAACATCATCAAAAAAACATTACTTTTGTGTTACAGGCTGTAAAGCAGAACAATTCTAGGCTATTTGGGATGTTGCAGGAGACCCTAAACCCTGCCAAGCAGGCTTGCTAAACATGGACAGAGAAGTATTGGACATTTGTTCCCCATTTCCTCTAGGAAGGAGTGACAAGAGAGTGCCTTAGGGCAGCACGGGGAAACAAGACAGTCACAATTTCCATTTTACAGATCACCCAAATAGAAAGCAGAAGATAATGTATCCTTCAGCTGTGTCCTTTGGTGTTTCAGATAAGGATTAAGGGGTGTTTCTTCCCCTGGTTTTAGAATCATGTTTGTAAATGCAGCACACACTTGTAGGAAAAAGTGTCTAAAGCTAGAAGTGAAGCAAAATTAGCAAGTTATTTTTGTCTCTACAAGTACTTACAGGTGCCCCAAAAAGATCCTGTTTGATTCAGTTGCCCACCTTTATCTCTGCACCCTGGTCATGAAATCACATGAGAATGAACTTATTCCATAAAATTTTTGATATTTCTTGGTTCTGTGTGGGAAAGATTAGCTGCATTTCCCAAGTTCCCACGTTTCCCTGTGTTTTGTCAGAGAGTGACATTTGAGATACTTTCAGAGAATCACAGAGTGGCCTGGGTTGGAAGGGACCTCAAAGATCATCCAGGTCCATCCCCCTGCCATGGGCAGGGACACCTTCCACTATCCCAGCTTGCTCAGAGCCCTGTCCAGCCTGGCCTTGGACACTGCCAGAGATCCAGGGGCAGCCACAGCTTCTCTGGGCAATCTGTGCCAGTGCCTCACCACCCTCCCAGGGAAGAATTTCTTCCTCATATCCAATCTAAACCCATCCTTTTGCAGCTTGAAGCCATCCCCCCAGTCCTGTTATTATGTGCCCCCCTATGAAGTCTCTCTCCCACTCTCTCACTTTTGTTTTTATCAAAAGGCATTTACCCAACAGACTGCCACGTGCCTCTGTTGCAATTTAACAAGAACAATTCATTATGAGCTCAGTAATTATACAGCAGTGAGGATTACAGGGACACTCCAGAGAAATTTAAAAAAATCTAATTATTTTAAACCCTTGCACATTCATGTGAGATTTCAGTAAGTTTATACCCAGAACATCACAACAGCAAGCAGTGTGAAAATATTCTGCCTCAGCCAACAGTACAGAGTAAATACACAATGTCTGCTGCTGTCAAAGCAAAGGGACAAATGTTACTAAGGAGGGACAGGACCCAAACAGGTGGAACACTCACTGACATTCCCCCACCTGAAGCAAAGGTGTGTCCATAGGCTTTGGATCCCTGAACTGGGCAGATGTTGCCCTTCCAGAGGTGGTTTGGACTACTGTCAGCTCACAGCAACCAAGGGATCTCAGAGTATTCCCATCATTTCAGAGCATGCTGATGATTCATGCATGGTTACATGGCAATATTTACTCAGCTCTCAGGAGGCAAATTCATTAGGAGGGATTAGTCAGCTGTCAAGCACCCATTCCCTTGCATAAGAATGATATTCCCTAAATAAAAGTCCTCATCTCCAACTTGAACTTCTGCCCCATCACCTATTCCCTCTTATTTAATAAGGGGTGACTGAGGACTTGTCATTGTTTTCATGGATTGCAGGAGAAAGGAACGTAGGAGACGTTGACAGTGAAAAATTGAGAGGTGAATGTAGCAACTTGTTTCTCAGCACAGCTGAACATAATCAAAGGAGCACAAACTTTTGATTTATTCAGAGCCAATCATGGTTGCAAGGGAAACAGACTTGCTGGATAAAGATTCATCTCTGGCCAAAAGCAGACAATGACATCAAGCACTGCACACCTAGCAGCAGGGCAAGTGGGTTTCTGTTTTTCCAGAGTATAGGAACACACTGCAGGCTCTAGCATACCATGGTCTTTTGGCAGATATCACACAATTTCTGTCTTTGTGTAAAATTTGCAGCACCACTTCTTGCTCTATCCAGAGCATGCTCCACTCATGGCTAAAATGGAAGGGATTTGTGCAATGGAGCACAACAGAAAGCTTGTCAACTACTGCAAACACATCCACAAACAGAAGGAAGAAAATACTTGTTAAAAACCAGCAGAGCACAACTGGTTCCTTGATAAATGGCCACTGAATTTGTAGGGCCAAAGTAAAGCAGGCTGGTTTTCAAGCCATCCTGCTGGCAGAGCTGTACCAAGAAAGGAGCACTCCCTGCCCTGCCCTGCTGCTGCAGTCACCTGGCTCCAAAACATCATCCATGCTTTCTCAATTCTATCATTTGAGCCATTAATGTAATTTTCTTCTTGTATGCTTTTAAATAAAGCAGTTCTAAGCAGGACAGACCAAGCATATTGTATGCACTGCTCATCTAAAAGCTGGAAGCCACTCACAGTTGTGTGAGAGCCCTTATTTCTGCTTTTATCCACACTTGAAGATGCAGCATTGAATGCAGCAAATCGAATTCCAGCCCTTGATGCTGCAGAAGAAAGGACAGTGAGTCTCAGCCTGCCTCTGTCCCCGTGATCAGTGCCATTTGCCACACTCACCTTTCCCTTTGGTACCACTACACCACAAAATCCCAGCAGGTCAGGTTACTGCGCTGCTCACCTGCCTCTGCCCTGTGCCATATGTTGGAGGCTCCCCTGATGAGGCCCTGGTGTAACATTTCACCTCTGAGTGGGCTTTTATCAAAACAGAAACAGAGATGGGAGAAACAGTGAGACTAAAGGGAGCTAAAACATCATGAGCCAGCTTCGTGCTGCCTGTTGTTTGCCGGTGGAAAGCCTTCATCTGAACAGAGCAGTGATGGTGAGTACCAAGGCTTCTGAGAGTCCAGAGCCCTCCCCAAATGTCACTGTGCCCCAAAGAAACCTGCAGGCCTTTTACCAATGCAATGAGAAGCCTCAGACATTTGGCAATGTTCTGCTTGCTGGAAGATGGAGCTGGCTGCTCTGATGAGCACGTGCCCGTGGGTTTGGGTGTTTTCTCTCCCCTACAGCTCCAGTAGCAGCACCCAGCTGCCAGCAGCACTGGAGGAGGATGGAGGATGCCTGCAGGGGCCCAGGGCACAGCCAGCACAGCCCTCATGCCTCGGGGTCCCCTGTGCTCCCAGGGCTGAGGGTCCATTCCCTGCTCCCTCTTCTCTCTGCCCTGCTGTCTGTCTGTGTGAGCTCTCCTGCTGAGGTTGCCAAGGGATTGAATAACAGAGGGGAAGAACCAAAGAGCCTGCAAGGAATAATCCCAGATGCAACTGTCCTCCTGGGAAAAATATTCTATTATCCAGTGCCAGCGTTTGCCTTTCAGGGAACAACCACTCAGTACAAGGTAATGCTATTCAATACCTTTCCTGGTGCAATCCTGCAGCAAAGACATTCACTTTATGTTTAAAATGAACTCACTAAAAATCTCCTTCTATAAAGTGCTTCAGATGTGTAGAAACAGGTAGGACTGACAGCAGAAATCTCACCATCATTCACTGCCAATGCAGCAGTTCCCTACTAAGCAAATAAACAACCTACAACAAACCACACCTGTGGTTTATCTGCCAGTAGTCTAAAGAACACAAGGTCTTGGAAAAGGACAAAAAATGTTGCCACTATGCTAAAAAACACCCAAAACAAGGACTACTTGAAAAGCCAAGGTACTGTGGTTTCTAAGATTTTTAATGGATCAGTTGTGGCTGTTTCTGAACTTTTGTCCAGCTAGAGCTTACAGTATGTAAAACTGGAGTAGTAACACCATTTCCTAATACTAACTCTGTTTCTCTGCCATCCTTTTGTGGAGAAGGTCTCTTTAGCCAGTGGTGCAGATTTGCCAAAGTGGTTGGAATTCGACCCTGAAACAAACACACTGCAAGGGCTGCCGATGGCAGGGGAGGCAGGAGTGTACCTGCTCAACCTTGCTGCCTCTGGAGGGCTGCCTGCCCAGGACACACTGAGGGCTGCTGGAAACTTCACCATCCACGTGCAGGACAGCAGTTTGTCCTTGGAAATGCAGAACTTGAAGCACATGCCAAACAGCTACCAGTGAGTACTGCTGGCCTCCATGGCTTCTGCTCCATCAGTGAGGGGAGGGAAAAACGATTTTTGAGAAAAAGAGATGGGTGCTCCCTAATTGGCACAGGGTGGGTTTTTTCCTGCTGTGGAAATGTGACATCAAGGAACCAAAGCCCCACAAAATATTGAAGAAGCACATGTTGAATATAAAAACAGGAGGCTTTGTTGCCCCGGGGCAACAGTGCACAGCAAACATGGGCATGAAGGCTGCAAGCCCAGCAGCACAGGGACATGATTCTCCATTGTACAGGTGGCATCCAGCCTCCCTGCTCCAGTTCCTAACTCTTCTGTGAGCAGGGAGAGAGGCAGGCTCCCAGTGAGGCTCCAAATTTCCTCCACAAGACACTGTTTGTTACTGCTGATGGTACTTGCTTAGTGTAAGTACCCACATTTGATGTGTAAGAGACTGGGAATATCTCTGAAGTGGATTATTTCCATAATGACGACAGTGTTTGGAAATTCACCCCATGCTGCTGTGTTCTGCACAAGCAGTAGGATCAAACTTAGCAATCCGTGATTTTAGTGGGATGGGAAACATTCATATATTCAAGGAGAAGGAAGTTTTGGATTAAGATGTAAAATTTTGAGCAATGATTGACTAAATTCAAACAGGGATCTTCACAAAAATGGGGAGGGGTAAAAAGAACTACTGTTAACCACTCTTGTCAGAACCCAAGAAATTCCTCTGGCTGCCCTGGAGGACTCGAGCCACTGTCCAGGGGGCTCAGAGACCTTGGCACAGAGCCCAAGACCCCTGTGCCTTTGATTTAGCCCTTGGAAAAAACAATTACCAACCTTATTTGAAGAATTGCAAGCCACAGAAGTTTAAGTAGCATGATAGAGAATTTATCACAGGGTGAAAAATAGATTTTTTGGGGTTTCTAGAATGCGGGTTCTGGGGGGCAAGATGGAGGAAACTGCACGTGTCCAGCCTGTCTCCTTCTTCTTCTTGGCCTCCATCTTCTGCTGTGATGTTGGCACTTTTAGATTGGTTTAGAGTAGAAGCTCGCTGTCTAACACAGGTGATAGGTATTGGAAAGTGATGGTAAACATTGTATACGTGTAGTTTTTAGTATAAAGACATAGCACCGCCCCAGGGGCAGGCAGAGAGTGCCCCTGACGGTCCTGCTGAGTGGACCTTGGCAGGACAGGAGAAAGAATTTTATAGATAAAATACAATAAACAACCTTGAGACCAAGGACTGAAGATCTCTGACTCCTTCTTCGAGCGCCGGGCTGGGAAAAGAGACTTTCCAACTTTTCTCGGGGTCACTCTGACAAGCTAGAGTCCCACTCTAATTCTGGCCTTTCAATACCAGGTGTGGAAAGGACGCTCCCATCACTTGTGCAGAAATCATTCTCCGTGCGGGAGCAGCAGCCCTGGGAGCTCGGGAGCGCCTGTCGGTGGTGCGCAGGATGGCCGAGTACCTGCGCCTGGACAGCTCCGTGCTGCGCCTGCGGCAGCATCCCGGCCCGGCGCCCGCGGGCTCGCTCCTCCTGGCCGAGGACACCGCGCACATCGACCGCGCCGCCGGCGGATACCTGGGGCTCTCCTGGCCCCTCACCTGCGGAGGTTTTGGCCTGCTCCCTGAGTTCATCCAGGTCCTGCAGCACAACGTGAACTCACATCGCCTCTCAGAGCTGCTGGGGTATGAAATTGCAGGCTGGAGAATACTCAGGAGAGGGGAGCGTGAAAGAAAGTCTCCAAGACTACACCGCAGGCAATTAATGATCACCCCAACCCCTGCATTAAAACCAACTAGAATTACCCAGAGACCAGCTGCAGGAGAAGCTTCCAGGCCTTTGTTCTTTCCTGTGCCAAGCCAGTTACTCACACCACTTGTGCCATCTCTCAGAGCTACTCAGAGCTTATCAACTTTCTGTGCAGAAAGTATAACCATGGCAAGTTACAAGATGCAGAATAATATCCACCTTGCAAGTCAAGAAAGCTTGGTCACCTTAGAAATGCACTCAGCACAGGACATGCCAACTAAGCCCACAGCATCCATTATGTTTGCAGACTCTCATTTCCCAGATCTTTCACCTTCACTGATGACTGAAATGAGAATTCCCTTCTCTGAACTGGGAGTGCTGCCTGCTGGAGTTTCTGGTACATCCCTGCTGTCAGAGCCTCATGTGCCTGAGGCAGACTCCTATTTCCTTTCCAGTAAATCAGAGATATCCACACACCATCTCCTACAGGAGATCACTTCAGGCACAGAGCAGCTTTCCAGGTCATGGGAGATAACCAGTCCTCAGGAGAGGCCTCACAGCTCAGCAGTGGCATTTTCTCCCAAGACAGAATTACACCCGTTTTTGCCTGGAGCAATGTCAGTATCAGAAGTGCCAGATTACAGCAGTGAGGTAAAAAGTCACTTTCCAGAACTTGAAAAGCTTTCTGATGCATCCCTCTGTCCAGATGCACTCCCTTCAGTATTCCAAGAAGCTTCAGTAAGGGCCACAGCTTCTGTGTCTGTCTTCACATCTCCCATCAAGGACACATTCCCAGTTGTCCTAGCAAGCAGCAGTCTGAGCCAGTTGTTCACTAATGGCTGTGAACCTCAGTCTAAACCTTCTATGACTATCTCACAGCCCAGTGGCTTTTCATTTGCTGGAGGGAAAAGCACAGCTTCTTCTGTGGCCCAAAGAGAAGCACAGACCCTCTATTCCAAATTGATTTTCAGTGCTGAAGCCTCAGCCAGCTTTCCTCACACATTAACCAGCACTGTCCCTGGTAAAGCTGAAGCACCTCATGAGCTAAGTCTGATCACTCTGTCCCACCCTGACACCACTCCAGCTCTTACTGTGCCAGAAGACCTTCCTGCCTTTCACATGTCCAGGTTATCCAGACCAACATTCCCTCCTCCTTACAGCAGCAGCGTGCTCAGAACAGAGCCACAGCCCACGAGGATTTTACCCAGTGGCACAGAGGAATTGCTTTCAGACAAAGATCTGGGAACAAGTGAGATTTTGCCAAGTGTCATCGAGCCTGCCCTGGAGTCACACATCTCAGCCATCAAGCCAGATGCTGTAGAAGCACCTCTGGTGACTTTATTTGATGCCACTTCTCACCTGGGCAGCAGCATACTGGGTATGTTTAAGGTTTGACTTTCCTTTTCTCCTCTTTCCTGCCAGAATAGTTCTATACAATTTCTTGGCAAAAGCACAACTTCCCTGCATTAGCCATGTGCCAGCAGCAGTCTTCCCAATAAGGGAATGCAATTTTTTTTTTGCTTAGCTGGGAGCAGATAACAGCTCAGCTGAATGATCAGGCCCAGCTTTGACCATCCTATCTAAGAAAAGATGTGGACCCTTAAAAAAGCTCCAAAGGAATACAAGGATGGTCAGAGGTCTAGAAAACATGTCAAACTAAAATAATTAGTCTAGAACACTGAGAAAATATATGGGGTTGGATAATATTTTGCTTAAAAGATGAAAGGTGCATTCTCAGAATCCCCTGGGAACTAACACAGCACTAATGACCTTCAAGTGCAGTTAAGATGATTTAAGTTAGACATTAGATAAACTTTCTCACAGTAAGGATAATAAAGCATTAGAAAAGATGCTTGAAGAACATTGTGGGGGGTTTTTAAGAACTGAACAGTAAATATTTATCAAAAATGACACAGAAGTAGTTGAATATCTTTTGGAGTAAAGAATTAGGCCAGACACAGTTTTTAGTCTGCCTTGTCTTTCAACTGCCTGAATCTGTGACTCAGGCTTAAGTGTACACTGGACAATAGAGATGGTTTGTTTGTAGTGCCAGTTGGGTAAATTGGTGGGATTATTCCTTACATTAAATCTGTAAAAATGTACACATTGTATATTTTAAACTGTTACAAAGTGCAGAATTCAGAGCCTTGTTAATGCCCCTCAGAGCTATCTTATTTGTAAAACTTTGTTAGACCTACATTAAGTCTGTACCCAAAGCCTGTACACAGACTGCAGTCTGAGGTATTTAGGTTTGCAATCAGGTGTCCCAGCAAGCTTCATTGGGATAAAACATGTGGGGTAACACGGAGGAATGGCTTCAAAGTGAGAGAAAGCAGGTTTAGATTGGATATGAGGAAGAAATTCTTCCCTGTGAGGGTGGGGAGGCACTGGCATAGATTGCCCAGAGAAGCTGTGGCTGCCCCTGGATCCCTGGCAGTGTCCAAGGCCAGGTTGGACAGGGCTCTGAGCAAGCTGGGATAGCGGAAGGTGTCCCTGCTCATGGCAGGGAGTTGGACCTGGATGATCTTTGAGGTCCCTTCCAACCCAGGCCATTCTGTGATTCTGTGATCTGTCAAAGCCCTCAGATGGAGAATATAGCCCTAACACATTTCTGTTATTAGCACTCTTCCAAGCACGTGCCATGTAGAAATATTTTAAAAAACCCAACAACTTTATTCTTCAGAGATAGAAGCCACTGCCATTCCCTCATCTTTTAAAGGGGAGGTTGAACTCCAGCCTGCTTCCCATGGTCCTTCCTGTGCTGACAGAAACTGGCAAAGGTCTTCAACCACATGCCATAAAAGCATTCAAATACTGTTCCCAACCCTGTAACACATTATTGACATAAGATTCCTTTCACATAGATCTAAATGGTCTTTCACCTTACACTGTAATGTTCTCACTTTCACAGAGGTGGGTGAGACACTGCTGCCATCACACCTGGAGCCAAGCACCCAGCTGTTTCCCTTATCTGAAAGAGTACAGTTTGTGGAAAGTGCCTGGATTCTTCCTCCATTTTTTGCTTCACAAGAGCTGCAGACTGTTACCCAAGGTAAAAACAAGTTTGCTTTTCTGTTCTTGCTTCTGAACACAGATGCCATCAACATTTTCATCCACCCTGCAAGGTCTCTCTGGCTTCCTGTACTAGAACCCATGCAGTCCTCAGAGTATCACAATTCATGTCCTGCATTCAACCCTCCCTAATATTTACATGAGGCAATACACAAGGAGAGGATAATAATGGCATGACTTCACTAGTTCTCACCATAAAGTGTAGAAAGCACAAGTACACAAGATCCAGAAATGGCAGAAACAGAGGACCATTTTTTGTCACAAGCTGCAGGAACTGTGTGTCATGATCCTTCACTCTTTGAGCCTGGTAGCAAACTTCACCGGACAGTCACAGAGAGGAGATTTCCTTTCAAATTTACCCCCACACTTTATCATCCTCCAGCTTACCTGGTGTTTGCTCCCAGATTCTCTGGAACTCTTCAAAGCAGGCAGACGAGAAGTGCTCACAGCAATCCCATCCCAGGCATCCATACTCTGATAAAATCCTCCCCCTCAAAAAAATCCATGATTAATGTTGGAAATAGAAGACGAAACAATACCGTGTTTTGTTATTTCTGTGTAAAAGTTAGTAGAAGTAGATGTAATTGTTTGGGAAGGGACTATACAAGATTTGACTAATATTTCCGACTAGACAAAACAGTGTTGAGGATATTTACAGATCTTTAAATAAACAGATATCTAAATATTCTTAACAAATGAGGATAAGATGTGATCAAGGACAAGACTTTACTGTTAAAAGTTTGTTTTAATACACTCCACAATCCTGAGGCTGACAAGATTTCTTTGCCATCACTCAGCAAGAGATAGTAATTTCTTTCCTCCTAATTCTTTCCCTCCCTTTTCTCCCTCTTCTCTAAAGGACAAGCAAACACTTCCCCAAAGGTTGTTCATTCCATTAAATTCCTAACAGCAACCATCGGCTGCCTGTTCTTTGTCCCTATACCTGCCAACACATTTTATGACAAGGAAGATGGTGACTCCACTCGGTTGTCCCTACACATCCTCCCAGCTGATGGCTCTCCGTGGGGCTCTGAGAGCTGGCTGCAGTTTAACACCTCCCAGCAGGCCATGCACGGCTATCCCCTAGAGATGGACTTCCAGCATTCCCCGCAGGAGTTTGTGCTGTCTGCCAGGGATTCTGGTGGCCTGACAGCCTGGCAATCCTTCACCATCGAGCTCCTGAAGCCCCCCCAGCCACCCTGCCACCTTTTCACCGTGCGGACCAAGAACAGCTTCTCCTCTTTCCTGAGGGAGAGGAAAAGGGTGGGTTTGTTCCTGGAGAAGCTCTCCTTCTTCCTGAACTCCAGCAGCCCCAAAGACATGGCGCTGACATCTCTCCAGCCCGGCTCCACACTCATCTCCTGGTACAACAGCTCGCTGTGTGCAAGCACCAACACCTCTTCCAGCTGGTGCGGGAAGGACGAAATCCAGCAGGCACTGGAGAAACTGAGGGTGCCAGCTGGCTCTGTGAGCCCACAGTTCGTCCAAGCAATGCTGCCAGAGTACAGAATCGATGTGACCTTCAGCATTTCCTGCCGTGAGGACTGCCCAGCCAGCACCACGCCACTCCCCGGGCCCTGCAGCAGCACCGGGCCGGCGCTCCACACCACGAAGGACTCCACGGCGAGGAGGAGCCCCCGTGCCCTACTGAGCAGTGTTTGTGCCACTGCTGGCGTGGCGCTGGCAGTAGTGGCCTGCTGGCTTTGCAGGTGTCCCAGGAGGATCCCTGGAGCACAGCCTGTGATGGTTCAGACAAACTCCCAGCTAAGCCAGGCTGATGTGGAACTGGACACCCTGAGACCTCGCAAAGCCCCTGTACACGAGTGCAGGTCTGCACTTCCACCTCCGTTGTGGATCCCTCCTTCAGGACCACTTCCCTCCCACAGGCAGCGTCCCAGGCCCATCCCTCACATCACACCACCCTTCCAGCCACCAAAATACCAACTCCCTCCCCAGTATCCAGAGGCTGTGACCACCTGCCATGGCCAAGGCAACATCCAGAGGCTTAAGTTTTAAAAACTTTTAAATGGTATTAAGAGCAAATCTACAAAAAGACAAATTGCATTACAAGGTTCTATTCTTAACACCCAGTAAAAACAACATAAACAGGCAGTTAGTGATTTTCACCATGTTTCAATTTAGAATAGAATATATTTGACCCACACCTGACAAAAAGGCAGTGGCAAAAGCAGAACCCAAGTGAAGCAGGCAAAGGGATCTCCTGATTAAAAGGCAGAATTACAGCACTGCAAAAGTCAGAACAAGAAAATACACATCAAGCTGATGCTGGTGGGAAGGAGGGGTCACAGTCAGTGCTGGGCAAATCTCACTCCATTATGCC
Source organism: Fringilla coelebs (assembly GCF_963513975.1). Taxonomy (NCBI): domain Eukaryota; kingdom Metazoa; phylum Chordata; class Aves; order Passeriformes; family Fringillidae; genus Fringilla; species Fringilla coelebs. The sequence goes on along the minus strand of NC_140033.1, from coordinate 57,588,655 downwards.
TCCCTGACTCATAAATATACATTTTACATAAAAGAGGCAGAACTGTCACAGAAGGATCACCAAAAACCATTATGGTACCATTGAAATTCAGAGGTGCCACAACCCTGGAGTCTAGGCCATCTTGGAATTTTAGAGTTTTAAAAAATGCCTGACATTGAAAGGACAGAGACCATCTTTCAAAACTTTTCAAAGTGTTTTTACAAATACATCATATGTAGCATTTCTAAAGGCTACTGAACTCCTCCTATTAGGTAATTTGCTGCAATGTATCTTTAAAGATATACTTTAAAGTTCCAGTCTTGCCTTCTTTACAGTAAAACTGTCTCTTGTCTGCCTCCACCTGGGACAGTTCTAGCAGAGAACTCCTGAAATTCTGCAGAAGAGTTTATAAGAGCTTTTAAAACATTTTGAAATCCTTCCAGTTTAATAGCATATCATATACAAAACGCAATCCACAATTTAATTATGAACTGCATTTTGCAATCACGTAATTACAGATCAAGCTACTTAATCCGTAACTTCCAATTTTAATCTGTAACTCTTTTTAGAACTGACAAAACCTTCCCTAAACCTGAAGGCAGTGAGTAAAATAGGAGCAAAGCAGCACCAGTGCCACTATGTAGGGCAGGAGAGGAATATGGAATTACCCTTCCCAGAAATGCAAAACCAGCTCTTGCAGTCTCTTGAGTCAAGTACATGAAATACAGACCCCCAGTCACCAGCCCTGCTCATTTAATCACCAACCAGTCTGACCTGGCAGATGCTCCAAATGTGGAGAATGGAGTTAGAGAAATTTGATAGCACCTGCTAATAAAGTGTGTATTTGTTTAGCTTGTTTACTTTCTCTAATGAAGTATTTAATTCCTGTGCATATTTTCAAGGAGTGCAGCTGAATATTAATGGCACATGAGGAGATGCAACACAGAATTCCCAAGGCACAGGATGAGCTTTTCAGCTCTAACTCTCCAGCCTAGCAAATTGCACAGCTGACATTTACATGCTCCCCAGCTTCCAGACTTCAACATTCCTCTAGGAAACAAGAGAAACATCCAGAGTGATATGCAGTAAAATCTCATTAAAATAACCCAGAAAGTTATTAGAAGCAGTAATTTTGTGGATGTTTTCTTCACCAGAACATTTTAGCTAAGATATCAAGAGATGTAGCGATGCAGGACATTCTGTTTTCAATGAAGTTGTAAAAATAAAAGCAGTAAGTCTTCACACTAGGATCTCCAAGAGTTACATGTTGCTTCTGTAAAAGCTACAAATATTTTACAGTACAATAGAAAATATTACCATGCAAGTACTATTTAATCACTCTGTAAAAATGGTTCTAAAGTCATTTAACAGAAAACACACCTGCATCAGAGTGGCTGAATAATCACCTTGAAATTATTCATGGTACTTCAGCTGAAAAGAGGATTCAGTCACAAATGTTCACTGAAGAATACTTGTGCTCAGATCTATACATCACAAACAATGGTATTTAAAGCGGCAGGTGAATATAAAAATATTTAGTTTTAGAAAATCTCAAAGATGTGTCTCAAACCAACTATAAGATACCCTGTGAGCCCTTCAGTTGCTTACAGAAGCCAGATGCAGACCAGAGGAAGGCTGACACACTTGGAGAGCTCAGGAATTCATCTTCTTCCTCAGCCCATGTGGAAGACAACCCAAAACCTGGCAAGGGATCGGATCACAGACATTGCCGAGTTCTACCAGTTGAGAATTCTACTCCCCAGTGAAAGAGGCTCTACTCAAAGAAACTGAACACAGATCACCTACCTTTTCATTCACAGCCATTCAAACTCAGTCTCTCAGACATACAACCACAAGTACCTTACAGAACACACTTCATCAATAATATAATTATTAGCAAAAAATTTTATTGTACTTTTGCTTACAAAGCCTTAACTCCAACACAACAACTTGAAAGGCTTTGCTTTCTAAAGACCATTTCCATTCCATTTCTTAGAAGTCTTTAAACCAACAATTTTTATCTGTAAAACCCCTCACCCTCCCACCCCTCAGATGAAAACCAAGACTGGCACTCTCTCAGCTCAGTGTCTGGGTACTCAGTGTGCGGTCTTTTCCATAATTCTGAACTCCTGAGGAATCCTCATATAAATAAAAGGTGTTCATGGACCAAAATTAAGGATGTTATCATGTTATCAGCTTACTGTAAATTACTTCAATTTTTTTTTTTTTTTTTAAGGCAGTCATCACTGATTTTGAAATAGTATCCAATGCTTCTGGGCAAGGACTGTAAGGTGACTAACATTTCTGATTACTTGATTTACTCCATGGCAGCAGAGGTTTTCTTCATCCTAAAGCACGACTGGAAAACGCTTCAGGACAGCTCCTATTTGCACACAGCTGGTTTAACGTGATATGCAGGTTTCATACTTCATAGCAAAAATAGGACTAGAAAAATGTAAAAACCCATCAAACCACAGCTATACAACTGTATTGAAACAGTACCAAGAGCAATTCCAGCATTAAATATTTTTGCATTTTGGCCAGATTTTGTCCCAAAACCAGAATTAATCCTCACTGCCGGCCTGCTTTTCCATTTTCTGTTGTTTCCATTCTGAAAGGCAAGACAACAAGTGGTAAGGCTTGTTACTGGAAGAACAATCAATAGTTTTAAAAAAAATCAGATTAAAATGCTTTCATAAATATATTTTACTTCACTAACTGTCCTGTCTCTCTCTCTACCCCAACATATGCAATATTATCTCCTCTTAATACTTCTTTAAGCAGCAGTCAGTACGTAAAGGAAAGGTTTCTGCAGAGATACATTTCAGATGTGAAAAACCATCCACTATCAACCTCACCAAAATAGAAAATATTCATGTGACTGGAGAATACATTTTGAAAACTTAAGCTTTGGCCATTTTTTTTCCAAGGACTTCATTTTCACTCCTCTTACACTGATCATTGTCTACCATCGTCTGATTTCCTTCAGAGGAGGCTGGTTTGGTTTTCCAGTATTTTTTGTAGAACATGGACTACTGTCAACTTCATTACAGCACAGCCTAAGAGTCAACCACTTTATTACCAACAATATTTCTGTATCAGCCATTCCTTTGGAAGCTAAAGCAAGCAGAAAGTCTCAGCTACTGTTTAAACCCCCAAAGCTTAATAAGAGTTTTGCTGCAGGGGCAATCCCTGAGAACCAGGGAAACCCAGCTCTCAGCAGTCAGTCTCACTCAGCACAGATGCAAACAGAAAATCAAACACTGCTGTGGTTCTCCATCAATGCTGAGAAGCAAAGGAATGTATTTAGATATATTAATCATCAAAGGAGTATCTAATGCTCCACACTGACTGCTACCAAGATATGAGTAGTGATGCATTTCCTGATACAAACCCATTTTCTTCTTTCAGATGTTGATACAGCTCAGCTTTGTTGTTGACAGAGTTTAACCGGCCAATAAATTCCTGGTGTTTCCGAGAGTTGACAGTATTAATTCTGTTGCTCCATAAAGACAGCAAGGACATTGGCCCTAAAATTTTAAGTAAAAGAGTCTAAGTGATGAAAATTTTGACTTAACATTACATCATTATAACATCTTAAAGGAAATTACAGATTATGGTAATTCAACATGTTAAAACAATTAATATTAAACAATCTTACAACAGGGGCTAAATAAATAGAAAATATGCAAAGTGATAATGGCTGAGGAGTTGCTGCACGTGAGATGGACCTCTGCTTTAAATGCAGAATCTCAGCATCAGCTCAGCCACTGTGACAGAAAATAATTCACACCAAGGAAAAGTGAGAACTGTCCATTCTGACAACTGTACTGCTTAGGCAAGCAGATTATTTATTAGCAGGAGACAGTGATTTCTGATACCTGCCCTCAAAAAGCATTTCTCACATACAGAAGGTCAAACAGCACCAGCAGGAACTTGGCCAACCTCCTGTCAACCCAAGAGCTGATCAGCAGACCCACACAGTGTCTTGGTATCTCCCTTTTTTCACAAACCTGGTGAGGTTAATATGCTTTCCAAGAATTTCTCAATATTTAGCATTCAATTAAACATGATCTTCACTGACTTAGCTCTAACTCCAAAATGATTCACCTCATTATTTTAGAAAACAAAGACTGATGCAACAACATCTACCTTTAAAAGAAATAATCTGTTGCAATTGTTCTGATTTACCTTTTGCCTTTTCAACTGTGGGCATTTCATCCATTGTGATGAGAGGCTTTTTGTTGGGGGGCTCAGGAGAATCAGGGGAGTCTTTGATAACTTCAGCTTCTGCCAGTTCTTCTTTCTCCCGATCCAAAAGACCTTTTAACCTTTTTCAGAGGGAAGGAAAAGGGTAAGGAAAAATATGCTTGAGCAGGACACAATTCTTGATAGCTTTCTGTACTCCTCAAAATTATATGGGACCCGTACCATAAGCAAATTTCTTTTGATCCCTTGGAATGGGTGAAACAATAGAGAACTGTAGCCAAATAATCCTCTGTATAAAGCATTACATATAGGGAAGGTTCTTAATACACAGTTTCACTTTAGTTGTTGAGACAATGTCTGAATTTTGAAGGAAAGACTAAATTAAAATAAATACATAGAGAAATACGATACCATTTCCTATTATCTTTTCTAGGTGAATTCAGACCCATTCACACCAAATCCCTTTTATCTCAGTACCCATTTCTGTTCCACGTGTGAAAGCCAAGTTGTAGGAATGATCATTCACAGAAAGGCATGGAATGTCATCAGCGTGGTGACAGCAGGGTGGATGAAAAGGCCCTCCCATGTCACAGACAACATACTTTATGAAAAATCCTTTTGTTAGGATTTTTTCTCCTGAGAAGCTGAGAAGCCTCAGAGGACAAGAAAAACAATAATTACCTGCTGCTATGGAATGCAACAGGTGCATCTTTGATTGGTCTCATGTGGTTGTTTTTCATTAATGGCCAATCGCAGTCCAGCTGTCCTGGACTCTCTGGTCAGTCACAAGATTTTATTATCATTCCTTTCCTTTCCAGCCTTCTGATTAAATCCTTTCTTCTAGTCTTTTAGTAAGTTTTAATATATCATTTTCTTTTAATATAATATATATAATAAAATAATAAATTAGCCTTCTGAAATATGGAGTCAGATTCTCATCTCTTCTCTCGTCCTGGGACCCCTGCAAACACCACCACATTGCCATCCTAAATGATCCCTGCATGCACAAAACACATGCAAATCAAGCTTATTACCATGAGTTTTTTAGAACTCTGTAGAAAGTAGTTTCAGAGAAGGAATACAGAACAGACTGACAGGTGCTTGCCACTTAGACAAACTACAGTAACATGAATTACAGACAGGAGGTGAATGGACAATAATCCTGACGCTCAGCTGAAGAGGCAAATCAAGCTGGGTTGTTTAATCAACCTGAAGACTGAGCTATCTACTGCTTGATAAAAGAAAACAACTGCTTGTCCCACATTTTCAGCCATGCTTTAGGTTTCCATAAAGCAGTTTAATATCAAATAGGTGGCGTGGTTATGATAGACTCCAACAGCAGGAACTCCTCAAGCTAAAACACCCAGCTACGAGGTCAACTAAGAACAAGAGTTATGCTACAGTTTGATTTCACTTTAGAAAATGTACCTCTCTGATTCCTGCCATGGCTTATCTGATTCATAGTCTTTGCCCAACTTCTCCGACTTGTCCTCTTTGTCTTCTCTCTTTCTGCCTCGTTTCTTGCGCTCCTCCTCCTCAGGGGGTTTGCTCCTGCAGGCCATGAGACACTCGAGGACTCGCTGGTGTTTGTCAGAGTTGTTGATGTGCGCTCGCACCAGGGTCTCCAGCTCGTTCCACATAATGCGGTACTGCTCATCCCTAAAGGGCCAGGGAAGAGACACCACACCGAGCATCACCACCAGCATTCAACTACTGACTGCATGAACGCAGACCTTGAACAAAACAGAACCCCCTAACCAAAAATAACTCCAAAGAGATTATCTGTCCTCCTGTACTGCAGGTTTCTCCACCTGGGATTACTCCATGCTTGAAACCACATTAACATTCCCCAGTTAACGCCTAGAGTAAAGTTTAAATTGAAAGGGATTATGTCCATTGACATCATATTGTTCCATGAGATCTCACTGCCAAAAGGCACTTGTGAAACTTCTCAGGTGCTTGCTAACAATGCAATGTCAGAGGGCCACTCATGTACTGACATGCAAATTAATTATTACATTATTTGGGTTTAAAAATACAAGAAATAACTGCACCACACTACTGTCAATAACTCCCAGTCATGTAGGCATCAGGAGCTGAATTTCTTTCTAACCCATTCTTGGAAATACAAGGAACACATCCCAGTGATTGAGGGATCAGAATATTCCATGCTTATTTTAAAGAAGTATCCCATATTTTAAAGAACCGTTCCATACGGATTCTAATATATCGTAATTTTAATCCACTGTTCATTTATAATATACTTCAGTTCTCCTTTTTTATTAATTTGAAATTATTTCACTTTATCTGTCCACATTGTATAAATTTCTTACCTTTGCTGATAACTATATTTGATTTCCTATTTTTTAACATATTTAAATTCTTAGATAATGAAATTGTAGGGTTTTTTTCCTTAATATACAGCAGTATCAGTACTGTTATAGCCCCTAAATGATACAGGTGAAGCACTCACAGCATGTGGGATGTGCAATACAATGTTTAGTACACTATGTATTACTTTTAGCTATATTTTAAAAATCTGGTATGAAAACATTGTCAGCAGAGTAGTTCTGAAAATAGTCCAGAATCAACAAAGAGATAGGCATGTAACCTTTTTGGCCCCTTTCCTCTGGTACCAACTGTTGAAATTGGTAGTGGATCGTTCTTCCTCTCCATGTCTACCAAGTTGTATATTGTTTTTTGACAATTCAGCACATCCTCATCAGTCATTGTTTCCTTTACAATCACACTGGCTAATGGCACTACCTGTGAGACAAAACAGAAATGAACAAAAAGAAAATGTTTGTGTGTCACAGGAGAGCAACAGGGAGAAAAAAATTAAAGGCAATGAAACAATACACAACAAAACCCCACCGTCTTAACCTCAGTTTAGTACTAATTCTAAGTGTAAGTAGATACTTTCTTTACCCAGGAGAACTTGAGCTGTCAGGTTCAAATCACTTTATTTAAATAGCATTTCAATAATCTACTGCATTAATTACAGAATTAGTTCAGGAAAAATAAAGCTGAAAATAAACTGATTATACAGCAAGGGATTTATCATCCCATTGAGTTGGTATTTCATCAAGTGACAAGGGAAAACTTAATCTAGGAACAGAACAAAAATGTACACAGCCCAGGTAACTTACAGCTTGCATGTTGAAGATGGTGGTCTGAGAAATAATCATAGGCCAGTAACGAGTATGTTTCTCTAACTGATCTTTTGCACGTTCCAATGGAATTTCAAGACTTCCATCGATCTTATATCTGGGCTCTAGAAAAGGAGTTAATCGGTTTTCCCTCATAAATTCACCAAAATCCTAATGATAACCAAACAAGATACAATTAGGCATTTCTCTAACAAAGTAACTTTCAGTGAAGGGGCTAAACAGCTTAGCCTTGCTTATCACTTTTTACCACCCCACTGCCGCATCTGACTCTACCAACCACAGCCCTGTCTCTAGCTCTCATGCATTAACCAGAGGGAACACAAAAACAGGGGCACAGAAATAAAGGGTAAAAATCAATGTATGGGTTTTGACAAGGAGGACTTCCAGATTTGCAAGGAATTTCATGTATGGGAAAAGTTATATTTTTCCAGAAGGAACTTCTACTTATTTACAAAAGATATCAATAATGTGTTGAAAAAAATAAAGGATAAACAAAAGGCCTGTCAGCTGACTGTCTGATATCAGGGTTCAAAGCTGTCAACATCTTTTTTATTTATTGTACAAACACTCATGTGCAATCTATCCTTTGACAATAAGCACACTATAGTCCTATGTGTATCCAACCCACAGAAGAAACTTGCCAAGAAAAATGTTTTTCTAGAACCAGAACAAACTTTAAACACTCCTAGTGCATTAAGGAGGCATTCCTTGACACACAAAGTATTTTATGAAGCAGGCATAACAACCAACAAATACAGTATTTTCTACTAAATATCTATCAAGGTATTTATTACAAAGGAAATTTGATCATGCAATCCACTCCAACATTTCCTTCCCATATCTACTGCCCTGCATCTGTTGTCATGTGAGAGAAGCAGCAGCATAGGACAGAAAGACCCTTACTGTGATCCTGTAGTCAGTGACCCTCCCACCGCAGCCTTCGCTAATTGAGGGGGGATCTTCCAGAATTGAGCGGGAGCTGCTCAACACGTGCAAGAAAATCTCTCCCCCATGGCTGCTGAGCATGTGGCTGATGACTTTTGAGCCAGACTTGCGTGGCTGCTCCAACAACACCGAACGACCTGGTGGAAGGGAGATCAGTTTCATTCGCTCATTCCCGTGTGCTGCAATTTTCAATTTCAAGCTGCATAAATACGGGTTTGTGCTTGGCCAAGAAGAATCTGAACCCACCAAGGTGGTGCTTTCACCCAGCTGAACAAGGAACTGCCATCTCCTCATTTCTTGACACAGAACAGGGTATATGTGCCTTAAAATTTTACAAAGCAACACCAAAAGGCCTCTCCTAGACCAACCAATCCTTTCTTCTATAGGATATTATTCTTAGGAAAAAATACATTTTCATAAGGCATTCAAATGGCTCTGCTGCACAACCCCTCTCATTTAACAGCAACTTTCAAAAAGTAATAAAATAACCTCTTGAGTATAAAGGTATCAGCTGATATCACTTGCTAATGCTTAAAATAGATACTGTTCTTCACACAGAGAAATAAAACTGTGTTTGTCTGATTTTCAGTAAAATACACCAAGCATTAAAGGGTGCATTTTCCAAATGAGTTTCTTTTTATCATGAAGCAAAAATCAGAAGAGTGAGCTTCTCTGAAATATGCTATTAATTTTGGTTCTAACCATTTTTATTAATCAAAGGACATTTTTACTACACAATCTCTAGAGAAAAATACACTAAGATATAGTGCTTAATAACACCACTGCATGTTTAGAGAATCAAATGACTTGATTGAAGGGAACATTTTATTAAACGGATGTTTGTAATCCCATTTTGTTTGCAAACATACAAACCTCCATTTCAATACTTGTTGCTTCTTTACATCTTTCCTCCCATCTTTAAGTTTCAAAACACATTTGCCTTTGAGGACATTTAACAACTTTCTTCTCTTATTTATAGGACATTTTAAAATAAACGTAGTATTTTTACAGTATATACACATTACTGCTATACCAGTCAAAATGTGCTATATGCTCCATTTACAAAATTAAATATTATAAGGTTGAATAATTAGCCAAAGACACAAATTTACCATTAAGGAGAAAGTTTGTAAGGCATGAAGAAGGTCTGCTATTTACATCTACTGGTGAAATTCTGTATGCTCCGGTGCAATAGTGCAGTTCTGAAAAATAAAGAAGTAGAAAAGTGGAGTATAATTCCAGAGATAGGAAAAAAAATATCCACAAAATAAAAGAATGGAAGAGGAGGAGGCTAGTGTATAATGAGCAAAACTAAAAAGTCTAGATGCCTCTCAGTCTGAAAGTCCTCACTGGGAGGATTCCCAAGAATCAACAGCTCTGAGAATCTCATACATTCCCTGTTTCCAGCAGAAACCCCAACTCTTTATCTCCTGAAGCACTTCACTGACCAGTCAAGTTTGCTCTTATTTCTCCTACCTGTATTTTTGGCCTGCTGGCTCAACAAGTCAACATAAATTGCTAATAGTTAATAGGGTGCATGAGCTGCACAGCCACACGATTCCTGTGGTACCTCAGATCTGCCATGGCTTTCTCTCCTGCACTCAGATTTGTACAAGTTACCAACCAGGTCTGGAAGATTCCATGTCACCTACCCACACTGTTGGTTCGAGGAGTGCACCATTTCAGTGTCACAGTTTCTTTAAATGTGCCTTCTCTGCTATTGCCACCCACATGGTTATCACCTGCAGAGAAAGGCAGAAAGAGGGGGGATCAACCAGAGTTTATTACAGAAAAACAACTCTAAGCTTTTAAGGTACAAAATGTAACATGAACATATACACAATGTAATCTAAATATTAAACTTAGATACCTAACCTTTTGATTTGACAATTAGAAAGTTCTACATAAGTTTAGTTCTACCAGTAGCAGGCAATTTTTTCCTGTTAAAATGCTCAAGACTTTAAGACAATATCTTTATTAAAATTTTACACACAGAAATCAGAACTCTTAAATACTAGAGATGACTGTTTCTTGTACATATTTGTATTCCCAAAGTCAATTAAACCAATCTAAAGGTACATTTGACAAATTAGTTTTTTGGGGAAAGAAATATTTGGTCTCATCATCCAGTCTCTTTGCTCTGTCAGATTCAGCCTGAATTCTCTCAATGTGTTCTACTGACCACAGACACTTTGTTATTAAAATACTGGAAATACTTTCTTACTAAAATTAACTGCAACAATTTTAGAAATTATCTCTCAGAATATCTAAAGGCCAAACTTATTTAACCTGAAAATTCCTTGGCAACATTTCAGAGAAAGAAGACCAGAGTAACTAAATTCCTGCTTTCCTAGCATCTGAGCTATTACAGCTGAAATATGTATTTAGAAACAAATGAAAGAACCCAACATTTACAGGATCTAAGAACATACTTTTTCCTCTCAAAGTCCTGATGGGAAAAATGTGAAGAGGAAATGCAGTCTGAGTGGTTTTGTATTTTCCTAGGAGACCTAATTCCTTGAGCCGACAGGTTTTACAAAATTGCTTCTGAGCCTGGGCAATAAAAGCTTTAAGATTTCAACATCGTAACACAGTTCAGGTAAGGCCAAGGTCATTACTGCAACACCCTGTGCTTTTCATCAATCTTTAATCATCCACTCTCCTAAAATCTGGAGCACAGCACTTGGAGATGACAAAGGAGTTACCTCCTCTTCCTCAAAGTAATGGGACAAAAAGCACGAACTCCCCAAAATGGCTACTTATGGATCATATGACATTTAATTCTACTAATACAGAAGCTATAAGCTGATTTTTAACGAAGTTTTACATCAGGCAGTTTTCTCAACAAAATAATTCTGCAAAAGGATAAGTGTTGTGCTTTTCCAACTTTGCTTGAGCTATTAAAAATTCACCTCAGAGGAATACTAGGTAGTAATTCCAAATTTACAAAAAAAAAAAAGATAGTAGGTATTTCAAATACAACAAAAAAGCTCAACAGCCAAACAAGTCTTGTTTTTTCCAAAGCAATTATTGTCATAAACAGGCCTGTGGGATGTAAGTGGTGAAGTGGTGCTAATTATTATTACTTAAAGTTCAATTGTGCAAGGCATGATTTTGCACAAATATCCACAAGAGGGACTTCATTTTGTAAAATCTCCCTGCATATCTGGTCTCTCATCCACTTTTTATATCTCAGTAAGAAACTGACATGCCCTTCAAATCTCACAGCAATATCCTGAACATATGTGAGTTTTGCCTGTTTTCTCATTGCTGCATTAAAATATGTCAATAATGAGTAAAAGTCTAATGCCAACATCACAAATTTAAGTTTCCTGGGTTACAAAGAATAACTGAAATAATTGCTATTTGAGCCTGAAATTTACATGGATTTGAAGCTCTCCATCTTTCTTCGTGAATACTCCCAAAGAGGTTGATCAAAAGCCACCTTCAGAGGGCCATTCCTACTTACCACTCTTTAAAAAATCCACATGTGCCTCTTTGTGATGAAGTAGCTCCACGTCATAGTTGGCTGATGTGTTAGCATGTTGTTCCTCCTTCAAAAGAGAAAGGTAGACATAAACAGAACTACTTTAGCTAGAGGTCACCATTTTCATAAATGAATGATTCTACACTTGTCTTTCAGTCCAGAAGAAAACAAAAAAATCTCCAAGTGCCTCAGACAACAACAGGATTGCAATGCTGAGGAAACTGCTCTCTGAGCAGTTTAAAGATGCAGCCAACTGCTTTTCCTCTTATTTACTTTTTTGAAACCCTATTCCTCTTTATACAAGCCTCAAGGTGCAGAGCATCACATACAGGTAAAAACTAGGCTTGATTACTTCACTAAATTAGTGAAGTTAAGGAAGCCAACAAAATGTTACATAATCACCAGCAGTTACAACTTAGCTCACTGCAGGGTAGAGTGACAATTACTTTTCAAAACCAAAAATGAAGAAACAAAACCAAAACCCACACTTTGAACTTATTAAGAAATGCACTTGCAACTGCAAGTTTATAACTAAAAAAATTAATTTTTGTAAGGAGGACACTGCATCTTCAAACAGCTGCAGAGGATCAGCAACAACAGAACAGTAACTCTGCTAATTTACTCCAAGTTTAAAAAGCAAAACAATTAAAACAAAAAAAAAAAAAAAGAAAAAACCACAGAGAACCCAACATAGTCTATTACTATAAGGACAAAGGCAGAAGGGAGAGGCACACCAGCAGCACACAGGTCAGAAAGTTACAGACAAGGTATTTGCAAACTGAAGTCACATTTATGCCATGACCCATGTCAAACTCTCATAAAAACTGAAAATTATTTTGATATCATGTTTTAACTTAAAAAATCCACACAATATTCCTAGTTTTCAAATATGCAATGATTGACTGTGATACAAGTTAATGAATTTTTTAAATCATGAAGGTTACCTGCCCATAGCTCATTTTCTGTTTGAATACTGACACTTGTCTCAATTGTCTCTTGCTGCCTGATCAGAAAATTACTGTCAACTTAACACCTGACATTCTAAACTGCACTAATTTCCCTCAAAGTAGAAAAAAAATTTTAAATATGGACATAACTTCTACCACAAGATGCTTAATTTAATATCTTTCTTAACTAGGTATATCCTGTCCCCATTTCATGTTTATGGATTTTCAGAGTAGAAAACCCACTTGAAAATCCTTGGTAAAAAAGCAGCTTTTAGTTACAAACACCTTTATGTTGGGTGGGCATGATAATGAAACAGAGGAAAAAGAGACTCACTATGCCACTATAATGCACAAGGGTCAAGAATATCTAAACACAACTAGAAAACGACAAAAGAATCACAGACAAATTGATCTGAGGTAAACAAGACTGTATTTATATAAAGTAATACAAACAGAACTGAAATAACACTTGTATTGCTACATCAAAAATTGAGATTTGGCAATACAATATTTTGTTCTGTGATCCTTCTTTACTTTTTTTCCCCTACTTCATTTTTACTAACCTGATCACAGACATTGAATGTGGGCTAATAAAAGAAAAAAAAACAAAACAGAAAATATGATATGGAGAGAAAAACAATGTAAAAATTCAATTAAAATAAACATCAAAAGTTTTCAAACAAATTTAGAAGTGATGCATCTGGTTAACACAGAGCTGTAGACACAATATTACCTTCATAGGGATGTTAGTTATTGTGGTTGAAGCCAGATCAAAGTGTTGCTGTACTAAAAGATTCAGTTTTGTAGCCAGGTGTCTCCCTGCACGGACACTGTGCACTTCACTGGTTAGAACTGGGGAGAGCTGAAATAAATTGACACATGGAATTCACAGTTTAGGTTGTGGTATCATTCAAGAGTACAGTTTGTTTAACTCTCAAATAAGCATTTATACTGCTAAAACTATACTCCAGAACTCACACCAGGGTAAACTACTGAGCAAGGAGCAAAAAACTATTTTCATTCTGAATTTTGAGCTTCTGCCAACTGCTAGAGATGCAGCTCTTAAAAACGCTAAAAAAACCAAAAATTAGAAGTGTGCTAAAAAATTTGAGTCAATAATTGTTAATAGGAAAAATTAGCATCACAACATGGGGAATAAATCTTAGCAGCTCAGTTTTAAATTCTTTTACCTGCTAACAGTAGCAAAGCAATTTTGAGATGTCTACCTGTAAGTGCATTGTACATACACAAGGAAGATAAACACAAACTAGAAGATGTATTTGATTTTTCCTTGGCCAACAAGAACACTGGGTTGGGGCTCAAAAATAAACAAAATAAAATTTAAAAACCACACAACAAAAATTACAACAATCCCAAAAAGCCCCAAAACAACAATCCTAAACAACAGCAACAAAAAAAAAAAAAAAATCCCAAGACCCAAACCCAGTGACTGCCTTAGAGAGGGAAGAAGTCAATTTGCTATCTTCTATTCACAATTTTTAGCACAACTACAGCAGAAATGAATCACAGGAAGGTAGCCCCTGATAGTCCTTTTCATATATTAAATACTACACAGCACTACGTGCTTTTCATGTTAAGTCATTTTTCTGGGGTCTTTTCTTACAGTCAACACATTGACACAGAGCAGACTGTTGAGTAGCAGAATATATTACAGATTTTTTAATGCACTTGATTTCAAACAACCACCACCATGTGCTTTTGCTACTGAACAACTGAGAATAATTTGCACTATTTTCAGTCTGACGTGGTTTCCAATCTGGGATAAGCTTCTCATTTTAAGCTCCTCACCTCTTTTTTGGGACGATCTGAAACAAGGCTGTCTTCACCAACTGGGTATGTGTGGATTAACACCAGTTCACATTTCTGAATCTGCATTAGACTAAAAAAAAAAATCATTTTGCTTAGCCTACAGTGTGGCAGACTATCTCCTAAAATTAAATTAATTATGGTACCTAGAACACAGAATCAAGACATATGTTAGTAACATGTGGTTTATGAAAGCGTGCTGCACAAACTAGGTTACAGATATGAATTTCAAAAGCACAGACTTCAAAATCAGTTCTTATCAGAATAAAAATAAAAGCCTAACACTTCTTGCTCCTCAGATGCTACAGCGCTGTGCTTCTTTTTTGGACACATCAATGGAGTAAGTCCTTAACTGGTGCAATTTGTTCAGCTTTATTCAGCTGAATATTGACACTACAGAGCACTTGTGCCTCCAAGTGTAGGTGAGAATGAGGGGATTCCAGGGAACATGAGAACAACTACCCAAACAGCACAGAGAGATGGGACATGTAATGGGATATATGCTAATCCAGATGTGGCTGGAAGCTTGGAGTGATACAAACATTGTACCACATCTCTACCTACAGGAATGAGACATCCCTGTCTTTACAGTGGATTAAACACCTAATTCCTTGGGCAGGATCCTTTATACATCCATGAAACTGCAACTGCAGCAGGAAAAAAAAGGAGAGCACTGCTTCTGCTCTTGAAGTGCCTGAGGAGCAACCAGGAATAGGATCTCAACCCACAACAACTTTACAAGATAACACAGTGCTGTAGACAAACACTTCAGAGTTTAATTAGACAAAACATGTGGAAAAAGACTTCTCAGAGGAGATGCACTCTGTATTTCAAGATTCCTTTATCTCAAGGGAGGTTCCAGGCAATACAGTCATTTAGAAAATAAAACTAGTTTCAAAGAAGTTAGCTGTTTTAGTCAAAGGAAGAGGAACATGAAAGTAACACAGTATTATCAAGAAAAACTGCTCCAGATGAATTAGTGATTAAAAACACAATGTGTAACAAGCCACAGTTATGCATCTCGTTTCGGAGCAGATGTAGAAGGTAACAAGCTAAAGAAATCCTGCGAAGGATGATACTGGAAAGATAATGATCATACACCAGCTCTAAGCTAACAATATCATGATTTACCACCTTCTACTTCACATTCATTCAAACAGTTCATTATAGTGAGTTTTGTGACAGAAACACATCCATATTTCCTAGAGGATGCCAGAAACTCTGTAAAAAGCATACTCACTGGTCAGAGTTAGCTGCAAGCTTGTTGTGCTCATGAATGGTCTCCTGAACACAATCCTCCAGCATCCGAACATGGCTGTCACTACAAAGGAAGGTGGATTTCTTTTAAGGCTGCACCATCAATCCTCCTGTTCAAAGCCACCGAATATTCCTCTACTTAAAGTGGGAAATTTTTGAAACTTTTGGCATTTTACGGTCAGAACCCATAAACAAAACCTTTGATAAGGCGAGAAGTGCTCTAAGAAGGATCTGTGCAAAGGAGCTGCCCGCAGCCCTTGTGGGAATGTCTGGGACCGCTGGTGTAGGGGCAGCACAGGCCCCAGATGCCCACCTCTTGGCGTTGGTGATGCAGATGATCCTGCCCCGGTTGCCCACGCGCTCAGCGTTCTCCATGAGCGTGGTGCGGGCCTCGTGCTGGTACTCTGTGATCTTGCAGAGCGCCTCCACGGCGGCCACCAGCCCGTGCAGGATGCTGCAGCACTCGGGGTCTGCCCGCGGGTTCGGCGGCCCCACGGCCGCCAGCGCCGCCATCAGCTGGGCGGAACAAAGAGCTGTTACAGAGGCACACCCCTCTGCCTTTCAAAGGCGGCGTTCTAAAACACCTGACACGCAGATTAGCGAACATTGCCGGGAGAAGGGCAAATGGAACAACTAACGAACGTTACTGGCAGCCTTCTGGAAAACATTTGGCCCTAAATTATTCTTTGCAATTTAATTTATTCATTGTGATTAAATATTCTCATTTATTACAGAAAAATACCTGACGATAATAACAACTTATATCCAACACCCGAAAGACATTCTAATATTGTTAGTTGCCTTCTACTTTTATTTTCTGAGAATTTGGAAATGCATTTCTTCCTCAAAGTAAATTTTTCAGAGGATGAAACACGACCATAGAGAGGACATTAACAATTAACGTATTTAACACATGTTATTTGCCTCTCATGCAAATATTTTTTAAAAGAAGTTCAAGAAATAGCACTAAATTTCAGAAGAAATATGTAACTAATTTATTTGTAATGCTTACTTTAAATATTTAAGTTTCTACTTAAAGATACTGGATTCTTTTTAGATTTTGTCTATAGAATAATCCAGGCTCACTGGCAACTATTTGAAATTCTGTTATTCAACAATTTCAGATTAGATCCACCAATACTGTAATTAACCAGAGTTATTTCATATTGAAAACATGTTTATTTCACAATGAAGTCTGAACTACAAAACAAAAGAACAGTTTCAAATCATACCTCCTGCAAGTTCTGATCTTCTTGAGTCCAAGAATTCAACACATGAGCCCCAGAATCACTCACAATGAAATTCACCTACAAGGATCAAAAAAGCACATTAAGGTAACAGCCATTATATTGTTACTTCCCCAAATTTAAACAAACAGGAATTGCACTTCTTTCTTCTGGTTGTCTGGAGATAATGTGCAATGACAAGCCAAACTCAAAATAGCAAACCCACAAAAATCACACACTCCTGCTATATTCAGTTTCCCCTAAGTAATATGATTAACAAGTTCTGCTTATATTTCTACACCAGAAAATCATTCTCTACACCAAATAACATTTTCAAAATATTAGTATTTTAAGAATTAGATTATATTTTCAGTAGGATAGCCACAAAATAAAGTAAATTCTAATATTGTAAACTGCACATCATTCTCCAAAGTCTGTCACAGTAATCATGGGGTGAATATCTACCACGACTTAACAAACATCACAAAGAAAATATGATTTTCTAAACAAGGAGCTGTGTGTGCCAGGAAGCTCTCCTCCCACTTTTCCAAACTGTTAGCTCCAGGGCAATCCTACCCTCTTCCTAAAGCCCAGAATTCCTTCAATGCTGATACCAAAACTCTTACAGAGAGCCACCACGTGTATTCAGCAACAAAATTCAACTTAAGACAATAGCTCACTGAAGCTTTTGGAAAGTCATTGTTCAGCAGAGCACAATAAAGCTCTAAGTTGCCCTAAAGCACCTCTCCATGTTTTGTACCAGCTTGTAAAGTGACATTAGGACAATGGAAGATTCCAAAATGAAATATGTAATGAGATTTATATACTACTAAAACCAATTAAAGGACTATAAAGTATATAAACAGCAAAAACAAATTTTAAGTGATAAACTACAATTTGATATTTACTCTAAACAACATGAATACATTAAACGACACAAATAAAAGATGAAAACATCCCTGATTGTATCAAGCATGATATGCAGCATGGCTGGCAGAACCTACCAGTTTCTTGAAAGGGAAAATATCATACATTATTCTACAGTACTCCATAGATGACTCCACTGAGCAGGTCCACAGGGACTTGGAGATGGGTGCCAGAGGAATGATGCCCTGGGTGCGGTTCTTCACTAACATATCGAATTCCACGTGCTGCCTGCATGATTCTGCCATGTAGGGGCAGTGATCCACAACGAAAACAGTTTTGTGAGACTCAGAGAATATTTTCATTTTCTTCCTGAAAGAAACAGACATCAAAAGCGGAAAGGAATTGCACACGTGAAAAAAACCAAACAAAACACATCATAAGTTGACTGCGAAAATTACACATACATCCTAGAAATAAGCAAGTTTTAGAGTCCATATTTAACAGACTACATTTTTTTATCAGAAGAAACTATTTTTTCTCAGGAGAAAAAAATAGAGAAAAGTGGAATTATATTGCTGAAAAGGCAAAAAAAATGCACAGTCTTACTCTCCCCACCTCTCTATTTAAAATCAACTTTAAAGAAGAAGTACAAAAACTGCTTCCTATTTAAAGCTTATTTCCTAAAATAAGTAACATGCAAAAGAAAAAAAAATTATTATTAAACTTTAAAGACCTTTAAGTAACATAATCAGAATTTTAAGCTGGTTTTCAGTCTTGACTTTGCTAAATATCTATTTTAAGTGAACAGTTACATCTGTACTTCAACATCTCACTGACAAATATACAAAGTGTGAAATTATAAAAATCACAGAGGAGGTAGGGCTGGAAAGAACGTCCAGAGATCATCCGGTCCAACCCCCAGCCAAGGCAGGGTGACCTAGAGAGGCTAATGCCTTCACGTGGGTTTGGAATGTCTCCAGAGGGGGACTCCCTTCTCAGGCAGCTGCTCCAGGGCTCTGCCACCTTTTATGTACAGAAGTTCTTCCTCATGTTGAGGTGGAACTTCCTGTGTTTATGGCCACTGCTACTCGTCCTGTCGCTGGGCACCACGGAAAACGGCAATTTCTAGCGTAAGAATTTATTTTTCTATGTACTTCTGCTGAATTAGAGAATACACAAGACAAAAAAATACATATAAGCTCATTTTAAAAAACATAAACTATCACGGAAGTGAGACCGCGGCTTCCTCGGGGGGAAGGAGCGGGGCAGGTTTGGGCCCCGTGTTCGGCTGCAGCAGCCGGGGCTCACCGCGGCCCCTCGGGCGTGAGCCGCGGCCGCCGCCTGCCGGGCCCGAGCGCTCGCAGCCCGCTCTCGGGGGGGGGCAGGGAGCCCGAGGGGCCGGGGCAGCGCAGCTGGAAGCGTTACGGCGACGGCGAGCGTTCCTCACCTGGGCCGGCTTCTCCTGTGGTGCAGCAGCCCCGGTCCCGCTCCTCGCCGCGCCCGGCCGCGGCCGCGGCCCCGCTCCGAGGAGGAGGAGGGACGAGGCCCGCGGGGCGCCCTAGACGGGGCCAGGCGCGGGCGCCTCCGGCCGGGCGCCCTCCATGTCCCTGCGGCGCTCTGCTCCCCCTCCTCGGGCGGCTCGGCGGGGAGCGCGGGGCCCGGGTCCGGCCTGCGCGCCCGGCGGCCGCGGGGGTGGGAGAGGCGGCCGGAGCCCCCCCCGCTCCGCCCACCCCTAAGCCCGCGGGGGCCCCGCGCGGCCACGGGCGCCGCCGGCACCGCGGCTCCCCCGGGGGGAGCGCCCGGCCCCTGTCCGCACTTCCCCGGGCCACAGCGCCCGGCCGGGATCACTCGCCCGACATGCCGAGGCCGGCGCCGGCCCCGCTGCCGTTCCCGCTCCTGTTCCCCACCCCGATCCCGCCTGGGCGCGGACGCCCCGCCCGTCCCTGCGCTGCCCGCACGGCTCGGGGGAGGAGCCTGCGATCTCGCGAGAGCACGAGGACGCCCTATGGGCGGGCCCCGCCGAGGCCGTTGTGTTCTCGCGAGATCTGCGGGCGCGGCGCGCGCCCCGAGGGGCGGCAGCTCTGTGTGTTGTTGCAGTTTCTGTGGGAGTTCTGTCTTCAGCGTGCGGGGAGCCGGAACGCGCCAGCAAAAGGCTCCCCCGTCACCGGAACTTCACACTAGCTGTACATTTTAAGAAACAGAAGCATCAGTGATCACGGGCAGCAAGTTACGTAATTTGCCTGTTAATTAATACTCAACCCCGTTTGCTGGGTGTGTCTGTGGCTTCTCAGGCTCATTAGTAGGCAGCCGAAGTTCTCTCCATTTGAGTCTGGGGTCTGTTTTTAGGAGGGGGTCGGTGGTTGCGATCACCGGCATTAACTTTCCCCTATTATTGCTGACTTCACTCTTGATTGCTCTCAGCCACACAGCCCAGTCATTTTGGGACTGTCTCCCTTTTTTTCTTAAAAGACGAGACAAGAATAGGATCACAGAATCACACAACGCCCTGGCCTGGGAGGGACCCTATCAGCCCATCCGGGTCCATCCCCCATGCCATGTCCAGGGACACCTTCCACTATCCCAGGTTGCTCAGAGCCCCATCCAGCCTGGCCTTGGACACTGCCAGGAAGGGGGCAGCCACAGCTGTTCTGGGCACCCTACGCCAGGGCCTCAACACCCGCACAGGGCACAATTTCTTCCCAATATCCGATCTAAACCTATTCACAGTGCAACTGCTTAATCCTGCGTGTCCCGCTAGAGCTGCTGATGTACAAATGAACACAGATCCCGAGGCTCGGCTCCACACCCGCCTCACACCTGCAGGACTCGGAATCTGTAGGAGGGCGGGGCGTTCTCTCGCGAGATTTGGAGCCGGCGGCCGTGGAGGGGCGTGTTCTCGCGAGAGCGGCGCGCGGCCGGTACCGCCCCCGCCGCACGGCGCCCCCTGGCGGGCATGGGACGCGCCGGCCTCCCCTGACGCCGCCATTTGACATCGGTCGGGGCCGGTCCGGGTGCACCCCCGGCGCGGCCGGAGCCCCGGGCATGAGTGAGTTCCGTGGAGGGGTTCGGGGACACGGCGGGGGCTGCCGCTGTGGCCGCCGCCGGGCGATCGGGAGCGCGGGCAGACTAGCGTTGGGACGCCCCACGGCCGGGGCGCCCTGAGGGGCGTGAAGGAGGACGGCACCCCTTGCCCCCGCCTCTGACCCGCGGGCCGCGGCGGGCCGGGGACCCCTCACGTGTCTCGGCTCGCGCCTGTGTCACGACAGGCCCCGGTGTCGCCCCTCAGCGTTGCCGCGGCGCCGCGTTTTGGGGGCAGGAGGCGACGCTCCCCGCGGTGACACCCCCGGGACGCCGCTGTCACACCGGGAGGGGACACCCCCGGATCTGTCACGCCGGGAGTGCGGCGGTGACACCCCCGGGACCTTTGCACCAGCGTAAATTGCTTGGAATTCCTTGGAAATTGCATTCTGTCTCAGCGCTGCCAAACTGGTCTCCGTGGTAACAGAACCCACAAGCTGTGGGAAAAGGTGGCTTCCAGTAAGGATAAAAAAAAGAAAGAGGCGGAAAGTTAGGAGAAGGCGGTGGTCGCACAGATATCTTTATTCTTTGCTGTTCTTTTCTGGTGTTTAATTTGGTAATGCAAGCCATTAGCAAATAGCAGGAAGTGACAGTGTGTAGTAGGAGTGTTGCTGGGGTGACTTAGGGCTCTGATACCTGTTGACAAGTTTGCAGTAACGAGCATCTGTGCAACTGGGCATCTCTGCTAGGGCAGGGCTCAGGAATCATTAACTTCAGCTCCCGTAGTCATAAAAAATAATAATACATGATAAGAATTTGCTTAAATCAATTATATTAATGATTAATTGGAGTTTTTTCCACCCTCTAAATGTCCAGTCTAACTCACAGATTTAGCTCAGTTTCAGGATCAGGCAAAGGTTTTGTTTTTCACAGGCAGCCAGAGAACATTTTAAGATTCAATGATTAGGACCAGTGTCTGGCATACCGAAAGGTATCCTAGCCATGATTTGGAGCCAGTGTGAATGACCATGATACAAACAGTGATTCTGCTTTTTGAGGTACACATGCTGCCTGAAAACTGGAGCTTGGCCCTGGCCTGATAGGGGACAATGACTGCGGAATTTTTTGGGCTGTATTCTACACATCTTTCCCATTCTACACATCATTCCCTCTGAAAAGAAACATCAGTGCCTTTGCCACAAACAAACTTCCTTTTTCCTTACATAGTTGGTCTGGGGCAAAAATGAGAAAGTGCATCTATTAAACATACACTGTTTAAAAATGCATGTGGATGCAGACAAATTATCAGAGGTGTTAAGTGCATTGTAGTCTGAATGCCAAATGTATTCCCAGCTCATGTAGAGGCCTCAGAGGCTCTGTTTATACTGGCCAGAGAATTCCTGGACAGTGAGCTGAATTAAAGGCTGCTCTTCAGCAGCAACATGGATCTCACTAAATCAATTTCTGCAGCAGTTCAGCCAGTTAGTGGGGAAGGTCATCTTTTGTCTGGGGTATTTCTGTAGGAGTCTGACTGGAGGGAGGAGCAAGGAAAGCAGATCTCTAAAAACAGTGCAGTGTGCTTCCTTTCCATGTCATATTTGAAAGAGCTCCAAGTACTAAGTCAGGGTGAATAAATTAACCACCTGTGATAGCCCAGCAGTCTGCTGGGGGCCTGGCTATCTCAAATACATCAAATGGAAAGGCAAACGTTATCTCACAAACGGGAAACCTGCACATGCCAAAATGCTGATGCTTTTGATAGCCCACGAATCCCAGAAAACACAGGTAAAATGTCTAGTGTTTGAAATATCCTTCCTTCTGCTGCTGGGATAGGAGCGAAAGGTCAGTTGAGGCATACCTGAGGATTTCTTGAAGTTGGGCTTAAGATCCTGGGCTATGATTTGTAAAAGTGCCTGAGAAAGTTAAAAAATCAACCTGAAGTGATTTTTTTTTTTAATGTAGCTGAGGAAAGATGCTTACAAAAATCTTTACTTTTGCAAATAGCCTGGCTAAGAAATGGATTTAATAGATTCTTTCAGTACCTTAGAACATTTCCTAAACCAAATATTAAGCCTGCTGTCAACAAAGCCCATAAATCTTGTAAACCTCTATTGCTGCTGCTTGATTGCTGAAGACTGTTAAGGAGTTTAAATAGATTTCCTTTTCAGTAGACTAAGTCCAAGGTTCCTTAAAAGAAAATAGCACAGACTGAAAATCTTGGTCTTGAAACTTAACTCACCAATCATGAATATGAAAAAATGCAGTGTACAGGCCAGTACTGTTTGCAATAGACACGAGCATTTTGCAAGTTTGGCAGTTCTGGCAATCTGTAATTCCTGTGAACAAGTGCTGCAGGTAGATGGACAGTGTTTTAAGAGCGCAGTTGCTTCTTTTCATTAGATGAGTTGCTGCCTTTTCTGTGCTTTGAAAATGTCACAGTTCCATTCCATGCAGCGATGTTTGTGTTCAGTTGTAGACATGAACAAAACACGAGCCTTTTGTCTTCTGAACTTTTCCCTGAGCAATTTTCTCTACTCTGTCAGTTTGAGCTGCTCCTTTTCTGCTGATTTAAGTCAGCAGAATCTTCCAGGCCACTATAATCCTTCAGCATTCTTTTTTGTGCTGGATTTATACCTCAGTTATCCTGAAGTATATTTGTTAGGAGGGCACATTAAAAAAAAAAGTAGCGTTAAAAATTAATAAGTTCATGTTACACTCTTTTACTTTCTGTATCACTCTGCCAGAAGCATGGGCAGGTGCTGCCCAGCTTTGCTCTGCTCAGTGCCCTGCCTCTGGCTGGTCATGCCCCATGCAGCTGTGCTGTGCTGTGCAGAGGTGCTGTGGTGCCAACGCTGCCTTTGTCATGTTCAGAAATGAGTTGCACCATCGAGAAGGCGCTGGCGGACGCGAAGGCACTGGTGGAGCGGCTGAGGGAGCACGACAGCGCGGCCGAGGCGCTCATCGAACAGACCACGGCACTCAACAAGCGGGTGGAAGCCATGAAACAGGTGTGCTCTCCAGCCCTGCCTGCTCCTGGCAACGGCAGCACTTACATCCTCTGGGGGCTTCTGGGCCGCATGGAACGAGTGTAGTGTTGGGTTAATCCTGTAATGCAGACTTGGTGTTTTTAGTAGAGGTGTGGCTCTCATCTAAAAATAGCTTGTTTATATAGTTTGAGACTGTGAAAACATTTTCACAGTTACTCCAGTTTAAATAGTGGAAACAAGCATTTATTTGAAGAATGCTGGTAGAAATGGGCTTGGTATCTTACAAACCACTCTGTGGTGTCTCTTGGTTTGCTCTCCAATGCAATACTACACAATTTTATTAATTTCAGCATGCCCATTTAATCATACAGAGGCTCTGACATGTTTTCTTCTGTACAGAATACTTTGTCCTTTAACTGTCTCCTTTTGCTTCCAAAATTGCCTCTTGGGCTTTTTTGTGCTCACTTCTATTCTGATGTTGAGCTGCTCAAGGCATGTTGTTAGATGGAGTGTCACTTTCACAAGACAACTCCTGGGAAACTTAAAGGTGTCTTGTATCTTTCCATATGGGAGTCCATCCTGTCATTTTAATGAACCCAAGATATGTTAATGGGCCTATAAAATTGTAACACCCTGCATGCAATTCAACCCTGTAAAACTAGACATGCAGAGGCTTCATGGCTTCACATCAAAAGTATTACATATCCCCATCTGTTGGAAGTCAGGATCCATTGACTCGGGCCCAAGTGACTTGCACCCACAAAGCCTTGTGGTTTAAGGTTTTGGGAAGCCACAGTAAATGTCAGGAGGTTAATACCTCATGGTTTGTCTTTACCACATCTCTATGAGTTTTAAATTACCTCATGGTGAGCTTGGCCTGCATTAACTGAAGGTTAAATAGCATCCACTATGCACATCTAAGGTGATCTTTTTTGTCTCTAAAGGACAGGATGCCTGCAACATCTTCTGGTATGCATGTTTGATATTATTATTTAAAAACAAGCATTGTCTTCCTGGTTACAGACTGTGAGTGACAGTAGAACTGGTGCTTTGTGACCTGCTGAGTAATACCTGCCTTTGGTTAATCAAATATGCTGTACCTTGTTGCTTTGTTTTTGTGATAACCAGTACCAGGAAGAAATCCAAGAGCTCAATGAAGTAGCAAGACATCGCCCTCGATCTACTCTAGTGATGGGTATCCAGCAGGAGAACAGACAGATTAGGGAATTGCAACAGGAAAACAAAGGTAAAATATGAATATTCTATCTTTTCAAGCTCCAGCCTGTATAACTGGAAATAGTGAGACTTTTACCACTGATCTTTTTTCAAAACAGAGCTGTAGAAGAAATTTTTTATTCTAATTTCAATTTGTCAGTTTAACTGATCGAAATTTAATTCAAGAGTCCTAAAGTCCAACCTCTGGGACTGATAAAGAAAAAGAGAGATTTGGGAAAAATTACTTTTTTTGTTCCTACCTAATGTCCAGCACAAGTGAGGAGATAAATAGAACTTTATTCTGCAATATAGGGATCTTTTTGGAGACGTGTCCAGCGACTGCTGAAAATAATAGCAACAGTCAGGACAAGTTATGGTGTAAGTAAAGAAGTATAATTCCTTCTGGAATTCTCTACACTGGGAATGCACTCTTCCTCCAAGAAAGTCTTAGGTATTCTAACAGTTCCACTTAGCAAAGGATTCGGTCATCTCAGTTTGGATGAATCTTGCTTTATTTAGGGGGTTATTTATCATTTGACTCAGTATATTTTGATCAGAAGCATTTTCAGCTCTAGTTTTACTAAGCTGCAGATTGAGACAGATCTGTGAACTCCTTTCTGCCTTTTGTACAGTGTGGCTTGTAATGGCTGTGGTAAAGCTGCTCAGCCACACTCCAGATGGCTTTTGTCAGCCACAGGGACTGAACACGAAGTCACACTAGCAAAAGACTATTTGTTACTGACCAGGAATTGTCAGGCTGATCACCATCAAAGCCATTTGCAGAGCCTGTGTAGATTTCACGGTGCAGGGAGTGGGGACACTGAATTACAGGCTCATTTGGGTTTTCTCAAGCTGAAATCCTTGTGCATTTTAATTTGGTTCTCTGTGTTAAACTCTTCAGTGCATTTTAAATTCTGTTGGCAGAACTGCGCACATCTCTCGAAGAGCACCAGTCAGCTCTGGAACTCATCATGAGCAAGTACAGAGAACAGATGTTCAGGTTGCTTATGGCGAGCAAAAAGGATGATCCAAGTATAATAATGAAGTTAAAAGAGCAACATTCCAAGGTAATAACTTCATTGAGGGCTTTTGCTTTGTGTTTTAGTTAACCTTAGCTTGTAGTGAATCAATTCAAAGCTCACTTCAGGTCATTTTTTATGCTATTGTACTACTAATGAGTCTAATTTTTATAATCCACGCCATGCAACACAATCAGGAAACTATCAGTTGAGTGAGTCAACGTTACCAGCTTCTCATTTATTAAAACTTTAAACAGGTAGCATTTCATTACTGCATTTGTTTAATTTTCTTTTGTTTCACTTCAGTCTTTAGGGCAACTGCCCTGTAACACTGCCAGAGATTAGTAATAGTCAGAATTTTAGACTAGCTTTGATTTATGCTTGTGACAGCAAAAAATCATTAATAAACCTGTGCTTAGGGAAAGTACGGGGAACAAGTTTTTTAAATTCAATATTTAAAAATTTTTTACTAAATATTGTAAATAAATCTTAAAAATTAAAAGTCCTTTTGATTATTAATTAACTGGATGAAGCAGGAAACACAAGTATATGTTCAGTTATTCAATAGTCAAAAGGATTTCTAAATTTTGGGGGAATTCATTATTCTGGGCCACTAACAGATCTAAACAGGAGCTTTTTAGCAAGATATTACATTTCATTGAAAATGTAACATAATCATTAGAGCAATGCAGATGTGTAGACAAACAAGTTCTAAGTGTTTAATAATCTTTCCCCTCAGCTAATTTAAGTTTGCAAAGCAAACTTAGGGTCTGCTTACTGGGAAAACAGAATTGAAGAATTTGATTCTTTCTTGCCTCCTTGCAGCATCCTATGGGTGTAATTATTGCCAATGGTATGAAAAAATATTATTGGATTAGAAGTGTATCTTTAACACAAAATCTTGGAAAACAACATAAAGATCATTTTCAACAGAAGTTAGCTGAGAATATGGTATAGCACCTGCTCCAGCTTCAGGAGAACCAACACAAGAGGGTAAAATGAAATCCATCCTGAAATGGACTGTGATCATTTAGGAGAACTTCAATGGAAAGGAGGAAAAAACCAAAAAAGATAAAATAACATCTCACAATGTAATTGGAGCAGAAGATTTAGGCTTCTACATTTTCATTAAACCTGTTCCTTCATGAATGCTTGAGGAAAAAGATTTATCACCCTTATCCTGACACAAGGATTTCTGGAATTTCATTATTTATTCTCTAGCTCAAGCTTCATATTCAGAAGATTGAACAATGTTGAAACACTTTTTAAATACCTCTCTCTTGTTAAGTGAAAAATCCATTATACCCAAGGAATTAAGCTCCCTCTTCCCAGTAATGCTATTTTCCTGAGTGCCAGCTGTTATTTTAGTGCCTGTTTACAGATTATTACAAGAGCATTGATTGCTGCAGATGAAGAAGCACCTCCTTTAAATAGAACAGCAGTCTTCTGTTAGTGTTGTATGCAAGAGAAAAATGTGTGTTGGTAGTAGTGACCCTGATCTAAGCGTGCTGTTTGAGTTTGCTCAGCTGAAACAAGGCCCTCAAATGGGTGTGGCCCCTTTTTGGTTTTATCTCTTTAGAGAGAAAAAACCCAATGTGTACATGTCCTGGTTCAGGGCAAATTTAGGAGAGAACCCCCAAAGGGGCTCCTCTAGGAAAGCAGATTCAATCAGCCCCTGCCCCCAACCGGTCCAGGAGTAAAATACCTCCTTGGAGAAAAGTGGAAAAAACCTGTTTATTAAACAATAAAACCTAAACAATATTAAACAGTAAAACCCCTTGCTGCTCCAAAAGAGATGACAGACCCAGAAAGTCCCCTCCCCGGGTTGCAGTTCAGCTCACTCAGTCTCTTATCAGTCCCTCCAGTGCTGGAAATGTCGCGGGCCAGGCCCAGCCCGGTGGGCCAGAGGTGCAAGCTGCCGGTGCTCCTCTGGATGTCCAGTCCAGAGCAGGTTTAAACAGGTTCAAAGAAAAGGGAAAAAGGAAAAAAAAAACACAGTCCAGGGAACTTCTTTGCCTCAGCTAGCTAAACTAACCAAAAGCAAAGGAGAGCTCTGTCCCGCTGTCTGTCCATCCGCAGACAACTCAGTCCAGGAGCCCGAATGTGGTGGAGTGAGTGCAGTGTCTGAAAACAAACTGCACGCTTCTTCTCTCTCCCCTTCAGTCTCTGGAACAAGTCTTAAAGGTGCAAAACTTTTTATTCAGCATAAACAGAACAGACGATTGGGGATAAAAGCATCATATAGTCTAGGGCAGTACAAAAGAGAGGTACACAGAGGCTTTCACTGTCAGTGCACTCTTTGGTTTTCTTCATGTGTCTTCCAGAGCAGAGCCTTCCAGTTTGGTGTTAGGGTCTGACCTAACATCAGTGACCTTGGAGCAGGCCTGAAGTTGTATTGATCCAGAGCCCACATGAGCTGTGAAAGCAGGAAGCAGGGAGGACAGCAGTATATCTGAAACCCGCAGCTCCTGCCCAGTCCTTCTCAGAGGTGCATCCTTGCCTGACCACAGCTTCCTGTCAAGCTAAATTTGGGAGTTCTTTAAAAAAAATTTTCACATCATCACCTGCACTAGAAACAGAAGAAAATAAAGATTTACAGCAAGTTCTTCCCTGCCCCCTCACATTGAGAGTGGGCATTTAACAACTGCTAAATTATAGCTTGGGCAGTTGGAATGGCAGAGGGGAAAGGGCTGATGTTTATTTCAGTAAAGGGTATTTGTTTTGGTCAGATAAGTTTATGATTCCAGCTGAGACAGTTCTTTGTGGTAGTTTAGAGGCAAGCTGATCATCTGCCAGCTGTGTAGATCTCCCATCAAATTAATAATTTAAAGGTGGGATTTTGCTTTAGTCTCTACTGTCCTTCATTTCAGCCCTCCTGTCTTGCTTTTCCTGATACTAGCCAATAAATATTGTGGATTTTGTCCAAAGGCCAGGTCAGGCACAACTAGACTGGCATCACGGCAGAGTTGGAATAAAAGACAAGTTGAAAAATGAAAGCTGTTGGAAATACCTTTAAACTGTTTGGCTTAACTGAGCAGCAGTGATTGCCAGAGGGGCACAGGCTTCTCACAGAGCATTACAGGGAAAGGCAGCAGTGACCCTTATCCTGAACCTCTGAAGTCCAGAGCCCAAATAAGCTGGAATTGGAGGTGGAGTCAAGCAAAAGTATCTAAAATAGAGAGTGGAGGACAGGTTTGAGTTTTGTAGTATATGATATAGTAAGGATGACCACTGCACCTGCTCTTTTTTAGAGAAAAATGCCTGTCCATGGTACTGGAGATCTGGTTTCCAACACCTGGAAAGAATGTGGCTTTGCCTGCTGTTCTCACAGGAGTGGAGCAGTTTTGCATATGCAAAATAACACACATCAGTTCCTGCTGCACAGGAGGGCCTGGTCAGGGCAGGCACAGCACCATCTTGTTGCCATTTTGAAGGCAGGGCACAGCTGGTTAAGCTTCTATCAGATTCCACTGTGAGGCAAACCAGGTTTATTTGAATAAACAGGACCACTGTGGCTGCCCACACTGTAAAGTTAGAGAGAATTTCTTTTCCAAAATTGAGGTCTGTGATAAAAAATGTGACAGCAGCTAAACCACATTTAATGCTTTGCTTTTCTAATAATGCACAAAACATATCACTAAGATATTACTAAATATTGTATCTCAGGAGCTGCAAGTGCATGTGGACCAAATTACAGAGATGGCAGCGGTGATGAGAAAAGCCATTGAGGTGGATGAAAGGCACGGCTGCAAAGAGCAGGAGCGCATCACCCAG
Source organism: Fringilla coelebs (assembly GCF_963513975.1). Lineage (NCBI taxonomy): Eukaryota > Metazoa > Chordata > Aves > Passeriformes > Fringillidae > Fringilla > Fringilla coelebs. Next base: position 57,558,728 of record NC_140033.1, on the reverse strand, counting down.
CTCGAGGTGAGGAGAAAGCTGCAGAGGCGCAGATATTAAAGGGAGTAAAGATCCTTCCAGGTGTTTTATGGAGTTACTGTCCCAGTCACTCACTGCTGTTGTGTTACCCTTACCTTGCTGGAGCAGGGGAAGCACCACTACAGCCTAATCTCAAGGAGGGGGTGCTTAAAGCCCATCCAAGAGAGAAGGAGGGTCAGAAACTCATGAGCTCCCTTGGAGAAGATGGCACAGCACTGATTTCAAGTCAGTGTTTTACTTCTCATGCATTAGTTTGGAGTAGAGGGGAGACTTTACCTGATTGCTTTCTGGAGTTCTATTAATGTATTTTTCACTCTCTGGTTTTAGCAAGAAAACAAAGGCTTGAGAGAAATTCTTCAAATCACTAGAGAATCGTTTCTGAACCTCAAGAAAGACGATGCATCAGAGAGCACGTCCCTGTCAGGATTAGTGACAAGCAGTGATCTGAGCCTGAGGAAAAGCTAAGGACTCTGGGAATCAGCAAGCTTCAGTTGCACACTTAAACCAATGGAGCATCAGGGGGCACTGGTCAAGCACTTGTTACTGAATAGGGCACCAGCAGAGAGAGAATACATCCAACTCCAGCTCAGTGGCTTTTATACTGTGGAACATAAATTCAGCTGGTGTTCTGCAATACCCTCAGTGACAGATTGATTGCCATAGATCTAACCTCAGTAAGAAATGGATTAATGCACTTGCTGAATTGCAAATTCTTTTTATATGAACTTGTTTTACAGATAAAAGGTGAGATTTCAAGTAATTTATATAAATTATTGCTCATACAAAGTTCAGTGCAACTCTTAGATAATAAAGGTAAGATTTCAAGTCTGATCTCTGCCTTAGAAAGTAGTAACTTACGAATATGCTCTGTGCATGATCCGCATAGCATTTTTTCCTTTTGTTTTGGTTTTAATAACTTCTCGTTTTGCGACAAATCTCTTTGATGGGAGGGGCACACAGGCAGCATAAAATTTAAGGATTTCTGTCATTTAGCCTTGAGGTATCTCTTTAAAATACAAGGCCAGTTTTTAAATGTAAAGAATGCTGTCAGTCAATAGTTTGGAGTTTTTAAATGATACAAGATTCTTTCAAATATGTTCACTGAATTGTATTGAGAACATGGAAAGAGCTGTTCCTGCTTTGTTGTTCTCAGGAGCACAGGCAGCAATACAATTCTGCCTCAGCTTTTACCTTTCAGAGGGGAAATCCAGCTCACTTCTCTGTCAGTAAGAAGCCATACGAGTCCCGTGTGTCCCTTCTCCAGTTGCCTGCCCAAACTTCCTGAGTGAGGAATGGCAACTGGAAAGCACAAAAGCAGTGGCAGCAGAAAGGAGGGATGGAGGAAGAAGCTTCATGGCAGAGTTGGCAGCCTGCAATTAATAGTCTTAATTTTCCTTTCTCCAGTGCTAACTAGTCATCAAGAAGGTTTTAAAGTGAGTTAAGCAGAGTGAAAGCGTTCAGCTACAGAAAACTGTGGAGCTGCAGCTGCCACCCACAGTTGCACATTCTGGCTGTTCAAGAACCCACCAAGCAACATGAGCTGAGCTATCCTGAAATCAACCACCACTTAGTCAAGTTTGATTTTCAGTCACAGCAACACAGAAGGAACTAAGCACCCAACACTTCGAGGCATGCCAGCTTCAATGCAGCTTCCTGTGCTCCAGCACAGCTTCCCTGAGCTCAAGATAAATGCTCCACAGGCCTAAGGGAGAGCTTTCAGTGACATTGAACTGACTTAGGAGCAGCTCAGTACCTTTGTTCTGTCTCTCTGTTGCTGCTCCTTCCTGTGGTGCTTTTAAGAAGGAAATAAGTGAAAAGGAGCATTAGCAGGCAGTAAGTGCTGGTTTTCAGTGAACTAAGACACATGCTGATGGGACAGGTAAATCAGGCCTCCACATTCTCACAGCCTGCTTTAGAAATGGAAAAGCTGCTGCTTCTCTGCAGAGCACCTTGGCTTCTTGACAGGCTTAGGAACCCACTGAGGACATTCACATGCATGGAAAAAAGTTACGGCCATTTCCAGACTTGTGAAATAGCCGTGGGGAAATTCTGGGGGAACATTTGAGCTCAAGCACAAAATATTCTTGTCTGCTTTTATATTACCTGTAAAGCTTCGCTGGTGCTTCTCTAATCTAGATTTTGCATTTCTGCCATGGCTTGCAAGCTGCTGACTTATCAGAAGCAACATCTTTTTTCACTGGAGTGTTCTGTTGTTGCAGACCTACAAGGAATTTTGAGTTCAGTTGTTGAAGTTCTTGTTTCTAGAAGCATCTTTTCGCCATGCGCTGGTGTCAAGAGGCATTTCTATCCATTTAATGCTGAATTCAGCTTCATGGCTGACTTCTGGTTTGGCTTCCAAATACAGAAGAGGGTTGTTGGTCTCTGGCAGTACTTTGAGGTTGCTCTATTACAAAATAATGCTTGATTAGTGTTTATTTTTGTAAATTTAAAAAAAAGTGACTTAATTTATCTACTCCTAGTCTTCACATTTGATACGTCTCCCCTTTCATTCCCCTACCCGATCACTTTAGGATTTTAAAGAGCCTTCACAGTGTGTGGAGTGACTATTTTTCATTGCATACCTGTTATTTTTGTAATGCAGATGGCTTGAAAAGGATTTATGGCTAGAATTGTGTACTGTACAGTAAACTTATTTTATCAATAAAGTTGACTGAAAACATGGATGTGTCCATGACTAAAGCAAGGTACTTGCTCTGAGATGAGCCTTGTTGGCAAGACAAGATAAGAAGGTAACCAAAACTGTTCTGTGTGGCAGCTGTTCAGCTGAGGCTCGTATGTACAACTAAAAGCTTCGAACAGCTTTGACTTTTTCACAAGCACATGGGATTAGAAGATTGTTAAAATACAGAACTAATGACACTGTTTTCATGCAGTATTATGTGTACTGGGATCCCTGTGTAAATGCCCAGCGGCTTAGGGAGTTTCCTTAAGCTCCTTTTCTGGTTAAAAGGGGAAATTTCAAGTCTTCTGTTGGAATGTAAAACTTGAACTTGTTTTTTTTTTGAGAGCCTGGAGTCTGAGTGTCTGAGGCACGACCGGCCGTCATTTTGGCCAGGAGAGCACTGTGATGCTGCTCACAGCATGAGGGCAGAGGGAAGGTGAGACCTTAAAGCTCCTCCTGTGCTACCTCCTGTCATGGGCAGGGACACCTTCCACTATCTCAGGCTGCTCCAAGCCCTGACCAACCTGGCCTTGGACGCTGCCTGGGATAGGGCAGCCACAGCTTCTCTGCACAAGTGTTTTGTAATTGTTATCAGTTCTTCTGTGACAAATCAGTTGCACATATCTGTTATCCAGCCAAGCTGACAAAAGAGCACAAGTCAGCTAAATGAAGGTTGTAGTAGATGCTGTGTGCAAAACTACATCAAGTCATTCCTTTGCTTCTGGACCATTCAGCATAAGTGGGGCTGAACAGGAACTGTATGGGAGGAGAGACGGAGTTCCTGCTGCCTGCAACCACCTTCCTGTGCCCAGACATTGGGAGCCAGTGTGGCCCTTGTATCAGGGAGTATCCTTATTTCCCACGTTCAGAAAACACTCACCTGACAACTGTCTTAACCAACTGCTCAGCAAGGAGGGAAACACTTTGTCACTGCAGTCTGGGAAGAAGCATGTGCTGGCAGCACTCCTCAGGCACCAGCCGGAATACAGGCACAGGGGAAACCCACAAACTCCAGCTGCAGTCTCGTTCCATTTCCCAAGGTGAAGGTTTACTTTTTTGAAGAATGGCAGACAGTGACTTCTCTGCAGTGTTCTCAGCACCAGAAATCCCCCAATCCATACACCTGAGGTGGCTCCTCCAGCAGTGAGCAGCAGTAGAGCTGGTTTTGAAAAGTCAGTTCTTGGAAGCTCAACACAGCACACCAATGGATGCAGGGTGATCAGCACCTTCCCTTTTCCAATACTACATTCAGGAACACTGCAAACATTTTTAAATGACTCATCATCTGCAACTCATTACGTTCCTGGCTAAGCAAACAGCAGCTGCCTCCTACAATTCCCCACCTGTGCTTCTTTGCTTCTTGCAAATGGCTTTCTGCCTCACCCTCAGCATTCAGGATTAAAAAAAAAATCTAATCTAGCTCATTTTGAGCATATTAGATAATCTGTTGTTACCCCAGATAAGATGGAAAAGTTGGAACTGATGCTTTTTCTGATGAGGCAGCCTTGTGAAGATCTAGTTCTGAAGCAGGCAGGGAAGTTTTACACAACCCTCTTCTCCTGCCACTCCCTCTTGCCCCCAGAATGAGCTTGTTTATTGCTCTGGTTTGAAGTTGACTTCTCCCAGCATGCAAGGAAGCACAAAGCCCTTCATGCTCGGCAGGAGTCAGCTGGCTGCCTGGAGCTGGGGGCTGGAGCAGACAGGCTCTGAGAGCAATAAAATAAATAAACAAGCATCTGTTGAACACACAAGTGTTAAGGGAGCTGTTGTTTCCAGAGAAAATTCAGACACCAGAGCCTACTAATCCAGGATGTGGGAAGGAAAGGTAACCAGACAGACATTGGCAAAATCCAAATAAATCTGGATATATCAATATATTCCTGCCCCTGAGTAAGGACACAATGACCTAACACAATACTCACCTTGCATACCCAAAGGCTCCAGTGTTTCTTACGCTGACTCTTCACTGGATAAACCAACCAGGAACCAAAGTTCCACTAAAGTTCACCCCAAAAAACACTGCCAAGGTCACTGCAGACCTACAGCTGCTGACAGATCGGAAGGCAGAGACATGAAAAGCTCCAAGGCTCAGTGAAACATGCACATTTTTAGATGGAGCCTACTGATTCCTCTGAAGGGGCTCCCTCTTTTTTGGAAGCCTTTCCAGATAAAGGACAGCTCTAGGCAAGGACAGAAGGGAATCACAGAATCATAGAAGCGTTTGTGCTGGATGGAACCCTAAAGAGAACTTAAACAGACCCTGGATTTCAAGGGGTACACAAAAAAAAAAGGACTTGAAAATACCCCTTCAACACTGCAGTGGATCAGTTCATGTATTCTGACCATCACCACTGTTAATCACTGTGGTTTAGGGACTATGGGAGAAAATTCCTGAACCATCTCTTGGCAGAACCAAAAAAAGGAAACAATCTCCAAGTCAGGATCTCAGAAAAAGAGTTCAAAGCCCACTTCTGCTAGAAGATTCCTATGTGATCTTGCAGACCAGTTTTCAGGCAAGAAGGGGATGACAACCATGCCTTTGTTCTCCAGAGCCTCATCTGACAAAAGCTCTCAAAAAGCCTCTCTGGACCATGCGCTCCCCTCAGTGGCTGCACAGAGCACATGCCACACTCTCAGCCTCTGGGTGTCACTGCAATGCCAGCCAAGCTCCCCCACCTCAGCCCTTGGCCACAAGAAATTTTTCAAAGCAAACTCTCCATACAAGATCAAAGGCAGAGGCTAAACTGTAAAAGCATCATGGAATACAAAGAGACCCCTTAAGTTTCAATATTCTTTGAAAAGACATCTTTATTATAAAAGATAATTAAAGTTAAACTTGTTTTTTGCACAATGTTAATCGCAGCAGTTATAAAACCCACCGAGGTAAACATGTTTAAGAGCATTTCTATACCACAGAAGGGTTTGCTGCCTGCCTTGACACATGGCAGAGACATGCTCAGGATGAGTGCAGGGATGATGGGCAGAGACCCAGGGAAGAACTTGTTTACCCCATGTGCCACACAACAGCACAGGGAAACCAGAGCCAAACCACAGGACTGCAGCCTTGCTTTGCTGTTTGAGGCAGATGGTCCAGCTCCAAGCAAGGATGGGATTTGTCTCTAAACATCAGAAGGATTCAGTCACCTCGGACACTGTCTTTCAGCTCTCAACTCCTTAAAGAAAAGCCATTTAAGTCACTCATTCCTGTCTATGCCAGGGTGCTTTAATTTCCAACAGTTCTCAGAAAAAGTTATTTTGCCAGTTTCCTCAGAAAGAGCTGTTTCTTACACATTTCCTACCAAGAATTTAAAGGGGTGGCTGAGAGATTAGGCTTCCACCTCTGGGGAATTCCCTCATGGAGGCTCCATGCAGGCACCTGAGCAGCCACTCACCTCACACCAGCAGGACTGTGCACTCAGCTGCCCTCAGTGAAGGTTCAGACACTGGGAGAAGGAGGAAGAGTCACCACACCCTGTGTCATGGTACAGCATGTGAGACTTGAGCCATCCTGCAGTGCATGACAGATCCCCACTGGAGACCAGGACAGGGCACAAGGGACAAGCACAGGTAAAACGCCCTCAGGTCTCTTTGGGATGAGCCAAAACCACATTGCTCCAGCTGACATTTTGAAAATGGCTCTTGGGGTTTTTTTTGAGGAGCATAAAGCCACCACATGAGATTGGTCCCTCATCTGTTTTTATACTACATTCTGCTTTGGGCAGATGCAATTCAAATAGGTAAGGAACATATTCAGTCAGCAAGGTTACTGGTCAGTATCTTGCTAGCTGAATGCTGTTTTCATCCCTTAAAGGCAAAATTAAAAGATGGTTAAAAATAAATAATTAGTGTTTCAGCCAGCTCCAGAGGAAAAAAATTGTAATTGGCTGCAAGGAGCTTATTTTTTCTTTTATGACAGCACCATCAAAAAAGATACTATACCAGAGCAGAAACAAGACATGGGCTGTTCAGAATGCAAACAGGGAGACAAACCTCTTGTGTTCTCTTAGCAACCATCTCTGCACAGAGACCAGATGACTTGCTACAAAATCACCCAAAAGCAAAGGAAAAAGTCTTCTTGTCTCAGATCAGTCCCCGTTCCCAAGCCCCACAGTGCACACGTACAACAGCTAACTCAGTGCAGTTTCAATTCAAGTCACTCAGTTCAGCTTGCAAGGTTCAGTAACACTTCTTGGAAACCAGCGTGTCTGCAGCCACACGTTTTGTACCTGTTAGAAGGAGATGCTCAGTTCCTGCTGGAAGAACTCTTTGTATGTCCAGTCCCTGTCCCTCCCCTCACAGCTGGACAGGCTGCCCCACCCTTGGGAGCGAGTTGGGCACTGCCTCAGCAGACATTTCCACACGCAAGGAACAATCAGCAGGTTGCTTTCCAAGACCTGTTTGATATTCCACGTACCCAAACAGCAAAGTAGACCCCACAGGATCGATGCCTGTCCTTGGCTACGAGTACAGGATTCTGCAGCTGGACACAAGCAGGTTGCAGCAGGCAGAGTGTGCTACAGAGGAGTCACAAACAGCATGTAGTGTACTGGACACTGAAATGCTCTGCCAAACTGGCCAAGCAGCAATCTCTTATTCAGCAGGACAAATTAGCAGTGGTAAATCCTGCACCACTGGCTGGTTGCTGGTAATCATCTCACCATTCCCAGTTCCCCCTCTCCATTCCCACCAGTTATTTGGCAAGTTACAGAAGCAGTGGAGTTCTCTCCCCGGCTGGCTGGTCTTTCTGGAAAAACTCCTTGATATGCAGCAGCTTGTTGTGGATCCTCTCTCTCAGGGGAGGGATATGATGGCTGGGGTCTAAGACATTGGTGCTTCTACGCTCCCTTTCCCTCTTCCAGGTGAGATAGGGATGTGGTGGGAAGGGCACCTCGCTCCTCTCCCGGCGGAGCTGCACAGTGATCCCGCTGAGGGCCAGCATTGCCCACACTGACAGGATGATGAAGTCTGGAAAAACAGAAACAGATTCCTGTAGCAAAGCAGAACATTCCTTGCTTTCCCAAGCACAAACACTGAACTAGTTTTGTGACAGACAGGAATGAAGTATCATCCCCACATCCTCAGATGCCCAGAGTGACTCCATGCAGAGGCCAGGACACACAGGGAGTTGGAAGAGTCTCTTCACTGTACTAGGCCTTGGACTGCCTGCTCTGCACACTCCTCAGCAAGCTGCCAGCACAAGTCTGAGCAGCAGCTTTCACAAGGGCCTTTGTCACAACACCTGCAGGAAGATTCCTGCCTTTGAGTCTACTCAGTACTGCTTTTGAAGGGCTAAAATTTCTCATGTGGATGTTAAATCTCACACTGTACTGTGTTCTCCTTCCATCCCCTTCCTGCCCTCACTCTACTGGTTACAACAGAACCAAAGAGGCAGTGATTCCTCCTTAAAAGGAAAATAAAGTCTCAGGAGGACTCACCATTTCTTTGAAAAGGCACATTGGTGTAAGCTCTGCTGAAGTAATTGTTGAGGACCCTTCTGAGCAGGTCTAAGGTGATGTAAGCAAGGCTTGTATAGACATAACAAGCAATGGCCAGGACCACTGTGTAAGAGCCCACTATTCCAGAAGCCAAGATGTTCAGCTAAACAGGGAGAAAAAACACAGCTTTAGGAGACTGATAAACACTCTTTATTCCCCAACCTCCTTAGACAGTATAATCATGGAATCATGGAATGGCCTGGATTGAAAAGGACCCAAAAGCCTATCCAGTTCCAACCCCCTGTCATGGGCAGGGACACCTTCCACTGCCTGGGGTTGCTCCAAGCCCTGTCCAGCCTGGCCTTGGACACTGCCTGGGATGGGGCAGCCACGGCTTCTCTGGACAAGTATTTTGTAATTTTTATCAGTTCTTCTGTGATAAATCTGCTGCACACACCTGTTATCCAGCCAAGCTGATAAGATAGCACAAGGCAACTAAATGCTGGTTTTAGTGGATGCTGTGTGCAAAATAAGTAATTCCTTAGCTTCTGGACCATTCAGCACAAGTGGGGGTAAACAGGAACTGCCTGCAACTGGACCTGTGCAGAGCTTCACAAAGCTGTGCTAAGTTTTCTGTACATATTCCATTGGACAATGTCTTGCATTAAGAAGTCTGATCCCCCCTTCTACCTCCTTCCTTCTGAGGTGACAGCAGAGTTACTTACAATTCTTGGGCAGCCAACAAAAAGCACTGGAATCATCAAGGCTACACAAGTAAAGGTCACCCAGAACACCACATCGTCACGGAAGACCCTGTAGTCTCCTGCCAAGACACCACATTCAGCAGTGAGAGAAACATTTCCTTTTTTGCAAGTGTTTGGGGGGCAGCTTTTTCCGCCCAAAATTCTGTGCATTCAAAAATACCATGAAGAGTACATTGTTGAAAAGCCCAGCTTTTGAGCTCAAATCCTGACTGTTTAAGATGTATTGGAGCAGTTAATCAAGAACAGAAGAACTGTCCTAGTTGAGCACAGGTCCTGTACTCTGTGCTGGAACAGGAGATCTTGTCCATGGAACAATGATTTTTGACAAGGTACACGTTCCTCGCCTCATAAGAATTAAAAGCACCAGAGTACTGCTGCCCAGTAAAAAGCTGGTTTGTTGCCTCTGTGTGTTTCCAAACTAAAAATCTGCATCAGACTCCAGAGTATGGTGCAAATGTAGCCATCACCACACCACCAGGCAACAAATTCTTCTGGGCTTTAGGAAAATTAAATCACACAAACCCTTCTTTGCTCCCCCCTGCCTTCTAAGGCCTGTGGATTCACCAGAGGGGATAAGCTGACCTCCAGCTGAGTCACTGTTCCACTTTAATGAGGAGCAACCAGGGACTGCATGGATTACCACAGAATCATGGCTTGAGTACCAAACAGAGATAACTGGAGAACAAAAACCTGTCCCACCAAAGGACCTCAAAAAGAGAAGTTTTGAGACTGAAAATTACAATAGCTGATGCTCTGATGTCCCAGAGGGACTCCAGCTCAGCAGGCTTAGTGGCTTTTAAGCAATTTGCCTAAGGCCTTTATGCCTGAAGCCTTCAAATTAGACTGTAGATTTTCTACTGGGATTTGTTCTGGACTGAGAACAAGAGATCAAGTGTGTGCCTGGAGCAGAGCTGGTGTTACCGACATGGCACACAGTTTAAATAGGAATAGTCACCATGTCCTCTGCAAAACAATCAGTTCCCTTTTCCCCAAGTACTTTTAATTACAGTGCAGCTGAAAGAAGCTTTCAGGTACATCTCTACTCCTCCCAGCACTGGAAAGGGAACATTAAACATCCCAGTAAGATAAACCAGAGAGTGCCATTCACTCTTGAGCCTCGCAGTGTGCCTACAGCATGCAAGAACACAGCACTCACCAAGCAGAGGATTACAGTGCTTACCTAGGGGAGTAAAGAAGAGCGTTGATGAGAAGAGAAATCCCAACACAAGTCCAATAACAAACATGCTGAGCAGGACAGAGCCAAATCTCCACCAGCTCACAACCAAGAGCAGGCCTCCAATGATTCCAGCCACCGCCGTCAAAATAAGACGAACTGAAAGAGAGAAGAGAAAATTCCAACATCCTGGAAACTTCAGTTCCTGCAGTAACATGTTCAGCAGCTGTGTTTACATGCATGTTTGGCTTTTTTTCAGTGAGTTTGCATGAGGTAACAGAAGTACCAGAATGTGCTTCATGCACTTCACTCAGATGCCAGCCTGCAGCTGGGGATGTGCTGCTGAAAGAGTGGCGGGGGGGGCTGGAATGGAGGCCTTGGCACCGTGTACATCAGTTCCCTGAGTTCCCAGGGAGTTCAGGTGGCTACAAGCTACCGCACATGTATCAAAAAAAGGAATTTATGAGGTAGCACAGACAGAAAGAACTAATTCTGTCTGGTCTGACAAGCTGGGCGCAGACCACCTACTTCCACTTCACAGATAAAACCTACATTTGATCTCAAATAGAGACCCATGCATTTTTAAAGTAGGAAGAAAGTATGTTGCAAATTCCCAGAGTTTCCAAACACCTCTTTTCTTCCTTGGATATATACTGAAATTAAATGCAGCTATTAATTCTGCATCATTGTGATGCTGGAATGAACACTTACTGTGTTGCATTTTCAGCTGTTATGGCAGAGCTCAAGCACCCAGGTATCACCCTGCTACCCTTCCTGTGGCTGGCCAACAGCACAACTGAGATTGTACCTGAAGGGCTCCTAACAAGAGTTTGGGAAGAGCACAGGATATCCTTTCACAACTACTCACCATCATAACTAAGGCCAGTTACCCTGGTAATGAACACAAAGAAGATGAATGCTGCGACAATGAAGCCCATGAAGAATAGGTCTAGAGAAAAAGGAAAAAATATTTAGTAAGCTTCAGACCAAGCCCACTTCAGTAGATCTTCAGACATCTTCATATTACAATGAAGAAGGAACATAGCAGCTCATAAAAGGAGAGCCAGACAACATTTTGTTCTCGACAAAGGCGTCCTCAAGCACTACAGAAAGTCCAGAACTACATATTTATAGCTATATTGCCCAGCACACACCCTAGTTCTAGGTTTCTATTCTTTGCATCCCAAAAACTTCCTGCTCCAAGCTTAAAGACTCAGAGCCCATAAAAGCAAAGCAGTGGACGTAACTGGCAGAGCATCACTATCAAGTGAATCTTGGTAATAACACCATCATTCTAAATTACACAGAGTAACATTTATGAAGTTCCAACCAGATTTATGAGATGAAATATTCAGTACCTGTTTTCCAGAATCTGTGTCCAAAAAAGCAGGTGAAAAGACCAAGAACAGCAAAAGCAGTGAAGAATACTTTGGTAGAGAGTTTACCTACAAGAAGAAAGGTAGGTTTAGTAAAGCATTCCAACTAGTAGTCCCAACAAAGAGATTAAGGTATGGTCAGGTTGCTGTCACAAACTTTACTGACAACTTGAGAGCTGCCACTCTGTCAGATCTGCAATGCCTGAACTAACAGTTGGCTTGGTAAGATCTCCAACAGAACATTGAAATAGTCCCAGACTGATGAAGAAATCAAGAGCTTCCTCCTTATTCAAGAGAAGTTTCTGTAAGTAGATGTAACTTTTTTATAATACAGATATAAATTTGCTAGAAAAGTCTCTGCTCAGGTTTAAAAAAGGGACATCCAGTCATCTATAAAAATCAATGCTATGGGATTAGTGACCCAGGCAGCAGCTATAGACTTAATCACTGCAGCCTTCACCATTTGTTTCCCTCTCATACATTTGCCATGCAACAAAAATGATCATCAGCATCCCATTATAGCTCACCTCCATCTTCTCTTGAATTTCTTACCTATATTTAAGCTATTTGCAGAAGTAAACTATATTTTCCATATGCTCTGAATTAGACAGGTTTAGCCTAGATAATTTTTCTCACGTTGTCATAGGACAGCACGGAGTTTGACAACAGTCACTTGTGTTACAGTAGATAAGAAAATAAGGAGAACAAATCTTACTTTATGAACCAAATTCTACCAATTACTCGTGTCCCTTCTGCATTCATAATGGGAGCGGCAGCTTTGCTGTTTCTGCACAAATTCCATCATTATACAGCTTTGTACAAAGCAGCATGACTTGGTAGTCCCTCCACTACTGCTGACATTATCATCATTCTTATTTTAGATGACTGCCTCCTTTCAAAATACCTGCAGGATTCCTGTCAGCACCAGCACAGTTAGAAAAATCTGGCTGGAGGCTAATCTAGTTTGTGTTTTATTAGCACAGCTTCACATCCAGCATCCGCAGTCCTACAAATTATTTGAAATTATGTATCCAGTTTAAATGGACAATGCTGGGGTGGCACTACAGAGTACAGAGTTACATTTGCAAGCCACATATTATATTCCCATTTAGTTAAACCTTTAATTGCTAATGGTTCTCCTTAGTCCTACTTCATCATTCTAGACTTTCTCCCTAATCAAGAAGTAGACTTCACTAAAGTAACAAAATATACACAGTGTAAAACAAATATCTCCCACACACACTGGAAAAAGAATCTTAAAGCACATTTGGCACGTTGGAGCACAAGAAGCTGCAGAGGAGTTGGCAAGGACATACAATTCCCAACTTACTGAGGGAAGAGCAGTTATCTACCAGGTCAGCAAAACTGCAGGCATACGTATGCACAGGTATGTATGCAGCAGAACTGTTCCAGAGAGGATCCCACACTATGACATTGTAGATCACACCTTGCCCAGGAAGTGAGGAGAAGTAGACATTGGTCTTGTCATCAGCTGTCAGTGTAAGCATCTGGAAAAGTAAGTATCTGTGTGAAAGGCTCAGAGGATGGAACCCTTCCCTCCAGCACTACTGTGTTTTCTGACAGGGGAGAAGATTCTCTCACTGCTGTTTTGCTCCTCCCTGCCTGAGGGCACAGTTCAGGTTCCCTACCAGCCTACTGACCCAGGTCTGGCCCCTGAGGCAGGCAAGGCTGCCATTCCACTCCCCAGCAGAGCCAGGGAGCTTGCTCACATCTCCCCTCCAGGAAGATAAGCACAGGGGAGGAGAAAACAAGAGAGCCCCACTGCCACATGGCTGGCATCCAGTGCTTGGGGCTCACCTTAATGCCATTGGCTCTGACACTCTGCACCCCGGACATTTTCCGTATGTGGTTCATGAGCACCATCTCGGACAGGTCGTTCTCGGGCAGGAAGTACTGGTACACATCGTAGCGCAGCCGCCAGCGGGAGCTCTGACCAGTCCCTGAATCACAGGAGGGGGGGCTTGCTCCTCTGCAATGAAAAGCACATCAGCCACAAGGCCCCAGACCTTAACGTCAGTTTTCAGCAGTTACCTGTCCACAGGGCTTGCCTCTACTCTTTAGAGGGGCACACCAGCAGCTAACTCAAAGCTGGACTGTATTTGTGAGCACAGGGCACAGCAGCATCACACAGAACCACCCTGGCACAGGTGGTGGCTGTGCTGGTACCTGCCTTAACACTCACAGAGGCTTCCTATGAATTGCCATAACAAGAATTCCAGGAGGCCACAACAGCCAAAGACCACACCATTACTGCTTGTCTTTCCATGCGGTTCTGAAGAGTCTTCCCCATTCCCTGCCTATCACTTGTGACACCAGGCACTACTCAGGAAATAACACCTTATAACCTGAACTCTCAAGTTAAACAAAACTCTGGATCATTATCATGCTTTAGTACTCTGGATCATTATCATGCTTTAGTACTAGGAAAGAAATAAAACTGGCTGTAACAATTGCTTCTCAAACAAATTAAGCTGTTACAGGGAATGGAAATATCCAGTATTTACTGACTGCTTACAATTCTGAGGTTGCACAAGATGTAACTCCCCCACAAGATGTAACTCTCAACCTTTATCTCTCTCATGCAGTACCTCTTCCCCTCCTCCTTTTCCCCATTTACATTTGTTGCAGCAAACAAGATTCCTGCCAGCAGCTGGATGGTTCAGCTGTTACAGCAGGGTCTTATTTTAGCCTTTTGGCCAAACACAGGACAGAAGGTCTGGCTCAGTGCACTGAAGTTCTCCACATACCTGGTATATCCCAAGTTTGCAGGGGCAAACTTGATGTGTATATCAACCAACGTGTAGTCAAGGTAAATATTTGGATCCACTTCCAAGTCAAATTCTAGATTGCAGCCCCCAGGAATAGGATCTAGAACACAGAGAACATAACTGCAGTTACATGCTTGCAGGCACAATCCACTCGCTGAGCACAGAAAACCATCAGGTCCTGCGACAGGTCCCCACACATGAGTGACTCCAGTGACTGGAGTGTTGGAAAGGAAGGATTCAAGCTCCTGCCAGGTCCTACACATGGCTCAGGGCAATCCCAAGCACAAACACAGGCTGGGTGGGGAATGGATAGAGGGCAGCCCTGAGGAGAAGTACTTGGGGATGTTGGCTGACAAGAAGCTTGAGATGACCCAGCAATGTGTGCTCACAGCCCAGACAGACACCAACATCCTGCATGCAAAGAGGAGTGGGCAGCAGGGCCAGGCAGGGGGGATGCACCCCTCTAGTCTGCTCTGGCAAGACCCCACCCCAACACAAGAAGGATGTGGACCTGCTGGAGTTAGTCCAAAGAAGGACCATGCAGATGACCAGAGGGATGGAGCACCTCTCCTATGATCAAGGTTCAGAGTAGGGGTTGTTCAGCCTGGAAAAGGCTTTGGGGAGACCTTTCCAGGAGCCTTCCTATACCTGAAGGGAGCCTACAAGAAAGCTGGAGAGGGAATTTTTACAGGGGCTTAGGGATGACAGGACAAGGGGTATTGGCTTTAAGCTGAAGGAGGGTAGAGTTAGACTGGATATTGTCAGCTTCAGTTTTAGCTTTCATATTTTTCAGATTCTGTGCTGTCTAGGTGTATAGCTCTGAACTTCATATTAGGTGTTAGTAAGTTCTCTTTGCAGGGTAGGTAGACAAAACAATCCCTTTCCAGCCTGAGACCAAGGACAACTGTTACAAGTTTCAGGCCCAGAAAATATAAACAATGAAGAACTGAAGAGAGCAACAAGGAGGATGGGACTTCATGACCTGAAGCTATAATTGGACAATTAGCTCCAATACATAAATGGACGAAAACTTATAAAAGTGTGAGACTTCATGACCAGTCATACATTTTGTGATCATTTTGGGTCCATCTTGGCTGTAGCCCTGGCCAGGCTCTTGTACTGCCCAAGGTATATCTACTAAGGCCTTTCAATAAATACCTACTTTATTCCTTTAGCTCTGTCTAGTCTCTGTTCCAGGTACAGCCTCTCAAGGCATCAATATGTAGAAGAAACCCTGTGAGGGTGGTGAGGCCCTGGGAGAGGTTGGCCAGAGAAGCTGTGGAGGCTCCATCCCTGGAAATGTCCAAGGCCAGGCTGGATGGGGCCCTGAGCAACCTGGGGTAGTGGAAGGTGTCCCTGCCCATGGCAGAGGGGATGGAACTGGATGATCCTTATGGTCCCCCTCCAATCCAAACAGATGTATGATAATCACATGCACAGCACTTTTCTATTCTAAGGTTTAAGTCATGGCAAGACCATAGAGTACCTCCTATACACAACTCACAATCCAACAGCGACACTAAAAACATTTCCAGCCCATTTCAAAAGAATTTCTGGTATCGCCATCAGATTTCCACCATGTAAGACAGAAAGGTCAGCACTTCATTGCACAGATGACCTGCCTGAGCAGAGCTGGCATGCCCTGAGCACGTACCTCTCTCCATGTAGGGGATGGAGATGGCGGTGCTGAGCACCTGGCCAGCAGCCAGGGCGCGCAGGTACCACGTGCACACCGTCTGCTCCGGCCGAAGGATGGACACCAGCCCTCTGTCCAGCCCAACTCCTGAGCTGTTCACCGACGCAGTCTGCACAGAAACAAATTACAGAAACAAGCAGTTCTTCTTGAGAAGATTTCTGTCACAGTTTGATAATATCACAGGAGGCTATTCCTGCCACCAACCTGCCAGGCACACACATCAGTGCCAGTTACAACAGATCAGGCTCTGCCCAAAATGTATTTGTGCTTGTAATTGTCCAGCTCCATGTGTAGGGCCTTGCACTTGGCCTTACTGAACTATATGAGGTCTGACCACCTCTCAACCTGTCAAGGTCCCTCTGGATGGCATCCCTAGCTGGTGAAAAAAGGGAGCTCTGACACCACACACTGTCTGGCTCAGGCTCAAAAACCCAAGTGACAAGTGTGGGACTACTAAAGAGCTGATAATCACAAGCAAGTTGCAGTGAAATCTAGCTAGTAGATCTGGCAATGGATTGCCAGATTAGCACCAGTACCAATAAAAATGTAAAAGGACTGGAGTATCCCTCACAAAATGTTGTGAGATGGCAGCAAGGAAGCGGCAACCAGCATACAGAAGCACCTTCCTATCTCCACCAGAATAGACATGACTGTATGACAGCTGCCTTAA
This sequence comes from Fringilla coelebs, assembly GCF_963513975.1. Taxonomy (NCBI): domain Eukaryota; kingdom Metazoa; phylum Chordata; class Aves; order Passeriformes; family Fringillidae; genus Fringilla; species Fringilla coelebs. Next base: position 57,542,123 of record NC_140033.1, on the reverse strand, counting down.
CACCAGCAATACCAGATGTTTTTGGGGCCAGGCCAACTACTGACCCAATCCCCAGCACCACCATCCCTTCCATAACCAGAGCTCTTTAGGAAAGATAAGCAGCAATGACAGTATCACAATCTCACAGCTGAAAAAACCAGTTGACCTGCAGCCACATTTTCAGCATGGAAAGTGCCTTTGGCCAAGGCAGCAACAGTTACTCAAGGCAATGCTGCAAGGATGCACATTGGACCTAGCAGACTAAAATCTGGCTCAATTTCATATTTCTAGAGGCAGGCCAGCCCTAAAAGCAATACAGCTGCATTTATGCATCACTGCCCTGGGCCTGGTAAGGCCCATGAATGCAAAGAGGATCTGAACTGGCAGCACAGGATTCTACCAACAGCAAAGACTGAACAGGTGTAACAGTAATGTTTCAGCCCTGTAATCCTGACTGTTCCACTATTACAAGGATGGCTGAGCTGGGTCATTCATCCTCTAAGCTTCCCAGGATACTTCTTGACACTCAGTATATTCTGATTTCAAAGATGCTGGTGGAGAGAGGGGAACTGGATTGCAGCTGTCAGATCTCCATCTACCACCTTCAGCTTAGTCCATGTTCTGTTCAAATACCAGTGAGAGCCTCCCAGCACCACAACAACAAAAATTAGTATTTTACTGACTCATTTTGTCCCATCATTACTGGGATGCAGGGCACAGCAGCAGGAATGTTTTTATTGCTGTCTAGAAGTAGCAGCTTTCACTGGAATACGTGGAGGAATTTCTCCATGTGTTACCAAAGGAGGATTACATTCAGGACAAGGAACTGGGATAACAACACATTATATCTGCAGTGGTTAAACCCAAGCCATGAGAACAGCAGACAACTAAACATCCCAAAGTGATTGTGTGTGGAGCATCTGGCAAACACTTACACAGATCTGGTTTTAATGTGACAAGCTGATGGACAGTCAGTAGAGCCACATGACACAAAAGCACCACTTCCACCAAATAAAGAGCCTTGAAACATTTTCAAGCCAGCTCTGACATTCCTTTGGCATTCAGTCTTTCAAAATAGCAGCTATGACGTATAACTACAAGAAAGGATTTCTGAAGCTACAGTAACACTGTCTAAAAGCCAAGCAGGTAAAAGACACTCTTTATTTATACAGCTTCAGTCCATTAGTCCTACATGTACCAGAGCCAAGTCCTTTGTTGAAAGACAGGCAGCACTTAACAGAAGTGACACTCTTACCTTATCAAAGGATATCACCACATCACTGTGCTGGGCATGCACTTGAAAAATAACCACAGTAACATTGCTGGCGATGTTCCTGATTACAGCCTCCACTGGATTGGTCTGATTAAGTAGCACATTTCTGAATTTTCCCAAGGAGAGTTCAAGAAGACCTGCATTACAAAAAAAAGTAAGATACAGAGGTTTTTTTGGTCCAGAGGGAAGCAATTACCAGGGTTATCCGGAAGTTTCCAGTAGCCCAGTATTAATCAGCTGGGAGCAGAGCAGGATGTTGCTTTGTGCTGCTCTCATCCTGCGAGCTGTACCAAGCTTTCAGAGACTGCTGCACACAGAGCTGTACCTGCAGACACAGGCACAGCCAGGGTACCTGCCCTGCAGCCTGGCACTCACCTGAGCACAGGGACAGAGCTTCCTGCCAGGCCTAAGGATTTGATACAGCTCAGCCAACCAGCCAGCTACACTCCAAAAAGTCAGTAAGAGAAGGTACTGAGGACTGCCTGGTCTTTGGCAAATACAGGCAGGTATGTTTGTACCAGCAGCCAACTTTCACAATATCCATCAGACTTTCCAGGTAAATTCCTACAAACCATGGGAACTGAAGTCAAGTTCCAGAAGACAGTCAAATCTGTAGTTTACATACATACATACATTAACCCACTTTAAACTATTCCACATTTTTTGCTGCCAAACGGTTTTTAATAATTAGGACTGCTGCATCCCCATCTCTAGACCTAAAAATCTGACTAATTTTTCCTAGACACAACCTAGACCATTTCTTCTTACAATGAGCATAAACCCATGACCCACTGTCATTTTAATTTAAAGAGAACCACATGACCTAGGATACAAGATCTTTGAGAATCAGCTTTGGCTTGTCATTCAAGTCTTGCAAGCAAGCCTGGCTTCTCCCTGTGCTGCAGGGACAGGGGATGCCAAGGGAGGAAAGTGAAGCAGCCACACAGAAGCCACGAGATGCTCTTTGGTTGGTGGTTGCAGCCAGGCTGCACAATGCCTTCCACGCTTTTCCCTGAATTCCTCTGCCTGCCTCTGTACCCAAACAGACCTAAAACTTATCAAGCCTGAACACACAGACACACACACACACAGACACACACACACTCTTCCCCAATGAAGTTGCCTCTGGTGGAAAGGTTTGGTACTGCCGAGTTCCCTAACACAATCACCAGCAGCATCATCCAAGGGACACTTGCTGATGGCACTGGGGGGCTCCCATTTACAAGTGAAGGGACAGTTTACTTGCCTGAAACTATACCCAGTACTCTCTAATTGCTTTCCTGTTACTTTTCTCTCTCTCCTGCCAAGAACTGGCATCATTGGCCAGTTTCTTTGCCTCCTCCACTCCATACTCAGTAAGAGAACTTCAACCCCTACATGCTCACTCCCAAAATTCAATTAATACCAGTACTGCCTCACAAATAAAGCCTCAGCTAAAATAGGGGGTTCATAAACCACTTGTGAGGAAAGAAAGATGGTCCATTTTTCTGCTCCATCATCTGCAGCTTGTGTTAAGGTAGAAGCTTCTACACCAAATTTTCACACAGTAATGTAAAATTAAAGCTGCAAAAAAAACTTTGTGCATCCTTCAGTTTCTAATTCTTCAGAGTCCCTTGAGCAGCATTCAGATAACCTCAGATCCTTCCTCACTAGCTCAAGTTCTACCACAAATGCAAGTAGCAGTATGAATGCTAAAGAAAAGCATTCAGGAGGCACAGACTATACATCTATACGCTCAGAAATTTACAGTGAATGCTTACAATGCATGAAAAATATTTTTCTTTGATCTTTAAAAACTTCAGCAGAGCTTCCTGAACCACAAGACATTCACACTTATATGTTCTTTAAGAAAAAAGCTGAGACCATACACATTCTCTGTGTGATCTACATCAAGGGGAAAAAGCTGCATTGCTCAGCCTTGTTTCTCACCTCCACTGTGTACCCATACCCAGGGGCCTCTGCATAAATAAGGACAGATTTGTCAGCAGGACACACAGCATGATCATGAGACTCTAAATGTCAGAGGCACTCTCTCAAGTTTAATTAGCGTGGTGAATTAAGGTATGGTGTTCTATATTGCTTTCTGTTTGCATAACTGCTCTGAGAACAGCACATGTGACACACGTTACCCCAAAGTCTGGGCACAAGAGCAGAGACTCAGGGTGAAGAACATCTACACCCATCAGACAAGTCTTGCTCAGCTTGCTGTTCACAGGCTCCTTGAACCACACTTCCAGCGAGGCCTAAAAGGGGATGAACACTGCAGAGCAACAGAACCTTCTAAGAAGTTTTTGGAAGGGCAATTGCTCCACAGCCACACAGCACAGCACCCTTCCAGCCTTCTCCATCTCTGTCACTTGTCACTTCTGGTGCACTGAGACAGAAAGGGGAGGTGGTGAGCAAGACTAATTAATTGAATTAATCAACTCACAATTCACCAGGCCTATTGCTATCGCCAGTTCTCTGGTTCTAATACCAGACAGGTATTAGACTCCCTGAGCACAGAGTTCAGTCTTGTCAAACATCCTTTGAAGGTGGACACAGAGACCTCAATGACCATATAGCGCTGGTCACAGCATGCAACCTTCTCCTTTGGGCAAGCTTGATCTGCCCAGAGGTGACCCACCAGACAGGTCTGCAGGACCAGCAGCACAGTTAACACCACCTCACAAGTGAGAGAGTTGATCCAGCAAGTCAGCAACCGAGACAGGAGAAAAATCCAGGCATCCCAACTTGTTTTATTGCTTCCAACAGTGAAGATCTGGAAGCACTCCAAGGAGTCAGGCTATACTCTCTTCCTTGCCCTGTAGGAAAGACTGTAACAGTCACTGCACATCAGAGTAATTTTGGGTTAGATACATGAGAGGAACCCAAACTATTACAGAGCTTATCAACTGAACAGATGCTGAAAGGAAGTCAGCATTGCTAAAACCGAGCAGCAGCAGAGCAGAGATGGAGCACTGAGCATGCATTGCTCCATAAACAGCAGAAGAACTGGAGCACAGATAGTCCTGCACACAGCACTGGTGAACAGAGCAAACAGCCCACTCTGTCACCTCACACTACCTCTTCTCTCACATGAAGGGCAAAACCAGTAAAGACAGCAAAGAAATCGAACCTCCTGGAACTCTTTTGAGATCAAAAGTCCTTATTCCTAACTCTAAACAACAAGACAAACAACTCCAGAGCTTCTACACTTGTTATCCCTTCCCTGTGACACACAGTTTCCCCAACAGGCTACACCCAATTTTAACTGTTTCCATTGGGGTGATTCAGTGCCAAGCTCTTGGCTGCTGTGATAGTTTGAGTAAAGCACTTTTCCAGCTCTGATAGCCAAGTGTTACTCCCCACCACCCTGGTGCAGTTAATCACACAGGGTTCTGAAACACACCTAGCAGGCCAATTTCCAGTAGGAAACACAACTGAAGAAATGCCCCTGCTGCCTATATAGAACAGACTTCACCTGCAGAGCCATGCTTAAACATTATGTTTCCCTCAGAGAGGTTCTGTGCAGTCAGAGAAAACACATTTCTACTGTATGCTGAGCACCTTGCAGTGGATATGCAAAACAACATGATGTAAGCAAACTTCAGGAGCTAAGGAGAACTTTCCAGTGACAAGTAGTCACATGAAGACATTTAATGAAGAAGTGCAAGCTTAGACTGACAACCAGTTTGAGTAAGAAAAACATTAGCATACAGTTACTTAACAGAATAAAGCCTGGAGCCATATCCTATCAGACCTGTAAGGCCATGCAGACCCAGATCATGGGAGTCTGGCTACAGGGTCTGTCTTCCCACGCTACTGAACCCCCCAAAAAATACAGCACCTACCCAGCTCCCAAAAGCAGGAACACTTCTGAAAACTTCTGACCTTTGACTCTGTGTGTACTGAGCCTCATGCTTAGAACAGCTTGATGCTTAAAGCAGATGACACCACAGAATGTGGCTTGTCACCATCTGCACCGTTCCCCTCCCAGAGGACTATTCTGTTACAGCCTGAAAAGTGAGGGAAGAGTTTTGTGTGAACTCCTTACTCTAAAGCATCACCTCTGCATAGACTAAACAGATGGCACAAACAAGTTTCACCCAGATAAGCTCCCCTTACAAAAGCACCGCTCAGTCCTGATTACACTATGAATTCACTTTAGTTTTTCCAAAACAGCCTGGTTTGGATGTAGCAAACACAGCCAGTTGAACTCCTCAGGAAGACAGAGCTCCCTGGAAGGCAACAAACACAATGTATAAAACACTTCTGCACAAAGACCAAGTTTGAGGAGCTGCTGCCCATCAGAAGCCCAGAGAGGTAACACAGGCCATCACACATGCAAAGATTTTACTAATCAGCACTTTTAAAATGAAGTAGGATCTTCAAGGATTAGAAGTTAGGAGAGCCCATCCCTGCAAAGTGGGTGTCCACAACTGAATAAGCACAAGACAATTTCAAATCAGTGAACCATTAAGCAAGTGACCTTGTTTAAAAGTCCTAATGATCAGCTAGACTCTGGTACACAAATTACACAGCTTATTAGTTTTTCACAAGGGAAATACTTTCCCCCTCCACCCTCAATCATGCAAGGAAAAACAGCAACAGGTTCCTTCAAGGCAAAGCAGTTTGCTTAGTCTCATAGTTGCTTTGCCTTTTTACATGTTGTAAAAAAATTACTCAACACATGACCCATTTTCATCAAGTCCAGGAGACAAACAAAGCATGCTTGTTAGCATCCTCTAAGTTATCTTAAGGACATTAAGGTCTAAGAAAGCAGAGCTTTCATTCTCACACCTGCTTGTGACCATCGGGTGGCCAGCCAAAGCTTTTAGGTCCTGCAAGAAACAGGGAATACTTGGCTCTCCATTAGGATCTTGAGCATGAGACTTGGGCAGAGAGAAGCCTTCCACACCTGGGACTGGTTCCAAATGCTGTCCTGCAGCCCTGCAAAGTATCCCAAGAGTCTCCTTTGGGACAATTAAACTTCATTCATTCAAGGCCAGGTTGGGTGGGGCATTAAGCAACCTGGCCTAGTGGAAGGTGTCCCTGCCCATGGCAGGGGGGTTGAAATGAGATGAGCTTTAAGGTCCCAAACTATTCTATGTGTCTATAGTTAGAAGCAAGTATAAAAATAAAGCAAAACGAAGACGAGGAGGCTTACATCAGCCCTGATACAAAGGACTGATTGCTTATCTCTGAATTATCTCTGAGAGGAAACTGTTTATTTTTTCCTTTATTTGAACAGATAAGAATTTAACCAGAAAAAAAAAAAAAGTGACTGTAAATCTTCCCAAACTATACTTATTATAGCAAGCTTAACTCTGGACTCCTATTTTAGTTACATGCAGGAACACAGGGAAATTACAAAAAACGCCCATGCCAATAAAGCCAGATTACATCAGTACGGACAAAAAGTAAGTTTAGGAATCAAGCTACAAATTCTAGATTTTGCTCCTTCCTCCAGTTTTATAGTGACAGTGGTTTTCAACCCACCATCCACTAGGGTGGTGGGAACCCGTGCACACCTGTACACGGTCGGGGGGGTGGGGGGAACCAAGCCAAACCTCCTTTTAACCATGTTCCCTTTGTCATGGAAACTCAGGTTCAGGGGTACCGAATGCCACCTTGTTTCTGTTCGGGGAATCCAGCCCTACACCAGCCGCATCAGCTGTACCGCACCCCCGCAACGACGCGCCTAAAATGATTCCGAATTATCCATCAAACAGTTAAAATTATGGCATTCGTAGCAATTAAGGTATTTTTAAAAAGCGGATAGGGAGGGAAAGGGGCGGGAGGGGGGAAAGGGTGGTTCTCCTTGTCCGCATGAAAGATTAAGATAACCCCGAATCGCTTCCACAGCGCCGCGGGCAGCTTTGCTCCGCACTCCTGCTCATCCCTCCGGACAGCGGCAGGTCGCCCTCCGGAGAGCGGCCAGCACCGGGGACCCCGCAAGAGGCTCTGCACTGGCAGCAAGCCCCTGCCGCTGGACATGACCCGGCACAGCCCCGCGGTTCCCGGTACGAGCCCGGCTCCTCCGGCCGCTTAATGGCGGCCACAGCCCCACGCGCCCCCCGCTCCGCCTCACACCGCCCTCACCTGAGGCTCCGCCATGGCGCAGGACCCCCATGAGCAGCAGGAGCAGAGCAGAGCGAAGCAAGACCCACATGGCGCCGCGGAGGGAGCGGGGAAGGGGGGCTGAGGCCGGGGAAGGCCGGGCAGCTGGGGCGGGGCGGGCGCTGCGGGCGGGCCGCAGGCGGGGCCCGCCCGGCTGGATGGAGCCGCTCCCGCCCCCTCCGGCACCTGCGGGAGGGCCCTGCCGGGAAGGGCGGCGGAGGGCGGAGTGGACGCGCTTGGCCGCGGTAACAGCTGCGAACTCCTAAAAATGCGCGGTGGGGGTCGCAGCGGCAGTTTGGGATCTTGGGGTTTAACTTTGGAGCGTGAAGAGACCCCACCTCCTGCTTACGTGCGCGGGCAAACAAAATCCTCACCCAACCACGCCGTCGGGAAAACACTTCGGGCGTATTATTTGTATCATTGCTACACCCGCAGCATCAGTGGCAAGGCTACAGGGTGGTTATTTCCTAAAGCATGTTGTGACAGGATAACAGAAATGGCTTCAAACTGAGGTTTAAATTGGATATTAGAAGAAATTCTTCCCTGTGAGTGTGGCGAGGTCCTAGCACAGGGAAGCTGTGGCTGCCTCATCCCTGGAAGTGTCCTAGGCCAGGTTGGATGGTTGCTCCGAGAAACCTGGGATAGTGGAAAGTGTCCCTGCCAATTGAAGGAGTTTGGAAAGAGATGATCTCTAAGGTCCACCTGGGAGAAGATTAGCATTGTACCCATTTGTCAGAGATAAGAAAGATGGGCACAAACCGACTGGCACAAATGGCATTTTTTCTCCAGCCCCTAGACTCGGAGGCCGGGTGCTGTATCTGATTTGGCTTGTTGGGAGCACTACACTGTGGCTTTTCCCTGCTCAGATCGGGGCTGGAGTGAAGCACCCGAGCCTCTGCGGCCTCCAGCTGGGAACAGAGCGACTGCTGCACAGCAAAAGCTGCCCAGGCCGTGGCAGAATCACTTAGGAAGGAAAAGACCTCTGAGATCGTCAAGTTCAACCTGTGACTGAACACCGCCGTGCCAAGCAGACCACGGCACTGAGTGCCAAGTCCAGTCTTCCCTTAAACACCCTGTGGGACGGTGACTCCAGCGCCCCCCGGGCAGCCGTGCCGAGCCCGGCCACTCCCGCTGCGGGCGGCTTCTCCCCGCTGTCCGACCGCTCCTCCCGGCCGCCAGGCGGCGCGCGCGCCCCGCGGGCCCGCGCCTCAGGGACAGCGGTGGCGGCGCGGCCATGGCGGACCGGCTGACGCAGCTGCAGGACGCCGTCAACTCGGTGAGGCGAACGCTGCCTCCGCTCGCCCGGGCCCGCGGGGCACGGCACGGGCTGGGCTGGGCTGGGCTGCGCTGCCTGTGCGGGGATGCGGCGATGCAGCGATGCGGCCCCCGCCCGCAGCCCCCCGGCCGGGGGAATGGCCACGGGTGTGGGGTGCGCCCCCTCCACACGGCCGGGATGCTGGGCGGGCGAGGTGCGCCGGGAGCCGGGGGTGGCTGTAGCGGTGGGGCAGGGTGATTAACGCCGTGTTAATTGGTGCCGGCAGCTCGCGGACCAGTTCTGTAACGCCATCGGAGTGCTGCAGCAGTGCGGCCCGCCGGCCTCCTTCAGCAACATCCAGACGGCCATAAACAAGGATCAGCCCGTGAACCCCACGGAGGGTGAGTCCGGCTGCCTGCGGCTCCCGCACGCCAACGTGGTGTGCGCTCGGCAATGCAAAATCCGCCCTCGACAAATGATCCCCCCTTAGCTGGTGGAGTGGTGGAGGTTAAGTCGTCAATGGATGTGGCTGCACCCTCTGCATAGTATTGTGACGGCTGAGTTGTGCTTGTTTCTGATAATTCCCTGATTGCCTGAGTTGTGCTGTGTTTTGTGCAGAGTATGCCCAGCTGTTCGCAGCTCTGATCGCTCGCACCGCCAAGGATATCGACGTTCTCATAGATTCCCTGCCCAGTGAAGAATCCACAGCAGCTTTGCAGGTAGGAGTTTTCCTAATTCCAGTATCAGAATGCTCCTGAAGGCAAATTTCCTCCTTTTTTTTAAACACATTTTTTCATCTCTAAGCCATGAGGACATTGAAAAAAGTTGATTTTATCATACCACTACTATATTGGAAACTGCTCACCCTTTTTTTTTCCAGATATTAACAGAACAAATATAACAGTACTGATACTTTGTGCATTGTTTTATTTTTTCCCCCTTGTGTAATAATTCATATTTTCTTGCATTTCATTTTGTAGTCACAGAACCAACATTACAGAAGTCTTTTGTTCTTCCACTTTGTTTCTCGTTAAAGAGTTTGCAGGGTGTCTTTTAAGTTGTTCAGCTCTGTCACGAAATAATTCCACCACTTTTTAATAACAAGGAGTCTTCCTTTGAACCAGTCAAACTTGGTTTTTAATTTTTTTTCCTATTCTTTCACAGATTTTACCTATTAAAACCAATTTTTTTTTCTTTGTGACTCTTAATGGCTGGATTTATATAAAGTATTTTCTTTTTGGATTGCATAAAGGATGTAGAATGCTGTTACCCTGACAAACCTGATAAACACCTTTAAGATCACCTAGAAGTTTTAAACCTGCATTGATACTCTGTAAGCATTCAAAAGTGTTTTACAGAAGATTGACAGTGACTGGGCCAAAGAGAAATGATTTGGCAGTGGCATCACGTTTGGTTTTAAACAGAGGAGGTTAAATTTGGGAACTTTTCTAGTCACAGTAATTGCTGAACATCCTAATTGGACTCGTTAACACTAGCATAATTTCCTATAAGTGCATTTTTAATAGCTGAAGATAGAATGCCTGCTGCAGACAAATTCCAGTTTATTCCATGACTGAGCATAGTCTGATCAAAGTGGCAGCTGGTGTGGGCAAAGCAGGATGCTCCAGAAGGAGGAGCTGGTGATCCAGTAGGGATATGCTTTCCTTAGAGGTGATACTTCAACAGTTTCTTGCTGTCTTAATGAGGAACTTCATGTCACAAAAATTTTTGATACTTTCTGTCTGGTATGGTTTTAAGATAAATTAGCTTGGATTCCATCACTTGGATTCAAGTTTTGATTTTTATTTTCTGTTGCTTAATTTGGTGCAGTATTAAATATTCTGATAGTCTTCCAAGAAGTGGTTTTGAAGGTGCTCGAAACACTCTCAAATATGCACTGTAGGTTTAGTTGAGAAGTGGTAGATAAAATGTGGTTAATTAGAAAATAATAGAAAATAATTAGAAAATTGGAAAATAGAAAAAAGTTGTTTATACTAAAGTTGTCTTGGTGTATGTTTCAGATCTGAGTCTTGTCTTAAAGAGCTGCTAGATGAATGCTCAACACAATTTACCTGCCCCTTGTGAATTCCCTTTTGCTGAAGTTGACAGTACAAATTCTGCTCTTATCTGTGAACTGGTTGCAGTCAACTATTAAACAAGAGAACCTTTATCTTTTTAGAGAGCACCAGCTGTTACCTCAGCATCCTTGAGTAGCAAAGTCACTTAAGTGTTCTGTTGAAGATCCTTGCTTTTCCCTGGTGCCTAATATCAAAAGAGGAAACTCTTGCAAGAGTGTTAAAATAGTAAAATAAAAAGCAGGCCTTTATTGGAAGCTTCCAGGCATCCCAATGGTCATGGCACATCCAACATCACATTTCTACCATTTTATAAGTTTAACAAATTAGCATACCTCATAAATATTGCCAATTAGAAGAGTAGTTGGTTAGGTAGTTTTCCCTGCATTCTACCCCACTGGAGTTTTTCCAGGGGCTTCTGTGCCCCATTTCTTGCATGTTCTCAGATTCTGGTTGGAAAGTATGCGTTAGAAGGGTTAGCTTATTGTTCTAAAGGGAAACAGCAGGAAGAATACTAGGACTATGTGATAGTAGCATCCAGAGATACGAATATATGAAAAACAGCCAAGAATCTTTGGGCATCATCCCGATTTTGCTTTGAAGGCTGAGAGCCTGTACCGGCTGGAGGAGGAGAACCACGAGGCGGCGGCGCGGCTGGAGGAGGTGGTGTACCGCGGGGATGTGCTGCTCGAGAAGATCCAGAGCGCCCTGGCTGACATCGCCCAGTCGCAGCTGAAGACGCGGAGCGGCACCCACAGCCAGCCCCTGCCCGACTCGTAGCGCCAGGGGGCAGCGCGGCCCTGCCCAAGAGCCTCGGGAACGCCTCTGGATGCACCGGGAATGGATGGGCTGGCCCGGCCCTCCCGCGGGGCTGCCCCGCGCTCTGCTCTGGGTCGGGAGCGGCGGCTTTGGCACAGCTCGGCTGCGGGTTTTGTGTGAGAACCGCTTCTGCAGGGGCTCTGTTACGGATCTGCGTGGATTGATGTTTCTTTGACTTAAAACGAGCTTTCGGTTCACAAATATGACTTCAACCGAATTTGTTACATATTACAAGTATTTGTATAAGTTAATCCCACTGTGGTCATGATATGTTTTTTTGTAAGCCTCAGACACATAGGAGTTGACCAGAGTCCCCTGGAGACAGTGCTGTGAATGCAGTGATGGTCATGTTTTAATTAACAGCACTGGTAATGTTGGTTGGCTGCTTTCACAACCCTTTACCCAGCATATGAAAGAAAAAGTAAACTCTGATGTTTACAGAGTTTGTCATTGGCATCACATTTACAAATAAATAAACCTGCAGGTGTCTAATATTGACATTTATTATTGTTTGTAATTCACAAATGCACCTTTGAGTCCATTGTTGCTACTGACACAGTTGCTCTCGCTTGTACTATTTCTCTGCTTTTACTGATATTTTGTATTTTCTTGGCAACTGGTGAGTGCCTCTAGAGCAGGCAGTGATGAGGAAGCATTGGATGACTGGATAAAAATCAGCTATGAGAAAACTGAAAATAGCTTACTACATAAAGTTGCTTTTCAGTGTAAGCAGTGGCTGCCATATGAATGCTGTGATCATAAGCAACAAGATTCCTGTTGTCCCCGAGGTGCTCTACAGAGATGTATTTATCTTCACACACTCAATCACAGGGTGAATTTCTGTTCTTTGTTGTAGGACTACAGAAATACTAGTCTCTCTTGTGATATTTGAAATAAAACCCCAACACCAAACCAGCAGCTAATGTAACATGAACCTGGGGTTAAACTTGTTCATTTTCTCTTGTTTTGAGTTACCAGCCTTGTTATTGCAGGATGTTGTTTGTTGCCACATAACATCTTCTCATTTCCTGATCAAAACCACCTGTTTCTACATATTGACTACACTGTCAATGACTTGAAAGTTACACATATTGCTAATCCACCCAGACAAATCAGAGCAATTCAAAAATGCCTTTAGCATGCAACAAGTGTAGCACAGCACAGTGTTTTGAGGATTAAAAAAGACAAAGGTGTTCTTACCTCTAACAAATACTAAAACTGTAAGTACTTAATGAGACTGGTATTGCATTGCTTAATAATATGCATATCTGTAGTCATAAATTTAATCTGCTGTTGTGGAACTCTTGTACTATCAGAATCTGCAGAAGGAAAAAAAGATTGGAGGGTGAACAGACTACAGTACAGCCCTAGGCCTATGGCAGCTTGTCCTTGATTTATTTTACCCATGTCCTGGGGAGGCTTGAGAGGCCAGATTTTTATTTGAAGTCAGTCCTGGAGCCTGGTTTTTGGTTTTTCCCTGGGAAAAACCACATCCAGTGCTTCTCAAGATGGTGTGGATGAAGGTGGAGTGAATTTTTGTTGTTTGTTTGCTTTTTGAATTAGTGGACTTGAAAAGAGGGAGAAGTTTGGGCTTTGTGGATTTTTTTTTTTTGAGATGTCTTAAATTGAAATGTTGCTGAAAAAGGGATTTGATCTTCATAGTAGATTCCCTGTTACAGCTTAATATTGTGCATCACCTCACATTTGTTAACTTGGGAACTGTGGGAGACAGTACATCTTCAGGAACCACAGTTCTTTACATTTCATAGCCTTCTATTTTTTTATTCCTGAAACCTGCTCTATTTCTGCAGCCTGCTACTGCCGAACTGTGGAAGCTCTTTATTCTAGTTGCTGTTTAAGCATCAAATAAGTAGTCACACTTGGAAGTAGACCTTAACCAGAGATATAAATAAGTTTCATCCTAAGTATGTTCAATGTTTCAACACTTGAGCTGTAGTAGATTTTCACCTGCTCTTTCACAGTCTGCAGCTTGGTCAGCAAAGTGTTTATCTTTTGGGCCTGACACAAGAAAATAGGGAAAACGTTGATTTGCTACAGCTGTTTAATGGACAAAGCATTAGATAGGGACTGGAGATATGGATTCCTTTACCCTTTATCATGTGCTGATTTGTCCAGCTGCTGCTATTGGAGTTTGAACATCTCTGTTCAGAACACACTGTGTGATGGTAGTGATCTCCTTCTACTCAGGCCAGAATTGTGGGACATGCAGGATTGCAGGGTCTGGGTCATTTATAGTACTCCTACTTTCAGTGCATTAGAAAAAGGTTGGGAGTCAGAGAATCATAGAATGGAATGGGACCTTAAAGCTCGTCTCATTCCAACCCCCTGCTGGACAGCTTCCACTATCCCAGCTTGCTCAGAGCTGCATCCAACCTGGTCTTGGACACTGCCAGGGATGGGGCAGCCACAGCTTCTCTGGCACCCTGTGCCAGGGCCTCAGCACCCCCACAGGGAACAATTTCTTCCACATATCCAATCTGAACCTGCTCTCTGTCAGTGTGAAGCCACTGCTCCTTGTCCTGTCACTCCAGGCCCTTGTCAAGAGTCTCTCTCCATCTTTCCTGTGGGCTCCCTTCAGGCACTGCAAGGGCACAATGAGGTCACCCCAAAGCCTTCTCTTCTCCAGGCTGAACAATCCCAATTCCCTCAGCCTTTCCTCCCAGCAGAGCTGCTCTATCCTTCTGATCCCCTTGGTGTCCCTGCTCTGGCCTGGCTCCAGCAGCTCCCTGTCCTTCCTGTGTTGGCCCCATGGCTGGATGCAGCCCTGCAGGGGGGCTCAGCAGAGTGGGGCAGAGAGGTAGGACAACTCCCTGCCCTGCTGTCCTTGGGTTCTGGGTCGGGGCAGGGTCAGCTCTCACCCACAGCCCTCAGGTCCTTCTGCCAGGGCTGCTCCCTCTGCTCATCCCCAGCCCATGTCTTCCTTGAGAAGCCTTGACTGCTTCCCAAATTTTAATACCAGAGAGAGGGGGACAAAGGGGGGTGGGAACAAAGTGGACATAGCAGCTGGTAACAAACGTATGAAATTACCTGTGAGAGAGTTGTGAAAGGAAACTTAGGTTGGGACAAGAGAATAGATGGAGGTAGAGCATGTGGGAAGAAAACCAAAGTGTTGAGCAATTGTTCTGCATGTTATGTTGGACAAGGAGTATTGCCCAGTGAACAAATTGTACTTTGAAGAAAGAGAGTACAGAGCATAATGGAAAATTCCATTGAAAAACAATCTCAGCTACTTCAAATGAGCAGGAGCATCTCACACTGGGAATCCATACAGCCCACTGGCAAAGATGTTGGAATCAATTTAGTAAACATAAGCAACTGATCAAAGCCTAGTCTTCTTTACTATAAACAACCATGCTTGGAGGAAAGGAACACCTCCCAGCAGCTGTTCTCTTTTTCAGAGACAAGAATACAGAGGAATTTGTACACTTGTTTTTAAAGATACTGGAAAAATTGCATTAATGTTATTTTAGCTTAATGTCTGTATAGACTCAGTCTTGGCTTCTATTGCAGATGATCTTGGAAGATCTGAGAGCTTCTGCTGTGTGTGGCATGGGGAAAGTGTCTTGGCCATCCCCACAGACTTGATACCAAAAGATGTTGGGAGTTTTCAACAATACAGGTGGGAGACTGGCAGGCTGGAGAGCAGCTCTGCTCAGATAGAGCTCAGGCCTTGGTACACAGCAGGCTGAGCATGAGCCAGCAGCTGGCCCAGGAATACAACAGGCCAGCAGCATCCTAGGTGTGTTAGGGGGAGCACAGCCTGGAGGTCGAGGAAAGGGATCACTTCCCTGTGTTCAGCACGTGTTGGAGTGCATCTGGAACACTCCCAACAGCTGTGGGCCCCCAGGGTCAGCATGGGCTGGAGCATATCCCCTGTGAGGAGAGGCTGAGGGAGCTAGGCTGGGGACAGGAATGGCTTTGGGACAGCTAAGAGCAGCCTGCCCATGGGATGGCTCTGGGGATGCCTAACAGCAGCCTGCCCACACCTATGGGGGCTTATGAAAAGACAGGACCAGGCTGCTCACAGTGGTGCTTAGCAGGAGGAGGGTGATGGTGGACAGAGATTGGAACAACGGAGATTCAGACTGGTCACAAAGAAAAGCATTTTTCAGTACATCGGGACAAGTAAATTTTGTGTCACTGTCCCCAGAGAAGCTGAAATTCCTGGGAGGTTTTTCAAGACTTGGCTGCTTAAAGCTCTGGCCAGCTTCCTCTGACCTCACAGCTGACTGACCTCTGCTCAGGAGGTGGAATTAGACTCCTCCTGAGGTCCCTCCTCTTGATCCCGTGGATACGAGACACGCACTGCTTCAGAAAGAATCAACCAAGTGTTAAGGAATGTTGTGTCCCCGTTTTAGAAAGGCAGATCTGGAGGGCAGAAAACTTGAGGTATCTCGTATCAGCCTCATTCCTATTGATGAGACTTTGTGATGTGCTAGGAGGCCACTGAGTTGACCTTATGTGTGGTGTGAAATTCCACGCTGTAGCGACCCAAGTTTCCAACAGGTGCCCTTGGAGAGTGTGATATGCAAAATCCACATCCTACACTTAGAGAAAATTGATCTGTCAGATGATGCTGACTCACTGTTAGACAAAGGCAGACTCCTCTACAGAAAGAAATTGTATTTGTGTTTTACATTGCTTGTTATATAGTCTTACATAAGAAATAACAAAAGTGCAATTTTCAGGCATTAAACCTGAGGCTAGAGAAAAAGTTTTATTCTAGCTTTTTCATTAAGATCTGTGGAAGAAAGCTTGAATGACTTTTATTGACTTAAAAACATTTTATTGATTGACTGACAGCAACTTTTTACCTGTAACCCCTGTTCTAGCGACAAAGAGCACAGAAAACAAAGTTTGCCAGATTATGTTCACATTTCAGGTATGTCAGACACTGTTTTAGATGCTTGCAGTAAGTGGCATCCACAGTGGAAATGATCTTCAGGAAGCTTCTGTCTGTTTCAATGTTTTTAGTGTAACATGCTTGGAAGGAGTGCTCTTGACAATGACTGCATGCTGTTTGTGTACACTTAGATGCAGGTTTTATGTTTACTTTTGTTTCCTGGAAAGTCTTGTAGGCTTGTTCACTGTAGCTAGACCAGGAATTTTATATTCTTGCTGCTGTGGCTCACTCAACCAGCATGGAGAAGCACCTGAACACATTCACCTCATGCTCTGATCACACAGGATTGTCTATTTTACAGCTGTTTACACCAGAACCACGTTTCTTTTAAATTTCTGTTTGTACCTAACACTCAAAAAGCATAACACAACAGTGCAAACAGTTTTCCACTGACCATTTTAACTTGATATTTGCTTACTGTAAATATTACTTGGGTCCTGGGTTTAGCCTCTTACACACTTCACTGATGGCCTAAATGAATAATTTTGTGAAGGAGAAATTTGTAGCTGAGTAGGGACTGTGTAGTTTGGCTCTGAGAATTCCTTCCTCCACCCTGCCCACTTAAAAAGAGAAGATTGGAATAAAAGCCTTCTTTCAGGAAAAAATGTACTCCGTTCTATGGCTGTGTGGGAAAGCAATTAAATGCACATTAACTTTCCACAAGTGCTACAAAAAAATCCCAATTGTTTTCTCAAGCCATGACCCGAGAGAGAGAAGCCACATTCATTAAAAGAAAGCACAAAACCTTTGAAGCTAAGAGCTCAGAAGAAGAGGGCTCTTACACTTGAGATTGTGGAGGCAGGGTTTCTTGCAGGAGTTTCTCTGGTGCTTTCTCCAGGTATTGCAGAATGATGAATAGGCACAAGTAACAGAATATGTGCTGGGTCCCTTCCACTGGGAAAGACAGGGGAAGGCAGATTTTATTACAGCACGGAAGAAGGTTGATATAGAAGGAAAAATGTCAGGGCAGTCAGGATACAATTGTTCCCAACCTAACAAACCTTGCTGAAAAGAAATCTTGTTCCCTCTCTCTGTTTTCTTTCCAGAGGTATCAGAAAAAGTGTGGGTTCTCCTAACAGCCAGCCTGCCATTTTATTTTGAATGCTCATGTCAGCAAACAATATAAGCAAGGACTCATTCCAAAAACTGGGCAGTGTTCAGATGTGCCAGTGAGCACCCTGGGTGTTTACTGGACTTGGGATTGAAAGCATAGCTTTGGCAATGGAGGTTTTCTCTTGGTGGTGTTCTAAAACCAACAATAGGCTGCTGCTAGGAAGCTTTCCCTGTGTGGCAGTGCAGTGAGAGTGCAGTAATTTGTCCAGCTTCTGCTACAGAAAAGCCACCCGAATCGTCTGACTGCTGTCAAATGGTGACTGATGGGAGTGGAAGCAGATCCTGTATTTCCTTGGTACTAGGTATGTGTGTGGAAGAGAAACACTGCAGAGAAGAAGAAAAACATCTTGGATTAATTCAAGGGCAGTGAGTGAGTGTCTAATGCCCATGTCACAGAAGATGTCCTGGTGTCCCTCCTCACTCCCTGTGGCGTCAGTCAGGGCTAGGGCTGCAGCATGGAAGTGCATTCACCCTCAGCAATGGAGAAGCCATCACACCTAAATTTGATTACTAAAGGGTGCATGATGTCGTCCTCCTTCCCCAAAAGACACTGAGTTTGAACATAAAATGATGGAACTGGTTCAAATTACATGGTTTTAATTTGTGCTGTGGGAGCCAGCTACGGAAAGGTGCCTACAGTGGATCTGGGTGGAGTGTTCCAGCTTGCTTCTGGCATCCAAGAGCCCATACCTGAGTGCTTTAGCAAAGGAGAACTCACATTCCCAGGCACTCTGTAAGGCCCGAGGCTTTTGGTGTGCCAGACAGATCCGTGGGGAGCACAGGGTGGGATCTGCCCTTGCTGGTGTTAGTCAACAGCAAGAGAAACCCTTCCCGTGGTTCCTACAGGCTGGCTTATGTGCTGAGAGGGACTGAAATCCTCCAGTGAGGCAGAAGGAGCAGCTCTGACTTGTTCTGGTGTGCTCAAGCGTGCAAAGGGCATTTCTGCTCTGGCATTAGTATTTTTCAGCAGAGAACAATCATGTTTGGCTGCCTCCTCTGCAGGTATTTTGAAGCAGCTTCAGGTGAACGAGTAGGGATCCACTTGCACCTGTGTGGTTCCTTCCACCTGGTCCTTAATTGACCAATTAAAAGTAATTGAGTAATAAATCCCTGCCAACCTCTCTAACAGGACAAGGAATTCAGGAGGTGAGGCCTGATAAAAGGCAGTGGTTTTAATCTCAGGTGTAACTGGGTAGTGAGGGATCAATTTTCTCTTCACAAAAGTTGTCATGAGCTTGTATGATTTAACAAAATGGCTCAGCATCTGTAGATGCCAGTGATCCTGGACTGTGTGACTTGTTCTTTATGACTAGGTCATATTTAATTGTCTGTTGTGTGACAGTGGATATTAACCTCATCTGAAGGCCTGACTTTGATGGGCTGTGGAATACACCGTAAATTGTAGGCTAAAATGCAAAAAACCATTACTTTCAGAGAAAATCTATTGGGAAGAATCCTGTGGAGCACAGTCAGAAATGAATCTGATCATTAGAGTAATGAAGTGATAATACTTACCACAATAAGCAAGATTGTGCCTATATCCTGCTCAGTGCTTTACACTTGGTGGCTGCCAGAATAAAGCTGCAACAATGTAACTTCTGAAATAACAAAGTTAAAGTGCAAACAACTTGTTGTTCCCCTCGTAAAGTGAACTTGTGGTTACTTTCTGTCTGCTCCATCTGACAGTGAGGGACAGCAGAATTTTGGCAATTAACTGTACATTTTCCAGAGTCACCTGTGTTCAGTCCAAGCCTGTTGTGACTTACTGCTTTTGAAAAAGACATTAGCCCCAGCCTTAGGAATTGTTAAAATTCTTTGTTACCTCTTCATGGCATAGAACTGGATTATTTCTTAGATTATCCAAGCACTCCATCTCTTACTCCTGCAGGGAATGGGTACCTTAACTGTGCCCTTGATCACTTGTGCTCACTTCCTGTGGTTTTCCATTATTGGTGGCTCCTGGGTCACGGTGGTGGGGTTGCTGTGTTTGGGTTGTGTCGCTGGATTCTTGGAACTGAACACCACGTGGTGCTGTGCAGCTGGTTTTTCCCCCTCTGGCAGCCCCTTCCTCTTTCATCCTGTGTTTAGCCCTTGTTGCGTGAATTCTGACCAGAGTATGCACAAAACCTGATCTCTGGTGTTAGCAGAGATTTATTACTCTGCCCCACTGATGTCAAAGGGGATGGGATTTCCCAGAAATGGGACTGCAGGATTGCACTGGAATGCTTGTGAGGAGACATTGCACCGCACAACTTTGAATTCTCTTTTTTGCTTATGATTCATAATCCTGACGTACTCAGGAACTCTCGACCAGACACAATAGAGGCAGCTGCTGCACTTGCCAGAAATGCATTGTTCTGGTGTTTTAACCCTCCTTAACCTTGTGCTGAGGAGAGAAGTGTGCCAGAATTGGTTATGAGGAGGCACTCTTCCTTGTAACCACCTGGATGGATTCCTTTCTTTCAAAATCTTCAGCTCAGTCCTTTGAGAGCACATCTTCAGGTCAGTCTCTTAGTCTAGATGAACACAGTTGCAGAGAACAAAGAGTCTCTGTTTAAACTGTTTGTGGTCATGTTTGCTTACAGATTTCAAGGGATACCCACACACCACTGTGTCAAACACTAGATTCAATGCCAGGCTTTTCTCTCAAAAACATTCCACCTTGCCTGGAATCATTCATCCAGATAGATGGATTGAGAATGCGTGGATGTGGTCCATGTTCTAGTGGGAGTCAATATATCCAGGAGGAGGGAGGACTCACAGCCTCCAGTCTTTGCACACAGACAGGGAGTAAAAGAGGAAAAGGGATGCAAAGACTCACCATTCCAGAACAGTCTGTAACCCCAGGCTGAACAGCTTCAGGTGCTGAGCATGGAGATGAATAAAATCCCATTTGAGAGACTTGAGGGAGTTCTCAGATTCACTCCATGGGCACAGCTTTCAGAGGGATACAATTCATGCCTCTCTTAAGGGAAGGCTGGCTTGACATACATACTCCTGGAACAGACACTTGAGACAGGAAGCCCCTAGAACATAGCTAGATTTGGTGGCTAACTAAACTGAATAAACAAAGAAGAGTTACTAGAAAACAAAAGGTGAGCATTGTGCACAAGACTTTATTATTGCAACAATAAATTGCACTGATACCCCATCTGGAGGGACTGGTGTTACTGTTTATCCATCCAAACCCATCATTTTGCCTTGGAGCAGTAGGAAAGGATTTCCTTTGTGTCCCTCATTGCAGCAGCTTTAAGGAGAACCACAAAGAACCACAGAACTGCTCCATTCCATGCTGGCCACCAGATGAGGTAGCATCAGCTGGGGACAAAGCTGGCCTTTGTTACCTGGAAGGGTGGCAAGGATGGGGCAAGTTACTCAAAAGACAAATCAGTCAGGTTCCCCAGTGCAGACAGGGTCTGTGTGCTCACCACGCTCCAGCTGTGGCTGCAGTGTGACAGGATAAAAGGCCCAGGGAAGGACTAGGGCCTGCTGTAATTCAGCAGCAGCTTAAAGGGGACGTGTGTCCCTTTGTCACCAGGGCCAGATGCACAACAATGACCAAAGCCACAGTGTCCTCTGGACATGATACTACAACATGAAAGCTGTATTTGTAGAGTTTCCTGTCTGAGGCTGATTTTCTCCCCCATGCAGCCAGTGAGGTGCCACATTTTGGAGCACAATAATGCTCCAAACCCAGGAAACCATTTAATCAGGTGTTTTAAGCTTGCATGCCTTAATATTGCAAAGGATGAAGATTTACAATAAATAATCTTTGTGAAATGGGTATAAGTTGGGGGGGAAAATAGCCTGATTGCCTGAAAGGTTTAGAGATCCAGAATACATGAACAATGTGCTTTAATTACTCTTTGTATTAATGCCTCTGTCACTGCTACAGTTTTCAGAAAACTACCTTTTCTAACTGTCTCTATTTGGAGGTACAAAAAGCAGTCTAGGATGACTCAGAGGTGTCTGGAAAGGCCAGAATACTTTTCTCCTTGCATGTTTCATCACAGTATTTTTAAGAAATTACTGTAGAGTGATGTCACTCAAGGAAAATGTCATCCCACCAGAGCTGCCCACAAGTTTGCCTTTATAAAGAAGGTTGAATAGTTCAGTCTGTGTTAATGGTTAAGCTGACCAGACATTTCTCACTGATCACATTTTCTTTGATGTCCTTTTGGAGAGGCCGTGGCACACGGGTTTTGCAGACATACCTCATTCCCAAGTCTGCTGTGTTTACTTATCACATGTTTGGAGATACCTGCTTTGGCATATCAATGTTAAAAGCAGCTTCAGGTGCTGAGCAGGGAGAAGAATAATCCCATTGAGAGACTTCAGGGAGTTCTCAGATTCACTCCATAGGCACAGCATTCAGAGGGATACAATTCAAGTCTCTCTCAAGAGTAGGCTGGCTTGACCTACATACTCTTGCAACAGACTTTAACCAGGAAGCCCTCAGACACAGCTAGCCAGATTTGGTGGCTAATTAAAATAAATATAGGACAGGTAATAGAAAGCAAAGGTGAACATTGTGCACAATGTTTTGTTACTGAGTACTGAGGTCACCATATCAGACTTCAACAATTTCTCCCCCCTAGAGCTTGTCACGTGCCACCTGAGAACCAGAGTGGGTGTCTGTGTGGAGGAGTCTTTGGTACCTCTGCTTCTGGCCAGTGAATTATGTGCTTGTCCCACTGTCCCTGCGGCCAGACTCTATTTCCAGACTCATGAGAAAGACAGATGATTATTCTAAACTGAGGTATGTCAGTGCAGCAAAATTATTCCAAGCGTCAGAAGATGGGAGATAGAAAGAGGGAGGACAGTAATTCACTAATAGATGATAAATGTAACATACTGCAGGCATCACACAATTGGTAACCTACTATTTCTGCATCTGGTCTCCTTGACCCATCACCCATTCTGCCTTTACAATGAGTTGGAGCTAAGGCAGCTGGATTCACCAGCTTGATCCCATGGATGCTGCCCCTCAACCCAACATTTCCTACATTCACTTTGCAAAGCTTTTCACATCCTATTTTTGCCTGGCAGGTGCTGTCTGTGTCTGCCAAACTCCTGTGGCACCTCACTCCAGGCACTTCCCTGGGCTCCTCAAAGGCTCTCTGCCCTTGAGGACCTGGCACAGCTGTCCTCCCAAAACCCAGCAGCCTCACAGCTGGCTCTACTGCCCAAAAACCCTTCTTGCTGCTGTGGGAGCAGGGCTGCCTCCAGAAAAACTGAGCTGCTGTCTCAGGAGAGAGAAGCTGTTACCAGGAACAGAGGAGATCAGAAACATCTTAGCCATAGGCTTTATCATGCCTGTTGTCAGGGTCTGGAGAAGGGGATTCTTTGCCAAAGGGAAAAAGGAAAGGAGTGGAGAGGACAGGACAGGAATAATTTTTGTCTTCACCTGTTCCTTCCCATCCTCCCTAATTTTTCTTCTCCCTTATAAATACTTGTGAAGGTCAAGGTTCCTGTGAGCTTATAGTTCCCTCCCAGCCAGGATGGATACTCTGTGTGCAGTGGGCTGTGGGGTCACAGTGATTTAAACCAGCTCTAAAATATGGCAGCACTGTTCCCCTTGGGAAGCTCTGTCCCCCTGTGATTTTAGGCACAGTATTTCCAGGTGGTTCTGCAGCTCTCCTTAATGGCAGACAAGCGGTTTGCTGAACGTTTTTAAGTGCCTCTGGCTTTTTCACAATATAAAAATAAACCTGTCCTGACCTCTTTTGAACCCATTTCTTTGGAACACGATCTCCACTGATGTTGGAGGGTTCCAAAACCTTTCAGGAAGCATTTTAAGTACAGTGCATTAGACTTGGCCTTCTTTCTGAGCCTGATTCAGCACTTAACGTGTGCACAGCCTGGCCTGTTGGTACAATACCATTTGCTCCAAGCTGTGCACATCCTGAGCTGCCTCTGCTGGGACGCAATGGATCAGCTTCTCATCATGCTCCCTGTCTGCCCTCAGACTTAGTGCAGAAATTAATGATCCAAGCAAGGGATTAAATCAATCCAGTCCCAGCTATATACACCGGAGAATGCCAGTGTCAGCTGTAGCCAGCTCTGTTTATTGGCCCAAGCAGCCTATGCAGTAAAACACCAGCCTGAACCCAAATGCCAGACTCTAGCATCCCCAAATGACAGGTGAAAAGTGGATCCAAGCATGCCTTTAGTGCAGCCAGCTTTCCCTCAGCTGCACCCTTTCATAGCTCTGCTGGAAGGGCAGAATGAATGTTATAGAAACACAGATGGTTTCTGCCCCCACTAAAGGCAGCTTCTGTCACCACTGGTCCAAGGCTGGTGGCCATTTCTATAATCCAGCATTTCTGTACCTGAACTGGGCACGGGGCAAACCTGAATCTAGCTGACAAGTGCTCTCTAGACTCCCAAGTGACACGTTGCTGCACACAGTAAGGGCTCTTCTTGTCAAGTATTACACACAATTATTCCTGGATCTGATCCATAAAGCAAAGGCAAATCAGTGTTGATAATTGAAGTAGTACATGCAGTAAGGCTTTAACTCCTAAGCATGTTTTCCAGCTTTACCCCTAAATATCCAAACCCAGTCCTGTATCTTGTGCATATAAATGTGTGCATAGCCACCCCACACACGTGCAGTGCGTGTCTCTGAACACAAACTTGCACCTGCATTGAACATTTTCATTTTCTTCTATGTGTGACTGAAAGATAAGCTGCAAAAAGAAACACAAGGAAATTATCATGATTAGGGATCATCTTAGTGTCTTACCACTCGTGTTTCCCCCATTCTGAGAAATTTCTCTAGGTTGTGCCACAAAGTGAGGACCACTAAAGACTGAGGCTTCACTGTTTGTCAGTGCATCTCCCTCCCACCACAGTCTCCCTCTTTTCTTGGATTCTTCTCTCCTAGTGTGTTTCCCCCCTTCCCACTCATCTTCTCACAGGATATGAGTAAGCACCACTGAAGTCAAAGTGAGTTACTCACTTCCTGCAGCAGGGAGCTCAGATCCCTGCAGTGCACACTGCGGGATCACACCAACACCGAGTGCCTGCTCCGCAGTGGGAACAAGCTCTAGAGAACCAGCTTGCAAGGTTTCTAGCATTTCATGGCTTGAATCTGCTGGGGAAAAAAACCTCTGAAATGCTGTTTCATGTAGTCATACAGAATGAACAGTCATAGTTTAAACACTGTTGTTATATAGATGTGATAAATGTTGTTATATAAATGATGCTTCATGGAAAAAGGACCATAATCTTGTATTTACTTTGAGGGGTTTTTATCACTTCTTGGTTTTGTCAAGTGCTTGTTTTATTTTTTTCAGCTCTATATCTCTTTGTCCAGGATATTGTTCGGTCACTTTCTAAAATGAAACTGGAGCTCAATGGACACAATGTTTTATATTTACAAAAAATGTCTTATCAGAGCTAGAAATATGATCAAACTGAATTGTTAGCTCTGAATAATTCCAGTCTTCCATGGCTGGAGCTTGTTAGAAACCTTCTCAAGTGCTTGAATCTCTCTCTTCTGCTCTAGGAGCCCATCTAGGGTGAACTTTGCCCGTCAAGCAGACTGACTGCATCTTTAAATATTTACTCACACTTCCTCTTGAGGTACAGACCTCTCAGAAGCACGGCCTCAGAAGCCCTTCTGAAATATCCTGTGGAGCTGATACCAAACAACAGCAAGGGCTTCCTGATGGTCCTGCTGCATCCCCAGGGAGCAGCCTGGAAATCTGGCTGATGATGATGAAGAGAGGAGATGTTTGGAGAAAAAGCTGCCTTGTCCTTACATGTACTTGTGGTGGGACTACAAAAACTCTAACTCTAGGATTTTATGACAAACTCGAGTTGGGAAAGACAACCTCTTAAGAGGGTTTCCTTACAGGGAAAACTCCTGGTTGGCTGACCCTGCACATGATATAATCTGTAGTAGCACCTGTGGTTGTGTTTTCAAAACTAATCTAGGCAGCATCATGGAGAAATGGTGGCACAACAATTCTGGAAAATATCCACTCCTAATATCACTGGGGGAAAGAAGCAGCACTACAAAATCTGTTTCACAGAAGTACACGTGATGAACCATGCACAGAAGACCTGTATCCATAAGAGTTGAAGCCAGAGGTGAACACTAATACCTGCAATTTTCAGAATAAGAGCATAGAAAAGAAACTTAAATTTTCAGCCTGAGTGGCTTAGAAGTGCAGTCTTAGGGAAGTAACACAGCACAGAAGATTTCTCTTTTATTCCTGGCTTCACAAAGAAGGTGAGATAATGATACAGCTGTCAGGAGCTCCAGGTGTTTGTCAGAGCTTTTTTGCTCCAAGAGGTTGTGCTCCTAGAGAAAATCCTCAGGATTCCTGCAAATCCAGCCGGAGTTAATTAAGCCTTCTGGAAAGAAACTACAAAAAATCTGTGCCCACAGGTCACATCCCAGTTCCAGCAGAGATGCAAGGAGCCTTCTGGGGGTTCACTGACATCTCAGTAATCCTGAAAATGCTGCTCTCATCAGGAGTGATTTCTGTTGCAGGAGCAAAGTCTCCTTGTAGAGCCTCCTATGCCAATGCTCCTTTTCCTGCTCTCTTCACTTGCTCAGTGATGCAGCTCAGAGTTCTTTGCCTTCAGGACAGCATCTGCTTTTTGGGAGTGCTGTCAGGCTCTCAGGCTCTCAAAATCTCTGCCAGAGCTAGCTCTAACCTTTGGCTGCTCCTGCCCAAAGGAAGAGCTGAGAAGCACTTGCAGTGCGGCACAGGAGAAGCTTTTCACATCTTTTTCCTTCCCTTCGGGGTTAAATCCCAGCCTTGAGGAAGTCAAAGGCTACATTGCCTTTCCCATCAGCCCTCCCCAAGAATATCTTGCCAGGGACCTACAGTGATGAGCACTGTTTGCCTTGAAGGCTCCTTAACCAATCTCTTTATCTTCCTTTTTTTAGATATTAATCATACGAGTTCTCTTCCTGGTATAAAATCATACTAAACCCAAAAATCTTGGAAAAACCATTGCAGGATTTTTTTTTCTTTTCCTGTGGGAGGAAGGAGAGCCACCCCACTGGCAAACTCTGATTGTTTTTTCCCACCTAAAAACATTTTTTCTTTGCCTTAGCTTTTTCTGTGTTTCAAGCCTTTGAAATAAAAAACACTTCAATATTATTCATAGTCAAAGCACTAAAGAATTTTTTTCCTCCATAGCACACACATTGATTTGTATCCCGAAATAGTTTTAAGATACCAGAGAAGGAGGCTGGAAAGGACAAAGAAAGGGCAAGAAAGAGAATTAAAAGGACTAGAGAAAGATGGGTAAACAATAGGAGAGAGGTAAACGACAGGAATAGAGAAAAGGCTGGCTAATTTAGGCTGTACGCTATAGTTTACATTGGGGGGGGGAAAGGGCAATAACTGAGAATAAACAATGTAACAACTTGGGGAAACATTTAGGATTAAAGATGTACTAAAGATGTGATTTCCTAACTGCTTCAGTGAGAAGCTAGAAAAACAGTATTTCTGGCAGTTGCCATAAATGTCTCAGGAAAGCCAAAACATTTCATACTTCATTCTTATTATTTCTGAGCAAGAAAGCCTATGGGGGAATGGATTTTCACTTCTGCTGTCAGAAAGTAGAGTGCCTATGTGTGTGTCTGTGTGTGTGTCTCTGTGTGTTTATATAGCCACAAAGCCAATTTGTTTTTAAGCTTGAAGGTCACCATTAAGCAAAGATCATGGCCACAATATTGAGTTATATTTAGGGACAAAAACACAACAAAGGAACAGGATAGTCTGTATTTTGTCAATGTTTGTGACATTTTTATTGCCTATTTGTTACTGCAGTGTTATGGGAAAGTCACTGAAGCATACATTATTATTCACTGCTCCATCTTCATTCCATATGCTCCAAACCAGTTAAACGTAAAGTTTCAGACTAGCTGTGGAAAAGTCTGCACATGTCACAAATGATTTTCCATCCAGCCCTTCATTTGTCACTATCCTGGAGATAAGTGGGGTTGAGCCACCACTTGACCTCGTGCTTTTCCTCCTAGGAATCCTTGACTAAGAGCAGCCACGTGGGTAAAACCCAGACAGGTTTTTAAACCCTTTCTCTGCTTACCAGTTATAAATTCATTTTCATTCTTTGCTTTTAAAGTCAGTATCAAGCTGTCAAAGAGTTACTGATATTCCCTGAACAAGCTTCCATTAGCCAATCATTTCCACCCAGCCCTGAGCCTTCCCAAGCTGGTTCACTTGGTGCTCTGCATATTCCAGCCTTGGAAAGAATTATTTAACAATCCTGCTATTATTGAGGCAGCTCTATTAAAGTCAGGAGAGCATCATCAGAAAGGGAAATGTAACTTTGTGTAGGTTTTGTAGGACTGTGGGAGAGTGCTCAGTAGATGGAATTTCCCTGTGCAGCCATGCTTGCCCCCTTTGCCAGTTCCTGATGAATCTGCCTGGATCTTGTCATTAAAGAGCTTCTTTCTTCAAGTGAGGAGGAAGATAGTGCATAGGAATAAGTAAAATGGCAGCAGTTACCTCAGCCAGATGCTGCCACAACAAATTCTGGCTTGCTGCAGTTCAGGTTGTTTCTCTCTCAGTTTACTCTTTGTTTGCTGGTTTTGTTCATCTGAAATTGGAGCCAAGAAACCTGGAGCATCTGCTCCCCGCACGACAAGGAATCCTTCTGAGTTTCACATGGAAACTTGTGATCCTTCCAAGCATGCTTAGAAGTCAAGGGGAACATTGAATGATTTTTCCTTCTGTTTGAAGCTATGAAATAGAGATTTCATATTTACTGAGTGAAAGAACCCCTGTGCACCCACCCCTATGGAGAGAGCACCTGACAATTCCTCTGGCAGTGGCAGCTCCATGGAGCCAGGTAAGAATACTGGAGCTGACATTCCCTCACACAGACCTGGAAATGCTGGTGAATGGGACAGTTTTGCTGCTGCAACAGATCCTTAAGCAACTGCTGTCTGTACTTTCAGTTTACAGTTTTGCATCATTTCCCCACCTGATCAGCTGCCCTCAAAATTTCTCTGTCCAAGTTAACACCACGCTGGTCTTCACTTAAGGTTTGCTCCCTTCCCTGGATGTATGCAAATACACCCAAAGCCATCACTACACAAAAGCTCTTCTGGATTAGACAGGAATTTTGTGTAAAGAAGGTCCAGACTTGTTTGATACAAGGTCTCCTGGCACGTTTCCAGACAAACTTGGCACGTTCATGACAGGCACTCTGAGAGCTGGGGTTTTTGATCTTGATCCTTCAGGATTTGAATTTTTTGAGAGAATGTTGAAATTGGATGTGACACTTTCCTGTGATCTCAATGTGGGTCTGCAGGTAAGACTGCATCCTCAGCCTTCCTTCTCTCCTTAGGTAAAGGAGGCAGGAACAGAAGTGGGTGGGGTATGGCCAGATGTTTATTACACTGATAAATGCACAGTCATTCTTTCTGATAAGAGCCTCCCTTTCCCATCACTCCAGAATCTACTCCCGTGTTTCAGGGAAATTATGAGGATACAACAAAAGTCATTTATTTCCTTTTGCTTTCTCTGGCTGATAAGACACTGAACTGACTTCCTTACATGTGTGTTACTCCTGCCAGCCTGTCAATTGCAGCTGGAGAGAAGGGTTTGTGCCTGATTTTCTGGAGAACATCAGCCACTTAACCAACCTGTCCCTTCAAGGAAGCTTTTCCAGCCCAGAACATCTCAGTGTGATTACCAGACAAGCTGCTGTGCACAAACAGTGACCTCACACGTGCCAGGACAAACAGACTGGTTTGTCATCTGCAATTTCAGAGGCAATGGCTGAGCACTTTTCACTCAATGCACACTGGTTACGTTCCCTTCCTGGGCCTGAATTTTTAAATACTTCCATTTCAGGGAGCTCCTAAGAGAAGACCCAGCCCTTGGCTCAGACCTGAGCAGTGCACAGTATTTACAGAGGCCAAATATCCATTATGGATATGCTCAGCTCCAGAAAGAGGAACCATATAAGAATGAAAAACCATTTTAAAAGGATTTAAAAGGGGCAGCTCTGAGAATTAAGTTCCCGCAAGCTGGATGGAGGTTGCTGAGGGGTGCCAGGCCAGTAGGTGAGTGTCTTTGCAGAAAGGCTTGAGGAAAGGGCAGAAGACAGCCAGCTTTGTTCAGCAGCAGAGCAAGGAAGGGCAGGAGGAAGAAGTTCAAAAGCTGGAGGCATGTGCAAAGGGAGAAAATAGAAAGGATCGTAACCTCTGACAGATTAAATGTAAAAATATAATAAAGGTGACCAAAAAGAAGGACTTTGAAGACTAAAACACAGAAATTATCCAAACTAATGATGATTTTTTTTAATAGAATCACAGAATCATTGAGGTTGGAAAAGACCTCCAAGATCACTGCGTCCCACCTCTGACCCATCCCCAACTGCCAACTAAACCAGAGCACTGAGTGCCACATCCAGTCATTTCTTGAACACCTCCAGGGATGGGGACTCCACCACCTCCCTGCACAGCTCCTTCCTATGCCTGACCACCTTTTCAATGAAAAAATTCTTCCTGGTGTCCAACCTGAACCTTTTATAATGCTGGTCAGAGCACAGCCTCAGGGACAGTGAGGAGTGTGAAGATGTGTTGTGTTCATTCCCTCCTTGGGCAGCAGTCAGGGCCCTGCAGCACTTTTCATGCTGAGTGCTGTAACATTTCAATGCCCCTCTTGGAGTCTGCCCACCCCCAAACCTGCAGATCTAATATGAAATACCTCCTCAGGTTTCTTCAGAGTAGCTGGAAATATGAAATGACCCTGTGAGTTGTGTTACAGCTCGGTGACAGTGTCATCCATCCTTCGCAGGCTTTTAAATGTTTACTTCTTCACTGAAATATGAAATTAATATGAAATTATGCTGCTTATCTCATCTCCCATAGCAAGGCGCAAACATTAAAAATGTCAGTGACACACATCCAGAGAAATTACTATCTGCCCTCAAATTCTGCTGTCAGAAAATAATGCCTACTTTGCAAAAATGGGATATTTCTAAAAATTCTTTAAGAGGTCCTAATAATTTTTGGGCCGGAAATAAACAGAAAACAGATCCCTTTGAGTGGTGCATTATTCATTTCAGAGAGACTGTGGGAAGCTGACATACTTCATTATTTATTTTCGGGAAGGAAAAATTTCATCAGGTAATGCAGGAGAAAATATAGTGCCACATTATGCAAGAAAGGTTTAATTTTAAATAATAAAGTACTTAAAATTCACTCTCTTGCTCATTCAATGAAGTATTCAGCAATTCTAAATCTGGAAAAGGCCATTAGTATCATCTTATCTGACCCTTTCCATAACAGAAGCAACTAAACTTCATCCAATTTCCTTCAATAATGCATTTTTTGGTTAAAGCCTGGTTTGAGAAAAGGATCTAGTCTTGATTTTAAAACTTCTGGAAGAGAATTTGTTGTGTTCCATATTAATCTGCTCCAATACCTAATGATACTCAAAAGACATGTGTTTTATTTTTCCTGACCTTATGTACCAGCCTGGTCTGGTTTTTGCCTTCCTCTGTCAAAGGGAAGGATGAGATCATCCCTCAGTTATAGATAGTTGTGTCTAATGAGATTTGACTACAAAAGTGGGGAGAACCAAAGTTTCAGAACTACAGACTAAGCTTTAGAAAAAAGTGAAGAGGGAAAAAAACAACCACTGGTAAAGCTTTTCTAGAAGTGTCTAGAGTAAAGGCACTGTGGCTGTAGATCAGACCATGCCATCAGGAGGGAAGAGTTCTGCAGTCTTCACTAAGGCAAAATGTTCATCAGCATTTAATGGGAAATTCAGATTTGTAGTGACTGATTCAGCATTATGGCATTGCTGTCCATATTTAAATGTATTTTAAATGTCTCTGATAAGTGCCAAATACTTTTAACTTGCTTCTAAGAGCATTTTTTTCTTATTCCATTGTTGTAACTGCACAAGTTATCTAGTGCAGTTAAAGACATTGAAAATCTGCCTTTCTTGACAGAGATTTTACAGTATCAAAGAAAAGGGGTTATTACAGATTCAACACAGCCCTTGAAGTGTTCTTCTGCTAAAGACACGACTTCTTGTTGAAATGTTTTCCCGAATCAAAGCCTTAATCCCCTATACATTTAAGTCTGAGTGATGGGCAAATCTAGAGCTGTGATCCCAGGCTCTCAGATAAAACCATGCACCAACTAACACTGCAAATCCCTCCATGGCTCTTCTTGCAGGGCAAACCCACGGGGGAGCTGGGAGCACACAGTTTTGTTCCCAAAGAATGGAAGTTCCCTGATATTTCTGCCCAATCCAACCATAGTGCTGCTCTGCTCCTCCCCAGCAGCTTCAGCTGCTCCACCTGGATGGGAAATTCCGTGTGTGAGCCCCAGGTGGGCAGGAGGCAGCAGGACACGGCTCAGGGTGGAGCTGTCTGTGTGGATGAAGCAGCTATTCCACCTTGCTGGATCTGGAGAGCTCAGGACAGCCTTGCCCAGGGCCATGGAGGGCGTGCCAGGGATAAATGTGTGGCGCTGGAACCATTTCACTGTCTGCAGGGGGGCAGACTGATCTAGCGGCTGCTGGGTGCCCACTTTGAGATGTACAGTTCTAATGCCAGTTCATGGAAGAGTTCCTGCCTCTAAGCTCTCTTCTTTGCCTTACAAAAAGCAGATATTCTGGCTGAAGTGTTTGTTACTATGTTTTTCATCTTTTTGCTGCTGAAGTCCCCAGGTAACAGCACCAATAATCCACATCCCAGAGTTCTTATGGCTGTTTTCACATCAATGCAACTGCAGAGTGGTGAGGCTGTTTTCTCAACAAATTCTCTGCTAAAGAATGGCAAAGTGAGGGCTCATTATTTCTTCCTGCTGACAGGCCCAGTAATACACCATGAAATCGTTTTTCCTCCAGAAAAATTATTATGGTAAAAGGAGAAGTCACTGAAAGGTTTAGCTCTCAAAAATGAGCAGTAACTGGAAAAGCAGAGAATTTCTTTGGCTTTTGAAAGAGCACAGCGTGTATCGCCTGCACTTGGATTTCTATGTTGAAACA
Organism: Fringilla coelebs; assembly: GCF_963513975.1. NCBI lineage: Eukaryota > Metazoa > Chordata > Aves > Passeriformes > Fringillidae > Fringilla > Fringilla coelebs. The sequence continues at coordinate 57,509,575 of NC_140033.1, read as the reverse complement.
CATGAAACAGTGCCATTTTTTTGGGTTCACATTCACTGGATGATTTTCCATCTAACAGTCAAATATTTCAACTTTTTCCAGCTTGTCAAATGCCAAGGCAGTTTCTTTTCACCACTGAACAGAGGGAAAGCAGCAGATGCTTTTTTCTACAGCCCCAATTAAGCAGATGCTGATGGAAGATGAGAAGACTTTTGATGTTAAGGCATGTCCTGGCAGCAGTCCCAGTCCTCACCAGTTGATTTTAGCAAATTGGAAATAAATGTGCAGGACGAGAATTTCCAGAAATGTACTTAACTGTCAATGGAATGAGCTTTCAATGGACTTTTACCATATTGGCAGACCAAAAGCAGCTCTTGTGTGCATCATGTTCTGTTTCTGAAAGTACATTTTGACCCATGGAGAGCATCACAAGAGACGTCCTCCAGAATTCAGGAGACTTATCAGAGCATAAATGAGAGCAGGACACAAACACTACAAGTTACAGCATGGTCTGGCCCCTGTAAGAAATTTTGGGCCTTAACAGGAGTCTGGAAGGGTCTGAGATGCACAAAATGACCTAAAAATAATGATGTTTATAAAGCATCCTGGCAGTGGGATGTTGCAACAGAGTTGTTTTCTTTCCTTCAGAAAGGTTCACACTCATTGCCAGAGTCAGTGATTTTCCCGGATACATTCATTTGGCTCCATTTCCCTATGCTTTCCCACCATGCCAAAAGAAATGCTTGCCAGAGATAAATTCACAGATCTGGCAGCCTGGGAGGAGTCTCAGGAGATCATTTTGCCCAACATCCTGCGCTGAAGCAGGCTAAAAGTATCTGGACACCACCCTGAGGTTTTTATCTTCACCTTAAGAAATGGATATCCCTGGGTAGTAATGCTTTGCCACACTTTCAGACAGAGATCCTGATATCCTGCTGAAATCCTTTGAGTGAAAGGGAAACTGATTCTTTCTTGCTCATCCCAAAGTGGACATGCAAAGTTGTTACCCCACCTGCATCAATCCCTTCCAAGCTGCTGCATTTCTCAGCCTTTTCTTTTCTGCCCCTCTTATGCTGATTACTTTCCTGTGCTTTTCCCTTGCCTGTTTCTACTTACTGCTTCCAGCTGAGACAAAGGACTCCAGCTGGCATTTCACTGCTTCTTCAGAAAGTGGAACAATTGCTACTGCTGCCTACAGAAAGAGAGTTTTATTGTCAGAACAAAGCTTTTCTCTTCCTCAGCAGTATCTGATTATTGACATGTACCTGACTGGAGCTCTGTAGTGTGGATCACAGAACACCAGGAATGTGAGGGGACAAAAAGAGACTCTCTAGTGAATGGTACCTAGAAATCTTCAAAAGATGTTTGTCTCCCTTGTTCTTAAAAAATGTCCAACAGGAGATTTCATTGTCATTATAGGCAATCCATTCCAGTGCTTTGCTGTCCTCACATTCAGGTGGTAAGAGACAAAATGCTACCTTAAATCAGTAGGGTGCAGTCAGAAAAATCTGCTGTGATGCTTCCTAGGTGATAACTTCCATTTTTCTGCTTGTTTACTGAACTTCTCATCTGAAAGGAGAAAGACTTTACTGAATTTTAGCTGCTTTCATTTCAGATTCCCTCTAAATTTTCAAGCATGTGTTGAGTTCTGATGCTTGTGTCCACAGTACTTGCAACCTTGGTTTATTTCCCCATAACACTATGACCATGTTCTCTCATGGTCCTCCAAACTCAGCAGTGCTGAGCAGAGCCAGGGCCAGAACAGAGCATCATAAAAGAGCTGTGAGCACTCTTTGGGAGCAAGTTTCCAACCACTGCACACCTTTCTTTTCACAACCACATCAACACTCTATTTCCTTAGTTTGCTCTTGGGAATGTCACTAAGAAGTGGCAGAAATGTCACTGGGGTTGAGATTATACCACATGAGTTGTAGCCTCCTTTTTTCCCCCACTAGGCCACTTAAGCAGCCAAAGGCAGAAACTCCACAGGCTTGGCATGATCCATTCTCAACAATCCTTGTTGGATATTTCCTTTATCAGTTTATATCATTGAGGTACTTACAAAGTCATGCTTTAATGGCTGTTTCAGAACCTTCTCAGGAATCAAAGTCGCACTGAAGGGTCCAAAGAAGTAATACCTTCTCTAGCATAAAAATACAGGCAGTGCACACGTCCACAGAGTGTCCAAAATCCTCATTCCAGAATACAGGTCTCCTTTCCTGCCTGAAATGCTGCTCCTGTTAGCTCAGAACTTTTTCCACCATCAAATTATAACCTCATCAGAGGCTCAAGCATGGCAGGAGTAACATTTCCAGGGTTTTCCATTGCTGAGCACTTCCTTGCCAGATGTTTTGTGACAGAGGCCTAAAAGGGATTTTACCCTAAATCAGTAGATGCTGCTCCTAATCAGACAGTGATGCCAGAATCTCTCTGAGTAAAATCACCAAACTGTTTGTAAGAGGACAATAATTCATACTTTTTCTTTCCAAGCTCAAATCTTGGAATTGAAGAGTTGTTTTGATTGACTCTTTCAGGAAAAAAAAAAAAAAAAGAATGAAATTTTAGAGGGGTAAAAAAGGCAATGTCCTGGGTGGGACAACAAAATGGAAGTTTGCAATGCTATGGATTTTGTGATTATAAGTCTTCCTGCATGTGCCACATGGAAAAAGAACTTTGTAACTTTGTGTCCCCCCCACCCCCGTGCATTCCATATGAGCACGTAAGAAATGGTGAGCTATATTTACATCCTTTTCCAGGAAGCAGAAAATATTATTAGTCCTTTCTTACAGTCAGGAAAACATAAAGAGGCCTTGTTCAAGGTCAAAGTGAGTCAGCAGAGAGCAGAGGATGAAATTAAACTACTCTCATGTTTTAATAACTCAGACTAGTTGCTCTCCTTCTTTTTCCCTTTCAGATAGTGTTCACCTGGGTAATCTTATCTCCAAACCAGAAATGCTCCTCACAGGTCTGTAGTTGAAACACTGGTGAAGGACAAAGGGAAATCAGCCTTCTCACTGGACAGCACCTTGGTTTATGCTCCATCGATTAACGATGCTCTACATGAATGCTAGGGGATAGTTACTGAAGTTAGCTCTCATGCTCCAGGTTCTTTCTTCAAAAAATAGCCTTTTCAAATAGATGTGTCCCTTGCAGATGCATTTATGAGATGAAGAGTCCCCTACATTCCCTGCTTTAGTTTTTAAATTTGAACTAAAATGGAAGGGATAAAAATCAGAACTGTTGATGGTGTCACTGCTTTACAAAACTCCCAGATTCCCCTCTGGAGTGTGAGCAGGGATTCAGGTCTCCCTCAGCCAAGTACCCATTGCTCCAAGTGTCCTCACTTGGAGCACTGACTGGTGTCCTCACCTCAAAGCACTGCAGCTGGATGCTCCAGAAGAAAATAAGCCAAAAGCTTGTGATGCACTGGACTGTGGGGGCTGAAGGAGAATTTCTAGACATGCTCTGAAATGTGCCTGAAGAGCAAACAAGTAACTCTGTTTCTCTGCCTGCAAACCAGTCATGGTCTGATCAGCCAAAGCAAAGGTTTGGCAGATATTAAATGCATATATTCAATAGTCTTAAGCTGAAGGAGGATATTTTCAATTGGATATCAGGAAGAAATTGTTCCCTGTGAGGGTGGTGAGGCCCTGGCACAGGGCAGCTGCGGCTGCCCCTGGATCCCTGGCAGCATCCAAGGCCAGGCTGAATAGGGCTCTGAGCAACCTGGGATAGTGGAAGGTGTCCCTGCCCATGGCAAGGGTTTGGAACTGGCAGATCTTCAAGGCCCGTTCCAACCCAAACCACTCTGTGATTCTATGATTTTTTCTTGCCTCATTCAAAAGAGAGAGGGTTCTTTTTATCACAGGGATCTGTGTAGGTGCATTCCAGTCGTTGGAATCTCTAATCCTGCCAAAGACTGTTGTGTAGATAAAGATTCATCGGCAAAAATACACTGGAAGTACCATTCTACCTACCCCCAAGTCTCTGAGGGTGCACAAGGTGGACATGATCCTGTATTCATACAGAAAACAGAATGAAAGAAGGTGCTTAAGTGGCTGCAGGTGAGACACATTGTAGTTGCCACTTTCATTCACAGGTTTGCATTCACAGGGTGCTTGAAAAGTCGGGTGGATGGGAAAAACGTTATCTGAAATGCTTTAGCTGACAGATAAGAAGCTCAAAGGAGAGCTGGAGCATTAGCTGAGAAAATTCACAAAGGCTCTTTACAAGGCTGGGGAATATAAAAGCAACTGCAAATTATCTGTGAAGTAGCAAAGCTTTTTCATATTTTTTCCACTTCTATATGATTATATGTTGTAATAGTCTTTCTGTGTAAGTGTTGTGTTTATAATACATGCTGTGTTTATAATCATAATCATGTAATCATAAAACCAGGGAAAACCCTGCTCTTTGAACTTCTGTGGGCAAGGATATCTTCCACCAGATCACGTTACTCAGATCCCAGAAACTTGAATGTTTCCAGGAACTGGGCATCCACCACATCTCTGGGCAACCTTTACCTGTGTTTAATCACCCTCATTGTAAAGCCATTTCTTCCTTATATGTAGTCTGAATCAACCCTCTTACAATTTAAAGCAAATTACTCCTTGTCCTATCACATCAGGCCCTCACAAAATGTTTGTCCCCATCTTTCTCATAAACCCCTTTTAGGTGCTGGAGAGCTACAACGGTGTCTGCCTGGAGCCTTCTCTTCTCCAGGCTGAAAAAGCCCAACTGTCTCAGCCTTTCCTCACGGGAGAGCTGCTCCATCCCTCTGATTTGATTCATGGCCCTCTCTGGACTCCCTCAACAGCTCCATGCCTGTCCTGTGCTGAGCACCCCAGAGCTGGACGCAGCACACCAGCTGTAGAGGGGCAGAATCTCTTCCTTGTGCTGGCCACACTGCTTTTAATGCCTCCCAGAAACTAGGAATTAAGGCTCCTATGTCTTAATTGCTCATCTGTAAATTCTGGATAATGGTCCTTCCCTATTTTAGTGTGCTACTGGGAAGATAAATACATTAAAAGCATTTAAATACTGCAGGGTAAAGGGCCGTGCAAGTAGCAAAGATAGAAAGAAACAGTTTTTAATGCCTTCCTGGAGTCTTGAGTGTGGAGGGAGTGCAGGGGCTGCAATCAAGGAAGAAGGAAATGGGATGTCAGAGACTTGCCCATCTTCATGGCACACTTCCCTGTAGGGCATTAAGGGGTTCTGCTTGAAAGATGACAGCAAAGCCAGTGCCTTTCACAAAGGAGAAGGCTGGGTCTGTTCTGGGAGCAAGACAAAATCCTCCCAAAATCCTCAGCAGGAGCCAAATGCTTGTCCCTGTGGAAGAGGAGGGTTTTATGGGTTTATCCAACCTCTGGCTGGAGCTGAGCACGCTGGGGCCACAGGCTGGACATGGCAGTAATGGTGATCTGGTGTCAGACCCCAGGAGCAGAGGTTAGAAAAAGGCAGTCTGGTTTCCACTGCACAAATTACTTTACTTTTCTCTGCCTTTCCTTCCCTATTCCCAGCAGTGTTCTGGAAGGCTGCAGTCCCCAGAGAGAAGAGATGTCATAGCTCGACATCACTGGGTGTTTTGGTTTTCATTCCCTGAAGAACTGAAAGTGGCAGTTGCTGTCTGATGACTGAAAAAGGACCTGCCTAAAATAACAAGGCTCTTAGGTCTCCAGAACCACGCAGCAACTCTGACAGAATTTTTTATTGTCTAAAATGAAATTGTTTTGGTGGAGGATTGGCGCTGGTCCTACAACCAATGTGGTTCACACCCATGCTTTCCATAATTTCCCTCCTGAGAAGGGCTGGTAGGACAACAGGCATAACATCCCCGTGGTCAACAGCACCATGCCTATGAAAATCCAGGAAACCAAGGAGTATTCCAGAGCACAGACAGCCCCTGGTAGTGCATAAAGGAGGATCCAGCCCCCAAAGGGTTACTCTGACAGAGCACCACCTGCTTCCCTCCTGACTAGAACTTTGTACGGCCTTTTATTTGATATTCTAATTACCATACAAATATTTATTATCTTTTAACCCGTGCAGCTCAAATGGATGATTGTTTCTGAATTGCTGATCTCACAGTCACTTAGAAGAAGTCCCACTTCCTTGTGAGATACAGTGTGAAGCATGGACAAGATCCTCCTTCTGGAAGGATCCTACAGCATCCATTGGATAGAGGTTGAGTTTGTACCTTATGCCCCTTAGAAGAAAAGAATTCTCTCATCCTCCTACACAGCCCATCTCCTAAAAAAGAGAGGACAGAAATAAATGTTTAAACACACCAGCTGGTATCACCATGAGAAAAAACAAACGGAAGAAAATGGGCATATTCAGCTGGCTTAAATGCCACCAAGTGTCATCTTTGTCTCCTGTTTCCTGCTATCTGAATCAAAACACTCACTGTGCACCTCCCTCAGGCTTTCTGAATTGCTCTCCAGAGGCACTAAGCCCACTACAGACACAGACATTTAGCTGGAATTTAGGCTGGCTGGAAATGGCTCAAAGCAATTTGAAAACAAGTTAGAGCCACAGAAATAGAAATGTTCTCCTTGTTCATTGATACTCTCTGCCCCTTGAAGACCTGATGTGGACTAATTGAAGGTCTCAAATTTCATGGGACGATTTTCCTGTAATTTTCATAAAGAGCTCTTTTGCTCTGGTATTTTTCATTTTGGGATCAGAATCATGGCAAAAAGAGAAATAACTGGAAAACATGGTATATTTTCACTTTGGTGATAACTGAAACTTGTCAGCAGCATTTTCATCTGTGAAGCTCTCAATAGCTCTCCAAGAAAGGATCCTCCCTGCCTTTCCATGCAATGAAGCAGGCTTTATAAATCCACCCGTATTTCAAATATGTCCTCTGGTGGAAGAGGAAATATTTCTGCCAGTCCCTCCAGTGCAACTCACCCAGGCAGCTGCTGTCAACTGCTTGATCATGCCAAACTGATAATGCCCATGGGACAGGTGAGGAAATTGAGCTGTGGGCATATGCTGCTTCTGAGTGACATTAAAAACTGGCAGAAAGAGCATCCTGGCACAATGCATGGCTGAAATACCAATAATCTGCCTCAATACCAAACCATACCAAAATTATTTCCAGCTCTACAGCCACATGAGTACATTGAAAAGAAGAATAATGCTTCTTAGAAGATGGCTTTGTGTGGAAAATGGTCCAGTTGCAGATCCTGCTGTGCTGCTCTGCTCCTAGGTGGGAACAGTGGTCTTCTATCCCATAGGGGATGCACACAAAAGACACAACAAAATGAGCAGTGTCTCACTCCACAGTGCTGTACCAGGACGGAAGAAATCCATCCTAAAAAAGCCCTGAAGTAGGAGGAAGGCCAGGGTCTCAGTGGTTTACCAGAGGAAAACGTGGTGCAGAGGGAATCAGCTGTGTTCAGGAGACACTTGCAAGACAAAAAAGCTCTGTGCTCTGCAAAGCAGCTGGATGAGGCAGCAGCAGCCAGCTCCAGTCCCTTCCAAGTGTCCATCTGCTGGAGCAAATACCCAAGAGAGGTTTCCAGCAGCTCTGTGCCACTGCAAGACTCCTTCCTTGGATGAAGTTAGAAGCTGAAAGGCTCTCACTGCTCCAGTAACACAACTAGTGATGGGAACAGGTCATGAAAGATCTCACAGCAGCTTCATCTGGAAGAGGAATAGCAAATCCCAGCTAGTGATGGCATTGCCTGTACAAGTTCCCTTCTCACCACTGTCCAGCTTAGACAGCACTCAGCAGTCTTCATGTTCTGCATTTGTACTCTCCAGACTATTGATTTTCAGCTATTTCCCACACCAAAGAGAAGGGCTTTTCAGCAACTGCCAATTTCTACTGTGAAGAGGTGCCACACAAATGCATTAATTGACTGGGGAGAGCTTTGAGACTGGCAAGCAAAATATCTAACCAATGTTTAGAAAACTCCTCCAATTGCTATTCCCAAAGTTTTAGCTCCAGCTAGTTTATTTCCAGATGTGTTTCCTTAGTTTCTCTGTGGTTATAAGAAGGACTAATGCTAAGCAATCTTCACACACAGAAACCCTATGTGAGCCAGGCCAGGGTACAGCAGCACATGAGGGAATTCTGGCACACTTCACTGGTGGGTTTCTGCTCCTTCTCCCCCAGTCCCCACACCTGAGCCTGTTGGTAAAAGGACTGGCAGAGCTCCAGACTCCCCAGCTATCCCAGCTGCTCTGAAGTCCTTGACCTGCAGAGTGAAACATGGCCTTGGTTGACTACACTTTTAATGGGTAAGTCCAGGATTTTAACCCCAGCTGCTGCAATTCACCATACATTTTTATTTGATCTATAATACTAAGAAAAGCCACTTCCTATGAAATCAAGTTGTGCAGGAGTGGCTGCTCTTTTACTGGGAAGTAGAAAACCAACAACCCTCACAAATTATGAGAGGTTCTGAGCCATCAGATGTGCTTCCCAGCATTTATTATCTGATTTGATGTGTTAATGGCTGGTTATTCTCATTAGCTGTTCTCTGGATTGACACAAGCTGTTTTCCTGCACTTAGGCTGTGCAGCCTAGTGTGTAAAGGCAATTAGCATGGGGCCTATGGATTAACTGGGGAATCAGATGTCAGCTGTGTTCCCATTCTCCAGCAGTGGCCTAAGGAGATGCTGCTTCTGCAGCTCACAGTGCCGAGAGCCCCTGGCTGAGGTGAAGGCACTGATGTGGAAGGAAGGAGGAGCTGCCCTTCTGAACTTGCACCTGGGAAAGACAAGACAAACAAGGCAGAGCTGAAGCAGAGCCATAGAGATTGAGCTATTTGTTAAACAAGAACGTGCCAAGGGGGAAGCAGGGCTCTGCAAACATGCTGCTGTGCGGGAGAGCACCGGTGTTAAAGCAGTCTGACCTGGCTGCTCCACTTGCTGTGAATGATCCCTCCCTTGTGTCAAATAAAAACTGTCCACTGTGCTAAGGAAACCTGTGCACAGCTGTGTACAAGAGCCCATAAAATATCAACTGGGAGGGAGAGCTGTGGAAAGCTACAGCACACAGAAAGAGAAATCTTTGTCTCATGAGGCCTGACATTTCAGCACACAGACGTTCTCTTGTTGTGTGTGAGGTAATGCTGTCCTCAAGGGCAAAATCACTTGAAGTGCTATGACTGCAAGAAATATAGCACTTCACCTTATTCTGAAACCATCTGAGAACAGAAGCCCTTTTGTTTTGTCCTTTTGTTGTTAGAAGCTGGAAACCAGAGCACGAGACACACCTACATTTGAGGCTGAAAAGGGATTGTCTCCAGAGCTGGAACAAAGAGCTGACAGACTTCAGCTCTCAGGCATAAACTCCTTGCCCAGACTGCATGGAACCTTTCTGTGGGCAAAAGGTGTTACAAAAGGTGGGGCCAGATCCCAGAAGGGGCCTGGAAATAGATCTTGCTGCCCAGCATGGAGGGATTGCTCGAGTGCTGCTGATGAGTGAAGCAAGGCCAGCAATAACAGCCTGCCTGCATGGCATGGCCAAGACCCAAGTAAAGAAAGGTAAAAAACAGCAAAAGCAAATGAATGAAAGCAAAATGTGAATTTTCAGATTAGAGGAGGAAAACATGAGGAAAAGCATGAACAATGTGTTAGACAAGCTGAATCTCTGTTTGGGATCTTATAAAGTTTGTGAGTACAAGACTGACGAAAGAGGGATTCAGGCTCACCTAGATCCCTTTGAAAAGCCTAATTGGACCCAGCCTAGGTTTGTGTCTAAACTGAACTTGGCGAGCCAAAACAGCCAAGGCAGCCATAGGGGCTCCCTGTGTTGAGTGTGGGGGACCAGGCAAAAGGAGATGTCACTGTTGCACAGGGCTGCATCTGCTGGGTGCCCAGAGAGGCTGTGCAGCTCAGCATGGAGGAGCAGCCACAGGCTGGTGAGGAGAAAACAAGCTCCTCACCCACACCCTGGCATCCCCAGTGCCCCAGGCCTGCTGGGAATAGCCCATTGTTCTCAGGACACTGCTCTGGGACACCCACAGTGCAGTCATCTATCTCACTGTGAGGTGATGGTGCTGGTATCAATTCACAAGTGCAGCTCCTTATCTGCTACAACTATGTTCTAGTCCTAAAATTAGTTCCAGAGCATAGCAAAGCAGCCATGGTGAGGATGTGATCTGCCTGCTTTGAACCTTTGTGAGGCTGAACCCAGGCTAAAAGACTCATGCCCATGCATTATGGCAGCCAGTTAAATCTACTAAGCTGCCCTGAACAAGCCATTACTACATGGATCTGATGAATTGACTGCCTGTCAGTCAACAGATCCTTGTGTTCTCCTGATACAGCCATCAACTCACCAAAAACTTCAGTGGGTCCTTTTAGGAGAACCACCTGAATGCACTGTACTCTGAGCCGTGAGGAAAGGCTGAGGGAATTGGGATTGTTCAGCCTGGAGAGGAGAAGGCTTTGGGGTGACCTCATTGTGCCCTTGCAGTGCCTGAAGGGAGCCCACAGGAAAGATGGAGAGAGACTCTTGACAAGGGCCTGGAGTGACAGGACAAGGGGGAATGGGTTCACACTGACAGAGAGGAGATTCAGATTGGATATGTGGAAGAAATTGTTCCCTGTAGGGGTGCTGAGGCCCTGGCACAGGGTGCCCAGAGCAGCTGTGGCTGCCCCTGGATCCCTGGCAGTGTCCAAGGCCAGGTTGGATGGGGCTCTGAGCAAGATGGGATAGTGGAAGGTGTCCCTGCCCACGGCAGGGGGGTTGGAACAAGGTGATCTTTTAAGGTGACCAACCCAGGCCATTCTGACATTCTGTGAGTCTGTGAAGTAGATTATTTAATCTATAAGAAGCTCTGATTAACAAAAGCATCTCTGACTCTGCTCTCCCAAGGGAATCTTCATTATGATGGCCAGACTAAAGGATGCTGAAGATTTGACCTGTACTGATGGTTTGGGAGGTGTGTGCAGTGTATCAGCTGCTACTCCTGAACTTGGTTTGGCCATATGGGGACCAGTATAGTCCATAATGTGGGTCCATCCTTACAACAGTTACACATTCCCTTGGAACAGCTGAAAAGCACTGTGTGAGCAGAATCCAGTAGATGGAAGTTGTGGGAATGAATCCAGCTCTTTGCTGCAGCTGGCCTGCAGAGGCAGCCTCATCAGCTGCAGGAAATTCAGAGACAAACCATGTGACAGTGCCCTGGACATGCTGGCACTGATGGGGAGGGGCATGTCCTCTTCCACCTGGGACAGAAACAGCACCAGATGTTGAAGCAGGGGGGTGACTCATGATTAGGGGGAAATGCTGAACAGCACAGGTGCACAGACATCCGAATGCAATCCCACTGCTCCAGGATAACCACCTGTCCTGTGGGATGACACTGAGGGAGCATACACTGGTGGCCTGCAGAGCCATCTCTTTCACTCACATTCTTATAAACTCTGAAAAGCAGCTCCAGCCTTTTGAAGAATAACCACGATGGGCACAATGGGAGAAAAAAGCAATCTTATCTGCTCATTCCCATGAAACCAGCCAGAGGCAGACACCTACTCAGTGGTGGGCCCTCAGACTGTTTCACATGGGGAACTGAAAGATGTCAGCCACAAGCAGCTGTGACAGCTTTTTAGGCGAGCCAAGTGGTAAATTGATGGCACATAGTGACACAGATCCAGTTCAGCCTCAAAACATCCTGAGTGGGGGCAAGGGGAGAGCGAGCCACATGCTGCTGTCAGCTGTGCCACGGCGTGTGACAGCTGGAGAGCCCGGGCCCTGCAGAGCTGTCAGCCATATGGCCAGCGAGGCACAGAACCGTTCGTCTGCCTTCCCACAATGAACATCTCTGCAGAATGCAGGCTTGGGGCCACGGCAGCGCTCGCCAGACCTCGCCACACTTCTCTCTAGCAAAAGCAAAACCTGCACACACATCCTGCTTGCAGCGCAGTTCAGGTAAGTAGGGAAATAGTTCATGGTGCCGCTGACCCAGCCACACAGGTGAGTCACCAGCAGGATGCACTTGGCAGGGCAAGGTCCTGCCAGATTGGCTTGTCTGAGCTGCCTTGCCGGAGCTGGATACAGCCCTGGGCTCTTTTCTTCTGCACAGAGCATTTCCTCTGAAGTCTTAGGAGGGTTTTCAGTGATAAAACCAGGGCTAAACTTCAAGGGATTTGGTTCTGGGGTTAAGGGAGGATTTGAATTTGGTACTGGAGCTATCAAGAGGGGAGTCTCCTCCACCCCTGGTTGTAGGAAGTTGATGCAATTGCCATCTTTGATTTTGCTTTCAAGAGTTAACAAAAACAGCAAACCCTGATCTTCCCCCAGGGCTGAGCTGCAGAAACTGCTGGGATGAAGCACTTCAAATTCTAGACAGACGCTGTAATAAAATGTGGAAATTGGATGCAAATTATTTACTACATTTATGATACCACATTATTTACTGGTACTGCAGTTTGATAATCACAGCAATAATTTTCAAATTACCTTTGCTCAGCATTCACTTTTATGAGTACTGAAATGCTTCTTAATGTTCTTAAGCAGAGAATTCTTAAGCAGAGAGGATTTCTAACACTTGTCCCGTGCCCCTAAATTCAAACAACCTGCAAATGGCTACAGAGGCCCAGTGAACTGAAGGCTGACTTTCAAGGGCACAAATGGCAGTGAAACATTATTTCTTTACTGACAACAGCAAATTCAACTAATGACATGTTGCAGACCACACGGGAAGTTTTACATAAAACAGGATGTTAAATTCGCACCTCTCTATTCCTGGTTAGTGGGGGAAAATAAACAAAAAGCCACTAACCCAACTTTCTTCCACAGTCACTGTGTGTTTCTGAAGAGCACACAAGTCCCCGAATCCAGTAGAATTGAGATGTTAATCTGCACCTGATAAGCTGCACCCTGGGACACCTGTTCAGTATTGACTTGCTCAGGCATAATTGTTGGCTGGGGCACATGGCAAACCAGGACATCAGATACCTACTGGGAGGAGGTGGAAGATCAGAAATAGGATCTGGGAGCCACTATCTTGCCATCCTACATATCCAGGCAGGCAGGATTGTAAAGTTGACTATGAACAGGAAACTTTCCTCTCCCTTGAAATCAATTGTCCATTAACAAATTAACCAGAACAACAGGACAAGAGAGGTCGGAGTACTTCAGAATAAACACAGCAAAACAAGACATGCTGACTCTCACAGCTTCTAAGAGATGCTCAGGGAGAACAATCTCCCAGAAGTTATCCTCCCTCAAAATGACCTGACTCAATATGAGGAGACACTGAAACATAATTATTACATGATGGTCATCTTTCAGTTGTTTCAGTTTCCTGAAGCCTGCACCCTTGGATAAAGGCAGACATGGATTACTTAACTGATGATGCACACAATGTGTACTTTTGTCCCAGAGCCATCCATAAACAAAAACACATTTATATGCTTATTATGTATAATGCAAGAAAAAAATAAGAAAGCAAACCCAAAGCAATGAGTCACTTCCCTGAAAGCAATTTGCTCAATCACGTGCATGGTCATCCTGAGTGATGCTGTTGTGAGTACACTGACACATCTTCAATTTGCTCTTCTCACTGACTAAGAGAAATGTCTGTGTAATACTCGTCCACATCAGCAATTTCATGTGTTGTCTCACTCTCGTGCTTCTGCTAATTAAGGATATTGTGCAAGATAAGCCAGGGCAGCAGGTAGCAGTGAGATGTGAGCAGCACTCTGCTCTGTGCCACAGAGCCAGCACAGAGGAGCAGAGCAGGAAAAGCCTGGGGTGAACATAAAGCTGCTCATGAGCTTTCTGTGGCACCTTCTGAACTCCCAGCCACTAGAAGTGATCAGCCCTTTTACACACCTGCAACTGCCCTGCACCTTTGGCTGCTGCCACAGGAAGATGGAATTTCTCTCACCTAAAGCACCATGTGTCTGGACTAATTCTGTGAGCTGCCTTTCAGGGTGAAGGGGGAGAGGTCCTCAGCTCACATCTACTCACAACCACTTGCCAGAGCCAGAGGAGCTTGCAGGTGCTAAGTTCTCCTAAGGATTAAGCAGTCAACAGAGGCAATGTGTCATCATAAAATATAAATTAGCATTATCATAACATATAAGCAAGCACAATTTTATGGTACTGCCTTACTCTTACTCCAGGATTACCATCCTTACCCTCACTGCAAAGCCATATTTGCTTCCTGTGGTCCCTATCCCATGAAACCTCTTGGTCTGCAGCAGGCTCTGTGCACCCAACACCTCATCAGACAAATGCTGGGGGATCTACCCCATAACTCTGTCCTTCCTTCCTACTCTGGGAAAGCAATGATGCTTTCAGCAACACAAACCAGCTGGATGTAACTAAGTCTGAAATTACTCATGGATTTCAAATTCACTACCTGTATTTTCTTGACCCTGTGGGTTTCACAGGAGGTTTCTTGCTCAACCAGACAACTCTTTGCACAATTACAGTGCAGGCTTTTGCTCACAGGACAGAGTAGATATTTGTATTTCACAATCTGCATTTATTTGACAAACTCACACTGAGAGATTCTGTTCTGCTATAACCACAGATTGTCTTATATACAGAGTAAAACTAACCATTAGTCTAGTGAGACACCTAGACAAACACCATTAATTAGCAAGTGTGTAAACAAAATAGGTCTGCATCAGCATTCACAAAGCTGAACCTTTCAACCACAGGAAAGTCTTTGCCTTTTGTCTGCTGTTCTTGGATTTGCTCTCCAATGGTGAGGTTCAAACTGCCCACAAGGTGCCCCTCTTGCCATCATCCCACTACTGTAAAAACTGCTCCCATTTTCATAAGGGACATAGGGGAAGAGTGATTCAAATCTAAGCATAGAGGACCTGTGGAGAGATACTGAGATGTTTAATCACACTCTGCACACACATCTTAGGCTGGGTGTTTTCTTCTGGTCCCTGACAACACAGACTGCCAAGAGATCAAGCTCTCATATATGGATCCAGCTCTCACAAGTTCATCATACACTAGTGCTTCTTTTCATGCTCAAGGTTACATTTTCAGTTGATTCCGCTGATTTTTTGAGGTCATAGGAATGCCTGATCCCATGTGGAAAACTCAGTAACCCCAAAAATCCTGTCAAGAAGAAGAAAGTGCATGGAGGTCCTGTGCTAGTAAACCATAGCACTCTAAAACCCAGAACAAAGCAAAGAGCAAGCTTGGCTGAGAGTTCATACCTTGCAGAAAAAGCATTGGCTTCCCAGTGTCACTGTATCTTAATGAACATGCATGCTCCCTTTAAAGATTTCATCCCAAACCATGAGCCAGCAATCCACAAGAAGCTATAATTTTTTTATAATACTCATAAAGATCTGTAAGATCCATCAAGTCTTTTGGTTTTTCCCTGATACAGACAATTTTTGTGAAGAATCAGCTTTCAAATAGTGGAAGCACCATGTTTTGGGAGGCTGATCAGACCAGTCCAATTTTGTTACCTCCTGAGGTCTTCTTGATCCCTGAAGGATCTCCTCTGTCTACTTGAATTTTGTGTTTGATGAGAATGCTCTTGAGCCTCCAAGTCTGAAAAGTGCAGGTTTCAAACACACCTGGTTTGATTCTGGGTAAGATCACGTGCCATAGGTTTGCACTGCTCCACGTGGGATTTGCTGATCTGCTGGGATCAGAACTGGAGCAAGTGCTCACTGTGGAACACCTGCCATGAAATGCCTTGAACAGAGAATCCAGACAAGAGCAAAGCTTCCTAAGAGAGCTTCCCTCCCTTGCTTGTAGGGGCTATGGGTTTTTCCTTTGCACCCATGAATTCCTGGCACACCTGTATTTACCTGTAAAGAAGGATAGGAGTGCTCAATCTGCACTTTAGCCCTGAGGCACCTGCAAGACAAAACTGGCTCTGGCTTGTCCAGCTCTGGTTCCAGGAAAACAATTAAATCCAACCCTGAACCATGCACAGGATGAAAACAGATGTGCTTTACCTGCCTTTGATAAATATTTGGTCACAGAAAACCTGTCACGGGTGGGAACACAGATTCTACGTTGCAGCCTTCTGTGCCTTTTGCCCTGCTGTTCTCCCTTTCCTTGGAAAAAGGACAGTTCTTTGCTCCCATACTTTTCATGAGGGATACAAATGGAAGCAATCTCCACAATGGAAACCAAGAGAGGCACAGGCCAAAGCACAAACAAGACTGCATTAGGAGACTTGTTTTTACAGCCCCACTGCAAACCAGTAAATTTGTGAGTTTTAAAGTGTCTATCTGCCTTACCAATTGCCTTAACATACAGCTGAAATAGAATGCAATTTATCTTTGGGTTTGGGCTTTTTCCTTTTCCTTAATATGCCAGGAGCTCACCTGGATTAGGCACCAGACTCAATGAGGTAGTTTATACAGAGGGAGAAGCACACCGAGAATCACCTACTTAATCTCTGCACTGACTTTGGACACTCACCTTGGGCATACTTCTCTGCATTTCCTTCTGGCTGGTTTGGGGAGTTTCTTGCTTAACTAGCTGCTTTCTCAGAATCTCATTTTCCAATGTCCATGTACTGCAGAGCATAAACCCATCTATGGGTCACTGTCCCACAGTTTGTAAAGCAGAGAGAAAAATTTTACAAATCCCATGTCCACAGCTTCACTTTTTCTAACATTTGAAACAGTAATAGAGAAACAGAGCATCTGTGAACATGAGCAGGCAGCATAAATTCCTTCTTTAGCTTAAAGACTGCAGTCACCACGAGATTGGTTTTATAAATCCTTAGTCATGCAGCTTCCATCCCTCAGCTCTGATGCAGTAAAAAATATAAAGAATTATCAGTTTATTACTGTGACCTCTGCATTGAGACTGCTGCTTAATGATGCAATTCCCGAGGTCCAGTTAAAGCAATTTTCTTGCTGTAAAATCCCCACGTTGCATTTGAAGCACTTCCCTCTGATACATTAAGAGCTTTTATAGCTGACAGGTGACAACTGAGGTGAGATCAATAAATACAGGGCCACTCTACCCATTCCAGCCTTGAGCTCCCTTCTAAAGACAACCTGCAAACAGGAAAGATGCTGAGTGTTTTCACTTTAGTTTCTCTTCTGATGTAAAAGCAGATGTGAAATAGCTTGACATTAGAAATAGCAAGGCTTGTTTTCAGTTCCTTACTGGAAATTTCTTTTGGAACAAATTCTACTTTTTTGAAGGGGTTTTTAAGTCTTCTTGGGAGGAAACTGAGGGGTATTTGACTGTGGTTGTTAAACACTCAGACAATTAAAAAATATCAGAAATGTAAACTATATTGAAGGGAGTGCAGAATTAAGAGTTCTAGGAATACAATTTAAGGAAAATTAAATGTAGGGTGTAGTCTTTAATGAGTATAATGAAAAGCAGAAGTATCACACAGGAAAAAAACCCACTAATGCCTATCCAGTCTTCTTTAAAATTACAGAAAGGAATACATTTCTGCACCAAAATCCCCAATCAGTAAGGAAATACTCAAAAAGATTACAAAATGTCAAGGGACAGTATAAAAGCAAGAAATGGAAAGTACATATGAGACCATGGATGAGCTAGTAGTGCCTTGGTCGTACAAACTCCCATCATACCAACCTTAAAATTACAGTCATGTTGCTTTGCAGAATTACACAGTAACCACCTTAAACACAGTAACAATTTGGAGAACAGCAAATCATTTAAAATCACTCCCCATAAAGACAGGACACATTGTAAACTGCAGTTCCTCAACGGTGCAAAGAGCTCAACACACTTAAGCAACAGTATTCAGAATTTATATTGTACTTCCAGTTGCAAAGGCCTCACAAATATTTGGGCATAAATAATCTTCCCAGTCTGCTGCTTTTTGGCACGAGCTGGAGGTTATCAGTCACTTCCACTGGCGTGAGTGAGGAACACTCACTGTACCCTCATTCATGAGCAATTCTGGCAGCCAGAGGGGTGGCAACATCCACAAGGAATGACACAAAGCAGAATTTTTTTAATGCAGGTCTGATCCCGACCTTCCCTACAAAAGACAAGTAAATATTGTTATTTCTAATGGCAATAACACTCCAGTCTCAGATCTTCTTTTAGTATCACTGCATCCAAAAAAATTTCCAGCCTGTTCCCTCTCCTATTAAAGCTATTGACAAGGTAAATGATGATTTATTGATGCTGTGTTTCTGCAGCACAGAACTTTAGCAGCAATAAATCTCTGTTCAGACAGATGATGTAATAATCTGAGCTTTCTACAAATGACTTCATGTTGCTTTACAAATGACTTCATGTTTCTTGGTGGTTTCTAGAACTGTTCATATTCCCTAACTGAATGAGGGAATACATGAAGTAATTTCAGTAAAAGGTTAGATTCTTAATTTCATTTTATTGTCCTTCCTGTCTGAAATGGTAAATTGGTCCAGTTGATCATAAAAAAAGATGTGCTATTTCTCAGCCTTTTCCATCTGTGAATTTTTAGGTACTTTGTGACTCATACAGTAAAACCAAATGGAGAAATACATAAAGCAAAGGGCCAGGTCTGAATCCATGCACTCCACCCTTCTTAAGGAGCGTGAGTCAAACTTCATTCCACCAGCACTGGGATTTTGATAGATATGTTTTTTTGTAAACCTGATTCCTTCAAATACACATCAACACACACACATGCACACACAGGCATTTTTAAAAGCTGCCCCTTATCACAGCTCCTGAGAAATTTCCTGCTAATTTCCTTAATGCTGGTCATGTTCCTTCCCACACTCAGGTAAAGTTTACAAAGTTCCTCTTGTGTGTTTATAGGATTGGCATTGAGTATAAGATAAATCACCTTCTGTTGGCAAGATAGATACTATATAAAAATCACCAACTTATTGCATCTCTAATTCCCTTTATTTCAAGCACCCTAGCTCAACAAGACCTGCAATTTGTCTTGCTCTTACTTCTCTAGCCATTCTAGTAGTCAACTTTCCTTACAACATCGTCCTTCTCTCTATTTTTAATTCAAATGTCATCATTAGAATGCACACAGGAGAAGACAGGTGACATCAACAGGGTCCTTTCTCCTCTGAAGAATAACTGGAGGAAGAGATCCTGTGGTGATAAAAGCCATTAATGAGAGAGAAGAGGCAAGGTGTGAGCGATGTGGTTGCTGCCCTCAGCTCTATCACTAAAGCCAAACCCTCACACAGAAGAGCACAGAAGTCAGGGAGGCTTTGTCCCACACGTGGTGCCACAAGGGACAAACCTCACTGCAATAGGAAGGAATAAGAAGGCAGAGGTGACAATGGATAAGAAGAGCAGCATCCCTTGAGTTCAACAGTGTAGGACTGAAATTCAGCTGGGAACTGGAACTGGGTAAGTGCTGCCATGCTCTGTCATTGACAATGACATGGATGGTGCCTGCTTCTCTGAACACCTTACCTGAAAATATCTCATTTTGGCTCTAATCAGGAGTCTTGCTGAAGGGAGTGTTTTTCAGAGAGATTAAGAAACTGGGCTGAGAGTTTCAGTGCCTGATTTAAATATTGCTTGAACTTTTGTCAATCGCTCACATTTGGGAGCTATTTCTCTAAGGAGTCCCTTTCCTATCAGATCCCCAAACTTGTTCAGAGGTGTCACTTGAAGAAGGGTGTGATGAAATTTTCACAAGCAAAGGGGTTGTAGTCTTGGCTGAAATTTTTAATTGAGAAGCATGTGTTGTTTTTATTCCTGATTGTCTCACTGGTGTTACTACACACCTCAGAGCAGCATTACAGGCAAGAGCAGCAGAAATATGTCACCTGCTTCATGCCATTGCAGCCATCCCGTCTCTGGGAACCTCTCCTGCTTACAGCTGATGTAGTTTTACAAATAACCCATCTATTTGCCCTGTTTTATCTGTGCTTGTATTTATCTGCTCCATGAGGTAAGTGTGTGCCTGGAGAAGATGTGGTAGCTCCAGAGTCACTGTACCAAAAGTGACTTGCCACTGCTCCACAAAGAACTGGGACATCTGGCCACGTGCTCTGGCTTACTGAAGGCATTGCCTGGTGCTTTAGACATAAGGGGAAGAAATTGCAGCAATTTAAAACAAAACCAGGAAGTTTTACCATTAGATAAGTCAAAATTGCTAGACCAGATGTGGTAACACTTGAAGCATGAAGCGGCTTTATCAGTAGGTTACTTATTAATTATTTCTTGGTAAATGTTCTATTTTCCAGGAGTTCTTAAGTGACTTTTTTTTTTTTCAATTCTACTTGATTCAAAATAGTTCTTGGACAGGGGAATGGCACAATTGGACAGGGTAATAACACAACGGCATAAGCTCTGCCTTCTTGGGTTTAGTTGTGCCACATCATGATATTTTTAAAAGTCCATCTACTGAAATGTGATTTTTACTGGCAAGAGAAGTAGCTTTTCATCTTTTTACCTAATCAAGAATAGTAAGGAAATCCTGGGCCAGGCTGCAGACAATTATTAAAAATGTAGTGATAGTTTTTACTTTGATAGCTCTGTTCATGTAGTTGGTAGACTATGGATTACACGCAAAATACAGCATGTGAACTTGAAATCAAATGAAGAATGGATATAAAAGAGCAAGCTCCAAAAATCACAAACGTCGTGATCACTGAGCTAAAATTAATGGTGTGGCTTAGTGTGACAAACCAGAACAGCAGAAGTATTAAAAAAACCTGCTTGGAATAGATTTTTTCTTAAATAAGGGGAAAGCAGAGGTGCTTGCAGTGTTCAGTTTCACCAATATTTTGTAGAGGACTGTAAGGAATTACTTTAACATTATTTCAATAAAATAGGTCCTTACAGGGAGGGGAGGAACAAGCAGAACACTCTGATCAGCATCTCTTGTGATAAAACTTCAATTACTACACCTGAACTTAGCTTGGAGAGCCACAGCTTTGGATTTTGCCCAAAGCACCCCAAACCTCAGGGTACAGAAATGTTCAGTGAAGTCCACTTTCACAAAATGTTTCACCTAAATACCTGCTTACTGCATTGTATGTTTCATGCCTGTTTTGGCAGCAACTGATGTTGTCTAACAAAAAATCATCTAAAAAAGCAAAATCAGATGAGACTAGATGAGAGCAAAACCACCCTCAGGGGCAGCCTAAGAAACACACTGACAGCAGGTCAGTGCCAGCATGCATTGCCAGAAAACCTCTAATGGGCAGTAAAAGGCAATAAAAGGCCTGACTAAATCTATGCAACATTCGGTGTGCCACCAAGAGCTCAGGCCACAGTACAACTTCTAGGGGAAAAAAAAAATCTCTCAGCCAGATGGTTTAACAGGAATACATGGCAACAGTCCTAGAGCTCTCCACCAAGATTCCAGGTGATCCCAGAAGCTGAGAGCCAGAGCAGAGATCCCAGAGCAGAAGCTGAGTGTGATTCTTACAGTATCCATAGGCATATGTGTAGAAAAATGAGTTTTCAGGATGCTCAGGCCTATGAGATTACAGCCAATGCACCTTTCAGGGAATAGTAAAGAAGCAACACCTCTTGATGGCCACTGCTGGTTGAAGATTATCAGCTGCAGAAGCAACTCACAGTCCCAGCTATGAGGTTGAAATGTTTACCAGTTGATTAATAAGTTTGTAATATAAAATACAAATGCCTCAAAATGAAAAGAAGGCACTTCATCCTAAAGAAAAACAAATATCTCTGGATCTCCTTGTTCTACTCTCCTCTCTCTGACTGATGTCCTTGGACCTCACTGGCTGTGCTCCTCCTGTAACCACAGGATAAGCAAATGCTCCTTGTGCAGAGACCCATTCCCCACTCCCAGTTACAAAGAGGATCACATAGCACTTTTGGCATCTTGTAAAGTAGCATAATCATTTAAAAATGATGAATTTAAAAGAAAACAAAACTGCTTGGAGAGGAGCTACAAAAATGTCAAGCCAAAGAAGAGCCAAATTCTCAGCACTGTAAGATGGTTTATGAAGATGGGGAGGCCACAAACTCTTCTGGGTAGTCTAGATTGGACACTAGGATATGTTTTTGATGAGAGGATGGAAAAACACTGCAGTAGATGCAAACTGAAAACCTTGGAGGTTTTCAGAACGTTGCTAGACAAGACAACCCCTGAGTTGGTGGCAGCCCCAGTTCAAGTGGGTGTTTGGACATAATGATTTGCAGAGTCCCTGCCAGCCAGTGTTGCTGTGCTCCAGGTTCACAGGCACAGACAGATCTAGAAGGGAATTTAGAAAGCAATTCCATTTATGCTAGGAGGTAAACATAATGTTGTGCTATTTCTGCCATTTTTCATGTTATCCTGTTGTTGTACATTTCCAGGTCTTATTTATTACAACAAATGTTTATGAAAAGTGAGTTAAGATATTCTTTTGCCCCTTCAACTATTTGACCAGTTGCTCACTTCTGGAATATTTTCTTCTGATGATAAATTTCTCCAGCTTCTCTGAAGAATTTGATTGCTGTTTGCCTTCAACACATTTTTTCCTCTCCATATTCACTGCCATGATGTTTTCTTAGTATCCAGTACTTAGGGTGCAAAAATAAAGGTTTCAGTTGTGATTTTACAGTTTCTCTGTGGGTCAGTCCCCCACCTCTGTATGGAAAAGAATCACAGAGTGGTTTGGGTTGGAAGGGACCTTAAAAACCATTTCATTCCACTTCCCTGCCATGGGCAGGGTCACCTTCCACTATCCCAGGATGCTCAGAGCCCCATCAAGCCTGGCCTTGGACACTGCCAGGGATCCAGGGGCAGCCACAGCTGCTCTGGAAGGAGGACAGCAGTCTCATTAAAGAGCAGGGCTTCCTAGTTTGTTCAGCTGATGAAAAATTTCCAGCTAGTGGAAGAACTCTAATATATGCAATCTCTTTGGAAATAGCCTTGGAGCTATGTTTTTTACTAAGGAGTGCTGCTGTCCCAGGGAGACAGGAGACTAGTTAAACCATAGAAACCTAAGAGAGTTTTTGTCCATGCTTACACCTCTTTGTCTGCACTCCCTACCATCTGACTGTTTGCTTTGACCCCCACCAAACCAGGCCAGATATTTGACTGCTTCTTGTCCTTCCATAGCTACTCTCTTTGGTCAGTAATCCTTCTGAGTACACTGATATTTCCCACAGTTTTGAGTTAACTCAGGTGGTCAAACTGTGGTCATGCATGGCTAATTACAGTGGAAGGAGAAAAATGAGTACATTGATTAACATTCTGTTCCTTTGGAGAGACTGAGAAATGGCTTTGGCAGCTCCAGCTCCACTGCCACCCTGCTGGCAGCTCATCGCCTGTGCATCTGAATCACAGTAATTCCTGAAAAACGTGGCAGATCCTTGACTGGGAACTGGCAGGGTAAGAACAGAGCTCCTGGATTTGATGTTTGATGCAGTTTTTAAAAGCTTTTCTTCCCTGGGCCCCCCGTGGCCTTTCTCCACAGCAGGCTCGAGCACTGCAGGCTTAATTACCTGCTCTCCATCCACTGGTGCACAGAGCTCTGTGCTCCTGAGGGCTCCACAAGAATTCCATCCAACAGGACAGTGAGAGATCCAGCATTACACAACTGGTCCTGCTGGTGCAGTGTAATGAGCCCGAGCTGGCTACTCCACCTCTGTGACATTGGACCCATTCAGGGACAATGCACAGAAGGCTCTGGAATTGGTCCATGGGAACCAGATCTTTTGTTGGCTTAAATTAAGACCTTAAACATACTTTTTTTTTTTCTTTAGGGTTCTGCCTCATTTTTTATCAGACCCAACTATTTTCTTCATGCTGTGACGATTAATTGGATTATTTTCATTTAAAGATCCAAGCCCACAAGATAAGTGGAATGGAACAGAATTGTTTTCCTTTCATTGCTCTCCCTCATTAGTAGTCTAAACAAGTGTGAGGCTGCATTAAGTTTGTAGCTATTTTGTTAGCTTGAAATCACTTTCTTCTCTTCTGCAGACGGAGACTGTGCTTAGATCATTATATTCCAGGATGCAGTTGTGGTATATTAAAAGTGAAAAGGCTACTTACGGAATTTATGCTTGCAATTACCTTGGTAGGGAAAAAGGACGGCAACAAAAGTAAGTTTCACAAAGAAAAGGAGCAAAAAGGAAATTGCAGCATGTTTACATAATTTTTTTTTTTTTACTGTGAAAAATGGAATAAAACTGAACAAATCTCTAGGCTAAGTTGGGCAGATGTTGGTACCACTGCAAACTCTGCCTGCAACAGAGGTGAGCCTCCAAAATGTCATCCCATTTAGCAGGTTGGTCTTCACAGGGTGATTGTTGACCTACAGATGCAATGGTTGACCAGTCCATCTCCTTAGTAACCTTTGAAAACTCTTGCTGGAATGCCAGAGCTGTTGGGAAGCTGTCAGAGCAGTTAGTGCTTCATCTGGAAAACCTTCAGAGGGTGACTTTTGGGATGAATGGGAGAGGGTACATATTCTTTATTGACATTAAAGCTTCAGAATGCCAGAGATTTTGCTGCCTAGGCCAGTACACTTACGTCTTCATGTGCCAGATTCAGTTACAGACTGTGCGTGGATGTGTTTGTAACTAGGACAGATAAATGGACAGAGATCCCATAATATTTTGGTCAACTGAAAACTGATTCTTGATAGCTTATTAAGACTTCACCAGCAAAACAATTAATCTTCTCCTAAAAAATGGGTTAATTTTCTGTATATTTATAGGAATTGTGTGACACATAGAAAAACTGTCTCTTAAACCCCCCTTTCAAGTGAGAATTACACTTTGGTTTTGAAATGTTTTGCCTAGAATCTCCTGCTTCACATTAGGTGCTAAAGGTAGCTAAGCCAATTTGAAAAGCCAGCTCATTTCAGAACTGACCTTTGCCAAAATGAGAACTATCATTTTTTTAACCCTGAACATTTTTCCTGCATTTCATTGATGTGTGAGAAATACCCAGACATCAAAGGCTGACAGCTCTAGTTCTGCAAAGAGTTTTCTTTCTCTCTTTGTGTAGCAGAACCAAAGTTTACTGGTTGCTGCCTAAGTTGGAGAAATGTCCTTTCTGCCACTTTGTCACTGAAGACCAGATTAGCATTAAAAATCCAGCACAGACTTTTGCTGTTAACAAACAGCAAACAACATGGAGAACACCCCCTATCCTGTTCAGTAAGAACCAGTGATGAAAGGCATGACAAGAACATGCTTCACACACCCTGGAAACAGAGGAGAACCTCTGCCAGGCTGTCAGTGGTTGGGGAAACGTAGTAGAACAGTCAGGTACTGCTAAGTGGATTTAGGAAACAGGGCAGGCTCTAGGGAATGGAGCTGGAAGACAGAGAGTGAAAGGACTGGAAGTGTAAATCAAGAACTCAGCAGAGCAGGAGTTGCATATCTGTGGAAGTAGTTAGGATGGAGTTTTTCAGGCTTTCAATTATTCAATTGAAATGGAGAGTAGTGGTGGAACAGGGCAGAAAAGATTAAATAACTAAAGAACTTGCCTAAACCCTGGGATTTCCTCACCATCATCTTGTTTTTTTTCCAGACTCATGGTTCTGTAAATTTTGTGAAAGTTTAGGAGGGGAGAGCTGGTTTAAGATTTTTGAGCCTTAAAGGATTTGTAGTGCTTCCCTAACCTTGGATTAGCTTAATTTTGGTTAGAAAAACCTTCCAAGTTCTTTCCAGTAATCTCTTGCTTCTTCCACCATGGAAACAGCAGCCCTGCTCTTGAGATTCCTGGATCCTTGGACCTGTGGTTTTCTCAGGTTATCTCTGACCATTGCTCTGATCTCTTCCCTCACCAAAATCTCCTCCCTTCCTTGCAGCTCCTCTGAGGTACAGCTGGATCGTTCATGTCAGCAATGGAGCATGACCACAAAGCTTATGGTCTAAGCTCACACCAGTCCTTTCTGCACAAACCTTTCATGGTTCCAGAAGTGCTTCTTCACAGCCCCACTGAGAGTTATCTCATTTCCTTGTAATCCATCCTCTTACCTCCCATTTTGGCTCCATACACTCAGCTACAGGCTCTGGAACCATAGGTTTTGACTCTCCTGCAACTGACCATCAATCCAAGAGATACCAAGAGGGAGAGCTTGTCACTTCAGCCCCATTCTGTGGCACCAGAGCCAGCCTGTGCCCTGTGACTGAAGTGTGGTGTTCTGAGTTACATCACAAGACGTGGCAGCTCCAGTTCCAGTCAGGTTGGTCAGTCTCTGTGCCTCCTGTGCCTGCTTGGCTGTCCTTGGTTCTCCCGCGCCAGCTACACAATGCTGTGATGCCAGCCAGCCCTTCCAAGCCAGAACATCCTCTCCCTAGGTTCTTCCAGAAGCTGTGTTCACTGGGACCTCTGTATGAGGCCTGAAAATAGATGCAGTAGTGTTGAAAAACAGGGAACAGAATGTAACAGCAAGTTGCATCATTTTGTTTACATCTTGTTCCAGTTTCTTTTTTCCCTAATTTATTTCGAGAGCTTTATGTCAGGCAGAAAAGCTGCACTTCATCACCATATATGAAGCAAACACTGAGTATGAAGACAGACTGTGGCTAAGCTTGCAACACACAGTGATCTCCCATATCTTGGGATAATGAGAAAAAACCAATGGATTTAGCAAAGAATCTGCAGAGAATCTTTGCTAAGAAGAAAAAAGCATAGGATCACCACTGAACCAGTGTAAGAACAGATCAAATATACTGACTAAGAATAAGGTATGTGGAAAACACAAGTATTTTTGTTTATTATATTATTTTGTGTCCTTGGGATTGACTGGGAAAATTGTCACCTTCATTTTTCTCTGGAATTCTGAAGAAAAAACAATGCTGACTGTGCTAACTGATGAATAATACTGAGCTTCCTTAATTAAAAATAGTTATTATTAGTTAGTTAACTGTTTTCTTCCAAACTTTCCATGTTTCTTTGTTTATGGAAAAAGATCATGTACTAAATACGTCTCTTGTAAGTCCACCAAGGATTTTGTCCAAGGAGAATCCAGGAATAATATTTTAAGAGATGACGTTGTTTAAGCGAACTCAGCTATAAATATTTTAATTGCTTACAAAACAAATCAAATTTGTCACATCCTTAATTCCTGCCTGAGGAATCTGGTATCTCTGTGCCAGGAAGAACTATGCTGTGGGTTCCAAATTGCCTGCAAAAGTCACAGCCAAGCCAGAAATTCATACTAAAAAAATAATACTACTTACATAGGAAAGAAGTAATTCCAATGGTATTGAAAATTGGCGCAATCCTGGTTTTGGAAGAGCTGCTGGGAGTTGCTAAGATGTTCAGGATATGAGCTGACAGTCTAAAAGGTGACTATACCAATTTCCTTGATTTTGTAGAGCTGAATGAGTTGCTTTGTTCCTTAGACTATACACATGGAAATAGAAATGGTTTCCCTGTGACATAGATGCTATTAATATAAAGAAAGTTATCTGGGCTTTCAGAAAAGTATAAACTAGAACTTTCACAGAAAGGGTGTGGATATAGAACAGTCTGTGGTGGCCTGTATGGAACAGAGGTGCATTGTTTCAAATACCCTCAAAAGGCACCTCATTTTTAGAACTGAACTAATATTACTGATTTGTTGACATCATTGAGCTTTTTCCTATTTTTAAGAGACATAGCAAATGATGTGTTCTGCCTCTAGATTTAGAGATGAAGCCAAAATTATATTCCCCTGGTTAAATTCATGTTTTGTCCATACTTTGAATGGTGAAATTCTGGTTCCTTTCCTTCCAAAATTGTAATAGAAATTGCAACATTGCAACATGACTGATGAGAGTATGGAATGGCTTCCAGGCTAGGAATAAAGAAAACTGAGGAGGAACAGGATATAAAAAAAGAGTAGCACTGCTAGGATTGACATGAATAGGCAGTTCATCATCTGTGCTGGTAACAAATTCAGGATCCACACCAAGATGCTCTCAGAACCAGGTTCAGGACAAGCCAAAGGAGGTGAATTTCCCTCAATAGGCTGTCCCATGTGCTAGGAATACAAGATGTTTCCAGGATTTTAAGAGTAGACTACACAAACATTTGGGAGAGCAAAACCCTTCAAGTTATTGTTTACACAGACAACATCAGGATTGGGATAGGCGAAGGGGGAGAGGGTTTAAAAGGAATTCTTTGTGAATTTTTTCCATTCTTCCTTTTCCCTAGATGTCAGGCCATGATCACCAGGAAGGCAGAAATGTGACTGAGGCGGAGCCCAGCTCTGAACCAGTGCAGACTTTCTGATGTCGTTAGGTATTTTTGAATATTGATGATGATTTCCTGAATATGGAGCATGGCAGGAAACAAGTGGGCGAGCAAATGTTACTTCTATGAATGGTCTCACAGAATAAACCAAATTAATTTCTGAGTTGTCTCACTCTTCAAGAATTTGCAGACCCAAGATCTTAACTGTGTAATTCAATTGTAAGACACAGCATATGAAGCATGACCATATGTGCCTCCTTTTAAATTTGCATTCCACCTATTAAGAAAATACATTTTTGTCCATGCTGCAGCATTTTCTGAACACTTGATTCACTACTGTGCCCCACTGAAATCAGGCAACTAAAGATCTACAGTGCACTTAGCAGGTGTGAAATCTTATCAGAATTGTGGAGCAGCACTAAAGTGTCATAAAACAGAATAAAGCATGTGGGTCTTTTTCCTGGCTTTCTACCTGTTGAATATTAAAAAACTATAGACTTCTGTTGTTTAGACAGACCAGGAGCTACAAGAAGTATCAACAGCAGCTAAAAAGGTCCTAATAAACCAGTAGAAAATTTGTGGGAATGTTTCTGAATGGCTTGCACTATGCTTACCCAGCTCTGCATTATTTTCTGACCGATCTCAAGTGTTCTGGACTTTCTCTGGCTTATTGTTAAGAAATACACCTGGGCTGTATTAGGAAAAGAGTAAGAAAGAAAGGAACGTCAGAACTGATTCCTAAATGTTGATTAAGTAGTTAGATTCAAACTACTTGTGAATTAAACATTTCTAGGTTATTTCTGATGCTGAGAGGGAGCTTTCATGGTTAAAACCCCCTCTGAATCTTTCCAAGAGACATCTCCAGCATGACTCTGATACAGCAATTTAGATTCATTACACCAGTTGACTGCAAAGAAAGAAACGTCAAACCCTCACATCACTGTCCTTGCTCTGACAAGCTCTCCCTCCTCTGAACTACAATAACGAGGACAACATTGTTGTGCTTTGCCACAGACGTTCCCCTGAGTTTTCTGAAGGCTTCAGAGGTTCGGTGGAATTTGACAAGAGGTATTTGGGCTTTTGTGTTTGCCTTTAATTGCTGCGCCCCGGGGTGGATCCTGCTGCTGCTGCAGCCGGAGCAGAGGGCGCAGGACCCTGGCGGATTGTCACAGCCTGCAGGAGCGGCACAGCACGCAGCCTGCACAAGTTTGCATGCTCAGAGCAAAGATTCTCTTTCAAAATGTTTGTCTAACTCCTATGTCTGGCAGCTTAAAGAGCTGCTGCCCTTCTACACGGTGAATAGATACTTATATTTCTATATGATGGGCTAACTCTGGAAATACACAGAAATAAAAGTTTATTGGGCTGTTGGTGATGGTTACACTGTGTCCCAGTTTGGGTTAAAACCTTAGGTATTTCTGTCTGCTCTCCTTCAACAACAAATAAATTCATCTGCTTGGTTTGGCTCTGCCACGGTTCATTTCAGGATGAGCATTTGGTTGTAAGTTTCTTTAGGTGTGCAGACTTCCAAAAACTATGGACAAGCTCCAATATTCATGAGGCACCAGCCCACTAACTTCAACTGCAACAGTGGTGAACCCATTAATCAGACCTTTATAGCAGTGAGATAACCTTCTGTGTGTACAGCTTTGTTAAGAACATATATTTAAAATTAGAAAATTAAAATAAACTGTGTGTGTTTTGTGATGGAATGTCTGCTAACATAAATACTTTTACAGCCACACAAAAATAGAAACATGAAATACTTCATTTTCCATAGGTCTGTTAAGCAACAGCCACTGCTTTTATTAATATACTGTTTCTCTTTTTAATTGCGCTTTTATTTAGAAAAATTTACAATCCTGACTTATGAGGAAAGTTATATGGAATCATACAGAAAACTTGAAATGCAAACAGACATGCCTCATTCCTCTAAAACAAGAGACTGGTTCTTTATATGCCAGTAATTTTTTTAGTCTTAGGGAACCATTTGTTTCCCTTTCTCTCTTGAAAATAATTAAATAAATGGAAGTTTGCCCCACTTCCCCCTCACACATCCACATACATGCACAGGACCAACAAAACTCGGTAATTTTCCACTGGCACAAGAGCCTTTCAGTGCTTGCCATCTGCTGTGCTGGCAGGCAGGACCCACCAGAGGAGCTCCAGCAGCAAGGCAGGAACTGGAACGTCACGTTGTGAATATTCATTCCATTTCCATTGTCACAGCTGGGCCTCATCATCCCTCCCAGACTGACCTTGCCTCCCCCGACTTCCCCGTGGCAGCTCTGGGGAGCAGACAGGAGTAAGGTACTGAAATCAAAGCTTACAACTCACTAACACCCAAAATCCCCAGCCAAAACCAGTGCCCATTCCTGCTAGGGGATAGGGATGTCTGTCACTCACTGTTACTGACAGAGATTTTTAAGGACTTCTGCTCTGGGAAGAGAACTTTAGTGAAATACCACTTTTCTAGATTTATAACCAGTTTATTTTGAATTTATTTATCGTAGAGTGTCTTTTTCCTTCTTGCTAATTCTGTTTCTGGGTTATGTGTCCGTACTTCCAACATGGTGAACATGAGTGCACAACTTCTGCAGGTTTCAAATGTGGGACCTGAGTTCAGATGTCCCAAAGGACAGTCAGTCTCTTCAGGAAGCACTTCTGCACCTCATTCAAGTTAAAACATGCTAAATTTAGGCTTCTGTTATTTCAAACCTAGTGCTTTCAAAAGCTGGTCTCAGCAGGTAGGTTCGCAGTACTCTGAGAGGTCCATGGTGGATTCTCTGGCTCTGCCTGTAGATCTTGAAATTGTGAGGTCTCTGGGCAAGAAATCTGCTTTAGTGCACAGAACTCCCAAGTTCCTTATCTCTACATAAAGACTAACGAGGTAAAATAAATAAAATCTGTCAGTTAAGTCCTCCTCATCAGCAACTCTCCTCAAGTCAAGTGATGACATCATGACAAACTTTCCCTCACTTCCACATGCTCCATGTCGTGATGGGAGCACATGACTGTCCTTTGTCACTCCTCCAGTGTGAGCTCACAGATTTGCCTTCTGCATAGCTGAGGCCAGTCTAACTCCTGACTGTGAGACCTGTCACAGCCACCAGCCCTCAGGGAGTCCCGACTGGCTGAGCCTGCTGAGTGCCAAGGTTTATGCCGGGCTGGAGGGACAGGATCGTGGGGTGCACTGGGAAGAGCAGGGATTGCAGGTCAGGGAGTGATCCTGCCCCTCTGCCCAGCCCTGGGAGGCACATCTGCAGTGCTGCGTCCAGCCCTGGGCTCCTCAGCACAGCAGGGACATGGAGCTCCTGGAGCGGGGCCAGTGGAGGCTGCAGAGATGATTCAGGGCCTGGAGCATCTCTGGCAGGGAAAGGCTGAGGGAGCTGGGGCTGTCCAGCCTGGAGAGGAGCCCCAGCTGAGAGGGGCCCTCAGCCCTGGGTGTCCCTGTCTGCAGGGAGGGCTCTGAGCAGGGCCCAGGCTCTGCTCCAGGGGCCCGGCAATGGCAGCAGAGGAACGGGCAGGGACTGAGCCCAGGAGGTTCCACCTGGGCAGGAGGCAGAACTTCTGTCCTGGGCAGTGACCGAGTCCGGAGAGGATGGCGAGTCTCCCTCGCTGGGGATATTCCAGAACCGTCTGGACACAATCCTGTGCCGTGCACTCAGGGATGGCCCGGCTGCAGCGGCAGCCCCGCAGCAGCCCCGGCGCTCCGCTCCGCTCCACTCCCGCCCGGCCGGCCCCCGGACACTGCCGCCGCCGCCGCCACCACCGCCGCGGGACGGGGCTGGGCGGGGCGAGCGGGCAGGGGCGGGGCGGGGCGGGCGGTGCGCCCCGGCGGGCGCGGCCAATGGCGGAGCGGGGCTCGGCGGCGCGCGGCTCTCGCGAGAGCCGGCGGGTAAACATCGGCCCCCACCGCGGGCCCGCCCGCTGCCATTAGCGCGGGGGCGGCGCCGCGCTCGGACCGGGCGGGAGGTGAGTCCTGAGGGGAGCCGGGTCCTGAGGGGAGCCGGGCACCCTCCGCCCCGGCGCTGCCTGCGGAAACAGCCCGGTGCGCTGCCGCTGGAGACTGGGAATCTCCTTCTGCCTCCTCTCTTTCCTCCCCCCGCACCGTGAGGCAGCAGGAGCAGCCATCGCCGTGGAGGCTGTGGGAGCGCAGCCTCAGCCTCGGCTGCGGGGACGATCGGGGGTGGCTCTGGGCTGCGGAGCAGTTCGCCCGCCTGTCCCCTGGGGTGGCTCTTCCCGCAGCCCCCTGGGTGGCTTGTCCCCCTGCCGCCGGCTGGGAGGCTGAGGTGCCCCCGGGAGTGTCGGTGCGGGGACCGAGGTGAGCCCGGCGCGGGGAGCGGGGCCGGGGCTGTGCGGAGACCCCGCCGGCAGGGTCAGGGCTGGGCTGTGCTCGTGCTACAGAACGTGGCTCTGGGCTTAAGGGTGTCCTGCCCTCTTTAGAAATAAATAAATAAATAAAGGGACGAAATTATCTCCGTAATGCGCTTAGAAAAGCAAACAACCTTCACAAGTTTCCACTGGCGGGAGGAGCAAATCCCAAACCTTGTGCAGAGCCGGAGGAGTTTGGGATTGAGGCCCCCGTGGTTTGGCTGTCCGGCTCGTGCTCTGTGTCTGCAGACAATTCTCATTGACTCAGGTAAAAGTTAAATGCTAGGGACTTACAGAGGTCGCGCAGTTGTTGTTTGGTTTTACTTGATCTGGAACGCCTTGGGTTAGAATAGCAGAGTTCACACGCGTGCCTCCGCTGATGTACCTGGCTTCCTCTTGGAAAATCCACACTGGGAATAAGTGAACCTTGCTGTAGCCTCTGAATCAGAAGCAATGCCGACGTTTCGTTTTTGTTTAGGGTTTTTTTTTTAAGAGGAGTTTCCTGTAAGATATTTGGTGGGATGTACTGGTTTTGCTTTTACCTTCTTTGTGGCGAGCTGTGGGGTTTTTGTTGACTGTAGATGTTGGGGTTTGTCAAGTGTACTGATTCAGTGTTTGATTACAGTTTTTTAAAGTCACTTAAAACAGAGGGATCTTGTTTATGAGTGTTTATGATGCTAATAAATCTCACTAGAGTTGTGCCTGCTCCATAAAAGATGCCTGAATATACACAGGAATCTGAAAAATTGTTTTTATTCCTTATCCTTCAGGAATGAAAGAATATCAGCTTTTACTTTTACTCTGAAGAGTGAAAAGAAATAGGAGCCTACGGGCTACTGACCTGAGAGGTGATGATCAGTGGGCACCCCCATTGCATTTGAGAAATCTGTTACTGTATCCAATAGAATTGTTGCAATTTTACCTTCTGTGTCATATGTAGACATGTTTTCCTGGCTTTGTTAAGAAATGTCTTGGATAGGAACAGTCAAATTTGCATAGCTCTGTGGACTCATTTGTTTTTCATAATGTACATGGCATACTATAAGTTAAATTTAAATATTTTTGCTTAACAGAGCTTGAAAAAATTCTAAACACTTATTTCTCAAACATTTCCCAATGTTTGATAACAAAACAAATCCCAAGCCACCAGTTTATCAGTATTCAGAAGCAAATATTTACAGAGGACAGGTATCATGCTTTATTTCTTTCTGCCCTTTTTTTTCAGAAAGGTAGTCTGTCTTAACAAACCAAACAGCAAATGCACACCCCATCATTAACTTGCAGTGGACTTGGACCAGGCCTATGGTCTTGGTGAGAGAATGTTCCCAGGAGAACAGAAATTTTGGGTTTCTGTCAGATGATCTGTTGTGGCCCTGCTTGTGTGAGCTGACCTTGGGTGGTCTGATCCTGATCCACAGTGGAGTCCCCAGTGGGACTCTCCTGGGTTGGAGCTATATGGGATGTCACACTGGAGTTCAGTGCAGGTGGCAGAGATGTGCTCACCTCTTTCTCAGGAGTTCTGTGTTGCTTCCCTTGGCTCATCTGTCTTTTTGTCCCCAAACTTTGAATAGTGGGTAGGAGTTTTTTTAATCACTTGGGTCACTGCTGTAGTTTGGGATGGCTCTTGAATCCTGTGGTGACCACAAGGAGCTTAGTCACTGTCTGTGTCCTCTGGATCTGTCTAGGCAGTGAGTTTGTCTTGCTTTCAAGCTTATCTCTTCCCTACAGATTCAGCTTTTCTCAGTCCATGTTTATTCCAATAAAAATGTTGTTCTTCCCACCAAGTTTAAGCTGAGCATTAGTTAAAATGTGAAGCCAGTTGGTAAACTTTGATATTTGTATTCCAGGAGGTGCAGGGTAGACATGGAAATTGCAATGAAAAGAATTGCTTCTCTGAATGCAGTATTCATCAGCACAAAGCCTGCTAAGCTGATATTATATGGTAAATGGTTTGCTTTTAGTCTCCCAGAAAGAGGCTTTGTGTCTTAGGGTAATGGCAGTTGACATAAATCAAACATACAATTGTCCACGAAATCATTTAATCTTCTCTTGTTGCTTGTTTCAACATATAGCTGCACTTAGAGCAGACCTGCCACTAGTGGTAATTGCATTGCTGTGGCTTGAAAATATGGGTTTGATAAATAACTGGAGTCTAATTTTTGAGATGGGTTGGTGCAGAATTTTTCCAAGTGTGGTGATTAAATAACAGCTTTTGTTGTGCAAAAAATTGTTATGCTGGGGTAAGCCAATTTAGTACTGTGGGGTAGGAACTCAGGGAAGAGTTATTTATTTTGTGTTATGAATATAAATAGTGAACTGTATTTAAGGTGGCAGAGTCTTGTCTTGAAGACTCAGAAATTAATTGTCAAATGCAGCAAAGCAGACTTTATAATTTGATAGGTATACAGAAAATCCTGCAAGTCTGTAGTTTAAAACTACAGAATAACTTCTGGCAGTCTCACTGCTCCAGTATTTGCGTGGGGAAGTAATAGGACATTTTCCTCTTAGCAATATAAAACAAAATGGGAAGTAGGGGAAGAAATAAATGATCAAGAAAAGCTCAGTTTCCTTGTCATAAATAATTTGAAGCATTAGTAGTGTGGGAAATATGTAGTATGGGAAGCATTAAAATGAGCAGTTGTCATAGTTAACACTGCCTTACTTGTGAAATCAGGTAATCTTGTAAGGCATGCACTGATATCTCATTAAATACTTTATCAGATTAAAAAAGCAAAGGAAAACAGTGGATCAGGAAAGAATATAAATTTTTATGCTTCAAGTAGCTGATTTCCTGATTTCTTGGTAATTTAGGTGTTGGATTTTGTATTCTGGTTTGTACTGTAGACCTGAAACTTAGTTTGTGTTGTGTGTCTTTAATATTTATACCTACAGACTTGCAAATTTGTTAACTCTCATGAAAGCATGGGTCAGCTATAACTGATCAGAATGTGAAGAAAAGAGACTTAGAATTTGGAAGACTACTTCTGTGGGATTTTGTTTGTCTAAGGAACAGTTGTCTTTGTTTTTACTAGTAAAAAGAGCAGTGGTTGATTAAAACGGAGGCCTGGGTTTATGGGATTTCACAAGAGTGAGAATGTCCTGAAGTAGTAAAAAGGGAATCAACTATTCACCTTTTAGTAACAGGGAACATCCATGATGGTTTGGTGTGTGCAGGTCATGCAAACAAATGGAGTTTATCAAAGGTGACAGAATGAAATGGCAGGGAGGAAGTAAAGGGATAACTCAAATCTGTATGGGAGAAGAAGAGTATTTACTGTATTGCAACTTATATTAGCTATGTCTCTTATGTTCCAGAGTTTGAGCCTGTGATCACTGACACGCTGTAGAGGAGCTCCAGTCTTAGCAAAGACCTTGGTATATTGCAGTGTGTTAAATTTCCTTCCACAGAGGGGAAACAAAAAATATTTTTCTTGTCTTTGACCAGATGAAAGGTTGTGAAACCTTTTTCTACTCTGTGTAATAAAGACAACTGTTTACAATTCTGAGAGCACTGTGTGTAATGTCACATTAAGTACTGCATTTATAAAATGTGCCAAAGTATTTTAGCAATTAAATCTCCTGGTAGGAAAACAAAACCCAGCCGACCATCCCCCAGACAAACTCTTGGAAAACTTGGCTTTTCCAGAAAGCTGTACTTGATTGAAGGCCTTTTTTTTGAGCCACTGTAGTAGAATAATGCTTATGAGTTGTGCTTCAGTTGGTTGCAGTTAAAATGAAGATATTGGGTCACACCAATCCATAGGAGTGGCAAAGACACTCAGCTTTGTACACAGGAGTGTACAGAAGGGGCAGTAGTCATAACTTCCATTCCCATAGCCAAGGGATGAGGAGGGAATCAAAGTCATCACTTCAGTAGGACACCTGACTGAATGGCTGCTGAATTTTGCAGCAAAGCAGAGGGGCTTGGCAGGAGCAGCTTGTCACAAGTGGGGATCTGTGTGTGCTTAGGGGGCTCTGCTGGTGGTACAGGCTCCATGTCCCTGTTGCCACAGGGACATGGAGACAGCTTCTTGGCATGCTTATGCTGTGCCATGAACTTCCTCCAGGATCACTGAGAACCCCCAAAAGGACAGATGGGGACCTCTTCCTGCCAGATCACTGCTGCTCTGGAGACTCTTGAGTCTGTTCTGTGGGTATAAAGTCTCAGTGTTTTTATGACTTTACTGGTAAAAACCAACTTACATCTTAACTGATAGGTAAATTCCAAAGGATATTTCCTTGTCTGCTGGAGGGCTGCTGTGTACAAACCAGCCAAGATGTGGATGGCCTCACCACAGAACCCTTTACCCTTTACTTGGGATTAGATGTCTTAGATTTCCATGGATCTCACCTGCGCACAGAGAAGGGGACAGGACACAGGTGTCCCAGTGTTGCCCCTTCATTACCCAGGGCAGAGCTGCCTCTTTGGCTGATTAGCTAGATTAGAACCAGACTCTGGAGAAGGCAGGGCTGGTTCACAGGCTTCAGTGCTCCACTGTTTCCTGAAAAAACGGAGGAAAACCTTTCAGGAGAGATCCCCTTTTCCCAGATAGTCCAGTAGAAGTGGTAGACCTTAGACCAATAGCATCAGGCTCCTTTTGCCTATTGGAAAAGTGTTTATTACAGACATTTCTTAAAATTTGTTTTAATTACTTTTTACAATGAGCAGTTGCATAATGTGTTCCCTGCCCTTCCCTCTTGCTGGTGCCTTATAAGGGAGGTAACCAGAATGGCAGCCAAATATCAGCCTGATGATGAAAGAATTGTTCCACTTAAAATGTCACTAAATTTTTAGCCTGCTGAGTCCTGTACGAAAAGGAAAGCTTACATTAGTAGCTCCCCAGACAAAAGCATTGCACTGCATTGTTTAAAGACAGCTGTTGTTTCTTACAACAGCTGAAGTTAAAGATTGCTCTGTTCTGTGCTCTGTGGCGTTCACAGAGCAGGAAAGGAGAACAAATTTAATCACAAGGTAAGGATTTAGTGGGAGTACCTGTTCCTTCAAACAGTAGCAACTGGATATGTAGAATGAAGCCTGTTTAACAGTAATTAAAAGTATAATTTAACAAGCTGTAAATTCTGGAACTATAAGGGAATTTTGTGCTCTGCATACAAGGCTCTCTGTGGGATGTGGGACGCAGTCATTCATCAGTGAGAGCCACAGCTGGTACAGACAGGTAACAGGCAGCTGTTAAAGCACATTCCCATGCAGCGGAGTAATGGCTGTGGCTTATCAGACATT
The DNA here is from genome assembly GCF_963513975.1 of Fringilla coelebs. Lineage (NCBI taxonomy): Eukaryota > Metazoa > Chordata > Aves > Passeriformes > Fringillidae > Fringilla > Fringilla coelebs. The sequence goes on along the minus strand of NC_140033.1, from coordinate 57,471,949 downwards.
GGTGTAGCACATACTCTTGGTGAGACTTACCAAGGCAGTTTAAAAGGCTGGGAGAGCTGGGATTGGTCAACCTGGGGAAGAGAAGGTTTGGGGGTGATCTTATTGTGCCCCTGCAGTGCCTGAAGGGAGCCCAGAGGATGGAGAGAGACTCTTGACAAGGGCCTGGAGTGACAAGGGGCAATGGCTCCAAAGTGACAGAGGGGAGGTTTACTTTGGATATGAGGAAGAAACTGTCCTTGTGAGGGTGGTGAGGCCCTGGCACAGGTTGCCCAGAGAAGCTGAGACTGCCCCATCCCTGGCAATGTTCAGGGTTGGATGGGGCTCTGAGCAAGCTGGGATAGTGGCAGGGGGCTGGAATTGGATGTTATTTAAGGTCCTTTCCAACCCAACCACTCTGTGATTCTCTGAAGTAAGGTTGCCTTGTGGTGCACATCCTGTAGTTGAATGTCTTGGAAGGCAGTCAAGTGCATCGCAGCAAATTCTGACTTTCAAGATAAGGTGAAAGAAAGGAATTGTGTAATTTCTGGTGTCATTAACTTGCATCTTTGTCACTGGTTTTTATTGGTTTTGTTTGTGCTTGGTTGGTTCCACTAAAGTGATAAAGAGCTCTGGTTGAACAGGTGTGTGGCTGTTCTCTGACTGACTTGCCATATTTCTCTTGTGTAAATCAGAAGTTTTATTTGTGCCTAAGGAAAATTTCTCTTGCTAAACTTATCAGTTTTCTGATAGTTTAATTTATTGCCTTCACTTAATGAAATTAGTTATAGCATGTATCTACATTTCCATGAATGCTGTAGGAAAGGAAATATTAATATTCAGGTTTATTGTAGGGAAGAGGAGAGAAACAAATCAATCAACCCTTGGTGATATTGTAAGCACAATTTCTAGTAAAGTCTTATAGTTTAGTCCTTACCCAATCTTCACAGCCATTGGTAGTCTTAGGAAGTAGTGACTAAAGGCAGAGAATTGAGGTTTATTAAAACAGGGATTCTTCATGAATTCATCTCTCAAATCTCCTGTAAGCAAAGAATATAAATGGCCACTTTGGACTGAAGTATGTTAGATGGTTCCTCTTATGGTTAATTATTTTATGGACACTCCTGCTCTGTGTTTAATTTAACAGAGAAGGAGAGATCATATAAAGTCTGTACCACTTGAGCATCTTAGTTCCTTTGTAATCTGGATATGGTGATCTCGCTGCAGAATTGCCTAAGTAGCAATTGGAAACTTTCCTGTGGGTTTTTTTCCCCTTCTTTAAAAAAACCAAAACAAAAACCTGTAAGAATTATGTTAAGAACATGTGGAAGTTGCTGTAAGTTGCTTATTCTTTGTGAAATCAAAGTGAAGTTGGACCAAATGACAATAAGCAACAGAGGTGTAGGCTGTGGTTCCCAAGCCCAGTGAACCCCAGACTGCTGTCAAGGCACAGCACATTCTCAGTCCATCTCCCATCCCACTGCATCATGGGTTGGAAATCACTAAGTTATGAGCTGTGGTGGTAGGAATGAGCATCTTCCAAAATAGTTTCAGGTAGGAGATTGAATTGCAGGAAGATTTTGAGAAGGAGACTGGAGAAACAATACCACAGTTGTTTGGGAGATGAAGGGAATACAGAAGGGGATTCTTCTGCCTGTTAAATCTTTTTCTTCTCTTCTCTTCTTGTCTTTTTTTTTCCCAAGAGCCTGTGATAAAGGGAAAAGAACAAAGTGGAATGCTTTAAATTGTCAAGCTTTGCTGGCAAACCTTCAAAGAAATTGGAAAAGTTTTTACCTTTCTTACATTGCACCAGTTCTTGACTGCTCTAGTTCTCAGTAATTACAGTGTTTACAGGCAACATTCACCCATTCCTTCAAGAGTAAGGAACACTCTGAAGACACTGTGAGCCCCATGTGCAAGGCTGTCTCCAATATTTGAGGCCAGGTGGCTATGGTAGTGTTACAGGAGAACAAATCTGTGGGATGAATCCTTGGATTCCAGCTGTGCTGGTGTGCTAGTCACGTATGGAGGCATCCAGGTGAGGATTAGAATGTGTTTACCAGCTAATCAGTTTGAGCAGGTAAATTCTGGCCCTTCCAAGGGGTTGGTTATACCTGCCATGTAATTTAGATGCAAGGGAACTTGTACGAATGTTTCTTGTGACAGGAATGATGATGTGTGCTCTTGTCTTCCCAGCCTTGCTCTGGGCTTTATTGCAATGAGGAGTGTGAAATGAATGCCATTCTGATATGATCAGTGCAGAGAATTTCAGGCCATGGCTGTGTCAGTGGGCTTGACCAGTATGTATATATTTAAGTTAATGTGTTTCAGCTCTAATCCCAGTTCCTTCCATGGGAATTGGTGGTGCTGATGCTGCTGTAGAGTGACCTAAAGGATCTTTCCACTTGTTTTTTCAGGAGGCATCTGAGTACAAGCTGCCCTGTTCCCTGCTCCCAGGTCAGGCTGGAAGCATTGTAAGCATTGTCTCTGGCAGCTGGGGTTCATTCATAACTCCAGAGTTTTAGGCTCACACTTGGATACCTTTAAGCCCCGTTTAATCCCAGAGGGCACCTGATTCACGTGAACTGACTGCTTTTGCTCTCAGACACGTAAGCCACTTTTGTAGTGGCACATGAAAAAAGAAAGAACAAATCCCTTTCAGAGTTCCGGAGGAAGAGGTGAACATTGTATCACCAAAACCAGGGAAGAGAGAATTTCTCCTGTCTGAATATGCCCTGACCTACAGCACTGACTGGAGCTGCTGCTCACGGCTTGTGCTGCAGCCTGGCTGCTGACAGAATAACTTTGCTGAGCGCCTCTGCTACAAAGAGGTTCCTTGGAGCCTGCCAAAAATACTGCTGCCTTCACCTTTGGTCCTCAGTAAGATACAAAACTCTGGCCTTTGTGAGGGTACAAAGAAGAAATATGCTTGCCCTTTTTATGTTCAAATAAGCAAAATAACATTCTGCTCTGTAAAACAATCCCCCAGAAGGAACACTGGGAGAACAACCAATGGCTACACATATTTTTTTAATGTGTACTTTGGATCACTGCATTTAAAAGGATTGAAATCATAGTGGAAAGTCACAAAAGAAAAAGGAAGTAATTATGAAGTAATTGAGAGGCGGAAATTGTTATATTCTAATAAAGAGAAGTAGTTTTAGCTAATTTTCTCTCTGCCTTTTTTGTTAAACAAGCAGCAATATTTAGAAAGCCAATTTCAGATTTGTTTATGGTTCAGCCCAGTTTCAGGTGTTGACCCCCAGGCACATAATGAGCTTGTGCTGCTTGGGGAGCAAGGACTGCAAGAGAAGAATTATAATGAGAATTTTGCTTATATTGTTTTACTTTAAGAAAAAAAAAATCCAAGAAACTGAAGCTGTTAGTGTTATTTGTATTTTTATCTTGTAGAAGCTAATTTTTGAAATGAGTCCTGACAGTGTCTTTCGTATTTCTCTATACTTGTAATTTTCTCAGTCTGAGAACCAGAGCATAAATGTATTTTCTTGGTTCTTTTGCTGCAATGCTCCTCATCAGTCGTGTCATCTTTAAAGACGTACAGACTGAGAAGACAAAAGCTTCTCTATCCTTACTTAGGACATCAGGGAGAGTGAATCTGCATCTGCCTGTGTGCAGCTGGAGAATGCAGTTGCAGGATGAGATTTTCTTCAGTCAGTGTTCCCTCCCTCACTTGCGTGCCAAGGCAAGGCTGGGTTTTGCCACAAAGGCTGGTTAATTAAGGACCACTCACCCCCCTTCTCCTTGAATCCTAAAGTAAATCCTCCTCAGATATTGCAAACTGGGAAACCCCAAGAAGGAGCATTGCAGCTCAGGCTCCATATTTGTCTTGGATGGAAGGCCAGACTCCTGTCTGGAACATCTGAATGGGTGCTTTGGGTGCAGCTTCCTTGTTCAGGGGTGGGGATGATGCTGTCAGCGAAGCACCTGTTTTACAAGATGAAGTCACTGACACGAGTGGGCTGCCAGTATTTATGTACATCAAGGCAGGGAAACAGGAGCTTTTTGTCCTGTGCTATAGCAAGCACTTGCCTTTGCTTTCCCTTCCTTGGATAGACCAGGAAGGTAGTTTCTGCTTGACCCTGATTGTAGGGTCTTTAGTGAAATAAAATTTAGCTAAGGAAGCTTTACTGAATGCATTCCAATGGCTTTCCAGATTAATGGCATTGACTAATGTGTGAATAAAATAAACACCTAAGAATTTCTTGTAATTCTTGATTTCCTTTGGTACCTCAGTCAATGCTAATTCTAACCAAGAAGCCTTTTTTTTTTTGATAAATCTACTGCCCATATTGAATTTGGTGGTATAATTCTCATCAACTTAGAGGGAGAGGGGACTGACAAAGAATAATCCTGCCTCTGCTGTGGATACTTAGGACATTTTTTAAGTGCTAGGCAGATACGGGTGTGCTGAGATGTTTTTCACAAGTGCTTTTTCAATATTGAAATGTGGTACTCTTTAAGGTACTCACCACATTTGACCTTGTGTACTTCACAGGCATTGTTCAATCAGGTTAGCAGCTGTTCACAAAGCACCAAAATTCAGAAGCTTTCATCTCTGAATGAAACACATTCTTTTTGCTCAACTTGGCACCTCTGAATTTACTGAGCAGCACCAATCCCCTAATATTGTGTGATTAGATTCAGTTACCTTGTGCCATCCCAAAAAGTTCCAGTTAATTAATGGAATCGAGTGATGCTTTCAAAGCTATTGCTCTGAATTGTGACACATCCAGCTAAAATTACTTTGTTTTCTTAAAGCAGAGTCTAAAATATTGTTACTTAATTTTCTAAATTTGGCTCGCTTGCTTCATGCCATTTTACTGGCAAGATACAAGGCAAATGTAACTAATGATTGATTTCTTTGAAGTGAAGTGGTTAGTTCAAGGGGAACCTCTGCTTTTGTGCTGAATTTTCTTAAAGAAAAATGCTTGAGAGCTCTGAAACTTCTGTTGGCTCCAGAAAGAAATACAGTTAGAATGTGGGATGGGAATATTCCTGCTCTCCTTTTGCATGGTTCTAGCATGTTGGAAGCCAGTAAGTCTTGGGCTTTACTACTGGTAAAGTGTTGGATTTCAGGTATTACTTAAAGGAATACTTAGATTAGTTCATATTTAGCAAAAATACATTGGGATGCTTTCACAAAAGATGCTGGATAAAAGTAATTTGTGTTTTAAAGGAGAGTGCTATTTTGAGGGAGGGTAATTCTTTTTCCCTACCTTATTCAGTCCTTGGCCTTCAGAATGGTATCAACAAAGGAAGTGACTCTTACAGATGCTTTTGTGATGTGGTTCCTAATTTGCTGAGAGCTGGACTGAGATCTCTTGACTCATTTCACATAAGCCACCAAAGAGCTGTTTCCAGTTACTGCCTGGACCAGGTCTGGGAGCTGAAAGATGCCATCTCTGCCTGCCAGCCATGCCTCACAAGAATCATAACAACTTGCATTTCAAATATTTCAACATGATAATTCAGCCTTTGAAGTTTTGGCACCTATTTGGCAAGGAATGTCTCCAAAGAGGTATTTTTACCAAGTGCTAAATATAGAGCTTCAGATCTGCATCTTCTTTCTTTATGTGAAGAATATTTTTACTGTCTGTGAGGTGCCCGGAGTTAAAGGCTGTAAAAATGACAAGATGCTCAAGCCACAGTTGTATTCAAAGTGTCTTAAATTTGGTGGGAGCTGTGCCTATCCACATTGCAGGCTTGCCCTCTTCTGCTGGAGGGTCCAGTGTCCTGTGGTGCAGGTGGGGATGGGGGGAGGAGGGATGCCACCTAGTTTCTTTGCTTCACTGGGCTTTTGGAACATAATTTAACTGAAAGTGAAATCTGTTTGCTGAGGATGAGTCTAAAGGTGCTTGAGAAACCTGTGGCAGGCATAGCCAACAGTTAGAGGCTTTGGAGAGTATGAGGAGAAGCAAGCTGCTAAATCCAAAGACTCATTCCAGATATCTTCAGCACAATGAGAGTTGGCATTGTGTCAGATGCCAGGCAGGATTCATCTACCTGGCTTTGGGTGTTTAAAATTGCACATCCAAGGCAGTTGGACTTCTTAACCATCCTGGGTGCTCAGTGGACTTGGAGAAGCACTGGGAGGAGATGTTTGCTTCTACCTCCTGCAAGGGTGACTACAGTTGGAAAAAATATGGGTGTAGGGAAGGGTGGACTTGCAGTTGTGCTGCCTCGAGTGAACACCCTGATACTGCTGTGTGACTTCTGAGTAGCTCTCTGGGGCAGGTGAAATGTCAACAATAACAGGATCTAGTGGGTTCACTTTTGTTAAGTATCCCTGCAGGTGCAAGCAAGAACTTGTGAATTCCAAGCCTCCTTTTGTTTTGCCAGTGGAGTGGTCAGGATCTGTTTGTTTTTCTCCAAAAGAGCGTGAAGAATGTGCTCCCTCAACAGCAGCTGAGCCCCAGGGCTCCTGTGATCCGCCGCAGTTGCACCTCTGAAAAATCCCCGGGCTCAGGTCAACTGAGCTTTTTCTTCTGTTTCCTGCTGTAATTCTAGATTTTCCCATAGTTCATTGTGGCATTTAGTGTTAAAAATAGGATTCCATAAAGCATTTTTATGTTCCTGAAGTGCACACACTTTATTTTTCAAACGTGTGTCTGTGTGAAGCCTTGCCAGAGGAGCAGTGTGTCTTTGCCCAGCACTGACCTGATCTGACTGTAATACTAAACTCAAGGTGAGATTCAGGACTAATGCACTCGTTCTGTGCCTCAGCTCTTCTTCCTTCAGGTTTTTGGCAACTTCTGCAAGTTACTCTTTGTGTCTCAGACTCCAGTGCTGCATAGTTAACTTTTGATTTAAGCCACTTGGTGGCTCTGATTAATTTTGTTATCCTTTGCTTTCTGCATTTCTGAAATCAGACTGAAATTGTCTGCATTTTTTGAGAAGTGTATGTGGAGAGTGCTGTGTCAGCATGTGTGGCTCACCATCCCTGTAAGTGTTCAAGAAATTATTTTAGATGGCACTTAATGCTGTGGTTGAGTTGATGTGCTGGTGTTTGGTCAAGGACTGGACTTGATCTTGCATGTCTTTTCCAACCATGATGGCTCTAGGATTCTCTGCTTTCTTGAATGAATTTCTGCTACTAAATGGAAGGGGTCTGTTCCCTACAGGCTTCTGCAGATACTTGTTACTAGTCAGGGATCTTCCCTTGCTCATACACCTTCAAAATCCTGCCAGGACTGAAGGCTGGCTTTACTTCATTTCCTTCTCAGTCCAGGTGATACAGGTGCCAGCTTGCATTATCAAGATCATGTGGTTTATGTTTCAGTTTTGCAAAGTACCTCCACATCTGGTTAGAAAATATTTTTAAGGGGCAAAGCATAATTTGCTTGAAGGCTGGGCGGAAGATACATGACACAGGGAAGCAGAATAAAGGCTGCAGCTCCAGTTCATTGCAAGATGGAGATCTTTTCTGGCGTTATTAACAGGAGGGATAACCCAGAGGAGAGGAAAGCAGCTTGAGGCTTGCTAGCAACCCCAAGAGACCTTTGCAGCTTTGAGCATGCTGGGAAGAGGGAGGGCACACCTTCCCTCCTGGAGGCTGCCAGCAGAGCAGCTTCCCTGTGCTTTCAGGATTTGCTGAAATTTCCATAATTTATTTTGCAAAATTTTACTCAAGGGGATTAAAAAAAAAAGGTAGAGTAGCCTCCAGATCTTGCTTCCCACCCTGAGTTACCATCTTAGATCTGGAGAGAGTAATGAATTTTTTATTATGGATCTAGGCTAGGCAGGTAGGGCTTGGTATCAATGGAGCATAATCTGTGGAGTAAAAAGTGCTAGTTTCTCCCAGACCTTTTATGACTGCCAGGGGTAGTTCTAAAATAAGGGCTTTCACTTGCTTTTCATTTTGTAAATGAGTGCAAGTTAAAATATATTTTAAGGCTCAATTGAAGCAATAATTAATCATCTGAGGAATCACAGATGTAAATGTTTTTGATTCTGTGCTAATACTACTTTATTAGACTACTTTTTCTTTATTTTTTTGGTCCTCCTTACATTTTCAGAAGTGACAAGAATAGAGCAGAGCAGCTGCTTCCTTGTAATTTGTGAAATTGGGACATATTCTGTTACCCTGTGCTATATCAGTGTGACAAACCACATTCCTGATACTGCGTGTGGCTTTACTGGGAAACTGTAAAACTTTCCAAAGGTTGCCTATTATCAGTGCTTTAAAAGCAGCTGATTAATGTTATTTGCATGTGAGCAACAGAATATGTAAACATTGACTGGAGAGTCATTGGAGGAATGCTCTTTGCTGGATTCACAAGAACAGTGTTTCTCCAAGTCTGTTGGAGCTCAGCTTGGACATGCTATCACCAAATTTGGCCTCTTGCACAGAGCATTGGTATTCAGTGTCCTTCCTATTGCTCATTCCCATATATTTTCCCCCTGTTTCTGAATTCATGGTGAGATTTCAGCCCTGTCTTTGGAACAGTGCAAGCTGTCTCAGGTGCTTATCTTGCCACACACCCGTCCAAACCCACAAGATACAGATCCAGGCTTGGCTGCATCCCTCAAATGGGCAGCTCACACAAGTGCACCTAAAAAGGAGGGCCCACATGTCTCATATTATGTCTCATGTTTTAGGTTAAAGAATGAATTTTCAGAATGAATTAATAACTTCTTAATACTTAATACCCCAGTCTTTTGTGCCTGTGAACTCCTTAAGCCTCCTAACATGCATGACCTGCTGGCTACAGGAATGATGTTTGCTTTCTTGTAGGGTGACAGAGGCACACCCTAAGTACATGTTTTTTTTTTCTTTCTGTATGATTTGGTTTTGCACATAGGAAATAAAGTAGAATCCAGATCATCTGTTACTTAATGCAGTTTCCTGTGCTGTAGCCACAGCAGCATCCTTCCTCTGTACATACATCATCTGCAATTAGAAGCAGAAAACTCCAGATATTCACTACTTCAATGCTTGCATCACTGGCAAATGACAGAGACTTCATGTGGTTTTATTCCTCAGGATTTGTCCACTTCAAGTCACCATTAGAGGTTTTGTTAGGGATACCTGAGCAGGCAACTCTTCTGGGAGAGTGGTTGAATAGACTGAAACGAGATGCATTAAGGAATGAGTGAGAAATTAGGATGGGCCTTTAAATGGATGTTCCTGATGTCTTCCCATAGATCAGGTACTGGGCATTGCTTCAAGTGTTTGAGTGACCATAAAACTATTCAGATTCAAGTACAGGTTGGGTCTGTGTGTGCTGCTGGGTGGGTTTCTGCTGCAGCTCAGCATTGCTGTTGGAGCTTGCTGTCCATGCTAGGCTTTGCTCAGCGTGCTGGAACCAAGCAGTGCCCTAGGTGAACTTGGGAGAGCTCACAAGGCAAATGGGAGCAGCACATGGTACAAACCCTTCCTGGACTTTGTAAATGTGACTGGGGTGATCCATGGGGAGTGCAGCACATGTATGGGTGCTCATCTGTTCATCATGATTAGCCTCACCTTGACCATTTCCATCAGAAGCAAATGGATTGTGTTCTATACTGTTGCAGCCTGGAGAGAAGGGAATGTCAGAAAGTGGTTGCAGCCTGTGTTTTGAGAGCTTTGCACAGCTCTCCTCTCCACCAGCCCATTTCCAAAGGGAGCCAGCCAAAGTGGGGGCAAGAGGGATGTGACTCATTGGTGAGAGTCAATGTTTGTATAACAGTTGTCACTGTGGGGCTCTGGGGTTTCTGTTGCACCCAATGTGACATAAATGGCCTCTGTCCAAAGGGACAGCCCCGTACTCCCACTGCCACAAGTGTATCCAGACTTTACTGGGATGTAGTCCAAGCCTGGCTGCCTGCAAAAGGGACAGTGCTGTTCTCCCCCTTGGCCTCTGTGCCTGTCCCTATTTAATTGCTCCTCTGACTGAATTTGTGGAGTTGGAGGATGGGACAAACCAATTTGCTGATCTTATGGAAGAGTGGTCTCCTTTTCACAAGAGCATGGGCTGGTTGGTAGCTTAATTTTGTCAGGCTGCTGAGTTGCCCTAACTGGACTGTGGCTGCATTATTAGGAAGACTGTGGGAATGTGTGGCTGGGACTCAAAGGATCAGCCCAGTGGAGAGGAAGGGACTTTGTTGGAAGCCTGGAAGCTGAGAATTTTCTTGTCTTTCTAAGAACCAATTGTAGACCTGCACTGACAAGTCCTTGAAGCAGGACTTGGCAGCAATGTCTGTCTTTTCTGTGTAAAGGCCTTGAGCATAGGGCCCATGCCCATAAGGAAATGTTAATGTTAAATAATATTTCAAAAGTGGAAATGATCTCATTCTTCCTACGGCTTATTTGGGTTTTTTTCTGGTTACTATTTATGGGAAATAGCTGTTTGTATGCAATTTGTCAAGCAATTCAGATCACTGGCTGAAAGTAGTCTTTATTTGCCACTCCACCAGTCTCCATCTTGACCCATTGTTTGTACAAAACCGGTATTTCCGTTCAGATTTCCTGCAGGTAACTCCACTTGTATTTATCTGCACTTGACAGATAAAGAAATGGAGGCACAATGACACTTGGTCACCTTACAGGGGCAGTAGAGACTTTCACCTTGAAAAGGAACTGTGAGAGCCATTCTGTAGGAGCACGAGTGTTTCTTCTCCTTTGCTTGAGGTGACCCCTGTTCCATGAAGAGTCCCTCTTCTGCTGATGAGTCCTACTCCTTTTCTCAGTCAAGAGAGTGCTTAGCCCTCAGGACATGTTCCAAGGCTTTCTGTTCTGAAGACTTCCTTGGTGGGAAAGGTTTGCTCCTAGAGAATTTATCATCTTTTTCTGTTTTTCTTGCCATAATCTATTTCATCTTGAAAGCTTAGGGAACTGGCTCTTTAAATTTTATTTATTTCTTTTTAATCTGGAAATTTACCCTTTCATGCATGTTTAACATACAGCCTTAATATCTTATAGAAACTTAAGCAGATCTCTTCTGTTCTTTTTCCCCTACTTCCCTTGCAGCTGGATATAGCCAGAGCATTTATCCACACCCTGATTGCTTCTCTTTTCCTTTAACTTGGAAACCAGACAATAGAATCAAATATCTGAGATGAATTTAAAGGAAAACAGCACCCATTCTGAGTGAACTTTCCCAGGCCAAGGCTGGAGAATTACTACTCACCAGGAGCTAATGCCCATCACAAACCTCATCATCTTTCACCTGCATGCAGTTCCTTTTTTGCCTTCCTCTGCCCTTCCTAGAAGGGTGAATATGCAGCTGTGTGGACATACAGACTGTCATAGCAAAGCATTCCTGGTGCCCTTCAGCCCTGGAGGAGATGAGCAGTTGGGACTGCTCAGGAAAGGCTGCAGGAAGACTCTGGGATTTCACGAGGCAGTCTGCTTCTGCAAGAGCTGTCTCCTCTCTACCTAAACCTCTAAATTTCAGAGGGATAAATTCCAGCTGCCCACTTGCTGTGTGTTTGTGATATATGCATTCTCAATGTGATAGAAATGTTGAAATACATTAGCCACAGTTGTATTGACTGTTCATCCATTCTGATGATAAGTTGCAGTGGTAAAGCTTTCTCTTCTCAGTTATCCTTATTATCACTATGGGATTAGGTGTAATCATTAGGGTTCCTTTATGAGATAAAGCTTCATTCTCCACCTCTGTTGCTGGTCATTTGCTGGTAAGAGTATGGCTCAGATACATCCCCACCATTCCAAATCTGCTCCCCAGCTTCAGGCACCGGGAGGGTGGTACCATGTGCTCCTCTCTTACATCAGGAAAGCACAGACATCTCCTTATCTCTGGGCCCTCACCAAGTTAGTCTGCTTTGTGTGCCAACAGCTGTCTGCTGCTCCAAATATCCCAGTTCAAGGAATGAAGTGCTCTAGTGGGATTTGAATGGGCAAACATCTGTTCTTCAGTGTTGTGTACACTGACAACAGACACTACCTGCATTTACAGTTTTGCAGGGCCAGAGGGATCTGTTGTGCTCATTAACCCTGACTGGAGGCACTGCACAGGCCATGGCCAGGCACTGATGTTCTGCATCTCATTTAACAGTCAGTTCCTTTGCTGGCACAGACTTATCATGTGTAATTACTTAATTTGATTGATGTGATCTAAAAAGAGCCTGGCAAGAGTCAGGGATTTGAACACACATCAGTGGAAAAGAAAAGCAAACTTGGTGCCTTCTCTAGCATTCTTCAGTGCAGCAGTCCCTCCTAATTTCCAAAGGTCCTGCTTCCCTAGGCTCCTTGGGAAGTAGAAGGGCTTTACAAAATACCTTAAATATAAGAGCAGAGATTCTTGGATGACATCTGAAAATGTAACACAGTTTCCTTGAAACTTTTACTGGTGCTGTGTTAGAAGCTTCTTTGCTTATTCATTGCTTTTGTGCCAACTTTTGCCTCTTTGTCACAAAAGATGTAAAGAAACTCCTTGTGACTGAATGCTACCTTTGGGCAGTTGTACATGTTTTAGGGTGGGACGTGTTTTTCATTGGACCTGAGAAGACTTTATCCAGAAAACCAATAACTGAGGAGGAAGCAGATTTATGATTGTTGACCTTGGTCTGTTTGTAATTATTTCATGATCCAAAATATTGCAGCAAGATATTTAGCATGGGCTTTTTTTATGCCAGTTAATTCAATGGGTCTTAAAACAATGTTTTCTTATGCCTGGATGCAAGGACCTGCTAAAAGCTGTGAGAATGCTTAAGTGCACAGGAATGCAATTACTCCAGTAAATAGAAAAGCTTCCTGTTTTGAGAGGAGAAAGATTTGTAGCACTGTGAAACGTGGGGAGAGTCAGGAGAAAGGACAGATAGAAGTGAGGTGAAGCAAGCTATGAAATGTTATTTCACTGCAGAGCACTGTGGCCTTTCCAACGAGCTACTGATTGCTCTTGTCCCCAGGAAATGAAAATGCATGCAGTGGTAAACACTGGAAGTAAAGGAGTGGCTGCTTGGGACTGCAGGTCTGGTTCCCTCATCATGTCTCATGCTTCATTTAGTCATCCAGAGTGTTGTCCTGAGCTGACCTTCCACTTGGAGCGCTCCTTGGAAGACAGCAGTGTGTGGAGACACCAGCACTTCTGTTCCCTTCCTGTTCCTAGCTCTAGCCCTCCATCCCTGCAGGTGGAGCAGAAATACAATCCCTGTGTGTCCCCTTTTTCAGTGAGGTTGGGGTGGGTGGGGGAGTCCTGCCCACAGCCACACACACAAGCTCAGTGAGGCAGTTTGAGTGGGTACTGCTAAACCCCAAAGGCTGGATTGCCTTAAGAAGTAAAGGGAATAAAATGAGTTATTTGAAAGAACTGAGCTCAGGAGGATGTTGGTAAGGACATTGCATGTCCTTCAGTGCTGAGTGAGTGTTTTGAGTATGGAATGTCTTGAAATGTGCTCCTCACTTTGGGACAGCTATTGACAGTAGAGCTTAAAGAATGTAATTGTATCACCCAAGGCTGAAGGCAAGTGGGGCTGAGATGGAAGTGACCTTATTAGTAGATTTGCTTTTCTGAACTTCACATGGCCAGTCTCCCATTGTTTGTGAAATCCAAGGTTATGACGTTTGGATCAAAAGTTTCTTTGCTACTTGAATGAACAAAAGATTAACTCTCAAGGGAAATAAACATGGTTTATGGATCTTACATAGGTGTAGGTAGACCTAGGGGGTTTTTAATGCATATATTCCCCTGTATACTCTTGCATACCCCTACATAGTTTCAACCTGTACCTTTTCCTGTTAGGGAAATGAATTTGCGCTTGCTGCTCGTCGAAAGCAGCAGAGAGCTGAATCTCAGCTGCTGTTCATAGGAGACTTCTCCTGCTCAGCTGTCTTGAATAGCAGGAAATCCTGGAGTGCAGCACAACTCCAATATTCAGTTTTTATTCCATATTAGGAAATATTTCCTTATCATTACTGCGGGTGTGTTGGAATGATTTCCGAGATTAATTTCTGCGAGCCAAATGAAAAGATGAGGAGGCCATGCCCGCTTATTTCCCGCTTTTGGACTGACTCCATGGGAAGGGCCAAGTGGGCTCAGCCTGGGGCAGGGGGCCCCTTGTCAATCCTTGCAGGTGAAACCAGCCTCACTCAAGCTATTTTTAAAAGAATTTATTTCAGCCTAGTAATGGTTCCTCAGTGTGGGTCATACAGCTTCTTGTGCTGGCACAAAGCACGGAGTGGCAGTGGGAGGGAAACAAACAGATGGTTGGATGGAAAATGGATGGCTGCTTTCAGAGACAGTCCTGATTTGTGCCAGCTTACAGCACACACACAGGCCTGGCCTGGCCTGGGAGGGTTCCTGCTGTTTGGCAGAGGGGTTTTTTGCCTGCTCTAATCAGAGCCCCACACTGCTGTTTTTAGGTTTAGGAATCAACCTCAAGGCAGGAAAGTACCTTCTTTCATCTTGAAAACATCTTTTTTGGGTGCATTAAGGTCTTCTGGTGTTCAGGGAGCATATTGGAGCGGGCTGCTGACACCCCAAAATACTCTCTGGGTCTTGCTATCCCCCAGGTTTCCCTGGTGTCCTCATCATCATCACGGCTGCAGGACTTGTGCAGTGTTTGCATCCTGAGTCCTGTGTGCCCGGCAGTGTCTCCCCAGAGTTTTCTCACAGCCCTGGGGATCAGGCACTATGAGTGTCCACTCTTTTTGGTTCACGAGTCATGGAGCAGTTTCTGCTTTTAGCTGGGACTATAACAGGCGCCTCACCCAGATGCCCCATGGGGGAAGAATGGCTGAAAATGGCTAAAACATTTGAACATCTTTGGCTTTTAAATAGCAAAGCCTGTTCCAATGGGGCTAATTTTACTTGGTTTCTTAGTGGTGCTTTAAATAGAACAAATGTAATTAATTCTGTAACTTTAAAGTAACAAAACTTATTCAACCATAATGCACATTGGGGAAGGAAGGCTAAAGGAGCTGAAGTAAATAAACAAGGTAAATGAAATGCTGAAGTGTCAGTGATGGCATGTTGCAGTCTCATTTCGTTTTCACTTCCCAAAAGGAGACTGTTGTAACAACTGAAGGGCGTCAGAAGGATTTGGTCACGGCAATAATGTTAAAGAAGAATCTGCCTGTGAAATATCTGATTTGTTTTATCTGGCAGGGAATGTTGTTTCCTTTCAGTAGCAGATTAAATAAAACAGGGCCTTGTGAATGGTGATATTAGTGAAAACGTGAATTATTGAGGAACAAAATATTTATTTTTCTGTCTGAAACATACCCCAGAGCAGTGCTTGGCAAACATGCTGATTTGATAATTATGAACCTCAGTAACAGCAGCTAGCATCATCCTGAGGCTGGAATGGGACTATTAGGTCAAAACCCATTGAGCTGAAGGGGTTTTTTGTTGACATGAGTGAACTTTGGACAAAGTTCTATTCTAAGCACAGAAAGCTGTACTTAGAAATAACACAAATATTAAGAGCACACCCCAACAGTTGAAAAATACTGGCCCATGATTGACACAGATGGGACTAATGAGGTTTCCTTGTCAGCTTGCTGCTTGGAGACTTCAGGATCCTGTTGAGTTTTGGGTGGTTCTGGAGGTTAATCAAAAGCTTTGGAATTGGATTTAAACTCTGTTATTGAAAAAGAAGATAGAACGACCCTGTGCTGGGCAGCACCCAGACCCCCAGGGCAGCAGGGCAGGGGGGATTCTGCCCCTCTGCCCCACCCTGCTGAGCCCCCCCTGCAGGGCTGCATCCAGCCCTGGGCCCAGCACAGGAAGGACAGGGAGCTGCTGGAGCCAGGCCAGAGCAGGGACACCAAGGGGATCAGAGGGATGGAGCAGCTCTGCTGGGAGGAAAGGCTGAGGGAATTGGGATTGCTCAGCCTGGAGAGGAGAAGGCTTTGGGGTGACCTCATTGTGCCCTTGCAGTGCCTGAAGGGAGCCCACAGGAAAGATGGAGAGAGACTCTTGACAAGGGCCTGGAGTGACAGGACAAGGGGCAATGGCTCCAAAGTGACAGAGGGGAGGTTTAGATTGGATATGAAGAAGAAATTTTTCCCTGTGAGGGTGGTGAGACCTGGCACAGAGAAGCTGAGGCTGCCCCGTAGCTGTCATTTTTCAGGGTTGGATGGGGCTCTGAGCAAGCTGGGCTAGTGGAAGGTGTCCCTGCCCATGGCAGGGGACTGGAACTGGATAGTCTTCAAAGTCCCTTCCAGCCCAGACGGTTCTGTGATCCTCAGCAGGGGGAGGTTCAGTATAAACAACTGGGTGGTGAAAATATGCACAGCATAGTTGCCAAACCTGTGCTAGCAGAAACTGTACTGCAGAAAGTCATTTTCCTCCTGGGCTTGATGGTACTTTCTCCTTCTGTTCCCTCACTGGAACTATCAGCTGTTGTACAGCATTTTTATCTTTGCTGTCTGTTTGCTCACCCCACGTATGGCTGCATGTCTCAGAAGCTGCTCAGAGTACATCCCACCACATCATCCTGCTGAGCCTTGGGCTGTTTTTTTCATTTGTCTGGCCCTGCCCACTGCCCCTTGGTGTGAATCATGCTGTTATTTGTGTATGGTGGGTTGGTTTTTTCCAGTTTTATATATATCCTGTCTCTCTTTAGGAGAATTCAAACAATTTGGAGACCGTGGGGCTGGCACTTGTGCTCAAAGCTTTGCTGTGTCTGTGCTGCTTTCCTAGATAGCGCCTCATTTTTAAAATATAATCCTTGTAATTTTTTAAATATAATCCTTGTCAGCCTTGGGGTTTAGTGCCTAGCTTGTTGAGTTGTTGGGCTTCTGGAAGGAACCAGGCAGAGTCTGCTCTCACTTCTCACCCAGAAGAGCCCCAGCTCTGGGCACGGTGGTGACAGCTGGAATTTCTGAAGGTACCCAGTTCATTGTGCTCTACGTATTTGCTTCATCTCTCCTTTCTCTTTTACTTCCTAATTCTTGAAAAATGCCATTTGTATACTTCATCTCAGGAGCAAGTTCAATGTCATGCTGAAACCACGGATATTTTTAAAGGCAAAAATATGTTTTGGTATCTTACTTATCAGAGGCTTTGATTCAAGAGGCAAATTCTCAGGAATGTTAAATGGAAGTTTCATAAATTGTTAGTTTTTGCTGTAATAGCAAACTGCCTTCTTACTGCTGGGCTCTAGGGGTATGCTTGGGTGGATAAATTAAAATTATTTTCAGTCTTTCTGTAAATTGATGTCATTTTGGAGGGAGGATTGCTCTTCCCTGTCCTGCTGAACATGTATGTAGCTTGGCATTGTAAATCCAAATCGGAGACCGTCAGTATCCTTCTGTCATGTGGAAAAAAGGTGGTTTTCTCTCTGGCAGAATTGGGTGTGGGGTTTGCTCCCTAACTTAAATACTCACTGAGTCCTGAGTAAATTTATTCTGGGGCTACTGTATAACTGTACTACACATGTGGCTTCAAAAAGAAAAATGTTTTCAGTGTGTGACTTAGGTTCAGATTCGTTTGATAGTATAGATCCAGCCTGATTTGAAATACCCTGTAGCTTTTCTTACTGACACAGCTGTGCAGGAGACTTGCCTGTGAAGGAGGCTTGAATTCTATCTTCTTATCCCTTCCTGATTAGAAAGTGATCCCACAAAGTGCTGTGTTTCAGGGCAGAGCAGTTCTCCATTTGCTTTGATTTCTTCCATCTCTCCTCTTTGGAGCTGCTGCAGCAGGTGGGATTGGATGCCTCAGTGATTTTTGCACTCATTAATAAAAGGCTTAATCCAATAGTTTAATGAAAACATTAATGACAGGCTGAGGGAGCTGCTAAGAGGTACTCCAGAGAGGATGAGGGGTTTGGAGTTACCAGTGGTGTAGTAGAATCTGAGTGTGGGGGTTTAAAGGGTGGAAACTCCAGGCAAACAGATGCAGAGTTTGATTTAGAGCTCTTGTGACAAATGGGAGTGCAGATTGAAGTTGTAGTCAATGCTGCTTGGCCTTTCTCTGCTTCCCAGTCAGGAAAGATCTGGGAACAAAAAGGTCAAATATATGCTTTGATTAGGCAACATTTTTCTACCAGGAGAGGAGAGGGAGAGTTGTATCCAACTGACATATTCTATTCAATGATGGATCAGGAGGGACTTGCTTGGAGACATCTCTTGAAGGCTCCAGTTCAGTAGCATTTGGCTGCTCTCCCCTTTCTGTAGCTGTTCTCTGCTCTCCCTCATCCTTTGGGAGCATCCCTCCTCTCCTCCCCTCAGTGCTGTTCTCCCTCCTGCCTCTGGTAGCAAGATTTTTCCTGGCTGCTGCACATCCATAGCGCCTTATCCCCATGCTGCAGGTGCCGAGCTGGCATCAGGAGAGCTCAGGCTGGGATTTCAGCCATCCCTGCAGGAGGCAGGGGCTCGTTTCCTGGGCCAGGCAGCACATATGGCATCCCTGCTCCTGGCAGCTCCAAGCCCTGGTCCCACGGGCTCAGTGCCTCCTGTCCATTACACCCGTTTGATGTCTTTCTTCCTCATGCTTGGGGATGTTCCAGGCCCTTCAGAAAGATCCCTGTCAGCCAGAGGAGTTCTGGCTAAATGTGGCCAGCTGGTTGAATATGACATTCTTCATGGTCCAGGGAGCCTTAAGTAATTCCAGTGATGCTGCAGGAGTGGATTGGTTCCATTATGGAGGTGGCATGGATTTGGGTGAACTAGTAGGCTTGTGAGGGCATTTCCAAGAATTATGGGTGGTACCTTTTCAAAGCATTCCCGTTAATGTGGTGATGTCAGTACAAGCAGTATGCTGTCAATAAAAGGTCCTGTTTTGGAGCTCTTTCCTTCCCACCCCCATCCCTCTGCATCATTTGTTTTTAAAGGTCACGCTTAAGCACTGTACTTGGTGACTCCCAGCTGAATATTTTGTCTGGGATGTGGATTTGTGCTGTGTTTGGGGGCTCGTTAGTGGAAGCAGAGACAGGAGGAAAAAGGCTGAAGATATTTTCTGAGCTGTGAGTTCACACAAGATTTTGTGGGATATCTCTTGCCTCCTGCCAGGTCTGTGCTCTTTTTCATTTACTTTAGGGACTCTAGAGAGCTTAAGGCATCTCCTGGTTTTACAAATATTTTCTTTGTGGTGGTTTTGGGTTGGTTTTCTCCGCACAGTGGCAGAGCTAACTGGGGACACTGATCTGTCTTTCCCTCCTGTGAAGGATATGAGGGTCAGTCCCACTGTTGATAGTGTGGGGTGCCAGTTGCTGGGATTGGGATCTCCTTTTTAAAAGTTTAATAAAACCCAGTGACTTGGATTTGCTGTCTGGCAGTGCCTGCATTTGTGAGTGTAGAGCATGGGCAAAACAAATGAACAGGAAATCAAGTTGCAATGTTGTTTTGTCCTGCCAGGAATACAGGACGTGCAAAGGAGAAGTATCCGGTGTGAGAGTGTGCCTGCTTATACCTTAAGTAAAGGTTAATCCATTTCAAGCCTGGCTTAATGCTGCTCTATCCTGATGTTCCAAAATTATCAGAAGGCAGGTTTTTACTCTGTTAGGTCATTTCTTGAAATAACTTAATCACAGATGCCGGTGTGTGGTCAGCTGTTGCTCTGTTTGATTTGCTCTTATCAACTGATTTGTATTTATCTTTTCCCACCTATTGAGGGAAAAAGTGTAAAATTGTACAATAAGCACAACAGGGAGACCAGTGCTAAGTTCTCCCAGCTTTTGGAGACGTGTCCAGCATGGGGGATGTTTCTGTGTGAAGGACAGAACTGCCTAATTTTTAGCAAACACTGCTAGGAATTGACAGATCTCATCTTTCTTCAGTAGAAAACTGAAGGGAATAAAAGATTGATTAAAAATAGAAATATTGGCATCACTTTGAAGCAGCTGTAGTGCTATTAAAACCTCTTTGTGCCTTTATGAAGTGATATATTTTTATTCTCAGAATTCTGGTGTCTTGTGCACTTCAAAATAAACGGCTAAAATAATATCCACATGATGGTATAAAACGCCTTTATTTGTGACACAGCAGCTGCGTTTCTGGCAACAAATATCCTATTGTGTCACATCAGATCCCATGAAAAATCCACAGGAAAAAATCCCACCCTCTCAGAGTGCAGCAGGCAGAATCAAAACAAAGAGCCAGAAGCAGAGTTCAGCGATCCTCCTGCCCCAGTGTGGACGTGTGAGTCCTATTCTGTATGAACCCCCTAATCAGTTCACCTTAAAAGCCAATAGGATCTGCTTAAATTAAGCCTAATTCAGGATTTGTCTTCTGCACAATCCTCTGGTGAAATGGAAGGATTAAATAAATAAGAAAAAGGAAGCCAAGTGCCTGAAGGGAGCCCACAGGAAAGATGCAGAGACTCTTGTCAAGGGCTTGGAGTGACAGGACAAGGGGCAATGGCTTCACACTGACAGAGTGGAGGTTTAGAGTGGATATGAGGAATAAATTGTTCCCTGTGAGGGTGGTGAGGCCCTGGCACAGGTTGCTCAGAGCAGCTGTGGCTGCCCCTGGATCTCTGGCAGTGTCCAAGCCCAGAAGGGGCTCTGAGTAAGCTGGGATAGTGGAAGGTGTCCCTGCCCATGGCAGGGAGGTGGAGAACAAGGCATTTGAGGTCCCTTCCAACCCAGGCCATTCCATGATTCTGTGATTTGTACTTCTGTGTAATTTTCCAAAACTAACCTCAAAACAACCTGACCAAATGGGAGTAGGGCTGAGATACTGCTTTTCATCCTTTTCTTCCATGAAGCTCTCCTAAAGTGCGTCAACCCACTTCCAGGTAGGGCATGAATCTTAGGACAAACTGTGCTGATTCTTTGGGTTTTTTAATCTCCCCTGGCTTTCTTGGATCAGCTGCAGTGCATTCAGAGCTGCCTTGAGATGTCTTTTTCCAGCATTAAAAAGTGTTGTTCCAGTACATCCAAGTTCTTTGGGTTCAGGATGAAAGCTCTCAAGGAGAGCAGCCTTTCTTCTTTCTGCTTTCTTCTTTCTTCCCAGTTTTTAGGTGCCCAGTGACCATGTGCCCTAAGCCATAAGTACCACCTGACCACATGTAACTTTGTGGAGCAGCTTTAAAATTCAAATATATTTGATGGTTATCTTTATCCTTGAAGTAACTTCTCTGGACTGGACTTAGGGGTTTTTTCCATTTGCCGTCTCATTTTATCCCATCCTTTTTTTTAGCATCTAGAATTTTTGGAGTCTGAAATTGTCACAGAGTTGTGACAAGTCCAGCTCTGGGGGCTGCCTGATCCTTCTCTCTCCTACCCTTTTTCCTCCCCCAGCTTGGGCCCAGGTCTGCCACAGGGACATTTTCCTTATTTGTGGACAAGCACCGCTGGGTGAGCTGCCCGGAGCGTGCAGTGCTCTTTGCTATGATTCACTCTTTGTTTTGCCAACATGTTATTTTTCAGAGAGTGGGTAGCACATCCTCCTGCTATCTTGGGATAATTTTATAAGGCAGCTTTTAATTGAGTTTCTTATATCTAAAGAACAGTGCCTTTACTGTGAATTCTGGAGTGCCTAAGAACTTCGAGAGTGGGAAAGAGGAATATATATATTTTTTTATTTTCTTTTTGAAGTGAGTAATGATTTGACCTGCTCTGTTTCAGTACATGTTACCATGGCGATGACTGCAGGGACTACAACATCCTTTCCCATGAGCAACCACACCCGGGAGAGAGTGACGGTGGCCAAACTCACACTGGAGAACTTCTACAGCAACCTGATTATACAGCACGAGGAGAGGGAAACCAGGTACTGCCCCTGCTTCCTCTCACCCCTCTGCAGCTTTTCTTGCTGTTTGTTCAAGGGCACTTCAATCCCCAGGAATGGGACAGCTCTGGCAAGTTCTGTATGTGGTGGCAGGGAGTGAATTCCTAGAGGGCACAGGCTCTCTTTGGGGGGACCTGTGGACATGCCAGTTACCGAGTGGTCAAGGAGCTCCACTGCTGATGTTTTCCTGCAATTCTTCTCCTCATCAGTCATTTTGTGGAAACTGCTCTGTGCAGGGTGTTGTTTTGCAGTAACATGTGAGGTTTCTCCTTCTGTGTGAGGTTGGGGACCTCTGATTCCTCTGCGTGTGCCCTGGGGAATGAACTCTGCAGAGCTGCTGAGGGGTGGGAGCTTGGTTTGAGGTAAGGCAGCAGCTTGTGGTGTCTATTCCTGCTCTGCACCAGGGAGCTCATGCCAAGACACCCAAACCCTGCAGGAGGGAGTTTATGGGAGATAGGAAACAGGGCTGAGAGGTGATTGATGGGGTGATGGGGTAAGGAAAGGAGGCAAAGAGCTGGTGTGGAAATAAGTGGCAGCAAAGAAATAAGGGGTTGATGATGGAAAGTTTGAGAGGCTCTCAGGTGGGCAGGAAGATTTTGGGGATAATGTAATCCCAGTCTGTAAATTCTGCTTGGGTGGTGCTGCCTGGTATTCCTTGCATGGGAGTATGGGATGGTCATCACCACTCAGCTTCTCCCAGCAGTGCCCAGTCCTGTCTCTGAGGTGTGAAGTGCCACTTGAATTAGGTGTCAAAGCACCAAGTGTTTGACTGTAATGAATCTTGTGTTGGATTGTCATTAGTGTGTGAAATTATCATTCCCCTGGTAATGTTTTTAATTGAAGGGTTTTCAGTCAAGCAGCAGGGTTTCTCTCTTCACCATATTTAGTCATTATTCCATGTAATGGAGTTGCTTCTAGTTAGAAGAATAGACTGTCTATCAAGGGCCTGTAATTTAGACGATCCTGCTGTACTTCCCAAAGTGCAGAAAGGCACCAGCAGCCTGGCTCCAAGCCTTTGAATTCTTGCCTGCTGCAGGGGGTAACCAGACTTCAAAAAGCTGCACCCTGGCAGCTGTAAAGGAGCGTCCTGCAGGTGGACAGAAAGGAGTCCTGCAGCCACATTCCCATGTGCTGAGCCCCTGCCACCAGGGGGGTCCCAGGCTTTGCTCCCCTCTCAGAGCCTCCCAGCCTGGCATGGCGCTGGTGGCAGACTTGGAGCTGTGAGCCCTGGCCTGGGCAGGACACTGTGGGGGAGAGGATGATGCATCCAGGTAGTAGAGTTTAGTTGGCATGGGAAGAAGGGGGGTAGGACCAGGTGTTTGACCAGGGGGAGGTCATCACACAGAGGGGATGGAAGCTGGAGCTGGCTGGCCTGTGGGAGATGGAGGTGAGATAGAAATGGTTAAAAAAACCCTATTTTTATTCTGGTTTGTAATCATAATTGATAAAAACAGCCTTAATTCAACAAGATACAATCACTCTAATAACATATTTTTATATAGGGTTAGTGCCTGGTTCTGCAAGTACATAAGCATGTAAGCACATTTGCTTCTACATTTTCCTCAGCTTTGTTCACAAATGAGTAACTGGCTGGAGTGGGGCTGTCTGCCTTCAAATTTCCATCTGAGGCAAATTCTTCAGTACTTGGAGTATGTGAAGCAAAGGTTTTGACTTGCTGTGGTGTTATGTTTGGTTTTAATAAATAATAAAGGGTGCAATCACCTGTTTTTTTCTTTGGCAGGCAGAAGAAGCTGGAAGTAGCTATGGAAGAGGAAGGCCTTGCGGATGAGGAGGTAAATGCTGCTTAAGTAACCTTACAAACTGCTTTGCTTTTGTCCCACTGCTTCAGATGGGCATTTGAAGAGCTCACAGAAACATCAGCCAGTATGACATAAGGTTTTATTTTGTACATGAGTGTTGCCCCTTTAATAACCTGTTTATGTTAGGAAAGCTGGGAATATGCTTGACTGATACTTAAAATAGCTATCCAAGGCTTTTCATGCAACCTGTAATTTTTATGAGACATGGCCACAGCAAGTAGCTAGCAAGCTTTGCAAAGATTAAAATTGTTTGCTGTTATATTTGGCAAGGAAAAAAGGGGCTAAAAGTGGGTAGAAAGCAAAATGGTGAAACATTTTTTCTTGATTTAAACAATAAGTCATCACACCTTTTCTCCTTTTGGATATGGATGAGGAGGGATCTCAATCTGGTTGCCACCTCTGAGAACTTTGGTCAATAAGTTGCTTTTCTGAGGTCCATTACACCATGTCTGCCTTCAGGATAGGCTGGGAAATAAGTAGGAGGAGAGTGTCTCAGTCCTTCTGGAGTTTTTGTGGCTGCTATAACTCCTGAGAAGGGGAATATGAGTGTGGATGCATATTGCCATCTTGTGGCTTTAAAGGATGCTGTAATCCCAGCACAGAGTCTGGCAGGTGCCTGATCCAGGGACCTCCTTAGCAGACTCTGAGCTTTCAGCATCTTTGGGTGCAGCATTTGTCTTCTCTCGGGGTGAATCCCAGTGACATTTTCATCAGACAAAATAGTTGATGGCATTTGGACAGATTTTTCTTTCAGAATTGAGTGCTTGCCTGCCATAAACCAAATGGATTTTGTTGTACATCTGCAACCAGGACCTCTGCTGCTTGCTAAGCTCCTTCTTGCCTGTCATCACTTGGGATACAAGTTTCAGCTTTTATTGGTCCTTCACACTGCCCAAAATGAAGTCAGGCAGTGACTTTGGTGTTGGTACTGATACAACTTTATTTGGACCAGTTTGATAGTTTTTCTTCATAATTTTTTTTTAATAACCAAGTAATAAAATTAAAATACCACCACCAACCAAAAAAAGGTGGGAAACCATGCCTGAGGCTTCTACAGAAAAGACTGTACTCAAGAATTATGCTTTGAGAAATTCAGAAAGAAATGTAGAAGGAGAAGTTTTTCTCCTGTTGGGATTCCAGGGAACAACTTCCCAGGAAGGGAGGGTGCATATCTTGACTCTCTATTGCCAGATGACTGACAGATTCCTGTGCCTTTGTCCTCAGAAAAAGCTGCGCAGGTCACAGCATGCTCGCAAGGAAACGGAGTTCCTGCGGCTCAAGAGGACCAGGCTCGGCTTGGATGACTTCGAGTCTTTGAAAGTCATAGGAAGAGGAGCATTTGGGGAGGTTTGTGGCATTCTTGCTTGAACAGGAGATTAAAATGGGATTGACCACTGTAATGAAACGTTCTTATTACAATTTGATGAATTGTTTTATTGCAGAATGGCAGCTATTTGTTCCGTTCTGCGAAGACATTGAGTTTCCCATGGCTTCCCACACTGATGTTGCCCACATGGCCCTCTGCAGTTATGGATTTGCAGTGGCACAGCCCCTCTTGATAAACCTCCTTTCTGCCCTGTGTGACATCAGTAATTTCTCCTGAATTTTAACCTACACAGTCCAAGCTACCTGGATTCACTGTGCCTGCTGACTTTTCCTAAAACAAAAAGTGTTCCTCATTAGTGTTAGTGTTGTACATAGTGCAGAATAATTCCTTTTTCAGTATTTAACATATTTAAATGTGTTTTTAAATATTTAACAAGAGAACTTTTCCATGCCTGGCAATTTGGAGCCTTCCAGTGAATTTCTGAGGCAGAGAAGACTGACTGGGTTCTCTCTCTTGGTAAAGGTCCGCCTTGTTCAGAAGAAGGATACAGGTCACATTTATGCAATGAAGATACTGAGAAAAGCAGATATGCTGGAGAAAGAGCAGGTTTGTGATCTCTGAGTCCCCTAAATTTCAAACTTACCCTTTCTAGAAAATGTTTTCCACCTTTGAAAGCCCCTACAATGGTCTGGCAGTCCAGAGAGTCTGTGCTGTTGCTACCACAGCACAAAAGCAGCAGAAGTTAGGAAATAAGGTCATGCAACTGCATTTAAAAAGTACAACTAATTTGGAACAGTGACAAAGATTTTATTTTTCCCCCCTTATCAACATGGAACTTATAGTACTGAATCTGTAAAACTGCATTTCAAGGAAAATACTTCTGGAAAAATAATCCTGTGCCAAAATAAAAATGGAGGTGTTTGATGTTCTTTTTAAAGAAAACCAGCAGATGTCACATTGTT
This sequence comes from Fringilla coelebs, assembly GCF_963513975.1. Lineage (NCBI taxonomy): Eukaryota > Metazoa > Chordata > Aves > Passeriformes > Fringillidae > Fringilla > Fringilla coelebs. Next base: position 57,446,221 of record NC_140033.1, on the reverse strand, counting down.
CATCAGCTTCATCAGTTCCTTGGGTTTGCTTTATAATTGGGTTAATCTTGTTGGAGGTTTATTTGTTTTGATTTTGTTAGTTTGGTTGGTTTTTGCTTTTACTTTTTAGCTAGCAATTCACCCTGAGGACACAGCAAGTACTTTAGCACCACAAAGCAAAGAAATCAAGGGTGGGTATCTCAGGAGATAAAAGAGGACTTTTTTCATACTAGTCCAAACCTTACCCATCATTTGCACATCATTTCCCTGCAGCAGTGGTACTTTTTTTTTTTCCTGGCACAGATTATTTTGTCTCCTGCAGCCCATGTCCTGAATTTAGGGAACCAGCGGAGCAGCAGGGTGTGCAGAGCAGTCAGGATTTGTGTGGTGCTGCCCCCATTTCAGAACCTGATGTGGGAAAGAGTCTGAGCTCATGCTCTGCATTCAGTTTGAGGCAGTGATCTTCCCTGGCCAGTGTTTATCTGCTGGAATTTTCATTGCCTGCCTTGTTCTGTGGAGAGGCAACAGAGGACACATGTAAAAAAAAAAGAAATCTAGTTTGGTTTTTTTTTTTTCCCAAGCCTGGTAGCACTGGGAGAAATCCTGGCTATTTTTAAGCAAAGTTCTCCTGTTGTATTTTAGAGCTGCATTGAGGAGTTTAGGGTGGAAAGAAGTACTTTCTAATGAGACTAAATAAAGCCAGATAAATCCAGGCTGGAGTGTCTCCTGCAGAGGGAGAACCTTTGCCCCATGCAACCCTGTGACAAGATTCATGTGAAGGTGTTCCTCAGCAGTAGAACTGGGGAACAGATGCAGAAGACTGCTGCTTTTCTCACAGCTGTCAAGAAATATTTTTCTATGTATATGTCTTGAATTTTTCCTCCAGGATGAGGGTATGTTGTAGTGAAAACACACACCCCTTCTCCAATCTCCATTATTCTTAATTTCCAGCTAATTATGAGGTAGCAGCTTCCCTGTATTTTCCAAAACCTTAGCTGGAACTGGAATACCCTGAGCAAGGTCAGATATTCCTGAACTCACTTGTACTTTTTCCATCAGCTTTTTCAGTTCTTTCTAACAAACAGAACCAGCTTAACAAGCTGTCCTTTGTGTTTCTAGAGAAACCCTAGGGTCTTGTAAAAATAATGGAAAATATGAGTATGGAAAGAGCTAGAAAAATAGTTCCTTTGCTAAAGGTCATGAAAATGTGCTGTAGGGCTAGGAATGTAATGTGGTGTTCCTTGTTGAAATATTTCAATATTTGCCCTTGAATATTTTTTTTTTTTTATTTTAGGTGGCCCATATCAGAGCAGAAAGAGATATTTTGGTTGAAGCAGATGGAGCCTGGGTAGTGAAAATGTTTTACAGCTTCCAGGATAAAAGGAACCTTTATCTGATTATGGAGTTTTTACCTGGAGGTAAGCTGGGTGCTGTGGCATCAGGTGGTACAGGCACTTCTTCCTTAGCTTTTGTTAGCATGCTGTATAATTTGTAAAAATAAAATTGTTAACACTCTTTTAAATGAAGTTCCAGTCATGTGACAATTTCTGATTTTTGGGGGGAAGGAAAAAGGTTGAAGGGGTGTTAAATAGACTTGAATTTAACAATCATTTTAATAGAAATTTCTGCTTTTTACAACTGAGGCTGTTAACAGTAAAAGCAAACCAGAAGAAAAGCCCTTGTACAAAGAGTTTGTGCAATAAATTTATCATGTGTAAAAATCCACTGTATTTTCCTGGGCCACTCAATTAAAATTCCTGTTTAGGATTTTCAGCTAAAAAAGTAAGTTGGGTTTGTAGGTCCTTGCAGTAATAGTTTTATGATTAGTAACTGTAAGGCCAGTTACAAGGTTAAATTTGGATTCTACTGGGGTTTCTTACAGTTTTGTGATTTAAAATATTCTGATCCCTAAGCTTTATTTTCTTCTCTTTGATGAGGTGACATGATGACCTTACTGATGAAGAAGGACACTTTATCAGAGGAGGAGACCCAGTTTTACATTTCTGAGACAGTGTTGGCCATCGATGCCATTCACCAGTTGGGATTCATCCACAGGGACATCAAGCCAGACAATCTCCTGCTGGATGCCAAGGCATGTACTGGGCTCACCACCTGCTGGTGCTTCCCAGATCCCAGGCTGCACATCCCGCTGCAGAGCAGTGGGAGCCACTGGTGCCACCCCAGAGATGTAAACTGGCTGGAGGGAAGGCTGGGAATGCCCAGTGTATTTTCTCTGGAGAACACCAGTATGTTTAAACAAAGCCAAATCTTACTCAGAAGCCTTTTAACCATTTTATGGCAAGGCTTTTAAAGGAAAAAAACCCACTCAGGGTGACCAGATGCTGATATTATGCACATTTAAAGGTGTATCATTCCTTTCATGCATCTTGAAGTAGCTGTGGACAATTCAGACAATGCTAAATGTTCAATTCCTACAGTTACATTTATTTCATCACCCACTCACCTGTGGAAACTCCCTCAGACTGACCATTCTGGCCATGAAATGCACCCAGTCAGCATCACCAAATCATGGAGTTATCTAGGTTGGAGAAGATCTGTAAGATAATGGAGGCAGGCCAGGCATTATCCCAGCATGCACAGGTCTGTCAGGTTTGATGGGTTCTATCAGCCCTGATGTCTGGAAATCTGATTAAAGCCAAGGTTACTATCAAAACAAAGCAAAGGAATTTTGTCCTGGAGGCTTGCTCAGTCACAATGGTATCCAGTTCAAAACAAAACCAGGCAAAGTAGCTGCTCTCAACCATTGGAAAATTGTAGATTTGACCATTCCTGGGAGGTCATAGCCCGCTGGAGAGAAAACAGACCCTTCCAGTATACCAGGGTTCAGTCTTTGCTTCCCTGCTTGTCCTGTGCTAGTCCATCATGGCCTCAGAGGGCATGTGCAGTGATTAAAACTCTTTTTTTCCCAAGAACTACCTATGTAAATAATGGGTTTGTGTTCTCTGATTGTTTTTTAGGGTCATGTAAAGCTGTCTGATTTTGGGCTCTGCACAGGTTTAAAGAAAGCCCACAGAACAGAGTTCTACAGGAACCTCACACACAACCCACCAAGTGACTTCTGTGAGTATGAGCTCTCCTAGTTGAACATGTAAATGGTTTTGAGCTGCAGCTGTACATTGTACCTGTGTTTCTGCTGGGGTAAGCAAGATGGAGCAGGCTGATTGCATTTAATTGGAAAACTGGAAATGCTTGTTCCCTGGGTCATGGGAGCATTTCACAGGCAAGAAATGAGGATTTCTGCAGTGGTCATGTATTTTTGCACGTTCATACACAGATATGAATGCACATAATGTAATGTATCTATATTGTAATGTATTTTTAATTATGTTAGTGAAGTTACAGAACTGCTCTTTCAGGAGGGATATGGATTCCATGAGCCAAAGGACTGCAGTCAGTGACAGTCGCATGAAACTTTTCAGAAGCTGATCTAAAAATTTTAACCAGTTTTAATTTAGAATTGCTGATGTGTGTCCTACTTACATGAGTTTCAGCTGTGCATTGGACAGTAGTTATTCTCATGTTCCCATTTTCACTTATAATCAAGTATTTGTTTCTAGACTAGAGTTCTAAATATCCAAGATAGTTACTTAAAACTGGAGCCCTATAAATCTTTCTTCTCTTATTCTCACAAATACACTTGTTATTTAATAACTACTTTGTAAATTAGCATTTCAGAATATGAACTCAAAGAGGAAAGCAGAAACATGGAAGAAGAACAGGCGACAGCTGGTGAGTTAATTCATGTCTAATTCTTGGTTTGCTTTTAAACTAGTTACAGGAAGTGTTAAATTAAAACAGTGCTAATGCTCCTGGTTTTTAAAACCTGCAAGGTCCTCATATGTGGCTCTCTACAACCCCCCAAAATCACAAATAACTCAAAATAAGGAGGTCCAGGTTGGAATAGCAAGACCCTGCTCCTCTCTGTGCCTTTGTTTGCCTTGTGAGCAACTGGCCCAAGCCCTCAGGTGTCCTCACCCCTGTGGCCAAGCTGTGTCTGGGGCTCTCTGCAGCACTGGCCTGGTGTGGACAGTGCGGACTCATGGCTCTGATTCCTGCTGCTCAGTCACAAGCAGATGTGTGGCTGCAGAATTCCTTTTCAGAAAGCTCTGGGGAATTCCCATTCTGCTGAAAGGGAATGTGGTGGAAAGGCTGTGGGAGGGTGTTGGTGCTGGAGTGCTCCAGCCTGAGTTTGTGGTGAGGAGTGGTCAGTAATGGAGGGACTTGTGGCATAAACTGAACCAAAGCGAAGTATCTGTCAGCCATGGCCTTTCAGACTTCCATCCCTGCCCATGATTTTCATCAAAAAGCCTCAACTCTCAAATTTTGGGACCCTTTATTTTTCCAAACCCTTTTTAAAAAGTGATCTACTGCAGTATTCCCCAAAAGCTTCTTTCCTCATGAGACAAAATGAGATTACATTGCAGCCACCACACTGCCTCTTGGGACTGTATTTCACAGCCTTATTCCAGCCTGGAATTAGATCCCTGAAAAGAATTTGTCTCAAGTCCAGTAAAGGCTGATGTGGCAAAACTGTGTGGTGAAGAAAAGTCCCACAGAGACAATAAAAGGCCAAAATGACAACTTGCATCAACACTGTTGGGAAAAGAGCCACGTTTTTGGTTTTCCATTGGTTCAATCCTAAATATCTCAGGTCTATTTAATCAAACAAAGGGTTTCTTTATGGTCAGACAAATCAATGTAAAATATTTTTGTGGCAAAACTGCTTTGGGGGGACTTTTTTGTTCTTTAAAGATTTGGTTGTTTTTTGGTTTTTTTTGGTTGGATTTTGGTTTTTTCCTCTCCCTCCTGCCTTATGGAGGATTTTTCATCAGTAAAGCGAAATTCCCAATACATGGCTTGTGTATCATGAATGCCACGCCTGGGAATCTACCACCTTAAAAATAAACAAAGACCACAACAGTAGAACTTCTTGGGTATTTTTGTAATGCAGCTACCTGAAACTTAAGCTAAGATGGCCTTCTGATATTGCAGTTGCAATATTCTATGATTTCATCACATTAAAGAGGATGATTTCCATTTATTTTTGAGGTTCTCTACGTTTATTAATATGAAAGAATAATATTCTTGGGACTTGAGTTCCTGTGAATTCTCAAATTAAGGATTCTTGCTCACCCAAACAACAAGATCCTGTATGTAAATCCCCAGGAGAAGGTATTGCAAAGTGTAAAACCACAGTATTTCTCTTTTAAAGAGATGATTCCTTTTTTCCAGGCATATTCTACTGTGGGAACCCCAGACTATATTGCTCCAGAAGTGTTTATGCAGACTGGGTACAACAAGCTGTGTGACTGGTGGTCCTTGGGAGTGATTATGTATGAAATGCTAATAGGTATGTTAAAAACCCCATCTTAAGAGTTGTTCAAAGGTAACAAGGGTCCATTTGTTCAGAAGAGAAAATCTCTGGCTAATACTTGTTATATTTGGGAGCCCCAGTGATAAAAGCCCAGGTCACTTCTCTCCTGGGAAAAGTTTAATAATTTTTTATTTGTTTGTGCAGGGTATCCACCTTTCTGCTCAGAAACACCACAAGAGACTTACAGGAAAGTTATGAACTGGAAAGAAACGTTGGTATTTCCTCCAGAGGTGCCCATTTCAGAGAAAGCAAAGGATTTAATTCTAAGGTCAGTAAGAAAAACCCAATTCTGGCCTCTTGCCCAGCCAGGATCATCTTCCATCAGGGTAATTTCCTGTTGTGTGTAAAGGAAGCTTTATGTTGGAGGAAAGGCTGGTTTCTTCTGTCACTATCCTTGATGGATTTTTTAAGTCTTTTTCTCTTTGCCACTTGTTTAACATGAAGGAATAATCTGGAATGATCTTGATTTCTACCATTGTATAAGGAGAAACAGAACAAAAATAAAATGATCAACACAGAATTTTTTTTTCTCTGAGGCAGCAAGAAAATAACCACTCACCAGCATTTAATGCACTTAACAGAAATCTTGGGATGTTTTGGATTTACCACTTCTTTCAAAATCCCAGTTTTTAGTTTGCATTGAGGTTTTTGTGAAGGTTTTGGTGACAAGGTCGGGCAGAAATGACCCTCTTGTAAAATTTTACAGAAATGACCCTCTTGTCCTGGGAGGGTTTGGGGGCCACACTGGTTTTGGGTTTGATATTTTTTCCTTTTCAAAGTTAATGCTATAACCTTATATAATTTTGTTACAGACAAAAAAAGGAATGTACTTCACAAAACTAGAATTTATAATTAGTTCCAGCAGTGATCCAGTAACCTACAAAAACATTACAAATACAAGAAACAGTTATCCTACATCTAGCTAGTGATACTAACAGCTCAAATAATTGAATTGTCACTAATCCTCATGAATAAGTCTGTGTCAAACAGTTAATATTGCATTTTCAGTATCTATTTCTCTACTGTTCTGCTCAATTTTCCTTGTCAAGATCCCGAGTTCTCTGCTGAACAGAGGAGAGCATTACTGCTGAGGATTTCTTCCTCCTCAATCCTGGCTGTGTTTGGAGAATTTTTAGGGATTTCAGTGTATTTGTTAGCATGTCTTGCTCGTGCATCTACTTACACAATGACTACTTGAATTTATCAGTTTGCCTCTACAAGGAGAAGGGTTCAAATTGGGGTAAAACATCTTAGTTATAGGTAATCTATTAAAATGAGGTCAAAACAGGTTGGACAGCAACCACCTGGGCATTTTGGGTACTTTGTCCATTACAGCTTGGACAAGTTAGGCAACGTGTGTTTTAGCTTAAAGGGAGATGCAGATAAAACTAAAGGGTTATGGATAGAGATAAATCCAAACTAAAACAAGCTCAAGTTCAGACAAAGCCTGACAAATCCTGGGGCTGAGTGTTGTTACAGGTCTGTTGTTAGTCCTTGGCACCACCCAGCCTGCTGGGCTGCAATACAAATACAGGGAGATTTTCTTCCCCACTGACACCTAACTACAAGAAAAAGAATTTTAATTTATAGCTGGATACAGTTTATAGCCTAACCTGCTGTGCTACATATGCAGAAAATGGCTGGGATTTAATGAACTCCTAGGCAAATGTTGGTATTCCCATCTCCTGGATGAGATACTTTAAAGGCTTTTCCAGTCCAGAGGAGAAGGGTCAGCCTCTGCTGTTCCCTGGAACAAATCCCTGAAGTCACTGAGTTGCTGTCAGAGAGCTTCCACCTCCCTATTTTCCTTCTTTAGGATTTTAGGCTTTTCCTTCTGGCCTGCTGGAGCAGGTAACAGTCCCCATCTCACCAATCCTCTGTCTCCAATTTCACCTTTTTCTTCCTGCTGTTTCATGGCTGCTTCTCCTAAACTGGTGGGGTCTGAGCTGAGGTTATGCAGCAGGGCTGTATCAGAAACAGGCCCTGGGTCTTTGCACCACCTGCACCTCTGAGGAGAGGGAAGGGCAGAATAGGGATGTGGCACGTTTGGAATGGGCTGGCTCACTGGAATTCCAAAATGCAACATCAGAGAGCAGTCCTGATTTGCTAAATATATTTATTCTTAGTTTGACTTTGAAACAGAGATGTTTAAATAGCTGAGAACATGCCAGGGCAGTTCTCAGTAGTAGGGATTTGAGCCTCCCTTCCAAACTGATCTTACCAGGACCAGAACATGCAGCAACTTTTCACAAACCTGGAAGATGGGGATGCAGCAGTTTAGAAAAGGTGCCAGTTATTGGCATCATGGCTTTTTGTTTCAGGATTTAGCAATGTTCTGCTTTTACTATTTCCCTTCTCTCCTAGATGCAATGGGCTGCTTTGATGTTACCCCAAGTGGTGAAACAATTTGACAGAACTTCTTGAAATTCTTGATACTGGATACTGTTGCTTCTGTGGAATTTATTGTAACATTCCCTTTGTTTTTTCCCCTTTTCTAGATTTTGTATTGACTCAGAAAACAGAATTGGTAGCAATGGAGTAGAGGAAATAAAAAGTCATCCATTTTTTGAAGGAGTAGACTGGGGACATATCAGGTATGTATATACACACATGTTTTACAGGGAGAATAAAAGCTATGAAAGCAAGAATTTCAGGTAGTGTGATGTCAAGGACAATTATTTCCAATTTATCTTTCATTTTGAAAGGCAGCTACTGGCAGTAGTGGGTTGACACTGATGGTTTTCTGGCCTTGCTGACATGCATAGAAATGGCCAGAGTTTAACTGACTTGAGATACCTCAGATTATTCCAGACTGCCCAGAACGGAAAGAAATTGTTGTAGGGTGGCTGTGGATTTAAATGTAAGTGTAGTAATTAGACCTGTGGTGAGTTTACAGGTGTAAATCACTGCCTTTCCCGCAGTGCTGTGTCCCAGTGGGAACATTTTGCTGGCACAGATTCCTTGGGCACTTTCAAAAGCCACCTTAAAACTCCTTCAAGGGCTTCCTGACTGTGGAGGTACTAAAGCAGAGCCAGCCTGGTTTGGGAGAGAGATGCTGAGTGTCACAGAGAGGAGCTACAGTCCAAAGGTTTTGGATGAGGTCCAGGCTGATGAGCACTGGAATTGTAAAGCTGTGGATGCAAGTGCAATCCTGCTGGGCTGGGTTGGTGAAACAGGGTAACCACAGTGGTGGCTGGTGACAAGATCAAGGTGATAGCTGTGTGGCAGATAAGTGTGGGATGCTCTCTCAGTGGGAAAATGTTTGCCCCAAGCCTGCCAGGAAGACACCAGTGGGGATAGGGAACTAAACAATCTCCCCAACAGGAGAGTCAGATTCATCTGTGATGCACTCCGTGGAACCCTTGTGCTCTGCATTAAGGGAAGCTTTAAGTGTAAAAAGCTAAGTTAAAACTGGAACTTAATGTCTCATTTCCCAACATTCACTCTTCTGGCATTTATCTTTATTTGCAGAGAAAGACCAGCTGCAATCCCTATAGAAATCAAAAGTATTGATGATACTTCCAACTTTGATGAATTTCCTGAATCAGACATTTTACAGCCAGGTGAGACTGCCATTGTAAATTCCAAATCTCCTATCTGTGACATGCCAGAATACTGCACAGATGCCTTTGTTGTTGTTGATGTTAATTTTTCTAATGACACAATCAAGTTAGTCTGTAGATCAAGTCTCTATATTTTCTTTGAAATATGAGTGTAAACCTGTCATCTCTCATAGCTGCAAAGCCCAGAGATTTTAAGAGTCCAAACTCTTGGTAAAAAGGGTTTACACAGGTAGTGAGCACAGAAAGCAGTGGAGTTTTCTGCCAGGCAGTCTGTCTAACCAGACTCTGGAAAAACATCATGGACTGATTTGCTTTTCATCTTCAGTGACTTTTGAGGTTTGTGCCAAACATAATTGTTGAGATATTTGTGGGTAAGAATTTTCAGACAGTTGATTACTTAATGCAGTATTTAATGAACCTGAGTTGCTCTGTAAATCATTTCAGAGGTTTTTTTAGTTGTTGATTTCTCTTGGCAAGTTACAGGAAATTTTCATATGTAAAAGACTTGGTTCTGTGACATACAAATAGTCCCAGGTCCCACTGTTTTCAGTTACTTGAAGATTGGCAGATGATTAATTGCTGTCTGCTAAGTGTACTGTGTTAACAGCCATAAGCATGATCCAAAAGCTGTTGGTTATTTTTTTTTTTCTGAAGTGGCTTTTATTTAATGGTGAGGAAGTTTGTCCTTTTAATGCAAAGCAACCCATCTCCAGTGCTTAAGCTGGTTATGTCCATATTTGGATAATGCCAAGAACATTTGTATTATTTTGGCATTTCAAACCCACTGAAAATGGTACTGTATGTGTAGATACGTCAAAATCAGAACATCAGAAATGTCATGAGGTTTGTAATTGTGTATCCTGTGGGTGTGTTAGAGTCTTCTGTCAAGGTATGGAAACCTGGTAGAGTGTGTACATGTAATTCAAAAAAAATAAAAAGGCAAAACAAAAACCCCCCTTTTTCTGCTTGAGAGTTCTATGCTGAAATTATAACTCAGACCATTGACAAAAGGCAACTGACCTGATTAGAAGCAGGATTTCTTCCAGGAGTTTCTGCTGACTAAGGAAATAAGAGTTCAGGGCTGTTTAGCTCTGTGAAAAGTCCTCTAAGAAGCAGCCTGGGTTTAACTCTAATGTGTGTTTACTTTTGTTTGTTTCTGAATTCTAGTGCCAAACACAACGGAACCCGACTACAAATCCAAAGACTGGGTTTTCCTCAATTACACCTACAAGAGGTTTGAAGGGCTCACCCAGCGTGGCTCCATCCCTTCCTACATGAAAGCTGGGAAGTTGTGAAACAGAACACAACCCCCCAAAGGAAATTGCAAACACAAACCTCAGGTAGCTGCATCACCAGGCCCGCTTGGCGTTAGTTATCAACACATCGACTCTGGTGCGCATCGATTTCACGTGGAAATTCTACAGGATTAGGATTTCTAAGACTACTACAGGAATTAGTTGGCAGTGCCAGCTGGCTTTTTTTTTCTTTTTTTTTTTTTTTGTCCTTTCCTTTTTTTTTTTTAAATATTTGAATATTTTTGTTAACTTTATTATACAAAGGTACTGGAATAAAAGGAACGTGCATCGCTTTTCCTGCACTGCCTACGTGTGGATAACGGTTAATTATGCCTCTCTGTACTGTGGCTTTGTTTGTACTGTAAACCATCTAATCCACCCAGGAGGGAAACATATCATTTGATGCAGCGTTGGTGTTGTACTGCTCAGTTGGTGGGGTTTAGATATACAGTATAAAGAAAACTGTCCACATTTGCAAACCTCTCTGAGCAGTTGCTCAAGGGTGTTCCATTTGTGGTCTGCAGATCCCCCATGAGTGTAGCATATGGAATTATTTTAAATAGTAGTGTCCTCTGGGCCTCCTTGTGTCCTGTGTGCCCTCTCTTGCCCTGAGTGCAGGACTTTATCAGCCCTTTATCATCATCCCTTTTGTCCCTTTTTCCACAGTGTGTGGCAGTGAGGCAGTCCCTGTGATCTGTTTAGTGGTATTTCTGCTTTAAATGATTGTTAGCAGTATTGCTGTTAGAGGTGATGATGCGTGCTGGCAATTTCAGAAGAAAAAAGGAATCTGAATAAGAAGTATCAATATTTTTAGCAGAAGGGAAATACTCTGATAGGAAGTTTAGAAGGGATGACAGAGTTTCCAAGACTGCATTCCTGCCTCTGCTCTAAAGCAGATCACCTTTGAGCTGCACATAATTCAAACACTCTCTTCTCTCTGTGCAAAATGTGTCCTAGAGAAGTGATCAGATTGGTGCTTTTTCTTTTTTTCCTCCCTGAGCAGCTGCAGGCAGAAGGGATCCTGCTCTAACCTCTCCTGAATCACAGCCTCTGCTCACATAGAGGAAACTGAGTGTCCCACTAGATTCAGATTCTTCAGTGGGCTCCTTTTCTTCCAGGATCTCCACTTGGCATAGCCATGGGATTAGAAGGGATCAGCAGAGCCTGCAGCCCAATTTCCAGGGACCACCTAAATGTTATTGTGGCCAGTCTGCAGGATGGTGACAGCCTGGCAGCGGAGCCAGGTGTCCTTTCCCTGGGCAGAGGAAATAGAAGCAGAAATAACTCCATGTGCAGGCTCTGGTTTTGTTCATCAGCCCACCAGCAGTTCAGGACTGAATTGTACTCCCTGAGCAGTTTGCAATTATCTGGTCACTGGTGACTTTCTCTGCCTGTACTTACAGCTTATCTGTCACAGTACAGCAGAGATCTCTGCTGTCATTTTCTGGTCGAAAGAGATGTACAGCACTGAACAATTCCCCAGTGGCTGAACAAGCAGAGTCACTGTTGCTGTCTCCCTCCTCTGAACACCAGTGAAAGGCACCCTAAAACGTCTGCAGCCCCTTCTGAGTGGGGCACAGGATGTTTTGGCATACAGCAGGAAAGATTCCACTGGACAGACTTTTGTAGCAATATGGAAACTACTAAAGCCATTAGAGAAATATTTATTGCTGTTAGGCACTGTGGTATCAGCTGTTCTGAATTGTTTGTATGCTCTGAAAAACATACTGGGATGTTGATCTGTTGCATAAGAGCCCATTTGCCAGCAAGATTTCTGTGCATCAGTGCCTGTGAGAGGCAGGTATTCTTCCCTTATCCAGTCAGGATCCCTGATCCAGCCTTTCCTCCACGGTTTTGTCTCCCTTGAAGCATCTAATATCTGTTATTTATACCAAACAGTTTCAGTCTTCAGCTCCTCAAAGAGGGATAGCCACTGCCTGGGGCCCATCCAGGATTAGAGCAAAGCTAAGCTGAGCTTCTGCCTGAATGCTGGACTGAGGTGGAAACAGCTCCTTCATCTCCCAGATTTGCTTCCCAGACCTTACACCGATTAACATCCCTGTACTGCTGTTGGGGCAAGGTCCTTAAAAATTCTCCAGTGTTGTTCTTAGCCTTGTCAGTGTGCTGAGGCTCAACCTGTGGCCATCCAAAGGCTGTAGAAAAACAATAACTCACTTAAATCCACCTTTCAGGCATCGTTCTGCTAGTGCCCCAACAGCTCCCGAGTCTTCTCAGGAAAGGGAATGCCTTTCCTAAGGCCTTGACTCCAAAACAGGGAAACTCAGGCAGGAAAAAAAATCCTGAGATGCAAATTTGGTCTCAAAGGACACTGCTATTCAAAATACTTTTCATTGGTTTTAATTTCCAGTTTTATCCATGGGGCAGTGTGTGCACTGGAATTGGAATTCCTGCAGCCACCACCTTTCAGAAGAGCACAGTAACCCCATTAACATGACCTACAAAGAAGTCTTTGCTCAAACTTGTTGAGACAAGCTCAGTTTCATGGAAACTGCAAATGCTCAGTGATACTGGTGATTTTTTTTTTTCCTGTGAGGCTTGGGGAGGGCAGAGAAATACACACTTAATTTAAAGCTGTCTATTAAACAACTATGTCTGTACATACTCACTGGTTTACAAACTCGGGAAAAAGCTCAACCCTTCTACTTGCAACACTAAAGATAATACTAATTTAAAACTGCAGATAATTAATCATATCAGTGCTCACATAGGAGTTATATCCATAAGGAAACAGCCTGCAGCCTATCTAGTATAAACTCCTGTATAGTGGTAGTTGAGTTTTTAAAATTTTTTTGTAAACATAGCATTATTTTAATCAGTAAGTCAAGTTAAACAATATTAACTACTGCTTTTAGGATGATAGGGTTTTTTTTTTTAAGGTGAAACTGTGACACTGTACTGGGTTAAAGAGAACAGCAGGTTAATCTACACTGGCTTTCAAAAAAAAAAAAGGAAGTGCAACATATCTTTAATTTTGTTACTTCTATCTGATTTCTTTGGATGGTTGTGTTTTCCTTTGGCAATGTTTGTCACTGTGCCATTTATTTTTCTTCTTCTTGGAGTACCAAAGATCCTGAAATGGCTTGATGATTGCAACCATGTGAAAATTTATTTTCTGGAAGTATGTTTTGTTAAACTTTTGTTAAAACGCTAAATTGTGTATGCAAATTGTTATCAGAGGTTTGCTGGGATGTGTACCTATTCCAGCAGGGAAAACTTGAGTGCATCGATGGAAGTGGAGAGCCTGAATCCAAATTCTGGATTGGAATTCCCTGAAAGTGGGGAGGAAGCTTGGATTGGGAACTGCAGCTGAGCTTTTGCACTTCGTTCCATCTCCAATCAGCATGAGCGAGTGGCCTTAGGTACAGGACATCAGCAGAGGTTGTCTCATGTGCAAAAGGAGTTTAAAAAAATTGCCAGCATTCAGAAATCAAATCTTGTTGATACTGCATTTGCACTGTTCAATTTGCCTTGCTGGAGAGTTATAGAAGTGTTATTTTTATAGGTCAATTGTTCCCCACCTGAGCCGTTGGAGACAGTTTGGGATAAGGGCACCTGCCGGGGGGAGTTCAGCCAGGGTGCACCAGGAATGGGCACCAGGAACAGCACACAGCTCTGCTGTCAGCTCCTTCCCCAGGGCTGACATTCCTCCTGTGCCCAGCAAGCAGGGAATGCTGCAGTCTAGCCCAGGTAATGCTTAGGAAGTGCTCTCACTTTCTCAATAACACAAGCAATTACAGGCGTTGTAACACACTGAACCTTGTCCTTTACTGTTGGGATCTCACAGCAGCTCGTTCTTGGAGTCAAAATGCAACAGCTATATTTTTCCTAGACTGTTTCATTAGTTGTGATTGGGAAAGTTACATAGAAGCATTATAAAGATTTATATGAGGCTTTTTACAGCATTTGAAAATAAAAGTAGCATTCTTTTTGTAAAGTTGCAGTTTTCGTTTCTTTCACCCCCGTGTACTGGATTTCTTTTCCAGAATGGGAGACATATAAGGAATTGAGATCCTATTTTGTGGATTCTCATCTTGAATTCCATGGACAACAAACCACCCCAGTGTTGTTACACTCAATCAGAAAGTAGGGAAAGCAAATACTGTTTGACTTGTCCCACCTGCAGTCACGTGAAGAAGCTACTTCTCAAATGGTCACTGATCTTCTCCAGAGTCTTACCTTCCCCACAGGCTGTAATTTATCCAGGAGAGGCTTTCAGGGGCAGTTGTGTCCTTTGATCCACTATAGAACCCTTTCTGTCCTACTGTTCCACTTTCCCTGCCAAGTTCAGAGCAGCAGCAGCAGAAGCACTGAAAGTTGCGTAAAAAGATGATCAGAATGGAGCAGCTGAAAGCCAAGAGAAGAGAGCAGACACTGCCTGGCCTTGTCTGGAGCCCTCCTGAGAAGAACAAGAGGCCTCCCTCCCTCCACTCCAGAATTGCTGCTCTCAATAAAGGTAAAAATGCAACAGAATTTTGCAAATTCTATTTAATAGGATGACACTTTTCTTCCTTTGACTGTGCATGATTGTATGGCAGAGCTACTCATCATAAGGAAATACAGGATTAGTTCTTTACCTCCTTGCATTACCAAATCAGATATTCCTCAAAAAAAGCACTTGAATGGCAAATATGAAGGCTATGCCTTCAAGCATGGGGAAATCTCTGTTTAAAGAGTCTTTTGTTAAAACAAAAGAGTTTAATCTCTTACCTTAGTTTAGGGTTTCTAAGACATACTGCAAATATCTACATTTTTCATTTCTTTGTTCTTGTACAAAGTGTGCCTTGTACCTAAGCAAAACAACATGCTTCAGACAATAAAAGGCTTTTTCTGACAATCTTCCTAAGGAGGGAGAAGGGAAGAATATCCAAAACTGTCTGTTTTGGGAGTGGGGACACTGGTGGCTCCCAGCTCTGGACCAGGCAAGCATATATTTGCAGTTCAGGAAGTGCTTAATGTATTTGGAAATGTAGAAGGTTGTCAAGCATTGGAAAGGGCTGCCTAGGGAAGTTTGGCGTCCCCATCCCTGGAGGTTTTTAAGGAAGGACTGGATGTGGCACTCAGTGCTCTGGTCTGGGTGACAAGGTGGGGATTGGTCACAAGTTGGACCCAACAATCTTGGAGGTCTTTTCCAACCTTCATGGTTCTGTGATTTCATTTCTCTAAGGTAATGTGATTCATCACAGATGTAAATTTTAAATATTGGAGAGGTACAAAAGTGCTTCTCCCACATTTGAATTTCCCAGGTGAAAGCAGGTTCTAAGGACGGATGCAGGCCCTGTTCCTTGTGAGCCACGCTGGATTCAGCTGTGCCAGGCTCTGCAGCATGGAATGCCTGCTCCTAAAATCCACCAGGTTCCCAGTGCTTTAATACTGGGACAGCTGAAGGGCAAATTGGTGTGTCTGTCACACACTGAACTGGCACCAGGGTTTGGACACTTCATCACTCAGGAACACTGCTGCAGTGGGTGTGACAGGAAATTAATCTCTCCAACGCAGAGGGAGCTCATCCTTGCTGCCTCCTGCTCCTCCCAGTGCCACTCCTCAGGTTATCTGAGCCCTTGGAGGTCCCTGTTCCCGGGGTAGATGGGGCACACAGACTTCAATCTCCTTGTGCTGAGGAGGGAATGAGCACAGGGTTCTCCTTTCCCAGCCAAGCCAGTTTGGAACAGTTTGTTTCGGATCTGAACCGACCCTCGGTGCCGCATCTTATTTCTGTACCAGCTGCTTTAATCTGTTTCTAGTGAGCCACCATCTGCTGCAGCTTCTCCTCCTCCAGGAATACGTGCTGGCTCTCCGTGCTGTCCCCAGGCAGTTTACTTCACTGGCAGCATCTCCTTCCCCTCCAGGTGCCTCTGCCCATCCTCCCCTCTCCAAAGACAAAATCTTTGCCCTTGCCTCTACATTTCCTGCCCTTGAATTGAAGGATGAGAGCAGCTCTCAGTAGAGTGAGTGCTGAGCCCTTGAAGCTGTTGTGTAAAAGTGTAACCACAGCCCCTGCTCCACATCTTGCAAGAGAGACTGCAGCTACAGAGTGTTACAGACAGGTCGAAGTAACACCATTCCTTCCTTCCTTCCTTCCAAAGCTGTGTGCAGGATCTGCTCCCAGCATGGGGGGAGATGGAGGTGATGGGACCTCCAACAGAAGGCACATGCCAAGATATTCCCCCCAACCTTGTCTGGGCATGTGCAGCCATGCACAAAACCAACTCAAATGGGAGCAGTGATTTACTGGGAGTGCAAAACTGCAACAGTTTTGGACACTTCAGTTCTACTTCTGACTTCACTGTCTCTATTTAATACTAGGGGATGATCAGATAAGAACTTCAGTGACTTTTTTGATCAGAACAGGGTGAAATCACTGGCAATCTAGACACAAACGTCAAGATCTTCAGTCCAGCAGGCTTTCTTTGAGGTCTCATCCAACTCCCATTGACGTCAGCAGAAGATCCCTATCTAAAGCCCAAAGAAACCAGGAACAAGGATGGTCTTCAAAGCAAACTGGTTGCTGATGCCATGCTTTGGTGCTCCTTACAAATGAGACAAAAAGATTTCACTATTTATGCAACTCAGCTGGTTGAAAAGCAGTGTGTGGAGAAGAGGCCTTTTGGCTTCAAACACAGCAGTGTGAAACTCGCATGGCACTTCTGATGTTAAACAGGAAAATATTACCTGGTTTTTAATAACCAAAATCAAACTAATGTCTTGAGGAAACTTTGCAAAACATACAATTTATTTAAATGCCACTTTTAGGCTCTCATTAGGCATTCAGAAACTACAGTTTCTGCCAGGAATAAAAAGGCTATTTCAAAACTGAAGGTTATTTTGTTTTTAAATCAGAAGTGGCACTGTCAAATTGAGAGACTTTGGGGTAAGAGATTTACAAGCAAGTGTATTATTTTGTGGGCAAGAACCTTGCAAGGACTCCAAAATTAAGCAAGCACTTTGGAAAATGTTAATCCTTTTGACTGCCTTTAATTTTGTTAGAAAATCACACACTAAATTGCCATCCTGCTGGCTCCAATACTGAGATTAGAGAGGAGGAGCAAGTAGGATTCGGATGCTCTTCTCAAGTTAGACTTGTTTCATCATGAAAGGAATTTGTCCATGATTCCCAGATGTCCAAGGCCAGAGTATATCTCTGTCACAATCCAGTTGGATACTGCAGAACATAATCCATGCTCCTGGTATTGCACCAGCACAGCACAGTCCGTTGCTAGTGAAGCCTGATTTTTTTTTTTGGTGCTGTTTTTTGCTTCTTTGGTGGGGGCTTCTATAGTAATTATTAAGCACAAACAATTTTAAAGAGCTTATTTTTACTATTGGCCAATGACAATATGATTATGCTATTTATATAATTTTTGAAGCTAAAGAGTCTCTGATTTGGGGAAGAAATATTGCTTTAAAGTGACACCAGATTTTACCAATACATAGACACAGAACTTGTAGCAAAGTCAGTAAATTGCTTGTGGTGCCCTTAAAAGTAATCCAGTGACCTTCAAGCAGAATAAAATACAAATAACAGACTGAGATAGATTAAAATTAGATTTAAAAAAAAAAAAAAGGATTAATTCTTGTAACTAGTTAACTTGTTCATATGTCCTCTACAAAACCGCACTTGATTCTGTACTTTCAGCCATATAAGACCACGGTCTGAGGGGAAACCATAAACATTTGTATTCTGGGAGAGAAGCTAATGAAAAATCTCTATTTGTCCTTACAAAGCTGAGTCACTTCAGTTTCCTGCTATTAAGTTTCAGCAGAAAAAAGTTCTCTGGCTCGCCCGAGCAGTCACCCAGGGGTGTTTTTGTGAGAAGTAACACAAGTCACCCTAATAATACAGAGTGACTCCCAGTGTCAGGTCTCATCAGTGAGGTGTGTGTGGGGCCAGCTTGGCCCCAGCAAATACACAAAGAAATCCACATCACTGGGGCAGCATCTCCCACGTCCTGGGAAACAGCTGAGACATGCTATGCTTTGGATGTGACTGAAGAGGAAAAAAGGAGGAATAATACAGACACTTTAACTGCTCAGTCTCAGGCTATTATTTAACTGCCCCAAGATTTGATTGTTATTTTTACCCCTTTAGCACGTTGTTGTATAAGTTGTTTGGAGAAAAGAGGCTATCTGTGCCTTACATAAAGCATTCTGTTCCCTATTTTATTGCTGAAAGCTGCTCAAGAGAAAGTGCTCACCTTAAAATGGGGCAAAAATATCAAGTGTGGCCTACTCAAAATCAGTGCCTTACATAAACTGGGATCCTGCTCTGCCAAGACTGGAGGCAAACTGTGCTATAAACACGAGTTACTGTCATGTATTAAAGGTTCAGCGAAGAGCCCATCACCACCTTTGAATAAGAAATGAGTATAATAAATTATTCTCAGATCTGTGCTAATGATCTGGCAGCCCTTTATGTTTGTAGGAATTATCCAAGTGCTGGCTGACATGACACTGACCATGGAGGAGGAACACGACAGGGAGAAATACTGCCAAGAGACTGATCTGATTTTCTGACCAAGTGCCAAAAACTTCTGCAGTGAATTGCAACTGCACTAAAAAAATATGAAACAAAATGTGAATCAGGTACAGTAGTTCTTTTTCTAGTGAGTCAGTTAAATAAAAAACCCAAAAATTTTAAATGTCCTCATTAATGTTCCCATGTGGAGAGAGTTTGTATTTAATAGCTGTTTAGCTATTAAGCTTGTTAAAACAGTTTCAGGGAACTATTTAAATGTTTAACTCATTGAGCTCTATAACAGCCATCTTCAGTTTTCTGTGGTTCCTGAGTCCCTGAAACATTTTCAGTCAGTGTGGCTGACTCACTTCTGAAATCCCCTTAGCATCTGGGTGTCCACTGATGATGAAACCTGGAGGAGGGAGCTCCCAGCTTCAAAACTGGGGCAAGACAGTATTTAACAGGGCAAAAGATGATATTTAAGCTCCCTGGGAATAAATCCTTAGAAAAATTTCTCAGTATCAGTTGTGGTTTATGAATAAAACAAGTGTGCATTAATGCTAGCAGTTTTCTCAAAGACAGCAACAGCACCTTAACTGATTTTTTAGCTCTCCCTTCTGTTTTTTATTTCATTTAGGGCAGAAAGGGTTTGTAATTCCTTCTCTTCAATGCAAACTCTGCAAGACCAGCTGAACCCATCGTGCTGGAGATATACATACACATATATATATATATATATATATATATATTTATATAGTTGCAGTAGTAACAGTGGGATTACATAGAACATAAATCTCTAAAATGAAAAGTCAGATTTTCAAGGGAAAAAAGCACCCTATGAAGAAGTGTGCATTGAGCCTGTCACAGAAGTACCATGGGATTTCTTCAGCAGCTGGGAGCCATGATTCCCTGGCCTCTTCCCTGGAATATTCTGTCAGAGCCATGCACCCACTCCTTCCATGTGCTCTAACCCTTGGGCTCTGCCACGGGCAAGATGCTGAGCTGCCCGCTCCCACATAGACAAGGGGCTTCCCCATCAGATGGGAAATGTGCAGGGAGCTTCCAGTTATAAAAGATGTCATGAATGGAGTTCAGGATTGCGTCTGAGGAACCAGCCTCAAGATTATAGTTTGGAGTTTAGACAAGTGAATTCTGCCTACATCTCTGAAAGCTACGAAGGAAACACATCCTTGTTTTCTGGTTGGGTTTTTTTCCCCCCAACTCTACCTACCTAGGTGAGTTGCCGATTTTCCACCACATTACATAAAATTCATAGGTATTCAAATGCATTTGGCTCACAGTGTTTTGCGAGGATTTACTTTCTCAAGCCCTTAGAATCACAGAATCATTTTGCTTGGAGGAGACCCTGGAGATCATTGAGTCCCATCAAGTCGCAGCAGTGCCGAATCCAACACTAAACCACATCCCCTAGTGCCACATCCACACATGCTTTAAACACCTCTGGGGCTGGTGACTCCACCACTTTCCTGACAGACTTTTCCAATTTTTCAATGAAGAATTTTGTCCTAATGTTTAATCTAAACCTTCCCTTGCACCGGTTGAGGCTGTTCCCTCTCATCTTATTGCTTTTTACTTGGGAGAAGAGACTGATCCCAATTGCCTTTTCATGTGTATTTAGTGACATTTTCTTATTCACTTTTAGCAAAGGATGTTTTCATCTAGAGTCTGCCCCCAGATCTGAAAAACTGATTCCTTGTCTGCAGCTCTAAAGACATAAAATTTAACCTAGATAGTGACCACTAGAACTGATGATGGAAGAACATAATATCCTTTGCAAAATATTATAGCTACTCTTGCCAGCTCCACAGGATCCCCATTACTAATAACAGACAGGGGAAAGCCCCCAGAACAGTGGGAGAAGAACACCTGCAGAAGGAGTTTCCTCCACACACACGTCACCAGCTCTGCAGCTCTGGCCTCACTGGTGAGCAATACCACCTGTACTTTAGGTTCCCTCGTTCATAGAATCACGGAGTATCCTCAGTTGGAAGGATCACTGAAGTCCAGCCCCTGGCCCTGCACAGGACACCCCAACAATCCCACCCTGTGCATCCCTGAGAGCACTGTCCAAACACTCCTGGAGCTCTGGCAGCCTTGGGGCTGTGACCATCCCTGGGGAGCCTGGTCAGTGCCCCAGCACCCTCTGGGGGAAGAACTTTTTCCTGATATCCACCCTGACCCTCCCCTGCCCCAGGTCCAGCCGTGCCCTCAGGTCCTGGCCCTGGTGACACAGAGCAGAGATCAGGGCCTGCCCCTCCTCATCCCCTTGTGAGGAAGCTGCAGAAGTGCTGTGAGCTCTGACCTCAGCTGAACAGACCAAGTGCCCTTAGCTGCTCCTTGTGTGGCTTCACCTCCAGGCCCATCAGCATCATTTCCATAACCTTACTTCGGACATTCTCTGAGAGCTTTAGATGTTTCTTATATTGTGGTGCCCCAACAGAGAGAAGCAGCACCTGTGCAGCCATGGAGATGGAACAGGTCAGGACTTGTGTGCTTGAGCAAAAGCCTCTTCTGTCACAGCTGCAAGTGGAACTGAGTGGGCACAGGCTGCAGCAACATGGGGCAGGACAGGGACAGAGGCTCTGTCCTGTGGAGGAGGCACTGCTGAGGTCCATTTGTGTTGTTGGGGTTTCATTTCATTTCACAGACTGGTTCTAGTGGGATCTTCTGGAGGGAAGGAATGCCTGGGAATAGCTGGAACACACTACTCTTTGACAGGTGCACCTTGAGTTCTTTGTGCTCAAGGAACACCCCTTGCTCACACCAGCGCTCCAGGGTGTGAACCACAGCACCGTGATGGCAGATTCACTTCAGAAGCGTGCTCCTGCTACTGCCAAAAAACCAGCTACAGCTCTGCCAACACACTTCAGCACACTCGTGAAAGTTATCCCTATTTTATGCTACTTTTCACTGACAGATGGGACTGCTCTCTGACCACTCACAGGGTCCTCTGCCAACCAAAACTGTTCCAGGATCCTGATGCTTCCTCAGATGAAACATCCTCTGTACAGCACCCAGAGAAAGAACACCAGCCCTGCCCAGCCCAAGTGTTGCAAAATGGGGAATACGTCAAGATTATCTTAAATCAGGATATTCTTTCATGTAAGATCTTTGTATATTTCCAAGCCTAACCAGCAAGAATGGAGATCTAACCAGTGGAAGAGGCAGCTGCCAGCATCCCTTACTCAAGAACATCCTGGAACTAACATGTTTTAAGGATGTAGTAAATCAGTGTTGATGTATGTCTGTGTATACAATGCTAACTTGGCAAAATACTCCAGGTCGATCACGTCTGTATGTCAAAAAGACCCGGCCTAAGTGAAGACATGCATAGAAATCGGCCGCATGGAAACTTACATGAAAAATCCTAAACAAGCCTAAAAGAGTTGCTGTGCTTGGAACCTTACTCTGAATTTCCGTGTATAAATAATGGCATGAAAAGTCCGGCGGTAGTGCTTTATTTGCGGTATCACCACAGAGCACCCAGGCTCGGGCAGCTCTGAATTAAGCCATCGGTGTTCTGAATTAAGCCATCGGTGTGTCTCTCCAGTAATCGCCTTTTACTGCACTTGTCACTGCAGCCCTTGGCCCGCCGCACGCCGCGGATCCAACCCCACCCGCGGGGCCACCGTGAGGGGACCGCGACGGCGCCGCCAGCCCCGCACATCTCGCGAGAGGCGGCGCGGGGCCGGGGCGGGACCATGGCGGGGCGGGGGCGCTGAGGGGCGGCTGGCGGGGCAGCCCGCGGTCCCTCCCCGGCGCCCGCGGCTCCTCCTCTGCTCACCTCAGCTCACCCCCTGCATGCCGGCGGTGCCGGGGGCGCTGTGGAGCGGGGCACGGGGCCGCCCGCCATGGCCGAAGCAGGAGCGGGAAGCGCCGAGGGCGCCGAGGAGGAGCGGCGGGCGGCGGAAGGTGGGAGCGGGTCCGCCGGAGGAGCGGGCGGTGGGCGCCCCGTCTCCCTCTCCCTTCTCGCGCGTTGCTCCGTGCGTGGGGGGCGATGGCGGGTGCCGTGTGTAGGGTGTGTCTGCCTGTTTGTGTCTGTCTGTCCGTCTGTCTGTCCGTCCGCCCGCCTCGGTGATGTGGCACGGGCGGGTGTTGTTGTGGGGCTGGTGCCCGTGGGGCACTGCCGTCTTTCCGTGAGGGCGCTCGGGGCCGGTCCTGTGCCCGGTGCCACTCCGGGGCCGCTCGCGTTTATGGCTAATTCCCGCTGGGCGCTCCTGGCTCGCTGCTCCCGCTCGGTGGAGTTCAGTGGAGGTACCTGGAGCGCCCACACGGAAACAGAATCACGGAATGGGGTTGGAAAAGACCTCCGGAGATGGTCTAGTCCTCCCCCGTGCCAAGGCAGGGTCACCTGGAGCAGGTGACACAGGAGCGTGTCCAGGTGGGTCTGGAATGTCCCCGGAGAGGGAGACTCCAGGCCCTCCCTGGGCAGCTGTTCCAGGGCTCTGCCACCCTCAGGGTGCAGAAGTTCTTCCTCAGGCTGAGGTGGAACTTCTTGTGTTTAGTTTGTCCATTGCTCCTTGTCCTGTCACTGGGCAGCAGTGAAAAGAGCCTGGCGCCGTCCTCTTGGCATCTGCCTGTCTAATGGTCACTGTGCTGTATTGCTGTGACAGATGTGTCATCATACTGATGCAATGTGCACTAAAAATCTGGGGTTTTGGGGTTTTTTATTTTGTTTTTTTTAAACTAAGTTTGTAGTTCTCTGTTTCTGGTACACACGTAGCCTTGCATTCCTAAAACTCTAGTATGATTTTTCCTTTGGTAGGTAAACATGATTTAGTATTTTAGGTATAGTGATTCTGGCTTTTCTCTGTGTGTGTGCCCACGCTTGTATGGCGACCAAGGTTTGATCTTTCCATGTTTTTAATCATAAGTTTCTGATACTAAATCAAGGCTGGTTGTAAACCACCAGCTGCTGCTCGTGTTCCTGCTTGGAAACGAGTAGAAGGGAGCGTTTTGCACGGGGTGTGGGGAAACACAAATGGTCCAATCCCTCCTGAGCCATCACTGCAACTCTGTGTAGTTAGCACCAATTCTTCTAGGTTTAGTAGTTGTTTTCTAAATGCTGCTTGGGTTATGTGTGCTTTAATGTTTGTGGGGATCCTTGTTGTCTCAAATCCTTGACGTGTTTCTGTCTGTGCTGCTTGATTGTTTAAATACTGTTGTAACATTTTGTGGCAAATAATGTAGCGTTTGAAAACAAGGTGGTGGTGGCAGCGGGGTTTTTTTGGTAGCGTTTTTGCAGTCTGCTCAACTGTGCTTAAAACTTAAGATTTGTTGTTTCTATATCATGCATATACTGAAAGGAGAGAAAATCATCAAAATGAAGAAACCTTCAAATGCAGAGGCATTTCCATTTACAAGTAGATTTAAGAAATCAGTGAAACATAGGCTTTCATGTTTTATTGTGAGCGTGTTTTATCCCTGCTTTCTTCCGCTGCCTATATTTATACCTATTCTTTTAGTGGATTTTAAAGAAACAAGTTTTGGGTTTCTTTGTTTTTAAGACAAAAGTATCTTAACTGTTTGTGGGATATAGCCACACTAAACTTACTTGCCTAGTAGTTTTTAGGGTGGGTTTTTTTTCACTTGAGTATATGCTTATTGTTGGTACATTTGCACATTATGAAAAACAAACTCTAAACAGGACATTTCACATCTAAGAGTCAAATTCATTGTAAGAAGAAATAATTTGGTGGGTGATTTTGGAAGCTAATCATTGTGAACTTTTGAAAATTCCCTGTTTGGACTGCAGGGCCAGATAAAACCATGGAAGTTCTGCAGCTGACTTGATAGGACTCAGCATTTTTCAATCTTACAAGAAAACAACTGTCCACCATTCTTCTAGGAGTATATAATTGGAGAGGATTTGTGGTTTGTTTTTTGTCTGTTGCTTTTTTCCCCAGAAATGAGCTATGATACATGAAACTCCCGATTCCTATCAGTGCTTTCTACCTGATGTGAACCTGAAAGTGCCTGGGAAGACAGGGTACCCTTTCCAGGCCTTGAGGAAGATCTTTTCATTAGCTGGCTCCTGCCTTATTTAATACACTGATAGATTTGGCCAAATATTTTGTGTTTGAAATCTGTTAAGTAAATGTGTCATTTACTGGTGAGTTGTGATTCTTGACTGCTTCTCTTCCAGGTGATGAAAATGAGTAAAAATAGATGCAGAGAGTAATTAGTTGCCCGTGTTAATATTTGATTTAAATGTATGTAATTCAGAGTGTTTTAAGTTTTTCCTTTTTTCATTTTGTGAGATTAAAACCAAATCCAGTGTTCTTAACATAGAAGAGTTTATTCTCTGGATAGTGTTGTTCATAAGATAATTTCATTACTGAATTCTCTGTATCTTGCTTCTGCATTACACATGCTTATAAAATTTGGGGAAAGAATAAGCTTTAGTCCATACATTTTTACTGTTTTAAGAACTTCATTCCAAAGATTGTTGTCCCAGCTTTTAATAAGAGGTACTGTTGGTGATGAGCTTGATGCCAGACTTGTTGTTAGTGAGTTTGAAAATGCTTTTCATGACCTGTTTTAAAGGTCTAAAATAAATCAATTCAAAGAATTTTTTAGTACAACTCTCAGCTATGCGTAGAAAATATCATTCTTTGTTCTGTAGGTGTTCAGATGTGCTAATATCACAGCACCTGAAACTTTCTTTCTCACACACTCCTGTACGTGTGTAGGCTGTGTCACTGTCACACTCTCTAATGAATATCTGCACCAAGAATTCATTAAAATAAACTAGAAGTTTAGAAATTTAACTCCATAGTAAAATAAAACAATTTACATGGTGTGGAGTTATTTGCCTCTGTCAGAGTGAACCCATTGCCCCTTGTCCTGTCACTCCAGGTCCCTCTCAAGAGTCTCCATCTTTCCTGTGGGCTCCCTTCAGGCACTGCAAGGCCACAATGAGGTCACCCCAAAGCCTTCTCCTCTCCAAGCTGACCAATCCCGATTCCCTCAGCATTTTGTCCCAGCAGAGCTGTTTTGTCTCACATCTTAAAAAAAAAACCCAAACAAACAAGAAAAACAACAACAACAACAAAAACCCAAGCAAACAAAAAACTCAACCAACCAACAAAAAAAACCCCACAACTTCCCCCCCCCAAAAAAAAACTATGAAAAAACTATGTTGATTGTGACAGAACTTCACAATCTAAAAGGAACTGCTCTTGCTGGGCTGCACAACCCTCAGGTGCCACTTCACACTCACTTCTACCAGAATTTGGAGTTCTTTAAAATTGACAGAGCTCCGATTCCTAGCTGGAGGGTTTTGTGCATACCACATCCATACCTTTGGAAAATACACATTTTAGTAGTCTGTGGTATCCGTGATCTTAGAAATCTGAATTCAAAGCAGCCTCTTTCTTCTCCTTTGCTTTGAAAGTGTTTCAAAATAGGAAGCTGGATTAAAAGTTCCTTATTTTTGGAAAGGTTGTGCCAGTGTTAACACATTATTAATTTAGTTAGCTGCAGAGCTGCCACATTTCTCCAAGTCTCACTTATTCTCAGACTATGGAAAGTGTCACCATAAGCTTTATAAATGTACTTCTTTAATGATATTTTATTTCAAGCCCATTTTGCTGTAATATCTTGGTAGCTGAATTTGGATGTTCTTTTTTAAACTGGCTAATAAATGAGGGCTGACTGACAGCTCTTTTAATTAATTTATTAATACTACATGACTTGTATCTTCCTGCTGATTTTTGGAGTGCTAATATGTATCCTGCAAACCTGGACAGAAAAGCTAACCCTACTAGGGGTGAGTGGTCTTGAGGTAGTGGATAATTAGACCAATAATTTGGAAAATGTGTCTTGGGCTTGAACTTGTTGTATATGAGGCAAATAGGTGCTGTCTGTGGCTCTTATGTTTTAAGAATTTTGTGTTATTTCTGTACATGCGGTGGGTTTTATCTCACTTATCTTTAGATGTCCAAGTCTGAGGCAGTTCCTTTGGTCCCTGTGTAATTACTGACTTGAGATAGGCACTCTTGGGCTGTATCTCATCTAACCAACTGGAGGAATCTATTTTAGATTGAGATGAATCACGCTAGAACTGTTTTATTTCATCTAGCCAAATGTAGGAATCTATTCTGGGGAGAGATGAATCACCCTAGAAATGTCTTCCTCCCTCCAAGAAGGACCAGAATGGCTACTTCAGATGTGGACATCATTATGGGCTCAGATGAATCTCCCTTTTTATGGCTGGTGGAGTTCAGCCATAAACCTGTTCTAAAAGCTTGTGTTTGCTTAGGAATTGAAAACCTTAAAACTGTTGGTAGTGAAAACAGCTCAGGAATGTGGCATGGGATTAGAAAATATTATTGTCAGTAATTGTAAAAATGTGAAGTCTCCCAAGCCTTGTTTCTCAATGCATTGCATGGATTGACACAGAAACTTTGCTGACACAGGAATATGGCTGATTTTGTTTGTCTTTGTATCTCCCCAAACCCAGCAGTTTCGTGCAGCTCCTTGGCAGTTGTTCCCTTCTTTGCCAGCCCCTTGGGGACTCTAATTATTATTTCTTTTCCATGTAGAAAAAACACAAGAGTAGGGGATGTTCTTGTTATGAGAAATATGTATTGATAACCATCCCTTAAATATTTTGTTTGCCCAGTTATGAAATACACTAAAATGAGTGTTCAACTAACAGTTTTTCATTTCACATACACTTGCTGTGGAGGAGTTGTTTTTTGTATGTGTTTGTACTGTTTGGATGGCCTTTGCTTTTTCACAGAGGGAATAATTTCAGTGGAGGAATTCCTGTATTATTCTCATTATTTTAATCTGTCCCAATGTGCATAATATGCTTTAAAAAAATTTTGGATTTGTAATATAGATAAGCATATAGGCTTAATGCTGAGAGACAGACATAGTTTATAATAAACATGTATTTGAGGAACTGTTCACTTGCCATTAAAATCTGGCTATCAGTATTCCAGGGCATTAGCAATGGAATGAACAGTAATAAAAATGTCAGTTCTCAGCTGGAATTTTATTTGGCTTGCACACCAGACTAGTGTGAGTAACAGCTTTTAGGGTGGTCAAACAAAACATCTCTAGTTGATTTAAACTGTTTCTAGTAGTTATAGAATTCACTAATGATTTTAGTTTTATGGAAACATCAACTTGTGATAAAGCTTGGTCTTTCTGGATATTATTTCTCATGAAGCAAGTGTGCTATGAAATTGAGAATTATTTCAGTTTACTTCATGTGTGTTTAGAGGTGTTTATTGTGATGGCAGTGTTATGAAAATATTCACCAAAAAATGCAAGAAATTCAGCCGGGTGCTCAAATGACAGGTAAAAATCCAATCCAACTTTTTCTGATCATAGAAGCTCATCCTGGTTATTGGGGTGCATTCTAGACCAAGTGTTGTAGCCAGAGAGGGAAAGAAATCTTTCATCACAGCTTACACAAGGTTGGGACACTCCAGGGAGAGAGTGGGCAGCCTGGAATCACCCAGTATCATAATGATGACTATGGAGCCCTCAGAGAATATTTTCCATCACTCTTCCTGACTTCTCAAAACTGCCTTGGCTTTAGCGGTTTCTGCCCACTTCTTGCTCAGTGAGTGATAGGTATTAAAAAGATTTGCTCACTTCTATTAAACTCCACATAATCACTGTTCAGCTATGCTTGGTTGTTATGAAGCTTTAAATTTATTTCTCTGTTTATTTTCTTTTGCGTTGTTGATGGGGGTTTGGGTTTGGTTCATGGGCTTTTTAAGAATATATATATATATGTGTGTGTATATATCTATATACATATATATAAAGAATATAAGCTGCATGCTGAGCATGTCAGTACAGATCAGTACAGATTCTTAACCTTACATTTTTGTCCAAGATCAGCCACCCATCATACTGGCATTTAGTTTGTCCCAGGGATAGTGTTAAGGATTCAATTTATCACCTAATAATTGTAGTGTAGAAGTTCTTAATAGGTCACTGCTACTGGTAATCTGAATATATTTTATTTTCTCACTTAAGAATAATGAAAATGGGTGTTTTTAATAAAAGTAGAAGAGATAAATATTCAGGAATTGTTGTTTGGATGTGAGGAAAAAAACCTGGTTGTTTAATAATATTGAAGATAAATTGGAAAACCTGTAAAAGAGGCCTTGGATTTTGTTCCTTTAAAGGGAAGTGTTTGGAAAGCAGGCTGGCCATCTGTGTGCAGAGCAGTATTTAGGTCAGTGGGTCTGTGCTGTCCTGCTTTGTTCCAGGGCGAAAGGATCTGTTGTGCTGAAGGCATTCTGGTCTTGGAACCATGTAGGTTGCTGTTTAGTAAGTACTCATTTATGAATATTCATCAAGACTGATTATACTTCAATAGCTTAAGCAGGAATTATAGGATGCTGTGACCTGGGCAAATTAAAACTGCTCCTTTTAAATAAACAGTTCATTTGGATCTGTCAGCATTTTTTGTTTGTTTTGGAATTGTGTTAATAACAGAAATATAAAATGAGACTTTTAGGGAGACTCATCATAAAAGTATTTCAGACATCTACCACGGTCTTATATAAATACTCATACATTTATAATGCAATTTCTTTTAATATATTTTTAACATCCCTAATTTGAATGTGATGTGTATTTCAAATAATTAGATTTTCTTGCTGTCACAGATGTCCAAAGGTTGTCACTTACTTGTCAAGAATTTGTTGATTATTTGTTTCCACCTCCTTTTTTTCTGTGTGACTTAATGAGTTAAAGAGCTTTCTAAAATAAAACAGGGGCTGACTTTGTGTTGTCTGATTTGATAGAGAGAGGATTAGTGGAAGACCAGGCAAGCTGTTGTTGGAGTATTAGCCTATTTTCATTTAACTCTCCAGAGCTGTATTCCAACACCAAATGAAAACCTAGAAGGTCATTTTTCTGGTATGAGATGTGTTTACATCTAAGAGGGGGGAAAAATATCCTTTGTATCATTGTTCTTGCGCATTTCTACATTTTTGCAAACAGCACAGATGCTAAAAAAAAGAGAAGGCTCACAAGAAATTGTCCAGATTTTCTTCTTGCTGGATTTTCAAAGTACTCCTCTTGGTTTTTGCTCCCTGCTAGAAGCAGGAGATGCTCACTTCCTTAAATGACATCTCTTCATCTCTCATCTGTCCTCACTGGCACATGAAGCCTAAAGGAGTTCCTGCATTTGCTGAAGCAGAGATAATTCTGGCTCTCTGCCTAAACATCAGCTGGGTGATTCTTTTTGATGGCTGCGTTGAGACAGAAAAACAGTGTAATAGTGCTCATATTCCTTGAGACTGTTCTCCTTTCCCAGTAGGTTGCTAGGATTGCTTTGGCTTGTTGACTTCTCTTATGTTCTTCACAGAAACAACAGTTTTCCTTAAGAGGAGAATTGAGAAGGGAACTTGACAAGTTTTTGAGACCCTTCCAACTTCCATGGCAGATGTTCTGTGTAATTGTGGATTTTATGTCAGGAATATGATTATAGCAAACTTCAATTTTTTGGATACCCCACTTGATTAAAAGACAGTTCACATTATATTTTTAATTTTCATTTAGTTTGAGCCACAGTATTTTGATCTGCTTACAAAGGCACAGCTGGTGATTTTGCAGCAGGATGTCTGAGGTGGAGGGGAATTTAAGTGCAAAGGATGTGTGAGGGAGAACTGTTCCATATTGACTTGGTGTGTTGATTGGGTTGGTGAGATCATTGCAGCACTGTGGGTAGGTGGTGCACTCTTTGCTGGACTTGGCTTGTAGCAGTGCAACCTTGGCTTTTTGTGTCAGAGACACAGAAGCCACACACAGACAATTTTTTGTTCCAGTGAGGATGAAAATGGATGCAGAGTGATGCAGCTCTTGCTGGACACTGAGCCTTTATTCTCTCTGCCAGATAAGTTCTCCGTGGATGGGAGCCCATGCGTGGCCTGCGGAGGGCCCAGCCTCATGAATCCCGTCACTAAGGCTGCCAGCACCACTGCTTTCAATGCTGCTGTGCCTGACATTCCAAGGAAACGCAAGGGAAGTGATTCTGATAACCAGTAAGTGAATCAAGTCTCTGTGTCTTGGTCTAAATCTGAGACATTTGTCTGTTGTTTATGCAACATGGTCTCTGTCTTTCCTTTTCCTCTTCCTCCCTCCTTTCTAATCCTCTTTCCTTTGTTCATTACCATTACATTTACAATGTCTTCCAAATGTGTTCTTTGACAGTCCCTGGTTATTAAAAATAGAAAAAATAATCCTTAAATCCAAGGGATATATGGAGGATTCTGTAATGCCGTTTCCTGGCCTGAAGTGTCTGGATAACATGTCTCTAATGCTGAAATTTCAATCCTAATTTTTAGGTTTTTTTTCTCCTTCTTTGCCTACTAGTAAAAGCAAGCTCTTAAGTTGCTTGAAGTTTCCCAGGCACATACTAGAATTTTACCTTCAAGCATGAGACAAGATTAGTGGTTGAATTGTTTATTCTAGAACTGCTGCTTCAGTGACCAGAGCAGCCATTTCCCTAAATGTGGAGACAGACCTGTGACCTAAAAATGGGGACTATCGTCCTGTAGTGCTCATTCTTTTCAAGTGGGTCATACCTGACTGCTGAGGGGACACTTTGAACTGTTTTATCCTGTTCTATAGCTGCCAAACAGATGCCAGTTAACCAAAAAAGTGATGTGTTCAAAGTTGTGTAAATCAGGCAGAAGTAAGGGACACAAGGTGCAGGTGTAGTGCGCTACAACTATCTCTTAACTAGTGTAAGAATATCCATGTTTAAAAAGGAGGGGAGTAGGAGATTTACATGTATTTGTGATTATTAAAGCTCTTTAATCACTGCTTCTCATATATGTAGTCCATTGATCTGCAGTAGCTGTACTGTGGCTGTTGATGTAACTGCCAATTTGGAGATTCAAGTGTATTGTGTGGATAACTGAAAACTCCAGCAATATGTTAGTTTCTGGGGGAAAAAAATGGTCTCCATTCTTTTTCAGTATCACTTGTTGATTCTTACCTGTTCGGTAAAGTGTTGATTTCTTGGTAATGTTTCTCTGAAGTTTGGATCTCTCAGATAAAAAAAAATTATTGTCCAAGTTGAAAAATTAATTGAAAAATACTGGCTAATAAAAAGTAGTAATTAGATTCTAGGACTAATGATCTGGCTGAAAATAACCAATCAAGTGGAGTTACCATTAAATTTCTTCTTTGACTTCAGTTTTTTGGGTCTATCAAGTCATCTTAATGTGCTTCAAACTCCATTTTACTTACTTTATCATCTGTTTCTGCAGGGATACAGTTGAAGTTGCTGATGGTGATCCTCAGAAAAGGTACTTTTTATGAATGAATCTATTTCTGTTTTGGGTTCTGTGAACTTAACACACTTTGCTGTTTGCCTAGATGAGCTGTGGGGTTCCTTGAGGAGTCCTTCATCCAGGGCAGGTCTGTGTACAGCAGAAGGTGATAAACATTTAGTTAAGGAACAGGATGGACAGGTCCATTCAATGTTAAGGGTTCCTGATAGTTCTTTCTAAGATGATGCTCTTACCAAACTTGTTAGTATTGAAGTTTAGAATGGGAAGGAGTGAAAAGTGCCTGTTCAATAAGAAGACTTACGGAGGCAAAGGAAATATTCTCATATTCTTCCAGGATTAGTGAATGTAAACATTTTTGTTGGTTGTTACCTTTTAAGGTGCTTTTAAAATTACAATGATAATAACTGTGTTAAAATAATGCTGTTACAAGGTGGCTATGCAGCATAAGCAAACCCTTTGTGGAATATATGTGCCAGGAGGGTTGTTAATTACATGGTTACTTTGTTGCATTTTCTTTTTCTGTATCTGGATACCTTACTTGGGTAATATTTGTTTGTAAGTAGCTGTGCTGTGTTTTTATAGAATAGACTGTTTCCCTTGGAAGGGACCTACAGTGATCATCCGCTCCAGCAGCCTGAGCACTTCAGTGCTGACCAAAGGTTAGGGCACATTGTCCAAATGCCTCTTCAACACTGACAGGCCTGGGGCATTGCCCACCTCTCCAGGAAGCTTGTTCCAGTGTTTCCCCACTTCTTGGTACAGAAATGCTTCCTAATATCCAGTCTAGACCTCCCCTGCACCTTTAAACCATTCTCTTGTTTCCTATCCTTGGATACCTGGGAGAAGCTCAGCACCTCTCTGTGTACTTCTCCTCCTCAGGAACCTGCAAAGAGCAAGGAGGTGGCCTCAGCCTCCTTTTCTCGAAACCAGACAAACCAGGAGTCCTTGGCCACTCCCCACAGGACATTCCTTCTTTCCCTTTCATCAGCTTTGTTGCCTTTCTCTGAATTCCTTCAGGGACCTTCCCATCTTCACCAAACACCTTCTCACATTTTGGGGCCCAGAAGTGCACACAATATTCAAGGTGAAGGCACACCAGTGCTGAGGACAGCAGGACAATCACTTCTTTGCCCATCTGGTGTTTGATGAGCCCAGGATGTGCTTTGCTCTATTGACTGCTTTGAACTGGGCCTGCTGTCAGCCAGCACCTCCAGGTCCCTTTCTGCATAGAAGTCACTCTTTGGTACAAAACTTAAAGGGGAGTGTAAAATTCTTTCTTTGGGGTTAAATGGGTTGTTTCTTTGTGGATTTTTTCCATGGTGCTTGTCACAGAAAGCATGAGTAAAAACACCTCATTTTCTGCCTTTAAAACATTTGCTTCCATTTTAGAAGAAATGGGGAAGTTTGATATCTTCCATTTAGAAGAAATAGAAGATATTTAATAAATCAATTGAGAAAGTAGAGAAAAGCTGGTATTCTTTATTTTTACTGATTGATACCCATTCTGTCCTTTATAGTACCAATTAAATATACCCACATTATAGCCACAAAGTGGAATTTCGCCCTCTGTTCATGTAGTCAAGGTGGTTTTAATTTAGCTATTCATATCAGCAACACCACAGCTGTTAGGACAGAGGCTATAAAAATCCATTGAAGGCTGGGACTGATTGCTTGAGCAGCAAATTTGTGCTAGATTTTTTCCCCAAGTGGAGCTCCTGAGGGACAAAGAGAGTTAATTAATAAGGCACATGCTGCATTGCAGCTGGTCTGGCTCCTCCTTACCTCTTCTCTTATGGTCAGAGAATGTAAATTCTGTTGGAATTCACAGTATATGGATATTTTTGGTAAGTTTATTTTAAAATGGAAGGAAAATATTAGTTATTGCTAACTCATCTAAATCTGAAACAATTTCAGTGAATGAAAATCTTGGGGTGTTGTGAGCCAAACCTCCTCCTGTGTTTGGGCTTCTCAGACAGTCTAGAAGATTGCTGGGTTCCAGTGATATCCCAGATTCTGCTTTGTTAATTTGGCTTCTGGATCCTCACTGGGTTCAGTGCTCAGTTACAGGTGGCAGCAGCTTTTGGCACCTTTCTTCCTGAAGCTGTAATCTCCAAGGATCCTCCTGCTTCCATCTCCTCATGCGAGACACCTGCTGCCTGCATGGCCTCTCCTCTTGATCCTCATGGTACCAAGGCCATGAATTCTTCACAAAGAGTGGGGAACAGTGCAGTGGTCATAGGGAAGGAAAAGCTCATTGCCCTTGTTTGAATCATCATTTATAGTTTCCTGTTGCAGAGTGTTTATTGTGCTGCAGACACTTAGGACTGTGTTGCATTTACAATTTTATTACTTTATGACTTGCCAGTCATTGCCGTAGTGTATGGGAAATAGCTTAGGTTATTTGGTTTTTTTAAAATATAATTTAAGATTGCTTATTTTATAACTTGACAGTAAGATATGAGAAATAAAAACGTAAATAGATAACTCCTCTTATAAAACTTAAAACAAAAAAAATCAAATCAAGTCTAATCTTGAGTGTTCCAGTAATGTTGTTGTCTCCAGAATAAAAAAAGCCCCATAATTATGAACTATCCCTTTAATATGTTCACACAACTGTGAATATTGCCAGTTGTGCTCTGGTCTCTTTCTATTATGCATCACTTGCTA
This sequence comes from Fringilla coelebs, assembly GCF_963513975.1. NCBI lineage: Eukaryota > Metazoa > Chordata > Aves > Passeriformes > Fringillidae > Fringilla > Fringilla coelebs. Next base: position 57,411,551 of record NC_140033.1, on the reverse strand, counting down.
GGTCAGTTATGGTTCAGAGATTTTGTGGGTTTGCTTTTGCTGGAGCCACAGTAAATTTGTAGCATCATCTATCTTCTGGAATTTGTGGGAGGAAAGAAGTGCCTAGTATTAAATATGTAATGTAAAACTGTATCTTGTTTTCTCTAGGAGTGAAGATGAAGAACATGTTAAAGTAAAAGATTTCAGGTACTCATTTTCAATAGAAATACGTTTTGCTAGTGAAGACTGAGATTCACAATACTAAAATACGAGTTTGTGGATAACATTCATTAAAACTTATTAAAAAATATTTAACAGTAAGCTTTTCCTTTTCCTTGCTAAATATATAGTCATTTTTAAAGCCTTCTAGAGGATTTTATTTGCAAATAGTTTTGGTAAAAGTTGCTGCAGGATATTTCAGATGGTTTAGCAAAAACATAAGGTTGAAGTTTTTAAGGTGAGAATTAAATGTAGTACACCCAAGTCATGTGTAAGGAGCTGATCTTTCATCTTTATGAATTTGAGAATTGTTTTTTATAGATTTGTCTGCTTCTGGAGGTGTTTAGGATTTATTCCACATGGAAATGGATTTGACTAAAGCATGACAAAGATTTCTTGTTCTAGAACAAGCTTTTGTGTAGGGAATTATTCAAGTTTTGTCATTGAACTTTGAATTCACATAAACTGAAATTCACATAGAGCACTTGCAAGATTTAAAATGTTGTGTGACCACGGTGCAGCCAAACAAATATTTTAAACTACAGACAAACCACGTAGTAAAACCAGAGCTGTGCTGTAAAGTTGATTTAAAAATAAGTCTTTCATTTTTCATGTGAGATGTCAACCAGAAATACATAATCCACTCAGCATACTGTCAGAAGTATTATTTATATAGTATGCTAGCTAGTAATTATGAAGTGTTCCTGTAATTGAAACAAAATAAAAGAAACTAAAATGTTCCAAGATATATTTACAGTTTCACTTCAGTATTATTTTTTCTTCACAGAGTGTCCCAGATTGCTCTATAAGATTGTAGTACATTGCTTTAATGGCTTCTATGTGGTATTGTTAACTTTTTTCCTTACTTTTTGGTGCATTAGTTGGAGGGAAAAAGAATCAGTACAAAGGTGTCTGGAGGTTTGCTTATCAGTTATCTCCTTCCAGTATGTTTGTCTCAAGCTTATTGTGGAATCTGCTTTTCTCCCTTTGCCTTTGTGGCTGTGGCAAGCAACAGAAGGCTTATTCTATCATTCAGTCATTCCCTGAATTTCTGCACCCACCTGACCAGTTTTTTATAATTCCTTATTGACCCTCAGAGATGTGGAAGGTTGTTCCCTTTCCTGGAATGCATGTATCTGTCTTCCTGAGGTTCACAGTTCAAGGAGCATACACAGGATATTACTTGATTGTTTTTACCTGACATAAAGGAAGAGTTGCGTGAACCCATAGATGTGAGCATAACTCAAAAAATTAAATCTAAAAAAAGGCTTTTGAGAGAGAAAAGCTGATTGGTTGGCAGAATGACCCAGAATTAATTATAAGGTGAAGGCTTTTTTTTTGGAAAAAAAAAAAAATTTAAATAGTATTCAGGTAAATCTTTAAAACTGTACTTTGTTCCTTCTCAACAGGCCAGGTGTAGTTAACTTTATTACCCTTAATAGCTTCTGTTGCAGTATGCCTACGAGGAAAAGTTTTGGAGATCAATTAACCAAAACTTATTCCTCATTTTGCATAACTATACTACTGTGACTGGCCTCAATCAGAAAAAAAAATCATCTGGGCTTTAATTGAGTGGCTGGCTTGTTTGCTGGGTAAGGAGAAAGAGAGTGAATGAAACTTTCCTTGATCTGCTGGAGGGTGTTAGAGGGGAGGAGATGGGCTGAAAAGCTGACATAGTGTGCGAGAAAGAAGTAAAGAAAAGGTGACCTGAGCTATAAATGCATTTGTGATGTGCAGCCATGTGCCCTAGAAGGAGTTTCCTGATGAAAACTGGCTGAGAAGAGAACCTCTTTCTGTGGCTGAGTTCTTGACAGGCTTAGCAGGAGATGAAACCTGATACAGCCTTTGTACCACCTTATCAGGGAAGCTTTCTGAGATATTTCTGGTAGATTATGCACTGAGGTATCCAAGTCATCACTTGCATGACAAGGGTCACAAGAAGGGTTTAACTTTTAGAAGTCTTCATAACCTCTTGTTCCTGCCGAATATAATCAAATTGTTGCTTGAGATATCTCTTCTCCTCAGTATTTCACATTATTATTGGGACCATTTCATCTTTGTTGAAGTGAATCCAATTCAATTGTCCAGTACAAGTAGCATATGAAAAACTGTTTCAGTGCAGTGCTACTGGTGATAGTTCCATTCCCAAAATGAAATTGAGTATTATGGGGAAAATCATGTGTTCTACATCACACTTTAAAAATAATTTTTCTTCTTAGAGAGGCTCACAGTCAGACAGAGAAAAGAAGAAGAGACAAAATGAATAATTTGATAGAGGAATTGTCTGCCATGATACCACAGTGCAACCCCATGGCCCGAAAGCTGGACAAACTCACAGTGCTACGGATGGCTGTGCAGCACTTGAAGTCTTTAAAAGGTGAGTTTGGGAAACATCCTTGTTCTAGTAGGAGTTATTGTGTGTATCTTCCCAGGTTTTAAATAAACCAAGAGTATTTTATTTTACATTTCCTTACTGTATTTAGTTCCGAGTCTGCTTCTCATTTAAATGTACATGTCTGTAGCTGTCAGAACTTAATTTTAAATTTTTTCTTAGTATAGCAGAAAAAAAGCCACCCTTCAGTGTCTGCTATTTTCTGTCTGCTCAGAGCATGCCTTGCTCTTGGGTCACTCCTTGATCCTTTTTAGAAAGTGTGGGAGTCAAAAGGAAAGTTGCAAGACAGAAAATAGTTTAACAAAATGGTCAATGAGTTTGATTACATCAAAGTCTTAAAAACCCTAACATGATAGAGAGTAGCAAGAAACAGAAACTTCTGATAGCCCAGTCAGCTGGCAAAGTTAATAATGGATCTTAGGGAATGCTTTAGTGTGGGGATCTACACAGAGAATATTTGCTCTCCTTTTGCTATTGCTAGGTTTTGGGATTTTTTTTTTCCCTCCCCCCCCCAAAAAAATATACCTAAATAAACTCTGCAATATGCAACTTGTATCAGCTGCACAGAATATTTAGGTGTTTTGGCACCACTGTTTCAGAATAATAATTTGGTCAACTCTAAGCAAAGATCAAAGACCCTCTGCATTGCAAAACCCACTGATTATGAATAAGCAGGTCTAATGAGAACCCAGTTAGTTTTGGGTCAAAGAAGTGTACAAAATTAATTAAATTGCTACCTTGGCAGTAATAGAATCATAGAAATGGCTCAGGTGTAAAGGGTTTTGAGGTTTTTCTAAAGGACTGAGAGTCTGCATGAAGAAATAATGTGAACCAGCAGGAAATAATGTAAACCAGCAGGACAGTAACTACACTTGCAGCGTAAACAAGAAATCTTCGGCTCAAGCATTTGTATTTTAACAACAGGATGTGAAAACTGGACTTCACCCAGCACAGTTGTATTTACCTCAAAACAAATGGTTTAAGAGAATAGAATATACTATGTGGAGTAATAGTGCATGATGAAATTGGCTGAAATATTCAACTGTTACAAAAAATGTAACAAGAAAAAAAAATTTAATGGATAAAAGTGTAATGAACAAAAATTAATTTATAGAGTACTTGCCATGGGTGCTAGAACAGTACATGCAGTGAGTCAGTTTCACTATATTTAGTGAGACATTCGATTTAACTACAATAGTCTGTTTTTTTGATTGTTGGCTTTATAGTATTAATGAAGCATTATTAATGCCAAAAGATAATTGATACTATTGGAATTATTCTGTTTCAGGAAAGAGAATTTAGTTAAGAGGTCTGAAATATACCTATGAAATATTTCTAGAAAATTCAGTTCTCCTAGTACCATTTCTCTTGCAGCACATTAATGATATCTGAACAGAAGTTTGCTTGGTTTGTGTTAATAAAGGGCAAGAAAAAAACCGGTTATGTGTCTGTTTTCATTACCAGTTATGTTTGAGATTTGATTTAATTTTATTTTCAGTATTTCTTGAACCTTGAATTATTTTTTTAATTCAGCTGTTGGGGTCATAGAGAAAAAATCTGAAAGACATAACAAGTATAGCTCTGCTAAAAATGAATTTAAAATGTATCTTTTGGCATCCTCTCTGTGAATCATCCATTTTCCAGGTTCCAGTAGCTCCTACTCAGAAGTCCGGTATAAACCTTCATTTCTGAAGGATGATGAACTGCGACAGTTAATCCTTAGGGTAAGTGGAAGGAGCTCTCAGATAAATCATGTCCTTGTTAAAGCTTGAGTTTTTAGTTGGACAGTGCTTTTTCTCCCATTATTTCCTTCAGGCAAGTGTTTTGTTGTACTGATTTCTAAGCTCTGTGCACTGCCCAGGATTTCATGAAGGTGTGCAGAGATGGTTTGGGAGTATGGCAGGCAGCAGCCCTGGAAGGGACAATAATCTGTGTACAGTCTGCCTGTTTAATCTTCATGCAATTGCAGAGAATGCTGCCAATTATGCAGGAACATCCTCACAGTTGTTGGCTGTCCGACCAAAATGGACATTTTTAAAGATATACTTTGCAAAAGGTGCAGAAAATACCTGGAATAAAATCTTTCCCTCTTGTTTGCACACTTCATCATAAACCCACACACCTCATTCACAGTTAGGTTTTTTCCTTTGCTGCAATAATGCTTTGCCAAGATCTGTGAATGGCTCCCAAAAGAAGCTGTTTTGTAGCTGGACTTTTGCCAAAGATGTGGTTAAGAAACTTCAGCTGTGTGTAGTTGAAGGCCTGGTTTGGTCCTTGCAATCTTAATTGCTTCTTTTTTTAGAATCACAAAATGGCCTGAATTGGAAGTGACTTTAAATTTCATCTCATTCCATGCCCTGCCATGGGCAAAGACACCTTCCACAATTTCTGGTTGCTCAGATCCCATCCAACCTGGCCTTGAACACTTCCATGGATCCAGGGGCAGCCACAGCTTCTCTGGGAAGCCTGTGCCAGGGCTTCACCACCATCACAGTTTCGTCCTAATGTCCAATCCAAACACACCATCTGTCAATGTGGAGCCATTTCCTCTTGCCCCTCTCCAGCTTTCTTGTATTTAATTTTAAAATTCAGGTTTAAAAGTGTGCTTCCTTGTAGTCATTAATATTAATTATTTATTTTAATTGTGTGTTTTTAAAGACAGTGTCTTTATATTTTCAGGCTGCAGATGGATTCCTGTTTGTGGTTGGATGCAACAGAGGAAAAATTCTGTTTGTCTCTGAATCAGTTTGCAAAATACTGAATTATGATCAGGTGGTTATTGTTGTTTCTTGCTTGCTTTTACCTTGCATTTTCTTAGGAATTTTAAAACTTTTATATTTTAATTTATATTACATCAAACCAATCCTTGTGTATAATTTCTTGGAATTTCTTTGATTTAACCTTATTCAGAGTAAAGCTGAATATCTGTAAGAAAATAAGTGCAAGTACATTAGTGTTCCCAACCTGAGGAACAGCACCAGATTTCAGCTGATCATCCTTAAGAAAACTGCCAGTCTGAGAGGAAGGGATAATTTGAAGATGTCCTAATTTCTGTGTGCAAAAGATTTTCTTTCACATAGTGAAGTGATTTAGGGTTTTTTTTTAGGCCAAGGAAAGTGGGTAGTTCAGCAGTGGAAGTTAATGAAAGCTTTCCCTGGTGATGCCTTTATGCTTGGATGCGCCGCGTAACACATAACGGTCCGAGCCTGTACCCTTAACCTGAGACAAACTGAATGGGAGCCAGTGTAGCCTGTACAGCCAGAGAAATTGGCAAAATAGAAGTACCTTCCATTGGTTGGTGTTTAACATGATGGGCAACTACCACAAATAATCCAGGGATGATAATTTGTTCTTGTATCAATGACTTCTGTTTCACAAACAGAGGCTAAAACAGTGCTGCCATCTGTCTACTTTTGTAACTTTGAAACCATTTGTGCTATCTTAGTTTTCTAGTTTTCTTTATAAATGTACAGATAACCAATCTGGACTCTTTCATAGATTTATTTTTATTTTTTTTTTTTAAGTGCCAAACTATCGTTTTTAATTAAAGTGAAATGAATCATCCTAGGGGAATAAGCATAAAGCAGAGTTGGTTTCTTCTACACTGATTTTGTTCAAGAACTGAAAGTGCCTTTCTGCAATCACTCATGTTAGACATACCTACTTCCAGAGCCTTAAGATCTCCTCTATTCCAGACAAGGAGACTCAGAGGACATGACTGACTGTAATAAAACCCATGGATTTATTAGCTTGTTTGGGAGTTGTTCTAGGTTCTGAATCCCATGCTGCAGCTTTATCTGGTTTGTTACACCTGTATATTTTGGCAAGGCTGCTGTTAGGCTGTCTCAGCAGCACTCAGCATTTTCCTATTGCATGAGGATTAAATGGGGACTGGGAAAAGGCAGGAGGCTGGGTGTTTGTCCTGAGTTTGAGTCTGGAGTAGAGCTTGTCAACACAGTTCCTTTGTGTCCTTTGATTTGGTTGCTGTGTTGAAGGTAAGCAATGGAAAACCAAACTCTCCCACTCGTGTGAGAATTCATTCCTGTTCCAAAAGAAAGTGTTGCAGCCGGTCAGTTACTTGGGATGAACAGAGTGAGGAGGTAGATGGCATCCCAGCTGGAGATATCTCTGAAAATATCATCTGCTAAGGAGTGCTGTGGTGAGCTGAGCCCTGCTTCCAGCCTGCTCCTGGCTCTGTGGTGCCAGTTTGTCCAACCAAATTAGACCTCAGTGTCATTAGATAGTTGAATATTTCATCCTCCTTTCTATTTCTTCCCTCCTTCCCCAATAATCCAAGAGTGGAATTACTTTCTGTATAACCTTCTTTGGCTAGGACCAGGAATTGCATTATTTACATAAATAAAGCATTTGGTTGTACAGAACTTGTTTGATCTCCCACTAAATTTGCTGTTTTTCAAAGGGAAGGAACAAACTATGTTTTTACTACCCTTTTGAATAAAAATTATATTAAACAATGACAAATGAAATGTAAAACAAAATATTGATGTTTGGAGTAACTGTGGTATTGACTTTTTTTTAGTGGTGTTGTTCTCCTGAGATAAGTAATGTGTGGGGTCCTGTTCCAAAATCGTGTGGTTCTCATCTCTTTTGGGTTGTGTTGTTTTTCTGTTTTTTTCTAATAGGCCAGTTTAATTGGACAAAGTTTATTTGATTACTTACATCCAAAAGATGTTGCAAAAGTTAAGGAGCAACTTTCTTCATCGGACATCTCGCCTAGGGAGAAGCTAGTAGATGGCAAAAGTAAGTCAGAGCTGGATGTGCTCAGATTTTTTCAAGACATGTTAATAAATCTAATTATTAGTCAGGATGTATTCAGGTGTTTGTATGGATGTGTGGATGAACAAACGAAGCAAACATTTGAATGCGTATCTGCTGCTTAAAATGCATTAGAGTTGAAAAGCTAGCCCAGAAGAGAATTGATTTTAGATCATAACAGTTACAGAAATTCTGTTAAATTACTGCAATCACTGTTAAGCATTTACCAAGATGTGGTCTGACATTCTTCCTACCAGCATACTGCTTTTTTTTCTTGTATTTGCTAGGTCTTGTCAATACAAAAGACCTGATGTAGTCGAACATGGGATAAAATACTTCAATATCAAGAATCACTGTCTTCTCTGAAAATGCTAAGTGTCAATCCCAATGTAACCAAACCTTCTTTAGTTTACAGTTGTTTCTAATAAGGAAAGCATTGTGTACTATGCAGCTAATGCCTTTTTTGTGTACTATGCAGCTAATGCCTATTTTATAGCTGGCTTTTACAAGCATCTTTGCAGTTCTTCCTTGTACCAAATACAAGGTGAAAGTTTATAAAGCATCTGTAGTAAAATTCTATTAAGAATATCAAGAAGGGTCTAAAAATAGTTTAGTAGTTCTTTCTAATTTTGGAATCTCTGTCAATCATGTTTTCTTTGCCTTATTTAAACTATTAAACTTTTTTAATTGTAAGTACAAAATTTAGGCAGCTAAACAGTAAGGGCAATACTGGGAGGTAAATGCAGAAAGCACCTTGTTTTCTGAAGTTTTATTGCTTGGTTTTGGTTGTTTTTAACTACTTTACTAAATCTTTGTAAGCTGGCTTGCAAGTACACACAGATTTCCAAGCTGGACCAGCTCGGCTGAACTCTGGTGCTCGACGTTCCTTCTTCTGTCGCATAAAGTGTAGCAGGACCACAGTCAAAGAGGAGAAGGAGTGCTTGCCCAACCCAAAGAAGAAAGGTATTCAGAGAGTGGAGATGAAATGGGGGCTTTCTCTCTTGAAACTTGTTTAAATTCCAAGTCACTAATGGCTTTCTAGTTCCTACTGATCTCACCAAGTAGCTGTAGAGCAGTGTAAATGTGAACAGGGACACCTTTTGAAAAACAGTCTAATTGTTCTCTTTCTCCTCCCGGTGCCCTCCTGGAAAGAGGGAGGGAGGAACTTGAGGTACAGTGGCTCTATAGGAGCATGTGGTCTGTTGTGGTCAAATTTGAGAAGTCTCAGGGAAATATTTGAAAGAACTGGAGCAGATCAGAAGAATGAAACTAAAGTTATGTCTTGAAGATAACTGAGTGAATAAAGCCTGCAAACTCTACTATTTTGAAGGGAAAAAAGCAAGTAAACCAACTTTTTTTTTCTGATTTACTTTTTGTATTGTGTTTATTTAAAAGTATGCATTTTCCTTTCCCCCCCTTTCCGTGGTAAAGTTAATTTATTGGTGTAATTCCACTCATTTTCCCAGTAATTTTACTTTAGTTGATATTTTGGTATGCCCATAGAGCAGTATAATCTTGTCAAGTTTCCAGTGAAAATTTAAATTTCAATTGTAAAATGCAATTTCCAGCTTTTGTTTTAATAACTTAGTATTGATTTTTGCAAAGGTGTGCTGAAATTGTTTGATCCTGAAAAAATCCTCCAAGTTCTGTTTTTCAATGTAACCTGTTACTGTTGAGATACACCACAAATTTTAAGAGGCCCGTGATTGTAAGTAAATAGAATTTGATATCCCTTGATGCGTCAGGTAACTCAGTGAGATAAGAATTTACCTTCTGTAAGTGTTTCTTGGGAAAGCACTTTTGAGGGAAGGCACCTGAGCAACTGTGACAAAATCATAGCGGTATAACTCAGTGTCTCATTTTTGCACCATTTATCTGTGGGTTTTTTTGTAATAGAGAGGAAAATCAAAGCTATGGAAAGCATCCTGTTCAGCATAGAGCTGTCAAGAATGCTTTGGCATTTTTTTGGAAAGACAGCTACTGTAGGATACATAATGTCAAACCTTGATGCTTATGTATGTTATTTAGAGAGCAAAAAAGGATGAATGACAGTGTATGCTGGAATTTAAGATATTTAAAATATTTGTATTCCCACAAAACTTCAGAAACCTGAGATAAATAGAAAATAAGCTGATTCTTTCTTCAGCTGCAGTGAGCATATGTTCAGGTGATTGTACTCACCAAAGGTAAATTGATGTGGAAGCTACAGAGGGCCTCAGGTTAATTTTAATTCACAATATAAAAGCAAAGTGATATCTGGGTTATTGCTTTGTTTTCTGTCTAACTTGTGTTTGAACTGCCAACACCCATACCTCATCTTCCTAAATCTTACATAGGGTTAGAAGCTCTCTCTGCAGGTAAGCCCAAATGAAATAGAACAAAATTAATTGAAAAAAACTCTGTGAAATTATCTATAACTTTGTACAGTTGGCGTAGGTAAGCATGAAATATAATTGCTGGTCTCACAGCCAACACAATAAAATAAGTAGTTTGGTTTACTCTTTGAACAATAACTGCTTCTTATTTAATTTCTTTCTATTAGATCACAGAAAATACTGCACCATTCACTGTACTGGGTATTTGAAGAACTGGCCTCCTAATGAGGTGGGAGTAGAAGAGGAAAATGATGTAGAAAAGGACAGTAGTAACTTTAACTGTCTTGTTGCGATTGGGAGGTTACACCCTTATATTGTTCCACAAAAGAGTGGAGAGATAAAAGTCAAAGCAACAGAATTTGTTACACGATTTGCCATGGATGGAAAATTTGTTTATGTAGATCAGCGGTAAGCGTTTTGTTCTTTAATGAAGAGAAATGACACAACTGCTTCCATTTTCTGATCCTCTGTCAAAACTGTAATTTCTCCAGCAGGGTAGAAGTTCTAATTCGAATTCTCAGTTTTTGAGAACGTTTTGAAAATTCTCAAAAATTCTAATTTTCAGAATGTTTTTCTGCTCTACACAAGAAGCAGTTAATTCTTAAACCATGTGTACTTCGGCTTTGTTTTTTGTCAAATAATACATCATGTATAGAAGTGTATTGTCCTATAGAAAATGGACTTCTTCATTCGTAAAGAAAAATCTCAAGTTAGAGCTTCATAGCTCTTCACAAGACTGAAGTAAAAACATTTAACCAGAAGTTATTACTTCTGAGAGTCTTACCATTTGTAACAAATACATTCTATCAAAATGAGGTTTCAAATTATTTTATTAGAAGTGAGAACTAAATTCCCATTTTCTGTACTTTCTGAACCAGACTTTTATTTGTTGTAGAGACCTAGCTACCACTTTGCATTTGGAATTTCATTGTCACTGGAAATGTTACTGCTTTCAGTCTTCTTTTCTTTCTACTAAAAGTGTTGGTTTGCTCTTCCTTTGAGTGGAGGAGCAAAATTCAACTGCTGAGTATTTTATTGGCTCTTGCGTGTGACCAGTACTGTCACACACGTTACTGGCTAAGGGAGAGCCACTAAACAGAAGTATTTTCTGTGTACATGTGGTTTGCATGTTTAAACATTTACTTTGCCTTCGAATTGTCATTCATTGCAAATGGATAATTTGCTGTGAAAAATATTTCCTATTGTTTTAGAGCTGTACTAATGCTATATTTTTTTTCCCAAACATGAACACAGGCATCTGTTTGTTTAAATATTAATGCTCTGCTTTATCTGATACTGAAGGAAACAGCTTTGAATCTGCTGTAGTTCACGTTTTTATTTCTAACAGTGCAACAGCAATTCTAGGGTATCTGCCACAAGAGCTTCTAGGAACTTCTTGTTATGAGTACTGCCATCAAGATGATCACAATCACCTAGCTGAAAAACACAAAGAAGGTACAAAATAGTTGGTCCTCTCAGACTACTTACAGCTATGTGTAACTGCAAGTGAGAGCACTGCAAACCCAAACTACCCAACCTCAGCATTGCCCTTTGTGATGTCTGTGTTAAGACAAGCATTTGTAAGGCTTGTAATAAAAGGAGGGAGAAACTTGTGTTGTCTTGGCTCCTGGTGCAGGGCCTTAATTGTGGAGGAATAATGTCAGCACATCTGCTTCCATTCTTTGTAAGGAAGGAGAGGAATCCTGAAGAGCAGATGTGTCTGATAACATAATTAAAGACACGAGTTAAAGCTCACCAAGTCATGAATCTCCTAGTGTTTTGCAGGAACTTAGTACTTGCTTATTTATGTAAGATTTATGACCCTGCTGAAACTATATAATGTGATTCTAGAACAGGTCCTAGTTTGTTCTGGCATATTTATTCTATGTCTGGCCAACAGAAACATTTTAGTTTTATGATGCTATAAAATAGATTTATTATTTCTAACTTTACCTTTCTAAGCTTAAATATGGTGATTATAACTTTCCTTTTCTTATCTAGTGCTGCAGAACAAAGAAAAAGTATTTACAAATTCCTACAAATTTAGAGCAAAAGATGGGACTTTCATTACTTTAAAGAGTCAGTGGTTTAGTTTCATGAATCCTTGGACCAAAGAGCTGGAGTACATTGTATCAAACAACACTGTGGTATTGTAAGTAATTTATATGACTCTCCATTAATTTTTTGTCATAATTACAGTTAGCACTAAAATAACCTGCTTAGAAAGCAGAACAAGACTAGAAAACATCAACCTTGCACAAAAACGGGCTGAACAACTTGGACAAACACTTTTTGGCATTTACCAGCTATTTTTGTTTCAGGCCTAAGTTGTGGATTTGACTCTAAAAACTGCACTGTTTCCCAGCAGGGAAAAAAAGAGATGAAAGAGTTTCTTGTTAAAGGAAGAAGGGAAGGATCTTTAAGAGAAGTAGACTTGAATAAATGGAACTGTCAAGTTAATTCTGCTTTTCCTTCTGGTCTTTACAACCCTCTGTGTGACAGTTGACCCAATTCCAAGTGCTGTCCTACCCCCAGGTGTCAGAAGGTGGAGAAGCACAATTGATAGATGGTGGAAGTGCAAGGCAGGACAGAAAGATCCTCTCCAAATTGATTGCAAGGGTGGAGGCTGGGGCACAGTAAATGTGTGTGTTTAATTCTTCTTTTTATTTGTAGTTCTTTTTCATTCTCCGCACCTTGCAATGGAGCTGTAATTGGGATTGTTCCAGTGCTACTGAGGATCTTTGCCAATGATTGGGGTTTTGAGCAGGGACAGAGGGGGTTTTATTTCCGTTAAACAAAGTTGTTGAGGGGGCCTTTTGCCCATTCTGTATCTGGTTCATGCCTTAGGTCAACATCACCCACTCTTTTGCCCATGTTCTTTTTCCCCCAGAAAAGAGCAAGGAGCAGTTCAGGCAGTCTGTGCTGGCCAGTAGCCCAAGGACACTTTTTTGCCTGCCCTGGAGATGTGGGCATTTGCAACTGTGTGCAGGAGGGAAGGAGGGCAGCAGCTGCTGACACAAGGCAGCCACTGACCTGTTCTTGTTCCTGGTTACCTGATTTCCCTCCTAACACTAAAAATGACTGCCCTATTCCCTTGTCATGGAACACAGACAATCCTACTGGCTTTGTTTTTAAATTGAAGAGTAAGTGGAAATTAGTATTTCACCCACTGCTCAGAAATATTACAAAGAATTGAACATGGAAGTATGTGAGGAATATCTTATATTTCCCTAGTTTGAGGATGTTAGCTTTGGTTCTGTGTAAAGTGTTATTGAAATTAAACATAAATATATGCTGGATTTTGGTCATGGGAAAAACCCCATGCTGACTTTTTGTGGTTTGTTTGGAATTTTTTTCATTTCTTTAAATCTCAGAGGTCATAAGGAATCAGCTGAAGAAGAGGTCCTCTACAGTTCCCAACCTGCAGAAGGCAAGTGTCACTTCTTACAGTTATCACAGCTGCATCTCCTGATCAGTCAGTTTAAATTTATCCAGTACAGGGTTTTTTTATTCTAGGTTGCATGCAAAGAAGGATTAATTTTTTTTTAAAGCTACTTCTTTTTCAGTGTCCAGTTACTTACAGAGTCCTAATTGATATAATTCATGGAACTGTAGAAAGAAGTGCATATAACCTACTTTTAATTTCTAGCAGCTTCTGTTAGAGCTGGGGATTTGGTTAGTAGGATATTGTGCTTCTGTCACAGACCCTTCATATTTTGCTCAGTTTTTGGAACAGATGTAACTGGGCTGAGTTCATCTATAAAATACAGGGGAATACTGATACAGAACATATTTTGTTATTATTTTTCTGCTATGCAAAGTTTCTAGTTTCTGTGTGATGCTCTATCATCTTGCTGTCAAGGCTTTTCAAAATGTTCTTTCAATAACTGATTTCAGTTGGTGAGGAATCCAAGGGTATTTTAAACTCATGTTCTTTGCAATGTCTGTGAGAGACACTGGAGGTGGCAATGATTAAATATATTTCACTATTGGAGAACAACAATTTTCACAAACAGATTATTCACTTTATATTGCAACACCCTCTGCCATGAATCAGTATTTAAAGGAATATAATTTCTGAATACATATATGAAAATATATACTTGTATACATATATCTAGAACAAAAACTACTTTAAAATGAATCCTTGCTCTGCAATGAAAGTGCTCTGGGTTTAAGGTTTTGTTTGGGATTTGGTTTTTTTTTTATCTACAGATGCTGTAAAACAGTCTTTAGTAAGTGTACCTGGAATGTCCTCTGGAACAGTTCTTGGTGCTGGAAGTATAGGAACCGAAATTGCAAATGAAATATTAGAATTACAAAGGTAATAAATGCAAAACACCATCAATAGGCTTTTAGGTAAAGATAGGCATGAGGAATATGTGATTATGTGAGGGTTGCTCCAGTTTCATTTTTATTGTATTATATGTATAACATTTTTTAGGTTGAGCAATAGCATTATGAGATATCATTATAATTATGTCAGTCTCATGCCTGGCAGAGCACATGACTGTGCTGGTGATTCAAGAGAGGAAGAAAACTGTGCTCAAGGAATAGAATTGTGACCCGTGGCCTTTTATGATCTCTCCTCTGTTTTCTGCTACCAAAACTTGGAGCAGGATAATTTAGAATCTTGAGGAGAATTTAAGACATTATTGTTTCAAATTATCAGACTCGTGCTTTGTCACTGGGGAGGTCTGGTGGGTTCTGCACCACACAGTCTGTTTTTCAGTGTTTGATTAATGTGACCTGGTAAATCAACTAAACACATGCAATTTTAGGTTGCATTCTTCACCCTCTGGAGAGTTAAGTCCGTCACATCTCCTCAGAAAGTCACCTTCTCCAGCTTTAACTATAAACTGCAGTGATGTGAGTACACCTCTGCCTGTAAGAATCCAAAATGGAAAGGTTAATGTCAGCTCACAACCTGTGTTTGAGCCAGACTGCCCTGATTTGTTTTTGTCAATGTGTACTTTTAATCTTAATGGTTTTGAAGAGACTTTAAAAAAAAAATCTGCGCTGTTTTGAAATGTTTAAAATTGTGACTTGGAAGGTATGACTTACTTATGCTGAACTCTCTAAATTATGTAATGTCTCATCATAAGGATAATTTCATCATATTCATTGAAGATTCTTCTTGATTCTGGGCTTTGGGATCCCATTTGTTCCTAAAATACTTTTGGAAAGCATTTCACCTTTATTAATTTCCTGGTAGGATATACACAAGTCGGGCAATCCTAGGAATTTCTCCTGCAAAATTACATGTATGTGTTAAATAAGACAACTATCAGGAAAAAAAAATTATCTTTTTTTTGGGTTAGCATGACTTCTATCTCTATTGCTATGATGAATATAGTTTAATGCATATTGAACCTAGGAGGTATGAGGGCTTTTTTAATCTCTTAACTGGAATGTTTTGACAGTGACAAACATCAGGTCACTGGGAATTTGTAGTTTATGGTAGTGGATGTGGAAAGTGCAAACCAGTACATTTGGTGCTGGATTTATTTACTGAACACTGAGTTAGACCCTCAAGCAGTGCCATCGCTGTGAAGTACCTTTGACAGCTGTGTAAGTCACAACTTTTATTTAAGTCAGGTCCAGTGCCATATGAACTTATAAAATATTTGTTTCTAAATGCAAAATATCTGCCTGATGAGGTATATTTTTCACTTTCTTTAATCAATTCTTAATAATTTGACAGGAATCTATGATGTTTCTGTAATGTAATATTCATGACTAAATTTAGCATCTAATTCTGACCTTTCTACCAATTCTGCTCTTTCAGGTGCCAAATAAAGAGTTGATTCAGTTATGTCCTTCAGAAACAGAAGCTCTGGAGAATTCAGAACAAACCCAGGGTGCTATTCCATTTCCCAGTAATGAACCTCTCCTCAGTAAGATTTATTTCTCTTGGGGGTATTCTGGGGGTTGCAGGGCCTGACATTTCTGATCACTGGTGTCATTTCTGAGTGCACCATGTATAAATTGTAAAGAGATGTGGCTGGCTGAAGATGAGAGCACTCTGAAAACAGATGTGTTATTGCTGCAAGGCAAACAGCAAAATTTGGTAAGTGAGGCAATCTCATGACAAAAAGCAACATCTGTAAGTGAAGTTTACCATTGTATTCTTACACTTTCATTAAGCACCTTACTGTTCTCTCTCCAGGACAGAGATAGGGAGGGAAAAGTATTTCAATGCAATGTCAGGGAACTTCTTGGAATTCGTGAATTATTGTCCTTTAGCCCTTTACCTCTTTCTAAGCTGCAAGCTGGGAGTAGTTGATACAAAGGACTGCTCCAAATGGGAGCAGAAATTTTTTTTTATCTTTCCCTTGTTAAGTTTGTTTGGATGCAGGATTCCCTGGCCCTGTAAGAGGAAAATGCCACTGCATTATGTTTGACATAAAAGGCAAATGCTGTAAAAGCCATGTTTATGCTGATCCTGTATCTCAGCTCTCAGAAACTTTTCCATCTTCTTCTTCTCCCTCATTTGCCAGGGATTTATTTGTTTATTTATAACCTACAGCTTTCTTCTGGTTGAACTATGAGCCTTTTCAGAAAAATTTAAAAACCCAAACCCTGACAGCCCCAAACCAACCAACCAAAAAAGAAAAACACTGAAAAAGAAACACAAAGGAGAAAAGGCAAATTTTTTAATTAATTGGGAATTTTTTAATAATTGGGAAAAAATAATTAAAAACAACCCCAACAACACAGAACAAGAAGGAATAGTGTTAAACTAAAAGGGAGTCAAGTTAGGGTTTTTTTAACATAGAAATATTTGCTTTGACTTCAAAGGCAACTTCTGCTTCAAACCAGTTCTGTTTTGCAAGATGCCATGTTCTCAGTGCTTCACAGTGCTCATGCCTGCTTCAAGCTCCCTGTTTTAATCACTGTGTAGGTGGCAATTCCCAGCTGGACTTCGATGCCATCTGTGAGAACGATGACACTGCGATGACAGCTCTGATGAATTACCTGGAGGCTGACGGGGGCCTGGGAGACCCAGCCGACCTCAGTGATATCCAGTGGGCTCTCTAGAGCTGCTTCTGGGAGCAAGGAATGTCAAAAATCCCTCATGCACAACTACCCTACATCCTCAGTACTGTATTGGAGTTTTCTAATGGTTCTTTTGAATTCAGACTTGCTGTCTCTGGATTTTTAAAGACTGGAGCCTTGTTCAGAGGGAGACATCTTCTGCTGCACCTATGGACAAATGCAATATTTTTTTCATGATGAGGAAACCTTGAAATTTTAATATTGAACCATCTGTAACTGGAATGCTTAGAACACTTTAGTATATTTTTGCTAAGAAGCTTTAACCAAAAGGTACTGTACAATGTACAGGATTACTTTTTCTTAGTTTTAATACTTCAAACTTTTATTTATTGTTTTTGTTTCAAGTTGCAGAATATTAGTTATCTGTGTTACTTTCTGTAGAACCTACTGTACTTATATGGTTTGAGAATATTTGTAACTATTAAATTTAATTGAAATAACAATTTGCACACACTACAGTTGTAAAATAAGGTATTGTAATTCTCAGATGATGCAGTTTGTGATTCCTTGCACTTCTCAGCAGTGCAATTTTTGCAGTCAAAGGTGAAAATGAAGCCTACATTTCTGGGAACAAGGATTGGGGTTGGATCACCAGAATAAACAGAAGAGAATGTTTTGAGAAAAACATTCATTTTCCCAGTACACAAACATGACAAGGGTATAAGAAAAGAGCAACAAACTCTTAATTACTGTTTTGTATTATTTGTAATGTGTTATTAGAGAGGCAGTGCATAGAACCAGAGAAAAATAATGCTCTATTTGTAATAAAGCACTTTGGTCTTGTCCCAGGTTCTTTACTAACTAGAGAAGTGTGAATGGATATTCTTGGTTCCAGAGTGAGGCTTGCACTGTCTGTTGGTGAAAAAAATGTTAAAAGTCTGTAGCATCTTCTATGTTTTTGAAGAGATTGAGAGAATTTTCTACTGCTTGAGTGTGTGACTTTTTAAAATCTCTCTGTACTATAGCTTTGTAAGTAAATGCTGTGCAGGATGATCTTTTGGGAGCAGCTTTTGCAAGGATTGTATCCCAGTTACAGCAAATGACTCAAGAACATGGCACTTTAGAGGTTGCATTAGAACAACATAGCACTAATATAGCAAGAGGATCTTTTTATCTCTGGTATTGAAGGTTTAAACAAATTTGTGCATAGATTATATATCATAAAATTACTGATTTTTTCCATGTTTTCTTCATGTTTAGGTATTGGTTTATTTTTTTTTTTAATTCAGGTAATGAAAGGAAACTATTTGAAGATATCTGATAGATGTGCATCTTTTTAATACAGGCATTTAAATGTAGGGACAACCCTAACTTCTCACTCCAGGTGAGGATGGCAGCCTGGGCTGATGTTTTTAGGAAGGCTGGAGTTGGGAACAGATGGATGTGGCTGTCACTAGATGTCATCCTTGTGCTGCTGGGGAGCCACCCTGTCCTCGTGAGGACACAATCTGGACATGAAGTGGCTTCCTCTGCTTGACATTATGATCATATGACTCCTTTGGCAAACGATTCATTTTTGGTGATGGTGATTTGCTAGAATGGTCCCTTGGATTGATTTTTTTTCTTTTTTTTAACTCTATAGAATTTTTTTTTTTCATTTAATTTGGGTGCCATTTCCTGCATTCAGATCTCTTTCTTACATACATGGGGCCAAAATCATCAGTTCTCTTGCTTTATTAGAATAAACTTTTCTGCTTTTTCTGAATTTTGGGCTATATCATGGAGCAAAGTGGAAGAAATAAACAGGCACTTTCTAAGAACTGATAGAAATCTATTTGTATAAATGAAACTTGAGATTCTGCCATTGTAAAATGCATTTTCTCTTTTTTATTCTAGAAGTAAATTCTAAATAAACCAGCAAATACTGTAACTCATAGATAAATGACTACATAAATAACTTAAAATTATACAGGCTTTATTAGAACAGTTTTTTAACTAGATTAGTTTGGAAACATGGCAGCTGTTGTTACT
This sequence comes from Fringilla coelebs, assembly GCF_963513975.1. Classification (NCBI taxonomy): domain Eukaryota; kingdom Metazoa; phylum Chordata; class Aves; order Passeriformes; family Fringillidae; genus Fringilla; species Fringilla coelebs. The sequence continues at coordinate 57,392,780 of NC_140033.1, read as the reverse complement.
GCAGGAGCAAATTAATTCTTTCACAAGATTTATATAAGTGTCTAGACTCAAACCACTATTTTTGGATTCTTGGCTATCCCTAAAAAATAAAACCAAAAATGTGATTTTGATTCTTTTGCAATCAATGGCAAATATTGTGATTTTTCAATTAATTTATTAGATTTTCCCTTTACTATTTGTAATTTTTTTTTCTGGCTTAAAGCAGCCTTTTCAAGAAAAAGTGTCACTTGTAAATATTTCTGGTGAAATTAATAGATATTTTTGAATACAATTGCGATAATATGTGCTTATCTTTGTTTATATAACAACAGAATTCTAGTAAGATACTGACAGTTTGTTCCTGGCATGGTGCAGGTAATGGTAGGATGTGGTTAAACCAGGTCAATAAATGCTGTTTTGATGCCCTGCTGTTAGTCTGCTGGCAATTCTGTCTAATACTGAACTGAAATATAAAGTACTTGTTCTTTCAGATCCCAGGCTTCTTCCTCAAAACATAAACAGGGATGTGGAACTCCTGTGGATTTTGGTAGCTCAGTGTGATGCTCCCCAGGCAGGGAGAGCCTGTTATTGAAGCTAATGTGCATTTTTGGGTATTCAAACAGCTTCAGAACACCCTCGTGCCCTCCAGGGATGAACTCTGAAGGTGTCCACACACTATCCCTGAACTTTTCCATTTCCTGTTGCAAGCACAAAGCCTGTGAGGAGCAGCTGAGTGAGCTGGGAATGCTCAGCCTGGAGAAAAGGAGGCTCAGGGGAGACCTCAGCACTCTACAGCTCCCTGACTGGAGGTAGGTGGGGGTCAGACTCTGCTCCTGAGGGACAGGATGAGAGGAACTGGCCTCAAGTTGTGCCAGGGAAGGTTCAGATTGGATATTGGGGCAAAAAAAGGGGTTATTAAGCATTGGCAGAGGCTGCCCAGGGCAGTGGAGAAATCATCATTCCTGGAGGTGTTGAAAAGATGTGCAGGTGTGGCACTGATGGAACGAGGGTAGTGATGGATTTGGTGGTCCTGGGTTATAGCTGGACTTGATCTCTGATGTCTTTTTTCGACCTAAATAGTTGAGTACCTCTGAACATTTCTCTCTTGGTGTTCTGGGGGCAGGGAGCATCCTGTCTGTGCTTTTGGGATTCACTTGTAGGGTATGGGCAGGTACAGTGTTGTTGCAGAGACCGATTCCAGGTTTCTTTCCTGTGGTGCTTTGTAGTTCTGGAATTTGCTGTGGATCTTACACTTTTTAGAAAACTGGAAAATTTGGTTTATTCACAAGCATAAAAGGCAAAAGTAATTTTAATGACTGCTCCCAGCAGGGTTTCTGTTCGTGATCCAGGGACAGAAAAGAGAATACAGTACCTCAGCCTGTCTGATCTTTAAAGGTAAGTTCAGGTGTGTGGGCACTGCACATAACTTTTTATTATTCATTTGTTTTCATGTAGAACAACCAGAAATAATCACACAATCTTTGGAAATAGTAAAAAGTTTTGTGGGAAAGCTCTACCTTGGCTGTTGCTGCCGCAGTGCTGACCCTGTCTGGGTGGTAACTTTTCTTTCCCGGAATTCGCAGATTCCAAGTGTACCTGACCCAACATCTGTTAGGTGTCCTACCACACTCAGGGAGCCTTGTCACAGCGGAGAGAAAGGCACATAATTAATGGGCTCTTGGGTAACACTGTTAATGGGTAACAGTGAGGTTTATCAGGGTGTTCCTCGAAGGTGCTGTAAGGTGAGCAGCAGGACTCTGGACTCTACAGCAGCTCAGGGAATGTGCAATGCTTTTAAACAAAAAAATCTGACTTCAAACATTGCTGCTTTCATAAGCCTAACAGATAGGGAAGGCAATACCACTGGGCCTTTGATATTTAGCAAAATCCTTTCAGATGCGTGGATAGAAAGTCTTTGAGAGGAGTGGTTACATCCTTAGACTTCACCTTGTCACAGCAGGATAAGCAAATTGATTTCTTAATTACACAATCATGGAATCTCGTGTGTTGGGAGGGGGCCGTCAGGATCAGAGAGTCCAACTCATGGCCCTGCACAGACACCCCACAATCCCACCCTCTGCCTGAGAGTGTCATCCAAACACTCTTGGTGCTCTGGCAGCCTTGAGGCTGTGACCATTCCCTAGGGAGCCTGTTCAGTGCTTAACACCCTCTGGGGGAAGAACCTTTCCTGATCTCCAGCCTGACCCTGCCCCAGCCCAGCTCTCCATTCTCTTGGGTCTTGCCACTGGTCACCAGAGAGAAAAGATCAGTGTCTGCCCCTCCTCTTCCCTTGGGCTTTATATATATTTGATTTGCCAGGTCTTCAAGAATTTTAAGAATTTTTTTTTTTTTAACCTGGAAATGCGGTTCTAGTATCAGATGCTGTTTTCAGTATCATTGAAGAGATGATGAATCCCTTATCAAACAAAAAGCCAGGTGAGCTCAGTGTTGTTTCTGCAAGCTCCAGTCAGCTTCTAAAGATTCACTCTGAACAGCTCTGGGCTGCCCACGCCTCATTCTCCATGGAATGTGTGTTCCAGCCCCTCTGGTGCTCAGGATGCCCATTCTGCTGGGGGCAGCAATGGACACAGGCTGACTCCTAAGAAAATTGTTGCAGGAAGAGCAGCCTCTCCTCTTGGGCTCCTGCTAGTTCAATTTGCAAATTTCTGTTTGATTTGTGGATTGCTGCTTGTGGAGCTGGAGGAGCCAGCAAAGAGTTGTTTCTGATCTTCTGTCTCTCTGTTACTTACGACCACTTAGGTCTTTATGACAGTGCTCCTTTATGAACCTCCAGCTTTAGAACCTTTTAAATCACAACAGTTTTCAGGGCTGCCTTGCTTGTGGTTTATTACAGTAATTTACTGCCTGCTCCTAGATTGTCTTTTAAAAAAAAACAAAACAAGTTTCTCAAGTGTAACCTTTCCTGTCCTGCTTTTGATGACAGCAATGATTCAGAGTAATGGAAAGACAATGGTCTGGAACACTCAATCTTTTCAAGCAGTTGTGCTATTGCCATGGTATGGATTCCTCCAGCTGAGCCTGATGTGATTCCTGTTCATCTCAGGAGGTTGTCTCTTGCTCACATTTTACATAAAATATGCAGCATCTTCTGATTTGTAACACTGCTCTTTGTGATTTCCAGATCCACACTGACACAGCTCTGAGGTTCATGCTGGAGAGGTTTCTGCAGCTAATTACATTTTCACCCTCACAGGTATGTGAAATTTTATGGAATACTTCCTTGTCCACTGGAAAAGGAACTGGAGTTTGCTTTTTCTCGATTTTCAGGGGTTAATTACACAAGGTTCCAGATCAAATACTCAAAACTGATCATCTGAAACTGAGCACCCAAAACTGGGGCAGATTGGTCACTTCTTAAACGACCTTCTGCTCTTTGGGGGGCTGAAACCAGAAACTTCAGGACAGAGAAACTTTAGACCAGAAACTGCAGCAGAACCAAGACAGGACAGCATCTCTTCCACCAGTTCAGCAGCAGGTTCAGTGTGCAGGGCTTTTCCTTGTGTTTTCAAACACTGTGGGAAGAGCCAGGGATGGGACAGCCGAGGTCAGAAATCTGGCTGTTTTGGGGATACAGTTTGGGAGCATTTTGTACTTCAGCTGCTCTGGATTATGAGTCCTTTGGGCACTGAATCTCTCCTGTCCTTTTTAGGAAGGGATTGGAGGGAATTTAAACACGAGGAGAAAGGTTCAGGTATGGATTTGACAGCTAGAAATGGTTTAGTGCAATGCAACAGTGCAGTGCTTTGTCCCAGGACTGAGCATGGTGTCACACCGAAGCTCAAGGCCAAAACAGTTTGCTGTGTTGGGTATTTAACAATCAGGATACTTCAGGGAGGAGAAAGCCAGGACAGCTTTGTCAGCCCAGCTACAATAGTTGGTCGGAAGAGCAAACATTTCCAAGGTAATGACTCCCGCGGCGCCGGTCCCGGGGCCGCGGGCGGAGCGGGGCGGGCACCGAGCGAGCGGCGCGGGCGGGACGGCGGCGGCTGCCCGGAGCCGGCGGAGGCGCGGCCGCCCCGGAGGGCGGCCGCAGGTAAGGGAAGTTCGCGGGACCCGCTCCGAGACCGCTCGGAGCCGACTGCGGCAACTTGGTGTCCCGGCGGGATGAGCCCCGCCGTGCCCTGCCCCGGCGGCTCCTCCTCTGCCGCCGCCAAGGCCCGGGGCCCCGGCAGCGGGGCCGGAGCCGGCCCGGGCCCGGGGACGGGAGCGCCGCGTGTGCCCGGGGCGGGAGGCAGCGGGGGGGCTGCGCCGCCACATCCCGCCAGCCTCTGTCCCCGCTCCGTATCCCTGTCGCCGTGCCCCGCCACATCCCGCCGGCCTCTGTCCCCGCTCCGTGTCCCTGTCGCCGTGCCCCGCCACATCCCGCCGGCCTCTGTCCCCGCTCCGTGTCCCTGTCGCCGTGCCCCGCCACATCCCGCCGGCCTCTGTCCCCGCTCCGTGTCCCTGTCGCCGTACCCCGCCACATCCCGCCGGCCTCTGTCCCCGCTCCGTGTCCCTGTCGCCGTGCCGTGTCCCAGCCCCCTGCTCCCGCTGCGTGTCCGTGGTCTCCCCTGCATGTCCCTGTCCCCCTGCCGCCTCCCTTTCAGCGCTCCCGACCTTCTGTGCCTTGTTGCTGTGCTGGACCTGACGGAAGTTTTCGGGAAGTTTTGGGGGGAGGTTGGCGTTCTCCGATTTAATCTTTTCGGGCTCTAGTAGGACGCTTCAGGCACTGGCGCTGTGAAAGTGCAGTTATGAGTTTTATCTAGAGCTAACAAATGTGGTTTGATTTAAGGCCTGGGGTTCTTACATCCTGTAATTATTTTTTCGAGGTCTGTTTCTGTTCGAGCCGTGACTTCTCGCAGCTGAAATAGCTGTGCTTGCTCGCACCGTGGCTGCGTGCAGCCGGAGCTGTAAAAAGCTGCTTTACACCTCCGTGCCTGTTGCTGCGAAGGAAGGGAAGCTTTGCTGTTCGACGCTTGGCTGTGCTGTAACACGTGTGTGCTCCCTGGTGTGAGTGAGGAGCGCAGGGAAGAGTTTCAGGCTGGCCTTGGCTGTGCCGAGCCTTCAGGGGCTCTGCGGGTTCTCCTCATTGCGGCCCGGGCACAGCCGCCGCCAGCAGCAGCACCGTGGGTCGGCTCTGTGCGATTGCACCGGCAGCGCGTTGAGCAATACAAGTGTCGCTGCATTCCAAAAAGTAAACAGCAGAAATGGGTCACGGAGTGGGAATATTCTCCGTGCTTCCACTGTGGAGCTTTGGGGAGAAAGATGTCCCAGAGTGTCAGCTCGGCATTTATTGCCTCTGTTAAAGGGAGCAGCTGTATCTTGAGGATTTACATTTGTGAAGGATGTAAGTAGAGGTTTCAGTAGAACTGGTGCTCTCAGTGAGGCAGCACGGCAGGTTGGTTTGGGAGGCGTTCTGGAAAGTTGGAAAGCAGAAATCTGCTTCAACTCTCTGTTTCAAGTGCAGCAAAGATTTTGGCCTCTGAACTTCTTCAGATCACTAAGAAATGAAGAGCCAGAGCATTCCCTACTTTAGCTTAGTACCCATCCCAGTGGAGTTTTGAATTTAGCACAGCTTCTTGAAAAGCAGTATCAGAGATCAGCTGCTGGCAGTGACAGTGACTGCCAGTGGTGTGCTGTGGTGCTCACACATGAGGATTGATGTTCCCGTGCCAGGAGGGTGAAGTTGGTGTTTCTCTCCTCCCTGAAGGCAGCGGGAGCCCCACCTGTTTGCCTGGCTGTGAGGGGGGCCCTGAGGAGCAGGTTCCCTCTTTGGCAGCCCATGTCCTGCCCTGAGCCCTGGAATTTCATCCATTTGCTGCATCTGGGTGTAAGAGTTGTGCTGAGGGATGTTGAAGTTGGTTTGTCCTGTGCACTTGTGTGTGGAGCGAATCCAGGCTCTGCTTGTCCCTGACACTCAGGGTGGAGCGCCTTGAAGCCAGGGCTGTCCCACGGGGCAGGACCCGTGGTGAATTTCATCTTTTTTCCTACTGAGATGTGAGTCCTGTTTCCTTTCTGGGTTGTGTTGCTGGGGCAGTGTGACACAGACTGCAGGAAGGAGAGGGGTGCTGCTGGAAATGTCTGTGCAGGTGCACGGGGAGGCTTTGCCTGTGAGCCGTGACAACAGGAGGGTAATTGTTAACATTCCTGAAGTGACAGCCATTCCCAGGAGCCTGAGGTGCCCAGGTGGTGCTGCCGGCCTGGCTGCTCCCGTTGGTCCCTGGTGATGAGCAGGACAAAGTCTGGTCACTGCTCACTGGCCAGCTCAGGGTGGCCTGAGGACAGGCAGAGCTGTGAGTGAGGAGATGCTCGGTGCAGCGTCCTTTAGGAGGTTTAGTCTCCTTAATCCATCCAAGTGGGGCTTGTCTGATGTTTCTTTCCCCACCTAAAGGAACACTTTCAGTGAAGTGGAAATCCTTCCCCCGAAGAGCTTTGAAACCAGCGAAGGTTTAGTCACTTTCTTACTGCTGCGATTGCATCAAACCGGGTCTTTGGCTTGCTGAGCACAAGGGAGTTGCTGTGAACCCCTTGGAAGAACTGATTGTTTTTCTTTGTTGTGCTTTGTGTGTTTTTCTGGGAAGGTGGAGGGAGCACAGAGAGGGGCTCAGATCCCAAATCTGGGACAGATGTTCCAAAAACACATCCCTGACTCCTGAGGTGGTTGAAAAGGAGTGCAAAACCCCCCAAATGCCTGAGTGGGGAGTCTGCTGTTTTGCAGTAGTTTTCAACAGAGAAAGTAGGAGCCAAACATTAGGCAGGATTTGGGTGGGTGATGAAGTATCCTGTGGTTTTAGGGGTGGTCAGTAAAGCTCCTGTCCCGCTGCTGAATTTGCCCTTCCTCAAGGAGATGCTGGTAGCTTTGGCCTCAGCTGCTAAATGGTGATGTGCAAGTGAGGTTGGTGTATCTGAGACAGCTGCTTCTTGTGCTTACCTTGGTGATTGTCAGGGCTTCAAAGCAAAACTGAAGTTATGTGGCTGCTTTAAAGTGTGCAATTATGATCTGACCCATTTCTGCCTGGCCAAACCACATCTCTAAAGTTACAGAAGCTAGGAACAGGTTTATTGCAAGGTTCAGGCAAGTTTTGTTGTGTTCACTCTTCTTGAGTGGAACGTGTGCATTCAGCTGTGCAATAAGGATACATAAAAACACTTAATATCTTCATAAGTAAAACTACTTAATACCTTCCTGTACTTGTCTCTGTGCATGTACTTCTTCTACGTGTACTCTGTCTGTGCTGACAGAGCTGATACTTCTGGAGAGAGCTCCTCACCAGAGCTGCTGGCAGGGGGAATTGTTTGTGGTAAAGTGAGGATGCTCCTGTTCCCTTCTGTGCCTCTGCCTCATTAAGCAGTGCAAGTTGTGTCAAGGAACAGCATCAGTGGCCACTTCAGCAGCCTCTGGCTTGTGATGTTTGAGAGGAGATAAAAATAACCAACCCAGTGACTTTAAGCAGCCCTTATATTTTGATGGTAATCCCTATTCCGGCAGGCACAGTGTTGTAACTCTTGCATGAATAAAATCCCCTTGCCAAATGGTACCTGTGCACAAAAGGCTCTGAGGTGGGGTGTGCTGATGCTGGAGCCAGCTGCAGCAGCATCTGAACTCCAAAGTGGAGAACTCTGTGCTGCCAGCCAGCTGTCAAATTGTGTCACAGATGGGAAAAATCTGATAACCACTAGTGTGAATCTCACTCTTTTAAATCCCAGTTCTCATGGCTCCAAATGTGATGGATTTGGGAGAAGAACTTTGCTTTCCTGCCTTGTTGCAGACACATCAAAGTAAGAGGAAAGTATAATGGTCTGGTCTTCCCTGCCTCGCCAAAGACTGATCAGTTCTGAAGCAGAAGCATAGGGAAAAACAGGGTGTATTATATATGTCAGTGTAGAATTAACCGCAGATAGTTCATGGGCACTGCAGTGGTTGTGAAGGAGCTGCAACACACACAGTTGATGGTTGGTAACAGAAAAATAACTGTAAAAATAACTGTAAAATAACTGTAAAAGTATACAAACTGCCAAACAACCAATCCCCCAACCTCCTCGTTCTTAAATCTTTCCCTTGTTGTGCTCTGTTATGGAGGACAGAAACAAGAACACACATGCATGTACCCAATCAGCACCAGGATCTGTTTTGGGGATGAGGGAGTGCTGTTCCTTTCCTTGGTCCTTTGGGAGGCAGAGGATGGGGGAACGGGAGTTTTGCCACCTGCCTTGGGGGACTCTCTGAAGTCCCAAAGCCCCACAGAACAAACATTTGTGGTTTAATATCCCAAGGATGTTAAAAGGAGATGCCAAGCCAGGAATGGGAATGGACCACGGAGCAGGGTTGGGATGCTGCCCAGCAGAGGGGCGACCATCCAGAGGGTCCCACCAGTCTGTCCCTGCTGCCCAGGTTTGGGATGAGCAGGCTGGTGACTGTCCCCTGTGTTTGCTCCACAGGATGAGGAAGCCAACCCTCCTGAGGAGGAAGATGAAGAGATGTGGAAGGATGGAGACAGTGGCCACCAAAGGCTGGGGAAGGCACAGAGCCAGGTAAAAGATGGTGCCTTCCTACGAGGGGGACTTGTCTGTCCCATTGGAATTCAGGGCATGAGGTTAATGGAACAAAGGGATTGAGTTCATTTTCTTACTCAGGTTCTCATGTGCCTTAAAGACATTTGTGAAAAGGTCATTATCCCTAATGGAATCTCTGAAGAACAGGGGTTGAAGCTTTCTGAAGTGGCCCAAACCTGCCTGGATGTATCCAAATGCAGCCCCTATTTTTGCGTACAGCTGGGATGAGAGCTCAGCTGCTGTTACTTACCAGCTCCCAAGTGTAGCTCAGAGGCTGCAGCCCTGAAGAGGCAGGCTGTGGTTAAACAGCCTGAGGTACCAGAGAGCCGGAGTAATTCCCTAGCAGGTAACCCGGAAGCTGCATTCCAAACTTTTGTCCACATTTATCTCCCACATGGAGTTGCCCAAAGAAGCAGAGGTGGGGTGTTCCTAACAAAGGGACATGCAAATTCATCCATGGTAGAGGGCTTAAAATTCAAGTGTGTGTGTAAGTTCCTTTAGGACAGTTCCTCTTCCGTAGCATGAGTGGAATTTAAATGAAGTATCCAAATCCTGACAAGCTTGTATGACGTATGAACTCCCAAGCCTCTGCAACTGTTTTACAGCCAGGAAGGGAGACAGGAGTTTGGAGTCTCTCCCTTAAAACTGGCTGCTGGTTTGTTTGACCAGGCATAGGAAGAATTGTGTATTCCCTGGGGCTGTTCTTATGGAGAAAGGTTTATTTATGTGCCCTGGGTTTATTCAGTGTATCTCCAAAATGATGGAAACTGATTTCATTGAAATGCCAGGGCTGCCAAATCCTTTCCCCAGCCAGAGCTCAGAGCCAGCCTTGTGGGAAGGGGTTTAATCCCCATTTTCCCAATCCCTTGAGGCAGCAGCACTGGAGCACTTGCACCCAAACATGTCCAAGGTGCTGAGTGCTGGCAGAAGGCAAATCCAAGGATTGGACAGTAGGAGTTTGCACTGCTCCTGTGATCCCAGACCTGGAGTTGTGCTTTAGAACTCCCAGGAGATGCTGCCTCACTCAAACCCCATTTAAAGTTCAGCGTCCCTCCTGGGTGGCTCAGGTGCTTGGAACAGGGTGCTGACAAGGCCAAGATTCTGAATTCAATCCCCACATGGATCAGTCACTCATCACTGTTTGACTTGATGATCCTCGTGGCTGTTTCAAACCCAGAAATAAAGAGTAAACAGTTTTCATGGCTTTTTAAACCCACGGTTTTTTCCATCGGGGAGTGCGAGCCACAGAGAAAGTGGGGGAGAGGACGGAGAGCATCAAGTCTCACCGGGCAGGTGTCGGATGAGCGGCTGGAGCAGGACCGAGCCCAGGCGGGGCCCCGGTCCCTCACCGAGCGCAGTCCGGACTCAGCCCCAGCGCCCGGCCCGGAGCGGCTCCTCCCGCCCGCGGGACCCGATCCAGCGCCGCTCGTTCCGCGGGGCCGCGGCGGGCGGGAGCCCCCGGGGTTCGGGCACGGGGGAGGGGGCGGAGGGTGCTGCTCTGCTCGGGGGTTGCGGTGCTCTCGGAGCTCCGGGCCGGGGGCGGCTCCGCATCCCCGGGGCGCCGCGGGGCCGCACCCGCACCGGAGCGCGCTGCTGCCGCTCCGCGCCCGCCAGGCGGCGCCCCACGGGCCAGGGCCGCGCTGAGGGGGCGGCGGCGGCGGCGGGAGGGCCCCGGGGTGGCACGGGCGGTGTCCGCGCCCCGCCCTCTTCCAGCCGCGATCCAGCGCCCGCTCCCGGGAACCGCCGCCCTCCTCCTGGGATCGGCACCGGCGCGGCCCCGGCTCCCCGCGGCCGCACCGGGACCCCAGCTCCGCGCCGGCCAAAGAAGCAGGAGCATTCGTTCGTTTGTCTGGGGATTTTTTTTATGTGTGCTCACGCTGCAGAATGTCGCGACCCCCTCTGCTTTCCCCTACCCCACCCGTCCCACTTCCTCCCTCTCTCTCCCCGGGCCCCCGTCCGGAGGAGAAAGGAGGAGGGGGAAAGGCCGGGAGGGAAAGACGCCGCCCCCTCTGCACCGGCCCATCCCCCGGACTCCCCCTCTGCCCCAGGACCCCCTCCTGAGGAGGCCCCCTCCCGCCCCATGCCCCCCTCCTCTCTTCCCGCCCCCACCCCTAACCTGCCCACACCCCTCCCGCCAGGAGCCCCCCTCACACCCCCGCAGTTGCTGTGTGGAAGCCGGAGTGCCGGCGCTGTGTGTGAACAGCACTGCGGACCCGCCGAACGGGTCCGGCCCTGTGTGGGGACTCCAGCGAGGGCGGGGGACGCCGGGCTCCGGCCCTCTGGGCTTTATTCTCCGGCACCCCGAGCCCCGCGGCTGCCGGAAAGAGGGAGAGGGAAAGACGGGGAGAGGAGCGCAGCACGCACAAAACTCCCGCCCGCCCCGTGATCTGGGTGAGCCAATGGCGGCCGAGGCGATTTCCGCCTGGGGACCCGCGCACCTGAGCAGGGCCCGGCCCCGCCCCTGAAGCCGCGGCCCCGCCCCGGTCCCGCCTCACGGAGCCCCGGCCCCGCCCTGGCCCCGCCTCACGGAGCCCCGGTCCCGCCCCGGCCCCGCCTCACGGAGCCCCGGTCCCGCCCCGGCCCCGCCCCAGCCCCGCCTCACGGAGCCCCGGCCCCGCCCCGGCCCCGCCTCACGGAGCCCCGGTCCCGCCTCACGGAGCCCCGCCGTGCCCAGGATGGGGCTGGTCCCATCGCTCGCGGCCGCGCCTCTCACACCCGGGACGAGCCGGGGCTGGGACCGGCTCTGGGACCGGGGTTTCGGGTCCGGGTCCTGCCCGTGTCCGCTGGGGGTCCCGGGACCAGAGGACCGGGGCGGGATTGGCGCTGGGATGGGCACCGGGCTCGCCGCGGGCGGGAGGAGCCGCTCCGGGACGGACACCGGGGCCAAGCCTGGCGCTGCCGCTTCTGCCTCGGCTGCGGCCCCGCCGGAGCTCCGGGACGCCCCAGACCCCGCCGGGCCCCGCCGGGGCGGGGGAATTTGTTTTGAACTTTTTATCCAGCCTAGGCAGATAACTCTCATGGAGAAACCCCAAAAATAAGAGATATTTGGGGACGGGGGGTCGGGGCACGGGCATGAAAAAATTAAAAGCCCATTGGGAAAAATAAATCTGTGGAACAGCTCATTTCCAATCCTGGACCAACTTCTGTGTGATCGGCTGGGATTGATTCCAGCTGCTCCTATGGGATTTTTGGCCCGCGGGACTCTTATGAAGTGCCAGGTACGGAGCATGACAGGAGATAATGGGAAAACTCTCTGGATCAGGCAGTGTCCCAAAGAGCTGGCAGTGTCCAGCATTCCTGGCTGGAATTTGGGGATCTCAGCACAGCCCTTCCATGGTGTCCCTGTGGACCTGGCAGTGCCCAGCATTCCTGGCTGGATTTGGAGGTGACAGCCCCCCTTCCGCAGTGTTCCTGTGTCTCTGCTCACCATCCCTGCCCAGGGTTTGGGGGTTCCAGCACAGCCCCCCCAGCACATCCCGCTGCTTCCTCAAGTTCCCTTTACCCAGGATTATTTTTGGGGTGGGGGCACCCAAACCCAGCAGAATTGGCTTTAACCAGTTTTGGGGGCTCTCCCCTCTCCCCTCCTCACTGAATTCCTGCTGCCAGATCCCAGCCTGAGGCTCAGCTCCCCATCCCCTCAATCCCTCCGAGGAACCGGAGTTGGATTTCCCAATCCAGCAGGGCAGCAGTGCTGTTCCTCCTCACTGCGTGTCTTGATTGTAGTAACTGCTTAAGAAATAATTCAAAGAAATTTGGAGAATGAAGAGACAATAAGAGCTGCCAGCTCCAACCAAGGGCTGCTCAAACCCCTTCTCATTATTTGCTTTAATTAACCAATGCAAATGAACCAGTCCAAACCACATAAATATGGTTTTACTCTTTTTAATTGAGTTCTAGAGAAATATTGAAAAATACAAAAAACCCCCATTTTTAACCCCAAAACTTTTCTAGGAGATACACAGGGCAGGACTGCACTGCACTCCCAAATTGGGAGAACTGGGAGAAAGGAAAATCCAGAGTGAGATTCCTGGGAGATTGGTGCAGCTTCTGCAGCCAGAACAATCCTTGGTCTGAGCTCACACCTGTGGGATGTCCTCAATATCCTCCCGGGCCTTTTCATTAAAAGCAGATTTCCACAGAGAATTAATGAAATACAGAAAATTAAATGGGAAGGGAAAGGAGCAGCTCCCTCAAGACAGCAGGCTGCAGCATCCAAAAGAAAATGAACACAAAGATTATGGATTGGGACCATCCCAAATTCCCCATGTGGAATACCGCTCCGCTTTGCTCTATAAATCACCACTTCTCTTGGTGGACAAACCCTTCAGCTTTTTTTCCAATTCATGGAGTTCCCAACTGTGGCCGCCGAGATTCTCTGCACCGTGTCCAGAGCAGGATCCAGGGAGACACGCAGGGAATTCCCATGGGAACTGCCCAGGAAGCTCCTGGGGCTGTCCTGTGCCTGCAGCCCAGAGGGAGATCCCTTCCCACAGCTCCTGCTGCACTGACAGCCACAGCTCCCCCCGCCCCTGCCCCGGCAGTGTCCCTGCGGTGCCAGCGGGAAAGGAGCCTCTCAAGGACACGGTCTGGGCATTCAGGGGAGAAAAGGAGTTCTCAGTCCCCAGCCTGATCCAGCAGCTGCGCCTGGCCGTTGCTGGTAAAGCCCCGGCACAGGCCACCTTGTCCAGGGAGGCCATTCCTGCAAAATCAGGGGAAAAAAGGGATGAACCCTGAGCTCCTGCAGTTAGCCAGGAGCTTTGCCAAAAGACTGGAATAAAAACTCACATCCCCGGCAGAGATAAAAACAGAGGGAAAAAATGCAACCTGATGAAAAGAGAAGGGAATGATTTGAACTATTTGAAATGGATAAGAGGAAATGGCCTGACGTGATCCCAGAGGAGGTTTAGGCTGGATATTGGGAAGTCTCACAGTGGAAAGGCTGTCCAGCCCTGGCACTGCTGCTCAGGGCAGTGGTGGAGACCCCATCCCTGGAGGGATTTAAAGCCATGTGGATGTTGCACTTGGGGACATGGGACAGTGGTGGCCTCAGCAGCACCGGGGAACGGTTGGACATCGTGGTCTCAGAGGGCTCCTTCAGCCTGAAGGATTCCACGATTCCAAGGACACCTTGGACATGGCCAGCACAGACACACCTGTGCCTGCTGCAAGCATCATTTCCCCTCCTCTCCTTCGCTCAGCTGCCAAACATTCCCTGGTGACAGGGAACACAGGAGCAGTCCTTGCTGTGGGAGAAGCCAGCAGGATTAGATCTAATTCCCTTCAGAAGGAGTTGACAGGATCCAGCCAGTCCTGTCCCCAGCTGCTTGGGAAACTCCCAGTCCTTTCCAGCATCAAGAGAGGGAAATCACCTTGTGCCGAGGGACAATGACATGAGAGCTGTGGGGAGAGAGCGGCAGAGATGGGAGAGGAACAACACCAGAGCTTTGCAAAGGGAACACCTGCCGGATCAATCCCCAGGACCTGTGGAAAACATTTTCCAGCTGACCTGTGAGTCCATCTACTCCTGTCTTCCACTCACTGGCCTTTCAGCCACGGCCAGGAGCTGCTCTGGATGGAAGGTCCCCTCTGTGTCCATGGATGTGGCTTTTCCCTCACTGCCCCCATGGTCTATGGGAACTAAAGGAGAAGGAAAGGATTGAACAGGGAATAAAACATCCATAAATACAGCAGATATGGCCTTATGCCCTCTCATTGAGGTCATAAAACAAATAATATCCCAAGCTATTGTGATTAAATTCACATTTAGCTGGGAAAAGCTAGAGGAAACATTCCTGATCCCCATCTCTGACACCTTCCCTTTGCAGTACCTGTCACCCTGGAGTGCCAGGACAGTGGGGAATGGCTTCCCACTGACACAGGGCAGGGACAGAGGGCATCTTGGGAATAAATTCTTCCCTGTGAGGATGCTGAGGTCCTGGCACAGGGTGCCCAGAGAAGCTGTGGCTGCCCCTGGATCCCTGGCAGTGTCAAAGCTCAGGGTGGATAGGGCTTGGAGCAAGCTGGGATAGTGGAAGGTGTCCCTGCCTGTGGCAGGGGGTGGAGCAGGATGAGCTTTTAAGGTCCCTTCCACCCCAAACCATTCTGGCATCCCATGGCTCCAGCTCTGGCATGGCCCTGCCGGAGCCAGCAGCACATCCTGGTCCTCCCACCCGAGGGCTGGAGTTCCGTGTGTTCCCTGCCTGGGGACCCCTCCTGGTGCCCAATTCCAGCCCTTTGTTCCGTGCACCTCATGGCCCCGGACTTGTCACGGTCCTTCGCCAAAGCTGCTTCCCCAGCTCTCCCCCATGGCAGATCCCTGGGGCCCCTGCCCTGGGCTGACACCCCGTTGTTTTGCACCAGGGGCCACCCCAGCGATTGCTCCCGCTGGAATTTCCCCCCCACGCTGGGTGTGTGGCTGCTGGAAGCCAGGAGGTGCCCCTGAGTTGGGTTTTTGGAAGGATGATTGGGGATTTAGCACCTACTGAAAGCGCTTGATGGACTGCACATGTTGGTACAAAAATGCTGATTTGTGCCCAGGGCTGCCTAAACACCCATCTTCTTCCTTGTTTCTCCACTACCAATTGGTTAAACTGGAACCTCTGGGAGATGGAAGGCTCCCACAGAGAGCTGGAGGTTTGCAGGGAGAGCAGAGTTCATCTAATTCCACTTGACTTCTTGTTCTTCAGCTCCTCCACATAGATCCATCAAAGGGCCAGGAGCTGGGGACCGGGAGCAGCGGGAGCCAGGGCTGGCAGGACTGCTGGCTGCTCCCTCTGGGTGGTTCAGCCCTGTCTGCAGCTGAGAGCAGGCAGGGGATGGACACAGGGCTGGCAGGTGGGTGCTGTGCCCCCACAGGATTTAATCAGCAACTCCAGTCACCTTCTGCTCCTTGGGGTGTCCGGAGGTGCCCTCACAACCCAGAACAGACATGTGGGCTGGGAGCTACCCTCCCATGGATCCTTGCCTTTGGGGGAGCCCATTTCCCACCCCTGAGAGCAAATGTATTTTTCTGTCCCTCGTTTGCAGACCCTGAGGCTCTGGCTCTGGCGAGCACGAGGAGTCTGGAGCCACGTTAGCACAGGAGATGGCAAAGGAAACGGTGGGAATGAGGACACTGCACAGTCCACAGGCAGGAGCAGAGGGAGAAGAGAGGCAGGGAGCAAGGGGCTCCTCCCTGAGCAGGCCTTTAATGCATCCTCTGGTCATTTTTCCAAGTGATACCCACTGTGTGAGAGATAAAGTGGCCAAATCTCCATTACTGGGTCAGTGCCAATGTCCTCTGACGTGAGGCAGCTCTGACGATTCCAGCTCTGCTCCTGCGCATCCCACCTGGGTTATTTCCAGCCATCCGTGAGCTGGGGTCACCTGTGCCCTTGGTAAGAACAGCCCACAGCCAGGCCCAGCAGCTCTGTGCTTGCAGAGGGATGCATTCAGCTCTGTTTCATGCCTGGATTGCCCACTCCTGTGCATCCTTCTGGGAAATGCAGCAGGCCCTGGGATTTGGGCTCCTAGCCATGCGCAGCCTGGGGTCGCTTTCACCTTGGTCCCTTGGGTGTCTGTCCTCAGCAAATCCTGGGCTGCACCCCAGATGACATCACAGTGCTCCTCACCCGGCTCCAGAAGGTGGCAGAGGCATTCCCACAGCACGGCCAAAGGAGGAAAGGAAGGCAGAGCCAGAAGAAAGGGCCAGCAGGGGCAGTGCAGCAGCCAGAACAAACAGTGAGCATAGGGGGGCACCAATGAAAGCGGGGTGGACACCTCAGCTCGCAGTCCAGCAGGGCCGGATTGATGCCGTGGCACAGCCACAGATCCAGGCCCAGCAGCTCGGGAGGTGCCGCTACTCCAGGGGCACCTCTGGCAGAGCACGGAGCCTCCGGCACACAGAGGGAGTTTGCCTTTCCCTGAGCCCCTCATTTTCAGTAGTTCTGGTCTCAACACCCATTTCTGCTGTGCCTTCTGCACAGCAGGGAGGTGCAACCTTCCCAAAGGGATGCTCTCACCAAGGTGTCCTTCTCTGCCCCTTCTCCTGGCAGAGGGAACGCTGACCCTCTGAGCAAGACCCTGAGCGAGGCCGACTTCGTTGACTGCTTCCAGAAAACCAAACAGGCTTTGAACTTCTTGGTGAGACATGGAGGAGTTTCCATCCCATGCAGGGACAGGGCTTTTCCCTGTATATCCCAGCAGCGAGTGTTCAGAGGGAAATTAGAACAGAAAACACTGCCAAGGGACAAAGGTGTGAATTCCAGGTTCTTCAGAACCCAGGACAAGCACTGTGTCCTGTTACTACACAAACTGCCTGGGATTTCAGGGGCTGGGGGCTGCACCTTACCTGGTCCATCAGCATGTGCAGTGACAGAAGCCTGGGGATGGCTCTGAGTCACCTGAGCTGAGGCTCCAGCTCGGCTGAGTGGATGAACATCGTCAAGGTTACATGGTTAAACACTTTTCACTGTTAGCCGGAATCCAGAGCCTTGGCCAATTCCCACCATGGCTGAGGGCCCAGGGGCCTGAGCTAAAGCCTACAGGGGAAAGGGCCAGAGTGTGGTGCAGCCTGGGCAACATAACCCAGCTCCCAAAATAACATACCAAGCCTATGTGACATCTCTGGGGTACCAGAGCCCTTTGAGGGACACAAATCAAATCAACAACTGCCCCGGTGTGTAACTCTCAGAGTTCAAACTCTATACAAGTCAAGACATTTTGATTTTCCCCTTCCCTTTCTATTATTGAGAAAGTGTGCAAAGGAAAAAAAGCCCAGTTTTCAAGTGAGCCAGCTTTTCCAAAGAGCTGGATAGGTGAAGTCACACTAGTTATAATATACCAACTTAATGCAAAATTAAAGCTTTCTGCAGGTCTTTTATAAACCAGTATCAATCCTGCCGCAGTGTTGATTCTTCTGTTAGTTTTAACAGGCAAAAAACCCCTATCCCCCACAGCTATGCAGATTCTCTATGCAACACACCAGAACTGTCTCCCCTGTCCCACCAAAGCCAGCCACACACACAGAATACAGTGACAGCAGCTCTTTAAAATCAATTCTATCTCAATGAACTGTTTCAGGACTGAAAGGTCACCCTCCTCCAAACCCAGCTACGTTTGTGACTCAGCAAAAATGTTAAAGTTCTCTGTGTTTGTTTTTATTTCAGTTCCTCTTTCAGACTCCCTGCCTCTGCCATGGAATGCTTCAAACACTCATGGCACTGATGCCTCAGCCTCTTTGGGCTCTTTTTAAATGGCTCTTTAAGTAACAGCCTCTGATTGTCAGCTCTCACAGCTTCTCCCATTTTACAACTTGAATAGTAAATCGTGAAAGATTAATGTATTTTCAATATTATTTTTATTCTGTTAAATGACTGAATTTATATGAAAATTAGAGGCAGATGAATTTTGAACTGACAAGACTATTCAGACAGCTATAACCAAACTGAGTTTACCAGTTTAAATATGGATCAGGTCATCCTTCACTGGTTAAAGCAAGTAATTATAACTGTATAACCCAAAAGCCTGACTTAGTCCAGTAAAAGCTGAGCGGAGTAGAATAAATCAAGCCCATAAATACCATCAGCTGCTAAGCTACTGAAAAAAAATTCCAAGTGACATAATCTTGTCTCCTCCAGATTTGCTCTCCGCTGTGAATGGTCAGGGGCTGCCTCTGTTGCTATGAAAAGGTCCCACCTACATCAGGCCTGTTTTTTGTTGCCATTGCTCAATTTTTCCCAAGTGTTATTGAACACCTGCCCCTAGTTTTTGCCACTCCTTGCCCTGACACAGCCACTCAGGGAGAAAAGCTTTGAAGTTGGCTCCAGCCCTGCCTTTTGTTCACAGCTCCAAGGCCCTGTGGAGCCTGGCACCAATGAGGGAGCAGATAATTAGTAAGTGTCTCTCGGACCCCATTTCTGGCACTGGGAATGGATTTTCCTCTTAACTGAAACCAGCTCACTCCTTCAAATCAGTCATTTTAAGTCCTGGTATTGTTCTTCACACTCATTGCAACTCTTCTGACCAGCACCAGCACATTTCCATTATTACAGACTCACCCTCCTAGGACAGGAAAAAATCTGCCACACTGCAAACAAAGGCTCTGAGTCAAATCCACCAGGACCTCCCCAGAGCTCTGGCTGATAAAGCTCTCAGCAGCTCCAGCCAAGACTTAATGTCTGGCGAACAAAATGTTCTGGAAAAACGTCGTGCCTTCTATAAACACTTTTTTCTGGCAGATCCATTCTGTTGTTTTAAAATCTGGAGAGGCTGACTCAGCCTGGTTTCTGCAGGAGCTAAGGGAACACACTGGGTCCAGGGGAAGGTGGAGGGAATGGAGCGTGGGGAGGAGAGAGAGGGGCAGAGCTGAGCCGTGCGCAGCCCCTGGTGCTGCACGGAGCCCAGCTGCTCACACAAAGTTTATGTACACATTGCCCACATCCTTCGGCCTGCTTTTGGTGCCCAGGCAATTTTCCAGCATGTCTTTTGGGGGCAGGGAGCTGTCAGTGCTGGTGACAAATTGCCGCAGCGCATTCCTGCCCGACAGGCGGCATTTTTGCTCCTCCTTGGCAACGCTGTCCAGCAGGACTCCTCGGATGTCCTTGGGCTTCCCTGGCACGCCGAACATGACAAACAAGCCCAGGCAGTCCTGTCCCACCAGGCGGCAGAACTCGGCCAGCTTCTCAAACCTGCTCATGTTCTGGAAGCACTCGTCGGCCAGCGCGGCCTCCCGGCAGCAATCCTCGGCAGGGCCCTCGCCGCGGAAGAGCTCGGCCGGCTGCAAAGCCTGCACGGCGATCTGCAGCTTGATCTGCTTGTCAGAGCCACACAGAGTCCAGAGCCAGTCCACTCCGAACAGGGAGGACTGCTGCTTGGTCATTTTGCTGGTCATGATCCGCTCCTCCATGCCCTTTCCCACGCAGAAACCGATGAAGTTGACCAGGAAGATCTCGCTCAGCGTGTTTGTGGCTGGCTGGAATTTGCTTTGAGGATCCACAAAACCCAGATAGTCCTTCAGCCTTTGAGATGCATGGAACACACCCTGGCTGAAGACTTCACAGATGACGAGCATTTCAGCCTTGTTCTCCTGGTTGTCCTCCTGGGAGACCTTCTGGCCCATTTTCTCTGCTGGAGGTCGTTTCCACATGCACACTGCCTCAGGGACAAACCTTTATTTTCTAGCAAAGGCTGTGCAGGTGCTGGGCTCAGCCAGACCTATTCAGCTGCACACGGACACCTGCAGCCTTCCCAGCAAAGGTGATGGCAGAACTGAGCTCTGTGTGCCCACAGGGCAGCTGGGCTTTCTCCTGGGTGTGTTTCTCCACAGCTGACTGAGCAGGGACCAGCCCAACAGGCCCCGTAGCTTTCACACTTACTGAATCATCTGTGCTTGTCTTCCTTATTGTTAATTCCGGCACCATTTCTTTGGCTGATGTTATCGCATTCCAGCCTGATCTTATCTCCTTGGATCTCCTTTCTAGGACTATTGCACAGAAACCAATTTTTTTGGCACAGAGTGTTGCCTGGAGATGAAACCACCTTTTTCCTTTAATCTCCCAGAGAAGGGAGATTAACACCTGGGACTAGAGAGAGTCTCACAGCAAGAAGGGACAGAGGACCCTGGGAGGGCTCCCTCTGGAGAGCACACACTGAGCAATGATCATGTCACTTCTCACCACACCAAAGAACCCATGATGGTTCAAATCTGGATCCCAGAAATAACTAAAAGGTCTTGATATAGTTGATTTCTTAGCTGTTAGTCGAGCCCTGCTGCAAGCACTACTGACAAACTAATGAGTCAACAAAAAAAGTGTGATTTGGCCCCTTTTCCCGAGTTTGTTTTTTGAATAGAACAGAACAAGCTTCCATGGAAAATTAAAAGGAAAAAAAAAAGAGGATGTGAAAAAGGGAGCCGGCTTCCAGAAACACTTGGCATTTTCCACAGACTTTATTGGATTTCACATGGCAATACACAGCAGTTACGTTGCCCTCTCCAAAGAGGCACCAATTAAACACCCCACAGTAAGGACAGTGTGCACACACGCACCTAAAACCTCCTGACTTCATCACCTCTCTCGTGTCCCCACCCTGTAAGAGAAGCAGGGCTCAGATGGCAGCTCGAGGGGATGACCTGGCTGCCAGGAAAGGGTTGTTTGGAGCAGAATGCTGCTTACACTGCACTTCAATAAACAATCACTGCCCTCACTGATAACACTCCAGAGAAACTGGAGAGTGTTTGTGGCGATATCAGCACACAGTTTTGTGTCACTAGCTCCCTTTGCCTCCGGTGAATACCCAATCCTGTCCAGTAGCCAGTGACCAGTGAGAGCCATCCAGAGGAACATTTTTCTTTGGAAGCCTGCACCACATTTCCCAATGCTTCCACAGGGTTTTTTGTTCATCTTCCATGTAAATAACAACAATATTGCAGAGTATTCACAGAAGGGGAGCCTGAATCCACATCCCAAGCATCTGCACCCTAAACCTGCCCAGATTAAATTTTGCATCTTGGTACATCAATAATCACCTACACTGCACATCCTTCAAAGGTCCAGGTTATCAGCTTACATCATTCTAATGCTGGAATATGCCTCTGATCTGAGGGGAGCTCCCTGAAAATCCTGGGAAGAACCTTTCTTCCTTTCCTAGCTTTTTAAACAGTGTTTCAGAAACACCCCCAAAGTCAGCACAAACTCCAAATCCCCTGCACGACACCAGGAATGATCTCACTTCCAGCAAGGAGAGCGACAAATGAGTGACAAACACTTGGCAAAGCAACACCGCCGCAAGGAACAATTCCAGCCGGACTATTGTTTGCCTTTTACAGAGCAAAGCAGCTTCATGCCATTGTGCTAAAATACATGCAACGTTCAACACCATACAAACAACCACTGGAATAAAAAGTTACTTTTCTTTGTTTGTTTGCTTGCTTTTGGCTAGGACACCTCGCAATACTGGAAGTCTGACACAAGATTCCCACTGGCTAGTTAGGAATTTTAAAACCTGATGATCCTCAAGAGCAGAGGAGCTGTGCTTTAAGAAGGTAAAATGATGAGCAACACATTTGATATCTGAATTTTGGAGGAAAAGTCCCACCTTAGGCTTAATAATATGAAATAATATATTTCCTATACATTTCTCTATATAACTTTATTTTTTTTGCAACTACACCATCTTCACGTTAGTCACAGCACAGAAATATCCCTTCCATATGCAGGGAGTAATCTCAACTTTAAGGAAATTTTTTAAGTCATGGAAGTGTTAATAACCTCGTTGAATGCACTATCTACTGCTGCTGGGGACAATCAAGAAGACATTTTAAAATGTGCAGTTTCTGGATGAGTCACTGCTAGAAGAAACATGCTTTAGAATAGTTTCATCTCAAATGGAAGATCATTAAACTGTGCACTCAGTAAAAAGCAATGAAAGCAAACAGTTCCAAAGGTCAGCCTGCCTTTCCCAGTAACCAGCTGGTCTGCAAACTGGCAAAACTTTTTTACAACCTTCTCCCCTTCCCTCGCACACCTTCAACTTTCCATCACTCTATCTCACAAAATTTAAATTTTTGCTTTTATATGTACTTCATATACTCATTTTTTCTTTTTTTTTTCTTTTTTTTTTTATTTTATAAAACAGTATAAAAATAGGAGCAACAGTCAAGAGCTACCGGGGAGCTTACACAGGGCACGGATGACTAAAATCCTACACTGGATAGGGTGAACTGCTGTTTGTACCAAAGAAAAGCACTTAGAGAAGAGCAGTAACTTCTGGTTTTCAGCTGGGAGCTCAGAGAGAGCTGATGCACGCTATCTACAGACGCAGCACTTTCACCTAACACCTTGTGCTCTTTTCAAACAGTAGAAAGGATTATCTGAGGCCAGGAATAAGCAAAAGGAGCACTAGCATACCACATCAATTTCAACACAACACTCTGAAACATATCACCAGTTTGTACATTAAATAGAGTTAAAATGATTTCCATTCACCAGTGTCTGGGTGGTTTTTATGGCAACTTAAGTAGGCACCTTGTTTTTTCTCCTTTTCTCTTTAAAATTCTCCACCCCTTAGTGTTACTTCTAACAAACAGAAGCAAGAGCAATGCAAAGTATGTGATCTGTCACATGGAACAGGGATGTCCTTGCACGCAGGAGAACGAGCCTTTGTCAGTGCCTGGTGGTGACTGTCACACATTGGAGTCCTCATCTGTTATACTGGTGCTAGGAGAGCGAGTGGCAAAGTCTTTGAACATTTCATCTTCCTTCAGCATGTGCTGGAAAGGAAAGGAGGGAAGAGTCAAGGTTTCTCACAACTGGAGTCAGTCACCTGTCCTGTGCTGGGCAGCAAACACTGCCTACCAGCCACTGCTTTGTTCTGCTGAGGGAGGTTTTCGCCCACCCTGCTGCCAAACCAGCTCACTGCTGCCTGCTGGCCCCAGTGGCTCGGGGCTTCCACCCAGAAAATGCAGCCTGACTCCCAGCTGGAAACCCACCGACCATGGGCAATGGGGGCTGCGTCCTCTGCCCTCCCCGGTGTGTGGGGAGCCAGCACAGGCCACCAAACCTCCCCACCAGGATGGGCAGGTACCTTCCTGAACCACTTGGGTTTTTTGGGCCCTCCGTCCCTGCAGGAGACCCAAAGGACCCCACTGACACTGTTTTACATGAGTGACTGCCAAGGGGCTCACACCCATCCCACAGAAACAGAGACCTTACTGCACAGACCCCATTCACAGACTCACTGTCAGGTTGTTGATGCCTTCAGAAAATGCTCCTATTTGTCTCACTGTCCCTTCTGAATCTTCCATCTACAAAAACCAGAATGAATCATGAATTAATAACAACTTATTTGTATCATAGAGTGGAATCATTGAATGCATTGGGTTGGAAGAGACCTTAAAATCATCTCAGTCCAATCCCCTGCCAAGGGCAGGGACACCTTCCACTATCCCAGGTTGCTCCAAGCTCTGTCCAGCTTGGCCTTGGACACTGCCAGGGCTGGGGCAGCCACAGCTTCTCTGGGCACCCTGTGCCAGGGCCTCACCACCCACACAGGGAAGAACATTTTTCTAATATCCTAAACCTCCAAAGATCTAAACCCACTCTCTGTCAGTGTGAAGCCATTGCCCCTTGTGCTGCTAGGACAGAGGGACAATTAAGTGCAGCACACAATTTACTGACTACAGCTGAACTGTTCAGACCAAGGGAGAAGCATGGCTTGCCAGGAGAGGAGAGTTACTCCCGAGCAGGCCCTAAAGGTGCTGCGTTCACAGCTTCAACCTCCTTGCGAGGAGAGCCTTTTGTCACTAATGCTGTGTGACAGCAACAAGTCAGGGCCTTCATGGGCCAAAGCAAAAGGAAGACTTCCCTGGGAAAAGGAAGGTTTTCCCACCAAACCTGACAGCTCAAAGACTCAGAACTGTTAGAAACTGGCTTACCTGCTCCAGCCTGTCCAAATCATCATCATCATACACTCGCATATCCAGGCCAGGTTTAAAGCCCTTCTTTGATGTGCTCCCAGATGCCCGCCCCAGCTCCATAGGACACACATACTCCTCCACATCATCCTGCTTCTTCTTCCTCAGGCTCCCAAAATTGCTGAAGGTAAGTTTCTTTGGCTTAAAAGTGAAGAGAATTTGCCGAGGAGTTAGAGAATCAGCAAAGAACAGGCCTACTCGTGCCCTCTTGTGTTTCCATGACAAAGGGTCAAAACCCCAGTGCTGCTCTCCTACACAGATCTTCTGAGTTTCATGACAGTGGCATCTGAAAGGACAATGTGTCCTCACATTCTACCACTGTTAAGACACCACCATTTAATAGATCCCAAATGAGGTGAAAATTCTACATTAAACCATGAGTCTGTAAACAGTAAGGGACAGTCCCCCCTCCCAAACATCGCTCAGTACAGACAGAAGGACAACACAAGTGCTACCTCTTGTCTCTGCATGTCAGAGAGGCTGAGAAGTGGCCTGTTCATGGTAGACACAAGCCCCAGATATGCCAGGTCCTGCTCTCACGCTTCTTTCCTTAGGAACCAACCCCTTTTCTCAGACCTTACTGATGCTGCACCTTCCCAGCATGGATAAAACCAGGGATCCAAATGCTGACCTGGAGCTTCCCACCCCTCCCAGAACAAGTGGCCTACCTTGACTTTGGCAGTTGCTGTCAGGAGGACGTAGTCTGGGGACTCCATGGCTTCACGCTTCTGCTGCTGCGCCTCCTGCCCCACCAGGAGGTTGAAATGAGTGGCCAAGTGGCGCCTCAGCAGCGTCTTGTTGGGGGGGATGTTCAGCAGCTGGGCCATGGTTTCTACATTGAAACGGGGCTCCAAAACCTGGGAATCCAATCACAGAGAATCCAGCTGAAGCCAGTATTGTCTGATGAAATCTCAAGGACATCCAGGCCTATCTTGGTCACTCCCTAAGGCTGCTTTGGGATATTTGTTTGTATTTTAGAGAAAATACACAACAAAGAAGGAGGAAAGAGAGTTAGCTAATTAAAGGATTCCTAAAATACTAACTCCAGGCATTCCTTCTGGAGTTATAAATAGGAACAAATTGGCAGGTAAGAAGAGATGAACAGATAAATCCACCCTTAACTGAAGTACTGTGTGAAGCTGCCACAAAATGTTTACCCAGTATCATCTTCCAATTCTGGAAAAGGTAGCCAGAGGAATCATGGAAAATAGACACAAAACATCTAGAGCAGGGGTATAACTCCTAATCACCACAACAAACCTCTGCAGATATAAGTCTCTTGTCTGGAGTATGTGATGCTAGAGCAATTAAAAACAATCCGGGTTTGACAGTGTAATCCCAAATTTTATAAAGGTAACAAGTTTCCCCCACAAAAGAAAACCATATCCAGGTTAGGAAGGCAGAAAGTGGCTGTTCAACAGCATGGCAGCACCGTAGGACAGGAGGTGGAGAATGCCATACCAAAATAGAATTTTGAGGGGAATACAGAGTATTAAACCACACTATTTCCCCTCGAGACATTCATATCCTTTAAACCATAAGGTAAGAAACTTCCTATCAAGCAGAATAAGCAGAAAAGGCGTGTGCAGCAAAGAAAATGTCAGAACATGGACCTAGTGGTTGGCAGACATATTTTTTTTCCTAAAATGGAAGAAGCCACCCCAAAAGCTCACCATCAGCCCCCCGTGCACTCCGCTGCCCCGCAGGTTGGGCGCGTACTCTGCCAGATCCACGGAGCGCAGCCACTCCATCACGCGGTGGTTGGTCCACTGGGTGACCTCAGAAGGTGTCACATTGTTCTGCCAACAGGAGGGACAGGCAGGTAAGGAGACATCCCAAATCAGCTGAACCCCAGCCCCAATCTTTACTGAAACATACTTCTCCTGCCCGTAAGGAATACAATTCCACTTTGCACTTGAGAAAATAATCTCTTTCTGGATTGCTACCTTGCAGCAAGAGCAGCGTGGGGATGGGTCTGGGCAGGAGGCAGGGCTGTGTCAGGTCATTTGATTATTGTGCTGTGCACTAGGGCCATTTGCCATTTCTATCAGTAGAGCTGAAAATTCAGCTGGTTCCATCAGCTGCTGTGCTGTTCTTACAGATACACATCGTGGATCTAAATCCAAGAGTCTGGGTTGCTTTGTCATCCATTGCCCTATCCAGCATTTACTGCTTCCAAAACACAATGATGGCAGTCTCCTGCCTGGTAATGGGGCCAAGCTCCTTCTACACAGAAAATTTTGACAGAGCCATCAGTTTTCCAGAGAGTTGCACAAGACTTGTGGCAACAGCGCACTGAATTCAAGATGATTTGTTTTCCAGACAGCACATCAGAGACTGGGCCGAAACAGCCAGCTGTTGGCTTGGAGGAGAAGCAGGAGACTTGGAAAGGGGGACGTGAGTTTGGGGTCATGGCAGTAGAGGAAAGTAAGTGTTGTCAGAGCTTGAGGTTAAAAGAACAACATGAGAAACAGGAAACTAAAAATGAAGGAGAATGAGGAGACAGGAGGAGAGAGCAGAGCAGGAATAATCAAACACCAGGGATAAAGCCCTAGAGGATTCCTCTTCACAGCTTCCTCGTAAGCAGTACCTCATCAGATGGCCTCCTGCGCAGGCAGTTGGGCTCAAAGTTGTTTATTCTCAAAACCTGAATGGCTCTTTTGATGCTGAGGTGGTGAAGGACACTGATGACCTTCAAGGAGAGCAGATCATCCTGTCAAAGAGCAAGAGGGAGTTAATAAACACAGACATGCTTATTCATGGGAGAAGCATCCTCCTGGAGGGGACTGCTTTAGCCCCCGGCTTAAAATGGCACATCTGACACACCTGGGGGAAGATTTTAATGTCAGACAGGTGGTTCATAACAAACCATTGTCCCAAAATAAAAACTTCCTGTGTTGCACTGTACTAGCTCTTGGGGGATGGTTTTCACACAGAGCTAAGTACAAGAAAAACATGGCATAACAAGGAGGGGAAAAGGGTGAGATGACACATCCTCAGTGACAGGCTAAGAGCCAGAACAGCACCAACACACTACACTAGACTCACCTGGCATTTAATCCTGCCATAAGTTACCTCAAGTGTCCAGCTAGAAATTTAACTGAAAAAATAAATTACCCTGAAAATTGGGACATTGTCTATGGTTAGAATAAAAAAGAGGGAAGAAGAAAGTGCTTCGAAGTCCAAGTGCAATTCAGCTAACTTAAATAAATTTATGCACCCTTGTTCCAGGGTTAGCCTGGCTTAATCTTTCAGTTTTACTTCTATGTTATGAGCACTGGAATCTATTTTGTCAGATACATAAGACAAGATTCTTTGCTTATCCAAACATCCCACTGCATTCAGGTAACTTTGTAATGATGAATCTGACAGTAGGTTACTATGTCATGGTTTATTTCATTTATTATAAAATAATAAATGTTCCTTATTAATTATTTTGAGTCGGAGTAACTTCAAAAGATCATAACAAGTATTAGTTTAATGCTTTGCATATTTTGTTGGTTATTTACGGCGAATCTGTTGTCATAATTTGATTGTTAAACTTGCTCTAAAAATATCCCCAGTGATTTACAGTTAAAGGGCAGTGACAATGGTAGTAAAGTCTCCCAGCACAACATCAAACTTCATGGAGGCTGCTGGCATCACACTTCCCAGGGTTAAGAAGGAGCAGAAACAATGTTATAATAAATAAAATTGCAAACCATGACATAAAACCTATGCAAAACACATGCCAGTGTGGCATGAAAGGGTAACTCATGGTTCATGAGAGAGCAGGGCTGTGATTGATTTCTTTGTTGTGCAGAAAGAATTAATATTAGCGATGTTCAATTTGCATTTGTGTCCCCAGAGAAGGAAGGTCTTATCTCATCTTACCTGAGCCCTTACACAAAGGAAACCTGACTGGCAGCAAAGTGGGGAGTGGGGAGGTGATGTCTGTGCTAAGCACTTTGAAATGCAAAAGCTGTTAAGTGTAGCCTGCCTTCAAACAAGCTCGCTCTCAGAACTTCAATTTCCTTCAAAGGAAATCGCTTGGGTTTTCTTCACGTAAGTAAGCAAGCTGATAGAATGCTTGCTCACTGAAGAAAAAGATTCCACCTGCTTCTATTAATTAATAACGATATGAACAGCAAAAGCATGAATGGCAACCACAGCATTTGCACACCTTTGTGTACAAAAGCCCTGCCTCAGCACACAGGTGTCACACAGAGCTGTTAAACTCAGGATTGCCCATTTCTCACGCACGAGTCTAAATTCTTGCTTACTGTGTTTGCTCTTCCACCTGAATCTAGTAGCTCTACAGACAGAAAGAACTTAGGAAATGCTTGCAGGTGAGCAGTAGTATCTGATTTCTATAGGCTACAGCTACTGGCATGAACACAGGACACTCACTAGAGTTTAAAGGGGTCCTTTGAACACTGAGGAGCCAAGAACATGGAAAGGATGTCAGGAAAGGAAGAAACCATTTACTCACCACAGTCATGTAATGGAGCATGCGGCCATCCACCTTCCCCTCATCAAACTGGGTCTTATACTGGGGCAGGCCAATGTCATCCAGCCACCCTAGGGCAGGACAGACACTCTGTCAGAGTGGCAGCCACGCTACCCAGCGGCACTCGCTGTTCCCGTCCCCAGTGCCCCAGAGCAGCCTCGGTTAAGGACCCCTGTCCAAAGGCACTGCTTCAGCATGCAGTAAAATCTTACTGGTAACCCAGTGGTAATCCAGTTTTCCATGGTTGTTCTCCTCCTCAGATCCCAGTGCCTGCAGAGCAAGCTGGAGCTTCTTCCTATGCAAAGGGTGCTTTATCCCAAGCTCCTGTGAAAGGAAGAAAAGCAGTAAATCTAGAGACAATGAAGTTTTATTCCTCTCTCTGCTGAGTGACAAAGGGTTTCTGAGAGTCACACTTTCACAGCATTGCTGGTGACCTGGCAGGTGCTTTTTCTGCTTGCTGAATTTCAGTGTTGTTTTAGCAGACAATCACCACTAGGGAAAGGCCCACTTACTGGGGGGGGGGTTGGTTTCACAATGTGGCAGATTAAATTCAAGGAGTGGTGCATTAAAATGTTGGCCACCATATTTTCATACCAGGTTAAAAAATAATCCCACAATATAATAAAAATGTTAGCATTCTAAAAGATTCTTGCTGGGATTAATCCTCTCCCACTTAGGCAGGTAAAGTCAAAATAATTATTTATTTAAGAGCATAGGAATGTCCCAGGAATTACTGAAATTCATTAATGCTTCCAAATGCGTAACACTATTCCCCAGTTTAGTTGCAAGTGCAGCCATTCCAGGATCTCTTTAATCTCATTTCCCTTTCAGGAGTGCCTGCTGGTTAATGTTACCTCTGACAACACTATTACAAGCCATTATGTTCATAATACACTTCTCTTATTCCAGTTGTAGTGTAACTACCCAGTTGAGAAAACAGGCTTACTATCTGGTGAAGAGAGTGATTTTTTAAAAGTTGAAAATTCAAACTGTATCAAATACTATGGATTAAAAGTGTAAATTCAATCAATTTCTTCTGTGTTTCTCATTTTTAAAAAGAGACAAGCAATTCTGCAACAATTAAAGAGACTGATCAACCTGTGTGTAAGAAATCCTCATTCCTCTTTGTATAAAATGGACAGAAAACACAATCAGAACAAAGCAGCACCTTTTTATACCCTTCTCACATAGGCATAACTGTAGCACATATGGGTGCTAATGAAGCAGGGTTACAAACCCATATGATAATGAGGCAGTCTCACATGCATATTTTTAGAGGGTGCTACAGTCAATTGATGTGTCCATGCTTAATGAAGTTAAATCATGTATTTCTAATTATTAGCTTCATTACAGAGCATTAAATTTCTACAAAGCTTCAGCTAAAAAGAAATGGATTTGGCATCACTGCAGGTGACAATATTTTGAAAACTCATCTAGTTTACATTTTTTTACCAGGTGCACTTTACAGACCTGATTTACATGCACAGAAATGGTGGGGTTTTTTTTTTTTTGTACCTTTATTTGAAAGGAGTGTTTCTGGTATTCCTCACCTTTTCCAGATCCTGCTGAGAAGCCTGCAGAAGTGTTTGCCCAGACAGTATCCAGTGCCTGCCATTATTGATGTAGGAGCCAAGCCCTTGGTCCTGGAGCCAGTTGCAAACCTGCTCCTTGGTCCACTTTGCAAATGGCATGTCCAGCTCACTGTGGAGATGTTACCCAAAAAAGACTGATAAATCCTGTGCTTCCAACATCCTGTTCTCATAAATAATGAGAAAGCCAAAAGCTAAGCCTAATTCACATCTTGTGGGAGCTGGGACAACCTCTGAGGGGGAACCATCAGCACGATGAAGTGCTGGGTGCTGCGGATCTGTTGCCACTGTCACAATAAACACAGCCTCCTATAATGCTACTGAAAAGAGCCACCTCTGCTGCCTAGCATGGCTACAGCTCTGGAGTGAGGCAGGAATGTTTCACTTTCTCCTTTAATCCCTGCAAGTGCAGCAGGAAAGGCACAGAAGGAGTTTCTGTCACTGCCACGTGAGGGCTCACACACTGCCTCACAGCCCCATCCTGCGAAGGCGAGAGCTCAGCAGCAGGACCCTCCACCCAGCCCACCTCAGCCCTGCAGGGACCCTCTCCAGAGGAGGAGGCAGCCTGGATCTGCCTGGTTTTGCTCAGTCAGGGGAGAGGATGTTTCCTTTTGGCACTGCCCTGCTGCTCTGGGTGCCGTGCTGGCCGGGATCCCGGCACTGGCCGCACTGGTGTCACCTGTGGGACTGGCCCAGGTCCCGAGACCAGCCCAGCCGGGGCCCTGCGGTTGCTCTCGTCCCTCCTCTTTTGAACTCTGTCTCGGACATGTCCTCTGGGTTGAAGGTGGTGGACTGACTCCTTTTAAGCCTAAAGAAAGTGAGAAAGCACATTCACATTAGGCTCAGGAAAAGGCACGCCGCTGCTTCCACTGCAACCAACACAGGCAAGATCTCCCCAGGGCTTGCAGCCCCTCTTCTACCTGTCCCAGCCCACTGTTATCTCTGCAGATACCACACGGGCTCCTGCTCTTGGGATTTAAACCATGGAGCCACATGCTGCCAGTGGAGAAAGAAGGGGGTGTCCTCAGCAAACCCCTGCCCAAGCCCCAACTCTGGAAAATGGTCATCTCTCATCTTTTACTTACCTTCCAAACAACTTCTTGATTCCCCTGGCTTTTTTCCTGGAATCTGGAGAAGGTGGTGTCATCTGCAAACTATCTGCTTCTTTGGGGCGAGGGGGCAAGCCAGCCAGATCCAAGTGGTCTGCAGAGCCCTTCTCCGTTTCAGCTGTTAGAAAACAAAAGTTTTGTCAAGACCCTCTTGTGTAGGACTGTACAGATGTGCTCCTGACCTTGGGAATGACTCCTGCTAAATTACTGACAGCCACTATGTCAAGAAAATGGGGCAAACAGGGATGGGAAAATCCATGAGAAACGTCACATGTTCCTCCAAGGCAATGCTCTGCTTCAGTGAAGTGCCTTGCACCCAAGGTGGGAAAATCCACCTTGTGAATCAAGCAGTGAATTAAATCCCAAATTTACTCTTCCTCAGGGAATGCTCCTACAGTGCTTTCACAGACAGAGCCAAGGCATGTGGGTGCCCAGAAACAATTCAGTGCAGTGGCAGGGAACTAAACCAGGAGTTCCCAAAGCACAGAAAGCCAGGTAACTTCCCTGCAGATATCCTTTCCAATAACCTGTAGTATTTCATTCCCTGGCCAGGAAATTCCAACAACAAAACTCCTGCCCCAGAAGGAGGGCCCTCTTCCCCTCATTTCTTCAAACTGTGGAATATTTTGTTCTTCCTCAGAGGAACACCATGGAGTTTAGGCTCTGTCTGAACTGTATCTTCTTGGTGAACAAAACACCTCTGATCAGAGACTCTCAACATTACCACCCACCCTAAAAGCATTAAATCCTTGACCTGTAACTGTTTTCCATGACGCCAAACCTGAATGCTCTTGTCCCCAAAAGGGAAGTTGCCACAAAAGCTAAACTATTAAAGGAAAAGACAATTTAAACATAATTTAAAAAGAAAACTAATAGCATTGCAGTATCTACTAGACTACATAAGCAGAGATGTGCTAGCAAGTGCCAGGTAGCTGGATAAAACTACCACGTGGAGTTTATGCCAGTTGCTTGCTGGGGAAGAGTGAGAGCATGAGCTTGTTCAGCTGAAGCAGCTGTGGCAAGGCAGTCAGGCCTGGAATGACTTGCAGCATCTTTTAATACAGCCCTGTAATTAAATGACCATCACTTGTGTTTGAAATGGACTTCCAGACTTCCAGGAGAAAAGTAAACGATGCATCAAGGCAGAGCTTACATTGCTGGGACATGTGGTCTCAAGCCACAGAGTTAATGCTGAGATGGCCACAAAAGGGCCATGACCAGCAACAAACTGCAGGCTTTGCCAGTGTATCCTTCTGCTGGGCAAACTTTAGATGGTTCAGCCAGAGCACCTATGAACATGTCCCATTTTCCACCTTGTCAAAGCTTGCAGTGAAACAACAAGGTCACACAAAAGATCATTTCCAGGCACTTTGGTTTGGCCACTATCCCACACAGGGATCCTGCCACTGACAGAGACAGCACTAACATCGAACCAGCTGTGGCATTTGTGGGTTTTGCTTTACTTGTAGAAGGTAAAGTGAAAAAATCCAAAACCATGGAAATGGCATTCTAGAGACAGAACACCAGGACAAGGTGGGGTGCATCAGTAGCAGAGATTTGCGGGAATTGCGCTGTTTGCTCCTCACACCTGGCTCCTTTTCATGCACTAACACAACCCTGTAGAACAGGTAACATTTAGGGGGCCACGTGAGAAAAAGAGAAGGTCCAGAGCACTTGGTCTCTTTGCCAGCCCATGTGGCTGTACCACCACCCCTCTGACACAGCTCTGCTTCCTAAGGCAGGTCTCACCTGTCCTTGCCAGAACCACCCTGGGAATGCTCACATTACGAAAATGGTTCTTATTTACTGTGTGAATGGCTCCTTCCCCATCTACCCCAATTATTTCTCATTTGTTTTACTGTACCATAAACACAACTACATCGAGAAGACGAATTACACATGCTTTCCCTCAGAACTCCCTTAAACGAATGCCTGGGAAATACAGCTCATTCCCTACGTCACCACCCTTTAAACTCTTCCAGTGGATCCAGGACAGGTGGCAGCACAAAGGTAACTACTAAACATCACCAGTTCTCACCTGGTACCTCATTCTGTGTAACTTTGTGCTCAAAGTTACAGCAAAAGTCTCTGCAAATTGACCCGCAATCTCTCATTAGTAGCAGCTACTCAGAAACAGCACAGCTGACTTTTAGCAGAGGGCAGATGTTACGTGAAAACTCCTTTCAGTGATGGGCAGAAGCTCCGATGCAGAGCTCTGGTGCCTGGTTTGGGAAGTGTGTGGCCACAGGCAGCTGTTAGCAGCAGTCAGGGCACAGGGCTGGCACGGGCAGACATGCAGGATTACTGTACCTAAAGTAGGTGCACTGGCACTTCGACTGCGATCTTCAGATATCCACACAAGGCACAAACCCACACGCAGCACAACGGGAGAGAACACGCAGAGGCACAAGGTCAAACACAATTCAAAACTCACAGAGACACAGTGGGGACAAAAGGAGGGAGGGACGGGAGACACAAGCGCCACACAAATGCAGAATTCACATGGGATTAGGAGCACCAAGTCACTTGGAAACTCCCTTTCCCAACAAAGGAGTGGAGTAGAGCTCTGTGGTGGGAGGGAAAAACGGCACTGCAGTCACTTTGGTGCAAGGAGGTCATCTGCTCCAGGACCCACTGCTCCTGTGAAATGGCAAATTCCTGGACAGCAGCTTTACAGATGGGGACACTGAAATCTGGATAACATAAGTAACTTACTCAAAGTCACAGCACCCTGATTTACATGGCCCATCTTCCACTCCTCTAGGACAGCCACAAGTACTGCGCTTTGTTAACAAATCAAATTCAGGACAACACAGGGGATTACACAAAAGCAAAGATGAAATAAACCAAAGCAAAGAGTCTAACCCTCAGAACAGACTGTACATCTATTCCAAGTAAGCTAGCAACTTCCCAGGCTGTATGTCACAGGCAAATATGGGTAGCATATGTGTAGGTATGTTACTTGTTTTGAACAAAAATCTAAAATTCTTTTGGAGTAAGTAACAAAGCAGAAGCTATCCCCCTTCAAGCTTCTGAAATAGAGAGCTAAATTCCTGAATCTCGTGCAAGGGAAAAACAAAAACCTCAGATCTGTCTGGCAGTAGATCTGATGCAGGGATTCACTGGATGCTTGAACTGGATCAGTGGAAAGACTGCTAGAGCAGAGCAATAAATGTAAGCAGAATTCCAATTAGTGGCAACAGTGACTTCTGCATTAAGCAGAACATTTTGTTTATTTCTTTGTCATATGCAAATGTCACCAAATGACAATACCAAAATAACACCAACACTACAGGTAAAAAATCA
Organism: Fringilla coelebs; assembly: GCF_963513975.1. Classification (NCBI taxonomy): domain Eukaryota; kingdom Metazoa; phylum Chordata; class Aves; order Passeriformes; family Fringillidae; genus Fringilla; species Fringilla coelebs. The sequence continues at coordinate 57,358,304 of NC_140033.1, read as the reverse complement.
ACATGAGCTTGAATGACTTGCTAATCCTGTTCCTGTTGTCACCACCTCTTCTGCAAGGCTGCTTAAGTACAAAAAAACAAAAAAGAGAAAGACTGAGTCCTGCTGTCCTATTTCTGTATATCTAAAAATCTTGTGAAAGATAAACCAAGGATGGACCCAAGGGAAAAAAAGCCCACAAATCCCATGTGTGAACTACTGCCAGACAGCATTTCATACAGCAGCAAGCCCCTACAAGGTCATAGGGGAGATACCACAGCAGAGTCTGAACCACATCAAATATTTCCTTACATCGGTGATTGTCTTTTCTTGCTATTTGATATTTTCCAAACATTCCACTATCAGAAGTGCCACCAAGTCACAGTGAGACTAAGGCTGGCTTTCCTGCTTCTTAAGGCAGTTACAGCTGTTGTTAAGATGCTTCAAAATGCACAGAATCTGAAAACAGAGGCAGGGTACCTACCCAGATTGGGGGCGCTTGCAGTCCTCTTGTTATTCTTTATCTTGAAAAAGCCTCGGCCAAAGGAAGATCTGGCTTTGCGGGTGCCAAAACTGTCCTCGTCACCTGTGCCACCGTGAGAAGGAGACTTGGGAGGGAGGGTTGCAAAATTATTGCCTTCCACAGGAGGTTTAACCTGCTTGAATTAGGGAAATAAAGAGTCAATGTAAGGGAATTGCAGAAGGCCTTTTGAGAGCCTGCAAAGTGACTGCTGGCAGGTAATCTGGGAGGTCCTCCTCATCTGCCACTACAAGAATACAGAATGTAAAAACCATAATGAGAAACACAAACAAGATCTTCCTTTGAATATGTTGTCCTGGTTTGGGCTGGATGGAGTTAACTTTTTCTTAGGTCAACACTGTGTATGGGTTCAGTGCTGTGTTTTGGATTTAGCAGGGAATAATGTGAATAACACTGGGGTGTTTGGGTTGTTGCTGAGCCCTGAGTCAAGCACTTTCCATTTTCCCATGCTCTGTTGGCAAGGAAGTGCACAAGAAGCTGAACTACTAAAGGAATATTCCACACCACAGGATTCCATGGCCAGTATATAAACTGGGGGGGCTACTGGGAAGGGGAGCCAATCGTATTTTGGAGATGGGCTGGATATTGGTCAGTGGGGGATGAGCAATAGTATTGTGGTGCATCACTTGTCTTTTTTGGGTTTTCCCTCTCTTCCTCTCCCTTTTCTTATTAGTTTTATATTATTACTATTATTACTGTTATTACTATTATTACTATTATTATTGTTGTTGTTATTTTACTTTGTTTCAATTATTAAACTGTTCATATCTCAACCCCTAAGTTCTATCTTTTTTTTTTTGATTCTCCTCCCCATCCCACTGGGTCAGGGAGGGGGACCAGCTGTGAGGTCCTTTGCTGTCAGCTGGGATTAAACCCTGACATATGTTCAGGATTACTATCACTACCTGCTAAGAGTAAATTGTGTTCTTTAAGATGTTCATTAATTTCTGTAAGGCTGACTTAAAAGTATGGAAAAGATAAAAATAGAGTCCTGCAAGGCCCTGAACTTCTCCAGCTTTCCAGGGTCTCTGTCTCCCCCACTGGCAGCTGCAGGGGCAGTAAGTGGGAAGCAGAGACAACACCCCACAGTACTTTGGTTTTCTGCCAAGTGTCAGAGAGCTCTCTCTGTCACTGCTCTGCAATTTCTTAATTAATGGATTAACTGACTGTGTCCACTGCCAAAGCAAAGAGGAAATTTCAGATCAAGCAAGGAATATAAATGCCAGGAGAGATATCAGACACTCCAGTTAGCCAACTTAAAGCAGTATTTTAACCTTGCCAGCTGTTTCACTGTCTCTTTGAAAGGAGGAAGCAAAACCATTCACAGCCCAAATACAATCCTTAGGCTTTTGCTGAATCAATACAGAATTCATCCTATGAGTGGTGTCTGAAGTCTGTCACCTCTGCTCAGGAGTGCCTAGAGGTAAGAACTGCAAGATGTAGCCTTAAGGTACCACAGGGTGACTGACTGTTCTGCAATGACAGGCTTTTCAGAAACACACTTGCTGCTCACAGAAAACAACTGAGAAACCCAAAGGTTTTTAAAGGTACACTAATCAAAGATAATTACAGAGTCAGTAAAATGCTTAATGGTTAGCTTTGCTAATTATCTAGTGGGGGAAAAACATTAGCTTAGCTGGTAACCTCGTGCTCAATCAGACTGGAAGGCAATCTGTATGTGAGGAGGCAAGGAGGTGCTGAGCACTGAGCACTGATGGTGACAGCCACCAGAGACTCCTCCCTGTCCTGTCTGCAGGACTTCCATTCCCCCTCTGGAACCGCATGTGGCAATTCCACACCTCCCAGCTTGCCAGCACCTCCTCCCTGCCCGTGTTTCTCCAAAGACACACATCACTACACACACACACATTACCTCTGCTGGCCTCTGTGCACAGTCTCTGTCCTGTTTGGGAAAGATTAAGGCATTTTAAAAGTCATGGTTTATAGCCAGTATTCAATTCATTATGATTACCCCCAGTTAAGTTCTGACAGAAATACCCTTCCCTGACTGTTCCTTTTCCCCAAAATAAATCTCTTCAGAGCTGTATTTCACACAGATTAAGCCTTGCTTGCTTTGAGGTCAGTGAGCTGACATGGAAATAGAGTTGCTTTGGTTCACTTTGTGAAGGATTAGCTGTGCACATGATTAGTGACACACAGAATATTAAGGCACTCACGGGCAGAGCTGCCTGGGGGGACCCAGAGCAGGAACCAGACAGGGTAGAAGCCAAGTAGATAAAACAGCCACAGCCTCTACTCCTGTCCATCCTAACAAACAAAAAACCAAAGACCCCCAACCCATGAACTCCAGCTCTTACCAGATTGTGGTGACATTTTCAGTCCTGTCAGCCTCCCCCCAACACTGCAAGGCACAGGTATCAGGGAATTCAGGAACTTCCTGGAGTTCAGGCTGTCACTAAAGAATACCTGAATTGCACTGATTTGATGGCATTGCTAGAGATTAGCTGCTTTTGGTCACTTCCACAGAAATCTAAACTGAAGCTATCCCCAGACATCCAACAGCTCAGTATTTTGTTTCTGACTACCTAAAACATACAGTCAATCCAGACTGTGTTTTACAGTGCATTAATTACATGGCCTGCCAAAATTATTCACCTTAAACACAGGTAGGAAGGGGTGCAGGGAGTTATTTTTTTCTTGTCTTAAATCAGAAAGGCATATCCAGTAAAAAAATCCCACCTCATTCTCTGGGCAAAAACACAGCAGGAGAGCCTCAGGTAAAAGAGGGAAAAAAAAGAACCTGTGTTTTCAAGAACACCTCTTCTTCTTTAATAGAATATGGAAGATGTCACATGTGTGTGACCTCTGCCAACACATGCCACAAGGAGCCCTGTTCTGACTCAAAATTTCTCAGAAGGCAACACAACAGCCACAGGGTCACAACAGAGATGTCACACCTATGTGCAAGGAGATGGGAGGAAGTAAGAGACCAAACCTACCACTTCAGATGCCTCTTTCCTCAAACTGCTCAGACTGCTGGACTTCTGCAGTGTGGAAATTCTGAAACAATAACATAAAAACCAAGCTCAGTTATTAGAATTAAACTTGCTAAGATAAAGACACTCAAAGGAATCAGCTGTAAAGACAGCATTATAATACATGATGAGATATACTAAACCAAATGATATTTTGAATGAAGATGCAGTAATCAGTGCAGTAAATTCAGTAATCAGAGCCCATGCAATTTAATGAGATACAGTAAGAACTTCCACGCTGGAATAACTGCTGCTTTAGGGAATATGGATATGTGGCAGAAATGAAAATTATTTTCTCATTGTAGTCAGCTGATCCCCTTCCCCCCACTACCAAAAGAAAAAAGCAAACCACATGTGCATGCATTGTGGAAAACTATAAATTTCAAAGTATATTGACAGTCTACCACCAAATTAGAGATGCTTCACAGTGTAACAGGAAGTACCATGTGCCCAGATAAAACAGTGGAAAATAATGATCATGAAAGCATGGGACATAAGCAGAAATCTACCATTACCAAGTGTCATCTTGGCTAAAATTAACTGACCTATTTACATATGTATGTAAAATAAAGGGGATGCTTTGGGGGGGGTTCAAGTTGACCATCACATTTAAATATGTCCCCTGGACAGATTTGAGTATTGCACTTACACTGGACTATCACACAGATGAGTCTCAGGGGAGGACCCTGTTGATCTTCCTTCACTGTAAAGCAAAAAAGATATAAAAAAGACTGAGACAGAAATCCTATGATCTCAGCCTGCTTTAATTCCGTTTTCACTTCAGCTCCCATGGTACTAACACACGGCAAATTTTCCCTGCTATAGTCGCAAGTCTTGTAGAAGATAAAGGACAAAGGTGAGATCAAGAGCCTCAGGAAAGAAAACTCCCACTGTAAGATGGTGACAATACTGAACTATTCAGCTTCAATAATGCAGAGGTTCCAGCAGGGTCTGCAGCAGCACAAGGAGTGGAGGTCACCATCTCCTGGCCACCACCCACAGCAGGGGGCACTTTGCTGCAGTTTAGTCCTTGCTTTGGATTTTGCCAAGAGGAGACACAGGTGAAATCCCTGCTGGTGATGGCTCGAGCTGCATGAGGAACATGCACAGCACAAACTGAGCAAAGCTGGGCTTCTGGATAGGATCCTTTCCTCAACTGGAACTGGAAAAATCACACATCAAATTGAGCTTGCACTGATGCTTCACATGGAGGTTGATGATTGTTTCAAGTCAACAACATCTCCTTGCCTCTGGATTCTTAGTGTTTGATACTTCTTAAGATAAAGCCAGGGATTTGGACCCAGAAGAAAAAAACCCAAGCACAGTCATTGTTGAGCTGTGAGTGCTTTTCTGTACTCCCTGCAGTGCCAGTGCAGGTCTGCAGGGATTGTGTTTCCTCCCAGGACAAGCAGGGTGCAGGATTAGAAATGCTGATGAAAGGTGACAGCCACTCCTCACCCAGCAGCTGCCACTGGTTCCAAGCATGGGGATCCCTGGGTGCCACAGCCCCAGGCTGTAGCCACACATCCCTTGGGTTTCCTCCCCTCCTCAGGTTAGAGCTGGAAGCCCTTTTGTTCTGGCAGTGCCTTACAACCCTGTTTGGCAGCTGTGGAAAATGTCTGAGCACAAATCACCAGGGTTGGCAGAGCCAGCCAGACTTCCACGATGCAAACATTGACAAAAATAATGATTCTGTGGCCTTCATACATGAGATCAGCTTCCCTCTCCTTCTGTTCATTCCTGGTAAAGCAGCTGGTACAAACCATGAGTGCTGCTACAAAAGCAACTAAAGCAGCCCTTGCTTACTCAGGATTTGTTCAATGCACTTCAGGAACATTAGCCTGGTTTGCTGCAGCTAGCCAGGGACTCCTAGCCTTGTTTACCTGGCTAATTCAGTGACTGACAGATTATTGCTCTCCTTAAATGTCATAGAATATTGGATTTACAATTGAAAAATACATGGAACCCATAATACCTCATTTCACTTGCAGGATCTGGCCTAGGGTGTGTTTTCAGTCGCTCTGCAACAGCTTCTGAGCTCTTGGATGCTGACGAAAAGGAAGGGATTGCAATCTGTAAAATGCTTGTGTGGATCTGTAAGGAATTCTGAAAAGAAGGAAGAATATGTGTTACAATCTTCTGAGCTGAAATTAAGCGATCATAAATGAAAAAAGAGTAACAGATATACCATGAAGAAAAGGATCTGAAATAAGGTTTCAAAAGTGATTTTTTTCTTATTCTAATAGAATGATTTACTCCTTGAAAGATGGCACTGCAGATAAAATATGAATCATTGCACAGCTAAGCTACAGCACAGACAAAAATCCCACAAGTCTCCCAAGGCTGCCTGCTAAATCTGTCTCTGCCACAGACACCATGAAGGGTAGTCCACTTTTCAGGTTTAATCCTGTCCTCAGACACTCACAGAATACAAAAAAGCTGCTAAACATTTAATTTAATTTCATTTTATTCATAGTGTGCTCTTGCTGTTTAAGTAAGTCAAGACCCTTCTCTGACTCAGAGTTCGGAGAAGAGATCTATAGTTTTTGTACTGGAAAATCTGATTGTAAAAATCAGAGATTGAACTACAACCTATGTATCATTTAACTTGAGTGGATGCAATTATGATTTCATCCTCTTAAATATGACAAGATATATTTAGTACGTCCCAACATATTTACTTCAGGTTTGTGCCAAAGTAAATGTAGCTCCTAAAACAGGTACATTTGATAAGAAAAATAATTTGTATGACTAATAGAAAAAGTAATTTAGATCTGTTTTCATGATAAATACAGCTATTTCTGCCTTCTGATCCCATTTGAGGATTAAGAAAAATAAGTTTAATTGAAATTCCTCAGGAGCTTTCACAAGAAAACTACTTTCCCCAAAAGGATATGAGACATTACAAAAAACTGTGGAACCCAGAAAAAAATCTTTTCAGAAATTTGAGTTTTGTCATCTGCAATATGAATACAGCACAAGCAGTGTTTTCAAGGAATGAGGGTATAAAATTAAGCAAAAAACCCCAAAACCAACCTACCTCTTCATGAATGTTCACGTTGAACTCATCATGGATTGGAGATACTGTTACTGGGGTTGGGGATGGGCTTTTCTCTGGGTCAGTCAGACTTGGTGTGTCCAATAAACCCACGGATACAGACCCTGAAGTCAAGTCTTCACTTTCAGTTTCCTTGCCTGAAGGGAGAGAACACGGAAACTTGTCGGTTTTACAACCCTTGCTCCCACACAAGCTGCAGCCAGCATGCTCAGTTATGGGCCAAAACTGGAAGGATTTGTTTGCTGAGGCTTTTAGGTTTTAGAAAGGGAGCCACAGCCAAGTGTCACTTCCCAATTCAACCATCACAACACAGCAGGGCTGGAACAGAGGGAGGTCAAAAAGCCCAGCAAACACCCTCAGGGCATTTAGTGCCATCAGTTTCAACAAGCTGAATAAACTGGAGTACTTAATTCCTGTCTGCTCTGGAATTTTGTTCTAAATACTTTGTTTCCCTTATTTACTAAGGAAAAGTAAGAAGGTCCGGCCTCCCTGAAACTTAGGATGTCTCTGTGGTATCTTCAAGGTACCCTGAGGAAAAATGCAGCCCACTGCTCAGAGTCCATCACCAGCCTGGAAGTGACCACATCAGGTCTGCAGCCTGCCACAAACAGAGTATGTCTCATTTAGGTAGTGCTGAAGTCCGCATCAGTGTTGGCATCCTCTGCTCCTTCCACCCTGGATGCTCCTGAACTGCCTCAGTGCTACCAAAAGACAGCCAATACTTTCTAAAACGTGAGCAGAAATCCAGTGTTTGTTGCCAAAGACCTGAGGCAAGCACAAACCAAAGGCTGTTGACAGCAAAAACCTCTCTTGCCCATTTGTCACTGCCTGAAATCTCTGGCCATGCTCCATGAAGTGACCATGGAGCAGAGTTCCCAGAGAATCAAGGTCTGTTCTAACACCCTCCTGTGCCTGAAGGCACAGCACTGCAAGAAAGGGCAATACTTATTTAAAAGTTGCTCCCCCTCCAACACTCAGCATGGTGTGAACCCAACACAACAACAACCACATATTTTGCTTCCTCACTCTTGTTGGGCTGTTGACAATCTTAACCCTCTAAAGGGGTCTGGAAACCCCTACCAGACTTAGAATATATGGAATGGGCCATTCCATGGTGTGATACAGATATAGCTTCTGCTTCAGTCACACGGTCAAGCTCACCACCACAACACACCTGGAGTTTAAATGACAGTAGAGTTGCTTTTTTTGTTTGTTTGCTTTTTGGTTGTACAATACCTTTTTTACCTTGAGCCAGTATCACCATGTCTTGGACTTTCTTGTACCTATTCAGAGATTGCCGAAGCTCTTCTATCTTCCGATCCTAAAATAAAACGAAGTTGTGACTCCCCCAGAAACAAGAAGTACAAATACTAGATCCTTTAGTTTAACTGGCTGTGAGACTAAAAGAAATGGGAAGTGTGGATGGGGAAGGACTCAGAATGCTGAGAGGCTTTGAAATATCAGAAGTTGTATTTAGCAAAAACTACCATCTGGTTAATTACCAGAACTGTCCCAGCCTTGAAAGTGAATTTCAGCTCCCTTATTAAGTCAAAGGTAGAGCATAATAAATTTGTCATGTACAAAGGATTTAGAGCTTTGGTGATCAAAAGAAAACATCCTACAAAATGCACATGCATATGAAAGCATAAAAACCATGTATGAAAATAATTCATACTTCACAGAAAAGCCCTTTTGGAAATGCAGCCTGTGATCTGGCACTTGCATGGAGATCTTTACATTTGCAGAACACAGTGCAAATTAACCACAATGAACTCAACAGTGTAAGGGCCCTGAACAGATCTTGTGCACATGCACAGAGCTCATAAATGCTCATAGCCCCTGAAAGGCACTGCAGTGCTTCTGATTGTAGAAAATCATTGACTGGTACAAATGTGATCTTTATGACTGCAGAAATTCATTGATTCTTACAAATCTGGTTTTTAGCTGAATTGTGAAAAGCTCACACATGAAGGTTTTCTTAAGAGATTTAAATCAACCTGATGAATGATTACTGAAAAAATAATGACTTTGCTACCTTCTCTTCATTTGCTGCCATTAGAGATTCTACCGCCTTCTTCATTTTCTGTACCTCTATATCTAAAAACACAATACAGTTCTTCAAGTCAATTTAAATAAGACAGTGTAAGGATGAAAGAAAAACAAAAAATCTAGAAGCAACTCAGTAACATCTGAAAGTAGACTGACATAGTTATAGACAAAACATAAGGCACTTAAATTCTTTTTTACATGCAAACACAAAGAAGGAAGGTATTTTTCTTCAAAACCTCTGCTTTGACATTTTTAGCAAGGAAATTATGAAATCCAGGAAATTTCCTTCCTGCCCCCACCCCTCTCCAAGCCTTACAAGAATGGAAAACTCAAGAGTAAAACTACTGCTTGACTTTCACTATCTCCATCTTTAAAATAACCAAATACCTGCAAAACAAAAAGTTCAAAATAAACAATAACCTACATTTGGGATGCAATAAAACACACCCTCAGTACAACAGTCAATGACCACCCCAAACAGCATCTCTTCAATCCACTCAACAAAGGCAGGGGATGAATGGATGTGATGAAGGAAGCATCGTGCAGTGGTGCTCAGCCCTAATCCAGCATGGATGGAGCAATGAGGAAGGCACAGTGGAATGACACAAGTGTTTGTGATGAGCAGTCATGCTGGAATATTACATGGCAGTTCAGGCCTGGGAAAGGTTCCTAACACAGACAACACTGCTTCATCTATAATCCTTATTTACCAAGAAGTACAAATACATGGGAACATGTATGTTCTGGAGGTGTTCTGGGCTAGGAATTCAAAAAGAATGGAAATAATCTCCATTTTTTCCTGAAGATCTACCTTGCATGAATGAGATAAAAAATTTCACTACAAATGTAGGCAGGTAGCCAAACTCACGGGCAAAAAAGCCCTGTTTCAACTTCCTAAAAATTCATGGAAAGCAAACAGGGCAGGAAAAACATTCTCCTCCTTAATGAAATACAAGAAGAAAAGAGGCAGCCTGGCTGGCTTTCTAGATGAAAGACATTAGACGCATCGGGCTAAACCAGCACCTGATCCAGTTCCAGTGATTTTCCTTCAGCTATGCTGGGTGAAAATCTGGTCTGCTGGATTGCAACTGCATTTCACTGAGAGGCAATTGCTTTGTGAGCCTTCCTGAGACCCAATCTTCCTTTATCTGTAAGATTTTCTTCAGAAAACTCTGTGTTTCAAGTGTGATGCACTCACCCTTGCTCTCCAGTTTTACTGTAAGTGTAACTAAGGGTTATAGATGATGCAACCTAACAATGTTTGTTAAAGCAGTTTTGCAAACACATGCAGAGAGCTATTCTGGAAAGCACTTCTGGAATGCAAATGCTCATGGAAAGACACCAGGAACCTTACTTTTATCTTTGAGCTTCTTTTTACAATTTTCATCTGTGCGGGGAAAACCCATTGGATTGGAAATTAGCATGAAGGTTATGACATGAAATAACTTTTAAGACATTATTGATACTTTATGAGTCAACTCTTCCTCACTTCATTCAGCTAATGAGGCAGATAATTTGTTATCTGGAAACAACATTTTTTAATATCAGTCCAAGGCAGATAAAACATGTTTCATCACAGCAAGAGATCTTCTGCTGAGCTACACTGAAAACCATAAAGCAGAGGACCAGAGGGTAATGAGAGTTCAAGTAGTTCCTCAGGGGAAAAAAGCCCTATATAAGTAGTCATGAATGCAATGAAGTCAGACCCTGCTCACATTTAAATGTTCTTTTAAAAAAATGGAATCACAGCTCATTGTGATCACTTTTAGTGATCTTAGGCAGTGGTTTTGAAAACACCATTTCATGAAATAAAATGTGACAATCTACACATAGTATATTCCTCCTCAGGTCAGGGGAGGAGACTAATCTCTTGTGCATTTCTTTTTCCAAAAAACATACTTTAAAAGCACAATTTTAGAGTCCGCAACAACTTTCGCTAAGATATATTTAGAATTGAAATTGCATCAGGTCTAAAAAGTCTGTGGAAAATTTCTGTGATGCTTTAATTAAAATTTTCTGGTTTTAAATAAGATAAGTCCTCAATCTAAGATTCCCATAAATAAATACTAATAGCTTCTTCTTTACAAGCCAATAAAAAAATTACCCAGCATGTAAAATTTCTGTGCTTACTCAAGCCTAATTAGGTTTGGACTTAATGAGCACACAAATCCAGAATCAATCCTTGATTTCACCTACTTACAGCTAGGTCCACATCATACTTTGGTCTGCAGTATGGCTTTTCCCCTTCCTTACCAGGAAGTTTCCTTTTCAACACAATGTTTTTGGAGCATTTGTAGAAATTAGCTTCAAAATTTCTCAGCCAGTATAAATTTTATATTTTGAGGCCCTGTGCGAGCCATGTAAGGAGCTAATTAGGGATTTTTTTGGTCTTGTTTAAATTTGACCAAGACCTTGCTGTGACAGAAAGTTTAGCACTTGCATCATCAACACCCTCTAAATATGTTTTAAGAGGTAAACATCAAGACAAAGTTCAGGAAAATTCAGGCTTTTATCACTTATTTCCTGTAGAAGGAAACATGACCTCAGATGAAGTGACTGAGGAGGACACGGTGACTGAGTCTCCCTTTTTCTTACCTCTGTCCAGTATCTCAATCCCTTCTCCTTTCAGCTTGGAAACCAGTTTTTCGTGCAACCTTTTCACCTCGGCTTCCTTCTGCTCCAGTTTGTCTTTCAGAGCTGACAGCTCATCCTGGAAAGACACAGAGCCACTCAGTGACAGCTTCCACAGGCAGCTGAGCTGTTTCCACAGTCCCCTCCTAGGAAGCACAGTGGACAGGTCCTCAGCTGGTGGAAGTGACTGAGGGCCCTGACATTTAACACTGCCTGAGGGTGCACCAAAGGGACTGAACATCCCAACAGACTTATGAGCCCACAACAGAGCAAAATCAGGGGGTCTGTGGTCTGAAATTGTTGGTCTCGTGTACAATTGGAAAGAAACTTCACATCAAAATTTAAAGACGAAAGAGCAAAAGGGGGAAAACCCAAACAGTTTTCTTTTTTGTTTAACCTTGCAGAGATAGAAAAAAATGCAGGTGAAAAGGCTGAAAGATAACATTTCCATACATTTTTTGGTATTTATAGGGCATGTTGCATGTTCAAAGTGGAACAATTCCAAAACTGTGCTTATACCAGGCTGAGGTATAAGCCTGGTGATTCAGAAATCACCACTGTTTCTATGGAAAAAAAAAATCAATCACAACACCAGCAAGCACATGAACACATACCAGAAAGCAGTTCAGACAAAAAATGGTGGTACCACTGCCACAGTCTGGGTTTGCTGATCAAGCATGAGGAAAGAACGCTTGGAGCTGAGATTCTTGGGAATAAGACAGATGGTGTTTGGGGGAGTTGGGGTGTATTAGAAAAACGCTGTCAAGTTTTAACTTAGATCTAACCATCTGCACTAGCAAGTGACTGGCACAGATCCATGCATTTAACTTTTTAAAATTTGAGTCAAATCCTACCCAGTTTAGTAACATGTTTCTTTGATGTCCGAGGATATCTTGTGCAACAGCATCATCAAGAGAGGACCCTCACTGCAAATGTACCCAACACTGAAAATTTAATTTGTTCAGTTTGTAAACAAAGCAAAGCAAGGCAAGACTCATCATTTTGGCACTTACAGCTTCTAAATGACATTTTGAATCCTTAATGGAATAAACCAAACTAGAATACTGTGGCTTAGGTATTTTCCTAAGCTACCCTGAGATGATCTGTTGCAAATAAATAGGGATGTCTGCAGCCCAAACTATGGCCCAGCTACAGAATTTCCTGAAATTGGTTCCTGTTTGCTCTAAAGCATCATTTAAAAAATAGACCTATCTTAAAATTGTCAAGAAATCAAAGCTTTTTCCACAACAGTGGCTGGGGAATAACTACAATTCTCCAGTGCTCCAAGTTGGCACTGATTATGATGGGATTTCTGCCAGTGTAGGATCCATACTACTCCAAAACAAGATCATTTCTTGGTCACTTGAGAAGCTGCTGTTATATCCACAGGCAACTAGAGCTGCATGTGGTTGTCAATGTGCATTTCTTTTCCTGAATTAGAAGTATGATATGCAAATTTACATGTGGGAGAGGGGACAGTATAAAAGAATCACTATTTCCCAGATAGTTTTCATGAATAGATTTTCTCTAAAAGGGTGATAAAAAGTTCTGTTTGAATAATGGATGTAAGCTACAGACGAGGAAATCATCCCTTGGAAGGGGGAGTGATTTTAACCCAAGTCTAATGCCATCATGTGTAACCTATGCAAGGTCCAGAGCAGGAAAATCCTCTCCTCTGCAATATAAAAGCTGTTTATAAGGAGTACCTACATAAAGAGCTTTCCACATCTAAGGAGGAAGGGCACACTGCATATCAACACACAGCAATTAATGAAGAACAGAGCATGACAGCACAATGCAGGACAGACCAGTAAAGGGTGGAACATGAAGGATTCAAAACAGGCCCAGCATTACCCAGAAACTACCACACCTTTAGCATCTGGCTTTTTTGCTCCATCCGCTGCTTTTCATACTGCATCTGACCCACTTTGATTTTCATGCTAGAAAGTTTGGCCATTAAAGACTGGTAACAGAGACAGAGGAGTGAGAGGAAACTAAAGGTAGAAAAGAGACAAGGCTAAATGGCAAAGAGAAGTTAGACACTTAGAGAAACAGGCTGCTAGAAGTACTTAGGTGAATGCTTTTGCTTCAGAAGTGGTTTGTTTTTAGCACATTTAGGAGAAAATAAATGCTGTTTTTAACCTGTGGCATACACCTTACATACTGCAACTGGTATTTCTTGACACACATGCGAAACAAAGGTCTTGACAGGTAATAAATTTATTGTGAACAGCATGGTATGTTACCCTTCATCAAAAGCAATGCTCAACTGAAAACCACAGCATGGCTATTTAGGAATAGCCACTGCTGCTAAGTGAGAACCATGAAACCCCAGGACCTGAGAGTGCTCAGGATTTTGCAGGGTGCAGGCAAGGATTAGGGAAAAGAGTGAATTCCTGAAGCCTGATTTACACCTATCTCTGCCTCTTCCCCTCAGCCTCACTTACTTTGGTTGTTTTCAGTTTTTTCTCATACTGGAGTCTTTCATTGTCCATTTCTCCCACCCTTAACCGCAATTCGTTTATTTCCTGGATCAAATCCTGAGTGGAGGGAAAAAGACAACGGAAACAACAAAGAACTTCAGTAAACAAAACAGAAGAATAGCTATGACTGTAACAACAAGAAAAGCAGGCATAAAAGGAACTCAGTACACAAAACCACACACCCAAATCCAGCACTAAGTCAAGCAACTCCGAGCTTCCTAAATATCCAGGGACAGAGTTTCTCAGTTTCTGTGTTACTGCACCGAATGTAAGAGGGCAGAGGACAAAGGGAGACATAAATTGAAGTTGTGTTCCCTGTGCTGAGGGCCAGGAAAGGCCTCCTGCTTCTCGTTCAGCTGCCTGGAGCCCAGTACTAAGGCTGGAAAACAGTGGCAGACATCCTTCAACACGCAGCAGCCACCTCCTCCCTTCTGCAGCCCCTCCCGCCCCAGGCTCACCAGCCATCACCTGCTTTTTCAAAATATGAAGTGATTACACTGTAAAAATCTGTGTTTCCACCACTTAAAAAACCCCTCTCACTGAGGGCTGAACAGATGAGCCATCACAGGTTTCTACAAGCAAAGGCACCTGTGTTTAAGCATCAATGGCACCACTACATCTGGGCTTTCCAAACTCAAAACTGGAAGAAACTTGGAGCCATCACAAACTCACATCTGAGCTCTTTAGGAGACCAGCTCGACCTTCTGGCCATCCTGACAGATCCTGCGAGGTTTGGGGGTCAGACCTGAGTGCCCCCAGCCCCCTTGGTCAAACAAACCCTGAGTGTGACTGCTCCACCAAGCCTCCTCATCCTCCAGGTCAGAGAATGGTTTGGGTTGGGAGAGGCCTTAAAGCCCATCCAGTTCCACCCCCTGCCATGGGCAGGGACACCTTCCACTATCCCAGGTGGCTCAGAGCCCTGTCCAACATGGCCTGGGACACTTCCAGGCATGGGGCAGCCCCAGCTTCTCTGGGCAACCTGTGCCAGGACTGCAGTACCCTCAAACAAGGAATTTTCATGGTCCTTATGTTTGCTTTCCTTCCTACATCTGAGGCAAACCCTATCTATGTTTAGCAATGCTGTACAGTGAGCTAACAGCTCTAAGCACAATTTCTCAGAGCTAATACTATAATTAATAGAGACTTATATTTATAAATTAACAAGCCAGCAGCTGACATTTAGAGGGTATTCACGGGTCCCTGATAACACCTGCCTTTCAGTCCCACACCACACTTCCTAAGCCTACAAGCCTCTGGTTATCATTTTGTTTTTAATGAATCTGATGCTAAGAGAGCAACATCTGTATTTCTTCAGAATGATCCAAGTTCAGTTCTCAGAACCAAGAGGAAAGTGAAAATACTGAACATTTTAATGCTTTTAGTATTTAATACTTTTAAACAATGACTTTCTAATTCAGGTACACCTGAAATTCCTCAACAATTGATTTGTTTGGGGCTTTTCTCTCCTGCACCATGATCCAATGCCTAAATATGCTGTGTGGAACTGCTGAGGCTGTTCTCCACATATTTGTCACTTGAACTACATGACTTTTAAAATACTCAGTGTGACACAGAAAACAGAACAATCTTGCAACCAGACTGGAGGTGATGGTGGATAAATCACAAAGAATTCCCTGCGAGTGTGCCAGTTTTAGCCTCTGGCAGCTGCTTCAAAGGCCCAGTCTGGCTATGGACTCCTTCCCAAATAAACTCCCTTGCAGGGTATTTTCTTACATAAACTCAGCCCAACTCAGACCACCCATGCTCCTCAAGGAAAATAATGCTGGTGTCTGCTGAGAAAGTGGAAATACTGGAATAACTCAAAGAACAGAACAATTATGAATCTCTATTAAGTACACAATTAGCTTTGAAAAAGCTGGGTGTTTGTGAACATCTAGACAGCAAATCCTGGAGCACAAAGATCTAGTGAGGCATCTGTTTAGACAAAGAACGAGGAATATGAGTAACCAACCAAGCTGGAATGGGAAGTTGCAATGACAGACATAATTAACAAATGGATAATATGAAGGATTTAATCAGAATGGTAATTTTGTAGGAGACAGTAGCTGCACAAGTTGTCAGACATCAAATTTTTTCTTTTCCCTAAATAAAACCAGAAGCAATATTCACAGTTTTGCTTTCCTAGTCTGAATCTTTTTCCATTTCAATCACTCCACATAAATGCCATAACGTGTTTTAGGGTCAAATATTTTAAATATTCATTTAAACATTCAGCTCTTCTAAAATAATTGATGAACAGCAATATAATTAGATCAACACTGAATAAAATACTGCATACTTCTGAGTAAGTACTGCCTCCAAAATATCTCTTAAGAGATTTTGTAGGGGTTGAGACCCTCCAACTAATTAGACATTCATATTTTCACTGAACCAAGTGAAAACTAAGACATAATATCCCTTCCAGCATTTAAGCCTAAGTGGTTTTACAGGTATAAAGTGTTGAAATCAAGAAGAAACAATATAATTATATATATCACACTAAAGGACATCATTCTGGATTTCAAACAGCGTGAGAAACATTTTAGTAATAGTTCATTAGTTCTGGCATAAATATCCTTGATATAAATCCATATAGTCTCTAATTACAGTAACTATTATTTAAATAAAATTTAGGTTATTTTTATCAAAGGCTTTTAGTGAATTTCAAAGTATTTCAAAGAGGAAGGTCTTCATAGAAGATAAGCCTCTTGCACAGAGATTACAGATTTGCAGTTTGTGGTGTACTCCCCACACTGGAACCATTTTTCTGGGAACCTGTAGCTCCATGTCCACCTTCTTGGTAGGCTGAGCTGTGCTATGAAGTTATGGAGACACTGCAGTTCAGGGGGGGAAACAACAAAAGATGGAGCCCACGAGAACTCTACAATATCCAGTAAAAATAAGGGTAGAAATAGAGGAAGCAAATCACTCAAAGCCCAGTCACATTTGTTAGCAGTTGTGTGGAAAGCAGAAGAAACCACAGGGTGTTTGCAAATGAAGGTACAACAGGTCAGAAAGCACCTGCTCCCTGCGGCCACCTGGACCAAACCTCGCCTCCCCACAGCCATTCACTGCTGGTGCCAGCTCGCTGATCCCTCATTTGGGCTGCCTAGAGTAAGTGTCAGCCCACAGAGAGTTATGTGCTGTGCGCTGTAATTCATGAAAGAGCTGAGCTCTGTGTGGGCACAGTCCCAGGAGAGCTGTGAGAGCAGCCAGCTCTTACACACACCTCCCACGGGTGCAGGAGACCTTCAGTGATTCCCTCCACCCTTCCCCCACCAATTTCTCCATCAATGCCACACACAGAGCTTGTCTGCACTACAAAATCAGCTGCTCTGAAGGCAGTGCTGTGATCCTGGCACATAACACCTGTTACCTACTAGAGGCAAAGGTAACAGGAAGCAACAGGAATCCATCCCAGAGCTTGGCAGCGCCCAAGGAGATGTGCTGCACTGCAGGAATGAACACTGCTGTCACTACCTGAAGAATCACTTCCACGCCTGAAAGTGATACAAGTCATTAGTTTTCCACCTGTAGCTTTCTTTGGGTCTGCACATTACTTCAGAAAGGCACAAAGAGCAATCCAAAAGCAAGACTGACTTTTGTTTTTGTGCTTGCAATACAATGAGGAAAGGTGCTTTACTGGAAACTGAGCAATTGGGAAACCACTGGCAGAAGTGAAAAAGGCAATTTTGTGTCCTGTCATGACAATAGGGCTTCTTTCCTTCTAGAAACAAATGACACCTGGAATCCACAATCATGTGGATTGTGGAATCCACAATCACATGATCCACAATCATGACAAACACCTGACATTTCAGCTCATTTATGAATCCAGAACTGGAAATTTTGTTCTGCTTCATAGGCAGGCTCTGAGATATTTCTGATATGGGCTCTATCATTCTGCCAGGACAGCTTAGCTGATACTCGGAGTTTCCTGGCTTTGCCCACCTGCTTTGAGCCTTTCTAGTTGCAACATGAGCGAGGTTCAGTGACACAGACCTGCAGCACAGAGTGAAATGCCTCAGGAGAGCACTGCCAGGCATGGCACCTGCACCTGGCTCTGTTCCCCCAGCCCCTGGTCCTGGGCTCCCATAAGGCTGGGGTCTGCAGTCAGGCTTCCCAAGAGCCCCACAAGGAGTCAGCTCACTCTCTGTTAGCAATCCCAAAAGTTCTGCTCCTGTGCAGTGTACACATGGGTGCTTTTTGTACTTGCCTCAGACAAGCCTTACTGAGAAGGTGACAGTTTTATGTGGGGTCAGGAGAGTGCAGTATGTCCATTTTATTAAAATCTAACCTAAATCCACCCCTCCTGAGACCTGACAGCCAGAATCAAAAACTGCCTTTGGAAATCTTTCTCTGTAAAACCAGAATTTACAATTTTTACTTTAAAAGAACATGTTCTAACCTTAAAGATGAGTTCCCCTTCTTGCCTGACCAAAAAAAAAAAAAAAAATCCCAGAAAATGTTCAGGTAAGGTGGAGACACAGCTTTCACATTTTATCCTGTCGGGGTTTACTCACCTCTGTGTCTCTGAATCTGTCCTCATAGTCCAATCTATCCTTCTCTACAGATGTAAGCTTTAATTTCAGAGTGGAAATCTCTGCCATAAGATCCAGCTTCTGAGTTTCAAGGGTTGTTCTGCTTAAAAGCTCCTGATTCAAGATAAAGAGGAAGAGAACAGAATTATTTACCCAAGGGGAAGAAATCAGTAATTAATTTTGACAGCTAAAGGTCTCCTTCATGGGGAATAGCATTACCCTCATCCTTGCACTATGTGAAGCCCTGAGACATAGCTATTATCCATCTGACAGATTCCAGGCACCTGGGATGCATCTGGGATCACAGGGGCACTATCATGAGCTGGCTGCCAGGATAACAAAAAAACCTGTCTGTCATCACAGTCGCTCTGGGCAGCAAGGAGCTGTGAGGGGAATCCACCCACCCTGCCAGAGGCTTTAATCTAAGGCTCTTGGAAGTTCAGTGGGGATGGACTCAAAGGAGGGCAGAACTGGATTCCTGCAGCATAAAGCAGCACTGACATTACTAAGTGCAAAGACTTTAGAGCCATTATGGTAGAAAATGATCCCTTAGTTATGAGACATCAAGGGCTGCAACACCTTGAAGGGCACTGCTCTCACCAAAGTTTGTTAAGACAGAAGGAAGACAAGACAGCAAGACAGACATGGAGCTGTGAAATACCTGCTGCAGCATCTCCTCTGTGGCATTCAGCTTCTCCCTGTGCTCCTCCAGGCAGAACTCCAGATCCCGGATCTTCTCTCCTTGGGCCTCCACCTGGTCTGTAAGCACACTTACCTGGAGAGCAGGAAAAAAGGGATGCATGCTTAACACCTTGCACCTGTGCCATATGTGTCAGCTGAAGAACTGCAGGTGAGCAACACTGTTGGTTGAGCCAAAGATTAACTGGGACCATGCAGGGAGGAAGAGGAGGAGGAGCAGAGCTCTGCAGGGTACACGCCACTTGGCAAAGAAAACAGGAGAGGAGGCAAGGCTCTCCCCTTACACTTACTAGGATTTCAGCTGAAGTTCTGGC
This sequence comes from Fringilla coelebs, assembly GCF_963513975.1. Taxonomy (NCBI): domain Eukaryota; kingdom Metazoa; phylum Chordata; class Aves; order Passeriformes; family Fringillidae; genus Fringilla; species Fringilla coelebs. The sequence continues at coordinate 57,339,016 of NC_140033.1, read as the reverse complement.
AGACACATTGCAATTCTGCAACTCCCCTCCTCACTGGAGGTTTTCACTAGGGGTGGCTGCTGCATTTTACTGCCAATAATTATGCCTTTGCTGTGACAATACATTAACTCAACCCATTAGCTCCTACCTTAACCACCACATAAACCTCGCTGCTTATAATTTATTCTCCTTCCCAAGCAATTGCACACAGTGTACCAGAACAAGCACTTTCCCCTTTTCAGAACAATAAAAGCAAAGGAGGTTAAAACACACAGCCAGAGGCTGGATAAGACCAAGACAACATTTTTAAGACAGCAGACAGATTCTCATTTTGCCTTTTCTGAATGATTTTTTTCATTTTCAACAGGCACTTCCTGCAGTACTGCTGGGAAGGAGGGTGAGCTCAGTGCTGTCACAGCCCCTAGGCTGGGTCCACATCAGGGGATGCCACCTGTGCAGTCCAAGGGGTGCCAGGTACTCCTGGCTCCAACACCAAGAGGAAACCAGCAGTCAGAGCAGCCAGGGCTGAGCCCGTCCAGCCCAGCTGCAGGTGAGCAGGAGCACCAAGGAGCTGCTTGTCTCCTTCAGCTGGCTAGCCAGTCCTGCAGCTTTTGTTACCTTTCCTAAGGACAGGACAATGTCTCCTGATGCAGACACCATGTGAATGGCCCTGGGAAATGGTGATCTTAAGGATGCACATGGATGTAAGTAGGTGGCTGCCCTGCAGACCTGCTCCGCTAGCCAAATTCAAAGAGAACAGATACACAGACAGAAAGACCTTTAGATTTTTCCTGCAATCTGAATTCACACCTTTCTCTAATCTGGGTTAATTCTCACATCCTAGCAAGTCTTCTGAACACTGTCTAAGACATCACTCCTCCAAATAAATTCTCAGAGGTTTTATCACATACTTTTAGACAGTCTAGTGAATGCAAAAGCAGAAAAATATGATTTGGGTGACAACTCACTTGCAGAACAAGAGATTCCTTATCATTTTCCAGACGAGCCAGCCTTTCTTGATAAACATCTCCATTCCCAGATATGTGTCCATTAGTCTGGAAAAGACAACAAATACTGTATACTCAGCCATTGTTCCACAGCATCAGCCAACATTATCGAAACACTTAATGAGAGCGTTTTTAGTCTGCACGGTTTAAGAACATGTTTGAAATATTCTCCAGCCCCCTAAGAGTTACAAATCAAATAAACTGTCAACAAAGGACACATGACCACCATTCAGGAGAGAATTCTTCAGGGGCTTAAAGATGAGAAAGGAAGAACCTTCTGGTGACCCAGTTCTGCAAAATTCACTTACTGTACATTCAGCATTTTGCTAACAAAATTTGGACTCATTGCTACACAATGCTAAGCCATACTTGCAAAGAGACAAATACCCTGAGACATTCAGCAAGTGAAAAAAGCCAAACACACAATCTACAAAATGTGTATTATGCTTCTTGCAAGTCATACACGCAGTCAGAGACATCCTTTTACATCAGGCACATTCTACTGGGTATGGGTGAACGTCTGCACTCTAAACACATCTCTGTAAAGCTGCCTGAGGCTAGAGGGAAACAAGAATACATGTTAATGCTATCAGAGAGTTCAGAGGAATCAGCAACTTTCTTCATAATAACTTCAATGCTCTTGAGCAGCGGGAAGGATTTTGTTCTATCCATATTCAAAGCTGTCTCAAACCACTTCATGATCCAGGTCACAATCAGATCTTGGCTCAGAAAAGGAAGCCTTGTTCCCATCATGGCATAAATTGCTCAGAGGAGTCTCAGAAGCTGCTCTGAAATCCAGGGCGCTCAGCAGAGACACCCAACAATGTTGAGGGGCCCTGATTTCCTCCTGAACGTGCGATGAAAAGAAATTGTGTGACTGATCCTTGTGCTCCCGTGAGCCTGCAGCACAACTCTGCCTTGAGAGGCCACCAGCACTCAGGAGCTCCAAGCCTCCAGCTCCTGCTTTGAATCTCCCCAGATTACAGAAGATACCTCAGGAAATCTCCTGGCTAAACTCCTTTTCTAAATTACATGTCTGGCCTTGGGTGCTGGTAGAAACTGCCTTGTTTGAGTCTGAAACAATAGCACTCCCTCCAGCATCACTTAAAGAGCTGACACAAACAAACAGGAGAAGGTAGAGGTGTCAGACCTCACCTCAGTGCTCTCAAGAAATCAGGCTGCGTCCTGGCACATCTTAAATGGCTGAGCAGTACCAAAAGTGTCTCACAAGCATGAAATTTCACTTGGTGACCATAATATCTCACCTGAAATTCACTCCAGCAGACTAAGAAAGGATGCTCTCTAGTAATTTGTACCAGGACCTCATCACAATGATCTAACTTATGACCCTGTATCTGTATTATTTAGCAGCACCATACTAAGCCACCTGACCACACAGACACTAAACCCCAGGGCAAAATTCCTCTAAACTTCTGAGTTTGCCACATCTTCCTCCTGACCTCTACCAGAATTTAGCTCATGCCATTCAAGATCCATGAGATCTTCCATTTTGTAACACTTCAATTCAGGTGAAAGAATTCAAAATGAAATAAACCTTTTAGCTGCTCAACCAGGAGATTATGCTTCGGATTTTGTGACCTGAGTTGTTTGTGGAAACAGAACTGAGGGTTTTGTCTACTTTTGCTGCTCTGCAGCTCCCTTGTCCTTTAAGAGCTCCAGTACATCTCAAGCACTTGCTCAGCCTGTATAAGAACAGCATCTGTATTTTGTAATACACAACACATTTATCAGTCCAGTGCATGTGTCTGATGTGGGAAAGTGGTATCCATCCCTCACTACAGGCAGCAGAGCTGCAAAGACACTTTTCCATGCTGCTGGGGCTAACATGGAATTCCTTGCCAAAGCACAGACTTGACTCCCTGCCTCCCAACCACCACATCAACACCTGAACCACTGACCCTCCTGATAGCTCCAGTCAGCATAACCAGACACAAATGAACCAAAACCAAAGACTGCAGGAAGAAAATGTGGGGAGGGAAGTCTTGCTTTCACAGCACGATTAAAATGTCTGTGAAAACCAACGAGGTGTGAAAGCAGAACTTAGTCATTGTGCACAGCATCTTGCCAAGACACCTTTGTTGTTAAACTCTGCTCACATTTCTCAGGAAAAATCCACTTGGCTCAGCACATCAGCTTTGGCTTTAAAGTAGGAGTGTTGGGATAGGGGGAGTTCAGGCTGCAGCTGCACCCTGCCATCAGAGAGAGGTGATGGGAACCCCAAACAGGACAAGTGAAAAGGCTGTTCTCCCGCAAAACAAAAAATAGTGCTAACAGAATCACAGACTCCTTAAGGCTGGAAAATACCTCTGAAATCATCAAGCCCAACCATCAACCCAGCACCACCACCATGTTCACAACTAAACCAAGTCCACAAATGCCATATCCACACAGTTTTTAAATCCTCCAGGGAGGGTGACTCCACCACGTCCCCAGACAGCCTGTTCCAATTTTTAATAACTCCTTCAGGAAAGAAACTTTTCATAATATCTGACCTAATCCCACCCTGGCACAATTTGAGGCCAATTCCTCTCATCCTGTCAAACACTTAGGGCAGCTCATCTATTCTTTGGGAGAAACCTTGCAGAGACGTCTTGGTTTTGCAAGCTGTGTGTACTGGGTGCAAAGATCTCTTTTCTGGGTATTGCCAGTAATATTTTCTAAAATCTGCATAAAACCAGACCTCCTGTAGCACACCAAACCCAAAAAATTCTGTGTACAACACAAGAATTGTTTGCTCTTTGCCTGAAGTGTTGTAACTTCTGTATAATACCTATATAATACCTGTGACTGACTTAATTTGAGGTATGAAAAGGCAAGAAAGCCCCTGACTTTGGTTTCAGTGGAGAAAATGATGATAGCTGGAGAATGGATGATAGAAAAAGACCATGGCAGCTATTTCCAAGAGCAGCAGCCTGAGCACTGCTTACAGTGGTGCAGAGACCCAGGACCTGCACACACTGGACACACAACACCTTCCCACATCTTTGGTCTGGACTGTCTTCAAAGGTAAAAAGTAGATTCCTGGCATGATATTCTTCCCAGAGAGATGAGGAAGCAAGATGAAACATGAGAAGAAGAGAGCAATAATGGAAGTGAGCAGGACTGAAGAGAAATGGAGCAGGAATATGCTCAAACACTGGATTTGGGAAAGTAGTGCATCAGGAGATGGGGTGGAGGGAGTCCCATTGGGAAGGAATGGGCTGCAGGGAGGTCTGAAAAATGCCAGGAGACCTGGTGCGTGCAAAACCTGGGCGAGCAACGCTCAGTGTGTCCCTCAGGAGCATTTCTCCACCAGGGAATCTGCATCCTCCCCTGCGACTGGGCCAGCACTCACCCTGCAGAGCAACAGCTCCTCTTTAGCGGGGGGGAAAGAAAAGAAATAAAACAGTAAGAGAAGCAAAAAAGAAAAGCAAATATTTGATTGAATAGCAACTGCGAGCATATTTAGGGCACTTGGTAGTTAGTTCTGGATCAAATTGGTATCATTTAAGTCTATAAAGGATTAACATAATTTACTAGCTGTGTAAGAAAGGCTTTCCATTTCCTGAAGAAGGCTCTTTTCATCAGTAACTTAAAATCTATATTCAGTTAAGCAGCTAGATTTTGCTTGTGTTTTCAATGTTAATGATTAATTGCAAAACACTATATGGGAAGAGAATGCAGATTTACCAATACTGATTTTAATCCTAAAAACAAAAGAACAGTTGTCACAATGCCACTGAGGCTTCACAGAAGTTTGAGGTCAAGCATTTACTTAAAATGCCATGTAAGATCAGACCCAGTGCACTTATAAACTCTGCAAGATCAATCCACAGCTAATCTGTTAAACACGTGTGTAAAGCTTTGTCTGTAATCATCTAAGTGTAAAAAATCCACACTGCTCTGGAGGGAATTATTCCTGTAGCAAGTAGAAGCATCACCAAACTTCCACAGCTTGCCTGCCTTCAGTCTTTAATCCCTTTTCCCTGGAAGCGAGTTAGAATTCCAAACCACAGGAATGTTTCTAGTGGCTGCTGGTTTAAACCTAATAATAAGAAAAAAAAAAAAATTAAAAATCCGTTTGCTCTCAGTTGCTGAATTCTCCTCTCAAAAATAAGCCTCATTTTTAGCTTACCACAGCTGACACCCTCATTTTCCTTCATTTTCTCTTCTGCTTTGGAGATGAAATAAGCAGCACAAATCACACTGCTCTTGCTGTATGTGCAGTTTGGTTTGTATAGAAGGAGCTGCAACTCCACAGCATCATTTCCCTGTACAGCAGATTGCACTGTTTTGACCACCACAGTCAAGTCAACAGTTGGGCAAGTGAGCCTTTCCCAACACCTCTTTCCTGACCATCTGGAGTTAAATTAGAGCTCATCAACATGCTTACGTGCTTCAGATCATTACAATACACATTACCTATGCTCAGTTAAACAAAGCTGCTGCTGTTCTGCTTGTTCCCTCAGCTTTAGAGCCCCTTGCAAGAGGGCTCCTCCAGCCTCAGCTACCTCAGCATCAATTTGTGTGCCTTGGGCAGAGCCTCTGGGTTTCCCAAGCCAAGTACCCACTACCTGTGATACAGATCCATGACAGCTTTACTCTCTGTCAGCATCAATCCCATCCCAAATTCATACCGGTCATACTGTCTGAGCTGGTGTGTAACCAGTTTATGTGGGAGCCCACCTCTGCCCTCCCAAACCAGCCTCTCCTGCATTTCCCACTTCCCTACAGCCTTTTCCACATACTCCAGCAGAAGACCTACTGCAAAGCTTTTCCTGAAGTTTGCAGGTTACTTCCTCCCCAGAGAATAAGAAGGGGAAAAATAAAAACAACCACACACCCACTCAAAGTCTCCCACATGATATTTTAAAAAATAAAAGTGAATTCTGAAAGAAAAGCAGCTGAACACAGCCCTTCACACTGAGGCATTTACCTGAAACATTTTGTAAGCATAAATAGCACGCTGCTGAGCAGGGGAGATGCAACCTTCCCACAATATTCTGTCTCCTCAGCAGCAGCCCGGCTGGTGCCTGGTGCAGGAGAAGGATGAGAGGCTCACTCCCAGCGCTGCCCAGCTATGGCTTGCCACTGGGAGAAATGCAGGAGCCAGCACAGGCAGAGATCTCCTTACCTTATTTAGCCAGACGCAGTGCCCGTGAATGTCCCAGCTATACTCCATGCTGGTCATGACTGTTTTCATGCACTCACGGACGCCAGAAGCCGAGGCTGAGGGCTCCGGGCTCCTCCGAGCCGAGGTTAAGTGACAGCAGGTCCCCCTGCCCAGCCGAGGATGGAGGCGAGCGGAGTGGGAGACGTGGGAAGCAGCAGCGCTCCTCAGGCGGAGCAAGCAGCTCTGGGGAATTAACACATCAAAGCCCGGCACGAAACTCCTCCAACCCGGCACACACAGCAGGGGGATGCAGGCAGGGAGGTGCAGAGCAGCACAAACCTGACCGGGAGCAAGGACAGCCGCACGCAGGGGGCACCCGGCCACCTCCACCCTGGCTCTGGTCACCAGCGCAGCTCCCTCCTCCGGACCCTCCCGGAAAGCATCCGACCCAGCAGCACAGGAGAACAGAGCAATTCCCACCCCTTCACCTGAGCACAAAGTAAACAGGAGGGGCTTTCCCTCTCTAATTGTAAAAGCTGCAGGAACACATGCAATTAATTCAGGCGCCAAGAAAAATGGAAGAACTTGACTCAGCTGTCCCAGGTCTCCAAGTGGCTTGTCCCAAGTTTATGTCATACTTCAGAGTGATGTAAGAAGTGACAATAACAACCAACCTCTGTCCTGGGGTTCAGGTTTCAATTGACTCACTACCAGCAGCAGCATGACAAATTCTCAGTATTTTTGACCACAGAGACCAGCTCTGAGAATCCTGTGATTATCTGAAAAACCAGTTTTATTATTATAATGAAATGTCTACAACTACCATTGATAGAGAAAAATCTCAAACCAGGAATGCTGAATAACTCAGGAGATATCAGGAGACTAAAGGACAAGCAGAAGCTGTGCTTTTTAAGCCAAACTGATTCATTTTGGATGGGGAAAGGTAATTTTTGATGGGATGTTCTAACCACCAAAGAGCTCATCCCCGATGCATGAAGATGCATCAGAAAGGCATACCATAAATGAGCCCATATCATCTTCCAGTGTTAAAAAAACACCAGTCTGGGTGATCACCTTTAGCAAGAAGCAGGGTCCTGTGTTTCCAGAACCTTGGGAGGTGCATCTCACAGGGACAAAATGCCAGCAGGGAGTGGATGATAGGCTGACACGGTATCACAAGACTCCTTTCATACCGAGGAGAGATCTCAAACTGTTTGGTGGTAACACCCTGGTGCCACACATTAGCATAGGACCTTTTGATACACAAACTCAACATAAGCAGAAGCTGAATCAAATGACTGCACTGCACACCCACACCAGGATAATCAAACAACAAACTTGGTTTTGAAGACAAGATTTATTTTTTTTCTCCATGAATAAGAGATGACTTCTGGCTAGCCAAACCACTTCTTCCACTTGGGAATAACTCTCTTGTCCAAATAGGTCAGCATATCTCTGTAAGATTACAAAGCTATGTCTATCCAGCAAGGAAAATTCTCTCTGAAAGCTAATATCCTCTCATATTAACTCTCATTACTCCCAGCTGCTCTCTGGAAGAACCAACTTAAAGGAAAAATGGCAAAATCTGAAGCTGGTCTGTGAGGCAGCAGCAACACATTGGATTGCATGAGCCACCACGATGGATACCTCAGCTCAACCACCATCTTGAGATGAGCTGAAAATGGTCTGTGGCTGAACTTGATGATGATCTTAAAGGTCTTTTCCAACCTTAATGATTCTATATGATTCAAGAAACCTTTGGAGGCCATAAAGTTTTGCTTGACCTTAAAGTCAATTTCAGAAATTCACTTATGGAGTGAAAATAATTATTAAAATATGCCGTATAATATATATATTTAAATTCACAAAGTCACTTCCAAAGCTGCACTTGCTGTGGGTTTTAAAGAAAAAATATTATGTTATCCTGGCTCTTTCACTTCAGGGGCACATCCTTTAAAGAGGAGAAGGCAGACACCAGGACCCACATACACAAGTTCAGACCAGAAGCATAAGGAAAATGGCTCTGAGGTGTGGGAAGGCACTGTCCACCCACTCCTACCCTTCACTCTTCTTTTTAAAAAGACACAGTTGGTTTCTTCTTTCTGGGAAAGTAGTTGCATAAGATGTATTTTTTTAAAAATGTAAAAAATCCCCCAACCACTTTCCAGAAAAGTAATAACCAGAAGGAAAACTGTCTCTTGTTTGTTTCAACTGAAGGAAAACTGGAGCAATGCTCACGGCTGGGAGCAAGGTTTGCGAGAATTACTCTTCAAGAGACGGATCTATCAGCTTCCAGCTGGACACAACAAGGCTGCCTTGGTCTTGCAAAATGTGGAGTTTTGTTTAAAATGGTTTTGCTACTGGTGCTGATGTTAGAGATTACTCACACACTGCCTGTACTGAAGCTAGAAGCTCCATTTTCACAGAGTACAGCACACGCCTTATTAAGGCGCACATTGAAATACACCAAATATTTCTGCTGACCAAGAGTATTCTGAGAAAACCCCCAGAACTTTGGAATGGTTATGATCTGCCCATGGATTTCAGGCTGGTTTCAGTGAAAGCATGGAGTTCAAACATGTTTGAGCTCAGAAAGGTCTCAGTCCCTTTCCAGACTTGGAACAAATGGCCTCGTTTGTACTTTCACCCATGACATTCACCATTTGCACATGGAGACGTGAGCAGGGTTTCAGCAGCAGAGATCAGTTTGAGCTGCAATGACATGTTAGTGTGTTACAGTGAAACTGACTTCTTTGTGCAGCAGAGAGCTGCATGTACAACTTTTCCCAGCTCCCCTTGGGGACCACATGATGGATTCTGTTGGAAGAGCTGTGCCAGATGTTCGGGCACTGTACGTGTGCTCTGGTGTCACGTGGCCATCTGGCACCCACCCATTAAAAAACAAAAAGCAGCACGAGATGTTTTAACCCACTGGCCCTTTTTTGAGTCTTTGCACACACACACACTGAGAGGAACAGAAAGGAAGAGGATCAAGGACACATGGCAGCCCATTCTGGCATGGCAGGACTGAATGCTCTGCCCTATTTTACAGAAACTTTGGGTGACTGCTGTCATCCCCTTTTGCCAATGTGGGCACCAGTGGTTTGGCTGCAGGAGCCAGGGGAGGATTTTTCTCCTGTGACACACTGTGTGGCAGCAGCAAACACTATTTTTGTTTTCCTCTGAGACACAAGAGGCTTGCTTACAGTCCCACATGGGATGTCACACACCAGTCCCAGCATCCCAGGGGATGCAACTTCATCCATGGAGGATTAAACTAGTTTCAAACAAAGAAGGCGTCTGCCCTTCCTCTCTAAGGAGGGGCATAGCTGCAAAAAACCTTCCTGCAAATCATCCAGGCACTTCATGTGACACCTCCCTGCTCACAGAGGGACTGGTGACACCGGTGACACGTGCAAATCCTGTGGCTGAAGCACACTAAGTGCAATGTCAAGTTTATCCTACAAGGGGCTTTAAGGATGACAGAGAATACAGGGTACTAATTTGAGGCAGAATAAGGAGTAATTGAGGCATAGATGGAATAGCAATTTTCTGCAGTTTTTGGTACTCACAACCCCTGCACATCGTTTCCAGTGGTTGGGAGGCACTAAACTGAAAGGTACAACAGAGCCCTTCCTCTCCCACTGAGCCCATGGGTGCAATAAAAACCCACTGCTGTCTCACTGCCTTTAGGTGGTCCCCATCATGCAGGTCTGAAACGCCCCATTCCAGACCCCTCCAGCCAGGCACCCCCAAAATCACACATCTGCCATCACAAGGGGCAATGACTGGTCTCCACCTCATTAATCTCAGCAGGCACTGCAGCCTCAGCCATGCTGCTGGGCCACTTTGCTCCAAAATAACCTGCAGGGGATCAGCACCACAAAACATGGCCTACAGATGACTGTGAACACCATGGGAGAGTGCAGTTTCCAAGAATGTTTGTTTGGCATATTTTTTGTTTGTCAAGGCCATAGTTGCATGAAACTGTTATGCCCACTGAGAGCAGCGAGCAGTTACAGCGATGTTCACGGCTGTACGTTACACAGGCAGGGAATGCTGATGTTAGCAGGAACTCTGCCTGTTTTAAAGATCTGACTTCAATGTCACTCCTGTCTCCTCCTCCTGATCTCACCATTGCCTGCCACGCTTTGACAGCGGGGGTGAGATCCAAATCCCACTGGAGGCAGTGGGAGAGCTCCCACGTGCTTCATTAAGTTTCAAGCATTTCCAAATGAGTAGTTCAAAGAAAGATTTTTAAAAAAGAAAAAGAAGATTCCTTCAGATCTTTCTGCAGGGGCTACAGAAGCAAGTCCAAGGTGCCCATCTGTCCCTGCATTGCTGTGCTCAGCCCCCATGACAGCAGATGGCACAAAGGGTTGCCCAGTGCCAGCCACAGCAAACACAGCCCTGCACCCAGCAGTCCTCTGGGCTGTGACTGAGTGCTGAGATCAATCCATTTGTTGAGGTAAAAATGCTTTCTGCAAGATCAGCCATGACTCCAAGGAGACTGAGTCCTTCCCAGGGCGTGCAGTGCCCATCCTGGCAAGGGAGCAGGCGATGGTGGCCGTCTGTGCCCACAGCAGTGGCACATGGAACACAGAGCCACCACAGTCCTGCAGCAGCCCCAGCCTTCACCAGGGCTGGCACCCCAATTTCAGCAGCACGGTGTCACCTTGGCCAACACCCAGCGTGTGACACAGCAGGACCTGGCCACAGCTGCAGGAAGGATTTGACAGAATATGCAGCAGTGTCCACCCACTGCTGTCACTGTGACTGCTGTGGTGAGGCTGGCTGAAAAGCCTAAGTGTGGCCTCTGGGAGCAACTCCTGACTTCCACTGCTGGAGCTTCCCCAAAACCTGCACACACCTGGACCTCCACAACACAAACCCTGCCACACAGCACGAGCACAAGGACTTTTCCTTGGCCCTACTTGGAAGTCACCAATCACAGGGCATCTGGAGGCAAACCCAGCAGCTTCTTCAAAAATGATGCTGTTTCAACTCACCTTTTGCTAAGTACAAAATTTTATTTCCCAGGGCATTCTTTGGGTAACCTACAATAGGATAATTGTTGATTTTTTTTGGAAAACCAAGTCTTGGGGAAAGAACTGCCTTCTCAGTTATATTTCTGTGTATTTTTAAAGTAAGGTGATAAAAACTGGCTGATTCACAAACACAGAAAATAGAAGTTTGGTTTGGTTTCCAGATTGAAGGAATGCAGAGCTTACACTTTTCCCTTATGTTATAAATCAGGTGAGGAAGCTCAGTAATAACACTGATCCCCAAGGAAAAAAAAAAACACTGCCAAAAATGCTTTTTACTGAAAAGTATTCAAAACATCTTCTTTTCCCCCACCTAACATCTGATTCTTAAAACAAAGTCTTTCCCCAGCCCTCTGAGATGAAACTGCAGTTACCAAGTATTGTTTTCTCCCTAGACTGAGGCACAGTGGTACATCAAAGACAGCAAAGGCCAGCCCACTGCACGAAGCATTTGAGCAACAGCTTTTCCAAGACTCCACAGGAGTATCTCCAAAACAAAATCTCTTCCCTGATACCCACTCTAAGCTTTATAGCGGTGTGAAACAGAGCCAGTCTACCCAACACCCACAATGAGCCTGGCAGATGTAAAACAAGGTGGGACTGTACCATTTGACTTTGGAGCCATTCGATGAGAGCCTCAGCCGTGGAGTCTGGGACCTGGCAGCGCAGCCCCTCCCTCTCGTCCGCTTCCATCATCTCCAGCAAGCCCCGCAAGTCCTCCACGAGGTGCAGAGCCCGCAGGCCCCCCATGAATGGGGAGGTGGGGGACTGGCAGTCAAAGATGCCATTGGAGTATTCCAGAGCCTTGGAACCTGCAGGGAGCAAAATCACAGGGGTCAGGCACGGGATGAGGGCTGGGCGCAGCCCGAGGCTGGGAAAGGCCGGGGGTTGTTCCTGGCAGGGTTTATCCCAACCAAACTCAGCACTGGTGCTTGGGGAGGGAAGCTCCAGGAGGAACAAGGTGGGCTGGTCCTCAGGGAATGGGAATGCCACAACCTGCCCGTGGGGTTGAGGCATGGGCTGGGCTCCTGATCCCCAGGATGAATTCCCAAGGCAGAAGGTGTTGCCAGGGATGGAACATCCTCTGCAATGCCCTGAGTCACCCTGCAGCACTGAATGATCCAAGTCACCATCCAGGGATGGTGTCCAGAGGAAACCATGCCCTGCATTTTCCATGCAGGAACATGTTATGCTGCTCCAAGGCACTGGAAATTTTTTAAAATAATAAAAGAGATGAAGATAAATTAAAAGACCAAATCACTTCGGCATGGGAATAAATTTTAAAACCAGCAATTTGACACAGTAGCACTGACATTTGCATGTTAATAAAGAGAAAAATCTCTCATTTGCATAAACTCACAGGATGCATATTTGACCTACATTAGAAGTTGCTATATATTAAGCTAGAAAGGAAACTATGAATTTAGGATTAAGGCTGATGTAAGTCAACCTAGCTAATTCCAACTGTAATTCCAGTACACTGATTTGTGACCTTAATTCTATAATACCTCGGCACAATGAGACGTGTTCATCACAGACCTTAATTTGTGCTGTCAACTTTTAGAAACTACAAGGATATGCCATATATACACTTCCATGAACTTTCATTCACCCCAATTGGCAAGCCACAAAAATCCAAGTATTCTGCTAAATTCCCACTGAAAACAATAAAGAGAAAAATAACCTCAACAGCACATGAGGTGATATCCCTTTGTTATAATATTCCTTTATAGATCTATTCACAGACATGGGTAAATGAAGTCTGTGGTGACTTAAATCTTCCAACATCACATTTTGTTTTTATATTAAACCTCATCCTGCCATAACCAACTTGGGCTCTTGGAAACACAAATACATGATCGGATCCAAATACCAGTGTCTACTTATGGAAATTACTGAAGTCACAGCTTACATGTATTTTTAGAGATCATCATGATCAAACTGAATCCCTTCTGCATTTGTTCCCGCTATGTGTCCTTAATATCTTTAGGCAGAGAAGAGTCATTGTTCAAAGCACACCCTGTATGATTATTTTTTTCCCTAAGGAAAATTGCTTAAGTGGAACTACTAAAAATTTTATAACTGTGTTGCTACACTTGCAAGGGCATTTTTGACTGTTGACTTCTTGATTTTTCCCTCCTATATGTTGGGTACTTATTTTCTAACTCACTAGATTCAGCTTAAGAGCAGACTTTGTAGTCTTTGTAGTGCCTCTCCCTGGGCAACTTACAATTTACAGGTACTCATAAAAAATTCTAATGTTCAAGGCAGTTCCAAAGTTTGGACCCAAAACATTCCAATTTTGAAAGGAAAAAAAAAAAAAAAAAGAAAATTCAATTAATGTTTTAACTCTTCTGAGTTGATTGAAGTTCAGATTAGCCACTATTGACCTTGACTCTCCTGGTGCTCCATGAAGGAGCTGAGCTGCATCACTCAGCCATTTCCAGCAGCCCTTTGAGAGAGGGTAGGAGAAAACCCAATCCATGGAGCCTGTGAGAGTCTGTGCAATCCCTCCACTCCGGTTATTTGTTAACTCTAAGCTAGAATGGAAGGCACCAAAAGCAATTCCCAGCATATTCCCTTCTCTGTCTGGAACTCTGTCCTTCAGGGGGAGAAAGGAGTACACAAAAAAGCAAAATAAACACCTGCCCCAGGTGTTTACCTGCTATAATGCCATCCATCTGCTCCAGGGCTGCAGCGAGCATGTCACTTGCATCACTCATCATCTTCTCTCTTCTCAGGAACAATCACCAGCTACACCATAAGGAGCAGTAAAACGTTGATGGTGTGAGCTGGTCCAGAGCCTCAAGTCTGCAATTTAATCTGCAAAAGAGAATTTCATTTCATTGTGTGTTCTCTGAATTCAGGCATCACTGTTGTCAGATCAGAAAGAAGACTGGGATCATTTGCTGGCCACAATAAAACCCAGAGGTATTCACCACAAGGCATGGACTGAGATCGAGGGATCAAAGCACCAACCTGATGACCCTGTTTCCAGTGGCCCATGGCCTGCTCTGCCCACAGGTCTATGCCACTGACAGGGCATCCCACAGAACACCTCAGAAATCCCACATGGCACTTCCAGGAAGCTCACAGAGAAGACACAAGCTTCCTATCACTAAAAGGGAGCTGCAATTCAGCAACAAACCATATGTGTCTGCTGTAATTTTCCCCCCAAGAAATAGAAAAAGAGAAGTCTGAGCACTTGTCTGAGATTTCTGGATGTCTGACAATCCAAAGTTTCTGGCATGGAACTGTGTGCCTACAGGCAGGATCTCTCAGGTGCCCACAGCTCACTGGAGGTAGCGTGTGTGCATGGACTATCCCTGCTCTGAGTTTAGCAGATTCACATCGTAACAATGCAATCTGATTTCACTCTCAAACTTCTACAAGCCAGAAGTAGTCCCCAAAGGAGTATTTCCAGCAGGCTGGAAAAGCAAGCCTGCCCAACATGCCTGTAGGTGAGCTAGTAAACCAGAAATCCTGATGGGCTACAAGTTAATTCAAGCAGGTGCTCAGGAACTTGGCTGAAGTGGAGCTGCAGGGGTCAGAGGCATTCCCAATCCCCCCAGCCCACCTCAAGAGACAAACAAACCACCAACACGGCCCAGACTGCCTTAGCTTTAATCTGATACACGAGACTGCTTCTGCTATAAATACAGCTAGGGAACAAAGCTAAACAAACAGCAGGAAGGAAAACTCGCTTTAACCTTCACATGCCCTGCCATTTGCTTTTTGTATTAGGACACACCACTGCTGACATTTGCCCCAACATGAGCAATTAAGAAAGTCGTTCATAGAATCTTTGGCATAAATTCTGGAAAACGGTCTACTAAAAAACAAAGCTAAACAAAAATCCTTGTCATAAACTGATTTTCCCCTCCTACGAGTCACCTTATTGGTCTGACCCAGCTGGGAGGTGGCTCTTATTGGAGGCTGCCAGCCGGCTTTGCTGAAACGTTATCCTTAAAATGCCAACAAACATTTCATCTTCCACAACAACATTTTTATTACAGGAAGTAGGTCCAAACCCTAAGGTAACCTTTGAACAACAGCACAAAGACTGCTACGCTTTTGGCAAATGCCTGGTTTTATTATGAGGTTGTCAGAGTCAGAAAAACCAAGAGAACTTTAAACAGTCAAAATACCTGTAAATGAGGATGTTGCAAATCTTAAAAACTGCAGTAGCATTGTAATTGAAGATGTTCAGCCTTTGAGAAGGAAGCCCCCAGTTTTAAACATAATGTAAACATTCAGCTTCAATCAGTATAAGACCTGCCAGAACATGCAGATCCTACAAGACAACTGGTTCGGTGCCTCCACATCTGATAAAAATGAGTAGAAAATGCAGCTTTTGCACACACATTCACTTGGACAACACTGAAGACAGTCTCTTTTTTTATCTGCTTAAGATTTCCTGGCTCTGATACCAGGTCCTGCTCAAATATGGGAGTCTGTGAAGGCAGTGTGTGAACAATCTGCTGTGGATTTCCCTCCAAGGGCAAAGAACTCAGAGAAAGCCCGGGGCTCCTACAGCCCCAGGCAAAACGCTGATTCCTCACAGCTCTAAGTGGGAAAAGACCAACAGCACAAAGCAACCACAAACCCACAGAAGCCAATCAATGTTTGGCAATCAGAAGTGCACATGGGCTTTTCAAAGTGCATAAACACCTCGTGGGGCGCGTGAAGAATACAGAGCTAGGCTCTTCTTAGAGGTGCCCAGCGACGTGGCAAGAGGCAACGGGCACATGCAAAAACACAGGGAAGTTCACCTTAGAATTAAAAAGGGGAGAGGAAAAAAAAAAGCCTAAATAAAAAGAAACCATTTTAAAAAGCTTTTTTACTATGAGGATAGCAAGTAATAGAAAGGGTTGCCCTTTTGGGGTCTCCAACCTTGGAGCTACTCACAGCCCAACTGGACCCTACATAGCCTGTCCTGGAGATCTCCAGTGGTGCTTTCCCACCACGGAGCATCAGTGAGCTCAGTGCAGCTCATGATCAAGAATTAAACACAGCCTTGGAGGCTGGTAGGAAAAGCCTATGTAGGCTAAAACCCCACAAAGGAACAGAGTGCTCCCTAACCACATTTGTTCACAGCACACCCCTTGATTCTCACCTTCTGGCTAGGAAATGCATGAACTGGGGACAAGTTCTGCGAATTTGTACAACTACAACTGCTAATTTGTACTTGCACAATATAGCCACGGCTTGTAGGCACAGAAAAATCACTAACCTTGCTCTTCATCCAGGTACAACCACCTCTGACGTTTGCCAAAAGCACTCCTTGCTTTCCTAAACAAGGGGTTTGTCCATGGTTGTCAGAAATCCCTAAGGCAGCCCTACTAGTGGGAGCAGACAGTGGTACCAACAGCATCCAAGAGACTCTCACGTTACCTGCTTCTGCCTCCAAGGAAAGATACATCGGTTTGCACTCCTGAAGGAGCTGCACTGCTGAGAGCAGTAGGGAGAAATTTTAAGATAAAACTTACTGAAGCAAGATCCTGCAAACACACAGACCTCCAAAAACTCTTCCACCACTCACAGAGCATCTGTTAGCAGCCTGACCAAGCCCACAGCTGAGAAATTTGGAGAGATGAAATCAAAAAGAACAAAAAGCCCCCAAGCCGAACAGCTGGGGATGATGCAACAAAATTCCATTTCCCTGGTTATTTGGTCCTAAAAGTGGCCATTGAAAACTAGCCTGGAACAGCACATCCTGCTCTGGCCATCTTCCCAGCACAGTGCAGCACATCCAGCAGTCAGGAAGTAAAATTACTGTGATAGAAAAATAATATTGGAAGTATCCTTCCCTAGCAAAGGCATAGAATTATTTTTGGTCTTTGCACAACTATCACCAGCATGCAGGGAGGGGGTGGGCAGAGGGCAAAGAGGACCTCATACACCAGGGGAGCAAAGGACCAAACTGCATGGAACCAGAAAAGACAACAAACCCCAGGAGGAAGGGGTGGAAAGGGGAGATGCAGAGGGAGCCAAAGATACACAAATCAGCAATCAACAGCCCTCTGTGGGCTACAGGAAAGGGTACAACAATAAAACACCAGCAGATTAATCCCTATGCCTCCTGAAGGGCACCCTCTGACTTCACAAACTTTGAGAAAAGCCTCAACTGGCCACTGAGGCAGCAAAGCTTTTCCAATATATTTGTTACACTCTTGCCTCTTTATGGCTTTGGTCTAATACAAACTAACAGAAACCTCAAGGCTTTGGGTTTTTTTCTTGGCAGGGATTAAGGGAAACTACATCGGTAACATGAACAAAAATCCATCCTGGAGGAGTGGTCCTTGGAAAATAATGCATAGCTAATGACAACAAGCAGTTTAACTTCCCTTCATCCACAAACACAGGAAGGGGAAAAGGCATCATTTTAACACAGATTGATCTATGGCATGGCAGATAAATGAGATATCAAGGTGCACACAGGAGACAGAGAGGCAGATGCATGAAATCCACCCCTGGTACAATGTCACTGACAACACACCTGAGAGGAAAGTACTGACAGCGCCCTGCCTGACAGACAATTTAAAGTAAGTTTTCTCTTGCTTTCCAAGAAAACGACAACACTTACCTTCCTGTGTGCACAACCAGTGCCAGGTGGGGTGTGGGGGGATCTTTGTACAGAGGCAGATCCCCCTTTTAGAGCTCCCAGCTGAATACCCTGCTCACGCCGACATGAACAAGCATTGCTTTGTCAAGCCTGTGTTTACAAGCCACCGTTAAAAAAACCAAAAATAAAATACAAATGCAGCTCTCTCCACTATCACTTATGATTAATCTTATAACTAGCTGGCATTTCTACCCCATCCCTGGCTGTAACAGAGAAGACATAATGTGGTCTTACTTGTTTCATGTCCCTTCCTCTGGTTCAAACGCACCAGCCGGTTGCTAGGGCTGTGCTGTTCACTTTTCAGTAGGTGGAGATTTTTTTATTTTTATTTTTGAATGACATACAAACCCTCTGGCTACAGCGCTGGTGAAGACGTATTCCAAACAGCTTACAGAGAAAACAAAACGCTGCCCTGCAAATAAACACAAGGAAAGCTGGAAAAAAAAACCAACAAGAGGCTCTGTGAATGGAACTGCAGTCTGCTGGATGCAAACTGGAAAGCTGCCTGGATATGGATTTCAAAATCTGATAGTTAATTAAGATGGCAGACTTCAAAAAGAAGGAAAAAAAAAGTGCTTAAGCATTTTACATATGTAGGAAATGGTAGTCTTCCCACCCAGAGGCTGCCTCTTTCCTAGATCAAACAGCACACATAGAGGCACTGAGGACCAACATCTTCGAGCCCATTTTTTTGTTATTTTGGGGGTGGTCTCATTCCGGATCTCCACCTGTAAAACACACCACACTTTCAAGCACAGAGGTTCGCAGAGTTAAAGGGAATCAGCTGCCTGCTGGCAGGTCAGAAGGCCCAGAGGACACACCGTGCCCCGGGTGTCACCACTCTGAGGAAGGGAGGGCTGGCCTTTTGTCCCACTCACCTTCCTCTTTGTGCACATGGGCTGCAAATGCTCAGTGTTGGGAAATAAAGCATCAGCTACAGATTATTTTTATGGCATGATGCAGTAAGATGGAAGACTTAAGTTTCCCAGCTCTCCCATTCACACAAAACACTCTTAAGCCAGGAAATTTTGATACATAGAAATTAAAAACCTCGATTAGGGCTTGTTTCTGAGGGCTGTTGAGAGTAAAAGAGGACCCCCAAGAGCTGGTTGTCACCCCACAGCAGCCTACCAAGAAAGTAAAATAAAAAAGCTAAGAAGCTGCAGTCATCTTTTCTGGAGAGAGTGGAGGGAAAGAACCTGTTCCACAGCAAAAGTAAGACCCTAAATGTTGTCACAATCCATGTCCTGCCTTCTCAGTGCTACATGGACCAGATGACTGCATGAGAGGTCTAAAGCAACTTCTGAATTCATCTCTCTTGCCTCACTACACTAAAATAACACATCCTTAGCAATTAACTTTTACAAAATAAAGCTCTATTTCATGAAGACAAATGCCGTTTTGACACATCTATTTCTGCTTTTTCTGGCAGGCCAGAAGAGAAACACAAACACATGGAGACTTATTTACAAATACATTTCAATCACAATTGCAAACAGTTTCAAATTAATTCAATCCAAATCCCTGGCACAGTTTCTCATGGGATGTTTTGAAGATGCTCAACTACAGTGCCACCAGTCAGTAGCAGTTTACTAATGAATATATTTGGGTAATTTACACTACAAGTCATTAACATTTCTTCTAATGTAAATGACGACTCCATTTCATTCCTTCCAGGCCTGGAAGAAGAAACTAAAAAAGAAAATGGATGCTAGCTGAATACATTGCTCTGGTGTTTTGAAAGAAAAGAACAAATTAAATTTTAAAAGTCAAGTTAGGAAATGCTGGAAATACCTCAGTGGAATAATAGAGAGAAATATCTTTATTTGAGGCAGGGATGGGAATCTAGTAAGGTCCCAGTTAGGCTTTTAGCCAAGTAATTCAGACATTGCCCCCCTTACCCAAGGTCATCATGTGGAGCCAGGTGTATCCATAACATTATTATGGATAAAAACAACGCAAATGCTGGCAAAGGCTTACTTTAAACTGATTATGTCTATTTATTTTTACAACCAAAATTATTTTTGAATTTGCTGAGCTGTAGTCAATGACATCAAAGCAATACTGCTCTCCTATTACGCAGGACTACAAACAAAGCAACAAATGTTCCTTTGTTCCCTAGGTCTAGATCCTTTCTTTGTTCCCTGAATTTCATTATATCTTTATTATACAACAAAGGCTATTTATTTCCTTTAACTGATAAAAATGAATGGAAGCACACTGAGGATAAAAGCCCATCCCATAAGTACGAAAGAAACGTGTCGAGATAAGAGGTCTCCAGCTGTAGAAATTTAAAGTAGTTTAAGAGCACAAAACACAGAAGTCCTTCCAAAATATAAATGTTTATACCTGGGGAAAATGTACCTCAAATGTACCTCATTGTACCTCAAATGTACCTCACACAACTTTTACTACAAACCAGCTGAGTCGCATTCTGCACTTTGCCTTAACATTTGTTAAACACTCTGGTCGTAAATCAAAAGCTCAGCATCGACATGATAAGCATCCTTGAGATCCTTTGACAGAGATGCATACACAGCAAACAGCTTATGTAAACACCCAAAGTCTCTGAGTCAAGGTTTATGGCTTAGATTCATATCCACTTACAAAACAAACCCTTTATTTGGGTCTCCAGCACTGAAATCACTCCGGTTGCTTATCTCTGCTACCCTACTGCAGCAGCTCTTTTGTTGTTGCTGCAATTGAAAGGAAATTTAGAAACCCGGGTTTTACAGTGGCAGGTGATGTTTTGTGGGCTCTGAGTGCTGTGTGACAGGGAGGCAGCTCCTTACCTGCACAGCAGCTGTATGATGCTAATACCTGTCTGCACACCCCCTTCAGACTCACTTTCACTCTTTTCACACAAGCAATCCAAGGTCAAATGAAGCCTTGTTAAAAAACAAAACAAAACCCACCCCCCACAGACTACTTCAAGCTGTTCCTGTTTTACTGGTTAACTGTTTAGTAGTCTTCAACTTCTCACCTCAGAAAGCTTGAGAACCAGTACATTATTTTCTCACTTGTTTTGCTTGGGTCCGCTGATTAGAAAAACAAATGAGATTTTCATCCCTGACTCCAAGACTGCTAATTCAAGCAAGGAAATGCCTCACATTCCCCAGCAACATGTTACTGACACATTGTGGCCACACAGGCTACTAAACAAATGGGGCACTGTTGGGTGACAGGCCAAAAGGTAGTTCTCAAAAATACCTTAAAACCCACCTAGTCCTGAGCACTGACCCACATTTAGATCCCATTTCACTGCTTGTGCCACTTTCTTTCAATGAGCTGCATCCAAAGGTCAAATTCACAAGCCTCCAGATTTGAAAGGATTCTGCTGTAGATTTTGGACCTTCATGTCTAAGAGTTTCCAGATGCACACTTTCAGAGCTGACATCCCACAAAGCAGAGGTAGAGGGCACCACTGATAAAAAGTCCATAAATAAATAAAATACATTTAGCCTGAAGAGTGTTTTAATAAGTGTCTGCAGAAAACAACAAAAAATCCAATGCCTTGTAATTTTGCAGCATCAACTGTTACAAATGGAAAATCTGTGTATGTATTGCATCTTTCCCCTTCTATCTGCTTCTGCTTTTGCTGTGTTAAGATTTACCTTTCAGGAGTGATATGCAAAACAAGAGTGTGATATCTGAAGCACATGTTTGTGTATGAGGATACTTTTCTTTTTCAGAGACTCATGTCCTCTGATAACTTGAGGCTGCCAGTCCCACCACCGCACCACTGCCACAACATGATTTACCATCTCAACTCTCCTGGCATTTGAAGAATGATGCAGGGTAAAATTCAACTTGGTTAAGGAATCTTTTTTTGGCCATGTAATAGAATGGGACTGAATTTCAATGAGTAAAAAATAGGGGGAAAGTGAAAACAATAAATTGTAGGCTAACTTTCCCTCTGATTTTCTCTTTTTCTCTTCAAAAACTTGTGGACCTCTTCATCTTCTCCTAAACTGAAGCCCTTTGCCAATAACTCACACTGGAGCTTTGCCAACAGACTTTGTTTAGGTAGCACAATTGGGAGTCTGAGAGAGTCCACATCAAGACAAGCTGCTTTAGGCAGCACACAGACTTTAATCACTATTAAAAATGGATATTCTACCTTTGACATTCCTGAAACACTCAAAGTGGGTTCAAAACACAGACTTCAAATTTTGCATTAGTTCTCAGCTTCGAAAAGGGACAAGTGGTTCACGGGCAAAACACTTAGGAAAGTGTGTTTGTTCTCCCCAAACAGTGACCTCTGACGTTTGATAACTGCAGAGCGTGCTACCCCACTGCCAGCCAGAGCTGCCACCCACCCTGCAGAGCAAGGCACTGCCTGGCTGCACAACAGTAGGATACCTCTTGCCCAGGCAGTGTATGGATCTGTGGGGATGCACTCCCTCATCCCCTCAGGACCATCCTCTCCTTGCTCTGGGACACAGCCTGTGCTGACTGCCCAGCTCCAGAGTCACTTGATGTTAGGGTGAAGGAGAGGCACACACAGACAGGGCATTTTCCCAGCACTGCCCTTCCCACACTTTCTCTCAACTACTTCTCTTCCCCACATCCCTTCTCCAATCCCTAGGGAAAGCACAGCTCCAGGGATTTCAGTAACGCTGGAGTAAGCAAAGTTTTTTATTCTTTTTTTTTTTTCAGGCAGGGAGCAGAGTGCTGTTGATTTTGTCTTGCTTTTTCTACACCAAAGTCCCAGTGCCAAGAGATGAAGGACAAAAGCTGTGCGCTCTCAGCTCCAAGAGAGAGACTTTCTCTTCTGAATGCTGCACTGGTGAGTAGCAAGTAAGCAAATCCCAAAACCCCCACTAGCACTACATTGCAACTTTAGGGTACCATATGCTGCCCACACCATTGCTTGGCTGGGGAGCTGTGTGTCCTGCCTACCCTTGTGCCAGCTTTGCTCCTCAGCACAGATGCAATTTAGCAGCCAGGACACAGCAGACAGCTCTTCAGCTGCTCATTCCTTTCTGCTGAAAGCCTACAGATGGCTCTTGGGGTAGAGATGTTGTCCTCTCCATCCTCCTCTTGCACAACTGATGCCTCTTCACCATCGCTTGCAGAAAGATCATTTCTGTCTTGCAGCTTCCAGCATCACCCAAGGCAAAAAATCTCAGTGAAGCAGGGGCTGAGCTGTGCTTGGGGCTCAGAGTTCACAAAACAAAGACATCAGCGCTAGGGGAATGGAAACAATGCTGGGGTGGGCTGGAGGGCTACATGGGTAAGGATAATACACTCATGGTTGTACTGAAGGGTAGGAGGGCTTCACCAGCAAGGCAGAGGGAAGCAGCAGATCAGCAGCAAGCCAGAGCTGTGGCCTCTGCAGGAACAGAGCTTTAAACACTACTGGGCCCAGCCCTACACTCTCCTCTTTCTCCTGCAGCAGGAAGAGCAGAGAAACTGGGGGGGGGAAAGGCCAGAAAAGAAGAAAGTGTCTTCTTTCTGCTGCTTCCCCTGTAAGAGAGAACGGTCTAGGGATGGAAGGGAGCAGCCACTCTCCATCCCATGGTCAGGCCTCTGGGCATATGTAGGAGGGGGGAATATCCTACCCCTCACCCCATCAGCAAGATGAGCAGAAAGTGCTGGCTTTGCAACTGAGGAAGATGCAGTCCATGGGATGAAGACAAATCTTAGCACTCAGAAAATTAAGACATGCTTGCATCAAGAGATGTCTGATACCCAGCTGGAGCAGAACTGCAGCTGCTACAAACCTACATGGACTTCTCTGGGATAACAAGGTACTGAGACTGGAGTTATTTACTACAGGCATTCGAAGCGTGAAACAATTTTTTTTATTATATAGAACAATGAAAAATGCCTGTTTCTTTAGATACAGCAATAAACTGGTTTATTACTGACCTTACCAATAGTGGGCTGCCTTTAGCAGACAGGGCTGTAACAAATTAAAATGGAGAAGAAGATAACTTGTAAGAGCAGTTTACAGGAAAATTTACAGCCCAATTGCAGCAGTTCAGTGTGAATACACCTATAAATCACCTGGTTTGGGTATCCAGAGCAGCCTAACTGAAGCAAGGGGCTACAAAACTTTCTTTGTAGGCACAGGACCAGCAGTGGATGGGTTAGCAGGCAGCACAAGTGGGGCCATGATCCAAGTCAACAAGTCTGAAGCAAACTTAGGTGTGGCTAAATCCCACGACAACAACAATGTAGAAATACCATCACATGCAAGAGCTGAACTGCCCCTCTCCATTATTAAATATCTGCCACATGTTTAAGCCAGTCAGGTTTACAGACTCTTCTGGAGAGCCAGTTCTACCCCTCAACTCTCTCAAAACTCGAGGTCTTCCAGAGGAGTCAGTCCAGCAGGATATTAGTTTTCATGAAGAAAGAACAGCATTATTGAGGCACATGGTTGCTGAAGGAAGTTTTGTGATCTGTGAATATCCTGAAAGTTTGAACACAGAAAGCCCTTATTTGACATGAAATATAGTAAGGCATAGAAGGGAAGGAAGGCATGGGGAAGCAAGATCACATGACTTTTTAAAAGTCTGCAATAGAGAAAAAAAATTCTGACTGTTAACTGTTTCCATTCCCTTGGATCTAATTAAAATAAACCTTCAAAAACAATTAAAAAAATTAATAATATTTTAAGATGTTTTTATTAAAACACTGAATAAATTCAAAGATGTTTTTATGACATAGAAAGACCAAAAGCAACCTCACTGTTGTTTCAAAGTTGTATTGTGACAAAGTGGCTCTTGTGTAACTTCATATTCTTCTAACTTCCAACAGTTTCACTGTAAGAAATGATAGCAAGGATGGAACAATACATCTAGGATTAAAAGCCCCCAAGAACATTATTTATACACATCTAATTAGCTCCTCCTGCACACATACACAGACATCCCCCCTTGAGCACTGGGAACTACTAATATAATTCCTGCAATTAAAAACTTCAATGCCAAAATCCTTGTCTGCCAAAAGGAAAAACAACAGCCACTCTCCTCCAGCACAGCTGGGCATGTTTGTACAGGAGTGGATGCCCAACCCTAAAACAAAGCTCAGCTCCAAGATCTGAACTCTCCCAAAGTTCAAGGTATTTATTAGAAACCTGTAATCCAGCATAACAGACCACCTTGGACTCCAGCAGAGCAACCAATGCAAATCAGAAGTTTGGGGAGTTTACACACTGTGGTTTTGTTCAGCCATACCAGAGACCTCTGCTGATCATGGGATAACAGTGCTGAACAAGTCTCACTCAATAACAATTTTGCTTTGGTTTCCCCCTCAGAGACCATGTTAACTTTTGTTGTGTCAGGGACAATGGCAGTGCAGACAGACAGGGAAGGAGAACTCGCCTGCCACCATGAGAAAGCAAAACTAGCACAGAATAGTTCAAGGCCAACATTCATAAAGGATTGCATGCATTAATGACCCTCAGTATTTCCATACAAATCTTCCTCTGAATACATAATCTCAAGATAAAGCTTCAAAAACCTTGAGGGATCAGATACACATATAATGTTACATTTCTTTGAAGTACTTTCCCCTTTGTATTTTGACCACACTTCAAAGTTTTCCTACTTACATCCAAATTAAATTAGACATCTGATGCTAAAAGAAGTAGACACTGAAAGTGTTTCACACTTTCCCAACCTTTGGGGGTGGTGGGGCAAGACTCAGTCTCATAGAAAGAAAGGTATATATTAACCATAGGCTGATTCTCACTATACCAGCTGGCCAAGGAGGAGTTCTTCAGGTATCAAAGGTCTAACAGAACCAGGGTACACCTCCAGCTCCCACCTGTGGCTGAAGAGCCTGGTCCTAAAGAACAACACAAGTTTAACCTGTAGGACTCAAACTGACTTGCTGCCATCAAGTGGGAATTTGTGATTAACAGAAGTGCCCAGTGCATGAAGGCAACAGGAAGGAGGAGGCTGGGAAAAAACCAAGGTACAACAGCAAAGCCCTTATATGGTTTAATTGGAGTGAGCTGATCATCTTCAATGGTTTTCTTAAGAGGCAAAGGGAAAAACTCAAGCCAACTCCCAAACACTGAGAAAGTTGCCACAGAAACTGATAGGGGGTGGCTGGCAAGATGCACCAGGTTTTGTGCTTCCATCGAAGGCCTTTTTGGAAGCATTGAAATAAAAGAATGATCCTAGAACTGTCCTCTACTACCATGCCAAAAAACTCCACAGGAAACAAACCGATCAGAAGAATGCAAAGCCCTACCCCAAAGAACAGGAGTACACAAATCATTGCATTTTCTCATCATGAACTAGCAGCTTCCTCAGCAACCACATGAACATCTGGGGCCAAATCCTTTGCGGTATATGAGGAGACACTGGAATTACCTGGAGATAATCTTGCACGTTCTCAAGCACTAAATGAGTTTTAAAATGTTGGTTCTTGCTTCATATATAACAGATCTATACAAATAACTATTTAAAACTATTGCCTCCTGAGCTTCCCGTTTTGGGGCTGAGTATTTTTCCATGTGTTTACTGAGCCATCACTGGTTTCAGGGAGGTTATATTTAGCTCTGAAGGACTAAAGACATTTTTTCCCTGGCTAAAGTTAGGAAGGGATCCTCCCTTAGAGGAGGATCTTACACTAACTCTGCTGAACATAAAAAAGCACTGAGGCAAGTCTAGTTTGGGCTTGCAGAAGATACTGGTGAGGCCAAGGCCTCAGCCATGATTATCCTGCTGCTTGAAATGGGAAAAGTAAATCCAAAACCAGCATAAATGTTTGCTTTACATATACAACAGAACTAGTTTAATCCCTGTTTAGGAAAAGAAACATCACTTACTTCAGGGTGGAATTGTCATACATCTTCACACAGGGCTTGTGTCAGTACAGCTGCTCTCAGGGACAGCTCAACGTTTATTTGCCACTCCATGGAAACAGGCTGCAGCAGGGGCATTTTGGCAGCTCTGCATGGCTGCCACTTCAGTCACTGGACAGAGATGGGGACAGCTCTACATCACAAGCACAATGAAGTGCTCACAGAAAAATCCATTGCTGCACCCACCCCTCCAGCAGTGCTACAAAACCCCTTCAGTTACCACCCTCCTTACAGTACAAAACTGCCACTTACCTACATGCATTCATCCAATTCAAGATTTTGCTGGTAAGACACAGCAAAACCACAGACCATGGTGGTTTACCTCAGAGAGGTTTGGGTGTTGTTGATAAACTCTGTTATTTTTGCAAATTAATTTCTATCACAGAGTCAGAGAATGGTTTGGGTTGGAAGGGATGTCAAAGATCATCTTGTTCCACCCCCCTGCCATGGGAAGGGACATCTTCCACTATCCCAGGTTGCTCAGAGCCCCATCCAACTTGGCCTTGGACACTGCCAGGGATGGGACAGCCACAGCTGCTCTGGACACCCTGTGCCGGGGCTTCCCCCACCCTCACAGGAAGAATTTTTTTGCAATATCCCATCTAAACCTCCTATCTATCATCTATCATTGTGAAGCCATTCCCCCCTGTCCTGTCACTCCAGGCCCTTGTCAAGAGTCTCTCTCCATCTTTCCTGTGGGCTCCCTTCAGGCACTGCAAGGGCACAATGAGGTCACCCCAAAGCCTTCTCCTCTCCAGGCTGAACAATCCCAATTCCCTCAGCCTTTCCTCCCAGCAGAGCTGCTCCATCCCCCTGATCCCCTTGGTGTCCCTGCTCTGGCCTGGCTCCAGCAGCTCCCTGTCCTTCCTGTGCTGGGCCCAGGGCTGGATGCAGCCCTGCAGGGGGGCTCAGCAGGGTGGGGCAGAGGGGCAGAATCCCCCTGCCCTGCTGCCCTGGGTGCAGCCCTGGATGCATCCCTTAACACCACTGTGTTCCCTCCTGATGCACTACAGCTTTGGAAGTACTGAAATACCTTGGAAACCCTGCTTTACTGAAATGTTATTTAGTAATGCATGATCTTTAATGATCTCTTCTCCCTGGTGACCAGGGAGGGGACCTGAGGGAGCAGCACAGACCTGTGTCAGAAGTTTAGACTGGAGCTTTTACAAGCACACACAGAAAAAGAAGGGAAAAAAATGTCAGAACAGGTATCTCTGCATGGTAACAAGCAGAGATCTCTGGCAGAGGAAGTATCTAAGTCATGCTGTTGGATTTTGGGAGTTCTAAGTTTCTGTTCCCTGCAAAAGTCTCAATGATCATAAATGCATTTAGGCCTCTCCTAGTATTTTAATGAAATATCAGCTCCTGCTCCTCTACTTGACTTGCAGGCGAAATCTCCCATTTTAAGGAGATAATCATAAGCAGCTTTCTGAGAAATGTCAAGAATTCTAAATTGCCATTTCTGTGCTCTGGTTTGGAGTGGATTTTTTTTTTCCTCTTCCCTAATATTCTATTTAAATTGTCCTTAAAAAGAAAATGGAGTGCTGCCCAAGATGTAGCAGTGTGACGTGCAGTATTTTACAGATAGCAAGAGCTTAATCCATATTTTCATCTAATTAAAAACCTTCCAAAAAGTAGGAGTTTAATTCCCTGTTGCATTATTTGATCTAAAAAATCAAGACTTAGGAAAGCAACATGAACAAGACAATTACTTCCATGGCATCCTGTTTTTCTAAACTAAGTCTCAGTATCGATGAAACAAGAGCTGATGTCCAGTCACACTCGTAACCATCGATGAGGAGTGGAAGGAAGAGATTTAGCACAAGTGTGCACTTGGCAGGGAAGAAAGAGGTGTGAGTAAGGTACCTGGGATGTCTCCAAAGGCAGCCTGCTTGAGCACACAGGTAATGAAGCCAACCTGATCTGCTCACGCACTTGAGGAGGAGACATTTAGCACTGGCCTCACAGTGAGTGACCAGCGACTTGTGACCAGAGGGCAGCGCTCCGGCTTCCTGGGCTGCCCAGGGAGCTCGCAGGGGGAAGGAGGAAAACCAACAGATCATGGGGCAGAGGACTTCTTCAGGCCTGAAACCAATATTGAGAAGCCAGACCATGGCCAGACAGCTACAATCCTCCTTCCTGCCAGAGGCAACAATTCCAAATGGTTGTTGGCGAGTTCCCATGCCACAGGCACTCCTCAGGCTGTACTCAGCAGTGGTTCCGGCAGCTGAGACCACCTGCTCTGGACTCACACAGAACCTCAACCCTGCCCAAGAGGCTCTCCTGGTACTGCAGTACTGTGGGCCAAGGCAGGAAACTTCCATCTTAGTCAACAATTTTTAACTTGTACACAGCAGTGTGCCAATAATATGCTGTAAAACAGCCATTATTTTTCCAATTCCAGCTGCCAAACTCAAGAGAGTTAACCTGACTGAAGACAGACATGAAGATGAAGTAAACTGGGCATTACATCAAAAGAAACACCTTAGCTAAACCAGTCACCCTGAAGGCCTTAGGTTAAAAGTTGCTCACCTGAGCTGGGACTCCTGTTACTTTGGTCTTCATGGCTATTTTAAGGAGTGAGCCTAGCCAGGTAGAGCACACATTCAACTTAGGGTGAAATTCCTATCAGTGGGAACTTCTCACTTGTGGGAACTTTGCACCAGTGAGGAAAAAAGACAGCACTCCATGTAGCAACAGCATCCAGGAATCTGAAGCATGGCTCCAGACTGCTGCTAAAGCCAAGCTCAGTTCAAGTGGATATTCAACTTGTGCCTGAGCAATTTTTATCTCATAAACGACCAATGCAATACCCCTCTGCAGATTTCAAAACACTCATTTCAAATCCTTTACAACTGGCCACGGTACGGGGCAGAGAAGAGTCAACTGATTTCTTTCTGACGCTAGAATTGTAGTAGTACTCTTCTGAAGTCAGAAAATACCAAGTAACAACAGAAAAAGAGGAACACACCCAGCATGCATGTCAGAACGCACAGGGCACCACAAGGACGTCAGTGGTATCTCTGCATCAGCAGCTTGTTCCCTGGAAACTTCTTGTCCAAGAACTGTGACCCAGCCTGGTGCTCCTTTGCTTGCAAGATCTGACAAGATCCCAAGATGCCGGCGTGGCTGCAGGCCAACAAACTGGTGCTCCAAAGAGCAACATGCAAAGTCTACTGACGGTAACATGACCACACACGTTCCCTCTCCCTCTCCTGCTGTAATGCCAGCAAGGCTCCAAACTCCTCCTGGATAACCCAGGAGATAACACAGCCATATCCCAGTGCATCCTGGTGCGGATCACGGCATTCACTAGGGCTGTCACAACACTCTGTGAATTATACACAACACACACCCTTAACAGCACAAACCTCAGGGCTGTCTCCATGCTCTGTGGCAGCAGAGATTAACGCATGTTGACAACTGATCAGATAGGGGAAGCCTTAGAGGAGACAGACACAGCCCATTACTGCTGTTTGTTGTGTACCTACACGGTTTCTCGCTGTCAGAACTGTCTGCACTCTTGGTTTCTCCTGATGTAGCAATGTTGTTGGGCTTCCCTTTCCCATCCTCTCAACAGGCAGCTATTTCAGTTGCTCAAAGCAGCGCTGCCCCTACCTTTAGCAACAGGGGGATAAGCACTGGCTGACAGTGTCCTGCTAACAGGAAAATACACCTTAACATTGCACCCAGGCACCAGGAACCACTTGGCATCAGGCATCTGATCCAGCTGAGTGCTTGCAGAAACTATCTGGAGGACACAATACCACGTTCGTGCTGGACTGTCCACATCACTCCTCCCAATTCCCTGCCCAGAGCACTGCAACACAGCTGGCAGAGATTCTGTGAATGGCAGCACAGCTGCAAAGAAGGTCTCTAAGGGAAATTATAAGATAGGCTACAGAGGAGTGGGAACATTCAAGTGTAGCTACTCTAGATACTCACAGGATGCAAAGGTGTTAAGTTTATACATGACACACTCCTTGATCAAAAAAACATAAGAGAAAGTTTCATACAGATCTCATAGCAGCCTTCCAGTATCTGATGGGGGCCTACAAGGAAGCTGGAGAGGGAGTCTTCATTAGGAACTGGAGTGACAGGTAAGGGGGTATGGCTTCACACTGAGAGAGGAGGTTTAGATTAGATATTAATAAAAAAAATTCTTCCCTGTGAGGGTGCTGAGGCCCTGGCACAGGTTGCCCAGAGAAGCTGTGACTGCCCCATGATCCCTGGAAGTACCCACAACCAGGTTGGACAGGGCTCTGAGCAACCTGGCATAGCAGAAGATGTCCCTGCCCATGGCAGGGGGCTGGAACTGGATGAGCTTTGATGCCCTTTCAAACCCAAACCATTCTATGATTCTATAAATTCCCTTAGTGCCCAAAATCTTAAAGGGAAGCAATAAAACACTATCACAATTTGCTGCACTGTGAAGGACAGGGTGGGAAAGGGCAACAGCCAGGACAAGGGCAAGGGAGGAACCGTGGAAATCTCTGCTGAGGTCTTGGAGCAAAATGCAACCAAATCCACAAAGAGGCTCCTGCAAGCACTTGCAAGCTGCCAATTTGCTCTGTTGCCAGACTATTTGGAGGCTGAAACACTGACAGTCAACAAAGCTCTTCCTCAGACAGTGATGCAGCATTCCCACCTATCAGAGCTTCATCTGCTGTTGGGAGCCGGGAACAGATACAAGGACACCGAGCTGCCGTAAGCTCAGTTTTGGTACTCCTGGCAACGTTGCAGCACCCGATGGGATGCACCACACTATTTTCTGTCCTCACAGGAACAGACAGCTGTTCACTGCCCAGATGGCAGAACCAGGATGACTGCTTTACTACTGCCATCCCCCAGTGTCCCTCAGGCACAGTGACACGAGGGCACGTCAAGCCTCGGCCACTCGGCATCCAGCCAAGCAGGCAAACCAGCCAAAACACCCCTGGCACTGAGCCCTGGGAGTGGAGCCAGGAATGGTTGCCCAGTCCCGCAGCAGAGTTGAACTTTCCAAATATTTTGAACAGCTCCTTATCAGCAAAGCAGCTTTGCACCAGCTCAGCATTTCACAGTGTTTATAATCTGGTCCCCTTAAATTGGATTGACAGCCGAGCAGAACCACAGCCTGAAATAGCGACAGTCTCTCTGTCGGCACAGGAGCTTTTCAGCAAGACCCACCCAGCCTGAGATCAGCAACTTGCACATGCCCACATTTGATGTCAAACATGCTTCCAATGCCACTGAAGTCAATGCTGCTGAGAACATGCTTAACACTGGATTCCTGTTTGACGAAGCGACCAAAAGAGGACCTCAAAATACAGATCCTGACAGCTTTGTGCAATCTGTGGGTGCTATCAGTAATAAATAGCAGCCCTCTCCTCACCGCAACGGACTTCAGACCATCTGCCAGACATGGCCTCTGCCACAAACACAACATGAGCAAATCTTCACGAAGATCTCAGTCACCGTTGTGACAATCTGCCTTCCTTCTCCACTTAGAGGCACCACCAGAGCACAGTTCTGTGTGTGTGTGTGTGTGTGTGTGTGTGTGTGTGTGTTTTGGACCATAGGAAACACTGAAGTTCCAAAACTCACACGAAGTCTGTAACAAGGACATGTTCACTTCCAATATGGATCTTGCTCCACATCACTCTGGTTCACTGTGACACCACCATCACAAAGAAAGGTAACTTCTTTACCAAGATATTTCAAGGCAAAATTTACTTAGAGTTACACAGAGCCACTGTTACTGCATACAGAACACAAACCAAAAACCACTCAGTGAATCAGGGCAAACAAGTGCTGCTCTGTTGCACTGAGGGAGTTCACAGGGTGGGAGAGAGGCTGTGTCTGGGAAAGGCAATGAGTCACAGAAAGCCTCCACTGAACTGAGTTCACCCATCTGCCCTGCACTCAGACAGCAACTGAGCTAAAAGTTAACAGCCTATGCCCCTCATGGTGTAGAGAAAACAAGCACTGGCCACTGAGTCATCACCCCACGGGGACATCCAGCAGTTTTACCATTCTTAGTGTATCAGCGACTGACTTTATTAGCCACTGATGCTTATATGACTATTGGTTCCCTGGCTGTTACTTAAGAACAGTTGCTAAGGACACGAGGAAAAGCACCTCCTTCAGGTGTAGGACTGTTTGGACTGGTTTGGAAGGTGTTCCAGACATTAGAGATCTTGTATGATGCCCACCTGCCACAGCAAGGATGATTCCACTCCCAAATTCTCATCTTGTCCCAGCCAGTGCTGCCACTGTAGGTCAGAGAGGAACGACTTCATTTCCCTCAAACAGGGTGTTCCCTACTGCTTAATGTACCTCCAGTTGGTTGGCACTGACCTGCTTGGGGTGTGGAAAGAAGGGTGTTTCCCAACAATTACACACCTCAGAAGTGTACCACAGGAGGATCAGGCCTTTGGAATATGGCACTTGTTGTGCCCTCCTAGGGAAACAGACAGAATTCTCTGGCCTTACCATTACACTAAACGCTGGATGATTCAACTGCATTTCCTCTCCCCTCATGAGGTAAGGCTATTTCCTACTTTCTTCCAGTAACTCAGATTTGTCTATGTCCTATTTTTGGTTTCTAAATTAAGAATATTGCTCATTACCAGATTATATGGCATTTATTCTGAGGAGCAAGAGATACTGATGCAGCTAAAAATTCAATATAAACACCCTGTGGATGTAAGCCATGACATTTATATACCGGATTAATAAGCACTAAGAGGAATTTCTGATGTAGGGCACATGACCCTCCCTTCATTTCAAAAGCAATTATTTTAATACCATGATTTCAAAGTGTGATGTGTCCTTGGAAACACTGGCAGACAGACAGCTTTAACAAAAAAGCTTCCAAATCCTGGAAGGACAATTTCAGGTGCATCTCCAGTTTTCAGATCAGAACATCTGGAACAAGGGTGTGGGCTGGCCAGCAGATAAGCAGGCTGAGACAAACAACAATTTAATGCAGAGTGGGTCTGAGCCTCTCTTAGAAAGAGGGAAAAGACTGGGCACAGAGTTCGTGCTCCCGCTCATCTCCAGCTGCATCCTGTACCTCTCCCACTGTTGTCACTGCCAGGTTTCTGGAGAGCTCTCACTGCTGGGAGTGACCCTTGCCTTTCACACCTTGTCACCTACCCCTTGATATTTTCCAGATACCTCAGCCTGGAAGCCACTTCCTTGCTCATTTCAGAGGGCCAGCTTACAGCTGGAATCCCCCCAGAGAACACAGCCAGGCTCCCTAGTTATCAGTTGTCAGACTTGGGCCGCACCACCTCAGCCTTTCAAACACAGGAGAAATGGGGAGCTCGCCAATTTGCAGTGAGGAGAGCTGAAAAAATGACAACAGCTGGTTTTCCACTGAAGACCTTGGTGCTTTCTGACAGTGGTTTGATGGCCCAGGGGAGGAGAAAAAAAAGGCAGCCCCATCCAACCCTCCCTGGGCAATCACCTTCCAGCCAGTTGGTCCCTTCCTCTTAATTTCAAATACCTAAGGAACACCCAGAGATCCTAAAAGATCTCAACAAAATTCCTTGGGTATCAGCATGATTCGGGCAATTTGCCCTGGGCACACTCTTGGAGGCACTCACCACTTTTGGATGCAATACCTCAAAAAAGTTACAGAACACAAAATTAAAACAAACACAACAGAAAAACCCCAGATGCACATGCAGCTCCCCACATGCTGAGCTGCTGACATTTTTCCTAAGCAGCTGAAATCAAAATCTAGTGAGAGAAGCTACCAGATGACAAAGGAGAGACACCAAGACCCCACCACAAGTACTCACATCCTGCAAGCAAGGCATGAAAGCTTTCATCAGTTGCTCTGCACTCACTGCTGCAAAATCCAGGTCTCAACTCAGCCCTGAGGGCTTCCCAAGCCCAATGAAAGAAAAACATCCAGATTCATGAAAAGCCACATTCAGATCCTTAAAAAGTCAGCAGATAAGGAATCAGCAATTTGGGTGTCATGAGAAGCAGAGGATGAAACCAGAGCCCTGGGAGCACAGAGTGGTTCAGGACAGCTCTGCCCAGCACTGGGAAGGAGCATGCACAAATGAGGTATCAGCTATTTAACAAAGTCAAAGAAAAATAAAAAAGAAAATAAAAATACTGGCTGTGATACCTTGGTGCTGCTGTCCACCACTGAAGGTCTCATCTAAAGCATCAGGATATCTGTCCCACCCATTAGAAACAGAAAACTAAATATAATCTTGGAACTAAATCTTGAGCCCCTAAAAAAGTCTCTGCAAAGTTTTGCATCCTCAAAAACAGCACATGGCTGGAGACAGCTGCTTTCTCCACCACCTTCACTAGCATGGCATGCCAGAATAAAGCTGTGTTAAGCCAAGCAAGGCTTTTTGCCTGAAAGTTTATCAAGCAAGCCCTCTGAAGCCAGTCAGAAGGTAGCCAGGGAACCTCTGAGAGCCTGCAGAGAAGCAGCCACAAGATTTTCCTAAGAAGATGAAGGAATTCTCCTTGTGATTTCCGTGCTCCTCTGCACCTAGCAGATTATCCATTCTCCCCAAGAGGACTAAACTGCCCTAACACTCTCCAGTGCTCCAAAGCAACTTTGTAAAAAGCCAGAATTCCTGAAAAAAAAGAAGTTTTAACTAACTTCTACCAAGTAGGCAACAAAATTGTTGCCACGACTTCCTCTGTAACAGAGGGCCTAATTCCAGAGTTTACTGCCAACAGCACTCACCTTTTCTACATGCCATGGAATGCATTTGGGAATTAAGCAGCTGTAAATCAAGGCCTATAGCCTAGTGCAGTTGTATGAAATTATTTCTGCAAATGACATAATTCCAGACATCACTCTGAGCCAACAACTTCCACTACAGTCCCTGGGAGGGAAAAAAATATCTTAGCATGGCATGTGGTAGATGAAACAAGAAAGATCAGCTTCTATGTATTGACACAGTTCCCATTTTGAAGCTCACTTTTCCCATCTTAGTCTCAGATGGAAAACAAGATGGGGAAAAAATATTCCCTAATAATACAGAAAAAGTCTCCCCTACCTCTGGTTTGAGAGGAAAGAGGAGGGAAGGAGCAGAGAGATCGTCCAGACAGCAGTGAGTGACACCCCACAAACCTAATCCCATTAACATGCTGCTTCACCTTTATAAAACTTCAGACAATTCCTCACACACCTCCAACCAATCACTGAGAAGGGACAACCACATCAGTCAGTGAGAAAACTTATTGAGGGACACAAAACAAATCATCAAAAAACACCACCAGAAAATGCACTTAAGCAAGTAGTGAAGAAGGCTAGGAAAGATCATTACATTTTCCCTTTGTGTCAATCTGAATTAAACTTTGTTTTGCTCTAGTTGAAATCAGCAAGGTGGGAACTCAAATTGACCTTGTTTCTCTTTCCATGGCCTAAACTCACTTGACTTCTTGTTCACTTTGCCCATCGGTAGAACACAGGAAATGATAATGAGAAGCTACTTCACAATGTTATAGGAATTATTCAATCCGTAGCCACAGAGTTCTTTGAAGATGCAAAGTGCCAAGCATTATTACTAGATGAAGAAATGATGTATTTTCTCCCCCAAGCTATACAGAGGAAGAAAAAAGCCATGCAAACAGGCAACTGTATTCCTAATGAGATGCAATACTCAAAAAGTGGGGCATCTTAAAACAGATTGGACAATCTTTTTCCAGCTCACAAAGATTATTCCCAATACATAAACCTCAGAGGATTATAAATGCAAGCAAAGAAACTTAGCTTTTGACAAGATTTCTGCAGAACAAAATAAGCTTGTCTAAATAAACAGGGAAAATGTACATTTTCGGTCTTAAAGAGAGCAAAAAGAGTTTTTCAAAGAATAAGGGAAGAACTGAAATCAGGCTTGCAAGCTTTGTGAGGGATGAATTGATGTTTGCTGAATATAAAGCAATTTCCAGGACTGGGAAAGTCAATAAAATAAGAAGAACCGGATGGGAGGGAGGCAGGAAAACGCTGTGTGCAGCAGAGGGGTCACATGCTGGACAAACAGGGCAGGCTGCTCAGTGTTTACAGATACATACATCCCCTCTCTCTGCAGAGATTCATGTGTATTACAGAGCCAGCAACAGAACTGTGGGGGAGCAAAACTTTACCTTACATTAAGGCTACTCAAACCACATCACAAAGTGTGAGGAGCAAAAGCACAATAAAACACTTCTTTTCTGCAAGCAGCAGTATTTCCTCTCAGAAGAAGGGGAGGAAAAAGGCACCAGAAAAATCCCATCACAGCCTGCCTGGGGACCCTCCCCTGCCCCAAGCATGAGCAGTGCTGCCCCTCCCATAAACATGCAGAGCAGCCACAGGCTCTGGGGAAATGCTTGAAATTATTACTATTTTGAGTGCAATTTAGTTTAGCACAACTATTAAAAGCCCAAGAAAAGCTGTGTGTGGGCTGGGCCCTGCAGGACAAGCCATCAAGTGCCAATAAATGGAATACATAGAAGTAGCCTTGTGCTTCTCTCCCTCCTGTATTCAATGTGACATTGAGGGCAGAAAACCCAACAAATTTTTGCCTCTTGCACACAGGCACTGTAAGAGAGTGGACTGGATATCATTTCAGTGCTGCATGTGGTGCTCTGTCTCAGCTTTAGACACCAAAAATCTGCTGCCACTGAGCACAGACCTAACTCAGAGCTGGTGGAGGAGGGTGAAGACACACCTGCAAACCTGCAGGGTTTTGCTAAGAAAGAGCAGGAGCGGCAGGGAGTATGGCTGACTCTGGCTACATGGACTTAGCCAGGTTTCTGTGTCTTCATGGCACCACACTGAAGCAGCTGTTTCTGCTAAGGCTTATTTTAAAAGCCTTATTTAGCTTTTCTGGATTAATTATACATGGCCTTACTGCGGGGCAAGGCTGAACTGGCAGCAGTATGTTTAACATGCAGCTAGCCAAGGAGGGAAGATGGAAATCCATGCTTTTATGGATAAACAGAGGCTGTGGGCAGAGGCACTGAAACTCCACTCTGAACACTTTGTTGGTATATTCTGTGTGGTGACAGGGGAGGTCAGACATCTGTGCTGAACTTGTGGTAACCCAGCAAAGGAGCCCATGCTCCTCTCCATCTGCGAGAAACAGCCAGCAGCCCCAAACACAGACCCCTGCCTCTGTCAGCGCTGAGTCAGGCATGGGAATTTCCTGCCACCTCATTAGGAGAGGCTCTTATTTATCTGTTTCATGGGGAAAGCAAGCAGCAGCTGGAGAAATCAGGCTTTTCAGACTGATTGCTGAGGGCAACAGGTCTGACTCCTCCAAATGCCAGAAACTGCCAGTCCTGGAGCCACAGGAACGGAGAAGGGAGGACTGAGCACCTGCTATTACAGTCTTGGATGGACACGGACACACACACTCCCTCCCAGGGAGCAGCAGCACCAGAGACAGGGAAAACCAGGCAGATTTATGTCTCAGGCCTTCTGCTGCTCCTGGGCATGGGGAATCAGCACAGCATCCGGTGAGCAAGGAGGGAAAGATTTCCAGCAAAGGCAAGACATTTGCACGGTGATGGCAGCAGATTGAAAGTCTCCAAACACACATCCAGCAGAACGTGGCTGCTAGCCAGCATCAGACTTTTAACCATGTTTTTACAGCCATGATGGATGCAAATCCAGCTGGAGTGCAATCCCACCAAACCTGTAAGTGGTGATAAAACTGAACAAATGTGACCAGGATGGGGGACAATAGGTGACAACCACTTCCAGCACCAGCAGACCTCTGATTAAAAACCCAGGGAATAAAAGCTTTTGGCAGTGGAGTTTAGGACTCCTGACAAACAAGGAGCAACAACATCCACTTCTTTCCAAGTCTGGTGCAAGACCTTGGGCAGCTGTGAATC
Source organism: Fringilla coelebs (assembly GCF_963513975.1). Classification (NCBI taxonomy): domain Eukaryota; kingdom Metazoa; phylum Chordata; class Aves; order Passeriformes; family Fringillidae; genus Fringilla; species Fringilla coelebs. The sequence goes on along the minus strand of NC_140033.1, from coordinate 57,300,570 downwards.
CCAGAGAGAGCTCATGCACAGTGATTTAGTGTGGGAAGGGTTGGAGAGCCACGAAGAAGCACTCCAAGGGCTATGGAGAGGGTAAGGGAGTAAAATAAGGGAAATGGTATTTTAAATGAGACACCAGTCCTCACATCCTGTAGGACTGGGAGCCCAGCTGTGGAGTTATGGGATGAGCACATCCCAGCCGAGGGGTGCATGGATCAAGTGCTCGCTCAGCAATCTGACCCAGCTCTCCAGCTGGAATTTAAGAAGCTAAATCATACCATAATATCCAAAACAAAGTAGATGAGGGAAAACCATTCCCAAAACAAGATTGCCAGCTCTGACATGCACTAGGATACTTGGATCAAATCAGTCTAGACCGAATGCAAAATGCTGCTCCTTGAAGCCAACAGAACTGGGACATTTCCAAAGGATCTCACAACACATACTCTGTTTTGCTGAATGCATTTTCTCATAAACTTGCCCCAGTAATCTGAAAGCCCTTGGCAGTTTCTCTGCACATTGCCATAGACCTGCTGAGTCAGACTCACTGCACATGCACAGCTGCATCACTCAGTCACAGCATGTCCAGGGGGATCTTGTGCTGGAGCTGAACCTCCAAACTGGGGTGCACTGGCACTGCTTGAATCTTTCACATGCCACAGAATAGCTCATTTCAGTTTTGCTTCTTGGATAATCCAAATATACTTCATTACTCTGCCACAGTCCACATGATAACCCTAAATCTACTGTCATTAAACAGTTTCCACATTTCTCTGACACTAAACAACAGCTTAGACTGTGTTAAGTAAGACCATCCTTTAAAAGATGCAAAACCAATGGATATCTGCAGAAGTAGACTGACATTCTTCTACAACTCTTACTGGAAATCCTATACAACATCATTTTAATGATATTTGAAATGAAAGCCCAAAGGAGCTCTTGTGTAAGATATCAAAAAGAAAAAAAAAGCAGCAGATAGTAGATAATAGACATCAGCAATGCAGTGGGTTTAGATTACTCACTCAGAGGAACAGACTTAGTGTTGATCTCCACTGTCACTCTTGAGCAAGTACTACTGATCCATATAAACATCCAAGCCTGAGAAAAAGAGAAATAGAGATTTTGATTAATCACTCAAAGCCTGAGAGGACTTAACAGTGATATCTTGTAAAATTTTATTAGCAAGTGACACAGGATACAGGAAGCACTATGGATGATGTACATAACAGCATTTAAAAAAAGCTAATACCAAGCGATTAAAGGATGACAACTGATGCACAAAAAGGAAATGAGCTTGTTAATTCCAAATAATTCCCAGCAACATTATTTCTCAGTATCTCTACATTGCACAGTTGGCCTGTGCCTGCCCTTGACCTCCCCAGCTGATCATACACATATAGCGCAAAACAAATGTGAATAATACCTGGCAAGGCTTCCTTCTCACTACTGTGGCTGACACAAACCCCAAACAAGCACCCAGTGTTGCTGAACAGTTGAAATTGAGGGTGTGAAGTAAAGCCAGTGGAAGTCAGAGCAGCCCATAGCACTGAACCAAACCCACAACTCCCAACAACTATTCCTGAGTCTCTTTACTGTGACTATTTTGGTAAATCAAAGATGTTCTCTGTTCCTGTGGTTTGACAGGAAGTTTTAGTCTTGGCTACTCCCATCTACAGACCATGCACAGGAGTTATTTTGTATGGGACAGGAGACTGACAGGAGAATCTGTTACAGGAGAACGTTCTGGGTAGGCTTTGAATCTGAAATGCAAAAGGGAAGTTTGGGGAATAAAACTTCAGGCTAATAACTAAAAACTTCCAAACCTATGCAGTTACATGAGCTCCCATTAGAAGAGGCTTAGGAAAAGTGACTCCAATACAAATGCTCAGTGAAATATGGTTGGTAGAAGGATGAAGGATGGAAACAACCAGGAACACCCCAGTGTACCCCCAGCTGAAACACTTCACTGGCACACTCTGACACTGCTCTCCAAACAAAAATTATGACAAGAGCAAGAGCAGGAGTTTAAGACAAGCAAGTAACATGATCAGAAAACAAAGAATCAGCTCAAAAATGTAGGAATAAAGAAAAGGCACACTGACTAACTAGTTGTTGACTTGTGGCAACAAACTGCAAACATCCAGAGGTTATAAACTGGAAGAGAGAGAATTCAGCACTTGTATGACTGGGAGGAAAAAATCCCCAAACATTTTCATGGCTGAACAGTAAAAAGCTATAATAGATGATCTCAAGGCACACAAATGATTGGGTGCTCGTTACTTCTCGGAACAGTTTTTTAGAGTAGATTGAACAAAACCACCAGGGGAAAAAAAATATGACAAAGAACTGAGCAGGACATAGGAGCCTGTGCAAGCAGACTCCGTCACAGGACTGGGGCTCCAGGCTATTGCAACAGACTAATTATGTACTGAGCCCTGTGCAACACAGGCAAAAAACATCTGCCAGATGGAAAAAGACACAAAATGTGGTAGGCGGGGCAAAAAAAAATATTTGAGGTTTCTATAAAGGGCACTGCAGAATGTCATGTATGAAACTGCAAAGCCAGGGGAAAGAAGTTAGTTAACGGTGTTATTTTAAGCCTGCCTAAAGTAATATGAAGGGCCGAAATGGAAAACCTATAATTAGATGGAGCTTCTCCCCTTCATTACAAATATCTGACTGGAGCTGAGGCTCCCAGATTGACGGGACCTTTGGGATTGCTGTTGCCTGGGCTGCCAGGACACGCAGGCAGCAGTTGGGGAGGGGGAAGGAGATGTGGAGCACAGCGGCCGTGGAATTCTCAGCTGCACCTTTGCTGCGTGGGACTGGCCCCCTCTGCCCATCACAGCTGGCCTGGCCCTCCTGCTGCAGTCACCAGGGCTGCCCCAACTCCCTCAGTGTTCTCTGCAGCACAGGGAAGCCGCAGCAGCTGTTCAGAACCAAGCTTCCTGCCAGGTCCATCTCCCACCACCACTGCAGGAGACGCACACTCCCCACGAGGGCTATTCAGCAGACTGACTTGCTACTCCCAGCACGGGTGGCAGCACCACAGCTATTCCCAAGCCTCTCCACCACCACTATTTTGGTAAATGAAAGATGTTCTTTGTTACCATGGTTTGACAGCAAGTTTAGTCATTTCCTTCTCAACACAGTCAGAGCTACACACTCAGCCCACACCTCGGGCAAGCTGTCCGGCCACTGGCTGGCTGATGAGGAAGGGAACTGTCCCTGCATTCCTCAAAAGGGAACAAAGTGCCTCAGACCCTGGCAACACAAGGATTGAGGTTGTTCCCAGGGCTGCTAGGGAAGTGGGCTTCATTTCCTATTCCCCCGTGTCCTTCCTTCCTCAAACTCAATTTAATTTTGACTAATGAACTTCCCATGCTGGTTTTGGCTGGGATAGAGTTAATTTTCTTCACGGCGGGTAGCATGGGCTAAATTTTGGATTTGTGCTGGAAACAGCGGGGATAACACAGAGATGGCTTAGCTCTTGCTGAGCAGGGCTTGAACAGAGCCAAGGCCTTTTCTGCCTCTCACCCCATCCCAGTGAGGGGCTGGGGGTGCAGCTGGGACTGCTGACCCCAACTGACCAAAGGGACACTCCAGACCTTATGGCATCATGCTCAGTATGTAAAGCTCGGGGAGGATGTTTGGAGTGCTGGCATTTGCCTTTTCAAGTCACTGCTACCTGTTGTAGAAGGCACAGGGCCCCATGGAAGGAAGAGGCTTAAAATGCCAAGTCATAGTGAAATAGCAAAAGAAGCCGAAGCCCCTCTCTTCCTCCTTTCGGACCCCAGCTTATCTCTCTGTAACCCCACAGGTGACTTCTCCTTAACCCCTGCTACTGGACAATTTCTGATCCCCTCTTGCCCTATATAATGGGCTGTTTTAGCCCATCCTAGTTAGAAGAGCCATCACTGGAACCCTTCACAGACCCAAATAAACCATTGCTGTGGAATGCCAGGATGAGTCTTCTCCTCTCTCACGTCTGCCTACCGGCCAGCCTGGGCACCTTAGCAAGCAAAGAGCTGGAAATCATAAAAAGCTGATAAATCACTAAAGAGCTGATATCCCTTAAGCTTGCTAAGGTTGCCTGCGGCTAAGAGCGGCTTGGGTACTCGGACAGTCTGTCCTCAAAGGACTGAGCTATCCATGCTGCCTGCGCTGGGGCAAACCTGCCCAGCAGGAAGCCAGAATAACCTGTGATGGGGACCTGCTCTTCTGGGAATGGCTGAACTCCTGCCTGCCCATGGAAAGTGGACAATGAATTCCTTGTTCCTTGCTTTGCTTGTGTGCACAGCTTTTGCTCTCTTTATCCCAACCCATAAGCTTTGTCACTTCTACCCTTCCAGTTCTCCCCCTGATCTCACCAGGAAAGGAGTGAGTAAGTGACTTTTTGGGGTTTAGTTGCTGGTTGGGGTTAAACCGCAACACCACCCTACAGACACCCTCTAACCCTAAGCTAAAGAAATCCCTCTTGCACACCCTCACCTCTGATGACCACTTACAGAAGTATTTCCTATAGGACTGGCTGTGATGTTCATCTCAGCATTTCTCCAGCCTCAACAGGGCATAGGACACGGAGATCCAGGGGGCTTCATCCCATGGCCTGCACTGGGATGCCAGGAAGGCTGACAGCCCCCATGGAAAGTCTGAAGCTCAGGACAATGAGTGAAACCTGGGACTTGTTGGGACTTCTGGGAAAGGGTGGGGCTTTTCTGGTTTAACTGGAAGGGTCAATTATCATCCAAGAACAGGAGCAGAAGGAATAGCTGCTCCCATGTCACACACAGCCTGACCTGAGGGCACACTGGTGGCCGGGGGCTCTCCAGCCTTGACAGCAAGAGCAAAGCCCTCCACCGAGTTTAATCCAAGTTCACTTCCAGTATGAAGAAAACAACCTCCCAGAAAACCACACTCATAACCAAGAGCCAGTTGTTAGGAATGATCATTTAACAAGAACAGGACTAGGAAAATCAGGTGAGAGTTAATTGGATTTTTGCTTTCATAGAGAGAACATCACCAAGTATAAACACCCTGGGGGAACCTCACCAGTATCCCCAGGAAAGAAAGGTGCATGATATGGTTTTCTTTTTCTTTTCCAGACTAATTTCTTAACCAGGAAGAAAATGCAAATCCTAATCCCACAATCTTACATGTTCAGCAGTAATATTTTGCCTTGCCAATCAAATGTTTTCTGCAATAGCCACCCATTTCTTTTTCGAATCCAAGATGCAGAACTGCGTGCAATTAATTACACACTGTGTGAATTTAAACGGAACACAGCGCTGTGCTCAAAGACCTGAAAAAAATCACATGTTGCACTGTGTTTAGGGGCACAGCTTAACAAGAAAGGTGCAGCACTATTTCTTTGCTTTGTGACTCCTAGGAGCTTTGTTTCAGGAATATTTCCAGAAGAATGCAAGAGCACTGCAAGCAAATAGTCTGATTCATGTCTGTTCTTTACAAGATAAAAATAAAGATCTGTTTTGCCTAATCATTTCTGATCAAGAAAAGCAGGGCTTTGAGATACAAGATCTGAAAGAGCCCCACCTCTCTACAAAAAGCTAAAAAATTACTCTAACATGGGACCCGGGTAGTCACAGCACAATTCAAATTACTGCTCCTTCCCACACACTTGCCTCATGTCTGTCTGTTTGTGTTTCAATTAAAAAGCTACTATGACATTCTTCCTACGTTTTAAAAAGAAATTTCCACGGGCAACAGGATTCCAAATTACTAAGAGAAATTATTAACATACACAATTCGAAGGAAGTCAGTGATGCAAGCTGATTTGTGTCCAGCTATCTTGCCTTGGAAAGGTGGGAGGAGGATTTAAAGCTAAAGAAGCAAAGCAAGCAAGAAACACTAGCAGTTTGAATGATCTGGAGAGCTAATGGTTTTCCATGGAAAAAGCCATTGATGCGTGTCTTACACTAATGGCATGATTTTTTGTAAAAGGCCTTTGGGCAAAGGCTGGTTTGAATCTGAATGGAAGCAATCAAGACTGCAGCCTGAATGATTTCCTCACATCTGTATACACCATCCGTCCATGTGAAGTATCACCCAGCAACACGGTCTACTTCTCCTTTAAGTAATTTTTCAGTCCCTGCAGACTATGTAGCAGGTACCTTATTTATGCTGGGACACACTAGCTGCACTCAGAGAAATTAGACAAGAACAGAAAACACAGATGTTTGAGCCCTTATCTTTATTTTTGGTTTCTGGAAGGCCACAGACATTTCGACACAGACAAAAATGACACAGCATGCACGGTAACAAGGCAGTCTGCTTTTGGGTCTTACTGCACCCACAGCTGAAACCCAAACTTGTGCCTTTACAAGTGCCAGCCTTGAGCTTAAAAAACAAGTTTTGATCCAAACCCAGGGGGTCTGGCACAACTGAACAAAACTAACCACATCATTAACTCCAGTGACCCAACCAGCTGATAGCTCACACAACATTTCCTACCACAAAACAGCACGTTTGAACAATGTACATGCACAGAAGTCACTGAATCCACACAGCAGCACTGGAGGACACAGACAACACAGCCAACCACCACAGCAAAGTAACACTTTCTGGAAGCATAATAAAATAGTCTGAATAATTTCATGAGTCAGAGATGAGTAACACAAGATAGACCATTCAATGAAGTACTTGTAAGACCAACAGCAAGAACAAACTGCAGAAGGTTTAAATAAAAGCTTTCAAATCATTGACTTATCAGATATTAACTGAAACTAGACATGATTTACACAAAGAAAAAATATGACTAATCTATGACTAATTTTATATTAATCATTGTGTCCATCTCTGAACTGGAGTGCCACTGCATGCAGTTTCTGTCAGCTAGAGCTTTGTTTTAATTCTACAAGCCAAAGCCAAAGCAACAGATTATGCAGTTCATCATCTGTGAAAATGCAGATGTTAGTTGCTGGAAGATGCAGAACTGTCTGAAAAACATGGAAGACTACTTCATTCATTTAACTGAAGATCTCATGCCTGAAAACCCATGTTATTGAAGCAGGGTGATGCTAAGTCTGTGGAATCAGATATGAGAGAATGACAGATCTGAGAGCACCAAGTGCTGGTGCTGTCAGTGTTCTCCCCTCAGTGTTGCATCACGTTTGCTGACACTGAGGTGACTAAAGCCGTGGATCCTGTTAATCAGACAGCAGCCCAAAGCAGCAGAGGCTGCAAGAGCTCTGTTAGAGGAGACTGCTTTTTTCTTTAGGGCAAGATACCACAGTGAAGCACAGCTATCACTAAATGAACACAGAAAGACTATGAAAGTGTTTTCTCTCTTAGGCACCAATTTGGTTTTATTCTACTACATACGCAAAAGAGCCAGGAAAAGTCTCCATGCCCCTGACCCCTTCAACCCTGCACACTCCATCAAATGCAAAAGGCACTGCTCTATCAGTGGTGTTCATCTCCCAAACCTCACTGGTGTTGCCACACTCTGCTTTCTGTCTTCCTTCCCAACTCTGCTCAAAATAAGCACAAAATATTCCTTGACAAAAAGGCATCAGGCCCTCACATATGGTTCCCCATAACACTTACCAGGAACATGCCTGCCCTTCAAATACCCTTAATTGTTCTGGGCATCCTTCATATTCACAGCAAAATACTTTGACATTTCTCAAAGGAACTTAAAACACCACAAGCTTACAGAACCTTGTTATTGAAGCACACACAGCCCAACTCTGTTTCCAGAGCTGGGAAGTGAGGAGGAAGCGTTGCAAGAAGCAAAACCCAAAAGCACTTCCCAAGAAAAAGAACAAAATTACATCCTTTTGCTTCTGTCAAGAGGAGGCAGCCAAAGGATTAGAGTTTAAAACCCTAGAAAAGATCAACTTAACTAGATATTTTGCCAACTTCACAAATAAGTTTTATACCTGTATTTTGCTTTCTTTCAATGCAGACACTTGGGTTCTTTCAGCTCTTTTAAGTTGGTTACATGCTTATACACACGCACACAACAGGATTCAGCTGTTGTGCCTTCCTATGCACTGCAAATGATCCTGAAAATACCATTTCTACTAATCACTTGTTCCACACAGTTTTAAAGCACATGATTACAAAATAAAACCCTCAGCACATATTTCTGGCCTGGATTCTTAAGGAAATTAAGCTTATATGGTAGTGTTGTTTGTCAGTCCTCACCCTATTAAATTTTCAACTTGCTTGTCAGTTTTGACCACATCTGGCAAAAGGAAAAGAGATCCAAACAGGTGTCACATTCCTACACCTTTGGGGGAAATTATTGTGCAGGTAGAGAAGACACATCCAAATCAGCCTCTCACAGGCTCAGATTCTGCTGCAGGAACTCAGCAATTCCCTCCTCTGGCTGGCCCAGCAGCTGCTCCATCAGCAACCTCAGGGCAAGTCCCACAGCCACCAGTGGCACATATAGTTAGTCCAACTCACTAATTTTATTCAGGAATCTGCTTTATAACTAACCTATTACAGCACTTTAGTTAAGGAACAAACAAGGATATTGCCACCAATGTTAAAAACCATTTCACTAACAATTAGAGAGCATTATTCTCAGAGGAAAAACTTCACTAGCTTTCAGTCTGCCCTTTTTTAAAGAGGTCAGTGTCTTGCAAGAACAGAAAAAGCAGCTTTTCACTCAGAGAAAATAGCAAGGAGGCAGTTTATGAGACAGAAAAGATGCAGGCAGAGTACAAGACTCAGGGGCTAAACAAGATGCAAAATAATTTTCCACTTCTAGACAACCACTCCAAGTGCATATCAATTACACAGCAAATTAAAAAGTCACAGTAGCAGCTTCCCCCCAAGCTTTCCAGGGTCATAATATGCAAAACCACATCCACCATTTGTCAGAGGGCACTTCAACCAGCCTCCAGATAGGAAGACAGCCACAACAGTTCCACTGCTCCTGCAAACACCCCAGGTCAAGAGCAACACAAGTCCTGACGGCAGCATGGAGAAAATGCTGGTCCTGCTAGAAGCACAGATGTGTCCTGTGATGAGAGGATCTCTCTCCAGTTGGGATAGTCTGCCTCCACTTATTAATAGCAGGCGCTGGCATCCACAGCCTAGGGCTCTGAGCCAAGCACTGCAGTGTGTCAGGAGCAAGGTGGTGAGGTTTATGGAAAAGAGCTTCCAAACACTGGGCCTGGGAACAAGGCAGAGCCTGGGCACAAAACTAAAGTTACCCCACAAAAACAATAAGCCTTAAATCACAATGAATTTCAACCAATGAAACTGGTTGATCTTTGAGGCCTCTTCAAACCCAAACAAGTCTATGACTGTATATCTGACCCCAGAAAACAGCACCTTCACCTATGAACTTTCCACTCAGCTTAGTCCAATAAACTCTCCTACTTCATCCACTCAGTTTTCACTCTCGTGGAAGAACAAGCCTCAGCCACCATAGCAGCCAAGCAGAAACCAGCTCAGTGAGAGCCACTTTCATATTTCACATGAAATGTGGATAAATAAGTATTTCGTACTTAACTGGTTGGTTTGTTTTGTGGAACAGCAGTTGTTTGTTTCTTTAAGGAAAGAGGTGAACTTTGCTTAGACTCCAAAATGAAAGGTCAGATGTGAAAGAACTACCTAGAAGATGCTGAGGGTAAACAAGCGCACCATTAAGTATTTGTTGTGTTAGATCTTCATTTAGAAATCACCTAATAACTATCTTGCCCACAGGGAAGAGCTAATATTAGAAGCAGGATACATCCCACACAAGGATGCTTCTATTAAACATCTTACAAACAGATGTTCCTAGAATCCAACAATTCAGCCAAACAGATTTTTAACTGCTGTGTAAAATTTGGGAGACAGCAAAAAGGCTTCAGTATCACTTAAACTGATTATTTTCCAAGAGGGAAACTGGGGCAGGGACCATCATCAGGAGAGGTAGTGGAGCCCAGGAGATCCATACCCAGGAGCACATACTGCTGTCCCGTGGAAGGGATGGTGGAAGCAATGGAGACAGGAGAAGGTCTTTCCAAGAGGTCTTTTCAGGGCAAGTCACCACCATATCTCTCACCTCCTGCAATCCAAACCCGCCCTCATTACTGTCCACAGTCATTTAGTCTCATTTAGAGACCCCTCCACACACAACTGAGAGACTGACTCAACGACTGGACTTCTGTCTCAGTTCCTTTTATCCTTAAATTTCCTCTAAGAATCCTATCAACTTATGAGGGGAGAAAACAGCCTTCCATATCTGACTAAGTAGTAAAGCACAGCTCCTGCTTTACCTACAGGGCAAGTCATTACTCGCAAAAACACTGCAACAACTTTGATTTCTATGAAACCCCTTAGCTGCTGAGCTGCAACACAACCTTCACTCTCCACACATTCCTTGTTTACCATCCTTAGGCACCTAGCATCTCTCTAACCCAGCAAAGACAAGGTCTAGGAGACATTGAACTGGCACCGTCTTCTACATGTGGGGCTCTGCAGGTCAAGACGAGCGTTAAGAGAGGACTACATCAACGCAGTGCTCTACAGATGAACCAGGTCTAGATGAACCAGGAGAACACAAGAAATGAAGTGCAGAGAAGAGAAGGACAAATTGGGAAGATCTTTTTTGAGCTGTGTGTCCAGCACTGCACAACTTGCCACATGGAGATGCCTGCTACCTCTCTTCTGCAGAGACAGCATCTCAAGCACAGGGCTCCCAGCATGCAACACCATATTGCTTTTTAATTCAGGAATTTCCCCCCTGCTCTTCATGCAAGCCGGGGACCTGCAGGCTGAGATCACCTCCTGCAAGATGGAATTATGGAAAGAGCTTCCCACAGGTCCTCATTAAACCCCAGTAATCCTCAGAGACATGGCAGCAATGCAGCTGGTGATAATGCATTTCCCCTTTCTGCTTTCATCACTGATTATTACTCATTAGGGCACTTATAATCTTTATATAGAGTCCTTTTGTATAGCCTAATTTGCTAAGAAGTAATCACTCTCCTCCTCCTCTGGTAATACAAAAGAGGGCTGTCAAGTGATTTCATTTGCTGTTTATTCCATGGCTCTCCTTCCCAGAAGTTTCTTTCAGATGTTCAGTCTGAAGCCAGATACATTTGATCATTAGAAAATGTCTGAGACAAGCCTTATGTTTTACCCAGTTTTGTGCGGAAAAGATGAGTAATTTAGGAAGCTTTACATCTCTGAGTTTACTTCGAGTTGCTTGCCAAAAGAAATCCATTAACTTCCTTCTTAAAAAAAAAACCAAAACATCACTGCAGCACTGAAGAATTCAACTCTCCAGGCAGAGCAGGGTAAATAGAGTTTACCTGATGCTCAGAATGAGCACAGCACAGGACAGCAGGACAGACACCAGCACTACATGCCACAGGAGAGCAATGCACTTGTGTGTCTGCCCAGAGCTGCGGCTCCAGAATTACTGCCTGGTGATCATACTACAGCATGCTCTGGCTTCTGGCTTCATGTTCAGGGCACTGCTGCCAACCCATTCGAGGGCTCCAGCACATCTCTTCACCTCACTGTTCCAGGCTTCCCTCAGGGAAAGCAACAAAAGACATCCTAAACCCAGAGCTGCTATTCTGTGTCAGACTCCAGTCCTGTGCGTGCAATCCAGACTTTAAAGACCCATCTCACTACAGCTTTTCCAACAGCTCTTGGACAATAAATATGCTGGATGCTGAAAAGGTCACTGCTGAAATAGTTCTGAAATAGTGCACTGTCTTGCGCTACTACTCCCTACAAGTTAGCTGAAAACAAGGAATACCGATTTGTATCCAGCCTTCCCTGTAATCCAAGAGTGTTCACGACAGATTATTTTGCTTCTGGATGAGTCCAAGTCCTCACCGAGCCCTCAACATTTCCGTAAACGCTCACCACGGAAGAGAAAATGAATGACTGGATTGCAGCACCTCATGACACACAAACCTCAAAGCTTTTGCTGTTTAAAACCACCCACGCCAAGTAAAGGAATAGGCTCTAGTTACAAACTCCAAACAGCAAACATAGTATTACTTAAGAGAAAATGGAGAATTTTTTTTTTTTAAGAGTAGAACAATTCAGGCAGTTGGTATTTGCAAAAGCCTCCTTATACACACCTCTATGTTTCTGTTTCCAAACACTACAATGAATTTTGTGTAATTACTAGCTAGGTACTGAGAAACTTAATTGTACTGTATTAATAATAGAGATTTTGACTTCCTATCCAAAGGCTCTACTACTTTTAATAAACTTGTACATTGTAACCTTGTTAAGCTTATGCAAATTCAACACTGTGAAGTTTGCTGTAATAAATCCAGAGGTAATACTGGAGCCTCCATACAATGGATGCTGGTACAGAATTCAAAATGAGCTTTGTTAGTACAGACAAAAGCAAACAAACACACCAGAGCATGGGATATGGTTTTGAAGACTGAAGTTTGCCCAATCCATCTTCAGTGTGTTTTCAAAGGATCAATGAGCCACTACAAGTCTCCTCAACTCCTTGTTCAAGCTGAACAACAAAGTTTTCTATCAGATTTGCAGCAGATTGAGGATTGCAGCTGATTTCCCAAATGGCAGCCAGGCAAACCACAGGAGCCAAGTGAGGTATGACTCAACAGCACTGTAAAGTCAAGGAGGGAAGAGAGCACTGAACACAGATAAGCAGGGGAGTCTGCTAACCCAGGCCACTCTCTATCTGAGCATAAAGGAACCAGGTTTGATTCGAAGGGCACTTTTTACAAAGTCATAGCACTGACTTAATGGAGCACCACCTAAATATCCATTTTCTCAAGCCAAGGCTGGATTAGAAAGTTCTGACGTTTACACTTGCATGTCATGAAAGCAGAGACAGAAGATGCCAGGGCAGGGCTAAAACAATTTTTAATGCTTTCCAAGACCCTTCATGTCAGTCACAGATCCTTTATAGTCAGTGTTGTGGAGATGCAGTCTAGTCCCAAACCCCGAGGGAGAATGATCCAGACGTGCATGCGCCCACTGATTCAGCAGCTGGAGCTCTCTGCTCCCCTGAACAGCTGCAATTATCCCCAAGATGATGTCAAGGGGCAGGGTGGGGTGGGAAAAGGAAGGAAGGAAGGTGGCTGTATGGCCACCTGAGAGCCCTCCCCGAGGATGCTACCCTTAACCTGGGCTGCAAGGAGAGGTTTCCCCATGGCCCACTGCCCTCCTGCTCCAGACTGCCTGGCCAGGGGGGAAGAAGGGCTGTGCTGCAGGCAAGCACACCTGGCAGGCAGCTCCACTGGGGTGAGATTGCTCTGGGACAGATGGGACAGCAGGGAGCTCTGCTGCAACCCCTTACCAGTCATCCCCTCTGCCTTTGCTCAATCTTAATTTGATGGAACTGATCATTTGGGTGAGGGCAGATATCAAAGAAAACTTAAAGCCTCACGTGGTACTATAGTTGCACTGGCTAAGAACCAATTTTGGCAAAGCACGGGGCTTTCTGGAAAGCAGAGCCAGGAAATCAACAAGTAAAGGGCCATGTGATTGCTGCCATTGATCCTTCTCAGGAGCCATTTCATTACATCACTATTTTCCTAACTAATAAAGGCCAAACTGTATGTTTTGTTATTTTAGATCTATAGTTTCTCTTAAATTAAAGGTATTCTTAAGCCAAGAAGCAGCAAAAAGGAGATTTATTTGTCTTACAGATATCACAGCAAACTTAGTTCAGAATTCAAAAAACAAAGAAATCATTATTTCCCCAGCCTCCTTAAAAAGGGAGAGAACAGTGAACAAGAAGCAAAGATTATTAGCAGGCAGAAGAAGAAAAAAAAAACCAGCAAACCAAATTGAAGAACAAGAGCAATAAGAGCCTTTGTTCCCAGGAAATCCTTTTAAAGAATTGAGGAGACTCCAAGCGATGCAGCTGTACTTCCTGTGACCTGCAGCGCTCAGTTTGGGAACACTGGGAGGGTCACAGCCTGGGGACAGCTCGGTACGGCCATGCTGCACACACAGAGAGCTCAGCACAGGAACCCCTCACACCAACTGGGACATGCAGGGGCAGGGAACCATGCAGCTTCACAGCTGTCCTGCAAAGGGGACCTGCTCAAGTCACACGTGGTAGCAGGATTCTCTCAGGACTCAGAGCTGGGGCTGCTCAGCCCTTAGAAAAGGCAGCTCCAGGGAGACCTTAAAGCACCTTCTGGGGCTACAAGAGAGCGACTTTTGACAAGGACATGTACGGACAGGGCAAGGGGAATGGCTTTAAACTGAAAGAATATAGGGTTACATTAGAAATTAGGAGGAAATTCTTCCCTGTGAGGGTGCACAGGTTGCCCAGAGAAGCTGTGGCTGCCCCATCCCTGGAAGTGTCCAAGGCCAACCTGGACAGGGCAACCTGGAATAGTGGAAGGTGTCCACTTGGCAGGAGGGTTGGAACTGGGTGTTGGTTAAGATCCCTTCTAAACTAGGCCATTCTATGACTCTTCTAGAGCAGAATAGGCAGCAGCAGGAGACGGCAAAGCTCTTTAACAACACCCAGTAAATAAACCACCAGCTGGATACACACACACCAACCTCGCTCCCCAGGTCAGGTATTTGTAAGAGAAATACCGCCACATGATAAATTCAGTTCATGATGAACCACGCTGCATTATCAGGCTTCTTGCAAGGAAAAAACATTTGGAAATGATACAAGCAGCTCCCCACACAATCACACGATACACTTTATAAAGCACACACAGCCCCAGGAACACCACTTGATGTTTTATGGACAGGCAGAGCCACTTCTGAGGCAAGATGGACTTTGAACAGCCGTGCAGCAGGAGAGGAGAGTACAGGCAAAGGGAGCAGGAATGCTAAACTGCTGCAGGACTTAGATACACAGACTGATTACTAGGGAGTTTTTCTACATTGAAGAACTAACTCCAGCACTGTCCCCGACTTGCCCTCCCATCTCTGTCTTGAATTTGAGTACAATGCTTAACTTCAGTTGGCAGGAGACATAGGCAGATGTTTGATTAAGCACATTTAAGCAGTGCCTAAGCACCACTGCAAGCAACCAATGCTCAGGGACCCCAAAACTCTCCAAGTATTCCCCCAATATTTTCAACACAATTCCATCATACCCTGTGGACAAACTCAGAAAGCAACACAACATTCATATATATATTTTTATATGTTTGTTTTAAAAGTTTAGTGCTGTATATAATTACAACAGAGCTTTCAGACCCCTTGGCATCCTTACAGGCATACCTACTGCTATCCAGAGCAGCATTCTTCCTTCTAAGGATGCCCAAGATCATTCATGTTTGACTCATTTGAGAGGTACCAGCTTCACTGGAACACACAGCTGGGAACACCTTTCCTCAGCCGCTCACCACAGGAAGAGTGACCAGACAATCATTCAGTACTTTGGGCACAAAAGCCCTTCACTGCCAGCAGGAGTCAAGTTCAATATACATGGGTGAGATCACTAGAGCTTAACTCAGTTCTGAAGGACATCAGCATGGAAAAAATGGGAGGAGAGGCTGCTGGTCCCTGAGGAACAGGAGGGGGAGGCAACAGTTATGCTTGCCTATAGCAAGGAGGCATTTCACCCCAACTGACACCCCTTGAGCAAGAACCCAGCCAGAAAGCCCAAATAATAGCCCTGCTGCTCACAAAACCACCCCTGAATTTTGATTGTTCACAAGCTGTCTGGAACACAGTTTTAAACTCATTTAAAATACAATGAGGGGGAAAATTCCTGCTTCTCATCACTCAGAGAAGACATTAAAGCAATGTTTTCTTCATTCCCACTTTGCCGGGGTTTCATTACTCATTTTCCAGCTTTCTACAAAACTGACAAATTTTAAAGTACAGGGGTTTGATGTGTAATTTTTTACTTTGTCCCTGCACAGGACGTCATTAGAAGTATGCAATATTTAAGCACTGCATATGCACATGCATGAAGATTTTGCTTTTACCTTGATTAAGTATTTGCTTTGTTTCTTTAAATCACGCAGCTTGTGTCTTTTACAGGAAATTAAATTAACACAAAGTATCTTTTAATAATGCTAAGAGCTTTCCAGCAATTCAATTTGCAAAATGACAGACCAGCATTCTGCATCACAGTAAGCAGTTTATCAAGCTGTTTTGACAGCAGATCTTGTTCAAAGCCTTGTCCAGAAATGTAACACTACCTCCTACTATTCCCGGCGTGCAGTGACAGAAAACAGTTATGAAGACGCAGCCAAGCACAGGCTCTTTCTTCACAACATTAAAATCTGGAAGTCTCTCTCCCTACCAGCTATGACCCAGCTAAGCTGCAGCCAGGATCAGCCCTGTGAAGACAAGTTAATACCGACCTGCTT
Source organism: Fringilla coelebs (assembly GCF_963513975.1). NCBI lineage: Eukaryota > Metazoa > Chordata > Aves > Passeriformes > Fringillidae > Fringilla > Fringilla coelebs. The sequence continues at coordinate 57,284,314 of NC_140033.1, read as the reverse complement.
TATTCTGTTTTCCTGAAAACAAAGCCAGCTCTGCACTGCCGGAGGCCCCAGCCTTGCGTAGGAGGGAGCCTGGCGGTTCCACTCCCAAAACCTGCACGAGGTCTTGGCAGGGACTCCTCAGCACAGGTCAGCTCACAGGATGCACACACCAGAGGAAGAGATGCGGGGAAAGACAGTATCAAGGTACAGAAAAGCCACAAAGTAGCTGAGAGGGAAAGGCTGCTACTGTGTGTGAGGAAATGCCCCTACCAACCCATAAAACAAGGCCAGAGCCAGCAGCCCAAACCACAGGAAAGGTCTTGCTGTGACACAATGATCTCTTCAAATGCCACTTGACTGGCAGTGCCTGCCCAAAAAGTGTTGCTTCTGCTCAGACATGACTTCTGTCTGTCCTCATACAGCACAAAGGCTTCAAGAAGCCAGACAAAAGCCCCGATAGCTGGAAAGCACTGAAAATAAGGAAGGCAACTTACCCCAGCCTCAAAAGTAATGAGTGGTGGAGTTAAGAGCTCAGTCTGGCCCCATCCACACAGCAGCAGCTCCAGCATGAGCACAACTGGCTTTTCAGCAAACGCTGAAACATACTCCAAACAAATATTCCTCAGGGCAGAAGAAAAACAAAGATGCATCAAGTGAGACTTATGGGACAACTACTTTCACTCCCGGGTTCATGGGCTTTAGCCTATTTTTAGTAAGCTGTCTTTGCAGATGCCAAAATAACATCTCTCCTCCTCTGTATATACACAGCTGGACATGAATCCCCACAGCCTGGCCAGCAGCATCTGCATTCAGCTTCACAGATGTGAATTGCAAGAGGAAGTCTAGAGGGAAGCCTCTTCTTTGGAATTCCAAACACAAGTAGTTAATATGGTCCAAGTGCCCAAGCAGGTGCCAAGTGCCAGGTGGCACTGCAAACCCTCCAGAGAAGCACGGTTCAAGGCCAGAACAAACTCATCTGCAAAATTACACTGGTCCATCTCTTGCCTCCACTGCTCCCAGCACACCTTCCTGAGCAGGCACATCTTTGTACACTTTTTCTTCTTTGAGAGGCCTAAAATCCTCATTGGGAGAAATCTGTCCAAAGACACAACTCCAAAGACACAAACCAGCAAAGCCCCATGACTCTGGGGGCTGTCCCTGGCTCCATCCAGGGAAAATCATTCCAGCCTATGATAGCTCCTTAATGCCACTACTGCTGGGATGCCCAAAACACCCTCACCCCAGTGCTTGGGAAAGGGGGCCAGGGCCAGAGACAATCCCAGCAACACATTTTCACACTGTCCTGAGGAATGCCAAGCTTCCCATTGAGAGTCTGGCCATCAATCAACCTCCAGCATTTTGTGAGCCCCACCAGAGGCTCTGCAGCAAGAACAGGGCCGTCACCAACCCACTGGACAGCTGCCCTGACCAGACTGCTGTCCCCTGCCTTCCACATCCCTGCCACATGCTCCATGGCTGTGGAGCACCAGGAGGAAGCTAGCATACAGACTGGCATACAAAATCCCACCATGCAGGCAAAGCAGCTCCAGTTTGGCCCACACTAGCAGGACACACAGCCTGACTTCTCCCTTCTCCACAGAGAGGAGTTTGCTGGTCCACAGATTCACCTTGAGCAGCCCCACAGATTTTTAGTTACTTTAGTTCATCTCCAGCACTCCTCTGCCTCCCTGTACCATAGTCCCCTCCCAAAAATCTGCCTCATTTCCCACAAACGCCTACACAGCGAGCCTGGCGTACTGGCTTGTCTCAAAATCTCATCAGGCCTCAAACAGGGACAGCCAACTTTCAGAGGAGGATTCATGCTTCATTTTTCATAGTCTCAAAGGTCTGCCACATGTTGAGTCTGTGCTGTAACCTCCTGTTTATCAGGGAACAACTAACAGTTTCATTTGGATTAATTTCATGTATGGCTTCTATCAGACCCAGCAGAACCTCTGGCTGCCCTCACGCTTCTGTATAAACACCCACAAAATCCAGGCATGAGGGCCTGATACCAGAGGAAAACATCTGCCCCAAAACTCTGCAGCACAGGCAAGACAGGAAGGACTGAAGGAAGGACACCACAAATGACAGCACTCTGAATTTCCCTGTGTGCCTGTGGGAGGGCAGGGACATGCACTGAGAAGATGGACCCTATGGCAGGTGGCAGTGCCAGCTGCAAAAGCCAGCAGGGTGCCCTGCTCTGCAGCAGCTCAGGTGGGGCTCTCACCACCCAACAAGCCCAGTCCAGTGCCCCTACATCCCCTGGGGGCCCTGTTTCCTTGCCCCTCACTTCCATGCCCAAGGACTTCAGCAGCAGAAACCCACCGTCCCTTCAGTATCAGGGTGTCCTCCTCCCTCCCCCAGCCATACCTCTAACAGCCTGCCCAGACAAAAGGGACAACAGGACAGGCATCTCTAGACCATCACTGGGTCTCCATCCCCACCACCGCTCTCTTCCAAAAACATGTGGCTGACTAGAAGCAGAAATGGTACTTTCATTGGCTCTGGGAGATTTTTAATGGAAAGCACTCCTATTTCTCACTCTGCTTCCAGCGAGTAACACCTCACCCACAAATGGCTCCACATCCTGGGGCAAAGAGACCACAAAGTAAGGCTCAGAGGGAAGGTGGTAGGACCCCATTCCTTACTTTTAACACAGACAAACAGAGACAGACCCCTTGTTTTACTCCTAAATGCAAAACTCTGCAGGAGCTGAGTGAACACAGCTGGATCTGAGGAACGGAAAAGTTGTTCCTCACCATGTGCAACAGCAAAGCCAGGCCTCATTACCACAGCCATAGGAAAATTATATAGAACATTTTTAGTAAGAAGAGAAATTAAGTGCAATATCACAGCCAAATTTCCAATTTAGCATCAGCAGTCCAGCTGGATACACTGTCCTAAACAACTGGGTGGCTGATCCCAGACTACCACATGTGCTGCAGCTTCCCTACCCTTTTTAGTCATAGGATGAGCTGAGTAGGGAGGGACTCACAAGGATCATCGAAGTCCAATTTCTGGCCTGCACAGGACAGTCCCAAGAATGTCCCCCTGCACCTGAGGTTGTTGTACAAACACTCCTGGAGCTCTGGCAGCCTTGGGGCTGTGACCATTCCCTGGGGAGCCTGTTCAGTGCCCCAGCACCCTCTGGGGGAAGAACCTTTCCCTGATATCCACCCTGACCCTCCCCTGACACAGCTCCAGCTGTGCCCTCAGGTCCTGTCCCTGTCACGCAGAGCAGAGATCAGGGCCTGCCCCTCCTGATCCCCTTGTGAGGAAGCTGCAGAAGTGCTGTGAGCTCTGACCTCGGTCTGCTCTTCTCCAGCTGAACAGACCAAGTGCCCTCAGCTGCTTCTCATGGGGCTTCTCCTTCAGGGCCTTCACCATCTCCAAAACTCTCCTTAGGACATTGTCTGAGAGTTTCAATCCTTCTTATATTGTGGCTCTCAAAACTGCAGAGTCCTTCCCCTCCAAAAGAGGCACAGATATACACCATATACACCAGCTTATCAAGGCAAGCCCCTACAGAAACATCCCCTTGTTCCAACTCCTTCTGCATGTCCAGGTGCTCCACAGTCAGCTCAGCCCTGCCTAAACAGGGCAGGCCCAACTCTGCCACCTGTTTTTCTGCTGCCATGGCCCAGAGTGAGGCACGCACACATTGCAAGCAAACACCTCTGTTCTGACAACTCTATTTCCACACCTGCACCAGGTCCCACCAGGAGCAAAATTACTACGTAGGACAGCACAGGAAGGAGTGTCAAACAGCTCCTCTGCACAGAAACACAACAGGGAGAGACATCTGTTGCAAGAAAGCCAAACACACAGCAATTGCAGTTTTTGTTCATGATATCTCTGTGGTATTTTCACTGGTGAATGAATAAATCATCAGCAAAAGCAAGATTTCCAGGTGGAGGTTATTTACTTTCACCTCCATCACAGCAGCCCTGGTAAGCCAGATGATGTGCAAGCCAAGCAGCAAGTGCTCGCATGCTGGGAACTGTTCAAACAGGAATAATTCAATCTTTTTGTAGTCTCACCCTGGCTAATTTGCCACAAGCTGTCTCTTTTCAGATGCTACATGAAACGCGAGGAAAAAAACAAGCTGGATTAAGCCGGTCCATTTACAATCAGTTCATCTACAGAGAGTTCAGGTCAGTTCATTTTCTATGTAAAACAAATTCATTTTTTCAGCTTCATAGGGTTTAAGGAACAAAAATTTATTGCAGTAACCAAACATTGCTCACCGGACAAGCTTGCAGCGATTACTTAACTAATGCAAACGATTTTCAGTCTGCGTGCAAGGAATGCATGGGATAATTCCAGGGCACTCTCTTCCACCAGCATTCTACAAGTACTTTTTAGGTAGCTATGGAGACGCTACAGCCTTTTTCATTTTGCTGTCATAACTAGACAGCTATTGATTTCTTTGCAAAATTCCTTGGAAGAGTGGGGAGGAGTTTCAAGCACCGTGAGGTCTGAGAGCAACAAGCTGAAGAAAATTTCAGAACAGATTTCAGATGGAGACATCAGCCCAGAAGCTCCTTGCAAAAGATAGCCTTGACCCTGGTCCTGCTTTGGTACTTCTGCAAAAAGGGAGGTAAACATACACACATGTCACAGCGATTGTCTTCCAACAAGCTCCAAAAGGAAAAACATTTCCGGCTACCACTGCCATCACCCTGCAGAAAAGGAGGCCTTCCCAAGGCCAGGCTGTGGTTTTGCTCCAACACAAATCTCTCTGGAGGCACGGAGGGCCTCCATCCTCATAGTCATGCCCAACAAGATGTTTCCCTCTCCCTCTGAGCAGGTTACATGGAAGTCTCATCCCTGACATGCCTTGCAGGTAATCAGTGCCTCCTCTCCCCCCCCAGCAGACATTACAGCTTTGTGATGGATAGGATGGACAGCTCTGCATTTTAGTCTCCTTCCAACAACAGCCCAAGAGCTTGCTGTGAGCTCAGCAGCTGATTCTGCCCAAAATGATGCTGAGAGAAATGCCTTTCTCCTTATTGACCCTTTAAGAGAAATCATTCCTGCATATGCAGATTTAAGACTGCACACCCTGACAAGAGGAGACATAGAGAAGTCTGAAACATGAGATACCGACCTGGAAAACCCTGTGTCACACAGAGAAGGACATGTAAATAATCATGGATTTAGGTCTCGCTCAGAAACTCCCTCAGTAATGAGAACAACAGATCAGGCTCTGAACAGATACTTCCCTTTGGATAAAACAGAAAGGAAAGGCTGTTCAACCAAAACATTTTTCTTAAATTCACCTTAGACCCAGCCACAACAATGGAGCCAGAAGCTGTAGAATTATCTCTACAAGCTTCAGGAAGTTTACCAGCACCACCCTGAAAATAAATCTCAATCTTCTCATCTCCACACTGTGTTTACAGCCTCCTGACTGCTCACCAAAAGGACACTCAAGCTCTACTGCAAATGGAAAGAGACCAAGATGATACTGCTGCTGCAGAAGAAGCCTATGACTGCTCTGTCCACTTAATGGCCATCCTGAAATGCAGACACATCTTCAATGCTGCTTTTTTAACTCTTGTGAAGGCCTGAAAGGAGGGAAGAATTAATCATCCTCTAAGCTCCCCAAGAAGCTGGCTGAGGACAGGCAATGCCATGGGGAAGCCCCAGGACTCACCCCATCTCACAGCCAGCTGCTTCCAGATGTTTCCACCACCCCAACACTGCCAGCAGCATCCCAGCATTAGAGCAGTACCACAAATCTGGTCACACCAGCCACCAGCTGCCAGCAGCAAGCCATGAGACTGCAGTGTCCCCATGCCAGGGGGCACAGTCCCAGCCTCAGCCACTGCTACTGGATGGCTGCATGCCCCCAGCAGGGCACTGGGGAGGGAGGGGGACACATCTGCACCCCAAACCCAGCCACAGTCCTCCCACTCACCCACAGCAGGGCACACACCTCCCTAGGATCCTTCACCAACACAGGCTCTGGTCCTCCCAAGGAGGGGGACAGGGAGTGGTGCAACTCCCCCACAGCATCCAAATTCCTGCTGCACATCCTAAAGATAGTCCAGAAAATACAGTTCTGTCCAGCACCATGAGAGACTGCAGTGGCCCAGCACAAGAGGTCCAACACCAGCTCCACCACGAGTGGGGAAACCTCTGAGAAGATGCTTTTGGCTATGACCTGTTAGTTACATGTTTCACATCCCAGAGAAGATGGACACCAAGGTAAGCCACTATATGCTCCTTCTAGAGAAAAAAACAAACAATAAACCAAACAAAAATTGTGTGATATAGAAAAAAAATTTCCAGCCTTTCTTTATAAAAATACAAAAACCAAATTTTTAGAACCAATCTAAGCTCAGGCAAGAAATATCTATATATATTTCTGAACTTTCCCCTGTGATGTTTCCTTTACAAACATTACAAATTAAAAGTGCTGTCACAAATTAAACCAGCTTTGGTTAAATGGAGGGGAAAAAAATGCTGATGGCTCTAAGATCCAACTGACAAGCCTTTTCAAGTCTGCTCTGATGCAAAACCAACTCCCCAGGGATTTAAATTAAGAGTAAAGAAATATTTTCCTTGGCTTAATCCTGGTTTGGAAGCATGACAGAGGATACTACAACAAAGCCAGCACCTGAATCCACCAGGAGCCACCCAGCTGCCACAAGCCTTTCCTCAACACACTCCCTTCTTGTTCAGCAAGACCCTTGCTCCACTGTACCAACAGCTGCGGGCAGCAATGGGGAACACTCAGTGTGCCCTGGCTGCCCCAACACCTCCTCCCTTCCCTCTCTGTAGGCCACTAATGCCATGGCACTGCCTATGATGCACATCCAGGTCCAGGAGAACAGACATTTGAACTTGGATCTTGAGGGAAGTCACTAAGGATGGCTACTTCAGCCTCCAGCTGCAATGTGGAGGTTCCCCCTCGCAGCACAGAGGTCCTTAGGGTGTAGATCACACAACGGATTTGTCAGCTGTGGGATGGAGCACCTTGCTTTTCCTGGGGAGGATAAAATTTCTGTCTGGTTCTTCCAAAGGAAGCTCTGTGTACCATCCCTCCCCCACCCCTGAACAAAAGTCTACCAGAGATGCTTCCAGTGCACGAGAGCAAAAAGGCTGAGCATCAAGGCCATCAAACCACCACCTCCCACATGTTTTCCAGCCTGGAATGCAGGTTCCAGCACCAGGGATGTTTCTTGTTCCACAGAGCCACAGCCTCACCCACACCCCAGCCCTTGCCTGCCCCATCATCCTGCACACAGCAGCTCTCAGAGACAGCACACTCCCCCTGAGGCTGGGGATGGACAAAGATGAATCCATCCCACTTTTAGCACCGGTCTAAAACATAAACCAGGAGAACAGACGAGATGGATGCTTCGAAGACACAAGAAAATGTTCCAAAATCATGCAAAATACAGCCACACAGCTGACATCTTGAGTGCCTGCTCACCCTCACACTGAGATCCCAAGGCATTTGCCCCCTTTCCCTGTCTCCACAGCACTTCTTCCATAGGAGCAGCCCACCTGAACCAAGCCTACAAACAGACTCTGACAGTCTCCATATGGCCAGAGGGATTTTTACCAACCCATGGCAGCTGTGTAAGGACATGGCAGACCTGCACAGCACCCAAGATCCCAAGGGCTACAACCACGTGAGATCATAACTATTTTCGGAAACACACCCACAGCTCAGGGTGCTTTAACAAAAAAAGTACTCTTCTCACCTGCTCTTCAAGACAGACATTAACTAGCAGCACTACACTCTGCAGAACCTTAATTTGATCCTACAGATATCTTCACATGCCAACCTAACGACACCCAAACCCACGGAGACCAGGCTCCAAACAGGATGCAGGTCCTTCTCCCCATCCTTATACTCTGCATGACTGGGGCTAGTCCAACTAGCTAATTTCCTTCAACAGTGCTCACACCTTTCCCATGTTTCAGAAAGGCTGCATTTCTGTCAAAACTTCTTACCTGGCTAGCGAGTACACACACTCTAGAGAGAAAATGTGAAGTCAAAATTCAGCAAAACAGCCTTCTGGATTATTCTTAACTCTCTGGACAAACTCAGCCTATGAAACACAAAGCTGGGAGAGAACCAGACCCCCATGGCCACGCCTGCTGACAGAGCAGATGGACAGCTGTGTGCACAGCTGCCACAGCACCAAGGAAAGGAACAGCCCTCCCTCGTCCCCAAAACAGATCCTGGTGCTGATTGGGTACATGCATGTGTGCTCTTGTTTCTGTCCTCCATAACAGAGCACAACAAGGGAAAGATTTGAGAATGAGGAGGTTGGGGGATTGGTTTTTTGGCAGTTTGTATACTTTTACAGTTATTTTACAGTTATTTTTACAGTTATTTTTCTGTTACCAACCATCAGCTGTGTGTGTTGTATCTCCTTCACAACCACTGCAGTGCCCATGAACTATCTGGGGTTAATTCTACACTGACATATATAATACACCCTGTTTTTCCCTATGCTTCTGCTTCAGAACTGATCAGTCTTTGGCGAGGCAGGGAAGACCAGACCATTATACTTTCCTCTTACTTTGATGTGTCTGCAACAAGGCAGGAAAGCAAAGTTCTTCTCCCAAATCCATCACATTTGGAGCCATGAGAACTGGGATTTAAAAGAGGCTGATTCACACTAGTGGTTATCAGATTTTTCCCATCTGTGACACAATTTGACAGCTGGCTGGCAGCACAGAGTTCTCCACTTTGGAGTTCAGAGGCTGCAGCTGGCTCCAGTCTCAGCCTTCAGTTCTCCACTAATATTTAGGGGAAAAGCCCATAAGGAGAGATGCAATTGCAAACTTTTGCATCAGCACACCCCACCTCAGAGCCTTTTGTGCACAGGTACCATTTGGCAAGGGGATTTTATTCATGCAAGAGTTACAACACTGTGCCTGCCGGAACAGGGATTACCATCAAAATGTAAGGGCTGCTTAAAGTCACTGGGTTGGTTATTTTTATCTCCTCTCAAACATCACAAGCCAGAGGCTGCTGAAGTGGCCTCTGGTGCTGTTCCTTGACACAACCTGCACTGCTTAATGAGGCAGAGGCACAGAAGGGAACAGGAGCATCCTCACTTTACCACAAACAATTCCCCCTGCCAGCAGCTCCGGTGAGGAGCTCTCTCCAAAGTATCAGCTCTGTCAGCACAAAGAGACCAAGCACTCCACAGCAGGAGCTCACAGGACTCACAGCTAGCAGATACATAGATACATTGGTTTGGTAAGGCTGGATTACACAGCCCAACATTTCCCAACTTCTCCACCTACTTCCCTCATTGCATCGCTCCAGGCTGGGGCAGTGTGGCTGCAAGTGCCCAGGAGAAAAGGGTCTGGAGGTGCTGGTCAACAGCAGCAGAACATAATCCAACACCTACTCAGGTGGGCAAAAAGGCCAGTGGCTGCCGGGCTGGGTCAGCAATGGTGTGGCCAGCAGGACCAGGGCAGTGCCTGTCCCCCTGCTGTGGGCACTGGGGAGGCCTCAGCCCAAGGGCTGTGTCCAGTTGGGGGCCTGGCACTGCAGGGTGGACACTGAGGGGCTGGAGCGTGTCCAGAGGGGGAACGGAGCTGGGCAAGGGGCTGGAGCACAAGCCTGATGGGGAGCGACTGAGGGAGCTGGGAAAGGGGCTCAGCCTGGAGAAAAGGAAGCTTGGGGGGATCTTCTGGCTCTGCACAACTCCCTGACAGGAGGGGACAGACAGGGGAAGTTGGGCTCTGCTCCCAGGGAACAAGGGACAGGACAAGAGGAACAGCCTCAAGCTGCACCAGGAAGGGTCAAGTTGGACATCAGCTGGAATTTCTTCATAGAAAGGTTGGTGAGGCATGAAAGGGGCTGCCCAAGAAGGTTTGGAGTCCCCATCCATGGAGGTGTCCAAGCAAGGACTGGATGTGGCACTCAGTACTCTGGGCTGGGTGACAAGGTGGGGATTGGTCAAAGGTTGGGTTCATTGACCTTGGAGGTCTTTTCCAACCTAACAAATGCTGTGATTCTATGATTAATGATAAAGATGACCCAGGCAGGGGCAGCAAACTGAAAGGTTTTGCCTACAATGGGCTGCAAAACTTGTATCTAAATATAGTTCCACTGAGGAAAGAAATCAGCTTTTTACACAATTGGTTTATCTTAGCCTTTTAACAGAAACAGAAGGCCAGCCAATGGAAAAATGAGAAAACTTTAACTCAGCACACCTTCCTCGTGTACAGCAGGGGTCACAGAGGAACAAAGTGCTCTGGAAGCTAAAGAACACCGGGAAATTGTATGTGCCCATAGCAAGAGCAATACACAGCCTGAACAAGCAGCTGTGAATCCACTGTGATGACTGAATTATTAATTGAAAATTCCATCCTTTAAGCACAAATAAAGTACTATTTTGGCAGCAAGCACTACTAGAAAAGTAACAAATAGCCACTGTCTTCAGTATGAGCTGAGTCAATACACAGGTCAATTTGTGAGAGAGAGGAAGAGGAATAAAAAGGAGAGAATATAAAAATGCATCATTCTGTACATCTCAAGGTATGTTCCCAGCTAAGCACCCTCCCTGGGAGAGAGAGAGAGTCAAAGAAAAGATCCCACCAGAGACTCACTGAGAGATGTCAGGATTTATCGTGATCTCTGCTGAAGTCACTTCAAAATGGAAACACACAACAAGCGCAGGAAACAAACACATGGCAAGAAAAACACTGACTTCTAAGAGGACCAAGTTTTCATTCTGGATTAGATGCTGACTTTTCCAAACACAGAGAAAGAGATGTAATCTCTGGGGAATAGCACAGAGCCTTTTCCGTGTGATGCAAAGGTTAATGCTTGCAAGCCAGACATCTCCAAAGGGCTACCTGTGATTTGTGAAATTGTCTGAAACACCAATAATCACCCTGTCTTCACTCAGCCAGGGTGCGAGTTTATAGTAAATGTTAAATAAACATGTGGGCATAAACACTAGCAGTAAGCATGAGGCAAGGAAACAGTAGTTCACCTCTCCTGGGCTGGATTCAAAAGCAAAGTCACTAATGGGATGACTAATAGGATCTCACAATTACTAATGGGGGAAGGGGTTCACTATTCAGCCTAAGTACAGGAAGGTATTAAGTAGTTTTACTTATGAAGATATTAAGTGTTTTTACATATCCTTATTGCACAGCTGAATGCACACGTTCCACTCAAGAAGAGTGAACACAACAAAACTTGCCTGAACCTTGCAATAAACCTGTTCCTTGCTTCTGTAACTTTAGAGATGTGGTTCGGCCAGGCAGAAATGGGTCAGATCATAATTGCACACTTTAAAGCAGCCACATAACTTCAGTTTTGCTTTGAAGCCCTGACAATCACCAAGGTAAGCACAAGAAGCAGCTGTCTCAGATACACCAACCTCACTTGCACATCACCATTTAGCAGCTGAGGCCAAAGCTACCAGCATCTCCTTGAGGAAGGGCAAATTCAGCAGCGGGACAGGAGCTTTACTGACCACCCCTAAAACCACAGGATACTTCATCACCCACCCAAATCCTGCCTAATGTTTGGCTCCTACTTTCTCTGTTGAAAACTACTGCAAAACAGCAGACTCCCCACTCAGAGGCATTTGGGGGATTTTGCACTCCTTTTCAACCACCTCAGGAGTCAGGGATGTGTTTTTGGAACATCCGTCCCAGATCTGGGATCTGAGCCCCTCTCTGTGCTCCCTCCACCTCCCCAGAAAAACACACAAAGCACAACAAAGAAAATCAGTCCCTTCTTCCAAGGGGTTCACAGCAACTCCCTTGTGCTCAGCAAGCCAAAGGCCCGGTTTGATGCAATCGCAGCAATAAGAAAGTGACTAAACCTTCGCTGGTTTCAAAGCTCTTCAGGGGAAGGATTTCCACTTCACTGAAAGTGTTCCTTTAGGTGGGGAAAGAAACATCAGACAAGCCCCACTTGGATGGATTAAGGGGACTAAACCTCCTAAAGGACACTGCACCGAGCATCTCCTCACTCACAGCTCTGCCTGTCCTCAGGCCACCCTGAGCTGGCCAGTGAGCAGTGACCAGACTTTGTCCTGCTCATCACCAGGGACCAAGGGGACCAGCCAGGCCGGCAGCACCACCTGGGCACCTTAGGCTCCTGGGAATGGCTGTCATTTCAGGAATGTTAACAATTACCCTCCTGTTGCCACAGCTCACAGGCAAAGCCTCCCCGAGCACCTGCACAGACATTTCCAGCAGCACCCCTCTCCTTCCTGCAGTCTGTGTCACACTGCCCTGGCAGCACAACCCAGAAAGGAAACTCAGTAGGAAAAAGATGAAATTCACCACGGGTCCTGCCCCGTGGGACAGCCCTGGCTTCAAGGCGCTCCACCCTGCGTGTCAGGGACAAGCAGAGCCTGGATTTGCTCCGCACACAAGTGCACAGGACAAACCAACTTCAACATCCCTCAGCACAACTCTTACACCCAGATGCAGCAAATGGATGAAATCCCAGGGCTCAGGGCAGGACATGGGCTGCCAAAGAGGGAACCTGCTCCACAGAGCCCCCCTCACAGCCGGGCAAACAGGTGGGGCTCCCGCTGCCTTCAGGGAGGAGAGAAACACCAACTTCACCCTCCTGGCACGGGAACATCAATCCTCATGTGTGAGCACCACAGCACACCACTGGCAGTCACTGTCACTGCCAGCAGCTGATCTCTGATACCGCTTTTCAAGGAGCTGTGCTAAATTCAAAACTCCACTGGGATGGGTACTAAGCTAAAGTAGGGAATGCTCTGGCTCTTCATTTCCTAGTGATCTGAAGAAGTTCAGAGGCCAAAATCTTTGCTGCACTTGAAACAGAGAGCTGAAGCAGATTTCTGCTTTCCTACTTTCCAGAACGCCTCCCAAACCAACCTGCCATGCTGCCTCACTGATGTCTGGGACATCTTCCTCCCCAAAGCTCCACGGTGGAAGTGTGGAGAATATTCCCACTCTGTGACCCATTTCTGCTGTTTACTTTTTGGAATGCAGCGACACTTGTATTGCTCAACGCGCTGCCGGTGCAATCGCACAGAGCCGACCCACGGTGCTGCTGCTGGCGGCGGCTGTGCCCGGACCCCAATGAGGAGAGCCCGCAGAGCCCCTGAAGGCTCGGCACAGCCAAGGCCAGCCTGAAACTCTTCCCTGCGCTCCTCACTCACACCAGGGAGCACACACGTGTTACAGCACAGCCAAGCGTCGAACAGCAAAGCTTCCCTTCCCTCGCAGCAACAGGCACGGAGGTGTAAAGCAGCTTTTTACAGCTCCGGCTGCACCCAGCCACGGTGCGAGCAAGCACAGCTATTTCAGCTGCGAGAAGTCACGGCTCGAACAGAAACAGACCTCGAAAAAATAATTACAGGATGTAAGAACCCCAGGCCTTAAATCAAACCACATTTGTTAGCTCTAGATAAAACTCATAACTGCACTTTCACAGCGCCAGTGCCTGAAGCGTCCTACTAGAGCCCGAAAAGATTAAACCGGAGAACGCCAACCTCCCCCCAAAACTTCCCGAAAACTTCCCTCAGGTCCAGCACAGCAACAAGGCACAGAAGGTCGGGAGCGCTGAAAGGGAGGCGGCAGGGGGACAGGGACATGCAGGGGGGACCACGGACACGCAGCGGGAGCAGGGGGCTGGGACACGGCACGGCGACAGGGACACGGAGCGGGGACAGAGGCCGGCGGGATGTGGCGGGGTACGGCGACAGGGACACGGAGCGGGGACAGAGGCTGGCGGGATGTGGCGGCGCAGCCCCCCCGCTGCCTCCCGCCCCGGGCACACGCGGCGCTCCCGTCCCCGGGCCGGCTCCGGCCCCGCTGCCGGGGCCCCGGGCCTTGGCGGTGGCAGAGGAGAAGCCGCGGGGCAGGGCACGCGGGGCTCATCCCGCCGGGACACCAAGTTGCCGCAGTCGGCTCCGAGCGGTCTCGGAGCGGGTCCCGCGAACTTCCCTTACCTGCGGCCGAACCGCGCAGAGCCCTCCGGGGCGGCCGCGCCTCCGCCGGCTCCGGGCAGCCGCCGCCGTCCCGCCCGCGCCGCTCGCTCGGTGCCCGCCCCGCTCCGCCCCGCTCCGCCCGCGGCCCCGGGACCGGCCCCGAGCCGCCGCTCTGCCCCGCCCGGCCGAGGCACCGCCCGCCGCCGCTCCCGGGGCCGGCCATGAGGGAGCCGGCGTGGGGTGGTGCGAGCGGCCGAGTTTCCAGCCCCCCTCACGGGCAATCCCAGCATAGCTGAGGCTGGAAGAGAGCCCAGAGTGAACGGCACGGCGCGAACCTCACCCTGGTACCGAGCGACACGTCCAGGCTTAGAACGCCCCCGGAACCGTGACTCCGCCACCTCCCTGGGAGCAGCCCAGCGTGCTCTACCCGGGACCCGGCCTTCCCTGCGCACTTCGGGATCCCGACCAATGTCCCCGAATGCCTGCTGTGCTGAAGCGGCCCGAGATCCCCCGAATCGCTCCTCCGCAAGGGAAGGGCTCCAGCCGCGGCCCCCGAGCAGCGAGCCCGGTGCTGCAGCTGGCAGGAGGCAGCACCGCCGCACCGAGTGTCACCCTGGTTAAATCTGCAGTGCACCCATGCCAGCGCTCTGCCTCTGTGCTGAGGATAAACATGGTGCAGGTTTTAATGCAGTCATCCTTGCTACGCTCCTTTGAACGAGCGTTACTCTCTCATTTTATACAGTGTACTCAGTGCACTCCATCAACAGCCTCGCAGCCATGCAAAAGCCAGCCTTGGCTTTACCAGCTCCATGGCAGAAAGGCCTGAGATGCTGCTCTTTCAGGAGTGGAGTCATACAAGTAACAGACCAAGGGGTTCAGCCAGCTAATTCTCAGTTTGGAGTTGATCAAAGCTCTTCCTCCCATCCCTTCTCCAAGAGCTGGGTTAGAGAAAACTTTTCATGTTTTGTTCATGGAAAAGACAATTTGCTCTGTTTCTGACCACAACATGCAAAGAAGGGGAAGTTTACATTCAAAATGGGAAAAGTATTGGTGAACTGTTGAAAGCAAACATTTTGAATTCCTAGCAAAAGTGGGAAGGTATAATTTGCTTTTTAAGCACAGTTTGCAAAGAGGACAAGTCAATCCAAACCACTTTTTTTTTCTGGCAAGTTACCAGCCTGTCACGTTTTCCACACAGCTGCAGTGTGTTTCAGGTTAAAGAGCAGGACTAGGTTTCAGACTTTGAGAAAAGAAAGGCAATTTTAAAATACCTGGGTTTCTTTGGTATTTTCTATTTCTAGTACCTCTGTTTCAAAACTTTGGTGCCTACCTATGGTTTTGATGCTCTGCAGTTGGTGTTTTTGCCCATTTTCCCCAAATTTTCATCAATTCTCTAGCAAATGTTAGCAGTTTGCTGTCAGCTGATGGGTGAGTGCTGATCACACTCCAGGTCACACCAGGCTGAATCACAGGGATCCCACTCCAGCACTCCATCCTTCCTGAAATGGCTGGGCTTGGACTTGCCCAACAACAACTTGCACTCAGAACAAATATGGATCCACTATTCTTCAGCCTTTGTTTCTGGAACTGAATTTTCTGTTGATTGTGGTTTTTGCACTTTGAATTTTTAATTCAGAAAGTGAAGATCTTTATTAAAAAACCTAATGCAGAAGGGCTTCATTTGTCAGGATGGCATGAGAGAGATCTCCCTGAAAACAAATCTTAGCAGACAGAACATTTCAAACAACTGTTTGGATTCTTTCATCAAAGAAAATACCTTTGCAAGTTAAGACAAATCTCTGATAAGGCTTTCTGGTGTACTGATTGCTCATCTCCCAGATAGTGTAGCCCTTTTTGCTCCAGGCTGGTTTGCAAGGAATGGTTGATTTTCTCCACCTTTGTGAAAATGCAGCAACCTCTGAGAAGGCAAACAACTTGCTGGTCCCTCCTGTGAAGGCTTGGGGAGGTTACAAGGAGTAAGAGCATTTTCCAGCATTGTTCATTCCATGAGGAGGCAAAGGAAAAGAGCTTTTCCCTCACTCTGTACTGGGAACACGCACCGTCTCCGTGGTTACAAATCAATAAATGGCATTAAGCCCAGTATTTCAAGAGCTGTCAGAGGCATTTTGAAGGAGCAGTGTGCACTTTCTAACAGAATTTTCTTTGGGCAGTACATCCCATCTCCCACACACTCACGGCATGGTACAGCCAGGAGCAGTGTCCTAGTGCAGTTAATTTTCAGGATCAGTGGGGTGAGCAGATGAGCTCCAAAATCCCTATCACAAAGCAGGTGATTTTAAGAAAAAAATTCTCCCCTATTCAGGGCCAGGTGAGGCCCTGGCACAGGGTGCCCAGAGAAGCTGTGGCTGCCCCATCCCTGGAAGCATCTGAGGCCAGGCTGGATGGGTCTCTGAGCAACCTGGGATAGTGGAAGGTGTCCCTGCCCATGGCAGGGGGTGGGAACTGAATGATTCTTGAGGTCCCTTCCAACCCAACCCATGCTATAATTCTGTGATTGTATCAGTGCTAGCTCATGAGGAAGGCACTGAAGCACAACAAGAAGCCATGTACATTACAGCCAATTCTTAAGAACTTTTTGTAAATAAATTAATCACTTTGTTGGGCCCCAGAGGTTTTCCTTTAGATCAAACCTGTTCCCCAAAATACAATAGCTGAAAGAGCTGAGGGATCCCCTTCCCAAAGAACAATGGTTTCCTACCCAGGCTGTGCATGGCTTTCACTTCAGGACAGCTCAGAAAGTGGAGTCAGTAAGTCCTCTTTTTATTCCCAGCTGAGTATTAACCCTGCAGCTGAGCCAGGGTGTTTTCAGGTCAGGACTCTACCACTGACTCTCCTGGCACAGTTGTGTCAGTCAGGGCTGTGATAAAATCCTCTGAAGGCAGAGCTGTGCCAGCAGAAGCACCTTGTGCAGACGGAGGTATAAGCAGAGGAAATGGTGCTTTTGTCCTGGGAGCTTCTTTCACATGAGGGAGCTGGAATTCACTCTCTCAGCACCAGCACAGTTTTACTGTTAGAAGCCATTACCTTGGAAATGTTTGCTCTTCTGACCAACTATTGTAGCTGGGCTGACAAAGCTGTCCTGGCTTTCTCCTCCCTGAAGTATCCTGATTGTTAAATACCCAACACAGCAAACTGTTTTGGCCTTGAGCTTCGGTGTGACACCATGTTCAGTCCTGGGACAAAGCACTGCACTGTTGCATTGCACTAAACCATTTCTAGCTGTCAAATCCATACCTGAACCTTTCTCCTCGTGTTTAAATTCCCTCCAATCCCTTCCTAAAAAGGACAGGAGAGATTCAGTGCCCAAAGGATTCATAATCCAGAGCAGCTGAAGTACAAAATGTTCCCAAACTGTACCCCCAAAACAGCCAGATTTCTGACCTCGGCTGTCCCATCCCTGGCTCTTCCCACAGTGTTTGAAAACACAAGGAAAAGCCCTGCACACTGAACCTGCTGCTGAACTGGTGGAAGAGATGCTGTCCTGTCTTGGTTCTGCTGCAGTTTCTGGTCTAAAGTTTCTCTGTCCTGAAGTTTCTGGTTTCAGCCCCCCCAAAAAGCAGAAGGTTGTTTAAGAAGTGACCAATCTGCCCCAGTTTTGGGTGCCCAGCTTCAGATGATCAGTTTTGTGTATTTGATCAGGAACCTTGTGTAATTAACCCCTGAAAATCAAGAAAAAGCAAACTCCAGTTCCTTTTCCAGTGGACAAGGAAGCTTTCCATAAAATTTCACATACCTGTGAGGGTGAAAATGTAATTAGCTGCAGAAACCTCTCCAGCATGAACCTCAGAGATGTGTCAGTGTGGATCTGGAAATCACAAAGAGCAGTGTTACAAATCAGAAGATGCTGCATATTTTATGTAAAATGTGAGCAAGAGAAAACTTCCTGAGATGAGCAGGAATCACATCAGGCTCAGCTGGAGGAATCCATACCATTGAAAAGATTGGGTGTTCCAGACCATTGTCTTCCCATTACTCTGAATCATTGCTGTCATCAAAAGCAGGACAGGAAAAGTTACACTTTGAGAAAGTTTTACACTCTTAAATTTCTGCAGGCCTACCAAACATTTTTTTCCTCCCCCAGAGGTCTCCCACTCACAAATTTAGGTATAAGTGCACCTTAACTGGGCTGAAACCCTTATTAGGTTCACATACCTGTACTTGTTACAGCATTCTCTCAATTTCAATATCAGCAGATAATTGTTGCTTATACTCAGGAGAGGATTTCTGGTACAGTCAGTGCTCAATGGAGCTGAAGAGAAGCCCTTTGGGTACTCAAAGTGTTTAACTTTAAACACAGGACAAAATGTTCAGCAGAGGAGTCAGGAATTGGCATAGAGGTGCCAGCAATAGCTTTTCCTGGTAGCCCCCACACTGGAATGTCCCAGATAAGCACCTCTCCACTGAAATGCACACACGTGGCTGGCACAGCACGGCACATACCCGAGTCTGTGAAGCACAGCAAAGTGTTATCAGAGCAAAGCAGGCGTGCTGGATGCAGCAGGACATAACAACCCTACCAGAAACTCCCTTTGTAGCATCTGCCTAATCTGGAGGAGACCTTCCTTCTAGCCGCAGCCAAACTCATCCCTTGCACAGCGCACACTGTTAATCACGGCTGACCTCACTGCCACCCTTCATCCATGCCTGGCTGCTGATGACATCCTACACCTAAGCTTTGCTCTCCAGCCACCAGGAAAACTCTCACTTTTCACTTCCCACTAATTCTGAGCACATATTGCTTTCATTCCTTTCAAAATGTCTTTCCACATCCCCATTGCCTGGGGAATCATGTGAATATTTTCCTGAAGTTTCTCAGATGTTTTTGGCATCAGCTTCGAGCTGGTAATGAAGAACCACCTGAAGTGCTGCTCCAGGCAGTCTTCCTGCAGTCCTGACAGAGCCAGGCTGATAAGCATTCCCCAGATCGCTCCAGCACCGGGACAGGCATGAAGCCCATTTCTGAGGAGAATCTCACATAGTGCGAGTAGCACGGCGGGGCTGTGATGCTGCAGAGCAGCCGCAGGTTCGCTCCCCCGAGCATTCCCTGCAGGAGCGGCCGTGCTGAGCGCGGATGTCGCTGCCCGGCACGCCGCGACAACCGCAGCCACTCTGCAGCTCGCACAATGAGGCAGTGTCAGAGCCGGCTCGGCCAGCCGGGCCTGGGCTCAGGCTTTAAGTGGCCTTGGGGAGGGGAAAACAACGCGCTTCAGACATTCCTGAAATATTCGGGCTGAGAGGCCGCGGAGGAAGGCGGCAGCATCCTGCCCAGACGGGAGCAGGAACTGCGTTTGCTTCCCATCTCCAAGAGATGCCTTCACATCGTTTGTTCCTGGACTGACCTCTCTGGAAATGCCTTTTGCTGGTGACTCACTGAGGTGGGAAGCCAAACCAGGCTGAGTCAATCAGGTGGCAGGACCCAAGCAAGTTAATCACTTGAGATTACTGGAATCTTCTGCTCTGGAGAGACAAGAAGTGATAAGGAAAGTCTTAGGGGCTGACTGGAGTAGTCACTGAGCTGTCTCACTGTATCAGTCAGCAGGGTGCTTGCCATGCTCCAAGCAAAGTGACAGACAGCCAGAAAACAGGGATTATTTTGTCCTGAAAGAAAAGACAAACATGGAAAATACAACTCCAAGGGAGCACAAAGAAAATGGTGATCATCAATTTAGGTACTATTGGTTTTGATCTCCATGTCTCTCTCTCTCCCTCTCCACAGATGTGGAGAATAAAGCTTTCATTCATGGAAGAGACCTATTTTTTAGGTTAGAGAAGACATCAAAATGATTTTTATTCTCCACTTCACTTGTGAGCCCTGTCTTTTTGTGTTAAGGATAAGTAGAAGAAGAAATAAAGGGATTTTGTTTAAGTGGGGAATAAGTAATGTCTGAGTGAATATGGCTGATAGGAATAGTTTATAACTAGAACTCCACTAAGCCTATAAAATTAAAATATTTACATTATATACCCAAAACAAACTATTTGAGGACCATCCATGAGACAAACAATGGGGTAAAAACTAAAATCACCCTTCAACATTCCTACCAGGTGTGCAGGATGGACTGAATTCCAGTTGTCTGCCCATGAATTGGAGGAATAGTTGCCTCTTCCTATTGCAAAAATGCCTGAACATCTCACTGAAGTCACTGCACAATTGAAATCTGGATGTAACCAAATCACAGAATGGTTTGGGTTGGAAGGGACATTAAAGCTCACCCACTTCCAGCCCCCTGCCATGAGCACCTTCCACTACCCCAGGTTGCTCAGAGCCCCATCCAGCCTGGCCTGAAACACTTCCAGGGATGGAGCATCCACAACTTCTCCAGGAAACCTGTGCCAGGGCCTCACCACCGTCACAGGAAAGAATTTCTTCTGCTTTTTCAGATTGCACTTATTCAACAATGTCCCTGTTAAAGCTGGTCAAACATTCTAACTTCCACTCCTGACAAAGAGTTGATTTTAACATTTTGAGAGAAACAGAGCAATACATTTGAGATGAAAAGATGGATATTTAGGATTTTCATGAAAGCAAATATTCCAAGAACAGCAGCTAAGCATAATAATGTGAAAATCACAAAGTAAACATCAAGCTATTTCATGGGAATGCACACGTGTTCATCCACAGATGAGCCGGGAAAAAGTGGTGGAGACCAAGTGAGGAGGTGAAGGCTAGGACAAAGAGCACAGGAGTTCTGGCAGGCTTCAGGGTCCCTCTGTCTTGTTCAGCTGTACCTTCTGCATCCATTTAATGTGTCCTGCTGCCACTGCAGCTCCTGCATAGGGACAAGAACAGACTGGATGCAAAACACGTTGCGAGTGATAAAAGGTCAAACACGCGCAGCAGGAAAAGGAAGGCACAGAAGGCAGGTGAGCACAGCGTAAGGGCAGATAAGCAAACATGCATCTCAGATGAGATTAATGCAAACATGCATCCCAGATGAGATTAATGAGTCTGACCTTGCTGAGGATGGGAGCCACACCTCCTCTGGCAGCTCGGCTTCACAGCAATACCTGCGGCAGTCACATCTGCTTGCCTAAATGCCTCCTGCTGAACTTTGCAAGCCCTATCAGCTCATTAATGCCCAATTTGCTAATGCACAGGCACAGGGATCCTGCATGAGCGGTCCTGTCAGGTTTTGTCTTCGTGCCAAAAGCTCCTGAGAACTCCTTTAAAGAGACAGTGGTAAGAGTGCACCAAGCAGGTTTCACCAAGGCCTCCAAGAGCAGAAAGTCTGCTTCAGTTTCAGAGAACAG
Source organism: Fringilla coelebs (assembly GCF_963513975.1). Taxonomy (NCBI): domain Eukaryota; kingdom Metazoa; phylum Chordata; class Aves; order Passeriformes; family Fringillidae; genus Fringilla; species Fringilla coelebs. The sequence continues at coordinate 57,263,141 of NC_140033.1, read as the reverse complement.
CTGTGTCCATCTTCTAAGAAAGCAGCTTTGGTTCCTAAAAGAATAGTTTTCTCTTACAAAGGTTCTTTAAAGAAGTTTCAAATGTAAGTGATCAATGTCAGTGCTGCGGGTATTTTTTCTAATCCTGGGTTCTGGGAATAACTATTTCAGCATTTCCAAATAATTTAGTCTCCACTTCCCCTTACTCAGATTAATTCTTGTGTACTTTCATACAGCACTGCTATATTTGTACACAAGCCACCTGAAAATTAAAAAAAAAAAAAAGCAGGAAATTACAATATGAAGTCTTTAATTTATACACAAATCGCGTGCAGGGGACATTAAAAGGTGTTTCAGTCCATCTCAGGCATCTGGGGAATGATATTTTCCCTTTTAAGATAAAAGTCAGAAGTAATCATTATCTTCTGGCAAGTGTTTTTCAAACACAAAAGTCCCCTTTAATGTTTGGGAGTCAGGGGTTTAGACTGAATGGTTTTTAAAAATCTTGTCTTCTTTTAAAGCATATGTCTATATTTTTATATATACAGATGTAAGCACTTAAGCTGGATTCACTAATAATTCAATAGCATACTTAACATATAAGCCTATTTAAAATAAAGTGTGAATTTTTTACATTGAGTATTAAAAGATGAGTTTAATATATATATTTTAAAATGAAATTAAATTCAAGGTGAAAATAATGAATATTTGCTACTAAAGTTTTAAAGAACATAAAATCAGCCCAACTGATGGAATTACCATCTGAACATCTGGAAGAAGAATTGGCTGAAGTGAACCAGCTTTTGATAAAAGGGATTTTTCTACATGTGCAGAAAGGATATTGGAGCTGAAGAAGCTGAATAATCTGAAACAGAAAGCAATAAGTTCAAAGCTGAGAAACTAACTGGAGACTACCCATGAAAAGCTTGTGTTCCTGGCTGAACGGTGAACAAAAGCAGGAAATGGAAGTGCCACCTCTCCTCAGGATTAGGTTTTGAGGGGGGCTGACCAGCAGCAAGCACTTTGATTCACCACCTGTAAATGATCTATCTAAATCAGCGACATTTTATGAAAAAGATACAGTGATGAGCTTTGCATGGGTTCTTCTGCGGACAGCACGCCTGCAATGGTCTGCCAGGTTAGTCAGATTAATGAAAAAATAAACATTGATACAGGGACATGTCCCTGCAGGGCACAAACTGAACTCCCCCTCTTCTGCAAACACAGGCAGTGATGGGAATGTTCCAGTCACACAGGACAAACTATGTTGTGTTTCTTATGATAAAGTGTGATGGAAAAAGGACTTAAAAATGACAGGTCTTTCCTGTCCCCCACTGTCACTCAGCCCACAGAATCCCCATGGGCTGCAGCAATCAGTGTGGGCCTCCACAGTGAGCTACCAAAGCTGCATTAAATGTGTGGGGGCATTTTTTAAATTCAACATGTCATATTTGGCACGTAGGAAGACATTAAGGCAAGCTGCCCTCCTGCTTCCCATGAAAATGATGCAGCTGATTGCTCCTGCATTAACAAGCTGGGAGACAAATCAAAGGAGAGCTGGGAGACTGACACAGGCCCCAAGTGACTTAAACCAACATGGCTTTCAGGCAATTTCAAAACATTTGTCTCATCCAACCCAAAAGCAGCCATGGCATTCCCAAAAAGGGGGTGACAGAAGTGAGATCTTGCTCTGCTCAGAGCTCACATCCCCTTCTCTGCCCCTGGGCTCAAGACTGATCAGCCGGGAATTTGCTTTCCTTGGAAAGGCAGCTGGCACAAGTGCCATGCAGGCCTGCCAGCAGCTTTTGGAGTGTCACAGGGGGAAGTAATCTCTGTAAATAATGATCTGAACTTCCAGCATCAATACAGTGTTATTGTGAAATGGCTGAATGAGACTCCATGGGCTATTGCTGTGGGGAGGATGAGAATGAGAGGAAGGAGCTTGGAAGGAAGCCAGCAGGGGGGACAAGCATAACACACTTCCAGACTGGGAGGGGTTGTGCTCACGTGCACCTCAGATGGACACACAGCCTTTCCGGGGACTCCAGGACTGTGGGAAAAGTTGGTTTACATGTCCTGATGTCCCTCACAAGGCCTGGGCCAGGGGCAGCAGCTCCTCCAGCAGGGCAGAATAAGGAGGGGGTTGAGCACACAAAGATAATGTACCTTTGAACAAAATCCAGAAACAAATCACAGCAAGAAGAGATGCCAAGAGACAAAATGGCAACCTCCAGTCGTATTATGCTTGTCTTTGCCCTCCATCCCTTGTTGTAACCTGTTGTAGGTACTTGTCTTAGATTTGAAACCTACACAAGCAGCTTCTGAAGGCAAGAACCTACAGCTGCAGGACAGCAGAGTGCCTCTGTCTTGATGAGGTAAATACCATGCTGGTGCAGAAGGAACAAGAACATCTCTGTGACAGCTGAAATTTCCATCTGCACTCTGTTTGGTGAGGGCTGGTATCATTTATTTGTTGGTGCCCTGCAGCAGATCTGCCTCTCTGCTTGAATGCTCCCACTTCACAAAGAAAAGCCCCTCCAGCTTTCTAGACCAGCTCTGTAGCTGGCAGGAGGGGGAAATGTCAAGCTAGCACAGAATGATATTTAAAGAGAAGCATTACCCAGCAGGGCAGGCAGATCTGCAGGGGATGTTTCTGAACTGGAGCTAGGACAAACTCTGGAATAACATTTCCCTGTGTGTGCACCAGTGCTCTCACTGGGGATTTACCTGTCTCTGTGGCCATCCCTGCCTGTTGGTTTAACAAGAGGTTCCCTGTGGTGACAATGCCAGTCCAGATGCTGAGGAAGACAATGCCACTGCTGTGATTTCTCTGGCTCTGTGATCTGGGGAGCAGTGCAGCACCAGGGAGGATGTCCCTCTGAGACATTTGGGTTCCTTGCATATTCCCAGCTTCTGCTACACACACCGTGGTGAATCTTCTGTTCCCATTTACTTCTGGTAATCAGGACCACCATCTGGGCTAATCTGAGCTCTGCCTGGTGGATATGTTCTGGAGGACTCTTTCAAGGGCAGCACAGCTCAGCTCAGTGCCTGTAAACAAGGCACTGGAAGTTCTGACTTCAAGAATCTCCTTTAGTAAAAGCTGGGATTTTTTAAAGAATCCCTTAATCTGAGATATATCTCACAGTAGCTGTCCGGAGAGTAATAGCTGATGAGGAAGAATGGAGAAGAGACAACTGAGATGGGATATTATCAATATGTCCGAATATTTTAAGGGTATGTGTCAAGAAGAGGGGAACAGGCTCTTTTCAGTGGTGCCCAGTGATAAGACAAAGGGCAATGGGCACAAACTGGAACACAGGAAGTTCCATTTGAACATGAGGAAAAATTTTTACTGTGCAGACAGAGCACTGGAAAAGGCTGCCCAGAGAGACATTCAAAACTCATCTGATGTGATCGTGTGCAACCTGCTCCAAGTGAACTTGCTTGAGCAGGGGGCTTGCACTGGGTGATCTCCAGAGGTCCCTTCCAGCTCCATCTGTTCTGTGATCAAGGCCAGGAGCAAAACAGAGGTTAGCTCCATCCCCCTGAGAGAAACGTGCAGAATCAGGTATTTCTACATACGACCTTCTCCAAGAGATTTCAAGCCTCCCTCAGCCAGAGAGAGGCTTGAATTGATTGTTACATCAATTTACACTTTGCACACCACAGGGAATATGCTAAAATCACCCGAGGGAACAATTACAATACAAGCCCAGCAACGACCCAGGTACACCTGCAAGCAGGGTGCTTTGACCACACAATTCTCTGTAGTGGGACACCAAAGCCTCTGTGTTCTGTACTAATGTGGGGGGACAGCAAATCTACAGCTGCCATTGGCACTCTGCTGCTTTGCAGAATTACATCTTCTGTGCATCATTTCTTGGGGATGAATATTCAGCTATAGAGAAGACAGCTGGGTAGGCTATTGTGAGACAGGAAATCCTATAGATAGCACAAAGCTCATCTCCACATGCCATTTTCTCTAAAAACCTTCAAAAGTCAAGTCACAGTAAGAACTCAGACTCACTGTCAATCTGATGAGTTTTAAATATAAACAGCGATTGATGTACCAGCAGTGCAGGGCCAATGTGTGCACAACTTCTTATTTTCTTCAGACAATCACAGATCAGTTCCATATGCTGGTTTTCTAGTCAGCAGCTGTGTCCCAGCTATTGATTAAATTTTAATTAATCAAGCTGAAAAAGGGTGTCGCTGCTTGCAAGTTCAGCTTCTCAGACTCAAGTTCGGTTCATCATGCTTATTTCACTTTTCAGGAAGAGCTACCAACAAAATCATCATTCTGAGGCTGCAGCAGCATTCCTTGTCAGGCAAGGAGAGCCAGCAGCAGGAAACACCTGACATCTCCAGGCCCTGAAGTCCAGCCACTCCACTGTTCTGTGATACTCCTCGTTATTGTTTTATCCTAATGGTACACCAATTCATTAACACATTGCCAAGAACTTTCCATCCCATACCTGAGCTACAGCACAAGCTGTGATGTTGATTTCCTTATGGCATTAACTGTCTGCCCTGTACATTGCTCAGAAAGGCAGCCTCAGCTTGACAGTAATTACATCTGGCAATTATTAACTCTCCATCTGTGCAGCCTTCCCAGGTAGGAGAAGCCTTCCCTCAGCTTTGAGCACTTTATGATTGTTTTCACTGTAACAGTGAATCGATTCTTCTCAAGGAAAGGCCTTTGAAGTGTGGAGAGCTTTAGTCTGTGTTTTCACAGGTGGGAAACAATGTATGAAGTCCAAAGGTCACCCAGGATGCAAAGCTGAAGGACTAAACACAGAGATCCCAACACCAGGCTCGTTGTTTAAAATGCGCAATGGATGAACTCAGTATCTGTGAATATGCGATCCAAGGCAGAATGAAAATCGCAGTGGAAAGAGCTCCCTCCTATTTCCCTTTTCTTTCATGGGTTTACAACAGCATCTGCACCAACACCCATCCTTGAATGCAAAGTGTGCCCATGGAGCCTGCTCCTGCTCCTTGTGAGGCTGAGGAACAGCTCTCAGTAGCCACTGTGAGACAAATGATGTTGTGGACACTGATGTTAAAGCACTGAAGTTCATCCATCTCCCCAGCCACTGCCAGGAAGCAAAGCTACTGCAGTCAGAACAGTTCGCTCACCCTCCACAGCCAAAATCGTGGGACTTTACGAGAAATAGAGTTTTGCATGGTTGGTGGTTTCACCCTTAACACGCCAATGAAAATAGCAAATAGGCTCTTGACGTTAGTTTCAGGGTCCTTGTTTTCAAACAAAAATCTGCGGAATCCCAGTCCCAAGAGTTTTCCTACCTTGTTTTGTCTCAGCTCAGCATTTGTCTTTCCTGCCTGCTCTCAGAAGCACCAGAGGAAGGGATTACCCTTTACCTTGAGAGTCTCAGAACCAAGAATTACAAATTACTCCTCTACACAACACCCATTGACTACCAACCTGCTACATAAGAGAGGATCCAAACCAGCATTATTATTTATTACTATTTAACATATTTTATATATGAATATATATTATATATCTATGAATACATATATGTTTAATTATCTATTATTTCATATATTATTTCAGCATTAGTAACAGATTAAGAAGCAAAGACCTCCCTTTCCCAAACTCTAGGTGAACCCCACATCACTGGGATTCGGTGAGCTCCAAATAGCAGTGACACCCATGCTATCTTAGCAGGGTTTCAGATTTGATGGCCTAATTCCTGTTCTCAGCATTCCACTCATTTAAGTGATGTAATTCTGCCACAGCACTGTCAAATCACCCCAAACGAAAAGCCAGATAATGAGATTTTGCAGATTAAGTCCATGTTTCTCATTATAAAGACTAAGTAGAAACCCATTGGAATCCTCCTTATTTCAGAAGGCAGATGAGGTGAGACACTGAGTTAGCACTGCTACACCACTCAGTGAGGCTGGGGCTGGGACAACACTCAGACACTGAAGTGTCAGTCTTGTTGAGTTTGTGTCTGTTTCATTTGGACTCATTGTTACACCAAGACTTGCTGCATATGGAATAACACAGTGATGTGCAAGTGGCTGCAGAGCAGATTTATTTCTCAAGTGTGAGAGGGTCAGACCCTCACTTCTCATGGAATTGTGGCCAGAGGCAGGACCCCACTCTATTAAACACTGAAAACCCAAGCCAAGGAAGAGTACTAAACTAAACTTTTCCCACAGAAAGGCTTGAGGAATGTGTGGAGCAATCTCAGCTGGGCAACTCAAATCTCCACCCACTGTTAGTCTGAATTTTCCTCACAATTCACATGTACATAGAGATGTCACCAATTTGGAAAATCCACCAACTTCAGCAGCCAGTGATCAGTTTCCATTCTGTGGAGAGCCTCATTCCTCTTCATGAACAGGAGTGTGCTGCCTTCCTCCATCTCCTTCTAGCCCCAGGAATCTTTCCTTTATTCCTACACACAGTGACACTTTCAACAGGCAAGACTAGAAGACATTATTTTTTCAGTTAGTGCACTTTGGGAAAGTAAAATCACTAAAAATGCCCAGCAAGGATAAGAATGGCTGTAACAATGAGAACCAATAGGCAAAGTTAAAAATCTGGAAGTGGTATCCCAAGTTGACAGAAGGGGAGGCACATCTGCTCAGTAAAGTTTGCAGCTATTTTTGTGTGGCTTTGCTTAAGCTAAATGATGGCTGAATCCACATGTTTATCCTGGCTTTGCTCTGCAGCCAAGTTTCCTATTTCCATAGGAGAAGCTCTGCTCAGCTCACCAGTAATATTTGTCCTGGAATTTCAGCAAAAGGCCTTTGAACTTCCAAGTGCTGTCTCTGATGCAGAAAGAACTCAGCAATTCATTAGTGTTTACATATTCTTAAGAAAATGTTACTAATATTTTCCTAATGTTAATGATCCTGTGTATTTCTTGGAGAAATATTTCAATTAAAATTGTTGTGTTAAACATGAAAGTTTTGGTTTGAAGTTGAGGTGCAGATCACTGCAGATCACTGCTATTTAATATAACTTTACAAATATCTCAATATAGCTAAGACACTGTAAACATTTGCTAAAAAATGATTTTTTTTTTGCCTGTGGCTCCACCTGTTTTTCTTATTTTGTCTCTTTTTTAACTTTCAGTGCAGAATTACTGTGCTGCCACGAGTCTCCACTTAACCACCAACTAATGCAGCAATTTAATTGTGGAGTTTAATTTTACCATGTACACTCCAAGTATAAATATTTATTTAAACATGGGGATAACTCTAACAGAGCTAGTCCAGAATAAAAGCTACTTACGTTCAAGTATCTGCCAGATAAAGCTTCTAGGCAATGTTTACACCATCCTGAGAGTGCTGTGTGGAGAATCCCAAGCTGGATCTGAAGGTAGGTGCTGGGAGAGAAGACAGTTAGGTTGGTTTGGTGGGCTTTGCTCCTGTAACTGGATTATTCCTGGGATTCACTGGTGTGCTGATGGTCCTGTACCGTGTCAGATACAAAGAGCCTGGTTTGAGCCAGCCCAGGGCTCTCTCAAGACAGTGCTGCAAGGCATTATCACATCATTAGTGGCATCAGGAAAGCAGGGATCTTTCTGCAAGAAAATGCTCCATCCTTTAAAAAATAACATCCTCCCATTCACAGTAGGTAAGTTTTAAGTGCTTGTTTATAAAAAATATTGGTTATACCATTTCCTGCTCTACAAAATAAACCATGTGAAATGTGAACCAATTTAATTGCTTTGATAGAAACTTCTTGTCCAAATGCTGGTTTTGAGTCTGACTTGTTCTCTGAGCCATTACTTGTGGCACTGACCTTGAGTGCAGTATGTGAGCATTGCTGCCTTTTTTTTTTTTGCTTCTTCATTATTCTTCATTATTAACAGTTGTACATTAACCTCTCAGTTCCTAGGAAGCTTAACATTTAGAAAGTTTGGATTATTAAGAGATGTGTTACTGTGCCTACAAGTGACAAAGCAAGTTCTGTTACAATGATCTCATCTGCAGCCTGTGTAAATGAAATATATATTATAAATATATATTGATTATTTATATGTCTAAATGCCCAAAAATCTGTGCCATGGTAACTACAGAGGAAGAACAAGGGAAAAACTACAGCCTGTCTGCAGAGAGGATTTATACCCATCCCATTTTTCTACCCTGAACTTCAGTTTTAACAGCTACCTTGCAATTATTCTTAATATTGATCTTGGCCACGCTGAAGGCAAAGACTCTCCCTGAGTGCAGTGGGGTCAAGTCTGCATTCTGTTTTTGTTAGCATAAATCAATCACAATGTCAAAGTTCACTTGGGACATAATGAAAATCTCGTCAATTCTGGTCTGCATTCTCAGTGAAACTCAACTTTCAGAAGAAACGAAAGCTCATCCTCCATTTGAATCTGAAGGGTTGGGAGATGTTTCCCAGGTTTTTTAAGAAAATGTGTAATCATTCATTGCTGTGCACAAGATTATACTGGGCATTTCACAGAATTACAGATGACGGTGCCATAAAATTCTTTGCCTATCAGTGACCAAATGAAATTACCTATGAAGGCCTGATCACTTGGGGGAAAAAGACAGTCTGGCCATCCCACACCCACATCGGTAACCTATTCTTATAGAATCGTTTAGGTTAGAAAAGACCTTCAAGGTTGTTCAGCCCAACTGTAAACCCAACTCTGCCAAGTGCACCACGTGCATTAGTGCCACATCCAGGGACACCTGATGGACTGCTTTAGGGACACGTTAGAAATTCTGTCCTATGAAAAGCATCCTGCCATGGGACTGAAATGTCTGAACTCTGAATTTTTAAAGACTTACTCCTTATGAGAATCACAGAATGGCTTGAGTTGGACAGGACCTTAAAGCCCATCCAGCTCCAATCCCCTGCCATGGGCAGGGACACCTTCCACTACCCCAGGCTGCTCTGAGCCCCATCCAGCCTTGGACACTGCCAGGGATGGGACAGTCACAGCACTTCTGTAAAAGACTAAGTAGGAAAACAATCCCTTTGGAAATATCTTCCCCTCCAGCTGCTGTAAGGAATCCTTTTCCATTTAAAAAGTGACCAACGCTTATCACCAAATCTGGAACACCAGAGAAGCGCCCATGACGAGAAAAGTTTACCAGAATGAGTAAATACTTGGTTTAAATGCAGCAAAGACGGAGAGAGAGAAAAGACAACAATCCATTCCCTTTTGCTTTATCCCAAAGGAGCTGAGGGAGCAGCATTCTACACACTCATACAAATATCTTGCTTGCAGCATGGAATAGAATTGCATTTTAGATTATTTACGCAAGTAGTTGTCCTGACTTTCTGCCACCCACCCCCCTCCCCCACTTTTTTTTTTTTGTGAAAAACTTGTTTATTGCAGCTGCATCTGGAGTTTCATTCCATTTAATCTTTCTGTTTATCTGCAAGCTCCCAGATCATGGGAGTGTTTCCCATGGCTATTTACCAAAGCAACTGTAAGACTCCTGTAATAATGACCTTTGATCTCTGACATACACAACACGTGTCTTTATATTGGAAACTTCACATTCCTTACCGAACTTGGACACAAAATACAGAAAAATTACCACAGGAGACTCAATACATTGTTTTGGTTTTTTAAAAGACAATCTAGGAGCAGGCAGTAAATTACTGTAATAAACCACAAGCAAGGCAGCCCTGAAAACTGTTGTGATTTAAAAGGTTCTAAAGCTGGGGGTTCATAAAGGAGCACTGTCATAAAGACCTAAGTGGTCGTAAGTAACAGAGAGACAGAAGATCAGAAACAACTCTTTGCTGGCTCCTCCAGCTCCACAAGCAGCAATCCACAAATCAAACAGAAATCTGCAAATTGAACTAGCAGGAGCCCAAGAGGAGAGGCTGCTCTTCCTGCAACAATTTTCTTAGGAGTCAGCCTGTGTCCATTGCTGCCCCCAGCAGAATGGGCATCCTGAGCACCAGAGGGGCTGGAACACACATTCCATGGAGAATGAGGCGTGGGCAGCCCAGAACTGTTCAGAGTGAATCTTGAGAAGCTGACTGGAGCTTGCAGAAACAACACCGAGCTCAACTGGCTTTTTGTTTGATAAGGGATTCATCATCTCTTCAATGATACTGAAAACAGCATCTGATACTGGAACTGCATTTGCAGATTAAAAAAAAAAAAAGCATTCTTAAAATTCTTGAAGACTTGGCAAATCAAATATATATAAAGCCCAAGGGAAGAGGAGGGGCAGACACTGATCTTTTCTCTCTGGTGGCCAGTAGCAAGACCCAAGAGAATGGAGGTCTGTATAGATCTGTAGGGGATGGGATGAATATTTTGGGGGAAAAATGAGGAACTCTGTAGTGGACAGGTAGGGAAAATTTTGGAGGCAAAATTTGACTCCAAGAGTAGAGAATTAATACTTCCAGGGAAAGATGAGGGGATAAGTAGTGGGCATGTAGGGAAAGTTGTGGGGGCAGACCTTGAGAAAAGCTCCATTAAATAAACACTTCGAAGTAAAAGTGAGGGAAACAGAAAATATTCTCTTACTTTTCCACCACTTTCTAGATTGTGGATAATCAGGGAAAATATTTGGGATAAAGAAATGAAGTGCACGAGGGAAGCTTCATGTTCCCAAGGGAACACTTTAGGGATGCACAGCTTTTGAACTGCACAAGTAAGTCAGGCTCCCACAGAAACCTTCCAAAGATGGAAGAGACAGGGAAGAAAATTCCAAGAGTGGTGTGGGAAGTGCTTTCTCCCAGGTCTGGACACCACTGAGGTTGGAATGGCCTAAAAATATTCCTTGTTCCTCTCTTGTTCCCAGCCCAGGACTAAGCTGGTGTGCCCTGAGTGGCTACAGTTCCCTGGATGTGGAGGGAGGAGGTCTCTTCTGGAGAGTGGGAAAAATGTCCCTGCTGGTTTCTGGGTCCTCAGTGAGCGGAGAACTCTGATCTTGGCAAGATGGGTTTGTGACTATTGAACCAATCCTACCTCCTTTTAAATGAATTGTTTTAATTAGTCAGCAGCAGGGACCACTTTTAGCCGGCTTTAGTAGAGGTCTTCCCAGATTCCTGAGCCTCTAAACACTCCTGAATCATTTTCTGGTAACATCTCCATGTTTGACAGCTGATCCTTGTGCTGAAAGGATCCCTCTTTCTTCCCTTCAGACAATTCCAAGGCTCACTGCTCCCATCCGGGAACAGTCCCCAGTCTGGATCTTCTCATGGAGTATCCCATGGGGTACAAATTTGGCAGTTAATTATTCTCACCCCTGCCTGGTTCTAATTCCAAAGGATTTGGTGTCTGCCTTACCCAGCTGGAGTCTGGTTCCAGCTCTGTTCTTCCTGCTTCTGCTGCTTTCCATTTCCCAGGATTTCCACCAACAGAGTGACAGTGTTTTCCACCTCCTCCAGGATTCCCTCTGTTGGGTTTGGGAGTAATATAAAAACCTGGGCCCCCAGGGCTTTACTATCAGGAGTTACCCTGGATTTGTTCATTTCCTAATATTATCTCTTCCCAACAAAGCACTGGGCATCCAAGGAATATAGAAATGGATGTGCTAACCACTGGTTACCTCTCTGGAATGTCAGAGCTTGGAAAGAAGGGCAGCTGGGGCTTTTCCTGGTGGTACCCGTGAAGTGTATTTTACCTAAGAGCCCCTTGCCACATCTTCCCCTGAATTCACCAAAAATCCACCTGTTCATTCCCCAGCTGCTTCCTCCCTCTTTTCCTTGATCCAACAGAATTTTAATAGGTGAATATTCCCCTCTGGACTAGTACCTTTCATTCCAAACCTAACAGCAAACAATTTCCTTTCACCTTTATTATTAGGATTTCACCAGGAGCTGGTGGATGGAAAATGATCTTGTCCTGGCCCCTGCTGGATGCCTGGAGCAGGGATTCTTTCCCTCCTTCCCCTGTCCCCTTTCAGGCTTTGTTCCACAGCTTTTGCTCCAATCCTTGGATCCTTTCCTCTCTCTGGGAGCTCCCAGCAGTTCCACACCCTCTTTTCCCCCATCCTGATAATTTCTCCGGGAATGGATCTGTGCATTTCAATTCCCTTTTCTTTCCTCCAACAATTCCCACCAATCCAGATCTAAAGCTGGCACAAGGAGCACTCGGTGGCCACAAATCCAAATCCAGACCCTGCCATCCCTAAACCATCAACTCCAAACACACAATCCTGGAAAATTTGCATTAATTCAAACCTAACATTCAGGGCACACCAAATACTTCAAAATGCCCAAGAAAAACCCTCTTGCCTTCAACTCCCAGGGATTTTTGCTTTGAACTCCCATGGACTTGGGAATCAAGGGATTTCCCTGCAAAAACCTGAGCAGTGCACACTGGAATGCCCAATCCTGTGAATCCAAGCATTAAAAGCTTAGTCCAACCTGGGCCACCATAAATTTTTGCCAAATATCCCACAAACCCTTGGGATGACAGAACCCTCTGGTACTGCATTTTTAGTGTGGAAAGCCAGGAATTACTTTATTATCCTACCTCCTTTTTAATGAGATGTATCAATGAGTCATCAGCAGGGACCACTTTTAGCCAGTTTTAGTTAAGTTTCACAGATTTGTTGTTGTTTTGATCATGAAATCACCAAAACCTTAAGTTTGGTAAATCAAACCTGAAAATTTTAAATTAACAAATCCTGATGGAACTGGGGATTGGCTATCTAGGATCTTAGGCCCTTCAAGGACATGTTAGATTTACCCACTGATTGCAGTGCCAAGGGAAACTCCAAGTAAGAATAATCAAAATATGAACCAGTTTTCATGAAACTCAGCTTTTCAAAACTTTATTCAGGATAAAAAAGGATGAGAATGACCTTGGCAAATACAATAAAGAAAAAAATCTATGCATATCCCACAGTGATACAGACCAGCAGCAAGACCACTTCTCTCATATTTCTGCTTTTTGTCTTCCAAGAAAGGGACTAAAACTTGAAAAATTGAATAGTATTTCAACTTTGGAGCATAGTATTAAAGAACAAGTTTCAGAAACACACATCAAAAATTCAAGACTTGAGGCAAATGTCAAATTAATAAAATTAATAACAGTATTATCTAGTTGAGGTTCCTTAAATTAACTGTAGTATCTTTGCTTTTTAATTCTTGCTGAAAAATTAACCTTTTAAATACACAGTACCCACCTGTTGTAGTGGCACAAAAGAAAACACAGTGACCTATAGCCTCTAATCCCTACCCAGTCCTTAAAAATTGCTACTGTACATTGACACCTGTAGCTACCTCAGCACCCACAGTACTTCATACATCACTAAATACCCTTCCAGTCAGTCTGATGTCATCACCAGAACAAGGTTTTTTGTTTCCTAGGACACCTCTAACCTCAGCAGCATCTCTGCTGGTCAGAAGCAGAAGGCTGGGTATGCAAGATGCCTGCAGTGTCCTAAAAACTAGGTAAAAGGCTGCTGTAAAAAAAGGATATTAAAAAAGAAATGAAGCTGTAGTAAACAGCTTCTAGGAAACAGTTTTAGACTCAGTGAGACATTTGAATTTGCTGTCAGTTTGGTGATTTAAGGCTGTTCCCATGCATCCTTCCCAAGCAAACCCTGGGGAGCTTTGCCTGATTGAGACACAGAGAGGTGATCGGGTGCTACTGCACCCAGAGCAGGGCTGCTTGCCAAAACCCCCTGGCAATGAAACCTGGGCTCCCTTCAGCCCAAATCCACCTCTGGGAAACAATTAACAAGAAAATCCCATCCAGTTTTCACCTAGCAATTTCTTTCACTGCACAGGGCATGTGGAAGAACTGCTTTTGTACTCCTCTGCCATCGCCCAGTACTTAAGAGTAAATAGAAAATTAAGAATTTTTTTTCAGTATCCCACACATTATCAAGCAAAAAAATCAAAGTACTTGTAGAACAGTACCCAAAGCCACCTTCTGCAGTTTCTTTCATTGCCCAGGGATGAGAACTGTGACCAGATGGAAAAGTGTTTGCACTTAAGAGAGGCTATTCCAAAATACAAAGGAAACCAATTTTTATCACTGCCTACCTCTCTGTTTTGATTACGAGGCAGCTGCAACACCTCCAGCCATAAATGTTCATTGGCATCCTTCAACTCAACAAGCATCTTTACACTGATGTTGCAAATGTTATGGATACAAGGCAAACACTCCTGGCCCTCAGAGCTCTGTAAGGATTACAATTT